>NC_082346.1:8699166-11560833 GCF_027477595.1 Haemorhous mexicanus
ATAGTTTTAATCGGCATACAATTTGAACAGGACTGTCTTATAAAAATATGTGATACAAAATATGTGTGTTGCACATAGGGCTCAGGTATAGGTACTAATGGGATGTATATCTTAAGAATATTTTTAGTTAATCTGTCCTGATTTAATTAACCCCAGTAAGAGATTGCACAAGTCTGTTCGTAGTAGAAACTCAGACATACCAGCCTTTGAGGCCTTTGTGTAAATATAGAGTAAAATGACAAGGTAGAAATTCATTATGTAGGTTTTGGTTATTAGATTCAAGCTCAGTAGCTTTTATGGATTTATGGATGTCACTGTAGATTTACAATGTGGAAAGATGATAACAAGGTCCAGAAATCTGATGTTCTATGGAGATTTCAATATCCCAAAGGGATTAGCTTTAAGTTCTGATTTGAAGCAGTGAAGTAAATTAGATATATAATTTTCGCTTATCATTCAGCATTGCTTTATGATTTGCTATTTGTACAGAAGATATTTGACCTGGATAATGTATATTGCACAACTCATGAATCCACTGCTGACACATATATATGTATATTTCATTTTCTATATATATATATTGTTTGTACAGACACAAACACAGAACACAAACTGACTGTCCTGATAATAGCAAGGATAAAGACTACAGTGTTATTAATGCCTTTTTCTTTGAAATAATTCTTAGTTTAGAGATATATTTGCATTGGAAGTTACTCTTTTTTATATATTGGAGGCTTTGCTGTCTTCCCAAAGTGCTAAATATCTTCATTGTTTTTAATGAAATTAGGAAAGAAGGTATTCATTAGAACACTAAATCCCAAGATAACAGAGGCTATAATTTATTAGTTAATTATTTCCTATTGATTTCCTGGGATGACAGGTTTTTTAAAAGGCTGTTCCTAATGTCATTTTTGTCTGTCATCCTTTGTGACTTGTGTTGTCGGTTCCTTTTAAAGAGTAAAACAGGTTCTTTTTGAAATCTGCTCTTTTATACTGAATTCCTCTGCCAGAGGCCTGTCACCCTCCCACTGAGGTAGTTGTTGACATTTACCAAAGCACAACAATGTTTAACTTAATATTTTGGTGCTTTAATCTCGTATTCCCAAGACAAAAGTTTTCTATTTCTCTCTCCCGATATGGCTGATGACAGCTAAGTTCAGAAACTCCTTTAATTCTTCAGTGTTTGGGCTAATTGGGGTTATAGTATTTTAGGGCCTGAGTTCAGGGCCCCTATTTGTGAAGCATTATGGTGTGAGTAAACTCTATGAGATAAATAAGGCTGGGTGCACACCAAGAGATGATGTGTGACATGCAAGGGAGAGCTGCAGCATGGAAAAAGCAGGATTTGGTCATTGAAGTTTGTAACTCTACTGCAAAGGGAAAAATTTATTATAAAATCTCTCTAACTTGCAGAAAAGTCTGGAAACACCCAGAGAAACTTTTATTTCATCTTTCTGGCTTCATTCTCCTTTATTTATCCTGCAGAGCATGTAAATAAAACCTTAGGAATGAATTTACACATCAGCTGAATATTTTGGAGTCAGCTGGATGCAAAAAGAGAGGATTTGAACGACAAATGGAAATGTGAAGAGATGCACTGACAAAAGCATAAGTTCAAAAATGACAGATCACTTGCATCTACCAGATAAACAGGGAAGGAGCTGGCATTACACTCCTCAAAGCTCAAATGCCTGGAACAGAGTGAAGACAACCACAGAAGGTAAAGAGAAGGAACTTTGTAGTGAGGAAAGACTAAAATTGGGGAAAAGGCTGAGACAGCTATAGAAAAAAAACCCTATTGAATAGAATGATTTGGTGACATGGTGACTGTATTGGTGGTTTCAAATAGAAATTCTTAACACATTATCAAGAAACAAAGAAAAATGAAGGAAAAAATCATGGGACTGCTTGTGGGAAAAAAGTAATGGAAATGTCCTTTGTCCATCCCTGTTGTGTGTTATCCCATCCCTGTTTAATTATACTGGTAATAAAGTAATTCAAGTAGTAACACCTTTTTGGAACTAATAAAGATCTCGAGAAATGGGTGGAAAGTTTACCAGCTTCTAGTGAAAGAAACCAACAGATACTGAAAAACATAGGAGAGGTGCCAGCTGGTAGGCAATGTTATTTCTGTGTGGTGATACTTCAAGGATCCTGATGGTAACACCTTCTCATTTCGGCAATAAAACTGGAGTAATAGAGCAATGAAGTAGGGCCAAGAAGAAAGTGTTTTCTTAGCATAAACCAGTGGGGCTATTTTGTAAGAAATAGCTGTATCTGATTGTCTTAAAAAGGAAAAAAATAAACCCAAACCCATGCCTAGTAATACATTGGTGGACATTTTAATTAGATTTTATAATTAAAAATGCAATTTATCAAGGTCCTTCACCTTTAAAAACTTCTACTTTGGGTTGAAGAAATTAACTTTTTTACCTTGAGACATCAAATTGTTCTTTGTGCTTCGGGAAGGGAAGGATGATTTAAGATTTTTAGAGGCAGCACAGTAGGGAACCACATTCTGACTCAATGAGCTGCACGAGTTAATCAGAACTCTTTATTCTGTATTGTTTTCTCTTGCCTTTGCAAGTCGCATGCTGTTCTTAAAATGCCTGGGAATTAAAAGAACCAATTTGCTGTCAGTACTTGGAAAAAAAAAAAAGATGGTATTTCACAGTGAGAGGAGTGTATATATCCTTCTATTAAAACTTTGTAAATTCTTTTTTTTTTTTTCCAGTTTTTCTTTTACAGTGTAACTATTAGAACTCCCAGGAAAGAGAAATACTCCATGTGGAAATAAATGTCTTCCTGTTCCCTGCAGAGAAAATTATTAAGAACAAATTTATTCATAAAGCAATAAAATAAATAAAAAAGAAATTGCCACAAGGAAAATGTGCTATTAATTCTGAGTAGCTTCAGGCACAAAGCTGAAATAAACATTCTTAATACTTAAGAATGGCTTAGGACCTGAGCTATTGCTCCTTCTTTTAAAAGCTCAGAAATACAGTAAGAACAGTTACAGCTCTGGATGTCAGTTCTGGATACATTCAGCTGTTTGGAGGTGCTTACTGTTGGAAGTTTGTCTCATTTTTTCTCCATTATTCTTGCCTTTTCACAGTACTCCCTCCCTCCCCCCAGCTCAGGTTGATGTAAAGAAGAGAGGCAATTCTCATAGTACCTTTACACATACTTAGAATAAAAAAGCAAGTTTTGGGGAAGCTCAAAAAACCTAATTTCCCCATTCCTTGCAGCACCTAGACACATTTTGTACATTTGATAACAGCTGTGGAGCTCCTGATCCCCTGCAACCACCCATCCTTAAGGGGAAGGAAACGTAGGATTCAGAAATTCTCATGATTGAAAGGAACAACAAAAATCAGAAAACTTTATTGGTAAATTACACCCTTGGAAAGGAAATTGGTATATTAGTCCCTAGGTGCAAGCACATAAGCACATGGCAGTGGGTTCTGGGTTATTGGTAAAAGGAGAGAGAAAAAGGAAGAGATGGATTAAAGAGGGGGAGAGAGAAGGAGAGAGTGACAGGGAAAAGAGAGAAGAAAATAGAGAGAAAAAGAGGAAGAGAAAGAAAAATAGGAAGAGAAAGAGGAAAAGAGAGAGAAAAAGAGATCACCAGTGCAGCTTCCAGCTGAAGGGGTGTCAGTCCTGATTTCAGCATCAGTCCAGCTGCGCTAGTCTGGCTGAAGAGATGTTTAGGGTCTTGGAGGCAGTGCCCAGGTTTGCCACATATTTGTGGACAGGTTTTTCACTTGCTGTGCAAATTAGTTCTCATGTACAGTCTGTTCTTTCAGGCCTTTCTGGAAAAGGGTCAGAGGTTTTGGGTGTCTTAATCCTCTCCTCCAGTGCATGGCCACTTCTTGGCCTCATTTCTGCACTTGTGGTCTGCTGGGTTGTGCTGCTGTCCAGGTGGTGTGAATAAGTTTCCAAGGCTGATGGTTTAAAAACCAGGTGCTCTTTGGACACCTCTTAATTCTGGGCTCAGTGATTCTGAGGAACTCAGGAGTATTTCTCAGCTCATGGTGAGGTGGGGGTGGTGAGGATGCACCTCCACAGTCCACCCTGTGCATAAGGTCAACTTCTCTGGGCCTCTACAAACCCATATCTCAGCTCCATACTGTAATCAAGTAAATAATGATCTGAAGAATGAAATTTTTCACTCAAGCGGGGTGAGAAGGAGATGAATTAATTTAAGATTGATCATTATATTTTCTAGAAAAATATGGATATACAATGAAAATGATTTGTAATGTGTGTATTTGTATTCTAGCAGGAGCAAGTGCAGTGACAGAACAGTGGGACTGAAACTGGGGTATTCTTTTCAGGAGACAGAGGCTGGACAAGCATAAAATAGCTTTTAGACTGTCCAACTAGTTTCTGTACAGTCTCTATTTGTGTGCTATAGGTGAAATTATTGACTTTTTCCCCTCTCCTAAACCCCCATCTGGCTTTCACTGCATCACATTGACTTTGGGATGCACAAAACAGATTGAACCAAGTGAGTCATAAAGTTAATCCCCACAGGGTAGGAGTACAAGCAGCTCAATTCCTGAAACCTAACTGAGGCAAGAGGAAATAAATCAAAACAATCACACAAATGTTTTATTCCAGAACATGTGCCCAGGGAAGAATCTGCTGGTGGTTGAAAGTATTGTGTTATGTATAAGGGAAATCAGGTAAGCCTGAGTCTTGACTAAATAAAAAACATGAGAATAAAAATCAGTACCTGAAAAGCGGAAGGTAGTGATAGCTGAGACATGTTTTTAGGGCAAGGCAACATTTTGAGGGGTTTGACATAGAATTATATAACCTGTCATTAAGATGATGAGGTGAGATAAGCTGTCATTAAAATTGGCACTTTAAGATATGATACAGCTTCTTCAGTAGTTTCCTATGCCACTTAGGAAACCTGATGCGTTTGTTGTTACAGTACCTGGAAGCCATGAAACTGTTTCAGCAGATTGTAAGCTTAAATTCTTGAGGAAAAAAAGGGGCTTGTAAAAAAAAAAACCAAGCTCCCATACAAAATAACAACCAACTACACCCAAAAATCCTGTGAGATTTCTGGCATATTTTTATTTGATTTGGAAATTCTCCTGGTAATGACAATAATAGACCTTTTGAATTCATTGCCAGTTCAGTTTTGGTTTCTTGGTTTGGTCTTTATTTTAATGTTACTCTTTGTGGAAAGGGTGTTCATGCACAAAACATGGAAGATTCAGGAGCCCCAGTGCCTCAACTCTGATTTCAATGCATGAATTTAAATTCATGGCATGAATGAAGACTTACCAAGCAGAGATTCCCAACTGAATGCAGTGTTTAAGGATTTCTTGGTGGTGGTGTGTAAGAGTGTTGGTTTCTGAGTTTGTTTCTGACAGTGCAGAGGGAAAGTTTTGCTGTAAGTATGAAACCTGGAAGAAATGCTGGGAGGAGTGATGGGACTGATTTCCCCACTTGCTCTGCTGCAGATGTGCTCTCAGTGATCTGAAAGCTGCTTCATCACTAATTATGGGAGACCTCAGAGCATAACCCAGAGACAGCTTGGCGCCAGCACTTGAGCTCACATTTTTAATGATGCATCTGCTACTGCCTCCTCAGAGCTGATTTCACACTAATGGAAGGATGCTCACAGTTGTGATCCCTGCTGCTGGAAATAATGAAAATAAGCAATTTTGTGAGGAGGTAGCAGTAACATGTGAGTGTATATATTTTTTTGTAAAACTGTGCTAGGCTCTGGTCTGTTTTCTCCTTTGAAAATCTGCGCTAGTCTCACTGATGTCACTCTTCTTTCTACAGTTTTCCAGAGATAACAATTTGAACCTCCAAAGGCTTGGTTTTCACTTAGCACCACACTGACTCTTGCCAGGAAAAGAACTTCCCTGGAATACTGGAATTTCAATGTGCTACTGCCTCTTCTGAGATGCAGAAGATAATAATTCATGTATGTAGATTGTATCAAAGTGTACAGACCATGGAGGAAACTTGGGAAAATAGTCCCAAGTTCTGTTTATTCAGTTGTGTGTTTTGGAGCCAGCTGGACCTTGTTCTGCCCAAGGTGGGACAGCTCCTGCTGCCCTCTCACAGAAGTCACCCCTGCAGCCCCCACTGCCAAAACCTTGTCACATGAGCCTGACACACCAAGTTCCTTTCCAAATAGTGCAGCCAGTTATATTTCTGTAGACAGAATTTGTCTCTTCCCATCAGCAACAAACTGTGATGCTTTGTCATTATGATGACAGAACAGGAAGGGTTCGAGTCTCTGTAGAATTTGAAGACAGGTTGTTGCCAGAAACATCCTGGTCCTTTGTACAGGGCAAAATCTCAAATCGAGCATGAAAATGAAGGGAATAACAAGTAGGTGACAAAGTGGGTAGCAGATTTTGAGGAGGCAGTTTTCCTTGTCTGTTTTTGGACTGAGGTAAAGAGCTTTCTGTTGAAAAGAAATTCATTGTGAAATGAATACCCCCTAAAAACCCACAAACTTTATTGCTGTGGTTGGGTGTTGCTTTTCCCCTTCAATTTGTTTTTTTAGGATTCCAAAAGTGGGTTGTTTCTTACTGAAAAATTTTTCTGCACTGTTGAATTATTGGTAAGGAAGAATGAGGTTGCATCTGCATTAGAGTTGGCAAGACTTTTTTTCTTTTTTTTTTTGGCTCTGTTTTGTTGAGGGTTGAGGCTTTGCAGATAGTGATGACATATAATTACTTAGACACATTTGCCCTCTTGAGTGGGATGCTCACTGAGTGCTTCCTTCCTGTTGCAATTCTTTGTAGGGAAGAGGTCCACATTCTGCAGAAAATTAATCTATCTGTTCTCTTAAGCTTGCAAACTCAGTGAAACGAACTGGTTTTGCTCCAGTAGTCCTATATTTGTTGAATAACAACTATTTTCAAGCTGCCATTCACACTAGAAGAAGATGCATTGAATCAAATTTTTTCTCACAAGAAAGCTTAGATTTTTGTTTTTAAAGTTGAAATAAATGATGCAACAGCTTTTAGGCCAGAACATGTATGCAAGCCTTAATGTCAGGAGAATTGCAAATGCCAGAGATGATTTTGGTGCAATTTCTCCATGAGCTTTTAAATTACGTTACTGCTTAAATACAGTCCTTGAAGTTTTGGTTTGATTGAAACCAAACTGAGCTCTAAGATAAGACGGTTTGCTGTCCACTTGAGAGCAAGGTATAAAAAGATCACATTTAGACAGAGAGTTTTTAAATTCAGTTGTAAGAGATGAGGATTTTATTGGTAGTTTGGTAGCAGCAGAACACAGAATGGCACAATATTTAGGAATGAAACCATTGTAAGTAACTGATCTGCCAAATAATTCTTTTTTTATAAGCTGAAATGTAATTTCAATTCATTCTTTTGTAAGAAGCTGAAATGTAATTTCATTTAAGTATGGAGCTAGGATTGTATTGTTTTGATTTTAATTGGAGCTTGCCCTAGAAGGTTCCTTCTTGCTTTTGATTAGACCATTCCTAGACCATTTTAGAAACTGATCTGTCAGGAATCAATTTAACACTGCACTAATCAACTAATATAAAAGGTGATTCAGTAAAACACTGTGAATAACCTTGAAGAAATTGCAGCTGAGAACTTCATAGTGAAATATGTTCACTATCATTATCAGCTGTTGAAAAAAGTCTGAGATTAAACAGTGTTTAGAGTTAGAAAAAAAAAAGATGAAGAAGCAGATAGTCCTTTTATAAATTGATGGCACATTTGTCAACATTTCTCAGTTTGTGTATTCTGAATAGCTGCTACTTACAAAAATGATCCAAAGTTAAAAAAAAAAAATAGGGAATTTTTCACACAGATCATTGAGCTGAGTGAAGCAATAAAGTCTCTGTATATGATTCCATCAGTGACATACTCAGGAATGAGCTGAAAAGTTATTTCTGTAATGCAAAGCGGTAGGCTTTTCATGTATTCTTTTTACCCAATATGCTGTGCATATATATGAGCTTATAGATAGTATGCAGTATGTAGAAACTTTATGGTATTTAACCCATCAAATAAGTATGAAGAGACCATCGCCCAGTGAAACAATTTTGGTGGCCAAGGGGAGGTTACATCAGCAGAAATATGAATTGAGAAGGAGTGGAAGATGAAGCAAACATAGGGACAGTTGCTTAAATCACTTCTTTAAATCCTATGGCATTATATATTAGCAGAGCTTTCTGAAGCACATTTATGGTCCTGAATTTTTACTTGTCTCTTTCTATTCATGTGCATATTATCCCCATTTCTGCAAAATTCTTCCCCAAAAGCTCTTTCTTTTGCAGTTTTTCACTTGTTTTTCTGCTTGCCCTCTTTGCAGTACATCCTGGTTTCTTCCTCCTCTGTATTTACTGACCTGATACACAGAGGTCCTGAAAAATTGTGCTGCTAGATCACAACTCTGTGTGCTCACTGCCAAGCTCAGGGAAACATAGTGCTTCAAGGTCTGGAGCACAGCTTCCTCAAAGGGCAAGTCTTTATTTGCAGCTGTTTATTTACATCATATATGATGTGTGGGGGTATTGTGTGCATGATCAGGCCAGGGGAACCATAACTGGTATATTTATTCTAATCTAAAAGTATGACTCCTGTTCCTCCTTGATTTACTCTGGCCTTGCTGAAGAGATTATGAAAGCACAAAGGACCTTAAGTTTCTCTCTCAGGAGTGAGTCCTGCTCAGCATTATCTCAGAGCAGAAGTTTGCTATGAAGGTACTACATGTGATGTGACAAATGTTAGCGGTGCAGACAAGGTGGGTGGGACATGGGAAGCAGCTGGGGTGCTGGTCCTTCTGTGCTCACAGAACACTGGCACCACCTCACCAGTTTATCAGCTCTGCACTTGGGTCTGTCTGTAGGTGTGAATTTCAGTGCTGGTTTCTGGCCCAGGGCTCCTCACAACAATAAGAACTGAAATCCTGAGAATGAGAATGTGAAGGGCGAGAAGTGGCTTTGGCTGAGCCTGTTACAAACCTGGTCACTTGCTCCCCAGAGCTGCTACTCTGAGGCACTCAAGTCTGAGGTATTTGCTATTCTGGACAGATTGTGGGAATCCAGGGCTCTGTGTGGGTGACACTTCCTCTAAACAAACTTGTTGCAGCACTTGTCATTGATGTAGAAAGACTGGTATCTCCAATGTTTTGGTGGCTCTTTCTGAGCTGAGCCCTTTGCTGTGAGGACAGCACAGCCTGCTCTGCCCTGTTACTCTTCTCAGGTATCATCCCCAGGGAAGAGCTGCCACCATCTCTTGTTCTATGCATTTCCAGGTGTAGTGGGTCATGGCTGAGTGATGCCAAGGGCTCTGTTCCCCAGGTGGTCGCTTGCTTTTATCATGGATGATTTCTGTGTGCTTTGGTCTCCCTTCCTCTCTTTAACTGAGATAGAGAATAAGCAGACTGGTAAAAGTCACTAAATCTCATTTTTATTTTGACCTTGAATTACACTCAAAGTTTTGTCTAGCATTTGGCAGAAAGTTATGTGGAGTTTGCTTTTTTAAAATTATTTTTTTTCCTGCATTTTAACTGAATTCACTGGGATCCTTTCAGACTTCAAACATGGAGTTAAACTATATAAATTCTAAGTTTGAGAAGCATCGAGTCTCTCATGGTCATTGCATTTTATGCAGCTTCAAGTTTCAGCAGTTGGACACCGATTTGTATATCACTAAATAAAGAGTTGGCCAAATTTACAGCAAATGTGAGCCAGTTTAGTTCTGTAGGCAAGGAGCTTATGTTGATTTAGAATAGCAGGACCCAGCATTGTTTATGGGGTATCAATGGACATAAAACACCTTATGGAAACATTGCTCAAGCTATGAAAACACTAAAGGTTCTTCAGACACGAGTATGAGCAGAGGTCTTTCACAAAACATTCTACAGAAAATAGGGTGAGATAAGGGGGAAAAAGTAAATCTAAAAATATGCAGGGGAAAAACCCCTATAAAATGAAGTCTGTTGCCTACAAAGGCATTTTTTTCCAGTGCATAGCCCAATGATTGAGTAATATTTAAACTACAACTTGAGGCCTCACATGGAAACTAAGAATTCCTCTTGCTGAATCTCTGCCTTGCTCTTCATCCCTTCTATCAGGGATGAGAACTGTTTGAGGTTATGAATCATCTTAATCACATTGATCTTATTAATAAATATGCAACCCTAGACAATATAAAAAGAAATAATTCAAATTTGGTTTCACAAAACCTGATAAAAGGAGGATAAACAGAAGGGAACTGGATTTTAAAGGAAAAAAGTTTACTATGCTTTGTTGTTTGATCCTGAAGTATAAATTGGAATTCTTTAAGCATTAGTGGAGTAAATGTGTGAAGGTTTTCTCTGAAGGAAAATCTATATTTGAGACTTTAATTAAAAGATGCTTGAATGGGATAAGTTGCTTATTTGTAAAACAGAGCATGGTCTGGCTGTTAGAAGTGCAGTCTCAAGTGTTTGCATCCATGTGGGCTGAAGACTTTGGAAAAGAAGGTTTGTCTTCTGCCTCTGCAGTGGGTGGGAGAAGATAGAACAGCCACCACTGCTCTGTTTGAGTGTGGTTGATTTTAGCTTCAGGGAAATTGCACATCTTTACAGTTTACTTTTATAAGTAGCAATAGAATTTGTAGTAAGTCTGATACAATACAGAAATATTGAAATGCCATAATTTAAAAAATAAAAACTAAGTTTATGTCCAAAAATCTGAAAATATGTTCTGCCATGCATGCTCAATCCAGCAATCCAATTGAGAGGTTTGTATCATGAATATTTTATTTCAATGCATTTTTCTGAATTTATGAACAAACAGACACACTGATTTGGCTTAAATTTTATGATGATAGGCAAAAATGTTCACATTTTAAGTCCCTAAACCTTTAATAGCAGTTTAGCTAGTCTTTAGTAATTCTTTACATTTAAAAAAATCAAAACTTAGAAAAAAAAGTAGCTAAAAAGAATCCTTAAAACCAACTCTTCATTGAAAGTGGACATGAATCCTTTCCCTTACCTGTTAAGGTGTAGCCTCTGTCCTTCGCAGCACTCCCTGGAGTATTGTTTCTTTAGTGGACATGAATGAAAGCATACAATTCCATGTGGATTTTCTTTCTACATGCTTTCCTTCAAGTCTCAGTTTAAAACCAAGGAAAAAATCTATAAGGTATAGGGTAGGACAAGAATTCTCGTAATTCAACAAATTCAAGTGGAGTCTTTCCTAGTTATATTTTTATGCCAGGTTTTGATATGTATGGTGGTGTAGTGTGATTTAATTGGATTTGTAAATGGGCAAAAATTAGACATATTATAGGTACAAAAACTCTGCAAGTAACATCTCTTCCATGGGTGGCTTATACAATTCAGTTTGACAGAGGGCAGTAATTCAGAATTCTGGTGATAAAGGATAAAAGCACCTTAGCCTGATCTTTGCTGAGAGATGAAAGGTGTAAATCCATTGACCAACAGCTACTGGAGAATTGTGGGCAGGAGGTAACACATTTGCACTCTGCACTCATCTGCTTGCTTCCTTCTTAAGTTGCTTTGCATCCCTGGAAATGGACCACATGAGAATTGATGTCCTCGTGCCAAATGAGGATTCTCATAATCTTGTAAGGGGGAGATAAACTTGCTTTAAGCTGATTTACTCCAGCAATGTGCTCAAAACAGATGGAGAGCATCAGTGCCTTGATATAAAGTCTCCTAATGAACACTACCAGGCAAGGAACACCCTGACATAAAGT
Source organism: Haemorhous mexicanus (assembly GCF_027477595.1). Lineage (NCBI taxonomy): Eukaryota > Metazoa > Chordata > Aves > Passeriformes > Fringillidae > Haemorhous > Haemorhous mexicanus. The sequence continues at coordinate 8,710,899 of NC_082346.1, forward strand.
GCTGCAGAAGCTGCAGTTACACACCAGAGCAGTGAGTGTTCAGGAGGATTTGTATACTGAGGCAGGTTTTTATCTCTGGTACTTCTCTTGCAGCTATTGTAAAAACTGGACAGAAGGTTCATTTTCCCCATGTGTTTTACTGCAGGAATGCTCTTGCAAGGGTGTCATGCTTAGTTTACCTGATTTAGAGGGGTCTAAGAAAGACACTTGCTTTGAAATGTTCTAGACCATGCAGATTGGCTTGTCTGCAGTTAGGAAGTGTGAGATAAGATCAGTTCAAGCGCTGTCATATTCTGATTTGATGTGATTTTATTTCTTAATATGGTTTCTGCAGTGCATACATATAACTTATCAAGTAATATAAATAGACATGCATTCCATTTTATATACAGCCAACTAATCATTTGAGGCACTTGCCTTTTATGCTTGATTTCACAAGTAAACTGCTCTTTTTCCTATGATAAGACAACAGGGACATATTGGCTAATAGAAATTTTAAAGTAGTTTTCTTATCAAGATACAGGTAAAAGTTTTTTAAAAATGCTAGATTAGTAATACAACATGATTAATTATCTTGACATCACACAGTGTTTGGTGTCCTCTAAAAAGAGAAGAGTCAATTCAGTGCCTAACTATGCTTCAGCTGGTGTATTAGAGTTGGGATTACATTCCCATTCTTATGCTATTTCACCTTAAGCTATTTGTGTGCAGTCTTTGACCTTCCAAAACAATATTGCAAATGAAATTAGCATTTGTGATGTTGGTCGTTAGCTGCAAATTAATAAAAAAAGTTGGGAGGGGAAGAGATTCAAGGACAATGTTGGTTTTTACATAGTTTTTCTGTACTGTTCTTGCCCAGGGTTTTGCATTGCATCACTTAGTTCCTAGCTAGTCTTGTTCCACCCACAGGGCTTTTAGGTGATTATACACATGTAGTAAGTTTAAATATTTCAAAGACCCTTGCTTTTCGAGTCTCCTGGAAGACAGAACCTAAAACTGAACTTGTTACAGTGATTTTATGATTTTTTTATTTAAAGAAAACAAAGGCAGCATTGATCTTTTGGAGACTTTGTGTGTGTGGGTGTGTGGGTGTGTGGGTGTGTGGGTGTGCCCCCACCTCACATTTCTCCCTGTACTCCCCCAAGGGAGGACTAATGTAAGATGTTGAGACATTTCTTTTTTCTGTGGTACAATAACCTGTTGTTCACATGCAGAAGAGATGCCCGTTAATGACAAGTGGAATATTTGTTTTCCCACCAAGGCTGACACACAGTTTCAAAGGTCAAGCACTGTCTGATACTGCATTTACTGGCTTAAACTTTTCTTTTCCCACAGTGGAGGAATTTGTGTAGCTGCCCCAGCTGCTTTTCCATTTGCTGCCATGTGTCTCTAGTAATTCTTCAGCTTCTTTGCTTTGCTCAAAGCTGAACACAGCACAAGCAGCTAATTAGTCTGTCCTGATAAATAAAGCAGTGCTTTATGGGAGACTGGGGCAGACCTGGGTAAGCATGAGCAAATGCCTTGGCTTACAAGTTGATTTTTGTTCAAAGGCTCCAATTAAGTGTTTTGAACCTCACTTTTATTAACAGGTGAAAATGCAAAATGAGACTGAGCTGAGGAATTGTGTGTGGGAATTTTTTTTCCCTGTCTTATATTAGGTCAAGTATTTCCACAATCTATAAATGTTTCTAGGACATGCTCCAATTTAGGGACTTCAGGGAAAGGAATGTCCCATGGGAACAGCTGGGGGATGCTTTCCTGTACCAAAGACCAAATTTTGTGCTGTGTTTTGGAGTGGTTCTCTCCACAGAAAGCACTAGCTGCTGAAAGATTTCTGTCCTTTCCCCATCTCCCTCATTAAGCAGCAGGTAATGGCTGAGCACTTTGCACATCAGTCACACAGGGCCCTTTTCCCTTTCTCCATAGCTGTGGTACCAGTGAGATAATGTCTCCTTGTACACAAGCAGGAAAAAACTTGGTGAAGCATAAAATCTGTTCTTTCCAACCAGATCACTTCTGATGGAAGGAACAGCTTCTAGTCTCACAGTAAGAGGACTAACTTGTCACTCACTGGAGCAATTTACCTGTTCCAAAAGGCACAGCAATTGTTTCCAAGCATGAAAGCAGCCACTGTTAAAAACAGAAGTAACCAAAAGTGGGTAGAATTAAATTATCATTACTTAAGAATGGGTCACCCTGTTTGTTTTGAAGCTGTCGTTGTTTAAATTTTTGGTCCAAAAAGCATCTAATTAGAGACACAGAGGAAAAAATTTGGTATTAAATTAAAAAATAGGCACAACTGTATCAATCACAACTGTATCAGAAGTACTTCAGGGTAAGATTTCAAGCAGCTAATGTCATGTCAGTGTGTTTCTTTAGGCTTTTGAACAGTTCTTCAGTCGGGTGGTTGAAATTATGGTGTTTTTAAGAAAATAAATTAATTTTAGTTAATTTATTTTACTGCACATATTTTTGCCAATGAAATGGTGTGTCACTGACCCTCTTTTATAGTATTGTTAACTCGTGTGCAATAATTGCTTTTCTTGCAGGCTGAGTGAGGCATCAACCTGTGAAGTATGAGTTAAAGTTCAAATTATGCAGCCTTTGTTCTTTGCTTCAGACTATCTGCTCTGAATATATAATACAGCCAGTAAGACATCAAATAAGATGTATCAAAAATGTATTTTTCAATTCCTAGGGTAGATTGGTATCTGGGCAGGAGACAAGTGCAGTATATTTTACAAGAACTTTACAGTGAGTGAGTTTTAGTGATGTATCTTATTTTACAGCCTATTTCTTTTCTTCTCTCTTTCTTAACTGATTAGCCTGAGTGTTAAATTGTACTAAGAGCAGTTAGAGGTTTTTGTTATAAAATAATATTGCAGCAAAATCCCCCTTAAAGCATCAGTTTATTTATCTGTATAAACTATGTGGAAGTTCTTTCTGGTCAATAGGTTAAGACAGTAGCAAATAACAAGCAAGGCTCTCACAAGTACAGGAATGAACTATCACAGGGAAAGGTCAGCACTGTGTCTGCTCCAGCAGTGTGGCTTCTCCCATCTACATGAGTTATATGCCTGTCATCAGAGCCAAGTCATGAAGCTTAAACAAATGTCTAGCTGAGACTGGATATTAGAGAAGGGCTAGGAAGGAGGTAAATACTGTTTGTATTCTGATAATTCATTGCAGTTTCCACAGCAGTTTAATAATGTAGGCAGTCCCTTATGTCTTTCCTCTCCCATTTCCAGTAGGATCAGCCAGGCTATTTTTTGGAATATTGTATTTAAAACACCCTAAAATAATAACATTACATATTCAGTAACATCTTGATTTCCCTGAAGAGCAGAATATTGCCATCGCTGGCACATTGATACAATCCACATGTAATCAGATGTGTAGAGTAACACCCCTGTTCCTCAGAGGCCAAAACTATTCTGAAGGCAAAGCCTCTGCAGCCAGACTTGTTAATATGCAAATCCTGACCCTATGGAGTTGTTATTCTGGGCCATTCTTGGCTCCAAGCTTTCCCAGTGCTGAATGAAGATGCTCTTTCTTCACTGTCCAAAGCTGTCCATCAGTGAATTCTTCTGTATCTAGGTAGAAACCTCCACTGCTGTTGAGGATCCTGGGAAATAGGATGCAAGGCTAAAGCCCTTTTATGAAAATTAAGTGACCAAGCAGTGCAATACAGCCCTGTCTGTGAGACTGCCAACTTGTGCCAGCTTCAGTCAACATTATTCTTTGCTCAGAGGTTCCTCAATTAGATCAGATTTTCTAAAACACTTTAGTCTTGTGCATATATATAAAGAATGGAGGGAAAACATTTTTTAGGTGGTGCTGATGTGTTGTTATAGTAACTCCAAAAGTCTAGGAATCTGAGGCAAAACCCTTTAAACAGTTGGCCTCTTGCAATATCCCAATAGCCGAATGTTCCCATTGTGCTATTTCTACAGCGCTATCTCCTTTGTTGGTGATCTAGTGATTTATCAAATTCTCTATGCTTAGCACACATACTGGAGGTAAATTATAAATAGCTGTACTTTCAGGCCAAAGTTCATCTCAGCTGGTGTTTGTTATCCAGCACCATCCAAACAGAGGAGGCTAGGGAAGAATGGAAACACTGACCACGCTTCACCTGAGTCCTCTCCTTGTCTCCCAGCTCCTCGTGTCTCAGAGCCTTCCTCATCCAGGAATGGTTTCTATGTATTAAGTCATCTTTGTTGGATTCTGTTCCAGGAACATGGTCACTACTCTTTGAGCCTGTTAACTTTTAATATCTAATATTAGATGAGATTAATTAAATCAGAGGATGGGTTAGAACTGGGTATACTGGATTGAAGTAAAGTAGTTCTGTTCTTGTTTCAACCATTATCTCACTAGGAGACTTTGGGAAATCATGTAATCTTTCTAAAGATTTAAAATACTTTCTTGTAAAATGTGACTTACAAGTGTTGAAAGCATTTTCTCTCTCTGTACAAGGAGCAAATAAGATATTATCATTTTCCATCCTCATCCGAGTCCTCTATATCAAAGAAGCTCTGTGTAAAAAGCATAAGCATAAAAAGAGAAAATTTATTTCATTTAGACAAATTGCTGCAAAAGGATGGAAGAAAGACTCCTGTGAGGAGGCATGCTTTTGCTTGAACTCCCTATTTTAAGTACCTAAATAACATTTTTACCCACACATTTGCGTCAGGTGTAGCCTAAGGTAAATTTGTAATTTCTGTACCCTTGTCATAAAGAATCTATAAGTTGTGAAATTGGTCCTTCTCAGGATGCCTCAATAATTTACTCGATCCTGGAGCAGAGATTTTGAACTGTGATAAAGGCTGCTTTATGCTAATGACAATATCTTAGAGAATGAGGCTGAAATTAGCCATGTGTTGACTCTGCAAGAACTCTGCAGCAGTGCTGCTGTTGAGTGAGGTATCTGCAGGAATTCTGAACACTCCTCCAGTACAGGCACTGAATATAAGGATACAACTTCACAAGGATTCTATGAAAGCACTGAAATGCGTTCTTTAGGGAGGTCGTGTGGTCTCCACCTCTGGAATTTTTAATGTTCCAACAGGATGAAGTGCTGGGCAGCCAGATCTTACTTAACAGGATAAAGTCCTGAGCAGTAGCTGACCTTACTCTGTGAGATCTCCTGAGGTCCTTTCTAACTCCTTCAATACTATTCCTCTTGGACAACAGAGACAACCAGCGCATATCTCTCACATCTTGAATAGTCTCTGCTACTGCATTTAAAAGAGAGAGTCAACAGGTTTTTCTCTGGCAATTCTTTTAGTAAAACAGTGACCCTGCTCTCACTTAATGATAAATCTGGTCTATGGTGACCGGACTTAGGAAGGATTTCTAGGATTTAGTCTTGGAATGTCAGAGAGGCCTTCGTCATCATAATGTAGTGTCTTAAGTGAGTTGGAATTGCAGAAATTATCTTCTCCTGTGTATTTTGCTTTCCTGTTAAGCTACATGCCTTGCTCAGAGTATTGATATTATAAACATTTCCACCCAGCATCTTATTTTTTACTTCCCATTTCTGAAGGTTCACAGAATTTTGTTCAATTTATAGTTGGAACAATTTTTCATTTCTGCTGCTGAGCTGGATTCTGTTCTCCAAGCAGTCAAATTGCTGTTAACAGATTCTTAGAATGTTTCTAATCTGTTTTGATTCATAACCAAAACAGATGAGCACAGCATACCCTAAGTGTCAATTTAAAATAACCTGTCTTCAATGTAATCTCCTGTGATAGTTTAACTGCTGGTGGGAACTAACATCTTAATTTGCCAGGGCTGTCTCCAAAAAAGCTGTGCAGTTGTTTTGTGATGGGAAGGGCAGGATTCAGACTTCCACCTTAGAGGCCAAAATACTGACAATACTGTTCTCTCAGCTGCCATGGCAGAGTTCCTTTTCTTTTCTTTTTCACAGTTTCTGGCTACCTTTTTCCTCATGTTCCTCTGTGAAAATATGACTACTCCTGTCTCTGCTACGAGGAATTTTGGGAGGAGTTCATAAACAGGCCTGCCCCAGACACTGCTGTAGTTTTCTCTCCTAATTTCTGAACTGACACTGAGACACTGTTGGCACTGGAATTGTGAGAAGCAGTGACATCAAAATGAGATTTAAACCTGAAGCCCAATACCTTTGTAGAAACACAAAGGTTTGGAAACAATAGCTGAACATATTTGTATAGATGAAAAAGAGTTTGTTTGCATGCCTGCAGCTGATTGCTTTATTATCCTTCTTCTCTCTAATAAGTGTTGAAAACCCCATGACATTGTTTCCATGTATTAATTCCTAAATATATTACAAAGGAGGATAAAAAATAGCAAATATATTATACAGGCATAAAAGACAGGATGGTCCACAATTCTAAGAGTCAGCTGGGAGTGACTTTCCCATTACATCTTTTTCATGAAGGTGTTCTTTGTGCAGAACATATATTTAAAGAACACCCATTAGCCTGTTTTTCCAGGGAAAATGTACCCCACCACACAGCATGCTAATCAACAAGTTGCTAAATGTGAGTGGTAACACAGAAACAAGTCAGCCTAAAAAGGCTTTGAGATGGTTTTGCATGTGAGTGGAACACACTATAAAGCTCTTTCAGAATCCTAATTTGTATGGGGATAGAATATAAGGAAATAAAGATAGTGTAGAAAGTAATCTTACTCCTAAAGAGTTGCAGCTGGGCCAATTATCAAAGATTAGGAACAGGCCTGACTTTAACAGGCCACAGCTGCAACCAATGAGAAGAAGAGGGCTATAAAAGAGTGGTTGGCTGGTTGAGAAGGGAGCTGGAGTCAGTTGACTACTTTGTGAAGGAGAAAGAGTCAGTGCTCTGAGAGCTGCCCACAAGAAACACCAAGAAGGTATGAAACTTTTGTGATAAGGAGACAACAGAACGGAACTCCTGCAGTAAGATGACAACACTAATTGACTTTCCCTGACACAAGCACATTAATTGATGGGGGATATGTTTTTCAACACAATGTCTTTTCCTGGAGGCAGAATTAACAAATCCAAAATCTCATCAGTGTTGCACTGTTTTTCATAGAGAACCGTTTCAAGAAAATAACACTGACTAAAATGAGGAGGAATCAGAATGATCTGTCTTTTACAGTAGTCCTTGAATTACCATTCTGAAAGACTAGTTCTTAAATGTAGAAAGAATCTATCTATAAAGTAATCCAAACTGTGATCATGGTACTTGCCATTTCAGTAACTGATATTACAGGAATGTTTGAGGAGTGGTATTTATCATGTTATGGCAGTTTTAGATGGGGTGACAGGATGAAAGAACATGCTTTCATGAATCTTGGAGGGTTCTTTTCCCTGTGTGTTTTCAAGGAATTTTTTTCAATTTCAGTGTTTTCGGAATACTGTTTTATGTACACAAGTCCTTCCAGGCTGTGAACGGATTTAGAAGACATTAGAGGCAAGTGAGCTCCCTTAAGATACAGAGTTCCAAATGTGGAACAACAACAACATAAAAACCCCAACAACTTCTTAGAAAGCTTCCTTGTGCTTTTGAACTTTGAGTAGTGCTCATATTCTAATCACGCTGACAATATGAAGATAGTTGGTAACTGAAAGTCTTCCAGATGCATAAAGGAAGTACAGTTACATAAGAATCTTAAAGCTTTTTTTTGAACTAAAGCTTTTTAGTTCAAAACCACTGTTATATTGTAAAACAAATTTTAGTCATTTCAAGAAACATCTTTACAGCATTGACTTTTAGTGATTCTGAATCTCAGCTGACATTTGTTTCATACAGACAAACTGGCAATTTATCTTCTCTGTTCTTGTTTTGTTGTTTGAATAGGTCACAACATCCTACCTTTAAAATGGATAAATGGTATGGCCTGTTCCTGCCCCCGTGCCCCCCCCTTGATATCCTACAGAGAATGTCTTGAATTCAGTCATGTCAAACATCATTTGTACACATTCATCCACTTCTTGTCACATTTTCATCTAGAGGAAGCCAGCCAGGGAGGAAAGTTCTCTTGTAGCAGGAACTGTACTGACAAAAAGGAGAGTCTGTTTCCCAGGGCACTTTCACACACAGGATCTGTTTCTGAATGTCTGTCTTCCTCCTTTGTGCTCCTTCCTTTCACAGATGCATATTAGCAAGGAGAAAAAGTTGACTGCAAATTATTTGATTTGCCTTTTTCTCACTGTTTTATCCCCATCCTATATAATTGTCACATGAAGTGTCCAACACAGTGAGTGTTAGCTTTGTGTATTTCCAGTGGAGTAAATCCCAAGCTCTTTAATCAAAACATCTTTGCTACCATTACAATCACCCTTTAAAGAATAGGCTTCTAGTATCAAGTTATCAGTTTTTAGGAAGAAAAAAATTTCTGTTTTATAGCTTTTCCACCCCAACCCATGCTATGCAGCCAAATTCTTTTGCAAATTGGTAAAAAATAATATGAAGCAACATTTTTCTTTAAAAATGCATTTTATTTTTTCTAGCATCTTCATACTAACAATATGCTGCAAGTTTTTTATTGTTTGTAAAATTTTCTTTGTGATAAATTTAGTTATATTCACCTGTGTAACAACACTTCAGCGATGCTATTTAAAAACTGGAAGGTAAAATGCACCTTCATAGGTAAAAAGTTTAGATGCTTTTTATGTGTCAGCGTTGCAGGCTGACTTTCTTCCAAGGAAGTGTAGTTAGAATAGTGTCTTGTCAACAGATCAAGTGCATCACTGAAATAAGTGTTCTTTGCTTTACACCATCTGATCTGGATTAGTTATCCATTACAGCATCAAATCAAATAAAAAGCCTGTGTTATTTTGCCAGTCTGGGCAGAATGAAACTGGAAATTGTTGCCCAGGGAAAGCATAACCTCAAGACTAAATACTTAAAGAACTGATGATGTGCTTTATAACTGGAGTTTGCATTTTACAGGGAAAAAAACCTTGAGGACCATGTTACCTCTAAGAGGAATATTCCAAGCTTTGAGTGCAACTCTGAAACTTGATGCTTCTGTTGCTGTGTGATACTTTCTTATTTAAAGAACTACATGAGGAGAATACTATATATTTTATTCATGCTGTCATTCTATGAAGTGTAATATAGTCAATTAATTAAAATTTAGCTTGAAACAGTCATGCAACCATTACTTTGAGAGTTTTCTCTCTAAGGTGTCTGGCAGATTGATCATTCTGCCTTGTTTAAAAATATCAACAACAAAACAATAATAACAACAATAACAAACCCCCCAACACTGCCATTATAATGACTGAAATTGTACGCCCTGCTAGTCAGTCACCCAGTAAATGAGTAGCAAGCCTTTTGCTTATCCCATCAGACAGTAGCTTAATAGTTACTTCAGTAGTGGGAGGTAAAGGTTACATGGGAAGCTGAGTTTCAATTTACATTTTTAATAAAGGGCTGTGCTTATAAAGGTAGCTGGATTCCTTTTTTTTTTCTCAGAGGAATTGTCTTTTTGTCGAGTTATGTATAGTGAGGAAGAAAGTGAAAATACTTGTCTTTTCCAGGTCTTCAAACTTGCACATATGCTTCATTTTAAGTATGATTTTTTATTAATAACATCACTTTAAAATGCAATGACTGGCAATAAAATTAATCACGGAACTAACTTTCAAGGTTGGTGACTTTAACTCGAAATTGTTCTTAATGGGTTTGGGTTTGTGTTAAAATTGTCCCCAAAGTGTCAGCTCTGGAGGCTGTTCCTTGTGTGTGTGTCCAGAGTTACAGAGCTGGGGGAGGCATTCCTACCTCCTGCCCAACTTGCTGCCTCTCAAAGGAGAGAGATAGTGGCCACTCTCCCTGGAATTAAATCAGGGCTAATGGAGTTATTAATTCATCCTTCAGAACAGGTATTTCTCTTATTTGCTGTGCACCATGACAGAATATGAACTTCTGGATAAGTAAGAGCAGACATTTCAAACCTTGGCTAGCCCTGTCCTAAGTCTGCTGGTAGAAATATCAGTGGGAGCTTCTACATCAAATTCTAAAGCAAGACAAATTTTAAGTGCTTTGGAATAATAAAGAATAGTTATGTACAGCTATAATATTATATAAAATATTAGCTATAATATTATATAAAATATTGCTTAAACTGTTTTAAGGAAGCAAACGGAACAAAAGTGGTATGTGGACAGCACTCTTAAGATGGGTCTCTTTTATGTGAGGGGGGAAAAAATTGCAAACAGAATAAATCAAATGTAAGGCTCTGCTTTTAATTAGAACTCTCATAAATTCTCAGCATATCATTCTGGATGTTGATTAAATTTCCACTTTTAAAAGACATAATACAGATATTAAAATTAAGGTGGTCCATGAGGGAGATTCATTCATACTTTTCTTTATTCCTAGAAGCTGTGACTTTGTAGCCTTCCTAAAAAAGGTGAACATGCTTTTTTTTAAAAAAGAAAAAGCAAACAAAAACCCCAAGAAGTTTTTTGGAAGCCCTGCTGCCGGAACAGTGTGTATTTTCAAGCAATGCAGCAGCATTTTCAAGCAATGTGTGAGATGGACAATTTTATGAGTCATGCCTGAGAGCATTGGGATGATCAGGTTATTTGAGGTCACACTTCTGCACAGGTAGAGAGCTCTCCCACTGTTGTTAGCATTCATGCTCTTTTCTATTACATTTTTGGCTTCCTGTGGATTTAAGGTTCCTTTTTATCCAAAGCACAAGTGCAGTCTGTGTGTGTGGAGGGCATCCTTGGTCTGCAGCCTGGCGCCCACCCCACTGCTCTCTCACCCTCCTCCTCAGCAAAGCAGGGAGTGAAAAGATAGGGAAATGTGGGAATCCTTAAAATCAGAGGGTTTGGGAAAGCTGCAAAAGGCAGGCCTCAGAGACAGCAGAACTGTGATTAGAGCTAAGCTGTAGCCATGAATTGGTCAGCAGAAAAATTTTGTAAGGAGCAGAAAATTAAGGACGAATAGAACAATGGTCTGTGTATTAACGCTTGGCTAGAATAACTCCCTAAGCTGCAGAAAAGTATATCTAGCAAGATATTAGGAAGTTCTAAGCTTAATAATGAAGCTCTGTGGATTGTGTTTTAAGGCTTACAAGCAGGTATTGCATTTAAAATAAGCAGTCATTGTTTTAACCAAAGGTATGTGTGCTTAAAGTGGTTGGATGGAACTACTGTCAATATGTCTTTGCTTTGTGTGATTGGTCAAAAAACTTTTAATGTAAGTTGTAGAATTAAGTTCTTGGCCTGCTGCCTGGGATGTGAGCTGATGGCATCTTCCCATTGTCATAACCATGTAATGAGACTGATGCTGGAAAATAAAACAGCTCAAGGCAAGTTCCCATCCTGTTTGTGATGCGTACATAGCCCCTGCCAGCGATAGGAGAAAAGCTAGAAAAGCTTCTGGCTCAAATTAAGGACAGGGACAGGATGCACCCATTTCAGTCATGGGTAAAACAGGCTCAGCTTGGCGAGGTTAAACTACTTCCAGTGAAACAGATTTGTACAGCGAGGTAAAAAAAACGGATTAAAGCACTAATTCCGAGTAGTGAAGCGGGTGGGGAGTGGCAGCTCCTGCTTCAGGCTCTCCCAGCTAGCCCCAGGGACAGTCATGCTCAGTCACGCCTTGTCCCTTCCCCTCGGCTCCTCCGATGTCACAGCCACTTGTCAAACTTGTCCCTCACCCCGGGTGCCCATTTTTAAGTTTTTTTTTTTTTTTTTTTTTTTGGTTTTTTTTGTTTGTTTTTTGGTTGGCTTTTTTTCCCCCCGCGGTGCTGCCCGCCGAGCCCGCGAGGCGAGGCCATGCCTCCCCTCACACGGCCGCGGCCTGTAAAAACACAGCACTCCTCCATCCACCTGCTAATTGAGAGATGTTTCAAAGACAAAAAACAAAAAAAAAGAAAACAAAAAAAGAAAATTTTTTTTCGTATCACGTATTTCTATTCACGTTTTTAGGCCTTATGCCTTAAAAATGCTGAAATTGACAGCTTTTCCTAAAAAAGGGAGCAATTGCTTGTGCTCCCCATTTTCTGTCTGTGCTGGAGACTGCAGGAAAAAAAAGAACCTGTGATATTTTATGATTAAAATATCAATCTTAATATCAATCCTAATCTTACCAATCTCTGGGATTGCTGTGTTTCTGATAGAAATGATGAGGCTTGGGTTTGCATCACCTCTCCCTCCTCCTGACACAAACAATATTGGGACATTCTCAGAAAGCTAACATCCTTTTTTCATCTTCAAAAAACCGAAGCAAACACTAAACAATCAAATAAAAAAGCCAGAAACAAATACCCAAATACCCAATTTAAATATGTATTCTACTCCCCTCACTTCCCCCCCCCCCCCACCCCCGAATTTTGAGATATCTTAACTTTCATATACAATGTGGGGGGGGGGGGGGTGAAATCACTGTTCATCTTGACTTTCCCTGAAAATGCATTTACTTTATGTATCTTTCACTAATCAGTTTCATGTTTTCATTAGACTGGAAGACTCAGGAAAAAAATTCTCATTTTTTCCAAAGTGACATTTGTTCCTCAGTCATTTACTTGATCAAAAAAAGTTTTTTCTCCTTAGTCTCACAGAAAAATCTGTAAACAAGGTGTTCTGTGGAGCAATATTTATCTATGAATCGAACTTACATCAACAAAATCAATATCTTCTGGAAATGCCTTACAGATAGCTGCGGCAGTGTCAATCATTTGAAAGTATCTTTTTATAGAAGGCTTCTCAGGCTGTCTTCTTGAACTTTCCTTTGAATTTTTGCATAAAATAAATTAGTTCTTCCATCAGTAAATTAGAAGATTGAAGCGAGTAGCTATTCAAATCAACATGTTATCATTAGGCACTTCAGATCCATATTAAAATGTGGATATATTAGTTGTCTTTCCTCCTCATTCCCTCACACCTAATCATAAAGCTGTCTTAGATGCATGATTTGCAGCTGAGCTGTAAAAAGGGCATCAGTCTGTTCAGGCTGCCATGAAGGCACAGCTTCAGGTAGTTACCCTGGCCATGGTGTGATTGAACTAGGAGACGGAAAAAGGAAATAATGTTCTGGTTAGACAAAGCAGGTCAGGAAAAGAAGTGTTTCCTTTTGTTCTGGGTGTTGTTTAATCTTCTGGCACTTAGCTTGCATAGAGCTTTGTACGGTTTAGCTTTGATCAGCTTCAAATGTGAAAGAAAAATCTGTGTGTTGGTTTCATGTCTCTCTCAGGATGCTTTCCTGGCGTGCTTTCAATGAGGTGTTCTCAACCTAATTTGAATCTGTTTTCCCTGCATTTGAATCCATCTATTCTTAACGTCTTTTTTCCGTTCATGCATTGATATCTGTGCCATGAAGAACCATTCTTTTGAGTTATTGCTAAAAGAGATTTTGAGAGTGTTTAAGGCAAGGCGAGAGTTCTTAAGTACTTTGAACTTAGTAAGATTTAACTGCTATGTTTTTGTGTGAGCTGTGATTGTTAATGTGTCCTGGTTTTGGTTAAAAAGCCACTGTCAATGGGTAATTGTTTTTTTTTAACAAGTCAGTCATGTGTATTTATACGTATAGAGAGAGATCCCCTCTTGTCTTTGTAAATACATTAATTAAATATCCAGTGTCTTATATCCTGGAGCCCAAATAGGAAAAGTAACAGGTAAGAGAAAAGACCTGAGGCTCCCATTTACCAGTTGCTCATAGATAACTGCTTTCATGCTTCCCTGATATGTGTAGACCTTCTAAAATCCCCAGGACCAAATAACTTTTTCTTGCTATTAAATATTCAGAAATTTCCAGGGGACACTTAGGTGCTAACAGGAATGTTAGAAGCACAAGTACAGCTGAAATAGCCTCTTGTGAATTGTTTCATTGCAAGTGCTTTAGGAGTGGTCACACAGATGCTTCTGCAAGCCTGTCAGGGTGGCAGTGTCCAGAGTAATAGATGCTGTTATCCCAGGCAAAACAAGAGAAATTATTTCCTTTAGGTGGGGTTTGTATTGCTTGGAGGGAGCAGTTCAGGACAAACAGTGATTTGGGGACATAATCAAGTTCCAAAGCTGGGAGTTTGATTTAATATGTTGTCTTTTCTTGAAACACCAACTTGTGCTTGCTATTAGAATGCACAAGTTGCAGAAAGGAAGCACTAAAAGCTTGCAGTTTGTGAGATAAGCAAGTTTCATCTTTGAGTACCTCTATAAACTTTTTGAAGAGAAACCACAGACCACTTTAGGAGTAGCACAAGTGGTACAATTACAAGAAGGAAGAAAAGGGTGATGGAGTAGATAATTCTTAATATATAAATATAGTGAAACAGCTGTTTAGACAAACTTTAATAAATAGGGTAGAGCAGATCAAAAGGAAATTGTGCTATTTTGTCACTGACTGGAGCTAGATGTGATATAGAGATATTTCAACCTAGTCTCATCAAGGTTGATACAAATGTCTATTGAAACGGAATTGCTGATAAAAAAAACCACTGAGATCAGTATGTTTCTGAAAGAAATTGAAGTCACTGATAATGATTTAAAAAAAAAAAAACCAAAACAAAACAGCTCTACATTGGAAAATGAGTAGTTTTTAGCCAAGTAAGTTTTTTTCAAATGTTTATAAAAGAAGGTTGTGTGAAGAAATTCTTCTTTTTTTGTGCTTCCTGGGTGCTTGGTGCAGCTGCGCATGAATGAAAGTTACTTCAAGCCGCTTCAGCTATAGAAAGGAAAAGCCCCAGAAGGCAGCAGTGTCTTTAAGTGGTGTAAAGTTCTGTGTCACTCTGAAAGCTATCTGTAAGGATATATGATGCTGCATGTTAGGATGTACACTGGTGAAATTACTTTTTTATCTCTGTGCCTGTATCTCAGGGCTTATTCAGAGACTTTGGGCCACAGTTTGTGGTTTTTCCTCTTCAGTAGCTATGGAATGACTGACCAAAAACTGCTGAAGTCACTGAAAAAACTTATTTAAAATTGTGCTCAAGTGAGCCAGGTCTTGTAAAATCTTCAGTTGAAGCTGATGTCATGGAGCTTAGAGATATTAAATAGTTCCCAGAAAACTTTTCAAACTTCTTGCTTTTTAGAACTGTAATCTAGATACTTAACCCTTTTTGGAAATCTTTTTTTTTAATCCTTTTCTCAAGGGCCCTTCATTCTGAAGTGTGCTCCACTGACTGATTTTAACACGTTTAGGTATGAGAACCAATTAATCTTCTCTCTGCAAGGTAATGATTACCAAAAAAAAAAAAAAAAGGAAAAAGGAGAAAATTATACCAGCTGCAATCACAACCCAAAAAGAAAAAAAAAAAAAACCCAAAAAACCCCCAACTAACAGCAATCACATTCATCAAGATCTTAAGGAGAGAATACGATTGTTCTAAGAACTGCTTATGACTTGTAGAAAATGTGGAAATATTTATGTAGTCTTTAAGTTTGCTGGTGTGTTGCTCTCAGTAGAACATTGTATATAATCTGTGGGCTTTTTAGAGGTTTTATCGGGTCCTTTATTGTGGGAGCAGTTCAGGAAAGCAATACCATGTCTGCCTCTCCCACAGCTGCAGGAATGTCCCTCTCTCAGTAAAACTTGTAGCAGCTCTGGCACCCAGATGTGTGTGTGGCACACAACAAATAGGTGAGCCCCAAGTACTCCAGAGCAGCACTTTGCATTTGGGATGTCAGTGAGGAATGCTGGTTGCAGTTCTCTATATTTGAATGACTGGAGAAATATGATTTGCCTTTCATAAACAGCTGGGTGGGATTAGGTACTTTGCTTATTGTCTAAGTGGTAAAGTTTTTGCATGTAAACTCTTGTGACCCATCTTAAAATAAGAAAATTCCTGTAGAAGGAAAGTATGGTAATGTTTTCTGAAAAGCAAATTTTACCAAGTTCTCTTCAGCTTTTGATAGCTCTGACTGAGAATCTGCTGCTTTTTTAACCTACATGAACCTAGAAGGCCAGGAAATAAGAGTTCTTTAAAGATACTGGGTTAGATCTTGCCTCTTGGGTACAAAATGGAACAAGGATATGCTGTTTGTCTACCATGGTAACACTTGGAACTGAAACCTTGTCTTGTGTTATTTCACAGTTGGATGAAAGAATACATTAAGAAAGATTCAGATCAGGATTTGAAGCACTGTGCTGCTTCTAGGGTAGCACAGGTCTAGGTGACTGTGTTGGACACCAGTAAAAATAACTCTTGCCAAACCTGTTTTCAGATTCTTAGCCATTATTGCTGTTGTTCTGCTCATGGTGGCTGTGTGTGGTTGCTCAACCAATGGCTTTGCACCAAAGCCAGCTCTGATTGGGGCAATAACTGGGTAGGGATTCATCCTAGAGTTAGCAGCTCTAAACTGTAATATAGATTTGGTTTGGGAACCTGTAAGATGCTGTAAAGCATGGATAAGGAGTGGATTGGAATGATGAGTTAGAAGATGTATACTACAAGGGATAGATAGCCATTATAAATCAGTTAATACTGGAGAAGCACAGTAGATGTTGTCAGAACTCTGCTTTGTTAAAATATCAGATCCAATGAAGAACAAGAATAAACACTCCTGAAAGCCCTGTCCCTTGATACCAGTTCCTTATCTACATGGCATTGTTTAAATCTGTTGATGCACTTATAAATTACCTCAGGAGCTGGCTCTTCTGTTTTAATTCAATACACAGTTGGACTGAGGCTTTCAAAGCAGATCATTGATTAAAACTGATGGGGAAAAGCATTTCTAATTTATCTGCATGTTTTGAAAAATTTTAGCCTTTGGGTGTTAATGTGCCGCCTTTAATCTGTCCTTAATCAAGCAGAATTCTCACAGGGACTTTTGTTTGAGTGAAACAACGCGGTTTGGTCTTTTGGCAAGAAGGTTTTGCAGGAAACTGGTTGCTGCAAGCAGAATTGTGCAAGAAAACTTCTAAAGTACATGAGAATGGCACCTTTTCCCAGTTATAAGTACTCCATTCTTTATGCTGACTGTGGTGGTGGTGTTTTGGTAAGCAGGAATATACTAGCAGGTAATCTGAAATGCAAACAACATGGAAAGAATTACTTCAGTCGACATTCTACATGTTTCTAGTTGACACTTTTTATTTCACGAAAAATTTTTCTTTTGTGTGTCATTATAATTTTAATTTTCAGTGACTGCTTCTTACAAAATAGAGACAATGTTTGCAGGGTGATGAACATAACTGTGTGTGCTTCTGAAGAGACATTCTCAGAAAGATGAGTGCCATGATGTCCTGTCTAAGCACCATCAGTAGTGGTGTATTCATCTGAATCTAAACTCCAAAATTCTGTGTGTCTGCATATTTTTGCAAAGATATTTGTGACTCAAACCAATATGCAACTCTACTGTTAAGAAAATCCAGTTTTCAGGCTTCAAAGAAAGTAATGTTTTGCATTTTCTTTTTGGCAGTTCAAATGATACCTTATTTATTTTGAAGTGAGCCAGAGCTAGTCTTCAGATTGACGTTATGTAAAACTGTGAGAAAATTACATATATCAAGGAAAAAAAAAAGCAAGATGTTCTGTTGTGATTTAAATTCTGTAAGATAAGAATTTCCAAATTTTTTCCTTTTTTTTCAGTAAAACGGAGATGGGGGCAACATCCCACTCTTGAAGTCTGGAGAAAGTGTATAGGCACCCTCTCTTGCATAATGCAGTGCTGCACTTGCAGTAGGCCAAGCTTTTGTTTTTTAAAGTACAGAGAAATTGCAATCCTGTAAATTCCAATACCAAAAATTTCCAGAGACACCCTTCTTTCCTTATAGCTCCTGTGCACTAGTTGGGGATTTTTGCATCAATACTTTTGGAGCCAGGCTCTAAATTTGCAAATGCTTTAAACTGCAGTTAACCACACTTCTGTTTAGAAATGATTCTCAGTTAAAGGTACTTCTGAGAAGTGTCCACTGCCCTTTTGGATTCCTTGAGGACATTGAATGAGGGAAATCTCAGAAAAGAAGTAAAAGCAGAGCAGGAAACACTTGATTAAAAAATGAAGTCTGTGCATGTCTAGCTCCCCTACAAAACTGTCATTCCTAACACCAGCATATATTTTATTTCTATAAGAGTTCCTTGGTTTGATGGGGATTTATTTGGGGAACTACCAAAACAAATGTCTGGTGGGAAAGGGAAGAGCCAGGTGGCATTTGTCATGAGATAGTTTTAAATTTTTCCTGCTGACAACAGTGGCAAAGGTCTGTATCACACTTAGAATTTTTAGGTTTCTCCTGACCTGTGGCATGATCCTGTCATACTTCTTGCTATGCCTTTTCTGGCAAATCAATGATAAAATCCTGCCACAGGATGGGGGTTAGATTCAGCAGAATTCATCTCCATTTTTACCAAGTGCCAAAGTTCAGTCTTGATCAAGAGGTATTGAGGAAATTAATGCATTATTTATGTCTGTCTGTGTGGAGGATGATTTTCACAATATATTTGTGTACAGGAGTCAAAATGATTAATGGAAACAGAGTAGTTACTTTATAAGGAAGAGACAAGGCTGGGGGAAAAGGCAGCTAGAAGATAATAAGGCTGAAAGTTGATATGATCAGTGTTCACAAAATCATGAAGGTCATGGGTAAAATGAATACAGAGTTGTTATTTCCCTATCCTGCAATGTTTGAGCTGCAGTGTGTTGATGAAACTGTTAGGAATTTGGTTTAAAGCTTAGGGGAAAGCACTTGGAATTCTGAGATTTATTGCCAAAGGAGGATGTGGAGGCAGAGACACCAAGGGAATAGGCAAGGGTGTACTTTCCAATATCTTTCACCTAATAAGATGCCAATGAAGCATCCCAACAGGGATATCCTTGTGTTCCTGCATTTTTAATCTTCTGTATATTAAAAACTGTACCTTTAGAAAGACACTAGGATTTGAAAGGAGATTTTCATTTCAGCAGGATTAATGCTTCATTACTTCATGAGTAGAATAATAGGAAGGTCTTTCAAGAGGGGTGGTTTCAATCTGAAATGTGCAGCAGAAATCCACCATTCAATAATTTTTCAGCATATTTTATGTAGATCAACAAAGGAATCTTAAGAAATTGTGAGGTAAATTTTTGGTGAATCTAAATATGACAGTGTGTTGGCATGGTAATCCTACCATCTTGCTGCTTTATTCTTGCTGTCCCCAAAACAGGACACTTGAAATACAAAGTAGATTGCAGCTGAGCTAGATGGGGTGTTTTAGTGGCTGGAGCAGGGGCTATTGTGGAACAGACAATTTTGCATAATCAAACAGGAGCTGGTGTGTGTTTGGTAGCAGAACAATTGTGGAGGACACGTCTCATTGTCAGCCTGAGCTTGTAGAAAACACCTGACTCTATGGGACCAAGGGCTGTTGTGTGATGGTAACAGGAGAATTTCAGTGTTCTCACACGCCAAGTACCACTTCATATAAAGGGTTAGTGTCTGACTAACATCTCATAATGGGCATTTGTCTCTGGATCCCCTAAAATGGTGACAGCTCTGAAAAAAGTGTCCTGGAGGGGGCTCTCAAGATATCAGAGATTAGATTCACAAAAGTGCTGTATGTTTTAATACTAATACTTAATATCTGATTTTGTTTATTTTCTATACAATGCATCCTTAGAGTTTGACAGGTCTTATCTAAGTTTCTGTGGTCTTTTCTTCTCTAACTTTACCTAACCTCTATAAAAGTGAGGGCCTGTCCAGTCTTGGAAAACTTCAAGTGAACCTGATCAGCTTGTCATACTGCTGTGCTTTTCTTTGCTGTGCTGTACTTTTATCTATCACTAAGGCATCCTAATTTACAACTCCTTTTTTACTAGGCTATTAAAGAGATTTTGTACAGTGACTTTGGTTTATTATCTGATGCTCTGAAACACAGGGTCAGATAGAACAGCACTACATCAACTGGAAATTGATTTGAGGCAGGGTTTTTTGGGTTGTTTGTTTTCGTTTTTGGGTTTTTTTTCTGATTTGAAATCTGTCTGATAAATCAAGCAGTTGTTTTTTGTGACCTTGCCACAGGGTTAAGTGTGCAGATGAGGGGGAAAATGCAGCTTCTTGGATTCGTTGTATACCATGGACTTGGGTTTTCTTTTTGTTTTCTTTTATAACAAAAGAGGTGGCTCTCTGCCATTAAAAAGTGTATTAAGAATCAAAATTTCATGATGAAAGAGAAAGGTGGTTAAATTGCAGTTTTAAGTATTTTTAAATTAAATAGTTAGACTTTCATTAATGTGAATAAAAGAGATGATGCCTTGTTGTGGGGGATTTTAATGAACTTTATTTATAGAATGCATGAACAGCCTAAAGTTTTTTTCCTTTATCCACCATTTTCTTTTAGGGCATAAGACTCCTGTTTCTCTAGTGGTGGTCAGCTGCAGCTGGAATATTTTTCAGCTCTGACAGAAAGATTTTTGACCTTCAATCAGTGATTCTGGCTGCAAGTAAAACCTGAATTGCTTGAACCAGAGAACACTTGACAGTTGTAGCACAAATATGAGTCTGCTGAACATTGAATCTCTTGTGGTTGAGATGTCAGGCTGCAAAAAGCAGACAGTCCATCTGAAGTCTCATATTTTTTCCTGGTGAAGGATTTCTGAGAATGAACTAGGGAGTTTTGTAGAAAAAACATTAAGAGGTACTAAATTCTGTAATGAGGTAATGGATAGGGTAATATGGGGATAAATTCTTAAGTACTTGATTTCTTATAGGAAAAATTCTGGTTTCTAACAAAGAATTTTGTAATAGTCAGAAATAGAAAAGAATGCATGAACTCTCTCACAAAGGAGAGAAAGGGCATAAAATACTGTCCTGGACACACTGGCAAAGATATCTCTATGTCTTCTTAGAAACATCCAAGAGTTTAAGATTAAGAGAAGAAATGTGTAAGGCAAGAAAATCCACAATTGTGGCTGAAGATCTCTTCTTACACCCTGCCGTTCTTGAAGTCTTTCACTACATGGAATGAGGGTGTAATTTCTCTGACTATTATGTAGCACATCTGTTACTAGCATTTTCTAATTTTCTGTAATTGCTGTCAAGGTTTTTCTCAGCTGATACATGGTCTAGCTAAATAAGAGAGCTTGAATAGGTGGGTCACAATAAAAGAGTAGTTAATGTACAGCAAACTTTCTGACCTACAGAACTGTGGCAGCATGAGCATTGAGTAATGCTGGGTCCAGGTTTCCAGAAGCCATTCCTGAGAAACAAAGAAAACTTTTTTGGTTAAAAGAAACATCTTGTACATGCCACTCAGTTCTCAAATGAAAAAAAAAGTTGTTGACAACTTGCATCCTTGTGTATTACAGTTATTTCCCACTAAGAAATGATGTTTCAAATAACCTGATACTTCAGGTTAGAGGGCCTTGTAAAAGCAGAAATATTGCCTGTGTCTGCATTATGATGTTGAAAATTGTGTGGTTCTGTGACTGCCAGTCCCATTAGAAGCTCTGTAGAGATCAATAATACCTATGAAAAATCATGTTTTTGTGCTGGAAAACAGATGCTTTTTAGACAATTAAATAATAAAAAGGCCCCACTTTTTCTAAGTCCGAAAAGATTTATAACAAAAATATATTTTGTTTTATACATTTGAATTAAATAATTCATTTACTTTTGTTGAGATTTAAGTTGTTAAGTATTACATGTGCTCTCTAGCCAATATTCTTCTTTGTTCTTTGCATCTTTCATATTATTGGATTGAAGCATTCTGCTGACCAGTGTCCTGCCAGTGGGGCTTTGTGTCAAAATTCCATTTGTGTTTTAAGGTAATAATTACCTGGGGGGGAATTGTGACTGAAGGAGTCAGTGGGACTTCCTTTGTTTTATGTCCTGCTAACAAGAGTATGAAAAGATTAAGCATGGCACCAGTGGCAGGTGATTCCAGGAATTTGATTGGGATTTCTTGCTTCAGCATAAATTTGGCATTTTATTAATTGTGATTCATACACAATTACAGAGTCACTGGAACCAGGAGGATGGCTGGACCTGGGCTCAGCCCTTACCCTAGAGCTCAGTAAAGATTTAGGGATTACATGTATGACAAAGATATTTTCAAGAGGATTAGGAGCCCCTCTGTGTCTTGATAGGGAAAATGCAGGTCTGAATCTGCCAGAGGCTTTTCTAAAGGAAGATGTAGGACCTCCTTCCTTGAGACACTCAAAATTCACAGAATCACAGAATAATTGGGGTTGGAAGGGATGTCATGGGTTTGAGCCTGGCGCAATGCCAGTGCCCCCATGAAAATGCTTCCTCCCTGGTGTCTGCTGTGAGATGTGATCAGATATAGAGCAAATCAGGCTCCAGCTTAGGAATAAAAGGGAAAAAACTTTATTAACCTACAACTATTAAAGAAAAACACACAGAATTCAGGATGAAAACCTTCCAAAAACATTCCTCCTCCCCCCACCACATTTTCAATGCATTCACCCATCAGATCACCCACTCTCATTCCAGCACCACCCTTCAGATTATCAGTTCTCAGTTCATCAAGGAGAGAGGAGTCCCTCTTGCACCATAGGCTTCCCCAGGAAACATAGCTGAAACTTCTTGTGTTTCCATGTCACATGTGGCACTGCCTGGAGATCATTTTGCCATTGTGACATCTTTTTATGTTTAGGGCTCTCACCACTGTGCATGGACTAGAGCTGCTTCTAGGGTTTTCCTTTTTAAAGGGTGCTTTGCCCAGTTCTAAAAAGAGCATAGTCTCTCACTTTTGGGACACCTGTCTCTTCCCCCCCACCCCTGCCCCCCAACATTCCACCCCCTGGGGCTGAGGGGTCTTGAAAACAGAGATCATCTTCTTCTTCTTCTTCCCTGAAAATGGAGGGCACCACCACCACCCTCCTCACCTGTTGTCTCTGTTCACGCACTCCTTCACATCACAACACTGCACTTCCTTGGCTCCAAGTCATTGCCTCCCCCTAAATGCAGTCTCTGTGTCACAGGAAAAAATGGTCTGTCCATGGCTATACAAGAAAAGTCCAGCCAAAGGCCACTCCATCATCTCCTCCCACCTAAGATTCTTTTCAGCTTCTCTCATGGCCCATTTCTTCTTATCTCATCTCTGTCTTCTCATTCAACTCCAGGAGGAATCAGCATTTGCAAGGTTTCCAGCATCCAAGAAAAGGGTAAAAGTCTCAGGCTCTGCCTGTCCAGAACTCCCATGGCTGCCATGCTGGCACTGAAACCCCCCCCTTCTCCTTCACTCTGGCCGTGCTATCAAATTTTCAAGGTGGCACAGACACCAGCTCTCCCTCTCTCTCTCTCTCCTGGGGGGGGCTGCCTGATGTCTCTCAGGGTTACTCCACCCTTCGGTCTTGTAGGGGCCTTCACCTCCCTTTCTCTGCCCAAGGCCCAGCCTACCTCCTCCGGTCGTATGGCTTCCCCTCCCCGGCCCATCTCAGAGCTGGGCAGGGGAGGTCTGTTCTCCTCCACGAACCCGGAACCCAAGAGACTTTCCCCCCAGGAGTTCACAGCTTTTAACCCCCTGTGTTCTCAGAGGTGTATCCATGTCCTCAGTGGCCATACTAGGTGCCAATATTCAAATCTGAGCACCTATTGGTTTGACCACAGCATCCCAAAAAACTCTCTTCCTCTCAAACCATGACACTCCACCCTTGCATGGCTCAAACCTTGACAAGGGACCTCTAGTCTAACCTAAAATTTAGTGAGCCAAGACTTTAATAAGCAAGCTGACTCATCCTTCATGTTAGCCTTAATTTATTGTTGAAGTTATCCCTGCTCTGAGGAGCAGATAACAACAAGCAAAAGCATGAATTCCTCTATGAATTTTTAATTTCATAATAATTTCATAAAAATCTCATAAACATCTGTGATGTTTCTGTTTTATGTTTCCTGGGAATTCCCTCCATAGGAACTAAAAATCCTCCCAGCCCCTGTGTTTGCAGATTGCTAATCCAAGTCTGGATGCGATTTTGCTGTTCATGGGAGCAAGTACCAAAGTACTTTTGTGTATCCTAAATGCTTGAACATGTGACTTTTAGAAGAGCAAACAATATTTATGTCCTTTCCTGATGTTTCAGAGGAATAGCTTGTATGATTAAAGGGAAATCCTGTAGCATGTGGACCTATTTTCAAAATTAAACAGATTTGTGAATAAAAAGAAGAATTTGGACACACAGAAAAAATAAAGCCTGGAAGCAAAGCAATGCATTATGAAATCCTTCAGTAAAAATATTCCTTTGATGTTAATTTTTATGGAAATATTGGTTAAAGTCGCTTGTACTTTCCAGAGAGGTAGAATATGATTTTATGTTAGTTGTTAAACAGGTAATTAATATTCAGTGCCAAAGTCATTATTTTCCAGCAAGTAATGTAATTCCAAGCTGTCCAGAGAGAAGGACTGAGTCTGTGGTGCACATGCTGAGAAATGTGTGTATTTGCTAAGGTATTGGGTGTTCCTGGGCACTGAGAATCTGTCATCCTGAGAATGTTCTATTCTAGTGCATTTTAATGAGCACTGCTGAAGCTCTGAATGGTCTGTCAGCACTTTTATTAGGCATCTTATTATTAGGGAGTTTATAGCTCGGCTGCAAAGCCCTTGCTGTAGGCTGAAAGAAGTTAAATAATACTTCCAGAGCGCTGTTTTGTGCCAATTTTAATCCAGATAGCTTTAGGCATTTTTCCATGTTCGTATCAGAAGGCAATATTCAAGTTCTGATTGAAATCTTTTGAAGTAGGGCAAGGCAAAATACAAATGGCCTAGACCTGCAGCTTCACTCATAGGAGGCAGTAAGACAGCCTAGTGCAGCAGAACGTATTTTTCATGGAATAACCACATACAGGGACTACAGCAGTGGGACCAGTGCTTCAGGGTGAATGATAAAGTCCTTATTGAAACAGAATCCTGGTTTGCCTGGGTAGAGTCTTCAGAACTGGAGTACCCCGAGGCAGGCTGTGAAAGCTCTAAATGACTCCCTCTGACAGAAATAGATGACATTGTTTCATATAAAAACTATTAATTTGAGATGCTCTTGAAATGTCCTGTTACTTTTTTTCTGAGTAGTACCCAGAGAACAGCTCAGAAGTTTAGGAGCTTGCAGGACTCTGCTTTCCCTTTGTTCATGGAACAAATGCTCTCATTTTGTACACCAGCATTCACAGTTTGCTGGGGCTGTTCTGCCAAGTCAAAGGAAAGAATTGTCAGGAGGAGGCGAAAAAAAGTAATGCATTATTTTATTTTCACTTCAAGACCTTGGACATGGAAGTGTATTCCTTTTAAAAAAGATTGTTGTCAGAGAAGTTGCATAAGCTTGTTGTTAAAGAATCTAAGCTTAACAGTTAAAAAAAAAGATATAATATGTTCTGTGAAAACATACTGAGTGCTTTTTTTATTTCGGTACAACATGAGGGGACAGATTGCCACATGGAGTACATGTTGCTTCAGTAATTCTGACAAAGTCTTTTATCAGCCGACAGTCACAGGCAAGTTCCTGAGGGTGAAAAAATTTCCCCATGTTCTTGTCAGCAGTGCTATGTCTGGAGAAACTTTTCAGAACTGATTGGCAGTGTCTTCCTCCCTAACCAGCATGCTGTGGAAATCTCTGGTTGGTTAGAAGAGTTCTGTCATGTAGCAATGTCACCCTGGCCACAAGTTCCAGTCTGTGCAGGCTCCTGGGTGTCAATGGACACAGCTGTGGAGCAAGTTGGAATCAAAGTTGGTAGAGGTAGACAGATTTTATTAACCCATTGGTGGTTGTTTGGGGTTCTCTGATTTTGGGGTTTTTTTTCATTTTTTTTTTCCATAATATTTGGTCCCTGAAAGCATGAAATTCAAGGAAGGAAATCAGAACCAATGGAGTTCTTCCTCTGTACATCTCTTTCATTTGCCTTTCATCTTTATTGCTTCACCTGTGTCCCAGCAAAGGCAGCTACCAGTTCCAGG
This sequence comes from Haemorhous mexicanus, assembly GCF_027477595.1. Classification (NCBI taxonomy): domain Eukaryota; kingdom Metazoa; phylum Chordata; class Aves; order Passeriformes; family Fringillidae; genus Haemorhous; species Haemorhous mexicanus. The sequence continues at coordinate 8,736,708 of NC_082346.1, forward strand.
ACAAACCATCACATGGTAAATAGTTTCAGGTAGCTTCTGTGAGAATCCAGCTGCAGTGGAACATGAATTATATAGAAATCCAGCCTATGCAATTTCTGGCTGAAAGCTAATTTTTAAGTTTTTGCAGGTTAAAGAATTGTTTTTAAAATTAGCAGTGAATAAATATTATAGGTGAAACCCAAGCACCTCTGAACACAGTCAGGAACCTAATTCTAAAAATGTGGATGTGATTAATTGCATCAGGCTATTAAGCATTATGGCTGTGCTAAATGCTGGACAATGTGAGAGTACCAACCTCTTCAGTTCTTCCACTTTATTACAGTGGAGAGTCCTCTCTGTGATAGCTTTCAGTTTGAACCATGGGTCATTCCTGTTGTTCAGTTTTCATCAGACCTATGGAAAAAGGAAAGAGATAAAGGGTTCTAAAAGATTATTTAGTAGTCTTTCTTCTCAATAAAAACCAGGTGTTCAAAATCTCTCAAAATTTCTCAGATTTTGAGAACCCCTTCAAAGTAAATGAACTGCCAGTTGCAATTTAAAGTATACCTTTCCTCCTGTCCTGCTAAAGAAACTTGTTTTTCCAACATCCAAGGCAGCTGCAGTTGCCTTCAAGTGTTTGCTTCAGTATATTCCTGCACAGAAAATCTAATACGTGGTTGCTGGGCTGCATGGTTTACGAGAGCTCATCTACAATGTGGAGAGTTTTTCACTCTATTGATTTGTGGAAACAGGACTGGGTTTTTTTGTCCTTCAGTATTTAATTTGTTTTCGGTATTCTTTTCATGAAGGTTATTTTTGCCATGCAAAAAGTGGGTTGCTTTGTTCTGTACATAATTAAGGTTTCAATTAAATATCCAACAGAACAAACATGAAGGTAGCAGAGGCACAGATACTTCAGGTACAGACAGCTGAAGCTAAAAGGTACTTACATCACAGCATGTGATTCAGTCTATAGCATTAATCTCTGTTCTAGACCTAGAAACATTTTTTCAGCTTGAGGAAATACTGTTATTTTTGAGCCTTTTTAATGCTTTTGTGTCTTTGAAGGAAACTGGTCAACAGTTCTGGAAATATAAGGGCTGGAGGAGGGAGACTGGCATGGAAGGTGGTCATGTTTTCTGTGCTTCCTTAAGAAATTAAGCTCAAAACGAGCAGGGAGATCTGTACTTACACTGAGTTTGATTATATATTTCAAAGCCCAACTTTGTGTGGAAGTGCTTTGATGAATTTTTTAACAGTCTCACAGAAATTCCAGAATAACATTTGTGCTGCCTGTTACTTCAAAAAATTAGTACTCAATCAAGGTACTTTTTCTTCAGTTAGTAGTTTTTGCTTGGTTTTTTTGTAAATCTAAATGCTAACTTTTCATAATTACATCCTTGTTTCAGATGTGATGATTGAGCATAAGAAAATTAAAGTAGAGGTTTAAAGAATATGTATATTTATAGAATATGTATATAAAGTCCACTGGGATAAAAGAGATATGGCTGTAGTTTTAAATAAATTATTGAGGCAAAGGATGAACACCTTATTTACGTCACTGCAGTTCCTTCTCAAGTCTGTCTCACTTTTATGAGCATGCAGAAACAAATTCTGTGCCTGAGAGGCATTCTCCAGGTGGCGTGATGTGGGGACAGAAGGAAAAAAAATTACTTTTTCTTGGATATATACCCCAGTGGCTGCCAAGGACTAGTCAGAGGAAATCAGGAAGAAAATTGATGAGATTACAAAAGTAAAAGAAATATGCCAAAGAGAGGTTTTTAAAGTGCTGGTGAGACAATTAAAAAGGGAAAGAAGAGAGTGATGATGAGCTATACACAGGTTTTCCTACTGTCCTGGTTCAGGGCAAATTTGGGAGAGAACCCCCAAAGGGCCCCCCTAGGAAATTGGATTCTACCACCCCTCCCCCAGCCGGTCCAGGAGAAAATACTTCCTTGGAGAAAAGTGGAAAAAAACTGTTTATTAAACAAGAAAACTTAATATTAAACAATAAAACCCCTTGCTGCTCCAAAGGAGATGACACACCCAGAAAGTCCCCTCCCCAGATTCCAGTTCAGCTCACTCAGTCCCTTATCAGTCCCTCCGGTGCTGGAAATGCCGTGGCCCAGGCCCGGCCCGGCCCACCGAGGCGAGCTGCTGGTGCTCTTATGGTTGTTCAGTCCAGAGCAGGTGTGAACAGGTCCAGAGAAAGGGGAAAAAAGGGAAAAAAAGCGCAGTCCAGGGAACTTCTTTGCCTCAGCTAGCTAAACTAACTAAAAAGCAAGGAAAAAAAGAGCCCTGTCCCGCCGTCTGTTCATCCGCAGAAAACACACAGTCCAGAAGCAGGAATGTGTAGGAGTGAGTTCAGTGTCTGAAAACAAACTGCGCGCCTCCTCTCCCCCCCTCAATCCTTGGAGCAAGTCTTAAAGGTGCAAAACTTACTATTCAGCATAAACGGAATGAGACGATTGGGGATAAAAGCATCATATAGTCAACGTAGGACATTCCACCCCTTATCCCCATATCGTCAGCTTACTACTAAAACTAATATATATATTCTAACTCTATAAACACATACATCAGACATTCAATATACAGCTATACACAGACAATGGTAGTAACATTTAGCAAACAGTGATATTTACATGTAGGTCTCACCCAACAATAAGATCTCCTTGAGGTACACATCGTGTTCTTCCATCTCTTTGCATTATCCACCATGTGGAACCTGGTCCCTGAGCAAAGACAACCCCACAAATGGGTTTGTCTGTACTTGAGGCAGAATTGATCCAAACTGTCTTCCCTAATAAACCTCTGACATGTACCACTGGGACTTTGTCTCCATCTACTCTATGCAAAGGCTCAGATTGGGCAGGGCCTACTCGGTTAGTAGAGCCTCGGGTGTTAACTAGCCAGGTGGCTTTTGCCAGATGCTGCTCCCAGTTTTTGAAAGATCCCCCACCCAATGCTTTCAAAGTTGTTTTCAACAGTCCGTTGTACCTCTCCACTTTCCCTGCAGCTGGTGCATGGTAGGGAATATGGTACACCCACTCAATGCCATGTTCCCTAGCCCAGGTGTTGATAAGGCTGTTCTTGAAATGAGTCCCATTGTCTGACTCGATCCGCTCAGGGGTTCCATGTCTCCACAGGACTTGCTTTCCAAGACCCAGGATGGTGTTCCGGGCAGTAGCATGAGACACAGGATAGGTTTCCAGCCATCCCGTGGTGGCTTCTACCATGGTCAGCACGTAGTGCTTGCCTTGGCGTGTTTGGGGCAGTGTGATGTAGTCGATCTGCCAGGCCTCCCCATACCTGTACTTGGACCACCGCCCACCATACCACAGGGGCTTTACTCGCTTGGCTTGCTTGATGGCAGCACACGTCTCACAGTCATGAATAACTTGAGAAATACTGTCCATGGTTAGATCCACCCCTCGGTCTCGTGCCCACTTATAGGTGGCATCTCTACCCTGATGACCTGAGGCGTCGTGGGCCCACCGAGCTAGGAATAACTCTCCCTTGTGTTCCCAATCTAGGTCTATCTTTGACACTTCTATCTTTGCAGCCCGGTCTACCTGCTCATTGTTTTGGTGCTCCTCATTAGCTCTGCTCTTGGGGACATGGGCATCTACATGGCGGACCTTCACAGGTAGCTTCCCTACCCGGGTAGCGATGTCTTTCCACTCATCGGCAGCCCAAATCGGTTTTCCTCTACGTTGCCAGTTAGCTTCTTTCCACCTCTCCAGCCATCCCCACAGAGCATTGGCTACCATCCATGAATCAGTGTAAAGGTAGAGCCTTGGCCACTTCTCTCTCTCAGCAATGTCCAGGGCCAGTTGAACGGCCTTGAGCTCTGCAAGTTGGCTTGATCCACCTTCTCCTTCGGTAGCTTGAGCAACCTGTCGTGTGGGGCTCCATATGGCTGCTTTCCACTTTCGTTTCATTCCCACAATGCAACAAGAACCGTCAGTGAAAAGAGCGTAGCGCGTTTCTTCCACTGGCAGTTCATTGTATGGTGGAGCTTCTTCAGCACGTGTCACTTCTTCCTCTTCATCAGCAAGACCAAAGTTTTCACCTTCTGGCCAGTTTGTAATTATTTCCAGAATCCCAGGGCGATTCAGTTTTCCAATATGGGCGCGCTGTGTGATCAGAGCAATCCATTTGCTCCATGTGGCACTGGTGGCATGGTGCATAGAGGGAACCTTTGCTTTGAACATCCACCCCAGTACTGGTAGTCGGGGTGCCAGGAGGAGTTGTGCTTCAGTGCCTATTACCTCTGAGGCAGCTTGGACTCCTTCATAGGCTGCTAAAATTTCCTTCTCTGTTGGGGTATAGTTAGCTTCAGACCCTCTGTAGCTTCGACTCCAAAATCCAAGTGGTTGGCCTCGAGTCTCCCCAGGCACCTTCTGCCAAAGGCTCCAGGACAAGCCATGGTTCCCGGCTGCAGAGTAGAGCACATTCCTCACCTCTGGTCCTGTCCTGACTGGGCCAAGGGCAACTGCATGAGCGATCTCCTGCTTGATCTGGGTGAAGGCTTGTTGCTGCTCAGGGCCCCAGTGGAACTTGTTCTTCTTACGGGTGACCAGGTAGAGGGGGCTCACAATCTGACTGTACTCAGGAATGTGCATTCTCCAAAAGCCTATGGCACCTAGGAAAGCTTGTGTTTCCTTCTTGCTGGATGGTGGAGACATTGCTGTGATCTTGTTGATGACATCAGTGGGAATCTGATGCCGTCCATCTTGCCACTTCACTCCCAGAAACTGGATCTCTTGAGCAGGTCCCTTGACTTTGCTCTTTTTGATGGCGAAGCCGGCTTTCAGGAGAATCTGGATAATTTCCCTTCCTTTCTCAAACACTTCTACTGCCGTCTTCCCCCATACAATGATGTCATCAATGTATTGCAGATGTTCTGGAGCCTCACCCTTTTCCAGTGCAGTCTGGATCAGTCCATGGCAGATGGTGGGGCTGTGCTTCCACCCCTGGGGCAATCGGTTCCAGGTATACTGCACTCCCCTCCAGGTGAAAGCAAACTGAGGCCTGCAATCTGCTGCCAGAGGAATGGAGAAAAATGCATTGGCAATGTCAATGGTGGCATACCACTTCGCTGCCTTGGACTCTAGCTCATACTGGAGTTCCAGCATGTCTGGCACAGCAGCGCTCAGTGGTGGAGTCACTTCATTCAATGCACGGTAGTCCACAGTCAATCTCCATTCTCCCTCAGATTTATGCACAGGCCAGATGGGGCTGTTGAAGGGTGAGTGGGTCTTGCTGACCACCCCTTGGCTCTCCAGCTCACGGATCATTTGGTGGATGGGGATCACGGCATCTCGATTCGTCCGATACTGCTGGCGGTGCACTATCGAAGTGGCAATTGGCACCTGTTGCTCTTCCACCTTCAGAAGTCCTACTGCAGATGGGTCTTCTGACAGTCCAGGCAAGGTGTTCAATTGCTTGACGCCCTCTGCCTCTACAGCAGCTATTCCAAATGCCCATCTGAATCCCTTTGGGTCCTTGAAATACCCACTTCGGAGGAAGTCTATGCCTAAAATGCATGGGGCCTCTGGGCCAGTCACAATAGGGTGTTTCTTCCACTCATTTCCAGTCAGGCTCACCTCAGCTTCCACCAAAGTGAAATCCTGGGATCCCCCTGTCACACCGGCAATGGAAACAGACTCTGCCCCCACATGTCTTGATGGGATTAATGTACATTGTGCACCAGTGTCGACCAAAGCTTCGTATTCTTGTGGTTCAGATGTGCCAGGCCAACGAATCCACACAGTCCAAAAAACACGGTTTTCCCTAGCCTCTACCTGGCTAGAGGCAGGGCCCCTCTAAGCCTGGTTATCCTTTTTTCCCTGGACATATGTCTTGGAGGTTCCTTCAAGGGCATCAAAAATATTGTCATTATCATCATATATGACAGTTCGGTTACTGGCTACTGGAGCTGCTTCCCTTTTGGAACTTCCTCTCTGAGTCTTCAGTTCACGCACCCGTTGTACCAGAGCAGCAGTAGGTTTTCCATCCCATCTCCTCATGTTTTCTCCACAATCACGCAGGAAGAACCACAGCTCAGCTCGTGGGGTGTACCTTCTCTCTCCATCTGGGGAGCGTCTGCGTTGGGCACCAGAACCTCTGATCTGTACTGCTGAGATTTGAAGAAGGTCTTCCTTAATCTCCTCTCTGAGCTTCTTGTGATTCTCCTCTATCTTATCCTCTAACCTCTGCAGACGTGTTTCCACTGCTGCGATTCTGGCATGTGTCGGGCCATGCACAGCGTCTGCATACGCTCGGAGTTTCTTTGCCATATCCAGCACGGTCTCCTCACCGTCATCTCGCTTCATTATTGCTAGAGCAGAAGCATATTCATGTGGCCCGAGTCGTACAAGTTTCTCCACATTAGAGATGTGCATGGTACCAAGTCTGGATTTACAGTGTTTACATCATCCGAGAAGACAATCTCTGCCACTGCCATTTCCCTCAAGCGTTGGATCCCTTGCTCTATGGTCTTCCACTGTGTTTGCTGCATATAGAGATCGTCTGCACACAGGTATCTTTGTGCAACACTTCCCAGGACCCGTGCCCAGAGGCTGTGAGGGTTAGCCCCCCTCATCATTCCTTGGTCAATGACAGGATCCTGTGACAGGGATCCCAAATGCCTGGCTTCACTGCCATCCAAAACTGTAGCCTCACCTGCAGCATCCCAGAGACGGACTAACCAACTAATTATGGATTCATCAGGTCGCCGGGTATAATCCTTCCTTAGGCCACGAAGGTCCTTCAGGGAATAGGACTCCATATTGGCTTCTGAGGCTGTATCAGTTTCATTAACTTTGGGCTTTTTATCAGTAGTTGGTGGTGAGGGTCCTTCCCCTGGATCATCATTGTCAGTCACTGGCCGATTGGTTTTGCTCGTGTACTTCTTTCCTGCAGCAACTGCCAGTGGCTTAGGCTTACTGTCTGGTTCAGCTCCAGCCTGAGCAGCTGGAGTGTTGGCTGCAGCCTGAGTGATTGGAGTAGCTGCTGCTTTATCTCCCTGCCTGCCTGCCTCTGTCTGCTGCCCTTTAGTATCTAGCAGGGTGCGATAAGCGTAGGCCAGGGCCCAGCTTATTGCAATGAGACTTTTTTCCTTACAGTCACCATGGCATTTCTCTTTCAGGTATTTTCCCACCTCAGCTGGGTTCTGAATTTGTTCACATGGAAAATCCCAGTCTACAGGATCAGAAAATTCCTTCAGGGTTTGGCCCATATTTTCCCATTCTCCACACCACTCATCATTTTTCATGCCTGAGTCTACTTCTGGGTCAGGGGTCTTGTCAGCTCCTCTGGACATCTCAGCCCTCATTCTAGAGAAGCTGCAGACCATATAGAGGAAGCTTACCACATTAAATGCCAGAAACATGGTCTCCTTAACAGTCAGGGGAAACTGAACATTCTCAAAAAGTGACATAACAGATTCAGAGGAGAAGAAGGAAAGGAAAGGCTGGAAAGTCTCATTCCCTGCTCCTCCTCTAACAAACTGGGTGCAATTACTAATAAATTCCCAAAACATACTGCCGGAACTAGGACGCGGGGTAGGACGAAGAAACCATACACCATACATATTGTAAGCAGACTCCAGCAACCTTGTAAATGCCCTATAAATCATTATCACCAAGGCCAGCAAAATAGCTATTCCAATCCGTGCCCCTGTACTGTGAAACTTACGTCTTAGGGACAGTAATCCTAGTGACCAGAAAGGTACTGAAACCTCAAAAAGGCTTATAGACCAGAACCACATGAAGGCCTCCACCCCAAGAGACATTACGAAATCAAGCAACATGGCTACTGACTGCTTTAACTCACTACAGAGCAAGCACAACCAACATGCAATCAATAATGCTTTTTTCCACTTTCTCGAGCCACGCGTTGGGCGCCAATTGATGTGTTTGTCCTGGTTCAGGGCAAATTTGGGAGAGAACCCCCAAAGGGCCCCCCTAGGAAATTGGATTCTACCACCCCTCCCCCAGCCGGTCCAGGAGAAAATACTTCCTTGGAGAAAAGTGGAAAAAAACTGTTTATTAAACAAGAAAACTTAATATTAAACAATAAAACCCCTTGCTGCTCCAAAGGAGATGACACACCCAGAAAGTCCCCTCCCCAGATTCCAGTTCAGCTCACTCAGTCCCTTATCAGTCCCTCCGGTGCTGGAAATGCCGTGGCCCAGGCCTGGCCCGGCCCACCGAGGCGAGCTGCTGGTGCTCTTATGGTTGTTCAGTCCAGAGCAGGTGTGAACAGGTCCAGAGAAAGGGGAAAAAAGGGAAAAAAAGCGCAGTCCAGGGAACTTCTTTGCCTCAGCTAGCTAAACTAACTAAAAAGCAAGGAAAAAAAGAGCCCTGTCCCGCCATCTGTTCATCCGCAGAAAACACACAGTCCAGAAGCAGGAATGTGTAGGAGTGAGTTCAGTGTCTGAAAACAAACTGCGCGCCTCCTCTCCCCCCCTCAATCCTTGGAGCAAGTCTTAAAGGTGCAAAACTTACTATTCAGCATAAACGGAATGAGACGATTGGGGATAAAAGCATCATATAGTCAACCTAGGACACCTACTTTCAGGTGATGACAATCCTGCCAGCATCTTCACTGCCTGTTTGAAAGGATCTAGTATTCATTTAGACTTCTGAAATAGTAGTATTTATTGTTATCTTATATCTTACCTTTAACAGCTCAAACTTTTCCAGTAGTCTGAAATATGTCAGACTATTGTTACATAAGCCCTGCAAACAGTGCTGATTAGACAGTGCCTCTTTTTCTAGCTCAGAAGCAGAAAGAACAATTAGGTTTATCCAACATAACTTTTTGCATCTCACAGTCCATTATATTTCATCTGGATACCCTGTTTTACAGATGAAGATTGCCGTAAACAAGTAAATTAAGCCACTTAATCTGGGAGATATTACTTTGTACAACACACTGAGTAGCAGGGATCAAGACGCATTTGTTGTCAAGCATCTGCAGCAGCCAAAAAAATGGAATGATATATGCCTAGGTGGAATCAGTTGTGGTTTGATAGATATTTCTAGATATTTCTGTTGCATTCCAGCTTCCCCTTAATCTAGGATCTTTAATAAAGAAGCTACCTGAAAGCTGGAGATGTTCTTATTTTTTTATCAGCTAGGATTTCTTGAAACAATAATGGATGTCTCTAAAGGCAAGAGTAGTGATAATTCTATGTGTCTTTCTACTGGTGTGGTGGCTTGGAGTCTGTGCTTGTCCCTTCCATTTGTAAATCAACAATTTTAAAAATTTATTTTAAGTGGTTGTGTACCATTTTATTGTAAATCCCTTATTCCTTTGGTCTTTAAAACAATTGCAATTGGTATTTTACTTGTGTTTACTTGAGTCAGATGGTGTTACAGCATTTAGCTGCATTCTCTTTTTCTCAGCTTCTTGTTCTTTCAGCTTCCCTGACAACCCTCAAATACCTGTCCTATGGTAAGGGGTTTTCTGAGCTTCATTTTGAGATATTGCTCTTAAAGGAAAAAAGCAAAATCCCCCCCAAAAAACAAAACAAAACAAAAAAACCCCTAAAAATGAATGCAAAATGCATCTGCATCTTAAACCTTTCCTAAATGATTGCAGGCACTATCAGCAGTAGTGTCAATGCCAGTGCAGGATGTGGCTATCCAGTGTAACCACAAGGAAGATGATCAGGAGAAAGGAAACATGGCCTCAAGCTGCAGGCTCACATTTTCATCTTTCAAATTTGCTCAGTTTGCATTTGATTGAGGTTAGCTGGCAATAAGGCAGACTCTTATTTCAGTTCTGTCTTTAAAATTTCATAGGTTATTCTTCCTAAAGGTTGAATAGAAATTACAACATGCCTGTTGTTTCTGAGCAGAAGAATTGCTGAAAGCAATTCTGAGCAAACTGAGAGAAAACAGGAAATGTCAAATAATTTGGTTTATGAGAAATTTGGTTTTCTATTTCTGCTATTTTGCAAAGGTTCATAGATTGAGATGGTCTAATTCACAGGTTACACCACCCTCACACCTCCACACCCCCTTGGATCTAGGGAGAAAGGGAATGTTCTGATAATACAATCCATCTCTGTGGCCTTCCATACTTCATGTTTCAGGAACTAGCTTAGTAAGGTGAGCAGTGGTAACCTTGAGAAATGGCTCAATACCTGCTAATTACTAAGATCAGATATTTATTTATTGACCGTATTTTTCCTGCTGGTTCACTAGCAGGCTGTTCTCAGCTTGTGGCACACTGAGTGAAATTTGGGAATGTAAAACTTTCTTGAACTATCTTGGGTTCATGACTTTAATTTTTCAAGACTTTAAAGTACTTTTGACAACTGGCAGATAGCTCTACATGAGGAGACATTTATGTGCATATTTTTTCATGCTAAAAAAAAATCCAATTATCATTCTTTGTATCACAGCAGGCACTTTACAGAAAACTAATTTGTGAAAACAGAGAAAAGTATGTCCACCAAGGAATATATTTTAAAAATCAATTTAGCAAGTAGATGTGTATAACTTCACTGCATCTATTCTCTTTTGCTGTATGTTTTTATGTCCCCATTCTGTCAGTCTGCAGTTTTAAACAAACAGTTCCAAATGCCACTGATATTTTTGCTTTAAAGACAGAATCTATAACCCTTGAGAGATTATATTAATAGCTGCAGCACTTTGCTGTATGTGGTATTTCAGCATTTTCCTTACATGCACAATCTAGGAGCACTAAATCTGTAATCACTAACCTTTCTTTTCTTACTAAAAAGACCTCTTAAATTAAATGATGCATTATTAATAAGCATTCTTGAAAATGGAACCTAGGAAAGTTAATGCACTTTATATTCTATTACAAAGAATGAGCTGCACTGAATTTCTCTGTCCACCTGTTCTGGCATCACAGTGCTTCCCTGTTTATTGTTCACATGATTGATTATTTTAGCTTATTTTTTTGCTGTCTTATAGCATATTCCTTTGCAAAAATATACACATAGGCAAAGGAATTCAAGGCCAGGCTGTATGGAGCCCTGAGCAACCGGGTCTATTTTTATTTAATAAACATATCCAGTAGATATCTTTCGTTTTCAATTAATACATTGTCATGGTTTGAGAGGAAGTGAATTTTTGGGATGCTGTGGCCAAACCAATAGGTGCTCAGATGTGAATATTGGCACCTGGTGTGGCCACTGAGGACATGGATATGCCTTTGAGAACACAGGCGGGTTAAAAGCAGAGAACTCTCAGGGGGAAGTTCTCTTGGGCTCTGTCTGTGAAAGAGAGAACAGACCTTCCCTGCCCGGCTCTGGGTTGGGCGGGGCAGGGGAGGGGAAGCCACGAGGCCTGAGTGAGGTAGGCCTTGGACAGAGAAGGGAGGTGTAGGCCCCTGCAGGATGGAAGGGTGAAGGAGCCCTGAGACACATCAGGCAGCCCCCCCCACCCCCCCAAGGTGGGGCGGGGAGAGAGAGCCTGTGCCTGTGCTGGTGCCACCTTGAAATTTGATAGCATGGCCTGGCTGAGAAGGAGAAAGTGGAGAGGGGGGTGCAGCGAGAACGTGCCCGGCAGGGCAGCAGGAGTTCTGGACAGGCAGAGCCTGAGATTTTCACCCTTTTCTTGGATGATGGAAACCTTACAAATGCTAATCCTCCTGGAGCTGAATGAGGAGAGAGAGATGGAATAGCCAGAGATGGGCAAGTGTGATGCAAGTGTGTGCAAGTGAAAGATGTCCGAGAGAAGTTGACAAGAATCCTAGGTGGGAGGAGATGATGGAGTGGCCTTTGGCTGGACTTTTCTTGTATAGCCATGGACAGAACCATTTTTTCCTGTGACACAGAGACTGCATTTAGGGGGAGGCAATGACTTGGAGTCAAGGAAGTGCAGTGTTGTGATGTGAAGGAGTGCGTGAACAGAGACGACAGGTGAGGAGGGTGGTGGTGCCCTCAATCTTTGGTGGAGGAGAAGATAATCTCTGTTCTCGAGACCCCTCGGCTCCAGGGGGTGAAATTTGGGGGCAACAGGTGTCCCAAAAGTGAGAGACTGCTCTTTTCGGAACTGGGTGAAGCACCCTTATAAAGAAAACCCTAGAAGCAGCTCTAGTCCATGCACAGTGGTGAGAGCACTGGGCATGGAAGGAAGATGTCACAATGGCAAACGTTCTCTGGGCGGTGCCACGTGTGACATGGAAACACATGAGGTCTTAACTGTGTTTCCAAGGGGAAGCCTATGGTACAAGAGGGACTCTTCTCTCCTTGAGGAACTGAGGATTGATTATCTGAAAGGTGATGATGGACCGAGAGTTAGTGATCTGAGGGATGGTAACTGAATTGAGAAGCCACAGTTTTTGTCTTATTGTGATGTGATGGAATCTGGTGGGGGAGGAGAAATGTTTGGAAGGTTTTCATCCTGAGTTCTATGTGTTTCTTTTATATATTGTAGGTTAATAAATTTTTTTCCCTTTTTTTCCTGAGTTGGAGCCTGCTTTGCTCTATTCCTGGTCACATCTCTGAGTAGTCACTAGGGAGAATGTATTTTCATGGGGGCACTGGCATTGCACCAGGGTCAAACCATGACATACATTAAAGCATAATAATCAAGTAAGAGCATCATATCCAAAGACACTTTTCCAATCCTCTTTCTTTTTGCGGGTGGGGAGTGTATTTTGAGGAAGGAGTGTTATGTAAACTTTTCATGTTCTTCAGTATTACCTGGATCTTTTAAAGCCACTGCTGGAGCTTTGTGGTGCCAAGCCAGAGGGAACTTAGGATATTTTAAATAATTTTCTCAAAGTTTGGACACAAGTGATTTATCATCAAATCAGTACTTTATTATGGCATTGATTAGAGAACGTCATATGTGGAAATCTGTTATGAGTTTTGCGTCTCCATTCTTCTTCTGATGTTAAGAAAGCATTGGCATGCATGATTTTAGGTTAGTTTCTTCTCAGAGAGGAATACTGTCTCTCTAGTGAGCTGGTAATGAAAGGAGAACTTCTAGGAAAATTTGCAATTTATGCAGCCTCATGGGAATGTATTTTGTAGACCTATCTGGGCAAATAAAGTAATTGCTCACCATGGCAAGTGTCTCCTGAATTCCATAACTCTCAGGAGCTACTAGTTTTTCATCTCAGATGGGTAATTGTCCTGAGTTTTGAAAAGTCTCCTTACCTGGACTTTAACTTGTGTTCAGTTCTCATTTTGCAGAGTATGTTTTGTGTAATGCATACTATAGCATGCATCTCGTGCACTTATTCAATGGCCATTGCACATGAAAATGAGATCCATGTTATTGTAAGATAAAGTCAGTTTATCTTGTAGATGAAGCACACTGATGTTTTTGGGGAGATAGAGGTGTGAAGCATTTTAAAAATATCTTAAAAAAGAAAGCATAAAAGAAAATGAAAAGTGTTTTCTGCAAGGCTTTTGTTGTATTAAAGATCACAAACCTTGTGTTTGAAAAACCCACATATGCTTAGACAGCATTGAGATTGTCCTTGTGCATGGATTTTTTTGAAATGGTACCAAAGGAAATGTTACATAGCTAAAGTATGATAAAAAGATTTTTCTGTTTAACTGTTCAGTGGAAACATAAGGTGTGTTGCTGTGATCCTTGAGTCTTTTCTCTGATATAAAGTTCTGAATCCACATTATACCGATGACCTTCCAGAAGCATTTATAAACAGAGCAGTGCTTGGTGGTAGAATAGATGATGTGGTGATGCAAGCTTCTCTTTAGAGCTGAGGCTGGAGAGAATGGAAAATCCAGGTGTGCTAACAGTGCCAGAAAAGTTGGACCAGATTTGCTGGAAGTTTTGTAGGCACTCCAAAACCCCTGCTGTATTCTAGGCACTGGCTTTGTTGACTGCCTGGTGATGAGTCTGATTTAGACTTCCATAGGTCACTAAATAACTCTATTTCTTGGGGGAACTGTGAGGATTCTGCCTCTGTACTAAAGTTTATATTTTAAATTAGTTAACTTAGTGGTCCTCAAGATGATGCATTTCTACCTCCTGATTTCTAAATAAGCCTTTTCACATGCTTGTGTAATGTCTATCAGCAGTAACAAGTATTATCCATAAGCAAACACTAAGGAACAGACTGGTGCATTTGTATTAGGCTTTAGTTTGGGAATTTTTCTTCTCACTGTCACATCAGGAACTCTGGAGCTGAAGAGAAATTTTCTGTTTTGACCAGAAGACTTTGGTTTTTTTAAACCAAATAAGCAAATCTTGGCACACCTTCAGCCATTAATTTCTTTTAAGGAGGAATTTCAGATCAAAATAAGGGAAGGTTTCATGCCATGTTCCCTTACCCACAAAAGTTACAGCAGGCTGGGGGCTAATGCTAATATTCCCCAAGAGTTGGAGATTCCAGTAATAAAGCTGGTCTCTTCCTATTCTAAACACAAATTTAAGTCCTTAAACCTCCCTTTCCTGAGTACTCTAAATAAAATTATCTCAGTTTTGAGAATGTAAGTGGGCACAGGCTTAACAGCTTGAAAAAGTCTCAACTTGGCTTTACTGTAACATCTGAGATGTTTGCATAAGGCAGGAAAACTGTTTATCTTTCCTCTCATCATGACTGCCCTTGTATTATATCTAGCAGCATTTTGCTCTAGATGTCCAGCTGTGTAAATTTGTTGCCTGAAAGAGAAAATTTCATATTTAATGATTCCACATTGAGCATTTGGAAAGTAAATTATGTGATTGGTATAGCACTAATCTTTTTAACTTGTGTCAGTTGATTTCTTTGATTAAATGACAATTTTCTTTTGTACAAAGCTATACATAGAGCTTCCACTTTCTACTTCCACACTATCTTTTGGAACATTTGGTGCAATGATTAAAGACCTGCTTTGGAGTGTTTTTATGCCTTTTGACACATTTCTCCTATTTCCTGTGGCTATGCTATGCATTGCAATCTATCAAGGATAAATACTTAGCTAGAATAATAGTGGATTTTATATACATTATTCTGTAGGTGGTATAAAATATGTGGGTAATTTAAAGAAATCTTGAGGGGCAGTGTCATTTAAAATGCCACAAAACATGTTGCTTTAGTTAAAAAAGATGCTTTCATTTGCCATTCTAAAGGAAAATTAAGAGAGTTGTCAGGCAAGATTTAAAAAGCTCAGCAGAAATGGAAAGTGAGAAGTTAAAAGGGAGCAAACCTTTTGGGAGAGGCTGTCCAAACAGCGAGTGGGTGATTGGTGCCTCCCAGGGAAGAGTCTAAATACCACAGAATATTTGGGGTTGAAAAGGACCTTTAAAGACCATCTAGTCCAGCCCCCACTTCTCCTTTATCTCTTGGCTGTTTTCAGCTTTACTGCCCCAAGGTAAGAACAAACAAATAAAACAAGGCATCAAAACCCAACAGTGATGTTTTTCTCTTTTATTTAGGGGGAGAAAAGGGGCTTCTATGCATAGAAAATGGCCAGGAATATAGAGCACTGTGATGTAACCATGATAGAAATTCAATGCTTTGCTATATCCTCCAAAGAGAGAAGAAATATGCAGGGTGGATGGGTGCACACTCCTAGCTGTGTTTTGCACACAGGCTGTCTGTTTCTTTGGTGTTTGTATTTGGGGCTGTAAGAGGAGTGCACAGTGCAAGGACAGTACCAAAGGCAAAAGAAAAGAACTCATATGGTTGCAAGCAAACAACTCTAAGGTTATTCTTTTGCTTGAGTCTATCTTCTTAACAGAAGCCTAGTAGTTCTGATAACCAGTACAGAGATTATTCCTATCAAGAGAGTACAAAAATCAACATAGATTATTTATAAGAATAAATAATAGATAAAGATAATAGATACTTAATTATAAGAACAAATAAATAATCTAACTATAGAGATTACTTATAAGAATCAATACAGAGAGTATTTCTAGCAACTAATACAGAGAATATAACAATCAATACATACTTTTTGTATAAATCAATACAGGGACCATTTCTAACAGTCAATACAGAAACATAAGAACTACACAGAGTATTTCTAGCAACACAGAGACTATTTATAAGAATAAAAACAGAGTATAAAAACTCTAGAAGGTATTTGTAACCATCAAAACAGTTATTTGTAACAAGCAATACAGAGTATTTCTTACAAACAATAGATGGTATTTCTAAGAAACAAGAGAGTACAACATTATACAGATTTATTATAAGAATCATTACAGAGCCTATTTAATCAATACAGTGACTATTTTTAACAGTAGATTTGGAGACTATTTCTAACAATCAATAGATATTAAATCTAACAATCAATACAGAGTCTAACAATCAATACAAAAAGGAAAGACTTATTAAAGCACAAAGCCTTAGTTGAACAAATTAATTTGTATGGAAATCAGAGCAGGCTACCTGCAACTACCCAAAGATATCCTTGAGTTGGGCCCATGGAGAAGGAAATGACCCTGAGCAGCACAAAGGGCTTGGTCAGGAAGGCCAGCTCTTTCCAGGCTTTTTCTTTATGTATTATTTATTCTTATAAATAATCTATGTTGATTTTTGTACTCTTCTGATAGGAATAATCTCTGTACTGGTTGTCAGAAGTACTAGGCTTCTGTTAAGAAGATAAATTCAAGCAAAGGAATAAACTTAGAGTTGCTTGTAAACACATGAGTTCTTTTCTTTTGCCTAGGAGTCCTGGGTCAGGGTGTTTCTGTTTTGACCAGAAGATTTTGGTTTTTTCAACCAAATAAGCAAATCTTGGTACACCTTCAGCCAGCCATTCATTTTTTTCAGGCAGAATTTCAGATCAAAACAAGGGAAGGTGTCATGCCACGTTCCCTTACCCCATAAAAGTTCCAGTAGGCTGGGGGCTAATGCTAATATTCCCCAAGAGTCCTGTCCTAGAGCTCTGCAGTGGCTCCTGCCAGTGCTGCCTACAGAGCAAGAGCCGGGCAGGGATGGCCAAGCTGAGCATGGTGCCCATGTGCCGCTGGATCTTCTGTGCAGGTGTGGTGCAGGCTGTGCCTGAGCCTCCTGGGGGGCTTCCAGGGCTGCAATTTCCCTCTCCAAGGGTAGCTGGTAATGCCAAAGTCTCACTATGCACACTTGAATCCTCAGGAGTGTTACCTTTTAGTATTTGCCCCATGGCAGGAAGGAATGATGAATCTGACTCCATGTTCTCAGAAGGCTAATTTATTTTTTTAAGATACTATATTAAAGAATGCTATACTAAAGAATAGAGAAAGGATACTTACAGAAGACTAAAAAGATAATAATGAAAACTCGTGACTCTTTCCAGAGCCCCAACACAGCTTGGCTGTAATTGGCCAGTGAGTCAAAAAAACCCACAGCAGAAACCAATTAAACCTGTGGGTAAACAATCTCCAAACACATTCAACATGTGAGCAAAACACAGGAGAAGCAAATGAGATAAGAATTTGTTTTCTTTTTTCTCTGAGGCTTCTCAGCTTCCCAGGAGAAAATCCTGGGCCACAGAATTTTTCGGAAAATATGAATATGGCATTTCCTCCCTGCCCTCGGTAACAATTCAGGTTTTTTCCGAGGGCTGCAGCAGCGGGTTGACGCCCACCACAGCCATCAGCGCCAGCCACATCTGCAGGATTCCTGTGCCCATGGCGATCCTTCCTTGAGAGAGAGAGAAACGAGGGAAGAGCCTGTGTTCCCTCAGGAAGGGAAAGGAAAGAGGCTCCCCACTGGAAGGAAAGTGCTGGCATCCTTGCTAGCCCTGCAGAAAGGCAGGAGGCCAGAGGTGCCCCTCAGGTCATGCCTGGTGCTGCAAGTTCCAAAGGCAGCTGCCCAAAGTGGCTCCAGGAGCACGTGGGGAGGAGGGAGGGGAGGAATGTGAGAGACATAGGGACACAAACCCTGAACAGGCAGGTTTGAGGAGAGAGAAGCTCAGCATGGAGGACAAGAGAAACCAAGCCCAGTGCCCCAAGCCGGGGGAAGAAAGGAAGGGCCCCCCAAGCTGGCTGCAGGCAGATGATGGAGACCTTGCCCAGATGTTCCCAAATGGTCTGGGGAGAGGGAATCCAGGGCCCTGCATTCCAGCTGCTCCCACCACTTGTGACCCTGCCACTGCCTTGATCCAAGGCTTGATGGAATCCTGCTCAGTATGGGCTGAGCCAGAGCTGGCACTTGAAGGGCTGGGTGTGAAGTCAAGGCTCTCTTCACCTCTCGACAGCCTTCCCTTGGCATATTCTTGTTCCTGGTTTATTTGCATTAAAACCCTACAGACTGGCTTCCTTAGGTTTAACACCTGCACTGGCAGAGAGATGGCCTCCCCTCCTCACCTATGAGTAGCTAAGGTGTGCAAAAGGAGAAAACAAATTCTCTTGCTGCTCTGAGATAAAACAGCAAAGTGTGCAACCCAAATGGCCTGCTCCTTATCCTATATTGTCTCAAGGGTGGAGAGGCAGAAGCAGGCAAGGAGAAACTCCCCTCAAAGACTAGGGTGAGTAGTGCCTCCCTCTCACAGACCTTTGCAGGCACGTCCTAATATTGTAAGTTCTCTTGGTTTGTACAGCCCGTTCCTCATATTAGTATATTCCCTAGAATGTTCTCCCCTCCCCTGATCCCATTGATCCCAGTTTCCCACTGTGTACCCCCCCTGCTGCCCTACAGGTTCCCCTACTTGGCTGCCCCTCCTCTGCACCACTTTCACCTGTTCTGATTGCCCTTGTCCCTCAGATCTGCCCCTTTTCCCCATAGAAAACCCTCTGCCCTCAGTCCAAGGTCTTTTTTGTCCCTGGACTCCTTAAAGTATTGTCACGGACATATTTTATGAGAAATCCTTTTGTTAGGATTTTTCTCCTGAGAAGCTGAGAAGCTTTAGCTTCTCCATGTTTTGCTGCTTTAGAATGTGATTTAGAGAATTGTTTACCCAGCATGTGAATTGTTTTTACTTGATGACCAATGACAGCCACCTGTGTCAAAGCTGTGAGCAGTCACAAGATTTTATTTATCATTCCTTTCTATTCCTTGCTAACCTTCAGATGAAATCCTTTCTTCTATTCTTTTAGTATAGTTTTAATATATAATTTTTTTAATATAATATCTATCATAAAATAATAAATCAACCTTCTGAAACATGGAGTCAAGAGTCTCGTCTCTTCCCATGTCGGGATTGCCTACAAATTCAATACAGTATCAGTAAACTTTCTAATGTTTTTCAGCAGTTGAAACTGAATTAAAATAGCAAGGAGAAGGAAGTTACCTCTGCTTTTCAGCCTTATCTCCAGACTGTGTTTGTAATGATTGCTGTAGATTTCAAGAATGCAAGTTTTTTATTAATCACTGGTCTTTAACTGACTTACATTCAGAGATTAATGCAGTGGCCTTTTTTTTTTTTGCTGTTTGATACTTGACTGTTATCAATAATCTAATTAAATCTTCAGTATTTGTTCTTTGTGTTGCATTAGAGGAACTTATTCATTTGTGGTTATTTGTTTGGTTTTGTTTGTTTACCAAATTGCAATAAAACTCTACAGGCACATGGCAAGTTTTCGCAAGTTACATTCCATCGTATATAGAAATTGTGTAATAAACAATTAAATTGCAGCAAAAGATTTGCAGAATTAGAGTTGAGTAAGGTAGGCACCCAAAATTTAGAAATACGGGTTTGCTACTGAAGGAAAGCCTCAGCTGAAATTTCCAACAGGTTCTCTGGTAATGAGATCTCACTTTAATTTTTTGAAGGAACCACTGTCAAATTTTCAATTTTGTGAACAATATTTGTGATTTTATTGTGATGCTTTTGTGGGAAAAAATTCTTATTGCAAAAGTTTTATTTATTTGAAAATATTGTTTACCATCAAAGCCTTTTTTTGCTAGATCCTAAAATGTAGCATGGAAAACATATAGGTATTTTTAAGGCAGTAATTAATCATATAGTTGTTATTAGGACCTGTCTAACATTTGTCCTCTTATTCCAATAGCTGCTCCCAACCACCATCTCAGGTGATGGAAAAATGTTCTGTTCAGCCATCCTCAAAGAGCTCTCTGTCAGTAGGCTTAATCCACATATGTTTCTTTTAAATTTTTTTTTCTTTCTTTTCTAGTGTATTTCATGCCTTTTTGCTCCCACATTATTGCCTTAATGATTTTTTAAATTTCTGAGTGACTGTTAGGAGTTGTCTGCCATTAGGCAACATCACACTTTCAATATTTAAAAACCACAAAAACTTCTGATGTAAGTATTGTTAACTATTAATTAAATCTGTGGGTTGCTCATATTATTGTTTTGTAATAAATGGAGAAGTTGCTCCTTCCTTATGTAAGGAACAGCTAGGTAAATTCAGTTTATTGCCTTCCTCAAAGGCTACTGAACACTAAAATTTGCATTGGCCAAAAAAAATTTGGGAAGCTGTGTACCAGGTTAATTTGTGTCAAAGCATGACAACTGAGACACATCATCTTGTAGGAGGTCTTGCACATCTTCTTTTGGAAATTTATTGATCCTGTGGAGGTGTTTTTGAGATTGGAAAGAGGGAAGAAACAGGCATAAAAATAAAACATTTTTAGCAGTTCCCAGTATATTGCTCTTGTCACTACTTGTTTTATTTATGAGCCTATTGGACCCAAATACATACTCACTCTTACCTGTGACAAACTGACAAGTGGGATATAAAAATGAAAAGTTTTCTTCCCTTAGCTGGTGGCTAAGGAATCATTGATCTTCCCTAAACTAACATTAATCTTGGAAAGGCAGCAGGAGGCTTATTGGTCTTCCATGGAGTTTGAAAGTGGTAAACTGGAAAACAAAAAAAAGCTCTTTTGTCCATATTCCTTATTGTTGAGAATATTTTATGACACTGTGGTTGCAAGCTGGTCATAACTTATAGTTCATTAAAGTTTTATGCTTGAATCATAACTATACACTCTTTAAAATAATTAACTTGGGCAGTGCTCTACAACATAATTGATTAGAAAACTAAACTTCCTTTGCTGCCTATGTCATTAATAGAAACTCTCAGGTGATGAACTCTTAGACAATCCTCTGAAATATTCCTTTTAACAATCATTAGTGAGAAATTCCAAAATAGCAAAAGACAGGATCCTATTTTCTTGGCAGATTAGGTAATTTAAAAGACCACAAATGTACATGGAGGCAATTATTTTTAGCTTTCTGAAATCAAAATATCAGGTTTTTGGGAGCATGATATGCAGACATTTGGGGGTGTAGGTTGTGTGGTTTTATTGCCACGTCATCTGAATTATTCTTCTATATTTCCCATCTTCAGTTCTGCAGGAAAATTTTATGTAACCTGTGATGGCTTTTTTGTTGGTATGAAGAAGGACCTGAACTGGTAACACTGAATTTGGATTCCAGCTAGGACACAGTCTTTTTGAAGAAACTGTTAGTAGTTTAAATTTTATAAAATGAGTTTGTACATGGTTGATAATTCCTTATTACACAGTAAACACATGGACCTTGCTTTTAGTTCAAACTCCCCTAGAACCTGGCAGCAGCAGATGCAAGAATTTTGTATCTTCTTGCCTCTACAATAAAAACAAGCCCCCTTTCCCAGTCCCCCAGTCTATCACATTGCCATAAACAGAATTTGCAGTTTAGCAACTCTCTTGCTATGTGTAAGAAGAAACAACTTGTTCTTGTGCAACTTGACAATTTCTGAATGCTCGTGTTTTTCTCTGACAGGTCAATGAAACATCTTACTGCCATTTATCTGCTCTTTCCTATCCACTAATGCTTGGGGTAGCTCATGCCTGTGCATGTAGAAGGGGTTATTCACCATGTATCTGTGCTTTTCCATCTTTCTGGAGGCATTCACCAGCCACCTCACAGTCTGTCATCATTGCTACAGCACATGGAGAGCTCATGAGGAAAATCTGGACATGCTAGCTGTGTGTCAGAAGAGTGGAAAACAACTGACAGTGAATAAAATGTCTTTCACTGTCCATCTTTGGCCCTGCTTTTTGGAAATATGTCCATTTGGTTGTAGCTTCACCTCCATCACTGAAGTCTTGCTGATCTTTTATAAACATCCTTTTTTGATATACTTTCAGACTTGGCTATCTTTGTATTTTTGAGTACCAGTTCAGAATGGGAGTTGGTTTTCTTTTTGTGATAGGCCCTGATTCAGATGGAAGGGGTGTCTCAAAACGCCCCTGAAGCTGTGCTACATCAAGGTGCTGTGGTTGTTGATCCAAGGGAGCCAAAGCCTGAACCATTCCTGAGTTTAGCTTTGCAAATGGAATCAAGCAGTTTTTGAAGTTCCCCAATTTACCCTGTTTTAAGCAGACACAGAACCCCACTGCTCTCTACACATACCTGAAGGGAGGTTGAAGCAAGGTGAAGCCTGGGCATCTCTCCAGGGTAACGAGAAACTGGACAGGAGGAAATGGCCTTAAGTTGTGCCAGGGAAGGCTGGAATTAAGGGTTAGGAAAAATTTCCCCACTGAAAAAGTGGTCAGGCATTGGAATGGGCTGCCAGGGAGGTGGTGGAGGCACTGTCCCTGGAGGGGTTTGTGACACATATAGGTGTGACACCTGGGGACGTGGTTTACTGGGGTTTGGCAGTGCTGGGTTAATGATTGGACTCTATAATGCTAAAGGAGTTTTCCAGTCTTTTTATTTCACATTTAGATTTTCTGTTTTCCTCATCTCTCAGGCTATTCTGGTGACTAAATTGTACACTGTGATGAGTTCAAATTAAGAATTTAAATGTTTTTAATGCTTGCATGATTATACAGTAAATTATAGATAAAACAATGTATATAATGTATGCTGCAAGGTACCAAGTCATCTAATCCTAATTATGAGTGTAGTATATTTAGCCATATAGTAATGACATTATAGGATAATGAAAGAAAAGTTTATAATTACAGCATGCTTTTCCATGATGAACAGAGGCTCCACTCTAACTCTGGAAATGTGTGTATTATTAGTTTCCATTGTTCATACATGAACAAAATATTTTATTGCTAGGGGAATTAAAGTCTTTTGACTTACTAATCTGGAGGAAAATTTTGAGAGCTGATAGGATTTTCTTTCAATTATGAAGCACATATAATATTCCAAATGTGAACTGTGACTTCTATAGGGAAAGAAAGATGAAAAGATCAGTTTTGTACAGCTGGAAATTTACTTGATACTAAAACTTAATAGATGAAGACACTTATAACAGTATGATATCCCATCTTTTATTCATGTACAATTTTTACCAAAGTATTCCCATCAGCCTGCTATTTTCATTTCCCATATATTTACATATACTTTCTCAAATAATGTAAAAATCTATGGATAAAAAGATTTGCTAAACTTTTTTTTGAGAGCAAGAAAATCAAAGTGAAAGAAAAGAGTGTCAAAAGTTATGCTCTGGTAAAAAATATCAAAGAAATTTCTGGTATAAAATATCAAAGAAATTAAAAGCTGGGGAGGCTGCTAGGTTTTGACTCTGTATTTTTTTATGTCTTTGTATTTCAGATCTCTTATCTTTGAGCACCTTTGATTCTCAGTGAGTTAAGAGAAGAACCTCTCTCCATATACCTCATTATGGGCACATAGATTCCTATTTCTAAATATTTGAATATTTTGTACTCCTAGGACTATTTGTTAATGAATGGACTGTACAACAAGAGCAAACCAGCAGCTCATGGCAGCACATTGGTCAAAGGAAAAGAATCAATTACATACTCTGTGCTGGGAAGGTCCTTTCAAAGTGCTCTTTTGAAAGGGAGGAGAGGCAAAGTTAATTCACTGAATAATGTGTTGCAAGTGTGAGAGAACAGAAAAAATAATTAAAAAAAATCCAACTAAATTGCGTTCATGTGGTCACTTTGCGGGCCTGAGAGGGGAGGGCAAAGCATCACAGTAGTTATTTGTCTTTGTGCAGAGACACAAACACACCTGGCAGAGAAAATACCAGTGAGTGATCTTTGCCTTGAGGCACACCAGCAGCTGCATGTCCATCACCTGGTGACTTCTGGTGGGGCAGGATGAGGCCAGGGGCTCAGAAAGAGTGCAGGAGATGGTTTTCTTTCAGAAATAAAATGCTTCTTTCTGCAGTCTGTAGTGAACATCCTAAGAATCCTTCACTGCCTGAAGAAGAAGGAGGTGTGTGGTTCTGAGGTGCTAAATGAATGTTGGACCAGGGTTATTTTGAGTTCTGTAAATAACTGGTGAAAGGCACAGGTGTTGGAGAGGAAGTTTGGTGTAATTAACAGATCGGCAAATGTCTGTATTCAAAAAGGAAGGGTGTTCTGTGGGAAAGGTTTATTTTTTTGCAACCATTTTTATACCCTGGGAAGGAGGTGGAGATGGTTGGAACAAGGTGCTTATATATTAAAATAGACCTGCAACCCCATAATGATCCCTTTGGTGCAGATATTCTCAGAAAAAAAAAAAAAGTGGAGAAAAGGAGAAAGTAGCTCAGTGTGCAAATATGAAATAAACCTGTGTCAGACATCCTTTCCAATGACAGTCATGATTGGAACATGTATGGCATGATGATCTTTTCTTACTTCTAGCTTTTAGTTTGAGTACTTCTTGTGCACCACTTTTGACTTTTTTTAAGAGCAAAAAAAAATTCTCTTGATGAGCATAAAATATTGTGCTGGTCTTAGAGAAAGCTTAGTGTGTTACAATGTTAAGCACTCTGAAATTGTTCAGTTATATATAAACCACACAACATAATAAGTGTGAGTTTTCATGCCACATGTCAATTCTCACTTCCTAGGCTGCGGCTGGAATTTTATATGAGTAAAGCTGGTTGTTTGAAATAATAACTGTCTATTTTGGAATATTGTAAAACAAGATTTTCAAGGGGAAAAAAAAAGCTCTTTAATGGATGAATTGCAAAACTTCTCCAGCTCCACCTGTGCTTCTTGGATGTTTTGGAAACAAATTTATAATGATGAGAGGAATATTTGGGATAGTATATGTTGGAATTCAGCAATTTTATATCAGTGAGATCTAGGGAAGACAGGACAGGCCCCTTAGGTGACTTAGGGTGAGTCTGGAGGATGAAAGAGTTTGGCTGCCTCACTGTGTGATAGTTTTGTTCTGTCATAGAAGAGTTACTAAAGTAACCTTGAGCTTATTGATGTTCTTTAAATGGTCCAGGTCATTAGAGCTCAGCTGGTAGTCCCACTGTTGTTTGCATCAAGTTCATTTGCTTGCTTTTATAAATAGACTTTTTTAAGGTAGATTTTAAGGCATTTATTTGTGGCCCCTTTTTTTTACATATAATTTTGCAGGCATGCTACTCACAAATTGGTACAAAGGTAGGTCAGATTTTGGCCTAACAAAGCATGAGAGATTCTTTTACCGAGAATTTAAAAAAAAACAAAGTCTTTAAAAATTGCAGAAAAACATTCCTTGACATGTCATAATTTAAAAGAAAGTGAGAAATTAATACTAATTATTACAGAGTCGCATTCTGTGGGACTTCTAATTGCAAAAGTTCATGTTAAACATTTCCAAGAAATTCATGGAATGAACTGCCCTAGTTTGTCTTGGCTTTCTGTAATGTTTTTGCAGGAGACTTAGACAGTAATCAAATCCAGATCTACTTTGTCTCAGAGAAAATAGCAATTCATTTTCTAAACAACGCTATTAGTTATGAGATATTATTTTCATAGCTGTAAGGTCATCTAACCATGGGCCAGGCATTGTGCCATGTGCTGGGCAGGCAGAACAAAGCCTTTACTCCACAAACAGAGAACCTGAGGGTGGGTGGAAGAGAAATCCGTATAAGCAGGTCTGTGTTGGGGTTTAACCCCAGCCCCATGGGGCCACTGGCTCACTTCCCCGCCAGTGGCACTGGGGAGAGAATTGGGAGGGTGAAAGCTGCAAAACTTGTGGGTTGAGATAAGGACAGTTTAATAAGGGAAGCAAAATCCACACAAACAGAAGGAAAAGAAAACAGGGAAGTAATTCCCTTCTTCCCAAGGGCAGGCAGGAATTCAGCCTTCTCCAGGAGAGCAGGGCCCCATCACAGGGAATGGTGTCTTGGGAAGTCAAATGTCACCACTCCAAATGCTCCCCTTTTCCTCCTTCTTCCCCCCACTTTCTATGACATCACATAGTCTGGAATGTCCCTTTGGTCAGTGGGGTCACCTGTCCTGGCTGTGTCCCCTCCCACCCACCAGGCACCCCCAGCTCCCTCACCAGCAGGGTTCACAAAAAACAGAGAATGCCTTGGCTCTGTGCAGCCCTGCTCAACAGCAACAAAAACATATCTGTGTGATCAAATCCTGTGTTCAGCACAAATCCAAACACAGCTCCACAGCAGCCACTGCAAAGCTACCCCATCTGGAACCAGCATAGCCTAATATCACAGAGCAAGTGCATGAATTAGAGAAGGAGAGCAGATGAGAGACCTTTCTGTATTGTGTGGTGTGGAAGGAGAAGGTGGGAGAAGGGAAAGAAAGTGAGCGGAAGGAAAGGAACCAGTACATTTAATCAATTCTTGTTTTGAAGAAACAAGAAAATTTCTGTTGGGGTGATAAGTAGAAGGTTCATTTGAAAAGGTGGTTTTAGAAAAGACCTTATGGATGTGGAGTCTGATTAGACTGGGTGAGGCAGAACGACTCAATTCAGCGAGCTGAGGGACAACCACACAGCCAGCATTTGGTACAGGTAGAGATGCTGAACCTTGATGAGTACAGGTTATTGCAACCTGGACTTGCTGTCTACAGGGTCTTCTGGCTTCCTGCTAGCTTGAAGTGTGAGTTTTATGAGCCACCACAATCTGCCCATTCAGGGAAACTGCTTCCTATAAAGAGGAAGAATGATGGAGAGAGCTGAGTATGTAGTCACTGACAGCAATACACAAGAATAAGAGAGAATAAGAGCTACAGAGTTTCAGAAAATGTAGGAGAAATGGGACAGGAATTAAAAACTGAAAATGACATCGGATTGTATAGAAAGTTACAGTCTGACCCCCTGGCATGAAGCAAGAGGAAATTACTGCAAATTATGAATTAAATGAGATAATAATGCATATCAACTAATGAATTTCATAAAGGTGGCTGAATTTATTTTGCAAATTGTTTTTAAAGTAGGTTATCAAATCTGAAATGTGCAGCTTAGTTTATTCAGTTATTTTCCAGAAAGCCCAGGTGTGAATTCCTGTTCTTGCTCTTTTTTTTTCCCTTCTAGTTACAGAGATGATTACAAAGGCTTTTGAAAAGTTTGCTTTCTCAACAAAATATTTCAAGTTCATTTCAATCCTTTTGAATACAAGATTGTTTTCCTGCAGTAAGACAATATATTGAATATAATTGAATTCTTATAGCTTACTGCATGGCTTGCTTGTGAATGTTTACAAGTAACCAATTTTTCCTTCTACAAGTTCATACATAATAAAGTAGTTGTGATTTCTTTGGACTTCTAGATATGGAAAATGGCCCGTTTGCATGAACTGGGTACAAGATGCTCTGCAGCCTAAGAGCACAATCAGTAGTTATTGTGGGGAATTCTCAGTGACTGAGTGTTTGAATTCAGCTGGCCAAGTGGGCACATGTTGCACAGGGTATGAAGCAGAAATTTTTCAGAGTATTAATTTCTGTTTTGCCCTATGCTGACTTCCCCGTTCCATGCGTGTGTCATGTGAGTTACACTGTTACTCATCCTTTCAGCAGGAAAATCAAGCTTCTTTTGTGAAGTCCAAAGACCACCCAGTCCAGCTCTCACTTCTTTCTCTTTTGGCTGTTCTCAGCCTTGCTGCCCCAAGGTAAGGAAAAGAAACAAATACCAAAGCATCAGAACCCAATAATGGTGTTTCTCTTTTTATCTTGGGAAATAAGTGCTTCTGTACACTTATCCATGGATAATGGCCAGGAATATAAATGGGAATATAATTCCGGGAATATAATTCCAGGAATATAATTTCATGCTAGCATGAAATACTCAAATAAAATGGCCTGAAGACATGGAGCTGCTCTACTATATCCTCCCCAGAGAGCAGAAATTTGCAGGGGTGGTTTTGAAGGACAGAATGAGCCCTTTAAATTACTGCTGCAAATCTTCTCAAGAAGGCTTTACTTTATAACTGCAGTTCCCTTTTGATTAATCACCTTGTCTTGCACATGCCTTAATACTGCTTCCGTAAGGATCTAATCCATAATCTTCACAGAAGTGAGGTCTAGATTTCCCCAGGTATTTCTTCCTTCCCTTGGTAAAAACAGGAGTTTCTGGCCTGTCTTTCATGATCTCTTATGCACCAGGATGGAGAGTTCTTTTGCACCTAAGGAAAGTGGTCCTAAAATGTGGCCAGCTCAGGTCAGCTCTGCTGGCTCTAAGGAGAGCCTCCCAGGAGATCTCATCCATTCATTATTTGAATAACTACAAGTTCACTCTTCCAAAATCCAGGGTCCTGACTGTTCTTTGCCAGACCCATGTTCCTTGAGATCAGGAACTCAGCCAGGGCATGGTCACCACAGCCCAGGCTGCCTCCACTCCTAATTCCTCTGATAAGCTTATCTATACGGCTGGGCACCACATCCAGCCATGCTCCTACTCCCTTTGGTTTGTCTCCTACCTGAAAGTCTGTCTTGTACTCCTGGACAGCTGTATTTCTTTCTGGGTGGTTGAAATCCCACACAGGGATAAGAGCCTGGGAGTGTGACACTTCCTGCAGCAGAAGCAATACCTCACTGACAGCTTGCCCTGATCAAGATGTGCTGTGCCTGATCCTTCATTTTTACCCACAGGCTCTCAGCCTGTTTGTGGCTGTGTTGGGAAGGATGAAAGTTTGACAAGAAATTAGGCTTAGCAGAAAGATTTTTGAATGTAGAGTCTGAAGAAAGAATAGAGATGGAAACAAATTTTGATGTAGAAGAAAAGAATTGCTGAGCCAGTCTTACTGGATAACCAAGGAGGCAAAGGGTATGTTAGTTAGAAGGGGTTTTTATGACTTAGAGCAAAGGATAAACACACCTCAAACAAGAATATGTTTTTAAAAAGCAGAAAAATAGCACAGGCAAATAAGTTAGTGAATGTTGCAAGTAGAAAAAAGGTCTCCGAATTTTCCACTGCAAGAAAACTGAAAACAACTTTTCAGCTTAAACTGTAGTGTACTAACTTTTAGTGATTGGAGAATAGTAACATGAATATGGTAATTATAGTAGTTATGATAGGCTATGGACAATAGTTAAGGTATAGATTGGTTCTACTGTATTAAGATGCTAAGCAAAGTATATAATGCAATGTAACCAAAACCAAAAGGGTCTCCAGGCCTGCCTGCAGCTGGAGCTGACAGCTGTGGGCACAGACTCTGTCACCCACGACCCTGGACTGCTGCAATGTCTTGGATGGAATAAACTGCATCTTGGAGAGCCGCCTGGAGTCCCACATCCCTCATTACGGCTCTTACATGGCTGCTCTTCCCAGTCTATCCATTCCTTAACATCACCTGCAACACCTTCACCCGTCCTTCCCAGCCTCTCCTAAAAACAGCAGGTTCAGAAGCAGTGTCATTTCAGCAGCTTCCAAAACAAGATTATGTAAACACATGGGGATGAGTTCACACCAGGTGACAGAGAATTCATTGGTGTTTTTTCCCCTTGATCATATGCATTGTCTAAATTTGATCTCCAGATTTGTTGTGGGCTGACATGCTCTTGATAAACAAATATTGGGATGTAATGAGCAAGCATAGGGTGTAGAATATCATGGAGAAACAACACATGAGTATCAAAATGTATACTCTAAGTTCTAATAGACAGTGAAGCCTTTGCAGCATAGGTGTAGTATCCTACACAGGAGTCTCTGTATGTAGCAGGATAATGTTCTTTGATGGTCCAACAGTTTCTCCTCCTCAGGGATACCTCTTTTACCTTGTAAAAGAATCTTTGAAATGTTTGTGTCAACCTATTTTCATATCCCTTGTCAGTTTTAGATGGTTCTTTTCAGTTTAGTTCAATGAATTTCACTCTTGACATATACTCTGAAGTGTAGTTCTACTCCATAAAAATGACAGTATTGAGTCCTATATTTACTTTGCTTCAGCAACAAAATGTCAAATATATTTACCGTTGAAAGTGTTGCTTGATAAATCCCATATCTGAAAACTCAGGCTAGATTGTAGTGCTGCATGGTTTTTGCTCTTTTTTTAATCCACTTTCACTGATGCTGGAAAAGTTCTGCAAGGGAAATTATGCTGCTGGACTTGCAGAAGTAGAGCTGACCAGAACTCATTGGATAACTGTTCTGGTGATGCGCAAGAAGGCAAATAAATCTATTTTCTTGCCCTTGTCTGGGAAAACATAACATAACAAATGCTGAAGCTGCCTGGCCACAAATTTGCTGCTGCTGATACTTGTGTTGCCTTGATTAAAGAATGAAACTAGTTACAATAATTAGTCACCTTTGCAGAAATTATATGTTCAAAGAAACATTTCTAAGTATTCTGCATCTGCTAATAATTAAACCAAAATATTTTCCATAGTGGTTATTATAATGTGTTGTAATAAGAGCAGATGTTTTTTAATGAACATACTGGATCTTAAAGGGTTTGAAAACAAAGGCATGCAAGAGTTAATGGTACTTTATAGTTTTTTAAAGGGCTATGCTCATTGGGATTTTATAGCATACTTCCTACTGACATGGATGATTTTTGTTTGAGTGAGCTGCACTGTTCGTGGTTTCCCAAATTTCACTTCATTTCTCATCAGCAAAGCCTGATTTTCTAAAGAATCTGCAATCCAGGCATTCCTGATCATTTATCTTCCTATGTTTGAAAAGTCTGTGTCATTATAGAGCAGCTGTTGTCTTGCTGGTGTCAATCTGAATTTTAGACTGGAACCTTTTTCAGAGGGTATGACATTTTAATGCCTTAGTCTTCATCTGCAGATTATATTGGCTCTTTGTACAATGAAATATTCCTTTAAAATCATTCACTTTGTTAGGGACATTCTGTCTGTAAATGACTGGCTTTAAAAAAAAAGGCTCTTACCTAAGGAATAGCATATCTGAAACCTGGAAAGGTTTGTCTGAAAGTAGGTAAACAAAGCCTGCACAATGAAGTTTTAAATTAGCATCTTAATCTAAGACGCTGATCTTGCTTCTTTTCTGGCAAAAACTGTGTCCTGAGGCTGCCCCAAAAATGGATTTCAGTGCATGGCTGATGAGCATGCTGAAGTGGGATTTACCTATTTGATAAACTTTCTGATTTCAGTGCTTCTCAAGTCAGGCTGACTGTATTGGGAGTGATCCTGGTGTCTTCAAAAAGTTGATGTATGTTTTGCCACATATCTGGAAGTTGTGCTGAAAGACAGGCTGAGTGTATCAGATGGTGAATCTTGTAGATAAAAATCAGGCTGTTTAGGTGAAGATCTGTTTTGACCAAATAACCAGAAATATGGGAATGTGTCTGAGGGTTTGGTGTTTTTTAATTTGCTTTGATTATTCAAGTAAAAACTTATAAATAGGTATTGATCTTAGTGTGATCCCTCGTGTAGCTGGTTGTCTATGTTTATCCTTCTTGGGGTCCAAGAAAGAGATAGCGTGTTCAGCAACTTGTGAAGCTCAATATAATTTCTGGTCCCATATAACCGTACCAAAAATCCTGAGAGAACAATTTGTGGTCTCGCCAGGTAGTATAACAAGCTATTCCAACAGAGGGTAGCAACTCAAGACTGTGAACAATCCTGGGTGGATTTTAGGATTTAAAATGTGAAATGTTCACCCATAAATGGTGCTGGATTCTTGTATATATTTATTTTAAAATATCTAGAGTGACATAACACTAGATGCTGTGAAGGAAGACACCTACAGTGTTTGGCAGCGCATTCCCTAATTTCTGCTTCTGTATTCATTGGCGCTTTTTTGTGCTGCACGTGGAAAGTGGGCCTTGAAGGGAAAGGGGGTTGGGATGGAAAATGTCACTCAATGACACAGGAAATACCAAGTGGTAGCCAGACAAACATGAAATACTTAATTCCTGTCTTAAAAATTGTTAGAAAAGATTTATAGAACCTATAAAAAAGGAGACTTTTTGTGTTAGGAGTGGATACTGTTTGCCACAGGACTAGAGGGATCACCAAGGTCACTGGGGAGAGAAGAGAGGGCTTTTTAGAACAGAGCATTCCCCTCAATGGGTGAGGTTTCAGCTGCTTCTTTCCCACACAACTGCTACCCCATTTTAATTATTTTTTTTTCCCCACCATTCAGTCATGACTGATTGATTTTAGCCAAACTGAGAAAGATGCTGCTTTTGAAAATATTCAGCAAAATCCTCACAGCAGCCAATTTCTGTTGGACACTGATTCTTGTACTTGTAGGGGCTGAGTTCTGCCAGCACAATAATGTGTCCTGAAAAGCCAGAGTTTTGTGTAGTTTATGATCCTGGTCTTGACTTTTCCAGGTAGGAGCTGCTCTTCTTGCTTCTATTGGTAGTTATGAATTAGAATTAGTATATTCCTACAGTGATGTAATAAAGTATACAAGAAATGCTCTGCAGTGTGTCCAATGTTTTTGCAGAGGCTAGAGCCTTTGACATTTTGCAGCTTTGCATGCCAGTTCATTAGAGATTAGAGCTCATTAGCACTTCTCACTTACTTAAAGCATGAAGGGGTGTGAAAAAGGAAATGCAGAGCAGACTGTGGATGGTTGTCATAATTCTTTTCTCTCTGGGAGCTCTTTCTCCTAGACTCAGTGCTGTTCACAGTAAAATAAAAGTGGTTTCTCTCCTGTATGAACTGCAAATTTCCTTCTGAATAAACATTTTAAAGATTTTATTTGACTAGTGTGTCTTCCTTTAGCACTTCAGCATCATCAGCTGCTTCTTTATTTACAGTCTTTTTGGCTACACTTTGGGTTTGAACTTGACACCATATTTGGATATTCTGGTGTATGTGGAGACTTTGAACAGCAGTACTTTTTCTCTCTATTTAGTACTTGTAAAGCTTAAAGATTTTTCTTTTAGAACAGGATGTGAACAACCACAAGAGACCATTCTCCAGATGCTCTATATTTGTTCCTATGCAGACCTGGTTGGAAGGAGCCCTTGGTAAAGCTACTCTACACAATCACTGTGTGATTAATAAGATTTGAGTTTTAGATTCTGTGCTTCCTTTTGGATGGTCCATCCACACAAATCTTTCAGTCTTCTGTATGTAAACAATCTGTTTTTTTTCTCTGAATGATTTGGAATATTTTGAAGTGCCTACTGGAAAACTTTGTTCCATTTACAGGCAATACTTACAAACCCAAAGGCTTTCCCTATGATTTCTCACTGAGGGGAAACATGGACACAAGGCTTCATTACAAAATGAATGTATTTTTATTTAATCTAAACAGGATCAGATTTAGAAGCCAGAGAATGGATGAATGAGGTTGCCCTATAATTGAAGCACGTGAAACTAATAAAATTATCTTTAACTTTTTTCTTTCATGACTTTCTCCATTTCTAATTTTCTGTCAGTGTTGCTGAAATACAGAGATTAAACTGTATATCCCATGTGAGGAATTATCTGATTTTCCTGCAGTAATATTTTTAGGTAAATGTTGGTGTAACTTCAGTGGGAAAGTTCCTCAGAAATCAGACAAATGGAAGCAAACATTTTTCTCTCATTCTTAGAATTAAATCAGGTTTAAGCAGATACCCAACTTTTTTTTTTTAAGCCAATGTGCTCGATGTTGCTTTTTGTAAACTTACAGAACAACTTAATAAGGTTAAGAAGGCAAATCCTGCTGTAATTTTAATTACTTCATATTTCAGCTCCTTCCCAGGAAACTTTACTGCAGTGAGTTGTGCTACATAGGATGTTAAACTACAGTTGGCACACAGGAAAATGATGCACATTACACCACCCATGGTTTTAATGTCACATAAAAAACGACGTTATGGGTCTCACAGAGTTTAGGAGGAGAGCAGCCAGTTGTTTTACAGCACCAAATCCTGATCCTGTTAAAACCACTTGCATGGGCTTGGTTCATTCCAAAATCTGAATTGTGAAATATGGTAACTGTCCAACTACAGAACAGTAGCAGAAGTATTTTCAAAATTCGCAAAATATCAAACAAACTCTGGAACTATAAAATACTAATCCAACACCAAATAAAACACCATCCCCACCCCAAAAAAAAGAATCACCCCCGAAGATCCTTCAGTCCTTCAAAGGCTTTTTGACAGATCAATGATCTTGTATTTAAGGCAGAA
This sequence comes from Haemorhous mexicanus, assembly GCF_027477595.1. NCBI lineage: Eukaryota > Metazoa > Chordata > Aves > Passeriformes > Fringillidae > Haemorhous > Haemorhous mexicanus. The sequence continues at coordinate 8,770,769 of NC_082346.1, forward strand.
AACAGAGCTACCCATCTCCTGCAGGCAAGGTGGGGATAACTTCATAGAGCTGAAATACAGGCTCACCTGGGAAGGTAAGGAAAAGGTACCATGAAAATTCTTCATGGCCTACATAGTTGAAGAACAAAAGCCCTTCCTTTGTTCTTGAAATAAACACTAATTTCAACAAAAGAGCAGTTCTGCGGGTTAAAAAAAAGGGCAAACATTTCTTATTGGTAGCAAACATGGTTGCATATATGTTGTAGAAAATGACTGTTCCCAATGATTCACTGACATGTTTTATGGAGAATCCTTTCTTTAGGATTTTTCCTCTTGAGAAGCTGAGAGGCCTCAGGAACAAAATGTAAACTATGGTTATTTGCTGCTGTGGACCGCAACAGGTGGATCTGTGATTGGTCTCATTTGGTTGTTTCTAATTAATGGCCAATCACAGTCCAGCTGTCCAGACTGTCTCGGTCAGAGACAAGCTTTTGTCATTCATTCTTTTTTTATTCTTAGCAACTTTTCTGATGAAATCTTTTCTTCTATTTTTTAGTATAGTTTTTAATATAATATATATCATAAAATAATAAACCAAGCCTTCTGAAACATGGAGTCAAGATTCTCGTCTCTTCCCTCATTCTAAGACCCCTGCAAACATCGTCACACCAATGCAAATATTTCTTGAAAAAAACCACCTAATATCTCATTTTCCCCTCTGATTTTATGCCTTTCTTATTATTTTACTCTTGTCTATTTGCAGTAGATTTAGCTGAGCTCTCCTGCTTCAGAAGCAGAGGTAGATTGGTATCAGTAGACTGGCATCAGTGGGAAAAGCTTCAAAAGCAAATGCTCAATTATTCTGAATGTGAATGTCCCCCATGTGATTTGGAAAACTGATTACATCAAAGTTTGTAAGGAAAAAAAAAATCTATTAAGGATTTGAAACTTAGCAGAACTTTTCAACAACTAGAGTTATTTGGTTTTTTAATGTAGAAATTAATAGTGACCATGAAAGTTTCTTCAAGATCAATATGCAAAAGTGTAGCATCAGGTTTTATGTTATGAATTTACCCAAACACAAAATATTTTACAAGGGTCCAAATGTTTAATGAAACTTTGCTTTTCTTTTTTTACGGCTGGGAGAGCTCTGCAGAAATTTTTCTACAGTTCCCAAGGTTTCTAAGACCCCTCTAGTTTATTAGAAAATTTAAATCTTGAAGATTTATAAACTTAAATTTCCAAATTTTCTTTAGTCTATTTGGGGACTCTTGTGTAATGTTATATTATGGGATTTCTAGCAATTATAAACAAATGTAAAAATGAGAATTTTTGGGGGTGATTTTTTTTTCTTTTCTAAATTTTACCAAACTTATCACACTTATTGCAGTTATGATATTTCTTGTAGTGTTGTGAGGTGAAAAAGAGTTACTGGTATTGCTGTGGTTTTGCATATTCTTTCTCTTTTAAGGCTGGAGTTTTCATGAACAGAAAATACTGGTTTCTGTAGAGTAAAAACTAGAAAGAATCTTTCAGTGAGATGTAAATTGCAGCCCATTGTCAGACACTGATGGTGAAATTTTTAGGGATGTGGGAAAAAAACAGTGAAGCCTGTATTAATTTTTGTTTGCTGTAGAATACGTAAACAGAGTTTTGCTTTAGTGTAATGTTAAATACAACTTGATGATAGTAATTTAATTTTCAGAAAGTCCAATAAAGATTAATTTTTGGTATTAAATTATTTCAGCAATTGTTTGTAGTTTTGTGTACAGGCAAAAGCTTTTTAGTCTTTCACATATATGGAATACAAATGTGGAAATATATGATATTATGATATTTATCCCTTTTAAACAAGGAACCCCCTTTTTTTTCCTTTTCTGTGTATTTGCTGATTATTCTTTTTGTACAAAGATTATCTAAATTGGAGAAAAATACAAAAATTTGGAGGCACTGTATCCGTGGTGATTAGGAAAGTTTGATCAGGTAACAGGAGCAAAATATGCCTGTTTTATATGTTTTATGTTTTACCATGAATTTTACGGCAGGTATTATTGGACTTGTAGGTTGAATAATTCAGAAGCAGATATGGGAGGTTCTAGTATTGGCTAAAAAAGTGTGTCAACTGTCAATGAAGTTCTAAATATCTTTTCTATTTAGGTGAGTACAAAGAGCAAAACCAGGAAAAATGGGTGTTAATTTTTAAATGAATAATTTTGTCTAATGTAATTTCTGTTCCATATGAATAGTTGAATAACTTGGGTTGTTTGAGCTGAAGTGCTTCAGAAAATGACTGTGAAATGTAACTGTGGTCTGAGAAGATACATAAAAATTCAGAAGGGAAGAAAAGAAAAGAACTGGTTTTGATCTGCAGTACTTTTTCTGCATCTTCTTATTTACAGCTGGCATCGGCTTCTCCAAAAAGGTAAATACCCTGAGTGGAGGAGGCTGTGATTAGTGATAAGCAAATGCTAGCAGGTGTTATGAACTTTATTATTAGTTGCTTCAACTCCTGAACCATTTCCCAGCCTTCTGAGGCTTTTATCAAGCTGACAGGTTGCCTGAAAATTAGGAAATTTAGGAGGGCTTTTAAGAGATGCAGGGCTAAAAGGAAGTCTTATAGTCATATACAAGGATGTATATGAGCATTTGTGGAGCAGCCTTGGATAAAAAACATTTTGGGAAAGGGCATTGAAATGCAATACAAAATGGGCAGTTACTTCTCACAAGCGCTTTGTCAGTTTTTAACCACTGGAATAGAAAAATAACTGAAGGTTTCACAGCTATTCTAGAAGTGCCATGTTTTCCTGTTCTTTTTAAAACTGCCTCTTCCACATAAGAAAATACTGGAAGACCTTTCTTTGAGAAGAATATGCTTTAAAGTAATCATTTTTTGGGTAGTTATATTTTATTTTTTAGAAAGGAAAACTATGATTTTTCACTTGTGCTGGGTGTCCTTAGCATACCCTTCTGTAATGACCTTTCTTTTGCAATTTCCCTTTCTAGGCTACATAACTTTCTGACTCTTTGTGTTTCTAGGCGGGACTAATCTGTGGAAACTTTCACTGCAGATGTTTTTGTCTAGAGTTGATGTTTCCTTCTTAAAGAATAACTGAGTAAAGCAAAGGAGGGGCTCCACCATAATTTCTAAGATCACATTTTAGTGCATTTTAAGCTATACTGGTCAAGTGCAACATTCTTTTAATGACCAGGTGACTTTTATTTGTGTTGGCTTTTATTACCATTGTTATTGTGAGAAAGGCTGTGTGAGTAAAGCTCTATTACTTTAAAGCTGATTTTAAAAAATACTGAAGTCTCTCTTCTGTTTCACAGAAAATGTGTTGCTCAGAGTAAATTATCTGAGTGAACTCATATTAACAAAATGAGAATCAAATCAGCTCATTTACTAGGCATCTATAGGGAATAAACTAATTTTTGAGCTTTTAGGCCATGTAGAATTTTTTTTTTTATTACTTTTTATTTTTTGTACACACTGCTACTTTCAAGTTTCAGTCATAGTTTTCAGGATCGAAACAAAGTGAAAGTCTTTAAGATTTTGCTTCTCTTTCAATTGGAAAGACCAAAAAATCTCTTAGGTCCTATTCTTGTCACAATCTAAGATCTTTTATACAAAAAGTTGGAAGGATCTGAAGTGGTGTGTAGTGTTTCCATGACTAGAACATCCAGTCTAAACTCACGAATGAATAAAAAAATCAGACGTATCATGAAAACTCTCATGTACTTTATATTTTTTCCTGTGTGGCTCAAGGTTGGCTGACCAGTCCTGACATTTACTGGCAAAATTTGCAGGGTTTTTCACACCAGGTCATTCTTGTGATCTGTTCTGTCTGCAGATCAGAAATGTGGTAATGCATTAAAAGATCATAGGGCATGCTATGATTTTTCAAGGCCATTCATACTTCTTCTGTAGTAAGTAATCTTCTGACAATAGTCAAGCCAAGCAAGTAACATGGGCTTGGGTAGCAGATGGATATACTTAGATTTGCAAGAATTCAAAATCCTATAAATGGATTAAATGACTGCATCCCATTAAGGATTTAATTGTGGTACATCATTTTAGACATGTTCATATACTTGAACATTTTTGTTAGTCTTGCTCACACCACCTAAATTTCATCTAATGTCTAAGTGTCTTTTTGAGGTGGAAGCCAAGAATTTCTTAGCAACATAGAAGAACAGAAATAGTCTTGAGGGTGGAAAAGGAAAGGCTGGATTTGGAAGGGGGATGGGATGGAATGGGAGCAGGCAGGAAGCTGATGACCTGCACGGGGCTGGGGCACCAGTTCAGGGCCTCTGGTTTTACCAGTTATGCAAAACTGGTTTTACTAGTGATGGGTTTTACCCACTGGTGCTGCAGAGACAATCTGGTTTGGTTCAGTTTCCTTCAGGAATTTCTCCTTCCTGTCTCTTTGATGGATAAATTAATGAACCTCAGGGACTGGTGGTAAGTAATTCTGAAGGCTACAAAGCTTGCCCATCAATGGAGGAGAAACTCATCTCTCTTCACAATTAGTGAATTCATTTTACTGTATGCAAAGTCCCTTGAGGTTTGCGAACACCACAGCGTCATCAGGTATTTAAATCTTACATTCCCAAAGGCAGAAAACCAGGATCTGAGCCCCTCTTATCATTATTGCTGCTTTTAATGAAGGGATGGGACTGTTTTGAGGCTAAGAACAATTCATTGCTCAGATAAACATCAGTCTCAGAGGCTGTGAGATTTTAGAGGAGCAAGCATTCGGCCATAGGTCAAGAGCAGTCACAAGTTCTTTGGTACAAGGCAATAAAGAACTTTCTAACCCACTGGACAGCTGCCACAGGGTTTATTTTGCTTTTCTAACCTATCACCTTTACTTAATTCTGCTGCACTGTGGATACTTTTGTCCAATGGCTTCTGTCTCACATGCACACATACACTTCTATTCTAAGCTCTTAGCTTACTCTATACAACCACAGCCCTACACTATAAAACCCCTCACCATTTTATCAATGCAGTCTCTCACTTACTTAAAGCATATTCTTTCTTACAACGTCAGAAACATAAGTTCATGATTTTTCTGCTTAATATCTGTGTATTTTATTTTTACATCAATTCAAGCCTCTACCAAGGCTGCACATCAACCTGTGTCTATGGAAGTTTCTATTTTTTTCTGATTCCGACACCCTCTTGTTTTTTTTTTTTTTTTTTTTTTTTTTTTTTTTTTTTTTTTTTTTTTTTTTTTTTATTCCCTACCAAATGGGCTTTGGACCGGGTTTGTAGGAGCTGCGCTGCTGCACGGGGGCAGTTTGTCTGTGTGTCCGTCCCTCTGTCAGTCCGGCAGATCCCGGCTGTTCCTAGCCGCGGGAATGACGCAGCGCTGGGAACGCGCAGTGTCACCTGCTGGCCAAATCCTGCCACTGCCGTCTCTGGCCGCTTCCCCAAATTCATCCCCAGACAGCCCCGGATTTGTCAGCTGAGGGAAAACCAGCAGGAGCAGCTTTGCCTGCTAAACATGCTTCATTAACAAATATTAATTAATGTGTCTTCCGTTTTATTTTCTCCTCGTTTGCAGCAGATTGAAAAGCTGGCCTTGCCACCTCGCCGCCAATGCCATTGATGGTGGGGATGTGCAGAGCTGCTGGCTGATGTTTTGTTCAGCTGGGGATTGAGGGAGAGGAAACTGCTGCCGTGTTGGACATAAATGCATGTGACGATGGCAGAAATCTGACCCTCCAGATCCTCAAAGGTATTCCTGCACCTAATTAATATGTTGGAAATAGATCATTTTGGGGAATTGGCTTCTGACTTTAATGGAGAGCTGCAGCAATAAGGAGAAGAGATTTGAATAAATGCTATCCATTCCCAGCCTCTTGGGATTACTCAATAAAACTGAGATGTCTGATCTGTGAGAATAGGTAATCTGCTTTGGAAAGCCTTATTCTTTTTTGTGTGAACAACCACAAATTGAATCTTGTTAAAAAAAATCAACAACAAGACAACCAAATTTTAGGAAGTTTTTCTTTGAAGAGTTTTACAGCTGTACTATTTGTACAAGATATTTACCAGAGAACAAAGTACTGTCATGAAAATTTGGGATTTTACACCAATGTTGATAAAAATTTCCAGATTAAGTGCAGTAATAAGCATAAGGTTGATTTTCAGGGTAAGAATGATAAGAATCTCTTCTAGTATACAGGAATAAGATATTTTAATCTAAGAGGTGACTGGAAAAAAAACCTGGCAGAAATAGTTTTATGTCTTTCTGATGAATTACTTTGCACTTCTGTCATCTGACCTTAGTCCTGTGTAAAAGACACAAAACACTGTCTTCTACTTGAAGCAGGTGCTCAATTTCTATAGCTCATAAAAAGAATAAATAATTTGTTTTTGATGGATATAAATAATAAACTTTTTTGGAGATGTGGAAATTTTGTCTAAATCTCCCAAATTAATTATATTTAGTCATGAAATAGAATTCTGGTTGTTTTTTTTAATCCAGATTGTTTTACCTGCCCATTAGAAATGTGTCAGAAGAATTAACTGATATTTTAAAAACATGTCCAGATCTGGATGCAAAGGGTGAAAATGGCAATCAAAACTGTTTAAAAACAAGACGAGTTTTAATATCTTCCAGTTTTAATCTCGGTATGATAGATTTATTCAAATAACCCATTTCCAAACGCTGCACCTGAACTGGAATTCAGCTTTCACTATTTTATTCACAGATTTGTTAAAATGGTTCCCACTGAGCTGCTTATTTATCTAATTTCCTGAGTATGATGTGTTAAGACATAAAAGAGGGGAAATTTCCAAGTGCAAGTGACTGATTCCTGGCTGCTATGTCACTGAAATATTTTTAAGTGCAGCAGATTCCTTTCATTTTTGTGTGGTAGATTTATCTCTGTTAAGTAGAATGCTGCAGCTTCTGGAGGCTGTCAGGTTCTGGCACAGAATTCTTTAGCCAGAAATAAAGACTTGTTTTGGAAGCATTGAATATCTCAAGCATTGGTGGATTTCATTCCTATCAACAGATATGGGGCTGGTAGAAGTATCCCCTCTTCACACATAAGTGCTATCTTAAAATTTGATAAGAGATTAGAGAGACTTGGGGAGTCTCTAGAGAGGTAATACTTCTTTTTTTTTTTTTTGGCTCATTCTAAATTTTAAAAAAGAAAAATACTAACACTGAAGTCTGAAATCAGGTGAAGATCAGGTTGAATTAAGTCGGTCAGGTCAAATAATGGGAGATATCACTATGGGGCTAAAGAAAAAAACAGTAATATGTTGTTATCTATGACCTGTCTAAATATCTTTGTGCTGTGATTGAAAGAGAAATTTGCAAATATTCTGTTGGGTGGGTGTGTGTGTGCATGACTTGCTGGTATTGCCTAAATGTTGTTGTCTCCATACTTTGATAATATTTTTCAATCCCAGCTCCTCAGTTCACAATGACAATTTTCCTAGATCAGTCTGAAGGAAGTATGAAATTTGACATCAGAATTTAGGACAGAATTTATTCTTGTCCTAAATGTCTGCATCAGAATTTCTGGATTTTCAGTAGCCCCTGGAGGATCTTTAATTATCCCTGAGAAGCCTTAATGATGGAAATCATCTTCCCACTGTGGGACAAGGGTATAGAACTCTCTTGGTGCTTCACAAACCACCTGGAAACTTCAGGCACTAAGACTAATTGTTGTTAAAATACCTGTTCTGACATTCACCTAAAAATGCAGATTTCCTGCTGTATCCCACTCCACAGAATTAGCTAAGACTGCCTTGTGTTAATTGAGGCCTGCATGTTAATTGAGGTCTATCTGCTGAAACTTTTGTAGGGTCAGAGTGGTTTTTTCATTAGAAGTTATTTTGGGGAGTTTGGTTTTGTTCAGTTGGCTTATAAATGCAATTAGAATTAGCATATATCCCTAAAGCTGTAATATTTCTTCAGGGAATCAAATTTTCAAGTAAATAGAAATGCTTTGATTGTGTTCAATATTTGAACATTTAAATCTGAGCTTGGCTTTTCATCTTGGGAATCTAAACAAAGCCCAGCATTTTTATGCTTTAGGAGCATTTGTGCTCTAGAGCTGTACTTGGTCTCTAGAATAAGTTATTTGCAAACCCAAATACTGGAAGTTGAAATCCAAACATTTTCCTTGGTTTTTCTTTGCTCCTTATGCTTTCCTCTGAAAGTGCTAAATAGATTCAGATGTTTCTCAGGCTGCAGCCTCGTCTTTGTTGAAAGTTTTGGGGGATTTAACACACTTTTCAACAGACCAGCCTCCAGCTTTTGGTATGTAAATAAGCTGCTGCTTAGCTCTTGTGTTTTATAGTTTTGATATAACAATTAAGGAAAAATTACTTAATCAGCTCCTGAATAAATGCCCTTTCTAGGAGCTGGGAAAGTCAGAGAACTTAAATTCTAAGCCCGTAGACAATTTGTGCTAAATCCTGAATCATAAAACCACTGAAGGAGTTTGGGTCCCTCCTTGTCCCCTGATCAAAGGAAGAATAATCAGAAGGTAAATGTTATTAGAAGAGTATTTGTTCCTTGTTATTTCAAGATTACTTTGACAAGAAAAATAGAAGTAATATGGTTGATAACATTAAATTTTGAATTCCTTGAGTAATAAATCTCCCAAAATACTTTCCCGAAGAATTTTCTCAAAAAGTGACACATCATTTTAGTAGTCAATCCAGGACTGACATGGATTTAGTAAAATTTGTTTAAATACCTCACACCTATCTCCTTTATAGCGATATTAATGGGAAATGCAGTAGACTTAGGAAGACTTGACTGCTTTTTCTTGGATTGAACTAAACCCCTTGTTCTGCCATTTTCTGATTGATGCACTGTAAAACATAAATCTTTGATCACTAGAAGTGGTTATCAGGTAGAAGATTTGCTATCCATAAGAAATTACATTATTCATGTGACAAAATTAATCATTGCTAGGTACTATGACAATAGAGCAGTGAAGGTCACTGTGAAGATGCTTTTAACAGTTCAATCAGGAAAAAATTGTAGAGGTGCATGAGCTAAACATATAATCTAACATAAAATTAAAATACATATGTTTTTACCTGTGGTATTTGCAGGGTTCCCCAGGGGGAGGAGGAATTGATGAATCTGACTCCATTTTCTTAGAAGGCTAATTTATTATTTTATGTTACTATATCATATGAAAGAATGCTATACTAAGCTATACTAAAGAATAGAGAAAGGATACAGACAGAAGGCTGAAAAGATAATAATGAAAAACTTGTGACTCTCTAGAGTCCCAACACAGCTGGCTGTGATTGGTAATTGGGTCAAAACAATTCACATGAAACCAATCAAACAATGACCTGTTGGTAAACAATGTCCAAACCACATTCCAAATCAGCAAAACACAGGAGAAGCAAATGAGATAATTACTTTTTTCCTTTTTCTCTGAGGCTTCTCACCTTCCCAGGAGAAGAAATTTTAGCAAAGAGATTTTTCCAGAAAATATGATGGTGACATTTACCTTTATTTCTTTCCTGACAGTTGGTCACGTTCTGTGGTTCAGTCTGGCAATAGATTGATCTTGAAAACCTACAGAATTTAGTCTTTTCCCAGTGCCGGATGCCACTTCTGCAGCTTGAGCCACGTGGTCCTTGGCTCTAAGAGCTGGGCTCTGCTTTTCTTAGGATCAAAGAATCCCAATCCACCATGGCAAAAACTCTGGGCAGTGACTACTCTTGGAATGGAGTCAGGCTGCATTTATGCCTAAATATTTCAGGCCAATGCATGACAGCAGCAACAAAAAGTAAAGAAGATAAATTATGTATCAAGAAAATATAACTTAGTGGGACAAATTGATGAAACATAGTATTTTACAGAGAGAATGATTCAATTATGTTTATGGCATAGTTGTATATATATAACATCGTTAACTTTATTTCATATACGTCAGATGCTTCAAATCTATCAGTTTTTTACTTTAAAAGTGCGGAGGGTTTGTGATGCTTGGTTGATACTTGGGAGTCCCTGGATCCATGATCTGGGTTTCTATTTAATGTACCTATGCATAAAGCAGGGAGAGTATGTACTATGAGAAAAAAACTGGAAATCAATGCAGCCTACTCAACATTACAGCATGGATTATTATGTTGGTCTGGGTTCCACTGGAACCCAGGTAGTTTATTATACCATTATCCAGTTACACTCCAGTGCTTCTGATTTTCAGGAGTAGTTACTTTAAACACTAATCTTGCTTCTAAAAATTGCTGTGAAATTCTTGATTTGAGGAGCTGACACAAATCAGACAATGCCATTGCTCTCCTTGTCAAGCAAAACACATAAAAATCTGGAATGAACTCTGTGGAGCTCTGCACAATTACCAGTGCCACCAACTGTCTCTTTCATTAAGGCAACCTCTAAATGAGAACATGAAATGAGGGTTTAAAAGAAAAAGCTCATTATTGCTTCTGCTGTTATTTTCATCAGCTCCAGTAGGAGTTAGACTGGGTTTTGAAGCTGGAGTAAACTTGTCTGAAGACTCATCTGTATTCTGAAAGTTGAATAACTTTGTTGCCTTTTCCTGGTTGTTCCTGCACTGCCTACCTGCAGCGGAAAGCACAAATGCAGAAATGCTGTGCAAGGAGTTACTGCTGTGGGTAGTGTGGTCCTGAACAAAAACTGGGATTGTTTAAAAGCAAATCTAATGGATTCTTTGGTGGTTTTTTGTTAAGGTTGGGATTAAATGTGCAAGAGAGTATTTTTTGTTTGGATTCAGATGTCTATTAGTTCTTATTTATATTCTAGTCTCACAAACTATGAGTTCTACAGTACTTTGACAGACTAAGAATGGAGTTGGATCTCTCTTTTTACAAGGTTTTTAAAGGATAAACTGTCTAATTAAGAAATTACACCTAAATTATTTTTATTTTTAACCTAACCACTAACTATTCATGGCCCACAGTGCAGACTTTTTTGTGTAATTACACGATACTACTTAAACTTATGAAGGAGAAGGTGAAGAAGAAACTTAAAACTTCTATTTTTAAAATATATATTATTATGTTAATAATAATAATAATATTTTAATATATATTATTATTATATTCTAAAACATTAAACTCTTAAGTTTTCTACTATGTGATATTACATGCTTCTTTTCAAACTCCACACCCACAATCCCAGTTCTATAATTTAATATTGGAAGCCTTCTCCACAGCCTCTGGTCAAACACAGTGTTCTCTTGGGGTCAGTGCATGTCAGCACAGAAAGCCTAAAATTCTCAGTAACCAGCACAAATCCACACAAATTTTACAGGCTCCAGAGTGAGATGAGCTAGAGAATTGCTCTTTATTGCATCTCACTTCACTCCCTTAGCATCCCTCCATAATGTTGTGTATCTATTTATTGCATTTTCTATTCAGAATCTGAATGAGCCAAATTATGCTCCTCTCCAGCATCTCCCTGTGAGCACAGGCACCTGAAACACCAAGCTGCAAACACCACTTCACTGAGTACATTTCTGTGATGGACAAATATCAATGTGCAGGGAGTCCTTGTTCTCCCTTTTGTGAGAAACAGAATCAGACCAAAGTGAAAACACCATGGTGACAATCTGTCAGTTGAGTCGTGTTTGCCTTTGAGTTAAATGTTCATGCATGTGGCTCATACTCATGGTTGGAATGAGTGGTTATTGTCAAGGTATTTTTGATGAGCAGGAAAACATAAATTATGTTGCTCTTATAACATCACAAACCTACAAATTTTGACATTGAGGACAAATGTAATTAAAAATAACAATAGAGGTGCAAAAAAAATTATTACTGTTATAACAGCTAATTTTTTTGAAATTATGCCCACAGACTTTTGTGGAAATACTGACTTGTGAGGCAAATATATAATAAAATTGTCATAAAGTATTTCTAAACATTGTAAATTGGCTTCTTCATAGTATCTCATCCTGCTGTTGAAAGAACTGAGACTCAAAGAAGCCAAAGTGACATGTCCATGCTTAAAATGATATATGGGAAAAAAACTAATTCTGTGTCCTGGGTAGGGGCTCAAAATTCCTTTCTATAGCCTAACACTTATACAGGAACTATGGGCTCTATCTTGGAAAAATTAAAAACTTGGGCAATATGGAACACCTTCATCTGGAAAGACCAAAGATTAGATAGAAAGTTTATTCTGATTCCTAGAAATTAAAGCACTGCCTCAAACAAATCTTGTGTTTCTCATGCTGAGCACAAACTCCATCAGAGTGAAATAAAATCCCACTTTGCACATGACCTGGCTTGCCCCAGCACTGCTTTGAGCTGCAGAAATAAATTTGGGGTTGCCCAAAAAGAGATCACAGACTGAAGCCTACTGTATCTTATTAAAAGAATCTCTGGAATGAGGTGAATTCTAGAACTGAAACACAATTTCTAAATGATGTTTTGTGATCCCTATTTTTTTCCTTGGTGTGTGTCTGTGTGTGTGTGACAAATAATCACATTTTATAAAGTGTCTATTTGACCCAGTCACTGAGGGTCCAAAGCTCAGTGAAGGCTGGGGGAAGTTGGCATAAAGTTTGGTCACTGCTCTAAATATTGTTACTTCCAGCATCTTCCAGCTTTGCCTGGAAATAAAATGTTGGAGGATTTCTAAAAAAAAGGGAAAGGGACACAAGCAAAATGTAGATATCTTGCAGAAGTGTTTTTATGGAGCACATCCTTATTCACAAAGGTGAATATATTCTTCCATTTCAAAACCAATTTGTATTAGAGGAAACAAAACCTGGTGGAGACCATTTTCAACCACATTCATGATCTTTTGTGAAACTGATGTGTATGAAAGACTCATAGGAGTTAAAAAAATACCAACACCCCCCTCAAACAGACCCTGTGGAATCCATCAAGTGATGCTGCTTTTAATTCCCCCTCCTCAGACTGGTTTGCTTTAATTATAATAAATTCCTGTCCATGCACCACCCAGCTAGGAGGCTGTTGCCATATGCACTTAACAACACAAAACAGAAATATATTCTGATGAAACTGAGATATTCCTGGTATCTAGTAACTGTGCAAAGCATGTGGCACACATATTCCAAGTGTCTTGGGAGACAAGTGCCAGCCTTTTTGATTAGGAGCTTTCCTGCATGAATTCCTCCTGGAATTGCCCTGTTTTGAGAATTTGTTTTGATATTAAGGTTGTTTATTATTCCGTGTTGCCTCTCGTAACTAGACATCCTTAAGCATCTGATGGGTGGGTGGCATTGACTGAGGACATTGAGACTCTCTGTTATTCTGGCACCAAAGTTACCCTGTGGATTTAGCACTGTTTTTGTACAAGAGTCTGAAGTGACAGAACCCATAAATAATGTACAAAGCTGTACATTGCAACAGAAGGATACAATGTTATGCCTCCTGTTATTATTAAAAAAAAAAAAAAAGAGGAGACATCTGAAAAAGTGCAATTGTGAAATTGTGAAATTAGAGATTGGCTCACAGATGCATGTGCATTTCTTCTTAGCTATGACCTAAGGTACACCTACCAAAGGGTGTAATTTGATATTTTTTTAGAAAAATCTGATGATAGAAGGTAGATTTTTAAAATAATAGGTATGGTCCCTCTTAATCTGATGACAATATTCCCCTTTGGACTGAAGATGTTTCAGCTTTCTCTGGTTAATTAGGGACTGCTGATGAACTTGTCAGACCATTAAAAAATATCTTGACAATTTTCTCTCACAGGTGCCATGCTCATCATGACTCTAACTTAGACTTCCGCTTTCCAAACCCTGCTGCCTCTGGCTGAAGTGGTGGACAGCTCTGGGCTCAAGTGTTTTTCAAGTCACCTTGATTAGGCAAGAAGGAGGCTTAAAACACTGAGGAAATCCCACTTTTAGCAAAGCTATGCACAACACTTCTATTCTGTAGTTTGGTATAAATAATTTGATTAGTTTCTTGAACATACTTTTGGAATGAAAATATCCGATCCTTTCCAAAATTCTGTTGCCTCACTGTTTCTTCAACATTCAGGGTTGTTTCTTCTGCCTTCACTAAACATTCAGTGTGCACTTCAAGTTCTCTTGTAACAAGACTAATGTTTTAAGAACTAACTTATAAAATGGAGCATTTGCCTGCCATTACAACCCAAAATGCAGATTTTTTCATTTGGCAGAACATGTGTTCTGGGGGAGGGACAATGGTGAAGACCTACAGAAATCTAAACACCTAAACAAGAAGTGAAACAAAGCAGCACAATTCATTAGTGGAAAACCACTTGAGGCACCAGTTAGTCGAATTCTCTACTGCTGCAGACAATTATAATCCCAGAGGAAGGTTTCCCTGGCAGGATTTCAGGGGAAGGCTTTTATTTTCATTATGAGGGAGTACTCTTGAAAAATATCCTTAATTAGGTCAGGACTGACTGAGGTTTCTTTAGCACAAGCTACAAGTGTCTTCTTATTTTTATTTTTACTGTTGTCAATCTGTTTCTTGCAATCTGTTACCTAAAAATCAGAAGAAAGATGATCATATGTAAAGAGGGATGATTTGGACACTGGTCTGTTGCTCCACCATCTCTGTTGAGTCACAGTCATTCTGTGACCTTTAATTTTCACCTTTTCTGAAAAATATTATTTTCCTTAGCTTTGGGAACAGTCAGTAGTAAGAGATGTCTTGATGTCTTTTGTAGCTCAAAAATATGCAATTCTGCAACAGCTGAATCATCAGACCCTCTTAAAAAGTGAAGATGAAAATTTTACTGGGCTTATTTTACCACCTAAGCCTTATGTCTCCACGAATCTAGGCTCCTGAACACAGTTCCTTAAAATGTCCCCAAGTGTGTTTGGTTTGGTGGGGATCCACTGCCTCTGTGATATGATAACCAGTTTTCAATGTGTGTTTACCTTCCTTCCATTTCCAGGGAAGCCTTCTGACCAAGCACAAAAACATATGAAAAAGCCTTAAAATCAGTCTTTCAGTTACAAGAATGGAATGAGATGCCTCATATTCATATGAAGATAGTTTGGCCATAATCTTGGAGTCATTTCTGGTTGCTCCACGTGCCATAATGGGATATACTCCAGCCAGAGATCTGGCACTTTCTTCATCGTTTTCAGATTATTGCGTATTATTGATCTGTTCTTTCTCTGAGGTGCTCTGAGACCACAATGACCTAAAAATTATCACAAAGTAACTTTGGCACAAATGCCTCCTCTTTTCTGAGAATCTTTTGCCTTCACACCTCTAATCACTGAAGCTGGATCATGTAAAAATCACATCTTCCTTTATTTCATATCTGACTCACCCCAAAGGCCACCAGAAACACTCAGATACTGCAAATGAGTCCTGCAAATAAATATTCAGGGCTGCTATATTTTTTGTTTGTTTTACTCATATTGCTATTGGTTCCTGCAACCTATACTGAATTTTGTTTGGCTTTGACAATCATTTTGTAGATCAGTTATAAATATGGTTCATCAAGTTCTTGTTCTGTGTTTGCCAGCTTCACATGAGACTTTGAGGAACACACATTAATGAGGTGCTGCTTAAAAAACATATTTCCCCAACTTGTAAGTATTTCTAGTTTTTTTTCCAGAGTGATGTTTTTGGCTTTTGAATTTTTAAATGGTTAATGTGCACCTCCAGAGGTAACTCCCTTTATTATGTAGTGTGTTATTTGTGGTAAAATCAAAGTGTGACATTTATTTCTGTCTTTGAACAAAAATTGAAATGACAAAAAAACCATTCAGACTGTTTCTAAATGCTAAATTTATTGATTTTCTTGGTAATTAAATGAATGCTTAGGCATTAATGATCAGCTGTTGTAACATCCTGCACTTGCTGTAGTAAATGCTGATGCCTTTTCAAAGGGAAGGTAAATTATGTTGTATATTTTCACAAAGTACTTAAGACTTTGTGTGTCTAAGAGTGCATAATTTAGCATCTGTGTCAAGTTGCACAAAGAAAACACTGAAGAAATGAGATTTTAAAATGCAACACATCTAGGCTCTTAATTCTTTCAGGAGATCCTACTGATGACTTTGCAGCTTCAGGTGCTCAAGTCTTGTACTGATACTTTTCATGACCAGGCTATGGGCTTCAAAAAGCTGAAATTCTCTTAATATGTAATTTTAAAGGTATTTTTGAACCCTAGTTGACTTATGGCCACTAGCTCCAAGTACACAGGTGGGTGTTATTTACTCTTAGCTTACAGTTCCTTATTTTTGATTATCTATTTCTCTAGAAATCATGAAGTGCTGGGTTTTCTCTGTTTCTGGAAAATCCTACTCATATTTATCTTTCCCTCAGTATGTTTCAACAGTTGTAATTCAAGCCTGTTTTGTGTTTCCTAAGAGCCCTCACACATTGCATAAATTAAATTGTGAGGACCTGCATGTGATCATAAATTCTTGCAAAGGAGAGCAAAGGAATTGCAAATTAGAGCAAAGGAATAGTCTAAGAATTTGCCACTCCAGGCAGTAATTTTAGGTCTAATTTTCTCACAGAAAAGCATTTATGAGTGACCCATTTTGTCTCCAACTGTTCCTCATGTTGCAAGGTACTTTTCTCATGAACAGATTTTTCTAAATATTCCACAGTAATTTTTCAAAAATGTCCTATTTCATCAAGTATAATTTAGATTTTTCCTTTGTGTGAGATAGTCCTGCTTCAATAACTTGTAGTTCTTTTAGAGACATCTTCCCTGTTTCAGTGGGAGAGTTTGGAAGATGCAGGGATTTCATTGTACTTTCAATTAGGGTGGATCAGGGCCAGACCAGGAAATCACTGGACCTTTTTTTAATCTTTTCACTTCCCACCACATAGTAAGGTGCCCAAAGGAAGGCACTGAATTTGCACAGTATGTGTGGCTCTGAGCTTTCATCTGAAATTTGAGGGAACTGAGTGTCTAGGGAGAGCTCAGTCAGGCAGCATTTTGAATCCCAAAAAAGCTCTCCCTGCATTTTCAGAGTGTGGGACAGTTTTTGCTTCAGAGGTTGTGAGTAACCTTCCTGTGTGGTGATTTGTCCTTTGATGAAATGTCCAGGTCAAGAAGACAGCTTATTTCATTATTTTTCTCTCAATTTCAGTAATCTCAGGCTTTGGCTTTTAAAAAAAGGATATGGTTTCCATAGTTACAAGTTTAAAATCACCTTTGATGCCACTACCTTTGTGCACATATCTTACAAAAGTATCTTTCTATGTTTTTAGATAGCTTACATTTTTAAATTATTTCTGAGGACAAGCTAAAATGTATTTTCTTTTCCAAATGTTTTTTAATTTTCAAAAATTCTTATCTAGAACTTGTAGTGAACAGACTGCATGTATTTTTTTTCCTTATCAAACAGTGGAAAACAAAAATGTCCTACCAGGCTGTGATTTAGTTAGTGACAAACCAAGACAGGTACTTCTATGCATGTTATTATAAACCTTAACACTGCTAAATAATCTGTTATTAGTTTTATAGCCTGAGCAGTGCATTCTTTGCTCAGAAGTTTCATAGGATTGCTCCTGTGATCCAATCAATAGTTTGTCAATAGGTTTTTTTTTATGATTAATTTTTCATTAATGGGTCTCCCATGGAACTGAGTGAGCAGTAACATGATTTGTATCACTGAGTGAAAGGACATGAAGACTTTCTTTTCACAAAATACTAAAAATTTCACTTTATGGCTTCTGGATTGCTATCTCAAGTCATTCGTGGTGTCCATCTTAATAAGGGATCTAATGAGTGGACACAAAAGTAGAAGATTTTTATATATATAAATATATTTATGTGTATTTATGTACCTCTTAGAGAACTAACCAAACTTTTCTGTGTGAAAATCTTTCTTTTCACACATTTTACCAATAAAATCACTTAACTGTCAAGGAAGGGAGAAGGATGCACCAACCCAACTGTAAATGTATTTCATCCCTGTGATAATATCATTGTTTGTTAACTTTAAAGGCAATTCAGGATTTTCAGGATCTTCATTCAAATAATTTGGGCAGCTGCAATGTTATGAAATTTATTTTAGCACAAATTTACTTGACTGGTAATTTTGGATAAGATTTCTGACAATGATAAGGACTTTGGAAGAGCAGTTACTACAATAACTGTTTCAGGCCCATTTTCTTTCAGTTTGTTCTGACTAAAATAATAAAATTAGCAAATTGAGCCTCTGCCATTTTTAGTCTGCAATAATTTTAACTGCAGTAATTTTTTCTTTCTTTTTTTTTTTTAATTTTAACTGCTCTTATTAATGTAATTTTGTCATTTTAACTGCAATTAATAATTATTAATTATTTAAATGAACTATTAGTGATTAGTTATTTTTAATTACCTATTAGCAATAATTTTAATAATTATTAAAAATTATAAATTATTATATAATGTACATCTATAAGATATTATTAGATTGCATAATAACAAATTAGTTATTATTGACATTTATTACTTGCTCATTTATAGATTGTGAAATATTTTTAATGTTGTTATTAATGTAGTTCAGTTCCACCATGCAATTTCTCCATATCCTTACACTTGAGAGTAAAGGACCACTTATTTCTCATAGGCCCTTTCATCATAACCTTCTTGTGGGATTGTTTTACTCTAAGAAAACCTTGACTTTAACAAAAAAAAATTAAAAAAATAAAAAAGGTCGTTTTACTTGTTCTTAAGGGAGAACACAATACTTATGAATTATATTAATTGACATTATTTGAGAGATTAGAAGTGAAATGAATCAGACTATTTTGAAAGAGAGTTCGAAGGGAAATGAGACAACATTTTGAAGGATAAGAAGCAAATTAAGCATATTTTACTAAGAGCAGAAACTTTGTTATCTGCATTGAAAAGAAAAGGTATTGGTATAAAACTTGTTTTTTTGGACACTGGTATTTTACACTCTTCTTTCTTATGTGACAGTGCAAAGTAATGAAAAAATCTGAATGACTGAAGGGAATTGATGAAATATGGTGTTATGTGATACACTTTGGGTATGGGAAGGCAGGACACTTGGTAGTTTGAGAAATCCATGCCCTGTCATTGCTTCTGAGATTTAATTTTAAAAAGGGGAAAAAAAGATAAGTTTTGTGTTGGATTCTAGGCTCGTTTTGTACAGTGGGGTTAGAGGAGCATAAATAATTCAGTGTCCAGAACTTCCCTTGATAATTCTTCTGGTTCATCCAGAACCATTCCAAGTGAATTTCTGTCAGTTTTCAGAACCAAAATCTGGATGGAGCCTGACAGACTTCATCATCTGCTCAGGCAAAAACCTGACCTGGGAAACAGATACTGAAAAAAAAATATATATAGAAGTAATTTGCTAACTGACAGTCCTGGCTGTGCTTGTGGTAACTGGTGGACTGTGTGTCAGGAATGGGACATCCTCTCCCAGTGAACCTCTGGGAAGATCTGTCACCATCACATTTTCTGGAAAAATCCCTTCACCAGGATTTCTTCTCCTGGGAAGCTGAGAGGCCTCAGAGAAAAAGGGAAAAAATAATTAACTGATTTGCTTCTCTTGTGTTTTGCTGCTTTGGAATGTGGTTTGGACATTGTTTACCAGCAGGTCATTGTTTGATTGGTTTAATGTGAATTGTTTTTACTTAATGACCAATCACAGCCAGTTGTGTCAGGACTGGTACGAGTCATGAGTTTTCCATTATTATCTTTTTAGCCTTCTGTCTTGTATCCTTTCTCAATTCTTTAGTATAGTTTAGTATAGCATTCTTTAATATAATATAGTAACATAAAATAATAAATCAGCCTTCTGAGAACATGGGGTCAGATTTATCATTTCCTCCCTTCGACGGGGAACCCCAAAATTACCACAGAGATCCATCAAGGACACCACTCCAAGCTGCCATCCTCAAGCATTTCCCAGCAAAGTGCATCCCTGTCTCTCTCTTTTCGTACCATTAAGGAAAACCTGGGAAATACTTTCCAAAGTTGAGCTTGCAAACTAAACTGTAGCAGAATTTGGGACACCAATACCTAGGAGCTTGCTGGAGATGTTGTTTTATGGCATTCTCCACGATTGCTCTCCCACACAAAGTTCTCTTTATTCTGCAGGCTATAAAGTATTTCCCTTTCACTAACTCATCACTATCCTCCTCTCTCCCTGGCACCTCCCTCCTTCATCCCCTTCATCATCCTCTTTACTTCACAGGTACCAATTACCTCTGTAATTGGTACCTGTGAAGTAAAGTTCTCCTGATAAATGTGTGGCCAGCTAAACTCTGAGAGATGGTTGTGAACATGCACTTAGCTTTGTAAAATAACTCATTCTCAGACCCTGCAGAAATGTTGCTGTATTTGAAAGCTTGGAGATTTCTTTTTCAGCCATACCAGCTGCTCTGGGAAAAGAGACTTCCTCCTCCCAGAAACCCTGTTCTGCATTACCAGCTTGCAATTTTAGCCTTGTATGCTGATGACAATTAAAATATGTCCACAGAACACACAATGAAGTGCATTGTTAACATATCTTTGCCTATTTGATCTTCCATCTCTTTACCAAGCAAGAAATGATAACTTTTTAATGTGTAATAATTTTTTCCCCATGTATATGAATATACATATTTGAAATGCCTTCATATATGTATATTTCACCCACTTGCTGTCAGATAGTTTAGATTCCTTTTTAAATTACAGATACAAAACTTCCTTTGATATAAAAACAATGTGGGGCTGCAAATATTCAGAAGATTTCCCAAAGCTCCTTTAATATTTGAGCTGGAAATCTGAGATTTAAGAAACTTTCTTGGAGAAATATTGGGGGTTTTTTTCCAATATCCCCAATTGCAGAATCTCTCTGCAGGGATTCTCTGGGCAGTCACTTTGTCTGAACTCCTAGTGATCCTCAGGAATATCTAGCAATACTTGGTATAATTTGAATTTCACAAATAAACCAAAAGAAAACATTCCAAATCCCTTTCATCGTGCAAAAGCTGCTTTGAAACCATGTTCTAATACTTGTAGAGCTTTAACCATTGCAATAATAATAGGTATTGTCTGTTCTTAGGTGATGTTTTTACCTGGAGATGTTCTGCTACCCTGTCTGATAAGGAACTGAGCTACAGAGAGATGTGGTGACAGGATGAATTCTGGAATTCCAAGTCATTCCTCTTAGTCCTGCATTCTCAGCTTGCCCATGCTCTCTCCTTGGACCTTGTATCAGATGAACACTTCCCCCTTTAGAATTCATTGTACTTCCAAATATTTAAGTTTCCATCAGGCTGGAGGTAGAAGTAGCTGATTTAGATTCCCAGGGACAATGGGTCTTGTGAGGGATGTGTCAGCAGTCTATAAACCACAGGAGTGCTGCTCTTGGCAGCCTGAGGCTCAAATAAACCAGCCAGCTAATGATGAAAGAAGATGCAATGGTCTAGAATGGTACAGTAAATATTTCCTTTAAAAGAAATGGCTGCTGAATACAGCAGGAGAACAGGGGCAAAAGAAATTCATATCACCTAGCAGGAGGTTGTTGTAAAGAGCTTGCTTTGGGAGACAATCGTATTCTGCAATATCAGAGTGCTTTAAGTACAGCACCTGTTCCCAAATGTGTCAGCCAGTTCACTGATGGTATCACCTTATGTTTATGATTCTTCTTCTTCTTTTATTCTGTTGTGATTTCATGGTCAGCACCAGAAATCCCAAAGAATTTTTCATCCTTCCTTTATCTGCTTGGCTGTGAGTTTATGTTGTTTTTACTTTCTGGGTTGTGTTTTTTTCTGTTTAGTTTTGGTTTTGAGGGTTTTTTTGAGTCTGAAGATGATGTCATTCTTGCTTTTGAACCTGTTGTGTTCGTGGGATTATTACTGTACATTTTCCTTCCATATTTGCAGTCTAATTAAGACCTATTCTAATCAGAGTTGACAGAAGATTTAATTACTGTATCACTATCAAAGTGCATTTTGTAAAAGAGGGATAGATTGATTGAATAAATAATGGCCATGTATAAAATTTGGTGAGTGTATTTTTATAAATTATTTGTTCAGATATAAACCATTTATTTTCTTAGACAGTGTAAGGTGTTTTGTTTATGTTCTTCCTGGAAAAACATCCAGCCTGAAACTTGGTAAAAAAGGCTTTCTTCTGTACGCAAAGTTTCATTTATATTCTGACTTTGAGAGCTCAGCTACTAAAAAAAATAAGAACTTTATCACATATCTCATGTCTTGGAGAAATACAAATAGAGGATGAACAGGTGAAAGCAACAGCCAATCTGCAGGTGTTGAGCAATTCAGGGAGGAAAATATGGTGATAAGAGAACACTGAACAGCTGACTCTGAATAGCAAACATGCCAAAAAGCTGAATTCAGTCTGATTATTGTCCATTAGTATTTTAGCCAGATATAAGATATATTCAAGTTAGAGGCACTGAGGTCAAGGCAGATACAGAAGAACATGCAGTCATAGAAAATCAGTGACAGGTGATTCAGTAAACTACCAAGATGCTGAATTTTAGGATGGCATTGTGGTTTTAAATTAGCACAAATGCCTGCAGAGTTATTGTGTGGCTTAGTTGGAAGGAGCAGAGAGGAAATTTAGGGGGAGGTTTTATGGTTTTTTTTCTGCCCTGTTCATGGAAACTGGGAAGTTCCGAAAGGTAGAGGCTGCTGGGGGAGAAGGTTGGGTGTAATTGGAAGGGATGTGACCTAGAAATGGCTGGTGCTCCAGGTTTGCAGCAGTGAATTTTCTTAGGGGAAAATGAAGCTGATACCGGGCTTGGAGGAACCAGTTGTTTATTCTGCTCTTGGGAGTTTTCAGGGATTCCCAAGATAGATCTTGAGTAGCTGTGTGGGATAAAGGGAGAGATTTTTTAAGAACATATTTACTTTCTGATATTGGAAGGAACCCTGAGTTAAATGTTCCAAGAAGCCTGGGTCTTTCCTTAGCAAACCTCCCTCCACAAAATAGACGGTGTGGAAGATAAGCTTCTGTCAACTTCTCATCTTGAAAAATCCATTCAAGAGTGGCCTTAGTTTAAATCACATTCTGCCTTTGTTATCCAGAGTGCTGGCTAGACTTTTCTAGATCTTTTGCAGCCTCTCTGCTATTTCAAAACATGTGTTTTGTCCCACACTTTTCCAGTTTCATTGAGGTTTTGCCCCATTTAAGTCCAAGAAGAGCCTGCACAGAGCTGCTCTCTCTCTGCCTCTGTTTCTCTCAGCACTGCAGTGCCCCTCCAGTAATAAGCATGATGCTATTCCCACTGTGTCAGGGACAAAATATTTCTATAAAATGCCCTAGAAATGAAAACTCTCTGCATTGTCAGTGTGAAAATATGCAGAAGGCATGCATGACTGAACAGGCAAATACAATGAGCTGCTGGGAAGTTTAATTTTGGAGATACATGGTATTGACTGACAGTGGTGTAAATGGCAAACAGACCTCTGCAAACATTTACTGTCATTACTTGTCACTGCTTGGATACTTGAGAGAAAAGAAGTGGAGAACAGTGCTACAGAGAAGTAAGAAATCATTTTAAGTGTCTCCCAAGCTCTTTACTTTGTCTAATAGGACAGCAGATATCTCTGGATCCCTTTCTAAACACGCTTCAGACAGCATGAACTGTGTGAGAAAAGCCTCATTCTTGCTGTAGGAAGAGAGGGATTTTAATAGCAACAGGGTTATTATTCCATCTAAATCAATAGAGGGAGTTTATGTCTTGTTTAAGAAAAACTGTGACTGCTGGAGCAGTAGGAAAGGAGAGAAATGCAAATTAGATTAATAGCTAAATCTATAGTAAGACACAAAGGTCTGAAAATGAGAAAAGCACCTTTGAAAGTGCAATCCTCAGATGCCCTTCTTGCCCTCCCGGTCATGGAAGGTTTTATTGCAGGTTGTGTTGCAGTGTTGTTTCCCAGGCATCCAGAGCCTCCTCCTTCCTCCCCAGCCAGCCAAAGCCTTCCTTTGCCTGAACAGCAGCATCCTCTGCCCTGGCACCTGTGAGCAAGGGAACATCTTGCTCATGAAGAAAAGTTAAAAGTCACTTTTGGTCACTTTTTCCTCAGCTTGCATCTCCTAATTTGGCAGAGGTATTCAAAGTGCACTTATGTGGGAGCTCAGCACATCACTCCTGATGTCCAGAGCTACCGAGAGAACCCTTGGGAGGCTCGGGAGTCTTGGAATGTTGCCAAAAGCACTTGGTGGCTTGATTTTGATCCATCTAGAGATGTGCCACCGATGTATGAGGAAATGGAACCTGCGAGAATCACTCGGGTGTGAATGGTGAAGGGAAGATATCATTATAGGGTGAATCACGAATTTTGGAGTTTTACTACCAGGAAGTTGTAGAGACAAGATGGAAGAATCAGGGCGTGCCACCAAGCTCTTCTTCTTCCTGTCTTCCATCTTCTGCAGTAGTGTTGGCATTTAGAGATTAGTCTAGGGTGAGAGTGTACTTGGTGACGAGGGTGATAGGTATTGGAGACAAAAAGTAAATATGATATACATAGTTTTTGTTGTAAAAGATGCGACTGCCTTGGGGGTGAGCAGAGTGCCTTTGGCTCTGACCGTACTGGTCAGATCCTTCAGGCAGAGAAAAAACTTTTTAGATAAGAAATAATAAACAATTCTAAAGACCAAAAAAACCTAGCGTCCAGACTCATCTTTTGAAGCCCAGCGTGCAAGAACCATCCTGAGTCTGTGTAGGAGCAGAGACAAACAGCCAAACCCCATACACTTAGTGCAAACTTTTGATGGTAGGTGACCACCTGAACCCCTGGAGAGCTTTTGATCCCAATACAATTAATGTCTGAGGAGGAGAAGGAAAAGGCACCCTGGATCTGTCTCCAGAAACACAGATTGAGGGTGATACAACACCCTCAATCCCCTTTCTTTCATTTCAGCATCAGTTCAACTTTAGAAGTCTACAATTTCTATGAGGGACTGAGAGTGTTTTGAGAGGATTTAAATTTTCACAATGAGCAGCTCTCATCCTCCTGAGAGATGAGGAGGATCGGAGGACTTGCAAACCAAGCAAGGAGCTGTAACCCATTTGTCTCTGACATTCTACAGGAATATTTTAATCATTAGCTCTTGTGGAAGAATGGGTAACATTCCAGACATCTTGTGAAAGAGATGTATCCCCCTGTTATTATTATTTCTGTATTTATTTATAGAAAATATTAAAGCTTCTGTGGTTAGGGAGGTGAATCCTACACCCCAGTGAAGTTATCAAGCACCTGATGGTTGTGAGATTTAGGGCACCAGCCACCCTGATGTGTTATTTTGCTTGGTTTTTTTGGCCTCTGCTCTGAGATCTGGCTCTTTTAAGGGGTCTAATATTAATGTAATCAGTTTATATATTTACCTGAGGCACTGGGTGTTGCGTTGCCAAGCATTGCATTGCACATTGTTGCTCTGCAGACAATTTCCAAGATTTCAAACAACTAACTGAAATCACAGAAGCAGAAGGAAAAAAACCTATTAAATGCCCCTTATCTTCCAGTCAATGCAGGGGCATTCTGCAGTAGTTAGAGCAGTCTTCTAAAATGCCACTTGAAAAAATGGGCTCCTTTTCTGGGGAAGCAAAAATTGAGAAAGACTGCTGACACTGTGGAATGATTTTTGTTTGTTAGGAAAGCCCACTTTGTTGAGGTGAGGGGAGGGGAGAGAGAGTTTCCTGCAACCATTACAGCTCCATCAGATGCAATATTACCCCAGTAATGATTGTTATGCCTAATAGTCATGGACAGCATGACAACTTTATTCATCCTAGAAAGTGCACAAAGGAAAGGAGTCTCCCAGATGTAAGGCTTCCTCTGTTAAATTTGCCATGGATGGTTGGGCTCATCAGTCTGCATGCATCTCTGACTGATACATCATGCTGGATGCTTTAGGCAAACACACACTAATTAGTAGAACAAATAGAAAAACCCGAGGATGCCCATGCTTAATGACATTGCCCCTACTCTAAACTGTCTCTACAACGAATTACTCATGGCTGTAGGCAGTGCAGGTTAATTTGTCTGTATCAGTTGCTAAGTTGAAGCATTCACTTTTAGGAAGACACTGTGCTATGCCTTTCTAAGAAACATTACAATGCTTTTGAACAAAAAAGTAACAGAAATAACAGCTCAGTCCAAGTCAGGAATTAAAAACTAAGAGACATAAAATCTACTGGAAGCTAAGAGTCAATAGATGCTGATGAATCAGTTACCACATAAAACCCCCAAAAATCTCTAAAGGACTAAAAACACTTTGAGGAGTGTTAAATTAGAACACAACACTGGCTCAAAACAAAGGTGAATTGTGCAGAAGCCTGTGCAGTTCCTGTCAGGTATGCTTTAGTCAGGTAATTGCTTTTCAATCAATCTCAGCAAAAGAAATGAGAAGTCAAATATCAAATTAATCAAATTCACAGGCATCTTTGGCTGAGGGACCCACATAAAGCAAAGCTTGTTCTTCTAAATGAATGAGGTGAAGATCATGGTCAAATGAGACCCAAGAGTTTATGACATTGCTGAACTGTAGTCACCTAATTACCCACATGAACATGGGTCTTTGGAAGCATGAAACTAAATATTCTGCATTACTGTGCCAACTCAAGGCTTCAGTAGCAAAAACTACTGAATATTGTTGCCTTAAAGATGATGGATTGATTTGCCCTCATGCTGCCGGGTTGGGTGGAGGGAGCAGACTGAATGGAACCTGGTGTATTACACTGGAAAGTCAGGGTTGCTCATTCTCCTTCCTCCAACAGGATGAAAGGAACAGAAAAAGCATCTTGTGCTGCAAAGACCTCTTCTCCTTCCCTAATCAAACTCTTTCCTCAGCAGTGGAAGTCCCTGCAGTCAGCACCAGCCACTGTAGCAGGTGTCTAAGCAGGCATGTCCTCACAAATGGGATTTTACCACTCGGTCTGGGACCAGAGCTTGACTGCCACCCTTCACAGACCTGGAGGGACATTGCCAGTAGCTCTGTGTTTGCAGCAAAAGCTAAAATCTCACCCAACCAATCCCATCTTTGTTAACATAATCTTTAGTGAATGAAGAATTTGAGGCAGTGACAATTTATGTTCTTTATAAGCGTGTAACAGACTGAAATACAAACAAGCTTACACAGTAGCAAAACTCTTGGCAAGTAATCTTTCAGGAAATAAAGGTCCTGCATCCTCACAGACACCTAAATAGGCACCTTAATTTGACACACAACGTGAGGTTGCTGCTAATCAACTTCTAAAGATAAGTTCGGAACCCAAAAATTTGCAAATCTGATGCGAACTAATGCTTTAGTGGGGTCCAGCAGGACTTCAAACTGCTTGCTTGCTGTTTCTCCTACTTTTTGGAATTGTGCATAAACGCAGTTGTGTTCATCCATCTGCCACAGTGCTATCCTGGAGAAAGGGGTTAGAAAGGGATTTGTGCCCTCTTGTGCATCTGTCATCATGAAAGTATTCAGGTCCTGCCTGAAGAGCTTTCCTGCTTTCTCCTCCATTTACAAAGCAGTGGAGGAAGGGACAGTGAGAGAAGAGCATCTTAGGCTCAAACCTCTGGAGTTAGGGACCCCAGGGGTCCAGGTTCACTTTCTTTTTTCCCACCGTTGTAATCTTCTTTTGTGGATTTAGACAAGTCCTTCAGCGTCGTTACGCCTCAGTGTGCCTTGTGTAAAGGCAAAATAATGAGCCGTGCTTTCTGCTGCTTGCATCTGCTGGGATTTCCCCGGGTTCTGGAACAGACCTCCCACGCTCCCCGATGTGAGCGGCGCTCGCAGCTGCTGGGAGCACACACACCCACACATCCTGCGGCTCTGATGTGCACTGTGTGGCAGGCTGGTGGGGACATGGACCTCATGTTTGTGGCACAGCCACCTCTCCGCACCTCCCTGTCCCCCTCTGTCCCCTCCGTAGTACCCGAGGAGCAGCAGCGATGCTTCTGGCTGCTCCGGCGTGCAGCGGGCAGGGCTGTCTGTCCGTCCGCGCTGTTTAGTTGGTAATGTTTATAATGTCTGCTGCTTTGCAGGAGGACCGGAGGCTGGAGGGGTGTGGGGAAATTCTTTGAGCCTTATTATCCGTACAGTAACTATAGACTTTGGCAGAAATGCGAGTGATTGATTTCAGGTCTGCGGACTCGGCCCGAGCGGCTGCAGCTCCGCCCTGGGTGTCTGGGAGACAGCAGCGTCCCCTGCGCTTCTTTCACCAAACCCTGTGAATTCAGCTCGCCTAAGTAAACACCACCGAGCCGCTAATCACACGCTCTGAAACAAAACAGCACTTCATTTCGGGATCTGGGCAAGATCGCACTTCCTTCCCTCCCTGCTCCCCTCCCCTCTCGCCGTCCCCTCCCTCTCTGCCCCCTCGCTGCTTTTCTCCTCCCTCCGCCGGCAGCAGCCCGGCCGGTCTCTCCGAGCAGAGCCGAGCCGACAGCCTCACGCTGGGGGCCGGGGCCGCCCGGAGCGCTCAGCCCGAGCAGCCGAGCCCTGCCCAGCTCCCCGTGCCCCCCGTACCGCTGCCGGCCCCCAAAAGTTGAGCGGAGCGCCGAGGATGGGAGCGCATCTGCAGCCGCTGGCCCTGCGGCTCCTGGCGCTGACTTTCCCTTTGGTGGCCAAGGGTTTTCCTGACGAAACCTTGGAGAAAGCCGCGAAATCCGAGGGATATTGCAGCCGGATACTGCGAGCCCAAGGCACCAGGAGGGAAGGGTACAATGAATTCAGCCTCAGGGTGGAGGGCGATCCAGAATTTTACAAGCCTGGGAACAGTTACCGGGGTAAGTTGGACATCCTCCGCATCCCTTACTGGCAATAATGGTGAGGAGGATAAGGGGCTGTGGAGCTGTAGCGTGTCTCTGCCTGTCATCTCCGGATCCCTCTTGGCGTGTGCGTGTCTAAGTGTGTGGGTTTAGGCAGGGTAATGCACCCCCACGCATTACTTTATTGGGGATGCTTCCATGTCAAGTGAGAGGAGTTGGGTTTCAGTGGATCACTTTACTCCCAAGCACTCCTCATTAAAAGGAATTTCCTTTCTTTATGAACCCTCTGTACAGGCTCAGCGCTCGCACAAGATCACAAGTTGCAGCGATGCAAAGCGCACTCTTCCCTCGTTTACCCGCTTCTGTGGGGTTCCTTCCTATCCCTTTAAATATAACCCAGGGCAAGGGAGAAGCGTTAACATTCAGCAGGGAGGAGAGGAAGCTCGGAGCTGATTGTTCCTGCCCTGAAATATGAATGTTAACATAATGAGTTAGCATATGGGCAAACATGATGCAGCACACTGCCAACTTCCCACATTTTCCACTTACGTTTATCCCACCCCATTTTATTTATTTTTTTTTCCTGGGCAAATGAACAGATGGTTCAAACAGGAAAGAGGCAGAGTCAGTGCTAACGACCACTGTAAATAAGAGATGGAGGCATTCGTTCTTCCCTGAGCATGTCACATACAGTCCTTGGAATAAACTTCCAAAGGGTGTATTTTACTAATTAATAGGCAAGACAGGTTTTGGTCACTTTTTCTGCCTCACTGTATATTGCCTTAAGAAATAAGCCTACTTGGAATGTACTGTTAATCCTGTATTTTAAAAGCATTTTAAAGAGAACTTAGACATTTTTAGGCACCGTAACTAACATACTTTTAGGAAAAGAGATATTGGGAGATTCTTCAAAGTGTTTCTTAGATCCAGGGTAAAGAGCAACGTTTTCCCATTGCATGAACACGGGAGTCTCAGTATATATAGGGAGAAAAAAGTGTGCATGTAGCATAATCATTCAAAGGCTGAGAAATGCATCTGCAGCAGTGGTTCACCTGTTTTGAGCACCAGTCTGTAACTTTGCATGCTACTGATTTGATTTTTTTTCCTCAAAACTGTTTTATTTTAATACAATGTGAGGAAATGTGCAATACCCACAAGCTGGGTAGCTGTTCCAGACATTGGGATTAGTACCTCGAGTCTAGAAGATTTCATGTGGTATGTCAGCTTGATACATCTACTAAGCAGTATAAAGATGTGCCAAGTTTTTTTGATAGTGACAAAAATGAACGTTCTTTAAAACTTTTGGAATTCACTTCTGTGAAAGTGTTACTGGACATTTTCAGTCATCTACTAAAGAAGTTTCTTTTGCATAGAAATGTGGGAAGAAACTCGGATGAATTAGCAGAACTAATTTTCTGGAGATATTAGGTCTTGGCATTAGGAACTCAATTAATAAAATCACATTAGGCTATTATAGCTGCTTGGAAGTGAGAAAATGACAGCTAATAGTAAAAAGTTAAAATGTAGAACAGAATATGTGCCTGCATTTCTGATCTTTAGGACTGAAGTATTCAGGTGACACGTTGGAGTGTGTAGATTATTCTTTAAAGACACATTCCTAAATGCTTGGAAGAACACAAATAAATGTTGCTATAACATAGCAGAAGTTAAAACTGACAATACACAGAAAATTTTGAGAGCTTGCTTTCAAAGCCATTTGTACAGTCCAACTGGAACTTTATTACTGTTTTATGCAAAGGATGGAAAATTATTTAAAAAATGAGATATCATGACAGGTCTGTGGGGTTTTGTTTGTTTGTATTTATTCATCTGGAAATTACTCTATATGCAAAATGGCAGAAGACTTGCACAACCTCCTTAGCATTGGAACCAAATATTCCTGTTTCCATGGCCCCTGCCTGAATTGATGCATTTGGATCCTTGGCACATTCCCTAGTGGGCTCTTGGAGTACACTCATATTTTCAAGGTGGATAACACAGGAATTATCTGTACATGCAAGTGTGCTCCACAAAAGCCTCAGTGTAGGGACATCCATTTATCTTCATGCCATCAGTCGATGTGACACTTCAGTCTCTCAAGGAGGAAATATCTCAGCACTCTTACATTGTGGGAATCAGGAGACCACACAGTTTGGAGGAGTTTTTATGGCTCCCCTGCAGTTATTCACCTTTAGATCAATCAGAATCTATTTGCCCTGAGGGGGAAACCCTGGGGGGATCTGTGTGTAAGGAGCTGTGAAGCCTCAATTTTCCACCTCTGGAGCTGTGATAGAAAACAGCTGCCCTGGGCGCTGAGTGACTTCTCTGGGTGGGTATTCACCTCCTCTCTCTAGCAGCAGTTAATAAGGGCACGTTCTCCTCCAGACAATTAAAAATGTCTCCCTGTAGGACAAGGTTTGTGGGCACATCATCCTAGGGTCAAGGTCCTCTCCTCCCTGCTGGGCACCTTACACCTGGATGGAGCTGCTCTGGCTTCCACTGAAGGTCAGAGTTCTCCCTGCCTTCAAAGGCACAAATGAGCCTGGCGTGTGGATGGTGATAAAGGGTAATGATCCTTGAAAATACACAGTCCTGGCTTTATTGATTGTGGAGTTAGATTAATGATTGCATGAGATTTCCATGAAAAAATGAGGTAAGCTTCATGCTATTAAAATGTAAATAAACTTGCTTCTACAAAAAGGCAGTAGTATGCCCTTTTCACATGCTAACATGCAGTAGACCTACTTTCTGCTATGATATCATGAAGTTATTATTCTGAAGAAGACAAGGAGTACTAGACTAGTCATAGCCCTTACATATACCTTCTGTGTGCATGCTGTTTCTGGTTTTAATGGAATTTCCACTTGTAGGTCAGTTCACTTTCTCAGTTTTTGAGGAAGGGATCATTTAAGATGTTCTCCATTGCATTGCTTTGGGGACTTCTCTTCTAAACAGTGTTGAGTCTTTCTTTCCATTTCTTCCTTCCCCCCACAATGTGCAAACACTTTGCAAGGAAGCACTCATATTCTGTAGCTACATAAGCCATTCCCACCTTTCACAAAATATAGGTGAAATTTGGAACGTGTGTTTATTGGTCCTTGCACAATGGACAACACAGGATGTGCAGTTGTGTAGGATGAGAATAATCAGATTCCCTGCCTTAAACCAAAAGATCACCCCACTTTCAGCGTGGGACACTGAGGAAAGAGGAGCTTGAAGGCGTGTGCCAAAATGCAACTTGTAAAGTAATTAGAGATTTGCCAGAGGGATGGAAGCAGAAAAAAGTAACTGCCGATTTGTAATCTTCCCTTTAAAGTTAACTCTGAGGCTTGCTCTGTGATTTAACTGATCCTTGCAGGAAGTTCCTATCATTCAGTGAAAGTTAATTAGTGTGAAGGCGGTGTGAGCAGGACACAGCTGTTGTTTAAAACGGCGGAGTTTAGCCCAAGAACTTTTGGTTCTTAGGCAACAAAGAGCCGCTTCCTTGTGAAAAACAGATGTGCTCTGACAGCTTCCCGGTGCTGCCCGTGCAGGGCGAGCCTCTGCCGTGCTGGAACATCCAGTGTAGAGGCAGAGACTCCAGAACAGCTCCGGATTTTGGATAACCCTTGGGCTATGGTGCCGCCTGAGCGCACCTGATTCCGAGCACCAACAGAAACCTTCCCGGCTCAGGTGCTCCCCGGCGTTCTGGCCTAGCAAAGCACACATCCTCAAAGGTGTAAATCCCAAAGCACACGTTGCTGAAGGTGTAAATCCCAAAGCACAGACCCTAAATCCCCAGGAGCCTGCTCTGCTCCGTGCCCTCCCGGTCCCCGCCGCCGGCGCCGCGCCTCGGAGCAGCCGCGCACGGACGGACCCCGCTGAACCCCGGGGCTGGGGTTGGTTTGTTTGGCTTTGGGGCTGGATTTGGGCTGGTGTTGGATTGTTTGGCTTTAGGCTGGATGAGTTCCGGAGCCCAGCTGTCTGGAGGAGGCTGCTGAGTGAGCAGCGTAGGCTGGGGCAGGGCGGCATCCCTCCCTCCCCTCGGATTTATTCGGGGTTAGAAACGACTGTAAACCGCAGCGGAGGCACTGCTCACTCCAGGCATTCAAAAACTATGAATCAGGCTTTGGAACTGCCTTCCTTTTTGATGCTTCTGTAGCGTTTCAGGTCTTCTCTGTTTTATAGGTAGGTGTTTAGAATTTGGAAAACTGTTTGTGACTTTGTGAGGAAAATGAAAACTGTTGAGTCAACTCACAGCTGGATTCTCTGCTTGCTTGCACACATATTTGAGTATTTCTGGTGTAATCTTTAACTCACAGTGATTCAGAGTCTTTAATTGCATATGATATGGAAAAATTTGTTGCATGTAAAAGGCCTTTATGGCAGTTTATTTCTAAGAATCACTGCTCAAGCAGCAGTAATGTGTTCATCTCTTTTGAGTTCAGCAGTGTGCTGTACTCAGTTATTGCAACTGAGATGCTGCCTGTGGGTTTTCATTTAGCCAGAGCTGCAGAAGTTTGCAAAACTGGACTAATCATGCTACTTATTGGGCAGAAAATGAATTAATGAACTGGAGCAATACTTTGTAAAATAAGCAGAAATTTTAATGGCATAATGCTGCTATCCCATTTTGGAATATAATATGTGAAATTTTCTTTCTCCCCCAGAATCACAACATTTAAGCTCGTCAATAAGGTTCCGTGGAATGAAAAATGTGTTGAAAATCTTGAGAGTTGGGGGACTTCCTATTGCGCCCACCACTACCCCAGACTTGTACAGGTGTTTGCAGGATTATAGGTCAAAGAAGTGGCACTTACACAAAAGTTTGAAAATTGAAATCAATCTCTCCAATCCTTTCTTTTTTCCACATATAGTCAGAAAAGTGAGGTATTTGTACAAGCACCATGAGTTTTAGACCCAAATACAGCTAAATAATGCTACATATTTTCAATTAGCCTATTTTATATTTTCCTGCTACTGAATTTCTAGATCGAAGAGCTCTCCCTATGTTCCAAATGAACTCTGGGGCATATTTTGATATCCATATCTTTTAAGGGCAATCTGTAATTTTTAGCAGTATGATTCAACCCTTTGCAGCCTATTTGCCTGAGAGTGAGTCTCTTGTGGATACTCTTCTATTGAGCAGCCTTGGAAGTTGTAATTTGTTCTGAAAACTGTGGGTGGTCTTCAGTTTTTATTGTGCCTGTCAGGGTTGGAGAGTGTGACAATAAAGTACCAGGAGTGACTTTGCAATTTATGCCTAAAGTAAAAGCTGCTTAAAACATTAAGAGTTCAATTTTCTGTCTCTTTTAGTTTAATTCTATAATAACTTTTTTTTTCCATTAAAATTTACCTTTAGGAAAGGAGTGCTATAAATTGTTGAAGAGAGTTTGGTAATTTCAAAAGCCCTGCCTCAAAATTCTGCCTCATTCTCTCTTTTTGATAGTGTTCAAAGGAGCCTCAGATGCTGACCCTGAGATTATCTCAGCTGGTTAGAGCCTGGTGCTAAAAATGTGGCTTCAAGCCCTGTAGGGGCCATTCACTTCAGACCTGAATTTGAAGATCCTTGTGGGTGCCTTCCAACCCAGAATATCCTGTAATTCTGTGAACTCAGGTGTTGCTTGCATGCTGCTGATAGTGAACAGGCAGATCACACAAAGCTGTCTTGCACTGGTGTCAGATCAGGGGTTTAATCCTGCTGCTGAGCATGGTGAAATCAGATTAGTCAGAGCCACATTCCCTGTGCTCTGCTGGTGGATCCAGTGGTGCCTTCCTGCAGCAGGTGTGTGAAGAAGGAGGGTGTTTGCTGCTGTGTGGGATTGGTTTGGCAATCAGAGCCAGCTGCACAACCTTTGGGGGTCAGCTTCAGCCAGGAGTTTAATTTTGTGTCCTGTTTTGCACTGAGGATGAAGCAGAGGAAGGATATTTTGAGATTCCCCCATTTCCAGAAGCTGGAGTGTTGTATTGAGTGTAGCTGAGCTGGAGCAGGTAATGTGGTCATCTGGCATTACAGGCAGAGAGACTTTCTGTGCACTAAAGTACTTTGTCTGTGCTCAGAATCGGACAAAAAATGAAATCAAATGTTTAGGGACCTCCTTTACATCTAACGCCCCCTCACCCCCCAAAACCAACCAACCAACCAACCAACCAACCAACCAAAAAACCCTCACAAAGAAAAAAACCCAAAGTAGAAAAACCCCTTGCACGTGTCCCCACCCTCAAACCACCACCAAAACAACCCTCCTGTAGATCTGAGCAGATTATCAATTTTGTTTTTAAAAAAAAGTGTGGGGAAAAGAGGAAAATAGCTGAGTTACTTCATGCCAGTGTTTCTCAGTTGATGTGGAAACTCAGACTGAACATTTTGTATTCTGTCTCACTTGGCTCCCTGTTGTCAGTGCTCTAACTTTGGATAATGCCAACGCAGAGCACACACCTTTCAAGCTGTGAAACGACATGCAGGTGGCAGATTTCACAGCTAATGGTTTGTTTTTGTTGTTTCTCTTCTCATCACACCCCAGTGACGCTGTCTGCTGCCACTCCCGCCTACTTCCGAGGCTTCACCTTAATCGCCCTTAAGGAAGGGAAAGAAGGAGACAAAGAAGA
Organism: Haemorhous mexicanus; assembly: GCF_027477595.1. Classification (NCBI taxonomy): domain Eukaryota; kingdom Metazoa; phylum Chordata; class Aves; order Passeriformes; family Fringillidae; genus Haemorhous; species Haemorhous mexicanus. The sequence continues at coordinate 8,805,981 of NC_082346.1, forward strand.
AGACCATGCAGGATCTTTCCAGGTGAGAGAACTTTCCCTGACCTACACCCCTGGAGTCTTCTTTACTGTTTGCTTGGCTCAAAGGGAGGTTATATGGGCACAGCAAAGTGCAGACTGTGTTTGTGGGTGTTGACATGAGGACACCATAGCATGTTTTATATTCCACACGTGTGGCATTTGTGGGGTCCCCTGTGGCAGGAAGGAAATGATGAATCTAACTCCATGTTCTTAGAAGGCTAATTTATTATGATATGATATGATATTATATTAAAGAATGCTATACTAAAACTATACTGAAGAATAGAGAAAGGATACAGACAGAAGGCTAAAAGATAATGAAAAACTCAAGACTCTCTCCTTAGAGTCCAACACAGTTGGATAGTGATTGGTCATTAGGTCAAAACAATTCACATGAAACCAGTGAAACAATCACCTGAACCTCTGTTTTGGATAATCAATCTCCAAGCACACTCCAAAGCAGCAAAACACAGGAGAAGCAAATCAGATAATTATTGTTTTCATTCTTCTCTGAGGCTTCTCAGCTTCCCAGGAGAAGAAATCCTGGCAAAGGGATTTTTCAGAAAATATGATAGTGACACCATGCGTTTTCAAGGAGTCAAGGCTCCTGTACCTGGACTGCAGCTTGCCTCCCCTCATTCCTACAGCTAAAAATGATCATCAGTTATTTGAACTAGAGCCTAGGACACCTGAACCTTTTAGCCAAAGTGACTATCAAAACTGGTCTATTCATATTTTGGCTTTTGTGTTTCTCTGCCTTGATATTTTTGTCCACTGAGGTGTAGAACATGACTCTGAGAAGTGTTTACCATGGCTGTAATGACTGTTTTATCATTCATAAATTAGATTCTGCTGTTTATGCTCAGTATTTCTTTACTTAATGAACACATTCAGTGGGATGAAATGTTTGTTATTAAAAGGATTAGAATCCAGAAGGATGATTCACAAACTGCTGTTTTCAGCTACTCCATGCAGGGAATTCTGGAAACTGAGAGTATATGTAATGTTTATGAAAGAGGGTAGAAATTATGTAAGTAGTTTTGATTCTCACATGAGGTATTGTTTGCTATTTGACTTTCCAGGCTTATAAATATTGTTGAATTGTATTGATTACAATTTACAGTATGAGTAATAATATTGATAGTAATTTTAATACTGATTTCCAGGTGAAGATTTCACTTGCCTTGGGTTTCAAGGTTTTCAAGGGAAATACTCAAGTTTCAATTTTGGTGATCTGCAAGGGGCCAGAAATGAACATATTTTCCTATATTTCTTCTATATTTTTGTATGGAGCAAATACGATGTGCAAACTCAAGAAGTAATTGCCCAGTTTTCTTGCTGAGCTTGCTTAGAGGCCTCTGTCTCTAAGGTTTTCCTACATTTTGTAAGAAAATCTAGAATAAGTGAGAACTTCTTTGAGGTTGGAATAACTCCATCTTCCATAAAATGAAACAAATTCCTATTTGGGAGAAATCTTTTTAATATGTACTTTTGATACGGTTGGATTTCTAAAGAATAAGCTGGTATTGAAGGATCAGCTACTGCTAAGAAGTAGGAGTAGTGATGTTTCATCTATTTTAAAAGAAGCTTGTCACCATTAATTTATTTGTTTCCATTGTTAGTATCTCTGTGGCAGTGGCTAATGGGAAAAATTTGACCTGAGTTTTGTCTTTATTTCTAATTCACAGTGAGAAACTCACTAAGCTTTGCTGAAGTACAGAGGCATTTTGAAATTAGCAGAGTGGGAAGCAAATGGAAATTCTATATAGATGAAAAAAAAATATCCCAGTGGATCTCAGTTAAGGGGAGATTGAACAATTAAGTGCATTGTATGGGTTGCAATCTGAACTCAGTGTTCTTATGAGCAGGTGGGAGTCTCAAAGGTTATCCATAACTAAATTTGAGTATCTGTGGTTGAAACAGTACTCACCATGCTCATTCCATGTTAGAACAACTCCCTGAAGTTTATTCAGATGCTGTCTGCCTGTTCTGCCTCTGTGGATACAGATGTAAGATTCTCATTTAAGAATTCAAAGAGTGCTTGCAGTGGTAAATACAGATGTCCCTTGTACCATGGCTGGGTGGTAGCAACCAGAAGAAAAAAGATGTTTGTTTCAAATGTTTGCACTGTGTTTTTATTAGAAAGTGAAGATGCCAAGGATGGCTGAACAGCTGTGCAGAGTAAGATAAAGCTGTGTGTACAGTAACGTGGATGCCACTTGCAGCTCTGTTTTCCCTGTGTTCAGATGGAGCATATGTCATTCAACAGCTCACGCAGTGCATCAGAACTCGGGGAAAATTCCTTAACAGTGGCATGAGACTGAATGCTGCTTTTGGACTACACCTCTGCCTCCATGAGGAGACACATCCACTGCTCAGAGCCTGGTCAAAAGAAAGCACTGCTTGAAGCAAGTGATTCATTGGTGTGGTATTCACATTCTCTGAACAGAGAGCGACTATTCTCTCTCTCAGGCTTTTTCCTGGAGAAGCAGAGAAGAGAATGATCAAAACAATTCTTATCTCATTAGCTGCTCCTGTGTTTGTGCACAAATGGAATGCATTGTGGGAGATTGTTTACCTGAAGGGATTTGGTAATTGGATTCTGGTGTGAATGTTTTGTTTTCTTGACCAATCTCTGTGAGCTGTGTCCTGAGGGTCGGTCAGGGGTCGGTCAGGAGACAGTCACGAGATTTTGTTCAGTTGAGTTCTTGTTCAGTTTCAGTTTAGATGTAGTGTAATATGGTGTAATATAGTACAGAATAATATAGTATATTAAAGTAATTAATTAGCCTTCTGATACAATGGAATCCTGCTCATCATTCTTCCCACCTGTCGGGCAAAATTACACCGATACAGTGGCATTAGAAAACCTCCTGGTATAACCAAAAAAGGGCATGAAGTGGGAGCTGACCAAATTAGACTTTCCTTCCATGAGGAAGGAAAGAGCCTGTCAAACACTTGATTTACATGCCTCAAACTGTGAATTACAGTAGGTTTTCTGGAGAAAACCTGACTGCACTCTGTGATGCCTCAGGACCAAGCCCCTGCTGTCAGACTTACCAGCAGAGCAGTGCCTTGAAGATCTGTAAAGGAGTACATAGTGGTAAAGAAGGGCTATCATGGAGTTTTTGACATGGATGTGGTACACCCAGGAGGGGAAAGCACTGTTCTCAGGGTCACAGTCCAGCTGGAGCAGGAAGAGTGCTGCAGCCCATTTGTGAGCTGCTGCTGTAACCTCCTCATGACTCATTTTCTCCTGTGTCACTCTGCAGGTCACCAGGTACAGTCAGTCTTCATTAATCATCAAACTGCAGGGTTGTGATCCTAAAAATAGCACAGCTGTTAAAATTCTTGGTTGGACAGGTATTTTTTTCTGTGCACTTTCTGGTTACCCCTATACTTGAGACCTTTACAGATGTTTGGTATGGACTCTATCATCCTAAATCTCATCTCCTCTGAGAAAAATGAGACTTTAAAATCTGATTTTACTGTTTGTTTACTCCATGCAGTCAAACTTCCTTGGTTTTTTTGTACTTGTAGTGCACACAAGACACAATCCAGCCTTAAAATGAATCACTTTGTCTCCCAGAAACACATGTTAAATAGCTAAATTAAATATAGCTAGGGAATTCAAGATGCCAAATTCAGCCATAGAAATCTGGGGACATAGAATAGGGCTCTTCCTTACGCCAGTAGTAATTGTACAGCTCAGTGAGGCCCTCTGAAAGCTTTGGGTATCTGTCCCATTGGCCTCTTTACACAAACCATTCCCAGCTCTTGTCATGCAGACTGCTGATCCTTCTCTTCTGTAATGATCAGCAACAGTCTGCAAATCGGTTGGAAGTCAAATTAAACCCCAGGGCAGCAATCACCACTGTCTGACTGCAGAAGAGTGCCTGTATAGGCCATTTGAATCAACATATGCATGCAATGTAATAGATTCGGTCTAATAAATAATGTAGAATATTAGAAATGTAGCGCTGAACCTCATCTCATCTATCTTCCTTGTTCTCTGAGGAAGGATAAATATTCCAAGGAAATTTTTGGTGGATGTTTTGTCAATCTGTTCTGAAGCGTTCAACAAGAAGAACAAATTCATCTCTCCAAGTTTAAACACTTATATATATTATATTTAATGGAAAATTTAAGGAGAACTTTGTAGATCTTTTACTAACATCCACACTGAGTCTTCACTAATAGTGATTAAATTGCTCTCTTATGAAATTGTCTTCCTGAATTAAGAATTTTATTGATTATGAGGAAGGTAGTCTGAAGTTTCCTTTATTACCCCTCCAATTCCAAACACACTCTACCTGTTCATTACTCAAGTATTCATATTTTCATTGTAGGCTATCTCCTTCCAGCTTTGCTTTTTCGGCATTCAAGTTGAGATTCCAGTCTCACGTTCCTCAGAATTGTACACAGGAGTCGATCTGGACTCTCAGAATAAAATCACAATATTTGGATACAATAATCCCTGGAGTGGCATAATTTTGGGGTCCATGGTGTGCAGGAAGGATTTTCTCAGTCTGTGTCTTTTTATTATATTTTTTTTAATGTAGAGCTTAATCTGATTTATCAAGGAAGTTATGAACTGCAATCCTGTCCTTCAAGATGCCTCCAAAAGAGGGTACTATTTGTGAACATACCTGATAATTAAACACAAAGAAAAATATAGTGAATATTTTAAAAATTAAAATATGAATTATAAATATTAATGAAATAGTATATATATAATATATGTATATATAATTAATATATGAAAATTATGTGCAAACATGATCTGTTTCTCTCATCCTCTGTGATAAGCTGAATCACCAAGACTCAAAACTAAGCACTTCCTTGTTCTACTTTGGCATAATCACTTGTTAGATTTGTATCTTATACCTGCATTTTGGTGATAGTTTAGTGTTAAATACCTTCAGCATAGTAGTTCTCCTGGAGGTGTCCTTTTGTCTACTTTTGGTTTAGAGTGAACGAGAAAAATTCTTAGTTTAGGTGCCTGAATTTAATGACCCACTTGTGAAACAGCAAGGTAAGAAAGTGAGCAGGCACAGCAGCAGCCAGAATGAAGGTTTCATTAAGATGTGGCATTTATAAAAGCTTCAGGAGGCTGTCCTGAAGAAGAAAACATATAAGGAAAATTGGAGTAGTCAGCTAAGTAAGGTGAGCAAGTGATGCTTTATCTTTGGTCCCTGCACCAATAGCCCAAACATGTCCTTTGTGTTTTGGTCACCGCATTCTTTTGATGCAGTTTAGTTGACTGATGTGCTCACCAAGGCATTTAGATGGAAAGGCATTTTTACAACCTCTTAGAAAAGCAGCTCCTCTAATGCTCTGTTGCAGCATTTTACCGGAATCTTACATCTTCTTGATACAGTGCATTTTGGAAGAAGCAGTCTTAAAAGGCTTTTAGCCATTTCAAATGATTTATTCTAGTATTTATAAGCAAAGGTTGTTTTATGGTTTTTAAAAGAATTAATGACTGCAGTTGTTTTTTAAGCCTTTAATAATAAAAATTCAGGTATACTTGGGTTATCTTGATATTCTTTTAGGGTTGTTATGTTTGGGTTTTTTATGCTTGTATCCCAATATAAACTCATCAGGCTACTTTGTAAATAGCTTATTCTGAGGTGCATGAATTGATGTAGTTTTCTTTAACAAGCGCCCAGAACTTCCAAGTATTTTGCTCGTGTTTGCATTTTCCATGTTCCCTGTCCCAGCATCCCATCACTGAGACAGAGTCTGTCATTTTACAGCTTAAAAGCATGTGGAGGTAATGATCCAAAGCTATAATTACAGGAGTATTTTAAATGGAATATGCCAAGTATAGGATTTGTAGACTAAGCAGGTAGACATGAACTCTGAGTCTGTAAAATTTAAATCTCTTGTTCTTTTGCATTTACAAGAGTATTCCCATATTTTCTTTCTGTAAGAATCGTTGCAAATATTATTCTAGGCATAAACCCCCTATATGTAATGATGGAAAACCAAACTCCAGGTCACCTTTCTAGTAGGGTGGAATTGTTGAACCTTGATGAACACTTTCACATATTTTTCTAGAACTCCAGATTCCATATCTTTAATATTCGGGGATTAAAAATGAGCTTAAAAATAAAAATCCCCAAAAAAGTATCTGCCACTGCCAGTTTTAGCACTGACTGGAAAATGTGAACACTTTGAGTGAGATTAAATATAAATATCTCTGGTACACTGGAAAAACCTTAACGTGAACCACTTATAGGCAAGATTTTTGTTTAAGAAATTGCCTCAGGTAAGGAGATAGTTATGCCTTGCTTTAGAGCAGTAAGAGGTAATGTAAGAGAGCTTGCAGAACGGAAGCAACTTTGATGGTCATTATTTGCCAGTGATGAGGCTGGAGAAAAACCAAACTGGATTCCAACTGTGCAGTTTTTTGCTTCCTTCCTTTACATTTTTATTCAAGTTTTAGTTTGTGCTATGAATGAGACAAATCTTTACATGGTAATGTTTTTCAGGTTTAGCATGGCCCAGCTCTGGTTTGTTACACCTTGGACCCTCCCCCAGCTGGTTGTGTACTGAGCTGCTGTGTCTTTTAGAATAAATTATTCAAACCATAGCATTTCACACCCAAAATCAGAAAACATAAGGAATTTCTGAATACTGTTTTGTTGTGTATTTTATTACAGTGGATCTTTGAACTACTAACACAGGTACAAAGAGGAAATAAATATTAAATTGCACTTGCAGTGTAACTTAGTTCACTGCTGAACAAAAAATGGGATTCAGTCTCTTAGACTGGGCTCACTCTTCTGACGTCAACTTGCTGTCAACTTGCTTATCCCAGCTTTGTTAGAGTGCCTTTTCTGAGGGTTTTCCTGCTACATCACTATCATCACTTTAAAAACCAACTTTTCTAGTTAATTTGTCTTTAGTTTATTTTCTGACATTTCTTTTTCTTCACCCTTTCCCTATCTTCCTGCTTTGCTGTGGAAAAAAAAATCTGACTTCTGGCCACATAATATTTAGTCCTCTTTCTTTAATCTAATCTAATTTTTCCTCTTTATTTTTTTTTAAATTTTTTTTTTTTGTCTGCTGGGGAAATGCTTTTACTTGGGAATGACTTCAAATGATGATTGTGTTACATAAATAAGAGCTTGTGTTTTTTGGAAAGGGTTATGCCTAAACAAATCTTTAATTTGTGATGATTCAAGTAATGTTTTGGAAAAATACCAGCCAAAACACAAATGAAAGAAACCCTCTAAAAACAGTAAAACCAAAACCAGGAAGCATGCTTTTTGAGATTGGTTATCTGAAACTCCAGGATCCTCTTCAGATCCAAAGCTTATCAGAGCTGGATTATCTCAAGTGTAACTTCTCCCCTTTTTTTGCACACTGCCAATGCAGCAGAGCCAGACTACGTCATGGTAAAATGTCCAAATTGCCTAATTAAATCCCCTGTTCAAGAAAAATATCTGTTAGTTTATTCTGTTCTTTGGATTAGCATTAAACTGCAAGACTTCCTGGTCCTAAGAGGCTTCTAAAGAGACTTATGAAATAATTGTTTCCTAGAATTTTGCACTGACACTTAACAAATCAATTCTCAAGAGAGGAAATTACACTGGAAGCACTGTTGCCTTCTGCCTTGGAGATCCCAATCTGCTCCTCAGACACATCAGTGTTCAGAATCCCATTCTGGGCCTCTGGGGGTTTGGGATTATTTGATGCCCAAATAATCCCAAACCCTCAGAGGCCCAGAATGGGATTCTGAATGGGAGGCCCAGAATGGGATTGAAGAGGGTTCTCTGTTCAGGTCTTGCTTCCAGTCTAGAGGCCAGTTTTGCATTTGCAATTGTCTCACCCTGAGACAAAGTCTGGATCCTTCCAACTCTGTTGTGTCAATCAGTAAGAGCTGTCTGTTCTTCCCCGGGCAGTGTTAAAGTGGACATATCTGTCTCAGTGACTCTAAGGGGATTTACTTCAAATATCCATTTATTTCCAGCCCAGTTAAACTGCATAACTCATTGTTATTCACCTCTCAGATAATCTTTCTTCAGATGGTGGCATCTGGGCCATGTGAAATTTTAGTAAAGACATTTAACCCCTCTGGCAACAGTCAGATGCTTTACAAGTGCCATATGGCAGCTGTCATGAGTTATAACTCCATATGTATGTAGGCTCCAGGTTCATTGGAACATCTATTCAGCAGCTCTTCCTTAATTTATAATGTTGCCATTATGTTTCCCTCCTAGATTTCCCTTTTTGTCACCCATAATTCACTGGTTTCATCCAAGGCAGCCAGCCATCAATTCCTCTGGTTTATTTCTCTGCTCAGAGACATCAGCACACTTATCTCTCAGCTCCTATCCCCTCCTGAAATGCCACAAGAACTACTTCTGATGTAGTCTGCCTTTCTGCTGAGACCTTCAGCATGTCACTTCCAATCAATGGGACCTCAGAGCAAGTGTTTGTTCTTTGCACTTCCACTTTGCATCAGGTTAGAGAGCATTTATCAGGCATTCCCTGCTGACGGGGCTGTCTGAGCTATCACTGCCTGTAATCCTCACCCTGATAGTATGGATCTGGACATATGTGCTACCCCCAGAATGGGGGTAAAGCTTTAAAAGGAAGGGTTATTCTGGGAGAATGGGTTCATTCCTCCACTTCTCTCCAAGCAAGCACTGTCAGCTTCCAGCCTGCAATGACAGGCTATGGACATGTGGAATTCTGCCTGTGCCTGAGAGTCTTTTCTCATGATGTGTTTTCTTTTCCCATCCTGTGAATTGGGACAGTGGAGATAGAGGGGAGGAGGGTGAATGAAAGCGATGATAAAGGCTGAGGCTCAGCTTGACAGTTTCTCCAGGTTATATAGACTATAAGAAAATCCTGTTGTCAGTCCTCTGGACTTCTGAAGGTACACAGATGCCAGTAGAAAGTCTCCCAATTAAATTAAAATTGTGGTCCTTCTTTTATTCTTTTTTTTTTTGTTTGTGTGGTTTGTTTTGGTTTGTTTTTTTTCTTTTTTTTCCCTCTCCTCTGTGTTGAGGGGTTTTGGTGACTTATAAGCAGAATGACTGTTTTAAATTCAGGAGTTCACTTACCTGACTCATTTAGGAATGGCTGCTGTAGGAAAATCCATCCTCCAGGCTTCATGGTCGGTTCTCACTGCAGCTCACTGCTGAATTAATTGCTGCTAGACTAAAAGTACTGGTCACTATGGCTGTTGTCTTGAGAACTGCTTCCCGAATTCAGAAGGCGCTTTTGCATTATTCAAGTGACAATATTTTTAGCTGCCGTTATTCTAGACTGCACATGCAGCCTGCTCAGACCTAGTTGTGGACTGCCCTGAGAGTCTTCCTTCTCAACTCTTCCCTTTCTAATGATGGTAGTGACCCTCTCAGTGTTTGCTAAGGATATTGTTTCAGCCTCCACTGCTACCCTGAGCAGTTGTAATTGATTCTTGTCTTTGCTATGATGGCTCTCTCTCATGACCTAACAACCTAGGCTCGTTACTCATCTGATCACTGAGTATTTATTTATCCTGCCTCAGAATGATGTAAGACCTGCCCAGGAAACAGGCATATCCTTGGATTCTGGCACATTCAACATGTTTGCCTTTTGGTTGTTTATCTTCACATACCTACAGAGATGGTTTTGGTCATCTCACTTTCTGCAGGAATCAATGGAAATCTCTAATGGTGTCCTCAGCATGATGTACAGGGGCTCACACAACTGAGAAATATGTCCTCTCATCCTAATCTCATCAGATGTTTTGCTCCAGTGCTAGTCTTTTTACTCAAGAGACTTTGCAGACATGTTTCTCATCAGGATGGTTTGTTTTTCTTTGATCTGTTTTCTCACAAAACTGTGCAGTAAAGCTTGGATGTAGCTTTAAGAAGTTTTTTTCCCCTGACCAGGTTGAGGCTATTTGGAGTCCCAGACCAAAAAATCCACATAATGCTGCTTTTTCTTTCACACTTTTGCAGAGCTTGTCTCATCTAGCACAATGCTGGACCACTTCAAAGTGGAGGGATCTTGCTCATCTCTGTGAAGTCTGGGACTGTAGGAATAACTGTAGCTGAAAATGCTTACACAAAAGGTTTTCTTTGGACTTACAGACCAAATTCAGTCACCAGAATTTCTCCTGGTCTGTTATCCCCCATCCTGATTTCCTTCAATCTTTGCTGCCCACCTCAACCAACCTCTGCTTAATTATCACCTGAATGAGGTACCCTTCCCTTAGAGCAAAGAGTTGAGGAAGCATTTGGACAATGCTGTTGGGCACATGGTGGTACTCTTAGAGATGGTCTTGTGCAGGGCCAGGGGCTGGACTCAATGATCCTTGTGGATCCCTTCCATGTCAGCACATTCTGTGATTCTGTGGCCTTTCCTCTGATCACTGATCCCAGTCTATTCCCTTCTGAGAGAGTTTCCTGGCTATAGCCTTTGCTGCTCTGAGACCCATGCTTTCATGGATGCTTTCTCACCTGGGAAGATGAGAATTTTGCTCTGACAGCTTTGCTGCCTGTGCAGGACCGACATCTTAATCAGCTGATGAAGCCAGGAGATCTGGCTTTCACTCCAAGCAGGAGATAAAAGTTGTCTCTGCCTTCCTTCTTTGTTCCTTTTGCTCTGACCTCCCTCAACACGGGGCTTGCCTTCTAAACTGGTTGAGCCAGGTGCTTTCCTCAATCTCTCATTTTTGTGGCCCTAGCAGGGAATCAGCCATGAGCAGAAATGGCCTCAGCACAGACCCTTCTGAGCCAGCCTCTTGCTCAAGCCGTGGTCTGGATGTTCCCATTCCATCAGAACTGACTTACCGGAGCTTGACTTACTAATCAAGCTCTAAATATTCAAGGATTTGTTTAGAAATAATGCACCACTGTTGAGTTTGTGAGGGTCCCCAGGATGAGGTGAAGAGATGAGTCTGACTCCATGTTCTCAGAAGGCTGATTTGATATGATTATATATTATATTACATTACATATTACATTACATATTACATTACATATTACATTACATATTACATTACATATTACATTACATTACAATTATGCTATATTATGCATATTATATTGCATTATGTTATGTGTTGTGTTATGCTATGCTATGCTAAAACTATACTAAAGAAAGAGAAAGGATACAGAGAGAAGGCTTAACAAGAATGGTAATGAAAGCTCGTGACTGACTCCTCAGGGTCCAACACAGCTGATGGCGATTGGTCATTAGGTCAAAACAATTCACATGAAACCAGTGAAACAATCACCTGAACCTCTGTTTTGGATAATCAATCTCCAGCCACATTCCAAAGCAGCAAAACAGGGAGAAGCAAATGAGATAATATTGTTTTTCTCTGAGGCTTCTCATCTTCCCAGGAGAAGAAATCCTGGCAAAGGGATTTTTCAGAAAATATGACAGTGACATACCACTTGCCACTATAGTTATGTAGTTCTGCTTTCTGAAATGATTCTTGATTCCTACTCCAAGTAGTTGTGCCTTTGGAAGAACCTGTTTTTGGGAGTTACCCAAAGTGGAAATCTACATATGAACAGTCATTGAAAGGGGACAAGAAAACTTTCTTGTGAATAATTGTGTTCCTCAGAAGAGGGTTGTATTTTTTTTTTTACTTATTTATCTCAAACCATCCACCTTCTTCTCTGTTTTGTCTCCTTTTTCACTTGTGAGAAAAACTGAAAGTCATGTTTTCAGTTTCACTTTTCTTATGGTTGCATAAAAGGCAGTATGTGAAATGTACGTAACATGTTCTGCAAAACCAGAATTTTCTGGATTAGGTACTTTTGGTTTCAATGGCTATAGGCAAATGACTACTTAATGAATACTGATATAGGCAAGATATTTACACAAGCCATAATTATTGGGAATCTGTTGAATTTTTGGCACATAAAATAATTATTTTACCAAACAAATTCTCAAGCAATATTTGCCAGAAGATACTTTGTATTTTTTTATGCATAGTTACTTTTGATTCTTAAAACACCATTGAAATTAATTTTGGGACAAGAATAAATCAAGAATAATGAAGAAATTCCCGATCCAGTTGCACAAAAGCTGATGTTTGGCTCTTGAGAATGCTTTTCAGAGTAGTCAGTAATTAGGAAGTTCCCTGCTGGTGTAGAGCTACCATTTTGTTCTCTATTCCCTGCATTGTTGCTGCGGGTAGGGTTATTATGCAACCCCTCCTAAGCTCATCCTACCAGAATGCTCACTAATTTGTAGGCTGTAGGTATAAACTGAAAAGCCTTTATCCTGCTTCTGTTTACTTCATAGATTGAACTGGGCTCCAATTATTCTCATCTATTGAATGAATTGAGGCACTATTGCTGCTCTTGCCTCTTTTATTTCTCTTTATGGGTGGGCACAGTTCATTTTAACATTTAAAAGAATGAGTATGGAAGAGGAAGCTTTGGTACTTAGTGTTCTATAACTGTAATGATTGTATATCTTGATACAGTCAGTGGTATCATAGAGGTTCCTTAGGGCATTACCAGAGTTTATTCATTATTTGTCAGGCACACATCAGGGTTTTGTTCTCCTACAACCCATTTACTATTTTTTTTTTTTTTTTCCTTTATTCCTCCTAATTTCAGCTGGATTAGTAAATTTGACTCTGCTTGTATGGGAGACCTAATTATACCTGCTATTGCTCTCTTTAGCCTATTTGTCACAAACTTACTTTAGCTAACAGACTGCTTTTAAATAGGAAGAAGACATTTTAGAGGAGAGAGGGGACATAAAGTAGCAAACAAATAATGAAAATGGAAAAATACTTTTCATTACGATCTCTCTTGAGCAATAGGTACTTTCCTAGGAAAATGAACCCCCTATTTTATACCATTTCATGAGGAATGCCTTCTGGAAGCTTCAGGGAGGTATTTTAAATGGTAGCTAAGGCAGCAGTTTGCCTCTTATTGCTGTTCTTTTTGGTCTGGCTTCTCTTCACATGGTACTGTGGGAATCCCAAATGGAGGAGTTAATGAAAAACCTCCAGTCAGTAAATCACCCCCCCTCACTAATTGTTCCTGTTTAGCAAATCTGCCCACACATTGTGATAAATCCCAGATTAAGATAATAATAAATATTTTCTGTATTAGCTGCAGTGGGGTTTTTGACTGTGCAAAGTTTCTTGGCTTCCTTTAGAATCTTTCAGTAACCCAGTTTTGTTGTCCATAAAGATTGTACAAAGTGCTTCTATGAATTAGAATCGGGTTATGATATAGACATTGGCCTTATATAATGGCCTTAGCTTCAATACCATGCGTCCAAACAATCATTTCTTAGACATTGTGTGAGATTTCCCCAAAAGATGAAAAAGACCCATATGGTAGCTTCTCAAAACTCTCTATTTTTTCCCCTTTATTTCATCTGATGTTCCACTGATTACATTACTTGCAAAATGAATTAAACCCACGTTCTGAACCGCCAGCTTTGGGTGTGGTGCAGATGTTATTCCACTGGCAGCTTTTGCAGGAAGAACATTGTGTACATGGCAGTATGTTCTAAGGCTTCTGAACCCATTTGCCCTCTCTCTGCTGACTAGGAGAGAGATTTGGGATTTCCTCTTGGGAGGAGCAAACCTTGTAAAACCTGTGGAAGAGCTGGTCCTGGAGTTTCACCATTTCTGGTCATGTTTTTACATCTATACACATCATGTCCTCTAAAAACTTGGCCTGAGCCTAATAAGCTAAACTTAGATAAATATGGAAAGGGGTACTGCAGGATTAAAAACATGATGAACATATAAAGGCAAGATAAAATGCTAAGCTCATTAAGATACTTGAGAAATTCTCTTGAATTTTGAGAAATCCTAGCTAAATGTTTTCCCAGTTAAATTTACTTAGTCTTGTCCTAATTATTCTCCCTTGTCAGTGCTCCACATTTGCACATTTATGGATAAAATACAGCTCTCAAATATTATTTTATATTATCTTTCTGATTAAGATTCCAAAGTTTTTTATGTGAACTAACTTCCATAAATATTTTTTTTCCTGGAATGTGAATTTATGATATGCATTTTGCCGTAGATTAAGCATTGAAAGAACTTGCTCAAGATTACGTATCACTCTTGAGGCATGACTAAACTTCAGGGGTTCTGCTCTTCACATGCAGTGTTCACCTCCCAAGTCAGGAATGTTTCAATAATCATCCATTTCCTTGCATATAAATACTGTCCATGCATTAAATAACAAATGCTTGTTAAATGTGTGACCTTCCAATCATGAATGTGAAATATAATATAGAGATTTTAAAATAGGGGAGCACAGTCTAATTTTATATATTTGGTAGGAACCATAAAAACAATTCCAGTAATAATAGCTGTTGTCCTGGTAGGTATCAAAAAGATAAGCAAATATTTCCTGCTACAGGATTAAAGTGATGAAACCCCTCCAAATACTCTCTTAGCACTCTTAGCAGGCTTAGTCACTTAAACAAATAAATGTGTTTGGATTCATACTATGTTTTAGTTCTTCCCGTTGCTTGGTACAGAATCAGAAACAGCAACATTTACATGTATTTTGGATCACTAAACTGAATGGTGTAATACATGCTGTGCTCTGTATAACATGGAAGTATTGTTTTTTGGGGTTTTTTTAAAGTGAAAACAAGAAATAATAAGAATCTCATCTATTAAATATGATTCCTCACCTTTAATTTTAATACTTCTCTGTTTCATATTCTAGAGATTAGCTGTCATTTATCAAGAGTTGATATCTCCTGCAAATTAATTTTTCTTTTAGATGTGGTTGAGTTTCTGACCATCACAGGAGCTGGTTTTCCCTTTCTGAACCAGATTTTGTTTTTATTCTTTTTGCTGAAGTTGTTTTACAGTTGCATTCCTTATAGAATTATTGTCTCAAGTACGTGTGCAAAGTGTGTATGATTAGCCTCCAAAAGATGGAAAAACACAGAAAAAGAACAGATCCAGGGTGCTGATTTTGAGCTTTATACAGCCTTTTATTGAAATTTATTGCGAATAATTCAGAATATTATTGAAACTATCAAATGCTTCTGAACAAACAACGTGTGATTGATCATCCCTAACACATGAGACACATTTCCTGTATCACCAAAATTCAGCTTTAGGAGTGAGAGATGGCTTGAGACTCCTCATGAATTAGAGCTGACCTGCAGGGCAATATTCAGTTTCTGCCATGAAAATATGAGTTATTTCTCACTCCTCCATGCTCACGTGCAGAAGATGCTTAGATAGATGGGTTAGACTGTTTCTGCCCCTCATTTTATCTGAAATTCTCAGATAAAAAATTTCACAGTTGCACACTTCAGATCCTCACATGGGAGTCAAGAAGAAAGGGTCAGCTGTTTATATTCCTACACACCAACACTTATCTTTGAGAAGGTGGTTTTGTCTGGGCTCATATTTGGTGCTACACTGTGCAAGTGTTTTGGAGAGAAGCATGATGAGAAAATAAAGTCATCTGGCTGAAAGAAGCTTTGTTCCAGGTTGGAAAAACTACCTGTAGCAGATCAAGTGCTGGAAAAAAAGGCAAGGAACTGCAAAGATGCAATTTGTAATGCATGTAAAAAATGAGAGCAGAAATTCATTGAATGCCTATGTAGGTTGGAAGGGACCTTGAAAGAGCATCTGATCCAGCCATTCATTTTTTTTACGCTTGTCCAGCCACTTCTTGAAAACTTTGAGAGATGGAGATTCTACCACATTCTTGTGGAGGCTGTTCAACTGATTGATTATTATCACTGTGATTTTTTTTTTTTAATAGAATCATAGAAAATGTTGAGTTGCAAGGGACCCCCCAAAAGAAAATTTATTTACCACCCTCTTGTTCTGTAATTGCATAGATAGAATTTCTACTCATCCTAATGAAATTTCAAAGAGAACAACTTTATAATCTGGAAAAAACATAATGATCAGAATTAAATCCCTTTGAGATTGAAGTGGTGAAATCTGTGTTTTTTTCTAAATTTTTTGGTTTTGTTGTTGCCGTATGTATGGTAAGATGAGGGTACAATTTTTTAATTGGGAAGTCTACCCACAGCCACAAAATTGACACCTATAAAGAAAAATGTTATTTTGAAACAAAATGTGCCAAAGCAGCAGCAGCTAAAAACTCAGTCTAATGCTTTTATATAAGGTTCCTCTGAAGCTTCAGTAATTAGCTGCCCCCTATGCTGCCTGTCTTGGAAATCCATTTAGAACATGTAAAAAATGTCAGAAGCAGATTTAACAAAATCACTGCCTTTTATTATTTGGTTTTAAAAAATTGTTTTATGCCAAGGTCTTGACAAAATTCATGGCCCATGTGCAATATAGAAATACCAGTAAGTGAACATTCAGTGTGTGGCCCTGAGCTTAGCTCAGTTATTACAGTGTTGATCTGTGTAGAAGTAGAATTTGAGACACTGCCATTTCATTTTACAGCTCTATTTTTAGAATAGTTCAATTTGCAGAGACATTAAAAATTTTATTAGAAACCTTTACCAAATTTCTTTGTTATTCTACTTTTTTTTTCAGATTCCCTTTTTGCATGATTATTTCCTCCAGAAATGGGGAAAATAATATATAATGGGGAAATACATTGCTGTATTCAAGACAATAGAAAACCTCTTCGGAAAAAAACAAAGCCCCAAAATCAAACAAAACCACTGACACACAGCCTCACACACAGACTCATGCAACCACTGAAGGTTTTAGTTACTTTTCTATTGCTCGTCACTGTTAGGTTCCCATAATGAACACTTAGTGCAAGACACTGATCCAAAAAGTGTCTAAACCATGTTTTAGTTTTTAGTCTCAGCGCTTAACTGACTTGGACTTCAGTCAGCATTTGAGGAGATCTTACCAAACTCTTGAAAAAGATCTGTTCTGCCCACAAGAGTCTCCTTTTTGCCAGACTATGGCTTTAATGTTGTCTGAATGCAATGTGTCTTTCTGAATCAGAATCCTCTCATTCTGGAAGGGAGAAAGCAGAACTTTTTGATTTCTTGGAAATTCATGGCCTGAAGGTTTAATTTGCTGGAAGGGTGCTCAAGGTAGCATGAAATTTGGCTTTATAAAGTGACAGGCCGGGGATTGATGGTGGGTAGAGGATATAATCTGTGATGCCCTCTAAGGGAGGGAGGAATTGGAGAAACTGTGCATTACATTCATCAGCATATCAAAAGTATGAGGAGCCAGAGCCTGGATTATTCTTTCTTGACTGTGTCTGGTGTTCAGGCACACGTTCACATGAACAACAAAAGTGTGGTGGCTTTACAATTGCTCACAGTTCCTGTCAGATCTGCCAGAAGCCTCTCCTGACTTCCTGCAGCTCTTCTGCACCAGCTGCATCCCTGACCCAGTAGTGGGTGCAAATTGTTCAGCAAAAGATTTGAGAGCTTTTTTAAGGAGGCAAATGCCTTCTTAAGTTTATCTGCATGAAGCCTGTGTTCCAGATCACTGGAATTTCTGCTGTAAACATGGTTTTAGTACTGGATTAAGTCTCTAAGAAGGAGATTATGTTCTGTACGCAGTCATCCAAAAGCTGTGAAAATTTGTGTGGCGTGGGCTCAAGCTGGGTTGGGATGTATATTTTTTATATTTTGGCACTGAGACACTCAGGAGGAGCATGAAAAGTACATGTGCCAGTGCCGCTGATGCTTTAAAGCTCCAACACTGAGCAGGACAATCATGCTATTGAAAATATGTATTTTCTGTAATCCTTAAATCCCTTCTTAAGCCAGGAGCTCCAAGTGAGGTAGCTATTCTTGGCACCACCGTCATAGTGCTGACTAGTGTATTATTTTCTGCAATGAAGGTTAAATGAAAAGCCTGAACAAGCTAAGAGACTGAGAAATGCTGAAATGTGCAGACTCACATTTTACTATGTATTTCAAATGACCTTCATAAATTCTGGTGTTCCTAAGAGCAGAAGAGGCAATTCCTTTGTACTTTCCTACCTCTTGTCAAGCTGTATTGCAGAGAAGTGCCATCTCTACAATAATATTTTATTGATTATATTATGTATTGATAATAATGTATTGATTATTTTAGTAAGCCCCCTCTACCCTTAAGCCCATGTTGCACTTTTTACTCCACAAAGTCCCAATTTGAAAAGGCTCCTTTGGCTGGAAATTAATGCTTTTAAAAAATGGCAAGGAGAGAATGGCTGGGGAGGAAAGCAGTCCCTTATCATCCCTCTGCAGGGAAGGGAGCACCTGATACACAGAAAGGTGCCTCCAGTGCTCAAGCTATATATGTTGTTTGACCAGCCACTATAAAATTTCTTCCTTATCAGATCTTTTACATGCCTCCTTAAATTTAATATTCCTTTTTCTTCAATCAACTCGTGTTGCAACTGTGTTCTTATCTGGGATTTTGTTCCTGAAATAAAAATGGCAGCTCCCGAGTTTTAAATTGAATTGACAACAAGCCTGGATTTCCTTGCCACAGAAATGTAAATGAGAAATGCCAGTGTGAGCAAAAGATAAGGTCCATGTCTTCTTCTGTGTGAGTCCACAGAAAATATTTATCTGGCACTCACATTACTCGTGCATTGCTCATTATGGGGCTAGAGATGTTGGTAACATCCAACAATACAAGAAAGATAATCTTATCAAAGGATAAGAGTGTAATTAATTTCAAATGGCAGAGACACCTCGTCAGTATCATTTAACACCAACTTTATGAAACTGCTGTACTGCAGTAATTAGTCACTAACGATTCTCTCCAGCCGATGTGCTTTGTTCTGATAGGAAGGTCATGTTTCCTTGACTGCCCTTAGCCAAGCTTTCTAGAACTGATAATAAGAATGGTGGATTTAGGATTAGATCATGCCTTCTCTCAAGTATTGTTGCATAATGAACATGAGAGTGTATTTTTTTTTTCCTTACTTAAATTTTTTAACTGTTTGAGTGCTTGAAGCTTATTTTCAGGATGAACAGAAGTTATGGACCACTGAATTAAACATATGGTATTGACTGGCCTGGAATAGTGACTGGAGGTCCTTACATTAGTAGGTATGAAATATTAGTATGAATATAATTAGTAAGTATGAAATATTTATTAGTCACAGTGGAGGCACGTTCCTTCAAGCATTCATAAATGGCATTTTTGTGCAAAAAATTCTGTGCATTGACAGGAGCAAAGAGACGTGGGCTCAGGCAGATAACGACAGTCATTTCAAAAATTGAGTAAAATCCTGGTACTGGTATGAAAAGTTTCACATTGTTTTGATGAATTAAGAATGTGCTGACAAGGTTTTAATTTGCATTCAGCAAAAATTAAAATGCTGAGTTTTGCTCACAGCAATTAAGGAGTCCTTCAGCTTTCCACCCACATGTCCATAAACGTAATTTTTCTTTATCCTGAATTTAGTTGTGCCAGATACTGAGCACTCTGCATCAAACTTTTTAATGGCTTTAAATTGAATGCTTAGCATAAGACCTGGAATTGATTTAGGTCCATATTTATAAATCTTTGGTTTTTGCTGAGATTGACAGAATCTGAATGAATTCTTCACCATGTAGATTTGGAAAATGTGTTTGAAACGTGCTTTATGCATTACTAGAGTTTGGTTTAAGTGTATGTGCCCTGGTTCAAGACAACACAGAAGGCCAGGTCTGGGGAGGAAGCTCAGAGCCCTATTTGGTCCCTTTTCAAACAAAGGTGATCAGAAATAAATGCAAAAAGGAGTTCTCTTTTTTGTTTTTGATTGAACATTTGAAAAAGTTCTGTGTTAGCACTCCTAGAACTGATGCAATTGCAGTCCTGGACTAGCAAGCCAATGCTAGAAGGAATTCTTAATATTTTGGGGAAACATTTTGGTCTCTTGTCTCCACAGGAAAAAACACCCAAATATTAACCTTTTTAATGGATTTTATTGATTTTCACAATTTTTTGGGGGTGGGAAAACTTGTCATCCAGATATAATTTCCAGGTTGAAGGAGACATCCATCATGAATAGGAAAAGGATTTATACTTGGATAGGGTGGATGGGGTTCAGGTGTCTGAGCCATTAGAACACAGATTGCACCAGAGAGGTTTGTACCCTAAAAGATGCTTCTCCACAGAGCACCAGTCTCCTTCAGGACAAATTTCACTCAGCCTCTTTTGTTGCTTACGTCTGCTCTGTAAAATGAGTGTAAAACACTTCACTAGACCAGCAGGGACGAAGCTGGCTCTGTAACCTGGGGGGAAAGTCATCAAAATAAACAGAGCAGAGAGTTAAAGATGCATCAGTGCTTTCCATTAGCTGAGTGCCAAGGCTTTGTTTCCCCTTGGTTAAGCACCTATGTGAGGTAGAACAGCTCAGAAAAGAGGCTGGCTGAAGTCTACTCATTGTGTAAAACCTTCCACTGACAGTGAACAGCCCAATTCAGAATGGATTTGTGAACCTACACCTTCCATCTCACAAACAGAGTCTTCAGTGCTGGTCCCAGAGCACGCTCTAATAGCATGTCTCAGCTTTTTGCAGGATAAATAAATAACTAAATAAGTTTTGTCTTCTGATCCCACTATGCAGCCAAACGAAAATATAAACAAATTCTTCACAAACTGTTTTGTTTTTTTTTTTTTTTTTTTGCACTATTTAAATTTTTTTTTTATCATGCCACAATCCCTGGAGACACTGAAAAAGGGCTCTGGTGTAGAAGATGTGGTCCTCAAACTGCAGCAGCTCTGCTAGATTTGTTTTTGCTCGGCTTCCTGACTTCTGTGAGCATCAATGCACTGAGCTGGGAGATCTTTGATAGAATTTGGCTGTTCTTTCCATGAAAGCAAGACAAAGGCTTGGTACACAGGGGGCCACTCCAACTTTATGTCTTCTATGGATTTCCCTGGCTTAAATTCTAGTTGACTCTCTAAGCTACTTTTCCATTTAATTTGAGCAATTGGCACACCGCAGAAGAGGCTGAAGGTCTGGAATCTCAGGTTTAATCTCTTCCTAAAGAAATCCTGCTTATGAAGCCTGAGAACAACTGGAGGTGTGACAAGCTGTTAGGGATCATAAGTAAGTTATCATAGGGCATTTAATATATTGGTTTGAAAAAAGAAGCTCAGTGTCTGCATCCCTGCTTCACTACACTGGAGTGGTTTGGGAAGGGTTGCTCAACAATCCAACTCACGTTTCACTTCCAGTCCAGGGTTTTGTGCACATTGCCTTGCTTTGTATCACTTTCTTTTATGAGGCTGCAAAAGCATTTTGTTCTTTAAACAAAAGCTTTTTTATCTGTCTAGAAAATCAGATTAGAAGGCTCTCTTTAATGTGAGGTAGCTGATTGTGTTACAAATATCTGGATATAGTGGTGGGAAATACATTTAGGACTTAACAGTTTTCTCACTTTGCAGAAAAATGTGTGTATTATGAGTGAAGCCTCCTAACTGTACAGACTGAACAAGAAATATACAAAATCCTTAAACTTTTACTTCTTTCAAGTGATTTTTATCTAAAAATTGTTGATTTCTATACCGTATCCCCTTCAGCAAGCAATGTTTCTCCCAGGCTAAAGCACTTGAGACATCATCTATCAAAATCTATTTTTTACCAGATTGGAGTAGTGGCTATTTTTTGCCAAATAAATAATGTTCACACTGAAATAGTTTGACAATGGAACACTGAGCATTAAAAATGTCTCTGTGGAAGTATTCCACACAGAGAAGCCTGCATGGATCTTTGTTGGGGTATATTGTATTTATAACTCTCATCTGAAGTAAGTGTGTTAGTTTTGTCATCTTGGAAGGGCTGTTGAACACTCTGATCTCTCCATTATGTGGGAGACAGAAATAAGAAATCCATGAGAGCCCTAAGTGGCAGTGCTTCATATTTTTTTTCTTTTTTTTTTTTTTCCCAATATTGGATTTAATTCTCCATAGCTGCTGTTTTGGGTTGGCCAGAGGACTAATGCTGACTCTGTTCCCAGGGGGCTCCTAAGGGTCGTAACTGCACAGCCTTCCTCCGTGTACCCATCATCCTCAGTGGTTGTGAATCTGTTTTAAGGCTGCAGTGGGACAGCTCTGCTTCCTAAATCTTGGAACAGAGTTTTCGAAGTAAAATTTCTTCATTTCCATTTTACAATCATAAAATTTACTCTTTTTTCATCTGCTATTTCATGCTTCCTAATTTAAACTATGCTTAGACCATAACCCCCTCTCATTACATAGAAAAGCAAATCCATTTCTTTAGCTACTGCCTGAATAAAATGAAAAAACCTGTAACCCACAAATGAATGTGTTTGAATTGGTTAGCACAGAGTCTGACCTCAGTAAATTTACTGTAGATTTAGGTCCAACTTGATTAAATTGTACATCAAAGTGGGCCAAAAGTCCTGTTTCTTTGAGCTAAAATTTTCAATCTTTCCCAGAATCTATACATATAATTTCAAATACTCTAAATCTGCTGTGTAGAGTGGACACCAGGCAGTGAGAATGAAGTTAAGCCATTTGCCATGCAAGGCACAGAGTGACTCGTTGCTTTTGTACAAAACATCACACAGAGTTCCTTTGCACAATTTCCTGGTGCTGGTGGCCCTGGGGCTGTGAGTAATTTGTATGCTCTGATGCCAGGATACTCTCTTTGGCAAGAGCCAGCTGGGGCACTGTGAGTCTTTGTGTGCCAAGGTGTGAAAAGCAAGTTCAGTGTTCAAAATAATTCCCAGTGTCTGGTAAGTGTTGCTGGAGAGCACTGGATGTGCTAAGTTAGAATATTTGAAGGGATTTCAAAAGATGGTAGAATTTGTAAAGATTTTGTCTTTCCCCTGCTGGAAATTAGTGTTTGCAAATTGCTTTTTTAATATGAAATGAAAGAATTTTCCTTAGTCGCAATAATTGCTTAAAGTAAATTACTGATAGAACCAAATGTGGTTTTTAGCTATGAGAACAATGACCGCTTTCTGTGCCTGGTAAAGTTTCTCTGTTAGAGATGATAAAAATAATGTTATCTGGGAAAAGCTGGATTATCTACCAACCCCTCTCCCCAGTAATGAGTCTGATAAAGTCAATTTACCAAACTGTTTTCACAGAGATGTTAGTGTTGTAGTCAAGGAGGAAACTTCATGGGAAACAAAGACGACACTTTGGACCTTCAGTCCCCTCTTAGTGACTAGTTAGATGAAAACTGCCTCAAATCACAAAAGTCTGTGCTCATTCATCTCTTGAGTTTTACTGACAGCATCAACTTAATTGGCCATTTTTACTTTACAAGCGTAAGTCTTCAGTGCAAGCTTTATAATTCAGCGCGTTAGAGCTTTAAGTTAACTAAGAGTGGTTCTGAAGAAAGAAAAATATGCAGTATGACATTATACATTTACTAAATCCTGTCAAGCTACTGTCACCTGTTTCTAGCAATACACATAATCTCTTTACTCTTTTCATACATATTAAGGAAAGAAGAAATAACTATTTTTGTTAAACTTCCCATAGTTAGGCTTGGGCGGGAGAAGCTGTTTGGCGTGAAAGCTGGTAGTGTGCAGTGCTGCATCTTTACTGCACTTCAGGCTCCTGTCACCCTGAGCTGCTTTATTTCTCGTTTTGTTTGAGTTACACCTTGAAAGGGACCCTGCAGCAGCCCTGCAGACCCTGCCTGCCCTGCAGGAATAAAAGACCTGAGGTTTGTTTGGGCTGCAGAGCAAAACACTGCAGATTCTTGATAGCAAAAATAGTTTTCCTCAGTTAATGATTACAGAACTAAATTTGATTTCTGATGGCAACTTTGTGCGAGACCTATGTAAAGTTTGTGCTAGAAGTTATCAGAACACAGTGATAATCTTCTGGTGTATTTTAGCACTGCCTTCCTTTAATAAATCTGCACTTTTCACAGTGCTTCAGAGTAACCCGAACCCTTATCAGACCCTAACCTTTATCAAATCCTAGCCCTAATCCTTATCAGGCAGCTTCAGCCTTATGATGCATTGCTAAGGATGGCCAGAGAGCTCAGAAGTGCTCAGGGGTTCTGTACAACCTTGAACCCTGGTCTGTACCAAGACTGGCTACTGACACTGCATAAAACATCCCAGTTCTGATTCTTCTGGTTGTGAGCACAGACTCTGAGACAAGTGCTGTGTCCTTTAGTCAGAAATGTGGTTATGTGAAGCATATCTTTGAGGTAGGGTTTTTAAACTGACTTAGTACATCAATAATTTTACATTCTGTATAATAAGCTCTGTTCTAGATTAATCCCTTAAGGCCAAATATTATTGCTGTTACATAGACCCAATGTTCTTTTTCATAATTGGAAAGGTTCCTTAAGGAGAGCTATATGAATGTTTTGCAACATTCATATTAGCTCTTCCAAGGAAGAAATCTGCCCACAAAGATGCTTATCTTGTGAACTTTTAGCTGTGTCCTTTTTTTTTTCTTTCCTGTAATTCTATTGTTCCAGTAGAATGCAGTTGTTTCAGAGAGTGGAAAGTGATGATGTGTCCACAGAACAAGGAATGGTGCTGAAGGTCCTAGCCAGTGGTTCCAGCAGAGGAAGTGGATACAAGCCAGTAGAGGGTTTATGTAACTTCATCTCCTTTGGTAGTCAGCACTAATCCCTTTCTTTGTGATGTACGGTACTTTTAAATTTTTTAACTTTTTTTTTTTTTTTTTAATACTGATACAAATTTAAGGATAGAGAGTATAACTGCCTGGTTTATTTGACGAACAGTTTAAAGAAACCAGAAACAGCAAGCTTTGTCAGTCAGCATGAAATGTTCCAATTCTGAGAAAACCACTGTTTCTTTTTCTTTTGACAACCAAGCAGTTATCAACTCCTGCTTTTCAGGAACACCCAAAACTTGTCCTCAACCTCATCAGTTTTTAAATAAGCAAAGAATGCCTGGAACTGGTAAATTTTCCCTTGCAATATCCTTACTTTCATGTTTGTAGATTTACACAAGTTCAGCTAAATTCTACCAGTTGAGACACTCATTTGAATCCCAGTTAACTCCAAAAATCTTATTTGGGATTTATGCTAGTTTTCCTAAAGGAATAAATTGGTCCAATAATACCACAATCATAATTGGTGGGGGGGGCAACCCAAAAACCCCACCAAAACACACAAAAAAAGAACCAATCGAAAACCAGCCCCAAACAAACAAAAAAACCCACCACACCAAAAACCAACTAGAACATTAAAATCTAGTGTTATTGCATTTGTGGATTCAAAAGGATAAATCACATAGAGATCCCTCCTTCTGAGGGTTCAGATTCTTTGGCCAAGTGTGTATTTTTTGGGTTTAGGATTTTTGTCCAACATGTGGGTAATTTGCTGGCCCATTCTTGAAAGTGTAAGGCTTCCCATTACAGATAACCTGTGGTTTAGAAGCTGTAATTTTGCAAATGCTGCGTTTTAATCTGCATGCCTTTTCCCTGCCAAATCCTTCCTTCATGCCTATGTAGTCTGACTTAATTCCAGAAAATATCAGGATTATATTACATGTCTCTTTTATCCCCCCAAAGTTGTCCAGGATACTATTGTTTTTCTCCTACATGGGAGTGTAATAATATAATCCACTGCCCTAAAATATCATGTCATTTGTAATCCTGGAGTATAAATCAGGATTCCCTTCTTATCACTCCTAGAGAAAGTTTTTATAAATAATTGGACCTCCATGGATACAGAAAGAACCTCTCCCCCCATCTTTTTAACAAATATATTTGAGATAGTTTATCTGAAATCCTAGAATTTGAAAAATTCTTGTGTTTATTATATATGGTAAGATGGCTTTCTTTAAACATCTCAAATCAACTGGCATTTGAGCCTTTCCAACTGATTTAGGAGTTCAGCACTTCATTCTGTCAACATCAGGAGTCCCTTTACTGGGAAAGCCTCTGTCCAATTTTTCTTCAAAAGAATGCTTTTTGGAAGACCTTATGATTTTAAGCTCAGTGTTTTCCAGTAGACAGTCATTTCAGAAGCCTTCTGCTTTGATGGCTAGTGATGCAGGAAATCATGATGTAGCCTTGGGGCTCAGCCACTTCCTATTCTTCCAGGATCATGCTCTAAAATGCAAACAGAACTTTCTAATTAGTTTATTATAGAAATACTTGAGAAAACTCTTTATTTGGTAATTTCAAGGAATTAGATCTGCAGTAGAAATGCAAAAACCATTTCTGTGTTCATTTGCTGCAACTGGAACAAGGATGTGCTTTAGTGTAATGGCTGTCTAAAATCAAGCACTTATTTCAGTTTCTGCTTTTGTGGACAAGAAATAAATTTGGCTTGTAATAACTACTCACAACTCCTTCCTTTGGTTGTTGGATTTGGTTTTTGGGTTTCTTGTGATTCCATTCACTGTTGAGGAAAAAGCAGGATGGATTCAACTGGAATAAGAATTTATTTAACATGCAAATGCATATGGGTAGGTCTACAATGATGCCTGTTGGAGGAATGATCTTTAGGTCTTGTTAAGTGAAAATAATGGTTTTATACTTGGAGAGCACCAATTCATTTCAGTTGGGCTTCTCAAGAAATATTCATTGGTGGAACGTATGCCAGGCAAGATCTCAAACAGACTGGGAACAAGTTTCATTGGTCATTGTAGAATAGCTTGCATCTGATCAATCCTATTCATACTTACATGTAATTACATAATCTTGACCTGAATTAAACATATTCTTAAAGTTTTTATCCAAGACTTTGCTTCTGGCAAGGTAGCCAGTGTAATTTGTACAGTAATTTGTAATATTTTCATTTTTTAGAAAAGAACATTCTGATGGCCTCCTAAGAGCCTTTTCAATGGGAATTACCATGCTTTTGTATAACATGCAATAGTGTTTCATTGTGTATGAGATAGTATAAAATCATTCATTCTTCTCTCAGGGCTGCCACCAAAATTGGGTTTTGATTGTGAATGAATTGCTGTGAGATAGGGATAAAAGCTCAATTGATATGGTCCTGGAATAATTGAGACAACCTTTCTGCGAGATGAGCAGGCAGTTTTATTTATTTATTTCACTGATGCAGGAATAAGGCAGATGGAATAAGAACAGTTGGTGGCCGAAACTGAATTGTTTGTCAGGGATTTCTTGGTGCTCAACTTACACCCATTAAATTGTATCCTGCAGAAGTAGAAACTCTGCAGTCAGCTTAAGCCTCCACTGGATCCCACACTTCCCACCGCTTCCTGTTAATTAAAACCCAGCAAATGTGCACATTGTGTTTGCTTACACAGATTCTACAAAGCGTTAAAAAACTTGAGGCATTTTAGTGGCTTTAAATTTAAAACTCATTAGCCACTGCCCTCTTGACCAGCTAAAGGGAGTTTCTCAGCACTCCTCTGGGCCTGCACCACTTCATTCTGCCATGGAAATATAGAAATGTTTGTTGGCTTAGCTAAAAATGTTTGGGAATAGTGGCAGTATCCTTGGGTGAGATAGGGAGGATGTCCGCTCACTAAAAGCAGATCTGGCCCAATTAAAGATATTGCCTCTCTTTTTTTAGAATGCAAAGGAGTTTTTTTCTTTTTTTTTTTTTTTTTTTGGTCAAAACACTTGTTTAATCTTATGTTTGCTGCCAGAAGATTTGATTATTTTTTTATAATTTAATTGGTAAAAGTGTATATTTTTTTCTTTTGTGTGTGTGTGTGTGTGTGTGTGTGTGTGTGTGTGTGTGTGTGCGCATGTTAGAACCAGGATTATGAAAAAGCGCCTTCAGAGCTGAATCTTGCCACAAATTGATAAATACAGCTTTTTGCTCAAAATGGTATGGTTTGCAATTCATTGCCTGAATGCTGACCTAATGTTGTGTGAATTGTGGCTTCATCAAATGAAACAGGACCACTGAGCATTTTGAAGAGAAATTTTGCAATATCAGAGCATTGCCTGTTCCCAGATAAACACACATATGCAGTGATAAAGCTATTTTGACATGACACCTTTGAGTAAAATCCTTGGAACACCAGTTCCAAAACTGCCTCTCTGGCTTTTGACTTGTACCATTTAAACTTTTCTCTTAACCATCAATCAATAAAAAAAAGCAAAAATAGCTGCAGTTTGGACTATATAATGGAATCCAAATCATCTGAAATGATGAATATTTTATGATTTCCAGTTCATTAATATTTACAGGGACCTCCAGTAATCAAGATCCACAAAAAAAAAAAAAGGTTATTTGCAGTGATGCTCTGAAAAACCTGAATTCTCTTTACCCAGAACTGACTTATTCTTCTGTCTTTATTTTGTGAGCTTTTGGTATTCATTTCAGTCTGCATGTTCTGCATAAATTCACTGAAGTAGTGTTGAGCTAAGCAGAGAGAATTATAAATCTTCTACTCAAAGAAAACACGAACTGACAAAACGCACGTGGAAGGCATTGGCCATGCAGGTCCTTATCTTTTTCCTGTTCCTCTCCTTACATTTCCCTAGATCATAGATGAAGAAGAAACCCAGTTCATGAGCAATTGTCCCGTTGCTGTGACTGAGAGCACACCCAGAAGGAGGACACGCATCCAGGTGTTTTGGACAGCTCCTCCCACTGGAACAGGCTGTGTCATCCTGAAGTAAGTATTTTAAAGCATATTAAGGTAAAATTCAGTTAATAAGTTGAATATTTATTGTAAACAATGGAGTTCTTAATTCTTTTTTCTCTTTGGACACATTTTACTAAGTTTGGTTGTACTTGCAGGGTGAAACGTTAGCAATTGAAAGCCTCAATGTTCAAAAAGACGTCCAAGCCTTCAATAACCATTGAGTCAGCAACCTTAATTGAACTTGTTAGCCTTTAGTTTCACATAAAAAACCCCTAAACGTTCTTAATTTTTAAGATCAAAGTTGCATTCCTCTGGTGGGTAAAAAACATGCTCTTAGTTGAGATGAATAATAAAAATGTTCTGCAAGGTCATGATTGTCTAAATGGACCTTTATCAGAAAAACCAGATCTATTTATTTAGAGGTGAATGCTTTCATTTTAGGCCTAGTGATCATTTTCTGATATTTTACTATTATTACACACTCTCATGTGGAATCATGCTTTTCAAGCAGGAAATAAAGATGTGTATGTATGTTCACTTTGATTTAGGGTCACTCATTAGTCTGCAGAACTAAAGAGTGCTAGAGAAATGCTGTCCTGTCTCTTAAGACTTTGTTTGCTGTATTTAATTGGGCATATTGGTCAAATGTTCATGGGCAATTGGGATTCCTTTGCTTGTTTTGAATCCATGTCTGGGAGAAGCCTTAAAAATTGCTAAGATGTGCCCTGGAGAAGTATTTCAAAGAGGCTTTTCAGTGATGGGGATAGCAACTTTTAGGCTTTTAAGGAAATGCTATCACAAAGGTTGTGCTGAAGATAGTTCAGACCAATCCAGGAAAATGTTTTATTAGAACTGCAACTGATTTCTGGACAGGCTGTGAAATTGCCACTAGAAAAAATGGTTTGTGGCTGCTTTCCTTTCACCCTGTGCTTCACTTCTCCTCCTGCTGATGGGCACGAGACAGACACTGTCCTCTTCCACATCTCTGAGGGTTGTCTGGTCTCAACTCTGGCTGTGGAACAGTCTCAGATCTTTGGCAGGGTGCTTTTACTTGCTGCTTCTTGGTTTCAGTATGATAATTTAAAGAATCCCTTGCTTTAGTGTGTACTAAAGCAGCTCAAGAATAGACGTAGTCTTTTCTTGAGCTCAGTACAGACAAAAGTACATTAGGCTGAAAAAAAAACTGGAAATAAGTTTGGTAATGTTTATAGACAGAATTTTTTGAGTGTTCCTTTGGCAATCCAGAAGATTCCTTGAGTGTTACTGAGGTTTTTATCAGTAAAGCTCCTTGGTCTTCCCCCCAGGTAGCTGCATAACCAATATTGCTTAGGGCACTTGCTATTTAAGTTAATTAATAATATGGTGATGATGCTTTATATGGCTTTTTAAAGAGACAAGATTTAAACTCTAATCCAGTAATGATATTAAACAACAAAAGTTGATGGATTTATTTTTTTCCCATTACTGTCCTAAATAAAATTGCCATTAAAAAAAAAAACAAAAACAAAAACAAAACAAAACAAAACCAAAAAACCAAATTAACTAAGATCTGTGTTTTTCTCACTGAAACTTAACACAACTGTGGCTGAAGTCAGTTCAGGTCTTGGCAGAGAAGGAATGCAGTAAAGTACCACCAACTGCAGGATCTTGAAAAGTGTTTCTTCTCTCTCCTCACTGCTAGGCAGGTCATATTGGATGTTCAACACTGATTCTTTTCTGTGAAGTACTTGGATTCTTTCAGAAAAGTCAAGAGAGGCTACAAAATGTAACAGTCAGAACTGCAGTTCTGATGTTCTGCACATGAAAGTATGAAATTGCCACTGCCTCAGAGAGTCTGCAGAGGGAACCTGTGGCTCACAACCCTCTCAGGCTGCTGGATGTGCATCAGTGAAAGCTGAAACTCTGAAGTGCCAATGAAGTGCTAGATTAGCTGACTGGTACCAGCTCCCAGAAGCCATTTGGGAAAACAAAAGAGCAGCTTGGAAATGCAGATTCTAGGAAAAGGAAAAATTTTGGTGTTTATGACCACCTATTTACAATGTGCTGTGGGTGTCTTTGGTGTGAGTGTGTGCTGCTGAAAAGTGGAAGGAAGTTGTTAAGGACCTTTCAGGGAAAATTAAATGAGAAATAGGAGTTTACTCCAAATGAATGCTTTGTTAACCTCAGAAGGTAAGGTACAGCTCCGTGCCCAGGACTGTTTAAAGAAAGAATGACCATTATTGAGAGTTGCTGATGCCAGAGATGAACCTCAAAATGTGGCATTTGTTTGTGCTGCAGTGCAGCCCTCCAAGGGCCTATGCATGACAACCACTCCTGCCATTAAAAACATTTAAATTTTCTCTTTTGTGTGTAAAGATTTGGTGGCATCTGAGTTAGAGTTTGTAGTCAGCCTTCTTCACAAACCTTCTTTATGGTCCACTGCCATAGAACAGAATGGAAATTTTGGAAATTATTGGGAAATATTTATTGGAACATCAGCATTAGAAATTTTTTTTTCATGATTATTCTAGACGATAAAAGAAAAAATCTAAAAGCAAATATTGTTTTGAAGAGTGTTTGAGAGGAAGTGAGTTTTTTGGGATGCTGTGGTCAAACCAATAGGTGCTCAGATTTGAATATTGGCACCTAGTTTGGCCACTGAGGACATGGATACACCTCTGAGAACACAGGGGGTTAAAAGCTGTGAACTCCCGGGGGAAAGTCTCTTGGGTTCCGGGTTCGTGGGAGAGAACAGACCTCCCCTGCCCAGCTCTGAGATGGGCCGGGGAGGGGAAGCCATACGACCGGAGGAGGTAGGCTGGGCCTTGGGCAGAGAAAGGGAGGTGAAGGCCCCTACAAGACCGAAGGGTGGAGTAACCCTGAGAGACATCAGGCAGCCCCCCCCAGGAGAGAGAGAGAGAGGGAGAGCTGGTGTCTGTGCCACCTTGAAAATTTGATAGCATGGCCAGAGTGAAGGAGAAGGGGGGGTTTCAGTGCCAGCATGGCAGCCATGGGAGTTCTGGACAGGCAGAGCCTGAGACTTTTACCCTTTTCTTGGATGCTGGAAACCTTGCAAATGCTGATTCCTCCTGGAGTTGAATGAGAAGACAGATAGAGATGAGATATGAGATAAGAAGAAATGGGCCATGAGAGAAGCTGAAACAAATCTTGGGTAGGAGGAGGTGATGGAGTGGCCTTTGGCTGGACTTTTCTTGTATAGCCATGGACAGAACCATTTTTTCCTGTTACATAGAGACTGCATTTAGGGGGGAGGCAATGGCTTGGAGCCAAGAGAGTGCAGTGATGTGATGTGAAGGAGTGCGTGAACAGAGACAACAGGTGAGGAGGGTGTTGATGGCCCCCCGTCTCCAAGGAAGAAGAAGAAGAAGATGATCTCTGTTTTCGAGACCCCCTCAGCCCCAGGGGGTGGAATCTGGGGGGGGGGGGGGACAGGTGTCCCAAAAGTGAGAGACTGTGCTCTTTTTAGAACTGGGCAAAGCACCCTTTAAAAAGGAAAACCCTAGAAGCAGCTCTAGTCCACGCACAGTGGTGAGAGCACTAAACATAAAAAGAAGATGTCACGATGGCAAAATGATCTCCAGGCAGTGCCACGTGTGACATGGAAACACAAGAAGTTTCAACTGTGTTTCCTGGAGAAGCCCATGGTGCAAGAGGGACTCCTCTCTCCTCGACGAACTGAGAATTGATAATCTGAAGGGTGGTGCTGGACTGAGAGTGGGTGATCTGAGGGGTGAATAAATTAGAAATTTGGTGGGGGGAGGAAGAATGTCTTTGGAAAGTTTTCATCCTGATTTCTGTATGTTTCTTTTATAGTTGTAAGTTAATAAAGTTTTTTCCCTTTTATTCCTAAGTTAGAGCCTGCTTTGGTCTTTTTCTGATCACATCTCACAGCAGACACCAGGGAAGAAGTATTTTCATGGGGGCACTAGCATTGCACCAAGCTCAAACCATGACAAAGAGTTAAGCCCAAACTCATAATGGAAAAATTCTGAATCCTTGAACTTTAAGGGAAACAAACCCTCTGTAATTTTCTTTCTTCTGTATGTGATGGGAGTGAAAATGTTTTTTTAATTGTCAATACATATTTGTTTCAATCCTTGCAGACTATGATATTTTTGTTTTAGAATTTCCAAAACAGAATGGCAGCACTCTGGAGCCTGTACTGGATCACGAGGATTTACTTTTTCCCTAGCCCTGATCTGCTGACTTCAATATATTGAAAAGTTAAACGTAGTCACAAGTTAAACATAACTGATCCATAAAAAGTTATCACAATTTAGGTGCCAAATAATGCAATTATTTTTGGTAGTGGTATAACTAAGTAGAGAGTCTTCCAGGAAGCTTTTCCTGAGCTAGAAGTGAGGTTTGGGATCCACTATTTTTCTGCAGTTTATGGAGTCTGGTAGCTTTGGTAGAAAGACTTGATCAGACTTGGATGGTACCTTCCCAGAGCTTTCTAGGCGTAGTGCATGTGATCAGAGTGACTGTGACAAGCACAAAATGACACAGAAAAATGGGAACCTGTGGCTGTAGGGTTCAGTAAGGGATCCGCATGCCTGTGTGTAATGCTAAATTTCTGGGTGACTGCAAAATTCGAAGTTTAGGGGTAAAAAACATATTTGTATTTGACTTACTGTCACTACCTTGCTCTCTAAAACATCTTTCTCTCTGTGTAGACTTAGAATTGTAAGGAGAAAAAAGATAATGGATAAAAGGAGAAAAAATGTAATGGATAAACATATCATATTGTGCAGTAATTGTTTACTTGAGAATAATTCATGCATTTTCTTCATTCTCAACAAGACATGACAGTGAAATACCCTAAAGATTTAAATCCTTCTGGACTCTACTGAAGCTGCCAGCACTAAATGTGCTTTTGGGATGCAAAAATAGCCGAGGCTCCATTTATCCACACACTTAGGTCTGTGCTTGACTCTCACTGAAGATATAAGACTTTTATTTTACACACTGCTTGGGCGACCCTCAAGCTTTAATCCCTCTTTCCTATTTTTCTATTTGGACCTTCCAAGCTGTCATGCTGTGCACAGCCTGCTTGCTTCCATGTTCACAGTGCAACTTCTTTCTCTCCCTGTTTTCTTTCCCTTGTTTCTTGTGATTGATTTTACACCAATATGTCACATGTTGAGATGGGAGGGCCAGGTCATTCCTTCTTCTTCTGATAAAAGTTTCTTGGTTAAACTTCACTTAACTAGGTTTCTGAGCTCTTCAGAATGCATTTGCTTTCTAGGATCTTTGAAAACCTACTGTTAAAACTTTCTTGAGAAAAATTTATGGTTTTTTTTTTTTTTTTTTTTTTGCAATGTGAAATTAAACAGAAAAAAATTACATAAACAATAGAGCAGTGTCAGAGCCTGGAAGTGTTTGTATCACCACATGGAAGTAGAGAAATTTTCAGGGTTTTGAACCTTGTCTTGGTCAATCTGTTTTAATAAGTTGTTGAAGTGAATGAAAACTGTTTTAAGAAACACCTTTTTTTTCCCTTCATATAAACTTTAATGGTTGGTTTAGCATTTTCTACTTTTCATAAAAAGTAGAACAGAACACATACATTTTGTTTAATCTGACAGCTAATATTTAGAGGCTGTGCTTAGTTCTGTAAAAAAAGATCCAAATTTATCTTGTTAAACAAGAAAAGTCTAAAGTATGGATTTCAAATAGTAATTTGTCCCATTGACCAATAAAAGGACAGTAAAAGTTTAATTCAAGCTTCTTAGCAGTGATGGAAAATCACCTTTTTGAAGTTGCTTTGAGCCTTAGATTCAGCTGGTTTCTTGTATTCCTCAAGACAGTGTCTCAGCTGAGTGTGGTACTGAGCAGATGGGTAAAGGTCTGACCCAGGTAATGGGGGGGAAATACAGAACAAACAGTTTTCTGCAAGTCCTTTAGAATTTTGTGCTAGAACACAAGAGTGAAGAAAATTTGATCAAGTTCTTATCTTGTCACGTATTAATATTTCATGGCAGGGAGGATCATGTGAATATCCAAACTGAGTAAATCTGTCAGCTGGCGTAGATCTCATGAAAAGTACTGTGAGAAGGTAATTGGCTTCTCCTCCTTTAGCATTTTTTACTGAGGCTGAGATTAATAGTTAAATGCAGTAAATTATGGCCACATGCAGATAAGTTATATTCAATTTACCATGTAGAGAAGAAATCACAGTTTGCAACTGGCTCTTGGACTAATTGTGTTCTTAGGCACCTCATGTGACTTGTATGGCAAATGTAGCAAAAGTTCCTGCAGACAAGTTATTTGTGCTATACATATCGTGCTTAAACAACCAACAAATTAAAATTTGCTATCTATAAATACTGTTTATTGCCATCAGCACTTGCAGAAATGAGTTCATTGTGGTGTCTCTGCTGTTTGTTTCTGGGAATGTGTTCTGAGC
This sequence comes from Haemorhous mexicanus, assembly GCF_027477595.1. Classification (NCBI taxonomy): domain Eukaryota; kingdom Metazoa; phylum Chordata; class Aves; order Passeriformes; family Fringillidae; genus Haemorhous; species Haemorhous mexicanus. The sequence goes on from NC_082346.1 coordinate 8,840,812, forward strand.
CATCTCTAGGGAAATGTTTTCCAGTTCTTGAGGAACAGTGTGGAGCTTCTTGTTTTCCTGAATATGAAATTATCATCATGATTTTAATTACACTGGCTCTTGATTGCATGTAATGAGAGAGCAGAGGAATTTTAAGGAATTGCAGCCTTCTAAATAAAAAGTATGGCATATTTAGTGTATATGAAGCAAAATATTTTAGATAGTTGTGCTACTGGAGCAAAGCTGTCATATCCATGAGGACAAATTCAGTTCCAGTCCCTGGGTCTCAGCCTTGGATATAATACTCAGTTTCTAACCTCCTTGTGGGTTCTGACCATCTTCTTCCTCTCAAGTTTCAAAGCTCTGAGGGTGAAGGAACTCCAGTTTTTGAACATTTACCTTTTGATTTCTTGTAACTTCAAGCATTCTATTCATTCAGGTCACTTGGCCTGTCACTCTGAGTAAACACTGTGCTGAAATGTCTTGTAGGAGAGACTGAAAAAAGAACCAGATGTCATAAAACCTCAGGAGTTCATAATTGCACCTACATCCTGAAACTGTCTTGGTGTGCAGCCAAATCACTTTGCTACACTCAAAACTCAGGATGAGATCCCTGGGCCAGAAACAGAGCATAAGGCACCTGGATAACAAGGCCCAAAATTCACAAGAGCAGCTTTGTGGTGTGTAAAATAATATGTGATCAAATCATTAACCCTGTGTTAAGACGGGTGTTTATGAGAAAGGCCAAACTGAGGTGCTCAAAATAAAAGTGTATTTCAGAATTAATCTTTCTGACTAAAAGTGTTGTTACTATGATTCCCACAAAACCAATATTGCATAAATTTGCCTCCAATAGAAAGAAGTTCCAGTTGCCAGACTGCTTTACATGGGTGGAAGCTGTAATGCTTCTGAAACTGTTGCCAGTCATGTAAAAACATCTGATAGAAGATCACAGAGCTGAATTTAAAAAAACAATAAAGAACAAAGAATTATGTGTAGTTACAGCTCAAAAATTTATTTGCAATTTTTATGCTTGTCCTAAATCCCTCATCAGTATAAATGAGCTGGCACAGGGAAGAGAAGTTGGGCATAGTTTGAATTTATTCAGGTTACTTGACTAAGGTGATGAAATTCTCTGTTGGAATCCAAAGTGCAAGGAACTCTCAGAACTTTGAGCCTGTAAGCCAAAGCTTAGAATTAAACTCAGGATTTGATCTGAAACCTTGGAAAAGGGTTCTAAACTTAGGTGGTAGAAGCAAGAATGTAGATTTATAGCTTAAAGCAGAGACAAGCTTTACTCTTCCTTTACTTCAGCCAAGTAAAGTTTAGAGTTATAGAGTTTAAGATATAGAAATAAAAGTAGTTACAGAGGTAAACAAGGAGTTTAGAATGCAGCACTATGGGTTTATGTGTCTTAACATGATTGGCTAAGAAAGCTTACACTTTAACATGGGTCCATAGGATGAAATATTTAAGGATTGGGTCAAAACCATAAATATCCTTGTTTGCAGTGTTTTATTGGTCAATAAATCCTTAAAATGTCTTGTAACTGAGGATCTTGTGACCTTTTAAACCATGCAGTAAAGACCCTTCCCGCCTATGCTGAAGATAAGAAAATAAACTGCATTATCAAAACCAACTCAGAGGTCCCATCTCTTAACTCATTTAAAATTCCTTCAAAAATCCCCATAGTTCTCTAAGTAGATTCTTTGATCCTCTCTGATGTTTTAATCACTAAAACATTTCCTTTTTTTTTTTTTTTTTTTTTGGTAGGGCTACTTACCCTAATACACAGTATTTTTCTTGATTTGTTGGGATGCTTTTCTTAAGCAGATGAGTACAACTGGCACACAGGAGGACCTATGAGAAATTCACTATAAAATTGTGCCTCTAAATTTTCCATGTGTAAAATCTAGCAACACTGAAACCTAGAAACCAAAACTAGAAACCCTGCTTGTTTGAATCAGGTATTAAATTTGTTATTCTGTCTTTTCCATTCATGCTCTCAGATTGTGCAGACACTTCATGTCAACAGCTTTACCTTTTTATTAGAGTGCTAACAGTGGAGCTGTTGAGCACAGCTGTAAAGCATTTACTGACAGCTTGCCATTATGAGTAAATACAACAGCCAAGAAAAAAGAGAGACCAACCTGCCCTCCTTGCCTAGAAAGAGCTCTGTTTATGGAACAACAGAAGATAAAAGTTTTCATGTTATAAATAACTTTATTCTTTTTCCTAGTAGAATCAATGAGTCTTCTGCATGCAGAGAAATTTTATATACTTTCTGTACTACTATTTTTTAAAAAAATCAAAATTTTTATCTTCCAGTTAACTACCACATGACAGCATCTTCTGAACTTCATTTTTGATATAGTAGCAGTATAGCCTTATATTTCATAGCTTAAATTGAATATTTTATATAGACATTTTAGGTATTTCTACACATGTAAGATAGCAAACTAAGATATCTGTGCATTCTAATAGTCCAGAGAACAAATGCAACCTTTGATAGATAGCAAATGTGCCATTTTCCATGTGAGATCCTTTGGGTGTGCCTCCATTTCTCCCCATTCTTCACTTTAAGGAGATGTAACAGAAATGCGCCCAGCTTTAAATGGCCATGGGCATGGGTTGGGAATGAATAGATTGGGTCCATTACTGTCCTTTGCTGTGTTATTATGTGCTGCTCAGCAAAATTTTTCAATTTTTTTCTGTTTTCTCAAGAGCAGCTAGTGGCTGGTGACTCTTTATAAACTACTGCAGGATAGAAAAGCTTGTATTGCTATCCTGGTTCCTTAAAAATTATTAAAAATATTAAAAATTATTTAAATATTGTCTTCATCCAGCTATTTTATTTTTTTAAACAAATAGGACAAAAGTTTAAACTTTTAAATGAAACTAACTTAGAAACCTATATTTTATTTCATAGATGAAACACCTCCAGAGTTTGTGTTAGAAAGAAAGAGAAGAAAACTGCATTTTTAGATGGGTAATTTATATCAGCTCTACTATTAGGTGTAAAAAAGCATATTTTATCTCAATATATATGGTAGCAGCACCCTGGATCTACTGACACATCTACATTTAAAACTAAAAGCCATTTCACTTTCATTTTCTCTGGTTTCATATTGTCTCTTTAACTTCACAGTGGGAGCATGTGAATTTGGAAAGTGTTAAAAATGGATTTTCTTATAATTTTGTGTTCTTCTATATAATCTATTTTATGGTGCAATAATTAAAGTAATCCTATAAAATCTAGTTAGATTCCTTCATATGGTGTTTTGTTTGTAAAGATGTAGTGTTGCAAAACAGGTTAATGGCTTTGGGATGGGTTTATTCCTTGAGGAGAGCAAAACAACAGAAAAACAATGAGAAAAACAGATTAAGGATAAGGGTGGTGGTCTTTCTCTAGCAGCAGAGGGAATGTAGTTATGCTTTATTATGAAAGATAATATTTTAAAACTTTTTTACACTACCTTGAAAATGCCTACAATAATTTCATATTTAAAAAAAAAAACAGTGTTATGGCATAGTTAGTGGTAAACTGAAGGCATGTGCAGTTACTTTCATGGTTCCATATAATTTTTAGTTTTTCACAAATGTCTTTTTGTAAAACAAGCTGTTCTGTAAGAAAGAAAAAGATTGTGCATTGATGTGCAGTGGGGTAGGAATTCAGGCATGGGAAAAGTTCAACATGCCTTATCACAAGACAGTGATATCAGTTACATCTTTGATCATCATTGTGTTTTCCCCAGAATTTGTGGGGAAATACTTTAATAAAAAAAGAATTAATAAGGTTAACAGTGGACACAAACACAGACCCACTTGTACCCTAATTTGGCATTTTACAAAACCACACAGGACATATAAAACTTCCATTTTTATTTCCTAACCCTTATCCACTCTGAGTTTCCTGCTCCTTCCAGGTTCTCAACACTGTTCTAAGGGCACTTGTGTTTTTAAATTGTGCACTTCAGAAAGTCATGCGAAGTGGTGCAGTGTTTTCTAATGTTCCTAATTTCTGATTCCAAACTTGAAGATAAATGAGGAAGCTATAATAAGTGATGCCAGAAGGGACTTTCATGAACTACCCAAGCCTTTTCTGTCTGACTTTACTGGGTGATTGTAGTGTGTACTATGATCAAGCTTCCCCTGCACCTGTGTATTTACAAATCCAAATAGATATAGGAAAAATCAAGAAAATGTTTCTTCAATACTTTTTCTTAATGACAGAATTTACTTCCGAGCAAGGTAAATCCTCAAGTAATATTAATTGTATTTACATATACTAGAGGAAAATGAAAAAAAGGATTTAAGACATGTCAGGAGGGATGTTCTGTAAAGTATCTTACACTGAAATCTGATTTTCTCAGATATTTTTGCTCCCTGCAAGTGGGGAAATAAAACAGTAAGCTGTGATTTTTTTCTGGATGAGTCTCTAGGAGAGTCTGCATGTTCATAAATTTGAAATAGTGGGATGGAGGAAAAAAAATCAGCTCTGTAATTTGCTTGTTGTTTGCTTTTGTAATGAAAATCATTGTTAATTTAGGAGCCCAACAGCTGTAGGACATTTGCCATTCGGCAGCAGCTGTCAGTAGCACTCTGGTTTATTTTGCAAACAGATGTTTAATTTGACTTCAAGGCCATTGTCATTTTTAGAGGGGAAACAAAGAGAGAAAAGGAATAGAAATAATAATGATAGTGTTAATTTGATTTCCTTTCAAAACATACAGAGTGTCACTATTGATGGCGTCAGAAGAATTGTCATTATTTTTACTGAATGTTTGAAATCAGTTTTTTTTATAACTGCCTGAAGTTATGCATGATAATTCATGTTAAGGAATTGATTTGTCTTGTGTCAGGAACTGAAGGCTTTATTTTAATGTAATGTGATTAATTTTTAAAATATGCATTTTATTCATAAATCAAAATGTCATACTGTTTCTGCAGATCACAGATAAAGAGATTTTGGTCTCTCTATTGAAACCAGCTCTCCAGTGGGCTCAAATATGTTTTGCTTACTGTAGTATGGTGGTGTTCTCATTGCACATCAGTGAATGTGAAGGGCGAATTGAGTACAGCAATGATGAAAGGAGGTAATTAAAAAGATAAGTAGTGTAATTTTTAGTTTTGGTAACAAATTATTTAATCCAGTCTGTGCCTATGGATTGAGGCTTTAGGGCGAATTGAGTACAGCAATGATGAAAGGAGGTAATTAAAAAGATAAGTAGTGTAATTTTTAGTTTTGGTAACAAATTATTTAATCCAGTCTGTGCCTATGGATTGAGGCTTTAACTAAACCTGCTATTAAAACATTTTGGCAAGATCCTCTATTATTCAAAATGCCCATTGATCCAGATAAAGGAATGTACATGAGCAGTGAATGTTCTCAATCTTACAGCACACTGGTAGTTACAAAATAATGGTCACTTGCTTCTTCATAATACAATCAGTATTTCAAGATTGTATTCTGTGACAGTGTGTAGGTAATCCTGCAGTTCAATGTAAGCTACACTGCATGTATGGGATGAAGTTTCCATTAGAAAAACTTTTATAGCAGGCTGATGTAAGAATTTGGTGAGGTGTCTGCATGCCCACAGAAATCTAGAGCAGCTCTGCAGAGCACATTTTGCAGTTGCAGTTTCTAGCACAGCTCTGTTACACTGTGAAAGGCAAATGCATGAATTAACAAGGTGCTGGATTCTGGCCATCCTTCCTTGGGGTGAACAGTCTTTCAAGCCTCGTGTGAGTTTACATTTGTTACCTGGGGAGTCCCTAAGGGCTCAGTAAGGGTCTCAGAACCTGAACACTGTATTTATCTTGATTCTTTGCTTCATGTAAAGCGCCACAAAATCAATTCTGATTTGTTCCCTTAAAGGAGCGGCTATTTGTATTATTGCAGCTCTTTAGAAATTGTGAAAGGCAGAAAAACCACCCAGAAAAGGAATTCTTCTTTGCATGAATCGGCTGTGGAATTGATTGTTTTTGTCTTTCTTGTTACCTGGGTTGACAATTTTAGGGCTATTGTGAAAGGACTGAACCATTGTGAAAGGACTGAAACACTAAATAATTCAACCAATAATTGGGTGGGCCATTCCTTTCTTTTCCTTTCAGTAATTAGGTGCCCACTTTTCCATCTTTTCTACATCATTAGACATGCATTAAGTATCTTTGCTCTTTGAACAGCAGCAGCCTGGAAGCTTTTTCCCTGCTTTCCCCAAGAAATGGATTTGTTGCTCCATCAGTTCACTGCTCCAGCAAAATGTAGTTTGAAGCCTTGCAATGCACCAGAAAGCACATTTGATTTTTTTTTAAAGGTTTCTGGGTTTCATTTGCTGTAGAAAGGTCTGGGTTACAGGCCTGTGTCTAGGGAGGGACTGAGCTCTGCTCATTAGAGGGATAAGCTTGATGCTCCCTCACTGCTGTGTGTGGAGCCCCATGATAACCTTAATATGAACTAACTCATTCAAGTTTTACAGATTACCTGTCATAATGTTTCTTGCCATAGATTTCTCTGAAAATGGAATATATACTAGTTTTATATACAGAGGAATAAATTTGTGCTCTCTTACAATGCAACTGCCTGGCAGTGGTGGCTGAAGTAGATGTATGGTGATACAAGAAGCTCATATAAAAAATATGTTCCACACGCAAAGGCATTGAGGCACCACCATCTCATGATTGCTCATAAAGACATTGTCTTGCTCATCAGGTTTAATTTAGACAGCAAAATATTAACGAAAGGCATTTATCTAATTTCTCTGAACTAATTGTGGCCAAAAAGTTGTCTTCAATATGGCAAAGAAACACAAATAGTTATCATTCTTCCTGTTTCTATAATAGTAATCTGTATTTATGCCACACAATTTTACTCACAAAATGCTAAATATGTCCAGGCAAGTAAGTAAAATGAAGCTAAACTGAAAAGGAGGCAAATTTGACAGGTACTTGGATATGTGTTGTCTGCATTGTCTTTTTCAGTAAGTGCCTTGGCTCACTGAGAATAAAGTTCTAAGTGCTGTCCTTATAAATTTCTGGTTTCCAGTGGCCACTCGTGCCTCATAAGAAATTCAGGCTGCAATTCCCTTCTGATTAAGTGAAAGTGAAGTTGGTAATTGATTTCAGGAGAAGGTCATAAGTGTCACTAGAGTATCCCCTAACAGAAGCACAAGACTGTGGGACACATCTGGGTTTTTCTAAACATTTTCCACATCAGTATATCTGTAAATTTTATGGGTTTAGTTTTCAAAGCATGCAATTTTTTTCTGTTTCATTTTCAGTTTGAATGTTTGGTGGCAAGAAATGACTCCACACTGTAATAAACAAAATCACCTTATATTTTTGTCTAGAAGATCAGGAAGTTTGTTTTCCTTATTGTTTCAGTTTCAAAGCCTAGACCAGCATTTGGAAATGTTTTGATGGCACTACTTGGTTGTCAGTCTCAAACCCATGATGGATTCACCTGCTTCCCATACAGGTGCCTGAAGGAGCATCCTGGCTTTTCTCCACAAATTCTGAACAATGAAATCTCTATTTCCTCCTATATGTCTAATCACACTTGGTGTATCTCAATTATCCACATCAAGACATCTCCCTCTTGGAGTTTCTAATGAAGTTAAGAATTTCATTAACTGCACATTTGTTCCATAAAATGTGGTAGGGATGAATTCCCGTACCTAGTCTATGCCTGCTTCTCAATATAAAGGGTGATTTATCATTCTAATCCCTGTCATTACTGCTTGCTACTGTTCACAATGCTCCTTTAATAGTCTTTATTCATGTGCTCTTCCTGTCCCAGTGATTGAGGGAGATACAGAGCCTGGATCTTGTGCTTAATCCCTGTTCCTCTAAGCACCGTTGTAATCACTTCCTCTATGAAATGCTGACCTTTATCTGGATCAACAAGACTTCAGGAACCCTACTGAGGCAAAAATCTTCTTGAGCCTGTAGGGTTTGTTTCCTCCCCCTGCTGCTGCATGTTGTTGTGTAGAAAATGCCTAAAATCACCATGAAAAGGAACCACAATCTTCTAAGGAGTTTCATTACCCCAAAGTGATTTGGGGGGGTTAATATCTATAATTTCATTATAATCACACCCACAGTCTGACAATGCAGTGTGATAGAAAGGAGATATGCCTAGGCTTGGTTCTCACCCTTCCTATGCATGTCTTGGACAATTTTTAATCCATTTCCTAATCTGTTTCTGTACCCTTCAACACTGCTGTTTCCTTATCCCTGGGAGTATTTCTCTGATTTTCATGTGTTTAGCAATTCCTCTTTCTCCATCATTTTCTTGCTCTGCTGTAGCCAAAGTGCAGTCAATGCCACTGGTGTTGGCAGCTAATGAGACATGAGAAGGTTGTATGATTTTGGCATTTTTAGGGCTGAAGTGGGAAGACCAAAGACCCTGATGTACAAGTTCCCTGCCATTGCATTCTCCAAAAACCTGTGTACCAAATTTTGGCAGCAGTGTTTGCTGCAAATACCTACTGCAAGGAATTTTGGCAAGGAGAACATTTTTGTGAGTTCCAGGCACTTCTCAACACTGTTCTTAGCGAGGAGCAGGTGTTAAACAATGGAGAAACTTGCTGAAAACAACCATCATAATGTAGAAGAATTTAATGGATTCATTTGATCTGTCTTTCATAATTATGTGTTTCATAAGCAGGGTGGTCTTTCAGCTATTTCTTAAGTACAATTTGAATTTGTCTTCTTCCCAGTGTAGTGCCCCTTCAGAATGAGGAAGTGGAAGAGTTACCAATAACAACTCTGTTATTGGTCCTTTATTTTCTTTCATTTCCCTGCACTCCTGTCTTTCAGCATGAACACCCAGCATATGCTGACATTATGTGGCTGAATGTTCAGCAGGCTGAGCAGTCCCTGCTGTCAGAGGGAGCTCCCAGAATCAGCCCAGGTAGAGGAGATTCAGTTGTTCAGGTATTAACTCTTGACAGATGAGATCTGAGTCTGGGCTGTGCTTAAGAACTGACAAGTCTCTTCTGATGGCTCCAGCTCCACTCAACCTTGAGTACTAAAGACATTGCATCAAAAACTTCCTCAGGGAAATACATTCGTAACAGTAGGTACTCTTTTAAGAAGCAGTATTAAGCATTTTATTATTAAATTAAGTTGTCTTTGTTTGAGTGGGTGTTAATTTGTTCCATTAATTGTGGAATTCACCTTCAGGCTCCTTCAATTCAAATGAAGTGAAGATTTTTTTTCAGATTTGAAAACATCAAATACTTTATTCCAATCTAGATTCCTGGTACTGACTATCCACTAATCAGTATTTGATGAACGGGTGGGCTTTGTTAAGATATTGCTTTTGACAAATAATTTTTTTTCTGTGCAGGAAATAATTTACTCATTTAAACATAATTTTAATATATTGCTAGTTGACAGCTTTTTTAAAAAATAGTAGGAGAATGACAGCTCTTATTTTTTGTTTTAGCTTCAAATTCTTTTACTTCATGCTTTATAAATCTTAAAGCTTTAGAATAATCTTTCTTAAAGTTTTGGAATTTTTTTCTGGCTTCATTACCTGGGAACTCATGCTCATGCTTAAATTTTGCTTTCGGGGTTTTTTAAAATATATAAAAAAGTGGTGGTTCTTTTTCTACTGCCCAAACCTGGAGCAGGAGAAGGTGATTCAAGTGGGGAGGAGAATGTGAGTGGATTATAAAGATTAAAAGCAATGCTGTAAAAGGGAAAAGATGCTTTTTCTCTGTCTCAGCTGGCCACATGAGCTGTGCATTCATAGCAAATTATTATTATTATTATTGTTATTATTATTGTTCTTGTTATTATTATCAACAACAACAACAACAACAATAACAATAATACTAATATTAATACTACTACTACTACTACTACTACTACTACTAATAATAATAATAATAATATGATAAGCAGTGACCTCAAGTCAGGTAGGGAGCTTGGGGACGGGTGAAGGAGCAGATGTGAGGGTTTGAGATGTGGCCTGTGCCTGTGTGGTTGGTTTTCTTCCCCACCCTGCCATATCAGGTAAAACAGGCTGGCAAAAGTGGCATGGTTCGAACACCCAAAGAAATGAAGTATTTCAGTTCCCTTTGCAAGTGGGTGAGTGTTATAAAGGTTGCAGAGACCTTAAGCAGAAATAAATTGCACCTCAATAAGTGATTTTTATTTTGCTTTATTTTCATTTTGTTTTTAGGATTTGTTAGTTAGCACACAGGTATTTTGCATTGGTTTGCTGAGTTTTCAGGTAACAGGACTTTGGGCTTACTATCTTGACAAAAACCCTATAGTCCCACCTTTGGTAGATTGTTTCCATCTACTCTACAAAAGCTCTACTTAGAATAACACAATAAATTCATCCTCCACACAGTCAGTCCTACCCAATCTGCCATAATTACATCCTATAATGCTTAGCTCTGAAATTCATAGAGATTGCTGCAAAAAGTGGGGACTATCAAAATCCCTGGTAAAGATATAGCCCATGAACAGCAATGAGCTTTAAGTGATGTTGTTTTTTTGTTTTAGTTTCTTTTGGTTTTTTGTTTTGTTTTTTTGCAAGTATAACAGGTGTAGCATTCCTGTCAGAAATTATCGTGTCAGTACGACTTCTTATCCCGAACATTTTCATTTAATATTTATGTCCTGTGGCCATTCAAGCAAAGAACAGAGAGTTTTTCTGAGGGAAAATATAAGACAGCAGCATGTACAGCTTTGGTTTCCCCCAGAGCTTTTTGCTGTGTTATATTCATATTGAATATGATGGCCAAATTAGTCCTTAAGTCAGCCAGCTCCCGTGTGGGTGTGTGGTGGCAGCCCTGAGTGGGACATGAAGACACCAAAGGGATTTGGGAGCAAGTGGAAATTTGTAAGAAAAGCTTTGGAGTCCTTTGCTCTTGTTGTGATGCTTCTCTGAGTTGTATTTTTTGACAGTACACATGAAATGTTGAAAAAACAAAGCTGAAGAGGGATACTCTGGTGTATATTTATGTAGTGAAGTTTTTAGAAGTGATCATGTTTGATTGTTTTGCATGGGACAAATCTAGTGGAGAAAAGATACTCATCCTGTGCAGGGATGTAAATGTGGAATTATGGCAACACTGGTGAACTTCATGTTAATTTTACTGTGTTTTATCCAACATCAAATATCAAGTCTGGTTGGTTTGTTTAAACTGTGTTAACAACACGCTGAAAAACAAATTAATGAACAAACCCCACAAAATGACAACAGAAATTGCATCTTTTGTTTTAGCTTCTAAGTTATGCCTTAAATAAGAAACATTTTATTGCAAATTTTTAGAATGTTGACCTTGGTCAGTGATGGCAGCTGACAGATTCTGGTGTAGATGGTGCCTGTCTTGGCTAAGCCAGCACACTTTCCCAATTGAAAATTATTTTGAAGAATGTGGTTGTCAAATATACTGTCAGTGTAAAACTTGCTGGACATCTATTGGCTAAAGGGTTGTGCAGGCTTTCAGAAGAATTTGAATTTCTTTTTAATAAAAGTCTCCTAAATATTAGAAAAATAAGTAAATATTGTTGGCAAAATTCTGGGAGTTTGTGCTTTCCCTGACCTTGTAAATGCTTGTCAGAAACATAGGGCTGGCTTTTTTTTTAAGACATAGAAGGAAATAAAATGAGAACATCTTAAATAATGCATTAGAATGACAAAACCCAATAGCATCCACAAAATTACAGTAGATGTAAATTCATGGTTTTCACATCACTTTCTAGTGTTCAAGTAAATGGTGTATTTAGAAATTCTTTCTCTTCAAAAATAACCAACAAACCCAAAAAGGAGAACAAACTTATGATCCTGTTAATTGTTCTCAGTAGCTTTCTGGGTGGGAAACAACTTATCATACTGTAATTAAATCATTGAGGCATGGAATAATTAAAGAAAATAATTTTGATAGCTAGAAGAATAAGACAAGGTTAACTCCTAGGTAACATAGAGCAGGAAAAGTGTCTTATCAGCAGCTCAGCAGATTATTATTATTTCTCATCATCCAAGTAAAACTTGGAGTATCCTCACTAGCTCTGACAAAACCTTTTTATTCAAATGTACCTCTAATGTTGTACTTAATGGTTTTGATGTAAGCTTTAAAAATGTCATAGGAACAATTCTAACAAATCATCTTCCTTACATCTTTTGTCACATCACTATACCCACAGAAGTAATTTAAAATAAGAGTATTCCTTTTCATGCTAGGATTTGAAAAAGGGAGTGAGGAAAACAATCTAAAGCTGTTTCTATGGAAAAAAGAAAGGGAAGAAAGGAAGGAAGAAAAGAAAAGAAAGGAAAAGACAAAAGAAAAGACAAAAGAAAAGAAAAGAAAAGAAAAGAAAAGAAAAGAAAAGAAAAGAAAAGAAAAGAAAAGAAAAGAAAAGAAAAGAAAAGAAAAGAAAAGAAAAGAAAAGAAAAGAAAAGAAAAGAGACCCCAAACTGACTCCTCTGTTTCTGGTATGAACTGGAGCATTCCCAAGGCTGGCCTGAATTTTTATGGTTTATGACATTTCCCATTTCTTAATATCCCAAATGCAATTTCTGTGTCTTTGGCAGAGCTTTTCCCAGCAGGATGGTACAATTGCTGTGGAGCTGGGCTGCAGATGGAATTTCTTATCCCATGGAAGTCTTTCAAGGCAGTTTTTTCCACTGCCCTCTCATGTGGTCTGACCAAACTGAGCCAGGACAGGGACATTCCAAAGTAGCATTGCCAAAGCAAACCTTACAGAAGTAACCAGATATTTTTTCCTTTTCATGTGAGAACTAAACCACAGAAATAATGATACTTTTTGGACAGTTCATTTGGTTGGTTTTCTTCAGTAAAGCAGGTGCTGTCAGATGTAGAAATGCCTGTACCTAACAGTTTTGCTCCTTAGTTTGGTGATGGAAAAGCTTTTGTGCAAATTCAGAAGCCTTGCCTTGAAGAAAATGAGAAACAAAAAAGGGGTTTTTGAGTAAAATTTATTTTCTTTTGCCTTTATCCATCATTTTCTGATAGTCAGAGGGAAAAAGCCAACAAGAAAAACAAGAAATTGAAAATCCACTTATATATATTAATAAGAGAGGGAAAGCAATTGGATTGCGCCTTTCCCATGAAGTTCAGACAGCACTGGACATTTGAAGTGATGGGAAGGATTTATGTAAACTAAACAGATGAATACCTTGTGTAAACTCTTAAAAGCTTTTTTTCCTCTCTCTAGAAGTTCACCATTCCAGTTTTAGTTGTTTTTTGTAAGCCTCGAAGCCAAAGGAAAGAATCCTTAGTCCAAAGATCAGAACTTTTATGGAATAATAAAAATATGTTAAAAAAAGGGGGAACAAAAGTAGCTATAAAAGCTAGCAAATACACTGAGCAGATGTTTTGGACGATGTTCAGTTTAGAAGCTGATTATTAAAACAGTTAATATTTTAAAATTATTTATAATTGAGTACTGGTAGAGTTCCGTGCCTGCTTTTAATATTTATGTAACCATATAATGTGCCCATCCTGGTGCATTTGGAATCAGTACAAAACCTCCCATTTAAATTATTGGCTCACCATATAGTTTCAAATACAGCAGAAGAGACAATGGTTTAGAAAGCTTTTGTTATTAGAAAAGGAACTGTTCCCTTGACATTTTACAGTGACAAGCTAACTGCAGCAAAAAGAATAATAAAAATACACTACAGGCTTTAAACAATCTTTCTCTATTTTCTTTTTTTTTTTTTTTTTTTCTAAAATAACTGCTTCTCAAATGCCCATAATACCTTTGTTATCTGCAGAATTGAGATCTTTATCAAACAGTTGATTTTCTATTTGTGTGGATTAAGATAATGGGTAATTTAGATTGGAAGGGACGTCTGGAAGTAATTTAGTCAATTCTCCTGCTTGAAGTAGGTGTTGAACATCAGTTTGCTTGTTTCCTCAGTAGGTTGCCAAGGCATGGATCTGATCAAGTTTTGAATATTTTCAGAGATGGACGTTGCACAGACTGTCTAGGCAGCCCATTCCAGGGTTAAATCTCTGTGATTATCCTGATGGTGTGAGAGGTTTTCCTTGTATCTGCACAGCATTTCTTGTGCCCCACTTTCTGTCCCCTTGCAGTGTAGCATCCAATAAGTCTTTAAATTTGGCTTTGGCTTTCAGTTTGGAGGCTGGTAATGTTAAGGATGATGCCACTGTCACAGGGTGCCCATTGGGCTCTTATTCTTCCTAGCAGTAGCTCTAGTAGTTGTGTTTGTTTCATTTTTTTCCCCATTTATTTCTTCTTAGAAACCCTGAAAAAGGTTCCTTCAGAAAGGATTAAGAGTTTTTTGCACCCTTTCCAGGTTGATGTAGCATTAAGAGGTTTGCAAAACCCAGTTTTCCTCCCGGGTGCTTTGCAAGGTGAAAAGAAGGATTCCTTGATCTCCTTTACTGGCCTTGCATCTTGGCAAAGAAAGCACAGCAAAACTGCCTCTTATTTTTGATAATTTTATGGGTGGGATGTTGGCAAAGGAGGGTTATATGGCTGCAACAACACATCTGAGCACATACAGTCTCACTTCTCACTTTTTCATTCCTCGCCTGTCATAAGTGAGGAGTAGTTCTAGAAAGATTAAGATAATTATTTGACTAATACTGAAGGAAGACAAGAATTTGGCCCTTGCTATTTAGAGTGTTAAATACAAGTGATGGTACAAAATGTTGCTGGAAGAGTGTGTACTTGTGCTGGTAAACAAGGAAGAGTGCCAAGTCCCAGAGCATGCTGTCCTCAGGAGGCTCTCTGTCCATAGAATAGCTTTGAATTTAACCAAAATCTGTTTTTCTTATAGAAAAAGATAAAGCTTATATGTGAATTAAATTGATATAGTTAAAGATGGTCCAAGAAGGTAAAGTTTATTTGGCACTAAATATATCCAGCCCCCTCAACTGAGGAACTGAGGCACTGAGGTTTAGTAATTTACATTTGGTTTGAACTATAAGCCTCAAAAAAATACTCCATATTTAATTAATTTTAAAGCAGTTTGTCTTTTGGAACCTGTGAATTGCTTTCAAAGACTTTACCTTATGCCAGCTTTTTCCCTAACTTCTGTTTTACATGGTATTTGCACTGAGTTGCTGTCTTATATCAGAAGTACTTATCTCTTTAGAATGCCATGTAATTTCCTATGAGCAGCTGCTCACTATAGCTGTGCTATTTTTTGACTGAAATTTAATAAAACTTCAGTATTTTCATAAAAGATTTGATTGAAATATTGAATGCTTAGTTGTCTGTCATGCATTTCAAGAGCACAGGTCCTCACTATATGCCTATGACCACTTCTTTAGAGGTAAATATATTTCAGGTTTCTGTAAAATGTGATGAAATTAAAATGTAAGTTGAAATAAAAATATCTGTAATCCCATGTTGTATTGTCAGTACATGGAAGTATAACCATGTCTTAGCAGTCATTTATGACTCATTTTCTTTTTTCTTTGAGAAATAAACATATTTCAAACTGTTTTTTCCTCCCCTTTGTAGAGCCAGTATAGTGCAGAAGCGCATAATTTATTTTCAAGATGAAGGCTCTCTCACCAAAAAAATCTGTGAACAAGGTAAGGTAAAGTAAAATATCTCTTTGACTTCTTCATTGTGTTTTGCATTTTTCTCTTAACACATTGTCTCAAATTAAAATTTGGAGGTCTTGGACAGTTTCATCCAGGTTCAGATTTGGGATCTTCCATTCAGTTATGTTCTTCCTTATCACATATACTCCAAATCATGAAATCTTCCTTGACTCCCCCTAAAGTGCTACTTGCAATTTTTCTACCTGCTCTTTGTGTGATACCTGTTGGCTTCCAAGGCACTCTGTTATTGAATCATGGGATATTTCATCCTTTCCTAAACCTAAACATTGCACTTGGTTATTGCATCCCACTGGAGAATTCATTTACTTTGTCTGATCAGAAATTTCAAGCTCATTGTGTTTTGAGATCAGCTGAGGTTTGTCCTTATCAGATAAAAACCAGAAACAAACCCCTTTTGAATCTGAAGATAATTGAAATACTAATGCCTTCTAATTGAAAATTGTGGATTTAAATCATTCCATCCACTTATAAATATGGTACAGATATTTCAGGCTTGTCCTTTAGTCTACCAGCAAACTGAAAACTAAATTAAAAAAAACCCCAAACCCATGTTTAACCCATGCTCAGATTTATTTCCTGGAGTATTTATTATGGCAGCTTCACTGTCCTCACTGGTTTGGAGTTGCAGCCATTTTCAATGGGTGCTTTGATGCTTTTTCAGACTCAGCCTTGGAAGGTGTGACTGACAAACCAATTTTAGACTGTTGTGCCTGTGGTACTGCCAAGTACAGGCTGACTTTTTATGGAAACTGGTCAGAAAAAACACATCCCAAAGATTTTCCACGTGAGTATCACTCTTTTGCTTGTACCACACAGGGGCCCTGAGGAAGGTTGAAGCAGGTTGTGTGACACAGCGTCACTTATTTACAGCTCAGCAGAGTAAATGATGACATGTATGGAATCCTGCTGGCACTCAGCATTGAAAATCAATAGATCTTTCTGCACTGTACATTATCTGCACATTCTATTGATTTGCCTGACATTTTGAACTAAGATGAGTGTGAGGTTGTGTTTGCAAAATGTCTTTGTGGGGCAAAAGGTTCCTTCCCTTTTTTTCTGATTGAAAGCTTAGAATGGCTTATAATGTAGAGGTAGGAAAGGAGATTTTAGGAAAAAAGTCCACAAAGGACAGGCAACACACTTATATTTTGATTTTTCAGCCATGCCAATCTACCTAGTTCGTTTTACTTCAAAGTATTTTGAATTATTTCAGTTAAATTTGGTGAGTTTTGAATCTTGCTGCCCAAGGATATTGATTGTAAATATAGATCAAAGAATACTCTGTCTTCTTTTTCTTTGTTGGTAGAATACCCAGATAAAAAACACCTTCTGAACTTGGCCTCTCTGGGTTTTTAAAGTGTCTGAACTACAGAATCAGTATTTTTGTTGCAAGTTTGCTTTCTGCAGTTACCCAAGTATCTGTAAAAAGCTGAAGTTACAAAATTGTGTATTATGCATTTGGTCTTTCATTACTGACTCCACAGTCTGTGGAAAAAAAGGCCAGGAAAGTAATTAAGAATATGAGTCATATTTACAGGTCTTTAAACTTTGTTATGTTTTCGTGGCTGATCTTTATTATAGAGGCTTTTTAATGTTGATTGAAAAAAATATTATTGTCACAGTGTCAGAATATCCTCATATAACTCAAATATGGTTTGCATCAGCTCAAATTTTAACAGCCTAAGCAATGTTGCTTGTGTTGGGTTTGGAACACAGCATTGTTCAAATCCTATTGGTCAGCATAATGGGGGGGAGATAAAACAAGCAAAACCAATAATTGCAGCATTGCTCTTTCAGGCTGCTGGAAGATTTAAACATCTGCTGAGTGTGAACTTTATGTGCACTATTTGCATGGATTCAGCTGGTGGTTAGAAATAGGCCATGAGAAAAGGACTGAGATCTAGGAAGTTACTGTGGCTTTTTCTTTTCTTTTTCTCTTTTCCTTTTTCTTCTTCTTTTTCTTTTTTTACTTGTTTTTCTTCTTCTTCTTCTTCTTTTTCTTCTTTTTCTTCTTCTTTTTCTTCTTCTTTTTCTTCTTTTTCTTTTTCTTCTAAGTTGGTGAACTCATGAAAGGTATGGCTGCATGATGGAAACTAAGTAAGTTGCAATAGTTTGCCTGCTCTCTCTCCCCAGTTACAAAATGGTGAATTAAATCAATATTTTACTTAAACTGGAAAAGTAAAAAAATAACCATTTGGTACTTACACGATTAATCACAGCAATAACAGCTAATAAGATTTTGCATTAAAATTTCTGAAAGTTGAGGGAAAGATCTCATCCAAATATAGTGATGTTCAAAAAGGAAACCTAGTCATTGGCATTATTCTTAAAATTGTTGAGCTTGTGCAGTAATTACCTGAAAATAAAATGGTATTCATTGTGGACTGTGGTAAATCACTAATTATTTGCAAGCCACCACTTAAAAAATTTTGCTCTATTCTTGTACCACCAGTAAGGTTGGAATAGAAAACAGATAATAAACTTTGTATTTCACATATTTTCTTTATCTCCCAATTTGCTTTAAAAAACTCTAAAGAGGGTTTGCACTTTGTGCAAAGCAAAGCATTTATTTTCTCTGGGTATCATCCATTTTTGACAACAGAAATCCATATCCTCATCATCATGATATGGTATGAGCACATCTATGAGATGTGTCACAGGATAAATTCTCATGTTGTGATGGGACCTTTTCCTGCAAAAAAATGCACATATAAGTGTGTTGATAAATTGAGAAGCTACTCAAAACTACAAGAATTAAGTGAAATAACAGCACTGGAAAGCTGTCATTGTTCTGCTTGCTGCCTTAAGAGTGAAAACAGCTCTGGCTTGTGCTGCTCAGATTGTGTCATTCAGAGGAGTTTTTTGATGGTGAGAGGAAAAAAGATTAGGAAATACCAAGTTTTCTCTTTGTTCTCACAAAAAAATAGATGGTTTGAAGGGAGGAGTGAAACATTTGCAGACGTAGCAGAGTTTGGTGAACAGTTTTGGGTGGGTTAGGTAGGACTTTGAGCAGCTCATTGGGCAGGTGGGTGGGCCAGGAGCTTTCTCTGTAGAGTCAGTGTCTTTGGGAAGGGCTCTTGGGTGGAACAGGCTGTGCCACGATTGCACAGGCATCAGACCTGTACTGGCCAGGACAGTGAGGGAGAGAAGCTTTGGAGCACAGGGAATAATCTCTTCTCCTTTTGACTAAAGACTTCCAGGGGCTCAGGTTCCTTTTGATGGTGACACATTTTTGTTTTGTAGGGACTGTTCTCTTTCCAAAAGCTTTAGTGATGTTAGTGTTCAGGAACACATAATCACAGAATAACTATATGCAGGTGCTTTTACTAAGAGCTCTGGGTGTCAGGGGTACACAAACCCAAATCTGACTCTGACATAGTTTCAGGCCAAACATATTTTACGTTCTATCGTTATATAAATTACATAATAATTATTAAACTTACATTGTTCTATTGTGTACATTGATTTCATCCAAGCATGGATTTCTCGTGATCCCCCTCAAACCCCTAACATAGTTTCTCATAATTCTTTAAACAATAATTATATCTAATCACATCTAACAATTATATCATTTATCATATACTGACTGCACAGGTGCAGTTTCACATAATCTAGCAAATACAAGGCCTAACATTTCCCAGGGCCTACAAGCCTAACTTTCTTTCTAGCTCCCTGAATTTTCAGTGATTTTAAAATCTTATACTATCAGTGTCACTGGCTGTGATGCCTTAAGGAGATGGAACAGAGGCTAGATGGAGTTAAGGGGAATAAAGTGGATATTTATTGCAGTGCCTTCAAAGGCTGCACTCTGGCAGTACTGGAGCCACATCTGTGGCTCTGCCTGGATGGCTCCAAGATGGGAGCAAAAGAGGGCTTGGTCATGAGATCTCACATTTTTATAACTTTTAGTCCACTTGCATATTGGAGCTAATTGTCCAACCACAGCTCCAGCCCATGCAGTCCCATCCTGCTTGTTTTTCTCTCTCCAGCCCACGTTGTTTGTGCTCTTGGGCTGAGATTTGGATCATTTGTCCTTGGTGCCCAGCTGGAGAAGGAATTGTTTTGTCTCCCTGCTCTGTGCAGAGAGCTCACCATCCCCTCATATTAAGCCCAGACCCACACACTAAAGCAGCACAGAATGTCAAAATATAAAACCTAAACCTGAGGCATTAGCTGTGTTTCAGGGTGAGCTGCTGGTGCCTTTTGGGACAGCCAGACCCCTATGTCAGGAGGAGAGGATGGAGTTCCCATCACTGGGGCTGAGGGACAGCATCTCCCTGGGCTTTGGCAGGTGCCACTGCAGATTTCAGGAACAATTGCTAGATCTTAGATCAAGAAACCAGCTCCTGACATTGCAGCTCCTGAGAGCTCCTCTTCAGCTGTGGAGGAGGGAAGGTTTAGTTTTGGTTTTTTCCACACATATTACTGATTCATTTTAGTCGATTCTGAAAACATCAGGACTACTACATTCAGAGTTCTTTAAGTGTATTTTGGTCAAAGTTTGGACTAGGGAAGTTATGAAGGCTGTGTTTGCTGTGTTTGCTGCTCTGCTAGGTCATCTCTCTCATCTATCTATTTTGCTTCCTATGTTTTTCTATCTTTTTTCCCCTGCTGTTGGTGTTCATTTTTTATTTCTCATCTATTTTCTAGTCTACCATGATTAGGTTCCTGCATCTGACTTTATACAATTCTCTGCACTGTCCTTTTCAATTTCATTGTTCCACCTCTCACATCTTAAATTTGCATTCCTTTTCTTTACTTCATTATTCATTTTTCATTCATTAATTCAGTTTGCAGCTGTTTTTACTGCTGCTCTCTACCTTTTGCATTGTGAAGAAAAATGATAAATATTGTCTCACTCCATCATTCTGACTCCCTCATCTCCTACAGTCTTTGCCTTGTTATCAGACTGTCTGCTTATGTTAGCAGTTCATTTTCTCACCCTTTTCCTTTAAGCCCATATATCTGCAGAAGGTTACTTGACACTTAAGTGAATTAATTTTTATTTCCAGGACTGTGGGACTTCTGTGACCCCTTTTTTCTGCTCAATTCTCTTTTCAGTTCCATCATACTTCCCTAACATCTTTTTCTTTATACTTTTTTCCTTTTTTTTTTTCATTCAACAAGACAAGAAACAAGAGCTCTACAGCTGAGCTCTACAGCTCTTACATTATGAGAAATCTGAGCAAGAAAACTCAGTGAATATAGAAGAAGTACATAGATATACAGAAAAATTTACAGATTGAATACAGAAAAATTTACTTCTTCACTGCCTTCAGTAAGGAAAAAACTTGCTTTTAAAACTGAGGGTGACCACTGAAACAGGTTTCCTTCTCAAAAATATTAGACGTAGAACCTTAAAATTAAAGGTTGCTTAAACTTCCTGAAGTGAAATCTTTGGTGAGAAAAAACAATTCTAATCCTGTTGTTTTGAGGGGCTGCTTTAAGCTCAATTTCTGTCACTCACTGCCTTGTTCTCACTACTCTGAAGATGTATGTTGGTGTAGTGAGAAGTGGCAGCATGCAAAAGCCTCATGAGTGGGGACTTCCAAGCTTTATTAGAAGTCAGGAATTATTGTTTGAGGCTGTCTCAAGGCATCTTATTTTGTTTTGTTTTTCTCCCCAAAAAGGACGCACCAACCACTGGTCTGCCATCATTGGCAGCTCCCACTCCAAGAACTACATCCTGTGGGAGTATGGAGGATATGCCAGTGAAGGGGTCAAACAAGTTGCAGAGCTGGGGTCCCCAGTGAAGATGGAAGAAGAAATTCGACAGCAGGTAGGGGCATTTTGGTGCTCACTTTAAAAAAATGGATCTTCCCTTGGCCTGTGAAAAATTTGTCATTGGAAATGTAATTTTGCTGAATAATTCTCAGTTCGGTGGAGAAGGAGTTCTGCGTGTCCTTCTTGATTCATTCTTACGCTGGCAAGGGTTTTTTTCCAGGAAAGGACAAGTAAGTTGGAACTTACAAAATCTGTGTGCCATGTAAAGCAGAAATCAGAGATGGCAAAGTGAAAATCACCTTTTCAGGCTTAATTGTGAAGACAATTTTTTAAAAGAAAACTTTGAAGACAGCAAGCAATACCCCTGCCTTAAAATAGAGAATGATTATTTATCATTTAGATTCACTTTGTAGAGTGCTGCATTTTTCTTCTTGATGAATTCCCTCATTTTGTGTTATACAAGTATCTAAAGTGCTGTGTTTCCCTACTCATCATTATTTATGTGGCACAAGCATTCTTTCCTTAATAATCTCTTCTACAAAGAAAATAATCTCTTCCTTAATGTTGAACACGTGCATGAAAACCTCTGTACTTTTCTTCACTTTTTCTACATTTGTGTGGATCTTTCCTATATTTGACACTTCTGAGGATGAAGTCAGCAAAAATAAAAGCAGAGTTCAGGATGATATTGTGGGTTAATCATTCTCCCTTTTGTTAACTGCTGCATGTTAAAAACACAGTATTTTGAGACCTGCAGGGTAGGTTGTATACAGGGTTACACTGAGAGACACAAAAAAATTTCAATTATATTTATGTAAACAGCATAAAACAACTTCAAAGACTGTTTTGAAAAAACTTATATAGCCAAAGGATTTGTGTGCTAAATTTAATTTGCTTTCTTGTGATTCTTAAGTGTATATAATCATGGTACAAGAACATCTGGTGTATTTGACAAGAAACTCCCAAAGCCAAGAAAAATAAAATAAGACCAGCTAAAAACTTAATATATAAAAGGGATAGAAAAAAAATATGAAGGGGAAAAAACAATCTCAGTGTAGGGTGAAATGTGATCATGGACACATTGCCTCTTTAAACCATAATAAACCTTGGTATACCTGGAAATAGAAAGTAGGCCTTGATCCTATGCAGGAAAGTGGCTGGGTTTTATCCCAGCAAAATAATATAAACACAGATGGATTAAAATTGTAGCGGAGAGTTATATATACCACATGTAACTTATAATTTTTGCTGTTTACTTGGAAAAATCAATATTTTCTTGTAGTAGGCCCATGTGGAATGAAGAAATTCAGCAATTTTGTATAGAAGAAGATCATTTCTGTTGCAGTCTTGGTGAATACTTTATAAACAGGGGATTGGCACATCTGATTTGGGACTGTACAAAGACTGGGCCTTCTCCTGAAGCAGCAGGAGCAAGAGAAGGATGTTGGGTGAGGAGCAAGAAGAGGTGCACTTGGGAAAAGTCAGGCTGAGGACTGGGAGAATGGCAGAGAATTTGAAGGGAATATAGGGGGGAAAAAATGTAAATCACGCCTCTGCTTTCCAAATCTGGCTTCTTTGTCATTATGTGCCATATATTTGCAATGAGGGGATGTGTTTATACACTGGATTTAAATCAGAGGAGACTGTGACTTTTGGAGTGTATCAAATAGATAAATGGCTACAACTTCAGAGGCTGCTGAGACTGAACACGGAATTAGTGAACATCACAGTTAATTCCAGCTTTGGGATGTCTGATTGGGCCAGCCCTGGTTCTCCTGGGTCAGTTTTTCCAGGTAATCAGCTGGTATTCTGCTTGGATCTTACCTAGAATGGTGCAGCATTTCATCAAGTGCCATAACATTTTTGTTGAGTTTATTTGAGGTTTTTTTTTTTTCTTTTTAACATGTGCTTAAGCGGCACTGAAACTTTTGAGAGATTTTGAAGTAAAATTCTGCAACCAAAACAGCAGAGCAATGCCAGGAGCTAATTTGCTGACATTTAAGTCAGGCTGGTATTTTTCTCTTTTTAATTGCACTTTGTCCTTTGCAATATCCCCACCTGCCTTGAAATTTGATTTGTTTCCTTCCTCACATGTTCCAATCTACCTCAGGATCTCTTTGTTCCTTTTTCATTTCTTATTTTACCTTTCTTCCCCCTCTCTGCTGTCCTACCAGCCTTGTGTTGATGGGAGGATGCAATTCATTTAAATCACTCTCCAAGCAGCTTTTGAAAACACAGGAAAGGCAATTTTTGTTTAATTCTGATGCCTGGACTTAGAGCTCACTCACTGCAGTTGGTGCACTTCTTCCAGGTCCACACTTAGAACTGGGAATTTGCTGTGTGTCTGCTGAGTTTTGTAGGCAGTTTCTTAGGTGAGCACACAGACACTTATTTTCTGGGAATCAGAAAAACAGAAACTTCCACAAACACAAAAAGATTTGATCTGCAGCCTTAGAAGATGCTTAAATTGATGTAAAAACGCAACACACAGACATTAAGCAGAAAAATCATAAATGTTTCTATGGTTATAAGTAAGAATATGCCTTAAGTAAGTAAGAAACTGTTTTAGGTAAGATAGTAAAGAATTTATAAGTTAGGGGTGTGGTTGTATAGAATAAGCTAAGAGTTAAGAAATTATAATAAAAACTTCTATATAGACATGAGACAGAAACCCATTAGATAAAAGTAGCCACAGAAATAAGTAAAGGTAATAAGTTAGAAAAGCAAAATAAACACTGTGATAACTGTCTATTAGTTTAAAAAGTTAGACATCGTCTTGTAACAAAGACTTGTAACTACTCTTAAACTATGACCAATAGCTTACTCCTTTAAAATCTCAGAACCTCTAAAACTAATGTTATCTAAACAATAACTCATTCTTAACCCAAAAATAATCCGATCCCTTCATTTTTAACAACAATGATAATACTTATGTAACCAGCATCTGTCACTGAAATTACCTGAGGTTTTATTAAAGGAAAAAAAATCTTATTATTTTGGGTTTTATTACAAAAAAATTACAGTGTATAAAACAAACAAACAAACAAAAGGTCTTTCTTTCAAAGAGCTTTGTTAAGAAGTGTCTTAATAATTATGTCTCATTAAATGGAAGATCCTCAAGCATGAACATTTTGCATTCTGTATTTACCAGCTTCAGACAGGAAAATCGAATGACCCCATTCTTCTGTGGAAGAATACAGCACTGCTTTACAAAACAGGTCATAAAATGATAACTATTCAGCTAAAATACTGAAATTACTTTTAAAAAAATCAATCAACCAAGATGAATATAACGATGAATTTACTTTAATTTTTACTTTCTTTCTTTTTTTAATTAGAAAAATCCAAATCAGGACTATTTTGTAAAGATAAATGTTTGTATGGATTCAAAGCAATTACATATTTTTTTCTATAGAAATTTCTTGCTGTTTCAGGTTTCACCTCCAATTCACACATACAATTTAAATTATCCCGTGTCTAAAACTTTACAAGCATCTTCCTGGAAAAAAGAACTTGCTGTTTTGAAAGGTCTGGAGGCACACTCAGCTTTCATCTGAGGATGCTGAAGACAAACTAAAAAGTCATCTCAAATGCAGAATGCTGCATCCTCAGCAGCTTTTTCTCCTGTCTGGCACCTGGGGCTGCTCTGCTTTGTAAAGAGCCTGTGTGGGGTTTTTGCATGGATACTCCTGGACACTGTAAACTTGCTCTGCAGTTTGTTTATCTGGGAGAACTTCAAGGAACTAATCAGCCTTTTTGGTAAACTGTTCCTGGAAGCCTGGAAGGAAAGCAAGGGCACATCAGAGTTTTGCTAAAACAATCTGTCAAGTGGTTGATGTGTACAATGGGATAATACAAGCGTTGGATTTCAGGGGTTATAAATGAACAAACAAAGGCTGCAAGAGGAGTCATGTGAGGGGGAGAATGTGCACTGACCTCACATCCCTCTGAGATGTATTCACACTTCCACTTTTTTTTGAGAAATTCTGGTTTCCCCCAAACCCTTTATTTGACAAACTGGCTCATAGGGAATGAATGCAGAATTTGAAAGAAAAATTCTGCATTCAAATTGGGATTTCTCTGTTTAAACACATGACCAGACAAACAAGATGGTTAAAGCATGAATCAGAAGTAGTAAAGTGTAATTCAAAATCTCATGTCCTAGGCTGATGAAAAAAAGACTAAAATAGAAACATTGTTTTAAACATTTCACCTTAAGTGAAATAATTTGGTTTTGCCTAATTATTTCTGAATAAATATTCAGTCATTTTGCCACCAATTCTTTTTTAAACCAATATAAGAAATATTCTGCAGCTTGCATCTTTCTCCAGAAAATGCAGTGTGCACTCTCTGCTTCCTGTGGAGCCACAGAGCTGACATTCTTGCAGGTTTGGTTTAATGCCCTCTGAAATGTCTTTTAGTGGGATGACTCTTTAGTTTGTCTTCAGCATCCTCAGATGAAAGGTGAGTGTGCCTCCAGACCTTTCAAAACAGCAAGTTCTGTTTTCCAGGAAGGTGCTTGTAAAGTTTTAGACACGGAATAATTTAAATTGTGTGTGTGAATTGGAGGTGAAACCTGAAACAACAAAAACTTTCTATAGAAAAAAAAATGTGTAATTGCTATGAATCCATACAAACATTTATCTTTACAAAATAGTCCTGATTTGGATTTTTCTAATTAAAAAAAGAAAGAAAGTAAAAATTAAAGTAAATTCATCGTTATATTCATCTTGGTTGATTGATTTTTTTAAAAGTAATTTCAGTATTTTAGCTGAATAGTTATCATTTTATGACCTGTTTTGTAAGGTAGTGCTGTATTCTTCCACAGAAGAATGGGGTCATTCGATTTTCCTGAGGCTGGTAAATCACCTGAATTACAAAGAGGAACCTGCAGGATATTGATCACTTTTTTATTATAGCACTGGGCAAATTATTGTGTTTACTAAAACCAGCTCAAAAGTTTGCTTTTTGAATCAGCTGTTACTGTGTGCTTAGGGAAGTTAAAATCTGCCAGCCAGGGAGGTTCAATTCAGGTCATTTGTGCTTGGCAGAAGAGCTGAAAATTCTCCCTAAACCCTCCATCTCGGAGACCAGGAAACACCTGACAATCCCTGGGAATTAGGCTGGGAATTGCACTGGGAAAACTGATTTTTCTTGAAATAGTTCCTTCTGTGTTTTGTTTAAAGGAACTAAAAAATTAGTGACAACATGGGTGGCTTGGCCTTCCTTGGAGGAAGACACTGAGAGAAGTGAAGGGAATTAGATTATTTTGCCATGAACTGAAGTTTATATTCCTGCTGCTGTTGTTACTCAGGGGAACCAGAAGGAATTGGCCACCTGAGATGTTTCACCTTTGCCTGACCAAACCTTCAGTGAATGGCACCAACATCCCCAACAGAGCTCCTTTCTCCTTAGTCCTCAGGGAGGGCATTTTTGCTCCCATGCAGGTTTCAGAGGCCTCTCCCTGTGGAAAAGACAGGAAAATTATTGTGGCCATAAAGGCTGCTATGAAAAGCACAGCTGCTGCTCTTCCAGAAGCCCTTCAGGTTTCTGTGTAAAGCCCGAAGAAATTCAGTGCTTTTGGACTTGGTGTAGCAGTGAAGTAGCAGGACTCTGGCCCAGCATGCTTTCCATTTTAGTTACAGCCTGACAGCATGGTTTTAATGGGGTATTTATTTTAATTCTGGGCAGATCAAGCTGCTTGGTTGTAAATTGGCTTCTAGGCTTCTCTTTGCTCAGTCAGACTCCTCTGCACTCTGTGCATCCACCTCTGCTGTGAATTATGGTCCTTTTTAATACTTTTTGAAAAGGCTAGATGGTAGATTTATCATGTTTTCCTTTTGGAAGATGTACCTTATATAATGATTCAGAATCTTTGGCATTTTGAAAATTAGAAATTTTGAAACCCTTGTATACTGTGCTAAATTTCATAAAGTATTTCTTCCAGAAAGAAATAGTTGTCTACTTATGTCCTAAAGAGAAGCTTTATGTGCCAATAAATAACTCATACAACAGGGCTCAGAACACCTCTTCCAGGGGGGCTTCCATCTTTTAATTAACTTCTGTTGGAATCTGTAATTAGAATGATTCAGTTGGTATTGTTTTCTTTTTAAAAAACAGCAACAAAAAAAAGTTCATCCCAGCTCCATTATTTTTTTAGTATCTCATCATAATAAAGATGCACTTCCCTAATAAGAAATTAGGTGATGCTGCATTCTGTGCCAGAAAACACCTTTTGCTAGTCTAAAAACCATTGAAGATAATGACTCTTTCACAAAATTAGGTTCTGAAGAACCATTTTTAAGTGGTGTATTATTTTCTGGGCCAAAACATGAACAATTCAAGCAGCTCAGCCAGTAAAAACTGAATAGAAAAACTGGAGTCCTCTGAATATATCATTGTGCTGTGGATAAGCTCTCAGTGATTAGGGCACAGTCCTTGTGCCACAGTTGCTCCATGTGTGGTTCTTCTGTCTGTAGGGTTGTGATGGCTGGCAGATGTTGAACATATTTTGTATAAAATGTCTTTTTTATTATTGTGGTCCTCTCCCTGGTTTGGAGGACAAGGCAGAATATAATTTCAAACTTTTATTTAGCCTTTGGTCGAAACTTTAGCAAAATAGTGGCTTAGTTAATAGTGTCTTTTTTCTTCAATTATTCCTGCCTTCCCTCGTCCCTTGTCAGCTTAAGGCTTTCTTTCTGATAATAAACAGGGAGAGATAACATTTGGAAAACTAAACCTTTTTCTTTTTTGCTTTAATCTTCTGTGCCTTTAACATTGATTAACCATTGCTATTTGATTAATCAATATTGCATCATAAGTTTTGATTCTTAAAACTCTACCTTGTCAGCTCTCATCTTGTGAATTCCAGAGGTTTCACACCTCTAACTTTTATAGGAGTCTTCGAGTTTTGCACTCTGAATTACTCAGTAATTGATATTGAATGATTTGCATAACCACACAATGAGTTATGGTGTTAAGTTAGATCAACATTTAATTGCTCCTTCATTTTTACCTCAATTTGCCTTGCTGTTTATTTTCTTCTAATCATCACAGACCCTCCATTTCTGATAAAACAGGGAGAAACACACCTATTTCAGTAAAATCCACTAATCAGGTTCTCTTTGAATAAAAGATCTTCAAACATTTTTTTTCCAGAAGACAGATCCATCAAGAATAAAAAAAGTAGGCTTTACTCAAAGACCCATCTTCTCAGGAAATTCTGATACTAAATTGTGTGGAAATGGGGCCTATCAAAATTCCTACCCTTTTTCCAATCTCTTTAGTAACTAAGAGGCCCACCAAAGCTTGTGAAGATTTTATCTGGCTCTTTCATAGCTATCTGGATTGCAGCAAAGCAGTGCTAAGTGAGGAAACATTTGCTCCTGATAGATCCATCCCTTTGGGTGGCATGCAGTAATTTCAGTTCTCCAGCACATAGACGTAGAAGTCACAAGGAAATGTCACCTGTTTCGGACAATATGATTGGATTGCTGGACATCATTTGCTAATTTTAGTATTTTAAAATATCTTGCCTTTTCATTTCTTGCAGTTAGATCTTATCATGCTGTTCTGCTGCATCATAATTATTACCTGTAGCAGATTCATCCAGTGGAAAGATGTGATTAAATGACTTTCAAATTATTTCCCTTCAGTCTATCACTGCAGTATTTTTAAAACATGAGAATTTCAGATGATTCTTCATGTGCTGCTGTTACTGAGGGACAGCAGAAGTTCAGCACTCCAAAGCCAGACTTTGTTTAGGGAAATTATTTGTGTTAACTGCAACTATTTTGGTTTGGAATAGCAGCTCTAAATCCTGACATTTGAGTGACTCTGAGGCACTCAGAAGCTACCTTGCAGCAGCACAAGCAGAATGTTAAGTAACAAAAACTGGAGAAGAGGCAACACCAATAAAATTGAGTTGTTTGCCAGGCATGCAGAGCAGATGGTTGGGCTCCTCCTCCTGTGGGAGACCCTGCACAGACTCCTGTGGACTTCAGCAGAGTTTGCTATTAAAGGGTCAGAGTACCACTGAAAATTAAATTAGGGACAAGTCAATTTCCCTCTGAGTGTTTTCATCTGCAGTGGCTGGAGCTGTAATTAAAATGCAGTGGCTGAGGAGCTGGTGGCATTCAGCTGCCTCTTAAGGAGATGCTGCAAAGGCTAAACAAGGGTCTGAACCCTCATTAGCAGCATTTGTCAGGAACCACAGGATCTTCTTTGTTTTCTCTCTTGTTGCATGGTAAATATTGTTCAAAGGAACAGCATGCAATAACAGCTGAGGCTGAAGAGTCCTACAGCTCATTTGCCTTGCAAATGCTTAATTATTCAGAGAAATTTTCAACATAAACAAAAACTAAGGAAATAACCCTCAATGCAAAGACTGTCATTCTGGGATTAACTTTTTTTTGGGGTTGTTTGCTTAGGAACCTCAGTTCAGACCTGTCACTCTTTATCACATGCTTATATCCACTTAAAATTCAGCAGAATGCTTAGAAAAATACCATGTACGAACATCATCCATATGAACATTTCTTAGCCTCTGTACTTTTCTAAGACAGCTCTTCTCAGAATACTAGATCCCAGAGACTGATTTTAATTTTTTTTATTGCATTTAATGTTCAGAGAGCAGAAATTTCAGGTATTATGTTACATCTGTATTAATATGTAATAGATCAACTGGTCAAGACACAAAACAGGGAGGATATTCATAAGTATTTCAGTGAAGTTTTAACTTTGTTTTCCTAAATTGTTTTTCTAGCCTGAATCCAAAAGGACTCTTAACGTGTTGTAGTTTCTGTCAGTCAAAACCAGAAGTAGGAATACTTATTTTTAGTAGGGGGGAGGTTTATGTTGTTGACTAGTCTTTACCTCCGGAAAGAATGACCTGCTTGCAGATTGTGTGTTTCTTTGAAGTTCACCAGTCAAATCTGGATGGAAAATAACATATGCATGGATTTAGGGACTGGAATACCTGCTGCAACTTGAAACAGATTCAAGGGTTAACACAGGGCTGGAATTAAAATGTCTGATTTTGTAATTAACTGCTGGTTACAAACTCTCTAGATTCCTTTTAAGATGATGTTTCTGGATTCTTCCTCAGCTCTCTCCTTGAAACTCATCTCATCTTAATTATATTCTTGCTTCAGCCAGTGATATCTTCAAATAAATGCCCTCACTTAGGGCATGGGGTGCATCCTGCTACTCCAGGAACATTCTGTGGAAAAAAGGTCATGCATAAGTTACTGGAAAGGAGACAAGAGTAGAGAGGATCCTGTGCAAGCTGTTCCTTCCACTGACACACATCCCTCTTTGATGTTGATATTTTAGCAAATTATTTAAAATGTTTGGCTCAAAAGTAGAAAAGTAGGTATATTCGTAACTAGAAATATTCCACAGAAAATTTGTTTTCAAATAAAAATGTGGACATTTAAAGCCAATATTAGGCTGTAGCACAAGAAGGGAGTTGATTCTCTGCGTGGATAGACGCCTGAAATGTTCATTTCCTTTCTGAGTGAGAAGAGGCCACCACTTTATCCGGAGTTGTCTCAGGGGTGTTTAAACACCTTAGACCTTACCAATACAGGAAGTCCTCAAGCTTAGACAAATCAGTTTATACCTCTTCACATGGTTTCTTCTATAAAATACTCCTCAATCTTAGGAAAGGACAAAAAATTTAGCAAGAGACTGCATGAATTAGTCTATATGCAGAAATAGAATGCATCTTAAAATTTTTGTCTGTGCTATATTCCCAATATAGCACAGACAAAAGTGTGGCAATAGTAATTTAGATGTTGAGGATGAAATGATTCTCTTCTTTTATACTTTGAATGCTTTCAATACTTTTACTGCATTGAACACTTCATAAATATCTTTTTTAAGAATAAGTATCAATAGAGAGAGAATAAGTATCAATAGAGAGAACAGGGTTTTTTTTAAATTCCATTTATGAATTCTGTTGAAATATGGAAAGAATAAAAAGTTCATGAAGCATTTTTAAATTATAGCTTAAAGAACATTTGGGCTCCACAATTAATGATGTTATTTTAATTCACAAGCCAGATCAGTTATTGGTATTAGCAGGTTTGGAGTTGTTTATTGAATATCTGACAGATGCACCTGTAAAGCAAGCAAGAGTTCAGAAAGAGTTGAGTGCATTTGTGCCTTAGGATGGTTTAAATTGATTGATATGAGATGGGATTTCAGTGCTCTTGTTTGGATGTATATTCCTACATTAGTTGACAGTGGAGGGATAGGGGAAGAGAATGAATGATTTCTTGAAGATTTCATTTTCAGCATAACTTTATCAGAACTGCCAATTTTCTGTGAGGGTGAGAGGAATGAAAGCAGGAAGAATGGGCAGTCATGGGTTTCCAGAAAGTGGAAGACAAACCCTTGTACTCCAAATCCAATTTGACTCATATCCACAGACCCTTTGCAGTGCAATGTTTCTTGTTCCTTACATCTATGCTTCAGGACATGAAACCATAACATTTTAGTGTTCCTCCAAAACAATTAATTCAGTTTAAATACTCATACGTATCATCGCTTTTGCTCCACACTCACAGCTTTAGTTTCTCACAACACTTCAGAACATGTGAATTTTTTTGCTGTTGTTCTTCCAGAGCTGTGTGCAGTGCTTTCTGCTGAAAACTTCACCATGTGATTCGTGCTTTTAAAATAAAAACCAAAGGAAGAAGTAGATCTTTGTCATCATCAGCTAAAAGCAATATACACAAAGTGGAATGTATGTGCACACAAATGTGTATAATTTACAAAGACCTACACAGCCATTTAATATACATAGTTTAATGTTTAGGCATGAGGAAACTGTTTATAATAATTTTCTTATCCATGCAAACTACATCAAAAGTCTGTAGCTAGACATAAAAATATGTAACCAGATCCACTGCCTAAAATCTGCTTGAGCATCACTAGCTTTTCCATTTTTATCAATCTCTTGTCATTGATCAGCCATGAATAGTTTGCTTTCTCAAACCCAAGATGCACACATCTCCCCAGCCTTTAGATTAAGAAAGGAATCCAAGAATTTAAAAAAAATTATTTGCCATTGAGGTTTATTGCTATATCTCCATTTATCTTTGGCTTATAAAAATCCACAATGCTGCGAAGAAATAAAAGCCCTTGGCTATTAAAACGATATGAAAGGACTTTGTGCTGAGATACTCAGGAAACAGCTTGTGTTGATGGAAAAGTGAAAAGTGATTTTTTTTTAATGTATAGGAATTTGAATCCCCCACACAGACCTTCTTAGAACTGTAGTAGGGAGGCTTTTTCATTTTGCAAATGGAAATGCAATTTTTCTACATCCCATATAAATTCACTTTAATAACCACTCCCTAAAATTAAGGTTTGCTATGTTATTAGTCAAATAAAAAGGTTTCAAATGAGTTATATAGGCAAAGAACTATACCCATGCTAGACAACTATTCATAAGATTAAAAAACCTGTCAGTAAATTATCTGTCAGCTGCCACTTTTGATATTTCCTGTTTCTCTCTCCATAAAATTTTGGAGAGAGAAACAGGAGAGAGAAACAGGAAATATCAAAAGAAATATCATCACATCCATGTCAATGATATTCCTGTTTCTTAATTCAGTCAGGAGCCTCACAGTTGATTTATTCAGCTCATTGTGGCTTCTGTAGACAAATTCAGAGTAGGAGAAAGATGGGGAGAGACTCTTTACAAGGACATTTAGAGACAGGACAAGGGGGAATTGTGTCAAACTGAAAGTGAGTAGGTTTGGATTTGATATTAGGAAAAATTCTCTGTTGTGAGGGTGGTGAGACTCTGGCACAGAGGTTGCCCAGAGAAGCTGTGGCTGCTCCTTCCACCCCTGGAAGTGCCCAAGGCCAGTGGTGTCCAAGGCTGGATGGGGCTCTGAGCTGCCTGGTCTAGTAGAGGATGTCCCTGCCTGTTGGAACCCTGGATGCTGAGAATTTCAGACTTTCTGTGCTGACAGGCACTGACCCCCAAGAGAACACTGCATTTCACCTGAGGCCATGGAGAAGGCTTCCAAAATTGAGTGATAGAACTGGGATTGTGGGTGTGGAGTTTGAAGAGAAGTATGTAATATCACAGGGGGAAAACTTAGAGTTTAAGAGTTTAGAATATAGTGATAGGTATAAAGCAAGATGGAGGTTTTAGGGTGGAGGCTGGTCCTTCTTCTTCACCTTCTTCTCCATAGGTTTGGATGGTTTTGTGCAATTGGATTAAAAAGTCCACATTGTGGGCATAGGTGGTAGGTTATTGGGTTAAAAGTGAAAATAATTTAGGTGTTATTTCTTAATTGGACAGTTTATCCTTAGAAGGCCTTGTAGAGAGAGAGATGGGGCTCCATTTTTAGTTTGTTAGAGTAAAGTGCTGTAGAGATCATAGTTTGTGAGACTGTAGAATAAGAACTATAAACATCTGAGTCCGAATAAGAAATACCATCTCACACATTTAATCCCGACCCTGGAGAAAAAAAAGAAGATAAAACTTGACACCTGCCCATGGGAATGAGATGATCTATACCATTCCTTCTAAGTGACATCATTCTGTGGAGATCACGATCCAGAGTTCTCTGTCCTGAGAGCTCCTGGAGAGGCATCTTTCCCTGAATTACTTTATGTGGTATCAGTGCTCTCCAGACTTAGTTGAGAGGCTCCTCATCACTTTAATCACTTGAATCAGTTCTTCACATTTTCACAGTAATTCCTGGGATTTTACTTGGAAAGTTCTGTAATTTTTTTCCTTGGAGCTCATGTGTGGTTTTGGGATGTACAGATCTTTTGGGTTGGGTCAAATCATGTCCCCTGACAGGACAGAGGTCTAAACCAAAATTACTGAAGAAGCTATAACCTTCCCATGTAAAATTCAGGTCATCATTTCAGGGTGAATTTCCAGGGGAGACAAGTATCCATGTTTGTATGAGATACTGTGTTTTCAGTTAAGCAGGATCAGAGTTTATTTATCTTTCTTTTCCTGTTTTTTTGACCAAAAGTTAGTGTCTGATTGTTTCGTGGAATAGTGTTTATACTTTTGCAGTACCTTCAGGAGAAATGCCACTCTGTGTCAGCCCTTTTGCAACAGTGCTAAGGAAAGTAGATGTAAAGTTCGTTTTCAGTGAGCAAAATAAGGAGAAAGACTGCAGTGTTCCATAGATACAAGTTGTTTTAAGTGCTTCTCTTTCCAAAAGTTAATTATGCGATTGCTTCATTACTTAAGAGCTGAGAGGAACATATCTGTAATGAGCAGAATCTGAGTAGATTTTTAATGCATCTCTTTCAGCACTCCCTGTGGCTAGGAGTGCTTATTGAGATGTTCATTTACAATAGATTACTGGTACTTTTTAAGTACTTTCCCACTCTCCATAATTGATGTATTAGTATATCCCCTAAGCATATTTTCCTGATCATCTTTACTCCATTAAGATTAAACAGAATGGTCATTAGATCATAAAGCAATAAAATATTCACTTTGCTGCTCACTGCAAAAAAAGCTGTCAAATATAAAGATTGACTTTTCCTTCAGGTACATTTTTAATGGTCCCTTAAATATAGCTCTGGACCACTGCAACACACAGTAACAGAGGAAGAACTTTCTTCATCAGGACGATGTTTATCTTAATTAGGTGTAAAGCCCAGAATTTTTTGCTCAGCCCATGCTCTTCCCTGTGAGAGATTTTTATCCATAGTTATATGACTTCATGACACAGTTGCAATGCAGGTTAAAATTATGGAGACAATTTAGCCTTTATTGCTTGCTACAGACTTCTTAATAGGTTTTAATTAAAATGTCAAAAAAAATTTTTTGTATATATATATATATATATATATATCTTATTCAAATAGCAGTGGAGAGTATGAGTATACAAAAATATGAGATAACCTAATTTTCAGTGTGCAAGCATAAACTGCATTTGCAAAAGAGGTGTTTAATCATGAAACAAACCCCAAATTTTATGTTTAGAAATTTAGGCTTGCAGAATGTTGTATGTTTCCCTTACTCTCTGTAGTTCCTCATTACTTTTCTCCAACACTCTCTTCCTCTAAGGGAGAACAAGAGAATGTTATAAATAGTAAAAGCAATTTTCAAAGGGCATCTAGGAAGACATAGGATACTTCTATTTTTGTAATTGAATGCTAACAGGTAAAAAATACATAAAATACATGCAACAGCATAACTGCAAAGCTGTTCTTCTCAGTAAGGGTCATATTTACTACTCACCAATCTAGATACAATTTGTAAAAGAAGTATGGTATCAGTGACTGAGTAATTATTATCAGGAGGAATTGCAGCCAGATTTATTTTATTGATTATCTCTTTATTAATATTGTTGTGGCTCCAAAGTCACAGTGTTCCCATACATGCTGAATATATCAATATTCACTAGTTTTGATTGTTACTGAGTGTGAGATCTCTCAGCCAGTGCTGGTTCTGGGCCACTTTTTTGCCTGCCCTGAGATTACTGAAGTAATTAACAATTTGATAACACTCAGAATTACAATGAAAAGCTTTGGGATATTTTAGCTTATGTTTATTGTTTTTTTCAAATGATGGTGCTAATGTCTGTAATACTTGAGGTCTTCCAAGGGAAAAGCCCTTTTCCCCAGAAGTCTGGTGTGCTTTAAAGGCATTCTGTGATTTTATTTTGTTGGAGATTGTCTTGGGAATGTTGATCATGAAATTTGGTGTTTGATTCTTGAGGTAAGGAGGGGTGGCAGTAGGATGGCTGCCTTGGACTTGTGAAGGACAGATCTTGGCCTGTTTAAGAGGCTGCTTAAATAAGTCCTTTTTGGAGGAATTCCTGAAGGGAAAGGGAGCCCAGGGAGGCTGGATGTTCTTCAAGGAGGAAATCTCAGAAGGCACAAGAGCAGGCCATCCACTGTGCTGAAAGATGAGCTGGTGGGGAACATCCGCTGAGCAGAGAACTTTGGCTGCAAGTCAGGAAAAAGAGGAGAGCTCAAGACTTTTGGAAGAAGGGGCAGGCTGGGAGGACTACAAGGATGCTGTGAGGTTATGCAGGGCTAATTAACCTTTAAGATTCTTGGCCATAAAAGCAACCACTTCCTTCCATCAATGCTGCAGTTTTATCACTGCAGATCCCTTCCTGAGTGCTCCCAGATCTCCAGGACTGGAGATGCAGCCACCCACAGTGGCAGCTCAGTGTTCTGAGCCCTGATCTCAGCGCTGCTGCCTCTCCCAGCCCAGGGTGACAGTGCTCTTCTCTCCCTGACTCAGTGTTGTGACACATCTCTCTGAATTTTGGTCTGCCTTGTGACTGATTGGAAGCACAGCCCCTCTGATGCTTATGGCAAATGTTATTTCTCCCTTTTAGCAGTTTTCCTTGGGTGAAAGCACATCCTGGCTCATTATGTAAAAGAGATAATTAGCTGATTACCTCTGCTGCACTTAGCTGTATGATTGGATGTGTGTCACTCTTGTCAATGGTGTGGAATGATCTTCAGAAGAGGGCAGCTTGACTGAAGATGCTCTTCCAGTGTCACCATCAGTATCCTGGAGGTCCTGCTTGCTGTCTGCTGCATTCCTTGTGTTGGTCCCATTGTCTTTTTATGGCATTGGACAACTTCTTTTGGCATTTTATGGCTTCTTTTTATGGCACTGGTCACCTGCATCTGCCTGACCTAAGCCTACCTCTGGGCCCCAGTGCCCTCCTACCAAAGCCTGTAACAGAATTGCAGTAAGTGCCTTGATCACCTCAGTGGAACTCTGCTGGACACAAGGGCTGGAATTATATTCACAAGAAATAATCAAGATAATTTGATCCTCTAACACTTATTGCCATTTTTAGCAATGGCACTGCCGTTTCTTATGTTTTTGTTGTGCAAACTAGAGGAAATGAGTTCTTTACCTCTTCAGTCCTACCTTTACTTTCCATCTCCTCTGTCTTTCTAATCCTCCTATATTTGCACTAAAAGCATTTTAGCAGACATTTATGAACCTCTTCTGAAATTGTATTCCAGGGTTCTCTCAAAGACCACCTGCAATTCAACTTCTCCCTGAGTTTGTCCCATAATTTGGCCAATTCTTTTGTACTTAACTGAAGAAACTTGCCAGAGTTTGAAAGGTATATATCCTTTTCTTTAAATAGATGTGAAAAAGAAGTGGAAGAATTCAGTTTCAAGCCATTCATTCATCCATAATATTACAGGAGAAAAATTTTCACCCTGTTTGTTTTTTATTTTTTCTGTAGAAGGTATAATAAACTAGCTTGCAAGACCCTCATCAGTTTTTATTTTTGCCTTTATCTCTTTACAACATCTGTTCCAGAAACAGCAGGCTTTGTTTCTGTTCCAGTTTGTTTTGGCAAGTGTATACCGAAAAAAAGATACTGTTAAATTTACAAGTAAATTATATTAATTTCGGTACACTTCTAATAGGTTTTGACTGCCCAGATAGCAAGTAAAACCTCTAACTTTTTTCATGTGCTGGTGGCTTTAAAAAGAAGCAAAAATAACAACATAAACACTAGCCCCGTCCAATGAATGACAGTTAAAATAATGGCTTTTCTTATCTCAATGCCAAAGCTCTGGTTGATAAAGCAGCAAAAAAATCTTGTCCTTTAAAGAAAACAATAGATTTTTGTGATCCTGTAAAATTTAATTTTTATTAGCAGAAGAAGTTTGGTCTTGTCCACCGAACAGAGCCCTGCCTTTGTGCCTGAAGCACCTGTAGCCAAACTTCCACCTAAGAACAAAATCTCTGGTGTATGGAGGACTGAGAAGAGCAATAAACTCTCAATAGCACAATGGTTACAGCTGAAGACCTTTTTGTTTTTCTAACCTGCTGCTGCTGGCATGGAATAAGCTGAATTCTGGTGGATATTTTAAGCTGGACAGGAGTCCTGATGGCTACCTGTTGTTTTCCTCTTAGATTGGCTTACTGCTTTTCCATTTGACCTCATGTAGACCCAGGTTATTTCAAGGGATTAAGAAGAAAGACCTTAAAATATAGAAAAATAAAGGGATATCCAGTTTGGAGCTAGTCAATAGTGTCAGATTTTGCTGAGTCACCACTATACTTGACATTTGTTTTTTCCCTTGGGACAGTCACTTTTCTCTTCTGAATTTTATATATATTTTGGAAAAAAAAGATTTTTCATCCCCTCCTAATTGTGTTGGGAGAATAAGTTAAAATATATTCATTTAGTGCATGCTGGTGAAGCATATCAAAATGCAGGGGGAGGGGCTGGATTATTATTTTTTATACATTTTGTTTAACTGATAACAGTTCCTGGATGTCATCTTTAAAACAAGAATTCTTTTCCCACAGAGATATCCTGTAATATTTTCTATTCACACAAGGTTCATCTAATGGTTTCAGAGCATGTTAAGACATTTAAGAAAATAAATTTCCTAATACTCAGGCAACTTGTTTTTTTATTGGTGCAGAGTGGTTTAGTGCCTTGCATCTGTTATAATTCAGAGAGTAAAATGGAAATTAAACTTTGGGCCAATTTAGGGACAAATAAATTGGTAAAGATTTTCCTGGTTGCTCTGCAGAAATAGTTCATTACCTCCATCAATAAGTTTTTCACACTGATGTCTCTCCACTGTGTTTTATCTCTGATACTGAAAGAAGAGCATTGTGTGCCAGTTTTAAGTAAAAACTAAGTCAAAGGGTCTTTTCTTTGTCCACTGCCTTTGAATAGTGTTTTTGACTGGTCATGACTTTTGGGGTTGCTTGAGGCTAAACTCCAATCATGAGGTGAAAGAGCAAGTTTAATTTGCATGGGAAGCTGTTGCTTAGGAGTCAGTGAGAATATTGACTAGTTAAACAGGATGTTATTTTCTTATTTATTTTTTTTAACAGAATATATTTTCTTTTTTTTTTTTTTTTTTTTTTCTGATGACACAGGAAGTTGTGCTGAGGCAGAAAATAGGATTCCTTGCCTCTGGCCATGCCATTGCTTCCCTCCACGCTGGGCTCTGCAGTTTGTCCTCTGGGAATTCCCTGTGGGGGAGGCAGGACAGGGATCTCCTGGGGCAGCCAGTGGTGTCTGTGCTTCTGCAAAGCCTTGCAGAGCATTGCAAAGTGATTTTCATCTTCAAGAAAGGAAATGTGGGCAGCTCCTCTTGATTATCCCATGCAGGAGTGAAAGAGAGATGAATCACTCCAATAGTTTTAAGGCAAAAGGAAAGCCACTCCATCGCCATTTGAGGAGAAAAAGGATATTTAATTCTGATAATTAAAATCCTATTAAAAATTTTGCTCATCTGCAAATGTGAATGAAAAGATTTTGACCTGTTCCTCTCCATGATAGCTTACACTTGATGATGCTGCCTTCATTTCTCCCAGTTCGTGAGGCATAAGGAAATAAGACTGGTTCCAAGAGGAAGGATAATTCTATTTTCTTCACAGTGTGTGAGGAGAGAAAGGCTGCCATGTGTTGATGAGATCATCACTTTAATAGCAGCCATTTATCTCTGAATGCTCTCTGGAGGTAAACACAACTATTACTTTTAAAGTTAAAAGCGTAATTCAGCCTGGTTATTTTCCTAATCCTGTTTTTATTGAGGTGGATTGGTTCACCTGATCTATTTCAATGGTGATGAATGCAGAATATTTTTTTGAAGAATGTCTTTTTTATTTGTTTTACCTTGATTTAGGATTCAAGAGCAAATTAAAAAAAACCCCAGAAAACAAAAAACAAACCATCAAAACCATACAACTCCCCATCTTTTGAAGTAAAAAGCTGACTGGGCCAAGTGGAAATAAACAGGAAAAGCAAAAGCATTGTTTATGCTGCACTTCTGGTGCAAAACTGGCAAAAAGTTGTTTTGCAAATGACAAAAAAAAAAAAAAATCCTATGTTCTCCTCAGGAACAACACAGATCACTGCAGTTAGTTTGGATTCTAGAAATAATGCTGCTTTATACCCAGAGTAAACTGGTTGCTAAGGAATAGGTAGATTGAACCTTTTCACATCAAAGCAAGGACTCGCACCTGTGGGGGAATTTCATCAGAAACTGGTTGTAGATAAAGTAAGTTTAGAGATAAAATTATTAAAAAAAGACATTATCCTCAAATCAAGAATATAGTGGTCTTGCAAGAACTTAATCCAGTCTGATATAAGCCCTGACAATAAGCTTTTCTGCAGCTATTTTGGTTGCTGGTAGAGGGGAACCACCAGCTTTTCCATCGATACCTTCCATTTTGTACTTGAGAGGGTTTAATACTCCAGCTTTTTTTTCCCATTCCAATGAGATTTTGTACTTTCCTGTAAAGCAAGAAGCCCATCTTTTTTCTTTCTTTTCCAAGTAAGGAATTGAGCTGTTTTTCCCTTTCTTTTCCTTTTTCCTGGAGCTCTGCTTATACAGAGCAAGACCATAAAATGAGAACTGTGATGTGTTGCCATGAGTTTTGTGGATGTTGGTCTTTGGGTGTTGATTCACACTCACAATTTCATCCACAGAATTAAACCAGGATCTTCTCAATATTAAATCAAAGAGTTTCTCTCTTCACGTGTATTTATAAATAAATAACTTTTTTAAAGGACATTTGTCCCACAAAGAAGACACTTTCACAGTCATGTAGGACAATTTCTTGTCCTAAATTCAGATACAATTTCCAGCATGTCCATCAAAACATTCCCCTGGTGGCAGTTTGGGTTTTCTTATAAACATTTCCCAAAATTTCACCTTTAAATTTTGCAAACAAGATGAAGTGTTTATCATAAAACTTTTAGTGAATTGATCATATTATTTCCATAATTATTTATTCCCTAACATACTCCTTCTTAATAAACAGCTCTAGAAGTTTGAGCTGTCAAAGTTTTCTCCTCCAAAATAAAAATACTGGTTAAAAATGGAAAATTCTCCCAACCTTGTACATAATTGTCTACTTATCAAAGGCTTTTCCTTTAAGTTTTCACATTCATTTGACTTGAATTACAGAGTTTAATAGCGGTCAAGAGCAAGTATAGACATAAAAAAAAAGGGATACTCAACATTGAGGAGAAATGTATTGATTTAATTAAATTCCTGTCATATGCCCTTGGAAGAAATGTCAAATTAAAGCCAGCTATATTGGTTAGATATTTCAGTTGTGACACAAATGAAGGCTTTATTAATTCCTGGGCTCCTAATTGTTTGCATCACAGCACACCATGGCTCTTGGATATGGTTCTGCTCTTGCCCCCCCTGTAATTACTTAGGACTTGGGAGAGAGAAACCCAAGCCTGTCTCATTAATTGTTTGGTTTCTTTTAATAGTTATACATTATCTGCAGGATTTATTTTTTGACAGCTGCTTCTGCTGTTTCCTGCAGTCTCAGTTCAAAATGTCTTTTTTCTTATGGTAAATCTTGAGGGTCAGGACATCCTCTTATCTTATGTCAATATGAAGAATTTGGCACTGATAAAGTGGTTTATTGAAAGGATGTATGTGAAATCTTTGGTTCTTTTACTCATTCATCCTAAGATAGTCACAAGATTTCATACTGGTCAAATAGACTGCTTTTTTCTGGGGTTTTTTGTTTGTTGTCGTTCCCCCCCCCCCCCCCCCCCCACGTTTTTTGTTTGGTTGGTTGTTTTTCAAAATTTATTTCATTATTTATTTATTTTTTATTTCCCTAGTTTTGCTGTTGTATTGTACTTCATATGTATGGTTCTTAAAGGAGCATCTGAAAATGCACCATCACTAGTGCTATCACAGAATTAGTGACTTCAAACAAACCCACACACTTCAAATTAAGAACAGTTTGGGTTTTTTTTTAAAGATTAATCCTTCTAACAGATTCTGATTTTCTTCCTAAATCTTTTTTTTTTTTTTTTACTAAACTGTTGTTTTGTGTTGTTTTTTTTTTTTTTTTTTTTTAATTTTGATGGGAGTAGAAAATCTATTTCATTGAAATTACCAACACAAAGAATATGAAGGAAAAATGTCACACCCACCCTATACAAACAACACTGGGAATCTAAAGATTTTATTTGGGGTAGAACAGAAGCCAAAACAATTTGGCTTCTAGAACAAAATTTATGTTGAGGAAGATGAGGTCCTTGTGAGAGATGATGGAAGGCAGTTAAGGACAAG
The DNA here is from genome assembly GCF_027477595.1 of Haemorhous mexicanus. Lineage (NCBI taxonomy): Eukaryota > Metazoa > Chordata > Aves > Passeriformes > Fringillidae > Haemorhous > Haemorhous mexicanus. The sequence goes on from NC_082346.1 coordinate 8,883,168, forward strand.
TCTGGTCCTGCTAAAGCAGTAAACTGCTAGATTTGTGTCACATTAATTAGAATTAAACTGGAAAACAGCAGATTTCCCAACTTTGTAGAGGGAACTTCCTTGGAGTCTTGATAGGCAGGATCCCCCCAAACAAATATCCTGAATCTAAGTGTCGTGGTTTGAGAGGAAATGAGTTTTTTTAGGATGGTGTGGTCAGACCAATGGGTGTTCAGATTTTAATATTGGCACCTGGTTTGTCCACTGAGGGCATGGATATGCCTCTGAGAACACAGGGGTTAAAAGCTGTGAACGCCCAGGGGAAATTCTCTTTGGTTCTGATCCTGGGAGAGAAAAAACGTCCGTGAACTCCCAGGGAAAATTCTCTTGGTTCCGGTCCTGGAAGAGAACAAACGTCCCCCCTGCCCAGCTCGAAGCTGGGTGGGGGGGGGAGGGGAGGCCATGCGGCCGGAGGTAAGCCAGGCCTGGGACGGAAGCGAGATTCGAAGGGTGGAGGAGCACTGCGAGGCTTCGGGCAGCCATCCCCCATCCCCCACCATTCCCCCCAGCTACCGGAGGGGGAGAGAGAGAGAGAACCTGTGCTTGTGGCCGGCGTGAAGGAGAAGGGGGGGTGCCCGGCAGGGCAGCCAGCCGAGGGAGTTCTGGACAGGCAGGCAGAGCCTGGGACTTTTAACCCTTCTTGTGGATGATGGAAACCTGCCAAATGCTGATCTTCCTGGAATTAGTGAAAGGCATTGAGAGAGGCTCAGAAGAATCCTAAGTGGGAGGAGATGATGGAGTGGCCTTTGGCTGGACTTTTCTTGTATAGCCATGGCAGAACCACTTGAGTTCCTGTGACACAGAGACTGCATTTAGGGGGAGGCAATGGCTCAGAGCCAGGAGAGTGCGGTGATGTGAAAGTGTGTGAACAGAGACGACGGGTGAGGAGGGTGGTGGTGGTGCCCTCCGTCTTCAGAGAAGAAGAAGAGGAAGATGATCTCTGTTCAAGAGTCCCCTCATCCCCAGGGGGTGAAATTTGGGAGGGGACAGGTGTCCCAAAGGAGAGAGACTCTGCTCTTTTTGGAACTGGACAAAGCATCCTTAAAGGGAAAAACCCTAGAAGCAGCTCTGGCCCATGTGCAGTGGTGAGAGCACTGGACATGGAAGGAAGATGTCACGGTGGCAAAATGTTCTCCGGGCGGTGCCACACATGACATGGAAACACGAGAAGTTTCGACTGTTTCCTGGGGAAGTCTGTGATGCAAGAGGGACTCCTCTCTTCTCGAGGAATTGAGAATTGATTAACTAAAGGGTGGTGCTGGACTGAGATCGAATGATCTAAAGGGTGGTAACTGAATTGGAAATTTGGTGGGGGGGAGGAGGAGGAAATTTGGAAGGTTTTCATCCTGTGTTCTGTGTGTTTTAACTTGTAGTTTTAGGTTAATAAAGTTTTTTTTCTTTCATTCTTAAGGTGGAGCCTACTCTGCTCTGTCTCTGATCACATCTCACAGTAGATACCAGGGAAAGAGGTATCCTCATGGGGGCACTGGCATTGGGCCAGGTTCAAACCATGACACTCAGTCATGTATCTGCCCTTGCCTACAGTGCTGATGCTCCAAAATCAACATTTCTCTCTTACCTTGAAAGCCATTCTTTATCTAATGCACACATTATTTCCAAACAACAGTGGGAAGCCTGGGAGAAAACAGAATGAAAAGAGTCTTGGTTAGTCAAGCAATTTTGGTTTTGTCTTGGTTTTCTTTTGTTTCATTGGGGTTTTTTGTTTTTTTTTTTTAAGAAAAGAAACAACTTGAACAATGCAAGACACAATTTTAGATTAAGATCTTTGCAAATGTCAATAGATTTTCATTTGAATCTCCCATGAGAGCATTTCAGACCTGATAGCCCTGACAATTTTAAGACAATACAATTTAAAAAGAGCTGTATATATTGGAAGAATTTTTTTCTTTTAATTTTTTGGCTTGTGAGAATTTTGTTGTGCTTAGCTGCCACTGTGGCACAAGAAAGTTTTCTCTATGTTTTCCTCCTCATCATCAAGTTTTTTCAGCTTCTGTGTTGACCTTGCACTTGTGCCACTCTTGCCACCCTCAATCAAACAAAGAGGTGAGGCCAGCACTGAGCCCTGATTTTTCTTGGCATGAAAGGAATATGAAGGGAGCAGTTCTGTAGATCCCCCCTTGGTTTTGTGCTGCTCACAGTGTGTGCAGCTCTGACCACTTCAGGATCTGAGCCTGTGGAGCTGTGGGCACATCAGCCTGTTCCTACACCTGTATCCTCTCTCATCACTGACAGAAAAGGGTTTTACTTTCCCATGGAAAAGTTGTTACTGCATGTATGCCTCCCTACTAGCACTGATTCTGACCCTCAGAACCTTTGGCTTCCTGTGAAATTAGCCTTTTTTTTAAATGTTAATAACTTTTGAGTGGCTTTGTGCCACCGGTCACCGCTTTCAAATGCAAAATTGTGTCAATAAGGTGGGAATAAATTTAATAGGCTTAATGGTACCTGTAGAATAAAGCAGCTTGTCTATGACCTCCTCATTAAGGTGTTTGCTGACAATGCAGACTAACAGCAGTAGGACATTAATACTACTGTGTGAGGAATTGCTTTATTTTAAAAGACTTCAGCAAATTTTCATGCCTTTATCTGTCCCCATTCTGTCTGGCTGCTAGAACCTGTCAGTACTTCAAATACCTTATCTTCCTCCTTGACAGGGAATTTCTAAACATACCTAAATCTGTGGACCTAATTGCTGTTGAATGTTTTTTTCAGACATGTTTCCCAGGAAACAGTCTGAACCATAAAAATGCTGAACCATAAAAGTGTCACCACTGTGAAGTTAAGGTATTTATGCCATCTATACCTTCACTCTTTTCTTTAGATTTTGCTATACCCATCTTCTTTTTGAAACAATTAGCATTTTGAATGTAAAACTAGTGAGCAGTTAGACTGAAGTTTAATCACCTGTTTCTTCTGAGTCAGCTCTGGCTTTATCTCAAATCAGACCATGCCTTGATGCAGCAATGGAAGCTCATTGTTTGTGTAGAAATGTTGTGTTTTGCATTATTCATGTGCAACACAACTGGTTTTCCACCCCTAAAATAGTTAAATAAATGTAATTGGGAGGTCCTGTAGTACTTTTGGTGTGCTAGGACTATGTGTGTCTGAATTTGAAAGCCTGCTATAAAGCACAAAGGGGCCACAGTGTTTCTCCAAATGGGACCTCTTGGTGCATATCAGCTTTTGAACTGGTCCTGTGTTGGAATGGTGGGAAATGCACTTAATGCAACAATCTGCCAGATAGAATTGCAAAATTGACTGAGAATGAGCAAAGTCCAGGGAGTGTTACTCCTGTCATGTCACACAGGCTGTATCAACAGATGATGGTAATTGAAGCAAGACTGAAATAGTCTAAGGTGAACCTTAATATTTATGAATTTTGTCATAAGTGAAAAAAGCCTCAATTACAAGGAAAACCTAGAACAGGATAATAAACCTTTGAGTTATACATAGGTCAAAACAAAATCCACTAAGAGAGTTTAATCAAAAAAAGAGCTCTAACAATGTGCTACGTGATAGTACTTGAAATTCAGGTATTATAGATTGAGCAGGAGTATGGTCAGCGTTATTCAGGCAACTGCCTGTTGCCTTTTATTTTCCTCAAGAGCTGCTTCTTTTATTTCAAAATGAGTTCTCAGGTGCTTTACAAAATCAGGTTTTTCTGCTGTTACAGCTAGAATTAGTGTTATTGTCTGTTTTTGTATCACCGATTCTTCATTTTGGCAAATCATGACACAACGGTTAACATTGACTGCAAGGTGAAATGTGAGGGTTTATTTTAAAACATAAATATTAAAATAAAAAAAATTTAAAAGTATATAAATATATATTTTTATGTATAATGAAGTTGCTTTTTCTTCAGAAATCTTTACATTTTTCAAATTCTTAAAATATTTCTTCAGAGTAATTCACAGGGAGACAATGAGAAGTATTTGGTCGTGGAACTTCATTATGCCATGTAATTTAGGGGTACAACACCTTTATTCCTTTATTATTTTCAGCCATTGTAGGTTTTTCTAGTTTTATCTGGTCATATATAATGGAAAAATTGTTAATGGTTTGGAATAGAGCTGCTTGAATAAATAGAATTTTCTTTAAGGTTATCGAATGCCTTAACTGTATTTTCATAATTTTACTATCTTCCAAATATATTGCTTTGTATATTCCACAACAAATTAGTGTTGTTTCTAATCACGCAGTCCTAATATAATACACAATTTTAACCAGAAAAAAAGGTAAAAGGAAGAAACCAATCATCCTATGTCATGAAAATAATTTTAAAATTAATTTGTAAGAATAGGGGAAAATGAGGTTTAGAAGAACTAGAAACTTCTTCTTTCTGTGACTGGTCATTTTTTAATTATACATTCATATTTCCAGTTATTGGGCTACAAATAAAAGGAGTGGATTTTTCTTTTAAACAAAGAAAAATTTAAAAGTCACCCAACTCCTTGAGATTTTTGAGTAAGACCTTGAAGGCTGTAATAGCTTTCATATAACTGCAAGATTTTCAACTGCATATTACCTCCCATCTGCCCATATTTTACACCCTTCTTTACTCTTTAAACAAGTCTCTAAACCCTGTGTTCTTCACAAGATATTTTAGGGTAAAATTTGACTAGGAAGCATCTTGCCTCCTGCTGGCTCCAATATTATATGTGTATATATATAGATATAGATATATATTTCAGTGCACTGTGGACCGTTCCTTAAGCTGTTGAATTTTAAATTCCCCACAGCATGTACTGTGTTCTGCACCTATCAATTACAGAGGCCAGGCCATGGCAGCACAAACGAGACCTCAGCTTCTTAAAGGACTTGGATGCTTGTTTTTCTTTGTCACACTTCTTTAGCATGGATCTTAAACTGTAACACTGTGGTTAAAATATCTGAAAAGCCTCGATGTTTATTTTTAGATTGGTTTCCTAAGAAGCTGCAGTTTATGCGATGGAGCTGTTCATCTGTCAGCTGCAAATCTGAAAACTACTGAGCAAACCTGAACAAAGGGTAGAAAAGAGAAAACAAACTTGTGTTAGATGGAGATAATTAGGGAAGATTGTCAGGAGGTTAGAAGAGGAAGATGCTGATGAATTACCTTCCTCTGAGAGAAGGGCATGACCCAGGGAGATGCTCCCTTTCGGACTATCTACTTTGTGAAGCCATCTTGGAGCTTTCCATCTTGCTGTAGTCATGTTCAGCCACTTCTTATGTTAATATTTTCTGTCAGAACAATATAAAACACTTTCCTGAAGTGTCAGTGAAGGATTCCTGCTTTGTTCCTCTCATATTTCTAAGTGGATCTTGAGCCATTAGAACATCTTCCACCACTCTCAATTTTCTATATAAATAAAGGCAGAATCTCATTTTGAACTTTGCTGAAAGGCAGAAGCAGCTGCTGCCCTTGCAGTCAGAGGTCTGTCATCTCAGGATGAATCCCCATCATGGAATTGGTTTGGAAAGAGGGACTGAGATGAAATAAACCCAACTCCCAGCCAAACCAAAGGGCTCTCACACTTTTATTCATGTAGTAAAACTCAAATCTTTAAAAGAGAAAATGCTTTTGTTGGTTTCTGTCCTTGTGCTGAAGGATGGACCTGGTTCAGATGATCTCAACCATCTCATGAAATGGGTATTGTCAGGTTTATGCCAGAGAGCCTGTTAGTTTGACATGTGGATTCCTCAACTGCCTCAAAACCAATAAAACAGATTAGTGACTCTCTGGCTTCATTAATTCTCCACGCATCACCAACAAAATTTTTCCCATTTTCCTTGCATATTCTGAAGAATTATGGAACATTGCTGTTTATCTCCAAAAATGCAGAATGGCAAAATTATGGACCCAAAATCTTAATGTCATAGCTTAGCTCTTATTATGGTTCTTGTGCTTCAGTTAACTTTAAATTTCTTTAGTCAGCATGTCTGGGTCATCTTATAATTTGCAGAAATACCAGTAATATTTCTCAAGATTTAAGTCTCCCCAGTGACTGGATTGTGCCTGTTCTCTAAATGGTTGAGTTTAGGGATCAAGGTTTCAGGGAGTGCAAAAATATAACTGTAGTGAGCTACTGACTTAAACAAGTCCGTGATTTGCTTCGGTGGTTAAATCTAAAATGTTGCTGGCCTTTAGAATAAGCCTGTTCATTTCTTTATTAAACTCTCATTTTCTCAGCTGTTTAAATTTTCCTCTTTTGGTCATTAATGTAGAACCTCAGGTTTGCTACTGTTTTCTATTCTATATGCTGAGTGTACCTAAAATTATGTCATTGTTGGTGTTGAGTCTTTTCCTCTTCACTTATGATTAAATGAACAAACAAATATCTTGTCCAGCCATCCTTAATAACAACATTCAAATCAGAGATTCTTGGAAAATGTATGTGAAATATTTATTTTCCTAGCATCTTCATGTTGAACAAGCTTTAAAATTTTGGTTTTAAGTGGTCATTTCATAACCTAATCATGCCCTTGAGAGCCCCTGACACTTTCAAACACCAGGTTTCCGTCTGCAGCATTTAATATTCATGAGGTCTCTACCAATCCTATATATTTTCCCATTCTATCCTTTAATAAATGTTATTTTCTCCTTCATTATTTTACCTACTCCAGTATTCATAGGAATAGTAACTATCCTGTTTCTGGTTTTATTTATTGTATTTTATATTAATTGCCCCATTTTGTTCTATATCACACTGAAACTTGAAATAATTGACAAAAGTTCTATTGCTCTCTTCATAATTCTCCTTTTGGAGTAGAACCCATGGTGTATACATATGTACATATGACAATAATATGATGTTTAATTTTATCTAAGACCATAAATACAGGCTGTCCTATCTACCAGAATAAAGTTGTTTTTTCTCTGGGTGCTTTACTGAAGGTGGGACTCCTGTTTCTGTAGAAGAGACAGCAGAAACTTGGTCTAATAGGATTACTGACTACATGTAAATGCAGCTTTTATGCACTTTTATGCCTTTCCAAAACACTTATTTAGAATTGGCTCTTTTTATATTCTAGATAGAACATTTTTTTGTTATTTGAACACCAGATAGGACTAACCCAAGTGCCAAAAATTACTTGTTTTTCTGTAAGGGTGCTGTGGACTGACAGGCTGATGCTCAGTGCATTGAGCATTCACAATTTTACTAATGGTTCCTGCAAAGCGCTGAGTAAAATTGTTTAAAATTATTTATTTCCACTTATGGAAATAAATATTCACAGCCTGCCTTGCTTTCTCAGTCACTTCCAAGCAGGTCTGAGCGGGAAACCTAAAAAAACAAGGATAATCTGGCACCCTGGAGGTGGGAAAGAGAACAAGGGGCAGCAGTGCTAAGAAACTCAAGTTTGCCTTCTCTGCTTTATCTTGTGGCCAAAAAATTAAGTACTTTGGTTTTGTTTCCCTTCTGTAAGGTGGTGACTGCAGAAATCATGCAGATGAATCAACTGAAGACCTTAATGCAGTCATAAATGGTGTTATTGCAGCCATAAATGGCAAGAAATAATCAAAAGTTGCAATGTGATAAATTTGGATTAGTGGGAGTCCTTGTAGCATTTCTTTTTTGTTTTGCCTCTTTTTAAAAATGTAGTCTGAAATTTTGTCATATAGATCTTGTTTTCTTGCTTTATATAGTATCATAGAATCATTTAAGTTGGAAAAAGCTTTAAGGTTGTGTCCAACTTTGTGGTCCCTTATTTCTTCATTCATCATGAATCAATCTGGTCAATCAAATAATTGGGGAAAAAAGTAGTAAAAACTGGTTTAAGGCTTAAATTATATTTTTAAGAGTATCAGTACATCAAAATCATCAAATTAATAAAATTTAAAGATTTAATTGCAATAAACTGGAAGAAAAAAGCTGCTAATAATTCTGGGTTTGGGATGCTTGTTACGTGCTGAGGAATCCACTGATCAGAAAAAAAACTGTATAAAATATCCTTAATTAAATATTAGGAAAACAGTTAAGTTGGATGACACTGGTAGATGTTGCTTTCTAGTAAAAGAATTAATATATTAAGATATAATTAGGAAAAACTTGAATATGCCAAATATTTGGTGTGGTAATTCATAAGATCTTAAACCCATTTGATTAATTAGTATTAATTACATTTTTACAATGCAGGGAATTAACTGTGCTTTTACTACCAAATAATAAACATGGAATCAATGAAATTTTATAATATATGTCAGGGCATGCTGTAGGGAAACAAGAAATTGTTTTCTTTTTGGAATAAAAGTAAGGGAATTGTGATCAAATTTTACAAGCATTAGACAAACCCTGCATCTAATCTAGTGAAAAACTAAATTTCTAAATAGCAAAGCTGCTTAGTTCTTTAGGCTAAATAAACTGTAAGGATAGTGTTTTATTATTTTATTCCTAGTGATGCTTTATTTTAGCACTGAAACAAAAGTAAAAGTAACACATTCTCATTATTCTCCAACTTGTATGCAATATTTTTACATATCATGAGAAAAAGGAAAAAGGAAAACCTGTTGAAAATTAGAGAGAGGAAAATCTGGCAGGAGGAGATCTGACAGTTTAGGCCATTTCATCTTTTTATGCAATTACAGTGTTTAAATTAATAAAAGCACATTAAAACAAATTTACACAGTTACTATGATGCATCAGGGACAATGATCCTAAGAACAAAACTTTTATTGTTATGGTTTTATTCAAAGACTTACTAGTCTTTAAATTTTAATAAAGGTGCTGTTTCTTGGTTTTAAAATTAAAAACCAGTCCAGTGAGCAAAGGGTCTGTTGGTAACTAGGTGAAAAGTCCATTTTCCGATCATAGCAAGGAGAGTCTTATGCAATGTCAGCAGCTTCCTTTCAGTGTATGATAGCCCTGATCTCTGTATTTTTTGTTTTTTTTTTGTTAGGGTTGGGATTAAATGTGAGAGATAGTATTTTTTGTTTGGATTTAGATGTTAATTAGTTTTTGTTGATATTATAGTTTTATAAGTTGTGAGTTTTATAGTATTTTATTAATAAAGTATGAAACAGTTTTGTATTTTTTAGGTTTTTTTAAAGATAAATTGCCTGATTAAGAAATTATTTTTAAATTATTTTTATTCTAAACTTAATAATGAATTATTTGTGTTTTGTTATGTGAATTTAAAAATTATTAAATAATATTATTTAAATTTATGAAGACCATGAATAAACATTAATTATTGTTTTAATTTTTGTTTTTATATATATTATTATATTTTTAAAATTTTAAACTTTACAGTTTTTAATATGTGATATTATATATTTTTATTTAAATTATATATTTATAATTGTAGCTTTTTCATTTAATTTTGGAAGGTTTTTTATGGTTTTAGGTTAAATGCAGTGTTCTCTTGGGTGTCAGTGTCTGTCAGCACAGAAAGTCTGAAATTCTCAGCAACCAGGGCTCCAACACTAATCCTTGGGGTAAAGAAGATTTCTCTTTAGCCCTTGTGCAGGAAGTTTATTTGGAGAGCTTTATCCCATCACAGGTACCTTAGCTGAGACATTTTTCTCCTGTATCCTATTGTTATGTATGAGCAAGGAAGCCTCTCCAAATTTCTGTGAAGGAAATGGCAGCAGTGGCATAAAGCAGCTCAAATGTGCCTAAGGCATCTTGACAGAACAAAGAAATATAAACTCCTGCATGCTAATGAATATATGGCAGCCCTAGAGGGCGTTTGGGGGGGGCCTCATGACCAGTTCAGGGAGATTCCCACTCCTCTCTCTTAGTCTGTCCTCATCTCAGTCCTGCCTGCCAAAATCTTAGCAATTAATTTTAATTCTTATTTATTTAATCCTCCTATCTTCTCCTGAGCAGATCACCTCTCTTCCTACAGCAGCTCAGCCAGGATATTGTGCTAATCCTCACCCTGGGGAGCAGATCCAGCATGATCATCCCAACGAGGATTACTTCAGAAGGAACAAAAGGAAAGAGGACAAATGGGACCAAAATGGCACAGAACACCAACTGCTCGGGTGCATGTAACCCCCTGGCTCCCACTGTGCCCCTACCAGGGTGGGGCGACTCAGCAGAGATAATTTTTATCAGAGAAGGCTGACTCACAAGGGCTCTGGGCAGAGCTGAGAGTGCTGGCTCATCCTGCCCTGCAGCAGCACACAGCCCATAGCTGCTGTCCCCTCCCCACCATTTCCTCAGCTATAAAAAAAGACTGGGAGACTGTGAGATGATCAAAAGGATCCAAATTTATGGTATTTTCAGGGTGCCCCAATGAAGGAAGGAATGAGGAATCTGACTCCATGTTCTCAGAAGGCTAATTTATTATTTTAAGATACTATATTATATTAAAGAATACTGTACTAAACTGTACTAAAGAATACAGAAAGGATACTTATACAATGCTAAAAAGATAATAATGAAAACTCGTGACTCTTTCCAGAGCCCAGACACAGCTTGGTACTGATTGGCCACTGAGTGAAAATACACACCAGAATTCAATGAAACAATCACTTGTGGGTAAACAATCTCCAAACACATTCCACATGAGCAAAACAGAGGAGAAGCAAATGAGGTAATTATTGTTTCCCTTTTCTCTGAGGCTTCTCAGCTTCCCAGGAGAAAAATCCTGGGCCAAGGGATTTTTCAGAAAATGTGAATGCCACACAAATTGATTGCGGAATACCTATACCTATGCTTATATACTATTTTAACAAGACTGGTAATGTTTTACTACAGTGATAGGGTTAATCATCACACCAACAAACTTATACATTATACAACATCTCTTGCTTGCAGAAGTTGATCTAATTTTCTTTTCTCTGATTGAATCCTCTTGCAATCTTGATTTAATCCTTTAAAGTTCTGTTTGCTCTTGCCAAGACATCCTGTTATCAAATCTCTTATGCTAACCAGGTCCAAAGTCCATCATCTGTCTTGTGTCCCAATATCTCCCCCTTCTCTTTTCAACCAAAAACCCCTCCTTTAATGGCCTTATTAATTATCTCTGCACACATTGAAACAAGCAAAGTGTCATGATTAATACAAATATTATCAAAAATCATCACATGCATACCCATCTTAAAAAGAACCTTTTAGGTAAAAACTCCAACCACTAAAGGCTCAGGCTTGATTTTTATAAACTAAAAACATTCCTGATTGCAGCTGTAGGGGGGGCATTACTGGATTTAGAAAGATTGCCTGAAGTGTAATTGCACCAAAAGGTTTGATTCATATATTCAGGGTGATAGGGAGAAACATCCCAAGCTTTAGACTGGATTTCTTCCTGTGTATTTAAAATTAACACAAAAATCTAATTTCACAGAACCCAGGAGCTCTAATTCTTTGGGTTCCAAGGGTGTTTCAGGAGGGTAAGGGGTCAAACTTGATTTGATTTGATTTGCTTTCAAAATTTTTAGTGTAAATATTAGTGTAAAGTTCTGGAGGAGCTATACTCAACAAGGAATTTTTCCTGATTGTTGGTCTCTAAAACCAGCTCCAATAAGGTCTATCCAAATTTCCTGCTTCCTGCCCAACATAAAAAATAAATTGTAACTTTTTTTTTAAGAATATTTTAGGAGAACTCTGCATGTGGCATGCAGCGGCTCTCATCAAGAATGGAGGGGTTTGAGGATGAGTAGGTGGGGTTTCATCTGCACCTAGAGGAGTTAAAAACCATATACAGTAAAACATGCCACCTTAAGATCCTGTGTAGAGTGGCCATAGAGGACATTGCCGGTTGCTGCCTGTGTCCTTAAATAAAAATATAAAGCAAAATCTTGTTTCATCCTCATGTGAGGAAGCAATATTACATTTTTATTCCATCACAATGAATTTCTACTCAAGCCCACATCTTGATGTTTTACAAGGCAGCCTGATAAAGCATGAAAATCCGATGTTTCTGTGTGGCAGGTTCTTTGACGTCTGCTTGTTACAGAAGACAGGGCTACAACCTGTGCCACGTTGTAGATGGCAAGAGAGAGAGACTTCATTGAGCCAGACTGCAAAGTTCTTCCAGGAACCCACTGAGTTTTCTGTGAGTGTGGTTTTGTGAGTGGATCTGCCCACCTGAGACCCTTGCTCAGAAACTGCAGCTGGGGCTAACCAAATAAAGTTTCACTTTCACATGAGCTATGAAAATACCTTCTTCCTCCTTCTTTTTAAACAGGGCAATCTGCACAGAGCAGCCCTGCACAGCTGTAAGTGAGCAAACCATGCAAAACATTAAAATCAAACAGCACATCTTCATAAAGAGACAAAGTCTCCTGATGACATCTAATCCACCAGACATAATTAGTGAGCACAAACACCCAGATCTGAAACTCTTCAAAAGGGCTGCATGCTGCTGCAGTTGTGTCCAAATCCATCCTATTTGCAGTGCTTTGTGGGTTTTAGCTCGAGCTGCAGAGGCAGAGTGTTTTACAGTCACAGAGGTTAATGCAGATTTTCTTGATGACTCTTCATGTTTTGTCACATTTTCTCATGCTGCTCCCAAGAAGACAATGCATCTTCATTCCTGTGACTGGGCAGGTGCCTGCTGAATGGGAATAGAGCTTGTGCTTATCTGTTGATAGCTCGGTGGGAATAGAGCATTTGTGAAATTCCTCTTGGCTGTCAGAGGGGTGGAGGCACTTTCCTCCTCTCCTCTCAATTCACTTTTCAATCTCAATAGCTTATTGGAATGACAGGGTATCAAAACGTCTGGAAAGCTAAAACCATACATCAAGCACCTGTGTATTGCAGAGGTCTGACAGTGCCAACAGAATAGATGGATCTTATATAATCTCTGTCTCCTGGAAAGAATAAAAGGAAAATTTTATAGGCTTGACCTGTGATCTCAGAGAAATAGTCTGAGTTTTGTCTGGGTGGCTTGGCAGAATTGGGTGCACTGAAAACTGTTCCACTTGGTATTTAATAAGCAGAAATGCCCCATGTAGAGGAGTAGTTGTGACGATTCAGTTAAATATGTAGGAAATCTTCAGAGCAATGGTCCCATTTCTTAGGGCTGGATTTCATTCCAGTTGCTGATCTTTTTTCAGGAATTTGAGTTTCATTTACCACACTGCCTCTGACATGTTGATAAGCTGGGCATCTGAAAGAATCAAGATAACTTTCCTCACCTCTTTGTTTTCACTGAGACTCTGAAGAGCTCCCCTTGTCTCCTATTTTCTCTTTTCAACTGAAGTGAATTATTTGCTGCTTCTTAACCTCCACCAGCTCCAAACCTCCAGTCAACACGACAAAGTGTTGACTGGAGGTATATATTACAATATATATGCTGCCCACTGAATTCCTGGGATGCAGCCCAGAAATCCCCTCAGAGAAGGAAAACAGTTGGGAAAATGGATTTCAGCATCCATGGACTCAAAGGAACTTACTTTCTCTGCTGCCTGCCTCTCCTCTACCAGTTTCTGCAGGGAATGCAATGACAGATGGAATCCTGAGCTTGCAGGATAAGAGATGGGATGGGATTTTAGGAGGAACAAGTTGTTAAAGCAGATCTTTATCTCACACAGCACAGCTTCTCCTACTGGGGAACCACCAGCTCGGTGTGAAAATCCTTTCAATATTGGTTCAGTGTCAGGGTAGCTGGGAATTCAGAGCTGCAAGTAGTAAGAACAGATCACGCAAATAAAAACATCCTAGGAGTAGTGAGTGCTGAAAATGTGTATCAGATCTGTGTGTGTGTGTAAATTTGCAGGAGTAACATGCCTGTCTATCAAAGTTCCTCATGGTGTTGAATTGAAGCAGAAACATATGTAATGTGCCTGTGAACAAGGAGGTTTGGGGAGCTGCTGAATTATGCATTCTCTGGTTAAATTGCTACTTAGTGCTAGAGCTTGGCTTATGGAAGATGCAAATATGCAGCAATCTATGTAAACTTTGCCATGGAGGAAGAATGATGTAATGTGCAGGGCGTCTTGGAAATCAATATTTCCTCATGCAGTGTAAAAATTAAACTGAGTCAGTTTATCAAAATAGATTTTTCTACTTACTGCTGAGAGGGCTTGTTGCTAAGTTTGTTGTAGTGCCATATTTAGGAAATAAGATCATGAGTGGGTTGAGCAAAATTATGCTAAAAGGAGTCTACTGTGCAGAGTACCAGTCTCTAATAGATGGGAAAAGCTATTAGTAAAAAATGTTTCTTAATTACTTCACCACAGAGCATAAAAGCATTATTTTTGAAAGAATAAGCCTGGGAGAATTTTTCTGTCTGATCTTTTGCCCTGGAGATGTTTTGTGCAGCCTGGCTCTGTTTCTTATCTGACTGCTCTTCACCACCTAGTCTGGGGGTACAGCACCAGTTCTGGTAAGCTGCCCTCAGCAGTTATTAATTTTTTTCTCAAGTTATGTTTTTCTCTACCAGCATTGCTGCTGAAAAAATATTTTGAAAGTCAGGAACAAATTATGGGTGTGTAGTAAAATCAAAAGTAACAATTTCTCCTCACAGACAATTAAAATATTGTAAATAAAATCATGTGAGGATTTACTTAGGCTGGAAAACACTGGCACCTCATCATAATCTGTTTGCTCCAGTTGCCACAAACATTCAAGGACTGGTATTAATTAAAGTACTTTTAAATGAGATATTACTACTGAGTTCAGTAGCAATAGGCTTATTTTTCTGCATTGCTGTTCCATTCATCTTATATTTGCCTTGCCTTTTACCAGCTAATTTGAGGTATATTACTCCTTTACTATCTATAACTCCTTCAATGATTGGCAGAGCAGTGTAAACAATTTATGCTCATTGTGTGCATGCTGCCTTAAAGTATGGTACATAAACCTATTAGGAAGATGGAAGCAGAGTATCCTTTATAGGAATATATCAAGTCATAATGGGGTTCCTTGAGATCTCAGAAATCACTTTGCAACGTTGTTTATTGAAGAAAAAAAAGAAGTTTTCTTCAGAAGGTGCCATATTGAGAAATTCAGGTTTTTGTTTTGTCCCACCAAATTGATAAATGATCTGTCCTGGGCTTGAGGAGTCACTGAGCTCCCAGTTAAGCTGTGCTCTTTCCTAATGCTAAAAAAATGCTGTTCTTGACTGCTTCATGCCTCTGAAAGAACAATGAGAAATGAGGAAGAGAATGGGAGAGGCTTTAAATGTCGTCTTCTGCAGAGCCACATGCTGATTTACTAATATTTTAAATAGCTGCTCTCCTAATCAGCTATTGTTTGCAAGTACTTCTCATTCTTGTGCACTCTCAGTTATTTGGTCTTTGTTTTCACTTTGCAGAGGGGAGGTCGGAGGGAGGTTCTGCTTGTGGAGCCTGGTGCCATCTCAAGAAATGAATTTAAGGGTGCCAGTAAAAAATGAGCTTGTTGTAAGCAAGCAGTACTCTCAGAGCCAGGGATGAATTTCTGTGGTTTCTAAACAAGCAAAGTCCGTTCCAACAAACAGAACGTCGTGGCTCCCCCATGGAGGCAGACTGCAGTTGCTGCAGGATTTTCTTACAGCACAGGAGAAACTTCTCTGTCCATACAAGCACACCACACATATGAGAAGCAAAAAGCCTCTCCTTTGGTTGGAATTTATTCCTAATTACAGATGAGGAGGCTGTGATTTACTGCTTTCTTACTTCATGGCACACTAACTTGTGATCATATAATGTTTGGATGGTGAACTCCAAGCTCTCAGCAATAACTGTGGTGGAACAGCTGAACTAACCTATACTGTGAAGAATCAAAACCATAGTGCTTTACTGATCTTTTTTTTTCCCCAGTATTGGAAAGATTTAAAGAAGCAGGAGGAGATTTGTAATAATATTTCACATCTTTTCAATTCAGAGGTAACCTCCTTTGTAACAGGCATTTCCTACATCTGTGTCTTTTTAGAATTAGAGAAAATAGGTTTTGATAATAGAAAACAAAGCTTTTATTTACATTTAGTATGTGTTCTTCAGTGACAAGTTTCTATCCCTACCATCTTAAAGGGAATAATAGAGAATTTCCTAGGAAGTTATGTTCAAGGTTTGAAAAAGATCTACTTGTGTATAAATATTTAAGGATCAGGATCTCACGTGTCTGGCAGACTTTCTGATTCACATCTTCAGTTTAACATTTGAAATTAAGGGAGGAAACATCTAGCTCTAATGAGCAAACTAAAGGTGATTTAGGAAGGTTTTAAAAAATTTTGAAATTAAAAAAGGACCTGTGGTAGACAAGCGACTGAGTTAAAGGAGTACTAAATCTTTAACAAGATTTTGTTAAAATCTTGCAACAAGTTTTAAAGGAAAAAAATGTATGTTGGGTTTTTTTCCCAGTGGTTTATGATTATTACTATCATTTTGGAGGCAAATTTTTTTTCTCAGAGATTTATGAAACACAATCTATATAGACACTATGAAAAAAAGTTGTCAAAAATAGGAGACTAAAATTTTGGCTTTACCTGTGAAAAATTAAATACCGTAGGTCATATAGCAGACACACAGCATTTATTAGCAAATAAATGTTTAAAGGTTTATCTAGAAAGATGAATTCCCATGGTGTTCTAAACTTCCAGTTTTGATAAATGGTGCCAAGACCAAAATATCACTTGAGGCTTATTCAGACTGTTGGTATCATTGCTTCATGTCATCATGTGCAAAAATGGTAGCAATAGTAGACTTTACTAAGAATTGTGTTAGTATGTGAGATAAAGTAAAATATTTCTCATTTCCTGGAGTAGCACTGCAGTGCTAACAGCAAGGAGAAGTAATAAAAAGTAATTTATTGCACAAATGCCACTCTAAACACACCCAGTAGAACCTCGGATGAAAAATGGACCTTGTTTTTATATATATTAAAAATATTCTCATCATGACTGCACATAAAAAAGTTATATTAGCTCACATGGCCCTTACTGTTTCCTAGTAAAACCTTAACTTTCTGGTCACTCTAGACTCAATAGTTCCTCTCTCAACTGCTTTTTTGTTTCTTGACATAAAATCTTCCAAAGAAAAAATCAACTACACCAATCTCCTTTTCTTCCCCTTCTTAATTTTTTTCAGTATTCCTTGAGCCTTTCCTTATTGATTCAATGTTAGTAACAAATGAAAGAATGAAAAGAAAAGCTGTTGGAATAGCCAGTATCTTCACAGAGTCAGGGTTGTTTCCTTTAACATTTATTAAGATTTGCATAATCTTGCATTATCTAGAATCTGTATTACACATAATTTTCTTAAAATAAGCAATGAGATGATTGCTCCATACATGGATAGACCTAAACTAAATACCTACATTTATTTTGATTCCCAAACCGGAGAATACACTTGTGTTTTTCAGTTAAAAATTCCAGTTTTAGCTTTCAATTTGCATAGAATATTTCCAGAGCTGGCAGAGCCTGCCTGTGCTATATATCTTTCTTCTACTCTCTGTTTTATATGCCTACTGAGATTCTGCACTGCAATTACTGCCATATGGGAAAAAAAGTGGAAATCCAGTGCTGGGTAATCACATTGCCTGTCTATGCACTAGCAGATATGCACTACAAGTAAAATCATCCTTTTAGATCTATCAAGCAAATCTCAGATAAGAAGCAGAGGCTGTGATTTTTCTGAGATTATCTCCAGAAATACTAATGTTATTCCTGAAATTCTCTCATGTGGATATGTTGCTTGGAATTCAAAATCCTTTACTGGCTTGCCACCAAGGAATTGGAAGAAAAAGGGGAAGGGGAGTATGGTGGGCATTTCAGATCTTCTTGTCTATCCAATCTATTAACTTTCAACTTTTCTGTTCTGAAACTGGGCGAAACAGGGGTCAGGTCTGGTACAAATGGGAGGTGACCAGTTTCAAACTTGGCTCTTGCTTTGGAGAAGGAAAGCCCTGCCCTGGATGCCAGGGCCTGGGAGAGCACAAGCTGCTGTGCCCCTGAGTCCTGTTGGCTGCCAGCAGATGGAGCAGGGCATGGCTCTCAGGCGACAGGATGTGACACACTCAGGTAACAGGATGTGCAGGACAGGAACAGGTTTCAGCTGAGGGCTGCTCACAGCCAGCGCTGCATCTGGTGACAGGTCCAGCCCAACAGCCATCTGTTTCTTGCCTGATTGCTGGAGAAGGTGCCCAATTGCCTAAAGTTAGTCAGAGGAATCACAAGGGTGCCCAGCAGCACAGGAGGGAGATGTTGGTGGAGCAGAGACACCAGTGCTTTAATTAGTGCTGCACGGATTGTGTGAGTACCTGTCAGCCAGGAAGGGCTACAGAGCCCCTCTTCTGCAGGGCTGAGGAGCTGGGTGAGGCTGACCTAGAACAGAGACTAGGCAGAATTAAAGAATAAAGCAGGGATTTATTAAAAGCATCTCCTTAATGGACACACCTTGGGCAGCACAAGAGCCTAGCCAGGGCTACACCCAAGATGAACCAAAATGGTCCAAAATGCAGACTGCTCACAGAGTCTCTTGTGCGGGGGTAGAATTTAAGGAAATGGAGATAGTGCAGAAGGCAATCTCACACCTGAGGAGTTGCAGCTGTACTGATGACCAAAGATTAGGAACAGGCCTGCCCTTAACAGGCCACAGCTGTAACCAATGAGGATGAGTGTTAGAAAAGAGCGGGTTAGCTGGTTGAGAGGAGAGTTGGAGTTTGTTGGCTGTACTGTAAAGGAGTCAGTGCTGCCCATGAGAAATCACCAAGAAGGAATGGAACTTTTGCAATAAGATGACAATAGTCTCTCACTTTTATAAGTTCTGCTCCATTTGCATATTGCAGTTAATTTTCCAATTCCAGCTTCAGGTTATGAAGTCCTGTCCTGCTTGATTTCTCTCTTCAGTTCCTCTTGGGTCTGAAGCTTGTAACAGTTGTCCTTGGTCTCAAGCTGGAAAACAATTGTTTTATCTGCCTGCCCTGTGAAGAGAACTTACTGACACTTGATATGAAGCTCAGAGCTGCACACCTAGGCAGCACAGAACCTGGAAAATATGAAAACTAAAACTTAGGTCATCACTCGTCCATGGGAGTTTCTTCTCTGGCATTCCTTCACACCCACTGTGTCTGCTCTTCCTGTGGGGCTGAGGGGAAGCCAATTCCCACAGCTGAAAGCTGACGGAGCATCCCCAGTGCCACCCCAGCCCTTGAGGCTCACTTGAAAATGTGTGCTACTGATCCAAGGAGATTAGCTACTGAACAGATGCCAACATATTAGAGCAATCTCTCTTAGCCAAGCTCCTACCCAGTGAAGGCAGTCATTCACAGAGCCTTTAAAACAGTTCTTTTTCTTATATAATTGTAAATCTAGCCTTAAACTTTCTTATAGAATTGCAAGAAGCATTGTGTCTCTTTCCTTTTGCTTTTATACTCATGGGCAATCAGCAGGTCTTACGTGTGTAATAATTTAAAATTATTCCTTTTTTTTTTTAAGCTTTTTGATTATTTGACTGATGTTATGACCATCTATGTTTCCAGAGAGTATACCAAAAGAGTCTTGTGGTGCTCTGCAGATATCAGCTTAGCTTTACCCCAGGCAAAACTGGAGAGCAAATCTCTACATTGGAGAGCAGCTCTGAGCAGGAGCTCTTTGGGCAGTGAAATATTTCACTGAACTTTTCACTCCAAAGCCACAAGCCCCAAATCTCTGTCAAGCCAGGAGTGATCTTATCCTGCAGGAGTTTTCAAAACAGCTGCCTTTTGGCCAAATTGGCAGCCTCTTTGCAGCACTGTGGGGGGATGTCTTTCAGGGCAGCTCAGCATCAGCCTATGGTTTTAAGGACATTCATGGTGGTTTAAAAAAAAAGATATTGTAGGCTGTGATATGGAAGATGTTTTATGTAACTTGAAAAACAAGCTTTAAATGTTCTTATTGCAACTCAGAAAAGTAGTTTTGTGTCTGTTTAATGTATTTATTCAAACCTACAGAGAGGTAAAGGTAAGGGTGGAAGAGGTCTATTTAAGACTCTCAGATACCTAAAGGACATAATCAAAGCTGGATAATGGGGGGGGGGGGTGTTATTGGAGAAAATAAATAATTTTTTTCCTGGTTTTGAAAATATATGTCCCATGCCTAACCACAAAACAGGCTCCTCCACAGGATTCTTTCATATTTGAAAGGGGCAAGGGCATACTGAGGAAATTTAATTAGAATGTTTTTCTCTCATTGTGAGAAAGTACAAGACAGATCATCAAAAACTGAGTGGAATAGCTTTTCTGTGAGGAAAGCTCCTAAGGTTTTAAATGATCTTGTGTCATCTGAGAGGAAAAAAACATTGTAGCTTGGTACTTAGAACTTCTCATCTTCCTTTTCTTTAATTTTCTGCTTCATGTAGGTATATAGCCACTCAACACACACAAAGACAGCTAGATAAACATTGAATACTGAAATTTGAATTAATTTTATTACTTAACAGGACAGATGCCAAAAAGCCCACCAACTTTCCTGAGTTAAAATTGTGCAATTTCCAATAGACAAAGATGGCACAGAAAAGGTTTTTATCACCAGAAATAATAGAAAAATCTAGAATCTGCTACTATCATGCAAACATTTTGTTTTTCAAAAAAATATCTAACTTTCCAACCCTAAGCTATCTACCAGCAGCTAATTTCCACACAAATGAATATAAGTTCTCTTCATTCCTATCCTCAGAGTATGTTTCCCCTGTTTATGATTTAATCTTCTGGATCAGTGTTTACATATTGAAGCCCAGTTCTTTTGGAAATCATTAAAAACTGTTACAACCTGTAAATATGTTGAATTGTAGACATAGAAAGTTGAGTGGGAGAGCTGCAAAGTACTTGCTGAATAAAGACAGTATTTCAGTGATATTTTCCTTGAAAATCAGACACTTTTTATGCCATTTCTGATTATGATGTCTCCTGTTTCTAAATTATTTTAGGATTAGTTTTTTCCCATTTAAATATTGATTTTGTGAATGGACTGAGGCTATTAGGATCTTGGGACAAAGTGCTACAGGTTGGAGCTGCTTCTGCATTGAGATGAAGAGGTCTTTCCTGGCCTTTTGTGGAGGAGGATTCTATGATCCCCTACAGGACTGCCCAGGTTTATTCTGCTGGTGCCTGGGCTGGACTGGGAGGGAGCGCTGAATTCAAAATTGTGAGTTTGAGAGTTGAGCTGGGTGACACCTGCTATGTTTAGGGGCTATTCCTCTCCAAACCCAAGTGTATCCAAGCCTCCTACATTTAGAATTGTAACATACAGGAAATTAAAAACTTTGGTGCCAATGGTACAGCATTGCCAGGGATCATACATTTTAAAAATACTTGTGTTCGTGCTCTTCTCAAGTTTTCCCTGTTGCTTGTTTTGAAAGTAGCTAGGGTTTTTTTGTTCTTTTTTTGTTTGTTTTTCCCCATACTGCATTGGGTAATGCTTTGTGCGAATAACAAGGGTAAAGTGTGGCCTTTAAAGTTTTAGGATTCGTTTTCCTGCACTCTTTTTGCTCTTTATTACAGATTAGCTCTAGAGATTTATGCTATAGACTAAAAAGCCCTGCAGGAGACTGAATCATGCATGAACATTCTACAACTTTCTATTTGAACCTGATAGGTTTTTTTTTCATCTTTCTCATCAGAATGATCAGTGTTTTACTGAAATGCTGGCAGGCAGGGAGCAGAAATTGTGCCAGCTGATGCTACCATTTCAACAGCAGCAGGAGGGGAAAAAAAAAAGACAATAAAAGAAAGAATAGCTGGAGAGTATACTGTTTTTTCTAGAATTATGTCTTTTCTTAGAATGCTCAGTTCTCCTTGAGCTGAGGCTGCTTCCAGTCATTTCTTAATGTGTGAACACAGCCAGGCTTGAAACAGTTTTAGGCTTCAGCTTCCAACTGCTCCATTTATCTCCTGACAAGGTAGCATGGTCACCATTGTATTAAGCCACAAGAGGAAAACTCATGAGATAATTTGTGGCTTTTCCTTCAGTTTTTTATCCTTGTTTTTCTTTAACCATGTAGAGCAGGCACTGTAACATGTTTGATGGAGTTTGTTGTTCCCAGAGGATGAGGATGATGAAGTGATGTTGGTTACAGTTTGTTGTGACAAATATTTATATTAGTGCAGCTTTATCATTTGTCCCTGCAGCTCATAAGAAGCAATAATGCAAATAATAATATGGTGTTCATGACTTGCAGACCAATGGTTCAGCCCATGGAGGGATATGCAGAGGCTGAGGATTTTACTAGTGATGCTGATTCCCTCACCAAACAAAGAATATAATCCCTGTGCACCTTCCCCCTTGATAAAATCTCTCTGCTTTTGTTTCCTTTATTTGCCATGCAGTCTGTTACTTCCTGAGCATGTTCAGAGTTACATATTTTGAAATAAGATCTCTCCAAAAAAGCCCAGCCTGCTTAAAAGAAGAAAGTGTTAGCTGGTGGTATTTGACAAAGATGATTCCTGCCTTGTCTGTTACAAAAATATATCTTTATAAGTGGTCCTGAGTCAGTGCAGCATTTCTCAGTCATTGAATTTCTTGTCTCCAGATAGATTATTTTTTGGTTATTATTTTTGGTTTTCTCTTGCCCTGATGTATAATTCTGTGCTATTCCAAGTAAATCTGACCCATTCATATTTAACTGATGCAGACTAAAGCCTGAATTTGTTATGGATATTGGACTGCCTTTTATAATCACCTTTTTTTTTTGTTTATACATTGAGTGGTGTGTAAGGATATGGGAATGTGGGCAGAACCTTACAGTTAGGAAATCAGGATATAAAAATGCTTGCTTTACCTGCCTGATCCCAAATAAAGCTAAACGAAGTTTAATTCCTGCTCTGTGCAAACTTGTTCAAATGTCCAGCTCTCTGCGGCTCCAGTGGGTATATTTTTTATTTGTTCTCGCTGTTAGTTGTTCCTTTCAAAATTTAAAATATTAAAATCCATCAGCCAAAATTTTGCATTCTAAATTGAGATTTCCATCAGCTTTATAATTAGAAGTTAACCAAGTACTTATGTAATAAGCAAATAGCACCTGTTTAAACTCCTCTTTACAAAAAAAGAGGAGTATTTTTTTATTCCTCATTGACTTATGCAAAGGAACGTATCTTTAAATATTTGATCCTTTATAGGAACATTCAAGAAATCTGTCTTCTGGAGCAGCTGCTTGATACCAAAAACAACGTCAGAGACAGATTTACAGTGTCAGATTTTATTTAAAGCTATTTAGAATTCACCACTTATTCCCACTGATGTTTCAACAGGTTTAGTTTGAAAAAATTGCGTTGTAACATCTAAAATTTTTTCATGCTCCATCCGAAAGGTTTTTTTTACAAAATCATTTTGAGAAGACATGTTTGAGCTCTAATGTTTTCTTTCAACAAGAACTAAATAAACCACTGGCGGAAAGGAAGTGAAAATCCAGGATGACACATTTGGATAAATAATGAAATGCAGTTCTCAGAGAGTTAAAGTGAACCAAAATGAAATCTGAATGAAAGACAAAAGAATGGCTTTCCATGGAAGCATTAACTGCAGGAAATGAAATGTACAGAATACTAAGGGGACTCATTAGGAATTTTACAAACAAGTAAAGTGGATGGGGAAAAAAAGGTAAATTAATGTTTTTGTAAGCGACATCTGAATATTACTAGACAGTTAAGCTGAAATGGATCCAAGTTTCTTCATTGGCTTTCACTGCAGGCAGGATAAAGAAAATGTATTCTTGGCAAGCATTTTATGTGGAACTTTATTATCGCAGGTGTTATGACATGGACGTTAGACTGATTGATATGTCTAAATGGCAATAAGTCATTGTCCCTGAATTATAACTGAGGTTATGAATGGAGTCACAGGGATGCTAAAAAAAAGGGCATGAGGTGTCATTGTCAGTGGTCTTTCTGGAGAAAAAACCACAAAGAGTCAGATTTATACATAATGTAAGGCTTTGTTTATTTCTTAGTTTTCTTTTTGTTAATTTGATAAATTAATCAGATAATACATAATATCTCCGAAAACCCACAAGCAGTGTTAGAAATAAGTCACAGGGTTTAGCAAACATTGCATCCTTCTGGTGGAAATGTTGAATTCATTACCATGATCCTTTCTGGGTCCCATTTGTCTTAGTTTGAAAGGACAGGTGTCTGCTAAGGAAGGCAGGAGCCTTCATTGAAAGGGAAAATGTAAACCCCCCCTCCCTCTGAATTGTTACAATTTTTAAATTAAGGGGCTCTCAGGGAAAGATATGGGAGTAGGAATAACAGTTCTTTACTAGAAAAATTAAAATTACAAGTGCAATAATACTAAAAATAAAAAAAAACTGACAGAAGAGGCCCTTCCTCTCTGTGTGTCAGGGTGGTGGCACAGTCCCATTCCATGGTGGCTCAGCCCTCCTGCAGTGCCAGCTGTGGTTCTGCTGGAACAGGGATCCTCCACAAGGGGGGAGTTTTCCTCTGAAGCTCCAGGGCTGCTGGAGATGGGCCTGCTCTTCCTCAGAAAGCTGCTCCTCTGGGAATGCAGTGGGCAAAGGCTGCTGTGGTGTTCCCAGAGTCAGATGGTATCCAGGTAGGAATGCTTAGCTGCTCCCCTGGGCGGAGCATCTCCCCATGGGATGATGGAATTTTATCAGCCATGCAGGGACATCCCTGGCCATGAACAGAAGAGATCTCCTGGAGGGAAGATTGGCTGTGGAAGAGATAAAGAAAAAACTCCCCAATGAACAGACGAGAACTGCCCCACCTCTGACAGATGGGAATAGAATACACCCCCCCATTTCCAACCTAAGACACTGCTCTAAAAAATTATTCCCAAACCTGTGATGAATATTTATTTTTATATACATATTTGGCCCAACTAAGCAGTATAGAGAAAAGAAGCATACTGAGATTTGAACCCTAGTTGCCTGGGTTTATGAAGAAAAATTGTCACACAGAAGCTGCATAATTATCCTCCCTGGGTTTCTTGTATGTTTTTGTGAAGGACCAGGCTCTCATCACACAGGGCTGGATATATTGGAGTGTCTGTTTCAGTGATCTTGGCAGTAATTACTCAGAGACACTGCAAGACCTCCTTGCCATTAGCTCTGCTGGTAATTGGTGACAAGTCAAATGACTGAAATTTCCCTGCTTTTTTGGGATCAGCAGGAAGCTGCTGGAACATAGGCAGTCTCTCCTTTTTTTTCTGAAGCCATATCTAACAAACAAGAGCTGCTTATCTGTGCACATTTACTGTCTTTTTTTCTCTTTCTACATTTCAGCATTATGGCTTATGTCCATCTTTTCTGTGAGACTGACAATTTTCAACTTCATTTTGAATATCTTTATTCAAATGCAGATTTTGTCTTTGTAGCCAGGACCACTTTGAAGGCATTTTTGAAGAAATGCTAATAAGAGTGTGGTGGTAATGCGCTGCTTCTTAGGCATACCTTCCTTCTTAAGAACATTTCTTTGAAATCTAGACTAAAAAAAAAAAAAAAAAACATTTTGCTCTTATCAATAATGCTTTAATGTGCTCAGAATAAGATGCCTGCGTAAACCAGAAAATTGATAGGTGATAGTGAGCTACTCCTTTACTGTGCTGAATGTGGGTGGGTCTGCTTTAGTGCAGTCTAGAAGGGGATTTTGAAGGAAACAACTTTATGTTCCTTTTCTTCTTCTGCTTCTTTATAATTTAGCTGATTAGCATCCTGCATTTCCTGAAGCGGCACACCAGCCCTGAGCTTGAGATAAATAGTGCTAAAACTGGTTTATCATCTGCAAGGTAGAGGTGCAGGATACTGCACCAAAGGAATTTCTTGGCTGGGAAATGCTATAAGGGTGGGTTGAAATCCAATAGATAGAGATTTCTTTTTTTCAGAAAAAGGAAAAGAGAATGCAAAACCTATAAATTGCTTTATTGGGTGAAATTGGAGAGAACCTGAAAAAGTGCAGATCCTGAAAGATTCTGTCTCTTACAAGAGAGGAAACTTTTTTCAGTGAGAAAAGATCATCTGAAAAGAAAAATGTCACAAGTCTGCTCATGAGTTACTGTGATTTGCTGCATTTGCCAAGTTTCACAAGCATACTCAATTGAAAGACAGCTTTAAGGTTACAGAAAATCCCTAATAACTTTATTATTCTCTCTTAAAAGCAGGTAAAGTCTTTTTAACTGCATTTGGTATCATTTTTCATGAGGATCCACTAGAGTTAAATTAATGTATAGTTCAGTCATCCCAAATAATTTCTGTCTGATGTTCAAGCCTTTGATAGCATACTTTGAGTTTGAATTAAATTCTGGAAAGACACTGAAAATGTTAATTAGATTCTCTTTGTGCTCTAAGAGGAAGGAAAAGCAGAAGGGATAATTTTAAATGTTTCAGTTGAGCAGTGTTTGCAGTGCACATTCCTCTTTCCTACAATATTACATGGAATTGGAGATAGAAATTTCTAGAATTGGTATGTTCACTGTGCTATCTGAATTTGCTAAAGGTGTATGTGGCCTTTGGATAATATGCATTGAGTGCAGAGTAGCTTTTTTGAACTAATTTTTTTAAATATGTTAGCCTGAATGCCTTATTTAAATGTTAATATATCTGGGTGCTACACCACTGTTTTATACCTCTGAAACTGCACAGGAATTTGAGACAAAAGCACTGAACACATCAGCTAAACAGGGGGAAAATATTTATGTTAGCTGATCCCTGTTTGCGCAGCCAGGACACTTTCTCCCAAATTAGTTTATACAAATGGGGCAACAACAGCATCAGCAAGGATGAGGAGTGGAGGCAGAGGGATTTGTCTGCCTTTCCCACAGGCACTGGAGCCTGAGGACAGGGCTGAGTGCCAGGAGGCATCCCCAAAGTGCCCTGGGATTGGCACTGCTGGGATTGGCACTGCTGGAATTGGAAGCAGCACTGGGTGCATCAGCAGATGCACTTGGGGAGATGAGGACAAATTCTTCCTTCTGCAAACCTTGCTGTGGCTGAGAGTAAGGACCTTCCTGCATCTTCCTGTTTATGCTCCCAACTCTGGAAATTCAACAAATAAAATTGAAACAAATGATAGATCATAGTTAGGTGACTTGTTTGAAAAATAGAGTTTTACACCTTAGCTTAAAGAGCTTACAAAATAGGTTTATATACATTACTTGTTGTTGTAACAATGTTAGTACCTTGTGTACTTCATTGTACACAACAAAAAATTAACAAAGCCATCAAACAAAGTTTTTCTGTCCAAGAGAAAGGGGGAAATGTGGGAAATGGATTTGTGGAGAGTTGTCAGGGCCTGACAGAAGGCTCACACAGTATGTATGTGTATGCAAACTTTCAGACAAGAAATACTGATTTAGAAATGCCTTGGAATAGGACAGATATTGTTGAGAGAGAAATGGAGCTAGAAAAAAGTTTCAAAGGATGGCCTTGCGAATAAGTTTAGATATTTTGGAGAAATAGAACTATAAAAGATGCATTGTAATGGGACCTACTAGTTTTAGATAATTGGCTTTAAGGCCATTTACAGCATGGTGTGGCTAAAGCTGATAGGCCAAGAAACACTTATAGTGTATTGTAATTAGGAAATAGCTGGATTCTGATTGTGATGGTGTGAATTATAACATCTGCATTGTCTCACCCTTCCCATGAGACTGAAAATTGAATTAAAGTTTTTTAAATGCCTCTCCATTGCCCCATCTCTGGGTCAGAAAAAGGTATAGTGTGACGTCTTCCTTCTGCAAACGCTGCTGAGGCTGATATAAAAGCTAGGGAGTAAAGACCTTCCTGCATCTTCCTGCTCATGCTCCCAATTTTACTGCCAAGAGGAGAAATGAGGTAGAACAAAACAAATTCCCTCATTACTGATCCAAAGAAAAATGAAATACAGCCTGTGAAAGGAACAGAAGTGGTATTTATTGTCATGCATGTGAACAAGCTCAATTGGCAGTGGTTGGTAACACTTTGAGGTATCAGAAAAGCACAAAAGAAGTGCAGGGAGAAAACAGAGAGCTAGTTGTAACCTCTGGAACCTGCTCACACTGGCAGTGCTGGGACCTGGGGGCAGGAGGTGAGCCTGGGGTCTCTGCAGAGCTGCCTTCCCCTACCAGCCCAAGAGAAGGAGTCCAGGCACCTGCCACCAACAGAAACATTATGGATCTGCAAGAAAATAGGGGTATGACAGCTGTGAGAAGAACTGGCAGTAGGAATACTCAGAAAAAATTAAGCCCCAGATGAAAGAGAATTGAGGTCAAAACAGGAACAGATGTGCACTAAAAATAGAAGGACAAGAAAAAGATAGATGCAAAGGTCCTTGTACGTAGACAGATATTTACCAGGAGGGAGAGACATCTTATTAAAGGAGAGATGGAAAAGCAGTGGTAATACAAAGAGGGGAAATTGCAGCACAAATTAAGAAGTCTCTTCTTTTAATTTAAGTTGTTCTTCTTTAGCTCTAGCTGAATCACCCCTTGAATCCTCAACCTGCATTATTACTCAGAAAAGCAATGAACCTTATGTAAGGGGCACCAGTGTAGATGCTGCTGAGCACCTCTGCAAACTTGAGATAATGACATGAAGGGAATTAATAGAGTTAAAATACAGCCTACATTCAGTTCTAATTAGAGAAAAGATAGCAGCCAAATTGCCACTAAAATTTAGATAGAGAATTCAAACAAGTTGTGGAAACTGTGGCAATATATAACTTCTGGGTTTAGTACAATTCCCTGAAACCTCCCTATTTCTCCATTTTTCTGTCTGTTCCCAATAATTTCATGTAGTCTGGGGAAACAGACCTCAGGCACAGCTGCATTTGAGCCCCCAGCAGGATGACAGTTTTCATGTGGCACTTCTGGGAGTAGGAAGTTGTTTCTGGAAAAGGGACAGGGAATGGAAGTGAAGTTTCCTTCCAAGAGCAGCAGAAAGAACCATAACCAACCCTGTCAAACTCCCTTAGCCTTTCCTTTCCACACACACAAAAACGTGTAGCAGGATGTCCTTGGGTGATGTTATGATGCTTGTATCCCCATTTGTGTATGCTGTTTATGCTGGATATTATGTTCTGTGCCTTCAAGACTGGCTCTGAAGAGTGAAAGTTTTGTTTTGGCTTCTTATCAGCCACTCCCCCACGGCCAATGGGACATACAGATGGGACAGTACATAGTGCTGCTTTTGCTTTTTGCCCTGCTTTTTGCTTTGCTCTTGCTTCAGCTTTGCTCCTGCTTTGCTCTTGCTTTTTTGCTTCTGCTCATTAGTTAGTTTAGCTAAACAGTCCAAATTTCCTCCTGGACTGTTTCTCCTTTTCTTTTTGGACCTTCTGGAACCTGCTCCGGACTGGGACCTGGGAAACACTGAGAGAGAGTTTGCATCTTGTGGCTGCAGCAGCTGCCCCAGCGCCGGAGGGACTGATAACAGAGCAACCAGCCTAGGAGAGACTTTCTGAATTTGTTATCCTTTTCAGAGGGGTGAAAGAGTGGTGTCATCCGGTATTGTTCATTTTGTGTGCTGGGGGGTGCAGTGCCTGTTAAATAAACAGGTTCTTTCCACTTTTCTCTGAGGAATTCTTCCCAAACCGGTTGGGGGGAGGGGCTGTGTGGGTTTGCTTTCTGGAGGGGGTCCCCCTTTCGGGGTTCTCTCCCAAATTTGCCCTAAACCAGGACACAGGAAAATGATCAATTCCAGACACTTCCCTTTGGGCTCCCAAGTGGAGTAAGTACACTTGCCAGTCTGGTTGTGGAACTTCACAGTATTCCTGTGCACTAACCAGTCACTATCAAGCAATATTTATCTTGGCATTTCCAATGAATTCCTCAAAAACTGCCCTGTGATTCCCAAATATCTAATTTTCTTGTTTCACTTGAGTTGTTTTTTTAAAACAGACCAAATCTGAGTTATAGCCTCAAGAGCATTCTTGCAGTGGGACAGGAGGGCAGCAAACTGACCTTGAGAATTTTGTTGTTGTTTGCTGGGGAAGGGCAGTTTGAAATGATGATTTGCATAGATAAAGATTCTGTAATAGCAGGAAGAAGAAATCTTCTTTTTTTCCTCTGTCTTAATGAACAAATATTTCATTTTCTTGTTCCTGTCACTGTCATTATTTTTTTATGCCATGCTCAATTTTCTAAGAGTCAGCTGACAGTAGTCTTACATTATTTTTTTATACTTTCTTTCCATTATGTTCTCATGTTTACAACAGTCTTTCTTCTGTTCTTCCCTCTAGCATTTTTGTTATTATTCTGCCTTTAAATTCCTTCAAGGGATTTTCAGTAAGCTGGTTGTATGGTCTTTCATCAGGCACAAAGAGAACCCTTGGCAGATTCTCTGCAAGTAAAAATAACATTTTGGTTTTTATGGCAGTGCTCTAAAAAAAATAGTACACTTGTCCCATTTAACAAAATTACTTTGGTAATTATCTCACCCAAACTGCTGGTCTAGATATATGTTGTTCACTTTACATGTGAAGGTTTTCCTTATTAATTTCTCTTTATTTGTGGCAATTTATTAGCAGCCAATCCACAAGCAGTCTTATCCATTTCATGGACCTCATTTCAAGGGGAAGGGTAGACCACAGAAAAGGCTATTTTTGACTGATCTGTCCTCCTTCCTGAATTTCTAATCCCCTTTTTACTTGTCTCTGAGCTCACATGTCATTTTCCCTGTATTAATGATTCCATAGCATCTTTAGCTGTTGTTGTGTTGTTTATATGGAAAAATATGTGTGGGTGTCATTATAGGCAGTCCTAAAAAGTAGCTAGTGTAAGAATTTGGGGTCTTGGGGGTTTCTCTAGGTTTTTTATTTCCTGTAAGAGGCCAAACCTGCCCATGAATGTCCATTGATCATGGAGAGGAAAGGTAGGAGATAACACATAAATTTGAGACTGTGATAGAAGGAAGGTAAAGACAATTAGCTTCCAGAAAAAGGCAAGATGTAAGAAGTACAGCCTTGGTGCTTCCCACTTCTGCTTTGCAAGGCAGTGTGAAAGAGGACAAACAAATATAAGGTGTGGCTTTGGGCAGAGGAGGGTGTGATGAAGCTGATAAGGAGAGGCAGAGAGCAGAGCCTTCAGCAGGTTTTGACATAGAGAAAAGGTAAAAATAGTACCAAGGAGGAAAGAAGAAATTTTCATAAGTTTTTAGTAACAGCTGAACAGATGCTTTTGCTAAGGAGTTGACCAAAAGGATTTTAAACATAGGTAAGAAAACTTCAAAGGTAAATAACCCTGGTAGAACACTCGTGTGCAAGGGAGGGATGGAGGGGACCAAGAAATGATTCCTGGGTGTCAAAAGGATGCTGAGGACCATTGCAGAGCATGGAAATACGTATGTAACTATTTGTACATACACTAAAATTCCTGTATTTGCCCCTTGATCAAATATCCAAAGGTAACAAGATAAAGCACACAACCACAGAGTATCCCTGAGTTCAAGGCTGCATTATGGTCGTGTTACTAATTCACAGAAGTGACTGTTTGCCAATATTTCACTGAAAAAACTTTCCATGATCATATTTGTGGCTTATTAGTCCAGGACTTTTTATTTAGTTAGGGGGAAGTCGACTTGGGACTCTTTCTGCCTCTTTTCCCTCAACAATTCTATCCTAATTAAACAAATTTTGGAAAGAGCTCCTGGATGAGTGAGTAATTTTAAAAACTGAGTAAAAATGTCAAAAGTTCTTCTTTAAGCTTGTAACTTCACAGCTAGGTATTTTAAGTGGAACAAAAAGCCTGTGATGGAGTCAGGTTTTTGATATTTAATTTACCAGTGCAGCCCAAGTCTCAGTCACTTCTGGAAGCCACCTTTCAGGACTCATCCAGTCCTGTTTGGGCCACTAAGCTGGGGGCATTTTCTGCCTGGTGCCTACACCTAGCTGCAGGGGCAACAGCAATCTTTAATTTATTACACATTTTCAGTGTAGCTCTGGGTGGACTGAAGAGGAAGTGTGATCCCACTTCCAGAAAAGTACGCCACTGGGTTGCATTTTGCAGCAAGTATCACCTGCCTCAGGGCTGGGTAAACAGCCAGGCACTCAGGTCACCTCTTCCTCAAGGCAGAAACAAAAGCTATTGATTGGGAAGAAACATCTGCTGAGCTGGCTTAACTTTCTTCTGCTCCCTGAGTTTTGGGTCCTAAACTCTGTGGTGGAAATGACCCAATGCTGGGCCAACCTCTGTGCACAGCCCAAACTGCCTCAGGGAAGGATTGTATCTAGAATTATTTATATTCATGCTTTTGTTCAGTTGGGCTGTAATTAATATTTTCAGTATACCTAGCCAGTGTAGTTCATCATATGAAGAGTGTTTGTGCCTACCTATTCCTAAAAATGTCAAAAGTTCTTCTTTAAGCTTGTAACTTCACAGCTAGGTATTTTAAGTGGAACAAAAAGCCTGTGATGGAGTCAGGTTTTTGATATTTAATTTACCAGTGCAGCCCAAGTCTCAGTCACTTCTGGAAGCCACCTTTCAGGACTCATCCAGTCCTGTTTGGGCCACTAAGCTGGGGGCATTTTCTGCCTGGTGCCTACACCTAGCTGCAGGGGCAACAGCAATCTTTAATTTATTACACATTTTCAGTGTAGCTCTGGGTGGACTGAAGAGGAAGTGTGATCCCACTTCCAGAAAAGTACGCCACTGGGTTGCATTTTGCAGCAAGTATCACCTGCCTCAGGGCTGGGTAAACAGCCAGGCACTCAGGTCACCTCTTCCTCAAGGCAGAAACAAAAGCTATTGATTGGGAAGAAACATCTGCTGAGCTGGCTTAACTTTCTTCTGCTCCCTGAGTTTTGGGTCCTAAACTCTGTGGTGGAAATGACCCAATGCTGGGCCAACCTCTGTGCACAGCCCAAACTGCCTCAGGGAAGGATTGTATCTAGAATTATTTATATTCATGCTTTTGTTCAGTTGGGCTGTAATTAATATTTTCAGTATACCTAGCCAGTGTAGTTCATCATATGAAGAGTGTTTGTGCCTACCTATTCCTTAAAAAAACTGTTTCACCCTTTGGAGAAAAGTCACTGCTGAGGATTCCTTGTGCAAGTTTTAATCATATATTTTGGCCGTGGATTCATCCTGCATGCACTCTGAAAGCAGCCTGTGTAGAGCTCTGTGTACTTCATTTGCAGTGAGTGTTAGGAGACAATTTCAATGGATTTCAGTGGAAATTTTTAATGGATTTCAGGAACATCTGAAGTGTAAGGGAAGGGAGTTTAAAACTGGCATGCCATTTGTATGACCCAAAGCTTCTATGACAGCTGTGAGCAGAGAATATCTAGGTGAGAAAACTCATCTTAAAAGGGAGTTAATTTATAGAGAAGCATCAGAGATTCATAATTCACACAATATATTGCTATAACAGTTTTCACAGACATATTTGTAGTTTTCAATCTTTTGATTTTGCCATCCATCCACTGTGCAAATTTTCATAAATTCTTTTAAAATTAAATTGTGTTCTGAAATATGTTTGGAGTTCTGGACTCATTCTCAGTTCTTGATTTCTGTGTTAATATGTGTTAACTGTAGAGAAAAGGCCTTTTCTTTCCATTTGCCTACCTGCAATTTGCATGCGGTCTCACGTCTTTAATGTCTATATTTCCCTGCACTAAATAAAACTGTCCTTGACACTGAGCAATCTGATTTTTTCCTAGAATATGGCCCTGATTTCTCTGAGCTATAGTCCTTGTTAGTTTGGCTAACTCGATATCTGACAAGAAATTTGTGAATGTTTCTGTTAATAAGAAGCCAAAGGCACAAGTCTGCTCAGATCTTTAACTGAGAGAAGAGGAATTATGAGAAAGATGCATTCTTAATTCTTCAACCAGAAGATTGGACTCTGTTTTCCCCATGGAAGCAGACTCACTGAGTGAAGCTGCTAGATGTTTACAGCTCAGCTTTTGAGAGCAGAGGCATATATAATTGAAATTATGTTTCAAGGGGATCTGTCAAAGTATTTTTGGCATATGGGATAACATTCACATAGTGAACAATTTGGAACCATTGTCTCTTTCATCCCATTAAACATCCAGATGTTCCACACGTTTATGTTCTTATTTGCAAGGCAGAGAAACACCATTGCCACTGCAGAATAAGGCATGGAAATGGAAATGAGGTAGATATTTGCTGCCTCTGTGCTGATTATTTGCTGTCTGTTTGGGGTGAGATGGCAATGCAAATATTTGCAAGGGAGATACACTTTCTATAAAATTTTTAAAATTTTCAGTATTAAATTCACATAATGATCTGGCTTGCCATAAAATTTTATTTCCATATAGGAAGTATGATGGTGTGTGTAAAGAAGAAATGATACAAAATGCTACCTGTGACTTGTAATTAAATGACAACTCTGTTATTAAGGTGATGGATATCTGAGGAAACTGAAATAAACCAGCAAATGCCACCGATAGGCCTGGATCCAAATGGAATTCAGCCAAGACAGCAGTGCTGGTAAATGGTGCATCATCAGCTGGGAGATGATGGCTATTTGAGAAATGAGCTTTGCATCCTCAAATTCCTAACTCATCTCCACAGCTTTACAACTAATGCTCAGGGCAGCCTTCCAGAGGAGATGCCAATGTTTAAAAATTCTGGTGATAATGCTATTCTCTGCCTTGTGAAAGTCATCCTGCTTCTGGAAAGTTAAGATGGAAAAACTGAATTGCATAAGGAAAATATAAAATTCCCAGCTCAGCTGGCCATCCTCTGAAAATGGTGTTAGTGGACAGAGGAACAGTGAGAATCAAACTTTAGGACTGGAAGGTCTTCATCTTTCACATGCAAAAAAATTGTAAATAATAATAATAATGCAATGTGATATAATACATAATAACATTATAATGCAATATAGTATGATGTAATATCTGCTGAATGTATTTTATATTTAGGTCTAGAAATGTCAGTAACTTGGATCTGTAGAGTGAAGAGTTTCTGGAGTCAGAATTCTGTCTCTGGTTTTTTCCAAAGCTCAGTGGAGCATAAGGCTTAGAGGGTTTTGGCACACAGATGGCAACAGAAGGTTTGGAGCAAGGGAGTTTTAAATACAGGGAATAAATACAGCTGAAGCTATGTAACAGTGAAGTGGGAGCCCTTAATTCCATATTTGTTGTTCTTATCTCACCTGAAGAATCCCTTCACTGCACAGTTCCTACCATAACAAATAACTTGACATTTGATATCCTAACAGAGGCTGCGACCTGAAAGTGGCAAAGCTGTTTTCCTGTCTGATATCTGTTTTCACAGCCCATAGAATCTTCCAAACCCTCAATTTTGAACAAAACTAATCATACCCTAAATGTTTCAGCCCCAATAAAACTGCATCATCAGAGATATTAGCTTATTTAATAGCCTTCCTAGTAGAAATTTGCACCTTAATTCAGAGCTGAATTTCTTCCCCAGCAGCTTTCAGATGCTGGACATTATTAGAGTGCTTTTTTTGCCCAGATTGGATTATCCACATTTTTGGACCTTCTTGCATGTCCCACTATCTGTACCATGCAGAAATGTTAAACCAACTGCTCCCAGCTCCAAGGAAACTGTTCCATTTGTCAGGATGTACAAAGCACTGGAAGAGATTTCCATCAGTCTCCTGCTGCTCCCATGGAATTGTGTGGGAGCCTGAGGGTGCCTCCAGAGGCCTTGTCCTTGAGCGCCTGCTGGGAACAGGCATGCCAGTGCTTTTATAAAGACAAGAATAGCTCTGCCAGGAAGATTTCCAGGGGTTGTGTCCTGGCACTGCCCAAAATGTGCCCAAACACACTCCTTGTATGAAGGAGGGTGCTGCTGCCATCCTGTCTCTGTTGGTGGTAAGGACCTGCAGTTTCCAGTTTCTCCTCAGGCCCAATTTTCAGGATCTTGCTTGTCCCAGAGGGAACATCTCTCTGGGGCCAGGGCTGGCCAGGCCAAGAGCAGGCAGGTGGAGGAGTCTGTTCCTGCAGGTCAGGGACTTGTTCAGGGCTTGGCACAAATCCCTGCCAGACAGGAAAGCCGCTCTGTGCTGCTGCTGCTGGATCTCTGCCACTCCTGAGATGCTGCAGGAAGGTTGAGGAAAGAGCCAGGATGTTGCTGGGACTGCAGCTGGCCACAGTCATTTTGGATGCTTGACAACTGGAAACAGCCCAGAGTAGCTCCTTCTCCTCCTTCTTCTTTAATTTTCTGGTCCAAGCAGACTTTTATTTGATTGGATTTTCTTAGAGGATTAGGACAATCAGACCAGTATATCCAATATTACCAAGTTAGGAAGGTGATTGTTAGTTGAAGAAATAAATTAGTTTTCTAAGGGAAGTTCTCTTTCTCAAAGGAAAATATCAATGTCAATCCCTGTAGTCCTCATGCATTTAGAAATAACAATACTAATGGGAAAATAGTGTTTTCTCCTTGTTGCTACTAAGCAGATGTACTATAGAAATCTGACTAATATTTTAGTTTGTATAAAACCAATGTACTTATTAGAATGTATTTATTTGTTTTTTGTGAGGTAAGATTAGAAGAATGGTAAAGTAGGTTTAAAACTTCAAAAGGGGATACAGAAAAATTCATTAATAGTACTTAAAAGAAAGAGAAATAAGAATTAGGATAAAATTTTTAGGATTTTTTAAAATAACTTTTATTGATAATGTAAAGAAATAAAACAAAATTTTAGTTAGTTTACTATTTTTAAAGTATTCTTTTTAGTTTATTTAGGGAGAGAAGGTTTTTTTTTGTTAATTTTACGGAGACTTTTTTATAAGAAAATAGTTTTTTGTGGTTTTTAAAATTTTATGAATAGTAGTTGTTTGGGGAAATTTGGGGAAATTGGGGATATTTTGAGTTAATATCTCACCAGGGGCCTGCAGATGGTTACTTGATTTTGGCTGGGCTTAATAATTTGTGGCAGGAACTGTGGCTGGGGGGGGTTGATGGCCTCTCTCTCTTGCCTGTTGGTTGTGGGTGAATTTTAATGGTGGTAGAATTTTGGCTGAGTTGGTTTTGCTTTGGCTTTGTGGCCACCCCTCTTTTTTGTCCAGTAGCCAAGGAGGGGGGTGGCCCTGGGGGTGCCTTATGAAGGAGGGCTTGGGCTTGTGGCAGGGGCCACCTGGCTGGGCTTTTGTTACTATTTTGGTTGGTTGGAAAAGAAAGAGGAAGTTTTTGGGGTATTTTTTTGTCTTTAACATGTTTTTCACAGATGTGTGTATACCTTTTTAGTGATTGGAAGTTGGAAGTTTTGCATTATTGCTGTAATGCCTCCCGTGCTAAACTACCACATGTGCTTTGATTAGTGAGAGGGTCACCTCCTTAACTCCACTTTAACTCCATATATAGTTATGACTCAAACCTGACTACCTTGACACATGCAACTTCCCTTTCTTACTGCTTTTGCGTGCTTATGTGAGCACCAAGACTTGCATTTCCATCTTTCTGCCCTGATATTGCCACTGTCAATATTCTGCTCGATCCCCTGATCCTCAGATTCTTAATGAGCCAATAATATTCTTGCTTAAATAAAATAGTTGCTTAAAATGCTCATAAAGATGGCTTTGTGATAAGGTTTCAAACAAAGAATTTGGGCTCTGAGGAGGAGGGATGTATTGCAACCTGCTCCCAGGGCCACACTCTCAAAAAATTGAATAAAACTTTCAGGACTAGGTCACAAGTTGAAAAGTTCAGCAGTGCTGGCAAAAAAATTAAATCCTATTTTTGTTTATGTTAGTGACAACCAGAGAATGTGTTTGGCCTTATAAATAGATTTAAGCTTCTTGAATCACAGAAATAGCATTTGATGAGACAAGGACAAAAATAAAGAAGATAAGGTCAAGCAGGATTGTACTTTATTCTTTCAAAGTGAAGTAATTTAATTGTTTTAATTTACAAAAGGATGCAAGCAATAGTTTGTTCATTTAGATAATGAAATTAAAACTCCTAATGAAAATCTTGAACATATTTACTGAACATGTTTAATATTTTCCTAGCAGAAATGACAGGAATTTCCAAATGTTTCTTTAAATGTATTTTTGATATGTCTATTTTCCCTATTTCACATAGTATTTTATTGTTAACTCTTCTTTTTTTTTTTTTTTTATTTTGTGTAATTCTTTAGATGGTGTGTGCAGAGGTATGCTGAAAAACTACTATACCCCACCATATGGGATCTTAATTAAAGAAAAAAATCTTGTTCTCTTTGCAAACTTTCAAGATATCTTCCTAAAAGAAATAAGAGTTTTTAATGCTCTTGGCTACGAATTTACAACTGTTGGAAAAGCTCATTTTCCTTTCAAATATATTGGAAAAAGGCAAAGCATAACCCCCACCCCACCTTTAAAAAGCTTTAATCAAGCTTTTATTTTCAGCTCTTCTCCATTTTTCTAAGCATATGGTGGTGCATTTAGGTCTGAATTGTGACTAGTATTGGCCAAAACCTTTGAATTTCCTCTTGTGAATCACACTGCCATTAAATAACAAAACCTAATAAAACTGCATCTTCACTCTTAAAACAATAAAAAAATACTTGACAGTAGTGAGGGCCCCAAAAGCTGACAGCAATCAGGATTTGTCCTCATTAATAACATTTGTCTGCATTAATAACTAATGCTATAAAAATCATTCATTGGAAAACAGGAAAGAAGTAGCCCAAATGAGCAACTAGAAGGCCAGTAAAAAAGTATGTTTCCTTCATATCTTTATGGGCTAATTTTCAGGCCATTAGGCTGCAGATACACTTATTTGGCTGCTGAACATTTCATGTTAAAATTCTGAACTTGACGAGCTATTTATTAAACTCATTCTTTCTAACTGGCAGTATAATGATGCAAGGGATTATTGTATTTTAATTTATTTTTCTGGAATGATTAGCTTGTGATGCTATAAAACTCATTTATGAGAAAGACTGATATTTATAATGTTTTAATTAAATTTCGATTGGGAAGCCAATGGGAAAATTTACATTCAACGTATATGGTTGTGTCAGACATGTTTGAAAGCACTTGTATTTTTATTAGCTTAGAATAATTAGTTGGGGTATTTATGTACTAATATTACCTAATTAACTCAGCAGTGAGTTAATTAATTTAGTTAGTAGCTGTCCAAGAAAAAAAATAGTCTTGTAGTATAGCAAGATGCTTTAATTCCACTATATTCTTCTTGGTTAAATGATTCTTCAAATAGGTATTCTTTCTTGGAAGGATTCGGACAATATATCTGTTTTATTGGAGAGGGCAATTTTTGCATTTTACTCATGATAAAACAAGGTCCAGTGTAAATCATGCAGAGAGACAGCAGAGGATTTGGATGCTGTTCTTTTTCAGAGGAGCTGTTAGGAAAGGTGTGCTCCATCCATCAGGATCAATTGCAGTTATTCCATGCTTTTAAATTCCAAATGCATTAAAAAAAAAATTCCTTATTGCAACATTGCAACATCAGGCAATAACATATTGGGTGAGAATGTTGGGCACTGAGTTTTAGTTAACCAAAACAAAAAAAAAATATTCAACACTATGACTTCCCAAACTATGCATGGTTTTTCCCATTAATTGCTCTTCTATAGACTTGGCCTATCTCCCCCTGAATGGTTGAATGTGTTTTGTGGAGTCCTGTGACAGTAACCACATGTTTAAAAGTCAGTCAGGTGTCATACCTGGTCTTTCTGTCAGTTTAGAACCTGAGCACCATGAGATTTATGTCCTTTAATTCTTGGAAAAGGTGATTTCCATCCAGTGGCTGGAGTTAAGGGCTGGTCTGTGAATGCCATAAGCCTTGCAGGATGGTGCTTTAGAGTGGGGGTTCTCCCACTTCATTTGTTTCTGTTTAAAGAGTATTAGTTTCTTTTCCTCTGCTAAAAAAAAAAGTGAATATTCATGTTTGATCAGCTCCTAAGAGTTCTGTGCACTAAGATTAGTCAAGTAGTGGTAGTGGGTAAGAGATTTTTGCATCAAATGGAATGCAAAAAAAGGAAAGGTTGGGACAAGCAGCACACCCAAATACTTAAAGGACTTAAATCAAAAGCTTTCACCGAACTCTGAGAAGTGGTTCTGTGAAAAGGATATGGGCATCCCTGCCTCCCAAGGACATCTGGTCAGTTTGGGGGAGGGAAGAAATACCCACTCAAATGGCATATTGACTTTACAGGCCAAAAGGTCAGGCCAGAAATCTGAAGACTGCCCAATTAGACCTAAGTTTCTCCTTACAGATCTCTACAAAGCTTTAAAAGAAGATTTCTTCTGTCTTTTCTAGCACCAGCTTTGGTAGCCCTTTCATTGGGAAAGCTGTTGTCCTAAAGGAGCTCTCAGCTCCACACTTTTAATCACTCACATAACCTCTCTTTACCTTTCCTCACAGATGTTTTATTTTTATTTACTCCGGTGAATGATCCACAGCAGAGCCAGTCTGGCACTCTGCAGCTGTTTAAAACACCA
Organism: Haemorhous mexicanus; assembly: GCF_027477595.1. Taxonomy (NCBI): domain Eukaryota; kingdom Metazoa; phylum Chordata; class Aves; order Passeriformes; family Fringillidae; genus Haemorhous; species Haemorhous mexicanus. Next base: position 8,923,367 of record NC_082346.1, read on the forward strand.
TCCTGTGAGCAAATTGTGTGCTAATGTTGATATCTGATAGTTCATCATTATCAGAAAATGTTGTCATGCCTTTTTATTTGCAGCTAGCCAGTTCCAAATGATATATATATCATACTAACTCATGCACCATCACGTCTCAGTGCCTAATTAAAAAACTGATGACTTCAATTCATCAGTGTTTCTGCCAGTCCCTTAAATACCCTCTTACTTTTGTCATTGCTTCACCCAAGAGCTCCTTGGTTGATTCATAAATCTACTGCTAAAGACCTGCAAGTGAGAAAGTTAACATTTCTAATTTATTTAGACATGGAGAGGTTCTTTCAGAATGGCAGGATCAATAATTAGGATTTTATTACGTGAGCCATTGGGATCTTGTTCATTTTTATGTTGTTTTGGTGGGGTTTTTTGCATACCAGCTTTGAGAATTATCTGCCACCTGAAGTATTTTCACTGCTAAGGTGTAAAAACCAGAAAACAATGAATTCCGTAACATTTCTGAAAAGAAGTTTGATAAATATAGTCTCCTAAATCTTTCATTTAGAGGGTCTTTTTTTTACCTTATCTGGATATTTTTGCGTTTTTAAAAAAATTTTCTCCCTCACACTTTTTTTCTCTTTTTAATTTTTTTTTTAATGCCAATACTAGCATTTGTCCACATAACGAGGTGACAAATACTGTAATTTCCCTTTTCCTGCTTGTTATTTACCAGGTTATACACAAAAGTCTGAATTAGTAGTCTTCATGGGTAATCTTAGTTAATAAGTTGCAGTTTCCTAAGCCATTTCCAGATTTATTTTTCTGGGGTCCTGTTCTTTGGATTGTATATTCTACATGCTTTGTTCCTAAAATCCAGGTATTTTATTTCAAAGTATATATAACATATATTATATATAGATAGATATTTATATATTATATAAAATATATATTATATTTATATTTTTAAAAAATATAAATACATTTATAAACCTCTGCAGAGAATGAATCAAACTAAACAAGTGATCCTTGCAGTACAGCTGATCTGTTTTTGACTTTCTGCAGCTACCAAATTTTGCATCATAGGAAAATTTTAATCACAATTTCCATATTTTTTTTTCCCAAATTGCCCCTGTGGTTATACACAGCTGTGTGCTGAGGCTTCATTCTTAGCTGGGAACTAGGAAAGGAGGGAATCTGCAGATCAGAGCATGTTATCTGTGTCAGCAAATTATAATCTTCCCTAGTATTGAGTTTGAGAACACAAAATTTTTATGTATTAATTTTAATAATAACATGATCAAAGACACCGTGTATTATTTATAATCTTCTAAAATGCAAGTGTCTCTTGGACCTATTTTTAAGGGATTTCCATATTCTCTTGTTACTAGGGAAATATTATTACCTCTACTTTATTACATAAATATTTCGTTTATTACGTAATAGTATAGGGGTAATAAATATTTCAGTAATGTTTGCACTGCCACTGAATTAGAGATTGTAGGATCCTCAATAAGTGGCAGCTCTAGGCATGGGTTGAGTCTCAAAACCTTTTTATTTTTCCACGCACACATTTCAGAAGTCTTCCTCAGTGAAGTCACTGGTTGTTTAGAAAGAATAATACCTTAGAAATAAATTCTTCAGCATCAGAAAGGCTAGAAATAAAAATGATGGGGAGTAATAACAGAAATTGTATGGAAGTAGAAGGAAGAATTCCAAATATTTTGTTGACCTGAGCTCTGGTAAATCCAATACCACTTTCATTTCAATGAGTATTCTGGCCCATTGGAGCTGTAGTTCATTAAGTGTGATTAATACTCTTCCACTGATAATTTTTTTACAAGATGAAACATATATTAAATTGAACCAAAAATTCATAATTAACAAAAAATATTTAGATACAAAATACTTCTTCTATCTCTTTGTAGCCTTTAAAAATGCTTTTCTTCAGTGTCCCATCCCCACTGTGTATCTGGCTGTGCCGGGGGAGCATTGCTCTGCTTGTTCCAAAAATCAGAGGCTGAGCAGCGTCCTTCCCAATGCTGCTGCAGAGCACAGGACCCCACTGTGGAGCAGCCTGGTGGTTTTTCCTCCCTCTTGTTGTGGTAGCAGTGGGCTAGGAGCATTAGTAATCAAAGTGGCACTGACGAGGTGAGAGAAATGGGGCATCTGACTCCATGTTCTCAGAAGGCTAATTTATTACTTTATGATACTATATTATAATCAAGAATACTACACTATGCTACAGTAAAGAATAGATGAACGATACTAACTGAATGTTAAAATGATAATAATGAAAACTCTTGACTCTCTCCAGAGTCCCGACACAGCTTGGCACCAATTGGCCACTGAGTGAAAACACTTACACCAGAATCCAATGAAACAATCACCTGTGGGTAAACAATCTCCAAACACATTCCACATGAGCAAAACACAGGAGAAGCAAATGAGATAAGAATTGTTTTCTTTTTTTCTCTGAGGCCTCTCAGCTTCCCAGGAGAAAAATCCTGGGCCAAGGGATTTTTCCAGAGAATGTGAATGCCACAGGGGGCAGTGTAGCGGGGGCTGCAATTTTCAGTATCAGTGGTTGACACCTCTTTTAAATGCTTCCAGTAGAACCAGCACATGAACACAGTGACTAAGAGTGCCTGACAATTTCAGTTTTGCTGCACTTACTGCTTTGACAGGCCTTGACTTTCTGCCAATTCAGTTGGAAACAGGCTTTATATCCCTTTTGCCCCACTGTCTTTCCAGATTCTCTTTTTCTTTTTTCCCCTAACCACACATTTCTTTCTCTCTCAACACTGATTTCTCTGGGGTAGTGGCCACAATCCCCCCCTTCCCCACAACTTGTGGCCATCTCTGTTGTCTCTGCAGTTAAATCATTAAGATATATTCTAAGAAAACAGGAGAGAGAGACATAATTACAACATTAAATGATCTTTTGCCTCAGTATTTTTTTAATAAAAACATCTGACTTGAACCTTATATGCAAGTGTTTGGTACTTCTAAATATTAAGAGTGAAGTCAACCAGTCCTTTAACAGCCTCCAGTGTGACCCTGTCCCCCTCTCTGCTGCCATGAATGTGCTGTAAAATAAAAATGAAGCCACCGGGGCTAGCTTCTTAGCCGGATAGCTGATCCTTTGTAGGGTAAGCGCCCCAGGCAAGCAGTCTCAAGGCCGGATACCTCAGCCCTCTGGAGGCTGGGGTGCCCTAGGCCGGACTGCGGCACAGCCGTGACCCCTAGCAAGCTTAGTGATTGTCAGCTCTTAGTAAAAATCAGCTCTTTTATGATTTCAGCTCTTAGCTTGCTCGTAGGGGCTGTGGCTGGCCGTGGCTTCTGGAAGGCGGCCAAGGGTTCCACGATGGTTTATTCTGAGGGTCTTGCAAAGGGTCTTGAAGCTGCTCTTCTAAAGGAATGGGCCAAGACAGCCTCTTTTATAGGGTTAGGGAGGATTGAAAACTGACCAATTGTAAGGGTTAGGGAGACTAGCCTATGGGGTCACAGAGAGATAAGCAGGCCTGGAGGACCAGAGTGAGGACTCCTGGTTCAATTCCTATGACTCAGCAAATACCTATCTCTAAACATCCCTCCACTGAGCCGTAGCCAGCCCTGCACCTGCTACAATGTGCTATTTCTGTGTTCCCTCAGCCTGTTTGGAAGACAGAGGAACTCCCAGAGATGAAAAGTCAGGATTTATCCTTTTACTGGTTCCAGGCATGGTGTGGGTATAAAACAGACAAAAGTCTCGAAGTTATTTGTTGAATAAAACCACATTTTATCAAGAAAATAAAGGGCAAGTTGAGGACCAAGGCTGAATTTTGCACTAATCCATCATAGCTCCTTTTCAAGTTTAAGCCCATGAGTGTCTGTAAATATTTCTAATTGTTACTGGGAGGAAACAAAGCTACTGAAGTGGGTCAGAGCACATGAGCTCCTGGGTCCCAGCTCAAATGGGCAGCTAGCAGGAACTGTGGCTCTTCACAAGCTGCACTAAAAGGAGTTGCTGATGTCAACTTATTTTTAAATAGTTGAGTATGCACAATGCAAATCTCATTATCTCTTCTGTTCTGCTTTCTGAGACTACAAAGCCTCCCCTGGCACTGGGGGTTGAGTTATTCTTTGCTCTGAATGACACTGCCAGGTCTGGGCTGGTGATGGGCTGGGTGTTGAAAAATGATGCCACCTTTTCATGTTCTCCAGCTTGTTGATGGTTTTTTATCTCTTTATTGTTGACTTACAGTCACCTATTGGCAGAACATTTGTGAGAAATATAAATGTGTTATTTCCCCGGGTAAATTGATAGCTGAGGGTTATTTGGAGTTTTTTGTGAGTTGTTTTCTGGTGGTTTTTGTGTTGTTTTTTTTTTTTTTTTTTTTTTTTTTTTTTTTTTTTGGTCCACATGCATCAGTTCTTTATTGTTAAGGATAGTAGGAAAAATACTAAAGGAACCAACATAAGCCACCCCCCACCCCCAGACTGCACCAATTTCTGAGCTTTCATGGTTTCTTTTAAATCAATAGAATGATCTTTACTTGTGGCAGAGGCACAGTTCTCAATGGATATTTTCTAGAGGAAGGTTTTGAAGGGAAAGCAGAATCCACAAGAGCTGATCACAGCATGAGGGGTCAGTTGCTAACATTCATTTTCCTTTGACAACCAAATACCTTCTCAGGTCTTCTGTAATGAAAGAGTGAAAAAACAGAGAGTACCTGAGGGAGCATTATGGAACCTATAGAAAAAATGGCTGCTTATTGGGGAAAAACCAGTTTTAGAGTAAAAATGTCTCAACTATTGGTACTCTATCATCATTATGTAGTGCAATAGCCTACAAACTACCATCTGGCATAGAGAATAATGAATACAAATGAGATGTTAGTAGTGAAAAAATTTATTAGCATCACTCTGGTGAAATAGCTAGATGAGGCTCTCCATTTGCTATGGTTTTTTAAAATTGTCTACTTTCTAGCAGCAGTGATAAAAGGACATGAAAACAAACTAATAGGAGTTTTAAGAGGATTTTTGTAATATTTGTAATTTGTAATTTCTCAGAAGAAATCTGATGGGAGTGCCAAGATAATTTGGGCAACACACTCAAAGCAGCTGTCTAGATTCTCTTTTAGGATTTCCCATCCCTGAGGGACACCTATACCAATTCTGTGCTCAGTCCCTCAGTACTGCAGATTTTCATCCCCACAGGACATTCTCCAAAGAATGGATGCAGGATGAGAATTTCTGTGGACAGGCACAAGAGAGACTCAACATTCCACTACATGGAAATCTGCAATCTAAGTCAGCCTTTAATCATACATTGACTTGAACATCTCCACTCCATTAATAAACATTTAAACCTCCAGGACAGTCTGGCCTTCAAACACATCAAAACTGAACAAGAATTTCACATATTTATATACGTTTTTCTCTGGCGTTGCAGCTATGCCCCAGTTTGGAAGGTACTTTTTCATGTTACCCAGCATCAGTACAGAACTGTGCTTTACAGCTCTTTGATTTTGAAATCTAAGGCTTTTCTGAGAGATATATATCGGATAGTAGTTCACATTAAAGTTCAACCAGAGTTTTATGGAGAGTAGTAACAGAAATTGTACTGAAATATAATGAAGAATTCCAAATATTTTATTGACCTGAGCTCTGGTAAATTCAATGCCAGTTTCATTTCAATGAGTTTTCTGGCCCATTGGAGCTGTAGTTCATTAAGCATGATTAATACTCTTCTACTGATAATTTTTATACAAGATCAAACATATATTAAATTGAATTAAAAATTCATTATTAACTGTACTAAAATGTCAGTTCAAAACCTCTGACTATAAAACAAAGCCTGTATCTTTTGTTCTTAAATTTATATTAACAGAAACAGCTGTACTGGCTTACCTACAATTTATGTCTTATTCTCAAAATTACAAATTTTTATATAATTTAATTTAGTTTGCTGGAAATATTTGATCTTTAAGATTTTTTTCAGTGTAAATAAATTCAGGTAAAAGCCAGCTAACACTGGCCATTCTTGGATCTTCTGGAACTCATTCCAGTAAGAACCACTGCAGTGTTGAAGCTGTTAAAAAACCACAAATTTTTCTGTTCAAATTTCTGCCTGTATCTGGAGTAACAGTTAATTTTGACTAAAAATAAATAAAGAAAGAGTTACACTTGATTGATTTTTCCAGCTGCTTTTTGTATTTGAGTAGTCTGAGGACCAGAGGAACAAAGCTCATTCACAGCTCTCCAACATATTGAAAATATTGTCAAATTGCACACCAAATTAAACCAGAATGTTGCTGAAGGTTTCTCCATGTATTGTTCCTGAGATCAAACAAAGATCTCTTTGTCGTGGCAGAGAAGAACGAAAGTGCCTAGTTGTACCTGTAAATATTTTTATTATTATTATATATTGTAAATATACAATATTATTATTGTAAACAATATTATTATTGTTGTTGTTGTTGTTGTTGTTGTTGTTGTTGTTAATAATAATAATAATTGTGCTCTGTATACATCCTGCCTATCCATGTGGTGTGGGAATAAGGCATTCAGAAACACTAGAGTTAAAAAAATACCAGAAGAATTACTTTCAGTCACATACAAGGCAAAATGTTGTCTTCAATAGAATGGAAATAGGTTTTTTGATGGAAATGTTTTGCACGCTCAGTGGAATCCTAGAGGAGGCTGACAGAAACATATTCTAGTTAACATTTGATAATAACTGTAAATGAAATATTTAATTATGAGCATAAGACAACAGCTATGTCTGAGAGCTTTTTGCAGCCGGGTTGATATCACCTTTCCTGTCCTTGACAAGAAAATTAATTGTGTTGCTGAAGTGTGATTTTAAAGCTGTTGAGTGTCCTTTGTTTTTCAGCAGCACTAGTTTTATATTTAACAGTTGAATACAACTGGATGAGATTTGCTGCAATTCCAAGCAATACTTTCTCTTATTTCTTCCTGTGTAACAAAACTAAGGTTCTAGTTTAGGAGTTTAGAATATAGTAATATATATAAACCAAGATGGAGATTTTAGGGCAGAAGCTGGTTCTTCTTCTTTACCTTCTCCTCCATGGGTTTGGGTGGTTTTGTGTACTTGGATAAAAAAGTCCATGTTGCAGGACACAAGGCAGTAGTTATTGGGTTAAAAGTGAAAACAATTTAGGTGACTGTAGCCTCTCCTTGCGGCCGCGGGAGCTGTACGGGTGCCCAGCTAGGAGCTCCCGGAATATGGCCAAAGATGGCCACACGATGTACCACTCCCGGGTCCCCTACGGACCCCTGGGTAGTGGTTACCATCTGCGGCGTGGGTGGCGCAGGCGGGATTGTGGCTACAAAGTCCTGAGATAAAGGAAGGAGAAGTGGACACCCGTATAGATACCAAGAATCTAATTTTCCTGGCGGGTCTAGGGACGAGGTCAAGGGAGGAGGTCTCAGGGAGGGGAGGGGCACTGATAAAGGGACTGGGTGTGATAGGAGGAGACACAAAGCTAACCAATAATGAGGACCCAGGGAGGAGCATGGGTTCAGCTAAGCCACTGAGGATTGCACAGGGGAGGGGGGAAACCCCAGGGGCAAATCATACATCGAATAAGGGATGGTTGACACAGCGAATTCTCAAAATAAAGGGGGGTGGTTACCGTGACAGACGGGGACTGGGGGGCGGGTGGGTGGGGCAGCTCCAAAAGGGAGGAAATAAGTTTACAACTTAGGGAGAAACCATTGTGAGGGAAGTACATGGAGGGAACTGAGGACCAAACCATTATTAACTTACAAAAGGAATAACCAATTTTAAAAACACACGATGCCACACCCATTTCTTAATTGGGCAGTTTTTCCTTAAAAGGCCTTGTAGGGATAGATATGGGGCCATTTTGTAGCTTGTTAGTGAAATGCTGCAGAACTCAGGATTTGTAATTTTGTGATCTAGATAAGAATTAATAAACATCTGAGTCCGAACAAAAAATATTGCCTTGAGCACTTTCAATCCTGTCCCTGACAGATGCAGAAAAAAAGCCAAGAACTGGCACAAGGGGTTATTTCTCCCAGGGTGCAGGACTTTGTGTTTCCATTTTTTTAACTTTACAAAGCCCATTTCTCCAGCCTGTGCTTCCCATCCACGTGTTGTCCCTCCCTGTCCTTCCCACTGTGTGGCAGCAGGGACAGGCCAGCCACTCCTGTCCCTCTCAGGATTGTATTTTCGAAGTACCTAACATTCTTTTTCCAAGCATGTAATATTCTTAGACTACAAAAGATTTCTAAAGGATGGAAAATAATTACTCTTACCTTTTAGAAATTGGTTGTGGTGGAAGAAAAGCATATAAAGGCTTTTAGGAATACTGCTGCAGTTTGAACAAGGTAATGTCCTTATGGCAGCTCTGTTACTCAGTTTCAGAATTAACTGTCAGCTACATCTTCCTTCACTAAAATGCCATCGTTTTGGTCTTGACTGCCTTACTTTTCATAATATCTTGGGCTGTTCATACCTCAAAACCCAAAAGTTGTTAAAAATATGATTATTTCCACAGAAAGTCAGCAGTCTGAAAATACATCAGGTGAAAGACTTTGATTTCCTTTTTGAAGATTTTTTAAAATTGTGTTTAATTGTTCCACTTTCACCCCGCACTCTTCAGAGTATTGAAAAGAGGCTATTCTGGTTTTATTTCTCATTCCATAAAGAAAGACATTTAAAGCAAACATCGTTGCAGTTTGTAAAGGCCCAGGAAGAGAAGGGTTGTTCACACACGAGAACAGTTTACATTTAGGAGAGACCTACTTCAGAAAGACTTGTGTCCTCCTCTGGTACAAGAATCCCCAGGGAGGGCACTTTCAGGAGTGCTACTGTGGAGAAGATAGTTTTGGGGTTTTTGGAGTGTCCTAGGTTGACTATATGATGCTTTTATCCCCAATCGTCTCATTCCGTTTATGCTGAATAGTAAGTTTTGCACCTTTAAGACTTGCTCCAAGGATTGAGGGGGGGAGAGGAGGTGCGCAGTTTGTTTTCAGACACTGAACTCACTCCTACACATTCCTGCTTCTGGACTGCGTGGTTCTACGGATGAACAGACGGCGGGACAGAGCTCTCTTTTTTTCTTGCTTTTTAGTTAGTTTAGCTAGCTGAGGCAAAGAAGTTCCCTGGACTGTAGTATTGTCCACAAGGGTCCCAGGATGAGGGAAGAGATGAGAAAGTTGACTCCATGTATCAGCAAGCTAGGTTTATTATTTTATGATAGAAAATATATTAAAACTATACTAAAAGAACAGAAGAGAAAGGATTTCATCAGAAGGCTAAGCTAAGAATAGGAAAGGAATGAATAACAAAGGCTTGTCTCGGACCGAGACGGTCTGGACAGGTGAACTGTGGTTGGCCGTTAGTTCCAAACAACTAGATGAGACCAATCACAGATTCCCCCTGTTGCATTCCACAGCAGCAGATAAGAATTGTTTACAGTTTGTTCCTGAGGCCTCTCAGCTTCTCAGGAGGGAAAAATCCTAAGGAAAGGATTTTTCCTAAAACATGTTGGTGACACTGGACTGTGGTTTTTTTTTTTTTTTTTTTTTTCTTTTTTCCCCTTTCTCTGGACCTGTTCACACCTGCTCTGGACTGAACAACCATAAGAGCACCAGCAGCTCGCCTCGGTGGGCCGGGCCGGGCCTGGGCCACGGCATTTCCAGCGCCGGAGGGACTGATAAGGGACTGAGTGGGCTGAACTGGAATCTGGGGAGGGGACTTTCTGGGTTTGTCATCTCCTTTAGAGCAGCAAGGGGTTTTATTGTTTAATATTAAGTTTTCTTGTTTAATAAACATTTTTTTTCCACTTTTCTCCAAGGAAGTATTTTCTCCTAGACTGGTTGGGGGAGGGGTAGTAGAATCTGATTTCCTAGGGGGCCCTTTGGAGGTTCTCTCCCAAATTTGCCCTGAACCAGGACATGGAGGTGCATTACAGATGTGTTCAGTGGCTGATTTGAGGACATGTCCATTAAAAGTTTTTCACCTGTGCTGCGTGGTGAAGCTTTGTGCTCTCCTAGTGTGTCATTTATGTGAGGCAAAAAATGATCCTCAATCCATCTGCTTCCTGCAGCTGGAATTTACTCAATTGATCAGTACAATTGGAGGAAAAAAAAAAAAAAAAAAAAAAAAAGGGCCATCAAAATCCCCAAGGCCCCATTACTCCATCTATCCAGTGTCTCTGAGGTGAATTAATGGAAGCTGTTAGTGACAAAAGCTGAGAAATCAGCAATAACTCCAGGCAAAAACTGTCAAAACTGATCACTCCTTGAGGTTCCAAAAGGAGTTCTGGCATCCTCAGAGTGGAAAGAGCCTTGTGGGGGCTTAGGAGAGTGTAGCAACCCCTAGATTTTAGCAAATAACATAATTGCACCTACAGAACAGAATAAAGGAAAAACCTCTCACACCAGCCAGCCTTTCTGCAACAGGTGGAAAATTTTTGCCATTACTTTGATTTATAAACATTTTTCAGAGTACTGTTTGTGAGTGGTAGCTCAGTCCATATGGATGCACAGCATCTTCTTGCAGCTTTTTTATTGTTGGAAAGCAGCCTTAGTTCATTGGGGTGTTTCTGGAATGCTGTAACAAACAATAAGTGATTGTAAGAGAGCAGTCTAATATAATATAACAACATAATAAACCCTTTAAAAATCAACATTACAGTTAAGTGACTGCTGAACTTAAACCCAGCAATAACTGAAATTAGGGTCATGACAATTCTGAAGAAAAACACCCTTAAATGAAGCAATGACTAAAGATGACCTAAAAAATCCCTATAAAACCTAATTTGGGTTGAATACAAGTCAAATAAACCTCAAAACCTTGCTACTCTTTCAGTATTTGGTTACAGTTGTGGGTCTGCAGGTAAAGAACATTACACACAGAAAGAAGAATAAATGGAATAAAAAAGGACTTTGGGGGATGTTTACAGTCTTTCAGTCTTAGACCTACCAGGGCTCAATGTCCCTGAGCTGTGTTATGGTCAGAGGAATTACGCAAAGTCACAGGAGCTGCCAACAAGTCACATATTTTCTAACTCAGCATATGGCTGATGGTTTATTTTTTCCACTCCTTTGGTTTTTTTTAATTATGTTTGGTTTTCTACATTTTTTTTTTAATTGGGAGGTTTATTTCATTTTAATGTATGGCTCATCACTAATGCATTTTAATCTTTGCTGCATCATCTGGGAAAAATAAAATATGAAAAGCTATGTAAATCTGTTTATAAGTATGTTACTGAGCACAGCTCTTTGCCAAGGGGGAAGCATCCAAGATGTTTTAATTGACAGCTCAGTTCAAGCACACACATCTCATTTGTGGAGGTCTCTGTGTGTGAACAGCACTGCCATTTATCCTCCCTGCATCCATTTTCATCATTATAGATTGGGACACACATGGATGGTGGGTACAGTGAGCTGAGCAGGGAAAGTGTGCTAATAAGCACAATGCACAACAATAATCAATGTTCATTTTCACCAGCCAGGTACAACCTAATCAGTCACAGAGCAGAACAAAGAGGAGCTTGTGTTCTGTTTCTCAGGGAATGACCAGCTGGGAAAAAAAAAAAAAAGAATCTTTAGTGGATTTTAAAAAGGTTGGAATAAAGAAGAATCAAGTTGAAGAGTTCAGCTATTTTTTTTTTTCAGACTAAAAGAGTTGAAAGCTTTTTACCTGTCTTCTGAGAGCAGAATGATTTGGAGTCAAATGAGGGAACTGAATATTTAAAAACTGTCAACCAAACACATTGTTGAGCATGCACACATTTGTTAGGATCTATGAATGTAACTCATTTCCTATTCAACATTCAACCTGATTTTTTTCTTTTGAGGCAATTTTGCATTTAAATGTGATAAATCATGGTGTCTGGGCCGACATGGTAAAACAGTTTTATTAGTTCATGGCAGAGGGATGCAGTGCAAAATTTTCCAATGTGAAAATTGTGAAATACTTTTTTCAGTAAGATTTTTACTCATAGGAAATCTGTGCTCTCAACTGCAGAGTTCACACATCTTTTTATTTAACTAGCTCATTCTCTAAGGGAGAAATTTTCAGGTAGATTTTCATATGCTTACATATAACCTGACCATACAAATAACATTATTTACACAGGTATAAACTCCCCATTACTGCAAATACTACCCATATCAAGAAAATTGACTCTGTGGGGTTAAGTAGTGAAAGTATTATTTCTCATCAGAAGTCAAGAGCAATTTTTTTTTTTTTTTTGCAAGTAGAGGTTATTCAAAAACCCCAGTCAGAAATGTGTTTGGCACCACTTGGATATGGATATATGAAATTTGGCTGAGGACATAGGAAATTTGGCTTGGTTGGCAGGGTGCACTCTTCATGCAAGGCAGAGCCACATGCTTCTCGAAAACCCCACAGAGCTTCCAAAGCAAGGCCACTCTCACACCTTCTTCTTGTGCATCATTCTAATTATGTGTCTCCATACTATTTAGATGCACAAAGAGACATAAATGGAGCTTGCTTTTCAGTCAAGCATAATACAGATAATCATCCTGCCTCCCACATCTCTTTTGCATGCTGTTTAAATGAGACTATTGCCTACTTTTTAGTCAATTTTAAGCCAAAAAAATCTAGTGGCTTAATAACAGCTGCTTCTCTTTAAAATGCACTTAGAAATCCTGTTTAGGGTGCTAATTTGCTTAAGGATGGAGCCAAACTACATTTTCTCTTTAATAAGAGCTCTTTTTGCATTTTAATCTCCTCATCAGCAGTAATAAGCTATGGATATATAGAGGCAGGGAAGTGTTTATAAGAGGGGGCATTCCTAAGTACTTTTTTTGCATGATTTTGTGAAATATGTGAAGCATTTTAAGATGCTCCTCCAGCATCTCAAGTATTTTAGCTCACCCAGCCCAAAAAGCCTGACTCACTGTGACACCCATTGGCCATTGGAATTGTGACTGAACTCAGAGTGGCCTAAAATTAACAGGCAGCCCAAGACAGCCACATCAATGTCCAGAAGCACAATATTTGCATTTCGAGTGAACTGGAATATTCATTCCACTTCTGTGGGACTGTTCTGTGGTGGGGCTTTTTTGTTTGCATGTTTGTTTTCCAAAATAGTAATGGCTGTCTTCAACTCCTGGAAAATTGGCCAGGAAAATCAAAGAACTCCAAATTCAGGCAAGGCTCCCAGTGTTGCAAGAAGCCCATGTTTCCCCAGGCTGCTCATCTGAGCATCTGCCTGTGGTGGTTTTATTTTTTTTAAACTAAAAATTTTATTCTATTTCTTATTACTCTTACTTGCTATTAATACATTTTTCTTTATACCATTTTAAAGTTTTAAACCTACTTGACCTTTCTTCTAATCCTATATCACAAGAAAAAAAAAATTGTAATAAATACACTATCAATTATCCAACACTAAACCCACCACACTCATTGATACATCAAGCAAAAAAATCTCAAATTAACAAACCAAAGCCACTACACTGCCACAGACAGCAGGCAGCTCGGATAGCCAGAGGATCAACCTCATTTCAACTCCATGGCAGGGAGCCAAACAATCCTAAAAGTCATGGCTGGAGTGAGGAGTTGAGTCCCTGTTAGGAGCATATACTTTGTGCTCCAGGGCTTGTCAGGACTTTAAGTAGCAGCCCTGAGCAAATTAAATGAGGTCCCAGCTTCCCAAACAGCTTTCTAGATGGGAAACAGACTGAATTTCCAGCCTGAAATCTGCCCAAACTTGGAAGGAATTCATCAAAACAAATATGTGTTTCTACAATCTCTTTTGATTTCAGCAAATTAGCATTGTTTCACTGGAAAATTGTCACCCAGCTGTTATGATATTAACCCTTGATTTATCCAGTGTCTTGGACATTTTTCCAAAAAAATTTCCTGTTCTGCTGTGAGCACCACTTAACAAGGAATAACAGGCTGCACTACGAAAGGATAGCATCTTGCTTTAACATGGCTTTGATGTACTGCCTTAATCCAAATGTGCTCTTCTTCTCTCTCTCCTCTTTCTGCTCCTGCCTCCCTCAGTGTTCATGGCTCTGTGACAGAAATTTGTCACTCCTGACAGCAGCATGTGGTTGTGGCTTAGATGACACAGGAAAACCTTTTGTTCGTTGTGTGAGTGTCTCACCCTTTCTGCCAGTCCTAGTTTCTGGTGTGTAACAGCACATGGTCTGCTTTGATGGGCTAGGCTGTCTGAAAATCCCTCTGCCCACACAGGGAACTGCTGACCAGTGACTGAGGAATGTGGTGGGGGAATACGGCACATAGAGAATCTTCCTCTGCAGGAGCAGTGGTTTGGGTACCCTGTGGGCTGCCTGCAGTGACCTGAGATGACTCCAAACCCACAGGAGTTTAACCAGAGACCTAGTCAGGGACTAAGGATGACGAAAGCCAGGTTCTGTGCATTCTGTGTGTGTCTCTCCTGCTCTTTGGTGGTCGCAGCCTCATGCATGAATCCCCAAACTGACTTTAAAGTTGGTTGCCTCTGGCAGCAAAGAGATGTGCACAAACTAATTTATCCTGCAGAAAGAAACCATCACCTGCTCCTCAGCTTAAATCCTGTTGGACAATCAACAGGGACAAAGCAAGGGAATTAGGAAGGAACTGTGTTGCCATACCTACAAGGCCATTAATTCCTAAATGGTTTCACATATAGAAACCTTTTATTTCCGCTATACCAAGCATTATTGATTTTTGCTGTTGCAGCAGTGCCTTAAAGACCTGACCAGGGCCTCTAGGTATAGATGTGTTATATTTTTATAGGCATGCAAGACAGAGATAATCCATGCCCTAGGTAGCTATCAAGTGAAAAAGCAACAGGATGTTAAAAATAAATGGGGAGAAAAGAGGAGTAATGAAACAGGTAAACCTGCACATGAACCAGTAGACAAGAATAATAGTGAAACAAGAAGATGAAGTTGCTATTTCTCTCATACAACCTGTTAAATTAATTAATGTTAATCACTGCAGTATTATGGGATAAAACAGTGATTTTAGTGCTTAGGATGTGAATATATGAGTAACAAAAGACCTGCTTCTTCTTGCATCAGGCGTACAACAGATCGCTGTAGACCAAATACCATCTTGTTAATGTATGGGGTGTTTTCATCATGTTTTGGGATATTAATTAGCTGAGGCAAGGTAGCAGGAATAGCATTTTTAATGCTATTGGAAGTATATAAAACAAAAAAGAAGGAAGTCACATTTTATTCCGCACTGCACCACATACTCAAAACTGAAAAGCCTGCTAATAGGAATGAGGCTCCCCAGATAAAGGCAGTGGGATTTATCAGGGTTAATTCCAGCTGACAATATTGGTTTGATAACCACTACATGTGGCATGTTCATACAAGCCTCCCAGGTCAGATGCACTCCACCTGGAAATCCCTGTTCCAGTTGCCTTTGTTCAGCAGCAGAGAGAGATCTGCACCCTTTAAACTTCTGTTCTTACTCTGCCTTAGAGCACTGGCATATTGATTTTCATTTTGGATCTCATTTATTCAATTAGTGTAATTGCATGTGAATATTTCTTCTTTGTCTTGTATGAATATTTCTTATTTTTCCTGCAATGTCATGACTCAGTCACTTGGGAGCCCTGGGGGTGTCTGAGCCTGAGCTCCATGACAGCACAACCTGAGAGGGGTCAAGGTAGTCAGAGAGTCGGATCATTGGTGGCATCCTCCTGCCTTGGAGTGCCATCCCATGAAAATACTACCAAGAGTGATAAGAGCCCATTTTTAAGGCTCAGTTATCAATCTTGTGCCTCACAGTGTGGGTATATCTATGCACCTCAGTTTCATGCACAGATTATCTGTGGATTTAGGATCTGCAGAAACTAGACCAGAACTTGCAGATCTGAACAGATCTTGTATATCTGTGGATACACAAGCTGCATCTTTATATTTTAGAGTAGAAAATCTTGATGTTCACTGATTCAATGTGTTCATTGAATAAATCTTTTTTTATTTCTTTAAAAATCATACCTACACTATTTCTGTCTCACCTGATAAAAAGACTAATCTTCCAATTTCCATGCATGCTGTTTTCCATGCCCCCAGGAAAGGGGAATAAGAAGGAATTTCTTATAAATGTTCAGTTTGCAAAAAAAACCCTTGCTATAATAAATAAAGAAAGGCAAATATTTGAATGAAGACATGTATGCAGTTCTTATGTGAAATATAGTAAAAAGGAAGCCGAGCATTTTCTATTCATTATTGTTTGAAATACCATCGTGTGTGTAAACAGAGCCCTATTTATACAAACAATTCAATAAAAACATTCACATATGCTGTAATTCCTGATAAAAATACGTGTTTATGCTACACACCAGATTGGCTGAATGCATGTTGGAAATTACAGCACTTTAACTGCAGGTTAAAGTGCGTTATTGAAAAGTTTATTTTATGTTTTATAGATTAAATAGCTGAATTATATTAGTAATACTAACTTTTAAATACTATTAATGGCTAGTGCTCTGTTTTTTCATTAAACAGAGATCTGGTTCTTCTAAAATCTTCTCTCAAGCTGTTAGGATGGTTATTTTCTTTTTAAGGCAATGTGTTAGAAGTACTATACTGCACATTATTCCGCACAAGAGCAGCTGTAATTCAAGAGTCACTTCTCCATTCCCCAGACAATAAGAACTTTATGACAAGAACTTTGCCTCACAGATATGTGAGTATAATGAATAAATGAGAAGTTCTTACCAGATAACAATATTATATTCTTTATTGTGCTTGGGCCCTCACTTACAAAACAGCCAAGAAATGTCAAACACTTAGATAAATAAGCTCTTAATGAATTTTAGTTCTCTGGAATCCTGAACACATTAATGAGAACAAGTCCTTTACCTCCACGAGATAGAATACAGCTCACCCCTGAGGCAGCATTTCAGAAGCAATGTGTGGATGAGAAGATAAGCCTGCAGAAGGTGTTAACCAGTTCCATGCTAATTGATTAGCTGCCATTGCTGAGAGGAGATTGTCCTACAGACCCCAGTCATCAGCTGCCTGCTGCGCCAGATGGAAATCAGTGGGGTGAATTCAGTAGGGGATTATTTCAGGTGTTTTGTTTAACAAAATTACTCCTGAAGTTATAATGTATTCCAGAAGAAATTGTGCTCCAAAGATGAAAAAGCAATTGATTATTTTCACTGAAGTTATTTTAAGAAATCTATCTCCCACTAAAATGGAAAATCCCACCTTCCAGCATTGCAAGCTAATAACAATCTTGGACTTTCTTCAATCTCACCTTATTAACAGCAGCGACAGCTTGTGGTGATTTTAAAAACTAGGTTTTCCAAGGCCAAATTACTTGAAAGGCATTTCAGTTTCACAGCGTGGAAAAACACAATAAATACTGGAGGGTCTACAAAGTTTTTGGAAAAACACAATAAATACTGGAGGCTCTACATAAATGGGTCTCTTGCTTCTCAAGGGAGGCAAGAGGTGCATCCATAGGCCTTTTGGTAAAATACAAGCAAATGGAAATTTTTAAGTGAATATAACAGTGACTCCTGTTAGATGTGCCTTCTGAGACTTTGTTTGTCTTCTGTGAGATCTGGAAGTTAGAATAGCAGATGGCAGCGTTTCCCACTGCAACTGGCTCTCCAATTCGGAGGCTGAAGACTATTGTGGCTTTTTCCCAATCTCTTTCTTGAATAGTCCTTTTTTGACTCACAGAAATCCATAGCAATATATTTCCCAGGTATCACTTTGAACTAAATGGATCCACTATTTTTCTCTCCCTTTCAACATTTTCTGGGACAGATGTCAGCAATAACCTCAGTACTTCTCTGAATTTTTCCTTTTAAAAAAGGGAAAATAGGATGTGATCTTCAAGAATCTGCCATAGCTCTTAACCTAAAAGCACAAAAGCACAAAAGTTGCAAACACTTGTGAGCTGCTTAACACATCCATTTTATTTTGTTAGGCTTGGAGCCTAAAATTCTCCAGGAACTTTTCAAATGCAGAGATAGGGTCCTGCCTTTGAACTTTGTGACATTACTAGCAAAAAAATCCTCAGTGTTTTGTTGATGTGTTTGTCTCACTTAATACAATCCCTCATTATGGTATTCATCATAAATCTGTGTGACTGAAATTCTGTATTCACTGCAAAGCTCTTTTTTCGCCTTCAATGTGTAGTTATGGCATAAAAATCTGTGAACATGGCCATGAAAACTTGCTGAATGTCCTTTTTGTCCCCCTAGCATGTTAATGGATTAGAATGAGAAATCATGATGTTTGAATTTATTTTTTTAATGATTATGCTTCTGATAATTAATTCATAAGTAATTTCTAGGCCCTAGAGGCTCCTGTGACACACTAGAGCTAATGTTGTTGTTAAGGTAATGGAATTAAGTGGAATGTAGGTGGTAGAGATTCTGAAATGCTGGCACTGTGCATTCATGAAGCCTTTTGTGGGCTGCAGAGTGATGGAGGCCCTAAATACCTCTCCCCTTGTTTGTCTAAGTAAGCAAACAGATGCAAACCCAAAACATGCAGAGTTGGAATTCTGTAACATTGAATTATTTAAGAACTCCCTGCTCAAGACTAGCAAGGGATCACATCAAGAACAAATGCTTGATCTCTTGTTTTTAATAAGAAAAGTTAGATTCTGTCCTCAGAAATGCAGATAAATATTTAAATCTGAAATCAGAAGAAACAGCAACAAATTTTATTTGGCTATTTTTCAATTCTGCACATTCAATTAAAAAAGAAAAGCTTACAAAAAATGTACAATATCTTGTTCTCTGTTCAGCCAGGTTAACAGTGGCCATTGGCACAGAAACTGAAAGCAAATACCTAACCTAGAACTGGTGGACAGTTTTATCATTTGTGGTCATAAAGTTTCTATGTCATCAAATGTTTCATATAATTATATAAATATTTTTAATATCTGATATTTCATGTACTTGTGAAAGAAAAAATATACAGTGCAGTCCCAAGATATTTTTTTGTGAAGTTTTTCCTTAAATCACCTCAACAGAACATGGATAAACCTGAACCTTCCACATTCACTAATGCTTCCTCCTATTCTTCCTTCCTCCTTCCATTGCCTAGGGTGCATTTTTGCAATGGATTGTGATGTTTTTGTTTTTACTGATTACAATCTCTCCCTGGAGAAATACCAGCTTACCTCTATGCTCCATATTTCCCCAGATGCAGCATAAATGTGCTCCTGCAGACAAATTGCATACATATATCAGAGGCCAAAAAAGGACCTTCTCCTAAGATCCAATCCCTAGTCTTTAATTTAGGTGAGCATTTGATTCAGGGCTTGTCTTTGCAGCTGAAATAAAAAAAAAAAAAAACAAAACAGTAAAGCAGTCTCTCAGGCTTTTGGAAAAGAGACAGAAATAATCTTTGTACAGTCCCTGCTGGTCTTTTTAGCAAGAATCTCCCAAGAATGCTCAGCTAGGACCCACTTCAAGGAAATTATGCCCTTTATCATCACACTGAAATGTAAAACATTTGGAAAGTGTGGTGATATTTTCATTAAGAATGTTATTGCAGGAAATTCTTTCATTAAGGAATTGTGAATTAGCTTTTTTTCCCTGTTCAGATGCTGAAGTTTCATTTATTTGAACATTGCCTTTAAAGCAGCTATTAGGAAAACAATAAGACCACTCATCTAAAATAAAATAATTAAAAAGTAAATCACTGCTGACACCAAAGTGTACTTAAAAGCAGCTGTAGTCAATAAGATGGTTGGAATTTAGTTCACAAAAATGAAAGGCATGCACCCACATGGGAATAATAATGCTGGCTGATTTATTGTAGAAGACTTGTGCAGAACAAAGCTGCAGAAATGTGGACCTGAATGTAGAAAAAGAAACTGTAAATGTTCAAGGCTTTTTGTAATTTCTTGTGGAGCCACAGGAAGCAGTGATTAAGAGAAGTCTTTCAGAAGATTGATACAATTGGGACTGGTCAGGAAGAGAGAGGCATGCAGAGCAGTTTAGAGATCCCTGACCCAGGAAAATGTACAAAGAACTACACATAAAACAGGTGGAAAGTAAAAAATTACTTCAGAAGTCTGATCATATCTTATAAAGTGTTAAATTCAGATTCACCTGGTCATGCTTATAGTATGTAGCAACTTCCTCAAAAAGAGTAATAACTTTTGTATAATCCAGTTATTTCAGAATGAAACTAACATTATTCATGAAGAATATCTGTCTTTTCAAATGTTCTTGCCTGTTATACAGAGCAATTCTGACTCAGAAAATGAATAATTGATAAGGTGTAAGCCTGGGAGCAATTGGTATCTTTTCAGATCTTTGAGAAGATTTGCTTTCATTTCTAAAATAAGCAGAACATTTTAGAGGAATTGAAGATGGGTGGTTCAGAGCATTAAACCTTGGCTCAGTAAAAGTGGGTTTTGTTCCCAGAGTTTTCACAAATGTTTGTCTGATGGGAGGAAAGTCTGCAGGAAGAGATAGTGCTCAAAATTTCAGGTAATTCTAAAGTTTGAACGCTGACTGTATTTAATTAATTAATCAGCTGGGTGGTGAGGGAGAAATGTGAGACAGCAGGAACTGTTCATCAGCAGAGAGTACTGGATCTAAGGTCCCAGACTTTGAAGATATTTTGTAGATTTTCCTGACCATCAGAGTAGCTCTTACTGGAGATAGGATTTTTTTTTCCCTGACTGTAGGATTTCTTTCTAGATCATATTCTATCTTATCTTTTATTTCATTTTCTGAGTCCATGTGAAATGTTATGTTCTCTCTTTGGATTTTATAAGAGCAAACAGCACTGTAGAAAGTCTACTGGAGTGCAGAAAACTTTGTTTTGGTGTTAGGACTGTCAAGACAGAATTTAGTGTCAAAAGGTCACTTGTTTTCTGACTGGGGTAGAGATGGATGAGGGTGAATTAATAGTTGGAAATAAATTTTTTTTTTTTAAGGCTATTTTTTTTTTTAAGCATAGATTATAATGCAATGAGCCAAGAACAGGATGAGAGATAGCAGGTGTCCAAGTCTTTGGATGGTATTGGGGGAAAGGATTTGTTTAAAATTTCCATGTCCCATCCTTAGACAAGTGTCCTGGTTTATAAGCCAGTTCTAGCCAGGTGCATATCAAAGGAAATCCATTTCCTCTTCAAAGCTGTGCCTGCTCAGGGTCTGGTTTACAATGTGCCTTTTTAGCTTGCTTTTACATGGATTTTGGCTTTGTGAAAAGTGTGGTTTGAGCCATAAATTACCCTTAGTTGTTTGTTAGTTTACACAAAATTAATGTAGTTAATGGGTTTCTCAGACAACTCAATTGTGCTTGCTGGATTAATCAATGTTTTAACCACAAATTCAGATTGATTGTGGTTGGTGCCATGTTTCCATGTAGCTGCTTTGGTTTTCAGAAAGTGGAGCAAGAACTCATTCAACGTAAGAGAGAAAGTTTGGTCTCCCTGCCTTTACCTGTGGATTGATTAGCTGTGTCACTTCTGATTTTTTACATCAGAACAGAGATGGTGTCATTGTCAGGCTTATTCTGGCAAGGCCTGTGGTGTTGTCATGGTGCTGAGGTCAGTGCTGTGGCTTTGGCAGTCAGACAGACAAATATTTGTCAGGGTGCTTGGAAGAAATACCTCCTGTGCTGTAGTTGGTGTATTTGTTCTGCCAACTTTTTTGTAGTTTGTGTTAATGATGGTGCAAACAGGAGAGCTCCAGAACTCTGTCATTTAAAAGCATTTTAATATTTTTTGAGGCAAGGTGCCATGAAAATAAAAAGTGCTATTTATTGGCTCATAAGACTTGAGAGAATGAGGCAGTAATTATATATTTAATAGACTCCCCCCAATTACTGTGGTCCAACCACTCAGCAATTCTCTTCTGAGAGAACATTTTGATCAGTTTGTTTCAGTGTGCGACTGCAGTGTCAGGAGAAGGCAGGAGTGGACAACCCTCAGAATTTAGGGTGCTTTTGCATTGGAAACATGAATGCTGAAAACATTCATTCTGATTGGCCACAAGGTGATGTGTTCTTAAAGCCGCTCCAGTGGAGAGAGTCCAAGCACTGCCTTGGTAATAAGATGTGGCATTTACCAGGCTTTGCTGCTGCAATTATTAACCCCTTTAGAATTTTGCCCTTCAATAAGGTGGCTGTTCTAATCTCTTTAGAGATTAATTAAAAGAAAACAACCTAATTTTATTTCGAGGGATAGCAAAAGGTTTTAATAAAGTGGCCAAACACCTGGAACTAGGACTTCAGTGGGGCGCAGTCTGGCCTGGTACTTTTTTGTACAAATAAAATAGTGGATGACGGTGGTGTTCAGTGTTCTTCTGGAAATCCCTCAGCAGGAGCCTGGTATGAGAGAGGATGTGAGGGGGAGAAAGTAAAAGATGAAGGAAAAGAAATGTCTGTACATGGTACCCCTCTTTTAAGAGAACTGAGCACAATTCTAACACTGGACAATCCTGATCACAGAGTTACTAGAAAAGACCTAAAGGAATAAAAATGAGATGATCACAATAGGACTATAGAGCTATGTACTTTACTGTGGGAATGAGAACTACCAAGGTTAATAAATATGTAATTACTGTGGCTTTTCTGGGACTGAATAAGCCACGCAATATTTAAAATGCCTGTTTCATGGCATAAGAATGCATTGTGTCATTTCATGATAACATGGTTAACAGTTAACTCTGAAATGTAAACCGAATTTCAGAACATCAGCTTTAGAAATAAGCATATAAACAGGTCAGTGTACACAAGAGTTCAAAACAACCACGTGAAAGAGCAAAGGATGTACCTCACAATAAGCATTTTTAGCTGAGGTAACAGCCTTGGGGTGTGTCCCTACCAGTCTTTGGTACCTCAAATCTAAAACTGAAATACTTATGTTTATCCTGACCTCACTGCAGTGATTGTTTTGCATTAATTTCTTAGAGTTAACCTTGTGAGTACAGTGCAACATGGCAAATACCTGTTTTTAGAGTGCAAGCCCTCGTTCGTGGTCTTTAACTTAGAGCTATTCTAATAATAAAATAACTACATGAGTGCTGCACTCAGCAATTTGATATGTGTGGACTTTTCCAGAACACTTTAGAGATGTTCCTTAAGACAAACACCTTTCTTCATCTCTGGCTTATAACAGGGACAACATCATTCATCTGGTTACTAGAGGGTGACATGCAGCATTGTGGCTCCAGGGTTTAACTCCTAGTTTTCTCCTCTGTTTTGGCATTTCTAAATAAGCAAATAGGAACCCAAAGAGCACTTTCAACAGTGGAATTAATAGTTCTTCCCTAGTATGTTAATTATATTGAGTGCAGAGGTCACTCTAGTAACATCTCCTACAGTATTTAATGCTGAATTATGTAATTCCTCTTTTAATATTATTCTACCCAATGGCACATGGAAATTTGGGTCATATTAACTGATGTAAAGATACTTGGAGCTCTTTAAGCAACAGGTAGGGAGATATCCTTCATCTCACTTCCTACACTGCTCTGGGAGAACAGTTAGTGCTAAATAGCTTTCAAAAACAAGCAAACAAACCAACAAACACCCAAAACCCAAACAAATTCACAACAAAATGCCCTTTCCCTGCTGTTTAACTGCTGGAAGGCAAGGGTGAAAACCACCCCCCCCCCAATGGATGACAATATTACCCACAGTCAGACTTCTGAAATTTCTAAGTAGGAAGGAAAGTTTCAGGGCCAGTCTCGGTTTCTGGATTTGCCCCAGTTGTTGTGGATGGGGAGATGCACTTCTTGCAAGAGAGAAGCAACAATATTAACAAGGTTCAATGATAAATTGCTCCAGTGGTTTAACAAAGTCCACCTGAGTATTTACTGCACCAGGATGGGGTCAGACAAAACTGTCAGGGAGAGGCTTCCACTGAGCCACAGGCTCCAGAAAAGAGCCCCTTGCAAAGCCTTGCTGGAAAACAGGACAGGAGAGTTCCTTGTCAGAGAAAAACAAAAGCTCCCCACTGCCTTAAAAGCCAGTCCTGCCTGCAGGTTGGGCACTGCAGTCTCCTCTGTCTGTCTGTCCTCACTTACAGGAGTGCAGAAGCAAAACTGAGGCAGAATTAAAATCCACCAGCAGAATCAGGGCTGTCAGACTGGAGCTGCTCTCTGTGGAGGAATGCAGAGATAGTCCTTGGAGTCACACAGGGCACACAGAGCTGCTTTTCAAGGGGAAAGGAGCTGCAAAGGAAGGAGGTGGTAAAGGCAGCCCCTGAGGGAAAAATGGCAACATCTCCACTTCTTGGAGAAATCCCTGACATTCCCCTTAAAAGCCTGCTCTCCTGAGTCCTGGCAGAGATGTAGATGACTTTATCCCAAATCCCAGCCCCAGGTGTTCTGGTCATTAAACCCTGAAGCAGGGTAATGTCAAAGCATGAGCTGTAAGGCTGTGCTGTGCCAGAGGAAGGGCTCACAGGGCAGCACCTTGTCACAGCACTGCTGGATGTATTGGGGACTGGCAAGGGATGGAAAGGTGATTTCCCTAAAAGAATATTCCTTTCCAGACTACAGAAAATATGTATCCTTGATTCCTTAACTTGCTAAAAAGCTATATTTATTCTGGGCTCTTTGGTAATTTTTTTTGTGTGTGTATTTTTTTTGTTTTGTTTTGTTTTGTTTGGTTTTGTTTTATTGGTTTTCTGGTTTTTTTGGTTTTTTTTGAAGAAATGGTAAAGGGTGGTTTAGGCATGTTATCTTTACTGAAGGGAAATTAGGCTGTTGTGATTGCCTCTGTATGGCAGCTAAAGAACATTTAGGAAATTTTATTGTACATTCTGAATGGAATAAAACCCCTACCTTGATTTGACAAAGTGCTGTCAAGGGTCAGGAAAGCTCACCTCCTGAGCTAATTTGCTGGTCTTATTTAAAATCCCTTGCTATTAGCCAAATAATTATTTCTCCTCTGCTCAAGCTCCTACATTTGGCTAATGTGTGAGCAAAGCATCAGGAAGAAAAATTGTGACACCTGGAGTCTCACTGCCAACATTTAGCAGATGACAGAGTTGTTCTGTGCCCCCATTCCCTGGGCTGTTTCTCAGAGCAGACCCAGCCTTCTCATGAGCTTTCTTTCTGCTATTTAAGCAGTTGAATTTCACTTATTCCTAGCATCCCCAAAAGCCTGTCTCAATGTTTTTATCCCTGACTGTTTTGAAACTATTTCAAGGAGCCTGAGCAAAAAAACATGCTGTAGTTACCTAGGTATGAATCTGATGAGTGAACCAAGTGATTTAAACCAGTTTTATCTTTATCTTCAGAGAATGCAGGTTTTGTCTTGCCACTCAATTGCATACAGCTGCTTTATTGCACACAGAATGTGTTGGATTGGTGTCAAGGGCCTTTTTCTCCCATTTCTCTTCTGGTGTCCAATCTTTTGAAGTTTAAAATAGCAGTAGCTTTATAACACTTTAAAGGCTAGGATTAAAAGCTAGGTTAGCCTAAAGGATTGATGGAACTAGGAAAGTTAAGACAGGAGGAGGTCAAAAGAGTGTGTGTTGGATAAACCTATTAAGCAGAGGGTGGGAGTTGCACCACTTAAGGTCAGCTCCAAAATCTAGTTTGATACCCTTTAAAAAGTAGGCATTTTGAATTGTAGTAAAAAGATTTTCCCTTGGGTATGGCAAAGTAATTTTGGATCCCAGAATGTTTCTGTAGTGCTTGAGACAGCAAAGCATTCGATGTAGAATGAAGCAAAGTATGCAGTAGAAAATCAACATGCAATCAAGAACTGGATTCCTGAGGGAGACTCTTTTCTAAGGAATCTGCTCAGGCAGAGAAAATGAGAGCTCAGATCCTTAGAGCATACCTAGGGCTCATTAACACGCACAGTTAAGCTTTATTCTGTGCAAAACATGAATTATTGCTTTATTGGGAGCACGGCAGATTATGTAACTGCACCTTCATGGAAATAAACCAGCACATCTGATTTTAATCTTGCCAATAGCAACAGCTCTGTTATCAATTTCAGCCCACATTCACCTCCTGAAACCTCCACCCCAGTGAAAGGAAACCCTGTGGGACAGTAATGCAGAAGTTGTTAATGCAAAGTGACCCTGTACTTTTGAGATATAAATCCAGATTAACAATGAACACACTTCTTTTTGCGCCCCATCCTAGTAATTTTTCAAAAAGTCAGGAGTTATAATTCCTGTAATACCCTCAGAAAGCTTAGTTTAAAATACACAATGTAAACTGACATCTGTGCAATCACCACCCTGAAATGGTGAAGCTTTGACACATATTTCCATATTTTCTGCAAAATATGGACAATACTCACATTTGGGAGAAATTCTCAGCCTGATTATCTGACAGAGAGGTTTTTCTTTGTAAAAGTGCATACAAAATTGCTGAGTATCCAGTGCAGGACAGCTTTCCTATACAGCACAGCAGTTAAGCTGGGACTGTCAGAGGTGCTGGGTTATTTGCTCTTCTGAAGCAGGGATGTTTTCAGGCAGTAACAGTTCAGAAATGGATTTAAATGCTCAGCTTTCCTTATTTTTTTATTCAGTTTCACCCCAGCAGTATTTCTTTATCTATCTCAAGCCCAAAATTGTGTTTTTAGTAATTGACTGTTTATTATTTAAAGCATGGAAATTCCCCCAGACTTTTATAATTGGTGAGCTGAAAAACTCAGATTTTTTTATTCCCTGAAATGGCATTACCAATTTTTCAAAGAAAATAAGCAAGACTTTTAAAATAAAGAAACAGCTATTTGTACTGTAATTTGTAGGTACTGTGATCAAAAAATGAATTCCATTCAGCCATGTTTATATATCTTACAATATGTGAGGTTTTCTCAGCTGCGACAAAGTTGCTGTCATAAACATAGAGAAGTCAAAGTAAAATGGGCAAACACAATCCTGGTATAATTCCACTGGCTGAAATGCATTTTTGCTCTTGCTTATGATAATTCCAAGCATGTGCTACTGGCTTTAAGTATAAACTGCCTGAATCAAAGTCAGGCGTAGATTTAAACAGAATTTAGTCATCATCAGACGATAAAAATAAGTATTTGTCTTTAATTATGGGTATTTTTCCCTCTCAAATGAAGCAATTTGTGACTAAAAGCCTAAGCTTTTCAAAAATGCTCTTTTTTTAAGAACTGGAAAAAAACAGTAGTTGTACATACTTTCCTAGAAACATTTCTTCATGGCGAACTGCATCTCAGCTCTGCTTTTGTCACAGAAATATTTTGTTATCACAAAAGACACGTAATTCCTTTTTCTTTTGAAATTTTTACTAATTTCAGAAATGAGCCTACATCAGTGTCCTTTTTCATTGAAATACATTTGCAAAACTGAGGTAGGAAAGTTTTCTACTAATTTTATCAAGAGGAGAAAACATGCTATACTTAGAGTATTATGGGATGAAAGTCCTTAATTTTTTTAGGCATTAATTAATCAGGTATTTTGCATTAGATAATACTTTAAAGGCAAGATTGGGTTTTTAATGTTTTCTGTGATTTCTGTGTGTTTGCACACAGTGGAGGTGGAATAAGGACAATTTATACCAATCATAGAAGACTGATCAGATTATTAAGAGCAGCCAACAATCCCTCCAAAGCACTACATCATTCTAATTTTCATAGCATTTGGTTCCCCACAGAACTGTGCAATACACTTTTTCATGCTCCCTTTATCTCTTTCTCCTTTAATAACAAATTTTTTTTGAGGGGAAGGATGATCCTGCAGGGAAGATGCTATCTTAGAACTCAGATATGTAAGTTTGTTTCCAGAAGACATTAAATTCATCATCTGGGAACTGAAGATAATGTTGCTTTTTCTACTTTTTGAGAGTCTTGTGAAAATGAATTCACTGTGGATAGAAAGGCATTCAGATAGTGTGAGGAGTGTTGTGGAAGGAATTAAATGTTCTCTGTTCTAAAACAATGGAATGAATGCCAAGCAGCAGCATTAGGAAATGAGTGAAATAGAGCTCTGGCCCAAACCAGGTGTTTTCCATTCCCACAGTTCATTGGCTCTGACTCTGATGTCAGATAACACATTAATTTGTTTAGCTGATCCAAATCATATCATTATTGCAAAGTGCTAAGTGATCTGCACACTGATAGCTTCTAACATTGGCAGACCTAAAATAAAAATAGCAATAGAACTTATAAAAATAGCTTGGAAATATTATGGAATAGATGCTATCCCATGTTGGTTACCAAAAAGTAGCAGGAGCACATGGAACAACTTACAGGGCTTTCTAGATCTTACTAATCTCTCTTTCACTCCAAAGATATTCAGATCATACTTAAAACTTTTTTTGAAAGCTTTCATTACCTTTTAAATGGATTTTACCCTTCAAAAGTGTTAAGTCCCCTTGGTTTGGAAAGACTTCAAATCAAGGTCTATCTTTAATGTTGCCTTTTTGAGCAATGTCCCACTTTCTGTTTTTGAAGTGAGGAAATGCTTTTAATCTTTTGTAGGTGCACAGTAAAAGGTTTTAACTTAGCAGTGGTTTTATACCACAGGGTTCTGTGTAATGGCATTTAATTACTTCATTCTGCACGAGCATTCATTTATACATTGCAGGAACAAATAGATGGAAAGCAAAGGATTAATTTTTTACCAACTTCAGAGTAACAGCGAAGCTGTCAGTATCAGAATGACATTATCAACCTTTTAAAATCATGCCATTAGGACTTTTTGGAGAGTAGTACTTTCATAGGGGAGCAGCTATTGAGTCAAACACTCAGCCCCAGCTTGAACACCAGTGTAGAAAGTGGATGTGGAGAAAAGGAGAGTTGTTTGCAATTTTTTGCATGTTTTAATTTAGGCCACAATCCAAATTAAATTGAAGTCAACCTGGAAACCACTTTTTCTCCACTCAGCTTCTTGACCAAGTTTGAAGCCTGTAGAGAAGGAGCCATTCTACTTCAAATGGAAGCTGGAGTCCTGTAATTGTACTTAGAACTGAAATTGCAGAAGCAGCTTTGGGAAAAAAACAAGTTTTGTCAGTGATTGTGTCCCACACACTTGTGGGATTTTCATCAGCTCCAAGCAGGAGCATTGGTGCCCTGCCCTTTAACTTCTGACAGTGAAACATTTTGACACTCCATCATTTTGCAAACAATCTCATTTTCTCTGCCAAAATGTAAGAGTTTCATTACTTTGAATAATTTCTTCCAAGAGAAATACAAAATTGATGACAACTTGCAACATACCGTGGTGAAAAAATCCCAGTTCTCTTTTCCATATTTTGGTGGAAATTTGAGACTTTGTTTACTTAAATTACTTTAATTAAAGCAAAACTTTGGAATATGAAGAGTAAACTGGGTACAAATGTAGGACAGCAAGCATTAAGAAAATGTTAATAAAATTATATTTTTATTATATTAAAAAATGTGGTGTTTTTTGCCTCTACTGTAAAGTCTGTGCATTTGGTTTTTCAAGGCAGTTGGTTGGATCAGCTGGTTATTTGTTACTATTGTGGGTTTCTCTTCAGGCACTTCATATTCTCTCAGCTTTTACCATCTGCCAATAATTATAGCTGAAGAGACTTGCCAGCAAATCCAAGCACAGCATCTTGTCCATAGATTGTTCTCCATCCATGTCCACAAGACTGTGAACACAGGGCTGCTTAAATTTATCATGTTTGTCCTCAAAAATGTGGGCGTCAGCTGGAGAGTCTGGAGCAGAGGAAGAGGAAGGTCACTACTTTTGGAGGAGCTCCCCATCCTGGGGATCCCTGCAGGAGTTTGGGGAGATGCGGGACAGTGGCCACATATGGTGGAAGTGGGGCTGACATCCCCAAGCCCAGCAGCCAGACCTCACCAGAAACATTGGGAATGTGCATGACAGAGACACCTGCACAATCAGAATATCAGTCTGGAATTGTATCAAGTTATATCTTAATCCCATGTCATTGTCAAGGAGCTCTAGGTAGGAAAAACGTGTATTTTCATTCCAGGCTCAACAGAATATCAGATTCTGTTTTTTTTTTTTATTCAGGTGTCTCTGAATTCAGTGTTTGGATCTGAATTTTCACCTCCCTTAAAATTTCAAGCTTGTCTGAATGCACCATGCTCTACTTCTTATTTCCTTCCCTCTGCACTTACTACTGAGCTGTTAGTCACTGCTTATCTGCTCTTGGTGTTAATTTTTAATTTGAGCAGCATGTGTTGAAATGCTTTCAGACGTGGCTGATTTTGATACTAGTGACATAATTACTGCCTGCTATTAGATAAGCAGTGCATGACTAATAAATGTAACCATCTATGCTCATGACAGACTTTTGTTGGGACATAAAATGCAGAGTTAATAATTTTGACTGCAAATATCATTGCAAAGACAAGTAAAGGAAGATGTGCCTGGCTGGCAAGCTTTAGGATATTGAAATAAGGAAAATTAAAAATTAAGGAAAATTTTGTTGTCAGAGACAGACAATGTCTTTTAACTTCAAGCCTTTAACTTAATTCGTTTCATCAGTTACTTTTTAAACCACTTTGAGTGCAAAACTGTCTCTCTGTGGTGTTTGTGAGGTCCTCAGGATGAGGGAAGAGATGAGAATTTGACTCCATGTTCTCAGAAGGCTGATTTATTATTTTATGATATGATATTATATTAAAGAATGCTATACTAAAACTATACTAAAGAAAGAGAAAGGATACATCAGAAAGCTTAGCAGGAATGATAATGAAAGCTCGTGACTGAGTCAGAGTGTCTGACACAGCTGGCCATGATTGGCTATTAAGAAAAAACA
This sequence comes from Haemorhous mexicanus, assembly GCF_027477595.1. NCBI lineage: Eukaryota > Metazoa > Chordata > Aves > Passeriformes > Fringillidae > Haemorhous > Haemorhous mexicanus. Next base: position 8,954,014 of record NC_082346.1, read on the forward strand.
ATTCACATGGAACCAATCAAACGCCCACCTGTTGGATAAACAATCTCCAGACCACATTCGAAAGCATAAAACACAGGAGCAGCAATCAGATAATTATTGTTTTCATTCTTCTCTGAGGCCTCTCAGCTTCACAGGAGAAAATTCTGGGCAAAGAGGATTTTTCAGAAAATATCGTGGTGACAGTCTCTCTACTTCTGAAAGTGTGGAGGTGAGAAGAAGGCCGCCCTAGATGAACCTGGATGTGCTGAATCTCTCCTGCATGGAGAGTTTTGGGCTGGCACTGCTCATCCAGGGTGTGCCTGCCCCAGAGGATCTGCCTGCTGTTTGATTGCTCCCTGCCAGCACAAGATTCTCTTTTTTTCTACCTGTACCAGTAGTGTGGGAGCTTGGTAAAATATCTTTATATTTACTTGCCTTTGTAGAGTTGGATTTTCAGCTCTTATAGCTCTTCATAGGACACTTCATGTAGGATTTTTCCAGGAATCTGCATTTATAAAATTGATTTCCAAAAAGTGGCTTTTCCATCCACTCAGGCTAAGGGAGAGGTCATGTCACATTTATATTCCTGAGGCTGAAAGCCTCCTGTGTCACAGAGAGGGCCCATCATCTCTGCAATGCCCTTGCTTTGGTGAAGAGAGGGACTCAGGGGATATTGAGAGTGGTAGAGACAACCAGTGGAACCTGTTATTCTTTGAGCTGGGGTGTGGATGGACTAGGGCTGGTCTGGGGTGCCATAATTGGTGCTATCAAGCAAGAAATGGCACTGTTATCACTAAACTGAAAGATCAGCTCTGCTGGAAGTGCCAGTTACTGGCAATATATGAAGTGGGTTTCTTGGTCTAATTAGGGAATATTTTTAAAAGACAGTAGAAATCATGGGAGTGAACTGTGAACTTTGCATCCCTCCCAGGTGAATTATTGGTGTGAATTCCTAAAGGAGAAGGGGAAAATGCTTCTGAAGAAGTGTGATAGATTTCTTTGGGGCATCTGAGCCTTGTTAATGATCTCCTGCCTTTGTCCTGAGTTTATTGTAGCAAAGTAGTTTAAAAGTGCTGATGCAAGGATTACAACAGACTTTAGGAAATAATTTTTGTACAGTCCTTTCTGGGCTTCCACAGATGGCTGCTGCATTTCACCCTGTGATTTTTACATGCATGAATGGAGAGCAAAGAGACTGTGCTACCAGTGCAGTGCATCCACCATGGAGCCTTTCCATCCTTCCATACATTCTTCCACACATCAGGATAATAAATAACACATCACACCTGCTCACAGGTGTTGAGGTTGCCTAGAGCAGCCGCCTCCAGTTTTTATCTGTAGATCTGTCGTGTATTAAGAGCACTTTTTCTATCCTTGTTTGGTATCAAGCTTGGGAATTCCTGGTGGAAGCTTTCCCTCAGCTGATGATGTCAAACCACTGCTGCTGGTGTTTAAAGCTCATAGTCACAGTTTGATCTCATGCCCTGCACTTTTTTCTGCTGTAAAACACATTGCTCTCCTTTAAAAATGTCCTTTGTCTCTTTTCACAGAGTGATGAGGTTCTAACAGTCATCAAGGCCAAGGCACAGTGGCCAGCCTGGCAACCTCTGAATGTGTAAGTAAGTAGGGAATTGTCTGTCTCAAGAGCTTTGTGTTGGCTAAAGAAATAACCTAAAATTTGTTGATAGATGAGTTTTATGAGATTTTCAATTTTTTTTCTTTTTTTTTGGTGGAGTGTGTTTGATTGGTTTGTTGTTTTGTTTTGTTGGTTTTGGGTTTTTTCCCCACATTTGTTTATCTCTTTTCTTCCTCTTTAGCATCTCTCCACTTTTTACATAATTTGGTTGGCTAGCTGTGGCAGCAGGACTATCCCATGGAGTTTGTGCCTCGCACACATAAACAGTGATGTTTATTCAATGCTTTCTCAAATACGTTACACTGTTCTGCATGTAGTAGCAGCATTTTTTGGCATCCTCACACTCTGTGCAATGCACTGTTACAGCAAACCCTGATGCACCAACAGAAAACTCTCAAAGGACTAATTTTTCAAAATGCCAGTCTGAAACACTCTGTGATGCCAGTGCATCCACCATGGAACCTTTCCATCCTTCCACCCATCCTTGCATGCATCAGGATAATAAATTACGCATCACACATGCTCTCAGGGTATGCTAGGTTGCCCAGAGCAGCAGCCTCCAGTTTTTATCTCTAGATCTGTCATGTATTAAGAGCAATTTTTCTGTCCTTTCTTTGTATCAAGCATCAACAAAAAGCTCTCAAAGGGCTAATTTTTCAAAATGCCAATCTGAAACACCCTGTGATGGCCTCCTGATCCTGGTGGTGCTGTAACATAACCATGGCTGTTTCACCAAATGAGGCAGGCATTTCCTTCCCAGCATCTTGGCTCTTGGCTCTCCAGCACTCAGCAGAAAAGAGAAGAAAACTCCTCTTTCAGGATGCTCTTGAGTTTCCTGGAGGCCCTTCAGGGGAGGTGTCAGAGCAGGGCTGGTGGTTCCTGGATAATTTATCTACACTTGGCCCAAAGTTCATGCTCATTATCCAAGCCCAAATGGGTGAGACCTACAAGAAGTGACTAAAGATGTGGATAGAGTAAAAGGGGTCTGAGCTGACAGTCAATTAAATCGTTGGAGGAGCAGGGCAATTAGTTTACTGCAAGACTGTATAGGAAAATAGTCCAGTTTTCTATTTCCTGGGCTCAATTAGTGAAGCACTGTGTCTGATTTTGTCACTTGTATTTCAGAAAGCATGTGAAAACTTGAAGGTTAGTTAAGGGAAAAAAAAAAAAAAACAAAAACAAACCTGCAGAAGAGTTCAGTTTTGAGAAAACAACCTGTACCCTAAAGGGGCTTAGAAGCTCTTAAGCAGCTTAGGACTTAAGCCATTCACTTTATCCTTTTCCCCTCTGCAAAAAAAAAAAAAAAAAAAAAAAAGGTTAGGAGGTGAGCTCAGCTTAAATAGTGAAAAGATTTCTGATAGCTGATCCCTCTTTAATCTAGAAAAAACACAAGCCAACAAACAAATGAAAAAAGAAAGCCAACACCAAAGTATCAAAGTTTGAAATCCCTTCTGGCATGGAAGCTCAGGAAATTCATGACAAGGAAATGGTGTGGGAAAAGACTTTACCACTGTGACTAACCTTGAGAGTAGCTTACCTGAGCATAAAATGAATTTTCTCTCACTGGAATATATTTTAACCCAGAGACAGGGTTGTAGGCTCTGCACAGGAGCTGCAGGTTAGGCTTTTTTGGCCTGTGTAATGCAAGAGGTCCCAGTCATGGCATTCCTGATTTATGGTCTTATCCTGGAAGTCCAGGATTTGGATTTGGTAATGTTTGCCATGGAGCAGCTGTGGATAGCACTTTTTTTCCTTGCTGCCTTCTTTCCATTGCCTCCAAATTAGGACTTTAAAATCGAAACTTTCCCATTGTTCTGCTCTGGAGAGTTCTCTATCTCAAAAAAGCCATTTATTTTTTCAATCCCACTTCAGTCCAAAAGCAACATATCTGTCTGATGTTTCTGTTACCAAAGTGAACAATTCCTCCTGGAACTGGCTGCTGTGGCTGCCAGGCAGGCTTTGGCATAGAGCAGGTTTGTATTTTGTTCACAGAAAGATGGAGAGAGGATCTCCTGCTCCAAAGTCTCAGTACATCAACTTGAATATATTACATCAAAAAAATTAATGCTAATTAAAGTGTGTTGCTCCAATCATGATTCCTAATTTTATACAACCCTAAGAAACTGCATGAAAATCTGAGTGTGAAAAACTTCAGGAGCTTTCTTAGGCAGATTCTTTCACACAGATGTCTGTGAATGTTTTTTGCAACACCCTCCACATGTTTTTCCAGTCAATTCTTACCTTTTCTCTATGGCAGTTCTCACCTTTCAGTAACATCAAAAAGACTAAATCTTGGTATTTTTGCTTTGAAATGCTCTGCAGGGGTTCCCCTAACCCTTCACTTTACAGGTAGTTGATTTTTGGCTTTTTAAACAGTATTTTTTTATCATATTTTGACATGGTGTCCTGCTTTTTGATTCCACTTGAAAATATGATCTAAGCTTCACAAGAGGACAACATTTTCAATATCCTTTAACTGGGGTTAATTTCACATTTTCTATAGTGGCTTGTCCTTCTTGGAATTTAGATTAGAGCTGTGCAAGTGTTGAATAATGACTCCTCAAAATAAACATTTTTTCTTTTATTATATGCAGCACAACCATCTTACTAATCAAGAATTGACTAAAAGTCATGAATATTTTATTTTTGTGTAGTCTTTGGTTATGTATGTAATGTAATAGGATGTGATAGTAGTTCCAAAGTGGCATTTCAATGTGCCATGATAAGCACAGCATAAAACTGCTTGTGAATGTGCTTCACAGCAATTATAAAATGCATAATAGTATCTTTTTAGGGAGGTCTGTAGTGTCAAAAGTTGTAAAATTCAGCCTGCTCTCACTTCAATGTTTACCTCATGATTCCATGTCATCTCCCTGTGTGATATAATGTGGAAAAAACATCCTGCCAAACTTCACTGAGTGTTTTTTGTGGATCCTCTACTCAACGTGCCTGCTCTTTGTCACTGTTTTCCATTTCTATTTTTCTTCCTATCACTCCTCTTCATTATCCTTTCTTCAGTTTCTTAATTCAGGGCACCAGCGTGCAGAAAACTCTCCTGAGTTTTTCCACAGAGGAGACAGCTTTGGGTGATATTTGTGAACCAGTTTTTTGCCTGACTGAAAGAGCATCACTGGTAGCATGAGAAGGATGAGTGCCAGACCGAGTAATAAAACATTTTTGCTGTGGCTTATATTTGAATCACCAAGTCTTGTGTCTGAAATTCTGACTTTAAAGTACTTCCTTGAGCACACTGGTATCAGTCTCCAGCACACTGTCAAATCAAAGCAATTTTTCTTATCTTTCTTGTATAAACAAGTGCACAGCCCATTGCTCCCCTTCCTTAAGGACGTGTTTCAGGCAGAGTCAAAATGTTATTTTCATACCCAGCTGCAAATCGTTGGCCTTTGGTGGTATAGAGGATAAAATACATCAAAACCAGATTGTGCCACTGGTGTCCAAATCTGCATATCTGGCACCTGTGAAACAAACAAGCTGTGACAGAAAAAGTGGGATAAAGAAGGCAAGACTTTAAAAGTTAATGTGCATCAAATTCACCAGGAGCGAGTATATTTTAAAATTTTGCCTCGACTTCCCTTTCCCAAAATATATGCCATCTTTTTTTGTTTGTTTGAGTTTTTTTGGCTGTACTTGTTATTCCTTTATTCCTTTTATTTCAAATCTGGACATCACCACTGAGACACAAAAGAAGTATTTGAATTGTAATTCTTGGGTCTAATCACTCTTTTGTATTCCCTGTAAACCAGGGGAGCACGTAGCCCTGTGCAACACTGTGGAATCTGAAATTCCATGCACAGCCTACCACTGATAAATACAAACATGGGTTCCATATCCATACAGGATGGAAATTATTCTCCAGTATGTAAATTTAAAGTTTAGTACATCAGCCTATTGGGAACATATTTCAATGCAAAAATTCAAGGTATTTTATCTTGGTAAACAGCATGGTGAGAGTACCTAACATATAAAGAGTTTAGCTGTTATGAAGTGTACACAAGAATTTTCTTACTTCTCTCTCACTTTATTTTTTTTTTTCTTTGATGCAAAACCTCTTTTTCTTTCCAACCTTTTTATTGCCTCAGTCCATTCTTAGTTACAACCAGTGTACCTTGAAGTGAAAGGCGTTTTTCCTTGCTTTCATTCTGAACTATCTGAAGTTTAGAAAACTGTCCTTTCCTTCCTTATTGTCCCTCCTGTTTCCATTTCCCCTCTCCCTGCTGTTTGTGTGAGCAGTCATAGTCCTGTGGTTTACCAGTGCCTTGGGCTGTGGCCATATCTGACTCTTTTCCTCACCCATTTAAGGAGCTCTTTCCCATTTATTTCAAAATTACCTAGAACACTCCAATAAGTGCTTGTGAAGCCTAGCAGTAAAAGGAGGTCTAGTCCTATATCATTCCAATGGATGGAAGTATTTATATATTATTTATAGATGTATGTGGTTTATATATATATATATATATATATAATGTGTGTGTGTGTGTTTATATATTTATAATTTGGTATGGTTACTTCATCATGTCCTAAAATGATCCCATCCACCTCTTTCCATTTCAAGTTTTGCATACCTCTGATGTCTTTTCTTTGACTAAAAAGATGTTGGGGCTGTTTTCCTGGCTGGCATGGAGGATATCAGGAAATAGGACAGCATATTCCTAAGAATGGTTTTTTAGCATTGTTATGGGTAATGTGACTTGAACTGTTCCAAAAATCAAAGAGTAATCTATAGAAAGTTGATGGAAAAAAGAAAAACTGCCCTGATCCAAAATAACTTTGAATTGACAGATCATACAAGGTAGACGGAAAAATGCTGACATACTCAGCTGCATTTTCCTTCCTTTATTCTTGAATAAAAGCTTTTTCAATCTTCCAAAATTCTTCTCTCACCATTTGACAAAAAATGTTCAGCATGGGTTTTGATCCTGCACTGGATTTGCTCTGATCAATTAATTTCCATTACAGCATTTGGCCATTGGAAGCCAAGCCACAGATGTGTATATTTGGGCTTTCTGTGTTGGTTTGGTTTTTACTTTACTTTTATTTTATAAATAAAAGTAAAGTAAGAAGCAACTGAATAAATAAAAGAAATAAGCTTTATTTATTTATTTATTTATATTCTTGCTTTTTTAAATCTTTTTTTACTTTTTAATTTTATTTTTTTATTGAAATGTTTAAGTTTTGCTGGGGTTTTTTTCTTACTTCAGTATAATTTGCTGCTGGTCCTGTACCCATAAATTTTTTTTTCCTTAAAGCAGTCTCCACACCAAGATCACTGAATGAGATGTTAGATGTTGTCAGACGGAGAATGTCCTAGGTCAGAGCTGGAACTCCTTACTGTCTTCTGAAATGAAATAAAATTACTCCTTCTCTTCACCTTATTCCTATTTTTTAAAAAGCTCCATTTATTTTCCTGTAAACTCTTAATTCAGTTCCTGAGATGTTTACTTACTAAAATAGAGATTAGCAGCATTACTATATGCATAAAAAATACAACCAAAACCTCACACTCAGTTCCTGGAGAACAGAAATGTCCTGCTCTATTTCCACCTTCTATTTTGTTCTAAACTCCTTTGCAGTACTGAAAACAGAGTGCATGAATTAGGTAAATTTGAAAAGAAAATACTGAGATTTGTTTCCTTATTTTGACTGTTATTTACTGAATTCAACTTAAAAGCCACAAAGCTGCTGTTCCCCAAAGACACACTTATAAAGTAAATTATAATTTACTTACATCTAGTTGAAATTGATTTTCTATTACTTGCTTCATTTGTCTCCACTGAAAACAGGAGAAAATTACAACATTTACATAAAATTCAAAATAATGGAGTAGTTCTTTGAATCAAAGTTTCAAGTAAACATTTCTTTTTGTGCTGCAAAGTATGTGATTTGAGCAATCTTTTTAAGATTTTCAGAAAATCTGATAGAATTAATCTTATTTTTCAGGATTTAGGTAATTGATCTGTTTATCTGTCTGTCTGCAGAATTAGAGAAATTAATTTCCAATTCATCCATGCGAATTACCTATTTCTCTCAAAGTTACGTATGTGGATAAAATACATGCATATAAATCACAACAAAAATGGACATTTTTCTTTAAATAAGACCAATATTAAAAAAATACTTGTAGGCTGAAATCAAAATCAGTATCTTGTTGTTCTACCTACATTAGGAGTGATTTGTTTTGGAGAGATTAATGTGGACATTGTTGGAGGAAAAAGAAACAGATGTACAGAGTGGATTTGTGACCTTGATCAGTGATTTTACTGGAGGAAAAAAAGATTTCTCTATCTCCCTGTTTAATTGTTTCCTCAGATTTTGGTAAAAACAAGCTGCTTATTCCTTTGTATCATGTTTTAATTTTGAGACAGTCCACTGCAGTTCTTTATTACAAATGCCCAGGTTCAAATAAGTAAGCAGTTTTTTGCCAGTTCCATTTTTTTAGGCATGTCAGATAGTGCTGATACGTGCTGAAATGTACCTTAAATGGCCTTCCCACAGAGCTGCTTTCACTTTCTGCAGGGAATGCTGTAGGGCCAGAAGGTCTTTGTTCAGAGCTTTTACCATAAACAAAGATCATACAACTGCCAACATATCATGCAATAATTAATACCTTTAAACATTCCTTCTCTTTCTCAACTACATCCACTCTACCCCCCAACTCCAAACTAATTCCCCAAAACCTCACTCACCTTCCACCATAACCCAAAATCAGTTGGCTTCTGATTGTGATGAATTATAACATCTGTAATTGTGTCACCCTTAATTGTGTGAATTATAACATCTGTATTGTCTCACCCTTCCCATGAGACTGAAAATGGAATAAAAGTTTTTATAATGCCCCTCAGTTGCCCCATCTCTGGGTTAGAAAAGGGCATAATCCCACAGTGGTGGTTTTATTTGGGTTTTTAGAGAATCCACACATTCCGGAGAGGGCCCATTTGGTTGTGTCAGCAGGACACGAACCCACCCAGGGATGCTCCTGTCCCATTCCCTGCCTCGGTGTGGACACACCAAACCCAAATAGAAATCCTCCCTCTGTTTTGCCCTGGAGCCAGAGGTTTGCTGTGCCTCCCTCAGAATCCCAGGGGCAGGGCTGAATGCTGGTCTCTACAAAATTTTTATCAGCATTGGGAGGGGAAGATTCAAATCAAGGCACCTTTCAGCTCTGATAACAGAGAGGCTTTAGATGAAAAATAATGAAATACCCAGACTGGAGACCTCGCAATGCCTGTTAGTTAATTCTGGGAATTTGTCTTCCTAGAACATCTCATTGAGGGTTGATAGAACTATTCACAAGCACCACACCAAATTCTTCAGGGCTTGCAAACTAAAATTCATTGGAAAATGTCTACCAGTTCCTACCCATCTGCTTAAAATATTTGAAATCAGGCCTTTATTTATTTTAAAATACTATGAAGTCACAAAAGTTTAGTTTTGCATTAGAGGAGTAAATTCTGAGGTTGGTTGCTGATTTTCAGTTGATGTAACCTTTGTGCTGTCCCATTAGGAGTGATGAAATCACTTCCTGGCTTGCCATGCAAAAAATAAATAGCTGCCAATAAATAAAGGTGATTTTGGTATCAGAACATAATTTATAAAAATGTATAATAGCAATGAGTAAATTATTCAGTTGCTCAATTAATCAAGTCCTTGGACTACCCAACTGAGGTTATAAAAAACAATAAAAACCCACATTTGAACATGCTCGCTTGTGTTTGGGTTTAAATGGCATTCAGAAAGGCAAAATACAGATGAACTGCAATTAACCAGCTGTAATGGGCATTGTCTAAATTGTCTAAATAATTATATTTGTTGTTGTCTCCAAAGGGATTAGAAAAGCTCATATCATAGTCCTTTAATCATCTCTGCACTGGATGTTATTAATATTTGGTTATACAAATTGATTGTAAACATTGTTCCCCCTAATGAGTTGAAAAATAAATCATGTGTGGATAAATTTTTCTTGTGTGACTAAGAGTCAACAGAGGCTTATATAAAAAGAAGGAAGACTATTATTTATTGCTCCTTCTTATATTCCTTATAATACTTTTTTTTCATGCTACTTGTTAGACATTTTCTCCTAGGTGAATACTGCATTAATATAGTTTCCACTTCCTCTGTAATTTTAAAGTAGTAAAGCTGGTGCATTTCCTTGCCTTCCAAGTTTTTATATCCTCCCATAGCTACATTTAAGCCATGGAACACCTTATGTGTGCCTGTGGTTGAATTGCCTTTAAGTTTTTTTTAATAAAAAAAAATGAGTGTTAACTCTTGTTATAAAGTTAGCAGCATCACTCCCTAGAGTCAAGTGGACAGCATGAACAGCTCAAAAGAATAATTGATTTAAAACTAAAATATAATAGAGGTAGAATCTCCTAAATATAATAATCTCTTAAAATATAATAAGGTTGAATCCAACTATTGCCTGAAGTGAACTTAAATGAAATTTTAGGGATTCTTGGGGGCAAAACCATCTTATGTTCTTAACTGCAGTTAATAGCTTGCAGCAGAAAACGGTCTCTGACCACACTTGGCACGTGGTTAGAAAGTCAGCTAAAAACCCCAGACCAATCATTGCCATCAGAGCAGCATCATCACTGTGCCTGAGCTGCTCTGAATTCACAAGAACATCCTTGCCATCAACAGCAGCTGCATCCAGGGAAGCAAAGCTTGCAGCAGAAAAATAAGGACATTTGCACAAGCCCATCTCATTGATAACAAGCCATCACAAACAACTAAAAATAAAAGGAAATAAAACTGCTGACAGCTAAGGCATGAAGAATTGAAACCAGGAATAGGCTGATGAATTGTCTGAGCTGCAAATTCATTCTCAGAGGCTCGCCATTGTAGTGAGTGAAATGTGGTTATATTTGACACCTCACTGGATTTATGTTATCCTAAAAGAAAATACTTTTTTTTCCTGAAGAGTTATGATGTGTTTTCTCTTGACAGATGAGTGGATTTAGATTTTGAGATGCTTGAAAGTATTTTTTAAATTCCCTAAGTGGCTCTCTCCAGCTCCAGCTAGGCTGTTATAAGAAAAAAAGCTGTAATATTGTATTGTATGGGCCATATTTTCCCTTCAACAGGCACCCTGGGAATATTATAAAAAGATTTTGTGTGAGGTATGTCTTGTCTAAACTTAAACTCCTGCATGGTAACTATGCAGATTGAAATTTCCATGCCAAGCTGGAGGAAAATACAATGTTTTACTTGTGTTTAGAATGTTCTAATACCTGTTTATTGATTGAGGTTTTGTGTTGCCATCGTTCAGAAAAATGACTTGACAATCAGTGAGTTGAAATATTCCTCCAAATCTGACCAAGTTTAATGAATGCACAGAAATCTCAGTGTTCCTGTGATTGCTTGCTAACATCTGGTAGCTAATTATTCCTTTAGAAACTGACCTTATCTGAGATGCCATAAATGGATGGACACAAATTCTGCAGAGGCCACAGTAAAATCCAAAGAATTGCAGAGAGAACTAAATCAGCTCAGGCTGATGTGGGAGAGATTTTTGGACTGAAGCTTTCAGGAATGAAAAACAATTTCTAACATTTTAAAGTGAGCTACTTTGGTGAAACTGCAGGAAGAAGTGGAGGAAAGCAGCACATGTGAATTGGCATTTGAGCCCTGTATCACAGCTGGCAGAGTTACTCTTGCAAGACATATTCAGGACCTGAATTTATGTAATACACAAACAGATGTAAATGTGAAAACCTCATTCTTTATCACAATAATGATGTTTTCCTTACATCAATTACAAATTTAAAAAAAAAGTAATCTTGAAGCCCTAAAACAAAAAAAAAAAAAGGCTAAATTCAAGCTGATTTCCTTAGAAACTAACTTATTTAAAGTAAAACCATTTTCAGGAAATATAACAAAGACATAAAGAAGCCATTTCTCAGAGGAAAAATAAGTTCTTTATAAAAGAAAAAGAAAGCCTTTCAACTAAAGTATAAGTCTTGTTCAGATTTGTCTACTCCATTTTTGGATGAGAACTTTTGCCATAGTTGTGTGGCAAAAATGCTTCCTCACCAGGTGTTATGCAGTGATGATAAAAATGCTTTGTCTTTTAAAAACTCAGGTTTCATAGTCAATTCCTCAGAAAGGATCGGGACTGCAATCTTTAAAAAACAATATTTCTAGCTTTGGATTTTCAATAGAACTAGTTAGACATAAGCTTTGGAAGCAGCAATTGATACTCCCAGAACTTTCTAGTCATTCTGTGGTACCCACTTCGACAAAAAGATATGTCAAGAAAAAAAAGAAAATATGATGTTCTGGTAGCTCTGATCTTTCTAAAATAATCTTCTATGAATGTGGATGTACAACTGGAGCATTAAAAGTCATACAGACTGTAGTTGTGTCATGATATGCATCCCAGGAATTTAATATAATGAGGGCCTGCAAAGATTTCTATTGCTTTCCCCCAAATATGTTGTCCTATATGGCATCTATTTTTATTCTTGCAAGGTAAAATTTTGTTTCAATGGTGCCACTACAGCCTGTGTCTTTAATTTTTATTTCTGTAAATCTCTGGAGGGTATTTTTTTCCTCGGGGAATCCTTTTCTTCCACTGTCACATTGTGCTGCCTACCCTAAAATGGGGTAAGGGCCAATATCTGTCAACCCTGTTGGAAATTAAGTTTCCTTCCCCAAAATGACAGTATGGTACCAGGAAACATTTTCAAGGTTTGGAGGTTTTGTGTACAAAATGACAGGAGGCCAGACAGAGTCTCTTGTTTCTATGGTAACACAATGATGTGTCTGGCTCAGCTATTTTCTCCTTTTATGATTTTATAGATAACTGGGATTTATCCAGTGAAGTTTAATATTTTCAAAAATAGAATCCTAACCCCCAATCTAATCAGAAAAAGTAATGCAGAAAGGACAATCCAATATAAAAAACCAAAATACAGGGGAAAAGTCAGCTGTGACTTTTGATAACATGAAGAAAAATACATAAATTTCTCTGGAGCTGTGAAATAGTTTGAGTGCTCCAGCTCTGCATTTGGCTAATGGTTTAACTGTATTTTATGTCAGAAAATTTCCTGTGCTACAGGATGTGCTACATCCTTCCTTCGTGCTGCCTCTTATTCCTTCACACTCTTGGTGTCCTGTCCTACAGACCCCAAACCCTCAGGTGTCCCCATATGTCTGACTTTGGAAGTTTTGGTTGAGTCCCTGCACTCCTGACAGCTGGATGCAGGAGAGGTTTTTGTTGAATGAACAGGCTACCCATCAGCAAACCTAATCAAAGTACTTTTGTTAAAAGGCTTTGACTTCAAAATGCAAACTTGCAAACTCATGTAGGAGTTGGACCTGAATGGAAATTCTTTTTTCTTTCATCTTGAAAATACTAATTCTGTTTAGGGTTTCCTTAAATATAAATTATATTTTTGTCCCACAAAGTAGATATATTTGTCACACCAAAAATCTCAGAAGATGTATCTCAGCAATAATACATATTCTAGAATAACAGAATTTTTATTTGAGACAGGGTGAGATTGGGCTCAAAGTGCATGTGTATATTTGGATAATTAATGTAAGATAAAGTCTTTAATCATATGAATTTCCATTTTATTTTTACTTCAGGAACTTGACAGGAATGACTGAACCCAACATACGCCACCCTCAAAACTTGGTTGCTCTATTTTAATACTCTCTACAGAGCTCCATTTAAATGAGAAAATAACTCAGTCTCTTATTTTTTCCCAAACATCAGGACAAAACTCTGCTGAGTTGTGTTTTAGCAACTCAAGGCAACACATTTCTGCCTTTCTTGGCATCCATTCCCATGCTATTGCGAAGTACCCTGTTACCTGAATCCATATCAGCTGAGTGCCATTTAGAGTTATATACATTTATATAACTTTATATACATTTGTTGATTAAAAAATCAAAAAAACTACATCACACTTATAAAAAAGAATTGTCTTGAGTGTCATTACTTAAGGATATTACCTAGAGACACTTCGTTGTCTAACAGATGGTCTGACACCCACGTTAAGAAATTCATAATCCAATCTCAAGGAAAAAAGAGTTCTAGGTAAAAACATATGTGTTTGTTGGAAAAGAAAAAGTATAGACCTTTTTTTTTTTTGTCAGAGCAAGCACATATGGCAGTTCCATTTTCTGTCACCATTTACTTTCAACTTAAGACTCAAATGTCACTAGGAGAGGAAAAAAGTTGAGTATTAAAACATAGAAAAGAATTACATGAGGACAATTCCTGCAAGAACGTTATACTCATTGTTCATGGAAATTAAAGGCCATCCAGTTAAACCAAACTTCCTCATCCCATTCTGCAAACATCTCAATCCCCTTGCCTTTTTTCTTTCTCTACATGTTCCTCCCATTGGTAGTTACAGTTTTATGATTATTTCCCAGCCATCTGCTCTCTTTCCCTGAACCAAATAATTTCCCTTTATAATATGGTGAGTAATCACGTCAGCATCATTTCCATGTGATTGCACATGTACTCACTGATCCTGCCTCCTCATTCCTGTGTAAATACTCATTGAGTAACTGGCATGATTTGCCACTTCAATTCCTAGTGAGCACAACTCTGCAAAATTTCAACCTGCTAATTGTTACCCCTATGCACTTTGTTATTAATGAAATGGTAATTAAACATTTACTCCAGTTCCCATCTTCAGACACCAAAAGGGATGTGCACGTTGGATGGAGAGGGATGCTGGATGAACTGGAATGTGCATTTATTAATTAAGGTGCTGGGCATCTTCAGACATTACACTGGGACTGGGCAAGTGCAAAATCCAATTTTCATCTTAGGATATTTGCATATTATATGGTTTTGGGAAGTAGGACAGTATTACTTTAAAATTCTTTAAAGGGTTTTGAAGGAGTATCCACATTTTTTAGGTATTTCAGTCAATAGTATTGATGGTGTCATTTGTTAAAGACACCATCAATACTATGGATTGGAATGGTATCTTTTGTTAAAGGATCTTTGCTATAGTCTAACACTCAGAATGAATTAAGCTGGTAGCAAATCAGAGTTCATTGCTAACCAGATCATAAATAGGTCTATGCTGTTTATCTGATACTGTTAAGGGGGGTGGAGAGGACCAGATCTCAGGCTGGGATGATTTCAGGCTGCTCTGCTTCTGCTGCTTCTCAGGCCAAGCACGGTCTGCAGACCAGCCAGGTGAGAAAGGAGACAGATACACAGCAACAGTGGTCTTGCAACACCCCTGAGATTTCCTGTGTAAACACAGCTGTAATTACTCCAGGCAGACAATTTGTAGCCCCAAAGCTCCTGGGAAAAATGAAGAGAAATTTCCTGAATCTGTCCAGTGACTCCTGAAACATGGTTTGATTGTAAGTGCACAGTAAATAATCTAAGAAGGGGCACAAAGCTCTTCTAAGTAGGAGTAAATATTGCCAGCACCATAACCACACCTTGTTTTTGGCAAACTGCAAAGAGCACACCAAAAAATCCTCAGTTTCAGAAGCTGCAGTCCTAACTTGAGGTATCTGAGGTTTTCTTGCAGTGTAGAAAAACTGCTCACATTTGTTACTCACATCATCAAGGTATGCCCATCAATGAATGAAAGTATTAAGTCAAATAGCTGATGTGTCAAAGAGTAAATACAACATTTTTATCTACAGTAGCAATCGAGGCATGCTTATAGGACAATATGAGAATGCCTGAAATGCATGTGTGCACAAAGTCCCTTCCTTTTTTAATGCTTTCTAAAAACCCTCAGATAATTGATATTTTAGAGCAGTGTTTGTTCTAATGCATGGTTTAAATGCCAGTGGTAATTATATAATCCCCAAGTTCAATATGCAATACCATATCCACCCCTTTTAACTGGTTACAACAAACACAGCAAGGTTTAAGGTTGTTATGTAGGGGGTTTTGTATGCTAGGTATAGAAGAAGTTTTCTCTCTTTCTTCATTCTTTCCCTAAGAAATAAAATAGCCAAACTCCTCTTCTTACCTCCTCTGTTTTGGTGCTCAGAGAAACCAACAGGTTGACATTAATGTGCTTTGCAACTTTTTTTGTGGATGTCAATCAAATTGCATTGATTCAGTGCTCATGTTATTGTAGCTTTCCTTTCCCTAGCCCTTTTGAAACATACACATGTGTAAATTACTCATTAGCTAAAGTGTTTACCTGCCATCCATTTAATCAGAACTAAAGATTTTCCTCATCCTCCTTCTGTGCAACCTTGTCCTGGGGTGCCAGGCCAAACCTGAAACTCTGAGTTTATGGTTAGGTGTTGACCCCTGTGCATAGAACTTTGTTGTCCATGCAGGAACAGTAATTTTCATCCCTTCATAAATGGTTTTCCCAGTAATACAACATCTAAGTATCTCATCTAATTTGCTCTGTTAGTTGCAGATTTCTAAGGGTATTTTCCATTCAGTTTGGGATCTTAATTATCTTCCTTTCTTTTCTTTAAAGCTACTTCACTTTTCAGGATGTTCTGACTTTCAAGTTTGTTCAATAAAAGAGGTGTTGTGTAAGTGCTGCTGGTAGGAAGCTCAAGGATGGGAAGTTTGTTTCCATGCTCACAGTGCTATTTGTATCAATAGCAAAAGGTTCTAAAGATGAATAAATAAGAATGTTCATCCTGGAAATTGTAGCTGTGATGTAGTGCAAGTTGCTAAAAAAAGGATGCTACTTTTGCTTACTAGGAGTAGAATTGAAAGTTCATTTGGTATTTCTGAAAACACTCAGTTTTCATGGTCCTGTAATCAGCTAAACTCTTAATTAAAAAAAAAAAAAGACAAACAAAACTGTTTTCTGATCATCAGGACCACTGAGATGAAAGCAGTGGCAATGTGGTCCACAGTGCTTTCAAACCCACTGCCTCTGATACGACTTAGAATTGTTTCTGTGTTTCCGCTTTTTTCTTCCTATATGAAAACGCTACTGCACTATCCTGGGCACAAGTGAAATCAGATCCTGGTAAACTCAAATAAATTTCATAATGGTTTTATAAACTTCTAAGAATGGGGTTAGAGTGATTATATCTTAACACAGCTCTGTGGAAAAATCTGGAGAGGTGTAAGCTATTTCCAACAACCTTACTCTCCATATAGTTATTCAGTCCATGGTATATATCAGATTTTTTACCCCTGCATAAAATCTATAATACTGCCTGAATTAGAATTTAAATTTCAAAAGGGGGTGAAATCTCAACCCTATAAATGGTCATATTCCCTAAAAAAAAATAGAAAAAAAAAAGGCAAAAAAAGAGTATATGCTTAGGTTGCCTTTTGCTTCTTTTACTTGCTTCTTTTTTTTTGCTAATCAAATATCAAACCAAAAGTAACCATAAAGTTTTATTCTGCCAAATATTATTTTTGCTATTTTTATTCAGCAACTCTACACAGCCACCTTCCTTATGCGTGCTCTTTTCCCTTTCTCATGGACCTCAGTAGAACACAACAATATTGATTCAACACTCAAAAACGTGTCTTGCAGCAAGCTGAGTTACCTGATGGCTTGTCAAAGACTTCCTTAACCCTCACCATCAGCAGTGATAGCAACTTGGTTGTCACTTAGGGAGAAAACTTGTGAAGCAAAATCATGTTTGTGCTCTTTCAGCCTTAAAAGGGAAAAAAAATTCAAAAGGAAAATATAAAAATAAAAACCCACAGTTCAAAACACAAACACAAAAATGGGGAGGAAAATAAAAAGACCATTTTCCTACACTGCTCAGTATATGGCATCCCTGTGGCTGGAGATCCTAATCCTGCTAACAAAAATAAAATTGGATAGAAATAAAGGAAATAGAAAGCATTAGGATGCAGGATGCTGCCTGGGACTTGCCTCACTCTATGCTGTGTGACAGGAATTGCCAGCAGGCTGCTCAGGCTCACAGTGGAAAATCACTGTCGCTTCAGCCAGGGAAAGCAGGGCTACCCTGCCCCCTGGGGCTCTCAGGGCTCTCACCTGGCACTTTCCTAATGGTCAGCATTTGCTCTGCAACTCTCATTTGCCACTGGGTTTAGGCATTTATTTGTGCCGGGGAAGGAAAAGGGACACATTTGTCTGGCAGAAAATTGGCAAGTTATTTACACTTCAGGCTTTCCTGTGGGCTTTACCAGACGTGCTCAGCCTGTTGCAGAAGAACACCTTCTAAAATTTTGAAAGAGAAAAAATATTATCTGATATTTTATCCAAGGTGTTGATCATACAAAAATGAAAAAAAGGTTGGATTTGGAGTGTACTGAATAAATTTTCGCACTGGTTTCCTTCATGGAGGTCCATAGTGCAGTCTTAGGGCATTTGAGCCAGACGTGTTGCTGAGGGATGCAGGAAGAATTTAGGTTCCTGCCAGCTTCATAAATCTGTCATTCATGTGGATACTGAAAAGAGCTGAAATTTGTCATGTTATTAAAAAGCTAACAAAAGCCCCCAGAGTTTTCTGTTGTATAAGCCCAGTCTGTGCCTATCCCTACATCTGGGTAGAAGTTATGGGTGGTGCCTTGAATCAGTCCATTTCCCTCAAATTACAGCAGCTCAGGAAGGACTCTGGATTTTGGATGTTGGGATATATTTAACAACTGTTATTAAAGTTAGTATCCATACTCCTTACAAGAATTTGTCAAATTTGCTTGCATTTGGAAAGTGAGAGGTGAGGGGAGAGGGGAGGGAGAGGAGAAGGAGAGGAGATGAGAGGAGAGGAGAGGAGAGGAGAGGAGAGGAGAGGAGAGGAGAGGAGAGGAGAGGAGAGGAGAGGAGAGGAGAGGGAGAGGGAGAGGGAGAGGGAGAGGGAGAGGGAGAGGGAGAGGGAGAGGGAGAGGGAGAGGGAGAGGGAGAGGGAGAGGGAGAGGGAGAGGGAGAGGGAGAGGGAGAGGGAGAGGGAGAGGGAGAGGGAGAGGGAGAGGGAGAGGGAGAGGAGGCCTCCATTTGTCCTCTATGAATTTTTTTATTTTCTTTCTTCTTACAGGATAAAATGGCCATGACATTATCTACCTGCCCTAACAAAGGAGCAGAAGATAGGTGATTTTTGGCAAAATGCTCTGAATTGGAAAATTATGGCAGGCTCAAGTTTACTGATATTTAACACATCCAAAGTCTTGGAGGCAGAGTGAATCTCACCCTGAAGTGTTCCTTAGCAGGGTTTCAACACTGATATAGTTGTAATTTAAAAAATACTATTATTTAAATATAAATAATATATAAAATATAAAAATAAATCTAAATAATATTATTATAATACAAATAAATATAATTTAAATACAAACATATTTTTATTCAAATTAATATCATGATAAATATGACGTTCTGCCATGTCCATGTTAGACATATTCTCCATCGAAACATCAGCTACACAAACACACGTCTCTCTGGTATTTTTACAGTGTATTGCTTACCCTGTTTGAAATATAGAATTCCTGTAGGGAATTCTTTGAAACCCTTGTAATGCAGTAAATCCTTTAGCTACTTGAAGTCAGTTAATAGGCTTTTTTATGACTAATCACAGCTCTGTGCTTGACAAATATATCAGGATACTGCATTCACTGAGGGAAGTTGATACTGTCATTCATTATTTTATGACTTTGCATTAGACAAACTGAAATCAGCCTTCTATCTCTAATGAAAAAAAAAAAGAAGTAATTTGCATTCTATTCTGGGAAAGGCAGGATTAATGACATCAAATACTTACCAACTCTTCTGCTCAGAGTCTTTAATTCAACATAAGATAATTTACACAGACAGTGTAAATTATCAGTGACAACTTCTAAAGACAGTGACAACTTCTAAAGACTCTGGAAAAGAAGTGGCCAGAACATTTTACATATTAGCAAATTCTTCTTAACTTGCCTATTGAAGAACTAAACATGCTAACTTTTAGATATCTTACTTTTGAAACTTCGTGATAGCTACTGAAAATCATTGTCTTTGATCTGTTCTGGTTTTCCTAATGTACTGAGAGTGCTTTGAGCCAGAAAAAAAATTCCCACAAATAAATACCACATTTTTATAAGCATTTATGGGAAGAATAAACTCTTTATGACTACAGTAGAGCAGTGTCTGTGCACTGTTAAGCATGCATGGGCATTATTATTGGTTACCTAACTAAAAAAAGAAAGGACAAATAAGACTGTAAAAACATCTCACATTTAAAATAAATGTGATCTGCAGATACTCTGAACCAGTGTATATTGGCATAAAACTGAAAAGAAAAGAAACCAACAAAACCTCGCTTTGACTCTATTAACCCAAGTCCTGTAGCTGGGGAAAATTTGCATTGACATCAGACCAGAATTTAGAACAGAATAAGCAAAATAACATTTTAAATAATTCCGCATTTGTTGTTGCTCACGAGAAAAACGCCATGAAGGGTTCCAGCTTCTCATCCGCCAGCTGGAGCCTTCAGCCAGGGCTGGTTTTATTGCCACTGAAATGGTTTTATTTCGTTGGGATGTGGGAGCTGCTGTCAGCAGGGCAAAGCCTGGGGTGATGCAGCAGATTCTCTCCCCAGGGAGCACGGGATGAGCAGAGGAGCTCTCACACCCACCCCAGTATCTGCCAAGTCTTGGCTGAGCCCTCCAGGGCTGGCAGTGTCCCTCATCTCATTCCCAGGAGCATTCAAACTCTATTAATGAGTTCTTTCTGCACACACAGTAGCCCTTCCAAGATCTTTTGGTGTTGAAACTCATGTTGGCTTTTGGGGCAGGGGTAAAAAGTAACCCAACAATCAAGGTATTTTTCTGCTGTTTTAGCCCTAATTTTTGCAAGTGTTTTGACAGATATTTTTATTATTATTATTATCCCACTAATGCATGAGCACACTGCTGCAGCTCTGTATTTCTATATTGTCAAATTAAGTTCTTTTCTGTCCCAGAGATGGGGCAACTGAGAGGTGTTTTAAAAACATTTATTCTATTTTTAGTCTCATCTTAACAGTAAGACAATACAAATATTCTAATTCACATTATCATAGTCAAAAACTTTTTCCTAATTACATTATAAACATTTCTTAACCTATCAACTTTTACCACACCATACTATAAGTACCTTGAAACTAATAATCTAAAATTACCTCTCATAAATCCTACTACAATATATCTTTCATAATTCTATTTCTCTAAAGTATCTAATCTTGTTTACAAGACCATCCTTTAAAACCTGTTTCTATTTCCATTTCTCAACAATGTCTATCCTATTCCATAACATTTCTAAATCAACCTTTCTTATCTCAAGGTTTGCATGCAAATGCACACTTGAGATATGTAAACCTTCTATCAGACTTTTAATTCCCTACAAATCCATTTCCCATGCTATATCTCTTTTACCTGTTGAAGTGCAGCCACTCCTTGGGCAATGCTGCAGCTTTCTGTGTTCAGTTCCCTCTGGCTCAGTCATTGACGCTCATTCCCCGGATTTGCAGGAGAGCTGCTCCCTCTGCTGAGTTTTCCGTAGATCGCCACCGGCATCTGATGTCCTTCCTGACCATGCTGGGCCCCAGCCCCGACTGGAACGTGGGGCTCTCTGCCGAGGATCTCTGCACCAAGGACTGCGGCTGGGTCCAGAAAGTCGTGCAGGATTTGATCCCCTGGGATGCTGGCACTGACAGTGGCGTAACCTACGAGGTATGGGCTCTACCTATAGTTTATCCAAATTATCCCCTCAGAGCAGTGAAGTAGGAAAGCACTTTGATCCATGGTGATGCCTTTATACTTTTTTTACTCTACTCAAATTTTTCTTAAAATGAAAGACTGTTCATTTAAAGAGATGAAAACTACACTTCACTGTCGGTGGCTTTGCCTGAGCTCCTTCAGCATTGGCACTCACGTGGGATGATGTGAGATCCGCCTGGGCTGTTTTTACCACAGAAGGACAGGATGGATAAGGTTGGAAAGAAGCACAGGGAGTCCAATCTGGTCCAATCTCCCTGTTTAAGAAGGGTCATCCTAGAGCAGGTTATAGAATTCTGTACAGCTCTTGAATACCCCCAGTAAGGAAGGCTCTGCACCCACTCTGGGCAATCTTTCCCAGGGCTTGGTCACAGCACAGTAAAGAATTTCTCACTTATGTTCACCTCTTAAATTCACCTATTGCATAAACAGAAGGCTTTCGTCACAACCAAGCCTTTGGGTGCCTTTTTGTACAGACCAAAGCAGTGCCATCATCAACTGCATTTTGGGGCTGTTTCAACCCTATGCCAACCGTTCTGTTTGGCATAGGAAACTTCAACTATTTCTTTCAGCAAAGCAGAGCAAAACCAACAACAACAAAATCCCCCAAACAAACAAAAACCTCACCAAAAAAAAAAAAAAAAAATCCCCATACCAGTAAGTATGAGTGTACCAAGTTCACCTCACACCGGAATTCTGCAGTTTAGCATTTCAGAGAAGTTTTAATTTCTGCAGATTAACTATTAGTTTCTTTTATAATGCCTTTTTTTTTATTTTTGTTTGCAGTCTCCTAACAAACCTACAATGCCTCAGGAGAAGATCAGACCTCTTACAAGCTTAGATCATCCTCAAAGCCCATTTTATGATCCAGAAGGAGGATCTATCAAGCTGGTGGCCAGAGTTGTCATTGAGAGAATTGCTCGAAAGGTAGAATACATATAAGCAAAATTCTCAAGCAAGCAAAAGTCAACTTAGTAAACAAAAAACCAATCCATTCTTTCTCCATCTTCCCTCCAAATCTACACTCCTTAAACTACTCACAGCAAAGATAATGGCAGAAAAAATTTAAACTGTTTTAAGGTGTTCTCCTAATTCTGGCAATTGCTGCATCTGCTTATTTGGGGATTTTCTTTATGTACACCTAGGAATTTGAAGAGAAGAAGGTGCTGCAGACACAGCAGTGTCTCACAATGTACTGGTTTAACCCCTCATGGATAAGTTTCCCCTCTTCAGTGTTCACAATCTTTTTTTTTTTTTTTGCAGGGGGAGCAGTGTAATATCGTTCCTGATAACATAGATGATATTGTGGCAGATCTAGCACCAGAGGAAAAAGAAGAAGGTACATTTGAAATTAGTTTGTGCACTACTAATAATTTATATTTTGTTCCATTCTCTGCCGTCACTTGTAGATAAGGTACAAAACTGACTTAGGAACAAAAATTCCACTCACTGTCAAACAGTGATTTAGGTTTTCATCTCTTCTGGTCTCTTCTATTAGTTTTCCCTTGTACAGAAAAAAAAATTGCATGTATATCTAGGAGATGACAATAACAATACAAGCAATAAAAGAGAGGACTTTTGGGGTTCAAATAATTTTTTTTTTAAAGAAAGTTGGCAGTTGGAATTTTTTTTCTTCTGGGGTAAAATGGAGAGGACAGAATGCAGAAGGAAATGGTGTATGATCTAAAGTAATCATCAGCCAAGAAAAAGGAAGAAAATGGAAGACCATTTTTAACATTCAATGCCTTTCTTCACTTTTCAGATGACACCCCTGAGACTTGCATATACTCAAACTGGTCCCCATGGTCAGCCTGCAGCTCCTCTACCTGTGAAAAGGGCAAGAGGATGAGGCAGAGAATGCTCAAAGCTCAGCTGGACCTCAGTGTGCCCTGCCCAGACACCCAAGACTTCCAGCCCTGCATGGGCCCAGGCTGCAGTGATGAGGGTAACCAGGAATGGAAGGTGGAGGAGAAGAATGCCTTGTGGAGTTTGCCTCTCCTTTTAAGTTCTCAAGGATGTCAGTTGCTGTAGTATGGCTTGGGTTGTGGCCAAGAGAAAATTGCTGAAGAACATGAATGGCAGCTGTCTGTGGTGAATTCTGCAACTCAGCTGTGTCAGGGCATGAAGTGCACAGAAGTATGAAGGAGAGGAGTGAGGGATGCTGTGGAGGCTTTGTGGGTCTTGGGTCTTCAAAGAGACAGGAGCAGCTTTTGGGTGTAGTAAAGTTGTTTATTGCATTAATACATCGGTCTCAAATGCGAGGAGTTCAGAGTATTAAAGTCTGTGCTAAAAGTTTTCGGGCATAAAGTCCAGAGCAGAAACAGCTGCAGCAGCTCCCACTTTTTTTTTTTTCTTCCTTCCTTTCATATTACTTGTTTGCACCCCAATACAGGGGTTTTATTCATAAATTATCCAATCAGCTAAAAACATGACTCTAAAACATTCTTTTTACACCATTCTAATTTGTGAAATTATTGTCAGTTCTTACCCAAAATCTACGTACATCATTTTATCTATTTACCTGGATAGTTCCATCTAGTCAATCCAGAAAGGCAAGCAGTGTTCTGCTGTGGTTTTTTTGTGTCTGGGGCTAAGTTACTGAGCTTTAAACTAGGCTTTAGGGACATTTACTAGCTAACACAGTCTCTTAAGGCACTTAAGATATATTTCTATTTACTTAAAGCTTAAACTTATACTTTTATTTCATGTCTGTGTGGCTTAATATATTTCAGCTCCTCTAGAGTTTCTGATTCAAACCCTGCATTTCTTTTTCTGCCTGAGGGACTCAGAGGGGCTTCTATTCCATGCATTCCAACAGGATGCAGCAGAGGAGAGGACAGTGAGAAAGGCAGCATAGGAGGGATGCTGCACACGACTGGGAAGCAGCTCTGTCAATCCCTGAGGCTGCAGCTCTCTTCACAGAGAGCAGCAGGCACAACTCTCTCCCAGGATTTTTCCTGGGAAAGGCAGTGAGAAGCTCAGAGAGAAGAAGAGAAAACAATTGTTATTGCTGTTCGCTGTTGTTTTGCACATGTGGAATGTGTTATGGAGATTGTTTACCAAAAGTGATTTGTTAATTGGATTCTGCTGAGGGTTGTTTGGATTGATTGGCCAATTGGACCCATGTGTGTCGTGACTGTCTGGAGACAGTCACAGGTTTTTATTTAGTATTCTTTAGTATGGTATCTCTTTAGTATGTAATTTAGTATAGTATTAGTGTAATATAGCATAGCTTAATAAAGCATTTGTTCAGCCTCCTGAACCATGGAGTCAGAGCATATTATTCCCTGTCTGGGGGTGCCCTGCATTGATCAATCCCCACACCTGAGTACTCTCTGTGTTTCAGATGGCTCCACCTGCATGATGTCTGACTGGATCACATGGTCCCCCTGCAGTGTTTCTTGCGGGATGGGGACGAGATCCAGGGAGAGATATGTAAAGCAGTTCCCTGAGGATGGCTCCATGTGCAAAGTGCCCACTGAGGAGACTGAGAAGTGTATTGTAAATGAGGAATGCTGTAAGTATTTCATTCAGCTTCATAAAATCAAGCCAATAGCAGGAGCACTGCCCAAATGCTGAAATCATTTTTTATATGAGTCTTACTGGGGTCCCAGAGAGCTCCATCTTAGGTCCTGTGTTCTTCAGTACCTTAATAAATGACTTGGAAGCAAGATTGGAAGGGATACCAAGCAAATTCCCAGATGATCCAAAACTTGGAGGAGCTGCTGACTCCCTCAGAAGCAGGGAGGTCCTGCAGAGAGACCTCAACACCAATCACGAGAAGTTTAACAAGGGAAAGTTCTAGATTCTGCACCTGGGATGGGCAACCCTGGATGTACAGACAGACTGGGGAATGAGAGGCTGGAAAGCAGCACCAGGGAAAGGGACCTGGGGGTCCTTGGCAAGCTGAATGTGAGCCAGCAGTGCCCTAGAGCCAGAAGGGACATCCCTGTGCTGGGGACATCAGGCACAGCATCACCAGCAAGGCAAAGGGAGGGGATTGTCCCACTCTGCTCTAAGCTGGGGCAGCCCCACCTTGAGTGCTGGGGCAGTTTTGGGTGCCACAATGGAAAAAAGTTATTGAGCCATTAGAGAGTGTCCAAAGGAGGCCACTAGGATGGTAAAGGTTCCAGAGGAGAAAGAATGTGAGGAGTGGCTTAGGGCACTGGGTCTGTTTAGCCTGGAGGAGAGGAGACAGAGAGGAGACTCAGTGCAATTACAAATTCTTCATGAGAGGAAGAGGAGGGGCAGGCATTGATCTCTGCTCTGTGTGACAGTGACTGCAGCCAAGGGAATGGCCTGAAATTGTGTCGGGAGAGGTTTAGTTTGGATATCAGAAAAAATTTGGGCACTGAAACAGGGTCCCCAGGGAAGTGGTCACAGCACCAACCTCACTTCAAGAGGGGTTTGGACAACACTCCCAGGGACAGATGTGACTCTTGGGGATGACCCTGTGTGGAGCCAGCAGCTGGATTCCATGGTCCTTGGGGGTTCCTTCCACCTCAGCTGATGCTGTGATACTGATGAACAATGTTCTCTGTCCACTTTGAACAGCTCCCAGCAGCTGCCTTGTCACAGAGTGGGGTGAGTGGGATGAGTGCAGTGCCAGCTGTGGCATGGGCATGAAGAGAAGGCACAGGATGATCAAGATGACTCCTGCTGATGGATCCATGTGCAAGGCAGAAACCACTGAGGCAGAGAAATGCATGATGCCTGAATGCCGTGAGTGGCCAGGAGCTCCTCTCCCCTGCTCTGAAAAAAAACATCATTTCTGACACACTGCCCCAGCACACAAAGAACACAGCTAAACCAGGAGCAATGCTGCTTTTCCTTGTCCTCCCTAAAATTGGGAGAAAAATTGGGATTGTGCATTAAGTAGCACATTCACTATCAGGATGAGAGCTTCAATAGAAAATATTCAGTGGTGTCCTGTTGCTGTGTGGCCCACACAGTGGTGTGTATCAGCAAGCCATACCTCAGCAACTCTAAGTTATGCAATATGAGGTATATTTGACCATAAGGCTAGAATAAAACACATGAAACAGTGCCTCCCCTTTTAACCCCTGAAAATTTCAGAAATTGAGGTGCTTCTTTTGTGCAATCAGCCAGCCACACCCTTACTGTCACTATTAATTTCTTATGAAATGTTACATTTTCTTTAGAGATAATTTTAAAAATATTTTTGGTAGATTAGATATGGAAATTTCATTTGTTAGACTTAATTAAGTTGACTTACGGTTCGATTCACTGCAGCAATCCTTTTTTTTTTTTTTTCAGGAGTTGTGATTGAAACATAGCTCTTAAACTATTGTTCCCCAAATGCACTGATACCCAGCAGATATGACTTAGATACGGGAAAAGATAGAAAGATAGCAAAGATATTTAAATCAAACAAACCTTTCAATCTAATATAAAGTTTTCTGAGCTTCTTCAGCAGCACCAATCAGCTTGTGACAAGAAAGTATAATTGGCTGATGATAGATAAAACCTAGCACATTTTCCACCTGTATTATTTTCAAAATGTAAACCTTCATACTTTATTTATAGGAATAAATTGTTAATAATAAGAATTAATTACATTTTTATTTCCTACCAGATACCATCCCCTGCCTTCTGTCTCCCTGGTCTGAGTGGAGTGACTGCAGTGTAAGCTGTGGAAAGGGAATGAGAACCAGGCAGAGGATGCTGAAATCTGCTGCTGAGCTGGGAGACTGCAATGAGGAGCTGGAGCAAGCAGAGAAATGCATGCTGCCAGAATGCCGTAAGTTTGGAGAATTCCCTGGGAAGGGGGCGGCTAATTATGTGACAAAATCTGTGGATCAAACCTCCATCACCACTTCTTAGCATCACTTCTTAGCTTGGCAGGGTATCAAGCGTGCATTGATTTAAAAAAATTATTTATTACTACTACTATTATTATTATTATTATTATTATCATCATCATCATCATCATCATCATAATTATCATACACTTTCAGCAACTGAGAGCTGAAATGTGACTGTGTCTTAAATTCAGCTTGCCCTACCTCACCCCATGCTTATTCCCAATCTTTCCATGGGAGTACAGCTCTGCATGTTTAACACACTGCAGCTCCCGGCAGCTCCCCAGTAGGAAATAAGTCAGAATTATAAAACCTGGTGTATCACTCAAATGCAGACAGTGTGCCAGGAAAGAAAAAAAGAAGAGTTGAAATCACCTGTGTGATTCTTTCAGCTCAGAAAAAGCACAAAAGAAGCTTTCTCCACCTTTGATACACCTCTGAATGGTATCACTTTGCAACCTGCTACTGGATGGTGTGGAGGCAGCTGCAGAGACTTTTTTACCTTACTCCATTAAAATCCCCCACTTCTTGGGTAGAGCAAATTTCTGGTTGCTTTTCAGTCGTTGTGAAGTGTGATAGCCTAAGGCGCTGCTGAATGAATGAGATATGATTGCCTTTAGCATCCTGTTTCCAGCTGGTTTGTGAGGTTTTATCACAAACTACATTATTTTTCACAGAAATTATGGGTTAAAAGGGCTTTTACACTGTAATTTCTCATTCAGCTTTTCTTAAATAATGTGAAATATCATTTTGATTTTTATTCCCTGGGTCTGTAAGTGTTAAGCAGTGCTGAAAGATGAAGACTTTTAAGATATAATGGTATTAGTGAATGTGGCTTATTGCATAACACTGCCAGCTAAGCAAGGCTCAGATCTCAGAGGTAGCAAATTATTTTTAAATATAACTCAATTTTCAGCAGCTTTTCATTACAAAACAGACAGATGGGTGGGAAAAATTGAAGAAGGCACAGGAGAATTATTTATATGTTCTTTGTAATTTTAATGATCTGCCAGCACCACTCTTGAAGAAGAAATCGAAGAGCGTGTCAAATAACACTTCTAGAAATGGACTCAGAAAATTCTGACATGTTGCCTCCAAACAATTGCCTAGAAGATTGGAGGCTTCAGCAGAATCCATATAGTTGGGGTGCAAAGATTCATCAGGCACATCTGTGTGTTTCTGTGTTTAGATTTGGTGTTATTTTTTTGTGTTTCCTATTCCCTGCAGCCATCCACTGCGAGCTTACAGAGTGGTCCCAGTGGTCCGAGTGCAACACCTCCTGTGGCAAGGGCCACATGATCAGGACGA
Organism: Haemorhous mexicanus; assembly: GCF_027477595.1. Taxonomy (NCBI): domain Eukaryota; kingdom Metazoa; phylum Chordata; class Aves; order Passeriformes; family Fringillidae; genus Haemorhous; species Haemorhous mexicanus. The sequence goes on from NC_082346.1 coordinate 8,982,407, forward strand.
GGATGATTAAAATAGAGCCCCAGTTTGGGGGAACAGCCTGCCCTGAGACCGTGCAGCGCAGCAAATGCAGAGTGAGGAAGTGCCTGAGGGGAGCAGGGATGGAAAAAAGACGCTGGAAGGAGGCCCGGGAGAAAAGGAGAAGTGAACAAGCAAAGAAGAATTTAGACAGTGAGCAATATCCAGGTGCATGTGAAACCACTTTTACTGGTTTTATGCATGACAGTGATGCCTTGAGAAGGCTGAGCTAGAACAGAGGCTGGACTGAGCTAAAGAATAAAGTAGGGATTTATTAAGAGGCCTCAATGGATCCACCTTGGGCAGCACAACCCAAAATGGTCCCAAAATGCACGAGAGCTCCCAGGGTCTCTCCCTGGGATCAGTTCTGCTCCATTTGCATCTTGCAGTTCATTGTCCCATTCCAGCTTTAGCCCATGCAGTCCCATCCTGCTTGTTTTTCTCTTTCCAGCCCACGGTGTTTGTGCTCTTGGGCTGAGATTTGGATCATTTGTCCTTGGTGCCCAGCTGGAGAAGGAATTGTTTTGTCTCCCTGCTCTGTGCAGAGAGCTCACCATCCCTTCATGTGAAGCTCAGACCCACACACTAAAGCAGAACAGAATGTGAAAAATATAAAAGCTAAAACCTGAGGCATCAACAGGAGCTTGTGAGCAGCTCCACCACATTCTGTTAGAGAATGTTCAGCACTTCAGTCCATAAAACACAGCCACTTGCAGTGCTTCCCTATCACCAAAATCACCCAGCCTAAGCTCAAGGCACCATGGAGAAAGGCCCACATCTGTCGGAGTCCCATCACTAAAAATATTTTAGCTACTCCACACAAAAGTGTGAAAAAGTTTAAATTTTTCACCTGGCAAAGGACTGATTGCAGTTACATCCTGTTAGCTTCAAACATTTAAAATATTTGTTCCTGGATCCAATGCTGAATTTCAAAACTGAACTCATTTCCACCTCAGCAGTCTGATTCAGACTCAGGCTGTGCCAGGAGATCTGCTCAAACTGCTTTTCCAATGGGGGACAGTATCATCTAAAACTAATTCCTCATCCATCATCCAAACTAATTCCTCAAATCAACAAAACATATCTTGTGGTATAATTAACATTATCTGGGTAGGAATTACTGCTAAGTTGTAGCTCATGCTTGTCTGAAATTTACGACTTCATCATTTTATCTGTCTTTTTTAATGTAAATATTAAATTTCTTTTGACTTTTTCCAGTGTCTGACAAATGCAACTTGGTTATTTATACTTAGCAGGGGTTTCTACTGCTAAATAATTAACCAAATCACGTTTTTTTTCAGTTTGTAGGATGAAACCATGGACTGCTTGGACAGAATGTTCTACACTCTGTGGAGGTGGAATTCAGGAGCGCTACATGATGGTAAAGAAGAGGTCCAAAATCACTCAGTTTACCAGCTGCAAAGACAAAAAGGAGCTAAGAGCATGTAATGTCCATCCTTGTTAACAAAACACAAGGTTCCAAGTGATGCACTCTGAGCTAAATGGAAAGTCAATTTTGGTTTTTTTAGAACAACAACAACAAAACAACAACAAAATATAAAATGTATATTAGTTTTCATTTTTGCAGTGTGGTTTGCTTTTTAGTCTTGCTGGTGCAAGAAAAATATTTTATAAATATTTCCTCACGGATTTATGCTGAGAGTAAGTCTTTGTTATTCCAGTCAGCCCTTAATGCATAAAAATAGTAAAGTCATGGTGAGTTATTTAACTAAAATACAGACACATCTGTGGACATGAAATAGCCATATAGAAATACCACTTGTAAAGACATGGGATGCATACATATTAATGAAACTCAGTTAAAGTGACAGGAAGTTTCGTCTGTGGGAGGATTTATCTTTAGATTTGATTTTGAAAATCCAAAGCAGTGCCTCTGTGATTACACAACTATGCCAAGGAGTAATGTCAGTAATGCAGGTTCAATAACATTAAAGGTGCATGATTATCTTTTTACACTATTGGGTTAAGCTGATAGTTATTATCTTTATATTATAATAATCTAAACACTTTTCTTCACATGGATGCTGTGGTCCATGAAAGAAGGTCTTTTTTTCTTTAAAACTTAAAAAGGAAATAATTTTTGTGGCTCAACAGTGATGTCTGACCACCACAAAATCACAGTCAAGACAGCACAAAAAGAAAACATACAAATATCATAACATGTGTACACTCCATTGCCTTTCAAAATGGACACAGAACTAGTTGAACTTGGTGCAAAGGGTTGCAACAGCTGTGCCACAGGATGTCTTCCACATGAGGGACACACAAAAATTAGATTCAGTTTCACAAGGATTTTATTCACAGGAGAAGAGGGAGACTGGTTTATAATAAAACAAGAATGATAGAGAAAAGGTGAGCCAGGTTCTCATGCATCCCTTAAAACTGAAATGAGCCTCTGAAAGGAAACAATGACAGTCTTTAAAAAACCCTGATTATAGATTGGCACAAGAGTACATTTACATCAGTGTCATTTATGTCTTTTTTTACTCAGAGCATAAGGTAATCTAAAAATTACTAGATTTGTGAGAATTACCCATTTCTGCATATCCTAGCCAGGTTAAATGCCCTCCCTAACTACTTAAGTGATTAAAAAACTGCCTGAGATGATAAAATACCTCCTCACTCTTCTATTTGCTATTTTACCCCATCTCCTGCAGAGTTTAGCATTCATTCCTACACAGAATCATGTGTAATTAGGGAGACCCTTGGGCCCCACTTGCTATTGGAATACAATCTTTTCCTGCAATTCTATTTTCCTGTAATAATCTAAAATTAAGAGGGGAAGGTGATGGGTTACCTCTTGGTCCAGGAAAGGTAGCATACCCCCATGTCTCTTCTGAAGTAAGAGCAGTGCACTGAAAACAAAGATTGTTGATGCTGACACTTAAGCTTGAGAGAAATGAATGGAGAGAATTTTTTAATGGTCTCTAAACCAGCCTTAAGTAATTAACTCACTTCCTTAACACTTGGTCACTACCCTGAGGACCTGACAGCTGGGTTTTAAATATTGCTGTGCACCACAACCCTCTGAGCTGTTCATCTTCCTCACACCACCACCCTGGGGATCCTCTGTACCTGAACAGGCTTGTTGGGCTGGTGGCATTAATTGTGGGGCTGTTCATCAGCATTTCTCCACTGAACACTGCAAGGGCTGCTCAGGATTTCCACAGCCATCATATCCTACCTGCTCTCAAGATATTTTACTGCTTCTGCAGATTTGGAGTTAGGGAAAGGCCAGGGAAATAATGGAACCAAGGGCAGAGTGATCCCTCTCCTGCTGCTGCTAAATGAAATGGGTGCACACCCATAGCCAACCAAAACAGTAGAGAAAAGAATACAGCAAGATTTAATGCTAAAACCAAACATTTTACTTTTTGCACAGCTTGGCTCACTTAACAATATTAATTCAGATAGCTTGCCTCCTTGTGCCTGTTCAAAAATCGTGCAGTTTATGTCTCTACAGCACTGCCATGACAGCATAGCAGCAAGACTGTCCCTCAGTAGTGCATTTAGGACCTTACATTTCACTTGTATGACCAAAAATAAAGAAAACCCAATTAAAAAAAATGTGGAGTGATATAGGTGCTGGAGGAGTGACCAGCTGAGCATATTTTGGGTAAAGAAACTGCAGAGAAAAGCCACAATGATCAATGCCAGGGCAGAGCCACATCTCTGGCTGAGCTGACAGAGGGTATCCCAGCTGAATGAGGCCATTCACTCAGAAAAGTAATTTTTGGCCATAAAATGTGTGGCAGGGTGCTTTTAAAGGCTTTGAAGGATCTGTAAGCCTGGGGCAGAGGGAAAAGAAGAAGTTTCTCCTGAACGGAGAAAATTTGCGGAGTTCAGGAACCAGATTTATCCCATCAACCACTTGTCCAAGCTTATCTTGCAAAACCATGCCTGTTTCACCAAATAATCAATGAAACCCAGAGTTGTATTTTCATTTTCACATTTGTTCCAGTTCATCAAACTGTTTTGTCTACTAAATACTCCCTTTGCCAAAGGCCACATAGTTCAAATACACTTATAGAAAACATACTACACCTTTCTGAACTTGCCCACAAAATTGTCCATTGAAACAGTCTGGCATTCCTTTCTCTGTGCTTCTTGCTAATTTGATTCTCCAGATCCCTTTTTTTTTTCCCTCTCTCTCTTAGAAGGCTGCTCAGTGTGATTTCCAGTCATTCCTCTTAGGCTCAATAAAGTTCTGAATGTTGCAAATCACTTTTTTCCCCATCTTGTTAACAGATGAAATGACAAGGTAACTGTGCCAAGTCAGAAATGTGTGACCACTCCTGCTTCTGTTCAGCTCTTCACACTTGCTTTTCTGTTGAAACGTTTTACAGGTCTCTTGTCTTTCTTCTATCTTGATACATGAGAAACATTTAGGCTTGTTACATTTTGTATAAAAAAAATAAACACAAACAAAAACAAATGAAGGAAATAAAAAAAAGAGGTTGATTTTCTATTCTGAACAAAAAATAAAAAGCTCTGATATACAATATGTAGAAATCTGGCATTGTTACTGTAAACTTTCTAGTAGTGTAATAGGCACTGGTTATCAGTTAATAAAAATAAGCACTGTTATTGTTCTGATGTCCTGAATAATCCTGCTGAGCTCAAAGCACAGATGTCACACCAGTTTTGTAGACCTCAACTACCAGATCCTAGCATCATGAGTACCTTTTTTTTCTAATATACAAAGGATAGAAGAATCTTTACACATAATAAAAAAAAAAAACTTAGGAACTTAACAAATGCACAGTAGGACTCTGTTTGTGCGACATATCAGTTAAACAAAACTTTGTTTGATTGCATTTTTAGATTTTCTTATTGTTTTTGTTTGCTGTGGAATTATGAAAAAGCTACCATGAACATTTCTTACCAAAGTCTTGTGTAGATGTTTTGTAGCTGTCTGCCTAACACATTATTGTTATTATTATTGTTATTATTATTATTATTATTTTGGAATAAAGACATCTTTACTATGAATTTTACGCTTGTATGAGATTCTGTTCAACTTATATGATTATGTACACAAAACAACCATTTATTAATATGAGTCAAGTCATGTTCTTATTTACATTTTACTCCTGTTCAAGGCCACAGGATATCAGGAGTAAGTGGATTATATTAGAACCAGTTATTCTTTCTACTTGGAAGTTTTTTGCATTAAGGTCTTTGTCAAATAGTTTGTTGTTCTTTTGAAATCACGGAGTAACTTAGGAACATCACATAATGTATTTGTTTATTACTCTCATGTGGGTTTTGTTGCTGTTGTTGGTTTTTAATTAAAGAGAAACAATTTAAAAGAACACATTTTAAAGCCTGGTGGTACATGAAAGGAAAAATCATTAAAAATAAGCTCTCAAAAAGCCTGAGATTTTGTGAAACTTTTGACTGATCTTTTGTGCTACTGGAAAACTCTTTTGGGACACTGTGGGTCTGAGTGTGCCACTGATAATTACCCAGAAATTTTGGAAGGGGGGGGCACAGAGCAATGCTGCTGCTCTAGAAATCCAATTGTCTGTAACATTTGCAGCCAGCTAAAAGCAACCAGTGTGTTCACAAAAAACCTCTCCAGCCTAAAACTGAAGAGTAACCAGGCTGAGAGGAGGCTGGAGATAGTAACTGAAATATGCTAAAATCCAGAAACTCCTCACTACCATGTTTAAGGCACTTTAGTGATCTATGCTCCACGTGCAAATCCATTCAATATTTTTATTGCAACACTTTCAACCCTGGGACTCAGCCACTTCCTGTGGTGTTGTGCAAAACAAAGCAATTCTGTTGAGCTGAGTGATACTGGGTTCTGTCTCTCCTGCTTTCCAAAAGACAGAGCAATTTGTGCCATAACTTGTGGGTTCTCTGCTTCCTTTTTCTACCTCCCTTGGGTCAGGATTGAAGGCACCTGAGATGATAGCTCATGTTCAGACTCAGGTGTTTATTGTTTCTTAGCAATGTTACAGTCTCACAGCTGTGAGTTCTGCAGACTTTCATTAGCAAGGCACAAAATGGCCAACTATCTCTTGTTACAAGGTCTTTTAAAGCTAAACTATCCAATTAAGAAAGGACACCTAGATTATTTTCCCTTTTAACCCAATAACTCAAAGCCCGCAATGTAGACTTTGCTTACCAATTACAAAACCTCACCCAAACCCATGAAGAAGAAGGAAGAAGAAGGTGAAGAACAACCTGCCTCCACCCTAAAACTTCCATCTTTCTTCATATTTATTACTACATTCTAAAGCCCCAAACTCCTAAGTTTTCCACCATGTGATATTACACACTTCTAACCAACTACATACCCATAATCCCAGTACTATAGATCAATTTTGGAAGCCTTCTCCACAGCCTCAGGTCAAATTCAGTGTTATCTTGTGGGTCTGTGCCTTACAGCACAGAAAGTTTAAAATTCTCAGCATCCAGGGTTCCAACAATAACCGATGGGCACATTTGTGGTGTTGCGAGGTCCCCAGGATGAGGTGAGAGATGAGAATTTGACAGCAAGTTCTCAGAAGGCTGATATTATATTATATTATATTATATTATATTATATTATATTATATTATATTATATTATATTATATTATATTATATTATATTATATTATATTATATTATATTATATTATATTATATTATATTATATTATATTATATTATATTATATTATATTATATTATATTATATTATATTATATTACTAAAGAAAGAGAAAGGTATATCAGCCTAGAACAAGAATGATAGTAAAAACCCATGACTGATGAATGATAGTAAAAAACCAATGACTGACCAGCTGAACTGGGAGTGGTCATTAAATAAAACAATTCACATGCTGGGTAAACAATTCTCCAAATCACACTCCAGAGGAGCAAAACATGGAGAAGCTGAAGCTTCCCAGGAGAAGAAATCCTGGTGAAGGGATTTTTCAGAAAGTATCACAGTGACACACACTAACTGCTCAGCAGGCAGTTACAGTTCTCACACATGGTCTAGGTGTCTTAATGCAACTAAAGAGTTAATGCTGGGAGCTCTGCATCTCCATCTTCCTCAGGAGCCCCAGTTTCTCTGCCATCTGTAATAAAATCACAAGCACTGAGACAGGAGAGCCCTCCCTCTCTGTGTAAGCACCACCTTTGCACAGGGAACAGAAATTAGGCCTCTCACAACTTACAGTTTGCTTCCTTTACATGGCAGGGTATTTTGAGATAGGTCTTTTAAATTATATATTTTAAATTATATATATTAAATTATATATACTTCAAAGTAGGACCAAGAGCCTTAAACCCTCACCCACCATGGTGTAAGTGCAAAAAGTACCCCAAAGCTGCTTGGTGTGCACCAAACCAGCTGTACCTGAAGTGCCATTTTATCTGAAAAAGAGAGAGACAGAGAGAGCACATGCATACAAAGGAAAAGAGCAAAGATGGCTCATTCACAGAACCTTTTTAGGCAATGCTCTCCAAAAATATTGTGCTATTAGAAAGAGAATACAAAGGAGTAGCCAGCAGTGGCACTTCAACAAAGACTCCTTAAGTAGCATTTCCAGATACAACTAATGAGGCTAGGGTTGGTATTTATTCTTCTTCATAAGCCTTGAGCCAAGGGAGCTGGGCTAACAGCTGATAAAAATATAAATAACAGGTCCCATGTTTTATATGGTATCACATATTACTTTATCCACATAAGTCAGAAGTTAAAAGGGGAAAAAAAAGTTTTTTACTTAGAGTATCCTTAAGACCACTTAGGCAGTGAGGGAACCAAAGCAGTGTCTAGAAAACACACAGTTAGATTATAAGTAAGAAAATTTGAAAATGGTCTGCGTCATGATTTCAAAGTGCATAAAAGGTTATGAATGGTAAATATAATTTTATAGCATTTACATAAAAAGATACACAGAAAACAAGGTGCACAAGCATAGAAACAGTACTCCCAGAGCAAAAAGGCAGCTGTACTATATAAAAAATCAAAATATTTCTACTTATCCTCAAATGTCTTCACTAAAGGAAAAGAAACTTTTGTCAACCAATCTATTTGCAAATATACAATACTATACTTTTTTGCTAGATTTATTTATGTATAAATTGGAAATATATGGGTTTTTGCTATGTTTCAACTTCCAGTTTACACACACCTTAAACGTTAGAAATGAGGATAAATATATGTAAATAGTCCAGTCCTGGGGGACACAGTGTGCAGAGAGGATCAATGCATTCACATACAAAAAGGCTTGAAATATTTTTTCTGGAGAAATAAAATGACATCCCACTAGATGGCATTGGAAGCCAACACAGACAGCTGTTTGTGGCTTTAAAAAAAAGAAAAAAAAAAAAAAGAAAAAAGAACCCCAAAAAGCTAACAAAATATAAACCCCAAGTAAGCAGAGTGTCACCGTGGGACGGGACTCTCAGGCTCTAAATCAACATTTTTCTCTCTGTAGCTGCCCACTCCCTGCATCACCAAAGGCATCACTTCTGCTGGAATCCTGTCCCAGCCTTCCTTAATTCACTCAAGAATGCTCAGGGTGCAAATCAGCTGGGAAGGGATAACATGGGCAGGGAAAGGAGCCACAGTAACATCCTGGGATTCTCTGCCACACCTGTCCCCTGTTCTTTCAGCCAGGCATCCTTACCTTCCCCTTCAGGAAAAAAAGTGGTTTTATTGATCTTTAGAAGCAGAAATCTTCCAGCCCAGGCAGAGGGAGCGAAGAGGCCCAGGATTTCAGACACTCCTACAAGGGAGGTCCGGAAGAGGAGGTTTGAAGCCAGGCATCCCTCAGTTTTTGTGCCAGGGTGAAGGTGATGCCTCAGGTTTCAGCTTTCATATTTTTCACATTCTGTGTTGCTTTAGTGGGTGGGTCTGAGCTTCACATGAGGGGATGGTGAGCTCTCTGCACAGAGCAGGGAGACAAAACAATTCCTTCTCCTCCTGGGCACCAAGGACAAATGATCCAAATCTCAGGCTCAAGAGCACAAGTACCGTGGGCTGGAGAGAGAAAAACAAGCAGGATAGGGCTGCATGGGCTAAAGCTGGGTTTGGAAAATTAACTCCAGTATGAAAATGGATCAGAATTTGTAAAAGTGACCCCGGGAGCGCTCATGCATTTTGAGACCATTTTGGGTTCATCTTGGCTGGGCTCCTGTGCTGCCCAAGGTGTACCTATTGAAGCCTTCTAATCAATCCCTACTTTATTCTTTAACTCTGTCTAGTCTCTGTTCTAGATCAGCCTTCACAAGTCATCAAAGGCACTGGTGACTGTCTTAAGTTGGAAATGGGGGTGTGTATTCTATTCCCATCTGTTAGAGCTGGGGCAGTTCTCTTCCATTCATTGGGCATTTTTTTCTTTATCTCTCCCACAGCCAATCCTCCCTCCAGGAGATCTCTGCTGTCAGTGGGCCATTCATTATTAATTATCTTCTGTCCATGGCCAGTGAGTGACCCTGCATGGCTGATCAAATTCCATCATCCCATGGGGAGATGCTCCACCCAGGGGAGGAGCCAAGCATTCCTACCTGGATACAATCTGACCTGGGAACAGCACAGCAGCCTTTGCCCACTGCATTCCAGAGGAGCAGCTTTCTTCTGCCCTGCATTCCCAGAGGAAGAACAGGCCCATCTCCAGCACCCCTGGAGCTTCAGAGGAAAACTCCCCCCTTGTGGAGGATCCCTGCTCCAGCAGAACCACAGCTGGCACTGCAGGAGGGCTGAGCCACCATGGAATGGGACTGTGCCACCACCCTGACACACAGGGGGTAAGGTCAGGTTCTGACTCTGTCAGTGGTTTGCTTCTTTTTGTACTATTGCATTTGTATTTTTAATTTTCCTATTAAAGAACTGTTATTCCTACTCCCATATCTTTGTCTGAGAACCCCTTAATTTCAAAATTATAACAATTCAGAGGCAGGGGGTTTACATTTTCCATTTCAAGGAAGGTTCCTGCCTTCCATAGCAGACACCTGTCCTTTCAAACCAAGAAAGTGACCCAGGGGAGCTGGGGCTGGAGCCAGGATTTCTGAGGGCTGGAAAGGAGGAAAACACCTTGGCTGAGCCTAGGGTTGGAATTACAGATTGGATTTTGAGGCCACTGTGGCTCAGAAGTCACTTTAGTGCCTGGTTTCTTCTCAGGCAAGGTTTTCAGTATTGAGACAATAAAGCACTTTTTACAGTTGTGGTGAATTATTTTACTCCCTGATATTGTATAAAGATAAGCATTTTTGAGGTGGAAACGGTTTAGAACAAAAAAAACCAAAAAAAAAAAAAAGCTGAACAACTTGCTGCAGCCTGTGCAAGAAATGCAGCCACAGCCTTCTCCTGCTTAATTTGAGTGCAGTGGGCAGCTCCATCATACAGTTCTCCTACCTGCACAAAACCACTTCAGTGCAGAATAAAGCAGAGCTTACAGGTCTGGAAAGTTTGTTTGGGTTTTTTTGGTTGGTTTTTTTTGTGTTTATTTTGTTTGGTTGGTTGGGGGGGGGGGGGGGGGGTTGTTTGTTTCTGTTATTTGTTTTTTGGTTTTTTTTCTTAAAAAGCCTGTAGGAAGCACTGTCTTTGTGAGGAGGCACCCAAGAAGAATTACTGTGTCACATGTAACGATCCCTACACCACTGAAAAATGGCAAAGTACCATTTGCAACTCGTCATCAATATTGCAAAAATAAGAAAATCTGCAATACTTATTTCATCCAGCTCATGACCAGAGCCATTTCCCAAGTGATGCAGCATCAATTCCCTGCCCTCCTGTGAGCAGGATTTGCAACACATGCTAGGATGCACTCCATCAAAAACATCCCAGCTGGAACCAAACCAGGATGGACCAAAGGCTGGGCTCTGTCCCAGCAGGGATTCCAGGCTTAGGAAAGCACTTGTTCGGTGTTCCCTGAAAGTTTTGTAGCTCTGAATCAGAGAAGGGAAAACGAACCTTAAAAAAATCAATCTTTTTGGAGGCTAAACAAAACTTTAGAAAAACTTCATATGGAAGTAACAATTTAGAAACATCTTTGCTGCAGCTGAAGTTGAAAAGTTTAAATGTATGATTTAATTTCAAATGAGCTGTTTCAAAACAGCTTTTTCTCTTTATTCACATTAAAGTACATTTTAAAATTAGAATAATCTTACAAGTCAAGAAGACAAGGGCCTTGTCTATTTTGATGTAATTTGAAAAAGGTTTCAGCATGAGTCACCGAACAAAGCAGAACATTTCAAGCTCTATAGCAAAAAAGATCAATTATTAAATATTATTTTTTCTATTTTTGTCAATCAGAAAAAAAAAATCACAATTTCAATTTCCATTAACAGCAACAGGAACTCATATTATTCCAAGTACCTGTTGACAAACTAATTCTAATTTGTAAAAGACTCAGCTCTGCTAATTAAGATACAAATTTTCACTTGTGATTACAACACACAGTACTCAAAGAACATGCCTACCATTTTTATTTTAAGTACTTTTAAAAAGATTATTTTCTTATTTTAGAGTTTAAAATGTAAAGTATAACTTCCAGCCAAATCAACATTCCTTTAAAATAATAGATTTCTCACCAAGATTTCTTTTTTCAGTTTATATTTAGACCATTAGCTGAAAACTTGTGGGATGCACTGGCTTACAGACATCCTGCCTACTACAATTCAAGAAGGGCAAAGTTATTGAAGCAGTAATTTGTGAGCAGAGCTGTACTTCTATAAATTCTCTTGTGGCTGTAGGGATAACAGGACACCAGGGAAATCGGTTTGAATCATGGAATTTGCTTCCTTTTCTATTGCTAGTAAACAAAGTGCTACATTTATTCTAAGGTACCATTAAAAAATAACAAACACACAACAAAAACCCCACCAACCAAAACCGGTCTGGAGCTTGACATTTCTAATTTCTGTAATTTTAAATACATTCATAATTAATAGTTTGCCTTTGTAGTATATGTTAGAGATAATTCATGCTTTGTAACTGTATAAAAGTCATAAAGATCCAACCATGCCTCTGACCCCCATGGCCAGAAGCAGTGCTTTCCTCTCTATTCAAAAAGATTTCCCGGACTCTCCCAGATAAAATCATGGCTATTAACGAATGAATGAGTCCTTCCTGGGCAGTCATCGACCATTTACATTGGAAAACGGGCAACATCCTGGCTACAACTGAAAAGAAGACAATTTCGAGGAGCCCAGACAGCCATCCGAACCTATGGACTGACTTTTGTACGGGACTGAATCTGTATAGTTCATATTATACATATGTAGGGACTTACAGAAATCTTAGGTCATTTCTGCTCCAGGCAGAATAAACTGTATATAAGCTGGCTACCTGGAGCAGTTGGTGTGACACTCTGGGGAGACGCTGACATTACGTTGGTCTGTCCCAAGTTCACCCAGCATCAAAGTCTGGGGTTGACGCTGTCTTGGCTGTGGCGGTTTTATAATATTCTATTTTTTGGTTGTTGATCTAATAAATTTATACAATTTTTTTATAAATTTGGCTACCAATTTGATAATTTACAATACCTTCCTGAAGAAGTTTGCTCTCAGATTAATTTTTTGGAGCTTTGCATTTCTGGGGTGACCAAACCCAGAGCACCTTCTCTAAGTGGGGACAACTCAGTTCTACCTGTCCAGATGCACAATTTTTGTGTTTCATTCATTCCAGGAAAAAAATAATTGCAATTAATACCTGGAATTCTTTCAAGTACCACCTTGGAGCTGTTTCCAGGAGAGATGTGCAGACAAAGCCCATGCCCTGAGTGTCCAGCCCAGGCTGGAGCCCCCTGAGCTTCTGCGGCACAGCTGCAGGCGGCAGCATCAGACCAGCTTTCCAGCGCAGCATGCCCTGCTCTTCCCCATCCTCCCACGCTTCAGCAGAGCCCAGGCAGTGCTGGGAGATGAACAGCAGCAGGCAGAGCTCCCCCTGAAACAGCAGAGCCCTTTTGGCATCAATGTTTTGGGGCTCAGCCACACAGACCCAGGCACTGGGCACAGCTATCAGATGGGACGGTGCCAAAGCTGAGGGGCCCTTCAGACTCCTGCTGATCATAGCTCTGGCCTGGAACTGACTCCTTACACATTCTAAAGTGTCACCATTCCTCGAGAGTGAGGTTTCTCTTTCAATTTAGACAGAGCTGTGCAGCAAATCCCTTTGGTGTAGATCCAAAAAAGAACCTGAACTGTTAAAGCCATCAGTATTGTCACCCTTAAGCTCTAGGTGTGTGCCCACAGAACATCCCTGCAACAACAGCTCAGGCATCTGAAACCTCTTGCTGAGTATTTTGGAAGAGCCAGGCCTCTCAGAAGGGATCACATAAATAACAGCAGGAAAGTGACTGCTCAGCCCTCAGTTTTCAAACTGCTCCTTTAGGTCTTTTGTCTTCTCTGAGCTGCTCCTGCTGGCATGAAGGGATTATGGTGGAGCAATTGGGAACTGGGTGACAGAAGTGCAGAAAAGCCAGAGCAAAGCACAGTATCAGCTGAGCAAACTTTGCTTGTGATACAACAAAAGCTGTTCCCCCTTCCCTCCCCTCAAATCCAGTAAGACCAGAATGTTACAAAACCAAGAACTAGGTTGCTATGACTACTATAAATTAACATCAACACTTTCTCCTTAACACTTTCCCCCTTCAAAATCTAGTTTCTGATCATAGAAGCATTAATCTAAATTTTTATGTCATGGCACCAATTTAAAACATATGTAGGATTGTTCAGGCATTTCAAGAATTCATTAAAAGAATATAGAAACATAGAATTGTTTATGTTGGAAAAGGCCTCTCAGATCATCAGGTGTTGCTCTGATCACAATTAATTTTTACACCCCACCATGCATTTTAGCAGGGTCTTAGTATTTAGGAGGGAGAATATATTTGTAAAGGATTGTCAGCAATTTCTTTTCCCACTTTTTTTGCCTGTCATGGAGTGGGTTGGATCAGGCATTGTTCTCCTGTATGTAGATTATGCAATAGGTCTTTACACCTTTCTTGTTTACTAGGTATTTCTTCAGTGTAATAATGATAATAATAACAATATCTGAAAACCTCTGCAGAGAAGGATCCTTCCCGGTAGAAAACAGGACTGACAAAGTGAATTGGTCATTCTTTCTTCCCAAAACGGGGTTAAGGTTCTGCATGTTTGGAATCCTGTTAGTAAATTGCATTATGTTATCTCTGTTTGGTACAGTGAAATTGCAAATTAACCCTCTTTAAAAGTGGGTCAGCTCCCATCACCTGAAAGATCAGCACTGTGTGATCAATCTTAATATGGTTATCAAGTAATCTGCAGAAAAGTGCTTGGCAGGCACTGCACTCTGACTCCCTGCCCAGGGCTCCTGCTCTGTGATTAATGGTTCTGCTATTCCCCATTTGAGCCCTGAGAAGTTACACCTGTCCACCACTTAGGCTGGCTTTGTCTGGAATTCATGGAAGCACTAAAAAATCACCAAAAGCCAAGAGAAAAAAAAAAAAAAAAGGAGAAATGTTCTCAGTACTTACAGGAAAAGTTGCTGGGAGTTCACATTTCAGACTCACTCTCTGGCATTCGTATCAGACTAAGTTACATTGCAGTCATCCAAGTACTGGTTGATAAATTTGTTTAATGTATGAACAGCGGATATTTGTGTGATACTATTTATTTAAAACATGGATTTTTGTCCCCTGATATTTTCTGGAGAGGTTTCTGGCTGAATCCTTGTTGATTTACTGCCATATGTGAGCCATCTCTTTTGACTGCTGCCAGTGCTGCAGTTCCTCTTGACACAGAAGGCCAGCAGCAGGCTCTCAGGTGCTCAGCATCCCAGTTTGCCCTTTCAGTGGGGCTTATACATGACAGTGGCTTCATTTTGGATTAAATGCAGCTGCGATATTGTTAGTGATCAACATAATTATGAAATAGTTCCTTCAGCTCGTTGTTTCACATCATTAAGTGCTGGGTGGATGAAAAGGCTTAATGGCCTTGACACCTGTTTTTGACTGACTACCAGTCCACCCCATTTGGTACAACATTTCTGGGGGTTAAACTGGGTTCTGGGCACCACTCTGGCTTAAAATGGAAGCAAAAATTGAGGGGGTGCACGTTACTGCCCTGGAGCAGAGAAAAACTGGGGCAGTACCAATAGTCCTGAACTGATATTGCCACACAACACCTTGCTGTGTCTTCAACAACACCTGGTATACAGCACCCATCATGCAGAGGAAGAATCATAAAAATGCAAAACATAATTTCCATATGGAATATAAAATATATATATAAAACTTCCATATAAAATAGAACTTCCATAATAACAAAAACCCAGAGCTTGGCAATGAAGAGTGCAAGGACAGGAACAGGGAGGAGTTTTACTTCATAATTAAATTCAGAGGCATTATATTGTTATGTACAGCTGCACTTTGTTTTATTTTCCTGATAGAGATTATTTCCTGATAGTTTCTTTCCAAACAGCTCACTGGCTGGTGGTGCCATATGCTGGCATTTTACAGCTATAGCCGCACACAGCTATAGAGGGCAGAAAAGCCTACACATTCCCTGTCCCCCAAAAAGCCCTTTTAGAATAAAGAATTTGATGGTTCAGCACTGGAAAAATATTTCCACCAAAATCTTACCAAGAAAAATAATGGCTGCGTGCTCCCAAGGTATTTTGGTGTTTTGTCAGGCCCCCACTTCGGTGAATTCTCATCTCCATGAGTCTACAGAAGCCAAACTGCTTGGCGTCTTCAGCAAGATTTCACCAAGGGGAAATAAAACGATTTCTTGTGCTTTCTTTGCTCTTCCAGAAACTCTGGAAGAGTTTTAAGATTTAAAGAAATGTTAATCAATCTCCCTGGAAGCCCTATAAAACTGAGTGCATGTCTGGCTGCAAAATAAAGCCAGCAGAAAATGTCTGAAAACAAGACATTCACGTGGCCTATACTTAACTTTTCAACAATTTCATAATTCCTTATCTGTCCAAATTACACATTTCCAGCAGCCAAGAGATGAATAAAACGATTTAACTGAATTTCACAACTTTGCAGATAATAACTGAGAACAGCAGGCAAAATTGCAGCACAAAAAACCCCAAAAATTTTTCCTCCCTTCCTCAACAGGACTTTATCTCAGCAGCTTGCCACAAAAAATAATCAAACCTTCCCAGTACAAAAAAAAACCAGCATGAATCTCATGATTTTTAAATTAAGTCATGTGAGGGGTTTGTTTTGCTTATCTAAATCCACTTCCATGGTTTTTATGGAACCTTTGCCTTGGAAATGGAGGGTTCTAAATGCAGACAGCTGGTCCTGCAGGATTGATTCACAGGAATTTGGAGGTAAAACATGTGGGAGAGGTTTTACAGAGACTCCTGTGAGCCAGAGAGAAGTTTAATATAAGAGGATCCATGTTAATCCCAAAAGAATTTCCTACCAAGGTCATTGACATAGAAACCAAGAAAGAAAGAAGGATAAATAAGAGAACCTGCAACTGCATATTCCAATGAGCACTTTGTCTTTCCTGACCTGTGAGTAAAGTGTAAACTCAGGAGTTTTGTGAGAATGTATAAAAAGCATTCATGCTAGAATAAAAACAGATTTGAAGCCTTCTGAAAATGGAGTCTTGCTTTGTATTGTGTCATCTCAACTAGGACAGAAACATGCAGAGGTACAGCCCCCACCCTTTCCCTGCCATCAGGTGGTAACTCCCATCAGAACCAAGCAAGGTCTTTGGAAGCATTGCAGGTTGTGCTGGCAGAAGGGAGGAGGCAGGAAATCCAAGGAGGAATCACATGGAGGAGGCACAGCTTCCCAAGCTGCTCTCCCAGGACTGAGGAAAAGGGCTGGGATTGCAGATTCCAGATGGAGGAGGGAGAAGCTTCCACGGGGTGGCCAAGCAAAGACCAAGACTCCCTCTTCCCAGCCCTCTGCTGAGCCCAGGATTTGAGCCATCTGTGCTGTATCCCCACAGCAATAATCTAATATTTTATTTGGCCATAAAGTTGGAAACAAACTGCAAAAAAAGGATAAAGTGTTACAAAAGCCAAAGATATGAGAAAATAAATTTAAATGGCTGGGGAAAACAGAGCAAGTGCATAATAAGTATCCTTTTAATATCTCCTTGCACAAGTGATTTGACAGGCAAAACCAAGGATGACTCTGATTTTTTCAAA
Source organism: Haemorhous mexicanus (assembly GCF_027477595.1). Taxonomy (NCBI): domain Eukaryota; kingdom Metazoa; phylum Chordata; class Aves; order Passeriformes; family Fringillidae; genus Haemorhous; species Haemorhous mexicanus. The sequence continues at coordinate 8,999,544 of NC_082346.1, forward strand.
AATTTTTCAAAACTGGGATGTTACTTAAAAATCACTTGATTTTATTTTTCTAGAGATCCTTTGGTTTTCTGTTATGTTGTGCACTCACTTCATACAGGGCTGGCTTTATTTTACACGGAAGCACAACAAAGTGCAGAGCCTTCCCATGATCTGCTTCTATACCGTGACCAGTTTTGGCAGCTACAAAAAGAGTTTTCATAATTTGTATGTAATTTTTAGTTTTATTTGTAGCCACTAAGGTTTTTTGGCAGGGAGAAGGCTTATTTCTTTGACATTTTGTCCTGGTTTAGGGCAAAATTGGGAGAGAATCCCCAAAGGGTGGCCCCTCCAGAAAGCAAACCCACATGGCCCCTCTCCCCAGCCGGTTCAGGAAGGATTCCTTGGAGAGAAGTGGAAAGAACCTGTTTATTTAACAGGCACTGCACCCCCCAGCACACCAAATGAACAATACCGGATGACACTGCTCTTTCACCCCTCTGAAAAAGATAACAAATTCAGAAAGTCTCTCCTGGGGTGGTCACTCTGTTATCAGTCCCTCCAGCGCTGGGGCAGCTGCTGCAGCCACAAGATGCAAACTCTCTCTCGGTGTTTCCCAGGTCCCAGTCTGGAGCAGGTTCCAGCAGATCCAAACAGGAAAAGAGAAACAGTCCAGGAAGGAATTTGGACTGTTTAGCTAAACTAACTAATGAGAAGAAGCAGAAAGCAAGAGCAAGCATGAGCAAAGCAGAAGAAAGAGAAAAGAAAAAGCAGGGCAAAAAGCAAAAGCAGCACTATGTACTGCCCCGTCTGTATGTCCCACTGGCCGTGGGGGAGTGGCTGATAAGAAGCCAAAACAAAACTTTCACTCTTCAGAGACTGTGAAGGCACAGAACATAATATCCAGCATACACAGCACACATGAATGGGGATACCAGCATCCTAACATGGCTCTAGGACACATTTTTCCAAGAGATGGTAGGCCAGGAGAACTTATTGCTCTTCTATATTCCCATTCTCCTCCCATCCCATTGTCAATGTTGGACACATGATTTTTTTGTTGTACTTGGAGTTTTTTGTTTGGGTTTTTTTGCTTGTTTGTTGATTTTTAGTTTGTTTTTGTTGGTTGATTGTTTGTTTTTGTTTGACAGTTTAAAGGCTCCTTAACTTTAACATCACAATGAGGTAAAAAAATGTTTTGGCCTCATGGCAAAACTTCACTAATTCCAATGGAAAACCAGCAAAGATCAACCTGTTCTACACCATTCTTAAAAAAATAAAAATAAAATATCAACTTTTAAATGAGTTGTAAATCCAAGGTATTGGATCCCACAAAAACCAAGGTGAATTTTAAGATCCCTTCTAATCCAGGTCATTCTATGATCCTACTAGAGATCAAGAGTTAGAAAATTGATTTGTTACATCCATTTCTGTCTTCTGCCAGCTCTGCTCAGTCTATATTTTGACTCAGTATATTTTGTAAACATGTTAAATTGTGAGCAAACATGAAGGATTTAAAATCAGCCATTCCAAGGAAAATGGGAAGTGGAAAGAAGAAGGAAGGACTGGAGAGGTGAGAGCCTGCAGAAGGAGGTGGTGGAGATGTTCTGCTTTAACAAAAAGTCAACATTTCAGGCCACCCCCTTCCTGGCTCTGACTTCCCCTGCCTGACATCAACTTACATCTGTGACAGGATATATTTCTAAGCTGTCCTAGAATGATATAATGCAATAGCCAAACCCCTGTAAATATGGTTCTTGACTTCACCAGTGAAACAAAATTAGATTTTATAAAAGACAAGAGCTTTTAACCCAGCCAGTGATGTGATCAGAGAGGAAAGGAGAGGATAAATCTTGAGCTCTTGAAATGCAACACAGGTTTAGGTAGAAATCTTGAGTGCCTTAAAAGCAGAACTACAACTTACACTTTACTAGAAAAATAGTGGAGAGAAGAGAGGATTCTTTTCACAAAACAATATCAGCATGGGGACAATATAATCCTAAGAAAAAGTAATGGGGAAGCACTGAAGGAATAGCTCACAGTTCTACCACAAAAAAGGCAGGTAAGTTATTCTTCTGGTGTCTTAAATCCTAGATAAAAATTGATTCCATCCATTTTTCTCCTGGCATATTCAAGCAGCAGTGGGTTCATCTCCTTCAGTTTCCATCACTTATAGCAAAATTTCCTCCTCTTGCAAAGAATTCAGGCTCTGCTAGGGCAGGAGAAGAGAAGGGAAGGATTATGCTGAAGGGAATATACAAAATTGTAAAGATTTTATTTTCTTATCCATATAAGAGCATAAAACAACTACTGGAAAATAACAGAATCTAAACAACATCTGCTTTAAGTACATTGCAGCGTTGTTTCTCCTGTGAGAGTGGTGCTGATGTATTCCTCATCTGCTCCACAGATCATTTTAATTAAAGCATTAATAGATTTCAGACTCTCAAAGCCAGAGCATCTACATCCAGCCTCTGTCAAATTCTGTATCATTACACACACACGCTCCCACATGTTTTGTTCAGCCTCTTCCTGAATTAATCAAACACCACTCCTAATGACTTGTGTTAATCAGCTGCATCCTTCAGGGTGCTCACCAGCTCTGCCACAGCCACACGTGCTGAGCCCAGCTGGGCCATGTCCCCCTGTCCCACATGCAGCTCACTTCCTTCCCTTGCTGCCATGAGCTACCAACTCCTTTGTCAGCAGCAGGAGATACAGCTGCAAGGCTAAGGCACTGAGCTGCCAGCTTTGGTGGAATAGTGGCAGAAATTTCACCTTTGCCAAATCCAGAAAAGTGAATTTTGTAGCTGCCAAAAAGTACTCAACTACTCTGTTGTGTTCCCCCAGCTGTTGTTCCAAGGAAGTTGTGTTTTCTCTCTAACCCTGAAAGTCTCTTGCAGGGCTGCAGAAAAACTTGCTCAGATGATTAATTTCATATTTTTAAAGTACATGGGAATCCTCACAATTCTACACACTTCTCCCATTTCCAACACAATTGGATTTTGGTGGGTGATTCATATAACAGTGGCTGCAGCTTAACCCCTTTGAGTGAATCCATCATTTTGGGCAGGATCATAAGCAGTGGTGCCTCTGAAAACCAAAATAACGTACTTGAGTGAAACACTCATCTGTTATGTGCATGTTTTCCATCCAAATAACTTCACCTAATAACTCATGAAAGCCTTTAGTAGAGGAAAATGATGAGATTAAACATGATGCTTTTTGATACACTTGCTCCCTTCCATCTCAGAAGAACAGTATGAGCTAAAGCCATTCATTTTGTCTAAAGGCATCTCTATAATGCTTCATCTGCTAAACAATTTCATTAAATTCTCCATCCCTGGGAGAAATAAGGTGCAATTTAAAGCAGCCAGGGATTTTAGCTGCCCTTATCACTACAGGGGTGCAGCAAATCCATATTTAATCAGTCTAACATCTGTGAGAAGATCTGTATGCTACAGGACCTCCCAGGATGTGACTCATGAGGCTGAACTCGTGAAGAACAAGGTGCTGTCCCCTCACCACTGCCTTTGTCACAGCATTGGCAAAATGCTGGCACCAGACAAGTGCTGGCCAGCAATAATTACAGCTGCATAAACAAAAAACCATTGCAAACCAAGAGGCCCATGTCACCACTGAATCTCAAGCCCCATAACATGGTTTGCTCTTTTACAGACACTGGTTTCAGAAGGCTGGAGAAGAGATGAGGCAGCTTTCATCACACCAAGCAAATTAGGGAATACTTTTCCTGCCAAACTGAGAAGGCGGAGGTGGGAATCTCTCTGCTGATGCAGAATTCTGGCATCACCAACGTTTTCAGAGGTTAATTTGCTTTGAAAAAGCAGGTTATAATGTTGTGTAAGGAAGGTTCAGGAAGACAGTGAAGACAGTGTTAAATATTGTGACTTCCATAGACAATATAGGAGTAGACAAGTGAAAAAAAATCTCCAAAAATCATGGTGTGCTGTCCATACATCAGACGTTCAGTCATACTTGGCTGTGAAGATACTGCATCCTTCAGCTCATAAGGCAGCAGGAAACAATTTGTTCTAGAAAAAAAAATTTGTTGGAAACCCAACTGTCTGCCTTGCATGGAGTGGGTTCAACACACACAGGTGTTGGCTTATGAGTGCCAAGGGCAGGATTGCACAAACCAGAGGCATTTTTGGAGTCACAGACAGTTCACACTCCTCTTGTAGCACTCCCAGTCACTCATGCAGCCCTTTTACCCAGCAGAGGGATCAGCTCCCCATGAGGAGGCTGCTGGACAGGAAAACCTGCTGCAGAGAGCAGCTGTGGATCAGAGGAGGAAGAAAAGAACTCTACTCCCAAGTTATAATCCCCTGCAGGGTCTAGGGCTATTCAAATATTCTCATACCATTGCTGCAAGGCCTGTTTTGGGGTTCGGGTTTTTTGTTTTTTCCTTTTTTTCCTTCTCTGTAAATCAAATGCATGGTTTTGTCTCTGCTTCCAGTTTGAAGTGCACAGAAAGTTTTCATGATGCCCACACAAACGTTTCCATAGTGAATATTTAAATACAGGAGCATTATCCACATCAGTCATTACAGCAAATCATGCCCTCATGAGGATGCACAGTACTTTAGAACCCAGCAAACAAAGTTTCAGCCAAGTTTTATAAAGGATGGAAATGTCCCACTGGAACAAAATGTAGTTTTATTGTAATGAGTGCCTTTGGCAGTAGGATTTAACCAAGCCCTCTCTCAGTCAGGGCTGCCCCAAGGAGAGCACCCGCATCTTCAGCAGCACCCTGACGGAAACAACCCTCTCCCTTCCATCCATCGGCAAAGGGCTCCTAGGTTTGAAAAGCAATGTGGCGGCACAACTGAGCTTTAAGGACCCCAGAAAGCTTTTGAAGGCGCTGAGGATAAATAATTCCAAACAGGGATTAGCAATGGAAGCTTCTGTGTGTTTCTCAGTAGCTGAATACAGCTGGCAAAAAGAGGGTTTGGGGGAGGGGGGGGTTATCCCTGAAATAACAAAATAAGGAATGCTTTAGAAAAGCTGAAGACACAACGACTAAGAAAGATTCTGAAAATACTGAAAATAATAGAGTTCAAGGAGAGAGGAACAACAAGAGAGAGGGCTATGCCTTTGCACACACATTTTCTTTTTTGAAACCCTCAATCTGGGGAGAAAAAAACTATTCTCAAGAAATAGTGTTCACCACTGCCCTGGACTGATTTTTAGGATGCTGGCTGGCAGTCAGCATTAAGCAGTGCACCATGACACCCACAGCTCCAGCCAGAGGACTTTCCCACTGCAACTCAGTGGAATCCATTTTTAGGTTTCATGCAACATATATAATATATTATGATACAATTTTCTATCTGCCACACTTCTGAAACATCATTTGACATAGTTCTCCTGCATTTATTATCTGTCTAGGATCACTCTCTCTTTCCTCATACACATCATCTTGCAGAATGAGTTTCAGAATCAAATTCTGCTCTCAGTAAGAGTGTATTATTCCTGTTTGAGAATGCAAGAGAAGCTCATACTGTTGTTGCACAAGCTCCTTCATGCCCTTCAATCAGAAAAAATAAAAGAACTTTTCTCATCCAGGTGCTCTTCAGCTGCTGACACTGGGACAAACATTGAACAGCTCACCCATTTCCCAGATCCCATATGCCATATGGGATCCCAGATCCCATATCCTGAACCTGTCCCTGAGGTCTGACACTGCTAACACACACCTCTGTCACAAGGATGAGCCCCCAAAACACAGGGGATCTCAAAGGTTCCCGGCCCTATATCAGGGAATAAAGGCCACAAAAAGCTCTTTCACTCCTTTCACTCAGCAGCACTTTATCTCTGTTTTCTGAAAGCTTTCAGACCCAAATTCATCCTCCCCCCAGCAGGCACCCCAAGTTGCCTACCTTGGAAGACAGAGCTGTGTGAACAGTGAGCAGGGGAGCACAGGGCTGTCCAGGCATGACATAGATCCCATTTGGAAATCAGCTCTTTCCCATTCTGAAATCCCCAGCAGCCCTGGAATGAGAAATATTCTGCCAAAGGTCACAGAGACACCAGAGATGCCCTTTTGCACTGGCCCCTGTGCCTGCATCCCTGTGCCCAGCTCCTCGCTGGATTTCATTTCTGCTCTCCTCGTTTTTAACCTCTTCTTGCCTTTGACCATTTTCTACTTTATTCCATGTCCCATTCCCCATGGTTTCTGCCTCCAGCTGAAGGGTGGAAGCACCCCTAAAACACCAGGATCTTACACTGTAAATCAGGAAAACCTGTTCTTCTCTCTTCCAAGATGTGTGGTGTATTTTCCTGTGGCATATTTAGTTACATACATAAAATTGTTACACATGTCTAGTGTAATACACTAATGAAACTCCTGTCTCCTTTAGCAACATTCCTTCCATTCAGTTTTCCTGCTTTTCTTCCCACTCTAGGGAAGTGTTCCCTCTAGGTGGAGGAAGGAAACAGTTTTGGGGATTGTTTTTCCTCCTAGAAAAATCCATGTTCCACCTGCATAATGTTTCTGTCATTTTTGGACAAATACTTAAGATAACAGAATTTATATCAGTCAAAGTTTAACAAAAATTCAAACTTTCTCATGTGAAAGAATCCCATATAAATTGAAACCTATCATGTAAAGTAGGATTCCCACATTTAAAACACTGAATATTTTCTGAAGGGAAGAAAACTTTCCTCTCCTTGATCAGAACTCAGAGAAATTGTTGAATCTACAGAAATGAAACACAGGGCCACTAAAACACTTCATTATTCCTTCTGAGCACTGTTCAAATACCAGTATTTACTTCGGAGGCTGTAACAAAATTGCATGTTTCTGCCCTGGCAGGAGGAGCCTTCCAGAGTCAATATTCATTTTGCTGTGGGGAAACACATTTAATCTCAATGTAAGCTCTCTGTAATTTTATTATTATTATGTATAAGACAATATGTTGGGTAAATAGCAGCAGCTCCATCTATGTGCAGGAAGCTGCTTTCAAAGAGCAGCAATTTGGAAATCAGCTTTTGGAAATGAAGGTGAGAACAGAGGAGCATCCTATTGTATTTGGGCTGCCCCAGACAAAGGAAGGAAGGATGAATCTGACACCATGTTCTCAGAAGGCTAGTTTATTACTTTATTATACTATATTATATTAAAGAATACTAAACTCTACTAAAGAATAGAGAAAGGATATTTACAGAAGGCTAAAAAGCTAATAATGAAAACTCTTGACTCTCTCCAGAGCCCTGACACAACTTGGCACTGATTGGCCACTGAGTGAAAACACTCACACCAGAATCCAATGAAACAATCACCTGTGGGTAAACAATCACCAAACACATTCCACATGAGCAAAACAGAGGAGAAGCAAATGGGATAATTATTGTTTTCCTTTTTCTCTGAGGCTTCTCAGCTTCCCAGGAGAACAATCCTGGGCAAATGGATTTTTTAGAAAATGTGAATGCCACAGAGCATTCTACTGCACTGGGCAGATCTGCAGAGCCCCTGGGCATCACCCACTGAACCTCTCCCCTGAGTGCCACTCCAGCCTGTGGGTTTGGCATCAAGTTGTGCCTTCTCTCCAGTTAACAAACAGCATTTTTACAGAATTACATATTATCCCTAAGCAAGGATGGGAGCGGTTTTAAGTTGGACTCGGCACAAACACAGAGCTAGCTGGAAGGAAAGACACTTTCTGGAGGAGTACAATTACCTAGACCAGCAGACCTGGGAAAGAACTGGAGGGAAGAGTGGTGCCACCCAATTCATTCACACAAATGCACAGAGGTGAAATGTGCTAATGGCTTTACAGATTTCTTGAGAGAAAACAATGATTTATTGGCTATTCCTAATGGTGATATCATATTAATCATATCCTTTTCCTCCAATTTAAGGTTTTATATTGCAATAAAACTGTAATCACAAGAAAAAAGGAAAAAAAAAGGGATAGAAAATTAAGGCCAGCCTACTCGGAATGTACAAAAAGATAAGCACTCATTATATCAATTTTATATAGTGGGAATTATTAATTTGGCAATTCAATTGCTCAAGGGCTGTGTCATTATTAATCAGGTGATTATAATGAAAGAAATACTCTCACTTGAGGAGTTAGACAATGAAACAGCCCTGAAGTGAAAAAAACAGAATTATAATGTTTATATTTTCCTCAAATTTCTGTGTTAAAGTTAGTGCATGGACTAAATTTTGGTAGCAATTTCTTCTTTTTAACTGTATCAAATGTGCCTGTCTTCCCTTTTTATTATTACTGTTAAAACCATATTATAAATAGGACAGAGGAGAAATAAAGCTGGAAAATTTGATGAAGTACAAATTAGATATTTTTGCTTTCCATGTCTTATCCTCCTTAAAATTAAGCTCTCCCATTAAACTAGCAGTGCCCTGTCACTGCACTGCCTTAGAATAATAAAAATATGCAAAGGAGCCATATCTGCTTAATTATCCCACTTTCCAAAAGCAACCATGCTGAATTTAAAGAGCAGTAAAACTTCAGTAGGCTTGGTCCCTGTTCTTAGATGGATGAGGGATTTTTTCCTGCTGTGCTGTCTCAGCCTCTCTTTTTTGGAGACACTTCTTTCTTTTCAGATGTGACAAAAATTAAAAATTAGAAAGCCCCATAGTTTCAGTGCACTTTCTAAATCTGCCAGGTGTTGTAATAAAATAACCTGTCCTAAAATCACTTAGGTTGGACAAGACCCTCAAATCCTCAAGTCAAACCATAAATCTGACCCAACCCATCCCGAGCCTTCCTTGCTTCTGTATTCTTTGACAACAGAAAAATGCCCAAGTTTTGATATCCCACAGTTTTACTCTCTATTGATACAGTGAAGAAACAGGAAATACTGTTTTAAAAGGTTAAAATGAAAGAAATCTTAAACAAACGGTTTTCCTCACATACACAAGGGATTAAAAAAAAAAACCCTAATGAAGGAGCTGGAAGAGCAGTGCCCTGGGAAAAAACAAGAACTGGATGTGAAAGTTTGATAAAGAATCATCTCAGTACAGGTATAGTTTCATGGCTCTCTCCTCAAAATGTTACAGGAATTCTGAGAAGCCATCTGCTGGACAGAACAATTCATTCTTCTAGCAGCAAACCATTATTTAAATTCATTGTGTTATTCAACTACCATATGGCAGGATACTGAGGACATAGTGAAATAAAAATTAAAATAAAAAGGGGGGTTTCCCATGAAAATTTGAAAGAAAACATCAGAAGCAATGTCAAAAACCATTATATTTTGAATTATCAATACATTTTATAATATTATAACCCCTATCTATCTAAGATTTGAACAAAACTAATATAAAAAGCAAATACATTTATGAGCCTTTACAATCACTACTGTCTGCTTCTTTTTTTAATAGAATAGGGCCATATTCTTCCAGTTTCCAAAAGCAAAACCTCAAGGAAAAGCACTTGAAGGGCAAAGAGTAAAACTCTTGGATTCTAGACTTAATTCAGCCCATGTCTACTGGGAAAGGGGCAAAAAGAGGGTGTCCCTCTAGTAAAACAACAAAACCACTTGTCGTGATTTGAGAGGAAATGAAGTTTTTGGGAAGGTGTGGTCACACCAATCCGTGTTCAGATTTTAAAATTGGCACCTGGTTTGTTCTCTGAGGGCATGGATATGCCTCTGAGAACACAGGGGGTTAAAAGATGTGAACGCCCAGGGGGAACTCTCTTTGGGTTCCAGTCTTGGAAGAGAGCAGACCTTCCCCTGCCCGGCTCCGAGCTGGGCGGGGGAGGGGAGCCATGCGGCCGGAGGGAGGTAGGCCAGGCCTGGGCCGAAGGGTGGAAGAGCCCTGTGAGGGCTTCAGGCAGCCATCCCCCATTTCCCCCCCGCCCTGGAGGGAGAGAGAGAGAGAGCAGCCTGTGCCTGTGATAGCGCGGTTGGCGTGAAGGAGAAGGGGGGGGTGCCCAGCAGGGCAGCCAGCCATGGGAGTTCATGAACCAAACCGGCAGAGCCTGGGACTTTTAACCCTTCTTGGGATGATGGAAACCTTGCAAATGCTGATTCTTCCTGAAGTTGAGGAGATAGAGTGAGATAGCAAGAAAATGGGCAAGTGAAAGACATTGAGAGAAGTTGAGAAGAATCCTAGGTGGGAGGAGATGATGGAGTGGCCTTTGGCTGGACTTTTTTCTTGAATAGCCATGACAGAACCCTTGAGTTCCTGTGACACAGAGACTGCATTCTAGGGGGAGGCAATGGCTCAGAGCCAGGAGAGTGCGGTGATGTGAGAGTGTGTGAACAGAGACGACGGTGAGGAGGGTGGTGGTGGTGCCCTCTGTCTTTGATGAAGAAGAAGAGGAAGATGATCTCTGTTCAAGAGACCCCTCAGCCCCAGGGGGTGAAATTTGGGGGGGGACACCTGTCCCAAAAGGAGAGGGACTGTGCTCTTTTTTGGAACTGGACAAAGCATCCTTAAAGGGAAAAACCCTAGAAGCAGCTCTGGTCCATGTGCAGTGGTGAGAGCACTGGACATGGCAGGAAGAGGTCACAATGGCAAAATGTTCTCCGGGCGGTGCCACACGTGACACGGAAACACGAGAAGTTTCGACTGTTTCCTGGGTGAAGTCTGTGATGCAAGAGGGACTCCTCTCTTCTCGAGGAATTGAGAATTGATTAACTAAAGGGTGGTGATGGACTGAGAGCGAGTGATCTAAAGGGTGGAAACAGAATTAGGAAATTTGGTGGGGGGAGGAGGAAGAAATTTGGAAGGTTTTCATCCTGTGTTCTGTGTGTTTTTCCTTGTAGTTTTAGGTTAATAAAGTTTTTTTTTCTTTCAATCTTAATTTGGAGCCTGCTCTGCTCTGTCTCTGATCACATCTCACAGTAGATACCAGGAAAAGAGGTATTCTCATGGAAGCACAGGCATTGCGCCAGGCTCAAACCTTGACACTACTATAAAGCAGCAGCCATCTGTTTTGGATTGTTACTTCTCTTTATGAATAAATCTAGGAAAAAATTGAAGAGCTCAGCAGAAATTACAGTCTTGTGTGAACAAAATTATTTGGATTGTACCTCTAGATTTTTGCCAAAGTACCCAAGACTTGGGTACTTTGAAATTACACAAGATTGCAGTTTCTGCTGAGCTGTTCAGATTTTGCTAGATTTATTCATAAAGAGACGTAACAACCCAAAACAGATGGCTGCTGCTTTATAGTAGTGTTGTTGTTTTACTAGAGGGACACCCTTTTTTTGCCCCTTTCCCAGCCCAGGCATGGGCTGAATTAAGTCAAGAATCCAGGAGTTTTATTCTTTGCTCTTAAAGTAGTTTTCCTTGAAGTTTTGCTTTTGGAAACTGGATGAATATGTCCCTATTCCATAAAAAAATTGAAGCCGTTTCTGAAGGCTGGAAGAGCAGAGGGAAACCCATGTACTGAGCAATCCCTGAGATAGAGGAAGCTAAACTCAGATTACTTCAATTTTCTGAAAGGTTTTAGCAAATGTTACAGAGGATTTCAAATACAGAAAGTAAATAGGCCAAGAAATGGCATTATTGCTGGCATTTCTAGCATTTACTAATTTGGGTGTGTAAGCACTGGGAAATCTCTGCATGGTTTCACTATTTAAATCCATTGATGGAAGGTGAATTGACATTTTTGGTCAGTCAATTTGCTTGTAGTTCAGAAATAAGATTTATTCAAATTCTGCTAAGAACTGCAAGGGAAAAAATGGAGGAAGAACAGATGATTTGTGATTCTGCCTTCTGTTGAAGATGGGTGATTCTTTTTTCTTACTCTGTCAAAGAAAAGAGAAGATAATGCTTAAAGCACACAGCAGTGACACAGTGCTGAGGTTCTTCTCATAGTTCTTTTATGTTTGCTTTTGTTGGGATGTTTGTTTATGGCTTTTTAGGTTGGGTTTTTTTTTTTTGGTTGGTTGTTTTGGTTTGACCTTTTTGTTGTTTTTTTTTTTTTTTAATGGATATTTTACATGTTTTCTTTGTTTGCTTGTCTGGTTTTGGGTTTTGATTTTTGGGTTTTTGTTTGTTTGGGGCCTTGAAGAGGTCACCATTGGGGTATTGTTCAGATATTCTTCATTCCCTTCTTTTGGGAGGTCTTAAGTAGGACATCCAAATACAAGAGAACTCTTGGAATAAGAGCTCCAAAACCCCAAAATGTATTTGTTTGTTACAATATTTGTAAAGACAAAAGTTCACAATACATGAAAACAAAGTGGAACTAAAATTCTCTTGATGCTAAGGAAAAATGTGCAAAGTTTTAATCATTTATTTAAACAAACAAACAAACAAACAAACCTAACAAAACCAGAATTCTGCCAAAACCTATTATTTATACAGAATGAGGGCAAATTTTGTGGGGTTTGGAGATCAGCTGTGTCAGTAATGCAGAGTTCATTGTCTTTCCAGCTCATAGTTTTTAAAAAGATAATTTTTTATGATTTTTTTTTGGATCTCTGTAGATTGTCCCTATTTCTGTCAGAGCATACTGGAAATTTCGCTGATGAGATAATTGTAGAATTAATACATTCAACATGAAACTTGATTATAAACTGCCCACTGGGTTTCAAGAGCAGAAACACAAAAAATAATTGTCTTGCTGGAATTTCATCTAATTTGAGGTGGAATACTTTGTATAAACTGGACTCAGGAAATTCTGTTTGGTTCACACAAGGAAATTTCCTTTTAAGGAACCCATGAGAGTCTGGACTGGAGGAAAGCCCCAAAAAGATGGGGAATCCGGAAAAATATAATTTTCAGGCCTTTTGTTACCACCCAGATCACCATTATTTGCTTTTTATATTGGTTTTGTTCAAATCTTACCTAAATTATGGTCATAAATTTTATAAATTGCATCAATAATTTAAAATCTAATAGTTTTTGACATTGGTTATATGATCTGATATTCTCTTTGAAATTCCCATGTGCATTTTCAGGGCATGAAAGAGATGGCGTATTTTTGTTTCTGGAAAGAAAAAAAAAATCTAAAAATTGAAGTAATCCCCAACACTTTCAGTTCTAATTTGTTCAATTATCTTGGCACAAAGTGGGTAATAAATCACGACCCAGAAGTTCTTTTTCACCTCAAGATGCCTCTTCTGAAGGGTTCTTTCCTTCTGATTAAAGATCTCAATCTTTAAATTGCCCTGATTTTGAACTGCCAAACAACTCAGGCCACCAAGCACACTGAAGAAATTCATCTGCACAGCCCCAAACCCTGCAGGGGACTAAAGGATGTGACAAAGGCATGGGCAGGGGTGGCTGCCCAGCCAAACCCAGACCAGGCAGTGCCCATTCTCCCTCCCTTCAGCTAAAAGAGTTCCTTCACCTTCAGCTTTAAATCACACAACCTCTTTTTTTCCAAGAGGAGCTCATCCTGTGTGCTCTGTGCAAGTTGTATTTTGTCAGGCAGGTCTGACAACAAAGACAAGAAATCCATCTTTCTTCAAAGAGCATTTTTGGAAAAATTTAGAGAGGCTGTTTCTGCTGGCTGAAGGCTCCTGTCCATGAGCCTGAGCTCTCCCCTTCTGCTGGCTCATTAGCAGCAGGAATGCCAGCAGGGCATAGTCTGACTGCTGCAAGTCTGCTTTGTGTGTTTATATAAAAAATACAAATTAGCATATGACTCTTCTATATATAATGGAAGCAAATTTCCTGGAAGAAATCCTTCAGCTACCCACTTTACAATTTTCTTAAGACAAACATTCATTTCCAGTCAGGAACAACACTGTGATTTTTTGACAAAGGTAACTATGGAACTGCTGGAGTCTATGCAAGGAAAAGCTGGTACCAAGGAAAACACACATTTACAGAAGGAACCCTTATTTAACAGCTATATATAAATTATGGAGTCTCAGTGTCTGGGGTGAACTGTTGTAATATTTTTGACATCACTGTAACAATTGAAGAAGCCTTCTTTTATTAAGGAAAGAACCAAAACCATTTTAGTCCCTGAAACAAAATTAAAATCCTTTTCCAAGCAAAGTTTTCTTTGAACAAAAAGGAGAACAAAGATTCTGTTTCTGCCAGCCTGGCTCACAGGAAAGGCCTTCAGACACATCAGCCAGGCACAGACAGCAAAGGGAAAGCAGAGCAAGGATTAAGAACATCCTGGTGAGTTTGCTTCCAGATCCCAGCAGGAAAAGCACAGCACAGTCAGGGCTTTGTATGTGCACAGCCACAAAACATTGTACAGCTAGTTTTTGATCAAGTAAGTTCGCTCTGAGTTTAGACCATTTGAGCCACACATATAAGACTAAGAAGAAAATAAGCAAAATATATATATTTAAAAAAAACAACAAAAAACCACAAAACAAACTAACAAACCCCAAAACCCTAAAAAAAAACCCAGACAAGCTCATTTCATATTTTCACATATGACTCTTTACTAATAAATACATTTTTAAAGGGGCAGTTAGAGTAAATATTATCAGCTTTCATCTCTCTATGTGCTGCTTCATATACTCCACTTTTTAAAATTACATTATAGTGCAGTTCTAGAAGGGAAAATTGATAAACACAATTTATTATGCAGAAACAAAGAGGAAAAGGGATTACAGTTTGCTGTCACAATAGCAACCATCTGAGGAGAAGCACACTAGAAAACCTCAATTCCATTAGATCCTAAACCCATCTCCTCCTGTCTCCTGCCCCAGGAATGGGAAAAATGTTCAGGCTGTGCTATTTTCTCCATCACACCCTGCCAGCCTTGCCTGAAAAACAAGGAAAAGAATAATGCCATAACTGTGCTTTCTCTGCCCTGACAAGGACACCTTTTGTTTAAAATGCTGCAGAATATTATCCACAGCCTTTAACAGTCCCTGATTTCTACATTTCACACACTTAACTTCCCACACATGCACTTGAAGCAGGACCCAAAGAGTTGGGAGCTGTGAGTTGTTAAAACAGGACCTAATTTTTGGGTGAAGGTCAGTATATCCTTACAGGCTGTGCTTCAGCTGGAGATACAAAGGTGTTTAAAACAAAGCGCTGATCAGCATGTCAGGCCAGGCTTCTGTCAGTCTCAGCCTCATTTACTAAATTTAAAGTTTAATTTTACTAAATTTAAAGTTTAGTGTGTTAACAGGGGCCAGTGATAGCACAGTAAAGATGAAATCCCCCTTGCCCGAAAAAAGCAACATCAGTTTCATTAAACCAGCAGAAAACCCTGCCTTTTCCATTTGCCTGATTCTCTTTGGTTTCTTTTTAGTTTTAAGACACTGTCACTGAAGTTTATACATCATGTCACATCACTTCATCTCAGGGAAGCTGAGAGGAAGAGTGAACATTAGAAAGTTTATGCATTTACTCTTGCATCTGTAAAGCACTGAAAAGCTGCACAATTATTTAGATGCGCACAGGCAGAGGAGTTAATTTTTACCTTTTTTCTCCTGGGCACTAACCCCATGGAAACCTTCAGCAAGTTACAGGCATGGGCATGGACACACACCAGCAAGCAAAAGGCTGAAACCTCATAAACCAGTGCAAACCAGCAGGTTCTGAGCAGAACTGTCAGCACCAAGAGCCGGAGGTGTGGGCCAGCTGCAGACTCATGGCTTTGGAGAGAGCAGACAGTTTTGCACAGGCTGAAAGGGTTGCTACAGACAGCCTGGCCAGGGCTGCTACTGACAATTCTCAGCAATAAAAGTAGCTGTTAAATCCTGAATTACCTTGAAGTCAGGCTCATTAAATTCAGAAATGAGCTATAAAGATATTTTTAAAGAGGATGAGCAAGTGAGTAAATTTTTAATTACTTATCAAGGAGGGATTTTCAGTAGAGGTTGTCTTTTCAACTATGCAAAGCAATCAATACAACAGATTTATAGCTGTTTTTGCTTTCATGACAAACATCCAGGATTTGATAGGACTACAGAGATCAGAAATGGCTTGCCTTGACCAATATTAATGTAATATTCTGTTTTCCAGCACACAGACAGAAAAAACACAAACACAACATTCTCTTCTTCTTAAAGGAAATAATCCATGCATTTACATTCAAAAAAAACAATGAGACCTTCTGTTTAAGTCATCTTAATACTTCCCTACATTCCAATCCTACGTTCCAAAGGTAGGATTTTGTCAAATTCTGGCACTGGTACAGTGAGTTCAGCTGCTGGAAGATTCAGCAGGTCATTCCTTGTAGCTCTGCTCGTTCACTCTCACATTTAATATGCCTGCATTGACCCAACCAGCGCCAATCAATAGTGACAAAGTGATGGACTGAAATTATCATTCAGTGCTTTGTGGCACTCTGTTCTGTAGGTTCTGGCTTGCCCTGGCCCTGGAGTTTCCCCTGGGTGCCTTGAACCTGGAGTTTGCCCTGCTGTGGTCTCTTAGCAGAAGTCATCACTGTCTGGAAGGAGCAACGGTGCTGGATGGGGCAGAAGCCCACACCACCTGCAGTGAATTTTGGGATATGATTTCATTCCTCCACCACCACGCAATTCCTCATTTTATGCCATGGGTAATCCAGAGATGCTTTACCCAGAGCCCGCCACCAGTTGTCTCTGTGATCAGGTGACTTCAATGCACCCTGAAATGTAAATAACACGCATCACACAAATACCTCTCAAAATCTGGGGTGTGGCTTTACCAAGTGCCTCCACAAATAGCTTTTAATGGATTTTAATGGATTTTAATGTGCCAGAGGACATCCTTGCAGCCGCTAAACCCTTCACACAGCCATTATCACAGGACCTGATGGCTCTGGACCTCCACCACACCACCCGCACCAAACCTGGACTGCCACAACATGCCAGCATCAGAGCGCTCTGCACAAGGCAGCAGAATAAATCAGACCCACCATAGAGCAGCACTGGGTGGTTGCTTTCAGCAGCTGACAGGGTATTTTTATATCCAGAACAACAGAAAATGGAGATTTTGAGGCTAAGAGAAAGCATGTCAAAACAAGAACCTTTCACTTCTGAATAACTCTTTTTGCTAAAGCTAGATCAGCTTCAATAACAAATAACTGGGGAAAAGAGACTTCCAGCAAACCTAGGAAAGATGTGACATGACACCCCAGCAGAAGCAGTGATCTGTGAGAGAATGGAGAAGGGAACACTTTACATCACTCCATGTTATTACATTACACATATTACACACAATTCTATTACATAGCTGAGCTCCCTGATTATGCCAAAGTGGAGTCGAACCCCGATTTCAATCTTCCCCTCTTCTGAGCTTGCAAAGGATTTTTATCCTTACTCCAGAGCATGAAACCTGCGTGTAAGAGTTCATACTCAGCAGAGAGAGGTTGCAGAACATGTCAGCACCAACAACATTGTCTGCCACCTTGGTGAAACATCCCCACATATTTTGAAATGCACTTCCATGACAGACTGGCTTCACAAGGCAAAAACCAGTTTAGTTGATTATTTTCCGTACATATTCCCCCAGCACTCAAAAGATTTCAAAGCCTAACAACCTATTACTGAGAAGTATATCCTTTCTGATTAGAAGATTCTGAATTTGGATTTTTTTTCTGTGTTACTAAAATTAAAAGCATTGAGAATGAAAAGTTTCAATTAAGTCAATTCTCAGTTTAACATATCATATTGTCAATTTTTATACTCTGAACCAAAAAATGTGACACAATCAGGGTAAAGAAAATAAGAAATAGCTAACAGCTAGCAGAACTTAGCTGTAAATACCACAACAATATGCAATGCTCCTGTGGTTTGGCAAATATAATCTGTTGATAAAATTCTCCCTTATGAAGCAGTCTGCCTGAAAAAAGAAAGTCATGGGGTGATTAATTAAAAAACATATCAATAAATACCTTAAAAGATATTCTACTTTGAAAACTAAGTACTGATCATATTGCTTCTCACTGCTAGAAAATCTGAAGAAGCTGCCAGAAATCAAATACACTTTTACCCTTTTGAGGGTGGGCTCTGCCATAAAGAAAAGCCATCAGGAGTAATAGTTTCTAATTTCACTTAAGTATTTTTAATATAAAACCTCACACTTGGAGTATTCAACACTTCTTTCTAAATGCTTACCAGGACTCTGAGATTTTTGAGTTCAACTTCAATGACCAGCACCAGCTTTTAAAGCTTTTTAAAGTATCATGAAGCAGGAAGCTGCAGGATGTAGTTGGGTGAAAAAACATCAGCTTTCAAGTAACACCAGGAGGAATCAACTCCCAGTTTGAATTTCAAATTCTCTAGGTATCTGTTTCAGCCTCCCAACATCCCCAGCTCTGCTTTTTGCATTTTTTGGGAAACCAACTTGACTGTTTCTTGGGAAGCACACAAACAGGGAGCTGGAGACTGCTGAGGCACAGGAGCTGCTCCGTCCCAAGGGATGCCTTGAGCAAGACTCTCTCTCTGTTGGATCCATTTTCCCACCTGAGCTCTTCTGATCCTGCCTTGCCACGAGGACACAGCCCCAAGAGCTGTAACACCAAGTGCCTTCTCCAGCCCCTTCATCCCTCTCTGTTCACACTCCTGCAGGTGGTGGAGGGAGGGTGAATTATCTCCTGAGGCTCCTGCTGCAGTTTCACTGCCTAAACTGAGGCTCAAACCACCGAGCTGCCACATCAAAGACCATCCCATTGCCTTCACTTCCAGTCAATTTAGTAGTGCACCCTGGGCACTTTTCTAACACACACCAAAGGTACCAAGCTTCAGCAGATGGCACAGGAATGTGTGCACAGAGCCAGGCTCCCGGGGCTCTGATTCCATGGCAATGAGTTCATTTTCATCCCTGCTCTCTTTCTCAACTCATTCAAAGTAGGTGCTCACAGACTGGTCTGCACTCCTGCTGCCTTGAAATGCTCTTCAGATGTGCCTCACTTTATTGTGATGTGCCTCATCTTATCCTGCAGCACGTCTTCCATCACAATTTCAGTTCATGCAGAAACTATCTTATAGTCTATGTTCTGGGTTCTGGATTCTGTGCTTCTACAATCAATGTCAAAAAGTGTTGCAACACTTAAATTCAAGATAACCTGGATTTTTATTTTTCCTCATTTTGCAGTCTGTTAATCTATATACACATAGATAGATAGATATAGATATATAGATATATATCTCCATGTATTATTATTACATATATATATGGATATTCATATCCATATATTATTATTCTTAATGTTTCAATATAAAATTCTTAATTAATCTTTATTTTTTCCTCATTTTGCAGTCTATTAATCCATTTATCTATTTATCCATATCCAAGTAATAATAATAATGTTTCAATATAAAATTCTTAATTCAAAGTAAAAAAAATAAAGCAGCTCAGTTAAAAAGAAAATATCTTACCTACATTTATTAAATAATAAATAAATAGTAAATAACTAATGTATGTTGACTAAACAAATAATTAATGTTGATATATTTTTTCCAAACACATCCAGGAATCCAGCAATTCAATTTCTAACCCTAAATCTTCCAAGATATTTAAAGCACTGCACTCCAGTGCTACAGAGCATTTGTGCAGACTATTTATTAAGTTCTGGATTGGAAGACTTATTATGGAGAAAAGCAAAGTCATGCCAGGATGTGGTTGGTTTGATAAACAATGGAAGGAGATTTCATAATATAGAGCTCTATCATTCCTTCAGCATAAAGTGCAGCAGAGGAGGAAAGCTAAAAACACAGAGGCATAAGTTTGTCCTAATGGAGAGCCAGGCAGGTTGACTCCTCAAAGAGGACAGGGCTGGGGTTTGTACCAGGGCTCACAGGGCCCTGGGCAGCCCTGCACTGCCAGTGGTGGATAATATTTTAAAGTAACTAAAAAACATTTTAAAAACTTAGATTCTATTCTTGATCTTATTAAAAAAAAACCAATATATATATTATAATTCACAATATCATCATCAGAAGCTATTTCTTAATTTCAATACACTATAAACATTTCTTAACCTATCAATTTTTTACCACACCATACTATATAGTTTAAAACTAATCATCTAAAACTACCCCTCATAAATCTCACTACATCTTTCACAATTCTATTTCTCCAAAATATCTAGTCTTATTTACAAAACCATCCTTTAAAACTTTTTTTTAACTCTATTTCTCTCTCAACAATATCTATCCTACTCCATAACATTTCTGAATCAAAATTTCTTCTCTCAAAATCAACAGATAAATACATACTATATAAACCTTCTATCACACCCTAAAAACTCTCTACAAATCCACTTCCCACAATACAGCACAAAACTTGTGATTACATCTGACAAGCAAACCAGTAAATGAAATTGCATTGCTCTTCTGGAGGGTTCAGAAGCCCTCCAAGGTTTAGCTGCTTTCAGAGCTGTCAGGCAAGGAGCTGGAAAAAACACGGGAATTTTTGATGAAAATGAAGTGCATTTAAGATCTTTACAAACTTTCCTTTGTTCAGTCTGCAGTTCTGTTTTTGTAACACCCCCAGAGTTCAGCCACATTGTGTTTTGGCAGTTCTATCTCTCCAGCCATCTCATCCACCCTGTCACCAGCTCTATTTCTGAGGGGGAACATGGGGGTGTGATGGAATCATGAGGTAGAGCTGTTTGAACTATCCAGTGTTGTCTGGGGGATCCCTTTGCCATCTATCATCTGGAAATTTATGCTGCTTTTCAGATCAATCAAAGGAATTAAAGCTCTTCAGGACATAACTCCCTGCCATTTCTTTTCCTGGCAAAAGAAGAAATGAATTTCAATCTGTTTTTGCTGAAAATCCAAAGAAGTATTACACTGCATGCTCACGCTCAGACAGCAGAACATAAAGGTGTCTGGCTGTATATATCTTAATTTTCCTCTCCTGGTGATAGTAAAAGATTTTAAAATCATAGAAGATTCGGGGAGCTAGAAAGTAAGTTAGGCTTAGTAGGCCCTGGGAAATGTTAGGCCTTGTATTTGCTAGATCATGTGAAACTGCACCTGTGCAGTCAGTATATGATAAATGATATAATTGTTAGATGTGATTAGATATAATTATTGTTTAAAGAATCATGACAAACTATGTCAGGGGTTTGAGGGGGATCACGAGAAATCCATGATTGGATGAAATCAACGTACACGATATACACAATAGAACAATGTAAGTTTAATAATTAATATGTAACTTATATAAAGAAAGAATATAAAACACGTTTGGCTCGAAACCATGTCGGGTCAGATTTGGGTCTGACTTTGGGGTCAGGGATTTGTGTACCCCTGACACCCAGAGCTCTTAATAAAAGCACCTGCACATAATCATTCTGTGATTATATGTTCCTGAATGCTAACACTGGAATCAAGAACAATCATTGTATGCATATGGTGTAAAACCATGTTCAAAGCCAGCTGAGGCAGAGATCATTTCCTTTTGACGCAGCACAATGCCATCAACATCTGCAGGAAACAAAAGCCTCTGGTAAGGGCTTACAGAGCACAAACAAAAGAGGGGCCCAAGAGGCAGATAATCCGTTTACAGAGAGCTCACAGTACCCTTGATATCGGGATGGAAAACAGCAGCAGGAATTCTGCTGAAGAGAAATTCTGGTTTAGGACGGCTCAGCGTGGGAGGGCACGCTGCACCCAGGGCAATATGGGCAGGCAAAGGGCTGAGCAGGCACTGCCAGGTTCCTCTCCTGTCACCTGGGCAGGCAGGGCCCTTGAACTGTCACAGAATCCCCCAGGAGAATCCAGTAGCAGCTAAAAGCACCTGGAGGATGAAGCACTTTGGAAACCGCCTGCAAACTGTAATTTGAAACACTCCAGCTCCTGCCACCAGCAGCACCTGTGTCTATCACCAACAGAAAGCTCTGCTACAGCTGAAATTCAGATATTTTTTCCTGGAAATCTCATTTCATTTAATAAATGCCTCTTTTCAACTTAAAAGCCTAATTTTGGGAGTACTAAAAACGAAGCACAACTCAAAAGGGAAAAAAAATTTGCATCTTTGACCCGCATTTATGAATAATTTTGGTTTAATAAAAATGGCTTTTTGGTGATGATCTAAGCATACCTTGTTGAATTAACTATTTATCTAAAATAAATGGGAATATATATATATTTATATATATATATATATATATATATATATATATATAAAAGTGTGTCCTGGTTCAGGGCAAATTTGGGAGAGAACCCCCAAAGGGCCTCCGAGGAAATCAGATTCTACCACCCCTCCCCCAACCAGTCCAGGAGAAAATACCTCCTTGGAGAAAAGTGGAAAAAAACTGTTTAATAAACAATAAAACCCCTTGCTGCTCCAAAGGAGATGACAAACCCAGAAAGTCCCCTCCCCAGATTCCAGTTCAGCTCACTCAGTCAGTCCCTTATCAATCTCTACGGCGCTGGAAATGCCGTGGCCCAGGCCCGGCCCGGCCCACCGAGGCGAGCTGCTGGTGCTCTTATGGTTGTTCAGTCCAGAGCAGGTGTGAACAGGTCCAGAGAAAGGGGAAAAAAGGAAAAAAAAAAGCACAGTCCAGGGAACTTCTTTGCCTCAGCTAGCTAAACTAACTAAAAGCAAAAAAAAAAAGAGCCCTGTCCCGCCATCTGTTCATCCGCAGACAACGCAGTCCAGGAGCAGGAATGTGTAGGAGTGGGTTCAGTGTCTGAAAACAAACTGTGCGCCTCCTCTCCCCCCCTCAATCCTTGGAGCAAGTCTTAAAGGTGCAAAACTTACTATTCAGCATAAACGGAACGAGATGATTGGGGATAAAAGAATCATATAGTCAACCTAGGATAATGTGTATGTATGTATAGATAAATATATACATATACATATCTAGCCATAGTCCCAGAGCACTTCTGTGCTATGTAAAGCTCTAAAGTACCATCCTCTGCCTGTCCCAGTAGAATCATATCATACAACTACAAAACTTTCGACTATATTTTCGGTACTTAGCCGGTTTTTTTTAAACCATCCTGTGCCATAACATGAAGCATCTATTATTGCACCAGTCATAAAAGACCTCAGAGATTTGTGATAGATTGAATGTTACTAACCCAGTCTGACATCAGAGGACTGAGGTCTAAAATGTTTCCGCAGAGGAACCAATGTCTGTAAATAACTCTATTGTGTTAAAAGGTCTGAGAGCAGCCACTTTATGACCTGTCCAGTGCCTGCTTCGAATGTACTTCCCTGTAGAGATTACAACAGCATTTTATATATTTAACAGTTACTATGGAAAGAGATTTTAATCCCACAGCTACCTTGTCTGGAGGCATTTGCTTGGAATATACCAA
Source organism: Haemorhous mexicanus (assembly GCF_027477595.1). NCBI lineage: Eukaryota > Metazoa > Chordata > Aves > Passeriformes > Fringillidae > Haemorhous > Haemorhous mexicanus. Next base: position 9,022,656 of record NC_082346.1, read on the forward strand.
ATTAAAAAATTATTAAAAAAAGCAAGTCTTAGGAGAAATAGCCCCATTAAATTTCAAAATTTCAAAACCAATTATTTCTGTCAATTCTGCTGATGCTTTACCACAGGTTGCCATTTCATCATGACAGAAGCCTCACCTTCCACATTCCATATTCTCTACTGCTATTACCAAAGTAATGAAGAATCTGAGATGAAAAACAGTGAAAAATTCAGTATTACCACTATGAATTCTTCTGTTCCAGCTGCTTTGCTTCTCAATTCAAATTACAATCCTCTGCATAGCCACAATATCCTAAGCAATTGCATCAGAAGTGATTATGATATTACCCAAAAAAAGGGTTCTCAAACTGAGGGAATCCTGGCTGAAGCACAGAGATGAACAGATGAGTAACTTTGATCCTGCATGGAAAATAAAGAAGTAAAATACATGTTCAACGAAATAAACTACCAGCTGTGACACAAATTAGTATTCCTGTCTTGACTTTCCTGGAGCTATGCTGATTTACATCAGGCAAAGATCTGTTCCATGGTTTAGCCTTGTCATGTACCATCAGTAACTTCTTTGCAAATTATTATCAGTGTGCTGGACGCCAAGGATGCCAATGGTCTCCTGGGGTGCTTCAGAGAGAGCATTGCCAGCAGGTCAGGGAGTGACCCTGTCCCTCTGCTCAGCCCTGGGAGGCACATTTTGGGTGCTGTATCCTGCTTGGGGCTCCTCAGGACCAGAGAGATGAGGAGCTCCTGGAATGGGTCGAGGGGAGGGTAACAAAGAGCATGAGGGGACAGGAGAATCTTTTATCAGGAAAGGCTGAGGGATCTGGGCCTGTTCAGCCTGCAAAAAGAGACAACAGAGAGGGGACACCATCCCTGCCTGTCAGGGTCTGCAGGGAGGGGTCAGGGGGTGGAGCAGGCTCTGCTGGGTGGTGCTCAGCAATGGGACACAAGGCAATGAGCAAAAATGATCCACAGGAGGTTTCACCTGTACCTGAGGAAGAACTTCTTCACTGTGCAGTGATCATACCCTGAACAGATTGCCCAGAGAGGCTGTGGAGTCTCCCTCACTGAGATATTCCAGACCCATCTGGCCACAATCCTGTGCCATGTGCTCTGGGATGGGGCAGGGAGGCTGGACCAGGTGTCCACTGTGGGCCCTTCCAGTCTGACCCACCCTGTGATCATTTTCTGTGGTTTTTCAGTTTTCTGCGTCATCAGCAACACTTCCAACATACAAGCAGCCTCCTCCCTGACATCCTCAATTTCAGCCTTATTCCAGTGACTGTCACATTAGACAGTCCTTGAAAAATGAAACACTTCTGAAACAGAAGTTATTTAGAGCTATACCAGCTATTCACTGTGGATCTGACACATTTGCTTTAAATAACTGTTCTCCCTCTTCTAAACCATTTCAGGGTTTATCATATTTAGTAAGCAATATTTTTTCAATATTCTTAGACTCCAGCTCCAGCCCTTTTACCTTCCTGTGTCTACCAGTTCATGCTTCCATGTAATGAGGCTGTGTTCCCACTGAAAATGCTCTGAACAGCAAATGACAGCCTTTCATCTCTCTCATGTGGCTATCAGACTTCAGTTTGCTAGCCAAAATATGACTGCACATCTCATTTACCACACACATTGAACCTATGCCTTTGTATTTTTCTCTCCAAGTTGACTGGAGAAACCACGAGACAAAGACAGAGGACAGCTGTAAGGTAATAAACTGAAAGGATGTACTTCAATCTTTGAGACCAATGTCACCCTTTTTAATTCACATGTTCAATATTCAAATCTCCTAATTAGCTGCCTGTATACACAACCTTCTCAGAAGATCATGCTGCTAAAAGTCAGCACATGCTAGGGGGACAAAGGGCTACCTTGAAATTTTATACATATTTACTGTGAATGGCACCAAATCATTCTGGCCGTCTACCAGCTGGAATTACTCCATGTGGACTTATGAAAATGTTTCCCATGCTGCACATTTTAGACTAAATTGTTGCCAGAATAAAGAAAATAAATTAAATAAATAAAAGCGAAAGGAACTCCCATGCTCCCTTGTATGAATCTCTGTATGGAAAGTGTGAGAGGATGAGAAGGAATAACAAAGGGCATCACTTGTACGCAGTCAGGCTGGACTCGGTTTCTGTAGATTCAAAAAGTATGAGATGATGCTTTGATTGTTTTTTTCAAGCATGCTGACATATGCTGAGCTTTATTTCTTCTGAAAGCACCCTTGCAGGGATTCCACGAGACTTTACAGCCTCCCAGTGACTCAATACTCACTGCACATTAGCTGATCTTGGAATCTCTCATGGGTACTTTGGCCTGCCTTGAGCAATGTTAAATGTGGCTAAAAAATGTTGCTGTGCTGATGGGGACATTCGTCACATCCCAGATGTACCCAGAGACCCTGCCAGGCTGAGCTGGACACTCCTGCCTGGCCCTCAGAGCAAATCATGCTAATGGAGCTAGAAGAAGAAACAGAAGAGAAAAAAAAATGAAGCTCCAAAGTCTTGCTTTACTCTCAAAATACATCTTTTGACTCATGAGCCAGTACCGTTTACCAAACCTGGTCCTGCATATGCACTGAGCAATGAGATACAGCACAGAGTAAAGCTGCTTTAAATCACATCTCAAAGATTTCTGCAGTGCTTGAGGGCCCTCAGAGCCACTGTCTTAGTGCTGCATCCACCACTTTTAACTCTCACCAGTTACAGGTTCTGCAGGTGGGAAAAACCTAAGGTGCAGATCATCTCAGAGTCCCTCTGTGAGCACAAGTATGGAGCCTGCCAAATCCTCCCTGCTTGATGCCTCAGGTTTCAGCTTTCATATTTTTCACATTCTGCGCTGCTTTAGTGTGTGGGTCTGGGCTTCACAAGAGGGGATGGTGAGCTCTGCACAAGGCAGGTAGACAAAATAATTCCTTCTCCTCCTGGGCACCAAGGACACATGATCCAAATCTCAGGCCCAAGAGCACAAACACTGTGGGCTGGAGAGAGAAAAACAAGCAGGATGGGACTGCATGGGCTAAGGCTGGAATGGGACAATGAACTGCAAGATGCAAATGGAGCAGAACTGATCCCAGGGAGAGACCCCGAGAGCACTCGTGCATTTTGGAACCATTTTGGTTCATCTTGGGTGCAGCCCTGGCTGGGCTCTTGTGCTGCCCAAGGTGCATGGAGGAGATCCTTTGAATATATCCCTGCTTTATTCTTTAGCTCTGTCCAGCCTCTGCTCTAGGGCAGCCTGCACAAGGCATCATGTTTCCACTTGTTTCAGACCCAAAGTGGAAAGTTGGGAAAATTGAAGGTGCATGCTTGTTTTCTTTTTTCATTCCTCAGGACCTGAGGAAGTTAAACCACTGCCACTGAGGCAGCAAAATCCCACAATGGAAAAAAGGAACGGTTTATCCCACTGGACACGGAGGCTGACTGAAATAAATGCAATGTAAATTGCCATATATTATCAGACAAATCTGAGTCCCACAACAAACAAGCATTAAATCTGCTTCCTTGCTGCCTAAACCCCACAGCCCCCGAGAAAGAAATAACACATAATGCAAAGGCATGCTGAATTACAGCCTATTTAGAGGCCTACTGTGCAAGAGGCTACCACACATATAAATATGATGAACCTACCCAGAAAATAGGTTTTTTTCTCTCTTTACAAAGTGGGCTGAGGTAAATGAGACAGTTTTATCTCATTCTGAGCTGAAATGGACCGTCCCAACAGGTTCTTTAGAAATGTCTTCCTTCTGTCTACTACCTTCACCTGTAGAAGAGCTGCCCTCCTACTCATGTTTGCAAGGGAAACTAGGCATGTTACTGTGGTAAAAAAAATTACACAACTCTGCAACAACATTATGGGGTTTGGCTGTTTGTCTCTGCTCCCACACACGCTTAGGATGGTTCTTGCACACTGGGCCTCAAAAGATGAGTCTGGACGCTAGGTTTTTTCGGTCTTCAGAATTGTTTATTATTTCTTATCTACAAAGTCCCTTCTCTGCCCGAAGGATCTGACCAGCACGGCAGCCAAAGGCACTCTGCCCACCCCCAAGGCTGTCGCATCTTTCATAACAAAATCTACGTATATCATATTTACCCTTTATCCCCAATACCTATCACCCTCGTCACCAAGTACACCCTCACCCTAGCCAATCCACAAATGCCAACACCACAACAAAAGATGGAAGACAAGAAGAAGAAAGAAGAGCCTGGTGACACGCCCTGATTCCTCCATCTTGTCTCCATAACCCCCCTGTACCAAAACCCCAAAATCTGTGATTTACCCTATAATGATATCTTCCCTTCACCATTCACACCCGAGTGATTCTCACAGGTTCCATCTCCTCATACATCGGTGGCACATCCCTAGATGGATCAAAATCAAGCCACCAAGTGCTTTTGGCAACATTCCAAGACTCCCGAGCCCCCCAAGGATTCTCTCAGTAGCTCTGGACATCAGGAGTGATGTGCTGAGCTCCCACACAACATCATCACCCCTGATTCAAGCTTTGAGGAATTTCTGCTTTCCCCACCACTGAGCACGCTGTTCACATGGTGTGCTGTGTGTACACGTCAGTGCTGCCATCTCAAACTCTGAATAATTACTGTGCTTTTATATCCCACTTCGGCTGTGTCTCCAACTCCCCACTCATTCACTTCTCAGCATCTGAGTAGGCAAACACATTACAGTTCTGGATCATCACTTAAGTCTCCAATTCACTGACTAGCTCCTCCTGCTGATTTACAGGCTTAAACCTCAGCAACTATCACTGGGTTTGCAATTTCTGAAGAAATCTAACATCAAAGAGAGTCATTACATGAAAAAAAACTGTTCTTCCTACAAATAAAACCTGAGTTTATTCAAAAGTACACAAATTCAAACTTGTTCCTGGAAGAGGCAGAAAATTAATTTCTGATACACTCACAGTTTACCTAAGCTGCAGGATGACAATTTACACTCGTACAAGATTGGACATTCACCCATTATTGCTGTTGCTTCCAGTATCTGATAATTTCCTCCTCAGCTTGTGCTGCTGGTATCCATGGCAGCTGTGCATCCCACCGGGGGCCTGCTGAAAACACCCTCCCAGAAGGGACACACACAAAGTACAGAGGGCAGAGGAAAGAAAATAACACAGGGTTTGGAAGACAAAAGGGCTGCACTTTGATATTTAATTTTAAAAAGCATGCTAATTAGAGATTTCCAAAAGTGAAATAGGTCAGAATACGTAGATATAAGTGATAGTGTATCACTAAAATAAATGCTAGAAGGCAAAACCAAAGCAACCCGCAAACAATAATTCAATCAATAATGAGTAAATAGTGAATCCTGCATACTTTTTATGCCCTTTTTCCTGCAGTCTCCTTACTTACAAGCAATTGCATCTGAAGGCTGCCCTAGAGCAGAGGCTGGACAGAGCTAAAGAATAAAGCAGGGATTTATTCAAAGGATCTCCTCCATGCATCCACCTTGGGCAGCACAAGAGCCCAGCCAGGGCTGCACCCAAGATGAACCAAAATGGTTCCAAAATGCACGAGTGCTCTCGGGGTCTCTCCCTGGGATCAGTTCTGCTCCATTTGCATCTTGCAGTTCATTGTCCCATTCCAGCCTTAGCCCATGCAGTCCCATCCTGCTTGTTTTTCTCTCTCCAGCCCACAGTGTTTGTGCTCTTGGGCCTGAGATTTGGATCATGTGTCCTTGGTGCCCAGGAGGAGAAGGAATTATTTTGTCTACCTGCCTTGTGCAGAGAGTTCACCATCCCCTCTTGTGAAGCCCAGACCCACACACTAAAGCAGCGCAGAATGTGAAAAATATGAAAGCTGAAACCTGAGGCATCACATCGTGAAGAGCCAGCCCAAAGGGCGTTTTGCCACTGGGTAGTGGACAAGCAAGAAAATCCCAGGTCCTTTTTTCAGGGAGTCCTTCCTTTATTTCAGCCACTATCAGCTCTCCCTGAACATAATTCGGTCATACAGAGGAAACACACAATTTTGCAGAAATGTCAGATCAAGATTCTGCCAGTGAAGACAATCATTTAAAAGTCAATATCTCATGTAGCAGGACTGAAGTAGCACGAGGGTCAGGGCTGGCTGGGAGCACAGGGGCAAAGCCAGACTTCAAGCATCACAAATTTGAGGATTTTTTAAGGCTAGGAAAATGCTACTATGTCCAAGCAAAACATTTACCAACAGCATGTAAACCTCCCAGAGGCATTTCTAGTACAAATCAAAGCAAGGCATTCCTTAGTGCTGCCCCACCTGATCACCTGTGCTATTTATGTTAAAGGATAAAAATCTTTCCCCAAAACTTTATCATAAAACCCAGAGACTGTTCTCCTCAACCTCCTCCTGCGGTAAAATCAAGTGGAAGATGTGGAAATAAATATCTAACAAAACAGCCATTTAAAAGAGGCCATTTAAAACCCTGCCTCATTCATAGAAAGAGACCTATTGATTAGAGTATGTGATTGATCAAGACTCAAACCAAAGCCTTATGGGTTATTTCTGCCATACATTTCTCTTTAAATCTTTCACTAGAATAAACTGCAACAGCAAAGTTCAAGTTCTGTATTTCATATATGAGGTGATTGAGGAGTTCCAATCAACAAAATCCTTGAAAAACACTGAAAACTTGTCACTAACTGAGAACTTTTGAGAAAATAAAACTGGGTACAACAATTACTGGTGCCACTACTGAGATGTAAAGCAGGAATTTCATGGAGAGGACTAATAACAAAAAAAAACAAACATGTTACCACAATGTTTGAGGGAGTGAATTTCTCTCCACTGTATTATTTCTGTCAATAAACAAGACTAGAGAGAAAATACACTGTTTGAGAAATTATCCCAATCATCCAGCAACTTTAAACTCTGAAGAAAAATGCCCCTGCAGTACTTCTCATGAATGCTAATTCATTTTCTGTAGCAAATCTCAATAGACCTACTGGATCCAGGAGCAGCTTGAACCTTTTGAGCTGGGGCAGACTGTGAACCCCTGTTAAATTCTTGTTCTGTAAACCCCCACATCTACCCAGGGGTGGGATCTGGTGCAGTCCCAAGGGTCCAGCAGTCCATGAGTCATGATCTTCCTTCCAAGGTGCTCATTAGAAAATGCTAATCCTTTCTTTGGGGAGGCAGCAAAGTAAAAGGAGAACCATTACTTTGCTGCTTCCAACAGCTTTACTACTAATTTTTGCATCCTCCTTTCTCATATTTTATTTTTATCTGTTTTGAATTGCCCATCATTAAAGCAGTGAGATTAAAAAAAAACCCCAAAAGCTTACTTGAGTTACAGAAAACAAACAAAAAAATTCACAGCTCAAGCAAAAAAAAAAAAAAAAAAAAAAACTAGCAAAAATTACAAAACCCTTGCTTGACAGGAAAATGTAGAACTTTTTACCTCTGCTTGGTAACTCATGGAGTACAGTAGAGGATTAGCCATTAATTATCCATTAAAACCAGAACTTTTTAATCATCCTAAATGGCAAGGGTGCTTAAATTTGGGAAAAAAGCCTTTTGGGTACCTGTACCTCTGTACCTTTTCAACAGAAAGTTTGGGTTTGCAATTTATAATCTATTAAATTAAAGCTGGCATTTTCTGCCCTCAAAATAAGAGAAAATAGATTTTTTCCCCCCTGTTAGTTCAGATTCTAAGATTGTATAGCATCTTTTTTATCTAAAGCTCTCCCTTCAATATTCAAATGTGCAGGACTTTGGCCTGGTTGGAGTATAAACCAATCAATAGCAATGTTTCTGCACCTTTACTAAAAAAGAAGAAATTCCACAGTGAAGTCCCTAGGGCAAATGCCAGTATGAAGCAAATTTAAAAGCCACCCCCATCAGGGCTGAATGTACAAGCCAAAAAGTTACTTTTCTATGAGCTTTTCTGACACTGAAATATTCAATAAGTGTCAACACATAAGAATAGGTTGAAACAAACTTATTTCCAATTCAACTAGCTCAACAAAGCACCTTATGTGGGTTTTTGCTACTTGCTTTTGTGGCACAATAAGTTCAAGCCTCCCAGGCTATTGCTATGTTATGCATTAAATACAACGCAATTGTTAGGTTGTGTATTAAATCCATAGAAAAATGGGGCCTACACTCAACTCTCTTATTCAAATGGAAAAAAAATGGTAAAAGTCTAAATCTTACATTTCAAATCTTCTAGCCTTCCCCTTGAAGCTGGGGGACAGCTGAGATCACCTCCTAAGGGTTCACAGCAGGGAAACCACTTCAGGCTGAGAGCCTTTGGGCAGCTGTTCCTGGCTCCTCCTGGAGCTGCTTCCCAGCTCCTTTGTGCCACCTGCATCTGCTGCTTGAGGTCTCTGCCACCCTTCCTCACAAAAAGAAAAGATATTTCCTAACAGCCTAGCATTGCCAGGAGCCCCCAATGCTGGGAATAATGTGCTCTGACTCCATGGTTCAGAAAGGCTGAACAAATGCTTTATTAAGGTATGCTATATTACACTAATGTTATACTATACTAAAGAAAAACCCATGACTGCCTGAGACAGCCAGGACACAGCTTTGAGTGATTGGCTAATCACTCAAAACAACTTTCACCAGTAATAACTTTGGGTAAGCAATCTCCATAACACATTTGACGTGTGCAAAGCAGGAGCACCGAATAGAGATAAGAATTGTTTTCTCTTCTTCTCTCTGAGCTTCTCACTGCCTTTCCAGGAAAACTCCTTGGTAAGTTATACCTGCTGCTCTCTGTGAAGAGAGCTGAGGCCACAATAGCCCTCCTTCCTCTCCTTTCAGCAAAACACCAGGTCCTTCTGGTGTTCTCAAAACTGAAAACTCACGAGCTGCGGCAAAACCTGAATGCCAGAGGCTGAGGTTGAATTTGAGAACCTATCTTGCACCATTCCTAAGCCTGGGTTTCCATTGTTTCTTATTTCTGCCTGCAGAAAGTAGTTCCCAGATCTTTGGGAAGCTAAATCAATTAAGCTTGAGTAATTTATGGCTTTAAAACATCTCAAGATTGTTGTACAGCAAGCTGAGCAGCACTGCTAGGTGAAGTTATTTGGATTATATTTTAAGGGAAGATGTGTGAAAGTATTAAGTAAACAACACCACAATTTAATACTAAAAAGCAGCACAGCTAGAGTTATTGCAGCCTGATGTAACAGATAAACAATCAGTATTTCACCTAAACAGATATACTCTAGTAAATTACTGAAATTACGATACCCAATGCTGTTCTTTGGAGAGAACTTTAATGCTAGGAAAAGCTCATTTTTACACAAGCACTGCCTTATCTGTAAAGTTAGCACAAGCACCCTGCTCAAATATATCACCAATTATTTTAATCAGATTCTCCAGCAAACCACCCCCTTAGCCATGTACATTATACCCAGAGACAGCACTGATAAGTGCTCATCACAAAATGCTAATTGCATTCCATTAAAAATACTCTAACAGCCTATATGATTTCAAATATTGCGTGCCATTTCTGTCTAATTGGTCTAAAAGGAATATTTTCCTTTACCTTTGGTTTCCATGTGAACTTCAAAATTGTTCTGGAACTTGACAAAGACAAACACTTTGATGTTCCTTTGCGTTAGTAAAATCTTTACCCAATAAATTACAATTATGTAAATACTAGCCCCCCTGGGATATAAGTTCCACTTTGAGGCACAAGATGATTAGAGCAGAAAAATTATTAGATTTGACCATGGCCACGCTATACTTTCCTTCCTCAGGAAATTCTGTTATCAAAGACTTTAATCCCATTCCCACTAAAGCAAGTAAATTTGGCCACGGAGTTAAATGGAAAAAGAATTCATTTCACCCATTCAGGCAGTCCCTTAAAAGCCTGGATGGTAGTAGCATTCCCAGCATGAATATTCAGTTCCAGTTTTTAACACTGTGCTTTCACAGCCGTGAATGATTTTACTCATTCCCCTCTCTGCTGACGGGAAATCTCAAAAACTGCACAATGCAGCTACACCCAGCTGCAGATGGGCAGGCAGCACAGAGCAATCCCATCAGCCCTGGTTCCATCATCCAGTCCTTTCTGTCCCCTCTGCACAGGGCACTGTTTGTACCCTTCCCCTGGAGCATTTATGTTGAGCTTAAGGGTCTATTTAGGTAGCAGGCAGTTTTCTCTGCTCCATCCTGGCTTGTGTGATTAGGAAAGGCTCCAGCAGAGCTTAACCTCCCTTCCCTTGGAGCAGCCAGCTGGTTTGGGATTTGGTGTAGCTGTTTCCCTACATGTTTCCTCCTTTGAAGGCCATAAAACAGTCAGTCCCCAGAAATGCAAAGGAGGACAGAGCCTCTTACCAGCAAGCATAGTGGATTTGCATTGGGAATTGGTTACATGACAAAGGTCACGTAGACATGCTCTGGATAGCTAAGAATTGGAAAAGTGCTGGCCCAGCTAATCTGAGGCCCTGCACCTGCAAGGCCGCAGTGGCTTTGGGTATAGCTGTAGTCTGATAACAAGATGATGTAGCCGAGAACAGAGCATAAAAAAAAGAAAGATGTAAGTTATAAAGAATAAAAAAGTAAAAATAACCAATAGACTGCTTAGCTTACAGAATATGCATGAGCTTATTACATGTTGTGCTTAAATGTCTGATGCTCTAATCAATAAACGAAGCTTGCTGATTCTCACATCGAGGTGTCACCGAGCCTCCCTCACTGCAACAAATGGTGCCCGAACAGGGACCCTAAAAGAGGGGGGAGGTGAAAGGGCTGGTGCTCCGTGCCTTGAACAAGGACCCTAGAGAGGGGGGTTGGCAACAGAGCTGGTGGTCTCCGTGCCCCGAGCGACCCTACAGAAGAGTCTCAGCTTGAACCTGTTGGCCACGGTCCAGTGCAGTATCCGTGTCGGTCCTGCAGCAGCATGGGAGGCAAAGAGCTAGTACTCCAGCCCCGAGCGACCTTAGAGAGGAGTCTTGGCCGATAAATGCCGCCGACGTCTTGGAAGGGCTGCAACAGCGCTGACGTTTAAATTAGAAGGTATGAAAAGACAAGCGGCATATGATTTTTTTTTTAAAATGCTTTTTAGAAAAGCGGGGACTATAAAGTATTGACCTGGGAAAAGAACTCCCAAGATTGCTTGCATACAGACTGCAAGCCGCAACTTAACCAAACAAGAGTTAAAGAGCCTGTTACAGCAAGCAAAAAACCGGTGAGATCTTTATTAATTGGACGTGAGACTAACTTTACCACTTGGTAAGCAGCGGCGCGGTAAAAGTAACGTCTAGCTCCCCTGCTGGGAGCAGAAACTGCTGCGGCCACTTTGTGCTTTTTTTTTTTTTTCCTTCTGCATTGCAGCCGGCAATTGCATTCACAGAGGTGCCGGTGGGAGTCGACCCTGTATTACCTGTGCCGACCCCTCCCGTGGCCGCCTCTCCAGCAGAGCCCATGAGAGCTCCAGCCGCGTCTGTCCTGCCGCCTCCCGTGTTGGCTCCACCAGCAGCTGTCTGCGCCTGCACTGCAGCTTTCGACACCCAGAAAGGACGCGGCTGCTGTCCCCAACCCGGCAAGAGATGCATTTCCTTCAGCTTTGCAGCCCCCACCGACTCCCGCGGCGACCCCGCCTTCACCTGCCGCGCCGGTAAAGAAGATTGGAGTCAACAATAGTGACCACCAAGCAGAACCGTCTTCGGAGCCACCCCTCTGCCCCCAACAGTAGCTGCCAGCGCCTGCGATCAGCCGAGATTCCCTCCTGAACTTTTCGAACTGTCCCGAGACTGCCCCTGTGGAGGAAACTGAGACGGGGGGAAGACAGAGAGGAGGGGGGGGGACGCCATCCTGCCCCTGCGGTGCAGCAAGGGCCTGTGTAAAAACTCAGCGTTTTTCGCAAGCCGATTCGAGTCTAGTTTAAAAGTTCCCGTTAAAGTTTAAAATGCTTAAATTCCCCTGCTTGCCCCAGCGGCCTAGAAAAAGTAACTCCTAAAAGTTCTGCCTCTGTTCCCCAGCCGGGGTGGGGGGGGGGGGTGGGGGGGTAGAAATAGTACCAAAGAGCTATAAATTAACCCTGTGAGTACACCAAAGAAAACTGCATAACTATAAAAAATTTAAAAACATGTGTTATATAGACCTTTTTAACCATTCACAGTCTATTTACTCCCAGCTCTCTAAGTTGCAAAGGTTAACTAAAAACTTACAAATAAAATTAAGCTTTAGTGTTAATAAATAACTCAAATCTTTAGGCCTAAGATTATAACTATGTTTTATTGTTAAAGCTAATATTATAATAAGAGTTATAGCTTTGTTAATAGTATAAGTTTTGCCTTGTTTTTGCTTATGCTTATAAAAATAGTGTAAAAAAAAAATATTTACTACATTTAATCAAACATTGCTTGTGCAAAAAGAAAACAGGGGAATTGTTGGGAATTGGTTACATGACAAAGGTCACGTAGACATGCTCTGGATAGCTAAGAATTGGAAAAGTGCTGGCCCAGCTAATCTGAGGCCCTGCACCTGCAAGGCCGCAGTGGCTTTGGGTATAGCTGTAGTCTGATAACAAGATGATGTAGCCGAGAACAGAGCATAAAAAAAAAGAAAGATGTAAGTTATAAAGAATAAAAAAGTAAAAATAACCAATAGACTGCTTAGCTTACAGAATATGCATGAGCTTATTACATGTTGTGCTTAAATGTCTGATGCTCTAATCAATAAACGAAACTTGCTGATTCTCACATTGAGGTGTCACCGAGCCTCCCTCACTGCGACAGATTTGAGTTGGTTTGTAGATACACCAGGCTCCAGTGAGGGAAGGAGGAAGCATTAGCTGAAATTCAAGGATTTATCTTCAAAATTCGGGGCCAGAGAATATAGCCTCCTAAATAATTTACACAGGAATGTTCTGAAAGACATTTAGGAGAATGAATTAGGCTAGAGATCAGGGTGGAATTTTTAAGAAAGCTTTTTCTTCGCTACATAGAATAAGAGGGAAAGTGAATGGTGTTTCATGTTCATATTATAACACAGGACATATACCAACTTTGCCAAAGGGTTATGGTAAGTGAAGTGTCTAGCACAGAAATAGGCCAACATGCCAGATTCCAAACATGTTGAGAAGTTTTTGAACTATATTCCAGAAGGGATATTACTATTCCATAAGTTTGAGGGCTTGTCACCTGCTTTCAGCCCATAACACCTGCTTAAAATACTTCTATACATACATGATAGCATGAAAATAATGTATTTCTTTAGAAGCACAAAAATAATTATACAGAAATATGGGCAGTGCTGATGGGCCTAGAGAAATCATAAAATGTTATGGGAGTATTTGATGTTCACACCCTCAGGTGGGGGCTCTTGCCAGCCTAGATGTTGCACACAAGGTTCACTTTTGTTTCTATAACATCTGTATTATGTTACACACACACAAATATGCCTATATTTAGGTATATTTGTTTATTATGCTTTATGCTTATTTGTTATTATGCTTATTTGTTTATTATGTTTATTATTAGGCATTTAGTTTATTGTGCTACACAAGGATTAATCTTGTTCCCCTTCCCCCCAAAGCTATATTATTTTTGTACACAAAATTGGTTTTTATGAGGTAATTAGAGTTCACCTGTATTCACATGAGGAGATTAAGCCAGTGGTGTCTGCTGACTTTAAATGCAACTCCTGGTCATTTGAACCTGGAACTCAGCATTCCTGGAAGCATTGCCTGAATATCTGAACAGAAAGTTACAAGTTTCCCCCTGGTTTCCTGGGGGAAAATTCCCTTGCAGCAGAGAGGGATAGCTGAACTCCCAAGGGCTGCAGAAGAACTCTGGGAATGAGGATATTCTCCTGCTGCCAGTGATGGGCAGGTCTGGCTCTGCCCCAGCCCACAAGCCTACTGAAGTGTCCATTGTAACTGATCCACGCACTTCAGTACAAAGGAGATTAAATTTTCTTTCTGGTCTACTGAATATGACTCAGTCACTCAGCTTCCTTTTTTTCTTTTTTAAAAGTTTTTGAAGAGAAAGAGTATAAAAGCTCTGCCAGTCTTGTTTGCTTTATCTTATCCCGCACCCTCCTTCATATAAGACAAGCTGCAAAATATTCTTTCCAGCTTGTTTACCTGAAGTTTCACAAGATCCATACCATTTTGAAAGCCTAAACGTATTTAAGGAGAATTACTTTGTAAAGAACTGCTAAAGAATGCAAATAAACTTTCACAGTGGCCTGTAAGTACCTTCCTTTACCAGGTAATATTAGCACAACAAATACATTACAAAAGTTTGTCTTGACTGCCTTGTCTTTGGTTTTTCACCTTTCCAGTGCTGCAAAGAGAAAGCTATCCAAGAGAACCCTTCTAAACTTGAGAAACATGGCTAGGCATTGCCCAGAAAGGATTTATTCTCTTCTAGAAAGGTGACTGTAGGTGCATTCAGATATTTGTACACAATTCAAACAGAGAATCTGTTCACTGTTATTACTGAGCAACAAAGTTGTCTGATATTGCAGCTCCAGACTTTGGCCCAATCAGCCCAGCACAGCAGATGTTTCAGAGATACCCATTGCTAAAATAAACACTCTGCTGTTACTGCTGCTAATAAAGCTGCAGCTTAACTCCATTCTTACTGAAGGAAATATATTATTCTGTAATATATTATTCCGTAACTGATTTCAGCCCATTTCAATGTAGTCATTGTATGTTAAGGCACGATTCAACAGGGTTAGGGAAAGGAAAATCAGGATCTGCTACTTATTTGTGCCCTTCATTAGCATCTCAAAGTGAAGCAAAACAGTTTAGCAAAATAAAATATTTGAAAGTGTGTTTTTGTTTTTCCCATTTCTTCAGCTTGATGGGGATCTGCCAGAGCATTGCACTATAACTACTTGAATGTGGCCTCCATAAACAAACTGCTATTAATTTTAACTTTCTTAGCAATAGTATCACATGTCTAAATTGCTTTGGAGGCTTTCCAACTGATTTGAATGGTATCTGATCTTAATCAACTTTTCTTACCCTTATTCAAAGAGTTGGTATTGCAGCAATGTACAAATTTGCAAATATTGTGGCAGTTGTTTGGACTTTCACAAAGAAGAAAAGGATACATTTAACCAGTACATATTTCTAATTCATGATCTTCAACAAATCAGCATCAAAAAAATGCTAGTACAAAATCTAAAATAAAGAAAAATCACTGATGTCCTTTATGGCTATTCATCATTCTTGAATTACATCCTCACTTATCACTTAAAAGGCTTGGGACCTACTTTCTAAATGTCAAGGCCATTTCTCCATAATTTTCCTCTCAGCACTGCAGCTTTTCCTCTGGCAGTGATTTTCAGGCAAAGCAAAATTTTAAAACTACAAAACTAACAACAGCTGGTTTGGACCCTATTCTCTCTTTTCCTCTTTACAGACAACAAAAGGAGTTTGACTTACAGACAATTTTCTCTATCCTTATATATCCTTTATTACTATTTTTATCTCAAGACAACAGACTAATGCAGGGTAATGAAAGAAATAATTTCAGATCCTGTTGTAAGCAGACAAAACTCAATTCCCCAGGTTTTAGTAGAGGCAGGTAGCTAAAAACCTGATGAATTACTGCTGTATCACATATCTTTCTTAAAATTGGGAGAGAATGGACCAAAAGCAGCACTAAGAAGGCCGTTGTGATGCATGAGTTGGAAGGAAAAATAACTGCATTAGAAATGTTCCAGATCCTATTCAGCAGTGGAAATTAATGGAACATTGTCAATTAGCCTGAAACACTTAGCTTAATGTATTTGGAATTTGCATGATGGATGGTTTATGTTACTCCATAACAAAGCTCAGCACGATAAAATTGGTTTGTTCAACTTCTGAAACTATGTTCATCACAAAGTGAAACAAAGAAAAAATCCATATAACATTTCCCAAGGGTAAAGCTGGGCGTTTCCCCCTGCATTTAGGCTTTCAAACATTATCCAGAAGTAAAGCCCTTGCTAAAAAGCCAAAAGGAACAATCTGAGTAGCAGTTTCACAGCAGACACCTCCCAAGCTTAACTCACATGTTGTTTTAGGACTCTGAGGACTGGATTCTAGATTTCAGACCTCTGAGAGTGTACCCTGCTACCACACCTGCAGGAACTTCAGGTGCCTTCTGGTCATCACCATCCTGTTCTCTTCAGGCAGAGCCACCAGGTCACAAAGAGATGAGTGGCAAGGTAGTGCCACAAGCTGCACTGGGACTGTACCCACTGGGCAAAGGGTCAGCATCAGGAGCTGCTTCTCGAAAAGCAAAGGAAAAAATTCCCCCTGCTTGTAACTCTCTTCTTCCTGTAAAACTATCATAAGAGCCCACCTGGTGGTGGTACTTCTCCTGGACTAAATGCTGGTTTGTGCAGCAAAAACAACTTGTGAGTTTATAAAGAACATCTTGTGACCCAAATGCAAACATCTCGACAGAAGGTTGTTTTGTTTTGCTTTGTTTTTTTAAATTTGGGATACAGGGTACTTTAAAGAAATCCCTAGTCTTTGTAGCATCTCTAGACTAATTTAACATCAGTGTATTCCCCAGATGCAAGTTCAGCCATCTGTAAAACTCCCAGTTTTTTTGCTATGGAGCAAGAAGTCAAGTGCTTAACACATTTTAAGAGTATAAACTATTCATCAACAGGCAAGTCCTCCCTCAGGTTGTTCTTTAAGAAGCCATATACTAGTGCTGTTATAGAGCAGTAACTGCATGTCTTGTCTACACTTTTACAGGATTTACATTAGGAAAAGATTAATTGGAAATAAACCAAATTTGCATTCTTACACTTACTCCTGTTTTCTGCTGAAAAAAGAAATAACCTTCTTCTTTTGAACTTCATGTCAGCCCCTGAGAAAACCTTTTTCAAATCAAACTTTTTATTGAGCATTTGGCATTTTTCATTGGTATAGCTCCTCCCTTTTTCATAAATCCTGTCTTAAGGGTGAGATGAATTCTGTGCAGTTTCTTCAGCTTAGACCTCCCCCACCAAAAGTGGTCAGTGACCTGGAAATGATTAGAAAACCTAGAGAGAGCTACAGATGGTATTTCTGTGGCAGTCCAAAATGTTTAAAATCACTCTCCTCCCAGAGCCAAACCCAAACAAAAACAAATATAGCATCAGATGCCATCACATATATTGGAGCTGCACACTCAGTTTTTCACTTTTATTCATAAAATTGAATCACAATTAGGTTATGTGCAACAAGACACCTTCACCCCGTTAGGTTCCATCTGTTCCCTCAGAGAAGGAGTTGGAGCTAGGGGCGGTATGGAGTTTCCAGGGGATTTGTTGGCACTACCTTCACTCTGCTTTCCCCACAAATAGGATATGCCTGCAGCAGGTACAGAACCTTCCCAGGAACTTCTTCAGAGAGCAGAGAGAGGGCAGATGAGCAGGGACTGAGAGTGTGTGGGCTGAGCTGCTGAGTGAAGGGAGGAGAGCAGGACAGTTTTAGGTGGAGAGAAGACAGAGTGGTCCAAGGAGAAGGCAGATGGGCACACCTTGACAAGGGCTCTGCAGGGATGTGGAAGGAGTAGCTGGAGTAAAAGAGGCAAACACAGACACTGAAATCTAGCCAGCTTCAAATTCAAACAGATTAAATAATCCTCTATTCTTTTCATTTTGTTGTCTGTATACAATTAAAACATCAATTGTCTCACTTCCAAACAGGGAACTTCAGAATTATGAGTTCCTCTGGACAAGAGCACTGCTTCCAGAAGTATTTAGATCTACATAAATTTGGCATGGTTGCTGAAAAATTTATTTTTCGAAACTCCACTCCATAACCAACATTCATAATGTACTCCTTCCAAATGGGCCTGAAGATGACGATGGCACTGTTTTCTTAGCTGTGGTTTTGAATTCCATATTTAATGGTGACATTTATTAAATATTAATTGGAAAATGCATAATTTATCCCAGTGGCTGGCATAGGTGAATAGTTCTGTCACTCATGACCTCTGCTTGAGCACTTATCACTATTCATACTCACTCAGTCAGGTGAAGGTTTAATTTTATACCTCTTCATTGTGCCCAAGTTTCCCAATTGATTTGGCACCCACTCATGTTGGCAATCAATAGGTGCCCTCTGACCTCATCTGGAAGCCACCAAGAGCAGAGGGCAGAAGGAAAGCAGCCTCTCTCCCATTTTCATCTTTGGAGACTGAGTAGAGCAATGTAAAATCCTGCAGAAATTCATGGCTGAGGATCAGTAAGAACAGTTTTTATGACTGCATTAACCAGAATTGGTTTTACGAATGCCCCAGGTGCATTTCTCTGCTGAGCCAGGCCAGGCTGAACCAGCACTGGCAATGATTTATATTAATCTGTTTGATGCTGCTTTGAAAGCACTGACAGTGGTCACTTAGCAACTAACAAAGGAGTTGAAAAAGTAGTTTTACTTGAGCCAATCATTTCTTCTCACTTTGCAGTTACTGAGGTGTAGAAGACAATATGGGGCATGGATTTTAGAAAGGAATTACAAGGAGGTGAATATGTAAGAATTGACTGGTGCAAAGGCAGTCATTGAGCTGCAGATGTGCATCAGTAAACCCACAGTATTAACCTGAACAAAGCAAGAGAGAGATCTGTGAGCTCCCTGGTCAACAGGATCAGAACAGTGCAGAAAATTCCCTGGCCTGCTCAGATCCCTGAGAGCTTTGGCTTAGGTCCTCCTGCACTCCTATGCACTTTTGGTGACACAGAGAATATTATTTTCTTACATTAGCAGGTGATGCATAATATTCATATTGAATTAAGCACTGAAGTCAATGTGAATTAAGAATTTCCAGGATTTGATTAGGGTAAGATCCCCTGAACATGTTAAATAGGTATTAAAATCTCATCTTTAGTCTGTCTCTCTCTCTCTCTCTCTCTCTATATATATATATATAAAAATATATAAATATATATATGTATGTATGTATGTATGAAAGCATACAAATCAAAAATATTTCCATTCATTTGCTTGTAACTGCAGTTCAAATACCTGATAACTGTCTGGTAACTGTCAAATGAACAGATTAAAATTGCACATTTTCCTCATTTAGTCCCTTTCCTACAGCAATCAAGGAAAACACCAGGTAAAAGCCTCGCAGCAGAATTTCATTTACAATTCCCAGCCTTCAAGCTTTGGTACTACAGACACATAACAAATCTCAAAACCAGCCTGCTTAATAACAATTGTTTAAGTTTTAACTTTTCAAATGCTGCTATCTCCCAACTGTAAAGCAATTATAAAAGGCAACTGAGAATATCTTTGCAGACGTGTTTTTGGACTTGTAAGCAGTTACACTGACATAAACACAATGCAGTGCCGCTGAAATCAATTATATTTGATGGGCACAAAGTTGGAGAAGAATCACAACACTGACACCCAAAAGTTCGCATAAGGTACATCTTATTCAGCAAATATCAAGCATTACCTTAAACCTTTTTGATTTCCATTTATAAAATTTTAAAAATACTCTATGGTGCGTGGCAAAATGATCAGCTACAAATGCCTCATTCCCAAGAAGCCAAACAGTTCAATTTCATGAACTCCTTTCTTCAAAATTAACAATCAGTGGAAATGAATCGTGTGCTCCTAACTTAAAATGTCACAGAAAAATTCCTGTAATATCCATATCAAATGAATGGTCTGGGGTTGGAAGGATTTGGTGGTGATTTCAGAGTCACTTTCTGCAAGCTGAAATTGGAAAACCACCAATAGCAACAATTTTCTTCTTTTACTTTCTGTCATAATAGATTTCCATCAATACTGGATCAAGAAAATAATTTAAGTGCATCTATAATAAAACCTAAAGTAGCTGAAATATGCAAATGTGTACACAAGATAAAAAACATTTTCTTTTAAAAAGCATCTGAATATGTTCATTTAATTCCTATTCATCCCTTTGTGAAACCTCACAAATCTGGCCTGTAGATTTTGGCCTGGATGTTGTACATCACTTCTCAGAGAACTGAGAGCAGAAGGTGATAGCAAGAGTCCAACATCCTCTTCCACTTCTGTACTCTACATTACTAAGATATAAATAGAAAATTTAATATTTTTCTGAAGAGCATATAGTGAGCAGAAATGGGTTAACCACCTCTGACATACTCTGGTCCCTGACTTCCCTAAATCTTCTCATCTAAGACACAAAATATGAAATAGGCAAATGTAGTAAGCGATGAAGATCAAGGGAATAGGTATCAGATTTTAGTGGAGATTATCTGCAGGTAAAATTCCCAAGCAGAATGATCCTAGTGCTGAGCAGTACAGGGTTTATTTGGAAACACAGTCATGAGGAAGAGCTGCTTGCTCAGTCTTTGCAACATTTTGCACAGCATCCCAAAATGACCAGCATATAGATAAATGTCAGACAATTCCCTTTTCTGACCCAGAGATGGGGCAATGGAGAGGCATTTTAAAAACTTTTATTCAATTTTCAGTCTCATGAGAAGGGTGAGACAATACAGAAGTTATAATTCACACCATCACAATCAGAATCCAACTATTTCCTAATTACAATACACTGTAAGTGTTTCTTGGCCTATCAGCTTTAGCTACACCATGCTGTAAATGCCTTAAAGCCAATTATCTAAAACTACCCCTTGTAGGTCACATTACAATGCATCTTCCATAGTTCTGTTTTTCCAAAGTATCTAGTCTTATTTGCAAGGCCATCCTTTGAAACTTGTTTCTAGCTCCATTTATCTCTCAACAGTATCTGGCCTTTTCCAAGGCATTTCTAAATCAGCATTTCTTGTCTCAAGATTTGCATTCAGATGCACACTGTGTGAGCCTTCTGTCAGGCCCTGACAACCCTCTACAAATCCATTTCCCACAGGTAAACTAGGAAATGTCCCATAGTGCATCTGTAATCTGTCCTGAAATAAATGAAATATGTGAATTTCTCTGCAGTCTAATAGACTAAGTAGTGTTAGAATAAATACCAAATTCTTCTTAAAAAAGCTGAATCTCAAGTTCTACACCAGAATTTTCTACTCATTTATCACTAAGTGAAACTAATGTCTCTTTTTCTAGCTCTATCCGGCCACATCCCACACTGCCATCATCCAGTTTGCAGCAAAGGTGGTGGCAGAACTCCTCCATATGTCAGTGTGTGATGCAGCCCTGGGCAGGCAGTAGCTCCTCCTTCCTTCTGCTGAAGAGCAGGGGCTGAACCTGGCACAGGTAAATGCTGTATCCAGTTCATCTTTATACAAAACACCACTTAACATTGAATTTTTTTTTTTTTTTTTTATTTTTTTTAGTTAGGGTTAGGATGAAATGTGTGAGATAGTATTTTTGTTTGGATTTAGATGTTTATTAATTTTATTTATATTTTATTTATATGTTATTTATAGTTATGTATATATTATATATTTAGATGAGTTATCTATTATATATATTATTTATTTATATTTATATAAGTTGTGAATTTTATAATATTTTTTAAATAAGTTAAAAATGGAGTTGTATTTTTTTAATAAGGGTTTTAAGGATAAATTGTTTAATTAGGAAATTATACTTAAATTATTTCTACTTTTTACTTAATAACTAATTACATGTGGTTTGTAATCTGGATTTTTATTTTTAATTATATAAGAGTAAAAAATATGAAGAAGAAGATGAAGGATTAGTTACTACTTAAAAATTTTTATCTTATTATACATATATTATTATACACAAGGACTTTTAAACTCTTAGTTTTCTATCATACAATATTGCAAACTTTTATTTAAACTACATACTCATAATCTTAATTCTATCCTTTAATTCTAAAAACCTTTTCTACAGCCTCAAACCCAATACAATATTTTCTTAAAAATCAATATCCATCAATACAAAAAATCTAAAACTCTCAATAACCAAAATTCCACCTTCTGGGATTTTTCGAGTTTTTTTTTTGGCTGAGAACTGAACAATTCTTTGGGGGCTGCAAGGCAGCCCAAATGCAATCCCCCTTTCTCAAAATACTTCCTTTCTAGTTTACCTCCAAAGGGAGCCACAGGCTGAACTCTGCAGAAAAAAAGCCAAGTACAGCATGAAAATCTCATTTCAACCCTCAAGTAGCCCATGATTATACAGGATAATCCCAGATTAATCCCCCCAGTGCAGAATTAGCCTAATTTGGGTGAGTTTGTTCAAGCCATGACACCAAGAGTTGTGACCTGTATGTGCCAATTTTTGCCTGCCTTTGGAAGCAAATCCTAATCTTTTTTTTTTCCAACCACCAAGCCACAACAGATTCTGGAGATTTACCTCAAAGGACTGCTAATTAGTTGTAGTCCACCAAATAGAACACCGCCACCATCTCAACCTACCAGTTTTATGGGAAAAAAAGAAGATAAAACAGAGTAAAGAGCAGTTTGATGCCTATTAGAAACAAATCACACTCTAAACTACAGTTCATGCAAGAGTTTAATCAGCAGGGAACACAATGGCAAATAATAAATAATAAAATTAAGCCCCATGTTAATAAATATTAAACAATCTTCCATTTGTTTCAAAACAGTGGCTTTATCATCACTTTCACAGAAGCAGATCATTATTAAAAATATTGCTCTGAATTTCTTTAAAACTCAAAAAATACACAGTGCAGCTTATACCTTATTATATAATAGAATACTATAATATAGTATTAATATAGTATATTATTAAGATACTATATTAATAGTATATAGTATGATATAGTATATATTAGCATATATTATAATATAGCATAATATGGTATATTTTATTACTATAGTATAATATAGCATATTATAATATTATAATATAATATATAATAAGCTAAAATATATTACTAGTAGTACACTAATATAATAAATAAAAATATAATATAATATTACGAATATAATATGATAAATATAATAGATATGATATGACATGATATGATTTGATATTATATTATTTTAATGGGTTAGACATTGTGCTGATTCAACTGTTCCCCATCCCAAACTCATCCTGCTGCTTTGAACAGAGCTATTTTCACATTAATTTCAAATATCCTTTCTGAAGCAATCATTACAACATCAAATGAAGAAAAAGATGGAAGAAAAGTTCAGGCCCTCATTGATTTTGATTTAATGTGCTAGAAAGTCTCTCATGATACATCCAATGGGTGAGCAGTGATTGGATTAGAATTGGACTAAATTCTCCCAGCCAAATGCAACATTTGGTAGATAGTGAAATGGCATTTGTGAGGTAGCACTATCAGGAAAAAAACCACACACAAAGGAAAAAATAGGGGGAAATACATCAGGGTCTCTGCACACAAATTAATTCAATATGTTGTCCTCTCCATCTGCTTTATTACAGCAACAGTAGCTGAATAGGCAGAACTGTGCTTTGCTGCTCTTATCCTATTTTATTTTATATTTTATTTATTTTGCGGTGATTTAAAGGTCTGAGTTAGTGGACACAAGTAGCAGCACTGCCAGTAACTGTTCCGGCCTAAGTTTTATTCCTCTCAAACTTGAGAAAATTATTACAGTGGGTGCTCCAGATTTCCAAACCATTAAATTATGCTGACTCTCTACACAGCAGTGCCTTTCCCTCCATCCCCTCATGACTTTCACAGCACTGGTGCATATTTCTTACTATCAAGAGATTTACCTTATTTTTTCAAGCACAAATGATACCAACCACCCTTCCTCCCACTGCAGATGCCTCAGTGTCCTGGAAGACATGACTGGGAATCTGTGGGGTCGTCTCAGGGCAAAGCTGGGAGCTGGACACCTGGGCAGTCATCATAACCTCCCTACTTGCAGTCAGATTATTTTCTCCCTATTTCTGACTTGGTTTCAGGGAATAATGCCTATAATACAGAAAGAATTTAAAATATTCTAAACTCAAAAGGAGTTCTACAGTGCTCAAAGAAATTCTGCTTCCTAAAATTTTCTTATGCAGCTCCCAATAAACATTAAAAGAACATAAAGGAAGCCCAAGTAGATGCTGTGCTGGAGAGCCAAACAGCTCCTGCAGAGCTTGTGCTGCATGGCTTTCTAGGATTCTGCAATAAATAAATACAAGTTGAAACACCAAAAAAGCAAAAAGTAGATCATGTACAGCAAAATGCAATACAGAAATAAGGAATCTGGTATTTCACCCTAAGTTAGAAGAAAAGAGTAATCTTTGATCTGTTAACCCACTTGCCTTGATGATGAGCCTACTTTCTTGTTTTGAATTTTTTTCTGAACAAAAGTCCTGTTCCCCCAGTAAATCAAATATTTTTGAGTATGTTTTAATTCAGAACATTTTTGCCTGTTTTTTTGATTCACACCTCAAGTAAACAGGCTTGTTTTCATCATGAGTGCTAACAGTCCTCATTAACACAGCCTTTTACAGACTAAATACAACTCTCTGTTACCATTCAATATCATTTGTTCATGTTAAATAATGAATATAGCTTACCTAATGTGAAACAACTTTAAAATGTTTTATTACTCTATAGAGCTTTACAACACACTTAGGAAAAAAAAAATCAGGGATCTTAAAAATATATATATAAAATGTGATGCTCCTTTCAGTATGTATTTCTATTTAACCATTCCAATACTTCCAGCAAGAGAAGCCCACGATTATTTAATTAATAATAATTACTTAGACATAATAACAACAACAACAACAACAACAACTCAGGAAGCCAAAGCATTTTCATATGATGATATGTGCCTATGCTATGCTGAAAAGGTGGTTAAGAAATTATGTGTCTTGCTCACCATAACTGCTTCCATTACAAATTCAGTCACATCTGCAAGAATTTAATTTATTTACAGAAAACATCAGCACTTAGTGTCATTGCAGACAAAATGCAGGTACAGGAGAGTGAAATTAGATGGATTTTGCAAAAGAGTCCTAAGGATGAAGGAAAGAAGGGTTATGCCAACTTAAGAGAATGCAAGTGGTTCAGTGCAGGGCTTCTTCACAATCTGTTTTTCATTTATTGATGGGTCTGCAGGGAAAAATTCCCAAAAAACCTTTGTGAGGCCTCAAGTTAGCAAGGATTGGCAAGCAAAGCAGCTGCCACATTCTTCTGTAATATAAGCAGCTCATCCTTGCACACAGACAGGTTTTGGCTGCCTGAGCTCTCCCCAAGCTTGGGACTGTTGTGGGGGGTGGTGCCTCACAGGAGGTGATGAGCAATCACACCGATCAAACATCCCCAGCCTGGAACACCTCTGAAAGCACCAGTCCTTTAGAGAACCTTGAATTTCTGATAGATTGCCCAATTCTAATAGAAAAGTTTGTTCATGTTGTACTCAACAATCAAATATTCTTGCAATTCATTTTTTTTTCCCCACATTCAGAGTGGCTCTGCTGGAGTCCAGCTACTTCTGCCAGAGGGCACCAAAGAGGCTCCTCTTTTCTTTCTACCTTACAGAAATCAAAAATAAAGATTCCTCCTGGACCTTTACCTTCTCCCTCTTCAGCTCTCCAACTCCATGAAACTTTAATATCAGGTTATTTTCACAGCTCAGACCAGAAACAAGGTTTAAATGCTTTTTACCCAACACTAGGAAAGCTAAATAGTTTGTGAACAAAAGGTTGAGCCATTTTTATGAGATATAATTAATATTATTGAAGATTGCAAGTATTTGAGGCAGAGGTATGCTGTAATATATCTGCTTCTGTCTGCTTCTAGTTAATAAAACTGAGAGAACCAGATGTCTTTGAGATTATTGCAGATTTTCACTGCCAGTAACAATTACGCCACAGCAGGGAACTCATGGGGTAGGAGAGAACTGAAAAATTAAATTTAAAGTGCCTACAAACTAATCATACATTTAAAGCATACTCCACTGATATAGTTTTGAAATCATCATTCTGGCAGATCATTATTTTTTCAAAGAAAATACAGATATCTGATGAAGAGAGCTTTAATTAAAAATTCTTGGCAAGGCACCAAGGCTTAGTCCTTCAAAAGAGTATTCTTTAAAAGTTTAGTCTCAGGCCAAAAATTTCCCCACAGAAGGAAAAGAGAAAGGCATACAAAGCTCTTAACGTTTTAGGGAGAATCTGAGAGCATATGGGCAAAATTGGGGGGATTTTTAAAAAGCTCAAATTAAAAAGGTGTTTCTTACGAGAGAGAAGTAATCAGCAGCCCTCATGTTCAGAGACCACTCAAATACTCTACATTTAGAGTGGTCTTTGCTTTGAAAAATCAATGCAAATAGAGATTCAGCAATCTAATAACAGAGCATTTTTGTCTTCCAGAAAAAAAAAAAACCCACAGGCACTTTCCACAGGCCCAGCTCTGCTCTCACAGCCCCAGGGTGAAGTTAAAAGCAGCAGAGCTGTCAGTGGTGCTGAACTGATTTTCCCAAAAGCTCTGGGTCCCTGTCTCCAGTGGTCCAAATTACCTTAACTTCTTCTCGTGTCCCAACAGAAAAATGCTGTCCTTAGATAATTTTGTCTCTCATGTCAGATGCTGGGAATTTGTTGAGAGAGAGATTTCTTCTGTAATAATGGCCTTTCATCAACAGAATTATGCTGCCAGTTACCATTATAGAAAAAAAAAGTCATACAGAGAATCACAACAGCCTTCTATAAACCAGCATTTTAAGGATCACAAAGCCATACAACACTTCCATCAGAAATCTCTAGGAATTCTTTTTAGGAAAGAGATAATTAAGTTAATTTAGTTATAGTCTATGGGTACAGGAATTGGAATAACTGTATTTTACTTTAATGTTCCATTTTAGATGACATTTTTGCAGGGAAAAATGTCTTAGGAACAAGCCTTAAATGATTTTAAAATAAAAATTCACCAAATAAGCTTTGTTGATATTCCTAAAAGAATTCCTAAACTGCCCAAAAGAAATCCCCCAATGACCACTATCACGAAATATATAAAGGACAACTATTACTTGAATATATAAAGGACAACTATTACTTGAATTACAACCCAGTCCCTCAATACAGACCAGCATAGTCCTTCCCAAATATTCTTTGGTACATTCCCCTGTTCCTGCCTTCATAACACATTGATTAACATAGTGGCTATTTTTACAATTCTGATTAAGCAAAAACTTTTGGACAGTTTTTAACAAATGAGGCTTTTCCTGAGCAACAGGATTTGTTGCAGTGACAATAATTGCTGCTGTCATTTAAATGGATCAGGCTCAGCTGGTGCTTTCTATTAAGCTGTTACAAACTAAAATCTTTTTCCCATTTAACTTTTTGCTCTTAAGACACAGTCAAATTTCTTTCTTAGCCAGATCTTTTAAGGAAATGGGATTTATGCATTGAAACTGCGTGACTTATAAATCCATCTGCAATTTTTCCTCGAATGAATGGAGATGTAAAAATCCCCAGGTATGACAGAGGCCTTTGCAGTCCCCAGTGATGGTGGGGAAGGCTGCAGAATGGACTTGCTCTCCAAGAACAAAACATGGGGTTTTGTTTTCAGACATTAATTCTACCCATTACGAAGTAAATTGTGTTTTTAAACTTTCTGACCCTAAAAACTTTCATCACCAGATGAGGGCTTAGGAACATCACTTTACCACTCAAAGAGCAATTGAAATGCAGCCTTCCTTATTAATTCCAGGTATTTCCTGGAACCAGCTATCCAAAAGCATTCTGGCTGACTACCTGAGCAGCACTCATGGCTTCAGTTCAGCTCTCAGATTGCAGATTTCTGTCCTCAATTAAATGGGAAACATCAACAATTTCCTTTCAAAGCTGCAGGGTGCAAAGGTGACCCAAATAAACTCTCAATTTTGTTAAGCTCTTCAGATCAATATTGTATATGGACCTCCAAGAACTGCATCCACCATGTACTTTCTCGACAACCAGAGGACTTTGCCTCCCAAGCTCCTCATCCACCCCAATCCATGAGCACTGGATGTGTTTCAGTGCTATTTCATAGGAAGGTTCCCCCCTGCACCTTTTGCAAACAGCCCAAGCCAAAACTTGAACAGGAGAGCAGCACTGACATTTGATGCAATTTCATCACAAGGAAGAAAATAAATGTTCAGTTGAATCAGGCATCCAGGGACCTATCCAAATCATCACTGGAATGAAAATGACAGTGTAGCTCATAAACACCTAGATGCACTATTCTCCAAGGAGTTTCTTCACAATTTTTTTTTAAGAATGCAGCTAAAATGTGGAGTCTTAACTTCTTTTTGCCAAGGATTAAATGTGTGAGATGGTATTTCTTGTTGGGACTCAGATGTTTATTAGTTCTTATCTATGTTTCAGTCTCACAAACTGTGAGTTCTACAGCACTTCACCCTAACAAACTAAAAATGGAGCCCTGTATCTCCCTCTCTACAAGGACTTTTAAGGATAAACTGTCCAATTAAGAAATGACACCTAAATTATTTTTCCTTTTAACCCAATACAATAACCAACCATGCAATGTGGACTTTTTTATCCAATTACACAAAACCACTGAAACCCATGGAGAAGAAGGTGAAGAGAAGGACAAGTCACTGCCCTAAAACCTCCATCTTGCTTTATACATATTACTATATTCTGAATCCTTAAACTCAAAGTTTTCCCCCCTGTGATATTGCACCCTTCTCTTCAAACTCCACACCCACAATCCCAGTTCTGTCATTCCAGTTTGGAAGCCTTCTCCAAGGCCTCAGGTGAAATGCAGTGTTCTCTTGGGGGTCAGTGCCTGCCAGCACAGCAACTGAAATTCTCAGCATCAAGGGTTCCAACACTGAAAGAGTAATTATTCTTCAAATTTATCTTTGAGTAGGGTTAACAAATTCTGTCACAGACTGTAAAATAAAAATTCCTCCAGTTTGCCCTCAAAAGTCAGAGGAAAAAAAAATGTGTTCTCATATGTGCACACAATACCAACACAAACATAAAATGGGAGAATGAAGACAAAAATCACCAGAACAGATAGAGCAGCTCTTTAAATTTGCTTTAATTGCAGCACATGCTAATTCATGGATGCTTACTAGAGGAGAAGCCCAGTTTCCATTGGCCTCTCAGGATTCAGATATCTGAGCCCAAACATGATGCTGCTGCTTGTAACCCCTGCTATCCAACCTCTTCTGCTGCACACTGCAGCCATAACTCAAAGAAGGCAGCAAAGTGACATCCAGCATGGTCATTTTTCCCACAGAAAGTACTGTCCCAAGCCAAAATGTGTTTGGAAAAGGAGTTTAACATCCATATTGAGATTTCCAAAGTGTTTTTTCCATTACAACCAGTAAGGAACAGACTTCTGAGTAAACAGTTCTAGCTGTGAGCATAATGGGGCCTATAAGAATCACACTTTTTATAACATTCCCATATAATATCCTATACTGTAATAGAGACTAAAATTGTACCAACACTTAGCTTGAGGAACCTCTACCTTAATGCTAATCTGCCTCCTAGAGGTATCAGTATCAATATTCAAGTTATTAATAATGTTCACAAACTTCTGCTGACCTCTAATGCCCAGGAACACTCAGGATGGCAGCTCTGTATCCACAGGTTTGAGATAGGGCATATTCAGCCCCAAATAATCAAATATTCCTGTACCACAAACTTCACCCCAGGGTAAAGCTGCCCACAAAAAGTGATTTTTTTCTTAAGTAGCCTAGTACAGAAATAGAGGAAGTCTGAGGCATTAACTTCAAACACTTAAGAGCTTTGCCCATGCCAGCAGCAGTTCTAGATGCTAACCAATATTTAGTTAAAAACTTGGGGGTCATCTATAAGAAGACTAAAAATGACAGAGTGTAAATAAATACATTTAAATGGTTAAAGTTTCTTATGAATTGATTAAACTCAGAGAAATAACATTTACTTTTTTTTCATTTAATTAAAAAAATATTTGTGCAGCAGCAGCAAAAAGTCAACGGCTTAATATAGAAAAAATAAAATTCAATATATCTGAAGCCAGGAACATTCACTGCAGGGTTGTTCAGAATACAAATTAAAAAATGTATTCCTAGCAGCACTTCTTTAAGCCTAGACACTGTATTTTGCTCACTCTCTCTCACACAATTAACCTGACAAAACATTAGTGGTTTTGTAATCCTCCATGGTTTCTTTATGTACCAATCTATTTCTTGCTATTGGCAGTGTGTGAGGCCAGTAATGCATGTTCAAAGGAATAAAAGCTACATTTAGAAGCCAAAAGGAACAAACTGACAAGGTGAAAAACTGCAGCTCCAACAGAACTCAGAAGAACATCTGCAATGTGGAACAACAGAGGTCATCCTTGCTGGAGTGAGTGGCAGACAGGGGAGCAGGAAGCAGAGCTTACAAGGAATGAGACTGATGCCTAAAGTTTTAACTTTCATATTTTCCAGATTTTGTACTGCTTTAGTATGTAACTCTGAACTTCATATCAAGTGTTAGCAAGTTCTCGTCACAGTCTAGTTAGACAGAACATTATTTTTTAAACTTTTTGGGCTGAAGCTGCAATGGTGTCCTTGGTTCTGGGGCTGGAAAAGTAATGAGTTGAGGAGAACAAATTGAGAGGATGGGATTTATTTTTTTAGATTAATTCCCTTATTTTAAGCTGGTCCCTACAGCTCATTTTGATGCCTAACATTACCACCTTCCTTTAGCTTTCTTTTCCCAGTTTTTAGGTGATTTCTTTAAACATCCTCCATTTGATTTAATTTTATTTCTGCTTTATATTATCTTCATTTTCATACTAATAACACATTTCTGAATTTACTCTTCCCCCAGATGCCTACATTATCTCTTTTATCATGGAATTTATCTTTTCATCCTTGAATCTACTGATTTTCTCTCTTGTCTAATTCCTTTTTGCTTTCTGAGATGTAGCCTGACCCTTTTATCAGCTGTTCCATCACTTTTCTATCATTCTCCTCTCTCTAAAATGACTCCTGAGAGACTGCAGTCCTGAAACAGAGATCCCCTGAAGATCATCAGTGTCTGGAGAAGAGAGATTACAGTTTTTGATATCAAAAAACACCCTCTTTCAAGGCTCTTCCCTCTTACAGAGATTACCAAAATTTCACAGCACCATGAGAATGGCCTGCCATTGCACCTGATACTCTTTTGGGGTATGTGAGGACTTAAACTCCTCTGTGACTTGAAAACCCAAGTAGCTAAATGCTGAGAGGGGACTTATTAGCTTCTCCCAGGACACAGGAGAATCAAAGGAGGCTGAAAGAAAAATAAAAGCATTGAAGAAAAATAAATAATAAAAGAATAATGAATGAATAAAAGAAAAATTAAAAGAAAGTAAGAAAAGAAAGAATGTTTGTCTGTCATGCTCAAAAGCCAGGCTGCATGGACATGGGAAAGCCTGCCAGTCAAATGGGCACGATGAATGTTGTAAATAACCGGATAATGGAATTGCAGTGTGCAGTCACGTGAAATGTGTTTCCAGCTACAATAGAGCCAAAATTCAATAACAAGCCTCAGAAGTGTCTTTAAAGAGAGCATATTTTTGAGATTACAGTGAGTTATGGCTTTAACCAAAGTACAAAGAGAAGCTTTTTTGATGACTTAAGGTACATATTAAATTATAAATTTTTGGATGTCAATGAATATTTTCAGAAAATACCTTCAATATCAATCAAAGTAGTGCTGCATTCTGAAGAGATGCTATTTCTCATCATAAAATCACTCTTAATCCTTACCATAACTTCCACAACTCAGCTGTTAATCACTGTGTTGTGACATATATCTCTCTGTATGAAAGGCTGAAGTGTTGAAAGAAAACAAAATAAAAATCACAGTTAAATGCATAGCTGAGCAGAGATTTGCTTTGAAATATCCCCACTTGAGGTCTAAACACAACTGCACTTGTCAGTTGGATTTTTTCTCTTATTTCATGGCACATAATGGCTAAGAATCCAATCCTTTCAGTTTCTCATCTGGCTGTTCACTGTTAAATCTTTTAAAATGTCACCCATAGTAAACTAGGGATATCGAGATACCACTTGCTACAGGACACAAAATACCATTTGGCTATTTGCAGCTTCAAACAGAGCAAAGCCCAAGATCCACCTTGGGCACTGCAAACTCTTGCCAAAAAGTTAGGAACCATTGTTAGGTTTTATAAAACTAGGAAACCTAAAAACAGAGTAAAATGTTCATCCTGCCACTACCACCCAAATTTTCTGGGGAGAAGGAGGCTCTCCCAGTGTGCCCCAAAGCCAGAGCTTGCCAAGGAGCCTGCTCACCTCCCACCAAAGAAAAGAGGTCCTTACAAATATAATCTTGGGCCTTGTTTTACACCATGGAGTCTGGTACATAAGACAGAAAAAAGAGAATTCCTCAGAGAGGTTCAATGCACTTAGAACTTCACAGTCTGAAACATCATTCAGTCTACCCCAAAAGCCATTGAAGGATCGTGAATTTTAATGATGCTCTCACACACAGATCTACTTCTTCACACAATTAAACAATACTACCATAAAGGCCCCATTAAAACTGCTTTCTCTAATCCACTTGTGGAGATAAACAGTTGCTAATAATTCCTTTATTCTATAAACATCATCCTAAATTTCTTCATATTTCAAAAACTGACCCAGACCTTTCAGGATATACCACAATGAAATTAGGGAAACCATCCACAGCACATTCTGTGTGTGTGAGTCAACATCATAAAGTTGTCACTGTTAAATACTCCTGACTTTACACTAATGGTCATAAAAATTAATTATTAAATGAGAAAATGCAGGGATTTAATAGTATATGGTAAATATTTACTTTAAAGAAATGTCTCAGTATTGAGTGTTTCAGAAAAGGAAAACATATAATGCTAATCTGACATAATGAGGAGTATTTTAGGATATGGGATTAACATTTTACCTGGAAAAAAAGCATTATTTCAGGTCTTTTTGCAGTAATTTCTGTCCCCAGGATCCATACTATGATTCTTTTGTCTCTCAGGCTGCAGTGTGCTTTTAAATATCCAGTTAATTGAGAGAAAAGTTTTCACTGAATATTCTTTGAAATATATGAAAGCAATTCATGTTAGAAGACAATTTTTGATCCATGGATAATTACCCACAGTACTCCCAAGGGGTTGAGTCTCATATACAAACAAAAAATGACATCTCTTTACTAATAATGGTTAAGAGCATACATTGATTTTTGAGTAGATTAACTGACTGGTAAACTGTTGGTTTAGACAATGAAGTCCCACCATGTGGAGAAAAACATTCTACATACTGCAGCTATTTTCTCACAACAATTACTTCCAGGTGAGCAATTACAACCCTTTAAGTTCCATCCATAAATTTATTAGGATTAGGAAAAATTACATTGTAATATCTTCAGAGAATTTCCCCACTGTTCAAACAGTCTTGGCACACTTGTAGCTAAACATCATTTCTAACATGGACTTCTGCATTTCTACCTGTTTTGCAGCTAAACCAAGGAAAATGTTTATTTATATAAAAAGCTTCCTTGAAGTTTCATGATGAACAAGAGGAAAATTATGTTACATTTTTTTCTCTTTGCACTCAAACTCCTTAATGTATTGTGTTTTGAAGAGGCTGTTAACCATTGTTACTGCTGCCCACTGGATTTTTCAATTCTCTCAAAATATTCTATTTACCATGTGCATTATTGCATACTCTAGACACACAGGGCACGGTCCTGACCCAGTGATCAGATACAGCAGAGCTGAAAGGGCTGCATAATCTCCCTGTAAAGCTGCCTAATCACTGCAGAAACTCCTGAGCATGTAATAAAGATCCCCTGTGAGCTGTAGGAATAGGATCTGTGGCTACTGCAAAGGCTGAAGCTTCTCTAGACAGCAACTAAATGACAAGAGGAAGAAGTTACACAAGGTACTACAAGGTCAGCACCACCAGAGGAAAGAGAGAAGGAAAAAATATAAGCTCAAAGTTAAATCATTGCATTTTCTTCTCCAATACCACCTAATGTCCATGCACACGATTTGAGAAGC
Source organism: Haemorhous mexicanus (assembly GCF_027477595.1). Taxonomy (NCBI): domain Eukaryota; kingdom Metazoa; phylum Chordata; class Aves; order Passeriformes; family Fringillidae; genus Haemorhous; species Haemorhous mexicanus. The sequence goes on from NC_082346.1 coordinate 9,056,442, forward strand.
AGTTTCTTGTTATTAATCCCTCCAGGTGTTAATTATTCCACTGCCAGGTGTTCCCTACCAGGTGAGTGCTAACTCCAGCCCTGGGAATATGTGTCCCAGCTGTGCAAGCAACACAGCTCAAGGCAGAGCTCCCTCCTGGAGGAATGTCTCCAAATATAACATTGTGGAGGGCATAATTGTTTGCTTATAACAGAAGTAATTTCAGCTGCAGCATTTAAAAACTGCACACAAAAAGAAAAATCAAAAATCTGCCCCCATCTTTCTTCTGGAGCAAACATGAAACTGGAAGAATTAAGGGTAGGGGTACAGAAATCCACTTTGCCTGGGATTTAAGGCAGACAGTGCGCCCAGGGAAGGATCTGGCTGAGGTGGAGGAGGAGGAGGAGCCATTTAACTGAGAACAGGGCAAGTAGTTATAACACAAAAATATGAGCTGTGGCACAAACACAGGGCTGCCACAGGCCCTGCTCCATGAAGCAAGCATACTTATAGCCCTTTTCATCACTAAACCACCTCCTAAAGCAACAGGTCTGCTGAGGAAGAACATTCAGCTGTTATTTATAATGTAATGCACAGGGATTTCACAGCCAGCGAGAAGTCATTATACAATAATGAACTTAATTCATAAATGCTTTCTGTCTTTTTCTAGAATGGCTGTGCATACATTCTATTTTCATCAGGCATCTGAGCAACCTTTACAAAAAGTTGCACACCCCACATGTCACTCAGGGGGAACCTATGCAAACAGCATTTCACCAGGGCCAATTTCTTTCTTCTCTTTGGAAAAATGTCAGATAACAATTAGACCTCTCTTGCTCCAAGACAGGAGATGCTTCCCAAAGTTTACACCTGAATGGTTTTCCTTGGCAGAAGTGACACGAAACAACTAACCATTAAAACCTAAGTTACTTTATGTGTATTCTTTCTTGCCCACAGCACTAAACTACTTATCCAGTATAAAACCATGGTGCAGCTTAGAATATTTTTTCCTACTTTTGGATACCAACCTTCCAAAGAGAGAGGCATAACTTAACAACAGCCTAAAAGCATGGTCCTTTTAAGATCATAAATACAGAAAGAGCGCTTGCTACCCTTGGGGGTGCCTGGAGATTTCAAATGTAGAGTACTTTTTTCCACTTCATCTAAAGTATTTTATAGCATTATCTGTTTTCACAGTATCTCTTAAAGATATTTAAGTTTCAGCATGCTTTGCAACAGCCAAATGACAGCTTAGCAGGGGATTACCTGTTCTCCTCTCTGTTGGTTATTTCTCCTCCTCACACAAAGTACTTACTTGCAGCGCTGTGCAAATATTATTGAAAACTTTGCTGCACTGCAGCACCACGGAATAGCCCCAGCTCTGGAAACCATCACCAGACATTCCTCCTGGAGGATTCTTAAGGGGCTGGGCACAGCAGCCTCACTCCCAGAGTCAGCAGGATGAGGCCCTGGGTGAAAGCAGAGGCTTTGCCCAGCATGGAGAGGAGCGAGTGGCACAGCTCATGCCCAAGCAGTGCCCTGGCACCCCAGAGCAGCACAGTGAGGGACTGGCTGGCAGAGCACAGCTGCTCATGACAGCTCTCCCAGACTCATCTGACACAGAGATTAAACCTGTGCAGTGCAGAATAATGCAGAAAGCCATATGCTTCTTTCTATCCCCAAACAAAGGACATGATGATTCTGAAAAAACCCTTTTCCAAATCTGCCTGGCTGCTGGATGAAGAATCATTCATGAGGAACTTCTGGAGGCTCACAGGTAGTGCAAAAGCATTAGAGAGAGCTGCAGAGTTCTGCATGAAGCCCATAATTAAGCAAGCTAATGATCTGAGATGATGATCCATGCCAGAACTGGTTTGAGTTTATTTTGAATTTGCTTTAGAATTCTCAAAGAAATGCTTTGCATTAGTGGATAAAAAGCCCTGGTAAGTCATTTGTGCTTGCATCTGATAGATGTTAAATGCCTCTCAGAAAGCATATAAGAAGTCCCTGAAATGCTACAGATTTTTACAGCCAGCATTTCCTCCAGTTAACATGTCCAACCAACAGCAAAAATCAGAGAATAATTTTAAGGTTGAAAGGGACCATTTGGGCTTTATCTGATCAAATCCCTTACTTTCAAGCAAACAAAAGTCTGTAAATCAGGACCCTGGAGCAGTATTTTCAGTCCAACCATATCTTTTGCAGGACTGGAAACAATGACATGCACAAGTCTCAAACGTGGGTTTAAGGGCATAAGATTTTCAGCCCCAAAAATGGGTTCATTTCATGTGGCAGTAGTCACAGCAGCTCTGGCCCTTACAGAAACAGGATATGGAGAACAGCTGACATTTCGCTCACACAGACTGCATCACCCAGCTCTTCTAAAACTCTCAAATGCCCTGATTTAAAGTGTCCCAGCTGTACCTCACTGCAGCAAGGGCTCAGCTTTCCCCTGGGCTTCCCTTTGGCCCTGCCACCTTGGGGGTGACATTTCCAGCAGCTCATCCTCCCCGGGTGAGCAAGCGCCTCACGCTGTGGGTGCTGTGCATCGGCTCACGGGCTCTGACCCAGAAAGGGAGAGATGAGAAGGGGCTGATGAGATAAACTGTGCCTGTCCCCAGTTCAACACCAACACAGCCACACTGCACTCACAGCATACCCAGCAAAAATATCAGTTCTTCCTGAGGATTTATTTTTGTACAGCGTTTCCGCACTAAACAAACACTACCGATGGAAACTGTGTCAACAGTGCTGTTGGAAAATGTTAGACCAGACACCCTGATCACATCTTCAAACTCCTTTTTGTTCTTTTTTCACAAAAAAAAAAAGAAGCTGTTGGGATTTATTTGCCATATGATTATTACCTCTGTATTAATTTTTACTTATTATTTGGCTTAGTTTTAATTTTTATTGAAAGCTATTCTAGGTGGAAACATTGTTTTTTGAATAGTTATAATGGTGAGACAGAGTATAAAATAATGTTTTCTCTAACATCTCCCTTTCCCACCTAGATGCTCATAAGCAGGCTTTACTTCCATTAGAATATTCATGGGATATAAATAATTAAAAAAGCATGAAAGCTGCTGCAGTGTAGGTAGAAAATTCACTCTCCTTGCTAGTTCTTCACTTTCACCTAACTTCCTTACAACTGGTACAATAACTTGAAGCAAAATCTGTCCTTTGAGAGAAACTTCTAAGCAGCTAACAATGAACTCCGTCTTTTAAATCCACACACTGCCACAGGATATTAATGTAACAGGCCCATCCCTGATAATGTACATTGCTGCCTATTAAGAGCAGGAGCTGGGGAAGTTAAAATGTTTTTCAAAATTAGGTAAAGGAAATTTTCTTTTTGTGCTTAAGCAGATGGTATGCACAGAAAATTTCAAAACAATCTTTTTTCCAGTCTCTCCTAGGACAGTTCTCTCCCCACCAAACATAGCTTGTTTTCCAAAACATTGTTTTCATTTACCTTTCACTAACTGAGCAATTTTCCACAGGTTCTTGAATTTTCTTTGAGCCTTTACAGATATCACAGAAGAAATGAATATTTATGTTCCAAAAGTTATGGCTCATTATTAGACAGTATTTCCCCCCAAACTGTTGAGGTTTATTTTAGTAACTAATCAGCAGACATATACATATTGCCTTATAAAGCATCACTACTCCATCTGCATAAATAATAGTATATAAAGCATTCTTGTAAAAGTACAATTCAAGGTGCATTTACTAACATTTTGTGAATGATTTAAGTTTGAACTCTTTCAGCTGCACTGTAGGTTTGCTATTTATAGAAACAGGAATTAAAATAACACAGCTTTGTTTGGAGTTTAATGTCTATGTCTCCTTTACTAGCCACAGAATTTTCAAAGCAGCTACCAAACACGTGAATGAAGATTTGAAAAGATTGGAATATTTCAAAATTCCTTTTTATAAACTTATTTTGCTTCATGAAACTTTGATTGATGTACCCTCTTCAAAGTACCAAATTGCTAACAGCTACATCTTTCAGAAGTAGCTGTTAGCAACTTAGTAAGTTTATTTATGTTGTGGGTATTCTTTCTGGGAGATTTCAGAAGTTGCCTGTACATCTAATTCTCTAAACTTCTTTTGGAAGACTGCTGGTGAATGTTTTTGCCATGTTTGACTCTTCCCTGGCAGATTCAGCAGAAGAGGATATGCTATTTAGTAAGTTAGTCATCTTGAACATCTTTGCCTTTCAGAGCACAGAACATTAAACTAAACTAAGTTTGCACTGAAAAGGACACCAGGGTTTCACCAGCAGAGTTTTACAAGATGCAGTCAACACTTTACATTATTTGTCCTTTCTTCAACTAATGTTTTGACATTATATTGCTACAAGAGAATCAGTCACCCACACCTATTTTTAAGCTATCCAGGTTTAGAAACGATTCTTCCATTTCTATAAATCAAACTCTTTTAAACATAGCAACAAGCAAGTGTATTATTAATTCAATCTAATAAAACAAATCTGCTTTCAAAGCAGTGGCCACAATTAATCAGTTAAATGGATGAGAATGGTTAAAAACCAAACAAAAAACCAACATCACAAGAAAGATTTGCAATGGGCTTGTAATTTCTTCCAAATGTTTTGGGCCAGCCACGAGGCCTTGTCTGACTCAACTCAGCTGATTGAAGTCCCCAGGGCATTGAGTTTAATGTACTAAAGTGCACACTTAGCATGATTCTGACAGTACTCCTATGCCCCAAAGCACTCCAAGATGCCCCAAGTTCAGGGTAATATTCAGCTGGAAAGTACTGTCAGCTATCCTGCTCCATGCCATCCAGAAAGAAAAGGCAACAAGCCCCAACTGTTAGCAGGAGTTTGGGTTGTGTTTAGATTTTAGAACTAAAATATTTCAGACCAGTTTGTAGAATGACAGAGTCCCAAACCCATTACTTATTGTGGAGTGGTTGTCTTCAGGGATGTCTTCAACTAGACCAGGTTGCTCAGAGCCCCATCTGCTTGCTCCTGGGTTTCACCACCCTCATTGCACAAAACCCCTTCTTTATACCTCATCTGAATTGACCTCTTTCAGTCTGAAACCATCATCCCTTGTCCCATCACAACAAGCAATCCCAAAATATCTGTGCCCACCTTTCAGCCACCCCTTGGGTACTGAAAGGCCACAATTAGGTACCTCCAGAGCCTTCTTTTCTATAGCCTGAAGGCTCAGCCTTGGCAGGGACTGTTTTCTACACTCCCCTAGCTCAATCCCACTCCTCAGCCCCAAACTGTGAACTGTACTCCACATCTTGTAAGCCCTGAACAGAAGGGAAGGGTGGGAAGGGTGCCAGCTTCCCTCTGGTTAACACAGCCCTGGTCACAGCTGAGCAGCAGGAAGAAACTAGAACATACAATAGGATGCTACATTTGTAGTACATTACAAACACACATCGTTGCTAAACCTTCAAAAATGCATTATTTGAAATAAAGCTAGAGTTTGTAATTAATATGAGCAGTTACATTGACAAAAACACATAGAAGGCAATGAAAAAAATCTGACAGACAAAAGACTGAGCAGCTTTTTCCTCTTGGGCATAGTCTTTAATAAGAGAATCAGTCAATCATTCTTTGAAATTCTGCTATCAGGACAAACAGAACATGTCTCCAGGAAATTTAGGATGATGGTGTGTGGAAAACGAAAAAAAAAGAAGCATTTTGAAAGTATTCATATCTCCATCCAGCATTAAACAGATGCTTTTATAAGCCTTGAGCTGCAAGGACTGGAACAAGATGCTCTGGGCATTCTCTCACCTCCCCTGTTGAAATCCCTGCCAGTGTTAATACAGGTAACAGATTTATGTTCTTACACTGAACCAAAGAGGCTTGAAACACAATGGAAGATTTTTGCAATGCTTATCCAACCTAATGGAAATTCACATACACCTCAAAGGAAATTTTACTGGCTTAAGACAGAAGCAGTGTAGAATGTGGTTTAAGAACATTTGGTATTTTCTGACCATTAAAACATTCTGCCCCACCACAACAAACTCATATTTTAGAGACACGTGGGCCCAGTGTCCTCACCAGTTTGAGTACCAAAAATGGGCTGCTCATAAGTTAAAATGTACAGAAATTATGAATTACTAAATTATTCCTAGTCACATTATAAAGCATTGCTCACCTGCAGGCATGTTTTGATGGTTTCTGGTGGTCCAGCAAGTCATCGTTGGACTCTAAAGACACTGAAGATTCCTGTGCAAGTCAGCCTTGAAGGCATACATTTGTCAAATCTTGCACATGGAAGAGAAAATAGTGAGCGATAAGAAGAGAGAGAAGCTTTCAATGCAGAATAGAAGGAAAAAAAAACAAACCAGTAGGGGTTTTTTTCCTAACAAGACTCCATTACATAATTATATTTACTCAGAAAAAATGTAGGTATTTAGAGTGATAACAAAATTACAAAGGCAGTACATTGCAAAATGCGTTTCCATAGCTATTGCAGTGTTCTTTCCCAAGATGAATTATTAACATTAGTATGACTGCATTTTTGAAGTCAGGGATGTGGAATCATGAATTCACCACCAACAAGACAGAGATGCTGCACACATTTGCAAGGAACAGTCTTAAAATGGTGGCAAAAAAACCCAACAGCATCTTTTGCTTGCTATTGTGAAGAGTTATGCCTCATCCTACCAAGGAGGAGAACCGCATGATTTTATTTCTTTCTAATCCAGGTAGTTCAAATTTGCAATGAGAAATACTATCACCAGTTATTTACAAGTGGGTTGTACAGAATCTCCCTTGCCAAAATTATTCAGCAGATATGTAAATAATTTTGAAAAGCATCTGGCTCAGAGTTACCAGGTTCTGCACACGGATGTCACTTTATGCAAATTATCCCATAAACACGTCAGTATGTTTCAAAATAAGACAGAGCAATGGACAAACTGTTCTAACTCAACCAGTTGTGGCAGATGGCAGGATGCAGGATGTCTGGAGCCTGCCAGATCCATGGCTTCATCTGGAGAGGACAGCCTTCGGAGGAGTGGCATGTGACCACTATTTCCTTTCCCCCACCATCCCCTTCTCTTTACACCTTCTACATCCAAATCCAGTAAGTGTTAAAAAGATTAAGGAATGAAAAAAGGATATTTGGACACAGGCAGTCCAGCTAAGGACATGTAAATGCTCTCCAACAGAGAACAAGAATATCTTAGAGGAAAAAAACCCAACAAAATACAAGAACCAAGGTGGGTTTTCTTGTCTAAGATAATTTGCTTCTGGCAATCTGCTGTTTTGAAGCCTCTTGAACATTAGCCTGGGGATTTTTTCTCCATAACTCTATCAAATTTTCTTTCTGAACTCTTAGTTTTGTTCCCTATTGCATCCTGCAAAAGTAAATCTCACTTCTCTAATAAACTATTTTAGAGGAAAACCAAACGAAAACAAAACATCTTCAAGAGCTCAAAATTTTTGTGGTGACAGTATTGCCCAGGAATTTCATATTAAAGCCCCAGGAAAAGCAGCATTGCCAACCAAAAATAAAAAATATCATAAATTAACATGGAACATCTCAGATTAGAAGTCCTACAAGGATCATCAAGACCAAGTCCCTGCTGCTCTCAGGACTACATAAAACTAAACCACAAGACTAAGAGAAGTCCAGACATTCAATGAATTCTGGCAAAGCTTGGTTATGTTCCATATTTGCATTGCACATCTATACAGAACTACTTCAGCATAGCCTTGTTCAGAAGACAAAAACCTCCAGTTATTAACTCCAGAGATAGAAGTTTTGTAGCTAGAGCCAAAAAGTTATGGTCTTTTTCAATTTTAATTGTATTTTTCCCCACATGCACTCAAATTATGCATATTTCTAAAACACATGCCATTAGTGTCCAGCACAGACCACTGATGTAATAAAAACCCCCTTTCACACTTAAAAACTTTTAAGGACCCCTGCAATGCTCCTCATTCCATGGCTCAATAAATTGCAGTACAGATTAAAAATTATAGGATTAAGAAACAAATATAAAGAAACAAAAATATCATCGAGTAGTTATTTCCCAGTAGAGTTTTTCAGCTTGCATCCCACACAGCTGGGGCCAACAGCTCAAGAGGGAGTTGGGCAAGATGAAATTTTTCCAAGGACTTTGTCTAATTTGAAGTCAACATAGCTATCATATTCTATGTTTTAATTCCTGCTTCCTGAATGTCTGGGAGCAGCCACTTCTGCTTGATTCAGAAATTGCCTTAAAGAAATGGGAAAAAATAGAAAAAGAGGCTAATTTCATTGTAATGAAGAGCAGCACTTTATTTTGATGACTTTCAATTTTTGTTGTCTCTTTACTGCACACTGCACCCAACTGCCTGCATGGGAAGGTTTGATCTTGATATTACAGCATATTTTAGGAAAGTCTTTTTGGTATTCATTAAAAACCAGGAAATTGTCCAAGTATTTTAGATATTTCTCCTGAGTCTTCAGCAAATGTTCTAATATTTAATTACTTTTCATATTTATGTTTGCCTAATGGTGGTCTATGTGCGTAAAACAGCTCTACTGGAGCTCTTCTATCATGTTCCAGGAATGCAGTGCTCAGATTTGGTCTAAGTAAAACAAATAACAAAAAACTTTATCCAAATAACATTTCTCATGTAATGATTCCTGACTAGTCTTGATGAATTATAAAAGTCGCAAACTTACTCTAGGAGATTTGTGTAAAATAGCAAAAATAACTACACTTGTTGCCACATTTATTTTCACATGGCAAGGCAAAAGAAGAAGCTGGATGCTATGTTAACACACTGGCTGTTTCCCAGCATCCTCTTGAACATCTGTTGTATCTTCCCCCTAAAAAATGCAAGTAGAATCAGCACTTCCATTGCCTCTTACATAGCAACTTAATCTAGCATTTTTATTACCCAAAAATGGATTCTAGCAAACAGCCCCAATATCTTAATGCATCAAACACTTCTCTTTTTAAACCAATGACAAAGATAAATCTAATATTTCTAAGAACTAGAATATTTTCTAAGTTTCTGTAAAACTTACAGAACCAACAGGTCAACAGTATATGCAACAATTATTAAATTATCTTCTGGTACTACAGTAGCCACAACAAATAAACTGAAAGAATTATGAAATTAGTTGCTTTGTTTGGAAAACCACCCCAATGGAATCCTGGTATCCCCAGTAATCTAAGAAAACAGCATTTGTACAAAGACATTGTTTTAAAAACCCAGAAGTTTGGGAACTGACTGGTCATTTTAGAATTTGTTTAACAGATTCTACAGCATCAAGTGATGAAACTGAGTAAGAGGGGATGACTGAAATAACATAAATATATTTCTTTCAGACAATATTAAAACTTCATATGTATCCCTTCGGATCATGTTAAAAATGCACATATGCCCAAGAGACCTTTAATCTATGAATAGTTTTTAAAAGTCACCAAGTTTTAACAGAGTAAAAACCTTTCCAGACAACGAGGGCTTCCCAATCTGCCTTTCCTACACATAATTTCTATTACATAGGGAACATGAGAAGCTCTGCATCACATTTTACATTCTAATTAATTTCAACTGTATTCACCTCGAGCATTTTGGAAAGCGAGCTCACTTGCAATCTTCCTGGAAAACCTTTTCAGAGATATGCAAAATCTCTCAGAACCTAAGTATTAGGCTAATCCAATAAAACACCCAAAGCATCCCAACTATTCAAAAAGTTTTCATGTGGAAAATTCCACCTCGCTGATAAATTTCTTCATGTAAACTTGACTCATGTCAATAATTCACAGCATTATGCAGGAAATAGTTTAAAAGTTCCAGGGTTTTTTATAAACTCCAAAGAAAACTGTGCATTAGTATTAGAACAAAATGTTTGCTTTTATTTTTCAGCTTCTTTCCCAATTCCCTCTGGGTGGGATAAAAATATTTCAAGCCAAGCTGCAGTTAGTTACTAATATAACTGTGCTCACCAAAGAAAAACAGATTCATTAAAATACATCTAGCTGTAGAAGTCCTCCACAAGGCAAACATCTATCATCAGTCATAAAGTGCTAACTTCAAACTGAAAGCAGAGCAGTATCACACAAACTTTACCTTCAGCTGAAATTCAAATTATCATTTCAGTACTCTTCCAGTACAGAACACCTTTTAATTCCATTTTCGATGTTGCTTTTTTTCTGCTGTTGAATACTCACACCAGAACCATGGACACAAACTGCAAACTTTGCTAAAAAACTTAGAAGCATAAAGCTAGAGTTTTATCTGTAAGGGAAGGAACATCACACCACCTACAGCCAGTAAAGGCTTTATTAGCCCATCTCAGCTCCACTTAGTGCACCCACTCAGCTTTCAGGATTATTCCCAATGGGCTAAAATCCTGATAGTATTAGTCAGAAAAATTAAATTAGTCTTTACCAAATCACTTTGATATAAGTTATTCCAGGGCTCATTCGTTCAATCCTGAACCATTAAAATGCTTTAGTACTGACTGGGAAAGAGTGAGACAATTCACAATTGATTTCCATGCAAGCTAAATTAAATTACATGGAGTTATATGTCTAGTTCAAAAAGGGCAACAACAAGGCAATGCTGTGTGCTTTATAGAAAAAAATCTCTAATCTCCACTTCCTACAACAGTCTTTTCCATAAAGAAAAATCCAACTGATACAGGCATCTAGGTGCCATGATAGTAGTTTGTAGAGATTTCTTTCTTATTTATTTTGGGAAGCATTTAGTGAAAAAATTTGGGGTTTGATATTCTTTCCCAGAGTAGCCTAAAAAGATGAGACTTTATCTTGGCCTTGTAAATTCTGCATATAAGACTTCATCTGTGGCAGTTTCAACTTTATTTGGACCATGTACAATTTACATGCAGTCTTTTGCTTATTTTTGCTTTTTCATTGTAAGCTTCCATGGCATTGTCCAGCAGCCATGCACTTGGCTGCCTTCAGATTCCTTACTTTTGAAAATATCTCCCCAACAGTTCCTCAGAGTTGAGCACCAAAACATGATCTAAAAACCTACAAACACCACATTACCTGCCCCTAATGGGGATCCCCAGAGCTCCACCTTGGCCCTATGCTCTGCAACATCCTGAATGACATGGACACAGGATTTTGGGAGATACTAAGTTGGGAGCTGATAAAAAATTGGGAGGAGCTGTTGCCTCCCTTGAGGCAGAGGGGCCCTGCATAGAGACCTTGATAAATTAGAGGCCTGGGCAATCACCAACTGTATGAATTTTAACAAGGGGAAGTTCTGGATTCTGCACCTGGAATGGGCAACCCTGGATGTACAGACAGACTGGGGATGAGAGGCTGGAAAGCAGCACCAGGGAAAGGGACCTGGGGGTCCTTGGCAGGCTGAATGTGAGCCAGCAGTGCCCTGGAGCCAGAAGGGACATCAGGCACAGCATCACCAGCAAGGCAAAGGAGGGGATTGTTCCACTCTGCTCTGAGCTGGGGCAGCCCCACCTTGTTGTGCTGGGGCAGTTTTGGGTGCCACAATGGAAAAAAGATATAAAGGTACTAGAGAGGATCTAGAGGAGGCCTTGAGAATAGGGATGGTTTTTGAGGGGAAGCCATGTGAGGAGCAGCTGAGGGCACTGGGTCTGTTATCCTGGACAAGAGGAGACTGAGATCAGAGCTCACCACAGTCACAACTTCCTTGTAAGTGGAAGAGGAGGGGTAGGCATTGATCTCTGCTCTGTCACAGGTGACAGGACCCAAGGGAATGGCCTGAAATTGTGTCATAGGAGGTTTAGGTTGGGTATCAGGAAAAGGTTCTTCCCCTAGAGGGTGGTTGGGCACTGGAACAGGGTCCCCAGGCAGTAGTAACAGCACCAAGCCTGACAGAGCTCAAGAAATGTTTGGACAATGCTCTCAGGCACAGGGTTTGACTCTTGGGGTGTCCTGTGCAGGGCCTGGAGTTGTTCTTTGGAGATACTTGTAGGTCCCTTCCAACTCAGAATATTCTGTGAGAATAAAAATTGAGAAAAGTTTTAGACAGACATATCTTTCTACATTTAGTGCTACTCAATTTGTTATCCCTTGTTATATTATAAGTCAGGAAGAAGAAGCAGTAGTAACTTTTTCATATAAATAATAAAAGACCACCCCTGTGCATAATTTAATCATCATGCCCATTTGAAACTTACTGATGTTAACCCCAGAAAATACTGCAGAACATTAAATGCTAATAGAAACTCATGTCTATTTCTCCATGGATAAATTTACCTAAACACACAGAAATCCCTTAACAAGATTTGCTTTTCACAAAAAGACACAAAGAAGTTATTTCCTATTTTTGTTTCAAATTACAAAAAGCTTCCCTTCAGCAGAATCAATGTAGCACTGAAAGTTGGGCTCCAGCCATTACTGATTGGGACACATGAAAGTTACCAAAAATCAGGTCCTGAGCTGGGAAGTCAGAGAAAGAATGCATCTGCAGACTTTTCCAATGCCAAAACCATCTTGCCATCTAACATGTGCCACACAACTCACCCAAATACCCAAATTCACTCTCAGATCCAGTTTTCCATCAAACCATTTCTAGCTCTACAGCAAACTGCTCAAAGCAGAACACAACAGAACCTCTAAAATTCAAAGGACACAGCCACGAGATGTTTGATGATGAACTGCTGTTGGTGGGCATGGGGACAGGAGAAAGCCTGCTGACCAGGAAAAATCAGGAAAAGAGAATCAGAATGCTGCTGGGAGCAGTGTGCCTCCAACTCTGTCATCACCAACAGCCTCCAAGAGCCCAGTAAAAATAAGAGCATACAAGAGAAGAAAGGAAACACACTGTACCAGGCAGGCAAGTCTTCCTAATTTTTAGCAGCTCAGAAATTTAACAGAACAGAGCAGCCTTGGAGACTGAATTTTCACAAGAGACAATGCGGATTGCATGTTACACTAATTACAAAACTGTTATTAGTAGTGGAGAAATAATCTGCCAGTTGGACAGTCTAAGCCCACAGCAAAGGGCAATGTGTGAAAGAGTCAGCTCTAGAGGCACATGGAACAGCAAAAACATAGCTGCAGTTCTGGAATGGTGCAACACACTCCTGGCAATTAAACTGGCTGATCCTAAAGAAAACATTCCGCAATGCATCTGAAGAAAAAAAGAAAACATATCCTTTCCCACAGAGATTCACAAGTTCTGTGTGAGTTTGTTCAATAGGAGGATTTTCAGGATTTTTTCATTAGCACATGATTCCTCTGAGCAGATTAATTTGATACTAGATTTTTGGTCACCTGGAATCTTCTCAAGTCAAAATCCATACCCAATGCACTGCTCTGCTCAGTCCCAAAAATGGATTTGTTCTAGTTGTCATAATAGTCAAATACAGAAGCAAACCTTGTGGTTTCCCCTCTATAAGGAAAATAGGGCTTAGAGGAAATGAGGAGTTAAGAAGCTCAGGCTTTTGCTGTAACCTATGTGACATCCCACAAGTGTCATGTGGAGAGGAATCAGAGATGCATCACAAGACCAAAAAGTGAATTTTTTGGCACAGCAGGAGCAATTCTCTGCCTTAGAGTACATGCATTACACTGTATGTATATGTACATACTGTACTGAAGAAAGTTCCTATTACACTGCCATCTTTCTAATGCCTGAAGCCAAATCATATGGTCAACAGTTGTGCTACAGATCAATTAGACTCCCTGCAGGTGGTCATTTTTCCCTGCACTGAGCACTGCAATGTACAAGAAATAGTCTGGTAAATAAAATGCTTAGAGACTCAATCTCCTAAGAGCACATCTGTCTAATTGCTACTTTTTACCACAACTCCCTTAGGTAAAAAATCACTTGTCACACTATATCTATCTTTTAAAGTAAATATACTTCTTCTATTTTATCTGCTAAAAGTGTTGCTGACCTACAGTTAGTGGACTCTTAGCAGCTTCCTGTGTTCTTCCTCCTTGCAGGGCAGCACTGGTAACTCCATAATAACAGCTGCTTCAGTGACATAGATTATAAATGATTTCTTTATCAACAGAAGTCTATGTTTTATAGAAAGACCATATTCCAGAAAGCTTTTATTTAAAGCATTTGCATAGAAATAACCTTGCACTGAAGACTGGACAAAAGACAGAGAAACTCCAAAAACTGTCAGGAGCAAGAGGCGAAGGGAACATCCTGCAATGCTTTGATTTCTAGTTAGAATGCAAGATGCTTGAAGCAAATAGTGCAACTGAGATGGTCAATTAAGAGTGCTGTGATTGTTCTTCTACTGTAAGACCCCCTCAACCTTGCAAAAGACAGAAAATCATTACAAAATCATTAATGCTTCAGTGTCTAGGTAGCTATCCTTTGGAGAAGAAAAAGCTTATTTATATCAAAATACAGATACGACTAGAGTAATTTTATCTTCTGGTTTCCAAGGAGACAAGTGACCTCTATAGACTTTGCCTAACAAGTGTATCAAAGTCATATCAAAGCAAGTAAAGCCTTGAAAGCCATAAGAAAGTAGCTCAATGCAGAGAAAATCTGCTGCTCAAACCTGAAATTTAACAGCTTGGGTAGTTTGCCAGCACAGCTTCACTGTTGGTGTCGCTTCCCAAGATTCCTTTTAACAGAGCACTCTCTGTAATTGGTATTGCCAATCTTTACTTCAAGGCAAAATAACAGGCAGGAAAGGCTCCAACATGGCAGCACAGAGAGTATATTACAACCAAAAATAGGGGCAATAATCCAACTTTATAGCACTCATGGGGCACACCTTCCTGAGACCCCAAATCCATCCTTTCACAACCCATCAGCAACGCCTTGAAGCCAACATTTATGTTGTGTCAGCAATTCTCTATTTCAGTGCTCCAGAATCTCTGGAGGATTCTGCTTTCTTCCTCAGCCAAGCTCAGGAAACCTACTGGAGCCCACAGGATGTATAATCACATTTTCAATGCCTTCCTAATCTACAAAAAGCAGATTTGTTTTGGCAAAGTGCAGTTAAAGAGATTCCCTGTCTTTCCCCACGTCCCTGTTGTCACTCACACGTTCTCAACACACTAGGGAAACACTGAACCAGCTTTTTCTTGGAGAAATTGCTTCAAGTTTCTCTAGTTAAAGTTTAGCATCCATCCCCAAGAACCTGCACATATTTTGGCTTCCTTGAGTGGCTCACCCTCATTTTCCTGCTATTGCTCTTCCATTTGTTCACTTCAGGCAGAATGCTGTAGAGCTAACATGGAGATGGTGAGCTGCAGGACTTCAGGGTGCTGCTGGGAGCAAGGAGCATGCCTGGGGAAACTTATGACTAATTTCAGCCTGTTCTGATCTAGCTCAGCTGACAAAAATAAAAGGAAGTAAAAAAAAATCATTAAAATATATGAAAACCCTAGACAGAAGGTCTAGGTTGTAATTGTGGAGCAGATTAATGGGTTCTCTGTGGTAATTCCAAGATCAGCTAAAGAGCCTTGTATTTCTTGTGGGGTAGGGCTGGGAAAGTGCCCTTGAGAAATTCACAAGTGTTGGTGGCAAGTTCCTGCATCCTAAAAATCTACCTGGGCACAGGCTAGCCAAGAACTCAGGAAAAATGATGAGGAGACAGGAAACAGATTCAGGAGACAGAAAAAAAATCAGGTGGAAGAAACTGTTATTTTAGACCTGACTAATAAAGTGTTTGGGAATATAAATGTGTGAAGGTGTTTTGAATGAGATCATGAGAGACAGTGCCAATGATTCTGCAGAAAATAAGAAGTGAGAAAAGCTGAATAGGAGCAAGACAGCTCCAGGTTAAACTCACAGGTGCATCAGATGAAGAGCTATGCCGACAAACATGGGGGAAAAACACCTCATGTAATGCCAGAATTGGGGGCTGCAGTGTGAAATAGATTTGTGGAAAGACACAAACAGCAATAAGAAACAAAAAAATAGACCTAGACAAGTACAAGTCCAGGATTTCTCCAATAAGACAAATTACAAATGTAAAAACTCCCCACACACGTTCAATACCTTTTTTGCAATACCTTTTTTGCTTACTCTTCAGAGAAGACTAAGAGACCAGATATTGAGCACAGAAGAGAAAGCAAAATGAGGAAAAGAGTTTAAAACCACCAATTCCCAACACCACAGAAAATTCCAACATACACAATTGTTGTGGCGTGAAGCTATATCCTGTCCCTCAGCTGTGCCAACTTCTTCCTTCCCTTCCCCCTGCCCTCTTCCTAAGTGCTGTCTGTCAAGTTCCACATTCCAGTAAAGGCATCGTGTGATTGGCAGAAGTTCAAAAGATGCTTCTCAGACCTGGGGTCATTGGCCTGTGTCCATGGCCTGTGTCCAATGTCCAGGTGCCATTGTCCCCTGAGACCCTCCCCCTCCCTCTCACCTATCCTCTCCCTCCCCACTCCCTGTGGGCTTAAAAGAGACTGAAGCCATGCGGTTTGTATTCTGTTGGAGTTGTTACCGAGATTCAGAACTCTGTCACCCTGGAATAAACTCTGGATTTAACCCTCCGTCGGAATCCGCTCTCTTTCTCTTCACCATCGCCTGAACTTTTTCCACTAGAGGTAAACTGAGTTTCTACTTTGCTTGGACTCATTCTGAGTGCCTAACTGCCAGCCAGCCAAAGGTGTCTCTGAGGTGAAACATCCACAGCTGCTACCTTTGAGCACTAGGGCTGGACCAGCCCAGGCACGCTCCACCCGGCAATATTGGGATTTTTTATTCCAATACACAATGATAAGGATACCTTGCTGGAGAATTGATCTAGTTGTTCTATTCCCCTGGATCCTGCAGTTGAAAAAACAAACAGAAGAGAAAGCAACAGAAGAAAACCCACATTGCAAGGGCCTGATGAATGCTCAGGTGCAGGGCTTTAATCCACTACCAACTCAACAGCAGAATTGTCACTCAGGTTTTTTACTCACTGCTATTTGTGATGAGTTTTACAGGCAATCAGCTGTAATCCAGGCTTCTTTCTTCTACAAATTTCTACATTTTCACATCCTTTTGTTGCCATATACATACTGCTCTATCATATTCTACCCCTTGACCAGTCGAGAATGTCTTACACTCATTTGGTTTGTAATTCTCTCCCTGTTTGCATAAAGGATGGTCTTTCACTTTGCATGGGGCAAATAAAAGCAGTACTCAAAGAAACTTATTTTTAGAGGAAAAAGTGCTGAAGTTACCACTTTTTGAGCTTCCTCATCTCAGAGGTTCTCTGAGAAATTTGCGTAGCTCATTCATAGAGCATCTCCCCGGTGCTGCGAGCTCTCATTACAGTGAGAGAAAAGAAAATGAATCAGAAATCAAGTGTTGAGCATTCACAGTCCTGCGCTTGCTCCTCCTTCTCCTTGGAAGCACAGCCTCACCTAATTACAAGGCCCTCAGCACTCCCAGCTGTGTGGTACAACGTGACACAGGAGTGCAGCATCCTTTCAGAAGCAAGATGAGAAATACAGGCCTCCCACACTGGGAGATCTGTGGCAGGGCGTTTTCCAGAATTCCTGTGCTGATAAGCATTTGATGATACAGAAGGTTACATAAATAGACAGAGAGATGAAGGTAGATAAGAAAAGATGTGACAGATTGACAAAGACATTTTGGGGTACAAGTCTTACAGCACAGTCAGCAAAAGCCCAAGGCAAAGTGGTATTTTACTAAAGTAAATCACATAGCATGGAGAAAGGCTAAGCAGGGTTATCAAACCTTCTCTTTTCATCAGAAATAAAAAAAAAAAAAGACTGCTGCTTACAATTTAAAGAAAGGTCTGACTATTGTGAACCTTAGCCATGGAATTCTCACTAAAACTGCTGCTTTTACAAAAGGTCCTCTCTCTCCCACTGGCAAACAACAAAGCATTGGACTGTTCAAAAGTCCTCAGCTAAAAGCAAAGTAATAGATTCAAACCCACAAGTATGTCAAAGAGCTAGAAATCAAAAAGCTGCAGTATAATTTGGCTGAGTGTACAAGTTTCATTTTTTTACTACAATCAAAGCCCTTCAAGTCTGTGCCCTTTGTGATTTATCAGTAAACAGGTGACTTTTATTTGCTGTTGCTCAATCTTAATTCGAGGGCAGTAAAGGATCTACTTTATCTGCCACAATGTAAGCTTATTATGGAACTGGCTATTCTATCTGTAATTTATCATAGGAGAGCACAGGGTCCCTGCAGCAGGAAGTCTTCCAGTGGCTCACAGCTGCTGGGTGTAAGCGCTTAGCTTGACATCACTGAACATCATTGTCTTCAACCACCAGCCTGCTGATCTTTCAAGGCAGCAGGATGCTGGCAAGGCCTCAGTACTCAGAACATCTGGAGCACTCCAGGAATCTTAGGTGTTGCCAGCCTTCTTTTACTCCTCATATCTTTTGAAAAAGAGTTTAAAGCTGACAATAACTATGTGCATGCAGTTAGCCTTGATATAAAGCATTTCCTGAAATCTCTTAATAAAACAAATAAAAAACAACAGTTTTCATTCAATTCTGATAAGATCTCATCCAGTCTGAAAACTCAAGATCTTAAAACTGATTCTGAAAATTCAAGACCTGAAAACTGATTTTTCCATCACTGATGTTGTATTAGTAAACTGTGTTTATAGATTCATTCTAATCCAGGTTTTCTGCTCCCAATCTGCTTTGACAACATCAACCTTCCTACCTAAATTCTGCTATTTACAGGTAGGATATTGCATTAAATTCACAGTGATTCCTTTGTAAAATTGATAAACTTTTCTTTTCAAGAGAGGATATCTTTTATAAATATCCTTCTTCATCAAAAGGGATAAATATTTTTAAAATTCTACCATTCAAATGGTTGAAGAAACACACTTTGGCAGCTGCCTAGAAACATCCCTTCCTGAGAAACATTGGAATGCAGCAGTGAAAATGCTCTTGGACTGAATTTAATCTATCTGAAGAATCATGTGTACAGCTTTTTTGACAGTCTCATGGTGAGGAAGGCTTCACCACACACATCCATGCTGGCTCACTTGGATGGGAGCCAGGCTGTCCAAGAGATCTGCTACCAGGGAGAGATCATAGCAAGTTGACACATTTTTCAAGAGAGCACAGCACACAAAGTACTCCCTGTGCTTCTCCTAGAGAGAGGCTCTCCTTGGAAAAATCTAGCCAAAAGGGAAGGCTGGGGGTGTGTAGGGAGCTTGAGCCTTTCTCCTTACACCCTGAAAATGTAATTTAACGCACAGGAAAAGGCTACACATAAACCCTGCTAGTGCTATTAGTGAATAGGACAGCTTTCTGTAGAAGAATAGCCATCTCTGAGAGTGAAAATGTGTGTATGTATACTGAGTTGCTCATGTAAATGCATTATTTCAACAGGCTTGCAATCAAAATTTTAGTATGATTTCTCCTGCTTAGGTATAAACTCAATTTATCTACCAAAGTAAACACAGCATAGAAATTAACAGTTAGATATTTCCAGGCTAGAGGTGTCAAGCAGAAAGTCTGAAGTCTAGGAAACAGAATAAAGAACTAAATTCAGTAATCCATACACAACTGCCTGAAGGTTGGGAAGAAGAGCAGGTGGACTAAATAGTACAAAGGATCACCATAGGAAAGCCTGTAAACCTAGAAATTTTTTTGGATTAGACCTCTATTTTGGACAAAAATTACTTGGCTGGCTGCCTAGAGAATCAGGCTGGCATCACTAGGCTAGATTTATTACTTGGAATAAGGCTCAGACTATGAACAGGCATCAGGAAAGCAGGGACTAAAGCTAAGATGATGCTTGATTCTAGCTATGATAAATGAGAAGAAAAGCTCTCTTTATACAGGAATTTAATCTGGACTCATTGCTCCAGCTGGACATCTTACAGACAATGGTTTTCCAAAATGTAACTCAAACTTCTCAGTTTCAACCTGAGTAAAAGATGTATCTTTCTTCCATCTGATACAATTATGGTGTAAGCACAAGTTATTGATTTATTAATGATTTATAATTTAAATGGGAAGTGCGAGTCACATGGCCAGGGATATATTCAGGGATGAAGGGAAAAAAAATCTTCAGGACTAGATCTTAAAAGAGTTTCTAGCCTGGGAAGAAAAATGGTCACAGCTGAGACTGTAGTCAGGGATGGCTCAAGAAAGGAGAACTCATGAAGATGAAACAGGCATTAAATCATAAAAGACAAGCAAGACTACAGGTAAAACTATGTTAAAAATATATAAGTAAGGCAGAAGCCACACCTGAAATATAACTTGTACCTATCCCATTTTAGCTCTGTGGGTCTTAAAAAAATCGAGCAGGCACTTGAGCCTCTCCCAACCCCTGCAGAATGGACTGTGCCTTCCTGTCCTGTCCACAGCACTCACTTCATCCCTACGAACTCTTCAAGACTCAGCCCTACTTTCAGCCTGGCAGATGCTCCTGAAATGAGAGGTGGAGGAGCAGGGCTAAATGAGCTGTCACTCCAATTCAGGCAAGTATCAGCCAGCCCTACAACTACACTGGGAGGCAGCTTTCAGGAGAGCAGAGAAGCAGAGTGAGATGAGTGCTGCAGGCTGAGAGCCTTCCAGGTGACCTGGGGACGGTGGACAGAGGTGTAAGCAAGCAAGTCCCACTGCCAGGCTGAAAAATGGAATTTAGGTTAAGGATAGAGCTTGGAAAAGCACAGCATATGCAGCTGAGTGATAGAGCTTGACATGCTCACACAGCTAAAATAAGAGCTTGAAGAAGCAGGAAGCAATGCCATGTCACGCCTTCTAAAACTGGTGTGAGACTCGTGGGTGCAGCTTGGGCTGTGGCTGGTCAGGTACAGAGAAAGTCCAGAGGTGAAAACAGCCATGGACTGTCAAAGATGGGAAATGAAGACACAGGAATGAAACCACAGAGGAATTATTACTCCTGCTACAGCAGGTACAGAGCCTCTGGCAATAATCCAAAGGAGAGGTTAGGCTCATTTAAAGTTGGGAATGCAGAGCTGGAAAGCTGAAATTGATGGTGATTGTTTAAAACCTCACACGGAAAAAAATGAAGACTGGAGGGAGAAGAGGGGATTTATCTATCACTCTGTTTAAGACAGATACCAATTTATGGCAACAAAAAAAGGCTGGATTTAGAAATAAGAGCCCCCAGAAGGCTGCTATTGCTCTTTGAGTGCGGAGCACAGCCAATTCAGTTTGCATTTGTTCAACAGCATAGGCTCTGTCTTCCCAAAAATCAAGTACAATGGGAAAGGTCTAAAGGCCTGACAGAAACATCTGCCATCGAAGACTAAAGTTTAGACTCAAGCAATGCTCCACACAAATATCACACAAAATCAGTATTTCCTAAAAGAGCAAGTAATCACCAGCAGTCTCCAATAAAGTACTCTTCTTTTTACCAGCTATCGAGGTCTCCATACATCATAAGTAGTGCAGGTGGTGGAAGATCATTGGTTCAGGTTTCAAGTACTACCCCTCTGGAATTTTTAAGCATCTCTTGAAAGGCAGACCTTGTGAGGTTGAAGTAGTTACAGGCTTGGACTAAGAAGAAAAAAGGGAACTGCTTGCCTTGGAAAGGAAAACAGAAAATACAACCGCTTTGAACCATTTTTGTTTTAGACTCTGTTAAAGGATGTCTGGCATTAAGATCTGCAGGTGGTTACACAACACCAGAGTTGCCTGTAATCTTAGGATTCTGTGAACTCAAGGGGATGATTGATGCATACTTTTGTTCAGTCAGAGACTGAAGAGTAAGTTAGCTTCAATTTGGCTAAAATTAGGTTAGTTATGGTCACCTCTCTCATGATTTAGTAAGGTTAACAGTAAGTAAACACACAATAATAGCCAGCTGTTCTCTGAAAATGCAGATTTTTTTTGTGCTTTGCAATGAGAAAGAAAAAAAATCATGGCATTTGTAGCACCTTACTTTTCAGAAAGAAAATTTCTATGATTATTCATGGAGAAAAATAAGGAATTACAGAATTTCCTTAAAAAGAAGGTGTCATGGTTTGGGCCTGGAGCAATGCCAGTGCCCCCATGAGAATACCTCTTTCCCTGGTATCTACTGTGAGATGTGATCAGAGACAGAGCAGAGTAGGCTCCACCTTAAGAATGAAAGAAAAAAAACTTTATTAACCTAAAACTACAAGGAAAAACACACAGAACACAGGATGAAAACCTTCCAAATTTCCTCCTCCTCCCCCCCACCAAATTTCCAATTCAGTTACCACCCCTTAGATCACCCACTCTCAGTCCAGCACCACCCTTTAGTTAATCAATTCTCAATTCCTCGAGAAGAGAGGAGTCCCTCTTGCATCACAGACTTCAACCAGGAAACAGTCGAAACTTCTCGTGTTTCCGTGTCACGTGTGGCACCGCTCGGAGAACATCTGCCATCGTGATCTCTTCCTTCCATGTCCAGTGCTCTCACCACTGCACATGGGCCAGAGCTGCTTCTAGGGTTTTTCCCTTTCAGGATGCTTTGTCCAGTTCCAAAAAAAGAGCACAGTCCCTCTCCTTTTGGGACACCTCTCCTCCCCAAATTTCACCCCCTGGGGCTGAGGGGTCTCTTGAACAGAGATCATCTTCCTCTTCTTCTTCTTCGAAGACAGAGGGCACCACCACCACCCTCCTCACCCGTCGTCTCTGTTCACACACTTTCACATCACCGCACTCTCCTGGCTCTGAGCCATTGCCTCCCCCTAAATGCAGTCTCTGTGTCACAGGAACTCAAGGGTTCTGTCATGGCTATTCAAGAAAAAATTCCAGCCAAAGGCCACTCCAATCATCTCTTCCCACCTAGGATTCTTCTCAACTTCTCTCAATGTCTTTCACTTGTCCATTTCTTGCTATCTCGCTCTATCTCCTCAACGTCAGGAAGAATCAGCATTTGCAAGGTTTCCATCGTCCCAAGAAGGGTTAAAAGTCCCAGGCTCTGCCGGTTCGGTTCATGAACTCCCATGGCTGGCTGCCCTGCGGGGCACCCCCCCCTTCTCCTTCACACCAGCCGCCTGTGCAGCTATCACAGGCACAGGCTGCTCTCCTCTCTCCCCCTCCGGGGGGGGGGGGGGGGGGGGGGAATGGGGGATGGCTGCCTGAAGCCCTCACAGGGCTCTTCCACCCTTCGGCCCAGGCCTGGCCTACCTCCCTCCGGCTGCATGGCTCCCCTCCCCCACCCAGCTCGGAGCCAGGCAGGGGAAGGTCTGCTCTCTTCCAAGACCAGAACCCAATGAGAGTTTCCCCTGGGAGTTCACAGCTTTTAACCCCCTGTGTTCTCAGAGGCATATCCATGCCCTCAGAGAACAAACCAGGTGCCAATATTAAAATCTGAACACCGATTGGCGTGACCACACCATCCCAAAAAAAACCTCATTTCCTCTCAAACCATGACAGAAGGCTGCCAGAACCCTTTAGATTTCCACATACAGAAGCAGACACAATGATGACAATCCCATACTAAAGTTTCCCTCATTAATCTGACATCACATGAGGATGTTACAGTATCAGGATGTTTTATTTCTTTCTCTTGGCATTTTCAGTTCTTCTGATGATCCACCCAAATTCTCTTCCCTCCCCCAAGCCCCTAAGTAGCAGCATTCTCATTGTTTTATAAGCCAATCTGCTGCACTGTAGTTAAATACATCTCACTGTTTTTAATTTCAGACCAGTTTCTTTCATGGTTCCAATGCTCTTAGACTAACAGAGCCTCCTCTGTATTTCTCTGTGTCACCCTGCACACTCTCTTTTCTTACTGGTTTTATTCAGAGTTGATGCTCAGCATCTTTCAGAACATAATCTTATTTTATAGACATAGGCTCTAATAGCTCCTTAGGGTTTGTCTGGTTATTGTTGTTTGCCTGGGATGAGCACACAGTGCTCCCAAGGTCACTGATGTGGCACCACAGGGTCTGTCCTGCAGCACCTGCAATCAGCAGCAAGGAGGGATGACAATGACCAGAGGAGAAGCCTTCACCCCATGACACAGAACATCTGCTGAATCTGCTGGACTGTACATCAATGGGAATTAGCCCTCCAGCAGCTCCCAGAAGGAGGGAGGCTACAAGACTTAACAATTTAACCATACCTCCAATTATCTTTGCTGTGTCCAAAGTAGAACTGTATTGCCCCAGACAGCCCAGCCTCTCTTGAGTTCAGCTGCTCTGAGTTTAGGAACTTCTCCCACCTTTGCAAATACAACCTCTCCTAAAACAGCCAGTGTGTTATTTTTCCTAACCTCTCCTCATTAGGCTGTTGGCACCACTCTGGGAGATATCAGAGATGGCTTTGAGAGAATAAATGTTAAGGGCAGGATGGTGCAGATTTGAGATGGGAAAGCCCAATTTTGGTAACAAGAACTACACTGCATATTCTTGATATCAAGTATTCTTTCTGGTAAGTCTGCAACATTATCTGGAAGGGAGAACAGAAGTCCATACATTATTCCAAGAAAGCGAGATACAGCGCCACTCTTATGCTCACAACATAACTATAAGAAAACTATTTTATGGCTGCCCATAGTCAAACATAAAATGCCTGAGTAGAGCCTGGAAATCTTACCAAGTGCAATCAATGAAAGACAAAATACTGAAAACCACCCATTTCCCACAGCCATATAAAGATATTATGAGCAAGACAAAGAGTACTAGAAACTATAAAAGTAGGGCATAAAAAGATACTTGAAACTGTTTCATTTGGAACCCTGGACCCTTTTATTTTTTTTTTTTTTCTTTCCTAGGGTAACAAATATTATCATACTCCAGGGATCCAATTTAAAACAAAGAAGCAAAAACTGAAAACGGCACAATATTTATTTTGTTGCCTTAGCTCTACAAGGCATACCAGAAAGCCAAAAACTCCACAAGGAAATTATAGTGTAAATTAACAAGGAGAGCTAAGCGGAACCGCAAGCACGATGTAGGCTGAAATTAACCCTCACTTGTACTTGCTAGAGTAAAGGAAGGTGTATTGAAAGAGGCCTCCCTGTTATGTTTTCTTTCTTCCCCTGACTTATGGAATTATAAAGAATTGGTCTGGCTGGTGTCTTAAAATATTTAATCCCTTTACATCAGCAAAGGGATTTGCTCGCAGAGAAAGCATGCAGCAGAGTGAATGCTGTAATCTTATTCTTTAAAAACATGGTCAGCCCAGAAATTGTCCATTTTACTCAGGAGGATGCAATTACATTTCAGCTTTCATGTAAAGCTGCTTCATGAAATTGAAAAGCCTGCACATGAATAGAAACAAAACAGCAAGGAAAAAACAAAGACTGTGGCTGGATATGGATAATTTCTCCTTTTCCACATGGTTTGAGGGAAAAATAGCTGGCTGCATTGGGTGAAGGCAATCTGCAGTAAGCAGGCTGGTACCAGCCTGTTGACCTAATGGCAACAAGGAGTCTGGACTGAAGAGCTCAGACTCCTGGGGAAAGCAGGTGATCCAATCCCTCATGTCTGTGAGTAAAGACTTTATGAACTACACAAGAGAAAAAATAAACAACCACAGGGGGAAAAAGCAACCACAGGGAAAAAAAAAAACCAACAAAAGATACAGAGAAATGGGAAGACATCTGAGGTCTCAAGGGAGGAAGAAGAATCTTGTTAGCTAACCCAAATCCGGAGGCTGGGACTAAAATAGAGAAGTCCCACTCACCGCTTGCTCTGCCAAAGCCTTTGAGAGACAGCAACATAAACTGCCAGGAGGGCTTTAACTGAACAGGTTTCTGCAAGGAAATGCCAGTGTCTTCATTTGGTTCAGGAATGCTAATAAAAAAAATAAACTTTCTGAGAGAGTCAAGGAGAAAATAATTTAAAAGGTGAGTCTTTGTTCCTTCCTCCCAGCTGGATATTGCAATGGAAGGAAACTCATACAGAAGGAGGTATCCGGCATTTGCTTCAGGGCGCTCTCTTCCCAAGATGACAGTCTTCGGTTCAATGAAGGCAGCTCCACTTTTATCAGCAAAACCAAAAAACTCCAAAATACTGTGAAAAAAGCATGTTTTCTGCCCATGCTAGAACAGAAGCTATTAGGAAAATCCTCCAAATTTCAAATAATTGGAAAGATACTTCTCATTCCTTTCTGGATGCATGATAATGAACAAAAGGAAAGTGTTTATATTTTTTTTATATATTTAAATTCAGATACAAACTGTAAATATAACTTTCAAGTCAGAAACTCTCAGCTTAAGAAATTACACTCTGATTATGTAAGGCTACAGTAAGTTAATTAAATTGTATTAATCAATGTTGGTTTCAATGTGAAAAGCAGAAAATAAAGTCAGAAGAGACTGTTTCTACATTCACA
Organism: Haemorhous mexicanus; assembly: GCF_027477595.1. Classification (NCBI taxonomy): domain Eukaryota; kingdom Metazoa; phylum Chordata; class Aves; order Passeriformes; family Fringillidae; genus Haemorhous; species Haemorhous mexicanus. The sequence continues at coordinate 9,082,581 of NC_082346.1, forward strand.
CAAATATGGCTTATGTTGTGAGACATAACTGAGTCTAAATCTTGACTTGTTAATTATCAAGGTCTTTACTGTGTAGTTTCTGATACTTTGATCAAAGGTTAAAATCTCCTGTGAGAGACAGGTGAGTATTTGGAAAAACACGGTGATCATATTTTATTATAATTTCTCCTCGTTTTTGGAGTATAAAGTTGTTGGACAGAACAAAAAGTTCAAAGATCTTTTTGAGGGATATCTTAAAAATGTCTACTTGCTATCGATAATGAGATTATATTTCTGTACCCTTGATATTTGGCATGTCTGTCAAGGAGGAGCAAAGTTATTACCAATACCGTCTTTGTTATGTAATGTAGAGATATTTAAGTAACGATTAACAGTTCAGTAAGGAGAACTACCAATAAAAAAATGATATCACACATTCCTTAGTTTGCTCACATCTGTGTTTTGATAAAGTATACACTGAGAAGTAGACATACCTGTCTGGTTTAATCATTTTGCATTTTTGGAGTAAAAGTGAAAAAAGAGAAAGTGTGAAAAGTTAAATCCACTGTGTGATTCAGAAGAAAAAACTGTAAAGGTTTCATCTTCTAATCCCTTGGTTCTATGCAACACTGCGGTGCTGAAGTGAGCCAACAATTTACAGTGGTAACTTAAGATGTAGAGGACAAGATGAGATCCACCTTGAACTAAAATCCCTAGACTCCACACAGACAAACAAAGCTCAGAACTGACTGCTGCCATATACTGAAATACCCCAAACACAGGCACCCTCACAGATCACTTTGCTTTTACCCAACTTTGGGAGTAAAGGCTGTTTTACAGTTTGGAAAAAGTCACCACAGTCTTCACAAGGAATTGGGTGGGAGCTGCACTGGATATTGAATGACCTGAGATGGGCTGCATTTGGAACAGTTAAGACAACCTTTATGTTTTTTCTAAACTTAATACACATTCAACAGACAGGCATATTTATTCACTCAAGAAAAATATTTTAAATCGAAATAAAATTTTGCTAAACTAAACCACTTTTAAGACATCAAGGTAAAATGCTTTTGCACGATTTTCATTTGAGACAAAAATGCATTCTCACTTAAATTCTTTTCCTATTTGGTTAAATCACCTTATATTCAATAGAAAATTGCATTTACTTTCCTATATGTTGTGTTGATTATATTTTGCCCCATTTTTCTGTGTAATCATACTCAATTTATATTTGAAAAAGCCAGAAAACTGGCTACAAAACCAGCAATTTTTTCCACAGTCATACCATCATTCTCTTTTAGAAAAGCTTATGAAACCTATTTCTTTCAGCTTTTTCTCACAAGAAATGCTTACAAATCATTGTTTTGTAAGATTATTTTTTGTTTCTTTTTTCTGGACACTCTTCAATTCATCTGTATCTGAAATTGCAGTATCCAAAACTTGTGTTAGATGAAGCATCAGCAATTTCAAATCAGAGTAATTATGTTCTTTGTCTTTCATGCAATATTCCTCACCATAAACTGCAGAGTCACATTTGTCTTTTTGCAATAGCTTCACATTGTCAACTCACTCTGTTTGTTTCTCCCCATGAGCCTAAGTTTGCGTTCCAAACCTTTCTCCAGCCAGCACAAGCACTGGGTGGATTATGCATTCTTCACCTTTTATTTCCTAATATGGGGGAAAGAGGCCACTGAATTTCACACAGAACCCACGGAGTCAGACACACACCTCAGCAAAATTCAAACTAGCTCTCTCAATGACCAAGGAGATTGCTGGCATCAGCCCACTCTAAGCACCACTGTAGAGACAGCCCTGGGGAATACTGGGACCAGCACCACACTTTACATTTCCCCTCTTTCTTCCAGACTCAAAGGTGGGCTCCACCAGCCACCTGGAATACTGTTTAGAATCCTCTCCCAAAGGCAGGCACTCTACCAAAATCAGAATCCATAGTAGCCAAAACAACAGGATTTCAGTAAAACAGCACCCTGCATAGATCACATTGGAAAAGGTGAGGCCAGGAGTAATTTCATCACAGAAAATATTTTTTCCCACAGCTTCTGGCTCAGAGAACAACTTATAGATGAGGCCTGTGCCCTCTGCCTTGCTAAAGCAACCTTAACTCTTCTGGCTGCACAGATATTCCTGGGTTGAAAAGAGCTGAAAATCTCAGTGCCTAAAGAAGAATGAGCTCTGAAAGCTAACAGCAGCTGACATAGGCTGAAGAACATTTCTGTGACAGCTTCAATATTTAGCCAGAAAAGTATGGAACATTAATCTCAATTTCCTATGCAATGTTTTGGTGTGGACTTCAGTTCCTGGAGTAATTAATGGCAAGAGAAACCCTTCTCACACAGTGAACTAGGTGCTTACCTAGTTTCTTAGCAAGCAACTCATGTATCCCAGAAAGTAATAATTTGTGAGAATTTATTTTTAACACAAATTCTGCTGTAATATGAAAGTTCAACTGCTACTGATTGTCAGTTTTCCCTAGATTTAGGCAACAATGTATTTTGGGAGTATGACTCAGGAAAACATTCACATGACCAAGTAAAGCAGGTGGCCAGGACCTACCACACAGCATCAGTTTCATCAGAACATCCTCAGAGAAGGAAAAATAGCTCCTAGCTGCTTGGGAAGGTGATCACAGGGTGGAAGAAAAAACTGTACTAAGGTATAGGTTATAATTATTACAACAAATAAAGCAAACTGCAGTGTCTTTTGCCTCAGCATCACAAAGAGATACATTTCTAAAAACCACGATTCTGCTGATGGAAGTGTTTATATTGTGTTGAAAAAACTCATTTACACAAGGGACTCAGTCACAAGTTTAAATTATGCCTCTGCCAAAGAAACAGCTTACCTGCTTCTCCCTCAAAAGTATCTCACACAGCAGCACAGCTCATTTATTCCCGCAGTGTTTCAAAGGGCAGAGGAGATGTTTGCTAGTCTGTTGGGAAGTGAGATGCCCAAGATCCCATGAAACTCTACCTGTCCTGTGCAGATTGATGCCCAGCCCTGGGTGCTGTGGTTGCACAGGAACAGGAAGCTGGCACACATGGCACGGAGGTACCATGAGTTACAGGGTGGCCAAAGGGCCCTGTTCCCCTGGGATTCCTTCCTCTCCTCCTTCTCCTGGGTAAGAGGGATTTGTTATTCCTGTCATTCCTTTGCCCAGAAACAAGGCTGTGCCCAAGTCAGCTGTTATAAAAGCTGGGCAGTTTCAAGGTAAGTTTTTCATCCCTAGACAGAGATTTGAAAGGATTCTGCCTCAGGATCGTCACAGCAGCATTCCAGGACCCCTCCAGGGGCAGCCCTGATTCACACTGGGAAGCACCTGCCTTTAGGGACATGGGCTGTTCCCTTTAACTAAAACCAGAAGTGTTCTGGCACTTGAAACTGTGTGTATGCATGTGCTACAGCTCTGATTTTAATTCCTGCTTGTGGCAAAAGGGATTTTTAGCCCAGAACAGACACTATTTCTACATTTCCTACCTCAAGAATACCTTGCAGAAAGCATATTTTTGACACAGTTAACTGACTATTTTTTACCAAAACTGCTTTCTGGATGGACTCCAGTTTATTTGATTATATGTTAATCAGAACTAAAGATAGATCTAAAAGGAATAAAAACTTTCATCCTTCCACAAGGAGACTTGTGGGTTTGTTTCACGTGCAAGCAGATCCCATCTGACCTGTCACTTAACTTAAAAAGTTTTCTAGATTTAGCCATCTTTCAGAGAAGTCCATGAATACAGAAACAGTAGTGATATCTGTAAGTTACAAAGCATTAATTTACCATGAATCAAAAATGAATTTTTATTCCTTGGATATTAAGAATTTGTTTTGAGCTTCAGTTTGGTTTGTTTTTTTTTCCTTTTTTAGGTTAGGGTTCTGTTATCTCTAAGGTTCAAGGATAAGGGACCATATCCTCCTCACTGAAAGTTACTTCCTTAGCATTATCTTACAAATTCATCACAAAACCACCAAGCATTTTAATTTCTTTCTTTTGGTTAGGAAATGTTAATTTGTAGCTGCAAGCAGCTGAGTGGAAATACATTAGCAGAGCATTCCTGCAGTCCACATTATGACTGAGCTCAGATATTTACTTATGTGAACTATACCACTCAGTGAGATTGTCAAAAGGGGTTAATAAATAAAAGTTCTACTAGACAGTGTGATAACAATTTTCAGCTATATATTTTTTTTCTGCAGATGATTCTGCTTTTTTGAACTAGGGAAAAATGCTTTAGAGGTAATAACATTTACTTTATTCAGTGGCTTTAAGAAATGATGAGCATGGTTCAGGTTTTATATAGAGTCCTGAATACTGGCTAGACTCTTACAATTGTAACCCTTTTCTGGGCAAGCTACTTTCAGTGACAGATATTGCATCATCATTCCACCTCGCAGAAAATGGGCTCTGTATTTTATGCATTTACAAATTCTCAAATGGTATTAACTTGGGGTTTTTTTACTTATTGGCTGCCAATGCATAAAATGCAGGACCAACTTCTATTGTTATTGTCTGGCTCCCATCAGCTTGTTAATATAAATAACCAATTTCAGGGTGAGTTAAGACACCCCATTCTCAGGAGGTTCTTTTCTGACATCAAACTTTCACCTTCCTTGAGAATTTGGATATTCCAGCACGTGAGGGGAGGATAGTAAGAAGAGTGCCTCACATTCAGCATGATGACTCCATCAACTTTCATTGGACTATCTTCAACATTCAGGTCCAAAGTTAAATTCTGATTTATTAGTGTAGCATGCTATCTATGGCTCTCCTTGGAAGCAGAAAGGTCCTTCAATGGTTCTTGTGTTTTTCTTTGCAGGAACAGAGAGCTGGTGTTCAGGGATGGAAAGCCAGACAAAATTGCAGAATCTGAAGGGGAGATAAAAACCACTGACTGCAGAGACAAGATTTTCAATCCATGTGAGCAGTCAATAACAAAAACCACAAACCACAGACTTGGGAATTCAACAATTCTTCTCAAGCTCAATTCACTCTCAAGGCTGAATTATTCAGTGCACTTCTTTCTGTTCTCCCAGTAGAGTTTGCAAAAGCTGTCAAGGAATAGATTGTCAAATTAGAAGGCAAATCAGAAGAGATGTGTTTTCCTCCCTCTTTCTCAAGTTTTAAGGAAGCTTACTTAGGATAGATTAAAATTGCATGTGACATGCTACAGCACCCACAGTACTCTCTGTTAACAATGTGAGTGGTATGAAGATCAAGAAAAAAATGGTAATCTTTTATAAATAGGTCATGAAAGAGGCCCATCATACCAAAGAGCTTGTGATGTTGAGCTGTTTACAGTCTTCTGTGCAGTGTCTCCTACTTTGAGCTTGCAACTTTTCCTTAGGAAGTAAAGTTTAGTCCACTGGCAGCATGGGGAAAAGAACAACTGAACAACAACAAAAAAAAAAACCATAAAAAATCCCACTGATGAGCTGCAGTCTTGTTTTTGCTCATAACCTCCTTTCAGACAACTCATTCTTTATCCATACCCCTTCAGCTCACTCTGTAGCATGTAGCTGAGTCCCAATTGTACCAGGACACTGGCTGTCAGATGTACACTCCTAATCCTCTGGTACAGCACAGCTTCTAGTGACACTTGATGGCATCTCAGACATTTGACACACTGTTCCTCTGCTCAGGAGGGACACTTGGCTCTTCCTTCAGGACCTGCTGTGAGAAAGCTCCCTACTATCATTCAGAAAACCCCAAAATAACATTTTACTCTTTCTGACATGGGAACAGCTCACAGGCCTCCTGCAGAGGAAAGTAAAAAGATTGGTACTATCCTAGCATTTAACACTGGGTTTATGCCTTACATTTTAAATATCTGAGCAAAAGTTAATAAATTACATGTGAGTTCAAATAAAAAGCCCTAAGATTTTATAAAAACCATAAGAAAAATGCACTAGTATCCTTTTTTTCATCAGAGTATGTAATTCTGATCTCAAAATCTTCAAATGACTCCATTATACTCAAGGACAGCTATTTTTTCAGGTTAACATCATCAAAGTGATGATACCGCCTTTCCTTTCAGTAACACTAACTTGTTTCCATATGCCCTCTAGAAGTCAATGATGAGGGAAAGCCCATATGGGGGACATATCTATTTTCTAATTAACCTCCCCTTAAAAGCATTCCTAAAACCTTCTGTGAAGAATAACTAACTCATCTCAAGAATGACTGCTCAGAAAACATCTCAAAAAAAACCCCAATTGTAGTCTCTGAGATTTCCATTCTCTTGTTTGTTTACCTAAGCATTTTCTACTTTTCAGCAGTAGCAGAAGATATATCCATTAAGAAGAGAAGGGTGACTGTAAATAAGAGGAAGAGTTAGGCAGAAAGTGTGGCACAGCCAATAACAGAAACATTTTTGACAGATGTATTAATCCTTGGGCCTACAATGGCATTTCCCTTCTGAGCCTGGACTACAGGTGACTGCCTTTGATGAAATGGCCTCCTTTAACCACAGCAATGTTCTCCTTGTTTTCAGCCATTTTGTTCTTCTGTTTAACTACAGATTCACAAACTTTGAATTCTTGGGGTGAAAAATAAAGTCTTGCTTGTTGTGTTCCATTAGTGACTTCGCTGTTCTATGTGTTTTCTTGATTTTCTGAAACAACCCTGGCTTCCCTTCCTCCCTTTTTTTAAAGAAAAAGGTACTCCCATGATGAACTGTACCCAAATGGGGAAAAATAAGTCAAGAAATTATAAATACTCAACACAAACATTTGATAAGTTCTGGTTGCAGCACAGCCATAACAAAAATTCTGATGCAAGCTGCTTGCTTGCTTCCAGAAATGCATTTGTTTCACAAATGCCTCAGCTTTGAAGGTGACTTCATTGCCAGCAATCCTTGTGCTGCTGCCAGAACACTGGGGAAAAGCTTTATTTCAAGAAAAGAAAGACGAACTTGTCAATTGATGATGACAGAACTGTTGTAGGTCAAACAGTTAAACTTATTCTGACTCTATGTGTAGCAGGCTTGGGGATTTTTTTTCTAACTTCTGAGTACACTGTGTTGTGTGAGGGCAGCTTGAGCTAAACAGAAAAAAAAATAGACTTACTGTGTCAGTACAGATTGTAACTCTCAGGATAAGGTTAATAAGAGCATCCCACTGCATCATTCAGTGACCTTCTAGGACCAAAGTTAATTAGTGCAGCATTCATTAGGGATCTCAAATGTAACACAGTCCCCTCGACTGGGGAAATCTGCTGCTGACACAGGAGCAAACCAGGAGTGCCTGCAAGAAAACAAACATGCAATCAATGATAGCAAAATGGCAGAAACAACACGTTCTCCGAGGCAAGATCAGGAAGGAAATGTGGCACTTGCTTTGAGACACAGCTGATTACATTTACTGCTGTTATCTCCAGAGACATGGGCATTTGCTCACATAGTGCACTTAGAGCTCAGAGCTTTGGAGAAGAGATGCCTTTGTTTACAAGCAGTGATGTTCAAATAGTTTCTCTTCTCCACCATTTACCAGAGTAAAAAATTTCCATCTCCAAGCACCTGTATTACAAACATCTCAGCACCTTCAAATTGCTGCTATTCAAAAAAATGAAGTAATTTTTTTTGTAACAGGATAAAGAAATTGCCACTTGATCACCAGGCTGTCCAGAGCTCACTCTCCAGCAAGCCTGAATCCCAAGCTAGCAATGGCCTTGTGGTCCCACAGGATAAAAACCACACTCTGGCATTAATATCACTTTGCAGATGATATATTTGTCTGTCCTGGAGAGAGGTCAAGCTACAGAACAGCACAGCCATCTTGGTCAATGCCAAACTACCAAATTATAGCTAAATAATATGAAAAATAAAATAAAAATTATAGGCAAATTGTATACAGTAATTCAAAATCTGGTCACACATGATCACTGGACTTTGTATACAGATATCTCTGATAGCTTTAATAGCTTGGAGAGTTTACATACATATGAATAATCTGATAGCCCTCTTGAACCTGTTTTTCTCTAATAGACATTCTAGTGCTTCTAGGTCTACAAAGTTCTTTAAAATTTGCCCCTTCTCCACTGCAGTAGGGTAAGCAGCAGGACTGCTGTAACCTGATGCTTAGTTTCAGAGGAAGAGTTCTGACTGACAATACCTCTTATGAATTGTCTTTCTCCCTGCATACTTGGAGAAACAAATGACATTCGTTTTTCCAGCACCAAGATGAGCATTTGTGCAGCATTTATTGAGACTAGCAGAGAGCTTCACACGGTTAGATGTGAAAACATATACTGACATCACCAAAACCTCTGGCTCTCAAAAATATTATTACAATGGTAACAACTGTAACAGCTACACACTATTTTATTATCTATTATTAATTCTTAACAATGACAAGCCAGGCTGAGCGAGTTGCCTGATTACTGGTGGAATTATGCCTGGCTTATACAATCATGTTTTACAGATATCATTTTTGTATTAAAAAGGGGGAGTGAGGGGGGTGAAGGGAGGAATGCCTTTCAGACATAAGCAATGTTGCCAAAGCACTAGGAGGCAAGTTATATTAGTAAACAACTTTTCTTATTAATACCCTCTCCTTTCCCAAAATGCACCTCATTTCGATGACATACTTTTTTCTTTAAGAAGAAAAAAAGTGTCTACTAGAAGATTATGCTATTTCTAGAACTGTTATCATCAGTCTTTAAACAGGAGGCTGAACATCCACACCAATCTGAACTTCCTGAGCTTACCGGGGCCTTTGATATTTGCCTTAAGTATTATAAAAGGGAGAGAGAGAAAAAAAAAATGAAGTTAAATGGAGCAGCCAGTTCTCAGGTTTTCCCCTCATGACACCCACCAGCCTCCCAGCCTACAAACCCAGAAAGCGAAGCAGCACCTTACAAGTCTCCTACTTGTCAGGATAAACATGCCTAATGGCACACATCTCCTCAGCCCCCTCCTCCTCCGCGAAGGCTCTCCTGCCCTCCCCTCCGGCTATGCCTGGGTCTCAGGTGCCTGAGCTTTCTCAGCCGTGCTTTAACTCTTTTTACCCCGTCAATATGAATCCGCTGAACGAAGACCGCCGCTCCGCCCGGGCTACATCTCCAACACTTTCCCCTCCCGACTGTGAGGGCGCGCGTTCCGGATAGCGAGGCGTTCGCGGTCCGCCAGCCGAGCGAACGGGCTCGCACCGGAGTGGGAGCGGGCACCGAGCCGCAAGGGCGCCCGGCCCGGGACGAGCCAGCGGAGGGCCGGGCCTGCCCGCCATGGGGAGGCGGGAGACGGGGCGCTGTCGGTCAGGACCCGCGACCGGCTCCGCGCTCCGCCAGCCTCTGCGCCGCCTCTGAAGTTTCCCCCGAGCAGCGTGCGCGCTCGGGGCCGCGGGCCGGTCCTGCCCCCGGGGCGGAGAGGGGCGCAGCGGCCCCCACCCGCTCCTCTGCCGGCAGCGCTGCGCCAGTGCGGCTGGGCGGCCGCGGCGCCGGCGCTCCCCGCCCTCGCGTTCAACTGGTGGGACCCCCGTGCGGCCCCGGCCGCAGCACCGCGCGGAGCGGCGGGCGGCCCGGCCCGGCCCGGCGGGGCGGGCGCCGCCGGCTGAGGAGGATGCGGGTGGCAGCGCGGCGGCCGCAGGCGGGCGGCGGGCAGCGGCGCGGCGCCTGACCGCAGGGCTCCGCTCCGCTCCCGAGGATGCTGCGGGGCGATGCCCGGCGACAGGGAGGACGAGATCTGCCAGAAAGCGCTGCAGCTTCTGGCCGAGCTGTGCTCCGTCGGGGCGGTAGAGAACGAGAACTGCCGCGATTTCATCTACTACCTGCGGGACAGAGCCCGGCCCCGTCTCAGCGACTCAGGTACGGCCGCCGCTCTCGGGGACGCGGGCACCGGCGGCCTCCTCCGGCCCCGGCTGCGGGAGGAGGGCGAGCTCCCCCGAGCATCCCCGGGCTGCCGGGAGCCGCGGGGAGAGGCCTGCCGGCGCGGCGGGGGCTGCCCGGCAGCGGGCGGCTGCGCAGGGAAGGTGGTGGCGGGGGGATGCTCCGGAGCTGCGGGGCCGGGCGGGTTTGCCCGGCCCGGCCGGGGGAGGACGCCGGTCCGGGCTCGGTGCCGCCAGGCTCGGTTTTAGCGCCCGGCGCTGGGGGAGATGCGAGCCCGAGCCCGCAGCTCTCCCCGAGCCCGCGGCGGGGGCGGCAGCGCGGGGGGCGGGCGCGCAACTTTGCGCGGGCGCTGCCGCCCGGAGCGGGTCGGAGCCGCCCTGGCCGGCGCTGCCGCCACCGCTCTGCTGCAGTGTCGGCGGCCCGGGGCTGCCCCGCTGCTCCCTCGCTGCTCCCCCGGCCCGCCCCGCGCTCCCGGTGAAGCGGCCAGGCGCTTTCGCAGCTCGGTTTAACTGGAACGCTGTTTAACGCAACTCCCCGGTTCCGTGTGTCACAAGCTAACAAGAGTGTTCCTCGCGTTTCTGTAGCAGATGTGGAGGTGCAGGTCTGACAGGATGTACACTGGGTTGGTTTCTGTGTGTTTGTCAGGGTTATGGCTTCCACATCGTGGCATTACAGTCTTACTTAAAAACTTTAACTTATGGAATCTTTCTCATAAGGAAGCTGAGCTTCAGCTGGACAAAACGAGAAGAGATTGAGGATTTTTCTCTGGATGCCAGGGAAGGGCAAATTGCAGTTTAGATTAAGAGCTTATTATATTTATTTTTACATCATCAAGTTGAGGTTGCCCAGTATGGGGAGAAATTTAGTGAGTTAAGATAGAGGTTGATAAATGTCTGCAGTACTGGGAAGCCTTGCTGTTAGATCAGCAAGTCATCACAGCACAGTATTCATTGCTTCATTATTCTCAGAAATAAATCAGTCCATTTAGCACGGGACAGTCTAATGACACTCTTTTCTGTAATTTAGTAGCCTGAAGTAACACTCAGAGTGCAACTTCCTGACAAATCCTTGGATATGCTGGAGGCCTGGAGAAAACAAGTAAAACTAAGTAAAAAAAATACTCAAGGGAGGAAAAAGATGTGCTGTCACAATAAATGAATAAGGAATTTTCCATCATTCAGTTTGCTTGTATCCAAAGCTATTTGCAGCCATTCTGGCTTTTTGCCACTTAAAATATTCAAATTGGAGTGATTCATGCAATGTTTGATAGGGTTTCTTTAAAAGTAGACATATTTAATTGTTTGGTTCATATACCAAAGAATTCATATACCAGGCAGATTTAATTACTTTGTTCATATAAGCAGTAATTTTAGGACAGACACCTGTGATTTTCTGTAATTTTCATTTACTAAAGGATCAGTCATGTATTTGTGTATCAGGTCATGATTCCAAAGCCGTCTGCTTAAATCAGCGCTCGCTTTGGATACGAAACTACTTGAAATGCATATGGAGACTTTAACCTCCACCACTTGGATAACAGCTTTTCAGATTTCTTTCAGAAGCTACCTGCTTTTTTTTTTTTTCATCAGCCTCAGGCAAAAAGAATACCTGGCATCTTTTTGGAAGGGATTTTAAAACACAGTGTGCTCAGTAAAAATTTATCACCTCTACCTAAAGATGATTTAAAAAAAAAAAAAAAAAGTGTGTTTATTTCTACCTGTTTTGCTTGAACCATTATTACACAACAGCCTTCCGGTGTTGTTGTGAACCTGCTCGATTACACAGAGCAGCAGTCCCTAACCTTTGCCAGCCAATGTGCAACAACACTGAGCAATTATGCTGCAGGCAGCATCTTCCCATTGGCCTCAATCTGAACGGTTTTATTTTTTGCAGCTGCAACCAGTCTCAGAGGGTCTTAGCAGGCAACATGTTACCCATAAACCCTGACTTGGAAAATAATTCTGTGAGGTGGTCATGTCGGGAATTCGTTAATTTATCTAATCTCATATTTATTTGATTAAAACGTATTTCTTAGCCCAGGATGGCTGTCCACGTGGTTTGTTTAGCTGCGGTCTTTAGTTGTGCTGTGGGCTGTAAGAAGGCAGTGCCCATGACTTCCAAAATGAAGCAATATGACTCACAGTGAAAGGGCAGTAAATAACACTGACCAAACCCAGCTTGCTGTGTGTAGTCAGTTTCATTGACTCAACAAGGGCAAAACGGCCTTAAAAGCCCGGGCCACTCATCCATTGCCCTTCCAGCCACTAGAGGCCTGAACATGGATGTGGAGAAAAGTGGTGCTGAAGGACAGTGTCTCCTTACAGAACCAGGCAAAAGATGAAGCTGTCCTTGCTCCAGCTTCCAACCCGAGCTTCCTGCCCCCTGCACCTGTGAAGGTGATGTGCTTGAATCAAATTCAGTAACTGGCTCTTAGGCCGCCCAAAACAGCAATCTAAAAAGATCTACAGCACCAGGGTGGAGAAAAGTGCATGATTAAGTAGCTGATGAGGTACATAACTAGGTATTGTGCAGGCATTAGAGCGTGGGGACATGCTTTGAAAAGTGTTTCTGAAATGAAGTGGACACTTGCCTTAATCCATGGTGGGTACAGACAATTCTGCAGCACCTTTGGCTGAAGGCATTCATGGATGTTGGCTCTGTCCCCTGTCAGGACTTGTTGAAAAAGCCCAGCCCTAACTGGGGTGGGGAGAGGGAGCTGAGGGGCTGCTGAGCCTGGTGCCTGCATCTGTGTCCAAGCTCAGCCTCCTGGCACCCCTCAGCCCCAGCAGGGAGCAGCTAGGTCCCTGGAGATCCACTCCTCTCTTGCCTGACATCTGATACACTTGGCTGTGTGACTCAGGCCAGGAGGGGACTGGATGCTTGTGGTGTGTGCCACATCTTTATTTTTCAGTTCTTCAGGGTATTTGGGGGAGTGCTGCACGTGCTTTGAGCACGAGTTTAAGGGCTAATGAGATCTGGGTTTGACATGCTGGTCCACTGGATTTCAAGGGTGACACGAGTGAGTCAGATTTTAAAGCTTTTCAGAAAACTGAAAATGCAAATTAGGCATTTAGTGAAAAATCTTCAATTAGTTCAATAAGAGTTATATGTCAGAGCAACCTTGAAAATCCCCAAAAGGCATCCTTAAGCATTTAGATACCTTAATAAGCTGACTCGTTTTCTGTTCCATTGTAAAATGTCAATAATATTTCTGTATCACTGAAGGGCTTCTTGAAGATATATTGCAAAGTCTGAGCACATCAGGTACAGAATACATTCATAAAGGAGAGTCAGATGGACCTCTCAGAGACATTCAGGTAAAAACAATGTTTGTCATTTGGGCATTTGAAAACAATCCCTCAAGATCATGGAATATCACCCCATGACATGTGATAAAGCAAATATTGTAGAGCAGGAATGAGCAGAAGAATTCCTTACATGTGTCAAAAAAGAGAAATCCAGTAAACCAAAACAACAACAAAATCATGAAAGCAGAAAATCTTGATAGAGAGACTGACCATTAAAAGAAGAATTAGGACAAAAAAGCTGTTTATGAAATAAGGGTTCTAACAAAGTCCAGGCCACTAATCATAGTGAATTGTTCATTAATTTTGTAGTGGAAAAATTATATAAATATAAATAAAAAATAAAGTTTTCTGTTGCTTTGGGTTGCACATCTTGAGGATGAGCCATCAAGGTCTTATAATACTCTTAATTGCATTCTTTAAAATTGACTAATAGATGCTAAAACAGAATACATGATGAACATTGTGGGCATAGCAATGGCATGAAGTGTTTTACAGGTCATAAGTATGAGATAATTATTTCACAGTGACAGAAAGCCAGATTTTAGTACTTGATGGAGGTAAAGATAGTTGACAGTCAAAAAATCTGGGAGTGGAAATGGGATGGATATTGAAGACAAAATGTATGAGAAACTGCAATTATGGTCTTGCAGTAGAATTTAGGCATTTTATGAATCAGTACTTTACTTTTTAATGTCTACTTTCAGCTTCAGGACAGAGAGAAGCACAAAGAAAAGAAAGCCAAAGAGGCATAACCATGGCCTCCCAGCCCTCTGGTGGAATGTGAGAGCCCAGGTTTTCTGTGGAGGGTGTTGTTCCAGTAGACAGCTCATTCCCTAGAAAGCTACTACTTGCAATTAAATTGTACCTCAGAAAGTTTCCCTTTAATTCGGAACTGACTTTAAAAACAAAACCTGTCTTCAGAAAGTAGTTTGGTTCCTTAAAAAAGTATTTTAAAATTTTTATACTTTAAATTGCTTCCTGATTTATTCCCACCTCACTCCCCAAATTTTCCAGGAGCATAACAAGCTGCAGAGTTTCATCAAGACATTAAATACATCTAGATTCATCTAGGAAAATTCAAAAAGCATTTGCAAGTTTTAAAGACATGAAAAACATTTGAGTGGGTGAAATAACTTCCAGTATGTTTTTTCATTTTATTTTCCTCACTGTGAGCTGTTGCTCTCCAGATTTTCAAATTTTCTTTTCCTGATAGTATTCAATGTGTCCCACTAGAGCAAGACTTTGTAGGATAGAGGACAAGTGTAAATCATATTTCCTCTCTTGAGGTCAAATGAATGAGCACGTGTGAGGCCCAAGTTCCTTTGGGTTTTGAGAACCAAAGTGCTCTTTCAAGAGTTGAAAAAAATACAGCGATGTTACTGTGTTTAAGACTAAAAACAGGTATTCATTTTCTCTTTTGAAAAGTCAGGAACAAGTTTGAAGAACGTAAAAACAATTACTTCCTGTTGCTTGAATTCTAAAATGCTCTGCTAGTTTAATTCCCTCTAAACAAAGAGGCTCTCAGATATTTTCCTGTCACACTGGAGGAGTTTGATATTGTTTTTCTCCTTGGAAATCTGTTTTAAACAGCTGGCTAAATTTTGAAACAAATTGTAGAAAAGAGCAAATCATGTTCAAAGTAAAGGGACTACCTGTGCGCTTAATAATGACTTAAGACTATAATTAAAGTAAATCAGTTTAAATAAAAGTAAAGATTTTAATTTATTATAATCTCATATAACATTTTCCTGGAATGTTTTTTGCTCTTTTGCAGCTAACCTAAAGAATTATAGGTGTTTAAGTTATGACTTACTCTTCAGAACCAGAGAAAAGGACGACTACAAAGATTTTCCTCATGATAAAACCGAGCTTTGATCAGGCTGGAACACAGTCATGTTAAATACTCTTCAGATACGAAAGAGCCCTGCTCTACTGAGATCACTTACTATTTTCCAGACATGCAGAGCAGCAGCACTTTACCTTGAGAAGCCAAACACGAGGAGGTTTTCTATAGTCCCTGTGACCAAGCCTCACTCCACTGCTGTCCCATGGCTGCTCCTGGACACTGTGGGAAGCAGAAATGTTTCAAGTCTATGAGAAAAAGGCAAGGTGGCTTCCAGCCCTTCTTGGCCTCTGCAGCCAGATTCAGTACAGGTGTGGAAAGTAGGGGCTTCCATTTCCATTTTGGTTTTAGTTCTCACTTATATGGGGATTTCACCAAATGTTTGTTGTTTACAGTCTGCCTTATACCCTGAAACTACAACAGTGTGTAACACTGTGTTAAGTAGACTGATGCCAACTACATCTCTTTGTATTTAACAGAAAAGAATGTGTTTACTCAAATACAACACATGTATAAAAATGTGTTTACTCATATACAACACATATATAAAAAGGTGTTTACTCATATATGACATGTATAAAAAAATAATACTTATTTCCTGAAGTCATTGCAAGCCTATTTGTGAAGTAATACTACAAGTTAGAATAACATGCTAACTGAATCAGGAATTAGTTATCTCTGCAGCCTCACAGTTTATGCAAGTGTGCAGTGAACATTAAAGAAAATGGGTTGTTTTCAACTGGAAGTAACAAAAATATTTATCACTGAAAACAGTCTGAAGAGAAATGACCTTGGAAAATTAGGATGCCTAGATAGCATACAGGCTGTCTTACCCCTGAATTCTTGTCCCAAGTGTCAGTTCTGCTGATGAAGAGCAATAGGTTAATTTAGCCCTTGTACATACAAACTGGTTTTGCCACTAAATCTTGATCACTGCATTTGTCACACCTCCTATTTCAATGGGGTTTGCACATTTCTCCTAGATGAGGGGAGAGGGGAAATGATTTTCTAATTATGCTTTCCTTAGAGTTACCCAAAATCTTTGTACAGGCCACAGTTTACATTTGTCACCAAAAACTCAGATTGCTTAAGGAGAGATGTTGCTCTAAGAGATTTATGGGTTATTAATTCCTAAAAAACCCATGAACTTGTGTTACAATAATGACATTTTTAGAATTTTATTGTGGTAGAATACTGAATTGTTAGTTATTTGTGTGATCCACACATTTAGTGACCCAAGTATAAATGATCAGCCACATGTTGACCCAGATAGCTTTCTGGAAAATTCCTTTCCAAACTAATTTGTGTGAGTTTAATTACACTGACAATTCAGAGACCTAGAAATATAAGTCCAAAATTATTGCTGTTATAACAGCAGATCTGCTTAAACTCAGTCTCGAGGCAGTGCAGCTCTGTACCAGCTTTGATGTGCAATATTTAGAGGCTGAGCACAAACTGCAATTTATGTATTTTTGTTTAAAACCACATTTCTGGGGTTTAGCTCTTCCCCCACTGAAAATAATGATCATTGTTGATGTAGTGCAAAGCTGTACTTAAGAACATTGCACTGTATATTTTTTGCTATATTTTGTCATTTATTTAAGCTCTTCTGTGGCTTTATTTAGACCAAAGAGATAGATTATTTTGACCTAAAGCTTTATGTCTCTTTCATATTGCTAACAAAATTTTAGTCCAAGGGATAAAAATTTAGAATAATTAATTACAGATGCTGTCAGTTGCAGCTGCAGTTCCTAAAATTCATCATTTTACAAGATCAATCTTTTTTGCATGCTTTGTAGTATTGTTAAGAAGAGAGTACTTGATCAATTTATTTGGAGAGTACAGAAATAAAGTGTTGTGCATAACAGGTGGTGATTTGCCCATTTCTTACATTTGCTATTGTGGTCACACTGGGTATTGTGTGGCTTAAGCTGCTCAAGAGGTTCAGCTGCCTCTCTTTTTTTGGATTTGGGCATTCATTAGCCCAGTGAGATCAGTTTGGCTTCCTTTGGCAGGCATGTACACTGCAGGATTTAATTCTGTGCATCTCCCAAGGTTAGCTGGAATCCAGAAATACAGGAGATGCAGTCAAAACTGGCATGTGTGTGTGTGTGTGTGTATGTTTTAAGCCAATTTACCGTTGATATGTGTCTACCAAAGCTAAAGGTTGGAAGAGTTTATAATCTGTCAGAAAAAGCTTCCAGATTATTGCTGTAAATCCACCATGCTGACAAAAAAAAGACAGGCACTAATGATTTTGGAGTTAAAACTTTCAAAGGGCTTTTTCAAAAACCTTCCAGATTTCTTTTTAAAATAAGAATAATTGGATTTGAAATAGGATAATTCCTGCCAGGATAATTTCTCACTTTCTTTTTGTACCTGTAGAGTTTCACATGCACTCGAGAAGAAAGCCTTGCAGACTTCCCTTGGGTATAAGTTTCTTCAGTTCATTGCATGTTCATCAGGGAGTTTGTTTGGAATATCCTAAATCTATCTTACAGTCTGTGAAACTCCCTAAATATTTCCTTTCCAGCTGTGATGGACCTTTCCTGTGTGTATACAAAACACTTAATATTTATCTTTGAAAATTTCTTCTGGTAAACCAGTCTTCATCACTCCCATCTAGGTTACTTTTGTGCCTGGTTTCTCCATCTCTTTTCTAAATTATATGTGTATATACAATAGTGTTCCATGTGTTTTCCCCTTGGGGTGTTCCCACTCCTTTTCTCAAGCAGCATCTCATTTTATTTACTACCCTATTTTTAATCTCTTTACTTCGTCTCTGTTTTATTTGTCTGACTTCAGCAATATAATTTGGTTTTCTTCTCACATTTAGTGAAATTTCAGAATGCAGTGAGAGTTTCAGTAGCTGTATAATCAGTCAGTACATAAAGTTTGACCCATCTTACAAACTTCTTGTCTCACTGGACATCTGTCTGCAGTTATATAAAATTCCTTTGGAGCTCCTTTTTAAAACTTTCTTCTTCTTTTGTTGTTTGCAGGAGGTTCATGGCTGTGGAGTTCATGGTTTCACTGGTACAGATTAAGACATTCCAAAAGCTGTTTCTCACATCTATCCAGTTTTATAAATAATTGCAACTTGTAAGTCTGTACAAATTATCCCAATATTACAGAAAGGAATGTACAATGCAAATTAGGAAATGATCAATGAGACCAACAGTCTTAGGATCTTCTGTTTACATTTGTAGCAGATGTTTTACCCATTTAAAAGAGGAGTTTATTTTTTTCCCCTAGAGAAGTGAAATGGATAAGATTGATGTCGTTATTCCATATCTTTTTGGGAAGCCTACCCTGAATAGGCTGATCTCAAGTGAACTTAGGCTAAGTTCTCTCTGCACAGCAGAAAGGAAGAGAGAGTTTCCTGAGCCGGGCTGCAGGGAAAAGCAGCAGGTATTGAGTTGTTCTTGCTGAGTGCTCTCCTATTCCCTCTAGTAGGGTTGATGTAGGATATGTGTAGCAGTGGTATTACCTGCTGTAAAGAGATTTTAGGTCTATTAGCAACTAAATACAAGAGAAAACAGATCTGGTATTGCTTCAAAAATGTGTAAGGCTCTAAAGAGAAAATTCTCTTATCAGTAAAATTCTATTTTTTTTAAGCTATACCAATTTACTCGGGGTAATACAAGACACAAATCTAAACCAGTTGTTTTCTTCTGTGATTGTGCTCTCTCCTGCAGTAGATCATGCATCAAGAAAGGGTACTATTTCTCCAGATGCCACTAAGGCATCCATGATAATAAAAGTCTAATGTAAACTTTTCTTCCTTTTTGTTTTCATTTTAAGTTGACAAACATTAAAGATGACTAATGAGTTAAAAAAAAGCAGAGGTGAGAAATTAGACTTAGCAGGTAGACAGAAGGTGAGGGGCTGGCCCAGTTTTGTCCATTTGTTTTGTTTTTTCCAAGTTCGGGGTGTTTCACAAACAAGGAGTGCAGAAACCTCGAGGTCAGCAGGCACAAGCATGGTGCCTGTCACCTATTCTGCTCAGGAGATGGACCTGAGGAGCAGAAGGGGCAGCCAGGCCACTGAAGAGAGAGATAAAACTCATATTCCTAAGGGACCAAAGAGCACCAAGCAGACTTGCTGTCATCTGGAAATTAGTGTTAGCAGAGTTGCAGCTTGAGGTTCTGAGTATGTGCCTGTGGGGACAGGAAAGGCTGCGGATATACTGTGTTATACCCCTGTTGTAAGAATTTCTATTTCTGTTTTATATTAAACTAAAACTTGCTTTTTTTGTCCTGATTTTTGAAGCCTTTTGAGCTTCTTTGTGGAGTTTGATGTAGGGAAAAAACCAATAGATAAAGCAGATCTGTCCAAATTCTTTGTCTGTCTTAGGGTCCTCTCACTGGTTTGTTTGTTGGCTGGTGGGTTTTTTGTGGGTTCAGTAGCTTTCTAAGCCAGCAAATCAGGATTTGCTGCTGACATTTGGGCTGTGGCTAATGAGGAAAGAGAAGGCTTGGCCATTGTGGCTTCCCCTATTCTGGAAAAGCTGTCACCTTGACTCTTTCATGTGCAGCAGCATCACTGTTCCTGCCAGCTTCTCTTAGCTGCAGAAGGTGTAACATTTTTATATCTGCTCTCATTCTCAAGTTAATGTCTTGTTCCTGCCTACCTTATTCGTTCTGTACCTGTCTCTTGTTCTGTTGTCATTGTGTTATAAAGAGCAAATTGACTAGTCAAGATGATTTCTTTCCTGCTGCTGCTAGGAGCCAGTGATGATAAAATAGCTAAAAGCAGTTCCCAAAATAGCAGTGCACAGGTATAGGCTTGCCAGAGCTATTGGATAGTCATTACTCTATAGGTCCTTCTGTAGTGTTACAACTCAGACCCAGCACTGTGAACAAAAACTGCTCTTTCTTCCTTTGATGGATTTTTCTTCATTTTTTTCTCCTTTTCTTGGGAGCTAGAAACCAGAACAGAAGCATCTTCAGCCACTTCAACTTTTCTTTCCTTCACAGATTAGGGGGAAGCAGTTTTTCACCTCAGGAACATCCAAAATTCAGTCTTGGGATTCACTTCTTATCCTAAAGGCTCGGCGCACTGAGAGATGAAGCAGTAATTTTGTTAAAATGGAAGGCTTGGGATCTAACATTTTTTAACCATTTGGCAGTTTTACCTCCCTTTTTTCTGCACCCCTCTCTATGTGAAAGATTTGCAGTGGTAGTTGTTGCCATGGCACTAAGCAGGACAAGGTGTCTACTCCAGCCTCAAAACTGGATGTTTACAGCCGTATTGTGAAAAATTATCCCTTCTGACAACTCGGGGTTGTTTACTCAGAATTAACACACCACTACTCTTCTTCCAAAGTGAAGAGATGCTCTTCAGGTCATTCCCTGTGTGTCAAGACAATTGTGAGCTTCAGCAGTGCTGGAAAAGCCTCAGAATCAGCTCTGTCCTTCCACTCCCTCGTTAGCTGTTCAAATGAACAACCGCTTCACGCCCTGCCGAGCAGCTGATTGGCCTTGGAGGGAAGAAGCATCTGAAGCAGTATTAATGTTTCATTCAAAATCATGAGAGCCAGGGAGGAGGGGAATTAGGGAATTCAAAACCCCAAATCAGGACTGCCTTTTATTTCACCAGGCCCTGTTCTCCAGCAGCATCCCAAATTTTCTCCCACACTAGATTTCCTCTCAGGATGGTCTTGCTGCCTTTGTGAGGTGTTTTTGCCAAGGGTAAATTTAACAACTCTCTTCCCCTTGCCTTTCTTTCTCCATTGTCTGCTTCTTTTCCCCAGCCCTGTTGACAGTATCTGCTATTACATATGCTGTTCAGGAGATGGAGAGACAAAGAAACTGTGCATCCCTCCATCCTCTTCTCTTTTCCTTTCTCAAGTCTTCACTGCTGCATCAAGGCCAGTGAAAATTCCTTTTTATTTTCTCACCAAACACAGCCGATCAGAAAGCTGAAAAATTAGTGCCTTAAAATGCTATCTCAAAGATATGTGAGCAAACTGGATGTGATAAAGCAATCCGTAAAGGAGCGTAGTGGGTTGCATGACAGCAAGAACAGCCAGCTGCATCTGGGAAATATGTAAGTCCTTGGACTCCAGCAGTATAAAACTTCCCAAGCTGTAAAAGAAGAGCAATTCTTTCTCTTTTGTGGCAGTCCCAATGGTTTGAAACATAGTTGGCAACTAATAATTGCAATCATAGAGTCATTGACGTTAAAGGAAACATCACCTCACAGTGGGTATTCACATAAGATCTTGGATTCCTTGTACATAGTATAGCACGTGCTGGGGTTGTTAAATTTGCAGATGTTGCTAATAAATAAAAATAGTTTTATTAGGACAGGAATAGAAAAAACATTAGATACAGAAGTGTTGCATAACCAGCCTTGATGAGCAGGGAAGTTCCCCTTCTGCAGCATTCAAGAAATACTGTTCCCAGTAACTGACAGCAAATAGATCCTAAATCCCTAGGTCATCCTCAGATAAATAATACCACTGTTTTCAAAAACTCAAATGTTGCTTATTCTTTTATCTGTTAGCCTCTGGAAAAAAAATAAAGGGAAACCAGCAAGCTTTGACAGAGTATTTCCTGACTCAGCAGTTCAATGGGAGGAACGATGCTGACACACTTGGTTCAAGGTAATGGAAGGACTTCACCCCAGCTGAGGAGAACTATGAATGCACAAAACAGCACAGGAGGTGCCTGCCTGAAACTCCTGCTAATCAAATATTACTCAAAAATCTGTTAATACAAATGTGTTTGACTCAAGGATGTTTTTTAGAGACAGAAGTCATGCTTTAGTTGGCTGCCATAGATTACTAGTTGGAGACTGAAAACTAAGGCTGTTTTTTTTTTTTAATTGTGCACTTGAGATGTGATCTTGTAGTAATCGGTCAGTGCTGGTTTTCCCTACCCCTTCAGCTGCTTTTTCAGTACTGATATGCAGTAAAAATTCCATCTAATGCCATGTCTGTAATCAGCAGAGAAAGCAGGGCATGTCTCAAGTGTGATGTCAATGAAGCGTTGAGCAGAAAATGGCCTAAAAAGCAGCCAAGAGAAAACTGTAGGACCAAGGATTTAGGTGGAAAGTAGCCAGCCTGAATATGGCTCACTCTGTTTTCATAGCAAACACAAAATAAGAGCCTAGGCTTTCCTGAGGCCTCTCAGCACTTTACCCTTATAAATAATAAACAGAATACATTTTCCTCCTGTGTGGTTTAGCAAATATAAATGTGCCTCTGTTATCAGCAAGGAAGTCATAATTGAGAGGCAGTGATTTTTTGGAATACACATTCAAATGGGACTAAATAAAAGCATGAGGAGGATTTCAAAACTTCTATTTCTGTGCTGGGTTTCATATGTTCAGCTATGGAATTTATTCATGATATCTTTTTGCAAGCTTGGATTTACATTCTCAGACTCAAATCATGCCACTCACTCTAGGCCATATCTGACACAGCAACAGCTCTAACAGGGTAACTTTAGGTATAATCTTTTGCATATCCCAGCATTTTGCTTACTGCCCCATTTTTGGCATAATTTCAGAGTTTTGGGTGTTTGCTTTCATGGCCTGGCTTGGATTACAAATACACATCTTGGTGTGACACCATTTGAGACTGAAAGGAATATGGTCATGGTAATCCTGTTCACATTATTGTATCAGAAATGCAGAATAAAACATATTTTTCTTGGAGAGGGACACATTTCTAACATGCCCCATTTCCAGTTTGTGTCCCCTTCACGTTTGGGATTAAAGAGTGTCTTTTTACTGGCTCTATTTACTTGTTCTTAAGGATATCTATTTGTTTATTCAGTTCAGTATGCCTCAATGTATGTTGTGCTCATGTTTAGGAAAACTACAGAATTGATTATCCGCCTCTTACATGAAAGTCCTCTAGAGAAATTACAGTGGGTAACTCTACTAACAACCCACTAACAGCACAACTTTCACAAGTCTGGAGGTTTGGAACATGCAGTTCTTGAAAGTGCTTGGTCCTTTTCCCTTCTTCTTTTTTGTCAGTTTTTTTCTTAATGAATGTAATGTCATGCCTAAAAGTGAAAAGTTTTCTATTTTCTTAACATTCACATTTAGTCATTCAAAAAATTATTCCTTTTTTTCCTACAATCATCTGAGTCAACCCTATGGTGGGAATTGTTTTGATTTTAAGGACATAGGATCACAAGGACTTCCTGAAAAAAGGATGTGTACAAGCACCTGAGTCTAAAGAAAATAATTAAGTTACTGTTCATGTAATTCAGTTTTAGGTATTTTTTTTCCCTAATATAATCAAGCTATCAGATGAGTGATTTTATTTTCTTCGTTCAACCTTATTTCTTTATTTATTTTGAGGAGCCATGTAGAACCAGGGTTAGTAAATATTGGTGGGTGCCTTATCTACCTTTGTTGGATGACAAGTAAAAGGTACCACATTCTCAAAAATTATCCTAAAATCATTCCACTGAAGTGGCTGAAAAGTTAGCAATTCCTATCAGTATATTCCAGCTAGCAAGAGAAGTTGGGTGTGGCTGTCTCTGGAGAAATGAGAACCCCCATTACTATTTTTAGAGACCAGAAGATGAAAAAACTGTGGCTATAAATTTACCATCCATTGTGTTTGTTTTTCCCTTAGAAGTAGCAGAACTTTTTAAATTCTTCAAAGCCAAGGAAAACCCCAAATTTAAGAGCAATCCAGGTGAGCAGGTCTTGGAGGAGGAGAGAAGACATGAAAGCTCAGTGTTTCCACTCCTGTTCTCTTAAGTATCCCACAGCACTGGTGTCGTGGTTTTTGGGAACAAGGGGCTGACACCAACATCTTCTTCACACTCCTCATAATTCTGGGAGGGAGATGAGGAGAGCAGTGGTTCTCCCCTTGGAATAGGCCAGCAGTGGTGTTGTGGTTTTTAGGAACAAGGAGTTTTTAGGAACATCTTCTTCACACTCATTGTAATTCTGGGAGGGAGATGAGGAGAGCAGTGATTCTCCCCTTGGAATAGGCCCAAGGAAGAGCAGCCATGAGTCTGCAGGAAGAAGGTTTCAGGGCTGATGGTCCCTTCTCTACATCCCATTTGTTTGTGTGCATCCACCTGGAGAGCCTGGTGAGTGCATCATGTGAAAAGTGTATCACTGATTATAATTGAACTCATCTTAAAAGTACTGTGCCATACCCTGTGATTATAATTTCTCTCTCTGGTAAGGTTGTTTATCTTCTCTTTCTTGTTTGTTGCTTGAGTAAAGCTAGCACATTTGAAATTCTGTTTTAGAAGTAGGATACTGTGCAACTGGTGGTACTTCACTGCAGAATAACCTCCAGAGGGATTTGTAATCCCCTGGTACTATCATCCAATTGTGAGCCAAATTGAATAATGAGCTCGGTGCTATGAATTCAGCCTCATACTCAGCCTCATTCTGCATTGGTTAGCATTGCTTAGAAATAAATTAATTATTACTCTGTATTTATGCTATCAATGACATCCAGAGGCTGGCCTAAACACTCTGGAGCTGCTGGCAGCAGCAGCAGCAATATGATATTTTTATGTACATGCAGGTATTTTGTTCTCCCTCTGTAAATATGTGCTGTAGACTGTCTTTTAAAGGAGCTGTTACTGCATCTTCCCCACAGCTAGACAAAAGCAGACAGTACATGCTGGACATCAGTCAAAGATGCACAATGACACATAGTTTGCTATTAATGTTTACAGGATTTGGAATGTTGTAATTGATTTTGGCACTGAAAGTGCAGTCTGATAAATTGCTTGTCACTCTTGTTTCATCCCCGGTCTCACTGAGAATCTCATATGCAATTAACCATAATTGCTATACTGTATTTATTCTAAGGCACACAGCACATTGCTGGTTTGTTGTTTGGTTCTCAAAAATGGTGAGTTAATTGCTTACAAAAACACAACTCAAAATAAGGGGACCTTTGTTGTGAGGGACTTTTCTTCAGAGTAGAAAATTACGGAGACTTTAATATCATCCATGTTCCAAACTCATGGCCCTCCTGCATTTGAAATCTCCCTGGCTTCAGGGACAGGAACTTGTGCACAAAGGCATGACAAGTCCATCTCCATTACCAAACTGTGGAACACAGCAAGAGGAGCTGGATTCTCTGCGCACCAGGACCGAAGTTAACAAGTTCTTGTGCTGTCTGTAAGACAGAGCAATGCCTTCTGCATGTGGAACTAGACAGGAGTTCTTTAAAGCAATGTATTTGCTCCACATCCTCTAGGTCACAAGGTAAAAGCAGCACTGAATGGCTCACATGAATTTCTCTGCCAGTTTATCCTGGCAATATTTTCTATTTAAACAGCCAAGGCTCCAGAATTAGCATGGACTGTCTAGAAACCTCAATAAAACGAAGAGCTTTGCCAAGAAACAGTCTAGGACAGCAAAAAAAAAAAAAAGAAAAAAAAAAAAGTGAAGCCCTTCTCACAGATCAACAGCAGGAATCTTCAAAATTTTCCTTCCCAGGAATGAAGCTGCATTGTCTCCTGCTGTCATCCAGGGATTGGATGCTGGAGGACAGGTCTGGTTCTCAAGTTTAGGATGAGGGCACCTGCTCTTTTCTTGTGGTAATGGATTGGTCAAGGAAGACCTGATCAGAAATTTCATTTCTATCCTTGCTAAAGCAGAGGATACTCTTCAGTTCCTCATGTTAAGAAACCAGCTGTTCTAATTTTTTTCTGGAGAAAATAATTTCAGGAGGTAAGATACAGATCCAGCTAAATCAACTTAATTAAAGAAAATGCAAATCCAGTCTAATACATTTTCTAGTAGGGAGTGTAGATTCTGCTTGCTGCAAGCACAAAATATCTCCAAGAGTCTGGATTTGACAAATAGTGGCAATAATTGTACATCTAAAACATTAAAAATATCTTTTATCAGAATGCTGGATGAAAAAATGAATTTTTTTTTTCAACACTTGCAAATTGAAAAAACAAGCCTAAATACCATGAACTGATTTCCAGAATATTCAAACTAGTTTAGATCTTACTTTTCATCCTGTTAATTATTTTGCTATTCTCCATTCAATTAATTATCAGATTAAGGTTCTTATGTAATATGTAAAATGGACTTTTGATAATAAAAGATTATAAAAGAAGTGCTGCAGAGTTTGCTTAAAAAGAAAGCACAACAAGATTGAAATCTGCAGAATTCCAACTTGAAAGAGACTATTAACTTTGATAGCAATTGCATGTACCATTACAGTTGCATATTCCACAAGAAAATGGGGTGCATCACTTGGGGCATGGAAGACAACTACAAATCTTTACTGTAGGAATCATTAAAGATTGTACATAAATACCATTCCTTGGATTTTCTGCTTGGATCTTCCAGAATTGCTACATTTATCAAAACCTGTTTCATATTTTTTATTACAGATGTTGATTATAACTGATTTGGAGCTTTGTAGTTGCACAGGAAGGACATGAACCAGAGAAAGGCCAACAAGATGATTAGAGAGATGGAGCATCTCTCCTACAAGGAAAAGCTGAGAAAATTGGGGTTGTTCAGCCCAGAAAAGAGAAGGTGACCTAAATGTGGCCTTTCAGTACCTGAAGGGAGCCCACAAGAAGGAGGGAGAGGGACTTTTTACAAGGGCCTGTGGTGACAGGACAAAGGGAAATGGCGCCACACTGAATGATTGTGGGTTTAGATTAGATATTAGGAAAAATTTCTTTGCTGTGAGGGTGGTGAGGCCCAGAGAAGTTGTGGGTGACTCATCCCTGGAATTGTCCCAGGCCAGGTTGGATGGAGCTCTAAGCAACCTGGTCTGTTGGAAAGTGTCCCTGTCCTTGGCAGATGGTTTGGAAGTAGATGATTTTTAAGGTCCCTTCCAACCCAAACCATTCTATTAATGATATTTCAGTCTTCATGTTTCAGTGATGTCAGTGATTCATGGTATTTCAGTCTTCCTAGAATCTAGTCTGGAAAAATAAGGAATCCTTCTGCTTTGCAACCTAAGAACTGATTCTCAGCATGAGTTTTTTTACTCTGCAGGGTTGGTAACGTGGCTTTTCAGCTGACTGTATCACCTTCCTTCTCCAAAATGTGTTCATCCTCTCAGTCCTTCACGTGTTGGCCATGTGCCTACTGAAAGCAGGTGCATTTGGAGAAATGACAGCTTTCTCAGGACTCAGTTATTTAATTAACTCATTTTTAACTGGATTATTTGAAAAAGCTATCCCAACTGTCTGATGGTCAATACCTTGCTTGTGGGCTGAGCAATGCTTGTCAAAATCCCTGCTTCTCTTGTCTTCAGTTGTATTACACTTCTCTAGAAGCAACTGGAAAGCTGCTAGACTCACACTGAGGAGTGAGAAGATCCAGGTTCCATTTTTAACTTTTCAAACTGTTTTCCAAAGGCTCACCTTGACAGCTGTGCTGTGTCTTGGGTTTCCATTCTGCGTCTTGGTTTGCCTGTTTCTAAAAAGACACTTTAAGTAACTTTGACAATTATAAATGGAAAAGCTACTTAGTGATTAACAGTTTAATCACTGAGATAATTTAACAGCTTTGTTCTGTGGTCTACTTGGTATTGTGAGTAGAAAAACAAACAATTCTTCAAATATCCACTAGGGTTTCTGAACACATTTTTGTGCCGTTTACATTCCATTAACATTCTGCTGATACAGATTTACTCACAGTGGTTTTAACTGTGTCTGTCCAGACACACTTTTGTGCTAACAGCTTTCATGAGTAAATCCTGATTAAAAAAAAAAAAAAAATTACCCTATCAACAATGGCAGATTAATTGATTATTTAAATAAGGACAGAAGGCTGTCACTTATGTCTCAGATACATAGCAGAGGTTACTAAACTTAAATATTTAAAAAAATAGCTTGTAAATTGCTCTTTAAAACATTATAAATTACATCTTTCTGATTAGAAATCTGAATTTTCATGTCTTTTCCTATTAGTATGATATTTGAAATCACCAGAGAAAAATATTTTTAATGGACCTTCATGTCATAATCCAGAGTGTCAATATTGTAAATTGATGGACATTAATGAAGTAACTGTGCATCAGAGAGGTGGTCTGGAGATTTGGACAAGAAAATGTCAACTCCTCTTAATCACTCCTGAAGAGTAATTAAATGAGTTCTTAAATTGGGGTCTCATAGGTGCTTAGATGGTTTAGCTTTGTAATTCTGAGCTCACTGATGGCATCTTCATTGAATCACAGCATAGAATCTTTAAGGGTGGAAAAGCCCCTTTAGGATCATTGAGTCCAACTTTTAAGCCAGCACTGGGAATTCCGCAAAAATCAGGCCCTGATTGCCAAGGTGCTGTGTCTGGACACCTTTTAAACACCTCCAGAGAGGGAGACTCAGCCCCTGTAAGGTCAAGGAGGGAAGCTTGGCTTTCTCTCTCAGCTCCTTGCAGCTCCATCAAAACAGAGCAAGGACCTGTGGCTCCAGCAATACACATCTATCCTACTCAGCATTAGTAATTTTTTAGAACACCAAAGCCCTACAGGCTTATATCAATAAATATAATTTATTAAGCTTATTTCAGTGGTCATTTTATATGTATTTAATACATACTTTAGAATCTTATCTTTCCACCCATGCTGATGTATCTTAGACTTGGGATGGTCTTGTGTGAGTGTGTATGGCAGAGGGGAGGGATGGAGAGAGGGAGAAGAACAGAAAGAGAGGGAGAAACCTTTGAACACACAAACCAAAGTAAATTGGTGTGGATCCATCTGCAGTGTTGGCAGAATGGAGTGTATGAAGTGTGCCTGTTCATTGTCATAGAGAGAAATAGATTAAAATCTTCAGAAAAGTTTTAAGATATTAACCATTCATATTTTAATTGCTGGATATTTTTACATGCATCAAATTTACACACTTCTTTAAAGTGGTTGATACTCTTAAATAGGGTTCAACATGCAGCCATTGCTATAAATTACTTTTTGTATGAGCATATGAGCTTCTGATCCTTTCTCTGGCCTTAGTCTCTGGTGTTCAGAGGTTTCTTGAGTTGTGGCTCACAGTGATTTTAAATATCTAAAATAAAAACACCTCGTGCTTTTCTTAGGTGCAAAATCTACCACCAGGCCCCTTGCAGCTTTTGAAACCCCTAGCGGGATGCGAGGCTAATTTGTTTGGTGAAGTTACTATCAGCCTTAAAATCCTGAAATGCTGAAGCATTACTATCTTGACCTTTATGTCAAGATGAATGAAAAATAAATTAACTTCTAGGACAGCATGCCCTTCTGCAGGACTGCATTTGTTGGAAAATGTCTGGTTTTACATAGAGGCAGAAGGGCAAAAATAGGCTGTTTTTCATCAATGCTGAAATATCTTCATCTTGATGGTTGCCAGAATTTCTAGCCTTAAAGAATTAGTTATTGATACTGTTCTGTGGTGTTTCTGGTTTATTATTTTCTGGGTACAAAGCTATGGGTGTTGTTAATAGGAAGGTACCAGATGGATCAGGGTTGACAGCATGTAGGGTTATACCAAGTCTCATCTTTGTCCCTTGTGCTCCACCTGTCTCCTTCTAAAGATTTGTTTTCCTTATGAATCCATCAGGTTCTCAGCAGCTCCTGACCTTTTCCCAGTAAGTGATTTGTTGAGTGTGCCCCTTTGGCTGTGTGGCAGGGCCATGTTTCTTCTGGTATAGGTGACCAGTTTGACTCAGGAAATTTAAGGGCATATTAATACACTAATCTTCCTGAGTCTCTGACGAAGTTTTGCATCTCATTCGTGAACTCTGACATTTATGTTGGAGAGCAGCAATCCCATGGCTGCTTCACTGATGCTGAAGTGCATGGCTCAGATTTATTATCATCTTGATTTTTTTTCCTCTTTTTAATCTATCACAGCTCAATCAAAGTGCTTAAATCAGCAGCTGTAGAGAGTAAAGCCCTGAATTCATCCCTCAGTGAGCTACAGTACCTTCAGTTTGCTGTTCCCTGAGAAAGCTGCAGAACTGGATGCCTCCTGCCCACTGTGGAGTGAGAAATACAAGAAGAAAAACCCCTCTAGCTTTCCAGTTTCAATTTTATACTCATGACTAAATACAACAAGAAATTATACAGTTCATAAGAAATTGTTGTGTTTACAAGAGTTGTTGCTACTTGTTCTTTCCACAGATTTCTTTTAAATAAAATGTCTTGCATGGTTGTACAATTAAACCCAAGAAAACAGCAATCCAGATATATTCAAATCTTACTCAAAGCATACATTCTTTAGTAAATGCTTTGCAAAAATAAGCAAGTTGAAGTTCTTTTCTGTATTCAGATTTGCCAAAATTAGGAAGGCTTCCAAGAGCATTTTAGCTTTAAAATAATCCATGTCTAGGAATGAAAAAGAAGAGATCAGTCTGAATGATAATATTATCAAATCTGTTTCTCAGGTCTGTTCTTTAGCTGCTGCATTCCTAAGATGTTTCACTTCAGATTTCTCTTGATTTTCTCTGTTTTCATATCTGTTCTGCAGTTTTCTCTTAGACAGTACTGTTGTCAGACAAGACATTTGGACTTGATCTTAAGGATCTTTTCCAAGCCAAATGATTCTATGATTTTATAACTTCCAGAATTACCCACTCATAATTCTCAAAGTCTTAAGCTATTTATTTTGCTCTCTATCAGTGGAGTATGGATTGAAAAAAAATATATTTCATATTTTTTTCTAACAGTGAATTCATAGTAGACATGATCTGATGGTAAATTAATAATTCATTATATTTCCTAGTAGTAACTATCCCTGCCAGTAAGGCTTTCATCACACTCTAATACTAATGGATCAGCCCAAAAATCTTCCTTTTATAAAGTGGGAACCCTAAGTTCACAAAGAACAACAGACCCAGAATACATTAGCCATGGCTGAAATATTTTTAGCAGAAGTCAATGTGAGTGGTGCAGTGCATCTGGCTCCTCATCAGAGAAAGATAAATGCTTTCAAGGCTGCCTTTATTTCCCTTTGTCCCAGCAACCCCTCTTAAAAGAAAAATCAGGCTATTTAATCAGCTTAAGATGATAGTGATTTGTGATGGCAACAAGCAATAAAGTTCCTCCTTATCCATCTCCGTCTATACAGGCAACTTTCTTGAAGTCCCTTGTGAGGTTTCAACACTTGTGACGACCTTTTTATGATCTGCCAGTATAGAGAAAGCAAAGAATTTTGGCTCTTTCTTAAATGTAAAGCAAGTATTGTAAATATTGAACTACTGTGAAGGGCAGACTCCCATAAAGTAGGCTTAGAGTTGTTGTTTCTGAAAAGGAAGCTAATGAAATAATTGACCTCGTTTCTGTTGCAAGCAATCTGACTTTAAAGAGAAGCTTGCACTTCTACTCTGTGTAAATTGTCCAGAAAAGTAATACTGTCTTATTTCTTACATATTTATTTTAAAAAAAAAACAAAATGAAAATACACCTAAAAATTAAGAAAGGTTCAAAAATAGATATATTTTTTAGGTTATTCAAAATCAGAAAAGCTAAGGGTTTCCACTAGACTTAATAAGATTATAGAAAAGGAGAGACCACTGGTATGTTAAATTCAGTGCTTCTAGTAGGAAAAAGATTGGAAGTTTGAAAGAAAAATACAGATTTTGACTAGAACTATATGAGCAACACAGCTCCTATTAAACATTTGTCTGTCTCTGTGAAAATGTCTGTTTATCATATTCATCAGGTTATAGATTTGTGTGTAAATATTTAGTCATTAGGTATTAATGTGAAACTTTAATGTTGTTGAAGCTCAAACAGCCCTTCATACTCTTTAGTGCTCTGTCCACATCTCTCAGTCCTTTGAATTAGTTTAATTTCACAAATTTTGGAAGGTGGCGCTGCCCATGGCAGAGGGGTTGAAATGGGATGATCTTTAAGGTCCTCCCAACCCAAACCATCCTATGATTTTATGATCTCTCTAGCTGTTGTTTTGATCATTTTGGGAGAATATTACTGTACAGTTTCATACAAATGGGAAATGAAATGCTGCTCTGTCATTTCCTCTAGTACTCTAAAACGCTTTCCTATTATTGCAGCTTACTGGGCTTTCAGGGACTAAAATGGAACTTGGAGCTTTTTGGCATGGTTCAAATGAGCTCTTTGCTCTTCCATAACCTGGGGGCTTCCTGCTGCTGGCTATATACTGCAGAAATAAATGGCAATTTCTCTTCATTATTATTCATAGGGTCATAATATTCAAGATTAATGTGTGCTCGGATGGCTTAGTCATTAAAATATTCACAAATCTTGACGGTTTCCTAATTTTTAACACACACAATTTGTCCAAAAAAATTTCTACTGGAAAATTTCTCTTAGGTTATTCTTTATTCATTCTCCATCATTCATTTTGGTATTAAAACCTTTCATTCTGCTAATGAGGGAGCATACACAGTATTTGCCAAAAATGACTAGTCATTTTGTTCGACTAGATGAGAAGTTAAATTCTTCAATTACTTCATGAACTTCTACTTTGCATACCGTAATAAAAGCCAGGATAAACACTTGCAAAACATTAATTAACAGCTCTGCTCACTTTGTGAAGGGTCCTGCAAGAAAAAGAAAAGTCAAAGTGTATAATAATTATTGTTTTCTTGGAATAAATAATCTGATTCTGTGATTTAACACATGCAAAGAAGAAGCAGAAAAAGTCACGGGAGCTTTAGTCCTACAAAGCACAGCTGCTCACTGTGAAGGACCTCACAGAACTGATGGTCACAGGAATTTGCAGTGTTAGTGTCTACCCCCAAAATTTCTTTTCCACTAGTAATATCACCAGCTTTCCCTTTTAGCTAAGACACAAGCATGCCTCAAATGTCAAATGGCTTTTAGGAGATTTCGTGTTCCTGTGCTCCAGCTACTTTTCCTGTCCCAGCTACTTTTCCTGTCCTGCAGATGTATCACTCCCCATGATTCTTCCTAACAGGGTAAAATAGAGCCATTAAAGCCATATCCATACACAGAGGACTTGAAAATCTGACATGGTGTCTTTAGAACTGCTGTCCTCTCTTCTGTTATATTTTAATTTATGGATTTTTTTCCCCCAGTTTATAATTTTTTACACTCGGCATTAGAAAACCACTGGTATACAGTAATTTTGCACATTCTATCAATTGTGTGAAGTGTGTATTGAAAGAGAAATAAATAATAAGCAAAAAGAAGCAAGAATGAGGCATGAGAACCTGGGAAAATCTTACTGCAGCCATGTATATGAAGACATGAAAAATTCTTTTTTCTACTGTACTTCAACCGTGTCACTTGTGGAGCAGAAGATTTCATTTCCACCAGGGGAACAGCATCATTCCTTGTCAGTAGATACTGCTGCAGGATGGCAGGGAAGAATGCAAGCCCTTGGACATATGACTCCTCTCAACTCTGTCTTTAAAATTCACTGCTCATACAGCCAGCTGTCTGATTAGTGAAGGCTTTTTTGTCACTTACAAACTGTAGCACAGTATTATGTGTCAGCTAAGTTAACAAATATATTCACATTAATGCAGACTAAATGTATTAGAGATCCGCTGTGCAAACAGTAATAAATTCTTCTTAGAACAAGTTCACATACAATTTCAATTGTAATTAATCAACTAAGTATGAAATGACCTTACCTGAATTACAAACAAGGCATTCTGCTTACATAACTTCATCTTAATAAGCAAAACTTTCTTTTTGCAAAACAAAAAATTTTGTAATTTACTGTGTTTTGAGTACTTTTTTCATATTATTTAATTTCCATGAACAATTTGCTTTAGGTTTTGTTAGTTTGTTTGTTTTGGTTTTGGTTTGTTTTTTTTTTTTTTTTTTTTTTGCTTAAAGCTTTAGTCTTCTGACCTTATCAATAAACTATTTTGTCAATCTTATGGCAGTTTTGAGTTGTATCACAGCAATTCCTGCTAGAAAAATACTCTGCACAAACAAATCTCTTACTGGTTTTGCCCTTGTTATTGTGAATATTTTGTATGGTCATTTAGTAATTGTGATTTCATATTGAAATTGTGCTGTGAAATTTATGTAGATTTAAACTAATTGACAAGTTCCTTGGTGAAGTCCTAGGATTATATTTATGAGACTAGGTTAATGTTAAACAGTACCTGGAAAAAACATTAAACAAATTTGTAACCGTAGCAATGCAGATGAAGAGAAAGCATACACTGATAAACAGGAATTTGTAACACTTTTCAGGAATAAAAAGACATGCAAGCCACTCAGAGAATTAGAACAGTGTCTTAACCAACACAAGAGCTTTACATACCCTGAAGCCTACCTAGAAGATGTAGAACACACAACCAGCGAATTAAAAAAAAAAAATCACTAAAAGCTAATAACAGCCTCAAATACCAGTGAGACCCAGCTACAAATACATTTTCAGAGCATGGAGAATGTTGCTACCATGTGAAGCCCTGAAACTGATCTCATTTAGGCCTGGTTTGTTGGTCCACACTCATAAATGTCAAGGTCAGACACAGGTGGAGCATGTACATGTTATAAAATGAATTTAATCTGAGATTCATTCCCTTGGTTTTCAGCTGCCTTCCTTTAAAGAATTGCACTGAAAGTTTCTAAACACGGTATTAAGGATAATTAACAGCATTTCAGAGAACAATACATTAGCTGAGAATTATTCCTCTGTCCCAGGAGTCTTTGCCAAGGGACACCTTCCATCCTGAACAAATGCCAGTTATGTTAATTAAGGAAAACTTGTGAAGCACAGAGGAAACTACAGTGCAATGACAGGCTAAAACTGCTTCAGGTGCTTGATCCTTGATACTTCTCCTGTGGAAAACTAAGGGTTTTAAGTTTAAAAACTTAGGGGTTTAGGTTTTTAGGTTTAAAAAACCCTCCACTTGCTCCTGCAGTACAACTACTGAGCTGAACGATGGCTGCTAGCCTTCCATGGATGTATTTGCACAAAAGAAAAACAATTTACATTGTCAAAAGCACAGCTAGGATTTCAGAAATAGGCACTGATGTTTTCATTGTTTTTCAAGAAACCAGACTTCTGAACATATTCCTTAAAACCTCCCCCCAAACAACAAAAAAGTAATGTAAAGAGTAATTTTTTTTTTCCCTTAAGAAATGACAGCTTGAAATTTCCTCTGAATTTGGACAGAATCATATTTGCAAAGAGTGATCTGTCCCAATATATCCTATAGTCTAATAATATGATTATTCTGAAAAAAAATTAACTTCATTATTTTATTTGAATGTCTTTTGCAATTTGTTGGGTATAAATAGGGAAAGATTCCTTCTCTTGGACTAAAAATATCTGTATTGCAAGATCTTAAATTGCTAAGGTTTGTTTCACCCCTTGCTAGCCAAACTTCAGCCAACAATATTCTTGTCCAGAAGTAGACTATTCTAATATTGTCCACAAGTATTATAATACACAATGAATATTGTATATTACAATACTTCTGGAATATTAGAATAGTAATTTTAATAAAAATGAGAGCAATTCAGCAGAGAAAAGAAAGCCTGTTGTACTTTGATAAGAATGTGTAAAGAACTCTCCCAGTTAGGATTTCTAGTAAAACTCATTCAGCCTCAAGTTAAACCAAATTGCAGCCAGTTTGTTGGGAAAGGAGTTCGTTTGGTAGAGCACCAGTCACATCTAGGCAACTTACAACTTGATTTCACATCTAGGCAACCTACAACTTGATTGTCTAAATAATTACATTATTGATCATTTCCTTTGATTATGTCATCATAATGTCATCTCTGTGCCTGGATGATGAGAAATTGCCCGCTCAGTTGTTTTTTATTTATCATATGTTGGCTCTTATTTGAATCTTCTGGAGTCAGACAAATCCAAACAGCATAATTTGTGCTTTTTGACTCCACAACTCCAATTGCATGTCTAGACACATAAATTGATCTGCATTAGCTATTGACCTTTCCCATTGTTGGCTAATTTAGATACTTTATTTTGTATAAAATTTAGCAATCCAAATGGTAACTTAATAATACAAGAAGGGAAAAAAATACTTCAATCCTTGTTTCACATATGAAAAGACAAACACATTTCTGTGTGTTTTGCTTGTCTGATTTTTTGGTGAGATTTTTCAGCATCAGAGTTTTAGAGGGTAAAGCACAACCATTTATTCCAGAAAAAACAAGTCACAGGCTTGTAATGTGGTACTGTCAGTATTTGAATGGAATCATTACACATTTATCTTTGGTCTTACAGCCTCCCATACTGAACAACACTCATGCACCATCTATGGAAAAGTTCAAGACAATTCAAATTCTTCTAGAACAATCTATGATTTTATTCAAAGTCAATATAAAAGTTTATATTCAGTGGATCTACACTTTGAAATATAAATAGAAGCATAATTTAATTTTCTTTTTTACTAGATAATATGCAAAGTGCAGTTATGTCTTACAACATTACTGAAATTTTGGTTATTGTGATCTAAAAAATGTTACCCACTTAGTATTTCATCCCTGCCAAAGTGAGATTGTGCTATGAACCTACTTGGTGGCTCTCAGACATTGGAATAGGTTGCCCACAGTGGCTGGTGAGGTCTCCATCTTTGGAGAAATTTCATCTGGGCATATTCTGTGTGAGGTGACCTTGCTTGGGCAGAGTTGAGCTAAATGATCTGCAGGTCCCTTCCCCAAAGGTTCTGTTATTCTCTTTAATAGGAGAATCTGAACACAAGACAATTTATATTCCTATCGTACATTCCTTGACATAAAAAGTGGGATTTTTCTTTTCTGTGTAACAGATCTACTTTAAAATGTAAGTAAAAAATGTAAAAAGATTCAGCATTCAGCAATGACCAAACTGAGTCTTTTTGATAAAAGGGCTGAGGATTTTTTATCTCACTGACTGTAATAAAATCTGTCACAGACAGAAAGGCCATGTTCATCTCTCCAGGCTGTGGTAACATCTCATGGTCTGATCCACAGGTAGAAAACTCCATTTCACTTGCTATTTCCACATCATTTTTAACCTTGTGATTGCTACCAAAAAAATCCAAAAACAAACCAAAACTGGACAAACAACTACAAAACAAAACAAAACAAAGCAAAATTATGCTGATAAGCATAGTAGATAAATGAGGTGAAAGTCAGTAGAATAAAAAAGATTGAAACATGGAAACTCATGGCATTGTCTTACAGATATTCTGATGCAATAATAAAAAATTGATTATTGCATCAGAATATCTGTAAGACAATACCATGAGTAAGATATTCAGAGGGCCTCTGTCCTTCCTGGAAGCCATAGCTGAATTCTTGGTGGTAGGAGCTGCATGGAGATAGTGGCAGTGCCTCCTGAGTCCTCTAACAATGAAGTCACAGTCTCAGTAGACAAAGAATAAGAGACAGCTACCAAATCTCAAGAATGTTTAATCTGGGGCCATCGTAAAGGTCTGATCTCTTGTTTTCTGTCTATCCAAAGGCCTCCTTTGCTAGAGGGGAACACAGTGTCCAGCAGCAACATGCCATAATCAATATGCTATAATCCAAGTATTCTGGCATGCTGGAATTTGGGAGTGCAGCCATGATGACAAAGGTAGAACTATGAAATTTTGACTTGGATTCATATCAAGATGCTTGGCTGGCATCATGGCATTCACAGAGGGAATTCAGAAGCAACTGGATTTGTGAGGAACACTTTCTATGCTTCAGATCTCATTTCTGTGAGGACAAAGTAGTGAAGACTTTCCCTGCTCTCATTACAAAGCAGAGGAAATCACTAGCGTCTGATGAGTACTGCTACCACAGGAGAATACAGATAAACAGGCTTAGAAAAACTGAGACATCTGGAGAGATGGAGTAAAAATCACACAGAAAATACAGTATGGATCAGTAAAAGTGGCCAATAGAAAAGCAGCTCAGGGATGCAGCCAAAAATCTCTTCGCGTGGGCTTGTGCTCACCTCAGATGTTCACCATGGATCTGCACTGTTGTTGAAAATTGCCTGCCAGGCACACAGGATGTGAAAATTACTGTCTGATGAAAGGGAAAAACTTAGAGCACTACCCTTTAGTCTACTGTCTTCCACAGAAGCAAGACAGATATGTTTTCCACCCACAGAAGCAAAAATTTCACACAAAAACTTCTTCCTTACACAAAGGAGTCAGGAAGAAGTGAAACCAAGATGATGGATAAACACTCCCCTCTCCTGCTGTGACCTGCACTGTTTACTGTCCAGCTTCTCTGCAAGCAAACTGTGAGGTGATAGTGTTAGAGATTTTATTAAAGCCCCCCAAACTCTCCAAATGGAAAACAGTTCATATTGCCCTCATGTGTTTCTTCTCTCACTGTCTGTTCTCTAGAAAACTTCCTCTGCTGAAGTCATCTTCAAGGTAGGGTAGGGGACTGCTGGTCTACTTGTCAAATTGTTCCTCACCTTCGTATTCACACACCCTTATCATTGGGCAGTCTTCTGTTCTCACCTTGTAATCTTCTGGCTGCTTCTGATAACTCCAAATGTCTCATTTCTTTCAATGCTGGGCCATTTACTTGAATTAGTTCTTTGAAATAAATGGCCTTTTTGCAGACCTCTCATGTATTTCTTTCTTCTTCTCCAGGGAATCCAAGACAAATTACTTTATTCTAAAGGCCCTCTTTCACTTCTTCGTCCTTGATCCTCAGCTTTTTAATCAAAAAGATTATGTTGTGCTCTGCCTCCACTGCCAGATTTGTTTACCAATAAATATTCAAAAATTATCAAGAGCTACCATTTCACTCTCTCCCAAATTCCCTTTTATGCATGGGAGGAATTTCTTTAATTAATTTTAGCTCTGAAAAACTCTTTGCTGCAATTCCAAGCAGCTGCTGTGCTGTCCCCACTCTTAATGAGCTTTGTCTTGATATGACTGGGAGAAGGACAGAAAGGGCCACACTGGCTAAAATTGTTTGAAATTGGTTTGCAGCATGCAAAATAAACCGGACAGCTCCTGTGCAAAATGGATTGCAGTGTCACTTCCCCCACTGTGGAAATTTACTCTGTCTGGCTAGTGAGAATGAGACTCACAGCAGGGGCAGAAGGTATTGACTTTTCCATTTTTTTAAAAAAATGTTATTTTTATTTTGGAATGGACCAGGGCTGTTTCATCTGAATTGTCATTTTTAAATAATTGTCTTAGTAGAAGAAGTACATTTCAACCTTCTGCCATCCTTTGAGAATTCAGGCTAGCTGTTTGCTTAGAGAGATGCAGCCTGACACTCTACACACAGTGTGAAAAATTGCTTTGATCAGCTTGTGTTTATAATTTAAGGCAGTAAAATAGAATCCTCACTAATTGTGTTCAAGGCATGATGTATTGTGTAATCCACAGAGAGATTAATTTCAAAAACATTGTAACCACAAAAACAGCTGATCCACTGAGTCATTTTCCCAACCTGCAACTTAAAGCAAAACATAGCAAAACCTACTCCCAGTAATTTATTTCTGTTGATGGACTAGGATAATGCTGGAAATGTGGGGAAAAACAACAGAAAACTCATCTGCACATTCCTTTTTGTAGCGAAAGTTTAAAAAAAGTAAAGAAAGAGACTTTGGAGTTAAAAAATCCAGTAAAACCTCAGCTTTGAAGAGATATTAGTATCCTAATTAAATTATGAAGAGCAAGCCATGCATTGATAGTCAAAAATAATTTGCAAATATAGGAATGAGTCTAAAATTATATGGAATGGAATTAAAATAATAAACCAAGATACAGCAGTGAAATACTTTAAAAATTCATGTCACAGAGGTGCTTGTGTGCATATTTTCATGGTGTTTGAGCCTAATACAGGCTCTGGAAGAGAAGCTAGTAAGAACTGGCAAAACAGGTGGAGGAAACTGCGCTGCATGAAAAGGAAAAAAAAAGCCCAAAAAGATAAAACGTACTGCAGGCACAGCTTTTTCATCAACAGGAAGCTGAGTGAGCAAGCAAACAACCCTTTTCAGATTTAGAATGACCTTTCATCCCACCCAGCTTTTGGAGGGTAATTTTAAGCTAGGTTCAAGTCTTATGCCACCCTGATTTTTTAAGTTTTTCTAAGCCTTCTGATGTTTACATTCTTTTCACGAACCTTCTCATACACTTTATGTAAATAACTTATTGTTTTGCATTCTTTTATGGAAGAAAAGAAATTTGATAGAATGTTGGTTTGTCCAGTGTCATTGGAAAGATGGAAAGGAAACCCCTCCAATCCACTGTCACTTTTAGAAACCTATAAATGTTGGAGTCAGAAATTAAAAATTCTCTTTTTACCTTGAGAAAGCTGCATGGCTGCATTGGGTTATTTTGTGTTCTATAGTGACAGTCTTATACTGAATTCCAAGCTTTTTTTTTCCCCTGGGGGGAAAGAAATTAGAACTTTTAATAATTTTATGACTGTTGCACAGACCAGAATTTAATTTGCAGTCGAGAGGTGTTGGGTGCTGTGTTGGTGCTCTGGAGACAGTGTCGAGGCGTGACAGGGATGCGCTTCTCTCATTTGCAGATATCTCCATAAGCTTGCTGTCCCTGGTTGTCACAGCCTGTGGCCTGGCTCTGTTTGGCGTGTCCCTGTTCGTGTCCTGGAAACTGTGCTGGATCCCGTGGCGGGAGCGGGGTTTGCCCTTCGGGAGCAAGGACAGCAAGCAGGAGCCGCTGCACTACGCGGACGCGGAAGCCGACGCCAATGAGCGCGACTACAGCGAGGAGTACCTGGGGCAGCCCGCTGCCTACCCCGAGGCCTCCATGAAGATCAGCCACACCTCCCCGGACCTGCCGCTGGACACCCAGGCGGGAGCCAAGGAGAACTGCGTGCCCAACGTGCGGATGCAGCGCCAGACCACCGAGCCCACCTCGTCTGCCCGGTCAGTAAATCGATTTGTCTCTGTTATTCATGAATACAGCCCAAAAAGCACGGCAGACACTGATCTAAAAAAGGGTTTAATTTTCTTTCCATGTTCCTTTAAAAAGATATATATTTTTTTTATATGTGTGTGTATATATATATATAGAAATATATATATTATAATATACATATTAGAATATATTATTATATTAATTATAATTAATAATTATAATTTTATTGATTATTGATAATATATTATATATTATAATAATTATTATATATTACTATATATTATATATAATGGTATATATAAAACTATATATTATAATATTTATAAAAATTATATATATATTATATAAATAAATAAGTAAGTAAGTAAATATATATATATATATATATATATATATATATATATATATACACACACAGAAGTTGTTCACTGAGGTGCACAAACCTTGTAGGCCGAAGAGACAGGATCGCAATCCTATTCCACTCTTCTCACAACTGATGCCTTTTTGGGACTACCTAAAAACAGAGGCCAGCCAAAATTAAAGGAATAAAATACAGTTGTATTTATTGAAAGGCTTTCAGGTACATTCTGGGCAGACAAAGCCACCCCAGGGACTATACCCAAAATGGATGACAGGTCTTGGGTTTCATACTTTTATAAGTTTGGTCCATTTGCATATTGGGGGTTAATCTTCCAATTACAACTTCAGATAGTAAAGTCATTCATCCCCAGTTTGCTGCCCCCAACTCACTTTTGCTTACATCTCTTGGGGCCTGAGACAGTGAGGTGTCCTTGATTCCCAGGCCTGGAGAGGAATTTCTCTGCCTGACCAAACTGGGGGAACAGTAGCTGACGCTTTATATGGAGTTTAGATTACACATTGAAGAATTTTAGGATTACAAATATATGAAAAATATAAAAGCTAAAATCCTAAGACATCACAACTACTGTCTCATTGGTGCTTTTCCCTCAGGAGCTGGATAACACAGAGCCCTGCATCCTTTACAAGCACCAGTACAGCCTAGATTTAGCTTGTAAAGCATATTCATATGCACTTAGCACTGGTGCTGAACATTCAGCAATATCTCCTCAAAGATTTTTCCAAAGAAAAGTAGGGCAAGCTAATGAAACTCTTGCAAGAATTAGAAATAGGATTAAAAAACTCATAGATTTTAGCCACAGTCATGACTTTGGGGGGAAGAGTGACTGAACACAAGCCAGTGAAGTCTCCAGGGGAACTGGAAAACCAGTACACGAGGGAAGAGGAAAGGGGGAGGCTGAGAGTGTGTGCAGGGGCAGGTGAAAAAAGCATTATGTTTCATACAGCAAGAATAAGGATCAGCATGTGAAGAGCCAGTAAATATCTGAGTCAAAGCCGATGCACTTCAATTGGAGAAGGTACAGCACTAGCCCAGTGGCTCTTTGCTAGCCTCTTCTTTTTATTCCTCCACAGTATATTCTGTGTCTCTCACTGCCATGAAGAGCTTAAGGGTTGAAATTTTTTTCCTTTGCTGACATGATAATATTTTATCCTGGAAATGACTAATGTAGAGCCATAAGATTATGTATTTATTATGCAACAAGAGAAAAAAAAAATTAGGGTAGCACATAAGAGGCTGTTCCTGCTTTAAGCATGGGTAAACAGATATTTACCAGGAATGAATGAACAATTATAGCAGAGGAACTCTTGCTGATTACATTCAATATAGATAGCTTTGGATTAATCCTGTGCTGGCATTTTCCACATGCTCTTTCTGTGTTCAACCTGAGCTCCTGGTGCTCCCATACACTGAGTGATTGCTGCATATGAATAGGACAATAAAATGGAACTCATAGAAGATTAAGCTTTTACCTAATTCAACTTTCACATCTCCCTACCTCAACAGGGATTGCAAATTTGATTTTTGTTACCATCCATGAAGGAGAAATTTCAGTCACAGTAAGTGTGAATTATTAAAGCTAAAAGCAACTTTCTTATCCTCAGCTAAAGAAAGTAAAGGAGCTTTTCAGCCTAAGTACCACAGAGTTTATTACATCAGGTGTGAGAGAAAAGGAAAACAATTGCCAGAGTGATCAGCAAACCGTTTCAGCCCAGCTTGAGAGATGGGAGCAGACACTGATCTGGCATTAGCAGTGGGGTGCTGAAGGTCAGCTCTCACAAACGCTGGGTCTCAGGGTTTATCCCTTTGTTAAAAACCCGACCCGTTGTACATTATGGAAACACCTAACGTGAGCTGGATCTTCAGCGTGTGTGCACAGCCTGTTTCAATTCTTTCTTCTTGGCTTTAAGGCACAACTCGCTCCGGAGACAGCTCAACCTGTCCAACCCTGACTTCAACATCCAGCAGGTGCAGAAGCAGGAGCAGCTGACGGGCATTGGCCGCATCAAGCCAGAGCTGTACAAGCAGAGATCGCTGGACACGGACGATGGCCGGAGGAGTAACAGCAAGGCCTGTGGAAAACTCAACTTCATCCTCAAGTATGACTGTGATCTGGAGCAGCTGATAGTGAAGATTCACAAGGCCGTCAACCTGCCGGCAAAGGACTTCTCTGGAACTTCAGATCCATACGTGAAGATATATCTGCTCCCCGACAGGAAAACAAAACACCAGACTAAAGTGCACAGAAAGACCCTAAATCCAGTATTTGATGAAGTTTTTTTATTTACTGTCCCCTACAATGATCTCAACGCAAGGAAACTCCATTTCTCTGTGTATGACTTTGACAGATTCTCCAGGCACGACTTGATTGGCCAAGTGGTAGTGGATAATTTTTTAGATTTGGCAGATTTTCCCAGGGAATGTAATATTTGGAAGGATATTGAATATGTCACCAATGTAAGTATTATAATCCTTCTTTCTGAATTTTATTTGTTTCTGACTTTATTTCCCTAATCTGATTAAAACTGAAATTGTCTGTTGAATTTGTGAAGGAAAATACTCTATTCTCTCTCTTTCTCAAGCTTTGACCTTAATCCAGGGAAATTGACAGTACATTTTCAGTCCTCATTTCTTATTCTTTGGATATATTAAAGAATGTTTTATGTAGGAGACAGTGGGTTTAGTCACTGCCCTGCTGATAGGGCAGAAATGCTGGAGAATGTTTTAATCTTATTTAATCTGAAACTTTATTAAGGATATGTTACTTTTCTTATTTTTCCTGTCTTCCTGTTTTGCATGATTTTTTATGTAACTTACAGCACACTAATCAGCGAGAACTGCAGATTCAACATTTCTTATGTAGCAATCTTCAGTTCTTCAAAAGACTGAAGACTTTATTCTCATAAAGTCAGAAGACCCCACAGCTACAATCCTGCCAGAGTTCAGACAGTGCTGTTCCATGAAAGCAGTGGATGGTTTAACACACTGAATTGGTTTAACTCTTTGTTTGTCATCGCTGTATTCCCAGGGAAATGAGGAATGTATTTTAGAAGTCTGTATTTCAGTTATCCCAAAGTCTCTGTTATCAAGTTCTATGCAGGAATCCAAACAGGGATTAGGTATAAAATCATGGAAATTACTTCCAAAAAAGAAGGAGCTTTCTACTCAGAGCAGGAGCCAACCTCCTTATAATGCCATTGGAGATGAATCCCACGCATCCTCGGGAGGACAGACCT
The DNA here is from genome assembly GCF_027477595.1 of Haemorhous mexicanus. Taxonomy (NCBI): domain Eukaryota; kingdom Metazoa; phylum Chordata; class Aves; order Passeriformes; family Fringillidae; genus Haemorhous; species Haemorhous mexicanus. The sequence goes on from NC_082346.1 coordinate 9,126,889, forward strand.
TCAGTGAGAATAATACATTGCAGAAATCCACAGGGGTGAAGGCACCAGTGCCAAGTGTCAGGAAACATTTCATTTGCTGTGTCAAACCACACTCCAGTGCAGTGCACATTTTAGAGTCAAATAAACCAGGCATCATTAGCAGTGAGATGAAAGGGTAAGTTTGTTACACCTCAGTTCAGGAAAGCACTGAAACATCTGCTTAGCTGAGAATAAGAAGTCATTGAAAAGTGAAAGATGTTCTGAGACAAATAACTTGCCTGAATTCAGACCCTCATCTTATACCTCTGTGGTCTGGTAACATGCCCATATTAAAGACCAAATTGATTAATTTTTTTTTCTTGGAAAACTCTTCATGAAAATGGATATTTTCCTAGCTTTAAGGAGAATTCTCTACATAATCCTGTCCCACATGAGGATGGAAGTGCAGCAGCAGCACAAGCTTTGGGGGGTACAGGGCAGGGACATGGACACTTGGTGTCAGGAAGGATAAACCTGGCTTTTGTAGGAGAAGCTACTGCTTTTCAGCTGTAAAGGAAAAGCAAGGATGTGACAGAGCAGATAACAGTCATTGCAAGTGAAAGGCTGCCTTCATACAGCATTAAATGTCCAAAGATCAACTTCATTTTTCACAGTCAACTGAAAGCTGAATGTGCACGCACACTGGAGCTGCTGTGATGTGAACAGGTCATTTTCCCCTGCTATTACTTAGGCAGAAGATTGGCTCTGGTATTTTCTTTTGAATCACTTCTTCCAAATTTCAGAAGTGATGCGGCATATCATTTATATTTAGATTTTCTGTAATATCTGAAATGAAATTCAGGACTGCAACATGAGTCATTTATTAATTCCTCCTGATACCAATTCTCCCATGAAGTGTAACCCTGTTTATCCAAACAGAACACACGACCTGCCATCTAGACTTGTCACTGGCTTTCCAGCTAACAGAGGCCTTTTCAAAGCAAGTGACTCATGGCACATAGGAGACACATCCAATTTTGGGTAATGTGAGTTCTGAGATAAGAGTAGCAGATAAATGAAAGTGTGGAGTATCCGGCTTACCAATTAACATTTCCCAAATTTCAAAAGTTAGAATTCATTCCATGAGGTTATGAGAAATACTCCACGCATCATTTAAGAAACCAAGTTTCAGCCCATTTTCTTGTCTGGGTAGCTGAGATATCTCTGAGCCTGACAGCAGAAGCTGGATCCTGACCTAGGGCTACTCGGTGAGGCTGCTGCAGTGAATCCTCCTGTGGCTGCTCTCCAGGCCAGCAGACAGCTTTAGTGAAACTCATAAAGAAATTTTGGCAAGGTTTTGAGCCCCACTGGGAAGTTTATGGTTGGAAACCAAAACTGTATCAACTGTAACAGGTTTTCAATAATTCATATTCAAACGTTGTCTTGTTTCAAATAATAATTAAGAGAACAGAAAAATGCTGGGCAAAGTCACTGAAGGGAATTCACTTTATGTAGGTCAGCAGAAAGTGCACACAGGAAGGATATTCCTAGGAAATGAATGAGAAAAAGGGAAGCTCCACACAGACTGCACATGACAGGTTTGACATACTTCTGAAGAGTACAATTCATTTTAATTCCTTGTGCATCTTCTTACACTCCTAACCAGCAAGCCCAGAGGCCTTTATTTTACATTCTCCATTTTATTGTGTTCTAATCCAATTTGACACAGCAATATAAAAGAATGTATCAAATCCTTGTCTGCCCAGCAAAATGTCCTACTTCAAGCGAGCACTGCAGATTATGCCTGAAATGTCAGCTTTACTGCAAACAATGCCATTAAACTGACCTATTATGCCATGTGCTTTCTTCTGTTTTCTAATACCACTGGAAGATTTTTTTTTTTATCCTAAACCAGCAGTTTTTATTCTTTGGCCTGTAGCATCTGTTACCATTCCAGTGTTTGAAATTATTTCATAACACAGACACATGTCAGCATAAAAATTTTTTACAAGCTTAAAAGCAGTCTGCTGCCAAAGATGAATCTCCAATATCAAAATTACTGTTCTTCTAATCCAAGGCCCTCCAAGCATAAAGTCTCTCTCCTGTAGCACTAACACTTTTTCCAAGCAGAAAAAAAGCAGCAGTGGGCTGTATAATGGTAGAAATAACTAAGTGGATCAACTGTAGCATGAGCATGAAATGAACTAGATAAGCTTTTTTTTTTTTTTTTTTTTTGAATATCTACCAGTCAGATTACACTAGCTTCTGGCTTATCAAGAAAAAAAGATACTTTTTGTTTTTAGCCTGAGTTTCTCTTGTTGGCATGTTTTGTTTAGTAGCATGTAAAACATAGTCAGGGTTTGGGGTGGGGTTTTTGTTTGCATTTGTTCATGAACTGATGGCATGTTTGAAGAGAAAAAATAAGTGGTTGATATTTCCTTGGTTGCTGTCTTCAAACTCAAGTGGGATCAAGCAAAAACACATGGCTTTGTCACAAGATAAAATGGAAAACTGTGAAAGAAGGTGTCAGATATGAAGCAAGAAGGTGTCAGATGGTCCATTTCAGATAAAGGAAAATCTTCTCTTTCAGAAGGTGCCAAGTGTCCTCTTTCATAACTTGCCCCTAGAAAGGAAAATCCTTTGTTAAAAGTTGCTTGTTAAACATCACTAGCCAATGCAGGGCACAGAGAGCCAGCTGGAAATACAGCTCTGGTTCCTCCTGGCTCCTGGGATTCTCAAAGTGCTCAGCACTTGATAAGCAGGTGAACTTCCTTGAGGAGTTTTCTCAACTTAGAGGAGGGGGATAACTGGAGTAAGAAAGTCATTTTAGCAGGTAAATTTGTGGCTTTGGTCTTAGTGTGTAATAGCTTCTGCCACTGATGCTGTTTTTTCAGTTGTCAAATACAGTTCTGTTTAATATCTAGGCATGGAACAAAACCTGCTCTTTTTTCTGAGTGTTGAAGTTCATATATACACTTTAAAAAAATCCTATTCCTAACACCCCATCGGCAGCTTTCTCTCATCTCAAAAAACCCAAATAGATCAAGGTGCAAATAGAAATACAGGGAAATATTTCTGAATCTAAGAGGGAAGAGAGTACAGAAAAAAGACCCTGGGTAATACAGATAGAATTTGAGAAGTAACGTGCCACAGACTTTAAGGAATATGTTTACTAAAACCCAAAAGAGAGTTATGGATAGTTCAGGGCTATGAAGAGACATTAGCTGTATATCAAGTTGTTCACTTTGACATCCAGAAAGAACCGGCGTATGCCAGAAATTTCAAAGCCAAGAAATTGATTTCATCTGTTTGTAAGAATCTTCAAGCTATATTAGGGTCTGGGTCAAAAGACCAACAGTATATCAGACAATGCTGAATTCCTTCTGCACACATTCAGGAAACAAAAGCATATTGGAAAAAAAAAAATTAAGATACACTTTAGTGTTTTGGCAAGGAGAGAGTTAAAAATTAGGGTGCCTATAAGTATTTTAAATTATGCATTCTAAAAATGCTAATTGTTCACTGCTGCTGTTCTTGAGTTTGCCCAAGCAAGAAAGATTTGAGAATTTGTATTTTAAGGCATTTATGTTGTATAACTGAGATGCAACTGGAATCATAACATCACCAGAAGGAAGTTTCAAATTCCCTGTTTTGGAGATGTTAATGCCAACCACAGTATGTATGGAAGAGAGATGAAAAGAGGCTAAATTTTTCAGTCAGTTGTTCATGGAAAGCATAATAAATGTATAAAATACTAAAATCTGAACTGAAAAAAATCTTCCTCAAAGGCTACATTGCTCAGGTCCATTCCTGCTAAGAGCTGTGAGCAGTTCAGCATCTGCCAAATGCACATGAATAGGTGTAGGTCATAAGGCTGAGGGCTTAAATCCTCAAAAATCAAGGAAAATAAACATTCCTTGAAAGAAATAGGTAAATCCTGCCCCTAGCTCACCCACAGAGGAAGAGGCTTGGCCAACAAGAACAGGGCTTGCTCAGGACACGGTGCTGCTAATGGCAGAGATGAGAGCAGGTCCAGGATCTGCAGATTCCTGGCACCAGCCTTAATCCACTCTGCTTGCATTGCTTATCTCCCTCGACAGTGTGCAGACTCTGAAGCTGGCAGGAAGTCAGCTAAGTCCACCTACTCCAGTTCTAAAAACTGTTTAGCTTGTCAAGATGTTTTAGCCAGTGTTTCTGAAATCCCTGTTCTGGCAACTTGCAGGGTTTGGAGAAGTAATGGCAGTGAGCAAGAGCTCAGAAAAGCCTTTAAAATATTTACAGTGGTTAACAAAACTTTTCAATTTGAGGAAGAACAAAAACAAACCAAGTCTCTGTTTATGAATTCAAATCCTATCCATCACTGTCAAGTGCCACATCTACTTTTTTGTGTCAGTAAAAGAGAAAATAATGTTGATATTTTTTTAATTTTTTTTTTTTTTTAATACAGAAAACCTATCCTCTATTAACCTGGTCTTCTATTTCTTTATGCTTTGACATCAAGGAAGCAACAAGTTATAGTTGTGGAGATGTACCTATTTAATTGATTTATAAATGCAAGTCTCTTTAGAAGAGACTGATTTGCAAACCCATGGATCTTCCCTGTTTAAAAACATGGCAAAAGCTTAGCAGCAGCAACAACTATCTCATGGCTATTTCAGGGCAGAAAACACAAGGGATAAGATTCACCTTGTTTAATGAATATTTTTTATTAACAAAAAAAGCAAAACCAAAAAACCACAATCAAAACCAGAAAAACCAAAAAAACCCCAAAACCAGAAAGCATAATTGCCTTTGAGAGGTAGATTAGTGGATATGCATCTTCTCCTGAGTCACAAGGTCACCCTTTGTTGCATGATTTTTTCTGTCTATTCTTAATCAACTGTACAGAAAAAAAATGAAAGTGCATGTGTAATGAATCATTTCATAGCCAAAAGATGCTGGAAAGTCACAGATATTTAATCCTTCCAATTCCTAAGGGTCATCACAGTAAGGAGGAAATAGAAATTAATTAGGCTTTAGCATCAGCACAACAGGTATGGTACTCAGTGTACAGTAGAGAACAGCTGCAGACAGTGTTTCTCTTTTTAAATACCTTTTAAACTACTATTTATATGCATTAATTTTCAAAACTTTTCCTTTTGTCTTTTGGGGGCTTTTTCTTTTTAAATTTAATGATTGTAATAATTACTTTGTAGAAGATTTGTCAGGAATGCCATGCATTTAAATGATTAGGGGCCAGCACTCAGCCTGGCTGAACAAAGGACAGACACGGTATGTACAACCACCCAGGGTAGAGAGACAATATTCACAGCTTTTCAGAAAGTTAAAGGCAGCATGTGCCTAATTCTGCTGGAGCAACTGGGTAATGGTGAGAATATTAAACAGCCAAACTTGGGAAGGGTCAGGAGTTAAAAAAAGCCAAGTCCCTTGGAGAGCAGTGGTTGGATAAGGATTTTTTTTCTGTTGGTCCCGACTCAGTGGTACAAGCCCTGCAAGCTTGGCTCTATAAGGAGTGAAGTCTGTTTCATGCAAGGGATTTCCTAACAGCCTTGTAATTCCACAGGCATGGCCAGAAACAGGATGGATCCTGTAATATCACTGAGGCTTCAGCTACCATTTACTGGAGGTTTGGGAGCAGTTTAAGGAAATAATAATTCAGAGAGTTGTGTCCATGTGTATGCACCATGTGAAGTTTACAGAGCCCAAAAGTGTAGCCATCAGCATTTCCAAGGGAGCTTTTTCAGGATGGATATTTCTCTACAAAAAAACCCCAAAACCTACATGCAGAAAATCAAGCAAACAAAAGAAACTAAAGCATTCAAAAGAATAAAACCAAAACCTATGTAGTAGAAATGGCATCATTCCAGTTAGAAAGAAAAAATAGAAAAAAAGTTAGTATTTTGAGAAAACTGATATTTCAAAACAAGATCTTTAGATTTCTCATTTGGAATGCCCTTTTGTGACTATATTTTAAAATATTTTGAAAGCAAATTGTTTTGAGTGAAGTGATGGGTATTCTGCTTCAAAATTGAAATAACTCAAAATTCCTTATCAGATGAAAATGCTGCTTTCTAAACTGATACTTTGCCTGCCCATCAGTGCTGCATCTTCTTGAGTTCTCTGTGGTCCCTGTATCCTTCATCTTCCCCAGGTACAACAGCCCCAGAACAGCAGTGGTGTATGAAGAATAATTTCCTCCACACATTAGCTACATGCTGAAAAAGGTCAGACACCATCCTAAATTACTGCTTCCTTGCAAGTGGAAGTGTCTCTGAGTGTCCCTGTTCCACACGTCCCCCTTCTCCTTTCTTCTCACCCTCCTCTGCCAATCCTTTTTTTCCCCCAGAAATCTCTCTCAAGCAAAGCTCTGGGAGAGAAAAAGCTCACAGCAACACTGACTGCACATAAACCAAAGTCAGAATGTGATCCCGGTCAGCCAAGCCTGTCCTTCAATTACACCATCCAAAATTGTCAGTGGGAGCTGCAAATACCAAAAAAATCTTGCCCCAGTATTTTACAATTCATAGGCGGCAATTCTTGAAGACAAGCAAAGAGCATTTGCACAGTGCTGGGACTAAAATAGCTGTATTAAAAGGATCTTGGTTGTAACCATTCTGCACATAATTCAGGATTAGACTGTGCCATAGCCTTTTTTTCTACAGGGTTATATAACTTTCAATTTAAACATGTATTTAGCCAGGCAGGGAAAAAAAATCACTTCAAACGCATTTAATTATTGAACAGTTTTGGGAATGCTTACTCTGTCTTTTTTTTTCTAGCAGAGGTCACAAAAAGCATTTCAATAGCTTATGGATTTATCAAAATTTCTGCAAAATCCTACTCTTTAAATTAACTTTCAATATTTGGAGCCAAACTTGAAAGTATTCTTCCCTCTGAACATACTGTGCTTATGTGAAAAGCCTCAAGCCGTTTTTAGCCTTTAATCCCCACTAGATATCACAGCCATCAGGCATCTTTTTCTCTACCAAACAGGGTATTTCAGAGTTTTACAGTTCCCTCTCTGTGCAGTCTGTTTATCCAGTCCTCATGTTATTTTGACAGGGCCTTTTATTTGAAAGTGGACTTTTTCTGTTACAGTTTCCTTAGGAGTTCACTGTAAGTGTGCCCTGAATCACAGCAGGATATCCTGGGAGTTGGGGCAGGGGACAGCAGAGCTGTTTGGGAAGCACCTCCAGCACAGCAGATCCAACAAGCTGGCCTGCAAACACAGCCTGAAGTGTGGATGTGTCCAGGCACAGCCCTGACTTCATCTCCTCTAGTACACCTGTGGCCCAGGTAAACAGGTGGGAGAGAAAGTGCCACTACACACAGGCTCTTCTCTCACCAAAAGATTTGTCTGGCTCCCTTCAAAGTCTTGTTAGAGGATGTCAGCTGTGTCACACTTTACCCTCTCAGGATTCCAGGATCTGTAACAGAGGACAAAATATCAGCTGTACAGAAGGGAGGAATTGCTGGATCGTAACTTGTGCTAGGAGGCATGAGATTAAATTAGAGATCTTGCCAAAATTAAGATAAGGCTGTACCATTTACTAAATAACCACACAAGGACTGCCTCAGACCTCTTCACTGCCCTTGTAGGGGGGAAAACATTAGAAGCTGCAGCTGAAGTGGGAGCTGACCTGAGGAGAAGAACATATTATTCCCGCAGTATAGATCTATAGCTTCTCTAGCTTTTCTCCTCATCCAGGAAACTTTGAACTGCCATGAATGACAGTAGGAACTTCAAAGGACACACAAACCATTTTTCCTAAGATTTAGTGCAAGATTGGCTGCGCTGGTCAGAGCAGGGTGCTGATAATGCCAAGGTTGTGGATTCAACCCCTGTAAGGGCTGCTCACTGCAGGGTTGGGATGGGTGATGCTTGTGGATTCCTTCCAACTCAGAATATTCTGTCATGCTGTGAGAAGTAGAATTCCAGATATTCTGGAGGCCCCGTTTGTCCCTGGGTGGCCGTGGAGGTCGAGGTGTGTGGCAGCTTTGCTGTGTTCAGTCACAGCCCCTTGGAGCACGAGGGCTCTCTCTGTAGGGAACCTTTCTCAAGTCATTGCAGAAAGATTCACAGCTTGGCTCCTCCATTCTTTCACTTTGTGAAAAATAGGCAACCAAACCACCCAGGGGAAGAGGGGCAGAAGGCATCACTCTTTCATGCTAAGTGAGCTATTTTTCTGGGAGCTGAGCTAAAGAAATAATGGCAGAACTGAAGACCTGACTGAAAGCTTTTTCATGGAGATTTATCAGCTCCAGCTTTATGATGCCTTTGCAGCAGAGAACTTCATTTTTATTCACAGTTTCATTTCATTTCCTGTCATGTGTGCTCATTTCTCTAAAAATTTGGAATACACGTGTATCAGGAACAACATGAAAAGTGTGGTGTTCCCTGCAAAAAATCCAACAGGCCATGGCAACATCACTTGGTGCTTGCCTGGGGAACATTAAATGACAGACACACAAATCTCTGAATTCTGCACTGGTTCTCACAAGGGCAATGCATGCTCAATGCACACTCCAATTCTAAAATCATGGATATTATGACCCCTGTAGCTAGTCTTGCTGAAGTTACTAGAAGTATTCACAGGACCAAATGAGGCAGAGAGGCTTTTGCAGTGTCTGAGCCTTCCTGTGGCTCCCTAACAGAGATTTAGAGTGAGCATTTCACACTGTGTATTGTGGAGAAGTGACAGGCTCAAATGATGAGAATGCATTAGAAATGTCTGTGCTATCATGACATTTGAGATTTGTGTAGCTACATTCTCCTGGCCCTTCATTGCTTGATTAAACACCTTGCTCTATTTACTCAAGAAAATAGGAGTCACAAGCTGCCTCTTACCTTACTGAGTGCTCAATCATTCACTACTCCCTTCACCAGACAAACTTCAAATTAAAGCTACATACACCACCTGGAAGAGGATTGCTGCCTAGTGGTGGAATCTTGCTTGTGATGGACAGGGAAGCAGAAAACAACTGACAGCTGGTGGTTTTCACAGTGGATTATATGAACTATTGGGGAAAAATCCCCCACTGAGATATTTGGGGCAACCTGACATGTAAAAAAATAGCACCTGACATCAAAAAAAATAGCAGTTTATCACAACATCAGGAAACACCCCATTCTTGCCAGGCAACCAATTACTGACATCCTCAGAATGTGTGTCTAAAGTCATTGCTCCCCCTACCTAACATTGCCGCCTGTTTCCTGCAGTAAATTTATTTGGAAAGGAGCAGTGAATAGGAGAAACACTTTGGAGTTTAACTCCAAAGAACAAAAGAACAATTCTCCATACTGTATTTTTTACATCTGTTTTCAGAATTCATTGAACTCTATATGTGTTTTCTCTTTAAAAGCATGCTGGGGTTTTATAAGTATTTTTAAAAGCCAGCTGTGATTTAATCAACCATCTGATCTGCATTATAAAAACCCTTCTGAATAACCCCAACAATAAAATAAACATGTATGCAGTAAAGTGAAACAAAAGTGTGTACAAAAATGATAGAAAAAAACAGCAGACTTTGGTTTCAAGCACCCTAGAGAGATATTTATGATCATCAGGAAGAAAGGAATCACTTTAAAATAATGAAAACCTTTCAATATCTGCACTTCACTAAGCACAGAGTCTTACTGTAAATGCTAATTTAACTATAAACTTCACCCTGTTGGGACACCACACTTTGTGCAGGTAGAAATGAGTAGTGCTCAAGATTAGATCCTTACTCTACTGTAAAGTCAGGGAAAGAATTCCCACTGAAGCTCAGATTTCATGCACATCCTCTTGCTGTAGTCTGGCAATAGTATCTTGTAAACAGTACAAAAAGACAAGTGAAATCATGTAAACAGGTAGCCTGAGCTGTGCATCAGGAAATGCAATAGAACTGAAGAATAAGCAAATTACCAGCCTTATATTCCTTTCTACAAAAGAAACATCTGACAATGACCTACTCAACAAAGATTTGGAGGTAGTCCTCCTCCCCCAAAATCTGATGATTAAAATGTGAGCGAGTTATAAACTTTGGTTTTGAAGAAAGCAGATAGGGTTCTCTCCATCAGAAATTGCCTGAGTTCAACATCTGCTTCTTCATTTCTGACTGGCTGCACCCATCCTGATGGAATGAAGACATATTATTTCCCCCTAGGGTTTCTGCTGGGAGCACCCTGACCCATCTCTTTTTGTAGCTCGCCATTGTTTCTCATTTTCCAACTCCTTTTCCAAATCCTTCACTTTACTTAATGTATAGAGCACCAGCATTCCTGGGAAAGCCATGAAAAACACTTCATTGGACACCAAGCTTTTATCCTAAAAGATTGTATAAAAAGCTTCTTATCCCATCTGTAACAGTAATAATTTTTTCATTATAATACATATATTTTTAAAAACATATGTATCTATAGCATTATATACTCACTGTCTTCATCCCCATCATCATGTTCTTCTCAAAAGTTACTTATTTTGAGAAACATTTCAGTGCAAAATCAGCACACACATCCTTCTTTTCTGATAGTTTTGAGTCAGGATGGTCAGAGATAAGTACACTAAATTCTTTCAAAGTCATACTTCCAAAAAAAATTGAAGTTAGGCCCTTTTAAGGTATCTGATCAAGTACCCAAAATTAGATTAACGAAGTTATAAAGTATATTCATTATTTAGGACAAGAGTTTACAACTCTTATCTAAAACCATCAAATTATTTAAGTTACAAAATGAATGAAACTGATTCAAATAAACTGAAAACTTAAGAAGGCATTTAAGTGACCGTGAGATTTTAAGTCACAAGCTGCCTAACAGTGCTACTTATTCTCCTATACCCATAACTGAGAATGTACTGAATAATACCATTTGTTCTGAAAGTAGTCATAACCAGCTCTAAGTCTGGGCAGCTCACCACACTCATCTCATAATTCCAAGAGGAAGAGCAGAAGAAGCTGCAGAAAACAGTCATTTTCCTCTCTAGGTGTGTTTCACATGCAGCATGTGTAAGGTAAAACAAGTTAGAAGAAAAATCTGCTAGGAGGAGAGGGTTCTGTTGACTCATCTTTATGGACTTCAAGAACTAAAGCACTTCTATATTTAGTGCTCTCTTTATCTCATATCTTTCACTACCCTCTGCATTCTTTAGGAGAAAAAACATGCTCACTGAAGTGGCCCTAAAATTGCCTAAATATAATAGGAGACCGAAACACATCTGATAGAGAAGATGTGTTACAGAAAAAGAGCTGTTATCACACCCTGCACAATCACATCTTCCCCTGCTCATGCTGCAGACACCTGGATGGATGATACACTCGATTTCAGAGTCTGCATTTTCTAAAATGGATTCCTGTCCTCTCTCTTCACCTTCCTTCAGCTTCCTCACAGTCTTTTGCTTCGCTTTAAAGCTCTTTTTTTTTCTGTACACTGCTTAGTAGATGTAGTGGTTGGTTGGTAAACTGCTTAGCAGCTTCATGATTAAAATATTGTGTTTATTTGTAAGGTAGGGGGATGATACACAGCAACAGCATAAATTCTCCATGACCAGATCTATATATCTCAATGTGTGTCAATTTGTGTCCTCATGACAATAGTCCAGAGCTGTCTCTGAAGAAAAGCAGGCAGCTGGATTTGCATGAACTGCTGGGCAGCACCCGCAATGAAGAGACCAAGAAGCACGAAATGTTCCTGGTACTGCCTGAGAGAAGTGGATCACCATGGATTCCATGGCATTGGTTTGGGAGGTGAGGCAGGGAGGTTTGCCCTGGCAGGGTTGGACACCAACAGCATCTCAGCATGGCATGCAGTCAGCAGGTTTTACAGACTGTTATGAAATCATCTGTAGCACCTCTAGGAGGAAACAGAAGAGCATTCTCTCCCATGTTTCCTCCCCATGCCTCAAAAAACCCTCACCAAAACCCCAACATCTCTCCTGATTCAAATGTGTAATTTTCTTTTTACCATGGTTTGAGAACCAAAGGATGAAAACTGTCCTCTTGTCCACACTTCTGGAATGATGCTGTCTGGATATCATTAATTTTCTTCTCATCCTCTTTCTTTCTCCCACTACTGCTTTAATTCCTTTTGTATTTGAAAACCAGAGAGATTCTAAGTTATAAAATGAGATATTTTTTCAGTATTGAAGATGTAGGAGCTTCATCCATATTGACATATTCAGTAACTGAGTTTTATAGGATTAAAGTCCATGATTCTATCTTCCATTTAAGTTGCAGTTAAGATGGAATGGCTGTGCAAGGACACTCAAAGCACTACAGCTGCACACCTTTGCACCCCATCCATTAGTAGAATACTGCCAGCAGTGAAGTATTATCTTTACCTTGACTGCTTTGCTTTGAAATTTGCAGATATTTTCTTTTCTATATTACCCATATAAAGAAGTAAATGAAACTTCTGTGGAAGTTGTTTTCTCTGTCTTTAAAAGCAGGCAATTTTATATAGGAGTGTTACTAGTACAATGCATGTTGTGAAATTTAGTTGTGCATTTGTTCCAATGGAAGGTTCCAATAGAGTGCTCTCAGAGTTGGGTTGGAGCCATAATGATTCCTTTTCACCTTTTCTCAGGTGGAGGAAGCTTTCTGTGGATGGTGCATTGGAGTCTGGCACTGTTGGTGTTATACAACTGTTACTGTTATTTAGGTTACTGTTACGCAGGTGACAGATCAGAAAATTTTTTTTTTTTTTTTTTTGTATTTAGTGGCATCACTTAATAGCAAGCAAGTCAAAGGTAACAGAATTTCAGCATCAGGGAACTCTAGAAATGAAGTTGCTATTTTGGCAGCAAAAAATACTTCTTCATGTGAAGTATCTTCACTGTTGCCTGACCTGAGGGCATGCATGGCACAACGTGACAAAACTGTCTCCAGAGAAACAAAACACATGGAGAAATTTCAGCAGAAAAACACTTTATTATTTGCTTTAGAATCACAAGGATGCCTAGGAAAAGTAAAAAAAAAAAAAAAAACCACCAAAATACCCAAACTTTTAATAGCAATGAAAAAAATCCCTTTGTAAATCATAGGAAATAAAAAGTAGGAGAAATAGATTCATAAGCTGATGCTGCTTTCCCCACCTGCTAAATTGGCACTGAACTTGAAAGGAGCTACTCACAGAAAAGATTGCTTTTGTAAAGTCCAACTTGGATAATAACACTTGTATTACTTTTTAAGTGGGATGAGAAGTCAAAGAGGATCAGAGAGAGACAGAGAAAAGGTGCACCAGGGGTTTCATTGAACATGGGTTTGATATCCTGATATCACAGAATTGTTTAGGTTAGAAAAGACCCTGCAGATCAAGTAGTCCAACCATTAACCCAGCAGTGCCAAGGCCACCACTAAACCTTGTCTCTGAGCGCCACATCCCCATGTCTTCTAAATCCTTCCAGGGGTGGGTGACCCCACCATTTCCCTGGGCAGCCTGTTCCACTCAGCAGAATTTTTAAATGATCAGACAAGGTTTGGATTAATGGCACTAAAGTTATTTTTGTGGTCTGTGAAGGGAGAACAGTGTATCCAAGGGGCCAGGATATAAGGGCTGCTTTGCTGCCTGTTTGCAGGGAGCAAGGCACATGTGTTTCTCCAGCTTCTGCATTCTTTACACTGGCCAGCACATCTTCCCCCCTGAAATCACACCTGGAGTGGAATTCCACTGCAGATGGAAAAAAAATCCATCTGATTAAATAAAAAAATTAAACATATCTCTGAGAAAATGTCTAGAATGGCAGGCTACTGCAGCATAGAGTTTGACATTAACTTTCTATTTTTCCAGCACAATGCTATTTGGACTACTCTCTTTTTTTGTATCAATGTCTGTAAAATTGTAAAGAAAAGTTAGACTAATTGTAGATTTAGATTTGTGAAAATGGCCTTCCCTTATTACCAATTTTGTGAACTCCATTTGCTAAGCCTGAGGAGCCAAGTCAGTACAGAACACCTAATGTGAGTGTAATGACCATGTGTACCTTCAGAACACATTATAGGTGCTTCTGCAGACTGAAAAGAACTTTTTTTTCCACTGATACTGTGACATTCTCCATCTTTTTGCAGCATTACCCAGGTACTTAGTTTCTCTCCTCAGAGCGATGTGCTCAGAATACATGTTGTAACAGACAGCTGCTTTGCACAACACAAAATGCCTGCACTCAGAATGAAATTCACATTTTAGTAGGACTGTAAGTTCATGTGCAGCCATTGTAACTCAAGGTAGAGTGAAAGGCCAATCCATTCATTTGCATACAGATCTAGTTTTAATTGCCATTTTCATTTTAACACGCTAGGGGGAAAAATTAACAGGCAAGACATTTTGGATTAAAACATTTTGATTAGTTAACTTCCTTTTAAAACCACCTTCCTCCCTCGCAATTTTTCTTGGATGTATTTGAAATTTTCATTATTAGTGGTATATGGAGATAATTGAACATATCTTTCAACTTATGTCAGAAAGGAAGCAAAGGGTAACTGGCAAATAATTCGTGGTAGAAATAATTTTATGTATTAGAATGGATTTGCTGCTTCATTTTCTTCAAGCTCATGTTTGCCTAGAGATACTGAGTACTTAACACATAATTTAGCCTCTCCTTCATACAGCAAACCAGCCTTTAGCCTTGAAACTATGGGGGTTTATTTTCTCATCTCTTTCCATCTCTGTGATGTTCACTAGAATTTTTCTTTTTAATCTGCAAGGTTGGCCTCCCCAGGTTAAACTGGTTTAAGGTAGTGCATACTACAATGCCATTAACTTCTGCTTCACTTTAGTCATTTCGGTCTCACTCTTTCACAAAAAACAGAGGTCTAATCCAAATCAGTAACAGCCTGTGGAAAAATTACTGGGTTTCACATGACAGATTCTGATGGACATTCATAAAAACTTTTGTCCTTAATTTAGGCAATGAATGCTTCAGAACAAATCCAGTCAGTGTCCCAATTTTCCAGATTGCAGTGTTCCACTGGTTTGTGACACTGCCCTCTGAGGAACATTCCCTGTCTGCTTGACCTACCTGTCCTTCCATTTCTACCACCTTCACCTGACATCAACACTCTTATTTTTCCCAGTGCAAGCTCCCTCCTTATTTCCTTTTGAGAAAGCACATGCCCTCCGAACACTTATTCCTGTCTAGGGCAATTTGCATTTCATTGCTATTCCCAAGCTTGTCAACATTTCTGAAGCAACCACTGCCTTCCCTGCAGAGGGAAAGGTCTGACTCAGCTCTGTGCCAGAGTGCTCCCCCTTAAAGCTTCAGGAGTGGGAAATCAAACCCAGCCTCAGGAGGCTCTGGAAGTGTCATTCCAAAGGTGTGAGCACCGACGAGGTAGGGATACCTCGAGGTGGGAGAAAAGGAGAAGCCAATTTCTCCACAGCACCTTGCTTGTGAACTTGTGTCTCACTGGTTATGACATTTTTCATACATTCCATCATGAAGGCACAGTTATTTCCTCTACTTTTCAAGCCTTACCTGTCCTACACCCACCCACCCACCCATAAACACACCCTGCCTCCCAGCACCAACCAAAATTATCCAAGGCAGCCTGGAAAACAAGGGCCAGGGCAGAAATTTTTGTGTTATTAAATCTATACTGAACTTTCCATTTTCTAGAAACTGACAAGTCATAGAATAATTTTTAAAAAGGCAGTAACAATTCAAGAAACTAACCTAACTTTCAGGGGAATAGTTTAATTTGCAAGAAGAAACTTAAACTTCAATTAACTTTTCTCTCTGGCCACCAATGCCATCTAGCAAGCCTTCAGAACCAATTCTATACTTTTTCCTTAATAACTGATGAGGGAGTTAAAAATTACTTCTATTAACTTTCTACAGCAGTTTCACTTTGAGAAGGCCTCATTTCTGATTTTCCCATGAAATCAATTTCTGACACAGACAAACTGGTCAAGTACTCCAGCTTTTGCACTCATGTCTCTGCTAATTTTCATTAGCTCAATTCAGACTATCTCTGCCTTTCATCAATTTAGTTTGAAACAGATTAAGTCATCATTTCTATCTCAATAACTACAGGATAATTCATTAGATTCACTGTTAGGCCCAGATTCAGCAATCCACTGTAGCTGTTGTGAGCTGAAAATCTGCATAAAGGATTCAAAGCCACTAAAATTTATAGGATTTAAAAACATATATATGTTTATATATATATGTGTGTGTTTATATATATGTTTAAGAACAGGTATGGGATAAAGTTTATCCCATGTAATGGAGGATTTTATAAAAGGATCTTAATACAGAATAATTTAACAATAAAATCCTAAATACTCTAAGAACAAATATATCCTGAAATGCATCCCAAGGATCATATGCAGCTCACCAACTGGAAAGTTCCAGTTAATCACTGCCACTTTATTTATAGGATATAAATTATGACAGTGGAGTTGTTGGGTCTTTAGCGAGATAAGTACATTGATAAGTACAAGAAAAGGCCTCTGTCCTTGATTCTGGTCAGGACATGGTGTCAGGAGAAAGTTAGGAGTATGTTCTCCTCAAGGGCACTGACAGGATTTGTTCTGAAGTTTTCATGAAGGGAAAGGCTCCTACTTTGGCTCCCACTGCCCTCATTTCTGAGGCATCTTGAATGACTGGCACAACAAAAAGTTGAGGCTGAAGAATCCTTCTTATGGAGGCTGGATTAAAGAAAAGTAGTCATGACACAAGGATAATGGAATCAGGAGAGGAGAAAAACAAAAAAAACCCAAAACACAAACTCTAAAAATCCATGTTAAAGATCTTCACACTCTGAAGACAGAGGATATGGTGTTGACTTTGTTTTTGATACTGTCTTTATAGAGAAGTTGCCAAAATGCTCAGGAAACTATGAATTCAAAATCCAGAGTGAATTACATCAAATACTTCAGCTTTCTTCTATTCCTTCACTGCAGTTAAAACGAGCTCCTGAATTGTTTGTTCATGTTCTTTCCCAGTAAGTGAGATCAGACATACCAAGCTCAAAAGGCTTCTTTGCCTATCCGCTTTCATTTTTAAAGAAATGCATAAAGAAAAGAAATAGAGACAATGAAATAAAATTTTTAAAAATGAAATCATAGTGAGAAAATGGTACCCCTTGAAAATTAACTTAAAACATGAAATATAGCCTGACATTGATGTATTGAAAGAATAATTCTAAAAGATAAGCCATTCCCATTTTCCACTTACTTTACTTAATCACATCTCTGTAGATATGGATTGATTCAGGCATTAATAAATATCTCCTCTGCTAGGGTTCATTTCTGTGATTTAAGATGTCATGAAAATAGAATTTTCCAGTCATATCTTTTCTATTCATCTCAAAATGTGTAATGAGAAGCAACTGGTACTCTTCTAGTCACATGCAAATTCAATTTAAATACAGCATTTCAAAAGAGTTTTTATCAGTATATATTTCTCATAGATATAACTCAAAATGACTCTGATGAAATTATAAAAAAAGGAGAGCTAACTTCACAAATTCTTCATGTTAGATACTTTAGCTTTACTGTCACTCCCAAACAGATTATAGTCTGTGGGATTTGTATGATATTTTTGTCCTGGACATGCTCCTCAGCAGAATTAGTATCTTATCACTCAAATTTTATTCCAAGCTTCTCAACAGAGATAAGTAATTTAATAAATGTATATGCCAAAAAGCAGATAACACTACTTAAAGCATGTGTAAGTCATTTGGGCTTAACACATATACCTAGTGTACTTAACTCATCCTTGCCTTAGCTGAGTGAACCTCCTCTGAAATAAATCCTTGCAAAATTCAAATCCCCTCATTAGCAAATCTTAGAATGATGTGCAGTGAAACTTATCTTGCACTGGAACAGTATAATTCCCTTAATTCCTGGAAAGATTTGCAAGTAACTAGGAATATTTTTTTGTTGTGGTTTAAAATGCAACTCCTTTAATGGGCTCCTCAGCTTGGAAGGGAGAAGAAAGAGAGACTTAAATAAAATAGTGCCAATCTGTCCTTTCTGTCCAATTCAAATGATACCTCCTCATTCCATGACACCTCTGCTCTTTTCCTGTTTCCCTGTGTCCTTTGCAGAGACATGTCCAACTGCTACAGGGGGCAGCATGCAGAGCTACCATGGCCTGAGCTGTGCAGCTCTGACACAGCAGCAGAAATTTAGCAAATCTCTAAAACCACTTCTGCCTCAAAAACCTCTCTCCAGAGTTACCAACTTAATAGGAAATAAGCAAGGGCATCAGCGCCTGCTAAGTTCTCCAGTTAATGTTAGCTTGGTGAGATGCATAAAAATATATGTGGGCACCTCACAACCCATAATTAGTTTTGCAACATAGCAGAAAAGTGAAAAAGTAGTGTCTGTCTTTTTATAGCTGGAGAAGGGAGGAACCTGGTATAATTGAGACATATGCTTTAATTAGAGTGGCACAGGCCCTGCGTGGTGCAGGCCCATCACAGCTTCTCTGCTCCAGAAATACAAAACTCAACTTGCCAAAGAAATGAGCACAAACCTCATGAATGCCTAACTTGGGGACAGCAAATCTCCTTCCAGATCTGAGGCAGAAGCAAAATTATATAAATTGTCTTGTTTTCTTCCATCCCCTGCTGCCTGCTTTACATACCCATTTTCTGTACTCTAATGTATCTATGAGAAGGCAGAGGAGAGCTCTGATCCCAAATGTCATTCCCATTTGTCAGAATATCCCTAACAACCAGGTGACCTGGAGGTTTCTCTGGGAAGGTTTGATCCAGCCTGAGCTGCTTGATGCAGCCTCAAAGGCATCAAAGGTGAGGCCATTTCAGGGCCCTTAGTCACCATCCTCTTTGAGGTTACACATCTCCCTGTTTAATATGCTGAGTTATACTCACTGAGCAACAGCATGGAGCTGCTGACACAGTATTGGGAAGGGATTTATCCTGCAGGCTAATCTCCAGCAAAATTGAGTAATTATAAAAACTATAAATCATGTGTGATTATAGACTAAAAGCCTAATGTTACTATTAGAATTCAGCATTTTCAAAGGGTTAATTTTACAGGGGGGAAAACCTAAAATGTTTTCTGGGAAAAGCAGGAACAATAACCCTTTCAGTAGAAGCCACTACAGAAGAAAATTGGTAAAAAAAATATGACACTTATAATGTATCAAGTGTTTCCACCAAGAACAGAGCAAGAAGGAAGCATAATATGAGAGGGGGGCATGTCTTCATGCTCCTAACAGCAATCTTACTTTCCTTGAGGTTTCATGGATTATGGGATTCATCCCATTTGCAGTTTTCAGGCCAACCTTATGATTTACACCTCTGGTTTGAACTCTCCCAGGTAAGACTGGGGCATTTTCAAGGAAGAAACTTCATGCTCTTGCTCCATTGAATAAAGAGCTGCAGGAACACAGCAAGGGCTCAGAGACAAATCCAGGTGGGATTATCAGAGGCCCCCTGTAAGGCACAGCTCACAACATCAAGGCACTCAGCCCTCACCCTGGGCCTGGGGCCCAAGCCTGGGGCACTGCAAAAGCAAAGCTGATCCCAATCTTGTTTCACTTATTTTAGAATACAGGAACAGGCAGATTACAGATTAAAAATAAAGGCTGTGTTTCTGCCTCTGCACCTGGGCAGGTTTTAAGGACAATGGGAGAGTGGTATATTTGTTAGAGGATATTTATTTAGTTATGCTTCCTGCTGAATGGGACCAAAAGAAAAATAATGTAGAGCATGTACATATAAGTAAATTAGAATTTTAATTTAATTATCTTCTGATTATTTTCTTTTGAGTTCCTAATAAAAGTGACAAGCCTTTAGGTCTGGTTATATTAGGGCTGTCACAGTTGCACTGTAACTTGCCCAGTATGGTATTATGACCACACTGAATGAGGTTAGGCACAAATTTGGAAAGTACAATGCGCATGACTTGATAACCTACACTATTTATGAAATCTTCTCCTAAGCAGGAATTCCAAAATGCCCCTGGCAGTGTAATGCCTGTAGTGCCACATTTTGTGGAGTGAACACAGTAATGCTTAAGCACTCAGTTCAAACAGGAACTAATCCTTGCAGAAGATCCTGCCCTCTATCCTTGTTAATTCTGTTCCTCAAAGTGATTTCTTGCTAATACAGCACACCTTTGGTGACAATCCGTGGGTTAAGCTGTGTAGCTCAGTGATTCTAAACTTGTGAAGATGTGCACTAATCCTCTCTGTGCTCTGACACTGGCTTTGGTTCTGTTAGAAAGCTGCATTTGTAGGAAAGACCTGTGTTTACTGGATGTGAGGGTCATGCCTGTGACAGAGCATGGTGCCTGTATCCCCCCAGAGAGATGAACACACACCTGCAGATTCTAGGGGGCTGTGGCAGTGAAGCAGCAGGCCAAAGATCTGGGATTGCTAGCAATATTAAAAGTGGCTGACATGTCCACAGCAGTTCAAAGCTACGCAGCCATAAACCAGGGTGCTACAGAGCTATATTTGCAGTTCATAGAGCAATTGCAAGATGCATTAGAAAAACAAATAGTAAATAAAGAAGCCAAAGGACAAATAATACCGCAATCAACCAGAGATAATGCTAAGAGCTGTCAGCTTTCTCATGTCGACTCGAGTCAGGATTCTGATTTTAGGCCTTTGGTGCTATTTCACCACCACAGAGGGCAGTCAAAGTTTGTGGGGGTCTCTGAAGAACATTCCCTCATTAAACCTTTCTAACTGAACCTTGAGGACCCCTTGTTTGTAACAATTTTCAATGTCGCCCTTTGATAAGAGAAAATAGGGGTAAGACAGGGAGGAATAGCCGGGGCAAGGCTCTCTTTGTTATAAAAATCCTTTCCAAACTTTAGAAAACCTTCACAAGTAGCCAGTATGATGGAGTAGTCATTAATTCCCTACAATTTAAAATGAAAGTATGAGAAGATAGGGCCTCTTTTTCAGACTGAGAGAAGGACATGGCAAAAGGTGTCTCTTCCCTTCTGCTGCCTGCAAGCTGCCCTTCAGTCACATTCTGGGGCATTGGCTTGTGAGCAGACAATCTCACAATCATCTGTGCCCTATTGCTGCAACACCTACAACTTCTACAACTGGAAAAGACTAAAGAAATCACAGGCTCTGTGTCCAGTATAACTCTGTTTTTTTCCCATATAATGTCCTGTGCAGTTTTTCAAGAAGCATTAATAAAGCATTATTATATATAATATATATATATCACATATATATGTATTATATATATCACAGCATTTGTTAAAAAACCCATCACCGTGCTGGTGACAATTGTTTTTCAGTTGTAAGGCAAAGCTTGTGGGTAAGTTATTATAGCCTGATTCCTAATATTGCATTCAACACATGTGATCCATTCTTTTCCTAAGCAGTTCATTTGTGCAGTTCATTTGAGCAGTTATACATGCAGGGTGTGATTCTTCAGGTTGCTCTGTGCATGGATGGGAGTGTAACTCTGTGATCCTTGTGGGTCCCTTCCAAATCAGGACATTCTATGATTCTCTGATTTTTCTTGGCATCTGAATTCAATTACTAAAACAATTGTATAATAATTTATTTACCTATAAACTTCTTGATAAAAATTGGATAAAAATGTTTTAAGTGTTCATTCAGGATGACCAAGTCTGGAGTGGAAACTTCTGCGTTTGGTAGTGGCAGTAAATTTACAGTATTCACAGATTTAATTCCTAGTCACCACGTGGAGCACTGGAGCTGAATATGGAGTATTCAATATGGAGTATGGCTCTGAATTTTGCATTCAGACGCACAAAACATATCTGCATCAAGTAATAATGTACTGAGTGTCTAACATAATGGAGTACAAAACATGTAAGAAGGATATTCTGCAACACAGATATATACATATATATATATATATATATATATGTATTTCAGTGGTGCATAGGTCAGTTGTTGTTTATTGAAATACCTCCATGATGACATAAAATCCAAAATACTGTGTCAATACATTCTGAACCATTTGAAGTCAAACATACCCCTATCTGATAAAGATGAACTGCAAAGTGCTTCAAAATAAATTACAAAAAAGTTATGCAAAATCCCCAATCAATAACTGTCCGTATTTATTCATATAAATATGCCACAGCTGACAATATAGAAGTATGCCAAAATACACAGTTAAAACAACAGACGCCTGATAGGCTTCTTTGTGGTCAGGGAAAACCTGATTGATTCAACAACACTATCTTCTAAAGGGTAGTGACCAATTCAAGAAAAACAACCTATCAATATTTGCGAGAGTGACAAATTCCCAAAAGATGGGTTCAGTCAATAATATCTTTAAATGGCTTAGGAAATTCTGGTCCCCTCAGAGTTGCAGCACAAGAGAGAATTTCACAGTTACAAGTCTCAGCCCCTCAGAGCTGGGGAATTACATTTCCATGTTGGAAGTTGCTCTCACACTGGGAAGGACAAGTGAAAACTTTGCCTCCTGTTTTCCTGGTTATAGGTATCAAGCTCCAGCTGATCCCTGGGAAAATCTCAGAGGTCAGTTATTTTCCTGTAATGATAAGGGCAAGTATTAGCCAAGAAAAATTTATCCTGGATGTGATGACACCTCTTTAACCTGTAGGACTTCTCACAGCATCCCAAGCAGCTTTGATCCTCCCACCAAGTGAGTCTGTGGCACAATTTGTTGCAGCAAGTTTACTTCCAAGTGGGAGTTATCAAGAGGCACTAAACAGCCTGAGTCATAGCAGCCACCTCAATATTGTACCAGCCTTTATTAGCTTTTCAGCCACCCTGAAACACTGATCTTCAGAATGGGAAAGGTGATAGGGTTAAAACACTGATCTTCAGAATGGAAAAGGTGATAGGATTAAAAGCTGGTTATTCCTGACAAATGGCCCATAATATCAGCCTTTTCCTTCTTTGCCTGCATCTCTTAAATAACAGCACAAGGAAAGGACTCTCTTTTGAATGACTATACCGGTTGAGTTTTTTCTTTGAACGAGCTGTGAGCTAAAGCAAAGGTGCCTTTCTTGAGCAAGGGGTTGGACTGAGCAGAATTTCCTTCTGACACATTTTTCTACAGCTGTGTGCCAGCAACACTTTCTGTCCTGCTTATGTCCCCTGCTAACTCCTGGAGTGACACAAAGTGACGGCACAGGCTCTGGGCAGCAGCTGCCTCAGACACAAACCTGTGCTAGGGGCTCCTTCCAGGTATTTTCCCTCTCTCTCTGTGTCATCCACCACCCTTCAGCTTTTGGTGACTGACAGAGAAGGAACCAGCTTGGGAAAGATGAGAAGCTATTGCACAAAGCTAAGTAAGCAAGATAAACATACTCCACAACAGCTGCATTTCCCTTCCCTATAAAACCTGGAATGTGGCCTTGAAAGGATCAGGTAAATTTTTTTTAATTTTTTTTTTCTCAGTCAAGAATGAAATATTAAGTTATAGGAAGCAGGTCTGTGAAAGTGTGAATTCACTGCTCAGTCAAAAAAATGCATATCAAATAAAAGAAATCATTTAATACAATCCTTCCTTTGCTATTTTTTTAATGAAAGAGCTGGATTTCCCTCTAAAAAAATAGTGATGCTTTGTAACTGCAAACAGGGTTTGTAAATTTTCTAGTATTTTTCTGGAACCCTGATGCCATCAACACAGGAAAGGGTTGCAAATTACTCTATCAATGAAACAGATGGATAAATCTACTTAAGGGAGCTTGTCTTTGTGAGGCACAGGACATTGTTGTTGTTATTATTGTAATTATTATGATCAACAATTAATAATAACCCTTACTCTTCTTCTGGTGGAGACTGTCCCACTTCCATAGACACTTCAGACCTGTCACACCAGCTTTCATACAAACTTAAGAGTTGGAAAAAGCTTTGTCTTGCCCAAACAATGGGGGTTTTTTTCTGTGACTGTGTCTGTGGTTTTCTTCCTGCAGACCAGAGAGAAAGGCACAGACATTTGTGGCTGCTTGTCAGTGAAAGAGGCAAATCACTAAAATACATAAAATAGAACAAAGGTTTTCCAGCCCCTCACAGGGTACCTCATCATTTCAATGTGTGTCATCTCCAAGGACTGAGTGCTAGAAACTATAACCTCATTTGCCCTGGAGAACTTTGGTGGTCTAGCAACAGAGTGACTTGAATTTTGTATGCACATGGATGGCTGGTTTATTTAGATATGTTTCAGAATTAAAATTCAGCTTTTACTGCATAACTGCAGATCCCCCAAGGTATATTTTTATCTTTAAATCCTGCTAGGAGTAGAAAAATTGTTATTATTGCTTCACATTATCTTTCTTTTCTTGGAACAGGATAATGTGGATCTTGGTGACCTTATGTTTTCGCTCTGCTACCTTCCAACAGCTGGTAGACTAACTATTACAATAATAAAGGCAAGAAATCTAAAGGCAATGGATATCACAGGAGCATCAGGTAGGAATGAATTTAATGCTCAGTGTGGATTTCTGTTCCATTTCCCTCCAAAGACACAGAATTCAACACTGTCAGATCCCAGAATGATTTTTGAGAGGGGGGTGGTTATACTGTGAGCTCTACTTGAGTACAGGAGCTGATGAGAAATAAATAACACATTTTAGTTTGCTTAGATCCAAGCAACAGTTTAAAATAAGTTGCTCTCTCAAAAAGAGTGCAAGATTATTATTTCCAATGCCACTGTAATTTAGAGTAAAACAAGCTGGCCAAAATGCATTCCCAGCACTGGGAATTTGTTTGTGCAGCAGACTGTTACAGCTATGACACAGAGGCAGACTGGCCCTGTCTGACAGTCCCCAAGAGCCACTGAGCCAGTTCTGCTAATACTGGCATACGAAGAAGATGGTGATCATCCCAGAATCCTTTCAGCAACCCTTTCAAAAGCCCACAGTAAAAAGTATAAACATAAATAAGATTTCATAGATTACATTTAAATACTAGCAGGGAGTTGTAGAGCTCAAAAAGGAGCTACAAAGAAATAGCTTTCTTTTTGCTACATTCAGGAGTTTAAAAATAATTATAATTCTCTTGAGAAATACAAGCCACTAATTGTTGCTCTTTGAATTGTATTTAACCATACATCAGTAAATCCCTTTGTGAAAAACATCGTCATCTTCTGTCTATCCTACAAATGTAACAAGTAATTAGGCTGCTATAAATAGGCTGATACACAGGCTGTTGTATAAAATACTTATACATAACATGCTTCAGTGGATATTTTAATACCCTTTGAGAAGTTGGTACACAACAAGGAGCTTCTTGAACCTAAAAAGTTCATTATGAGCAGTCAACCAGGTAAAGCTTTCAAAGCTGCACTGCCTCCCGTACATTCCATGGTGACAGAGAAGCTCAAATTCCAGTCAGGTCCGGGAGATTAATCCTGCAAGCAGGTATGGGCACACAAGAAGACTCAAATTCACTTTCCATTTGCATTTGTCAAAGATCAACATTGTTCTTATGACCCACACAGATCCCTACGTGAAGGTTTCTTTAATGTGTGAAGGAAGGCGGCTAAAGAAAAGGAAAACTTCCACCAAGAGGAACACCCTAAATCCTGTTTACAATGAAGCCATAGTCTTTGATGTCCCTCCAGAAAACATTGACCAAATTAACTTGTCGATAGCTGTTATGGATTATGACCGGTGAGATGCCTGTAGCTGTCAAATATTGGCTGATAGAGTCTTGCACGCTGGATTTCCACCTAGAAGGATACTTTTGGGGTTTTTTTCCCTATAAGCTGGGAATTAATGTCAGGTTGATCTTGGTAGAAGTCTCCAAATTTTTTGTTTTGCCAGGCAGAACTTCCTTACTAAATTTTAAAATATAGATTTGCATCCATAACTGACATCAGTGAGCTGCAGATGTGTTTAGCAGAACTGAGGTAACTGGGCATTTAAGCACTGATGTTCAGTTTGTACATTTATGCTAAGCCTTGATGTACGCATGCTCCATTTATAAAGTTGTGTCTTAGAGTCTGTTTGCCTTTGCAGCTATTTACAGAACACAGGCAAAGAACCTTTTGTGTGCTACAAAGGGGAAAATATCAAATTGTTCTGAGCAGTGGGAAGTGCAAGGAGCAAACCTATGTATTTCCTAGTGCTTTGTGTTCTCCTTTAGGAGAAGAATTAATCCTAAAAAATATGGTTAACGTTTCTGATGAAATATGCAACTGGTGTGGTTCCAAAGGTAAAATTTTAAGAAAAAAATATTATGGACCATTTTCACAGTGTAGGTCACAATGAGGTCATTGGAGTTTGTCAAGTAGGCAACGATGCAGAGAGTCTAGGTCGCGACCACTGGAATGAAATGCTCTCGTACCCTCGGAAGCCCATCGCTCACTGGCATCCTCTTATGGAGGTAAGGCTCTGATTTATTGCTTCCCCCTTGCAGTAATCATAAATGTTCTCCCACACGGCTTTAGAAGTTGGATAAAATTTTATGAGCAAACCCAAGATCCATGTGCATGAGGTAAATCCTAGAAAAGGGTTTGGAAATGCTTTAAAGTTGAAATGTGACACATTAGTTAAGTCTGCTCCTTTCAGTTTTAGGGACACAGAAGGTAATTGTTGTCTGTAATATACAGACATGAAAACACCAAACATTGTACACTCGATTGAGGGTTTTGTTTTGCTTTTGAAATAAGATCTTGGGTAACTTTCACCGTAATTGATATAAAGAAATGGACCTTGTTTACAGAACAATCAAGACTTATTTTTTTTATATACAACAACCTAATTTGACTTCTTTTCTTATAACAATATATCATCAGTGGCACTAGCACATCTCAAAGGATGCCTAACTGCAGTGACAAAAATATGTTTAAGTGTCTTTGGAGATCTGAGGCGCTCATAAGAAGCGACATGATCAGAAAAGCTTTTCAAGGTTCCTATGGTTTTTTTTGTTTTGTTTTGTTTTGTTTTGTTTTTTGTCTTTAGGGCCCTATTCAGCAGGAATGTTATGCAGGTCTTCTGCGGTTGGATGGCTGCCGAAGATGTTTCCTCACCCTTTTAACCTATTCAGCAGAAATTTGGCATTCCTGTTGAACTCTTTCTTAGCCATATCCTCAGGGGCTATTCCACAGAGTCCAGTGGGGTAAAGATGTCCTTTTAATCCCTCTGTCTAATCCTCTCCCCAGTACAGGGAACACTAATCCTGATTCATGAGACACAGAATCTTCATCAAAGATCGAACTAAATTGGTTCCTAAAGTTACCATGACTTGCTCACATTGTTGCTCTCACTAGCTGAGTCAGGCAGTGCTCCCAGTCAAAGGGAAATATCTTATTTATGAACAGCTCCAGAGTTATCCTCAATGTTGAAAGACAGGAAAGAGCACAGTACCCATATGAAGCCAGGAATGATGCTGTGGGCACTAATACTTGGAGGCAGGCAGTTCACAGCCCCTCTGAGCTTACTTTTGCACCAGAGTGCAGCTGTGTTACCACAGTGCCACTGAAGATTTCCCTGCTTGGTTCTGAGCACTGGCCATAGGCAGTTCCAGAAAAGATTGTCAGGCATTATGAAGATGCTGCAAGCTAGGAAGAATCCCACAGTCTTGTCCTGTGTCCATAAGGAATTGTGTTTCCTGGTGCCACAGCAGCACAGTCTGAGCAGGGAGTGCCCATGGGCTGTGTGGCAGGAGGAAGGCTCCATGCCTTCGCAACACAGCTGCTGCCAGCAGTGGGGCAGCTCTGCCGAGGTGCTTGGGTAGATGCTGGCTGAAGTGCCATGCTTGAAATGCTGACCTGGGCATTTGGGAGCTCTCTGCTACAGCCAAGTGTTGACAGGAACGTCCTGACACAGCACACAAGGTGTGGTGTAAGGGTTACTATTGCCCAGAGCACAAGTGTCTCTTAGCAGAAGTTGTCTACATCCTTATATCCAACCTGTCTTCCCTCTTTGATAAATTTCATTGCAGGTAGAGCCCACAATTAGGTTTTGACAGCTCTTCCCTTTTCACAGGCATCCTGTTCTTTTCATACATGCCTGGCTAACTTCTTTAGATTTCATTACTGTGGATTGCTTTTAATGTCACTGAGAGCTAAACAGAGACATATTTTTTTCCTTCCCAGGAATCAAGTGGGGGAGGGTGTCCAGCGCATCCAGGCTGTGCAGAGAAATATATACACAGCATATCATTTTGGTTCCTGAATCAGGATTAGACTCAGCGAGAGCTTCTGGAACCTCTGTGGCCACAGCCATAGGACCCTGAATATTTGTTGAATAGGACCCTCAGTCTTCTACTGTGTGAAGAGCTATTGGTTTCAAATAGCGTGATGTTATCCACTTGTAGCATTAATTCTCCAGCTGACACTACTGCTACTGATAGATTATTTGTATGGTCGTAAGCATTACCCAAATTGGAGTCATCATTTCTGTTCAGTAGAATAACCCAGGTTTACAAGCAAAATGATAGCAATGTAAACCAACAAATATGGGAAGCAGCAACAAATATTGTCCTTGTATTTGCAAAAAAGGTGCAGTATTGTGAATGATTAGCTTTCTAAGTTGTTTTTTTTCAAGAATGATTGTCATCAGATACTTATTTTTTTATTGATTACAAGTTGCGTCCTCAGTCTCAGCTGGTGCCTCCTTTCACCTGACGTGAAAACAAATTAATAGGGTTCCTTGTAGAAATCCTTCAAATCTGAAAAACTGTAAAAAAAGTTCTGCTGGGTGAGAACAAGATGCATATGGTATTTGTAATGACAGCATGTTCTTTGAAAAAGGAGATAACCATCTGTATAACATGGAGGTTGTTAGTTCTTAATCTTTGTGGATGATTTTCCAGTCAATGTTCCTGAGTCATGTCCACGACACCGCAAACTGTTGGAAGCATGTCCCAGGTGGCAATGCTGGATCATACAAAGAAACACACACACCCCCTGTGTTGTCTGAAAATGCTGTTCCAAATATATAGTGCCTGTGAAGACTTCTTTTGTTATTTGTGGTAGAGTTAGCAGGGCTGTTTTACATGATGGTATATTGTAAATTCTGACAAATTCTGACCATTAAAAGAAGAGAATCAAAGCACTGCATTTTGTCACGTAATGAAATTTGTACCCCAAAGCAGGAGACCCTGGAATAAATTTTTCACCACTCATTTAGCCATGCATGGAGTTCTCTCATCCTCCAGCATCTTCTACAGAGAACTCAACTCATATCTTTACATGGGAATTTTTTTGTTTAAAAGATGCAAATGCAAAGTATGGATGTTTTATACAATACAGCTGTCTGCTGTGTACTTACAGAGAGGGAGCCCTGGTAATTAGATAGAGTTCAGATAAGTTTATGTGCACACACATTGCTTCACATCTAGTATGTGATGAGTGTTCACCAAGCATTTTGGATCTGCAACTCTACTGACACAAGTATGCATGCACAGATTTGAAGAAATATCTAACATTTTGGCCTCAAGTCTAAAAAATTAGTTTTATAACCTATCAATGAGGCTCTTCCACAAAATCAGAATTACTTTTGGGTAAAGAATATCTTGGAACTCACAGGAGATCTTGGATCTGCTGTAAATGTATGCTGCAGGCATAAATCAGAGTTCCTGTAAGCACAGCGGTTTTCAAAAATCTATTGCCATTCCATGGAGAATACAGCTACCACAGGCAAGGGTATACCTGGCAAACTAAACAGCACTTCCAAACCTGCCCAAGCACAACTTCGGGAGGGCAACCACTGAGCATTTCCAAAAGAATGAAAATTATGTTGCCATGGCAAAACTGTTTCATTGCACCTTCAGCTTTGTATCAGGAGGCCAATGGTACATGACAACGTGCATATCTGTCCATGCATCAGCCTCCCCTTGGGCAGAATCCTGTGTTCTTTGCCCAGCAGTCACTGAGGGGAGATGGGCCTGAGCAAAGGAGGAGGAGCTCTTCTTTGGAGTGAAGTTCTCTGATTTCCTGGACAAATCACTCTACATTGCATCTCTGCCTGGAATGCAGAGCGAGCATGCTTCCCACTGCAATATTAGCAGCAGAAACTGCTGGGAATGAGAAAACACCTACACAGCAGGCTCAATTTGTGTCCATGGAAAAGTGCAGGAGCCTTTCTAGGATTTTTCCCCAGCAGCTCAAAGGGACATCAGCTGAGAAGTGGTATTATTATAATAATTGTCAGTGGGTTGTCATTCTTCTATTTTATTATGATGGTCAGTTTATTTAATGCATCAAAAGAATTATTTTGAACAGAATTCTATTAAAACAGGAAAAGAAATCTCAATGACAGTGCACATTTAAAGTGGAACCCAGCAGACTTCAAAAGCTTAGAGATGAGGAAAACCCCCTCAATTTATTGAATTCTCCTAATTTTTGCTCATGACTTGCAAACTGTTACTCAGGCTGGGGCATTACTATGTGCTTTTTACAAATACCTGCCTTATCATAGTAGTACATCTATGGAGTGATGGATATTTTCTATATTTGGATACTTCACTCTTGACCTTTATACTCCACTTAACTAGTGGTATTCCCTAGACGCTAAATATTTTTCTGTTCTGGTTCTGGTTGGCCAGTAGACTGCTGCTGTCTTTGGACTGTATTACAATAATACCACAGCCTGCTGGAAGGACCAGAGGATAGATAATTCTGCTACAAACTCAACTGGAAACCCAGGGAAAGCTATGGTCCCAATGCTGCTCAGTCTCTCTTCTCTGAGCAATGATTCTCAGTAATTACCAGTAGACTCACAAGAATGATTTCAAAGCTGAAACCCTCATTTATTTTCTTATTTGCTGTGAATGCATTATTACACTGTGTGACGAGTATCGTAACTCTAAAATAGAAAAGAAAATCGCTTAGAAATGCATCTCAGCAAGACTTTAATCCCATTTTGCTCTTTAACAACTTGCTATTAAATTGTTACCTCTAGATTTCTATAAAAAGCCTCCGTGTCAGGTGCTGTTCTGTGAAAAAGCAGTGAGTGGCAATGGGAAAACCTTCAGAGCTACTGACAGTGAGGCCGAGTACCATGGACAGTGGCCTGATAGTCTTGTGACTAAAGACTCACAGCAGAACTCCTCTGCAGCTGAGTGCTCAGATATCTCTTTATCTGCTTCCACTGAAATCACAAGACATTAAAAGCATTGCTGTTTTCTTCTGTTTCGCTTTTCCCTGCAAAATAGCCCTAGCAGTGGATAAGCAAACATTCATCTCAATCTGGGGAAGGAGGGACTACCAGAACAGAAAACCAATATGTAGCATAAAAGACCCAGTGTTAAAACTGTTCTTACCAGCCATTGCATGCTCAGTTTTCCAAGCCAGCAGATCCATAAAACACAAAAGCAGCAAGTGTGAGACACTTGTTACATAGAGGTACAATTTAACTGCTCATAGGGGAACTCCTAGATCAATACAAAATGAAACAACAGCAAAGGACAATGCAAAAGAATGAAAAAAAGAGGTTATTTTAGTCCACCCTTCTTGGCTTGAGGGGATGGTTGCTGAGGGGACTTTTGGGTTGTTTTTATTCTTTGGTTTGGTTTGGTTTGATTTGGTTTAGTTTGGTTTCATTCATGTGTTTTAAACACCAAGCATGGTATGTAGCTATATTAACATGAGCACCCAAAGCCAGAGACACAAGAGATATCTTGATTTACATGCTTATCACCTAGCAACATTCCAGCACTGAGGGAACGTGTCTGCAACTGAAATAAAAAATAGCTGAAAGCTCTTTTGGTTTAAAAGTAACAAAAAAAAAAAAAAAAAAAAAAAAAAAAAAAAAAAAAAACAGGGACCAGGAAATTCAGCTGAAAAATTTGTTTGACCCAGCTAGAAATCCATCTGAAATGACTTTGTTGTTAATACATTTTGTTTGAACAGAAGGAAGTGAAAAAAACCAATCAGGTGACTCCATCAGAAGTGTCATTGATGAGATGCTTTTTTCCCCTTAAAACAGTGCATTGCCAAACAATTGCATCTCAGTATCAAGAGAGAAAACAATGGATCTCTTATCTAGTAGGGGAAAAAACTCATACAGTGAAAGTAATCCACAATACTGTAGAATTTAATAGAAGCCCCCTGTGCTGCAGAAAAGGGCAGCAAGTCAGACTTGGTGAAATCACCACCTTGAATCTTGCTCCAGTTAGTGGCACCATGATTGAAGGTGACAGCCTGAAGTGACAGCCTGGCAGCACATGAGCTGAGCTCTGCCAGGTGCGAGGGGTATTCCAGCCATGCCCAAGGCCGGGCAATTCCAAGAGCTGTGTTCACAGCTCTTTTCTAACACAGTGGGTTGGGCAAGGAACCACAGCTGGGAGTTCTCCAGGGCCCTGAAATGCTCTGGGAGCACATCCATCTCCATGGAGGCGCACAGAGGGCGGCGGTGGCGCTGCCCATCGGGGAAGGCATCCCCTGCGGAGTGAAGGCACCACATGGCACACATGGGGAGGTGACAGGAGGACTTGCAAACATCTGGGCTCTTCATTTGTTCCTTTGTTTTGTCTGGGCTCTTCAGTTCCTCCTCCTTTCTGCTCCAATGTAGACATTGTAAAACTGAAATGTTTTACTCGGTTGCATGCTGACCAGCTGCCATCCTCGATACCCGTCACAAAGGTGTGTGAAGAGAGGTGTGTTGTTCTGGTATACTTTTGGTTTTGGTAGCACATCAACATTGTACTATACTTTATTATTTCTTGTTCAATAAATAGTCCTGGTATCTCTATGTTTCATGTCTAATTTTGGAGAGCAGGGCCATACCTGTATCAAGGCTCTCTCAGTTTGGTGGGCATTTTGTTTGTTTAGTAGAAATAATGCATGATTCTTTTCGCAGTGATGGTTTGAGGGACAAAGAAATTCTTAATTTTGTAATATGTATTACAATCTTCTGAACACAAGTAAAAATGTACTGTGATTTATTTATATAAATCTAGTCTGAACAAATAAGTTTTGATCTTAATAAAAACTGTAAGAAATGGTGCAATTGTAATTTATTACTATTTTGTATTCAATAAATATTAAAGTTCAAGTCATTATTCAGAAAGCCAGAAAACACTTTGGAAATGTTTTTGCTCAGTTTTTCTCCACAGATAACATGTTTTGATAAAGTACATGAGGCCAGAGAGAAAAAGCTTTTAATTTTACAGCACTCACACATAATTTAGGAGTTTGGATACTGAAACCTCCTCATGTTTCATCCCATGTCCATAGTCATCATGGCAGAAAGATTATTTGATATGTCAGTGGTGAATCTCATCTGTGTTTCATGTTAAGAAAATCAAGAAGCTACAAAAGTGCTTCTATCTAGTGACATTGTGTTAAATTACCAAAATTAGTAATTAGCATGGCATGCTGGCAAAATTAGCAGTCCTCCTGTCAACACCTGACCAGTAGCTCCAGGAAATTCTGAGAGGTTCCCTGGCAGAGCCCAGAAACAAATGGAAAAGAGCAAAAATATATCTTGTATGACCACACAAACTGCCCCCAAAAAGATAGCACTCCTGTCCTTTTTTCTTCTCTTTTACACCAGCTGAACTTCCACATCCACCAGCAAGAGCCCTACATGTCCATAACTTCTAATCAAGAACCTCTTTGTGTCTTTAGGGATAAGTTCAGTCTCTCCTCATTTGGCAGATCTGGCCTGCTTGCACACACCACATTAATACAGGGCTGCTGACACATGGTATAAGACACAAAACAATATTCCATGCCACTAAGAAATTAACTTTGTTCTGCTCTCTTCTTGGGAATATTTGATATCACTGATGCATGGAAAAGAGATGAGAACAGGCCTGGAGTTTTGATGTTGGTACTGTCCTTAATAGTGGGAACACCTTTAGGCCCTGGGTAGAATCCTGCTGGGGTACTGGGAGATGGATGATTGGCAAGGGACACATCTATAGGTATTTTGTTTGTGTCAGTGAATGCAGTGTTAATTATCCCTCTCTGTCCCATATGCCACTGTAAAATACACCTCAGCAGCACAGGTGTATGAACTTCAAAATTGTTTTTAATGTCTTTCAGTAATACTGGTTTGTACGTCTCTGTTTTTTTGTTAATAAGCAAGCAAAAGCCTCTTCCTCTGTCAAAACAGGCCCACACATTTCTCCTTCTGAGACACTTGTCCAGCAGAATCATCCTTTAAGTCTTTTATGTAGCCTACAGGCCTGAAAAGAAAAGGGACAGTGGTTGCAACAGCCTGCAAGCCAAAGTTTGAGAATCCTTCCTGAAAAAGCCTGATCAATAGCAAGGCATCCCACATGGCCTTAAACCTGAGAAGCCCTGTAATCCTGCCCAGCTGATCAGCAGTGAGATGGAAATTAGGGGAGGTCCCTGGTCAGTGAGGAGTTCTGCTGGCTGCTGCCCACAGGGGGAATGCCTGGTCGGGACACAGCAGAGCCTGCGGAGTGCCTGAAGTGACAGCAGTGGGAGTGCGGGGATGTCCCCCAGGAGCGGAGGACACCAGCTGCTACAGAGAAATCAGTGCCTCAGCAAGGAGCAGAAGCACAGAGCAGGGCTGCACGCTCTGCTTCTAAAGACAGGATCCTGTCAGGAAACTTGGGGACTCCAAAAGCAACCTTTCTAGGGAAAGAAATCACAGAGTGTCTTGTTCTCAGAACAAATTCCTGTCACCTCTGACAATATTCTCACTGAAATTTTTCACAGTGGGCCCTAGCAGAGGTTTCTCATGTAAGCAGCACATGTTTGTTTCACCCTGATTGCTATTCTTATATTGCCATTTAAATAGAATCACATAATTCTCTGGGTGCATTTATGCATTTGTCTTTCCCATATTAATTAACCACACACTTCAAGCTAGCCCACCACACCATCCCAAAGGTCATGGCTTTAAACCACTTCATAACTTGCCAAAAAACATTCAGTGAATTTGTGTTCCAATACCAGCACACGTAGGAAAATCTGTAAATATTCCAGGATATCAGAACTGCCTGAACAGTCTGGTTCAAAGAGCTTGACCAAAGCTGTCTAATATTAAAGAATCATTTAGAAGTGTCAGAAGTGTCAATATTCTAACTAGTGTTAGATCCTCACCCAAAGATAAAACTGTCAATAAAAATATTTTTGTTGGAGTAACCATTCTTAATAATAACAACAACAAATTCTATACTGAACCCTTATTTTGTAATTTTCAATTTAGCAGGCAAAAGTCTGTTTCAAGAATGTTACTGTAATCCTATCATTTATATCCTGATAACTGACACAAAAGCAGTTTTCAAGCAATATATGAAGTAGAGTTCAGATACATTAGGTAGCCATTCTATCCCAAAAATGGCTTATAGTTTTAATAACCATCTTTTCAAAATGTAACAGTTTGGACCCTTTTCAATAACTTTTGCCTTCCTAAAAAAAAAAATCGTTCCCAACATAAAATAATATTAAAAAAAAAAAAAAAACAGATAGCATCTGAAGAATAATCACCTAGCTTAGTAAAAATTCCAAACTCATCAATCAGTTTTTGTATTTTAGTGAAACTCAAGTCCAAATATTTGCTGTTCTGGTGGAAATATCTCTTCCATCTGCCAGAAGACAACTTTTGATATTGCTGTTTCCTAAGTTCAAAACCTCAGCTCTCCAAACATGCTGGCATTTTCCTTTCAGTTCAAATGGGTTTAATATAGACCACGTTTCAGGAAAAGTCCTTAGAATATATTTTCTGAGTCTGGCCCAGAATCAATTAGAAATACAATTTTGGACAATACATAAAATAAGTTTTGCTATTCTTATCAGGAGTTAAGGCTTTCTGTCAGATTTCCCCAAATTAATTCATTTCTTGCATCTTTACCCAATTGTTTGTCCAATTGAAGCTCCAAGACTTCTTCCCTTCCTACACTACTTAAACTACTTGAAAAGTTAAAGTGGATTGAAACAGAAGGAGCAATTTCCAATGTGACATTGGAGCTGCATCATCTCTTGATGAGGAAGGACAGGAAGTTATTTCCTCCTATTCTTACTATAAATCCATCTTAAATAAAAATTTATTCTTCCAAATAATAGGTTGAGATTGCTCAAAAAAAATATCCTTCCTTTCATCAGGAACATGTTTATGATTGGGTGTGGGGCTCTGCTGAATTGCTTTTCCATTTCCTCCCATCTGCCTGAGAACTGGAGTCCCACTCTGCCTCACTCCCTTTTCTGCCCTTGCCTTGCCAATGCAGAACAGCACATTTAAGGTGAACCTTCAAAGGTTCTGCAGCTTTTCAGAAGATCTGAGACCACTTGCCTCAGAAATTCCACTGCCAGTAGAAATAACTTCCAATATATACCTGACAGATTTTCATATTGTTGTTGGTGGTGGTGGTGGTATTATTATTATTATTATTATTACTATTATTACTACTAGTACTATTATTTGGGTCTTTTTTCTTCTAATACCTGCTGTTTTGCCTCTTCCTATCCTCAAAATCTTTCCCTCACCCTCCTCCCTCAGTGATTTTTACTGGACAGATGGGTTCAGCTGTTCCCATTCCTCACATGTGAGTTCTCCCAGCGAGCCCAGGTCCAGCAGAAAAGACTGGTAATGCGCTGCTTCAGCCTTTACTCATATTTCATCTGCCACTCACCTCACAGCAATAACATCTTCATTACAAAGGTGGGTATTTTCTCTTCGGGTAACAGTCCAAAATTGTAGGGACGCCAGGAATGCTGCAGGATGTGAGGACATGATGGAATTAAGTTGCCAGTTTTCAATTTAATGAGTTAATAGTAATGGCCAGGCCTGAAACACTTTTGATGAATGCTGCAAAATCCAAGGTGACAGCAAATCACAAAATCAATAGCTACTCATGTCTGTTCCTAAAGACATCAAACATTTGGTGTCTTCAGGTGTTTGAATAGTATCTTAATAAAATGTTTGACGCCATAATGCAGCCTGAGATGTCAGAGCATTCTGACACCCGTCTAATGTAATGTTCAGCCACACAGAGAGCAAACAGACAAGTGGGAGAGCTGTGTTTATAAAAGGAGCTACCAGAGGATTCAGGGGAACTGACACAGCTATCCAGCTGTCCAAATGACAACAATTAAAAGAGAAATATCTTCTGGAATTTTTATTTAAACCAAAGGCACAGCAAACTCTAATGCTGCTGTCCTTAAGAGAAAGGAACTCTAAAGAAAGGAGATTTGTACTTACAGCTCTGTATTAATTTCCTTTCCCCTATGGCACGTGCTGTGAACAGTTTCAAAAAAAAAAAAAAAAGCTGTACATCATTATTGGTTTTAGCTGCCTGAGTTAGCCCCACGTTTCAGGGTTTAAGAGCAAAACACCCTGTATTCAGTGCTGACAATTCCTGGCTCCTCATAGAAGTAGAAAATCTCATGTTTCTCAGAGTATGGCATTATCTTGTTCCAAAACTGCATTATTTCTCTTTCCCAGACTCCCCTCACATCCTGTTACATGAATGGCTTTCCCAGTTTGCTGACAAGCCTCAATTTTAATCTGTGTGCTCTGTTTGCATGGCAAGGTGGTGTCAGATGCAGGCAGCAGCTCCTGTGGGTGCCTGAGCTCCCACCAGGGTCAAACCTCCAAATCAGGAAACAATTCATCCCTTCTTTTCCACATCCAATGTCTGCAAACAGAACCTGAAATTTTTGACACAGAAGATTTATTGCAAAACATTAAAAAAAAATATTCTACACAAACCATGCACGCTCCATGACAGCGACCCCAGATAGAGGTTATCATAACAGTACATACAATATTCTCATAGCAATCCATGTGTGATTCCACATTACCTCTGTTTAATTCAGCTTTCTGCATCGTGTTCCAGCAGTGGTTTTGTGTTTGTTTTGAATTTCCTAGTAAGTACCAAGGGTGGGCTGCAGACTGTGCCTAAAATAGCATCTGATTTGTAATTACTGCCTGGAATCTAAATTACAAAAACCTGTTGCTCCATGAAAAGATATAATTATTGAAAAGATCTTTTATGTATGGTTTGTCTGCATGCTCAACCATCAATTAAATCATTACCATCTAATCCTGCTCATAAATGGAATTGCACAGATTCCCAAATTCCTGAACCTACAAAAATTTGTTTCCAAGTGAAGAATTACCATGCTTTTTGAATAACTAAAGGAAAGCATAATTCCACTATGGAGATTGGAACTCCAAGCAGAGCCTTTTTTCTTTTTTCTTCATGGAGGGCTATACAATCACCAAGTTGTTAATTGAGGGGTAAAATCAGTTCTTGTTTATCCACTGCAAGTACATGGGATAAAAGCTAATTGATCCCAAACTTATTTTCTGGGTACCAATCTACACCTGCCATCACAACTTCAGTCTGGCAGTACAGCCTTTTTGCTCTGGAATTTCACCCAGACATCCCAGTTTTGACTTTCAATAATGGGGTTTTTTTTCCTGCAACCAGACACACACATCAGACACTCATAAAACTTTTGAGCTTCCTTCATTCTGATCTGCTTACCAAAGGAGCAGGACAGGAGAGGGGGTGCACAAACACACATTTTTGTGCTGCCCAGGGCTGTGTGCCCAGGCAAAATCAAAGAACTGGTGTGTATTTCAAGAACTTAAAAAAAATGCTTGGTATCCTCTTGATCTCCTTCCACCTACTGACACAGTTCCTGTGCCAAGTGTGACAGCTCTGAAGCAGAATTGTGCCAGGGATGCTCTGCAGGGAGAACTTGGCGTTCCCTTTTGGGGCTCCTGGGGAAAGAATCAGCAGAATGAGAGCAGGAGGCACCCATCCTCCCCTGGTGGGCCTTTGGAGCCTCCACAGTGCCTGGGAGTTGATGGACAAGCTGTGTGAGACCTTGAGTTTCCAGTGTTTTCCCTTCTGCTGCTGGTAAAATTTCCCTTATCTGTCTTTCATGCAGATTATCTCTGACACAAAGACTTCTTTTCTTCCAGTGTGAAGATTTCTGCATCCCCCTGCTGCTGGCTGTGCTTATGTTACAGTAATTCTGAGTAATGTCAGGCATGGATGTAAAGGAATGCCACATTTCCAGTAATGTAAAGGAATGCCCCATTTCCAGTAAGAACCAGCAGGGCTCAGTTTGTAATCAGTTCATAATTAGGAGTCTGCTCTGTCAGGTTAAGGTACTGTAAAGTTCCAGTGAATTGTTAAGCTATTCATGGCACTCTGATGCTACTAAACTAGGAAAATATAAAGTCCTTAAAATACCCTCATGTAAACATATCAGAAATGGAAGGATGGAAAATCCAGACAAAATAGAAATCCATCTAGAGTGTCATCTTCTACACACAAAAATGGTGAGATTTTCAATATTTAATTTGGGCCTACCAAGAAATATTATCTTTAAAAATGAAGTGAGCTTTGCAGTATTTCCTTTGATCTATCTTTAACTATAAATCACAACCCAGGTAATCCTCTAAACAAATTCTCCTTCATGTTGTATTTTTTCATTAAATAAAGTCATAAATACCTTTTCCAACATCCTGATGTCAGGAGTGGTGGGCATCACTCCTGATTATGTAGAGAAAGCTGAACAAGCCCAGTCAAGGAAGATGACCTTCTTCTATCATGAATCCTCACATCATTCACTGTGTCTCTGGAAAAAGCCCTGTGGTGGCTTTAGAAAGATGAAGGTTTGGATTTTACTGAACTGGATGAATGAATTCCAGTATCACTGTGGACAAAAGAATGCAATCTGATATGAGTATTTTGCCTTCAGTCCCTGACATTTCCTTCTGCACTGGCTACTCTGGGAATTCCTCTTGTGTGCCTTGGTTTGTGTTCTGGAAATAAATGCATTTCCCTTAAGCCAATAAAATGAAAAACACAGGACATATCCTGGGAAGTGCTAAGAAAAGTACAGTGTAGATCTATTTCTCATCTCCAAAATAATCTTACTTCATACATCCTTTTGTAAATAATTTCCTCCTTCCTCTGCCTTCCTGTAACTCCTTTGACTGCACATACATAGAAGGTTTTCCCTGGGTATTTCTATTTTTCATTAGAAGTGTATTTCTCCACTAATCATATCTTCTCTAGAAAAAGTGTATTTCAAAGGATCAACCATTTATTTCATCTTCTGAGCAAGAAGCATCATTGCCCTTGCTCCTGCCTAATGCAGGAAATGTCCCCCAGAATGACACCTGCACAGGATTAATTTTGCATGGCTCACACATGCAAATGTGACTTTTCATACAAATTCACATGACTGGCTTTGAAGCTCTAAGCCTTAAACAAAACCAGGGAAATGAAGATCAAGGAGAGATCATTTCCAAGTGGCTCTGAGTCTGTTTCTAGTGCTTCCTGTCCCTGAAAATGGACTTTAGATGTAGCTCAAGTTTAGTTCCAGATTAAGTTAAGTTTATTTCCAGCTCCAAGCCTGTCCATGAAAGTTCCCAGGCATTCATACTGAGGTCAGAGCCTGCGCTGACTCACAGGCGTAAGGTGATGTCCACAGCTTCAGCTGGAATCCCATCAGATAGTTTTGTTTCTGTCAAGATGGTAAAGTGGACAGGGTGCCAGCAATGGGAAAGAAAGTCTAGAGTATTTGGGTGAGAGTTTATTTTATAGCTGATTTTTAAAATGCTAATTTTGCCCTATTAATCTAAATTACTCCTGAAACAAATTCAGAGAAAATAAAGATATTTCCAATTACCCATCATTATGTTTTCCCAATTGTAAATAAGCCACCATAAAATAAAAAAAAAAACATTTGAAAAGGGACCATTTACATAACACAATAGACATCATTTTAGAAGTTGTAATCTTCAAAATTTTGTACAAGTATGATTATCTAAATTACTGACAATGTCAAATAACAGTAATAAAAGAAATCCTAAAAATACTTGGAAACTTACAAAACTAAAGGCAATGGTTTTTTAGAGAATTTGTGTCATTTTATGATATTTCCTTCATAAGCTGTTATTATTTGAGGAAGACCTGCCAGTGTACAGTCAGGAATGTCCAGGACTGTTTCCTCTCTCTTGTATTTCCAGCAGACATCTGGTCAGCTGCAGTCCAAGATTTTTCTGTATTTTGTTCATTATCTTTTCCATGTAAAATATAACTGGGTATCCAAGTCTTCTTCAGACACTGATTCTCCATATCCAGTTCTGATAAGCTACTTAAATCCTTGTCATCTCACAGATCTAATCCTTTCTCAAATCTCACAAAAATGTATCATTAGCACTGAAAGATTCAAAACTGCAGCTTTGGATTTGGGCACCTAAATTCCATCCAAATGCTTTTGTTATGCCTTTAAATGCATTCTGACTTTTAATGACACAAAATTTCACTTTTTTTTTCAACAGTGTTATGTGTTCAGAATGTTTCCTTACAGTCAAGGTAGAACCAAGCCACCAGGTGAGCATCTCAGCTTTCACTTTGTTTCTGAGAAAGTATCTGGAAAAATCAGAATGTTCAGGATGAGAAAGTAAATTACCTCATCCATATTAGTTGTGTTTAGACTTTAGGAGATCTTTCATGTGGCCTTCACATGATCTATGATTTTTGAATTTGTGACTTCTAACAAACTTTGCCCTTTCTGTTGGTATATTTGGAATTTTCTGCAGTTTGAGTGTCTGGTGAAGCACATGTGGCAAATTCCACAGTGCTCTCAGGCAGTGCTGTGACCTGGTCACAGCCATGACTTTGAGATGGCAGAGTTAGAGCCCTTCCTTCAGATTTAATTTCTGGAGACCTTCTGGCCATCTGCTGAGAAACCACAAAGTGCTGCTGACTCCATCCAATCTCTGAGGGAAGCTTTCCACTGGGTTTGCTGGGAGGTTCTTAGTCCAGACTAACCTGGAGTCTGTGCCTTTCAAATTGTTGCTGCTCCCAAATTGCAAACAATTCCTGTTACAGCTTTACACTGTGATTTAAGCACTGAGTTTGCATGGCACAGTCCCTCATTTTGCATATAATCTAACACAGGAAGGCATCAGTGCAGTCCCTCAGTGACTCATTAAAATATTTTAATCAAGTTTTAATGTGCTTTTCATGCAAAGAGTGACTGCATGATGCTATGTCAGTAAAAACAAAACAAAATCCAAAACCAACAACAAATCCCAAATAAAAAAATGTTTTAAATAAGCTCCAAGTTCGTGAAGGAATAATCTATTCTGCCCTCTTTTAATTCAGGCATAATCAGCTTTCTGGCCTGTTCTTATGTTTAATAACACTACTGGGAATATTTCCATTGACTACAATGAGGAAAAATAAAACCCTGGGTTAATATATGCTTCAGCTTAGAAAATAATAACCCAGCAACTTGCTTAACATGGTTTTGCTTAATCTATTCATTTATTTTCATACCTAAAATACAAGGTCCAGAACACATAGGAAACTACCAAAGGACTGCAGGGTTCTTTTTGTTCAGTATTAAAAAACTAAATCCTCATTTAAAGATATTATTAAATTGGGTGAATCATCCTTATTGGAGGGATATGTCACAGTCATGGGAAGAAGTAGAGTGACTGAATGGTAGCAAAGAATTAATGTTTTCTGTCAGGTCCACTATGAACCACAGGGTATTTCTGCCACCTCACAATTTTAACCTTTCAACACCTGCATCAGAATCGTGGAATCACAGAATCACAGAATTTATAGAATTATATAATGGCTTGTGTTGGAAGGGATCTGAAAGATCAACCAGTTCCAACCCCTCTGCCATGGTTCCAGCAGACCAGGTTGCTCAGAGTCCCATCCAGTCTGGCCTTGGACACTTCCAGGGATGGAAGGAGCAGCCACAATTTCTCTGGGCACCCTGTGCTAGGGCATCACCACCCTCACATAAAGAATTTCTTCCTAATATCCCATCTAACCTTGCCCTCTGTCACTTTAAAGCCATTACTGCTTGTTCTGTCACTATAAACCCTTGCAAAGAGCCCCTCTCCACCTTTCTTGGAGCCCCTTTGGGCACTGAAGGGCTGCTGGAAGCAGGGCTGCTGGAAGCATCCAAACTCCCTGGAGTTTGGATGTAAAAATAAAATATACAACCATTCAGTAAAAAAATTTTAAACTTATGTTTCTATAGTTGTAATTAAAAATATACTTCAAGTAAGTAAAAAACTATATTAAGATAAAGAAAAGTTTATAACGTAGAAGTGTAATTCTATAAAGTAGGCCAAGAGTTTAAAAGTTATAATAGAAATATATACATATATGTTTAACAACCACCTATTGATTAGAAGTATCTGCAATACAGCAAAATTAAGTAAAAGTGATAAATTAAAAAAAACAAAATAAACTTTATAACATCTATCCATTAAACTAGAAAGTTATATATTATAACAAAAAGCTTATAATTACTTTAAACTACAACCAACAACTTACTCCTTTAAAATCTCCCATCCTCTAAAACTAATGTTTATCTAAGCAATAAATCATGCTTAAGCCAACAATGGTCCCATTCCTTCATTTAAAACAACAATAATACCTGTGGAAACTGCATTGCACAACTTTCTGTCCCTTTATCCCCTAATAACATGTTATTAAATGGAAACATTTTGCCCCTCTCCTGCCAAAGCAGCACAAGGACACCACTGAAGGAACAGTAATTAATACTGCTGCTGGCTCTTCTCACCAACCCCATTGTTTTGTTTTCAAACCCCTTATCCTGACCCTTATCATCAGAAATCCCCAAGTGAGGAGGTTGAGAATTTTCTCCGTAAGAATTCCTTTTAAAGCCAAATTAACAGGTTTTACTGATTCAGCTGGCTTCTATTTTTGGTGCCTAGCTGGGAATACATGTAGGGAAAGAGACAAATATAATTTACAGCAAGATCTTAGAGCTGGTCCCCTTGTGACATCAGAATGTCTACACTCAAGGCTACTCATTACTTCTGAAAATCTTGTCCCATCTAAGTGCAACAAATTCAGGGGCATGATTGTAAACAGCTCCCATTGATCTAGACATTTGAAATCTATTTATCTGTCTGTCTAGATCAGATATAAACAGCATTTATTTGATGTATTTTCCAGCTATTCCAGACAGCATGAGTAAAAATATCAAAGCTTTGAGCCTCTGCAACACATTCCATAATAAATACAGCACCAGTTTTAGCCTTGTTTATTTTTATGAGGCTTTGCTTTTAAGGGATTTTATTTTGTTCCAGAAAATGCACTTTCTCCTAACATCAAATTCAGAGTGGTCTTCCACTTATTTTATCATTCCTACATTACTGACAGTCTTTTTGAGTTTGAACAGCACTATCAGAGAAGTAATCAGTGATCTTCTGAGGCTACAGGGATTCAACAGATACTCTGAAACCACATCACTCAGAAGCTCCTGGCTGCCATTTGGGATAAATGCCTGTATTACAGGAAAGAATATATCATGTTATTCATGCCTGTGATTCTTCATCATATGGAGAAAGTTTTACTTCAAGTAATGAATCAGAAAGCAAAGCAGCAAGAGAGCCGTAAAGAAAAAAAGTAGACAACAGCAAGAGAGATGGAGAGGAGAGAGGAGAGAAGGGAGGTTCGAAGAGGAGAGGTTCGGAGAGGTTCGGAGAGGTTCGGAGAGGTTCGGAGAGGTTCGGAGAGGTTCGGAGAGGAGAGGAGAGGAGAGGAGAGGAGAGGAGAGGAGAGGAGAGGAGAGGAGAGGAGAGGAGAGGAGAGGTTCGGAGAGGAGAGGTTCGGAGAGGAGAGGAGAGGAGAGGAGAGGAGAGGAGAGGAGAGGAGAGGAGAGGAGAGGAGAGGAGAGGAGAGGAGAGGAGAGGAGAGGAGAGGAGAGGAGAGGAGAGGAGAGGAGAGGAGAGGAGAGGAGAGGAGAGGAGAGGAGAGGAGAGGAGAGGAGAGGAGAGGAGAGGAGAGGAGAGGAGAGGAGAGGAGAGGAGAGGAGAGGAGAGGAGAGGAGAGGAGAGGAGAGGAGAGGAGAGGAGAGGAGAGGAGAGGAGAGGAGAGGAGAGGAGAGGAGAGGAGAGGTTCGGAGAGGAGAGGAGAGGTTCGGAGAGGAGAGGAGAGGAGAGGAGAGGAGAGGAGAGGAGAGGAGAGGAGAGGAGAGGAGAGGAGAGGAGAGGAGAGGAGAGGAGAGGAGAGGAGAGGAGAGGAGAGGAGAGGAGAAGGAAAAGCTGCTGACTATTAAAATCCTCCAGTAT
The DNA here is from genome assembly GCF_027477595.1 of Haemorhous mexicanus. NCBI lineage: Eukaryota > Metazoa > Chordata > Aves > Passeriformes > Fringillidae > Haemorhous > Haemorhous mexicanus. The sequence continues at coordinate 9,171,737 of NC_082346.1, forward strand.
TACGTTTTCCCTATATCTGACAATATGTGAAGTATGATGCACAAACACTTTTCTAAATAAAAAAGTAAGGAGCAGTTGCCATGGAGACATCATGCATTCCCTTGGGCTTGAGGAAACACAATTAGCCTACAGGATGATTTTCAAACACTTCAGTTTGAACCTTTTGGAGTTTCAGCAATGTAGTGGTCTGGTGAAACAAGTCTTCATGCTGTCTGCATTTTTTCAGTCAATACGTATTACTATGTGACCAAAAGTAAAGATTAAGGAGGAATAGGTCTCATTTGGATATTTTTAAATTGAATTTATAGAAGGAAAATCTTCACCTTTGACTTTTTATCACTAGATTAAAAACCACCATCAGTTAGTGCAGAAATCTCTTTTTTTCTCTTCAAACCTTTCTGATTTTGTAACGATAAAAATTATTTTTTCGTACACCATAAATGGGTTTAAATAAAGACATTTGCTTTTCTTTAAACTTCCAGTGAAGGAAACAGTGTTTTTTCTTGGCTATTATCCCAAGTCAGCTCTCATTAGAAAAGAGTAATCAACGATTTGTGGAGTGTATTTCATCAGATAAACACTCTGCTTCTGATCTGACACTACTCTCTGCTTGATTACACAGGCTGAAGCTGAATTCTCAATTTCTGAAGACTTCCATGCCTTCTATCTGTGCACCTTGCGTTCATTAAGGGGTGAAAGGAAATAATTCTAACAACTTTTTAACCCCCATCCCTGTGCTGAGGTGTGGATAGAATGGCATGTTGTTATTATTAGCAAGGTCTTTGGAAAGGATCTGTGCTTCCAAACGGAAACCTCAAGGGATTAATCACTCAGGCTAAGAGCTGTAATGTGCTTTTAACACTCCAGATGAAATGAGCTATTCCTGATTGTCAGATCTACCAAAAGTCTTTGTATTTCTGATAATTTACACCTTCCTTTAATCGTCTGAGCCTGCTTCTCAAAGGAAGCCAATTAGCTTCAATGCATCTTTGCATATCATTGCATATAAATAAAGGAAACCCGTATTTCTTGATAGGTTTTTACTGTAATGGCAACTCCACCTTGTTTTCTTCTCTTTAAAACAGGCTAGCGGGTCATATTGCCCTGATTTGAATGCACAAAGAACAGGTCTCCAGAAATAATTCTAATTAGGACAAATACAAATAAGCTTTCTATTTGCACAGCACAAAAAATGTCATGTAACAAAATGTTTTGAGATCCTGTGCAGAAAAACAGCCCTGATTTTACTACAGTTAATTGTGAAGGGCAGATAGAATCTCAGAAGATGATTAACAGTGTTTGTTTAACAGTAAGGATTATTAAAAAAACAGAAAACAATTCACCACACACATCAGAGTGTGTGTTACTTCATGATCAAACAGTCTGTCTTTGCTGCTGTGACTTACCCACTTCTGGTACCCCAAATAGTACTGAAGTGCAGTTTTCATTGCTGACAATCACAATCATGCCAAAACCTGCAATTTAAACATTATTCTACTTACTAGCGGAAGCTGCAGAAAGTTTCAGTGTGGTATCAAATAGGTAATAAGCAGCTCAGGAAGGCAGAAAAATAGAAGTTTATGAAAAATTCAGTAAAGAATAAAAATATATGTTATGATCACTATTTTCTTCTTGCCTATCCATATCAGACACATGCGGGAAGTCAGAGACCAAATATTTTCTTCTTTGACAGGAAAGACCTGATCAAAACAAATTTTGCCAATGAAAGCCAAGTGCCTGGAGACCAGAGCTATACACCAGAACATTCACCATCAATAAGGGTATAACATTTCCTGAAATATAATTCATGGAAGTTATTAAACAGATTTGCTGGAACAGAACTGTGACTTTAATATTGTGAGCAGCAATTTGGATATTCTCTTTAATGAATGTGTCATCTCATCTTGACTGACATGTGTTCCAAGATAAATTATATCCAAAATTTTAAAATACACATTTTCATCTCTTAGCAGTTAGACAGGAGAGCTGTCTTCCCCCTTAGTCTATTGAACTTGTTTTGTTTTACTTTATTAGTTAGTTCAATTTTTAAAATATATAATTAATATTTGTTTACAATTTGCTGTCATTTGAACATGCTCTTCATAAAACCAGAAAACTTTCTGATCATTTTAGAATGTGAACGAAAAGGCAATTTCAAATCCTTTTTAAGATGTATCTACTAAATTTTCAGACCTAGTCATCAATGAAACCATGAGAGATGAAGAGTGTCAGATAATTTAAAAGGGTATTTAAGGTATTCATATCTTATTTTCATGTGTCTAAGTCTATTAAATCATTTATCCCAAATTTACAGCTGTAAAATTTTGAAAAGTTGTGAGTCCTAAAGAACTTGTGAGTCCAAACAGAAAATTGTGTGCAAAGAAAATAGTGAGCAAATATAGAAAGCAAGCATTAAATATAATTACTCACAAAACCACATCCTAAGTGAAGTGAAATAAAAACCAAAACCTGTAAATTCAAGCAGGAACTACTTTTAGAGCATAGCCCAGGCCTTACAGTATAACAATATCAACAAAATAAATAGCATTCCTTTATCACCAGTGACTGCACATCACCTATCAAATGTACTCCTTGTTAATAAATCAAGTGCACAGTGCTTCTTCACTTTTTAATTATTCTGAGATACTCTTAACTTACCTTTTGGTAGGATCATATCAAATTTTGTAAGTAGAACCTAAATGTCAAGATTTTTTGAATCATGAGTGGTAGGAAAACCTGTTTTATGTACAAGCATAAACATGTACAATGAATAATTTTATCAAAGAATAAACAGAGTTGAGTCAATAATTCTGTTTTTTTCTCTTCTACAGAGTAGGTAGCACCCACTGATCTTGAGCAACATGTCTTTACTAAGCAAAGTATCATACAGCACAGAAGGTCCACACGTAATTAATTCTGCCATCCATCAGGCCTCTCCCTGTCCTGTAATGCTACAGAGTTTATTCCTTTACCAAAAATATCTCACCCCAGAATCTCAGCCTAAAGCAGAAGCACCAATAACTGCAGAAAAGATTGGGTATTAACATCTCGCCAGGTTTTTTTTTTTTTTATTTTTACATTTTCAGGCAAGTGAAAGCTGCGAATAGATTTTAGAATGAAACAAAAGCCATAGTTTGAGTGACAGTCTTTAGAATTAGAAATAAAATCACATTCTCTCATTAAAGATACCTGCTTTTTAACTGCCACCAACAAAAGACTAAAAAGAGAAGGTCTCCTGTGAAATAACTCTAACCACCTCCAGCCTCTCATTCCTTTTTTTTTTTTTTTTTTTTTACCTTTTTTGGCTTATTTGTTTCTATGGTCTGAGTTTTCCTAAACATCACAGCAAGGCAGCTTCTTCCAGAGAAACTACATTGCAATAACTCAATGGGGTGAATTCACTGTTTGAGCCTCGTGGATTACTCTATGAAACTCTGAAATTATGTATTAGCCACATGGCAAAACCTTCTTGAAGCATAACAAATGCACAGGTCAGAAAAAAAAAATTGCAGCAGGGTAGAAATATAGTGGTTTTCACTTTTCTCCTGAAATGTGTATTGGTGGTGTAGCAACCACCATTAGAACTCTCCTGAAAATGGATTCTGCATTCTAAAGAGTGATGGCCTCTCAGCCATTGCACCTGAGATTGATTTGTTAGCTCAGAGCTTTTTGACAGCTTTACATGTACAAATTGCAGTTCTGGTAAATACTTTCGTGTATTTCATTGAAATAGTCTGCTTTGAATAAAATGCACTGGAGAAAGTTGTGATCTAAGCTACCACTTTTATGTAATGTCAAGGTTCTTGATTTTAGTAATTTACTGGCTGTCATCTGAAAAAAGTAAAAAGGCTTGACTTTATCTTGCTCCTGTTGCATTTATATAGGAAATATTGTACTAATATATTCAGAAGATTTTCTGGCTGCAAGAGAGACATGTAATCATCATTAGGTTGCTGTCCTCTACAGAGTGTTATAATTTCTGGTATAAAACACAAAATACTTGAATAGGAGAGAACTAAGAACAGGAAGGAGAGTTTTGTCCTTTTCCAGTGTATTTGTTGACTTAAAAATGATGATTATTGCAGTTCTGTACAAGCACTGAAGGAATTAACGGATTCACAGGGAGGTCATAGTGAAAAAACTCTCATTTTTCCATCCCACACATGCATTTTGATGAATCACTAGGGATTTCATCCACAGCACCCTTTTCTGTTTCGAACATGAACCTTCCTTCTTCATTTAGTCCAGCAAGGAACAGCAAGGCAGACTTTTGCTTGGTGTGAGGCAAAGGTGTGTGGGTTAAACACCTCCAGAAAGCTCTCAAACCTGTCTGAGAAATGGGATTCTCACAGCTCAGAGATCCTCAGAGGACACAACACTGGCAGAGCAAATCTTCTGGCAACTGTTCCTCACCCTCCTGACACAGTAAGAATTTAGAGCAGGGGGAAGTATTCAGAGCCAGGATCACAGCAAACACGGGTAGTTCTACCCAGATCAATCCTTTGGAGGCTGTGGTTAAGGACACCTTTAATTCCAGCTCATGCCAACCAGGTGCTCCTGCTTTTAGTGCTCAAAAAACTCCTGGGTTCTCTTTAATTCCAGCTCATGCCAACCAGGTGCTCCTGCTTTTAGTGCTCAAAAAAACACTCCTGGGTTCTCCTTAGAAAATGTAACATAGGTAATCTCAAAGCCACTTCCTTTTCCTCCAGATGCAGTCTAAGTTGTCTCAAGCTCTGCCACAGATTAAGTACTTAATATGATTAGGCCTTTCTATTTGCACAGAAATGTCTTTGTGCTTAATGCTTCTCTTGCAAGTCCTATTGCCACTCTCTCAGTGTGATTGTGCAGTGCTATTGAAATCTGTGCCTCAAAGAGTAATTTAGCCCTATCTACCTTTTCTCACTGCTAAATTAAAAGGTTTCAGTCCTTCATCTGCAATTTAACCATATCCATACCATTTTAAAAGGGTGGAATTCTATGCCCCTCCTACATCAGTATTTTATATGCTGATATCCCTGCTGATCTTTTAGAAATTAATCTCCCCCAGGCTGTTGGAATGTGAAAGAAAAGCACAGTTCTCATCAACTATCTATGCAGAAAATATTAACATTATTACCCTCCGTACATTCATTTATCTTTCAAACAAGAGACAGCAAGACTTTATCTTGGTACTGCAATATTATTCATACTCCAGTTATTTGAGTCAATTTGATGTAAAGTGCTCCAAATAATTTTAGTCTTGGATATTGAGATTTAAGGTGAAGTTAAATTACCATTTTCTTTGGCCAAAGAGTGAAGCATGACTGATTTGAAGCAGAAGCTTTCTTCCTTGTCAGGGCCATGGTTCTAGGAGAAGAAGAACACATACGGTCCAATTTGTCTAGTAGAGAGTTGTAGTGGTTTTGGTTTGTTAATTTGGGATTTTGTTCATTTTGAGATTTTTTGCTTAATTTATTAATGAGTGTGGTGGGTTTAGCTTTGGTTAATTATAACTGTATTTATTCTTTGTTGTGAGGTAGGATTAGGGGAAAGTTAAAGTAGGTTTAAAATTTTAAAAGGGTATAAAGAAAACTTCATAAATAGTAACTAAAAGAAAGAGTAATAAAATTAGAATAAAACTTTTAGAATACTGTTTTTCTCTTTATAATTTGTTTTCTTAATGATAATGTAAAGAAACAAACTTAAAATTATAGTTAGTTTACTATTTATAGAATAGTTTTTCTTCAATTTACTTAGGGAGAGAAGTCTCTCTTGTTAATGTTATGGAGAGTTCTCTACAAGGAAAAAGAACTAGTTTTCATGTGTTTTTTAATTTCTTATGAATAGTAGTTGTTTGGGGGAAATTTGTAATTGTGAAGTTTTTCTTATTTTTTATAAGTTTTAGTCATAGTTGTGTTTATAGGTTATGTTAACTTATGGGGTATTGTTTTAAACATGAGTTGTTTAAAGGTAAATGTTTTTATTATTTATCTTTAAAACTATTTTTATTTCTGAGAATTTTTTTTTTTTTGGAGGTATAGGATTTTCACTACTTTTTTTTCTGTTTAAACTTCTCATAGGATCACAGTGATTTTAACATGTTTATTTTGGTATGGAGGCTTCTGTTTGATATTAATTTAAATCTTTTATTTCTTTATGTTTTTATGTGTTATAAACAGATTAATAGGTTAGGGATATAAAACATGTAGGCAGGGATACAAAACAATGGTGGCTTTCCCAGAGTCATACAAAATTCCATTATTTGACAAGGATTTCAGCAAGCATTGCCACATCTGGGGCTGGAAAACCCTTTTTCTTCATCTGTTCCCTGCAAACAACACAAAACAAAACAAAACCCCACCAAAAAAAACGACCAAAAAACACCCGATGAGCTAATGTAAAGCTAATCAGGATCCCTGGGCATAAATTTCTGATTTAAAGTGTTTCGTTCGAATCCATGCTTATGACATTACTTGCTCTCCTGAAAATGGATTTCCTCACTAAGTTACAAATTGGGGTAAATTGATAATTTTTTTTCTTAAATCAAACACCATCTTTTAAAACTAAAACATATAGAATCTACATCAAATAACTTTTGTACCCCAAAGAACATGAACAAGATCCTATGAGTAATGAAATGGCCTAAAGCAGCCAGATAAAGGATGCATGAAAAATTCATTGATTCCTTCAAATATGTTGCAAATTTTATTTGTCTTTACAGCTGTCTTATGGAACAAATTTATTCCCCACAGTGATTTTTTTTTCCTCGTCAGAGGTTATCAATTGCATTTTAAGTGCCTCATGTAATGGATATTCCATCATTTTCCATGAGAAGATGCTTTGCAATCTGATAGCTGAGGATCCAGAAAACAAATCCAGTTTAAGAATGCTCTTTACTTGGTGCCTGCTTGTATAACCTAGTAATTATCCTTTTCCTGAAATTTAATCCTCTTGTGAACTTACACTGGCCTCAGTCATGTTAGAGACTTGAAACAAACCTTAAAAAGGTGACAGGAGGTGACAGGCAACATATTTCTTTTCAAGAGAAATATTATATGAATTATTAATCTGACCCAGAAAAGAAGATAATCAAAGACTAGCAGAGGTCCCTTGAGCACTGTTAGAGCATAATTCCACCCTCTGAAGCTTGAAAGTGTGGAGAATTCATATAGGAAGGAGCAGAGCAATAAAGCCAAAATGTATGTCACTGGCAGAAAGTTTAAAGGAATGTTGCAACACCTAAAATGGTGTTATTTATATATATATGAATGTATTTTAAATTATTCCTCTATTACCATCTCTTTAAAAAAGAAAAAAAATAAAAAGGGGGGGTTAATACTTACAATAATTTAAAAACACTACCAAGCAATTCCATACTTTTGAGGAGTTGGAAACCCAAAGAAAGTGGGAAATGAATGAAAAATTTATTTCTTAATTACAGAATCTTTCCCTCAGAATGAAAAAGCAGCTACAGCCACCTAAAAGAGAGACATTGTGGTGCTGTTCACAGGGGTCCCAGGATGAGGGAAGAGATGAGAATGTTGACTCCATGTTTCAGAAGGCTTGATTTATTATTTTATGATATATATTATATTAAAACTATACTAAAAGAATAGAAGAAAGGATTTCACCAGAAGGCTTGCAAGCAAAGGAGAAGAATGGAATAATAACAAAAGCTTGTGACTGACTGAGATAGTCTGGACAGCTGGACTGTGATTGGCCATTAATTAGAAATAACCACATGAGACCAATCACAGATCCACTTGTTGCATTCCACAGCAGCAGATAATTATTGTTTATATTTTGTTCCTGAGGCCTCTCAGTTTCTCAGGAGAAAAAATCCTAAGGAAAGGATTTTTTATAAAACATGTCTGTGACGAGACATAAAGAGAATTTTAGCTTTATTCAGTGCTGAATACATTAACACTGTGGACATCCTCAGTGCTGGAAACTTCCATGTCATGGCTTTGAGTGAGTAAAAACTTAAAAAAGAGATAACCAAAGATTTTAGCTTAAACACTTTCAGCAGCTGTAGCAAAGTCTCCTCTACATCTGTCTGCTATAAAAATGAAATGCTGATAGGAGTTGACACTGTATTCCTCTTGCTGCTGGAAAAAAAAGTTGGTTTTAATTACTATATGAAATAATCAGAGAAATTAGCTAAACTAATCCTGAGTTTCTGATCTTGATCAGCTCTTCTTAGCACAGCACGTCCTGCTAACACAGGACAAGGAAAAACACATAAAGTTCTAGTGATGAGATGTACAGGTAAGTAAAATAGAGCAAAGGGAGGACTCTAGATTCTGGATCCTGCAATGCTTGACAGGTTTTCAGAACATGAATAAATTAAATATTTCATCAACCACCTAAATGCAGGGCATAATCTCTGTAGCATCTTGGGTGGACAGAAGTAAACAAAACAAACAAAAAAGGCAGTTTCTAGCCACTTCCCTCAGACTATTACCATGGTGTCTTAGGCTGGAGGATGTGGCTGGGGGTGTGTGTTCTATTCCCATCTATCAGAGGTGGGGCAGTCATCTCCTTTAAATTGGCCAGGTTTCTTTATCTCTCCCACAGCCAATCCTCCCTCCAGGAGATCTCTTCTGCCCATGGCCAGTGAGTGTCCCTGCATGGCTGATCAAATTCCATCATCCCATGGGGAGATGCTCTGCCCAGGGGAGGAGCCAAGCATTCCTACCTGGATCCAAACTGACCTGGGAACAGCACAGCAGCCTTTGCCCACTGCATTCCAGAGGAGCAGCTTTCTTTTGCCCTGCATTCCCAGAGGAAGAGCAGGCCCATCTGCAGCACTCCTGGAGCTTCAGAGGAAAACTCCCCCCTTGTGGAGGATCCCTGCTCCAGCAGAACCACAGCTGGCACTGCAGGAGGGCTGAGCCACCCTGGAATGGGACTGTGCCACAACCCTGACCCACAGGAGTTCAACTCCTCTTCTGACTCTGTCGCTGGTTTGCTTCTTTTTGCACTATTGCATTTGTATTTTTAATTTTCCTAATAAAGAACTGTGATTTCTGCTCCCATATCTTTGCCTGAGAGCCCCTTAATTTCAAATTTATAATTATTCAGAGGGAGTGGGTTTACATTTTCCATTTCAAAGGAGGATCCTGCCTTCCTTAGCAGACACTTGTCTTTTCAAACCCAGAGACACTGTTATACCTGAGCTATATCAGTTTACAGCAGGGCTGAGGGTGCCTTGCAGTACATTTGCTCAGAGCACACATGAGCTGCCAGCTGCCTGCTCATCCGCACAGGAACATCCAGTGTCATGGAAAACACTGAGGAAACTCCAGCCAAAGAAACCTGTTTACACTACATCTCATCTGAGAAAGTCACGTAAGGCCAATCTCTCATCCCAGAAGGCCTGAGGTCTACAAAATTGTTAAAAGCTCTAATGAAATGCAGAACCTCTGCTGGTTTCTCCTGCTCCCATGGGGCACACACAGAACACAGCTCTTACAGGGCCCCCAGGCAGGCTCAGTCTGATGTACGTTATTATTGTTTATTCTACAGATATAGCATTAATTATTTATACTCTGTATTTAGTCAGGTACACATTCCCTTATCTTTAAAATAAGCTTCCAATTTGATTAATTTCTCACTGTATCCATCCACACACTCCCTCTCAACAAGATTTTGAAAAGCAGATTTTGCTCTGTAAGTTCAGCAGCAAAAGTCAGGGCTGTGTATGAACAAGCCCTCCTTGTCCAGATGATGGAAAGATCTTCTGAGCCTCTAAGTGGACAAAACACAATCTACAGAAAACTTCAGAGCAGGCAGCAATTTTGAGCCAGCCAAACCTTGGACCCTTCTGTTCATATTGCACCAACAGGAAATTTTGTGCGTGTGTATCTAAATCATCCCATATGGTTTTGACCTGGAGTGTTTTCAGAGGGTGTACTTAGATAATCCTTATTACAATGGTTTCTGAGCACCTCAAAAACCTTTATAGAGTCATTTTCTAAGTACTTTCACAGAGGGGAAGAGGCTCAAATGTACAGGAACAGGAGACTCCAAGTACCTCACTGTCTTCTTGAAAGTGTTTTTTTTTTTTCACTGTGATTCAGTTGCAGCATTAAAACCTGCAGCACACTGGGAGTGCAGCATTCACATGGGCAGGGCTCTCATTCTCGTCCTAATCACTTTGTCATTAATGGTACCAGAAACCTTTAGAAGACAGGACATGTGAATAGATGTGACTGTTTATGGGTATTATTAATTTACTTGCTGCAGGCTGTCGTCAATGTTTTTTGTTGCTTTAGTTGCTCAGGAATGCTGTGTGCAAACTCGCAGGCTGATCCTGGAAGGTGCTGGCTGGTTCTGGTCCAACAATCACAAAAGTTCCACAAGAGTCTGAGCACACCAAAAACAAGCGTTACAAAATATTTGTTCAGCTGCCACAAAAAAAAAAAATTAGCATCTTATAAGATTAATTTTATAATTTTATTTATTTTGTGACATGTATTTCTGATACAGAAGTCTCTGTTCTAGTAGGAAAATAAAGCCAGCCTAGGTGAGACACCAAGCTAAACATTCCCGGCACACAGTTCCTGCGCACACTCCCCTCCCCAGGCCTTGCCCAGCCTCTTTTTCTGACAGCCACTGCTGTTTACCAGAGTTATTTCTAAATGATGAAAATTGCTTTTGGGGTTCCAGTCCCAGACCCTGATTTCCCAAATACAAGGCTTCTGAAAGAGTTTTCTGTGGGACTAACTTTCAAACATGAGATTTATTCCCCAAGACCTTTCTGACATAAAGGTTGTAGGGGGACGCAGTATGGGTAAGTGAAGGTGGTATAGAAGGTAATCTTATCCCCCAATGAGTTGCAGCTGGACCAATTACTAAAGATTAGAAGCAGGCCTGACCTTGACAGGCCACACCTGTAGCCAATAAGAACAAATGGTATAAAAGAGTGGATTGGTGAGAGGAGTCAGAGGACTGCTGCAAGGACTGGGAATGGGCAGTGCATAGAGGAGCTGCCTGTGAGAAACGTTGAGGCGGTATGAAGCTCTGGCGATATGAAATCCTTGCACTATAATGATGTTAGAACTTATGCTGTCTAAGATGACAAAAGGTAATTTATTTTTAAATTTTATTTTAAGGGAATCCATAGCAGATTACGTATAGACAGAGACAACACAGCAACAAATGTAAATTAAACACTCAGAGGGATATTTTGGCAGAGATTTTAGGATTCTAATATAACTTTTACTTCTAGCACATTTAGACAGGGACAACAAATGCCAAGCCAAAAAACATTGCTACTGATTGTGACAGGTTCAATAGTACTTGTAAAGCTGAATATCTCAGCATTTTATAGTCTCCAAAATATTGAGAGGGCATATGAATTCCAGTGCTTGCATAAAGCATTCTTTAAATTTGGAATCAAAATCATCTGGGCATTTATGACTGGAGTATCTGATAAAAATTCCCATTGGGTGCAAGAAGTATTCCAGAGGAACTGGCTGTGTTGGCTTCATTATCTGACCATGAGAGCACTTTATTATTTCAGATGTCACTTTTCTCAGTCTCATAAGTTTGGCTCCCTTCAGCTACTCCTGCAACTCTGGTGGAACTCAGACCAAGTCTGAGAGGTCTGCAATCCCAGCTGCAACTGCTTCACAGGCACCTGTTGAACACAAACCTCAGAGTTCTCTGAAGGTGCCCAGGCCCAGACTCCACAGGGACCATCTATCACACCTCCTAACCACAGCTGTCACCTTCCATCTGATCTCAGGAAGGTCTCTAAAAGCCTCTATTTGTTAGCTTTTCTGCAAAATACTCAGAAACCAGATTGAACCCCAGACCTTGTTTCCTGCATTCAATTCCAAATTCAATTTCTCTTAGCTTTGCCCAGGTGGACGCCTGCAGAAACATAGCTGTTCCTAAGCTTTTTCATCCACAGCCTTTGGGGGAAAAAAGGCTCACATTCTCTTACTATCACTTTCAGTGACCAGCTAATTGACTTTTAGGAGCAGCTCTCTTAATAGCAATCTGTCACCAATCTCTTCCAGGGCATATGAGAAACCCAGTGTGCTGAACACTCCCATAATTTAATTACCTGTTTTCTGCAACACAGAGCCAAGCTCAGGCAGAGGAAATACCACTGCTCTCTTTGCTCTGGCCACCCACAAAAAAAAGCCTGATCAGTTTTTGAGTGTTTGTAGCAGCACACCTGCCCTGGGATCCCCCAGAAGATCTCATGTGTCCAGAAGAGTTTGTCAGTGATGCCAGCCTCCCCACTGGTCATGTTTTTTGCAAGGGTTCTTGCTAAGCCACCATGAAGTTCTCAGCAATTGACATAAAGTTTGCCAACCTGCACCTTCTCCTCGTGAGATAATGTGAAAACAGATGTGTGCAGTGTCTCAGAGCCCTGCAGATAGGGATGCAGGTGAATGTTGGGGAAGTCAGCTGGAAAAGTGGTCTTGAGATAAAAGCCCATGAGAAGAAGCTTGTTAGCTCACAGTTTTCCTGTCTCTCAATTGACATGTTCTTTGGTTTTCCCCCTTATCTCACCAGAACAGAGATAACAGCACAGTTGTGCAGGGAAAGACAAGGAATTCACAGTTCTGAAAATGCTGAGATCATCATCCCGAATTGCAGAAGATTGTTCTGTGATATCTCAATCTTCAGCAAAAGCTCATTACTGAGAACACATTTACTAATCATCATTGAGACAGAATATAAAGAATGGGGAAAGTCATTGTGGCCACTAAAGAAGTTGGTGTGAACCATGCATTTCTAACACATTTTTGGTAAACAAAAGCTAGCCAGCATTAAAAGCTAAATAATCACTAAGCTATCAATAGTTTATGAAAATAATCCAATTATGTAATTTTCTGTTACTTTCAGCTGATGAATAAATGGGGAATCTTTTCTCGGGTCCCTGCCACAAGGCAGCTATCCTTTTGTGCCCAGAGGCAGGCTATCTCAAAGAATGTGCACAGACACAGACTAACTCACACAGGTACGTGCTCCTTGGTTTCTCACAGAGCACTTTAGTTTTGGTCTCTTTCTTCTGTTCCTCTCAATCAAAGTAGAATGCAGCCTTCAATCATTTCCATTTTTCTATTTATGGCAAATAGGAGCATCCATGTGTACTCTCTAATTACTTCACAGATCCTCTTTGGCATTAAAACGAGTTGAAGGAAACTCTTCAGCATAAACCGTGTGGCTGGGTTTGGGTTCCATGCTGAAGAACAATGCACAGCAAGAACGTTTATGGACATATGAATGCTGTCAGGTGTGATGGAGCTGTGAAGAATTTCAGAGATGAAGCTGCTCATCTGTGATTTTTATGCAACTGCTCTGACCATGCCTTGGCCTTCAAGCAATTGATTTTGTGCCCCAAAATCTGTGAATTTCTAACTCAACTATTTGGTCAGGCTCTGTGTTCATGGCCCCTCTGACTCTGAAATCCCTGGGAGTTTCTGTGCCAGGATTTTTACAGCTAGCAGCCTTTCTGCTACTTAACTTGCATAACTTCCTTTGTCTTGTTTTATAATATACACTTAAAAGACCCAAAAAAGCCCCATAATTTATGACAGCCTCAAGAACATCTAGAACAGGAAAATGCTAACTACATTCCAGTTCTTGCTGGTGAACAGAACTTAAGACATTTGTTTCTGCCTCTTGGATGAAAGTTGTTAAGAACCTTTCTAGCATTTTTAATTTACATGAATTTCAATGAATTTTATTTCTGATTCTTAGTGCACTTCTTCTGTTGAGGTGTTTTTTTTTGTGGCAGAAGTGAATGAACACTGGTGGAATCTAGTGGTGGCGGAAGGCATATTAATTGCAGATGATACTACAAATAGTACAGGAGAGCAAAGGCAGTGGCAGATTTATGCCAGATGAAAAACCACAGTGCTTTGGTAATATATCTCAAGATATGTGCCATATATATATAAAATAGCAGTTCATTTATCTCACTTTTATTTCATTTTCACATTTACATCCCTCAATCTACCAGCTGAAGCTCAGTAGTGTCATCAGGCAATAGAAATTCTGTGTTGGTAAATGGCAGAAAAAGGCTTTCCAGATTGGTACAATCCTGCACATCTGGTCCCTGCAGAGAAGCTTTCTAAACAATCAGTCAAAGAATCATCTCCTTCTGCAGGAATTCCCAATACGTGATGCTTCCATTCAACTGCACATTGCCTTGCAAAATGAGAATGGTCGCACCATTGCTCAGAAAAATTAATGCCTGTAAAACACACAACTTGCTCAGCAACTACCAAATTATTCTGGAACTTGTTATTGAAAAAAAAAAAAAAGGCAGGTACCTTGTTTTGCTGTGATGGAAGTGATGAGTCAAGGAACCTCATTATGGTAGTGATGAAATCTTCCCAAATAGAAAATCAGAGAAAGAGCAAATGAGAAAGCAAAATTAAAAGAAAAATGGAGGGAAATCAGGGATGCTCAGTGTTTGCTGACTTGTCTTTAAAACACTACAAAATTATTTGACTACAACACAGCAATAACAGCAGTACAGTCTTAAGGGAGAGAAATACAGATAATTATATAAATTTGCAATTGCCATAAATTGAATGGAAAGAAAACCCCTTGATGCAGGAAGGAATTATAGCTAGATTTATCAGGATTAATTTAAATAAAAGTGGGAATAGAGTTTAATGCTGCTGTGGAGTAGTTCTCTTAAAAGCTCACAAAAAAATTATCCTGTAAAGAGACTGTGGAGTTTATGTGGGAGGGGAATTGAATTTGGGAAGTTGCTTGCAGAAGAGAACTTGCACAAGTGCACCAGATTGCTGCACTTCCAAATCAGCATCTCAAATGCCACTTCAGCTGCACCATCCAGCCTCAGGATCCCAGCTCAGTCCAGAGATATCCATGGAATGCTGGAAGCACACAGGGACAGAGATGCTCAGAGCATCCCCACATCCATCTCTGTTTTTTTAGAGGCAATCCTGAAAGCCATAAAAGGATTCCTGACAGTCATATCATTCAGTCTGCCTGGGTCTCTGCTTGTGAAACAGCACTCAAGCTTTTACTGGTTCTGCCCTGAAAGAAACATCAAATTCCTACTAGCTGGAATAACATTTTTAATGAACGGAATGATGACACAAATTTCACCACTGTAAAATAGGCCTTATTGCAGTTGCTCAGTTAAAAATCCAAAAAGGAAAATAAATGAACTTTTTTATGTAAAAGTATTTTTGTTTTGATGGTGGGTTATTTTGCAAGAACTACCATAAATATACAATAATTACAGACATCTGTAAAAATGCTGGGAGTCCTACCCACTAAGCTTTTTCAAACAGAGTCAAATGCAAAAGCAATCTCTGTATCAGAGTCAGTGGGAAATCTCAAATCTGAACCCAGAGCAGCTAAGGAGAAATTCATTTTGAATCAGCAGCTTATTTTAAACAGCCAGAAGCTTCCAGGTATTTAATGCTTTGCACTGATTAAAAAAAAGGGAAAATAACCCAAAAAAGATAGTGGGAATCCCTTGTGCAAAATTCCAGCTTCATCCACAAGAGAGTGAAGAGCAAATTCCTGATAGTATTTCACAAAGGATTTGTCAAAAAAAGAAAAAGCTTTCCATTCACTCCAAACAAGCCTTTTCTCAAAAGCTGCCAACATGTTCTAATGAAACAAAACAGAATTTCAAGCACTGCTGTGACAGGACCATAACTCAAGGTGATACAGATAAATTGGATAAATTGTATTAAATTAGTGATATGACATTCTGTGAAGATAATAAGTGGTTGTGGAATTGTTAATACTTTGTGCTCTAAAGTTGAGCTAAAATCTCACTCAGCTGAGAACTCCTGTCTCAATATAGCACCATTTTACTTATGAAAAATCAAGATATAAATATTTTGCTACTCTATTAGATAATTAAAATTCAGTCATCTACAAGTGCTTCCAAGCTACCACTGGTATTATGGAAGGTCAGTTGATTTTACCTCTAAAGAATCTTTACAATTTGCATGTTTTTAGGTTTATTTCTGCAGCTAGCACTAGTTTGTCTCAGCAAGTCATAGGCTGCATAATCAATTTCTCTTATTTTTTTTCCACAAAAAGTGCAAGGCATATCCTGATCTGGTTTCCATCCTGTCTAAATACTTGGACTTTTTCATCTGTGTTCAGTGGTGTCAGCCTACAACTCTCTTGCCTTTTCTCAAAAATGTGAAGGCTCAGTGGAAACCCAGAACCACTTTTATTGTGGTGACTGAGATACACAATGTAATGCATGGTAATCAAATGCAAAATCAAGTAAAAATTCGTAATTTACTCTGCAGTATCTAAGGGTTTGTAGCGCTGGTGAGACACAATGAGTGAAACAGGCTGAAAGGTTCAGCACATACAAATTTTTTCCATTGTGACAAATGCTCTCTCTGCACTTGATGATGATTCCACATTATATAAAGTCTTTTTCATTTCCCCCATTTAAGCCTCTTTTATGCAGCACTACAGAAGGAATTCTTTTCTGCTTGGTTCTCCATCAGCCTGAGGGATTGTGGAGGATCACAACCACTGAGATTATTAGTTGGACAACACTATTTACAGACATGAAGACTGAGCTACTCCACTGCTGCAGCACAATTACTGGCAATCTGAAACAGTGTGATGCATTTCTATTGCACTGCACAGCCTCACTAAGTAATGCTTCTATGGAGATTGCTTCTTATCAAAAAATGGTATAAAACTATGGGTTTCCTCTGTAAAATTGAATTATGGCACTCCAAAATCCACACCTAGGGTAAGCAGTACCCAGCATCATTTTCCTTCTGATCTCTCATTCAAACTTTCTTTCACTGAAATGCCTAGAATTTTGGATCTTAATCATTCATGTCCCACTTTGTTTTTCATGTGATAGCTTGAGTTTTGACTTGCTATTTCTGTCTTCAATCTGTTATAGGGGAATATAAATCCACAGAAAATAAATTATTCCTTAATATGATGCTCCCTTGCCTCTATATTTCTTACTCATAATTACTTAATGCTTCAGAGGTGGCAATACCAGAAACAGGCAATGATTGTTTCAAGTAAGTAATTAGGATCAGGAAGAGAGAAATTCCAAAGAAAGATGGATTTCAGAGCTCTGCAATTGAGTGGGAAGGCCAGCTCTTTTCAGGGAAGTCACTGTCCCTTCTGGTTACCCACAGCTATCCTTTACTTCGTGCACAATAATACCATTAGTGGGGCTTTTGGAACTTCTGGAAGGGTGATGGTGCACAATTTGACTAAAACTGATTGGTTACAGAGGAGCACAACAGTAAGAACATGCCCCAAACTGCTCTCATTATCCTTCAGTGTTCATTAGAGTTGTCACTTCCTAGAGAAAACATAGGGCTTGCACTTGGACTGTAAGCAATTCTAATTAATGCCAGTGATTTCATGATTAAACAGCAGTAAAAGCAGTAATTTACATCAGTAGTTTAATAATGTTAAAACTCTGCTAATCCTATTCTAGTTTGGGAGAAAATGAGGTGTGGACACCAGAGGGATTGAGCAGATCTGGCTACCAGGAGCTTCATGAAAATCTTAAACTCTGAATTAACCTCATGGTCCAGATTCAAATCAGGGTGAATTCAGAGGCTGTGGAAATCATCATGAGAGCATCACTGGCACAAATAAAGTGTGGAGAGTCCAAAAGATGAGGCCACAGTGTTTATAATGTGCCAGCAGCCCTGACCTGGAGGGACCAAAATAGCCCTGACTTACATGTTCATCTGCAGCTTACCCAAAAAAGCAAGAATCACTAATTAGCAGGGGGTTACAGAGCATATTTGAAGCAATAACCTGAAAGAGAATGGCCAATATGGATTTCAAAGGGAAAATTTTTCTGCACAAAGATGGTTATAAAAGGTTATCGAGCTGCTTATGGCAGCTCATTCAAACCTTTTGATATTCAAAAGGCATTTGATGGCACATCTCCTGCTGAAAGCCATGGAAAAAGTAAATATGGGTCACATAGAAGGAAATATCCTATGGTGAGGACTAATTGCATTCATCATTTATTTAGACATGGAAACCTCATAAAACATTCCATACCCCAGGGACATCCAAACACTTTCCAGACTCAGCCATATTTAGGACTCTGCTCTACTCCCTGGAGAGGGAGTGTCATGGTTTGAGGGGAAATGGTTTTTTTTGGGATGGTGTGGTCACGCCAATCGGTGTCCAGATTTTAATATTGGCACCTGGTTTGTCCACTGAGGGCATGGATACGCCTCTGAGAACACAGGGGTTAAAAGCTGTGAACTCCCACTGGAAGTTCCTTTTGAGTTCTGGCCCTGGACCAGAGGAGACCTTTCCCCTGTCCAGCTCCTAGGTGGGCAGGGGGGAGGGGAGCCATGCGGCCGGAGGGAGGTAGGCCAGGCCTGGGCCGAAGGGTGGAGGAGCATTGCACTGCGAGGGCTTCGGGCAGCCATCCCCCATTCCCCCCCCCCGGAGGGAGAGAGAGAGAGCAGCCTGTGCCTGTGATAGCGCGGCTGGAGTGAAGGAGAAGGGGGGGGGTGCCCAGCAGGGCAGCCAGCCGTGGGAGTTCATGAACCAAACCGGCAGAGCCTGGGACTTTTAACCCTTCTTGGGACGATGGAAACCTTGCAAATGCTGATTCCTCCTGGAGCTGGTGAGATTGAGAGAAGTTGAGAAGAATTCTAGGTGGGAGGAGATGACGGAGTGGCTTTTGGCTGGACTTTTCTTGGATAGCTATGGACAGAACCCTTGAGTTCCTGTGACACAGAGACTGCATTCTAGGGGGAGGCAATGGCTCAGAGCCAGGAGAGTGCGGTGATGTGAAAGTGTGTGAACAGAGACGACGGGTGAGGAGGGTGGTGGTGGTGCCCTCCGTCTTCGATGAAGAAGAAGAGGAAGATGATCTCTGTTCGAGAGACCCCTCAGCCCCAGGGGGTGAAACATGGGGGGGACAGGTGTCCCAAAAGGAGAGGGACTGTGCTCTTTTTTGGAACTGGACAAAGCATCCTTAAAGGGAAAAACCCTAGAAGCAGCTCTGGTCCATGTGCAGTGGTGAGAGCACTGGACATGGCAGGAAGAGGTCACAATGGCAAAATGTTCTCTGGGCGGTGCCACACGTGACACAGAAACATGAGAAGTTTCGACTGTTTCCTGGGTGAAGTCTGTGATGCAAGAGGGACTCCTCTCTTCTGAAAGAATTGAGAATTGATTATCCAAAGGGTGGTAACGGAATTAGGAAATTTGGTGGGGGGAGGAGGAGGAAATTTGGAAGGTTTTCATCCTGTGTTCTGTGTGTTTTTTCCCTGTAGTTTTATGTTAATAAAGTTTTTTCCTTTCAATCATAAGTTGGAGCCTGCTCTGCTCTGTCTCTGATCACATCTCACAGTAGATACCAGGAAAAGAGGTTTTCTCATGGAAGCACTGGTATTTTGCCAGGCTCAGACCATGACAGGGAGGTTCTGGCACACTTTAGAAGCTGGCTCACTAAAGATCCTCAGATTCTAAGAGCCAAGGGACTCACTGGCTGTTGTAATAAAAAAATGTAAATTAATGAGTTTCACCTTACCTAACCCATCACATCTTTCTGTCAACCTGTGGTATTCACATACTCTTAGAACAGGGAGAGACATAATTCTCTTTCCCAGGATTTTTCCTGGGGAAGGCAATGAGAAAGCTCAGAGAGAAGAAGAGAAAACAATTGTTATCTCTATTTGCTGTTCCTGTTGTTTAGCACATGTGGAACGTTTTATGGAGATTGTTTACCAAAAGTGATTTGTTAATTGGACACTGGTGAAGGTTGTTTGGATTGATTGGCCAATTAGGTCAAAGCTGAGTCCTGGCTGTCTGGTGATGGTCATGGGTTTTTCTTTAGTAGTATGATATAGTTTTAGTATAGTATGTCATATAATATAGTATAGCTTAATAAAGTGTTTGTTCAGCCTTCTGAATCACACATATCATGCATATTATTCCCACCTGAGGGACTCCCTGCATCCATATCAACCTGACAGATAAGAGCATTTTTTGGGCAGACACAGACTTTTCCTCCTGGCTCCCCAAAAGCAGGGTCAGGTTGCAGGACCTGGATGTCCGCATATGCTTGTGTACATGCTGATGCTGTGCTCCAAGCCATGACTGATCATCTTCAATCTCCAGCACATTCCAGTTGCAGGGACTCCATCCCTGAGCATCCTGAGCAGGGCTGGCAGAATTCCAGGCTTTTCAGTGTCATTCCCCCTCACAGGCATTGGTTTAACCATGTGCAGCCTCTGCTTCTGTTGTGTTCTTTCAGCAGACCTGATTTTCCTGCTTCCTCCCACAACATGTTTGTTTATTTCATCCTTTCATATCTTTCTGATTTTGTCATTTTACCAAGGATCAATGTCACAGAAAATCACAGAAAAGTCCTGTTCTTTTTCTTACTCCATACAACAAATTATGAACATGAAGGATTTTGGAAGCTAAAGCACTTCCACACTTAGAAAGAATTTTGAGCACTAAAATTTTTTCAAGCCATTTCAGAGAAAATGAGTTTTTATTTGCACACAAATGAATTCTTGAGTGATTTCATCAAAAAAAAACAGACAAATGCTGTGTATTAATGCTGTAACATTCAATTTTGGTATTTTGAAACCGAAGGCCTTGATTTATTTTAATAAAAATTTGAAACTGAATTTTATTACAAATAATTTAAAAAAAAGAAGAAGAAAATGAAAAAAAACTTTATGTATTTGCTATGCTAATAAATTAATATGCACAAGCCTGCTGGTTGGCCCTCAGACCACCTGGCATGGAAAGGCTCATGCCACACTAATAAAGTTACTTCCCTGCCAAACCAGGCTCCGTTCAGATGGCAGATTGGGAAGGCTCCTGACCAACGCTGATGCCTGAATCCTGCCTAGCTCCTATTTGGGAAAATGTTAGTGAGCTCAGGCCAAAAGGGAACAGGAGACCTTTAGAAAAGTGTGACAATAGAGAAAATAATATTCTGATAAACACTGAGGTTCCCTGGCACTGTTTAATTTATGAGAATCAACATATCCTCAGTGCTCGTGAACTGAAAAAAAAAGGTTCTTTGTAGATAAATACCTGTACTTGGCACACCAATACCAGGTGCTCTACATGTATTTAAGCGCTGCTAGTTGAATTAGAAGTTGCACAGGAACCAATGACTCAGTCAGTTTGGGACTCCAGGAGCTTGAAAATTTAATTTTAAACATCCTGTGTCATGGGGAAGGCTTGGAAAAGGGACAGTGGGAACACAGAAGTTCTTCTACTTGGTTTCTCACATAAGAATTTTATGAAGGTATTTTTAAGGAAATGAGGAAACAGTCAGCTAGGTGCACCAAAATTGCTGTAGCAGTTCTGTTGGTGCAAATCATTGTGTCTTTTGAATGGCATGAAAGACAAGGCATGAAGCTCTTTAACCTAAGAAGAAAGTCCTAAAGTTGAGCTAACCTGGTTTTAAACTGTAGAAACATTTTCCTTGTTCACTGAAGGTCAGGAAAATATTTTAGGCAGCATTTAGCTCTCTGTAGAAGCTGTGAATGCTGCTGGTGCCTGCTCTAAGTAAGAAAGGCTGAATGGGACAGGAAGAGAACGGGATGCTGCTTCTTACTTTCTATCTACAAACCTAACCAGGATCCAGCTGCAGATTTTCAAAAGTAATGCACTGAGCTTTATGAGACATCCTCACAACCATGAAATGCTTCTTCACCTCTGCCTTTGAAACAAGTACCTGTAAGGATCTCCAAACTCTCACACAACTCTTAGATCTGATTCCATTACAGAATCTTGCAACAGCAGATAAAACAGCTCATGAGAGAGCTGGAGCAAGACCATTCAGCAAATTTCAGCCCACTGATATTATTTCACTTCCAGATAAATGTTACTCTCAACAATTAATTCTTGCTGTTTGTTTTAATTAAACACTCTCTTTGCTCATTAAATGAGGTTAAAAAATCACTTCATTTAACAAAACACAGCAAAGGATTTTTCCCATGCTAACAACCCTAATCTTCCATCTCTTTAGAAACTATTTTTTGCTTTTCAATGCCTTCTGTTGAGCTTTTCAAAAGCACGAACTTCAAAATCTTCCCTTCTGCAACCATCTTTCTGCATGTAGTAAACGCTGAATACACACAGTGTGATCACCCAGTTCACAAACTCTGAACATTTTGAAAGGTTTCTGCATCATAATTGGAGCCCCAAGAGCCTGCAGGATAAAGTCTACCTGTTCGTAAAAGGGTCAGGTAGAGAAGAGAATCTCCTAGCTGAATGTGGTGCATTCAGGATCTGGTGAATGGTATTGATCCCAAGATCCTCCTTCCGAAAGCTGGCCATTTTTTTAAATTAATAATTTTACTTCTATTATTTAAATAATTTATTTATAATTTTGTTTTATTTAATAAAATAAAAATTTTTATTTTGAAATAAAATTTAATGTATTATTATTACACATAATTGCTGTGCTCTGTGGATTGCATCATGGAGTTGGGTGCATCAGACGACTCTGTGTTAGAAGCTTCCTGGGAAACCTGCCAGCAATTTCTTCCTGAAAGACTATTTCTTACCCAAGTCTTTCATTCTGACATGTCTTCTAATTACTGCTCTGTGACCCTGTTCCGTTTCCTGCATCAACTAGGATGATAATATTACCATAACAACAAGCCTGTACCAAATGAGACCAATATTCAAAGGTTATTTCTTGTCTTGTGACAAATCATAGGCTGTCACTGCTTCCTTTTTCTGCAGTGACAGAATACTGGGAGTGACTTCAGAATTTCCTCATCCTGGGAAGTTTCCTACACACACTAAAGTGCCCTCAGAAGGCAGAGCCCAGTGCAGAGGGGACTTCTGCTCACCCTTGTGAAAAGTTCAACTGAAGTCATTGGGATAGAGAGCCAAACAACAGAACCAACAGATTGAGCCGAGAGAAGCCTCATTTGCTCCAAAAAAACTTGTCAGCACTGGATGTCAGTTGTGGTGTTGTGAAGTCCCCAGGATGAGGTGAGAGATGAGAATTTGACTCCATGCTCTCAAAAGGCTGATTTATTATTTTTGGATACGATATGATATGAATTATATAAAAAGAAATTATTTACTAAAACTTTACTAAAGAAAGAGAAAGGAGACATCAGAAGGCTAGAAAAGAATGAATAATAAAAACCTGTAACAGACCAGAGTCCTGACACAGCTGGACTGGGATTGGTCAATAAATTAAAACAATTCACATGCTGGGTAAACAATTCTCCAAATCACATTTCAAAGCAGCAAAACAGGGAGAAGCTGAAGCTTCCCAGCTTCCCAGGAGAAGAAATACTGGCGAAGGGATTTTCCATAAAATATCAGGGTGGCAGTCAGGGGCCACAAAGAGATCTGCCATAACAAATCACATGCCTTTCCCAGCCAAGGCCCCGATGCATTTCCTGCTCTGGAATCTGCCTGTGATGCACACAGGGATCTGTGAAAGGTGGTGAGAGGTCAGAATGGACTGGTGTGTGCCAAAATCATAAGAAAGCCAGTGTGCAAACTGGGATTGAAATGCAAATTCCTTGGGTTTGTAGTTTCTTCTGCAGTCTGCTGGAAAAGCTGTGCCTGCTGCATGGGGCATGGAGCTCCCAGCTGGAGACAAGGGAAGAGATTTCAGATTTATTTGCTGTCCTGCTAGACATATCAGTGTGCTGGTGGAGATCTGACTGATAAGATTGTTCCTGGAGAGGGGCTCCAGAGAAAACTGGGATTTGGGCTGTTCCCATCCCAGACTCCTAGCACACTCGGAATCCAGAGCTAGAATTTTTACACTCTCCACACTCTGGAAGGACCAACCTGAGTGGCAGCTGCTGCACTCATTTGCATCAAAGCTGGGAAGGGATGCTAAATAGCAAAAGACAGCAAACAAATTGTGCCAACGATGCCATCAGAGAAAATGAAACAAAAGAAACTTCATATAACTAAATTTCATCTCCATTTATACTGAAGTGAGGACCACAAAACAAAATATCTACAGAAGGATGGAAGAGGCTTACTGAAAGAGGAATTTTAAATAGCAGGAGAGTAGTTCTGGCTTAATCATCTCAATCTTTAATCATAAAACAGATTTTTTTTTTATGTTCGTTCTGAAATTCGCAAAAACTTTTATACTGAACAATTTTTTCTTGTATCAGAATTATTGTTTGGTTCTATGTGGATTTTGTACTGGCTGTGTACATAAAAGCCACAAATATTTCATGTTGCAAGGGTAAGAGGGAAAAGCTTACTAATCTTATAAGCAAAATCAATTAATTCAACTTAACTGTACAAGAACATTAAGTCAACTGTGTTACATAAATCATTGTAGTATCAAAGACGAGAAAAAAAACCTCACATGATCAAGATGGTATAGCAGGTTTAGCATAGAAAGAGTATGAAAAGGCGTAATATTCAGTTATTCATAATGTTCCTAGAAACTTTCATGAAATTTTGGTCCCAATCACGTGGCTGAAAGTTTTGCTGCAAACTTTGCTGGGTCCAGATTTGATTTTTCCCTGTTTTCTTTCTCCTCCCCTTCAGTCCCACCTTTTACCCAGAAGGAGAAGTATTCACAATAGTTCCTTGGTGGCATGCACTTCAAAGAAATAAATACCTACTGAAGATGTGCTACAAGGAATTTTTTTTCTTCATACCAAAAAAAGTAGAATTTTTGGAAGTGTAAAAATAAAACTGTTTAAGCATATGACAATATTGCCCTTTTAGCCTGATAAATATTCTGGAGTAGAACTAATGTACTTCAGTGACACAGACTTTAAATTAAAAATATAAAAAATTTAATACCTCAACATGAAATAATGAACACTGTAGCTCCATCCAATACATGTTATCTAAGATTTAGCTTCAGGAGAATGCAACATGCATGACCTTTAAAAAATGAACTTATAAATACTAATTGAGGTAAGCTGTATAGACGTGTATGTCTGCTGTGATGAAAATAATCTTCCTAACCATATCCTGATGCAATCTTCCCTCATTTCAGACTTTCGTATCTTGGGATATGCCCTAATTCTTCTTCAAATGTGGCACTATCATGTTTTTAAGTTTAAA
Organism: Haemorhous mexicanus; assembly: GCF_027477595.1. Lineage (NCBI taxonomy): Eukaryota > Metazoa > Chordata > Aves > Passeriformes > Fringillidae > Haemorhous > Haemorhous mexicanus. Next base: position 9,196,757 of record NC_082346.1, read on the forward strand.
ATACTGCAGAAATAGGTGATTAAAAAAACAACATTATTTAATTTGAACAGTGATCGCAGAATGATCTGCCCTCTCAGCTCTCAGTCTCCTACAACATTTCTCTGAGATTCTGTGATTTAGGAGACAAAAAATTGCTTGAGACTTGAAATCTGAAACCATTAAATATTAAAGAGAATAAGGGTAGCATGAGCTCTTTCTGCATAAAAAATATGGTGATTTATGGTTTTGGTTTTTTTTTAATAATATCCTAACAAACTATAGTAGCCCTTCTATAGCCAGGTCACAGTTTGAGTTGGCTCATGAATATTGTTGTCCAAAGTTTTCCTAAGAGATCTAAAGATCTCAGGGAAAAAAAAAAGGAGTGTGATAAATAACAGCTGAAACAAAATAGTAAGCTGGTTTTTTTTGGTTTTTTTTGGGTTTTTTTTTTTTTGTTAATGGTAATGTTTGGTCCATGATAATCTATCAATGGCAAAAAGATAAACTTTGTGGGCAGAGGTAATACCTTTTATTAGACCAATTAGCAAAGTTCAAAAAGACAGGCTGGCAGAGATGGATGAGCATTGCTTGTTTGTTTCTCCAAATGTAACAGCTTCCCCTGCAAGATTTCCCTCACAATTAATGGTTTCATTAGCAGTGATGATTTCATCAGCTTGGCATCTGTCTGTTCCATCCACTGCCAGAGAACCCTCCCTGGGCACTGAGGGAAGGCTCTGGCCCTTAAGCAACCATTTAAACAATTCTGTCATTTTTGTTTCTATGGAAACATACATCTGGCTGCTTTCCCAAGCTGATAGCCAAGTCAGCCTCCCAGTCATGTTCCTTTATTTTATCTTGCTCTTAACCATTGTAAAGACATTCTACTCTCATGCTCACCTGTTTTGGAGAAGTTCTGCTACAGCCACCACTTGCCTGTTGGTCCTGGCCGGTGTTGGTACAGCTTTGATTGAGTTTGCAAATCTCCCTCTGGATGACAGCCACAGTCCATCACACAAAGCCCACCCAATTCAGTTCCTGTCCTCTTGTCTGACTCAGCCTGGCAAAACCCCATCTATTTTGCTGCCTCGGTTGTCAAAGATCTTCCAGGACACTGAAATTTTGTACTTCTTAATTTTTAAAAACTGCAGGCTCTCAATTTTCAATTTCAAGTGCTACACATCTTTTTGATTAATGAACTTTTTCTCTGCCTTCTACATAGGCATATTCTCCAGCCAATACCTATCCCAAAAAGTCAGGTCAGTTTGTGAAAGTCTCCTGACATACCAACCAAAATACGTTCCGATAACCAAGAACCAAATACATCCATTCACTTACAAAACTGTTAGTCTGAAAATTTACATCAATATTTCATTAATTTTCCTGTTTGCTATGGTTGCTAATGTGTCAAGAGAGAGATTTTCTCATGTATTTCCATACCTAATGGTTACACTTCTTAAGTACAATCTTGGAATCATCTGATCTAATTCCCATTACTTTATTTCCTGCATGACAGACCACAGGAGGTCTTTGTCCAGGACCTTCAGGCAACAGACCAAAAAACAGGAGTTCTAAAATTAGAGCTGGTTTGAAAAGGCTTTCAAACGAGAATCAGCTAACAGACCAGTCCTTGTTGCCTCCAGTGCCAAATAAAAGTTGCTTTCCTATTTATATAAATCTGAAGGACCTCAAATCTGAAGGATGCCTGTGCCCATCATGAGACAACAGGAAGAAACTTTCTGCAGTTTTAAAATGCTCCTAGTGGCACAGGAACATTTCCTTCATCAGGAAGTGTACAGTGTCCTCAAGAGAAGGCCTTTAAACCATGGATCCTAGATGCTGTTGCATTAAACATTAAAAATTATGAGTATAATCATGATGTAGCTTTTTCTAACTGTATATTCTTTACATATTTCCCCCGTTACATTTTCTTTACATATTAATACCTAAAAAGTAGCCTGGCTTCACCTTCAAAATTCAAAGCAGTTATCTTCAGCTTCAGCAGAGGGAAAGGTGGGCTTCTCTTGTCTCACCAAAGTGCAGCTTATTACAAAGACCTTTGTGACTTTAAAAAAAAAAAAAAAATCTTGATTTCACCATGACTTTAAAACACAAAATCCATCATATTGGCAGCAGATGTGAGTACAAAATGGATGTATTGAATAGTTCAGCTCTCTTCTGCAATACTTCCAACTCCTTTCTCTGAAGTATGTCAGAAAGTGCTTCAGAGCTCCTTAAACAAAATTTTCCTAAGTGGTTTGATTAATTAGTGCAGTCAGAACTCTCTTACAAGTCTAGTATTGTATCTTAATTAATTGCTTAATGTTTCTTTTGCCTTGGGAAACTTGATGAATGGTCTTCAAATCAAACATCTAGTCATACACAGAAGCAATCACTTACCCCTCTAATGGAGTGTACCGGTCATAAAGGCTGGGAATGGTGCAGATAATGTTGGTCCTGCACTCAGTGTGCATTTTAGGGGATTTCCAGAAAAATACCTTCCTGGCTTTGGTGCAGAAAACCAGTTCAGTCCTTGTTTTCATGTGTAAATCAGTGTAACCTTCAACAAAATATCCTCCCACACTCAATTTTGCCTTTTCAGAGCTGGCACTACCTGCTCCCTCAAACCAAGGGGAACAAACAAAAGAAAAACCCCACATTCTTCAAGCTTGGCTGACCCCAGCCCTCTCTTAAGGATTTTCTGTTATCCTGATTACTTTTTCTACAGCCAGCCATGCCATTTCTGTTCTTTTTCTGCAGAGAAGGAACACTGAGCTCCCACAGTCTGTCAGTAAAAATCTGGGTGCCTTGGATGACCTTGGGTACCCACATGGGGCAATTCCCCCAAAATTCTGCCAGTGTTATTGTATTTGGGTTGGGCCCAGATGAAGGAAGGAATCCATCTCCATGTTCTCAGAAGGCTAATTTATTATTTTATGATACTATATTATATTAAAGAATACTATACCAAACTGTACTAAAGAATACAGAAAGGATACTTACTGAATGCTAAAAAGATAATAATGAAAACTCCTGACTCTCTCCAGAGCACCGACACAGCTTGGCACTGCTTGGCCACTGAGTCAAAACAACTCACACCAGAATCCAATGAAAAAATCACCTGTGGGTAAACAATTGCCAAACACATTCCAGACCAACAAAACACAGGAGAAACAAATGAGATAATTATTGTTTCCCTTTTCTCTGAGGCTTTTCAGCTTCCCAGGAGAAAAATTCTGGGCGAAGGGATTTTTCAGAAAATGTGAATGCAACGCAGTGTACCTGAGAACTTCCAGCCAAACAGAAGGCATTCCTGTCCAGTGCATCCCGAAGGTTTCCAGCAGGTTCCAAGGCTCACTCAGCATGGAAACCCCAACAGGAAATTCCCCTGCAGTGACCCATGGTGTCTGACTGAACGCCGAGCTCATGCAGTGGAAATGCCCAAAAAGAGTTCCTGCAGATCACAGTGGGACCAGCTTGCCCAGGACAGCTTCCAGAACACTTTCAGTCTCTCAAAAGCAGTTTATGTCTCTAAACTGCAGCTCTAGTTGCTGTAATTTTGAAGCATTTCTACAGTGACACTTAAATGCTTGGGTTTTTTGCCGAGAAAGTATAAATGAAAATAGAACATTACATTGTAAATTTTGTGGATTTATTTAAACTCTGGGATCTTTGAAAAATCACCTCAAATTTGGAATTTGGTTTTTATATTCTAGTTTATAAAATGGAATTTGAGGGTTAAGTTTTGGGCTCTAATTTTTAAATTAAAAGTGCTTTTAAAAAATATCCCAGTCACTAAACTTGCTCCTAATACCTCCAGATACTTGTGAAAAAACAAAAGGACTTTCAAATTCAGAGAAAGATGAAATGAAACTAAAATACACTTTCTTCCCCTGCATGTGTTACTGGATGTGGTTCACAATTAACATCCATAAAATCTTTTGAGGTCCCTGCCTATATATGACAATCACATGGTGCATTTATGTACAGCTTATTGTGGTTATTAAACACCACATGAGAGTCTGGGAAAACAACATTTTCTGGTACTAATTACTCTTGAGAACATTGTTATGCCTTTATCTTCTCAGGGAATGGGTTGTGTTTGTACCTAGAACAGTGGGAAAATAAAAAACACCAAAGATCAGTGCTTCATTCAGCAGCATCAATACATTCCTTTTTTTTTCCCAGGCCAGGCACTGAAAAGCACCACTCACCTAATGGGTGGTTATATGTGCCCCCCCGGTGCAAATATTTAATGATTTATAGTGATACATTTCCAAAATACTATTTTAGGCAGCTTTGTGGGAGCTGTTCTGGGTACAGGAAGGCACCTTCATCTTCTGAGGCTGCAAATCTGAGAAAGTAGTCAACAAATGATAAAGATAAGGTCATATTTGGAATCAAGACAAAATGAAGAGTAAAATGTAGTGCCTAAGGAAATGGCTGTTAAGCTATTTAGAGTGCTTTCAATTGACAGTGCTCATTTTTTTATGCTCCTGACTTGAAGAAGCCAAATGACAAAATACTCATTTGAGTTAGTCGGTGAGAAATCATGGCTGAAGCACTCAGGACAGAAAATTCCAGTGTTTATTTTAGCCCAAATTAGTTTGAAGGACATCTGAGAGGTAAATGATCTTCAAGATACATCCCGTAATGGATGCTCTACTCTGATTTATCTGTGGCATTCCCTGAGCATTGGAAAAAAAAGAGGAAAGAGTCTGGAGATTTGTGGTAACATTTTAAAAAGCAAGAGAAGAAAGAAGCTATTTTTCCTGGCTCACTTCAGACAGTAAAGAACTGATATTATAAACATTGTGATAAATGAAAGCAAAGAATTAAATTATGCCTAATACCTGGGTGGACTCCCATGTTATTTCACTAGGAAGACTAACAGTAGAACAATACATTGTATGCAATATAAAAACGGAGCTACTCAATGCCTTTTGAATTTCCTGCTGGTAATTTTTATTGTCAAAACTTCACGTACAACTTCCACTGAACAGCAGCAGAACATAGCTTTTAACTGGAATTGTTGAGTATGTGTTTAGCAAAGAGTGAGTAGTAAATTATTCTGCTTATTTATTATTCAGATTAAGTCTTCCAGAAACATTTCCTATTCTATTAATTAATAATTTGAAAGCTATTCAATGCAGAAAGCTGTGAAGAGACAGCTTTTTTAAATTTGATTGTTTCATGTGCAGAATGTAAAATGTAATTGCAAAAGTGCACATTTTTTGCTGAGATATAAACAAGTAGCCCTGCTACTCATGACCTCTGCTGTGCAGCTTCCCCAGCTACTCCTACTTTGTCCTGGCTACCAACTCTTTACAGAAGCTAGAATGAAAATAATCTAAATACTAACATGTAGTGAATCCCATAATGCATCAAATACTTTATATTTCTCCATAGCCAGGCTGAAATACACGTGCAAAAGCTGGCAAATTAGCTAACATTGCTGTAGTAACAATAGCCTGAGGATATAAGCCAGGCAAGATTTGTTGGGAGACATGATACCTTTTATTACATCAAGGGATACAGCTGGGGAAAAAAAAAAACCATGAAGATACAAAGCTTAATTCTGAATTATTAGCGTGCATGCATATACGTGCACACAGGCCAAGCAGACAGAGTTTAAAAGCCACAGAACATGGATCTGTGTGCAGGTTTAGTCTTTTTTGTTGCTGCTGTACTGCAGAATTCCCATATTTCAGAAATCCCTGAGATGGCAGCACTACGTCAGATGGATTATAATCAGTTCTGGGAGAGCCGAGCTTCCTCAGCCCCCGTGGGCACCGCTGAGAATTAAAAGCCACAATCTGTCCAGCTCCCTCTGTTTGCCAGTTGTAATTAAATAGACCTTCAAAATCTGTATTTTCTCCACAATATTTTGCATACAGTGAAGGTTCTTTTAAAATTAGTTTATCAAAGCATGTTTGCCTTCTATTTATAGCCAGACAGGGTTTCCGTTTGCTTCTTTAAGTACCCAGGAGCTCATGCTGGAGACTGATGTTTGAGATTACAACAAGCTGTTTGAAAATTGTAAACTGGCAGTCATTCCTGACATTAAGACAGATTCACCAGAAGTACATTCTCCTCACTCTTTTCTGACAGAATAAAAGGTACGCCAACTTATAAATAAAATATTTAACCATGCTTGCAATTGCAAAATTTATGACTGCTCCTGCAAGTGTGTGTGGTCCAGTGGAATTCAGCTCCCTGAACCAATCTTTTACAAAAAAACACAGTAAACTTCCTTCAGGCAAGAGAGCTGTTTTTTTTTATTTATGAGCATATAGTTAATATTAAAAGCAGCTGTGAAATGGAAGAGAAAGGAAATCAGAGCACGTGAAGCATCGGGACATTCCAAAACAGGTAAGCGCAAATCTCAAAAAGAGGCTTTTAAAATTCAATTGAAAGACCATTCTGTATTGGATACTATTCAGAAAACTTGCTATGTTTGGGTAAACACATTTTTACAATGCCAGTAACCTGGCATAATTGTATAGTTTATAGCCATCAACACTCTCTCCCATTCTGTTTCTAGATGCATCATTCTCGTGAGCCCTTAATTTGGATACAAAAACAAGGGAATGATGTAAATCTCAGCAAGTCTGCACAAGCTCTCTGAGTTGGCTCTCAAGACACTGAAGGACTGGGGGAAGCTGCAGCAGGGGTGCTCCACAGATATTAAAGCCTCCTGAGCCCACTGCACCACCTAGAAATGTTGAATTTGAGCCAAAAGGGAAATAAAACTGGAAGAGGTGCCAGATGGGAATGTTTGCAAGCTATAGGCAGTTCTTTACTTAAAAATACAATTCCATGCGATGATTGCTCACCCTAAGGCTCTAGATCCAGCACAAACTGTCTGCATGCTGTTCTGTACTAAATCATTTTGTGACGTTTTGTCTGTGCACCTGTGAACTGCTCAAACCAGAGATCCATCACTGTGCACATAAATTCATGGTATGGAGCCATATTTCCTGAGTAACTAATCCCCAATTAACTCTTGAAAACTGCAATGTTGTGCTGAAACCAGAATTCCATTCTTATGTCATGCTTGGCTGTGTCCTCAACTCTGAGGCTGCAGAACTTCCCCCCCACCCCAGTCCCAGTGCTTCTCAAAGTGAATCCCATCTGATACAAACAAAAGCAGCACTGCAGCAGCCAGCCTATATATGTCACAATCTGGAGAAAAAAGGGGAGTTTGCAGCTATTCTACAGCACCAAGGATACTGCTGCACAGAATAGAAGTACATCATACTAGTCATTTACTTGTGTGTTTCTCTCTGAGCATAAATTGGCACTTGCTACCCAGAGGAATAACCCTAGGTCTTTTGGAGTAGATTGAAATTCCTTTCTAAGGATTAGTCTGTGCAAAAGTCCTGCTGGGCAAACTGATTTTTCCATGTGCATTTTTCCATTTTGCCTATATTCAGTTTGATTACAGAGGATTGGAAATTTCTCATGGGATGATGCTCATTGAAAATAGGTAATTGGGATAGCACAGCTTGTGAAGCTTTGGAGCAGTAAGAATAAAGGCAAATGTTCTGTTTGTACCACTAGCACTGTGAAATCTTTTCATGGCTTTTAAAGTTTATTAGCCTGGTTGTAGACAGAAAAACTAGGTAATTAGGTAAGTAAAAAAGATTCTCAAGTGTACAATTGCATTCCTAATAACTACAATGGAAACAAGTCCCATTATAGCACTCAGTGGTCTGTGGCATCTTTCACCCAAGATGCATGTCACCCTCCATGTTTGTGACTGAAATGCAGTAACTGTGAAAAACAAAACTGCTTAATAATGCCAAGAAACCAGGTAATGTTTAGAGGGAGGAAGGAAAATGGGTTTCAGCTCATTTTAGTTGATTCCAGCTTCAAGAGGGAAATTACCTAGAGTTCACTTTCACCAGACCGTGCAACTGGAGCCACATTTCACATCACGAAGGACTCCCTAGGATTCGGAATTACTGATCCACCATGGTTAGCCAAGATCTCTCTCTGCCCATGCCACACCAGCTCCTAATTGTTGCCAGAAATGGTTCAAGACAGCCTATGGGTGTGCATATCCCCATATAGAGTAACTGCAGTAATCCACATTCTTATTTAGCCTGGATTTGGGACTGTGTTTTTGCCCTAACTCCCAGCCCACCTGGGCAGATGCACTGAATGGCCTCACAGCAGTCTGCTCAGCAGAGAGCCAGCACAATAAACACAGCACAAGTCCATTTTTCTATGCAATGCATGGGTTTTAAGAGGCAGGGCTCTCAGTTCCTGTCCCTATGTACTCTCAGAAACTGTTCCAGTTCCCATTTCAAAGTCAGGTTAACTTAATTTGTGGATGGTTTCAGTCTTTTTGTACATTAGAGCAAAACAGAAGAGAAACAACTAAATCCATGAGCAGTAGCAACTGAGAAGCCACAATACCAGAAGTCCAGTGCCTCTTACCTCCTTCCAGGGACGAGTATCTGCCCATCCTAAACTGAAACAAGGCTTAGATCTCACAACCAGGGCACACATGCAGCATAAACCATCACTAAAATCTTGCTGTCTCTTGGCTGGATATGCAAGAATTTGCTGTAATCCTGTTTAACTGCTGACAGTGCCTGGATCACATTTCTATTTTTTTACACTTGACAGAACTCTCTGCATGCATTACGATATACAGAGGGCACAGGTTTGACCATCTGGCTGTAGATGTCAAACTGAGACATTTTCCAGTGGCAGCATCTGGTTGTTCCACAAAAAGCAGTGTGTTTGCAGCTTTGGGCTTGTTACTCAGTAAGGCTACAGATGCATTATCTGGGCTACCAGCTCTCCTTGCATTGCTTTCTTATAAGTTACCTTTAATTCTCTATTTTTTTTTTTCTGTTTGTGAGACTCTGAATATGCTAACTTGTTTTGTAAAGGTTTAATAAGGAGCCATGTGAAACATGCACCAACAGGAAATGTGTAGTCCTGCATGGAGTCAGTAACAGGCAGGCTGAGAGCCTAATCTGTAATTAGCAGGCTATCCTCAGCTGTGTGGCAACAATGCCCCTTAGGAGCCAAGGACAATACATGTGGCAAAAGGATAACATTCAGACTGATACAAAGCTGTCTATGCTTCTAATGCCTGGCACATGCCAAACACGGAGGAAATTGTAATATTTCCTTAGGAGGCATTTCCAGTAAAAGAAAACATGAAGCCTAGATTTAAAGAGGTCTCTTTCTGTAAAATCTCTGCAGAAGCGCCCCACAGGATTTGTTCCTACATCCTGTGCCATTTCATTCAGTGTGGCATTAGTGGATCACTGAAGTACTTTAGAGTTTGAAGGACCAGCTACCAGACTGTACTGAAGGCCAGGAAGAAAGTCACAAAAAATAAGCTAGTGGCCAAATCTGATGTGTCACTTTTATGCCGTGTAAGGCAGTGACATCTTTTTAAATCATCTCTCAGGCAGACACACAGAGATAATTTTTTCAGAGGATCTAAAAGAATATATGCAATACCTGTACATGTATTAAAATATATGTAATACCTGTACATGTGTTAGCACTAACACAGACCATAACTCATGTTCTAACACTAACACAGCCCAAAATTCACATTTTAACACTGTCACACACAGATTCTCTGCTAACTCTGCCATGGCAGCACAGCATGACTGCAGGGATTGCTTACCTGGGACTATTCTCCAAATCAGCTCAGCTGGGTTCCTGTGACAATGAAAATTCCACAGGGACTGTACATTCCTTTTGCCAGGGGCAGGAGTGCACAGGGCACACAGTGAAGTTGTGGCAGAACGTTTGGGTGTGATGTTCACATGCCCTGTGCAGAAAAGGGAATGATATTTCACTGTTAAACCAGCAGGCCTAAAAGATGCAGCAGAGTGCAGGCTCCCAAGTGTCATGAATAAATATGTCCCATTGGAGGACTAGGCTGATTCAAGAGCAGAAAAGATCTCTCCCCCATGTACAGATGCTGCTTGTCCTCTGCTGCAGAGAATCACAGCAGGAATTTTATGTTTGAACATATGGAAGAGTTAGTCATGCCCTATCTACTCAGAGAAACAAACAGAGCCAGGTTGGATAGCTTGCAGGGCAGAACAGCTTTTCTTTTTTCTTTTTTTTCCCCATAACCCAGTAAAAGGCCACAATGGTGGCACTGAATTTCTATTTTAATCAGTTAACAGAAACAGTTTCTGATTGTCTGGCCAACTGGGGGCTAGAGAGATGGAAAATTTTACCACATATTATCTGTCCCTGAATGGATTCTGTCCTTTCCAATCTTCCTCCTAAGACAAGTGTTTTGCTTTTTTCCCAAGAAAGCACTCTGTAAGTTGAATATTTTCTTATGAAAAGACTGAAATGTTTTCAGCAGAAGCTCACATTTCAAACCATACAAATTCAGTGTGCACTGAGCCCTGACAGGTCAAAGGGAACAGATCAAATCCACTTGGTACAGCACTGCGAAATGTTGTACACTGTGCACAGAAACGTGTGACCTTTTCCTGGATGGAGATAATTAATTTTGAAGATATTGCAAAGCTTGGGGAATGGATTCAGTATAACAATGGTAGCACTGCTAAACAACAAGCTGACTTCTAAAGAAGAATTAAAGAAATGGTTATCAATTATTCATGACAGCTTAACTTGTTTATATCCTTTCCAGGCAACATAGTGCATCTGGCTTTATTATTCATCATAAACTGGCACCAGGACCATTTCATCTGATACACTGACTTCCAAATGTGACAGTGCTAACCCCAGAGAGAGCATAGAGGCCACAAAATCTATTTCTTACATATGTGTCATGCCTAGAGTTCACTGTGTTTGTTTGGAAGGCTCTCTCTAATCTGGAGTCTCATGTGAATGTCTTATTTTCTATTCACTTTCAGAGATTGGGTGCAGCATAATATGAAGCATACACTGAATGAAAATATGGAAGTGTCTTGTCATGGTAGGGCTTTGAAAAATGTCAGTTTGAAAAGCTGTACAGCTGACTGCTCTGCAGGTCCAATGGACACACCCTTTCCTGACCTGCAGCTTGTCTGTCAGGAGATTTCCTGAACTAATTCTGAGAATAATGTGTCTCAAAAAACATCCTCTCTTCTTATAAACTTTTTTTGTGCTTATTAGCTCACTTGCCCTGCCTATAATTATAAGTTTATTTTACTTAGATTCTCTGGCATGCATCAAGGATAATTTTGAGATCATAAATTGGTTTGCAGAAATGAAAGTTGGAAATAGAAAAGATAGAAATTATGAAATTTATTTTTGGGACTAGATTAGAGATACACAAAAATCTATATGCCTTTAGACCACCATTTAAAGTCAGAATATGTCTCTTTGGCTCAGTTCCTGAATGCAATTCTTAATTTTGAATTCGTCCAGAGAAGTATTCTTAGACAGTGTAAAGATTTAACAAATTTTTCAGAAGTAGAAATCTAAAGACTCCTGTGTAGAAAACTGAGAACGCAACAGGCCTTGATAGTCTTACCTTCAGACCAGGATTTGAGTGATAGCAAGCAGACACAAATAGCAAGAAAAAATCCAAGGTATTTTCTTCTTTTACCATATTTTGATTTTTCTTTAAAAGTTTTTTTTTAAGTACCCCTTGTTTTTAAACATGACTCTGGAGTTCAAGCTTGGCCCATCTTCCTCATTTTTACTGGTAATGTGAAAAAAAACCAGCACAATTTATCTCACCTGTTCTCAGCAACTCCTCCAGGGCCTTTTCTGTCCTAGTTCCCCCAGTTCATGATGTTTTCCCATCTTTTAGGGTTTGGGCAGATTTAATTGGACACTTGCTAGCACAACTCTGTTCCACTCAGCTCAAGTTTCTGCTGCTGTCGCCATCACCAAAATCTCTGAACGTGACATCAGCAACCACTCAGAAATTCAGAGCAGGATCAGAGTTTTAGTTTGAACAATGAAATCAGAGTCCTGAACTCACTGAGCAGTCCCAGAGCACATCACCCTGCCACAAACTCTCTCCATACCTGCCACTGACCCACGAACATTTGCATTATTCATTGTCACTAAACGTATTTTTTCCACCAGCTGGTGGAATTTAGTGAGTGCAGAGAGAGACTTACTTGCTAAATTTTAACAGCTTTTCCAGGTATATACAGAGCCCTTCTTGGTTCTTTCCAACACTTCAGTACAGGTTATGAATCTATTTCTTCAGTGCAGCAATAAATGAAACAACACTATGTGATGAAATGTTACCTTGTCAGTGTCTACCACCCCCTCAAAAAAAAGAAAGAAAACAACACAAAGAAACAATAAAAAAAACTTGAAAACACAACATCCTAGGCATTTAAAGTTCAAAAAGTATCTTTTCAGCTTCTCAGAAGTCATGCCTCACACCTAAAAGGCCCATTTGAAAAAGAAGCATAACCAAAAAAACACACCAGGCATTCTCAACTGAATTGAGATGAGGAAATGTCATAATCATTTCCTGTAAATACTCTGAATTTAAAGCAATGTCATTTTGACTACTGCACTCCTGTGAATAGGTTTAATGAACACAAACATTCAAGCAAAACAAATTTTAGTGACAATATTCATGAGCAGATTCCACACTGGAAAACAAACCCAAAGCAGCAAAAATTTTAATGTTGGTTTATATGAAATTGCGTAATTCAAAGTTTGTTTAGTTCTGGGTTTGTACAAATTGAAGTTTCAAGCTACTAGGAATTGTCTTTGATCAACAGAAGTGGGATTCTGAGTTTGGCAACAAACAAACAAACGAACGAACAAACAGACCATTCAGAGTAACTGCACACTGTTGATTTTTATGCCCGCTTATTTCATGATCGATATCCAGATGGAGTTCTCTGGATTATTTTAGTAGTAATAGGGGGCTTATAGAAAAAACAGGAACAAGCTTTTCAGTAGGGCCTGGAGCAACAGGGCAAGGGACAATGGTTTTAAATTAAAAGAATGTAGATTCAGACCAGATACAGGAAATCAATTTTTTACACTGAGGGGGATGAAAGACTGGCACAGGTTACTCAGAGAAGTGGGGGAGGCCCATCCTTGGAAACACTCAAGGCCATCTTGGTAGGGGCTCTGAGCAACCCGCCCTGGCTGAAGAGGTCCCTACTCATTACAGGGTTGTTTCACTAGCTGAGCTTTAATGGTCCTTTCCAACACAAAATATTCCATGATTCTACCATTTAACCAGCTGTCTTGGGTTAGAAATGCAATATGTGGCTGGGAGTGTGTGTTCTGTCCCCATCTGTTAGAGGTGGGGCAGTTATCTTCTGTTCATGGGCCAGGTTTCTTTATCTCTCCCACAGCCAATCCTCCCTCCAGGAGATCTCTTCTGTCCATGGCCAGTGAGTGTCCCTGCATGGCTGATCAAATTCCATCATCCCATGGGGAGATGCTCCACCCAGGGGAGGAGCCAAGCATTCCTACCTGGACACAATCTGACCCTGGGAACAGCACAGCAGCCTTTGCCCACTGCATTCCAGAGGAGCAGCTTTCTTCTGCCCTGCATTCCCAGAGGAAGAGCAGGCCCATCTGCAGCACTCCTGGAGCTTCAGAGAAAAACTCCCCCCTTGTGGAGGATCCCTGCTCCAGCAGAACCACAGTTGGCACTGCAGGAGGGCTGAGCCACCATGGAATGGGACTGTTCCACCACCCTGACCCACAGGGGTCATCTCCTCTTCTGACTCTGTCACTGTTTATTTTTGTACTATTGCATTTGTATTTTTAATTTTCCTAATAAAGAACTGTGATTTCTGCTCCCATATCTTTGCCTGAGAGCCCCTTAATTTCTAAATTGTAACAATTCTGAGGGAGGGAGTTTGCATTTTCCATTTCAAGGGAGGCTCCCGCCTTCCTTAGCAGAAGCCTGTCTTTTCAAATCCAGACTCTAACTCCAAGTGATCTACACGAATAAAGTTCAGCTTTATTCCCCTTTTATGATTTCATTCAGAGAGACAGTCCTGATGTGACAACTCATTTTTCCTGCACATGCTGGGCATCCCAGGCTCTTGCTGGTCCAAGGAAGCTCTGGAATTCCCAGTTTGGGGTGGCACAGACCTAAAGCCTGGAAGAGCTTTCCCTCCACCTGGCTCCCCGGCGTTCTGCACCCCGGAACCACGCTTTCCTCTGTGTGTTCTATCCCCCTCAGAGGCTTTGGAATTGTGTGTTCCAGCCGAGTCTGCCTTGCAATTCCCAGGGCTTGGGAGCCGCCTAGTGGACTCCTCTGTGAGTCCCAAAATGCTGCCAATCCTCCTCCTTATCGCTGCATTCCTGGCTGACACTACTCCCAGCACTGCTTTTACAGCTGAGCACCACAGAAGGACTTTACCTGGACTTCATGTGCTGGTCTTTTCGACAGAAATGGGAATCACTTTCTAAGGTATAAAACTGAAGGGGGGGGGGGGGGGGGGAAGAAAAACGAAAAGGCAGTGGCAGAACTGGAATTAAGTGCTGATTTCCCACTGTGACAAAGATATTTTCTAACCTCCCTGATCTCAGCATTAGACCCGCATGGCCAGTAGTAACAAGGAATTTTGTTCTGCAGAACCAAGTCCCAACAAAATTAGAAAATACAGAAGTAGACCATGACACTCCCTATACTACTAATATAAAACATCAGTCTGATTCACCATCATCAAAACCTATCAAAATAGGCAGCTGTAGGCAGCTAAACAAAATTGCAATCACAAACAAAATCCCATATGAGCACACAAGCACTGGGATATCACTGATTCATCAGGGTGAGCAGCAGTTATTCTGATGCAGGTGTGTATAAAATCAGTAGAAAGCTCTGAATCAGACTCTGATTTTTACTTTTCATCTGTTATTGCTTTGCATGCTGAGGTTAATTAAAGATGAAAAACATAATTAACCTTGTTTTAAGCCAGTGTGTAGATTGGGAGTAAAATCTAGTGTATTTGTGCTCTACTTGGATCTAAGTGACAGGAAGTAGGGACTTCCCACTTGTTTTCAAGGCATTAGGACAGCATCCATGGCTCAGTAAAAGCCAAGGAAAAGCCAAGGAAAAAGGGTGAGGGAGCCCTGGGAGTCAGCGATGTTCCCAAAGCTCAAAATGAAAAATGTCCTTTGATTACTGTGAGGAGCTGAGAAACCAGAGTGGGACTGGAGGAAGAAGAACCTGATTTATTGTGGCACTTCTCTAGTTATCCCTCTTGAAATGACAGAAAGAAACTGACTTAAAAAAAAAAAAAAAAAAAAAAAAACAACAAAACATAGAATGCAATCATATGAGTGAAATAATATCTTAAGGAAATGTCATTCTTCCCCCAAATCAAGTACACACTGTTGGGGAAGATGAAACAAGAAAGCCTTACAAATATGATTGCCTGGCAAAAGATTTTGAGAATATAGAAACTATAAGCGAGATTGAAATGAAAGCAAGCTTTGAGATCCCTTAGTTACTGAACAACGGGAAAACAATGGTGTGGCTGGCTGAAGGTAATCCCCTTTTGATGAAACAATACCCTCTGCAAGCAGGCAGGTCCAAGGGTCAGAGCAGACCCTGCCAGCTTGGCAGAAGAAGTCCGAAGAGAAGTTTTTTAGGTTTAAAATGTAGCACAATATAGTAATGTAGTGATTCTTATAAGCTGTATGTAAATGCTATAAGATTTGTATGCTGTACTAGATTGGTTACTGAGAATCAGATTATTCAACACAGAAGATGATTTATTGTATTGTAACGGGAACTTTGTACTCATACTCTTGCTTTTGATCTTGCTCTCATACTCTTGCTTTTACTCTTGCTCTCTTGCTCTTACTTACTTTTCTATGCTCTTAACTCTTGCCTTTTTACGTTATTACCCTCTCATCCTTTCTCTTCTCTCGAGCCTACTCCGAGCTGCAGCTGGCAGCTCCCAGCAGGGCCCTGTACCCACGCCCTTTGCAATAAACCGCAAGTTCTACAACTTAGCTTCAGAGATCTCTCGTCTCCATCCGTCCCGACCGTACTACCCCCAGTCTCACCTACCACACACTATGTACTGATTTCAACATTGCTTTTAAAACACATAAAGCTCCATCCAGCATCTGAAATCAAAACCACAAACACAGATGGAGCTGAAAATGCCTATTTTTCCTTTGAAAATATCTAACAGCTGTTAAAACAGACACCAAATGGTAAAAAGGTGGAATAAATGCAGCAAAGAAGAAGCATTGATAAGGAAAGGGTAACATCTCAGCCAGGGAGAAGACAAGAACAATGAAAAGCCATATTGACCTACATTTATACACTTGTTTCCATTTAAAGGTTTGAGAGGCCTGTCAAATCAAGGGAGTAATGGTTATGAGAAAAAGAGTTCCTGAGGTAAAAGCAAATTTTTTTCTCTGTTAGTGTGTAATATCCTCTGCACTGAGACCAATGTCTTCCCAGGCATGCAAACAATCCTGCTTTAAATCACCATCAGACATACCTGTAGATATAGATTAGCTCTAGGTACAGATTAGAGATAGATATAGATATAGATATAGATAGTTATAGATTAGAGATATATATATTTGTTTATTATACAGATTATATATAGCTGGGAAAAAAATGTTTCTGTGTATATCTAGGCTGAACAGAAGTGGGAAACATACAAGAACCAAAGCAAAAGAAATGTAAAAACCCAACAAAGCTCAGGGCTTAACCAGGTGCTGTGGCATGCCTTCCCAGAACTGTGCATTGGACATGGACCAGTACTGCCATTACCATGAGATCATGGTTTAATAAACATGGCAATGCCTCATTTGTAGAAATCCTTGGAAGGATTTCTAGGATTTGTAGGAATCCTTCTACAAGGATGTGGGCGATTCTAAGAAATGATTGAGCAACTTCACAGAATCTAGCTCCATATGCAGACTGTTTAAGTTTATCAAGGGTGTACAGCAGTTCAAGATATTTTACCTTTTAGATTATTTTCCCTGTCTTAAGATAAAGGAAAGAAATTATAGATCTGTATCTTGACTTCTAAATATGCATTCATGAAAGTAAGTTTGTAATTTTGAATTCCACAGTCTTCATCTCCCAGTCATTACCTGGGACAGACATGAAACTCAGAGAACAAATCTGAAGGGTTCCAGGTTCACCTCAGAGGTTAGAAAAGGGATTTTTTTTTTTCCTATGTTGATCTTCCCTGGTGTTGCAGCTGATTATTTTGTGACAGGACAGAATCAAGGAAATTCAGATTTCCTAAGGTGTCTGCTGTCAGGGCAAGCTCTCTGTCCCCTCAAGCAGGAGCTCTGGAGTAAACTGAAATGTCACTGGACTGAAAAATCAAATAATAAAGTCTCTGTGCATCACAGGCTGTACCTGTAAATAGGAGCAAATTGTGTGCTCCTCTTAGGGTGAAGCAATACTAAAATACAGAATACTGCTCTGTGCACTTGGGTGAAATTTGCCTGCAAAGCACACACAAGCACCTTGCAAAAATCAAACACACAGAGGAAAAACATCTACCTGCTGTGGCACACACACACTCTTGAATCCTGCAATCACCACATGCTTACGCATGAGGCAGTTAGAAAGAAAAAGAAAGCTTGATAAATGTGATGAAAAATAAAAAAAATTTAGAAAAAGAAAAATGGGAGGGAGAATTAGAGAAACAGAAGTAGAGAAGTAGAGAATTCTGAGAAACAGAGGCGTCCAGCTTGGCTTCAGATACAAAGGGAGCTTTTTAAGCTCCTAACACATGGTTTTCTAGCAAAGAGTGTTAGCATGGCCATGAGTTTTTCCAAACAAGGCATTCAGTCAGGAAAATTATGAAATCAAATAAATACAAATTGTCTCCGATGCAGTAGGCCCATGTAAGTTCATTATAATTAATTTTTAAGTCAGACTAAGTAGAATTATTATTCCAAAAGATGATGTCTGTCATAGACTCCACCAAATGGACACAGAGCTGTGTTAAGGGTATTGTTTTCAGCTGGAAAAGTAGTGTCAAGACAAAAAGGAGGAGGAACTTCTTTTACAAACAGTTTTATGTCTGTTTTCCAGTCCCACTGTAAGTAGACTGAATAGTGGAAGTGAAATGAGTTGGTTTAGATGGCTTTACAGGCACAGACATCAAGCACCAGACCTCCCCGTGTTCCACCCACTGTGAATCCACTCTGGCCTGCACCAAGTACACACTGTAGGATTGGTCGCATGGAAAAGCAGATGGGAGGAGAAAGGAGGAGAAAATAAATTATTTGTATTATTTAATAAAATTTGGCCTACAGGCTCAATGTGAGTCAGTGCTGAACATCTGGGATTGATCATAGGATCACAAACTGAGAAGCAGTCATCTGGCTCCTAGAAATAAACACATTCAGTCCCTCTGCCACAATGTTACTTCCTTAATGATAGAATGCAACAGCCATTTTAAGTCCTTTCAATCTTTTCAGCCACAGTATTTTTAACTTTTTAGTAATTTTTACTATTATTTTTTCACTTCAGGTGATGGTAAATTGCATTTGACCTTGGACTGGCAGCGTTTGGGATTGCCCACAGAACTGATTCACTACTTTCCTCCAAAATCTTCTGGTGCAATGGCAGCCTTACAGGTCCATTTCTTGCTGATTCCATCCCTCATGAGCATCATGGGAGCAGCACAGTATGTGATGCAGGATGCAGCCCTGCTGAGCTACATTGACCAGCGTTTTCTGTCTCTGGAGGTATGTGCCTGATGAATCCTTCTGCAGCAAAAGAGGCTTGAAAATGTGTGGATGTTCTGGGGCCAGGACAGCCTGTTTGATATGTCAGATCAGGAGGGTAAATTTCCAGCTTTGTACAATGAATGAGTAAAATCATTGCTAAAACTTTAACTGTAATGATCCCAACTTACCACATCATTTGTTGCAGGAGAAAATTTCATAATGTTATGTTTTGATTCTGTTATAATTTGTATTTTTTAATGACATCATTGAATTTAGCTAAAAATGCAAATGTTTATACAGAACTGTCCCAGACCATCCTAGGGGGCAATATAAAGATGTTTTCACCTGTAGAAGTGTCCATTAGCAAGGAGACAGAAATTTATCAGGTATTTTTCTCCTGTGTGCAGATATCCCCACCTGGAAGGGTAGTTTAAGTTAAGACACATTCATGCAAACCAGCAGTGTATCTGCACTTCAAATAAACTCTTAATATCTAAGAAGCTGAAATGCAGTCCTTTCAATTCCTTGCATTCCTGTCAATTACTTATATGAATGTACCACTTCTTGCTTTTTTTTTTCTACAGTAAAAAGCTACCAGTACTGCAAAATACCTCTTCATTATTGGTGTGTTATAATCATATAGTGTTTATTTTTAATTATTGACATATCCCTGGCTCCTGGCTTGCATTTTCAGACTTACAGAGAAGATCTAACTTGCCTGATTTTATGTCCCTTTTTGTACAAAGCCCTCATTAGTCTTATCTTCTCAACACTGAAGGATTAAGCTGATATTCTCTTCCCACTGTGTAGATGGAGATTTACATTTTCTTTGCCACTCTAGGAGTAGCTTCACCTGGCAATTTCTATTCCTTTGGCACCCTTTAAAAATGAGGTAACCTGTGGCATTTGGTGCAAGGAGCACAAAAGGAACAGGACAGAGAGTGAGGCAGATACTGATGACAGCACTTAAAAGCATTTAAAATAAAGGTTTTATAGAAAGCAATTAAGCAACTTCCTGGGGACTTATGGTCTTGTGTAAATGGGGGAGAGAGGAGGTAGCACAGAAAGCACAGCTCACAAAGCAAACCAACCAAAGATCTGCTCAAATTCCTCATCTTCCCAAAGCAGCAGCTGACCTACTATTTTCAGGACACCTATGAAGCAGCTGCATTGCAACAGAGAAACATATTCCTTACTTTGAAACCACTGATAATTTGAATTTAGGTGTAAAGAAAAAGGTTTTTGGCTTTCTATGTTTGGGGGTTTTTGTGGTTTGTTTTTTTGTTGTTATTTTGCATTGGGGTTTTTTTTAATACAACCAATAATTTGAGGGGGAAAAAAAAAGAACACAAAACTTCCTCAACTATAGCATTTTAGTATTTTCATTTTCACTTTTAAATGGGCGAAAAATAGCCACAATAGATTCTGCCTTGGTCAGAAGAGGTGTATCCATGTGAAATGTTCATGGCTATGGATTTCCTGCAGAAAACTCTTTGAGACTGCTTCACCAGCAGTCGTGAGGAGTTCCAGAAAGTTTATGGAAAGCAAAACATCAGAGATCATGAACCCTTGATTATCCCTGGCTGCTTCCATCAGAGCACTTTTCTTTCTTTAGGCAGCCAAACAAAATATCTGGCTGTGAGTAACCATGTGGCCACAGCTCTCTTCACAGAGAGCAGCAGGCACAACTTCTCCAAGGACTTTTCCTGGGGAAGGCAGTGAAAAGCTCAGAGAAGAAAACAATTGTTATCTCTATTCACTGCTCATGTTGTTTTGCACATGTGGAATGTGTTATGGAGATTGTTTACCCAAAATGATTTGTTAATTGGACACTGGTGAAGGTTGTTTTGATTCCTTGGGCAATTGGGACAAAGCTATGTCGTGGTTTTGTTGTGGCAGACAGCCACAGGATTTTCTTCAGTGTAGTGTAGTATTCTTTAGTACAGTATCTCTTCAGTATGTAATTTAGTATAGTATTAGTGTAATATAGTATAGCTTAATAAAGCATTTGTTCAGCCTTCTGAACCATGCAGTCAGAGCACATTATTCACCCTGTTGGTGTTGTCCTGAAACTATACATATCAAGTCAAAAAAATGTGGGTTTTTGTCCAGACTTTTGAATTCTGTGCCAGTCTGAGATGTTCTCCTCACACAGACCCTCAGCAAGAGCACCCTGGGCTGGAAAATGTGAGTGCAGGGCACTGGGAAGGAGGGAGCAGCAGGGTTGTGAAAATAATCATGAGTGAGGTTGTGATGCACACAGAATACCCATGTCTGTCCATGCGTTCTCTCCCCATGTTCTGGCTGAAGAAGAGGGTGGAGAAGTGCAGCCAAGACCTGCTGGAATACTTGGATGAGTTCAGAGAGTTCTCCAAGGGGGTGCTGTCCCGCCTGGCAAGGCTGAGCACCGACAAGGCTGAGCTTAAGGGGGAAGTGGAGCATTTGCTCATGAGGGTCGAGCATGCCCAGAGGGACATTGACTATTTTGGATCTGTCATGGATTCCAATGCCTGTGTGGAAGTGCACGAGGACCTGCAGAAACAGCAGCTGCTGGAAGAGGCAGAAGAAAAAAAGAGACTTAAACTCATGCTTAATGCAAGTAAGAACAGTTTGTTTTTCAGAACTTCGGTGTGAACAGTCCCACGTGTGCATGCTGGCACAGGGATAAGAGATTTTCATTAGCTGTGTGAACACCACAGATTATTGCAAGGGGGTTTGGGCTGTGCAAATACGAGATTTATAAAACCCATGTATATGCAAAAAAGGTATGGGAGAGGGAGGGAGGAAAATACAGTTCAAACATTTACTTTGCAGAAATTCTACTGCATATCAAGTTAGTTCTTTGGAAGTTACTTTTTACTATAAAATAAGGTAAAATCCTCTGTAGGTGGGCTGTTGCAAAGTCCCAGAAAAACACATTTCTGAGTACTGCAGCTGTACTAAGGAATTAATAGTGGTCTTTGCTTTTTGGGCTAGGCAAGGTCAAAACCTCAACTCAAAAGTAAATTCATAAGTTAATAAACTACTTAATTTACTTCTACAGTTTTTACCTGCTTTACTGTCCTGCTTTGTCATCCTTCCTCTCCTTATCCCCTCCTTTAATAAGAGAGCACACTGGCTTGGCTGTCAGCAAAGCTTAGTTCTGATTTGAAAATTTGGTGTTATGGTACCTAGCATGAAAAATACATGCACAATCAATGATTTTTTTAAAACAAATGACATTTTATAATTATCTTTACCTTAAGAAGTTTTGGCATGGATGTAAACTATGCATTACAGACACATTTAAAGGAGACTGTTTTCTTTTCATAGTAGTAAGAAATGAAGAGTATATAATAAGAGATACAAACTGAAATTTTTAAAAAATGAGTGAAAGGACTTTATCATCATTATACAATTCCACTGACTCCAGCAGAATTAGGTTGATTTAATTTTACACATAAATTTACAATGTCTTCATTAGACTCTTCAAACAAATCAGTATTAAGGCAGATGCTTACAGAAGCAATCACCTATTCTGCTTCCGAGGTCTCCTCATACTCCACAATTCAGTGCTCTGAATATCAATAGTTCTGTTTTCCTTTTAGAGAAAACTTTTAAACATCAGGCATTTTTTTCAGAGAGGAAAAAAACTGAGGATTTTTAAATTGACTGTGGTTAAGGCAGTTTGAAAATTGTATCTTTCTGAGAGTTTCAGAGGGGAAAAAATTACTTTGCATTTTCCTTTCTTGGAAATTATTACTTTTAACTTTATTGTAGCATCATGGTAACTTCATTTTCTATTTGTTCTCTACTGTCAGTACTAGTCAGATGCTTTTCCCATTGAATTTGATGTCAGAAATATTACCTGTGCAGATTTTACAGCACTTAGAAAAAGTGGGAAGATCCTCAACTCTAGAAAATAGCAGCTCTGCTTCTATGCTTTCATGTCTTAACCAGACTCTATGATTATTTTTGCTGAGTCACTTCAAAAATCTAGCAGAAAAGAGGGTTTTTAAACCAAACCCAGCTTTGTTACTGGGTTTGGGTCAAGTTCACACAGAAAATAACAATCAGACAAAAATCTGGTTATTTCTCCTGCAGAGGAAGATGCTGCTAAGGCTGCCTAGGGTTTTTGATTCAGCAGCTTTAATTTTATTTAATCTATCTAATCAATAAATGTTAGATTTGATAGAGCTTTTGTGGCTTGCTCAGAGAAGGCACTTCCAGAGTGAGGACTCCCAGGAAAAAAAAATCCACTCTGTAGCAGCAATATCCAAAAGCTTTGATTAGAGGGTATCAGTGCACACAAATTACATAAGGATTGCTTTCTACAGGCAACTGGAGTCTTGCCACTGACTTCAATAGGTTCCTATCAGGCCAAACAGGGGGGCTGGTTTTGCTTTCTCCATTTAATCTGCTGCCAGAACTTCCTGCCTTAGAGCTTTGTTTGTGCTGTTTACTGAAATGGCTGCACTCCACTGAAAGCAATTCTTTCAACTTCAAATGCTGCGCCCTGTAATTTATGAGTGCCTTTGGTAAACAAGCTTGTTAATATGCTGTGCAATAGTTTTTTTTTCCTGGAAAGGATGCTGCTTGATAAAGAGCTCAGAGTCTAAATGCCTGAGTCCTCCCAGGCTTGGTGCTTTCTGGTCTGAAACGTCCCTGCAGAATGCACAGAAAATGTGAAGAAGCCAGGGCTGTGACTTTAAGCCAATTTTAACCCTACAGTGAGGGAAAGAGCTGGGTGGTTTCACAGGCACACTCCTGGCACAGGAACTGGCAGCACAGACATCACACCATCTCCTTCAAAGGCCACCCCAGTGCATGCACATGCTTGTTTGTGTGATCTATATTCTGTTCTTGCTCCTTTGTGTGCAGGTGTTGGGAAGGTGAATGAGAAGATAGCCCAGTTCTTTGGCTTTCAGTTATGCTGATCTCTTTTTGTTTCTATTTATACTATAAATGCATAAAAAAGAGGCTATTTGAGGATAAGACCAGTCCTGAAACAAAAATACTATGCATGTGGATGATGGATTTTAATTTGTATGCCTCCAACAAGAAATAAATCTGATTACTTTACTGTGTTGATCTAAACCAGAAGTCAGTTCTCTAAAGTAAAAATTATAGCCCTGTAAAAGCACAGACAAGAATAATCACAAAATCACTAACTGTGCTCTTGGTCTCCTCTCAGACACAAAAATATCCAAATGTTTTGGATAACACTGGTGTAATAGAACAAAACCCAACACTCTACAGTTTTATTAGCAGGAATATATAATAATAATATTGTAATATTATTCAAATATATTACATATTATTGTACAATCATTATAAAATATGTTATTATATATTATAATATCTATCATATATTATATATTATTATATTGTTATTTTTATAATATTATTCAAATATATTCAAATATATAATAATATTATTCAAATACAATATCACATAAAACTATTTTCAGCACTACTTACCATAGCCACACTGCTGACACCTTTACTGATATATTGACTCTTTGAGTCACTGACCTTTACTGACATATTGATGAATTAAAAGGAAACTAAGTAATTCAAAGAAAGGAAACCAGAAAATTTACAGATATTCTAATTTTATTTTTCTTTGTCTTTGGTTATTTCCTTGCAGGCTGTGACCATATGCTTGTAGGTATTAGGTCCCTGAAGGTAGTTAAGAAGACTGGAGGAAAGCATGGCTCTTGGATGAAAGATCCTGGCAAAAAGCACGCCAAGATTTATTTATTAAGTGGCTCTGTAAATAATGTGGTTTTGGAATTTGCAAATATCATGGCTTTCATGGAAAACAACCAGACTCTGAAGGCTCGCAGAGTGCCCTTGCCAGTGCCCTGGGAAGGAACTGGCCAAGTCATCTACCAGGGCTTCCTCTTCTACCACAGGCACGGCTCCTTGAACGAGATTGTGAAGTTCCATCTCCAGAGAAGAGGCATAGCTGACCAGATGCTGCTGCCAGGGGCTGGGAGGATTCCTGCCTACCAGCTCTCTCCACAGACAAAAATAGACTTGGCTCTCGACGAGCAGGGGCTGTGGGCCCTCCATGCAGAGCCAGAGACCGGGGGGAACATTGTCCTCACCAAAATCAACCCCGTAGCCATGGCCGTGGAGCACAGCTGGGACACACCCTGCAGCAGCAGGGATGCTGAGGCAGCTTTCATGGCCTGCAACACCCTGCACGTGGTCTACAACTCTCCTTCTGGGGGCTCCTCCCGCATCCAATGTGTTTATGATGTTTTGGGTGCTCTGAATGCTCACACAAACCCAGGACTGCATTTCCCAAAACGCCAGGGTGGCCACTCCAGCATACACTACAATCCTAAAGAGAAGCAGCTCTTCGCTTGGGGTGATGGATCCCAGATCCTTTACAAACTTCACACAGAGCAGAAAGTTTAAAACCTTTAGCAGCTTTTCAAAAAGCTTTTTCTAAAAGCCACCAGTCCCAGGTCAACAGATTCTTTTAATATGTATTAAAATTGCATTATTCCCTGCTGATACAACTTTCATCCATTTTACATAACTTAAGATTTATGTATCCCAGTAATCTTAATGCCCAATAAAGAATATGTGAAGACTGAATTGATATAAATTACATGATGACTAAATACCACACATACACAACCCAAATTAAAGTCTAAGGTTAATTTAAAAAAATAATAGCCCATATCTGACACGTTCTCTTCCTATTGAAACTATGTTTTCTGTTTCAATGCCATGGAAATCAAATCAGAAATCCTTCCTGTACAAAATGCAGTCTGACAACCTTCCCTACTCTGAAGACCACTATAGAAAATCTTCTAGTAAGCTATATAAAATCACATGCTTCCAGAAAAATTAGGTATCAGTTTTAACAGGAGAGCTTTATTTTACCACAAAGTGTAGAAATATACAGCCCCCCAAATATGGTTTATATTTCACATAGAACTCTCATGCATCACATCAAGGCTACTCCTATTCATTGAACTTCTAGAGTATTTCCATGAAAATTCCACACTTCTTACCATATAGCTGCACAGACCACTGTGGATCCTGCCAATACCTTAGCTGCCGCCAAATATTCACTTTTTTCAGCTTCAAGTCACCACTTGTCACTATTTTTTAACATATCGTTGTTTGTGTGTCAGAAGGAATGTTCCTAGGTGAACTTTTCTGTAACACACTACTTTTAAAGGTTTTACATGTAACTCTTTGGTGTTATTCTCATTTGGTCTCTTTCAACATCTACTTGTGAACCATTTTCCCCAAGGTTTCAAGTCACTCAATGTAGCAGTGTGATGTCATAGTTTGTCCCAGGTATCCTGTCCTTTCCCAGGTGTCAATCACTTCCCCCTCTCCCTGCCCTGACCCCTGCTGGGTGCTGTCTGTCAATCCTGGCATTCCAGTGGAGCATCAAGTGATTGGCAAAGTTCGAAAGATGCTCTGCATCCCTGGGGGTCCATTGGCCCCCCCAGGTGTCCCTTGCACCTGAGACCTGCCCACCTTGTACCTGGTTGGTGGGTTCCTTACCCCTCCCCTCCCTCTTTCCCGGGGGTTACAAGAGCCAGCAGCCACGCAGTTCAGGATTCTGTTAGTAGTTGTTATGGGATTCAGAAGCCTGCCATCTGAATAAACTCTGGATCGAAACTCTGGCAGAATCCACTCCTTCTTCACCTCGCCTTAAAGCATCTGTGACAGAGCTAAACCGGAGCTTGTGCGTGTCTGGACTTGTCTCCAGTGCCAGCTGCAGCATCCAGCATAGCCAGAGGTATCTCTGAGGTGAAACCACCGCAGTGCTGCCTTCCGGCCGAGCAGCGAAGGCTAGACAAGGCCGGGCAAGCCCCATCCGGACATATATTGGAATTTATTTCAATAACTCTCATTGATTATAGCAAAATATTTCTCATCCTATCCTCCACCTCCAGGAAAAGGTGGCTCAGGTAGCAAACCAGTGCAGGTAAGGGCATGGAACTGCTCAGTCCTGGGTTTGTGAATCACAAATAGACTCCAAGTATTTTTGTTTCAAAAATAATGCTAAAAATGTTAAATAATGTTAAAAAAAAAAAGGCTTTTAATGTGAAATACAGGTATAGACTGTATTTTTTTATTTATTTTAATGACAGCTGCGTGTCTAATAGCAAACAAACAAACATGCCAAAAAATCCCCTCTGAAAAAACACAAATAATGGTACTTGAAAAGCAATCCACAGCTGTTGCTAGAGAAAACCCATTTTGTTCATTACACTGAGAGGGCTGTTGTTCTGTTTAAAAATAGCTTCCAGAGAACAGCCAGACATCAGGGAATGATTTTGAAAAGGAGTTCCAGAGTACAATTAGGAGTGTATAGACTGCTGGGCTGCACCAGTGACACTCTGCCTTCAGCAAAAGGAGCTTTATCATTCTGAGCAGGGTTAGGGAGTGGAGCACTGCTCCTGTGTCACAGCAGACACAGGGTGCACAGCCACAGACACCCCCAGGCTGCCAGGGAGGAGGACTGGCACTGCTTTCCTGCCTTAAAGGCAGTATTTGGCCTTTTATTCCTCCTCTGTAAAATTACAAACATGTAAAAGCAAAATGGTATCAGGCACCTCTGTGAGGACTTTTACTGGAAAGGATGCGTAATTTCCTTTATTTAAGGAATAAAGTCTTTGGGTGCAAATAGGGATTGAATCTGCTTTTTAGATAAGGGGTTCTTGGGATGTGCTTTGTGCCACGCTATTACTCAGCAGAGGAAGCCCATGTCATTATTCTGTGGAAAGATTTCAATGTGCAATCCTCAGAAGTTCAGGCAGGGTCTTCTCTGAGCCTTGCTGCCCTGGAAATCCAAACTTCATGATAAATTAAAGCCCAAGACGGGGTAAAGCACCCAGACATCCCATCAGCAGCAAAGGGAGGCACAGTCAGCCTGCACAAGAGTTCCCAGCACTCTATAAAACAACTGCTCATTGTCAAACCCTGCCTGGGCCCAGCTTTTCCATGCTCTGACTCTGTGCCAGGAGCATGAGGACATCCTATGTCCTCTGCACGGAACCCCAAGGACAGGGCAGGACAGAAGCTGGCATCCTTGGGGCCACTGTGCCAGCACCACACTAGGAGTCTGTGGGAGGCACTGAGGAAAGTCCTTCAGCCCTGGAGGTGGAGGTGGGGGAGCACTTTTCAGTCTGAGGTTCACTCTTGCTCTGTTTTGTAGTTTAAAGATGAACTTTGGAACTGCTTTTATTTTTCTCAATCCCCATGGATATTTTGGAGCCCCATTCCTTCGCTCATCCGGGAGTTTCACTGCCTACATTTCACCTTGGCTGTGACAAAGAAAAAAACAACTTACATCACTTCAGCATTGCTCACACTCTTCCTGGAGCACAACACAGACCAGGCCACTGGTCCTGCAGCAGGGAATAAGCTGGGAAACAGGCTGTGGCTTGAGATAGCACGGTAATTTTGTGGGCTGTAGTGGCAGCAGCATCTCTGGGCTTACAGCACCGGTGACAGGTGAGGGAGTCACATCTGTGAATGTGGTCTGCTCTGCTGATCAGTGAACATTCTTGTAAGAAAAAGGTGGCAGGCATTCTCCAGCTTCCTGGTAATCTCTGAAATATATATTATTTCATTAATTTTCATAACTGATAGCACACAAGCAGATATTTTTGAGAAAATCAGAAGAGACATGTGGTTAACTCTCAGATGACAAAGGGGAAAAAAAAAAAGAACTGTTTGTTCAGAAAGAGAAAGGAAAGAATAACAAATATCTGAACAGAATAATCTGCTCCAAGACAGCAGTCTCCAAAAGGCAAGGACAAAGGACTGTCAGGAGGCAGGAGACAGCCATGACAAGACTTGCATGAAAGAGGGCATTGACTTCCAGTTCAGGTAGATGATATGATTGTTACCATGGAAATGGAATTGGTACAAGAGGACCAACACAGAGGAGTCTTCATCAGGAACAAAAAACACAAATGAGTTTCTGACCTCCACCTTCACCATCTAGATAATATCCATTACTCTCCTTGTTATTCAAGTCCTTTTATACTACACTTTCTCCATGTGCTCATTTTGCCTGAACCACTATGCTTGTTCCATTTGAATCACTGGCTTTTTGCTTTTTCATGTCCAGACTCTCCTCTAGAGGGGAATTCAATGCCCTCTGTTCTGACAGCAGGATCACCATCCTCCCAACAAAAGAAGCACTCCTCAGTGCTTTGGCTGTGCTGAAGGTCCCTCACCCCTTCCGTGACGCTGCTGTCACCTCATCCTTTTCCTGCAGTGGGTGGTAACTGCCCCTTCCCTCGGTGAGAGCAGGTTTCACTGCACAGATGCTCGTCATTTCCCTGCCCTCCATTCCCTCTGCCATCTCTTCCCCAGAAAGGTGGCTCAGGTCAGAATAATCTGCAGTGATTATGTCCTATTTGCACTTGGAGCAGTCAGAATTATCATAGACAGAAAGGTTTTCAGCTCTCTCAGTTTATTGACACCCACGTGATGAATTTAAGCTTTCTGACATCCGTGTACTTTCTTATTTGGATTTTGTGGATACCAAGGATCTGTGAGTGCTAAAAACAACTTAACCAGTAGAGCAGAGTGCGCTGCTAGGAGCATGCCAGTTTAACAGGGTTTATTTTTACAGTGCCCATTGGAGATAGGCTTGTTTGTCAGAAAATAATCCTCCTGCCTCTTTTTCTTCTTCATTCCCACCTGCCTGAGTCTGGAGGATGAGAACCCCTTTTAGCATCCACTCAAGCGGGCACCATTTCAGAAAAACACACACTACATGTTTGTTACAGGTGGGTTTATCACTAAAAAAATGCAACTGTTGTCACTCTGCTCTGTCACAAAGCATGTTTTTCCCCCGTGCCGTTTCCCACTCAGTTGCATGGAAGCTAGGCAAAGAAACTGCAGAATCAAAACCATTAGAATGCAGTTCACTCTCCTAATCCTGAAGAAATAGCTCCTCCTGAAAGCAGAAATCAGGACCTGTGACTTTTTGAGTTGTTCAAACTTTCCCTGGGTTTCTGTTTCATATAAGAAAATAACATTTTATTACACTTCCACCAGATTGAGCCCTGAGCCAGAAAAAGAAATGTAGAGAATCCCAGAATGAATAAAGTTGGAAAAGATCTCTGAGATCATTGAGTCCAGTCTTTGACCAGGTACCACAACACCTCCAGAGATGGTGACTCTACCACCTCCCTGGGCAGCCCCTTCCAATGTCTAACCACCTTTCTGCTGGTGATATCTGGATATTGCTCACTCTTCTTTCCTGATGTTCATACTGACATGGGTGTCATTTGTCTCATAATTTAGTATTGCAAAATATATCAAAAGCCCTTGTTATTTTAAATCCCTTTTTAAAACAATTCTGAACAAGTAAAACCTTTATGTGGAAAAGGTCAATAAAAGAACCTTCTTAACTGATCTCTGTGCCAGTGTCATATTTATTGCAGATAACCATCTGCCTTTCCTTTTTATTTGAGGCTGACTGCTCCATGGGACTGACCCCATCTAGTGAGTCAGTCCCTACTCCACTATTACAGGACTGAGGCTTTTCTTTTGGCTTTTTGATCTTTTTCTTAAGAGTAGGAGAACAAGGGGGGAAAAAAAATCTGTGGAAAATGTTTTATTTTATAAACCTTGAGAAGTACATCAAAAAGTAAATACTTCTCAGGTGCCTAATTTTTGAGAGTTCCTAGCAGACTCTGACCTGATTTTCTGTTTTCCTGTACTATCTTCACCCAACTAATCTGAAAACTAATGCTGAAAGTTAAGGAATTTTTGGGAGCAGCTGTAGGGATACCCACTTTAGAATGTGCTGGGGAGATATCTGGGAGTAAAGAAAAATCCACCTATGTTAAACAATCCCCCCAGTCTGGGTAGGTAATTCAGACCTTGGGTAGGGAAAAACATAGTTGGTTTTGCCTGTAACACTCATTTGGATTCAAAGCAAAACCATAGGGACACAAGGTGGTGCTGTCATTTCTGACTTTACCAGATCAGGAGGCATTTTTAGGGTGCAACTTTTCCAAACTGTGAGCTCAAAGACTTGATACACACTGAGGTGTATTCCCCTCACTCCCTGTCATGAAGAGGGCAGTGACATCTCTGATGAGCACAGACAGAACAGAGGCTCCATTTTTGCTGCCTTGGGTTCCTGCAGTCAAACCATCAAGTCCACTTCTTGGTAAAGACTCAGTTTTTTGGCCCACTCATTTCTACCAAAATTAATCTGAAAACTGGGAGAAAAATCATGGGAGATAATGCAGTGAGGACAAGAGCAAAGACCTACATTTAGGCAGGAATGATTTTGATAATTCCAAAAGAACCCCAAGCTTCAAAAGCAGATAATGTAATATTGTAATCTTGTAATATTTACTGTAATACTAATATTTATTTTAATATTTATTGTAATATTGTAAAGCAGAGGAGAAGAACTAGTTCCCCATCTAATCAATGGAGAGAAATAAGTCAAACTGCAGTCAGGTTAGGCATTAGACAATAGTCTCAAAAATTTCCAGTGACAGTGGACTAACAATTTCCACTGCCAGGAACAACCTTTGCTTGCATTTTGGCAGGGGACTGATCACACAGCAGTTACCTGCAGAGAGAAGGAGCAGTCTCTGGGGCACTATCTGAGCCATCCTGGGATGTTAACTGAAAAAAATAAACTTAATATCAAGCGTATTTTCTCACTAAGAATCCATGCCCATCCTGGAAACTGGGAGTTCCAAAACTGGAAAAATATTACTTGACTAGACCAATCTTTCTGTATTTGTACATGGGGCATTCTGTGTGATCTGATGTTGCATTCATTTGCCTTCGAAAATGATTGGCATAAAATCATTGAAAAATGGAATATTTTATAACTCTTATCTGGGTCCCCTTGTCCTATATTTGTGATACATGAGGTTAGAAATAATATTTTCATTAGGATGTCCAAGTAAAAATCCCTTTAATAGAGGATTATTATACTACATTGTTCTGTGACCTCAAAGTTAGTCATAATTTTCTTATTCTTAATTAAAAAGGAAAAGGAAAGAATCCAACATGTGAACACTAATTGCTAATGCAATGAGTTAGATCATGAACATCTTATACATTTTTCTGTTATCCAATCCTTTGTTATAATTAATCCTCTATGTAGAATTTTTGGGAGCAGGGCTTATATTTTGTACTTCTCACGTAGTTCCTGAAACTCTCTGTAATTATTAACAAATACCAAGACAGAATTAAGTGCTTTTGTGGGCTTTTCAAATATAGATTTTCCAGACTATTTAATTTAATCAACACATGTGCTTTATGAAAATATTTAATTTTAACAATGCATATATGACCAATGGCTTTTTCTTCCAAAGGCCTTATAGGGCTGGCATTACCACTTCAGCTGAGGATTAGAAGATAAAGTGTCAGCATCATTTCCTGTGCACATTCTCCATTTGAAACCAGTAGCTGTTCCGTGCAGACGGATGGCTCTCCTCAGAAGAGCTGCAAAGATTTACTTTGGCCTTATGCTCACAGAGTGTTTTTCCAAAAGCAATTTTAATGTGTCTGCAGGCTGCATCCTGCTTTCATGCCAGCTCTCCAGCGCCACATGTACAGCTGTGTCTCGGTTTGAAAGGATAGGTGTCTGGTAAGGAAGGCGGGAGCCTCCCTTGAAATGGAAAATGCAAACTCCCTCCCTCAGAATTATAATAATTTTTAAATTTAGAGACTCTCAGGCAAAGATATGGTAGTAGGAATAAAATCTCTTTACCAGGAAAATTAAAAATACAAATGCAATAGTACAAAAATAAACAGTGACAGAGTCAGAAGAGGAGATGACCCCTGTGGGTCAGGGTGGTGGCACAGTCCCATTCCATGGTGGCTCAGCCCTCCTGCAGTGCTAGCTGTGGTTCTGCTGGAGCAGGGATCCTCCACAAGGGGGGAGTTTTCCTCTGAAGCTCCAGGAGTGCTGCAGATGGGCCTGCTCTTCCTCTGGGAATGCAGGGCAGAAGAAAGCTGCTCCTCTGGAATGCAGTGGGCAAAGGCTGCTGTGCTGTTCCCAGGGTCAGATTGTGTCCAGGTAGGAATGCTTGGCTCCTCCCCTGGGTGGAGCATCTCCCCATGGGATGATGGAATTTGATCAGCCATGCAGGGACACTCACTGGCCATGGACAGAAGATAATTAACAATCAATGGCTCATGAACAGCAGAGATCTCCTGGAGGGAGGATTGGCTGTGGAAGAGATAAAGATCTGCCCAATGAACAGCAGAGAACTGCCCCACCTCTAACAGATGGGAATAGAATACACACCCCCAGCCACATCTTGTAATGTAAGACAAGCTTGTAAAAACAGCTTTGGCAGAAAAGGTACAAAACCTGATGTAAAGCTTTAGCTCCTCTTTATACAGATCCCCCAAAAATGAGGAAAATGTCTGAATTCAGATATTTCAGTCCCAGCAGCAATCACCTCTGAAGTGTGTGCAGAACTTGTATCACTGTGAAAAACACAACCTCCTATGATGACCTCTAAAAAGTTCTATTTCAGTGAGCATTTTAGCAAAAAAAGGAATTCTGCTGCATGCTATGAATTGTTTGTTTACTCCCCCATTCTGAGAGCTAGTGAGTACATCCAGAAAAAGATCCATTTCCTATTCTGTTGTTTGGCCATAAAATGCAACCATTAATTTTCAGGATTAATGACAGCAGTAAAGTCTAAAATGTATTGCTCTAAATTTGAAGAACTTGCACACAAACAAACTGAAACAACCTCCAGGTTACCCTGAATCCTGTTTTTCCCCTGTGGCATTGCTATCCTAAGAAAAACAACATACTCCCATTCTTGTTGCATGCTTGTTTCCACTACATTCCCAGTCAGTCTGGAAAACAAATAACTTCTAATTAAATTTCAAAGAAATGTATAAGTAAGTTGTGGTTGGTAATTAATGAGAGTTATAGAATCATTAAGGCTGGAGAAGAGCCCCAAGGTCATTGAGTCCAACCTTTGCCCAAACGCTTCTGTGTCCATTAAACCACAGCACTGAGTGTCAAGGCTCCTCTTCCTTTGAACACCTCCACCCCCACCACCTCCCTGGGCAGCTCCTTCCAATGTTTAACCACTCTTTCAGTGAAGATATCTCTTCCTAATGTTCAGCCTGAACCTCCCCAGGTGCCACTTGTGGCCGTTCTCTCTTCTCTTCTTGCTGGTGACCTGGGGGAGAGGCTGATCCCGCCTGGCTCCAGCCTCCTGTCAGGCACTTCTAGAGAGTGAGGAGATCTCCCTGAGTGTTCTCTTTTCCAGGCTAAACACCTCCAGTTCCCTCAGCTGGACTCTGCAGACCCTTTCCCAGCTCTGCCGCCCTTCTCTGGACTTAGCCCAATGCCCCTCCTGCAGTGAGGGGCCCAGAGCTTTAAATACACATTGAATAAGTCTTTTCCTCAGCAAGTTTTTACTCAAAACAATGTTTGTTTTACTAACCAACAGGTATGAAGATTGCACTTTTTTCTATCCAAGGAATTCAAAATTTGTTGACAACGGTCATATGCTTGTCTGTTTATGTTTTGATATTTGAAAAACAGATGTGATCTAATCTTTTTATGAAAAAACATTTGAGTTCTCCCCACCTACCTGATAAACCTCCATAGGTTTATCAGTCAGAGCACAACACTGACATCCAGCTGGGACAATTAAGTTGCAATTTTCTTACTAGATATGATTTTACTGACTCCCTCTAATGGAAGAAGAGGGCAAGGAAGGGGCTGCTTATCATGTCCACAAGCAAACTTTTTGGTGAAAAATTTATATTTACATTGTCTGATATTACTCACAACACCAAATTAACTTCAACACTATAAATGTCAGTACCCATAAACAGTGCTTTTCATTTCAGCCCTGTTTGTGTCTAAACTAAAAGAGTTTGTGGGGCTGTTTGGTGAGGACATACAATATCACATGACTGACTAACCAGAAAAACAACAAGGAATGCTAAAAACCAAGATGTGAGTATTTTTGTAAAAGGAATGTGATGTGTACACAGAAAGAGGATGTCTGATAATGCAAAAGCAAAGCAGAAGCTAAATTTCTTATTCATTCCATTACTTCAGGAAAACAAATATTTCATCTGTGCACTGGGTAAAGGCAGTGGTTTAGGTTCTCCTATGGTGAACTAGGCTTTAGGAACCAAGGAGATTTTTAAAGGAGCCTGAAAAAAGTGAACATACTCCTAAATAGTTCAGCTAAAAGTCCCAGAAGAAATCTTAAGATCTTAAGAGCAGAAAAAAAATCATTTACAGTAGCAAAATATGAGACACTTCTAAGGCTGAATCCATGAGCCACAATTCAGATGTGGATCAGAAAGCCACTGTCTAAAATATATAGTTGTGACAGAAATGCAGCTGTTGTCATACCAGCAAGTTT
This sequence comes from Haemorhous mexicanus, assembly GCF_027477595.1. Classification (NCBI taxonomy): domain Eukaryota; kingdom Metazoa; phylum Chordata; class Aves; order Passeriformes; family Fringillidae; genus Haemorhous; species Haemorhous mexicanus. The sequence continues at coordinate 9,231,718 of NC_082346.1, forward strand.
TTGATACTGAGGTACTTCCTTTGGCTGTATATAAGTTCACACCATGGAGAAAATAATGGTGATTAAAAATATGCAAAAAATTCTAGTTCTATATCAAGAGCGGAGCACACATTCTGCAACAAATATCAAAACCACAATAAAGATGGCTGACCATCATTATTTCCTGTTCAGAGAGGATTTTTTGGGAGCTAGAACCCCCTAACTATTTAATGATATTACAAGTCAAAGTCAGAGTACATTAAGAAGCTGCAAAGAATGAAATAATGCATTATGATAACACAAAACAACAAATACATCTCAAATTTTAGATTGGATCTGTGTAAAGAAAATTAAACTGCAAATTACCTGAAAAGGCTTGCTAACTGCCCAAATGTCAGCATTAACAGCGTTCATAAATATCTTTTTCTATGATCAATTGCGTTTTTATTTGAGCTAACAGAAAGCATGGCAAAGCACAGAAGCAAAGTTTTGGTTTTCAAATGGAGACAAGTTTATTTAGAGGCTTATGTAGCTGCAATCAGCATGAAATCACAAGAGGATTCAGAGGTCATGGGCAGTGAAACACAGGTTTTCTCAGAGTCAATCAGAACTGAGATCAAGCTGAAAACAACCCTTCTGAGAGAGCTTGTGCTGAAATGAACTTGGTTCCCCACCAGCTCCAGTCTCAAGGTGGCAAAATGTGAATGAAAGCTGTACAGCTTCTACCCCTAAGGTGTAGTCTAGTTTCTAAGCTAGTTAATTTTAAGAAAGTAAAAAATGTATCAGGAGACAATTTCCTGGTTACTTCTAAAATGTAATGAAAGTATAGTGACCAGGATATGGGCAATCATCTACAAAAGGTGTTTAGAGCTCAAAGGCAGGGCAGAAGGAAAGAAACTCTTTAGGCACAGGAAAAAACAAACAAACAAATAAAAAAACCCAACCAAACAAAAAACACCACAAACTCTAAGAGCAAAAAAATGCTGAAATGACCTGTTATCCAACAGACTGTAGGTTAGGTGCTAAATCAAGTCTCAGAAAAACACCAATTTTATCTCTGAGGGTAGAGAGAGGAACAAAGGAAAATGGAAAAATGGCTAAAATTCAGATTTCAGAGAACCAAGAGGGGTTCTCTGACAGGAAACCTGTATTGTGCAAAACCAGGTCACATGTCCCCAGGGAACCTGTAAATCCAGGAGCTCCCACTGCTGTGTCACTCAGGGTCAATTACTCACAATTTCCAGGCCGTGCAAACTCTGGTACACCCATGTGGGTTATCAGCTGCTGGGTCCAAGACAAGCCCTGGAGATCAGAACCTGCTGCTTTTCCCTGCCCTTGGGATGGCGTTTGGGGTTTTCAGTGGGATTTTTGCTGTAATGGACCTTATTGACTGCTCTGAGACTGACATTTTGATGTGAATCAGCAGAGACTCAGCTCTGCAGCTGGCCACTCTTTAGTCTGCACAGAGAGCACCATCCATGCTCTGTGAGATGAAGCCACATCTCAGCAAACAGCAAAAAACACCGGAACAGAGCTGAGCAGTGAACAAACAGAGCTTGGGCATGTGAGCGAGCTCCTGCATGTCAGCTGAGCCCCAGGAGCTGACCTTGTCTGCTCTGGCTCCTGTTGGGGTTAGATGAAAGGGGCTTAGGCTAATCTTGCCTCCTGAGAGCTGGGACAAGTCCCAGCCCACAGCTCATTCCTGCAGCTCAGCCAGCACAGTTCTGTTCCACCAGAGCACCAAGGGGCTGAGCCAGAGCTGCCCCAGGTCTGCCCCAAAACCAAAAAGAAAGCATGAGCTGCTGCAGCTGGGTGTGGGGCTATGAGAGAGCCACCTCCCCCCTGACACACAGGGGTGAGCAAGGACACCATCAGGGAAAGAGATAAATCAGAGGCCCAGCTGGTGTCCTGCCTCCAAGCTTGCAGGTAAGCTGAACTCAGTTTTTCTGCTGTTATGGTCTCTCCTGATGTTTGAAGGTACAGGATTTCATGTGTATTTTTTTAAAAGAAATACCCTAAAAAAACTGACTAGATTTCCTGAAGAGATAATATGACAATGGATATCTTTTCAGTCAAGAAACAGCTTAATAACACCTTCTGTAGCTCACTAGCCTTTCTAGCATGGTTGGTTTTTTTTTTTCCTCCACAACAAATTTAAGCATTTGTTAAATCCCCCAGTGTTGTGACTGAAACAAATCCCATGACTGAAGATCACCTCGTGGAAGGCGCTGGAACACCAGCTTGTATGGGGCTGCATTCTCTCCACCAATACACTCAGCCACACAAGGTATAAATCCTCTATCTCCCCAGCTGCCTGATGGTGAGAGCAAATGCAGATGATAGAAACAGCTGTGCCTGCCTGAAAAGACTGCAGCTGTCCCCCACCAGCTCTTGATTTACTAAGGCAGGCTCGCCAACCCCAGAATTTATAAAATGCTTCCACATGGGAAGGTTGTGTTTACCGGGGGGGGGGGGGGGGGGGGGGGGCAAGAGGCAAGAACGAACGCTGCACCCCAAAACCTCTCAGGATTTAAATCACTTCGCGAGTGAATTAAAGGCTGAACACGAGATGGCGCCAAGTCCCTGCAGCAGCACCACCTAAATTTGGATCATTTCACCTGTCTCAGGTGGAATTCCAGCTAAGGCAAGCAACCGCATTCATGGCTTGCTTAAATGTTTTTTTAAGTGCTGAACAAAAGGTGCAATAGGCTTCTGAAAGGCTTTATTTAAGGACTGCCTGTGTCAATGAAACCTTCTGGAATAAAAAGGGAAGACTGGGGAAAAAAACCCCAAACTGCTTAACAAGTATAGTTCTCTCTGGCAAAACCACCTACATATTTAGGAATTTTTTTAACTGTATCATATCTGTCCTAATAAGAAGACTTCTATATCATGTGTTTTTCTAAATGATGACAGAGGGGAAAAAAAATTCTGTTTTCATATCAAGTAGCTGTAGCTAACATGCAAAATCTTATTATTCAATTTTCTAAGTGCAGAATTTCTACTTTTATGCAGGGGCAAATCATCTTTATTCAAGCTCTCAACTTGAATGTTTCAAAGTCATTCCTCCAAATAAGATAAATCACAGGCACGCCTTAACCACTTAAAAAAGAAAGTTTTCAAAGGGTGAGAGAAGATTGTGCCAGAGGAAATTGTTGATGTGAGTGGCCACAAATCTCAGCTAAAGATAAAGCAGGCTGCACTTTCTAGTGAGACATAATGGATTAGCTGCATGGAGTCCATGGGGAAGGATTCTCCAACACAATATTTCCTGTCTGCAGCTGATTTATCCCCATTTACAGGAAAGGAAATCCCTGAGCATTTCAATGGGTCACTTTTTTCAAAGAAAAGAGATTACACAGTATTGCAGCTTTCACCATCCTACATCATAATATTTATTTGTTGTTTTAATGCTGGTGTTTCCTGGCCTGCACCTATGAGGACTGTGATTTTGGGGGAAGCAGTGAAACCATACAGTGACTAACTTTTGTTGTAGTCTTGGAGAGAAGATTTCATAAAGAAGGATGTGAAATCTTGTGAGAATTCTTGAGCAAATTGATACTAAAATATCTGAGTGGTTGGGACTGAATTCAGCCTACTTTGGCTGCAACTAATTTACTCTCCTTCATAAACAGGAAAATTACAGCTTCATAAAAACCTTTCAGCAAATATAACAGCAATTTGGAACATACTGAAAAGTGATATATCAAATGATGATTTTTTTATTTCCTGCCTTAGAACCACGAGTTTCTACCCAGGGAGCAGAGCCATTTAGAGCCTTCATCTCAGAGTCTCTTTTGGCCCTTACCCCTCAGGGACTATGATCCATTTTGCCACTTTTCTGCACAATCCAGTAACAGAACAAGCAGCACAAGGAAAGAACCCCTGGGTGCATCAGCCTAAGCACCATCCAGGCACAATTGCAGGATCAGGATTCTGGCCTGAACTGAAACTCAGCATTGCCAAAGTGACCCAAAATGTGACTGTGACACTGAGGAAGAGAAACTTGGTCAGGTCTGCTCAATAAGTTTTAAGAACATGAGAATAAACCTTGGTGATTAAATCTCATCAGGATAAACTGTGGAATCTCACGTGGGAGATCTCACAGATAACTTTGTTTTTTGAGATGGAAGCAATGAAAATGGTTGGTAAAGCCATGTCCAGCAGTACTCTGCTTTGGGGCTCCTGACTTGTTTTTCTCGTGGGTCTTTTCTGAGAAGGATGATTCTGCTCTCCCTGAATAAACCCCATTGTTACATAAGAGAGGCAAAGACTCAGCACAATGCCAGCTTTGTGACAGTCATGGGTCTGCACCACTGCAGCAAAGACACAGACCACTCTCATTGAAGGGGCCACTTCTGGAATGGTAATTAGCCAAGAGGCCAGCACAGCTGAGGGAGAGCTCCTGGAACCCACTACACTGAGAGAGGTGCAGAACTGACTCACTTATTACAATGATAGTAAACAGGATAGACAGGACTAACAAGCTCAAGGGAGCCCAGAATTAAGATTCTCTCTGCTTTCTGGTGGTGCAGCAATATTATGTCAAACAGTAAAGAAGCAGAGCTGTAAAATCATGGCCCATGAACAGACAGGGGCTTATGCTCTGTGCTCAGCCTCCCTCTGCCCCTGCCTGCTCTTCCCAAGGGAGTGGCAGTAATTGCCTCCCCATTCCAGGCCCTTCCCCTGTACCGGGGCAAGGCCATGCTCGCCTTCCCCAGCCCTGCCTGACACTGCTTCTTCCAGAGAAACTGGAGAGCAGCATGTACCAGCAAGGGCTTGGCAATTCCAGGACAGGAATAAACAGCACAGGAGGAACCCTGCATCTATGTGGCTCCCAGGTGCTGCTTCTATCGTGTGGAAAGCTGTCCAGACACCTGTCCTAGACCTCCACTGAGATGGGAAAAAGGAGAGGAAACTGGGCTATTTTCAACCAAGTTTTGCCCAGATTGTTCTAAATTCCACTGACTCTTTCCCAAATGGTTGAGCAATACTCACCAAGCAGTGCTGCCCAATAATTTTTGGTATCAGTAGTATGAAAGATGCAAATGTTATCAACCTGTGTCATTTTCACCGCTTCTCTACCTGACCTATTTAACAAGACTGCCTCAAAGTTGAGACAAAAGACAAGAAACATTCAAAAGCCAAATTAATACACAGCCCATGGATCCTTGCCAGATTGAATTATTCTTTGGCATGTTCAGAGACGTTTCAAAAGCATTCTACTTCACTTTCCATTTTCTCTCTCTCCCCACCTTGGGCATGTCTGCTCTCTACATGAGGTCCAATCCTCTATCTGGAATATCTGGTATGTGATTCATAGCCTTGGTGTTTTGTGTAAGTTTAAAGCAAAACTGAAATAACATGTAGTTCTTCCCAAGGTCAGAGAGTGGCTCAGCTGGTAACAGGGAACAAGTTTTAACACCCCAGATACACCGAAAGATTATTCTAGGCAAAAATAGATTCTAAAACTGAGAAGTGTTATAAGGGACAAAATTACCTTAAAAAACCCCGTGTATTTTAGACATGCTTAAACTATTTCGGTGAAAGATATCATCGTGCCAGAAAAAAGACAGCAAACTGTAGTCTTCTAAATACAATCACTCCACAAAGAGTGAAAAGTGTGCGTTAATTGCACTCTATGTGTTTGGAATCTCTTTATCTCACTTCCTGCTAAGCAGTTACTTTTGTTTAGCCAGCTCCACAGAAAACTGACATCCCCAGAAGCACTCAGCTGCTGCGAAAGAGCTGTGCCAGTACGGCACAGGTGACCCCTTTGGTGATCAGAAACCCTTTATCAGATTTTTGCTCATCCAGGCGCCCCAAGTCACCAGGGAACTCCCAATGACTAAAACTCACTTTTCATATTCCTTCAAGTGACCCTGGAATCTCTAGAGACAGAAGAAAAGTTACACTTCATGAGCGTGTTTTTGTTTAACATTTGTGTACTTGGAATCTTCCTGCACTTGTAATTTTTTTCAGTCATAAACAGAGCATTAGAGGCTGATTTTTAAGCAGGAGTCAACAGGGGGGTGATATGAAATAGCTATTACAATATCAACTACCTATGCTGTTATTTTACTAAGAGAATTAAAGTAGGTGAGAAGTGCTTTAAGTAGAGAAACACCTGATTTTTAAATCTTTGGAGTAGTTGGTGTTTTTCTCAGTCAATACTACGATGTCCGTGTTAACCTGGAAAACCCCCGGGGCGCAGAAAAACCCACCAAAAAATAATAATAATAATAAAAATACGCGTGGTATCACTTCTTAAAACAACATACTTTCGATTCCAGCAATAGCGAAGGGGGAGAAACGCTGTGCAGAGAATTCCCTGAGCGCAGGAATTCCCGGGAGCACCTGCCCGCGCGGGGGGGCAGGAGCGCCGGGCGCCGTCACTCGGGGGCGGCCCCGAGCGCGGGGCTGGCATCGGGAACGGGATCGGAACGGGAGCGGGATCGGGACTGAAAGGGATCGGGCTGCCTGGGAGCATCCGGCTGCAGCCGCCGAGCCCTCGGTGCGGGAGGCGGCGGAGAGAGGTCCCGGCTGTCCCGGCCGTCCCGGCGCTGCGGAGGCACCGCCGGGCGCGATCAGGAAGAGGATCAGAATCAGGAGCAGGATCAGAACCAGAACCAGGACCAGGTCAGCGGGCTCGGCGGGCCCGGGCTGTCCGAGCGGGGCCGCTCTCGGCGCTGCGGCCGCAGCCGCGCCTGTTGCTCGCCCCGCTCCGTCCCGCCGGCAGCGGGGCTTTTGAACAGACGCAGCTCCTGCAAGGTAAATGTTTATTCTTGCGGCGGGCAAAACTCCGACACTCCAGTTGGACTGGCAGGTCGGTAAATAAAGCGCTCTGTTGGCGCAGGGCAGGGGGTTCAGCATGCGCTGTCAGTGATGGCACCCAGCTGCAGCCGAGCACTCTAAGGTGGGAGCCCCCCCTTCCTCCCCTCCCCAGGCTTTGACATTTAACTATAAAAAACGGTGTGTGGGGGTGTCACAGCCGTGAAAAGGAGGTTGTTTAAAGGGTATTCAGGACAAAGTAGCTGAAAGAGGAAGCTGGCTGTTGGAGTAGTACAGAGATAAGGAAGGTAAGGGGATGTCAAGTGATCCGCAGTCCTATGGGCTAGCGCTCGAGGTTCGCGCTGCTGGGATAAAGACACCTCCTCCTAACATTTGCAAGAAGGGTGAGGATCCACCCTCCTTCGTGCATTGACCTTAGCTCAGCTTTGCATGGGGCAGAAGATGCTGAGTATCATTTTGGCAGGTCAACCACGGCAGGTCTGACTGTGCGTGGGTGAAGTGCAATGCGTGCTTTTGAAGATTTGCATCTACCACACTGTATTTCCACGGCCAAAAAGGTCGTTTGCAATTTCAGATTTTTAATTTTAAGGTTGTGGAAGGAGGGGATTCACTGAGGGGCACTTCTCTGGGGTTATTTTGTTGGTTTTTTAAAAAGGAATATATGAGCAAGTGCATAAAAGGCTTCATTCTGAAACTTCTATGGAAATGTGGAAAGAGCAAGTGGGAGAGCAAAGAAAGCAGAATTCCAACTTTCCTTGTTTATTTATTGACTTTGCCTGTGTTCCTGATTTTTTTTTTGCATCTGCTGTATGAACTTTAAAACCACTGAATCTTTACATTTCTCTCTAATCTTTCTAATGGAGAAATACTTGGAAAAAAACTTGGTATACCAGGAAAGTGCAAGGTCAAACTGGGACACCCATAAGCAAATATGGGTTGTTGGTTTTTAAATGATATGGGTTTTCCATCCACTTGCTCATGATTCCAGTTGAGAACAATTGTAAAGGCCTCTTGAACCTGAAGGAAACCCAGTGTAAGTTAAAGAGAGGGAGAGCTCAAAAGAACCTTAGCTTTATCTTGAGGATAAGTATAGCTTGGTACCTGAATATGACAGAAAAAAATCATATGTAATAATAATAATGAAATTTATAATGTACAAAGTAATTTCAAGTCGTAGCAAGACCTAATCTGAGGGATAATTCAAGACTGGTCTCACCACTGACTGCTGGAGTTTTTTTTTCTGTTGTAGAGACACATGACTTGCCTGTAACTCTTCTGAACTAATGTTAGCATTGCTTTTGAAAGCTTAAATGCTTTATTTACCTGAGCCAGATAGTAATCAAATGTCTTGACAAAACATATAGCAGCTTATCTGTCACCCATCTGGGACTCTGCCCTATGGGAAGCACAAATTAAAAGAAGGGAGCAGAAACTGGGTTGATCTGTGTGGCTGGAACCTGGTAGGAATTGGGCTGGGAGTGTTGTTCCCTGATTCCAGGTTCCCTGGCTGCTTTCATCTCCTGTCCCAGGAAGCAAAGGGACTAGAAGAATGGTGCAGAGGGCACTTTCTGCTGCTGCCATCCTGGTTTCACTCCAGCAGATAAACAGGAAGGAGGTAGGGAAGGAATAGGTAAAGATGAGATAATAAGAGTTATTTCACCCTCACACCTCCTGTGTCTGATCTCACTTCATCTTTCTTCATGTGGCATCCGCAGTGTGGAAAAGGGATCAGTGGGTGTGTGTGTGTCTAGCAAAGGGACAATGTGTAGATGTAGGCACAGACCACAGGATTGCCCTCTGGGTTCTTGAATCAGTTCTCCCATTTTCCTGTCATGCTTGTTACACTGACTCAGGGCTTCTCCAGACAGACCATGCAGGCTCTTAGGCAGCAAAATGTGACTCCATGTGGCAGAGAGAGTTGGAATAGAACATGGAAGGAGGACAGATGGACAAGAGTAGAATGGAGACCTTAACAATCACCTTCCTCAACGTGCTGATTGTGTCAGCAAAGAGGCAGGAAAGGCAGAGGGACAATGTTCTGTGAGTGCAAAAGAGGAGAAAATGAAACAGAACAAGAGACACTGAACCACATCTTTGTTACTCCATGTGCAGCTCTGCTTCCAGCCCTCATTTACCTCACTTGTTTCCTGTTTGCCTCTTTCTGGTCTCTTTCCTCAAAACAAACAAACTCCCACAAACCCCCACAAGGCACTCATCCCCAGACACTGCTTTATTAGGCTACTCAGAGGCAGACCAGAAACTCAGCTGGTTTTCCCTGCAGCTAGGGATTTGTTTGAGCTCAGGCAGCCTTGACCTGGTAAGATTAGCGAAGGACTGTGTTCACACAGGTAAAGCAAGGCCTCAATAGGGCTCTGCTTATTAGTAAAAAATCCACCTTCCTCCTGCTCCCTTCCCCAGAAAAGACATTAACAGCAATAGGAGGAAACCTCCTCCTTGCTTTAAAAATCTATAATGTGATGATTTAGTTTGTCAAAGCAGAGAATGATAAATAAGGAAATGTGTTTTATGATAATGATCACTCAGCGTAGGTGCAAAATCTTTGAATGTGCTGTACAAAGAAAGGCTTTTCTGTTTTCCAGAAATACCCAAGGGTGTGGAAATAGCAATGCAGCAGAAGGTGACATTGTTTAGGGCAGTAGATTAGGACTGTCACAAGTCACTTTTCTATCAGTGAAGTTGCATCACTCCAGTCTCTAGAGATGTTTCTCATTCCTGTTTGCCACCCCATTCCCAGAGATCACTTCAACCTCTCTAGGTGTAACCTTGAAAATCTCCTCAGCTACTGAATAGGGTTTAGCAGCAGTGGATGCCCCTGGATCAGTTACCAGAGTTCTGTAGATTTGTATGAAATAACTTTGCTTCAGTCAATACCCTGAGATTGGAAAGATTAAGCAGTAAATTAAGTTCTTTAAACTATCCCCAATTTGCTTTTGTCTGTTCGCTGCTATCAACTCACCTCTTGCTTTGAAGCTGAAGAAACTGAGAGTCCCCCTTTGCTCAGTCTGCTCTTTACCTTTGTCTAGGCACCAGCTCTGAAGTGATGTCTTTGATAACCTGTGGCAGGTTGAATTTCTTCCCTTCTTCTTTCTTCCACCTTTACAACATTTTAGTTCTTCTTTTACATAGATGCACATTAAGCAACAAAATAAAGGTGCTTTTTCCTTGTAGCTAGATGCCTCTGCCTATATGCTTTAGTGTGGCATTTTTATTTCAAGTCTCTCTGACCTTGTAGCATTACAGTTACCTTTTTTGTTTCCATCTTCACATCTTTATTTGCTAGAAAACCATTTCTCAATGGCACTTTGCTCTTATCTGGTAATTCATTGATGCAGAGAACAAAGCAGTTAAATTACAAGGATAATTTCTTTCTATACCAAACATAAAAAGTAAATCCTGGTGGTACTGTTGCCAGTCGAGGTAAATCTGTGTTTATAATGTGCACCTGCCAAGTTCCAGTGTAGTGGTTTAGAGGATTTTAAGCACAACCTGGATTTTGAACTCTAATTTGATCACCTGTACAGCAAGATTTTATGACTATTTTGTGGTTCACTAGTGTTTGTGCAAAACCTGTGACTGAAACCTGCTGAGAGGAAAAAGCTGTATATTTCCATACAGATCAAAAAGGAAAATGTGATATCTTCAAATGCCAAAACCAGAGCTTTATTTCTCTGTCAGATCATCAACAAACAAATGAGGAGCCATTAGTGGTTTTCTAAACTCTGTGTATGTGATATATAAAATACATTCTGTGTTTCTCTTTTTAGTCAAATTTTCCAGGTTAAATCTGAAGTAACTGAGGATAAAAATTGAGGATTGAATACAGGTTAAAATAGAGCACTTTATAGAGGGGTAAAAAAAAGAAACCTAATGTGACCAGACAGTGTAATTCAAGGAATGGTAAACAATGGATCTGACTTCCAAAAAGTTGCAAGTATGAACAGGTGATTGTAAGAGAAGCCTTTGGATATCACCCAAGGAAATGGTGATAAATTGATGATGGTTTCCTGAAGCAGATGTGAATTTGGAGAAAACAGATCAGCTGATTCTCCTTCAATGAAACCCTGCATTGGTTTGGAGGGCTGAAATCAGACTGAACACCTAAAAGAAAAAGACATGTTCAAAGGATGCCTCTGTTCCAAGTCTTGCTTATTGAGTGCTGGCCCTGAGTGTTGTTTCCCTTAGAGCAACAGAAAGTGTGTGAATATTCATAAGGAATGATTCATTCACTGCTTGGGTCTTCATAGTCTTTAAGATCAACAGATTGTGTGTCAGTTAAAGTAATTAGTGAAGATAAATCTAACCTGTTGCATTCTAATCTGGATTTCCATCACTTAGAGTATGGGAACTCCTGTTTTACCTCATCCTCTTCTGAAAACAGGTCTGGTTGGTCTCTGCATTTAGAGGTGACTTTGCTGAGGTTGTCTCCTTTCTTCTCTATGTACTGCTTATACCAAAAAAAAAAAAAAAAAAGGAATTTTATTTCCAATTTGCACTATTTTCAACACAAATTTTATTTCAGAAATCTTATTTGGACAGGGGAAGGTATTTGCCAAGTGTCTCTTGAATGTAGTGAATCATATTTTTATTCCTCTACAGTGCAGATGGCAGCATCTGCTTTAATAAAGCATAATCAGAACATCTTTTTCTAATGGCATTGCAGTAAGATTTATGAATGTGTTTCTGGGATGATCATAAACTAGTGAACATAATCCAGTCAGCTCCCAAACAGAAGAATTCTGGTGTCTCACTCCAGACAAAAAATAAAAATCTCTGCCAAACACCTTGGGGAGAGAATCTGTTTCATGTGGATAGGTAGGAAACAAGAACAAACCACTTATGAAACTAGGATATGTTATTTTCTTAAAGAGTGTGTTCATTACTTCAAGAAAAGAAAATATTAACTTCACTAATTTTGCTTTTTCTTTTCTTCAGATGAAATCCTCTGTAAATAAAATAAAAATATATGTACAAAGTATTTTAGTATTGGTACAGATTATATTAAACCTGAAAGTTTGAGTCACAGGCATTATAAATTATTAGTTAACTATTTCTTGAATTAAAACGTTCTTCAATTTAGAAAGGCGGATGCATGCAAAGTAGAAATGTTACCTGAAATTGTAAAGTGCAATTTTCAGTCAGCTCCGGCAGACTTTGTACATATAAAAAGAAAAACATATTAGAACCTTTGTCACTAAAAGGAAGTTGTTCCAAGGAGCTTTTGTGCAAGAAGGAGGTCTGCTCTGGCCTGCTTTTGCAGTGCTGCTCTGTTGTGAAAAATATTGAATAACCCTCAATAGTTACTCACCCATACTGTGTCCAGTGTGGAAACATTTCATAATAATTGTAAAGCAGGCAAAGATTAGACAACTATTTCACGAATTGTGGTCCAAATCCGTTATGCCTTGATTGCCTTCTTCATTTTAATTATGAAACTTGGTAGCATCTTCAGTTTCCTCTGCAGATTGTGAAGCACAGCTGGTTCTCATTTAACTGGCAAAAGGCAGATTTTAGAAACCTGCTTTTTTACTTTTTTTTAGCACGAGGAGAGGAGTTTGTGTTCAGAGTACATGGTTTGTTATAAAAGAAATTCATACTCTAAAATGTAGCTGGGATTCACCAGCCATTTGTAGTTTTTATTTAATCAAAGCTTCTGATTATCCAGGACTAATTGCAAATGGGAGTAGCAGCTGCTCACTTTCTTTGGAAAGTGAGCAGCTGCTCACTCTTCTAAGTACCCAGATTTGGGTACTTAGAAGAGCTTCCAAATTAGTAGAGACTGATAAAGCGCCATACCAGGTAGAATGTTCATAAATATAATTTTACTGTAAATGAATTTTATTTGCTTTTTCTTAACTATAGAGTAAAGAGAACTGTTACATGTTTACAGCACAGTATTGAAGAAAAACTAGCCCTTATCAATAAACAGTAATAGAGGAAAAAAATGTCTTCATGACAGAACTGTATTTCAGTGTTTGCCAATATGACCATATTCTTCTTTTCAAGTAGGAATGGACAGGATCTATATTATTTTGGGATTAATGAAACTGTCTTGAATATTTCCACTTGGAGGTTTGAAACCAACTGAAACAAAGGGGACTAAATCTCTCTTATAGCAAAACAAATTTTCCTTGCTAATTTAATAGAAGAGTACAAAGATGCCACAATTACTGATATGGAAGCAGACTTTGATCAATTTTCTGGAAAATTAAATAAACTGAAGAAACTGATAGTGAATTCTGATTCCCTTTCCTCTCCTGAAATAGTAGCAAAACATAATGTTATCCAACACATGGTCATTTCAATACTTTAGTCTTTTGTCTATATTTTATTTTTATTCTGATGCAAATGGCCCCAAATGCAAGAAACTTCTGACAAACTTTTCATGCAGGCAAAACAGCTCGTAGCTGTTAGGGATTAAAGGGCTTTGCAAGTCATTAGCCTGAAATAATTTCATTTTGTGGCTGTGTTAATAAACAGGTCAAATAAAGGCATTGTTATCAAGCATTAAAATGCTTGATTAATTTATTACCTCAGGGAACTCCATAGGTGTATTCCCAGACCAAATATGAGTAGTAGTACTTTCAAATAGTTCTTAAAAGCTGCTCTGAGTCCTAATATGACATACTCTGGAGCAAGACAGGATGTGTAAAAGCCTGGCAATCAGCATGCCCCCAGGTGTCATTCCTGGTTTTGACAGTGCATTTTATGACTTTAGGCCTTGCTATGATGCCATTCAGGCCCTCTAAAGTAATGTAAGAATTCTTTTTCATTTTTCTGCTCTGTCAGTATAAAGATGTCTATTTTAGAGGCAGTAAAATTTGACTAAATGTATAATATATTGTTTTGGCCACAGTTATACTCTAGCATTTGTAATTTTTCTATTTATTTCAACCATATGAAAGAGTTCTTGGGACTGGAAGTAACATGCAGTAGAGTTTCAGCTGGAGTCTTATTTTTTTGGCAAATCCTTTTGTGTCGTTGTTCGTGTTCAAGTTGTTAAATACTTATCAAAATACTTATCTGGAAAGGAATCTAGAGAAATCCTGTGTGTGTTCATTATAATGGTTTAACTTGTAGATTTTTTCATGCCCTAAAAGTAGAGGGAATTCAGAGAATAAAAGGTATCCTTTAAATATACCCCAGTGATGGATGATGCTGACAGCATCCTGAACTTCAGCTGTAAATATGTATGTAAAAACTGAGTTTGTGAACAGGTCTGTTCCTAGGTTCAGCTCTTGCATTCAGTTGATTTGGAAAACTTCCAAAAGATTTCTGCGTCTTAGCAAAATCTGTGAGCCAAAATGACTGAACTGTAATATGGAAACTTTAGAGACTTGGAAGTGGAGGCTTGAAAGATTTACTGAGCAATCACTCTCTATCTGGAAATGACACATACTTCCAGAGTTTTGCAAATTCAAAAAGGCTTCCTGTTGCATGGAACTGGGGCTTTGTTTTTTCTTATCTCTTTCTTAGTCCCTCATATCATGTATAACATATAAGGAGAAATTTACATTGATTTGACTTATCCTAGCTAAGATGATTTGACACGGAAACATATTCATTTTACATTTGTATATAACTTGGAATAAATTCCTTGAAATGGTTGGCAGACACTGCGTGATGGGCTCTGTGGGTGCTAAGAAGTTAGGGACACCTCTCACAGCTGGTACTAAAAGGTGCAATATATTACAGGACAATTTGGGCATCTCTTTTTTATCCTGTGCCACAGGAGTGTCCCCTTTGTGGAAGCAGCACAGTGAGCACTTCAGAACTCTTTTTAAGCCTATAGATCTTTTCCCCAGGTACTCAAAATTGGATATACAATTGCTTGGGGTTTTCTTATTATCATATTTTATCTTTGTTTTACTTGTTGAGATAGACTCAAAACAGTAGCAGTGCACACAGATGAGTGTGAGAAACAAGAGCTGAGCAGTTGGGTGGGTTTTCAGGGAGGTGAATCACTTAAGAGCCTTCCCTGGGTAAATATGTGTTTCTGTGAGCAAATACAGCCTCCATCAAACAGATCACTGAGGAGGCCTCTATGTCTTGTCACACATTCATTGTGGCTGCTCCCTGTTCCCTCTAAAGTCAGCTTCTGATTTCAGTGCATGCCTGATCTGTCTCCAGGCACCTTGGTATTCACTGTTCCTCCAGGATTCTCTGGAAAAACAAGGATAAAGGGTGGTGAATTCTTCTTGCCACCTGTAATAACGTTTCTTCAGCTGGGGAATGTTATATGTTTCTCTCACCTCTGTGAATCTTCAAAGTAATAAATGCTGCTCTTGGATGTCCAAGAGCAACATTTAATGCTGCAAGACTCTCCTGTCTGTCTTGCAGCATTACTTATCTGTATAATGCCTTTTTTTTCAAAATTAGAAAATCATGTTGCTCCATTAAGTATGGAAAGCAATTATGATAGGAGGCAGGGATTTAAAATTCAGCTGTGGCACAAGGGTTGATACAGATACTTTCTCAGTGTTGGCCAGTTCAACAGGGTGAAGATGTCCCACATTCTGAATAACGGAGGAGGAAAACCGACAAAATGTCATTTTAAACCAAGGTTTTACTTCCTGTAAACAATTTTTGCCTCTTGGTTATGGTGTCCAGGTGTTGGAATGATGAGTTACTTGTCCTTAGAGTTGTCTTGTTAAAGTTTAGGGCTTGATGTGATCAATGACTTAGGGAGAATTTAACAAAGCTTGAGGAGAAGGATGTACCACTGATAGTGGGCACAAAGAATGCAGAATTTACAGGCCACAGGGATTTTGGGCAGAATTCCCAAGATAAGGAAGAAAGTAACAAAGCCTACTCAGCAACTGGTGTAGCTCTGCTGTGTGTGTGGATTGGCCTCTGGCCCACCAGGTGAAATAACCTATTTGGGGACAACAGTTATACCTATTCTTGAGGCAGAGAAAGAGGAAAAACATAGCTTTTTTCCCAAGGATATTTTCAATAATCTTCAGGAAGCAATCTATATAGGAATGTTTTGTTTATAAGCACAGGCATTGAACTGGCACAGCTGCTAAAATTTATATTTTTTTGTGAATATGCTGAGTAATGTGGGATGTGGTGCTTTTCATAGGGATCCATTTGCTCTTCCCATTTCAGTGCTTTTAATCCAAGCGGATTCAATTTTGATGAATTTGCTGTTTCTAGCAGAAATATGTTTTCCTTTTCTTTGTTTCCCACAGACACTTTTCTCAAAATAGCTACTGAAGCTTCAATTTATACAGAAGTGCTTGATACTGTCAGTTCCTGTTAGCATGCATTCAACATATTTGTATCCACAGATGCAGGCTGGGTAATATCAGACCAGCCTAGTGAGTGTTATTTATAAATTGCTGCACAGGATGTTTCAAAGGGGAAAAAATACTCAAATGAAAATAAATTTTGCAAAGTCAAAAAGTTGATTTTTAGTACACATTCATCTAAAGCTGAATTTAGCCTTCACAAGAGCCTTCATGTCATGTTTGTAAAGCTGAGGAAAATTCAGGAGAGAGCTTTATAATCAGAGTAACCCAAGAGTAGATAGTTTTGAAATAATAAATAATGATAAGAAATATTTTTCTTCATTGTGTCGATGTTGAGCTGTTTTTCTGTGCAGTCTAACCCAGACCTCAGGTTTTTTTACCTTAGATATCTTGTGGATGAGAATTACCTCTTTGGATTGCAGGAAATCAGTTTCCTAGCTCATCAACCCTGCCCTTTGTTCTGAGGTTCTGCTGCAGAAAAACCCACCTGGGGTAACTTAGCACCCACTGGTGCCAATTCCTTCCCTGATCCTCGCCTTTCCCAGTGTCTCCCCATGTTAAGGATAATTTAGTGCTCTCCATTCTTCTAAACCTCCCAAGTGAGTTATTTCTGTAAAGATTTGTGGCTTTGACATGGAAACATTCACACCTCCACCTGTGTCATCATGTCATTCTTTTACATCTTTCTAAAAATCAGAAATGCCCTGCACCTTGAGTGATTCCCATGGCATTCCAAGGGCTCCATGGGCTCTGCCAGTTCCCTGTGCAGTGTTTGCTCCTTGTTGGCAAGGCTGCTGATTGCTACAATGGTCCTAAGGAACTGAAGAAACAGAGAAGATTGGAAAATTGGACCTCCTGCATTTCTTTGAGACAGAAGATCTTCTGGCCCTGTGTTAGCACTGTTTAGTTTATCTAAATTTTTAGGATTTTTGCAGTGACTAGCTTTGAAAATTTTCCTTATCATATCTACCTAATCTCTCTCCATTGCTCTCAAGGATTTGTCCTCTGCTTTACTCTAGGGCACAGTTAATTTGTGCACAAATTCTGTGTTTATTTTTATTATAATTCCTCACCTTCCTATTTGCCAGAGCATGAATTTACTTACATGATGTTGGGTAGGGAGGAAGGTGTAGTCTGAGCAGTTTCCCAGGCATTAGAGCTGGATTTAAACAACCTCAAAGACCCCATTTAAATGTTGACCTTCATGGAAGAAAATTCAGAGCTGTGACCTTGAGGCCAGTGAGATTGAAAGAAAAAATAATAAAAAACCCCCCACAGTTTAAAATAAATGTTGAAATTTTGAGGATCTAACTTTTCTTAGTCATAAAACTCTCTGAACTAGATATGAACTGCAATACTCAATCTGACTTTTGTATGTGTTTATTTTAAGAGCAGAAATGTTCATATTTTGGCTCAGAGACTTTCCTCTTGGGTATTTTTATCAGGTAGTGCTTTGTTCAGCTGAAGTTTATATCCAAGCTATTTATTCATTGTATTGCCTTTTTTTTTTTTCATTTTAGCTAGTTAGATGACAGAGATGTGAACTAAAATAATTAGACCTTTTGGATTTCATACAGTAACAATTTTGGTCTTACGATTTAAGCTATAACATTTTTTCTTTATACTCCATGTAACACAGAAAACTTCAGATATCTTGTAACAATGCAAAATTAAATAATGAAGGGCTTTTTTAAGCTTTTATGGACAAAGTTTAAAGCACCACTGAACACTGAAGGGCTTCCTGCAGTTGCTGGAAATGTTACAGAGGAGCTGAAGAGAGCTCACTTTGCACATGCCACTCTGTCAGCATCAGCTCTTAATTGTAAGGATGAGACTTTGTGCAAACATGAGTCAGGAAATTTAGTTATGGTACCAGGAGGAGCTGTAACTCAATATCCATGAGCCCTGTGGAGGAGTTGCTCTGAGGTGATCTGTGTTTTAAAGCATCAAGTATCAGTCAGATCTAGCATATTTTTTTTAGGAGGCTTTCTTTTTTCCTTCACCTTCTGTTCCCCCAGAACTGAAATTCAGACTTGTATTAGCAAACTTAATGGGTTTGTTTTTGAAAAGAGATGTTTGGCTTTGACTTTGCCAGTTCATAGTGCAGTAAGTTTAGCTACGTATTTCAAATCAAAATATTTAGCACATTATGTGGAAAAACATAATTCTTTTATGCCTGTTGCTCTGACTTGTATCAGTAACACACAAACATGGCTTTTTTAGTGCCAATGTACTTCACTTCAGGATATCCCCTCATATAAGGACCCCCAGAAGATGTTGAATAGAGACTTTAACAGTTCTGCCACCTGCCTGAAGTGATTTGCTATCAGGTCTTTGTTCAACTTTGGCTAATTAATATTTCTCTTTAGAGCTGCCCATTCTCCCTTCTTGTGGGCACTTCACACTTTCCAGCTCAAAATGAACTTGCTTTTTTTCATTCCTAGCCTAGCTATTCTTAAAAACCCTCTGAAATAGCCTTGATTTTACTTATTACAGAGTGGGTAATCAATGAAAGAAGAGGATTTTTACCTTTCTGCCTATTCCAGTGAAGCATATGAAGGGGAAATAGAGCTAGTACTGTCTGTATTAAGAAATAAATGAAATTTAAGGTAGAATTATAGAATGGTTTGGGTTGGAAAGGACCACAAAAGTCATCAGGTTCCACCTTTCCTGCCATGGGCAGGGATGCCTTCCACTGTCTCAGGTTGCTCAGAGTCCCATCCAGCCTGGCCTTGGACACTTCCAGGGATCCAGGGGCAGCCTCAGCTTCTCTGGGCACCCTGTGCCAGGGCCTGCCCACCCTCACAGTAAAGAATTTCCTCCTGATATTGAATGCAAACCTACCTTCCTTCAGCTTAAGGCTCTTACCACTCTTTGTGTCACTACTGCTGTTGTGAAATGTCCCTCTCCAGCTCTCCTGTAAACCCTTTGGGCACTGGAAAGCTGCTGGAAGGTCTCCCTGAAGCCTTCTCTCCTCCAGGCTGAGCAAGCCCAGCTCTCCTAGCTGTCAGATAAATAAGATTTCTGGCTGGAGAGCCCTGGAGGATCCTGCACAAGTAGCATTTCTTAAGCAGTCATTCTAGTGACCATCAGATCTGTTCCCTGGATTGCTAGTAAGGACTGAGGATTACCTTAACTGGAGAGTTCCAGCAGGTTCTCAAAGGCCAGGATCCAAACATGAATTTATAACTTTTGTAACTGATGGAGCCATGAGTTGGAATGATGAATCAGTGGCTGTGCTCCTGTCTGGATGCTGCACAGAGTGTGGCTGAGGAAAATAAAGGTGGGAAAGAGAGAAAGAGAGGGTGGAACTTGGGCAGATTTCTGCATTCTGGGGCAGGAGTCATCTTGCAGCTGAAGGAAAGCTTGGAGGACTCCTGAGCTTATCCAAGGCACTTGATATTTCATTATGCCATTAAGTACAAAGCCATGTAATACTTAAGTCTGAGTATTTAAAGAGTTTGCAAGCATGTACTTATTCATCCTAGGAAAAAAAAGGTGGTGGTAGTTAATTATTACATGTGTCAGCTAAATGTGAGAGGAATTTGTAGGCCACAGACAAGGTCTGGATTTCTGGAGTTTCTATCAAAAACCACACCCCTTGTAGTTGATAGAGTTGATAACCTCATTATTATGAGCAGCCTTGGGAAAACATCTGAGTTGCCTGAATTCATGTTGTTCATATTCTTATCTCTGAACAGCTGCTGGTTCAAGCCAGTCATGAAAGATTCAAATTTAATTAAGGCTTTTCATAGTTCTGAAGAACATCTTGCTCACAGTGAATATGTCTGTTAAATATTATGTTCCTTTGGACACAGTAGGTTGTAGTTTTACATAGAGAATGTAGGCTAAGAAATTTGCAAGGGATATTGGCTCTGAGCACAATAGTTCCACCAGAGATTTTTCATTTTATTTGGAATGCAAATCTAAGATAAGGACGTACACTGCAAAACTATCTTAGCAAAATAAATTTCAGGAATTCAGGCCAGTTTGCTCTGTCTGCACTTCCTGGAAGATGTCATTACTTAGGCAATTATAACAAACAAGGTTGCAATATCTCTGTGGGCTGGGCTCTAAATTACTAGGAGAATGTGGCTTAGAAGGGATGATAATAATTTAGACTTATGTCTGCTTAACAGTAAAACTTCAGCTATTAATAGCAAGGAATTTTCACTGGTCAGGCAAAAAAGTAAATTCTTTTCTTCCTAGAGACCTGAAAAGGTGAGTAGCCTGTTCTTGTATTTTGCTGGCATATGAATTAATCTAATAAATCCTGAAGGTTAGAATTTGCTAATATTGAAGCTTGTACTGTAATGTGAGAGGTAGCTTTTGTTCAGTCCTTACCAAAGCTGAAAAAACTTTTTTTTGTTTTAATATATGTATGTATTTACATAAGTAAATAAGTCATTGTGTTCTGCATATGTTGATGTCATTCAGGAATGAAAACCGTAAAAAATATTTGTAATTAACATACCAGCAAATAGATGGATCCTGTTTGGAGAGGCTGTTATAAGTGTCTTGTTATTTAATAATATTTTTAAAAAATCCATAGTTGAAGATACTTCTATAGAATTAGATCAGAAATGGTAGCTGAAAGCTCAGGAAATCTAACATGCTCTTTTCATAATACTGCTCAGAGCAGCCAAACTGCAAGGAGGGAGTGTCTGGGAAAGTGAGACTTGCCTGGAGCACATACAGCAGGTCTGTCTAGAAAAAGATGTCAAGCAAGTAATATTACATTATCTCTCTGGAGCAAAGAATATTGCTTTTATTAATAAATCCTTGTTTGATCAGCAGGTTTTGCTATAGCTTAATGCAGTTAGGCAGCAAAGCCTCAGTGGGTACAGGTGAGAAAATGGGCTGGCTGTGGAGGCAGGGAGGAGATTGGAGATTCACTTCTGTGGAGTTTTTCAGCAAAACTTTGTGGGTTTTGCCAAGGCTTTGATGGGAGGTTTTTCCATCAGTGAATTTTCAAGTTTGTAATGCAGTGTATCAGCATTTTCTGTGCCTTTGTCACTGCAAGTGATGAAATACTAAATCAAATGTTAACACGACATGTAGTCCTGCATTTCTTGTTTGAACGGCCGTGCGCTGCTCCAGTGGCTTTCATCACAAATAAAAGCATGGAGTGCAACCTAGAATTAGAAACTCTATGCTATGTTTAGTGATTTTCATTCTTTTTCTGCCTTCTAACTCTGAGCCAGAAATTTGCTGCCCTGATTGCCCCACACAGCTGATGACCATGCATTCCTGGGCAGTGGCTGGTGGCGTGGGAACCTTGGTGCCCCTCTGGCCCCTGTTTGCCACCTGTAGGTGGATTTCCTGTAACTGAGGTGATTATTCCCGGTGGTATGGCTGCTTTGAACTAGAGGAAATACTGCAAGGAAGGAGGATCATTGCAGCTGAGAGGGCTTTGGTGGCCTGTGATGTGGTAACAGAAGATGAAAGTCTCCCAACAACCAGCAAATGGAAGCAGCAGGATCAGGGGGAGTGTCTGGAAAGTTCAAGTGTGAAAGAAAGCTCTCTGAAATTTTAAGTTTATATCAGCTGACTTAATGGCTTTCCAGATTATTCTGAGCACAATTTATGTTATTTCCCGTGCCATTAAATGATATATTTGAGTGACATGTACTTTGGTTAAATTTAGCATTGCTTGTACTTAAAAGGTTATTTTGACAGAAAAACTGAGGGACCAAAACCACTGATTCATTTCCATTAATCTGAGCCTTGGGTGACAGTGAGGATGAGGCATTCTCACATTGCTCTTCAGATCAATGTGATCTGAAGCTAAATTGTGGCTTACCCACTGTGACAAGCTGTAAATGGCAGAGTTTAAATTAGAATGTTGCAGTTCCTGACTCATTCCTGCATCTGTCTCTCTGGGTCCTGGGGTTATCTACATTAACTGGAATCAACATGGGATGCTGATAACACAGAGGTTCCTAATAAATTAGATTTCTTTGAAGAAGAAACCCATTTCTTGGAGAAAAACCCATGTCTCAGGATTGTTAGTTTTCAAGAGAAGAAAACAATTTTGGTTGGATGATAGAAATTTTCATTGTAATTTTTTTTCAACTCAAACTATTTGAATTCTTAGCACAAGTAATCCCATGATAAACACATATTCGTGGCATTTCAGTAGCATTGGGATCATAGGCCCATTGCATTTACACCTACACACAACCTGAGTTATATGAAGGAAATCTGTCCATTGTCAGGCTAGGGGTCTTTGGTGGTAGCTGCTAAAATGGAACAGTTTTAAACCACAGCTCTTACAACTCGCTGTGAAAAAAGACTGAATGCTGAGAGACTGAATTGCAGCTTTCATGGAGAAGCAATCAAAATACTGTGAGCCTTTGTGGGCTCTGTGGGTGCTGTGAGCTGTGTTGGAACCCTGTGAGCCGCATGCACAGGAGCCATCCCTGTTTCCTCTCTGTGTGGGCACTGCTCTCGTGCTTCATTGATGAAGTGATGTGCAAAAGGGCCTTATTCCAGAGGGGATTTTTTCACTGGCAGTGAAATGGACTGAATAAATTTTTCTCCCCTTTGAAATGTCATCTGTTGGCAGCAGCAGCTGCTGCTTGGCTTAGAGTCCAGCAGCACCAACTCACAATCAGGTACTCATTCTGGAAGGGTTTTCTCTTTATTTTTTTTTGTTATCCCCACTGTCAGGTGGTAGCATGAATGTATTTAATCCTGTTTTATAGTAGCAGCAGCAAATTCAGAGAACTCATATCTGGGGCATTTTGGTTATTTGAACAGAAAAAAATGGGATTTTTGGTGTCATGAAAGAGATGGTGAAAAGACTGAAGGGGGATATAGAAAGAAGGAATAAAAATTATTTCAGAATTTTCTTTACTCTTAAAGCAAAAATCAAAAAGCAGACTTCCTAAAGATTTCTGCTAATAGGAAAGACCTGTTCTGCCCCATGTCTTCATTCCTTCATTGAACCTTAGTCAATCCTCTTTTTTTCCCCACAGAGAAAAAGGCTGAAATGCACTGAACTTTGAATCTAGGGAACCATTGTTAAGGAGGAGGAGCAGAAGAATCTTGGGCTTCCAGTATTTGAAGTTCTTTGAGATTTTTTTATTTGCATTTGACTGTTTTACTAAAATCTCTTCAAAAAAATGAATCAGAACTTCCAAGTCATCTATCAAGAACAGGAAAAGGTTGTTGGTGTTTTTTTTAGTTTTGTTATTATTGGGCTGTATTTTTGTATCACTAGGCTGCATTACTAAGCTTTAACATGGATTTTGTTTGTGTAGCCTAATGCATAATGTGACAGTGACATATATTTTGCCATCAGGCTATTTAGTGTAATACATATGGTTTATTCTGTCTTTTCAGTAGAGGGAGTAAAGATCTGAAGAAATCCCAGAGGATGGCTTCTGATGCCAGTCATATGCTGGAAGCAGCTTTGGAGCAAATGGATGACATCATTGCAGGTACAACAATGCATTATTTTACACCACACAGTCTTGAGATTTAACTATGTTTGGTTTGCTTTTTAATAATTATTCCCACTTTATCAGGTTCTCTGACACGCAGATTTCACTATTAACGCTCTGGTTCAATAGCTGTGTGAAGAAAGCTGAAAATAAATAAAGCAAGTAAAAGAAACCCTATAATTAATTTCCCCTCAGACAGGTGAATGTTGAAGTAAGAAAGGTTTACTTTGCTTTAATGCTCTATGGTAACTTAAACACATCCTAAGCCATGTGGCACCATCCAAATGTTAGTTTTGTATTTCAATATGTGGTAAAGTTTTCACCAAGTCTTCTGGCTTGCTGGATAATTTATAACTGCATCAAAAACATGCACATAGAGATATATAAAAATGTGTGTATACATAAAAACACACCTAATTTTTATTATGTCCTGGGGTTTGTGCTCTCACACCATGCAGCAGGAGCTCCTTAAAGGAGTGTCAGGGTAGGGCCATGATCTCACTTTTGCACAATGGGAAAGAATTCACTAAAGCTTCATAAATCTAAAGAGTGACACCCAGGCTGAGCCTTCTTCCCTGGTGATGGAGGCAAAGGCATCAGCTGCAGCTGTGCTGCTCCTTGATCTTCATGCTCTTCTGGGAAAGCTTTCTGTCCAGAGACTGATATGGGGCTTTAAGTGTCGCCATCAGGCTAGATCATTATCCAGTTTTTTTAGTTCAAACAATCACTAGGGTTCGGTTTGTTTGTTTTTTGCATCATATGAGTCTTCACTTTATTCTGTATGTGGAAACTCTAACAGACTGCTGAGATGCACAGAACTGTAAATATGAATATGGGATAGATATAACTGAAGTGACTTTTGCCTAGAAAAAGTTCAAGGCAAATAGGAAAAATAACACATATTTCCTTGTCCTGCATGAAAAACCTTATTCTAACAAGATTTTAACCAACAGAAGTTGACTGGGATTTATTTTTTTTACACCTAGCAAAACACCATAGGTAGGGAAGCATTGAACTTCCCTCAGATGTATAAGAAAAGCAAGTCCCAAACCATAATTCATAAACTAGAGAACTGCAATACTTTTTGCCCACTGGGGTGCCATGGAAGTTGTGCTCAGAAATCACCTGCACACAAATGGAACTCAGTGTCTCCCTTCTGCGGTGATTTATACACAGCTCTGCACACACTGGGGATATCATGGATGCACTGGTCGTTTCACTCTGCAGAAAAAGCAAGAGACTGGAAAAAGTCACTCTATTTAAATCGATTTTCAGATTAGAGACTTTTTTTTTCCAGGAGCTATCAGTTGTGAGGCGAGTCCTGGCTGTGACAATAGGTGTTTAGTGCTGGGTGTTTTTTCATGGTATGGAGAGATATCCTCCTAATATGTGGTATAACTGATTAAATAGCAATATATGACAGCCTAAGAAAATAAATTTTTTCCTAAGTTTCTTGTCAAAAAAATAATTGAGGCCAGAAGACAGCTTTTCTTTTGGTTCAGTGGTTGGTTGGTTGATTTTAATATTCTTTTCCCTGTTCCTTTTTCAGATTGTTTGTGCCATACCATTTCAGGGTTTAATCTTGATGAATAAGGAATAAAATTAAATTTTTCCAGGCTTTCAAATGACGTCACTTTTACCCCCATCACTTGGCTGTCTAGGTGGTGTAGAGCACAAAGGCAGAGAAGTAAAGCAGATGCTGGAACAACTATTCCCTGGAAATCAGCTGATCACAGCTGTTCTGTGCTGGTGACCAAGCCCTAAAGTTAAAAGATTCAGGCATAAATAAACTCCAGTGGCAAGTGGAGTTTATTTCCACAGTGGTCATGAGCAGCCTCTCCAGGAGAGCTGAATCTGTGACTTTGCAGTACTTATATTTTCAGTCTGATGTCCACAGATAGGCAGCACAACATTGAGAACAAGCTTATATAAAGATATCTAATGGGAGAAAAAACAAATTATTTCCCATACAGTGCATCTGTCAAGCCTCATGGATGTTAATTAAATGCTTCCCATATGATTTCAGTGTTATATCTACCTGTATTACTACAGAAACATATTGATTTATTCCTATACTTATGGAAAAACCCAGTTGTTTGGAAAGGTTGTTGACCTTATTTCTTTATTATTTTCTTTTGCCAGGAATAGATAAAACTTTTTAAGACAGGTTAAGTCTGTTGTCATTCTCCTCTAGCCAATGTTCTGTGTGTTCTGGAACAATTTCTTGCATATTCTGGCATGATTGAAGGACCAAGTAGATCTGCTGTAGTCTATACTTTGGTACGGCTGTTATCCCAATTTGTCTGAAACTGAGGCACAGAATGATAATTCGAGTTTGGCTCTCCCTAATTCAATCCAGTAAGCTTCTGTATGCAATTTGGGCAGGGACTGGAAAACAGGAATGGTCTCTTGTCCTGTGTGGTGGTAAGAGAAAATAAAAGGTAGAAAACCCCTTTGAAAGGATGACTGTAATACTGTACTGAAACTTTCGAACATCCTTTAGTTACAAGCATGAAGAAACATCAGAGCAAAAAAATACATGTAGTAGAGAAGAAGCTGACAGCAGTTAGGAATTATTCAAACAATAAACACCATCAATAGCATGTGAAATTAGATAATTATCAAGCATTTAAGCACTGTATGTCATCCCAGAATCTGCAACAGCTGATAAGCCTCAAATCAGTGGAGAATTGGGAAATCATGTCCAGATAATGATTCTCCAAGCTCACTTTAAAAATAGGTTCAGCTGTCATATTGATAAGGTCAAATTGCCAAGCCAAAATGATTTGATGCTATTTTTGGTGCAGAAAACATCTGGGTTTGTTGTCAAACATCCATCCAGGTAGAGCTTCAAATATGGAAAAAATCATCTGTACAAATGTAGCTGCTTTTAGAGTTGAGAGGAAACAGCAAAAAGTCATTTTTTAAGAGCTTATGCTATTTCAATTTACTGTATCCAGATTCTATGGACATATCCAGGATTTAAAGAACTAAATTTACCTAAATAAGCTTTTTTTTGCAATGAGGCCTGAGTGAGTACTGGGAGAGCCACACACTTCTCTTGGCCTCAGAAACTTCATCTTTAGGCACAAAGTTAGCATTACTCCAATTTTAGAGAATTGAAGTCCAGAGATGTATATCTGACATTGTTTAACTTTTGAAGCTTGAGCATAAATGCATATATACACATGCAAAAATGGAGCATCCTATCTCTTTAATCAGCCTTCACTTCTTTTGTTCTCTTCAATAAAATATTGGATTGTGGCCATTCAGGGTAACAACTGGGTATATGCAAATATATATCACAAGCATTTACAGATTTGCACTTTTAGCCTTCCAATTCTAGAAGTCCCGCTCCTTGCTCCAGGAAGTAACATCTCTCATGCATGATTCTGATTAATCCAACCAAGAACTCTCACTGCAGCCTGTGCTCATTCTCAGTGCGGCACAAAACCTATTAGTGCTCAGACTGTATGAGGGGAGGGTTGTGAGGCAAGATAAACAAATTGAATTTCACTGGGCCTGATCAAATTTGACAGATAGGTCAGTGTTCCCAGGTCTTTTATGCCTGGGTGCATCTGTACTGATAACCCGCCCTCATAGCTATATAAATTAGGCACGCTAAATGATTAGCCTTATTTGACTAAAATATCAAAAAGGGCTAATGTGATTGTCTATGCACATTACTTAGCCATTAGCTGGAGTGACTTGCGCTCCAAACAGAGGTTTGCTCTGAAAAAAAGCACCATATATCATATCCATCTACTCATTCTTCTTTTAAGGTGTGTGACTTTGCATTGTTTCCCTCTGAGCTTTAACCAAATCATTACTTCTCCTTTTATTTAGCTTGTACCCATTTATTAAGATGTGTTTCTTTATAGGACTGTAGACTTTGGTTATTTTTCTTTGCAATATATCATAGCAAATTAATACAGTTTTTACTTTACAAATATTTTATATCAAACTGCTTCTTGCCGTCATCAATTTGTAAATCCATTATTTCCCTTTGTGATTAATGACCATTAATTGTAAAATCTAAAAATTCCAATATAGTTTGCTACAGTGTCTTCAAATTCACCAAGTCATCAGTGTAATTACTGAGTTTTCTTTTAACCAGAGCTCCTGCAATTATTGCTCACTGGAAAATAATGAGAAAGTTAAATGTGCAATCACATACTTCTGTATCAATGCTTCAGTATTAGCACAGAAAGATTAAAAATTAAATACAATTAAAAAGCTGAGCAAGGAGTATTCATGTTTAAATTCCCTTTTCCTGAGCTAGCTGAATGTTGGTGTTCAGCTCATGGCTTTGGCTGCTGTGTTAGAAACCCAGTACTGTCCACAGCCTTGCTGGAAAAGGAGCCTCCAGAGGAAATTGTACTTCAGAGATAAACAGGCTTTTAGTTCAAGTTTAATGTATTTTCCTCATGGGATTTACCAGCCAGAATTTGAAGGAGGAGCTGTTTGTGGGGATTAATAATTCACCTCTAATAAGTGATTAGAACTTGGTTTCCACACTAAAAAAGAGCACTGCCACTCACTTGAGCTCCTTTGGGTGGGCTTTAGGCTCAGTGGAACAAAGTTTTTGCTGAGTTCCTAGATAAATAAAAGGAAATCACAATATTTCCTGGTGACCTCATCCTTCACCCCTGAATAGCCACATGTCATCACAGGATTCATTCAGTCTCACAGCACTTTAACTGAGGAGGATGGACACCTCTGTTCTGCTTCATGAGGGATTGAAATTGTCCAGACCAGACAGAGAGCACTTAATCCTATTTTTGTGTGTTGGGGAGGTGCTGGTGGGTCTCATTTGCAGTCCATGCTGGGTGACATGCAGCTGATGGGCACAGCTGGGACTGTGTAGAATGGCTAGAAAATAACTTCTATTTGTTCTTTCCAATTTGTACACTTCCAGACAGTTTTATATTTTCATTGCTTAAATCCTATTCAAGGTTCACAAAACTTTGAGTTTGAAAGTTTGGTTTCTATAGTAAAGGTGCATAACTTTATAGTAGGAATCTCTGTAGAATTTCACTTCAGAGCACTGAACTGATTATTTAAAATAATGATGAGCACAACAGAACAATTTAAATACTAAGCAATTTCCTTCGTTATAGATCAAAGTAAGTGGACAACAACAATTGCAGTGGTTTTCTTGCATTTTCTAAATAAATAACAATTGTGTTAAAAGGCTGTGCTTCAGTTATGATTAATGCATTTCCTTTTTATCTTCTGTTATTTTTCAATCAATGATTTAGGCTATTTTTTCTGAACAGAAGAAATAATATGCCTAGAGCACTTGTGTATCTTGTTCCTGCTCTGCATTTGTGAGAAATAATATTGTGGCTTTCTTAACCATTAACTACAGTGTGTTTGTGCATAGATCTTACATCAATAGAGATATGAAAAAGGAAATTACATAGAAAATTACTTGAAACGAGGTCTTTTGATAGAGGAATACATAACTTCCTGTCATAACAGTTCCAGCAAACTTTGTGTCAAGAATGATGAGGACTTGAGGAGAAAGGAAAGAGGAAAAATTGTGTTTGGCCTCTAAATATTCAGGATATTAAAGGAGGGAATGAAAAAGCTGAACCCAATATTTATGGTTTATAATTTGTGGGGTTTTATTTTTTACCATTTAATTTTTTTTTTAAGGTGCTGACATTTATTTTCGGATACTTGACTTCAGAAAAGCTGATTAGTTAATTCCTCAGATATCAATAATAACCCATTTATAGCAATTAAAAATATTGTAAACATTTAAAAATCGAGCAATTGTTTTTCTGTTTACTCAATTCATCGTTTTTCATGCTAGCTCTCTGTGGCCTTGCCTTTCATTTTGTTAACCGCACCTAAAACAAATGTACACACTTGAATGACCGTTACAGCCATTTGTTACTATAACCAGCTATTTATTAAGACTTTTACACTTGCTATAGCCTTCAGGTTAAAACTTTGCATAAGTTTCCAGCTGCATTTTTGTTCTAAAAGCATGTGAAAATCAGGGCACCTTGCATGGTGATTTGTGCCTGTGCAGCACTGGCTTCTAATCCTTTCCCCAGGGTTGCCAGAGCAACCTGACCTTTGGAATTTCCTCAATTTTGAGTGCTTCACTTTGCAAGTGGTCACTACAGCAGTCCCCAGACATGCTTCCCAGTCTCACTTTCTCAGAATCATGGGGGTCTGAGCACAGGATGGACACGGGAGCCTCTCAATATTGCTTGCAGGAGTGATGGATTCCCTCTGCAAACAGGGCAGAACTGCAGAACATACAGAGCTGAAAGCACTGAGAGCATCTTTCCTATAAATACTTAATTATTATCTAAAAAATTGGTGTTTAAAATTGTTTGCTGTAGGGCAAAGTGGTCCTTTGAAGGTCCAAGTCGCACTGATTTACTGATCTATTTGCTCTTTAACTTCCCTTGCAAGTGTTTCTGCCTTTCCAGCAAAACCACAAAATTAGCAGTTTTCTTGAGAATGGGAGTTAAAACTAATTCAAAATGGAAAAATGCTTACAGTTTAAATATACTACTTTAAATTTTTTA
Source organism: Haemorhous mexicanus (assembly GCF_027477595.1). Taxonomy (NCBI): domain Eukaryota; kingdom Metazoa; phylum Chordata; class Aves; order Passeriformes; family Fringillidae; genus Haemorhous; species Haemorhous mexicanus. Next base: position 9,261,760 of record NC_082346.1, read on the forward strand.
TTCCTGACAAGGGATAGGTTTTTTTAGTACAAAACAGTAGAAATGCTGTAGTGTCCTAGACACTTACACCAACTTACCAAACTGCAGCAATGTATTTGCAGTTATAGCAAATAAACTCCACAGAGCAATGCTGTTTTTACTGAGTTTTGAGGAAGGATTGAAAAGAAACTGAAACATAAATAGCTGCAGATACAACATGTGGCAAAGAAAGGCAGTTAAACCATGATGGGCAAAACCCCACGGGATTGAAAATCTGAGACACAAAGGTCCTTTTGTAGTTTATATGATGTGATCTGTTCTTCAGTACATGAGTGAGTCAGTTCTTTAACAGGCAAGTGGACAGATTGCTAAGATTTTAAATTTAAAAGTTTCGTATCATTAAATTCAAAATTGTATCTTGTCCACTTCTTACTTTAAGCTAATGAAATTGATTCAAGAGTCTTTTAAAAAGTGAAAACTGTGTAATCTTAATGGAACAAGTCTCCTTCACTTCCTCACAAACTGAATGATCTTACTACTGCTCATTACAACAATTACAGATTTTGTGCTAAAAACACTGTTTTACTTAGATTAATGATTTCACTGGCCCTAAATACACTCCTTTTTTATGTGTAATTTAAAAACAGAGAAAATTGCAATTTTTTTTATTTTTTAATAAATGTGTTGATCCTGTTTTTCCTGTGCAATGGAGACTTAGCCTCAAACGTCCATCACAGCTGTATAATCTATCTCCCTTTTCTTCACCAGGCTGCTTAGCTTATGTTTCTGGGTAGGAGAGATTCTCTTTGTTGGAACTGTGTGTGCAGTCTCTAAAAGTACTGCACATCGCAGCTCAGCATCTAGAAGCATGCAGGAAAGAAATCTGAGTAATTACACCTACAATTTGCATAAGAAATTATAGACAGTTCTTGGAAATTGTCTGAAAGATTCCATGTGTGATTGTAGGCAGAGCTCAGCTGAAAATCATCTGAGCTGTGTGAAGCTCTCATCTGAATGTGGTCATTAGTGTTTTTAGGCTTGGAAATTTTTTCCTAGGGCTTCCTGCTAATCCAGCTTAATGGTTACTTTTCCCTGTAGTTAAAGATTTAAAAGCAGAGATTTGAGGAGAAGTTAATATGAGCTGTGATTCAAAACACACAGTTTGTGATGTATTCTGCATCACAGTATGGGAAGAAAGGCTTGTGTGAGCTCCGTCTTCACTCCTCCTGCAGGAGGCTTAGGAACAAGGAGGCTGAAATACGTCCTCTCCAGCCCTTACTACTAGTTTACATAAACTCACATTTTCAAGGCTGTCTTCATGAGAAAAAGAAAACTGTGCTTCAAAGGAAATTGCACTGTGTAATCTTGAAGGAGAGAGGAAGAACTTGGACAACCTCTATGCTCACTGAGTAAAAATTCAGGTAAAAATATTTTTTCTAGTAATGTAATGATTGACTGAAAGGCCAGAGGAAAGGTATGTTTAGAACTTTATTCCAACCACTGTTGGTCAGACGTCAATATTGTTACTCATTAATATTTCCAGCTTTATAGAAAGTCATCCTTAACCAGCATAGAAGTAGGTTTTGGTGTTTGCTGGGGGGCTTTCCTTGTTTTTTGCTGATTTGTGATTGAAAGGAGCCAGCATTCTTAGGAAAATCTCTTTTTGACCACTGTTGGTTGAGTTGTACATTACCTGGATTTTTTTTTCAAACTCAGCCAGTTTGAAATGAAAAAATTGAGGTGAAAAGGATGAATGCAGGGGATCAGAAGTCAAGATGCAAGGGAAAGTGAGAGATCAGATACAACATCTACTGCTAGGAGAGTTGGAAGCTGTGTGAAGGATGAATGCACACAAGATGGGCTGAGGAGAGGGGTTTTCAGCCTGGTGGGGCTTTTACCTCTTTCGTTACTTGTTCCTAGTAACTTATTTTTGCAAGCTACTGGCAGTGCTGTTTTCTGAATAGGTTATGTATTTGCCCAAAAGGAATGTTTCTTTGAAGCCATCCTGCTAATTGCAAGGAACTCTGAGAGAAAAATGTGCATGCTCGGTCAGGGTGGGAGAAATGAGTAACTTAAAAGCTGTTTTGCTTGCTTTATTTCTTATTTTCTTCTTTCTGCCTACATATAATGCGCAGCTGCCTTTAACCTCCTTCACTCACTAACTGTTTGGGGAGGCCAGGAGGGAGCTACTTGGAATGTCTCAGTTTCAACACTTTTTCTCTCTTTCTTTCTTTTCTTTCCTTTCTCTTTCTCTTTCTTTTCTTTCCTTTCTCTTTTCTCTTTCTTTTCTCTTTCTCTCTCTCTCTCCTTTCTCTCTCTCTCTCTTTTCTCTCTCTCTCTCTCTTTTTTCCCTGCTCTTCTAAAGTAAACATTCATGATGAATAATTGTGTTCCAGGAGTACACTACCAAACCATGGTGTTAGGTATTATATAAACTTCATGACAAAAGATTCCCCTGTGTCCTGTTTACCCCTGGAAAAAGAAGTGAGGTATAGGAAGACTATGACTTGCTCAAGAAAAAGAATTAGTTATTTTGCAAGAGTTGGAAACGTCAATAATTTTTCCTGAGTATTGATAAAATTCTGATGTTTGAACTTCATTCTTCCCCTCTTCAGTTATTTTTAACAAAGCTACACAGATATAGACAGCTGTAAATAGTGGAGAATGCTGGTAACAAAAATTGTTGTGTGGCATCTCTTTTTATTTCCATTAATCTGCAAGAACATCCAAATTCTTACTGTCTGGTGCTAAAACTTCATGTACTTTGCAGCACGATGATGTCAAGGTTTAAAGCAAGGCAAAGAAATACAATTATTTACTCCTACACCCTTCTGTTTTCCAGGTTGTGTTCTTGTGGTGAGCAGTGCAATCCTACTTAGTATGAAACTACATGGAAAGCAAATAAAAGAAGGAAGCCTGTGATTAATTTGAATTTTAGCAGTAAATCAGGAAGTTTTCTGAATTAAAATGCTGAGTTGGGCTTTGTATTTCTGCATTTCTGTCCCTACTACAAAGTGCATTATTTGTTGCATTCAAAGGAGTTCTCCATTTTCCATTGCTAGGAGAATAAAAGGGACTACGTTAGCAATCCATAGCAAACCAGTTTGAAAGTAATTCAGCGTTTTGCAAAATGGGAGGATGCAGAGAATTCTGCCAGTCTGAACTGCCAATTGAAGAGCTTGGGATAACTCAAGCATGCATATGGAGCATGCCCAGTCTCAGGAAATCACAGAATTCCTGGCTGGCCCTGCCTGTGCTCCAACACTTTAGAAATTTTATCCTTTATAAAACCAGTTTCTTAAACATGACAGTCCATGTGTGTATATGCTGTTTTCTCTGGTATTTTGGTAGAGGCAAATCAAATGAAGGCATGATGAAATGTGTGAATATCACTGACGTTATACAATTATAATGTAATTATTATAATTACATTAATATAATATCACTAATATAACATAACTTATAATATTAATATATAAATATTATTATATGATTAATATAATATCACTGACATTATAAAATATCAACTGAATTTTCCTGCATCACCTGGGATTGTTTGCTAGGGAAAGCAGATGCTGCCAGGAGTGTTGTAGCTATGATAATGCAAGGATTGAGGCAAGAGGTGATACCCAGTGAGTCACTTGTGCTGGTGAGCAAATGTGTTACCTATACTGTCCTGGAGGAAGTCACAGTGGTACATTTGATGGAGGTGTTTATTTGATTATATAAACTATCTACTCTACCTAGTACATTCAACTGAGCTCCTGAACAACTGTCCTAAATTGTATTTAGCTTGGCTTTTTTTTCCCACACCTGAAGTATTTGTTGTGGGTCTGTAAGTTTATGTGATTTTTTTTGGATTGGGTGGAGTTTTGTTTGGTTTTTTTCTCTTGTCTATAAATATAAAATATTCATAAAACTATCTTGAAAAAATCTATAGCAGAATGCTCCTTTCAATTTCTCCCATTACATAAATATTCTAAATTGCCAGTTCATTGAAGGGGTAGCCACCACAGCTGATTATGAAATAACTTTGAATCCTGTCTGATTTTCTAGGGTGAAAAGTGCTTGCTAAGCAAAAAGGAAATATTGGCATGGAGTTTCCCAAAAGAGTGAGAAATGGCACAATAACCAAGGAATTAATGCTACTTAAGAAGTCAGGGTCATGTATCAGTTTGTGTGTGCATCTCTCAGAATGTTACCAGCCTCTCTGGCTGAATGAAAAGATGTCATTGGTTATATGATCCAAATGGCCCCTTACTCAGTTTGAAAATCTGCTTTTTTTTCAGTTTAATAGTTTATTATTAATCTGCATTAGGAGATAACAGAAACAAGATGGCCTAAGTAGCTGAGAGCATAGAAATACAAAAGAAAATGTCATTTAGGTGTAATAGAACACAAGTCCTGCAGAGCAGTCAGTTGATCGTCCCCTCAAAAGGAAGTAATTCAGGAAGCCAAGGTTGGTTTACAGGGGAATGTTGGCTCCTGTGGCAGCCTTGGAGCACCGGATATTGAAGAAACTTTATCTTGCACATGGTCTTGGCCAGAAATTAAGATGAGATCTTGCACTTGAGGTATTAAAATAAACTCATAAGCAGTAGAGGTCAACAGGATCAAACAGAATATTCTGAGTCAGGAAAGAGATTAAAGTAATATGAAATGCTCCAGTAGTGAAAATGGCAGTTGCTTTACCAAAATAAAAAAAGAAAAATCCTACTACAGAGCCTTGAAAAATTTCCAGGAAGGGCTTCTCATTATTTAAAATAGTCAAAAAAGAGCCCCACATGGATCATATGGTAGAATTCAAGCCACACTTTTTTTTTTTTTTTTTGCAAAGACATGATTACTTTGGGTGATCGAAAAAGTTTTTGAAGACAATCTGGTTAATATTATTTGAATTTTTCCCAAAAGCTGTGAGTAAAATTAAGCATTCATTAAATGAGAGACCAAGTATCTTCTTTGTTCAAAAACTGGTTGACATGGGAATAATATTAGCATTAAATGATCAATTAGCAGTTTGATTAAAAGCTGCTTTAGTTATTTCTGTGTCCTAGGACCTCCAGTGTTGGTGTGTTCATGAGATGTGTATCAGGCTGCAGGTAAAGTGAAACACTGGGTTCAAACATAGATGCCCAGATCATGGTAGATAAATGGCCACAGCAGGCAAACTAACACTGTTTGATGTGAGGTACTGTGCATTCAAGAAGAAAATCTGAATTCCTTATACATTTTTACATCACATTAGATACATCTGCTCAGTGGAAAAATAAATTTAAAAGGTCATTGTCAAAGATTTTTGTTCCCTTCATTGCTTACACGTAAACTATGTTAAACACAGGAGTAAAAAGAATAATAGCAAGGAGATTATTAAAATCCCCTTGTGTGCATCAATTATGAAGTCTTCTAAAGAATACTAAATATTATGTGGAGCCAGTACAATGTGAATAATCAAAAACAAAAAAAAAACCTCCCATTTTATCAAATAAGAAGGGAAATTGTGATTTTTTTGTATGCCAGAGAGAACAGAAATGAAAATATGTGTACAATCTATTATATACATGAGGCAATGAATTGTAAATAAAAAGTTTTAAAAGTAGAGCAAATAGAAATTTTCTACCTGACTGCTTCTTAAGATACAGAGGCATATTAAGGTCTGAAATCCAGGACTGAGAAAGGAGAGCTTATTTTAGTGTGCATCTCATTGCAATACAGAGGGTACTAAGAAAACAAGTACGTTTTGGAGATATTAGAATTTGTATTATTTATAATACTTCCATAAGTGAGTTATGGGTTCTGTGCCTGTAAGTGTTGAGAAAAATAATATTGGTGTTGGAGGACTGGAAGGAGAGACACAATGCAATTTAGAGAGCTTTTTGTCATTTATAGAGCTAGAAAAGTTTCATTTGCAATTTTTGTTGCTAACTTTTTGGGTGTTGTTCTCTGTGGGAGAGTTCTAAACCTGCTCATGGTCATTTATGTTTTTCTAGATCTGGTAACATGATCTATTTTGATCCCATTTTCTTGTCAGAGAGCTGCATCAGTCATTCATTACTTTGCAGCGTGCAGAATGGGGACTTTCAGTGATGTAGCTGAGAAGTTAGTGACATCTCATGGCAACTGTGGAAAACTACAGGTGATTTGGGATAAGCTTTGGGATTTATCATTTGGACATTGCAAACATGATCTAGGTCAAAAATCTTTTTTGATAAGCATGTACAAACCTCTTGCATTTGGTTCTCCAGATTTCATGATTTCTCTAGAGACTAATTCAGGTATTTCTAAGCCTGAAATGAAAGTTTTCAGCCTGGAGTGAAACTTGTCAGTCTGAAGCCCAAATATTGTAGCATGCAGTACCTATTAATTTGCCACCTCCATAGCGATTTTATGCTATTATTGTCTCTCCTCACTTTGTTTTTCCTTAGGCACAAAGTCAGCAACAGAGTATGCTAATGGTGGTTATGATATTGTGTCACCTGCTCCATCAGTGTACCTGGGCACATTTCAAATTTTACACCTCCTGGAAGATCTGAAGATGGCCCTGGAGATGCTGGAGGACCCTCAGGAGAAAGAAGCTCTGAGAAACCAAATCCCAGGGGCCACAGCACTGTGTCTGAGGGAGTGGTTTGAGGAGAACCTGGTGAGTTGTTATTTGAGCTTTTCCATTTTTTCTGCAAACAGGATTGGGTCAAGTATTTCCATGCTTAAATCATTTCCATAAACACTGAAATCTGCATACTTAGAGAACTGCAGGGGGTGATGAGCAATAACAGCTGAGGATATCACTGCTTTATGTACTGATTTCTAGAGCAATGCAGATATAGGAGTAGAAGAAGTTGATAAAAGACCTTACTTCGTCCTTTGGGGAGAGGACATAGTAAAAATGAAGTATAGAAAAAGTTGCCTTTTCTGTGGTTGTTTTTTTTTTTTTATTCTGTTTGCTTTATTTCACTTTTTGCTGGAGATAACAAATTTATAACTATTTACAAAACTTCTAACTTATAAACTGTCCGTTTAGAATAGGGTGGCATTATCTGTTAAAAGGACAGATCCAGACTGGATGATCCTCATTTCCTTTTCCTTGCTGCATGGCCTTTGTTATCAGTATTAAAAATCTCCAAAGCATCCTGTACACCAGGCAGGGGGGTAAATGCAGGAAAGCCTTTGATTCTGAAGTGGAGACATTCCTGTTGGGATAGGTGGGGAATAAACCTCTGACTACACTGGAAAAGGCTGAGGTTTTCCAGGTGAAGAGATAGACTTCAAAAGAAGAGACCCACGGGGTGTAAAGGAAAAAAAACCACAACATTTCCCTTCCCCAAACCTGCCACTGCCAGGGACTGGTGGGATCCTCATGAGTGAAAGAAGAAAACCTAGCTAGTATTATTTAAATTTTCCCAAGAGCTGTGAGTAAAATTAAGCATTCATTAAATGAGGGATGAAGTAGCATCTTTGTTCAAAAAACTGGTTGACATGGGGAATAATATTAGCATTAAATGATCAATTAGCAGTTTGGTTAAAAGCTGCTTTAGGTGCAGAAATTATTTCTGTGTCCTAGGACCTATAGTCCTAGGATGCAGGAAATGCAGGAAAGCCTTTGAATCAAAAGGGGAGACATTTCTGTCAGGATAGATGGGGAATAAACATCTGACTACACTGGAAAAGGCTGAGGTTTACCAGGTGAGGAGCAGATCCTGAGACAGACCTCAAAAAAAGACACTCACTGGGTGTAGAGAAACATCAGATTGCCCTTCCCCAAACCTGCCACTGCCAGGGACTGGTGGGTTCTTCATGAGTAAAACCTACCTGTGGCTTCTCCAGGTCCAGAAAGTTTCCTGGATTAATGGTTTTCTTTCTGGCTGTGTCAGTACATGTGACTTTCATGGAAGCATGCCTGTGGCCCTTGGTTTGGTGTTTATGATCTGCTGGGGCTGCCAGTGCTGGCTAAAACCCCAGTTTGTTTTGTTTGTTTGAGCTTGTCAGCTGCTGGCTCCTTGGCATTCTTCACAGAGTGCAGGTCTGTGGCTGGAAAATCCTGTTTGGGCCCACGTGAGAGAAAGGAATGCGAATTTGGTCCCAGTTTTGAAAGCTAAAGGTGTAGGCAATGTTTAATTTGCATTTACAGTGTTAGATTTTGGATTTAGATATTCTTAGGCCAGCTCTTACCAAATACTTACCTCAGCAGAAATTTTAATGATTTTTCTAATCTTTTTGATAACTAAGAGATGAGTTTAGTGCATAAAAGCCAGGTTTTCAGAGGAATATTTGACCTGAATCAAGAGTAGTATTCATTGGACAAAGCAATTGGGCAATTTCTGGACTCAGAACCAAGAAAAGAGGGAAGGTGTGGTTTGGAGTATCTCTAGTGCAGCATGGAGTGATAACTGGTTTTAAAATATTCTGCACTGCTTGCATCGAGGGAGGGTAGTGCACAGCTGCTGTGACTGGTATTTGAAAATGGATAGTAATGGATTATGTATTTGAAGACCTTTCTTGAATTTTTTTAAACACAAATAAAATTTGCAAGCATGCATATAATTTCTGTGGAAGAAAACTGATAAAATTCAGCTTATCAAATTAAATGGAAGCTGTATTTTATAGTAGTGTCCCATACTGAAATTTCCTTCATTCCAGCCCAGAGCTATGAAACATGACACTTAATATGTGTCATATGTCAGGATAGCTGAGGTAGTGAGTTCTAAAGAATGAGATCTCAGTGAATCCATTCACACTGGGAGCCTCAAAGGCAGTTTGGTGATCATTACTCTATGAAATGCTGGAGTGTCATTAAAAAAACCCCACTCAGACGTGGCACGTTGTCCACTGTCTCTTCTAAGGATTCTGCCTAAAGTGTGGGCTAATAACTGGAGTGTATTTTAATTGCTGTATTCAAGTCAAACATTATATAAAAGATTGCTTAATATCAGTAGCAGTATTTGAATTGCAACCAACAGTGTATGTGAAATGCATGCAGCAAACAGTGGATGGTGAAATAATTCCTTTGAGATTTTGTTTTGAGCTGTTACAGGTTAAGTAACAGCTGTAAACAGAGGGATTTTCTTTTGTGAGTGATTAATTCCACATCTGTTTATTTCTGGGGTCCATGCACCTTCCTTTGCAGCTGGAGAGCTGCTGTAGCATGTCACTCAATAGCTTCAGAGACTACAGCAATTGCTCTGTTTCTAACATTTTACTCAAATGGGCACCAAAAATATTCCCAACTTATCCTAATTAGGCACATATTAGAAACTAAAGATACAAAAAGCCATTCCATGTTTTTAAAAGCAGATAAGAATGCTTCTTTCAAGAAAAGTGTGTTGTTCTCCTTCACTTCAGTGTGTGTTTAAAATTGTATCAAAAATTATTTCAGCTGCCATGGCTAATCAAGAATACAAACAATGTGCCTAATGAAAATCATTTGAATGTGTGTTTTGCCACTGCCCTGTGTTGCTTTGCTGGAAAAGCACAGAAAGGGAAGTCAGAAGGAAGACTGGAGACTCATTCCTGCTGGATGTTATCAAACAGCAGCATTTGACTGCCAGCATTTGGGTTTAAGCAAATTACAGGATAAAAGTACCAGTGGCTGTCTGGTGTGCTCCTTCGGAACTAGCAATCTTCATAAACTAATGCAGCCCTGAGAGCTCTTTGAGGCCCAGGTTGGGTGTCCCTGCCACATAGCAGGATTTGGGATTGCAGCTCAGAGGGCAGGAAGTGGCTGGATATTCTTTGTGCTGTTTTTATTGGGGTAACATCCAGAGATCAGTTGTACCTGCATGGGGAAAATAACCTCTGCAGAAAATTGCCCCTCGGCCTCATAACTCAAGTAGCTTTGCAGCTTTGGGAATTGCCACTTAATGTGCTGAACTGTACCTCTAAATAAATAAATATAGGCCGTGGAGTTTAGCCTTTGGCCAGCTTTGAAGCCCATGAGTTTCTTACTGATCAAGTCCGGAAGTTTCTTTGCTATTTATAGATAATACAGCTGGTCTCACCTGCCTTCAGGTCCATAAAACCAAACTCTGGAATTTATCAGGCAGGAAATGTCACCAAGTGATGTTTCAGATTTTTTTTTTTTTTTTTTTTTTTTAACCGGTGGTAACTTTAATGTTCTTTGTCCGGTCTGCTCTAGGTGTGAATACCAAAGATGTGGAAAAATTTAGAGATGTCTAGAATAGGAAAACTTTAGGCCTCATGTTTCATACCTGATATTACCTTCCTTATTAACTGTTTTGGGAACAGTTGCTGAATTCCTTTTTCTTATGTAGCCAAGAGTGATTTGGTGTTTCCTCTAAGATCAAGGCACAGCATCTGTTGAACTAAAGGTGTTCTTTCTGAAAAGGCCTATTTTTTTTTCTTCTGTTTCTGTGGTCTGGGATCTGTGAACAATTCAAGTTCTTGAGTTTACAGAATAATTGGACACAGTAACTGTGCTGCTCCTGCTTTGAGATAGATGAAATAGGTTTGAAAAAGTTAGCACTGAATTTAGAAAGATTCTGTGTCTCATAGAATGAGGATTTTGTGGTTGCTGTAGTTGCACAAATCTTTTGGCATACCTTAAATGGAAGAAAACATGATCAATTATAGACTTCTAAGTACTTATGAATTGTATTAAAAACTTTCACCTTGAAGAGAATGTCTGAAGTGTTTTACATGGCTTTATGACTGTAAATTCTTTGGCCTTAAAAACAACACAAAGTCTTAGGGATTATCTGGGAGAGTTTGTACAAAACAAATTTGTGGATAGTATCCATGTTTCTTGATAAATATTTCAGTATTGCCAGTGACCATGTGACCTGTCACAAAGCAGATAGTAATTTCAGCATTAAAAATTAACAGCTGCAGTGACAATTTGGCTTTGTGAGCTACGAGAGGATGTATTTAGTTACAGTTTCATAACTCTAAATGAATTTCCACACTGTTCATTCTGGGTTTTGTTCTATCCACCTTTGTGCAATCATTTTTTGAATAAAGAGGAACACTTGTGTTCTTACAATGGACCTTAAGCCTCATTTTCAGGATTGCAAAACATGATCTTCTTCCTAGTGGAACGTCTATGCTTAAAGCAAACCATTCCATCATGTAACTTTATAGAATGAGCCTTCAAATGCCAATTCTTGAAAACTCATTAGTATTTTCCTGATTATTCAAAGGTTTTTTGGAAGCTTGACTCTGAAAATACTTCTAAATATTCTCAATTTGAGGAAATGGAGAGAAGAGCAGAAGAAATAGTAGAGGAACATGTGGTAGAGGCAATTTTTAATAAATGTGATTTGCCTTATGAAATGTGCTGTGCTGTTTCTTTTGAGGATCTGTTCTTTCGTGGTAAAACCAGAGACTTTTTAGCAGAAACAGGATAAATTCTTTACATTCTTGGTTGCTAATAGCTCATAATTAATGTTCAAAAGATATTGTTTCCACCGTGGGTTAAAGTCAAGGAATATTTTTCCCCAGTATCTTAACAAAGACTTGAGTGAAAACAGTTAAGCCCAGCTCAGAATTCTGACTCAATGGAGCTTGTGGAGTTTGGAAGTCACTTCAAAGTTTTATTTTAAGCATGTGTTAAAGTGCTCTGCTGAAACCTAATCACTGGCCTCTCTATTTCACTTTTGTCCAAGATTCATTTCACAGGATTACCCATCCAGAGGAGAGGCAGAAAATGACTGAGTTCAGGGCACTTCCAGGCACTTGAAAACAGGCTTTTATAAAAGTATCAATAGCATTTTTCAGCAACAGCTGAGTGGGAAGGGAATGTATTCTGAGCAACACCAGTTAAAGTCATTTATCTGCTGGGAGATCTGACTGCAGAACTCAACTGCTGGGAGTCCTGATGGAGATATTTATAGCTGCATCTCCCCACTGCCAAGGGATATATGTTGGATTGAAAAGGGAGCAGCAGAGCTTATTTGGGACAGTGTAGAAAAGCAGTCATTCCATAAGCATTCATGTTTATTTTTGCCAGATTGAAACATTAGACGGGTTCTGTTTTCTGAGAAGGACTCAGAGTTGAAAGCTGAATATCCCAGTCCTCCCTCTTGGGGAACTGATGATGCAAGGAAGGCCTGAACTGGAAAATCTGGTCCTCTCAGGGCTCCCCAGGTGTTTCAGAGCAATTCACAGGACACCAGAGCCAGCAGAGAGGTACCCTTCTTGGGTTCAGCCATTTAGGAATATCAGAGAATGCCTTGGAGACAGTGGAACTGCTGGTGCACCAAACTTGCATGGAACTTTTCTAAACCAGTCCTAATTTTTCCAGTGTTCTGTTGTGGCTTTGTCTGGGAACCAACCCCATTACCTCTGACTGCTCACTGCAGCAGCTCACAGAAGAAATAAGGTCTCCCCTACATGAAGAACTGATAGAAGTTTAAAAGAGTTTTGCAGTGGATAGGACTGATTTAGATCTCTTTCTTAAAATGTCATTTTCTTTCACCATTGTAATGATTAGTAATGTTTAACAGAGCCACCCTAAACTACAGTGCTATTCCTGCTGCAACAGGAATATCATAAATATTATAAAATAACTGTATTTTATGTAAGTTTTCCAAGATTTCAAGGTACTCGACTGACATCTGTGGTTTGCCCTCAAGTGCAATCCTCAGCTACGTGGCCTATCCACACCTTGATGCTATCAGTGAAATACTCTTATGAAGCCATGATTTTGTACAGAAATTGCAAGTTATCCTTCAAAAATACAATTTATTCAGTTCCATTTGTACAAGTCTCATTCAGCTTTGGCTTCAGTGCCTTCCTTTGCACTAAGTGGCTGAATATCCTATTAATTCATCTTTCCTTTTGTGTCTGATGCTATGCATGGAGTCCCTTTTCCATCTCACCTTCTGATCTCTCACTACAATCTCCAGCTGCATACTTTTCACTGATTTAAATGTTATACACTGTATTCATTTAACAAACATTGGTGTATAAATGCATTTTACAATTGGAGCTACAGGAAACATTGGAAAATATTTTCCATAAAGTAATTAACTGAGGGATTGGTAAGGGGGAATTGTTTCCTTAAACAATGGTGTTGACAGAAAAGGCGTAGAGGTTACGTAGAGAAACTGGAGACAAAATTTCATTTTAAAAGGTCCCTGTATTGATTTGGAGGCATTATTTGTATAATAGAAGAAGGGCATAACTTTGAAGTATTTCTCTATATAACGCCTTCACATTTCACACAATTTGGATGGATAGGTTGTCCTATTGAAATTTGCTAAATTTTATTAGTTATGACAAACATAGCAATACTGTATCCACAACAAAGTTATTTCATTCTCTTTTGGATTAGTATGCTAATAACACAAAACTAATTATTTTTTTCAGCTTTTGTGACCATTCAAAAATGGGAAAAGAACCCACTTATTTTGGAAAAATTTTCTAAACATGTTGGCATCCTGTTCTTTTCCAGAAGTTGGAAACAATAGCCTTAACTTTCCTCAGTAATGAAATGCTTAAGAAAAAAAAATGAAAATAATATTTGTCTATTCCTTATCAGAAACAAGGACTTTTAAAGGTGTATCTGCAGTTTATTCTATTTTGGGGGATTTTTTTACTATTTTTTACATTCAGAAATTTAGAAAAGAAAAATCTGATGTGCATCATAGAGAGGAGAGGCAAACTGTTACCTGGTATTGTATTGCTGTGTATGCAAATATTTGATAAATATCCTGTGTCAAGCGTCTCACATCCTCATTTATTGCAGGTTGAGTAGTTTCAGCAGTGCTTTGAAGCATTTGAGACAGGAAACTAAACCTGACTTATTGTGATGTGTTGCATGGTAGGATGAAAATAAATATCTTTAATTAGTTTCTTTACATACCAGTGTACTCTGCATATAACTGGGGAAGTGCTCACAGTGATGTTGATGCTCTGTTAGGTAGAAAATATTTTTTAGATTTTGTGTGAAAACAGATAAATCAGGTTTCTTCTGTTAAAAAGACACAGCTCTTGTAGAGCTTGGGCTGGACAAAGCATTTCAGCATATGGTGAGGAATGTATGAAACTGCCAAGAATGTGCAAATGTCTGTGGGTGAGTTAACAGACAGTAACTTCATCTCAGAGCCTGCAATCCATCCTTTGTGCCAGCCAGGAGCTGCTCATTGCTCCAGCAGTGACCAGAGGGGACAGGGCAGTGCTGGGTTCAGGTGACCTGGGAATGGCTGCAGGGGTGGTAGCGCCTGCTGCAGGAGTTACCAGCATGGAATAGAGGTAAGGGTTAACCAGTGCCCATCAAAGCCTCTTAAATCCTGAGTCAAGTCTGATTCTTGATTTTCATCAACAAATTAAGGCATTAGGATTGAGTATGTCTTATGCTGGGAAAGGATTATTTGTGCATCTGCAAAATGTCATTTCTTGTCTGTTTCCCAGGATACTATTTATTTTTTTTAAATTATCACAAGCATAAGCAAAGCAAACATGCTCATCTACAGAATACGGTGTATTTTTTTAATTTTGTTCCAAGAGTTTCTCCTTTCTCTGTCATGTAGACATTATCAGTCAGTCACAATTAATACTTGGAGACAAATTTTCTTGCTGGAAACACTTTATCCAGATTCCTGAAGCCATTTTTGCCATGAGAAAGGGATTTCTTTCTCCATTGTCTTCTACACAAATGGCCTGAGTTTCTCTATACACAAGTATTCCCATATTTTCTCTCTCCTTTTTCACTCTGAAGCTCTCACATTTTTCTGCACCATGAGAATAACACGTGTGAGTTGGCACACTGAAAATATTTTCCCATTTAAAATCTGGTCATAATCCATTTGTTTCCAAAGCAGCCCAGACACTAGGACTGGGGGAAAAACAAAATTTTAAAAAAACATACACAGAGGAAGAGATGTAGGAAAAGTTGATCATAAGTATTAATAATTACTAAATACTGTTATTTATTCTATTAATTTAATTAATAATATTACCTAAATAAATTTTTGTTCATTAATATTACTATTAGTTTATTTATTAATAATATTAATTTAATAGTATTCATATTATTATTTTAATAATATTGAATCCATGATTAACAATTAACATCATAATTCTTGGGAATTAGTAAATTTTTGTAGCATGGCCATCCTCACTGGGCTCCCCTGATGAGGCTGGAAGGATGCAAACCTGGACACTTCATTTCTTGGCCTAAGACAGCAAGTTCTTTTAGTGTTTTCAGGGGCTGATGGGATTTGAAACCAGAACAATCTAGAAGTTATTGATGAAAAGGAAGACCTGAAGGACTGCTCTGATTCCTCCTATTCCTTTGACCTTTAATTTCCCAGGAGATTCAGAGACAGTAGAAGAACAAGATTGACCATTTGCACTTGTGCTGCAGCAAAACCTACATTTTATCACAAATAAAATGTAAAGTTGCTAAAACAATGCTAATAAATATATTTTTTTTCTGTCCATAGGGCCCAAGCTGGGTGGGAGAAAGAGGAGGGAAAGTGGTGGAAAAGCAAAGAGCTCTGTGCTTCTTCAGCTCAGTGTTGGTAGAAGAGGGAAAATACCAGAGAGCACCTTTCCCTCCACAGTTCTAAGAGGATTTCTGGGTGTTTTCTTGTCTTTTCCTAGTCTGGAATGGAGGGACATGGGAAGTGTAGCTGATCATTTAAAGCATTTCTGCTCTCCGTTTCAAAGCTCTTGCACCATGTTTGTTTGCTATTTAAAAGAGACTGCAAGCCTTGTTTGAAGTATTTGACGTGCTGGCTAAAAGCAATGGCTCACTTAGCTGAGTGGGCTTTTTTGGCTGTGTATCAACACAAAAATGTAAAATTACTCAAAGTTCTTGGGCTGGCACCTTTGGTGTTCTTCAAATGGAGTTTGTAGTCCAATCAAGTCTGGCAGTAGTCAGCAGTTTTCTATGGAATTATGGAACTGGCAAATAAACCCTGATGGGTTATCATACAGCTTATGGAGCATGTACACTTTGCTAACTTGGAATATTTTACTGCCCTACATTGCATTTGTATTGCCATAATGAATGTGTTTTATTTTTGGGGACAGCACTGGAGAAAGCAGACAATTTGATGGGGGAAGAGAGCAAAAGCTGGATCAGCCTCTCTCTGGGGTGACACTTGAGGGTGGTGGTTCTGTAGTGGAAGTGGGGGAGCTTTTGCTTGTTTTTTAGCTCTCCACTGAACCAGAAATTGGTGCTCAGTGAAGAGCTACACACAGACATGAATTTCCTGAAAATAAGTAAAACATACAGTGGTAACCTGATGAAGCAATGCTGGGAGTGCAACGTATTTTCCTTATTTTCCTCACTGCCCAGAAAAGCTAACCTGCTTTTCCAGTGTAATGGAAAAGCATTCTAAGCAAATCTGGGACAATAGATTTGCATTCAGCTGGTTTCTGAGAGTTTCAGGCCAAAGCTCAAGCAGGATGTAAAGTTCAGAAGGCAGGTGGCAGGCTCCCAGTGAGCATGTGACTGTCTGGAATGTATGCTGTCAACAATCTGGCTGATAAGATGCAGAAAATTCAGACACTCACCTTTTAATCAGGAAGAATGACTAACAGAAACCAAGGCTCCTTCTCATGATCTCCAGCACAAGTGACAAGGTAGAAGTAAGGTATGTTGTCATTTTTAATACTTTTCAAGTAGGATACCACCCTGAATGCAGATGCTACACTGGGGCACTAGGAAGTTCAGTAAAACAGTTTTTCTGTAGTTTTTAAAATTAGAAATACAATCATTAGCTGATAAAGTGTGGTGGAATGTTTTAAGAGAGGCATTTCCTTCTTCCCTGAATAAGACTGAAATGGGAGTCTTAGATGTTTCGAAATTTATGAAATGTGGAACTTTAAGGCACCACAGTGGTGGTATTATGGGATATGCAAGCTGTGATATAAAGTTGGATGTATTTTCTAATCTCCATAATTAGATAACAAGGTTTTTTGGGGGAAAAATGCTTTCTACTGTTGGGCATTCCTGTTTAATATCAAGACAACCCCTATTTAGTCTCTAGCTTGTCAGCCATGACATGTCAGAGGGCAATGTACTCTATTAAGTAATTTTATAGTTTTTTTAATGCACTGTTGATGATGTATTAAAATTTTTTCCAGATAGTATTAGCTATTCAAGAATAACTGCTCTCATCCACTTTCAGACAGCATAAAATAAGTGTATTCTATGCTCAGGGCAACCCAAGTCAAATCTGTCTTGTAGCATTGCTTTTGGAAATGGGCAGGTCTTCTGTCCTCACATTTACTGGTGATTTTAGGTATCCCAGCACCCTTGGAAGACTTGTAGCAGTGACAGAAAAAATTGTCATGTTTTTCTTGTCATGTGACTTTAGGTAAGAACAGATAATAAATACATGAAGGGAACTGAAAGTCCAGGTTTATATCCTTCCCTCTTACCTTGTGTTGTAGGAGGCTCTCGAAAGAGCTCCATCAGGTCAAAAGGACCAAGAATGGTTGAAATATTAAAAATCCACATCCCCTTGAAGAAATTTTGTCACATATCTGTAGCTTCCCTAGTCTGGAACGTGGGTGGGTGCCTGTGTGAGGCAGGTTCCTGTAAGAAAGCCTTTCTACAGCTTCAGACTTTGAGTCCTTTGTGTATAACATTAGTACAACAGGCAGCTTTGACACTGGTTCTTCCCAGCTGCTGGTTGATGGCTCCCTAAGCCCAGGGGTCAGTCTGGCTGTAGGATCTGAAGGCGGTGAGGAGATAAGCAAATGTTCTGAGATGCTCACAAAGGTTCCATGGGGCAGCTGCCTTAGAGTCTGAAGAGGCAGTTGTCCTTGTGTGTGTAACAATTATCTGCCTGGTTTAAGGCCAAAGCCACTTTGAACTAGGGGGAGAAACAACACTGGAAACTGGAGTTTATTGGGAAAAATTAGATGTTATGGATAACTGCTGCATGGAGGCACTAGAGGACACCGCAATAACAGGCAACACTTTAAACTTCCCTTCTTGCCAGAGCATTGCGTTGCACACGTATTTATCTTGGTGTTGCAAGTTTGAAAAGTTGCCATGCTGTGAGATTTCAGCTTCAGCAGGAGCAGACAAATATCTTGGAAGGGTATCATCATCTTCTGTTAGGATGGAAAATCGCCTCTTTGGCAATAGCAGTATTTATAGGATCATTATCTTATTCACAGGATTGTCCTTGAATTCCTCCCCTTTTAAAATGTCTTTTGAGAGGACAGGCAAGTAATTCAAAGAGCAGAACTTATTTTTAGGTTTAGTCTGCGCCTGAAATAAATTGAGAAGTCTGAGTAGTGTTATGATAAACAGAGAGCAGAACAGAGACAGGAAATAGGGGGTCTTTGGTAATGAGTTCCAGCCACTCTTGAAACAGAAAGCCAGAGAAAGCACTACTTGAGAATAGTTTCTCAGTGACAGCTTAATAATTTTTAGCTTGTTATTCAGCATTAAAGGGGAACAGTTCCTGTAGAATGAGGCTGTTCTTGAAAGATCCTTTTTTAAAGATCATTTAGCAAGTTATCTTTTAAAAGTTTTTAGGGTTGCATTGTTCTTGCTGCAAACCGATCTGCTGTTTAAAAAAAACCAGATGTTTGGAGGGGGAGCCTGAAGTTTATACAGTTGTGTGTTATATATACATCTGTGAGAAGCCTTTGGGATAAGACTGTGGGACAGGGGTAGGGGATTCTGCTTAAAATATGGCCAGGCACTGAATATTTCAGAAGGGTTGAAAGGGGAAGAAATCACAGCTACATCCTGTAGAACAAAGCAGAGCGCTTGCTTCCAAAAGTTTCTTTTAACGCTGGGAATGTGACTGCTGAGATGGGCCCAAAGCATGGATGGTGAGATTGATATTTACAAGCACTTCACGTGGCTAAAGAGGGTAAGTGATTTGCTGGGCTTTGTTTGCTCTTTCTAAATGCACGTTTAGCAGAATCTCAGTGAGAATTCTCTGCTTGGCAAAAAGAAACTCATTCAGAGCCTCAGACTTTGAATGGTGTGAGTTTCTTCATGAGAGAGGTTAATTAAAGAAGTGCCTTGGTGTAGGAGGAGGAGGAGGCTTAGGGAGGGGGGAGAAAATCATCTGTCTTTGTCTTTAAAAATGAAACTCTAGGATCAAACTTTGAGCAAATGGCAATAGATTCTGGCAAGTGCTTGTGCCTTCCGGGGATTGCAGTGCAACCATACAAATCCTGCACGGTAACAACGTACAGCAAAAGAGAGGAGAGGCTCTTGTTTACCATGTTGTGCTTTAAAGGGAAAAGTTTTCTGCACCAAATCTCCACTTAAATGATTCTTCATCGGGGTAACTGTGTGAGACCTCTCGGGATGCCTTTGTCTCGGGTAAAAATGGTGGTGGCTTTCTTCTGTGCCTGATACTTTGCTAAAATTATGGGGTTTTTTAAAGGCGAGGGTGTTAATTTTGTTGATGAACTGCCCAGACATAGATTAACTGCATGAAATTGTCTTTGTCTTCCTTTTATTAAAAGTAGGTTTGTGCAGTTCTCTCATCACGTTGAAAAAATTACTTTATTTTTGTCAGCTTTTAGGTTTTTTTATGATCTGAGTATTTATTTTTCAGTGTTTTTCAATCCATGAATGGGATATAACTTGACCCCTCAGAACAGGCTGGTTTTTAAATTAGAATATGGATTTGTGTGTCACAAAAGAAGCACATTCTCTCCTTATTCTTTAAAAATCTGTTTTAACCTGTGTGTGCTTTTCTTGCAAATTCTTTTCTGTCTATATGTATGCACACATGAATACAAATGCAAGTGCTCTCCTGGCTTTTTACTAGCTGTATAAACACAAAATATCTGTCAATTCTAATGTGAAATGTGATTAGGAGCATTTATTTTTGGTAGTTTCTTGAATAAGTGTAAAATATCAATAATGTGTCAGTCTTTAATAAGAGCTTGAGAATCCTGAATTTAATTTACCAAATATTTGCATCAGATTCTGGAAGCTTTCACATTTCTGGAGTGTGTCTGTGGAGGGGATTAAATGGGAAGTGAGTGGATACAGGAAGTAGCTGTTGGTAACATTATACTCTTAGTTTAACCTGTGCTTGGTGCAGTTAAAGCTAATTGCCTCTTTAAAAACATGTATTTTGAGCTCACATAATAATTTGCTATTTAAATGAAGTTATGGATACGGCATGTCTGCCACTCCTGCTTCCAGAAATTTCATTTCTGTGAAGACATGTTTGCTAACAAAAAGTTTAATGAGATCTGCTGCCATCAGCTTGAGGGCTGTGCTCAGAAAGGACACAGTGCTCAAATGGAACATGAGGTTTTACTGGAATTAATAAAGCTCCTGCTGTTGCTGCATGTAATTCCCCTTATGTCAGAGGGAATATGTAAAGGAGAATATCAATACTGATGCTTTTCCATGTAAGCTCTTTAAAGGGATGAGCACAAGGGGCAGAAGGGAGGAGGACTGAGAGTGATCTTGCATTGTTCCCAGGAGAACTTTAGGCAGTCTGCTCCCAAATTCCTTTGACAAGTGATTTAGAAACCAAAAAAGTTGAAACAATCAAAGCTGTTTGATCAATCCCCCCATCCAAGAATCCCAATGTCTCACAGGGTCTGGCACTGACTTTGCAGCACACAGAGATTTCAGTTCCTGCAATCATAAATAGTTGCTCTTTGGCTGATAATAAACTTGTGAGTTGGTTTCAGAGCAACATGTGGCATTTAACAGAGAAAAACTGCAACAGACTTCCACAAAGCCTTGGTGAAATATGCCAGAGCTGACTCAAATTTCATCATTAGCAGAAATTACTTCAGAGACCCAGATGGGTTTTGATGTTGCAGGGGTTGGCTAGGCTGGATTTGTGTGGTATCTGTGGCTTGGACTGGGTTAGGGCAGCAAACAAAAACAAAAATCACGAGATTCAGGCAGGAAAAACAGATACAACTGCTATTTTCAGATGCTTATAATAGAGGGTCTGGTTTTAAGCAGAATTCTTGTAACATAATGTGTACAGTGGCATCTTGCAACAGTGGCCAGGGAAAAAATATTATTTAGATCAAACTGAAATAATGTGTCACCACACTCCAGTTCTTTCCACTGGACTTTATTGGTGTCCACATGACCTGTGGAAATGCTGGGCCAAGAGTGGCCAGAGAGATGGACAAAGTGGGGGCAGGAAGACCTGAGAGCATGTGGACAGAGCCCA
Source organism: Haemorhous mexicanus (assembly GCF_027477595.1). Lineage (NCBI taxonomy): Eukaryota > Metazoa > Chordata > Aves > Passeriformes > Fringillidae > Haemorhous > Haemorhous mexicanus. The sequence goes on from NC_082346.1 coordinate 9,282,834, forward strand.
AGAGGGAGGGCAGGGGAAGTTCCTTGTGTATAAACATTGTGCTTTTAAATTCCCAGCTCGGCCAGCAGCACAGGCATAAAGCAGTACTGGGCAGTCTGGGGGAAGTGTTTTGCAGGTAATTAATACCGGGCTCTTCCACAGGGCCTGAGTGTGGATCTGTTAAAAGTTTCATTTCCAAAATAAGGGACTTGAGATACCCCCCACTACCTGGAAGTGTCTCGTTTTTAACAAATATTCTTGTTCTCCCAAGGGACTTGGGTTAGCGGTTTCACATACAATTTTGTGTCATTCTGTTGCTTTATTCTTATCTCTCCCCCCACCCGAAATTAGAAGATACCATTCCAGATATAAACTGTACAACCTATATTTTGGTAAGCAGACATATATTTATAGCCCAAAATGATTAACATAAATGCTAATATTCACTGCAAACTGTGTGGCACAGAGCTGATGGCTGGCCTGAAATTGGTGTACATTGGTTTTATGCCTTTCTTTTTTCCTGGATGAGATTCTTAAGCTGTACCAGCAAGAGGTGGGGTGATCAAACCCATTAAATTCAATATATTGAAGGTAGATCTTGTGGCTTCTGTAAGGAAGTTGCATGTCTTCTTTTAAGACATGTAACTGTCTGGAGGAAAAAAAAAAAGTATTAGTCTTTAGAAAAATTATCCAGTTAAAATAAAAATATTTGTTTAAAAATTCATTTGGTTTAAGGACTACCAAAATTTACCTAGCTCTGTCTTTGCTTACTTTCAGACTATGCATTGTCAGCTTTTTTCAAGTGACTGCTACTTTCATTTAAGCAACCAGTAACAATGGCAAATAAAAATTCTGCTGTTGATTTACTAATTGCCTTCAGATGAAAGGCAAGAATTATAGATCTAGAAATTGTGTTCCAGCCTCTCCTCCCCTCCTCTCTGAGGTAGCTGAGGGAATGCACATACATTGGGATGGGTGTGTATCTGAGGGAGCACTAACATGCCAAGAGATTAAATTTTTTCTTCGACAGTCAGATGCAAATAAAAATGTTTGCTATGTAAGCTGCTCACTCATCACTCATCATAATACAACACCTTGTGACTCAGACCATAATTCTAGTGACCAAAAACAGTGCTACAGAGGTGGAAAGACCATACACTTGTAAATATTGTCAACTCCAAAGAGGCTGGGGAGAGAATGCAGTGTGCCTTTTCTTCTGTTGGAATGCAATGCTGAGGTCTGGGTGCTGCTGGGGCTTTGTGGTAAAGCTGACTGCCTGGACTCTGCTGGCCATCCTCCTTGTTTTCAGCTTCTAAACTACAATGAAAAGAAGCACATCAAGCATGTCCCTCATCTACCCCATTAATACAAGTATTATCATTACCACAGGCATCCTGTGCAAGTATCAGTGGAGCTGAAGGTGATTCATGTGGCCAAGGAAGAGAGGAGGGTTATGACATAATCTGTCTCCTCACAAAGGCGGGTGACTTGTTGAAAAAGCTCACAAATCACCACTTTAAGTGACTGCCAGGTTTCTTTTCCCAGCTCCTCCCCACTCCACAGCTCAGGGTGAGATCTGTGGTGTTTGCGACAAATTTCTGAGTCACAGCTTGCTGACCAGCTTCAGAAGTTGGAGGGGTTAGGGTTAAAATTAGCTGTGTTGGAGATTCTTGGTGCTGAAAAGGCATACCTGAGGAGAACATCAACTGACCAACATTTCTTGCCAGATCCTTTAAAACTTTTGCTGATTATCCTCATTTAAAATCAAAGTTATTGAACTGTTCTCCAAAGTCTGCATTTTTTTGTGTGTCACATGAGAAGGAAAATTCAAGCCCTTTTCTTGGAAGAGGACTTGGTAATGACTGGATCATGTAAGTGATACTTAGACCTCAGCAACTTTCCAATATTAATTTCATATTAAATCATTGAGCATAGTCGAAAGAGAGATTTGGAAAATAAAAATGAAGAAGCTAAAGCAGGTGATGAAAAAAAAAAAAAAAAGAAGGAAAGCTTTCTTTTTCTTTTCTTTCTTTAGAACTGGGAGTTACTGCTGATTTGGAATTGTTCCAGGAAACTTTTTAGGTTAATATCTTTTGCCATCTGATGGGTAGTAGCCTATATCCAAAATGGCTACGGAGACTGTAATACAGGTGCTCCAAGAAATTCTTTGCAACTCCTGGCTTTCCATGGCTTGGACAGGTCACTCTTCCGTGGGTAAAACCTGTCTGGATGTCCTGGCACGGAGTGGTGGTGGATCCAGCTGGGGACTGTCACCAGGGGTGTTCCCCAGGGATCAGTGTTGGACCCAGCCCTGTTTGGTGCCTCTGTTGGTGACCTAGATGAGAGGATGGAGTGCACACACGGTAAGTACAAAGATAGCACCTTTGGGTGGGAGAGTTGGTCTGCTGGAGGGCAGGAAGGCCCTGCAGAGGGATCTGGACAGGCTGGAGAGGCCAATGGTGTGAGATTCAACAAGGCCAGGTTCTGGATGCTGTCCTTGGGTCGCAACAACCCTGTGGAGCACTACAGGCTGGGGACACAATGGCTGGACAGTGGCCAGAGAAAAGTACCTGGGGGTACTGGTTGAGAGTGACTGAACATGAGCCAGCTGTGCCCAGGGGGCCAAGAGGGCCAATGACACCTGGGCTGCACAGAAATATTGTCCCCAGCAGGAGCGGGGCAGTGGCTGTTCCCCCGTGCTGGGCACTGGTGAGGGCACGCCTCGAGTGCTGTGTCCAGTTCTGGCCCCCTCAGTTCCGGAAGGACATTGAGGGGCTGGAATGGATCCAGAGAAAGGCAGTGGAGCTGGGAGGGTCTGGAGGGTAAAAAGTCCTGTGAGAAGCATTGAGGGAGCTGGGGGTGTTCAGCCTGGAGAAAAGGAGGCTCAGGAGTGACCTTATCACTCCCTAGAACTGCCTGACCAGGAGGGTGGAGCCAGGTGGGGATCAGCCTCTCCTCCCAGGCAACCGGTGACAGGATGAGAGAAATGGCTGAAGTTGTGCCATGAGAGGTTCAGACTGGATGCTAGGAAAAATTTAATCACGAAAAGGGTTGTAAAACCTGGGAACAGACTGCCCAGGGAGATGGTGGAGACACCATTCCTGGAAGAGTTAGAAAAATGTGTAGATGTGGTACTTGAAGACATGGTTTTATGGTGAAAATGGTGGTGGTGCTGCTTGAACTCACTAATCTTAGAACTCTTTTTCAGTCTTAAGAATTCTATGATTCTTGTAGGCAAAGTATTTATGGCATGCAGTTGTTTTTTTATCTGCAGGCAGTGGTACTGCCATCAGCATACCTTTAGCTATCTTGCCTTAGCATATCTCTCTTTCTACTTTGTTATCGTAAACTTTTTAACATGTTTTGTGCAATCTCTCTCATTCTTTCATTGGAAGAGGCATAGTTAACATATTTGGCTTATAATTTGTCTAGCCCAGGTAACAATTTTTGGTCTTTAATGCTGCACCTTCTGAAGTAACAACTTCATAGGAAATCCTGCAAATTCAGCCTTTTAAACTAAGTAACCACATGACCAGTGTTTATTTATTGTTTGGGAGTTCTTAGAGTAAGATGTGGTCTTGTGTCTTTTGTGTATTCAGTTCTGTATTCAATTGCTGCGGATACATGTGACATGTTGCTCAGTTTCCTCTCAGTCCTGATTCTCACAACTGCAGAATGCTCTCCAACCATCCACAGATGGCCTTGGCTCATGTTACACTGTTTTATCTTGTCTTTATACACACCACAAAGAATTACCGAGGCTCAAACAACTGCTGTACATCAATCAGACACTTTTATTTAGCAGGTCATTTTTCTGTCTACTGTACCATCCTGTGCTTATCTGAGGCCTTTCTGGCTGACCTCACACCTGCATATTTAGAGCCATTTCTGTGAGGTCTTGAACCCTAGCTGTACTTATTATGAGCTGGTCAAAAACTTGTGACAAAAGAATATTTTGAGTAGAGTTAACACGTTCATCTTTTGATGATGAGTGCTGGTAAGTGAGGTGTGGAGTGAGTACCGGCACATTCTGTTTTCAGTGTCCCTGTTGGCCCCTTATACAGGCACAAAAGACCAAGATTATTGAATTTAGAGGTCATTCTAGTTAAGGGCCTTGCAGCTATGCTAAAGGACATGGTTGAAACATAAGAGCCAGATGCATAGGAAAAGAGTATAAATAATACAATGCAAGTCAGCACTGACTTGCTCGAAGTTATACATTTAAACAGAAACAAAGAGTAAAAACAGAATGAAGAACGGGCTGGCAGCTAAATAAAAGCATTTTAAAAGGATCTGGAAGTTATAGGCCCTTGGCTGAAAATACATTAATTTTACTATATGTTTAATTTGCAAATAAATATGGCCCAGGAGTCTGTGAAAGGTTTTACCACTCAAGCCAGTTTCAGCTGGAGTCCTGTGTCTCCCCTTAAGCCTTTAATTTCAGAAGAAGTTGGGAAATAGTTGGTGAAGAGGAACCAAAATGAAAGCAACAAAACAAAACTTGAAAAATTAATCTCTGAGGAAATGACAGAAAAACTTGTATTTTCTTTCACAGCATGAAGAGGGACCTGCTAATTAAGGACGTAGAGATAATCTTCAAATATGTAAAAAATCTCTAAAGTGAATGGAAGGACCTGTTTTTTAATTTATGGTGGTATGATAGCCATGAAGTTGAAGAGATGATTCAGATTAGGCATGAAGAAAAATGCTCTCATGATGGGTAGGGAAGAAGTAGATGGAGAAGCTGTGAGTTCCATCTCTGGGGGTCTTTAGAAGAAGACAAAACAAGAATATTGCAAATATTCATTGGCCCTAGGACAGAATAGTGAACCAGAAGATCTCTTCAGACACCTCTGAGCCCGTGTTTGTTGTTGCCATTGAGATTCCCTCAACTTCTTTTAAAATGATCAGAGACAAGGGTGTTTGATTTCTCTCAGCTTACAAAAGTCCACACTTGTATCTAGTGCCACACTTTATCCAGGTCAGCGCTTTATGGCTTGAAAAGTGTCTTTTGATTGGATAAAAATTTGGTTCCTTGATTTAACTCAGATTAAATAGCACCATTTTTATTTCAGTATTTGTTTTAGGTTTGGGCCTGTTGGCCTGAGTATAGATTAAGAAGCTATAAATATATTTAATTTTTTTTAAAAAAATCTGTTCACAAATGTTCAGTTGAAAAAGAAAGGGCAGTTGGGGAGGAGGATTATAATTCTATTGGTGCCATTGTGCAAGTAACTATAAATGAGCAGTCAGCTGCAGTGGAAGGGAGCTTCTTGGATTCCTGTGTAAGCTGAAAATCCAGGCTGAGTGTTGTGTTCCCTGGCAGAAATGCAGTGCCTGCAGTGGAGCTGGGAAATCAACCTCTGGGGGCTCAGGTTACTTTTGATGCTCTGAGCAAGCAGCTCCTTTCCCACAGTGTCTCAGTGTGCAGGATGAACCAAGGAGACTCTTCTAAACTTAAAGAAATCCACAGATTATTTTAATGGTGGTGTTTCTATGTGAAGTGCTAAAATTCACAATAAATGGGGCATAATAGCTAACGACAGGCCATATTTTAAAAGGTATGGCTCCCTTGAGCCTTTTAGAAGTCCCTAAGTAATTGGGTGGCTAGCATAGTTCCTGATAAGAATTTGATCATTTAAATAATTTTTAGTTGCTAACAAAAAACGTCTAATTTTCTTTCAGTCATTTCTAGGAATAATACACCTATAGCAATTTTTACCACTTGAAAGTAAGTACGAGATTCATTACTGTGGAGAATAGATATTTCAAATTAAAAGAATTTTGTTTTTGTAAGATGGTATTTTCCATTGAAATGATAATTTTCTAGAAAATATCAGTCTATTCATTTACCACTCTTGAATGCTGGAAATGAGAGAGTACTCAGAATACAGCTTAAAAAAAGTTACATTCTTAATGTACATTATTTAAATGTACAGTAATTACAGGCTTAATACATATGAAATAAACAGTTCTGGTCTATACACACATTTTTTCATATTTTTTGTCTTGTAAGAACTGCTTAATATACAAAACTTATATTAACTGTTGCTTGAAATGGTAACTGTAAAAATTCTCACAGCACTTTTTTTTCCCCTCCCAGTCACAGGTGAACCATCATTCATCAAACAATGAAACTTATCAAGAAAGGTTGGCGCGATTAGAAGGTGATAAAGAGTCCCTCATCCTGCAGGTATGTCCAAAAGAGAGAAGAATTTTGTCTGCACAGTTGATATCCAGTGCCTAAAAGCTGAAGTGGCAGAGTATTTTCTGTTAAACAAATGTTAGCAGCTCGCCAAATGTAGCTGATATTTAACCAGGAATTAATTTGTAATCTGTATAATCCCTCTAAATGATTCCATGGTGGTAAGACCTGGTAGAGAAGAGTGTAACAGTAGTAAAAGTGTGGAGAGAGTGGCAAAGGGATTAAAAATAATTCTGTCCCAGGCTACTGCTGGGATAGTGGTTCTCATTCTAAGTTTGCTAGGTTGTGCCAATTTTCTAGGTTCTGTATGCCACAATTTTCTTAATGAACCAGAAGATCATTAAAAGGTAGATAGATGGAACTGGTATTTTTCCTGTTTATATGCCGTACCAAAATTGTTTACATCTTCTAAAAGCTTAAGGCAGAGGAAAACAAGGATAGAGAAAATCTGACAGTAAAATGCATGCCTAAGCTATTCCAGGTTCCTGTTTCTCAGTTTACCAAACTTTTTTCAAAAAGATCCCATGTCCCATGTAAGTTCTCCTCCTGGAGAAAACATATGTTGGACAACTTCAAAAAAATATTATTTTTCTGTGTATTTTTGCTGATACTAAACTGTACATTCCATGCTATTTAAAAACCTGAAGCTGCAGATAATTTAAATGGTCTTTGCATATCCTTTCCTTTCATGCTTTTAAATGCATATTATAAGCACCTCTATTTATATCAAAGTTGAAGTGTGTTTGGTAGGTGCTCTCCCTGCTTTCTGTCACAAGTTTCTGTAAACATGTCTTGTCCTGTATGTTCTGCTCACACTTGTGTTCATTTACTGAGCAGAAGCTTCACTGCTGTTGTTAAATAAACAATAATTGTTTTGAGACACAAGCTTTGGCTTGGTTGGATTTTTTTTTTCTCCATTACTGCTAAGCTAAATTGCTATTACCAAATTTTGGAAAAAAACTGACTGAAAAACAATCTTCTGGTTGGAATTTAAGTGTATGCGACAAATTCCCTTTACAACTGATATTTATTAGAACACCTTTTATTAATCAAGTGGCTGTTACCACTAAAAACTTGATTCCATTAGTAAAAGCAAGCAGCTTCTCGCACTGCCCATTCGTCTGTTGAATGCAGGAGCAGCTCATGAGTGGAGAGGCAATGAGGTGCCAAATCCAGGTGTTCCATCCAGAGCTGAGGGTGGGACTGGTGCACCTCTGAGGGTCTCCTTTGTTCCCCACCTTTTTGTGCAGTCCTGTGATCTGTGCATCAGCTTTTGTGGGTCTGACAGGCCCAGTGCTGATAGGTCCCTGCAGACTGTCCCAGGCTGATGCTCAGGATGTGCTGCTCTTCTCTTTGTCCTGCAGATTTGCAGGAACTATTTCTTCGTCCACACAGACAGGTACCCAGGGAAGTAGCCAGCCAAATGCACAAAACACAGGGGTTTATGACACGTTTTGGGACCTGCCTGGAGTTTTTCTCAGAAGGAATAGAGTAAAATCAGAACTAGAAAATGTCTCTCTTGCATTTTACTCCCATCATTTCCACCCCCCCATCAAACCCCAAGGCTTAGTCAATATTTATGCATTTTCCTTTCCCACTGTGCAGTGTTGCTGTGGAACTGCAACAACCCCAGGCAAATAAGATAGACTAAAACCTCAGTCTGGAAGGTGAGCATCAACAACAACAAAGCTGCCAAGGTCGAGCTGGGTTTAGGACCTGGTTTACACCAGGTCTTCTGTCCAGGCAGTCAAATATGAGGAGCACGGGCAAGTCGCAAGCTGAGGTTTCATGGCCTGAGGGACTCTGCTGGTGCAAACCTGGATGTTGGGCTTGACCTTTGGCAGGAAGGATGAGAAGAGAAAGGGAAACAGAGCACCTTTGTTCTGTGGCTTGTGCTGAATTGCACCAGGGACTGTCCCATAGCTGTGATCTGGAGGGAATAAGAGGCTGGGAGCCCTCCAGCCTGGCCTCAGACTTTTAAACCTTTCTAACACTCCATTTTTTGCTAAATGCTCAATGCTCCTCACTTCCACAGAAAATATGTTACCTGCAGGCTGAGTCTTGCAGGTGTTGCACTCCTAAGGCAAGATGGAATTGCCAGTTTAGCATAAACTGGGATTTTGTTCTGGGTGCAGCCTACAGGTTTCTTGAAGAGCCTGGCAGATGTGATCCTGGAGAGAGGGGAAAATATGAGCTCCAAGTGGCTGGTGTTCCTCTCAGGCCAGCTGCTGGAACACCCAACATATGCTTCCAAAGCTGCTAAGCTTTCACTAAATTCCTTTGCAGGTCACATTTAACATCCAGAGTTTTCTTTCCATGTTGCAATGGTATTTAAACCTAACCTGAAGCTCTAAATAAAGCTGGTTTTCTTTCTCTGGAACTTGCATCACGCTGAAGCAGAGAATTCAGTTTGTCTCTTCATGCCTTCTGACCTCACATGGGGATTTTTGTGTATCATCCCTCATTTAATGGGAACAAAACAAAGCAGGCAAGCAACAGATTTACTTGCAGGGAGTTCTCCAGCTTGGATGTGTCCCCCTGCCATCTGCCTCCACCCACTCCTTCCCAACACCTCTCATCCTGAGTTCAGCTGTACTCTAAGCTACAGACAACAACTTTAATGGAAAAAAAATAGTCTTTTCTTTCTTTTTTCTGTGATTTTTCCCAGGCATGCTTGGCATTGTGTCAGCAGGTAAAAGAAAGACAGACATCTCCCTTTGCAGCTTCCCTGAAGTGAATTCAGTTGTTCATTGGGTTTTAGGCATGCTGTGTAGTGGATATATCTTAAAAGTTTCACTTCCACATACTGTACATTTTTATTTTGTTGTATTAATAAAGGTGTTGCAGGGTCGGATGTGAGAGCATATATAAGTTTTTATTAACGCATTTTCTTCAAAATTAAGTTTAAACACCTTAGGCTCCTTTGTTTTAGATAATATTTTTCTACAATAATCAAGGCTTTTTTTATAAATAAATAGTCACAATGAATATACAGAGTGTATAGTCTCCTTAACGTAAGAATTATCACTGGGGTTTTTCCATATCTTTCTAACATTAGCCTGGGTGCAGTTTTTTCTGCTTTGCAAGATTTGGGTTCAGCTACTGGGCTTTTTTTATAGCACACTAACTTCTCTCTACCACCATTCCCACAGTTCTTTACCAGGATTGCTTATTGTTTCTTTTCCTGGGGTTCATTGTCTGTATCTCCCTGCTTTTGCTTTCATGTTTTGGCTTGCCAAAGCCTGGCATTCTTTGTTGGAATAGAACTTTGCCACAGCTAAAACTTGCCTTTCACTCATTGCATTCTTTATAGCTTCAGAACTCTTTATTGATAGGTAATCTATCAATAAAGTTTTGTTCTCGTAAGAAGTAAAGAAATTGGTTGGGTTGGGAATGAACAGTTTTCCCACTTGTCTGTTTTAAGGAGTGAAATGCCAGCAGAAGCCGAAATGGCGTTGCACGCTCCAAAACCACATGAAACATTTCCAGTATCCTCTGTTCTTGTTTGCTCCTTTCTGATTTTCCAGACCTTTGCATGAAGGGACCCAGGCTACCTATAGGTAGCATTCCACCTCTCCTTGAAATGCCCTTTCTTTTTTATATCAAAACAAAACAGTTGCAGGGGAGGGGAGATGAGAGGGCGGGGTTGGAGTGAAATAGAGGTAAGGCTGCAAAACTTCTCTCTTGGTAGAGCAGGTTGCTGCAGTGCACAAGAATATTAAAGCATTGAGGGCTTTAAAAGGGACCTTTTTGTCAAAACGTGCTTTTGGATGTTATATGCATAAGGTAATTGAAACTTATTTACAGTCAGTTCAGTAGCACTGTGCTTCTCCTCTCAAATTACAGGTGAGTGTTCTCACAGACCAGGTGGAAGCTCAAGGAGAGAAAATCCGGGACTTAGAAATCTGTCTTGAGGGGCATCAGTTGAAGCTGAATGCTACAGAAGAAATGCTCCAACAGGTAAAAATCTGGATTGCAGACCTTCTCCGGAGGTGGGGTGAGCATACATGGTCAGCTTGTCTGTATGTGTGACTGCTTTTGGCAACAGGATAAAACAGGGAAGAAAAAAAACCGCTTCTTTTATTGTTCTCCTCCTGCTTTGCACTTCCACCCCCACCCCCCCCCAATAAATGTTTCTTTGTTTTCCTGTTGCAGAAACGTTTTACTGGCTGGTTGCATAATCCTGTACGTGGCAGCATGTAAAATGAAACTATTGTGCCTTATTTGAACTGTGCTTATTTGGACATGGCTGAGTAACTGGTTAGACAGGTTTAATGTATCTTATACATGTAGGAGTTATAGAATTAAAAGGTTTTATTTAAATGTCTTCTGTTTTCCTATGGCTTTGAAGTTGAACAAGCAGCAATTTGGAATGAATTACTGTGTCAAGTTCTGTTCTATAACCATTTTTGCTTAACTTTGGAGCTTTCCCCTTACTTTGAGATGAGAAAATCAGTATATTAAGACATTTTTTATTTATTTGAATCAACAGTTTCAGGCTATGTGATTTAATTTTTGCTCTTTAATGCTCTGTGTTGAGGGAGTAGAGCAAATGATAAATTAAATACCTTACAGAACTTGCAGGTCTGTTGGTGCCAAAGTTCTTTCCCTGTACAATTTTCTGTTGTTACAAATGCAAATTATCTGTAATTTGCTAATTTGCTAATGCAGTACATAGATACTAAAAATAAATTTGAAACTGTAAATAAACCTCAAAAATCTATGCCATACATTTTTAGGATAGATACTGTTCTCTATGAGCTTAGTTTTTCTCCCCAGACAAATATTTTGTGTTATAAAGTTGCTATTTTATGCCATGCGGGATACACAAGCCTTTCATGAACTGATCTTAGCTTTAAATGAAGATAAGGATCCTTGTGTATGTGTATGTAAACAGCAGCAGTTTCTATAAGATAAAATTGTATCCTAAACATTTTAAATTCTAATTCTCAGAGGTTCTTGAAAAAACCTTCCATCTCACACAGTCCAAAATGCTTCCAGCTGGGCAAGGTTGTATTCTGAGGGGACAGCTTTAAAAATGCAAACTGTGAGTGCATGCAGTTTTCCAGTGAGATCTGAAGTGAAACTCAAAGAACATATTTTATGTTCATTTCATAACATGATTATTTAAGTTGTGAAAATATGTTTTCAGGCTCCAGGAAGGCATTCCCGACAGAGTGCAGAAGCTCCCCATTCCAGTCTAGAGCTAGATCATTGCTCTGTGACTTCTGCTAAAATTGCTTATTCTTTCTCTGACTTAAAATGTTTTGCCCAGATAGCCTTCTGAGGAACAGTGAACTTAAAGCCATATTTACCAGAACACTGAGGCATCTGAAATTAGAATATAATGTTGCAGGAACATTGCCATTTCAGTGAAAATATTTGCATCTGCTTGTCTGGCCTTAGGCACATGCACAAATTGCTTACAAAGCTGATCCTAAAGTGATAAACTGCAAAAGGCTGTACCAAAGCTAAAGAAGTCAGAGAATCTCCAGATATGTCTAAAATAAGCCTTAAATCTAAATTTTGGGATAACTTTGAGCAGCTGTAGTTGTTGTTTCTCCCAGTAGACAGTGGGATTTGGGAAACCCAACTCAGATCTCTCAGCAGTCAGAGAAGTTGTACATTTATTGTCTCAGCAGAGGATCTTATTTAATATCCTTTATTTTGAAGGTTCTCTTCTCCATTCACTTCTCCGTTCCATCTTTTGTTGAAGAGATTATCCTCTGTGGGGGATGAGTTGAGATTTGGGCAGAAGAGAATGACCTGATCATGTGGTGATCATGACATTCATGTCAGATATGTGGCCAGTGGACGTTTCTGCAGGTGATTTGTCAAAAGTAGAGTATGAGTGGTTTCAGGGGTTTCAATAGATGAATCAGTCAGGTTTTGGGGAGATTTGGGTTCAGATCTTCTCAGCCAGCAGCTGCTGCTGGTGTCCTGCTTTTCAGAATGCCTCCTGTTACCCTCTTGAGAGGCGGTGTAGTCTAACTTCAGATTTATTTCATGGTTCTGCTTCCTTATTTACAATATATTTGAACTCCACTGATTTTTTTCCTTTGTGAACTTAAGTCAGATGCTTCCTCAAAGTGGAAAATGGAACAATAAAGATAAAGCCCTGTCTTTTTAATTTCAAGAACTACGAGAAGAGTGATTCATAATTAATTCTGTGCAAAAAAATGCTTCAATAAAAAAAAATTATGAACTTTAAGATAACCTAATGATGGCATCTGGAAGTTCCACAGCAGAAAGGGTATCTAATGCCATCCTGCAAAGTAGTTTTTGCTGAATCTGTGCTAGCAGAGACTTGTCAGGGTGGAGTTACTGGCAAGAAATCCTTCTGGCTTATGATTTATGCACCGTTGTTTTGAACCCTGCTACAAAGTGATCATGGAACCACTTCTGAAACAGCAGCTGAAATAAAAGTTATACAAATATCATAAAGTGGCTGTTCAGCATTTTGGGGTGGGCATCTTGAATGTGGAGTAGCAGCAACAGAGGAGAAGGGAGGAAAGATTCTCCTTTCATCCTTCTCCCTCCTCCTGACTATGTTGCTTCTGCGGCTGATTTGAGCCTGTCATGCTCAGCAACCTTCTCCTCCATGACTGGGAGAAAACTGACCGGGGGTTTAGAAGGAAGGGGCTGTTTTTGTGATGGCTGAGTCAAACAGCTCACAGGAAAGGTCAAGGTGTGGCAGAAGGGCCATGGAGAGATGTGCTTTGACCTCACTGTTTATGGAAGCAGAGCCAAGGAAAATCCAGCTGAGCAGCACTTGAGCAAGGAGAGGATCCTGTGTGAGAGATGCAGAGATGCCCTGGTGTGCAAAGATAATGTGATGCTTAGGGCATCAAACCAAATATTTTACTTTTGTAAGGACACTTTATCCACCACAGGTTGTAATGAAGAAAAGTATTTTTCCACATTGGAGGTGTCTGGGTTTTCTTCCTTCAAGGAAATGAAACAGGCCTTTTCAAAACTCATGAAAGTCAATGGCAAAACTTTAATTCAGGTTTGGGCCAAGAAACAAGGTCATCCTTCACAGAAAATGGTAACAGAAAATGTTCTGGAACATGGCTGGCAGCAAGGCACAAGTTTAATTTCATGGAATTACCTTCCAGTGGGATGTCTGCTGCTACTGAATGTGTGAAGGATATGGAAAGGCTTGCCTGTGTGAATAGCTACTTGCCTTTCCCCTTGGCACATTGCAACGGTGATGTCTAGAAGTAAAATTTAAAACAAACATCCTAGAATTATCCTAGGAAAACAATTTATGCTGTGACAGCCCATTTCCAGTATATCAGCTGCTTTAAATTGTAAAGTTATAGCCAATTTGAGAGAGCAATGATGTGTATGTGACTTTGTATTACTAAGTACTTTTTCCAGTCAATTTTAAGAAAGAATTTTTTTTTTTTTATTTTATTTTCTTTCTTTTTTTTTTTGTTTTTTTTAAGAAGAGAGAGGGCCTTGGGGAAATCTCCTCTCAACATGATGTAGAGTTGGAAACAGAAGTAGTTTTTGCTCTATAAAGTTGCCTAAACTGCCCTATAACAGAGAGTACCAGCCATGCCTGATGTAAACACCTGTGGAATCTGACAGCTGTGTCATGTCCATCTGAAAAGTGAACTTCTACACACACAGATTTCACCTCCACAGTGCCTTTGTGTGCATTTCTTGGTAATTGTCATGAGTAAATCTAGTTCATTGCCTCTTTGCTATTCCAGAGCTGTATTTTATTTGTTTAACAGATAGCAATTTCCATTGGAGCTCTCTGGAATAAGGACAGCAGTTTGCTTAACCAAGGACAATTCTGGTCTGGGTGGCAGAGTCTTTCCTGTACCTGAGCTGAACCAAATCCTAGATGTGGTCTAAACGTGTCCTTTTGACTTCCAAATAATTCCTGATGCAATCTAGGGGACTCTTATTGGAGAGTTTTGTTGTGTGAACACGACTGTGTCTTCAATCCAGTGAATTCTTTTGAAAAGCACAAAGGACTTGGTTTTAGGATTCTTTGTGCCTTATAAAAAAATACACATAAAACCTGAAAAGTTTGGGTGTAAACAGGAGTAGATCTCTGTTCTCATGTCAGTTTATGGCCCACTTCTGTCTGGGTGCAAGGGCCAGAGGAAGGTGTGCCAGACAGTGGAGAACCTTTTTAAAAACTGGATTAAAAGTATGCAGGGAGGAGCTGTATCAGAGTAGGAACTTGAAGCCAGGACTGTTCAGTGTGTACCTGCTCTGGTTTTGCAGCTGTCTCATGCTCAGGGGAGCCAGAACCCTGCCTTGGTTGCAGGGTATAAATCTGGTGTGTATCTGTTTGCTCCTCAGCAACTTTGCTGGCTGGGAAAGACCATTCCTTCAACTTTCAGTTGCCTGAGTTATCTGATCTTAGATGAATTTCAGCACTTGTTTATAGCATGCAGGAACTTCTTGCCAGCAGCTGGCTTAGTGTTTCAGATTTTGAAGTGTGCTCTGTGCTGCTCTGGTTGAGCTCTGAGCTTTTCAGAGCGTGCTCTCAAGCTGTGCAGCTTTGTGTCTCCAGGTGAGCACTCCACTTTGCTCTTTTGGAGTTAACGTGGGCAGGAATCTGCTCCTCAGGCAGATCCAAGGGCTGGTCAAGTTGGCAGGGCTATGGGAAGCTCTGTCCTTTCCCTGCCTTAACCATATAATGGGCAAATGTTGAATTGGAGGGCTGTAATTCCCTGCCTGCTACTGCCTTGCACCATTTCATGGTGATTGGACACGTACATCACCCTCAGCTGCGCTTCCAGCTAAGCAAATATCTTATTTCTGCCACAGCTGACACACAGCTCTTGAGAAGTGCAGCCCTCATTGGGGGGGGAGGGGGCTTCTGGCTCCATTTTTCTTCCCAGGTAGGTAGCTTGGTCTGTCTGTCTGTCTCAAGGTTTTTAATAAGGGTGAAAAGTAAGGAATTTTTCAAATGTTGTATTTTGTACTGTGCACAAGTGCAAAGTGGAATCTTTGGGGTTTTTTTTCCCCTCCTCACTTGACTAAAATCTTATTTATGGTTTCTCAACATGGCGTGATTGTTTCCTCTGTTTTGTGGAGAGCTAAATATCCTGGAATTTTCTGTGCTTGCAGCTGAGAGCCTAAAAAATTACAGTGTCTTCTTTTCAAGCTATTTTGGTCATGTTATGTTTTATAAACTGTTTTATAAGAATTGTGTGTTTCCAAGACAACTAAATGTGAGAGTGAGATATACAGCAGCTTCATTGGGAATATTGGAAAGGTTGATTAAGTACTTTAGAAATATACAGTGTGAGTTTTTAAAAGTGCGTTGTGTTTGGAAATAGTTTGCTACTCTTTGATCCGTCTGGTACACGTATATCACCACTTCTGCATGCCTCCTCAATTTTTAAAGTTAAAAGTTGAGTTTAGAAAAAGATCTTTAAGAAGGAAAATTACACTTACATAGTATAATGTATAGTACATTTTAAAACTAAACACAAATATCTTGTTTCTAAAGAAGACTCCCTAGGATATGTTCTATATCTCTTCTATTTTCCAGCTAAGATCCTCCTAAAGCTGCTGCAGCCTAAATTACCATTTTGCCTGTCTTGTGTTATCTTTATTTTTTGCTTTCAAACCAATAACATAAATTTTTATTTTCTTTTCCTACAATTGCACATTTATTCTGGCCAAATTCAAGTTGCATCATACCGCTGAAATACACTATAATTTCTCTGTAACAAAATGGTTCACATTCTTAATGAGCTGTTCACTGTGAGCATCTGCTTGAAGATGAAAATAATTGCTTCCAGATGTTCCCATTTCAAGAGGAGACATTTACTTTAAACGGCACTTGCTTTCAAAGCACAAGTTAGGTCCTCTGGATGCAAGAGCAATTGTCAGCTGTTTTAAATCACTGGAGCTCCATTGAAAACAAACTAGGGATAGTTAGCTGCTTTGCCTATTTTAAGTCACGAGATTTATTCCAGTTTACTCCAGCTGAGAATCTGGTTCCCCAGCTTCAGAGCAAATTGTAAAATTGTGTTTGAGCTGATTAAAAGCAAAGCAAACTCAAGCAGCTGCCTTTGATCTTGCTTGGACCAGGTAGTGCCACCACAGAGCTCCTGAACTTGGGATGAGAGAAGTGAGTGTGGATTGCTCTCCACTGCATAACTAAGGATAATTTAGGGGTCTGTAGGAAAAATAGGAAGTAATGCCAGATGGTGCACTCAAAGGATAGATCTTTTGTTTAAAATCCCTAGAGGGATGCTGCAGCTCCTTGCCTTATTAAGAAATATTCCTCCCATATCATGGAACACCATGTCAGTGTCCAAAAAATTTCTAAATGTTGTTTTAGCTCAAGAGTGGATAGAGTCTGTCTATGGGGCCAGAGTTTCCTCATCCTGCTCTTCTTTCTGATGTTCAGTGGCTTTATTTCATATCAAAGTCCCCATTTTTAACTCTGTTTTAACCTGCAGGAGTCTGCTGTCTTAACAGCTGTGCAGAGCCTGTTCCAGTCTGGACTGGGATGTGCCCCTGAAACTCCTGCAAATTTGTGTTTTTCTAGAAGACAGAGGAGTTATTTGTAATTATAATTGTAATTTGTAATCCCCTGTGTAGAAAGCGGCTCCTCCTGGGATTTCATTAAGTGACTGCCTCTTTATAATTAAAAAAAGTCCATGCAATATCTTTTCCTGATTAGGGCTTGATTTATTTCATTCAGAGAAGACAAAAAAAGAAAAGCCAAAACCACGAGGCTACATGTTTGTTTATTTTCCCATCCATCCACAAATATCATTGCCAATGTCAGCAGGAATGGGCATGGCATTGAGAATAGTGGGTGGCTTTGATAATTGGTGTTGCAATGCAGATGCAAGTTTAGCACTATTTTTAATTTGTGCAATATTCCCCACCAGACTAAAATTACTTATATGTAGAGCAGATTTTGAAATGAACTTTGACTCTGTAATCTTTGAAATAACCTTTGTGGGTTCTCCAAACCCACAATGATCTTCTACAATGTACTGTGCAGTTTGGGGCTGGGGAAGAGAAAAGGCTGCTGGATATGGTGATTTCTGATCCCTCAATAACATCAGCATAGATTAACTGTGACAACTTCAGTTCAGTCACTGCCATGTAACTCAAAGCACAGTCTACTGTGATTCCTCAGTGGATTCATATGATCAACACACTAATGGGATTTGTTAATTATCAAAAAATCTTTTAACCATTTGGAAGCCTACATTCTTTCATTAAAAATCGATTTGGTGCTTGGAAAATGAAATATGAAATTTTCAGTAAAGCTTAAACTCCTGGTGGGACTTTTTTATTTTTGAAAACAGAGGTGATAGAGGCATTTGATGTATGCAATATACTCTGTTAAATTTTGGGTGGTTTCTTGCCTTGGCTTTCCTGAAAAATGAAACATTCAGGGAAGGTGTGAATGTTGACCCTTCTCCAAACACACTGATATGACTCCATCCAAAGCTTGTGTACTCTGCAATCTGCAAAACAAACTTGGGGCAAGCAAAAGCCATGAGCAGTTATTTCTCCTTTACAGTGTTTCTTACTTTAGACACTGCCTTTTAGACTCCAGGTGGGACCTTTCTTTCATTGCAGTTCCCTCCACACTGCTCAGCCCTCAAAAGCCATCAGGTGCTACATGGTGTAAGTTACTATTTATTGATGTAGAGGTGTTGCTTGCCTCTGCTACTCAGTTTGGGTTAAGGTGCTCATTCTGCAATACATCCTTTCCTTCATAACACGTGACAAGAAGGTCTACAAGGTAATCCTAAAGCATAACTTTGGCTGATGAGTGTTTTAGGAAGACGCCAGCTCACTTGTAACGTGCCATAATGGAGGTTTGGGTTTGTTCAGCCTCATTATTGTTTTTGATCTCATGTCTAGCCCAGGGATTAACTTTGCCACATATTTTCTTGAAAGAAGGAGTGGGACACAGTGGTTTGGTGATTAACACAGAACATTTAGATGAAAATAACTGCAGCACTTGAGAAACACACTGAGGTTCAAACTGAGGGTTTAATATGGGCCTGCCAATAAAACACATGGCAGTCTGTCAGTGCTCACATAAATAACTGGGGAAATCATTCTGCTTTGCTTTCAGGAGCTGCTAAGTCGCACATCACTCGAGACTCAGAAATTAGATCTGATGGCTGAAGTTTCAGACCTGAAGATTAAGCTGGTTGGTATGGAAAAGGAGCAGAGTGAATATGAAGAGAAACAGTACAAAGCTGAGGTGAGTCGCTTTCATTAGTCATTTTAATTTTTTTCCATGTCTGTGGTGTGTTGTTACACACCTGAGCTTTTGGGCTGAAATCAGCAGGGATTGGGATTTCCCATGCCTGCTGCACAGCCCGTATCACTGACCCTATGAATTCAGGATTATGCATTTTCGGGATGCGGTTTCTTTTCCTCTCTCTCATTATACTTCAGAGGTTGCTGTTTGGCTTTCATCAAGGCAGAGTCCCTTCCAGAAACATTTATTGCAGTGGGTGTTCACTTAACCCTTTCCTTTCCCTGGTAGCTGTGCTGACATGTCTTTGCCAGGCTTTCCAGAACTCTTCCCTCATTTTTGTGGCAGAAAAGACTGTCAGCTCAGTAGTGTCAGGGAAGCCACAAGCACTGAGATCGGGGATTCTAATGTATTTGTGGCACTTGGGAGGGCATTTGCCTCAAATGTGTCTTTCCCCTTGTGGCTACATAATAAATTGTACAAAAAAAATATCATGGGCTGGAGGCAACTTCAGCCCTTACTCCCTTTCAGATGTGGAGAGCTCTGGACATCAAAGGAGCTTTGTGTTTTGCTGTATTGGTTAAGAAAGAGAGTATGAAACAGAGAATTCATCTGAGCAACATCCACATCATGGTGGTGAGCAGCAGGTGGGAGCTGGGAAGGAAAGCAGTCATGGAAGAGAGAAATTCATGCAAATGTGTTTCTCTACTCAGTGGTCGGGTAAGGGGACCAGCTAGCAGGAGAGGACTGCCTGGAAAGGGAGGATTGCTGAGTCTGAGATTTATACATTGCTGACTGGGAAAAAAATAAAACACCCAAACTTTGTTCCATATTGACTTAGGAGGATTTGAAATCCAGGCAGCATTAGGAACTGTTTGCTCTCCATAACTCTGCTAGTGGAATAGGTGATAACTTGATAACTATGCATCAGTACTTTACCTGCAGTGACATAGCTCGTTTGGGGTGTGTTTGCTTTCAACTTATTTATTCTCTGAAGCTTTCTTTAGAGATTCAAAGATAACATAAAGAGAGCAATTTCTGGTAGAGCTTGCAAGCCAGAGAGGCACCAGCTGCTGTTTTTACCACCTGTGGCCCTTCTCATGCTCTTTCAGACATAATTACCAGTGCCTTGTGTACAGAGGGGGCCTGAGCACTCTCAAGCTACCTGAAAATCTGAGCAGGTCTGAGCAGCACCTGATAGCTACAGATGGCAGCCTGCTCCCAGTGCCTCCCATGAGTTAGGAATACAGGGCTGAGGTTGCCTAAATTATTGCAGGGCCAGCCTGGCTCTTGGAAAGCAGCAAAGATTTTGGGTGCATTTTTATGGACGGGATTTTTGAGTGCCTGGGAGGTCTTGTCCTGTGAGCTGTGCAATTCTGCTCCTGCTGCAGTGAGGTGTGTGCCCCCTTGGGTGGGAAAGTTGAGCTTTAGCAGCCTGGATGCCTTGGTGGTGGTGCAAAGTGATAGGACACTTTCCTGCTGAGATGGAAAAAAGGATTCTAATCTGATGGAAAAGTTGAGAATCCTTGTGTTGAGTGTGGGCTGAATTATTTACTACCCCAAAGTGTGATTAGGTTTCTGGCATGTTGAAAGTTGCAAACCTTTGTGTGTGCAAAGTAAGGAAAGGTGTGGGAAACAAACAGCATTTTTGGTTTGCTTGTTGAGTTATTTGTGTATTTATTTCAGATTCTCCTGAATAAGCATTAATCCCATTTATCATGAGTTGCTTTCAGTCAAATTAGTTGCTTAGTTGAATTCTAATGCTTTAACCCTATTTTTGCTCCTTTTCCTGTAAATTATACTAATTTTTCAATACAGACATGATTTCAAACATCAGAATGAAATTTATTCATGTTCTTTACATTATTAGATTGCAGCTGCTTAAATTTGGTAATATTTTGACTGTTTTCCTGAACTCTTTGCCTCCACTACCCAACTACATCTTTCTAATGAAGAAACCACTTTGACAGAAACAAAGAGTCTACCTGTAGTTTGCTCTTGATTTTGGCATTCGGTAGTTAAATCATTTTAAATAGCTTTTTCAGATACTTCATGGCTGACCCTGCTATTTCTAAATATAATAATGGGGCTTTAAAAGTTTTAAATTAAATGTGGCATTGCAGGATCATTCAGCTGAAGCATGTTTTCTCTCTAATTCTAATTTTGTGTCGGCTTATTTCACAGCAGCTGTTTCCAGTCACTTAGAATTTATCTATAGAATTATTTTTCTGGTTGGGCCAGGAGGAAAGAAAGCAAATTAAGAGATTCTTCTAAATGTGTGTGAGTTTTAATGTGTAAGATTGGTTTCACTTTATCTTGTGCAGCTGTCATTTAGGTTTGGTTTTAGTGAGCAGCAAAGAGTTCATCAAGCATCTCTAACCTCCTCTCACAGGTATTGATTTCACACTGAATGCCACTTGTCTCTGGCCCTTCAAAAGTACATACTAAATATAAAGTGCCATTTATTTATATATATTACAGATGGGCCAGGAGAATAGCTGCTTGTACATGGACTGTCTCACTCCTGGCTTTGTCACTTTAATTCCCTTTCTGAGGAACAAAATCCTGCTTTTGACAGAGTAATGCTATGAAGGTTTCTGGATTCTCCCCTGAAGTTGTGTGGCTTTTCTCTTACCTGAGAAGCCTCAGAAATTTTGAAAATGTGTTTTTCTTAATGTAGCAAGGTATGAGGAAGCAGCATTGTGATAAGATTTATGGCTGCCCAGATGTCTGCTCTACCTGAACATGGACAAAAGAGACTTTCTGTCTGCCCTGCTTCTTCTTTTGTAGCATGGTATAAGTTTGTGGGTTTGGCTATAAGCTGCTGGCAAGTATTTTGTGGCTCTTGCAGCTTCTGAATAAAATATCTAGTGCAAAGCTACTTGCAATTCCAAAGAAACCTGAGTCAGTGAGGCACTGACTCCCTCTGGGGAGTCTGGTGTGCTGCCTCACCTGAATCAAGGTGTTGTAGTTAGTGTTAATGAATGTTCATGCTGGGAAAGAACCTCAAAAAGGCCTGTTCTACCTTGAAACTGGAAACAATGGCAAAGTCACCAGCTGGAGTTCCCCTGGGATAAGGGTTTCTATTGTAAATCAAAGGCGACTCCGTCGAAGGGGAGAGAATGATGAGGAAGACTCTGTGGATATTAGAAGGTTAATTAATTACTTTATTATACTATTCTATATACATTTTATCTAAACTGAATCTGTTAAGCATTCACTGTGTGCACAACTGCTCACACTGTGCTGAATCTTGTGGCTGTCTACTGACACACACACACACAGTTGGCCCTGAGGAAATGAAACACCTTCACTTTGGATAAACAATCTCTAGATTGCATTCTACTTTGGTACAACACAGGTACAGTAAGTGATAAGAATTGTGTTTTCTCCTTCTCTGAAGTTCAGAGAATGTGAATCTCAGAAATCTTTGGGAAGAATTGTGCCTTGTTTTTCTCTGTGAAGAGAAATGTGGCAACAGGTTTCTGCCATCTCTGTGCTGTCAGGTTGGCCCTGTGGGATCTGTGGATGCTTCCCCTTTCCCTTTTTTAATGCTAAGGCAAAAGAGAGAATTGCAAGGCAGCAGCAGAAGTGTTTCTGGATGCCCCCATGGAGCCACAAGCAGAGCAGCTGCCAGTTTATGTTCATAAATCTAAGCATCCTGTTGGAGCTGCCCCTCTCCATCCAGAGCCTGGTGTGGGCTGACAGAGCTCTTGCCAAAGAGGGGCACAGACCAAGCCTTGGTGCTAAAAGAAAGTGAGGGAGATGGATTTGTGTGTCCTGCCAGTCCCCATCCCCAGCTGCTGCTGCTCTGGGAGGTACCTGATTGTGGAGAGGATGGTTAAAAAAAAAAAACAAACCAAACAAACCTAATCCTCAAATATGTCCATTAAAGGTTTGCTGGGTGAAAGAGGATAAGCATCAGATATTGTGATCCTGATTGAGCATAATATGTATAAAGGAAAATGTATGCAATGGCTTTTCTGAATTTCATCTTAAACAGTGAGCTAGGAAATACTCAAATGTGTGGAACTCTTTTGTATGAGTTAGGTGAATCTTTGTGAATGTTTAAAGTTGACTGTGGATGCTGTTACTGCCCTGTCCTTGCTGTTCCCTAGCTCTGACTCCTTATTTTACTGCAGAGTTGAGGTTACAGGAGAATTGTTGGCAACTCTAATGAAGAAAATAATAAAAAATTATTTGCCACATCATCTGTTGTTCTGTCCAACAAAATCTTTTTCTCTCCTTTGAAAGATGCATTAAGCTCCTCAAATTTGTTCCACCTGAGAAGATTGAGAAACCACAAAACTTATGTTATTAGTGTCCATGAAAGCTAAGAGAAAGGCACTTCAGACTCATGAAACCTGAAAAAATACTCAGAGCTATTTGCTACACAGTTGGGGAATTTAGGTGAAATATCATATAGATTTTTATACTTGACTTTGGTTTGCTTTCTGAGCTGGATTTTTTGGTGTGTGTGTCACTGATACACACAAATCTAAGAAGCTGACCAGCAAACTGGGGCACTTCCAAATAATTGCTTTTTCTTCTGTGTTGTGCTCCTGATTTCTCCTGCATCTGTTGCTTAACTCCTCCTCCACCTCAAGATCCTGCCCAGATACAGAGAGAGGTAATGGAGTTTTTTCTGCCTCGTGCTAGACCTGGAAACAGAATTACTTTGCTGGTGAATTCTGTGTATAAATTATGAAAGAGCAGGGTATGGCCCCAGCTGAGAAGTTTGCACTTTCTTCCTACTGGATGATTTGGAAGGGTAAATGAATGGAATCAAGTCCCATTTCAGCAGAAGTGTTCCTCTGAGCCAGCATATTAAAATATGTTCCAAATGATCATGACTGTGAAACTTTCATGATCACATGACTGTGAAACTTTCCAAAAAAAGTTTCTGATCTTAACTTCAGAGTCAGAATCATGAATTAGTCTGGAATGTAGATTCTGCTCCATGTAAACTGTGGCTTTGTGCAATATTCCAGGTTTATACTCATTGACATCTACTTTATCAGAAAGGAAACACATAATCTGTCTTTTTTTAGTTTGCCTTTGATGTTCTTTGTCCTGCAACTGTAGAAACATATTCTTTGCATCATTTTTTTTCTCACCTGTATTTTTTTTTTGTCTTTGTTTTCTCCCTTTCCTCCCGTGTTTTCAGTCAGTAGTGAACCTGATCAGTGACCTACAGGAGCAGATGCGTAGACTGCAGCTGGAAATTAATAGTAGGATCCAAGAAAGAAAGTCTCAAGATAGGAAAGCAGACTTGACCCCTAATGGTCCTCAATCTGGTGCAAGATCAGTAGAGCCCCTGGGCCAGAAGAATTGCTCTCGGTGTGAAGTACGAGAAGCTTCCCTTGGCAGAAGCCTCTGTTTCGCCTGTTCTCCCTCTTGCAGAAACTAAATTCCACTAACCAGAGCTGCCTTGGGAATGTTTTGGCATTAATCTTTGTGGCTTTCATTAGCAAAGAATGAGACTGCCATAAAAAATGATGAGGGAAAAAAAAAATCTTACCCCAGACTCTCCGCCCCAATTACTGGGACAAATTTGGTCACCATTGATGGCTGTCTTCTAAAGCACAGAAATCTGTAAAACCCAATCACCCCTTTCAGATTTTTCACAGTTTCCATTTCACTTGTAAGTCTGCAGTGCTGGTGTTTTTGGATTTAGGGGTTGAGATTTGTCTGATTTTGTGAAGCATGCTGGCATGCTGGCATGGTTTGTAGTTTGCTGCTTTTCCTCATGATGATGCCACCCCAGCTGTGCTTGATGCTGTGGCCTAACCAGTCCTCTGAACACAGATTATTAATTCCTGGATATCTTAAAAGCTTAACACAAGTATCAAATAATCTCAGCTAAGACTCTCTGACATGTACTCTTTCTTTTTCTGATTAAAGGAGCCATAATAAAAATAATCTGCTGGTACTTTTAAAATACCAAATCTATCATGGTTTTGTTTATTCCCTGCCATTAGCAGGTACCAGAATTTACATAACAGATCCTGTTTGTATTTGATGAAAAATGTGTCACATGGCAAAACAAAAGTTACTTTGCATAAACGGCTTCATATCACTGATGGTGGAATGATACTGGTATGCCTAGAAAAAAGCATTTTAATACTTGATTTCAAATCAGGTCGTTGCCACATTTCTTTGGTTAAAATTTGCATGCCCTGAACTCATAAGTAATCTTCTTGTATTGTGAGGGAGTTTTCCAGTAATTTCTCTCATAGGTTTATATTATAAAAATAACTATTCTGTGTGTTACACATATTTTGAAAATAGTGCTGATGTTTCTGGGCTTGTTTTTGTGCAGAGCTGCTTAATGGACTATTAGAACTACAGGTTTTAGTTTGGAGAAATAATCTGAGTGAAATCTAGGAGTCATTCCAAATAAATCTTAATGTAATCCAAGATTTTATTGTGGTGCTTAATGTATGTACTGCACAGGAGTCCAAAATTGGGTTACTCCTCCAAACTGTTCCTTTCTTCAGTTCATTTTAAGACTTTTTTTGTCTTGTTAGAGCTCCATCAAGGTTCTAATAATATTGTCCTTTAGAATGAGTAAAATACAATTCTATCAAGGAATGGGAAAAGGGACATTTAAGGGACAGCTTCTTAGAGCAGGTCACAGTTTTTAGTGTGGCAGTTCAACGTTGAATACTGTGTGGTTCATGCATGATCTGTAATTCAGGCCTGGGAAAAATTAATATCTGCCAGAAAAACCTTGCCCTTAATTTCCTTCTTCCTCTGCAGGGTTTGTTACAGGAGCTCAGACACCTCAGGATTAAAGTGGAAGAACTGGAAAATGAAAGAAATCAGTATGAGTGGAAATTGAAAGCAACTAAAGTAAGCACAATCTCTGGCGTTTTCTAATGATAGGCATCTATCAGCTGGGAAGGAATATGCTCCATTTCTCCTCAATATTTACTTTTCTGACATTTACCTTGTGCAGGGTAGCCATGAAGACAAGTTTTCTTTAACCATCTTTGGATTAAATATCTGGGTTTGAAGGTGGTGTATCTTTCTTTGTGCCTTTTGCTCCCTCCATGCAGTTTTCAGTCTGGTACTTCTTGCAATTCTTATTTTAGGGAACCACAAAAGGCATTTTGACTTGCAAAGAGCTGCTCAGAGTAAAGGCCTCTTTGAAGGCTTCCTGGCCTTGATTTGTGTAATGGTGGCAAGCATCTGTGGGATATACTTTCCTGAAGAGGCATGCAAAGTTTGTTGGGTGTTTGCTTACTATGGAATTTGTTTTCACAGACATTAAGCCCAAAATACACCATTAGATCATCTGCTTTGACTTTGTGTATAGCACACTGCACGGCTGCCTTACACTTTTGTTGACCTTAAGTCCTCCAAAGCTGTTGGATCATAATCTGGAGAAACTTGACATGTCAAACATTTAATCATTTTCCCCAGAAATTAGTTTTTCTAGTGGAACATTCTCACTGTTATTTCTAGTTTGAATTTTTAGCCCTTTTCCACTGGATTAAAAAGCACCATACAATTTTTCCTTCTTGTGCTGTAATCACATCTACTTTCATTTGTGTAACAATCCCTGTTGATATGAATGACTGACTCTTGACTTGTGGTTGAATCCTGGAGAAACACTTCAAATTATTAAACTGAATTTTCTATTTAATGCTTGATAGCTTGATCCAGACATGACAAACAGCTATTATTTGTATTAGCATGTCTTTCTTTTGAAAATTCTTGGATGAATAACAGAATGTTGCTGTCATGTCTTTTTTCTCATTAAGATAATAGTTCTTCAGTCCATGAAAATGCTTTCTCTGACGTGGTGGAGATGAACAGCCTTTGGGAAAATATTTTCTCAAGCAGTGTGTGGCCAGCTGCCAAGACAGAAATTATGGAAAAAGTAGGAGCAGAAGGAAAATAGGAAAGAAGAATCATGAAACCCACTGAGGGAGAGAAGGTGCAGGACTGGAAGGGAAGAAAAGTACAAGGAAAGAGAGAGGAAGCAGAGAAATAATCAGAGATGACAGGAATTAGATATTAAGGAAAAGAGAGTCTTTGAAAGAGCTCTGAGGTTGAGTAGATCAGGGGAGGCAAATCCAGATCTGGTATTAAGAGGTCTGCAAGCTTTTGTCTTCCTGCTGTTCCAGCTTCTTAGATGAGAAATTGGAATAAATCCATGGCTGGATATAAAAAGCATATTAGTCAGTGGGAAGTGTAGGAGGCCTTCAGAGATGCAACAAGGCAGATTCTTCTATTCCACGTGGAATTTTAGGCAGAGCAGTGATGTTATCCTGCAATCCAACTGCTTGCTTCCTGGTGAAAATAAGTTTGTGTGTTAATTAATCTGTGTTTCTCCCTGTTTGGATAACGTTGTTTGGTGCTTTCCTGCTTTATTTTATTTTGAGAAACTGGTCACATTCATGGGGGGGGTTGTCCTTTTTCTTTGCTTTTTTCTTCCCTTTTTCCCTACCCCTTTTTTTTTTCTTTTTTTTTTTTTTGTCCTTCATCTGCAAGGAGGTTTGGTGTGCCTTTACAGGGGAAATGCACAGTGT
Organism: Haemorhous mexicanus; assembly: GCF_027477595.1. NCBI lineage: Eukaryota > Metazoa > Chordata > Aves > Passeriformes > Fringillidae > Haemorhous > Haemorhous mexicanus. The sequence goes on from NC_082346.1 coordinate 9,309,778, forward strand.
TGACGCACAATTATTTTGAGACCTCTGAAGAAAATCTTATCAATCTGCTGATTTACTAAAATATGCTGCTAGCAGTTTTTCTCATCAATACAAAAACCAGATTAGAATCACAGCATTTCAAGCTGAACAATCACAGAATTCTTCTCCCTCTGTCTTGTTGAGCTTTTTCATGTGGGATTTTCTATCCAAATCAGGTGGCAGCCCTAAATCTCCAATAAATGTAAATGAATATGGTATTCTATTGCATGTGTGTGGTGGTTTTCCAGGCTGTGCTTTCCTTCTACCCTATTTGCTGTTTTGAGGAAAAACAGTTTTGTTATCTTGCAGAGAAGACTCAGTATTAATAGATTCTCAGTTATACTAAAAGTAGTAACTAGGATTAAAAATAAATAATAAAAATAAATAAAATAAAAAAACATCAGTATCTGTTTAAAAATCCTTTGATATCTTTTATCCAAAGTTTGAGTTTCCTAAAATAGTCATTATTACTATTATTATTATTATTATTACTATTACTATTATTATTATTATATGTGGCCAACTTTGTAGCATTGAGAGCTTTCCAGAATTTCCTTACCTACATAAATCCTTGGAAATGTTAGTCTGCCTTCTCCAAGACCTAATTGCATGGGGAAAAATTAGCTTCTCTAATAGCAATAGCAGCATAAATATGTGTAGTTGTCCTGGTGTTTGTGAAATATCCTGAGCTGGTAAATGACCTCAATCACAGCCTTCCTCAGACATCTCCTCAATCCTGGGAAAGACTCACAGACAGTGGGTGGGGAAGTTATTCTGGCTTTGCTGTGCTCTTTTGCAGGCTGAGATAGCCCAGCTCCAGGAGCAGCTGGCTCTCAAAGATGCAGAGATAGAACGCTTGCAAAGTCAGCTCTCCAGGACCTCCTCATACACTGAAGTGGCAGAAAGAGGTAAGAGGAGGGGAAACAAAATTAAAAATCCAGAACCCTGCTTTAAGTTTGCGTTGGTAGCAGCTTGGCACAGGATTGCAAAGCGATACAAAGAAATGCAAGAATGGACTTAAAATTTATTAAGAGAGGAAAAGCAATGTCAATTCATTCTGTGTTCTGGTAGAGTAGAGGCCTTTAATGTGTGAAATTCATTCCAGTCTAGAGGCAGCACAAATTGAAATAAGTGTCCTCAGGACCCTGAAACTTCTTCTGGTGGTGTTTTATTTATAATTGTAAAGACTCATTGTAGTTCAATGGGAATTTATTTTTCAGGTATACCTTGAAAATTTCTTTGAAAAATCCTTGCAGTTTCTGGTTTACAAAGAAAATAAAAAAGGTTACAGTAGTAGCTAAGCCTAACGTTTCAATGTCCAAACATCCTAAAAGAGTCATTGCTTCCTTTCTTCATGGCTGTGTCTCATTCAGGCTCCCTGTCCCATGAAAGTTTGCATTTTCAGTGTCCCTGCCAGCCTGGGCTGGTTCAGGGTTCTGTGATATTGCAGGTTTCTGTTTGTCTCTGTTGACACAGGTCAATGGCACGCAAACCAGTTTGTTTAGCCTTTGGTCTCAACCAGTGGTGCCACAGCTCTCTGAAATATTCACTCCCTGGGGCTCCTGCCAATTGCTGGGCCAGGAGAATATTGAATTAGGGACCTTTTTCCTCTGCAGCACCAACACTCAGCCATGCAGGAGTATTTGTGCAGTTTAGCACAGGCCATCAGCTTTGCTGCTCTAACAGCTTCTGTGGGTGTTAACTGAGGCTTCCCAAGACTGCCCTGGCTGGGATGTGAATTTCCATGTGCTGTGCTTCCCCCTTCCCAGGACTTCCCAAGAACCTCCTCTGGTTCGTTCCAACAGAGTGACTTAACATCTCCTTGTAGTGATCTCACTCAGCTGCAGAGCTTGTGCATGTAGAGAGCTGCATGTCTAACCAGAAAATTAGTTTGTCTAACAGCAGTGCTTGGTAGAGGAACCCTTCTACTAATAGAAGTATGTATTTTCTGTGAGATTCCCAAATAATTTAGGGTATTTCAAAAGAAAGATAGTGGTATGACAGTAAATCTAGAGCTCAGCAGCGTTCAGCTTCTAAAAGTGTGGTGAAACTGTCATTGATTCCAGTGGCAGAAGAATCAAACCCTGTACAAAATCCGTGGGCTACATTCAAGGAAAGCACTTAGATTGCATTTGAATGGAAACAGTAACAATCCTTCTGAAAACAAACAAACAAAAATTACTGATTGATCAGAATTTTAGGTAGTCTTCTCAAATAAAGCTAAAAATGATGTGAATGTACTTGTAGTATGCTAGAATGCATATCCTAATTAAATTGCAAAATTGATCTAATATGTGCTTTTTCTACATACTTTACTTTACCCTCACCACTTCCCATCGTAGAGGAAGTTTATAGGAGAAGGCTAAAAGAAAAACGTAAGCCTTGCAATTCCCTTTTGGCTTTATCTCACTGTTCCTTTCACACCAATGTTAACTCAGATGCCTCCTGCAGCAATAATTCCATCTTTGTTTAGATCTGGCTGTCTAATTGTAACACACACACGAGACACTGCTTTCACTGCTTGCAGCAAGCAGACAGCTCCTTTCCCTGCTCAGTGAGATTTTACTGCAGAAATAAAGGTCACAGGTTCACAAATCAAATTGCTGGACTTCAAAGGGACGTTGTCAAGGTTAACAGAGCCAAAACTTAACAATTGCCCCCTTTTATTTGCACGTCTGTAACCCCCCTTTAATAACAGAAAAGACATCTTCAATTGAAAGCCTTCCTCTTTGGAGGGGAGGATTTAGCCTTTCTTATTTTTTAGATCACAGCATTAAATTAAAAAAAAAAATGCTGAATAAATGTCCCCATACTTGATGATGATAATGAATACTGTAGGTAAAATTTGCTTTAGTGTGCATAAATCTACCTTGGCACCAGTCCTTTTTGAAGTCTAATATTTATAAAGAGAAATTAGTAGGACGGTGATTTTTTAAAAAGTCTCCCAATTGCTTGCCCACTGCCTGCTGGCTTTAGTTTTTGATTTGGCTATGCCTGTGCATGTCCTGTGTCTCTTCTTTGAGAAAACACCTGTGAGGTTCGTGTACATGTTTTAAACTTAATCATTGCAAGGTGTGCACTTTCCAGAATCCCTGCAATAAAAACTAATTACAGCTTTTTCAAATAGTTTAGCTATGACATTGTGTGTTCAACCTTCATTTGTAAAACCTTTTTTCACAGATGCTCTTGGCAACGTTGATTTTCTTTCCCCTCTCTCCCTTCCTGCCTGCTGCCATATATGTTTTCATGGTTTTTTGGGGACAGTTGTGTCTGGTTTAATGTCAAAAAGCATGAATAGCTGGAGGTGGTAGTTACAAGACAGGAACTATTTCAGGTTCTGTCTCCATCACACTTGGTTTACTCAGGAAGGTTTGCTGGCACTATTGTGTAGAGAAAAATGAGAGACTTGGTTCAGCAAAGTCAGGATGTGATTAACAACCTCATCAATTTCAGAGAGAGTGTTTTAATTGACTGGATTTTAACATTACTGGATAGCCTCTCTCACTAAATTTTGTGTGAGGAAATTCTCCATTAGAACATGATGTAGATTTAAACCAAGTTACCCATCCTGAAACATTTAAGTAAATAACATTTTACAGAATTTCCTTCTATCAAACCAGTTTTTTGTTATTTTTCATTCCCAAGTTCATGGATGTACTTTAGCTGCTTCTCAGATGGAATATATTTTCAATCCTACTTTAAATTATTTCCTTAAGTACATAACAGCACACACACTCTCATCTTTTGCAAAATGAGCTTCAGTGTTTATTTTCCATTGCTTGACTTTCATAGTTTAAAATACTGTTATGGAATCTTTTGTAAGCAAAACCAGGATGTTTGTGTTGTGCAGTACTTTTTATAGTTCAGCTTCTGAAAAAATCTGCACTAAATGTAGTTTAGTAGGGCACTGGCCATGCCACTGACATGGTTTTGGTTTATTAGTAAGAACAAAGGGAAAGTATCACAAAACATCTATTTACAGTAAACAGAACAAGTCTTATTTCTCTTACAACATTTTAAAACATTTTCAGACCAAGAAGTTCAGAGGTTGAAGATAGGAATGGAGACATTATTGGCTGCAAATGAAGAAAAGGTGAGAAAATAATTCTTGTTCTATTCTGTTAAGAATGAAATTATGGGTTTGAATCTCTGAAACGTTCCAAATAACACACTTCCTGTCAGGACTAAATGAGAAAGGGGATTCATTCTTCAGGAGACTGTAATTTTTGTGGTAACAAATCAAGCCATGGGGTTTTTCTGGATGGTGGCACACCCATATATGATCACATAGACAATAATATGCATCCCTAAAAACTTCCTTTAGCAAGCAGGGAATCCAGACAGGGAAACATTAGTTCTGGAGAACATTAATGTCACTCATAACATTTACTTCTCAAAAAAAGCTGTAATGTCAAACTCCTCTGGTTTCCCTGCTACTATAATTTCACATTGTCCAGCAAATATTGTGTACAAAGGCAAATAACATTCCTTACAAGGCATGTGAAGAACTGAGCCTGTTTTCATTAAAATCAGAGATGTAGTACAGTGTTTCTGCAGTTGAAAATGAAGGATTTAAAATGTAATTTAATTTATTTAATGTTTTCCACAGGACCGTCGGATAGAGGAGCTGACACTACTGCTAAGCCAGTACAGGAGGGTCAAGGACATAATGATTGCAGCTCATGGTAAAATGGCCTGGGAATAATTTCCTGCTTTAATTTTTAGTTTATGTGGTGTTTCCTGTGACCATTATGACCTGTGACCACCAACCATGTTTCACAGCATAAAATGATCCTAGAGACGGAGATCCCATTTCCTTTCCACTGAGGAAAGCCCTGACAGCTGACAAGACAAGTTTTGTTTGGAAGGAAAAACTGAAAACCCACATTGCTTTGCTGCACACAGTTCTGTGTATTTAACTTCAAAATCTGAGGGGGGGGGGGAAATATCTGTGTCCCATTTCTCATGTACAGTGTAGAAAGTGGAGTGGGTTTTAGGACAATCTCATTTCAAGTTGCCACCATAATTTTCAACACTGAATTGAATCTGGGATACCCGACCTTCTGAAAGGACAGTTTTGTTCCATGCACACCATCACATTAACAAGCAATAACCATATTTTTAGGCCTTGCATGGCAGAATGGAAACTTGTGTTTAACACACAAAAATAGGGAATGAGAGTGAATGTATTTAACACACAAAATAGGGAATGAGAGTGAATGTATTTAACACACAAAATAGAGAATGAGAGCAAATCTCTCTCTGAATATTCGTTAATAAATAAATAAAAAGAAGCAAGGAGCAAGCCATGATGCTCTGGATTGTTGAGCTGTTGCAGAGAGCAAACTTTGGCTGTTTCTCTCCCTTTCTACTCTCTAATGCTTTCAGGCTCTCCTGTCTCTGGTGGCAGCGAAGAGGAGCTTGAGGCAACTTTAAGGAAGTGGAATCTTCTGAATAACTCTCAAGGGGAATTACTGAAAACAGAGGTACAGATGTTCTACAAGCAGGTTCTGCTGCACAGATGATTCTTTGCTGTTGTTTTCTCTGCAGTAATGTGGGTGAGGGTTCAGCCCTGGCAGAATTTTTGTATTCCTTGGTATGGGCACAGTAGATTCAGCAGAAGACATCAAAGCTACAGGCTTGAAACTCTTCTGTCTTACCCAGGCCTCTGCAGGAGAATTGTCACCAGTTGTGCTCCCTCCAGTGCCACACAAAACCATGGAAATCAGGCAAGACCTTTCTTTCACCTGTGGTGCTTAATTGTATTATTTAGACTGTTCAACTATTGGCATCTTCTCTTGACTCTTCTTGGTTTTGCAGCACTTTGGGGCACTTGTGAAAACTGTGCTTGTCATGGAGGTTTACAATGCTTAGATGTTTAAGGTTTAAATTATAGGAATAATTCAGCATTTTTATATATTATATATTTATATAATATAAATTTTACTGTATGAATATATTTATATTATATTATAAATCTAATATATATATAAAGATACATATGAAAATATATATACTGTATAGTCTATTATAATATGTTATATATTTGTGGTTTTATTTATTTATATAAATATATTTATATTTATATATTTATAAATAGTATTTTGATATATTTATATATAAATTTATTTGTATTTAAAGTGGAAGCATTCCAGTACCTTCAAGTAATTTAACTTCTCAGCAGGAAGAATCTTTAGAAGTCACAAATAGGTAAGAATAAGTAACTTTCATCAAAATGTGAAACAATTTTCCTTTCTAAAATCCCTAAAGGTTGCACATTACTCATAGTTATTGCTGTGCTTGTTAAGAGTTTCTAAAATCATCTAGAGGAACAAGGCTACAGCTGCCCATGGGGCCTGGCTGCTTTCACTGCTGGTCAGAGGATGCCTTGTTGCTCTTTCTGCCTTCATCTATTGCTGTTCTCAATTTTCAGAACTAAAAGCACAATAAAATAAACAAATATCTTAATTCTGAGCTATGTTTTATGCAGACATTATGTGACTTATGCAGCTGTTGTGCATGAGACACTGGTGAGATGCAAACAAACCATGTTGTATTGACTGCTTCTTCTTTGCCTGTGCCTTTTTAAGGGTTCCGCAGAAAAAAAAGTCCAGTAGTTTAGAAGACTTGCAGAGTGAGTCCTTGGAAAAGGTTGGTTTATTTGTCATCACAACTTCTGGTGTTTAATGTCACAACTAAAAGACAAAGATCAAATATAAATATTATTTTTGTTATGCATTCAGTAACCACCACTAACTCTGTATGTGGGGAAAGAGCCCTAAAAGAGCTCCAGTTCTTTTTCACCCCCATTTCTAAGCTGGTTGACACACCCATGTGGACACACCTTCAAATTCAGTTTTTTCCCTGAGAGAAAAATATTTAAGTGAAATACAAGAAATAATGAGGAGTCATTTTGTTAAACTGCAGTATTATTTTGTTTATAGTTTGTTTTGTTTTTTAATATATTTTACTTTCAAATCACCAAAAATATTAAGGCAGCTAATCCTGAAAGTAGCTAAATATTGGGACTGGGTATTTCCACATAGGAATCTTTTTTGGATGTGTGCATGTAACAGTGTTTTCCCTGAGCTTTCTGATACAAAAGGCATCAGAAAGTTGGCAGAGATGCTGCCTTAGTTAAAGCAGCAGGAGCACTTCAAGGGCTTTAATTCCACTTCAGAATAAATCTTCCCAGTTTGCAAAGTCTTGTTACATTGTGGTCCACAGTCTTGTTTTGTCATTATGTACACTGACATTTTTCTACACTTTTGTAATTCTGCTTTGTGAGACTGTTGTTTTTTTCTGTCCCCAAAGCTGGCTTAATACCAGGTGACCTAGACCCAGTAATACCATTGAAACCAGATACCGGTCATATGATTGCTCCAGTTCTTAAATTTTTTAAAATTTTCCTAAATATTTTCATATATTTCTTGAATTGCTGCAGATGGTAGTGACCAAGTAGGATGAAATTTGTGAAATTTGTGCTGCATTTGTTTGTAGTCACACACATGACAAATCAGAACTCGCATTTCATTCCATGGAGAACTGATAAAGGTTTTTTTGTCATAACTTTTAGTTATTTTCTTGTCTTAAACCAAAAATCTGAATTTGTCTCTGTGATGTGCTGTGATAAGGCTGGACCTACACATTTATTGCTGGAGTTATTCTGCCTTGCTCAAAGCTCAAAGTCCCCCTGCTCCCAGCAATAATAATAATAAAATAATAAACCACATCAGTGTCCGTGACCTAACTGTGGTGGAATTTTTATCTCTTGGTTTCCGTCAGAGCTCTTTATGGTTTCAGCTGGATCCATACAGGATTGTGTGTATTATTTTATGTCAGTTGTTTTCATATTGGTCTGTTAAACAGCTGTTGTGTTCCCAGCTCAAAGCAACTCTAAGGGACCACCCAGAAACCTGAAAATTCCTTTGATCACAACAGAACTCAAACAGGAATTTTGTTGAGTGGGGAATGAACAAACACAATTAGTATTAAATATTGGATTGAAATTAAATTAAGAGGTCCTTGTAATATATTGTCCATACATTAAGCAGCATCTCAATAGCAATAAGACTACATTTGATGTTCCATGTATGTATGTTAATACTAACATTTGTCTGTTGCTTTTTTCCACAAAACTTTGAAATTGCCCTCCCTGAAACTCCATAGTATGTAGATGGAAAACCAGCACAGCCTGTTGTAGAACAAGAGGTATATTAACTGCAATCTTCCCTAACAATTCTCTGGTGTGGTGTGTGTGATGTGCTGTGATGGTATGGCTGGTTTGCATTTTACATTCCTTTTCTCTTCAAAATGTTTGCATAGTTCTAGTGCTGACAAACAACACAAGGGGTCAAGATTTGAGAGGGAAATGTTTTGGTTTTTTACTTTTTATCTAGAAGCTTGTTACAGCTGAGGTCAGTCAGTCTGAGAATACACACTGCTGATGTAAGACACAATTTCTCTACTCTTACAATATTTTTGGTACAAGTCAGGATGTATCATGCAGTTGCCAAAAAGGAGCAGGAGTTGAGGACCTGAGCAATCTGGCCTGCAGTTGTAGTATCCAAAGAATCCTCTAGGCCTTGGAATAAGAACAGATAAAGCAGTGGTTATCTCATAGAATTTTTAATGTATCATCCTGTCACAGACAATGTTTTGAAGCAATTTTGTTGGAGTGGGGTTACTTTCCTCTGTACTAAATATGGTTTGCCTATTTCCACTGCAAAGTTTTCCTATGAAACCTCCATTCTGAAACTGAAACACTTCCCAGTGGGAGTTTATTCCAAAACACATATTGGATGTACACCACTCCCCCTAATAATGGCAGCTGGAGCTGCCGGTTCACTGCTTGTCTCAAAAAGCATCCCTGTCCTGCAGCTTTCACCCAGAGTGTTGGCTTGTCCATTTTTTCCTCTGGATTCAGTGTTGAAGAAATCCCAACAAGCCATTTCCAAAACTGTAGGCAAAAGTACTTCTGTGAAAAATGTTCTTTGCCTGGAAAATTAACTTATTAGGCTCAAAACTATCAGATTTATGGGAACATTTCATCTAGCCTTGTAAAAGGAGCAAGGCGCCCTAAGTAGATATCACTTGAATGCAAGGAAAATTAAATTCCGTGATAGAACTGGCAATTACATTTAGCAATAATTCTTAAAAAAAATAATTTCACATTTGTATTTCTAAGCAAAGAGATTTTTGTCCTTACAAAAGTTAAATTTCTGTACCCTAACTTTGGCTTTGATTCTTTTATGTTATTTATGGTGTTAGGAAATACATTTGTGGAAATTTAAGGTGTACAAATACTTTTGGGTTGAATTCCAGTGAGATACAATTGTGAGGCAGAAACAGAGAAAGTCTGGTGGAAAATAGGGGAGAAAAAATGATCTGAGAAGTAACTAAACACATTTTTGGTGCTATCAAAGTTGACCTTGGAAAGATCAAACAATTAAATAGTGACAGGGTCCTGGAGGAAAGGGAGGACAACTAGAAAAATTCTTATGGCAAAACCAGGTAATATTTAACATATATTTTAAAGCAGTGCAGAGTGGATGAAATGGGAGGAACAGATGAGGGAAGGCAAGGCTGTGTCTTAGCTAGGAAACTGTCAGCGAATGGATGGGTTTAAATTGAGTTGTCTGTAAGCAGGAACTTGCAGGGAGTGGAGTAATTTTGAACCAGATTTTTTCTGAGCTTTAAGAACATTGTGTAACAGATTGCAGAGGCTGTGAGCAGTTTGAATTTTGTATTTATTTTATCTTTCCTTCTTTTAAAAACAACAGAGTAAGCCAGTGGGGAAAGGCAGCAAGTACCAAACGCTGCCAGGAAAGCTGCCCCGAGCCCTGCAGAATGGAGAGCAGGGAATGTACAGCTCCCCGGAGGGATGTGGCACCGGTGACAACGATGACAGCAGCATCCCCGGCCTGAGTATGTACCTGTGCCACCCCCAGAGGGAACATCCAAACTGTGAGAGGGGCTGGGACATAGCATGGGGTGGAATCTTCTGTGCCAGAACAATGCACTGTGATGTTCACGTGGTTCACTTATGGAATGTCCTACTACTTCTTTTTTTTCTATTTTTCTTTTTTTTTTTTTTTTTTAAACAAATACCAGAAAAAGCCCCATAGCTCATGGCAGAATGAGGGATGAGTTTAATTTTGAGGGGTTTTTTTTCTGTTGCACCTGACGATTCCACTTGAAACTTCATTGTACAATCATCAAAAACATGAAAATTTTGGGTAAAAATCCCTTTATCAGCACTGTTGGTTGCTTAGCTGTGGGGGACCCACTAGTGAAAATTTAATTTACTACATGCGGAAAAACATCTGTGGGTTTTGGAACTACAAATATATATTTCCATTGCACAACCACAGCCCTGTGGAATCCTGAAATAATTTCTTTTCAGTGGCACCTTAAGCACAGATTTGTTGACAAAAAGGTGTTAGGAGTGAGGCACAGGATCAGATATTTTTAGGACTGAAGGGCTTGGGAGCTCGGGCACAAGAGTAAACCTTGTGATTCTGGTCTTCATGCACTTTAAAAGTTGCAGTGGGTTTTTTTTTTTTTTTTTTTTTTGTTTGGCTGTAGTTTTTTTCTTTGGTGTGTTTATTTTAAGGCCTGGTGGTCCCTAAAGCTGCTAGCACACTGCAGTTTCAAGGTTGCAATAGGTTGTGATTGTTCTGGCGTTTTCAAAGAGCTTTTCTGTGATGGCAACTTTGCAGACAATGAATGAGCCATGCTGAAGTGTCTTTAACTGCAGGATTATCCAAGGGTGGGTGAGCTTGAAAAGGAAAGTGTTCTTTTTCTAGAAACAAGCAATGGCTTCTTAAATACACCGAGTTAAGAGAATTTTTTCTGCAGGTTGATTTGTTTCTTTGTACATGCAGTGAATTCATTCCACCTCCAATTCTGTATTTCAGAGCAATTTGATGTAATCTTAGCCACTGCTTCATTTCAGATACTCTGCAGGCTTTGTAGAGCTCTGTAGTCTTTGCTTTAAGAGCTGAAAATTTCCAAGAATAGTTAGGAAAGCCCAAACAGGTCCATTTCCATCCCTACCTGTTTCAGATGATCTGTACAGAGTTCTTGGGGCTTGTGCACACCAATGCATATTCACTTCCATATGTAACTGCTTCTTTTGCTTATAGTTTCTGCTCTAAATGCTTAGCTTAACTACTCTGCCCTTCTGTAACTTTATTTTGCTGGTGTTTTGTATCTTCTTTGCTTCTCCATCTGGCTTTCTGCTTCTTGGGATGACTGAAGATCGCGGCAGGAGTGTCAGTGCACCCGTGCTAGGTACTGTATCCAAACAAGATGCAATTTTAACACTCAGGTTGCCGCTTACTTTGTTTTTTTCCTTTCCCTCTCCCTTTCCCTATGAAATACTAATCCCAGCTGGGCCCTCTGGACTGAACTCCTTATGTGCAGTACTGAAATGAAGTAATAGCTGCTGCTGTGTGGCATTCACATGGGGTTTCTTTTTCTTTTTATGGCACTTTTTCCTGGTTTCATTCTGTTTTCACTGAATTTAGAAAAATTCCCACTGATTTTGATGGAGGAGCTGAGGTATTTAGAGCAGGCAAGAAGACCTTCAATTAATTTAAATAATGTAGTTAAATAGAAAAGACTGAAATAATAGAATTATTTAACAGAATTATTTTACCCAATGTTTTATTATTTTCTTTTTTTTTTTTATTTTAATCAAATGTCCAGCTGTTTTTTCACCTTCTGAGCACGTTTGGTTTTTTTTACAAAAAAGAATGATTTTATAGGTATCTCTACTTTTGTATCATGTCCTGCATTTAAACATCAGCCTCCCAGACAACAACTTTATCAATAATGAGTATAAAATGTGACTATATTACTGTTCTTAACCCAGGAGAAACAGAGAACATGGATGGTACAGTGGTCTCAGATGACCTTTCACCTCTTTCTTCGGGAATGGATTCAGGTCCACAATCTCCATGGGCTCCAGAAAACAGAAAGAGTCCAAAAGGGATCAAGAAAATCTGGGGAAAGTAAGGTCTATTTTTTTTTTTATTCACTGTCAAAGCATTTCAGCTGAGAATGAATTCCCAGCAAAATCTACAATTATCTATAGCAAGAATAAACTAAAATCTGGGGAGCAAAAGCAGCTCTGGGATTGCACAGGTGTGTCCTTATGAACACAGGGGGGTGGAAAAAATGTTGGGAGTGTTCACAGCATCATGCTGGTGAAAGAAATAAGGCACTGCTGTCATCTTAATGCTATTAATTTAGCATGCCAGCAGTTTTATTTGCCATGAAAAATTAAATTGTAGCAATTTGCTCATTACGAAAGACACTAGGCAAAAAAGGTAAAGCAGAAGGAACAGAAAGCAGAGCACAGTTGCACTGTGTCTACTTGATCTGCTTCAGCAACAGCAGCCATTTCCACGTCTACATTATTAATTGGATCAAAGTGTTACAGCTGCTCTATGGAGCTCCTTTATTTTCCTCCAGAGCTAGGTCCAGACTGAATTTCCTAGAACTCCTTCAGCTGCCTCTGGAATTTGGCAATTGCAGTTTCCAGGGAGATCCACAGAGCTGTAGTTGTCACTGTAGTTTCCATGCAGAACAAACATCCTCTGTCAGCAGCTAACAGTCCTGTCGTGGCACTCTTGTCTTGCAAGAATTCGAAGAACTCAGTCAGGTAACTTCCCTGCAGACGACCTGGGGCTGGCAGAGTTCCGGAGGGGAGGTCTCCGGGCAACAGCTGGACCTCGCTTATCCCGATCCAAGGACACCAAAGGCCAGAAGAGGTAACAGCTCCTCCTCCTCCTGCCCCTGGCACAGCCTGGTGCTGTTAAATGTGCCCAACGGCCAAACCCTCCTCTTGGGGACTTTGCCCAAGCATTTCGGGCCACGTGGAATTCCACAACAGCTGGAAAGAATTTCCCCAGTAGCAAAGTCATCCCCTGCCTGCACTCCTCCAACTGCAAGTTGCAGCTTGCTTGGTGGAGTGTCAGAAATTTCACCTTGTTAAAGAACAAGGATAATAATTACCTCCTCATCTGCATAATGATGAGGATTCAGCAATTCTCTTTTCCCTCTTTGCAAACAGAAGATGGGAAATTCTTATCCGTCTGCAGCTGTTCACAGGTTGTGGCTGGGCTGCCAAATTCCCGGGACACCCCAGAATACAGCACCCCAACAGATCTGCTGCTGTGCTGCCTCTGGCACACCCTGAGCTTTCCAATATGGACATTCCTTCTTTCCTTTAAGATTTTCCTGATGTTTCTTGTGCTTTTCAGTGACCACAATGCCCCCTTTGCTCAGTGGAGCACTGAAAGAGTTTGTAACTGGCTGGAGGACTTTGGCCTGGGCCAGTATGTGATTTTTGCCCGGCAGTGGGTGACATCAGGCCACACACTGTTAACTGCCACACCTCAGGACATGGAAAAGGTAATCACTGCTTCCCTCCACTTGCTAGTTCTGTCCCACCAAACCATTGGCTCTACCTTGCTGAAATCCACAGTATCAATTTTCATAGTTACCTCATGTGAGGAAAGGAGCCAGAGGCAGGGCAAACTTTTTGTTAATGTTTCTTGTTCCAGGAAATGGGAGTAAAACATCCACTGCACAGGAAGAAATTGGTTTTGGCCATTAAAGCTATAAATGCAAAACAAGATGAGAAGTCTGCACAACTTGATCATATCTGGGTGACACGTAAGTGTTTGGACTCTCCTGGGGTTGGTTGGGAAGGAATTTCTCCCACCTCTCTGACAGGGCAGCCTGATTCATGTTTAAACAGTTACCAAACACCTTTTAAAAAGCACCAAGTTTCCCCATAGAAGAACTGAGGATTTTTGTGTTGCTCTTGACATCCAAACATACAGTTTGTGGTATGCTCTTCCATAGGGAGCCCTCTCAGACAGCAGGAAATCAAATGGGTGGGCTCAGGCTAGGAAGGGCTCCATTGTGCTGCAGAAAATGTGCTGCATCACGTGTTGTAAAATCAAATATTGCAGGGCTGCTGTGGACAAAGCTGGTTGGAGGGAATTGCTTTCAGGCTGCTGGCAAGAGGCTGTCCTCAGGAAAGGGGAACAGGTAGAATGAGCCACCTGAATGTCTCAAAAGAAGCCAGGCCAGGCAAGTAGGGAGAAGGGCTTCATTCTCATCCCTCTGGATTTGGTTCCTCATTGCTCTCATATCTGCAGGGTGGCTTGATGACATTGGCTTGCCTCAGTACAAAGACCAGTTTCATGAATCCAGAGTAGATGGGAGGATGTTGCAGTACTTAACTGTGGTAAGTACAGTCCTTTTTCCTAAGTTTTACCAATTTTAACTTCTGAATAAGAAAAAAATTTTAAAATTTTCCTTTGAATGTGAGCAGTTAAAGAATTTTTGCAAGACAGAGATAGTGCCAGTAATAACTCCTTTGTGCTGCCTAGTGCATGGAATTTGTTCCTAAGGTCCATAAAATAAGTCACATGTTAGGGCTAACTTCTGCAAAGTCCTTCTTTCAATATCATGTATCACACCACAATTAAAAGTAAAATGACCTGTTTTACATGTAACCTGTGGAGCTCATTGTTCTCCACACCAAGTTAGCAACAATATTCACCAAAGTAACAGCAGAAAATCCAGTGATCTGTACAGCTCTGACCACATCCACAGCACACCATGAGCCACACACAGCCACGCTTTTCTTCCCATTCTCCTGCCCAAGTCTGGGTAATTAAGGCCTGGATTTGCCTTAACAGGCTACACTTCTGCCTTCATTTTTTAGCCAGGTCTTGCTAGGGTGCAATGTTAAAAAACCCCAACAAACCAACAACAGAAGCCCCTCCAAACTTCCACCCTAACAAAACCTAAACCTTCTTTAAACTTTCATCTTCCCTAAACCACAGTTACTGTAGTGTTATATAAAACTGCACAGCAAATTTAAACTCTCTCTGTTTTGGTGTGTGTTCTGTGCCACCTGAAAGTCTCTCTCCTTCACAGAATGACCTTCTCTTCCTGAAAGTCACCAGTCAGCTGCATCACCTGAGTATTAAATGTGCCATTCACGTGCTGCGTGTCAACGGCTTCAATCCTTCCTGTCTGCGCAGGAGGCCAGTTGAGGAGGTAAAAGAATGTTGAAATAAATTAATTTAAGCAAGCACAAATAACCTGGTCCCAGCCAAAAGGGATGGAAAATCAGCAGTATACAGTGATACAACAGAATCATTGCTTCTAGGTACTTGCACCTAAAGCAGCAGTTATGCCACTTATTAGTTGAATCTCATACATTTCTCTTCAGAAGTTGCTTGCATAGTGGAAAAAAGTCAATTCATCTTCCAAGAGAATAATTTGGAATGATTTGTCTTCGCCTGACCTAATTTTTAAAATCTGTAAGGTTTTACCTGATCAGCAGTTTTTTCTTAGCATTAAACACTGTCAATAACCCTGTTGTCAAATGTTCCCTTTTTATCCCTGTAATCTGTAATCTCTGCTGTTGTACTTCCTGATGCTACACATGGGGTTTCATCAGTATGAGACCAGGTCTGCCATCTCAGCAGAGACTGCTTGAAAGGGGCCTGAAGAGAAACAGTCCCTCAGTCAGGGAAGAACAAGTGCCCTTGGAGGAAGAGGGGGGAGGCTGTTTTTATCTGAGCTGAGATACAAGGTGTGCACACTCAGACAGTGCAGGCTGTGGTGTCATCACCTTTTGTGGTCTCTCCAACAGAACGTCTCTCCTGCCGACGTGGTGCAGTGGTCCAACCACAGGGTGATGGAATGGCTCAGATCAGTGGATCTGGCAGAATATGCACCCAACCTTCGAGGCAGCGGAGTGCACGGGGGCCTGATCGTAAGAATTTACCATTTCACTTTTGGAAATTGACAGGCTGTAATATAAACCATCTTTTGTCTGATGTTCATCAAGCTGAAAGAAACAAGAACATCTGCAATGTGACAGCGTGATCAGGCCTTCTAAGGAGACCCTTTGTCTGATCCGTGCATCTTGATTTTACAAAAGAAAGCTAAAATAAAAAAGGAACAGCTAAAACACTTTCTGTAATCAAAGCTGAGCTCTGCACAAGTGTATGACAGCAGCACAGAAAAGGAAACCTCAACTGCTTTTTGATAAGGCATCCCTGAGTGTTTCTTTGAGTGATTTACCAGAACTCTGAGCTATGCTAAAAAACCACCCTGAAATCACAGCAGTCAGGAAATGACATTTTTTTAATTCAAAACATTCAGAATTATTTGCAGCTCAGTAATGTCAGGGTTCTGAAATACCACGATTCTACTGCTGTAGAATTTTTGCAAAAATGCAACGGTAGAAATCCTACTAAGATTAAGTTTTAACCCTGAGCAGAGCCGAAAATTCTGAAAGGAAACTTGTTCAACTCAAACAAATGTATGGTTTGATGATAAATATAAACACATATTGAGGGGTTTTATGATAAATATAAACACATATTTGCCTGATCGCGCTCAGCATTTTTCCTTGGCTCCTTTCAGGTATTTCCCATTCCAACCCCAGTATCATGAGTGAGCTATAAAAGGTCTAATGTGAACAGGTACTTAGTGAGAAATCCTCAGCTAAGCACTGTAGTGGTTTATTATTGCAAATATTTATATAAAAAGTAAACATCCTGCCCTTTTCCCAGATTCTGGAACCTCGCTTCAATGGTGACACGCTGGCCATGCTCCTGAACATCCCACCTCAAAAGACTCTCCTGCGCCGCCACCTCACCACTAATTTTAACGTGTTAATTGGGCCAGAGGCACAACAAGAAAAAAGAGAAACCATGGAGTCAGCAGCATACACACCTCTGACCACCACTGCCAAAGTTCGGGTAGGTACTGCTGTCAAAAAGGAGATGTCAGTGACAGACTTCTCCACTCTGAATTCCAAAGAAAGTAAGGAACAAATGTGGGCAGGGAGAGGTGAATTCTAGGGAGTGCTAAATTTCCCTTGATTTTAGATACCAGACCTTTTGCTATGTATCTGTTTCAATCAGGTCCTGAAAACAACAAAGCAATCTGTCCTGCCTTTCCTTAGAAGGAGCATCATGCAAATGCATTTTACATCCACTGGAACTCCAGTTTGAGAACAAATGCAGTTAATTCAGAATCTACGCTCTTGAATGACCAGGGTATAGCAGTAATCAAAAAAGGGGGGGGATTTTGAATGCTTACAGAAAAACTTTACTGGTTTTACTCAAACTACTTGTGTTGACTCCTTATTTTAGCCAAAGAAACTTGGATTTTCACATTTTGGAAACTTAAGGAAAAAGAAGTTTGACGAATCAACAGACTACATTTGTCCTATGGATACAAGCCCAGCTGCTACAAATGGTACTTCGAAAAACTATGGTGGCTACAAAGGACTTAGTCCTTTCACTGACAGGGAACTGGATCAGGTGGGACAGACAGACTGATGCCATGCTCATCTCATCCTCTCCATGCATTCCAAAGCTTGCAAATAACCAAATGTTCCCCTATAACAAACTCTTTGCTACATCCGCATGAGCTCACAGAGAAAAGTAATGGCTGTGGACACTGGAAAGAGTTCCAGACTAAGAATGTTGGGGTTTTTTTAATCAACATCATAATAATCTCATCCATCCTCAAGCCCTTTTTCAGGACTATGACACCTTTACACTCTGAAGATCGAGGTATTTTGTCAGTCAAGGGTGTGGTTGCAGGAAACATAAGACTTTTGTACTTCTAGCTTTCATAATTTTAGTATGGCACATTATTTTTTTTTTCATTATCTTTATTATGGGTGGGTTTTAATGTAATAAATTCATTTGGACAAACTTGTACAAAGCTATGGAGTTATATTAAAGTACAACTGGATTGTATTTTTTAACAGACAGTAATCAGAGAATCCAACTGAATTTTTCTTTCATGGTGTACAGTGGGGAGTAGTTCTGCTTAGGTAATATACGTGAAGACAATGCATCAGCAATGAACGAATTATTAATAAACCAATAGTTAATTCACTTTTGTAATGTAGTAGTGAACTTGTGAATGAAACTGTCTAGACAGCATACAGAGAAATGATGATAAAAACCATCAAATTTCATTTCAACTTCGCTGTTGTGTAAAGGGATGTAAACCCTGAAAAACGGAGCGCTCCTGGAGCCTTGTGTGAACTTCAGCAGCACACAAGAGCCACACAGAGGCAGCTGGAGTAAACTGGCCTTTCTCCAGTGACATAAAAACAGTTAAAGCCTGAGAATGGTCACAACACTGAAAAGACTAACTGTGCAGGTAATCTTTTCATTTGCATGGTTCAGTGCATCTAACATCTCATTTGTGTTCACTGGCTAACTGTGGTCTTTTTCGATGTACTGCTTCTAAACAGGGAGAATACCAAAGACTGACTGTGAGTGTGGATGTCCACTTGCTCAGCTAGGAGTTGTGAGGCAATGCATTAACTCTGAACCAAAAACTTGCACTGTGCAGTTGTTCAAGCATGACAGAAAGACTGGATTTTTCTCTAGGAGCATGGTGTGTCTATTAAGCATGACTTCTGAGCATGTGGCCCACACAGGAAATCACAATGCCCTAGAACTGGTGACATTCCTATGAAAAAAGAGGTAGGATTGTATCAAGAACTTCTTGCCTCTGAAAGCCTACCAGAAATAAGTAGTGTCAGACTATTTAAAAATACTACTTTTCATTGATAGTATCGGTTAAGCTTTTTCTTTTTTTCTGTGAATTAAAGGCCAAGTTAAATGGAATCAATCTCTCTTAATCAGGATCCACTCTTCCTATCACTAAATGCATTTTCACATACCTTGTAGCACGGAGGCATTTTTGTTAAGGAACTTTTCAACTTACCCCGGCTTCATTTGTCCAGGCACAGATCCCTCCCAAAGCTGCATGTAGAGTGAATAAAATTGCACATGCTGTCTGATTTGAACTAGTTGCTGACTGCTTTTACAGATGGAACACTCAGAAGGCACAGTAATGCAAATAGGGGCTCTTTCCCAAGGCATAACCCACCTCACGGTAAGTACTGGTTCCTTTCTTGTTCCAAAGTCACCCAGGTGCTCTGCTAAAACTCACTGAAAGTTGGTCATTGCTGGTGGTAATGAAGAGTAAGTGGGTCTCTGTTCTTGTTAAGTATCTCTTTACAGCCTGGTGACACATTTCAGTCAAAAAAAAAAAAAAAAAAAACCAAAACAATCCCTGCTTTTATATTGCTCTAGAAATTAAGCTTCATTTAGGCCTGTTTTCTTGAACTCTGATGTCTCTTTGACAAAATGACAGATATTCATCCCCTTAAATGAAAACAGTTCTTCAAAGATTTTACAGGTAACCACCACCTCAGTCACAGCAGCCAGGAATGAGGTACAGACTTTTGAATATTTACATGAGCTAAAACTCTGTGCAAAACCAAACACCTCACTTTTGCTTCTTCATTCCACAGAAGCCAATATATTCAAAAATAAGTGACTGGACAGCATAATGAAGAATTATGAAATATAGTTGAGTTGCATGCCAGACACAAAATCTCTAGAAGTTTCCCCACGCAAAAAAGTTTATTTAAAGCTGTATTGAAGAAATTCCCTTTGATTGTGTGTGGCTGTCACCTCCTGTGTTGTGATCCTGAGCTGGGTTTTGATTTGCTGGGTTGTGATTTGCAGCTGGGTCTCTGGGAGCACAAGCATCTCATCAAACACCCTCAGTCCTTCCCATCCTGCTCTTTCAGACACTGCTAAGCCAGGATGAAATGCTGAATGACAGCAGGTTTTTAACACCCTCCTTTGAAGACTGGAGATGATGCTTCAGCAGGACCAAGATCGCTGCTCGTACCTCACGCCTGCAGGAGCGGCCAGGAGCAGCTGGATGCCGTGGAGCAGGAAAGCTTTACCTCTTTTCTGCCACTGCCACCTCCCACCTAGCATTTCCTACTGTCAGTGTAGCCACAGCTTACAGGTAACTCTCCTCTGTGCTGTTTTCCCACATCATGTAATAGGAAACAGGAGTTGGGAGAGGAGTGGGACTCATATCCAGTCTGGAAAGCCGAGACTGGCAATGCTTTGTCCTTTCATTCAGTTGACTTTTACATGCTATGTTGATGTACTGTCATGTGAAAGACCTTTTGTAATTTTTTATTTTTATAATTAACTAGTAGTGCAGGAATCATTAACACATAATTGTACCACAGAGGCTAATCAGAGCTACCTGGAATTCAGCTGGATGCTGGTGAGAATAGCAGTAATGGCTCATTCACTCCTGTGGTCTTGCCAGACTGGTCCCCAGAAAGGATTTCAATCTCTCCTCCCTTTCACTGGCACTTGTCCTGCCCTCTCTTTACCCAGGTCAGTGCACTGACTTGGGAAGGATGGGAAGAATGGAACAAAGTACTGTCCATCCAGCCCTTGCTTTTATTAGGATGACAAGCTGCCTTGTTCACAAATCTTTACCTAAGGCAAAAACGACTACAGCAGGAAATTGTAACTCTGAGACTACCAGGAAAGTAGCAGAATAAAACAAAGATTTATTTCTTTAAAACACCTGAAAAAATAAATCTTTTACTGCTGTACTGGGCTAGACAAGACTGCATCAGAGGGAAGTATTCTCTCACTTTTTGAGGGGCTGAGGGTGAAGTTGTCACCTTTACAGCACCAATTACTTGTGGCATTTGTTTACATGTACATCTCCTGTATTAATGAGCTATTAACAAGCTCTCTTAGTAAACAGATAAACGGCAGGAAAAAAAATCTCCTTAATTGTAAGGAAAAGTACTTTGTACAGGGCTGGTTTGCATTACTCTCTCCTTGCTGGCTGCAGGTGTTGCTTTAGATTGCAATATAGCCTGAGGGCAGGTCACTGCCAGCCACAACCCTCCCAAAGAAAGAGGGAAGCTCCAGGGCTGGCCACAGGGTGCAGCAAGGGCTCTTTGAGAACTACCTGGGGTGCTTTTTACAGATGATCTACCCTGGTCCTCACTTCACCAGTCTCTCTCATGACGGACCTTGCACTGTATGGTCAGGTGTAAGAAGATAAACACAGGATTTGATTGTCCACAGTGGTAAAATCAAGGTAAATTCTTTTCAATCACTGCAAACTGAAAAAAAATTCAGAAAAATGAGAAATAAGTCTATGCATCAGCAAACTACTAATGTTTAATAAAAGCTATGAACTGTACCAGTCTGGCAATGCAGTCAGTGCTAGTGACCAGCTCAGGTACCATGGGCATTTAAAATACTTTGTCAGGTCAATTAGCCAACAGACTTATTACAGCACTGCAAATGGGACTGGTTGCTCCAGCTGCCCTAGGATATTCCAAACACAATACTTCCTATTTTCTTTCAATGCTGTATTTACAACTCAGCGTGGCATTGTGCTAACTTGGCTGTGAATAGTCAATCCACAAAACAGTTGATTCTTCTTTTAAATATATGTTGTATGAAATCCTAATTAGCATAACACTGGTAAAAATGCTTATTTTTTGAGTGTTATGAATAAATTCTGAATGTCCCCCTCTCTTTTGCTGACTGTGGAATGATTTAACAAAAATTCATGTGGATAACATTTCATCTTTATTTTTTTTCCCCTCAGAATTAATATTTTATACTAATTCCAAAGGTAAGACTAAGTAACTCACGCACAATTCAAGATGACTTCTCAGTATTAAAACACACAATGTAATTATGAAGTTATAAACCACAGAAATAACATCAAGGTGTTAAAAAACACATACACACAACTGCTGCACAGTTGCACATCAACTGTTCCTGTAGAAAAATATGCAGTAGTTCCAAAAAAAGTATCAGGTGACATCAGTGTTAGTAAGCAAATGTATTGCTCTTGGGATACCCAAGCTTGTCCAGGTTGGGCTGACAGGCAAACTGAATCATTGGTGGTGGCCCACACATGAGAATGAGGGTCTCACTGCCAGGGGGAGGCAGGTGGGCTTTCAGCATGTCTGCAGTGACAAAGCCAGAGCTGTACTTCCAGTCTGCAACAAAGAAATTAATTCAATTACTCTGAATCTCTGTACAGGCTGAAACCTCTTTAAACCTCATTAAGTAGCTAGAGAATCAAGTCAAGTTATGGCACCATCACTGCAAGCCAGGAAGGGTTAAATTTCTCACTCAGCTCAAACCTAGTGATCCCCTTCCACAGGGACAACAAGTAGGTAGATAACAATGATTTGGCTGATAAGACATGGAGGTCTTAAATCAATAAATTACAAAATTTAAGAGAAATGAGCAGGTAGGAATAAAAAGGAAGAGTGAAGCAGCTTTTCCAGTGAAGTGGGGTCACCCAGTGGCAGGAAGAGGTATTGAGACCTTTTTTCTTTTTTTTTTTTTTTTTGAGATGGAGTGGTCAGGTGACAAAATTTAATGTCAACAAAAGCCCTGCCATGTCATTTAGTGACAAGAGAAAACAAATTAAAAGAGGAAAGAAATGCTAAATTATTTCAAGCAGTAGTATTGTTGAATGCATCTGCCATTTGAAGTGAGCCAAGAAGGAAAATGATGCTTAATCCATACACATGGCAGCCCTGTTTCACCAGAATCTCATCTGGTGCTGCTGCAAAACCAAGATGTGCAGATAATATTTACAGGTATTAAACAATTAAGTGCCAACAACATGCTAACATAACCTGATTTGGGAGATAGCCCAAAACAGAGCTGAACTTTTGATGGAAACTCCAAAAACTGGAATACATGAAAAGATGCACTGAGTAACACACCTGACCCAGATGAGGTTAATTATGAGCTCCCACTTTTTGAGGCCCACCTGGCTTAGATCCCTTTTTAAAACAGGGTGTGGGGTAAGGTTTGTTTCTGAGGAGTTTCAAAGTGTAAGACAAGAACACTTGACATGACTCTGCTGTCCCCTTGAGCACGAGTGAAGTTCTGACAGGGATAAGCAAAGGCATTTCCATGTGTCCCTACCTTTTGGAGGTCTGTCCAGGGTGTACCACAACACAAACTGCTCAGGATGCCTGTTGGCAATGTCTTCTAGCTCAGCTCTCAGCAATATATCATTTTCTGTCTGCAAAATGAGTGCTGATTAGCTCCAAACCATCCCAGGACCCCTCTGCGGGGAGCTCATCTGCCATTCACAACAAATGCAATGATAAAAACTATGTAAATCAAGAAAGTAATTGATATTTTGCCCCTTCCATGATAGTTATTATCATTAAAGGCTTCTGTAAAGAACAACAAATTGTGAGACTTAGCAGCCACCTAAACACAGTCCTAAAGATGGCAATTAGAACAACTTTTTAATCCAGGCTAAAATCACAACGAGCTGGATTTGTCCCTGACCCTGGCAAATGTCCATGGGACCAGCATGGTGAAGGTTAGCTGTACAAAAAGATTAGTGGAAACAAATCCTGTTTCCTTGAAATCAGTGAAGGACTAAGATGAGCAGAGGGATCAGGATCTGGTTGCCGTATTTACTCCCTAATGCAGGAATTCAGTGAAACTATGAGGAGACAGCTAAGTGTGAAAGAGTATGAAACATGGGCCATCAGTTTAAAAAGCTCAGAGGCCAGCAAAACCAAGTAGGCTATTAAAGAAGAACAGATGGGTCAGAACACTCACCTGATTAGCAAAAAGGAGATAACATTTTGTGGAGTCCTTAGGATCACTTGTGATCTGACGGATCAGCTGCAACATGGGAGTTATTCCTGTTAAAAACCAAAATGGCTAAAGTGGGTATTTCTTTCCACGGCTACAGTTTCACTGTTAATGCTGCCTCCCTTCAGTCTTCAATGGTATCTCAGTCTGCACAGGGCTAAACATCTCTGGATTTCTAATCCACAGGGAATGCAGAGATTGGGGGTTTCTATTATGACAAACAGTTCCAGAACAAACCCACAATTCTTCTAAGCAGGGCTTTTCTCTTCAGGATTCTCCATCACATAATTTTACCCCTCAAGACATTCTCTTAAAATTCTTTTTGCCACTGATGAAGTGAGTTCTCTGAGATCACAAGGTAAATTAGGATTCAAAGCCTCAGGCTGCCACTCCCCAGGACTGAGCTCAAACCACTGGGATGCCTCAGTGTTGCCACCATGAAAAGAAATTAATGAAAAGAAATGTAGGTGTGAATACTCTGCTACTAAAGTACAGTGGTAGTTCTCACATATATCCAAAAAACATTTTCATTCTCTAGACAACCCACATGATGGGATTAGTTTTACCTGTTCCTCCAGCTATCATCCCAAGGTGCTTTGCAAACATTTTTTCTGCTTTAGACTTCTTATTAGGCTTGATTAGAAAGGTACCTAGAAGAAATATTCCAAACCTATAGGTACATTAGCTTCCAAACAAACATGGACACAAATTCCATGGTAATAAATTACCGCAGGTGATCAATAATTTAAAAAAATTCTGGAAATCCCTCCCTTCTGCTATGACAGAGTCACCAGGAGAGAGGTCAGCATCCAGAGAAGTGCTGAGCATTCTGAAGTGAGACTTAAGTGCACAGCCCCTCTCAATCAAGAGCAGTGCAAAATCTTTCACTTGTATCCTACAAGAGGATTACTTCTCTGAGCTTCTTTCCTCACAGTCAACTCAAACCTGGTTTTAATTATGAAATGGAGCCAGCTCTCAGTTAGCTGGTTATTCAGTAACAGCACTGAGATTCTCAGAGGACATTTTAAGCCACAATCTCACTTGCTTAAGAAGCATCTGGAGCATCTCCCTCCATATGAATAGCTGAGGTATTTTATTTCCAGTGCACACTTCTCAGTCATATAATGCAATAGCAATTTTTTTCAGATTTATAGTCCCAGGAGTGAGACACTCATCAGTTATTCCATACACAAAGTACTCTTTACCATCACAGCAACTCTGACAGGCTCATGGTCAAGTCTAGGAATGGTGGTTTTTCCTCTTTTCCACTTAAAAAAACCCAAAAATTCTCTACAGCTGTCAAGTTTTATGAAATACCTCTGAAAATAACCAATACCTCCCTTTTGCTCTCCCACCTTTCTGTCACAGTACCTGTCCCCTTATAGACCAGGAGTCCATTTGGCCCTCTGAAATCAATGGTATCTCCAATCTTCATGTTATCTAGATACTGGGACATCTTCCCACCTTCTGGAAACTTGGGGTTCACATTTTTGTGGTAGACCTGTAAGAACAATTATTTGCACATTATCAACCACTAACTTTCCTACAGACACTACTTTCAGAACACAATTCCGCAGGTCTGAAATTCAACACCTGAGAAATAAATCCAGGCAATTATTTGCTCTCAGTTATCTTTGAGCCTTGCAACAGGAAAACAGGAAGCAGCCAAAATAAGTAAAATGTGCTATTGGGCACATGTCCCTCTGCTACCTGCAAACAGCCAGGATAACAGGGATGGGTGGCAGGCAGATTATGTACTGCTGCCCTCATATTTCACTATTGCCTTATGTCACCCTATTTTTGTAGCTGTTCCTTCTGAAAACAGCATTGCTGCATCTTTTCCTTCTAAACCTTTCCTAGTCACACAACAGCTTTTTTAGCTTTCAAAGCATGTAAGAAGCATTAAGCAGCTCATAACAATTTACCACCCTTGTAACACAAAGAATAGAACATGCAAAAAGTAATTTTAAAAAAGCCTGGATTTTTGCCTAAGGACAACCTATATCATAGCAAAGGATTAGGAAATACAGAAGTCCTGGGATCAGATAATCCTGCATGCCCTAGCTTAAAGGATTTCCCTTGTGTGACTTGTTTTCTGCTCAGAGCTGTTTGCATTAAGCAGTAGCAGCAGCACAGGCATCTAGAGGGAGAGAGATCAGTATCCATGCATTGCTAAGTAAAAGATATTAGGGAAATTCCTAAAGTATTGACAGGGAAGTGATTCTCTCCTCCCTGTACTCTTCCTCTGCCATCCTGCACTGCCACACAGCAGATACACAGGATATAACTTACAATTCAAGGGCAATGAGTTGTTTGCCATGCAGTCACCCTATCTGAAAAACATGAGATTTGATGAAAATAAATTTAATAAAAGTTGAATGAAGGACAATGAAATTTGATTACTAAATCAAAACAAACTATTTCACTAAAATGAAGTGCTTGTCCTCCTTCCAGTTAGCAACTTATCTCTATTAAAGGAAACCAAAATTTACCTTTATAATTAAATCAACATAACCTTTTGCTTCATCACTGGAAACAGGGGTATAGGCTCGAACCACCAGATTCCCATCGATTTTTGCAGAAAGGTAAACATGCTGGCCTGGAGAGAAAGATAATCAGATTGTAATTCTTTTTCATCCCTGGAGGACAAGAGAGAAAGGCAGGTATTGTAAGCTGCTTGTGTGTAACCTGCATGTGTAACACATGCAACGACAGAGGAAATCTTTGCCAATAAATGCTGCATGAAACATTCAGTTTCTTCTCTTTTTTAAGCACAAAGCAGGCATCTCCCAGGAAGCAATACAGTTTCAGAATCTTGTTCCTAAATTCTTAAGAATGAATCTGGATAAACACATGCACTGCAGAACACATCTCAGCTGGTTTACCATTTGTCTAGTTAATTCCATTACTCTTTCCCACACCAGCCAGAAGAGAGTTTGGAGAAAAACAGGCAGCATGCAAGGACATGCTCAGAGCATGAAATGGGATGACCCTGACACTGCCATACAGCTCAGAGAACTGCCAAACAGTGCAGAACAAACAGAAACATATCTGCAGATCAGAGAGAGACTTTCTCCTGCACAGATTTTCACTGATTCAAGGTCCAAGGTTCAGTGCTATCAGTGTTCCAAGGCACAGGAAAGAAGTGCTGAAGTCTGTGCTACAGAACTCCAGATAAAGTTGCATGGAAATGTGTGTAATTCAAAGGTAAGTGCATGCACAGGAAAGGCTCACTCCCAGGCAGCAGAGTCGTCCCCCTTCTCCTTTACAAGTGTGACTGTATTTGCCAAAAAGCATGAGGACAATTGCCAATAGACTGAGGGGACCAGATGGAAGTAGAATGCAAATAAGAAATATGAAAAAGCCACTCTTGCTTATATCCTGATTGGTAATACATTCCATCAGTGAGTTGGAATTTGTTCAGTTTCACTGCTCCATTTCTAACCTACACCACACAAGTGGACAAAGCACCCACAAAACATCAGAAATACAACCCCTCTGGGAAACCTGACATTTCTCTCTGAGACAGCAGCATTCAGATGCAGCTTTCAACTCCTTGCTTTGCTGAGCCTTAAATTCACAGTCAGAAGTCCAAGAACTGTGAGAAACCAGAAATACAAGTAACTGTTTACAGTACTTACCTACAGGTAATCCTAATATGTGATTCGTTGAGGGTAGCCCGAATCTGAATTTCTTAGTATCATGACTGATTTCCTAAAAAACCAAAGTTCGAATGAGGTCATACTTTGAATTTCAAACTCTACTCAACACAATATACTTCAGCAAGCCTGCTCTTTGTTAGCATGCAAGCCAAATGCTGGGAAAGGACACAGAAAACGGCTTTGAAAAACAAAGCTGAAATAACCAGGAGTTCCAGAAGCAGTCTTCTCCTCTTTACTTCCACAAGGAGTGACTTTTGCTTGCCTGCACAATCCCTACAGCATCTTTACATTGATAAAACCAAGAAACCCTGTGCTCAAGGCCAGTGAGCACATTGCAGGCTTGTAGACAAAGATCAGGCAACACAGCCGAGCAGTAGCTCCGGCTGCCGAGCTTGCTTCTCATGGTGCAGCCAAGAGAGGAACCGAGGGAGGAACACAGCCAGCATGCAAACATGCTAAGCACCGGGAAACATGCCATAAAGGCTTTTACACACCCTGCTCTACCCTGGGGGCATCGCAGCGTGGCTGCGGGGGGCACAGCCATACTTGGACGGCTCCGTGCCCAGCTATGGGTATTCGATCCCTGCGATAGCCCACGGCCAAGAGCCTCCCAGGCTAGCGCACCTACTGCCCTCAGACCCTCGATGCCCCATGTTCCCAGAGCCCCGGACACCTCCTTGTCCAGCAGCCGCAGCGGGTACTTGGCCAGCGGGTCCTGCAGGGTGATGAGGCCGCTCGGCCTCCGCGCCGTCCCTCGGAGCAGCAGCAGCAGCAGCGCCGACGCCGCCACAACGGCCACGGCGACGGCCACAGGCGCTCCCTGGCAGGAGAAGAAGAGGCGGTGAGGTCACGGCGGCCGTGAGGGCACGGCACGGCCATGGCCATGGTCATGGTCATGGTCCCGGTCCCGGTCCCGGTCCCGGCCCCGGTCCCGGCCCCGGTCCCGGCCCCGGTCCTGGCCAGAGCCCTCACCGCAAACGCCTCCATGGCGGCTTCGCCCACAGCTCCCGCCGCACCGGCCGCGCAGACCCCGCCTCGTAGTTCCTCCCCGGGTTCCTCCTCCCGGTTCCTCTTCGAGTCCCGCCTCCCGGTTCCTCCTCCCGGTCCCGCCTGGGGCAGGGCGGGGCTGGCCCCGGGCACTACGGGAGCCGCGTTCCGCTGGGCGGGTCGGGCTGCCCCCGGGGTCCGAGATCTTGGTTTCACAGAATCGATGAGGTTGGGAAAGACCTCTGAGAGCACCGAAGCCAAAGTGTGACCGGACACCACCGTGTCAACCAGCCTGTGGCACTGAGTGCCGTGTCCAGCCTTTCCTTACACACCTCCGGGGACAGTGACCCCGCGGGCAGCCCCTTCCAATGCTTCACCATTCTTTCTGCCAAGAAATAGAAAAGGAGGGCCACAAAGTCGAACTGGTCAGTTCAGATGAAGAAGTAGCAGTATTTCTGTGCACCCAACGCGTGGCAATTACTAGATTCCTAAATGAGAAATAAAGCTGCCCTCGTGCCGCTTCTGGAAAAGTGCAAGGGAAATAAAGTAAGGGTAAAAGAAAACAGGGAAGATCCAATTAGAATGGGACTGTCGTGTCCTTTTGGGCAGACCCACAGTGGGAACAGGGTCAGGAAAGGCTCGGGATGTGTTACCCCCACAGGCAGAGAAACACAGAGGGCAGGACTTCATCAGGACACCATTCCAGAGCTAACCAGAATCACCTACGGTCACAGAGCCTCACCTAAAAACTAAAATAGAATCCCATTCCATGAACTCCATTGAAAAATTTTTTTTTATTATTTTTTAGTTGTGTTTGGGTTTGGTTTTTTTTAATACAGATTTCATTTGCATCAGAAAACAGTTCACATTGCTGCTACAAGGTGCTGGCACCTTACAAGAGACTAAAAAGTTGCCGCAAACAAAAGCAAAACTAGGCTCCTTGTAAAATCATGCTAGGAGAAATACAAAAGGTCAACAACAAGCAGCCAAGCAAAAAGTTAGTGCCATAACAATCAAATCAAAAGCAGACATTTTAAGATAGAATTTAAGACAGGAATTTTCATAAGAGATACCAATTTATCACTGCATTCAATATCATCACAGCTGACATCACCTGTAGTTCTTCCCACACAATTTTTGCTATTCTGAACACATCCACTTGAAATCCTTGTCTTAAATTAAGAAATAGATAAAAGTCACTATGGTCCTGTTAAGCAAAACAGAATAGCAGCCAAGAGATAATCCACATCTGCTCCCAGCATAAATTGATACAATCAGCTAATGGCAACTTCCACCATAACCAAACATTAACAGGCATCCATGATAAAAATTTATAAAGGTTATTTTCCCTCCATTTCTCTCTAAAGATCTCTTCAGAGAGCTTGGCAAAGATAGAGCACACATACTCTATCAATAATGTAACACAGCTGTTAATTTGAATCACTGAATCTCAATTTGCCTATAATCCTTCCACTGTTAAGTATTTTCATAGCTTCACAAAAAAACCTCAAGATTTTGTGGGCTTTTGCCTCAAACTTCACGGTGAAGAGAAGAAAGTGGTGAAATATTGGAGAATAAAATCAGTGAGATTATTGTTTCCCCAGCTATAGAATAAAATTGAAAGTTTAAAAAAAAACTAAAGAACCAAAGTTCAAAACTAATATAATAAATAAAGGAGGGTTACTGGCATCAAATGCTTGTATGGGAAAAACTCTCTAAATATTTTTGCCATTAATATGAACAAAAACTAAGTGAGATATCTTACCTTCTAGTTATTATCTGGATCACTGAGTCAAAGGAGGATTATTTTTTTGCTACCTGTTGTACTATCCTACTAATCTAGTTTTAAACACTACAGCTGAGAGCAGAAGGGTCTGCAAAGCTAATTGGAGCCTGTCACCACAGATTTCTGCATAAGCAGCCTTTTGGCCATTAAACAAACTGCTAGTTACAAGTTAATGCATAGATTAATTAGGATAGCTATCAGTTCTTGCATCCTCCCATGGCCTGTAACACCTGTTTTTTCAAACACTTTTGTTTAAACACCAAACAATTTGTAAAACCAGAAACTCTGTTAAAAATATCTTGCAGTATTTTTACAGACTCTAGCACTACATTCAAGGACATGCTTGGCTCATGTGGCTTATTTTCCCTTCTAAAATGAATTAACAGAGTGTCAGCAGGCTGCAGGAAACTTGTGGCTGCTCCAATACACGTCAAAAGCCAAAGTCTCAGTTCAGGTAAATCAGCAGTAAATTCCCCAGGGTAAGTATCATCTACTCTGGAATCTGTTTATTAGTCCAAGAAACCTGCATGCTCCCACCAAATTTTGTTTTCAATGACATTTGTGCTTTGGGAATGTTTTGCAATGGGATCCATCAGAACTGTTCTTTTGGCAGTCACACAATGAAAATGGGGAGCTCTAAAAAAGAAGAAGAATTAAACAGAGTAAACTCTGCAAAGATCATCAATCAAGACAGGCTGTAAACTTGTCAAAGTGTACTCAGCTGCAACCACATGTCAGTTCCTGCTCCTTTACTTCCTCCCAATCCTGAGAAATGAAGCTGCAAAGCCACAGCAAGGAAAACACAGCAAGGATCCACACATGAAATGCAGTAGAGAGTGGAATAATAATAATAATAATACAACTGGAAGAAATAAGATTTTCAGAAGTTACTGCTGATTTAAGTTTGTTTCTTTTTTGGGCATTCAGCTGGGGATATTTTAAACAGACAAGATCTCAGGGAGTGCTGGACACCCAAATATAAAAGCAGCACCCTGGAAAAGACCTCAAATTAATCATCTAACAATAGCAAAAGGATTAATTTAATGACGGAGTCGACAGGAGACAAGCACATCCGATGATGATCAACAAGTCTCAGTTTATTGATTTAACATGCGTGTTCTTATAACAATGATAATAAGGCTCATACATATTGCAAAACTAAAGCTCACTATTGGTTCGCCATAAAAGGTCAGCTCCACCTTTGCTACCACTTACTCAGGATGCCTATGTTTTCTCCCCTCACTAGCTAGTCTCTGCTTCTGCATCCCGTTATCGTATAACTTCTTACTCAAGGATACTGTGGCCTTGCCCAAGGCCTTCTGCTAAAGGCCTATTGTTTTACCAGCTATATTTTATCATGCCCCTTCTCTTCAAGCCACGTCTCCACAAAACTCTCCACACTTCCCCTGTTTTCTTTTTGAGCAAGAAGGTTTGTCTGCCAGGTTTTTTCTATCATTCGACTGACCATATTCTGAATGCAATTAAAAGTACAAGGCAAAATAAGCAAAAGCATCAAAACCACGCCCAGTATCCCTATGGCATGTGTTACAAGGTTCCTTAGCCATGGTCCAAGTCCCAAGCTTTTAAGCCATTTGTCAATTCCTAGTCCTTCCTCTTCTTTGAGACTGTGAAGTCCCTGTTGTAATTCTTTTATTTTAGCATGAATTGATGCAGAGTGGTCGGACAAATTCATGCAACACATACCTTCAAATTCTTCACATCCATGCCCATGTGCTAAAAGCAAAAAGTCTATAGCGGCCCTATTTTGTAAAACAGCATGATTAACACTTTGCACATCTGCAGTTAGCATATCTAGAATTTCTGACGTCTTATTCAACTCATCCTTGGCCCAACACCCCAATTGCTTTGCTAAGTTCATAGCTTTATTTGCAGCTCCTCCTGGCAAGATAGTTGAAACTATCACTTGTTTTAACTCACTCCAAAACTGTGGGATTCCTATCTGATTGCAGTCTAGGTCGTGCAAGCTGCGTCTCTGCCTGCTTGAATTTCGGCTCAATTGCATCAATAGAGACACATTGGGGTGAAACAATGACAATTTTCCCAAATAGCAAGGTCCTCCCTGTGGTTTGGCTGGTATACCATTCCAAGCTCTGTCTCCACAAGTTAAAAATATCCCTGTGGGTAATTTCTTCGGGGCAGTGATATTACTGCCGTTGCATCGGCTATAAAGCTGCTTATGCACTATACCTGATTCCAGGGATGAATCTAGGGTATCCCATTTCCCTCTATTCTGATTAAGATCCTGGGAGTCTAAGGGCTCAAAACTGATCCAATTCTTCATCGGGATCCCCTTTAATGGGCCATACTACAGAATGCTGTGTTAAGGGCACCAACTTTCTACACCTTGCAGATGCAATATAGGACCTACTTTGAGCTTTAACCCTTTTTACAATATGATTTAATTCCCACCGATAATAAGCCAAAATCTTTTGTTCAGGTGTTTCAAAAAGATTTAAAGCCGAACCTATGTCCAATCCTGTTTGTTCCCTCAGCTCCCTTTGCCAGCTATCAAAACGATGGTCATACCAGCACGTACCGCAGCGCAATTGCTGGATCAAGGACTGCTCTATCCAAAAGGTCTTACAGCAGCCCCCACAATACAATGCCACCCAAGCAGCACAACATGAACAATTACAATCAAGACAGTTCTGGCCCGCTGGGCCCCTTATGTAAAAAGATGACAGCGATTCAATAGTTTCAGTCAGCTCCTTAGTAGTTTGGCAGTGTGTCACGGCCCTGTCGATTGCCTTCGAGTGTCCCTTCAGCTGTATCAGTAGTGGCCGTAGGATCACTGGCAGCTTCTCCTCTAGTTGCTTCTTGTCCACTTCTGTCAGATTGCCCACCAACCGCTGCATTAAGAACAGGTTTAGTCCACTTTGCGGGTACCCACACAGCTCCTGCAGGGGTAGAAACACAAAGATATCCCCTTCCCCAAAACAGGACCTTAGCAGGATCCTTCCACAACCCTGTCTTGGGGTCCCTGTATCTTACCCATACTTCTTTTTCCTGCTCAGTAACCTCACTTGACTTGCAATGCAGTTCTGCTCGGGGTTGTCCTGCGTCCCCAAATACACACAAATGATTGATCACAAACAAACTTTTTAACAACCTTGCCTGGGGGTCAGTCACCCTTTCATGTTTGGCTAAATACCTTTTCAGGGTACCATTAGCCCTTTCAATAATAGCTTGTCCTGTCAGGGAATTTGGGATGCCTGTAATATGTTCAATCCCCCAATTCTTTAAAAATTTCTCTATCCTCTGACTGATATAAGCAGGACCATTATCCATCTTAATTCTTTTTGGCGTCCCCATTACTGCAAAACAACTGTACAAATGTCTTTCCACGTGTATTGCTTTTTCTCCTGTCTGTGCTGTTGCCCAAATATATTTGCTGTAGGTATCAATAGACACATGCACATATTTTAGCCTACCAAAACTGGAGACATGCGTAACATCCATTTGCCATAACTTATTTGATTGCAAGCCTCGCGGGTTTACTCCCATGCCTAGACCACCACCCCCATTGTGGTGGCTGCAAATTGGACAGGCCCTAACAATAGCTTTTGCTTCCGCCAGTGTCACCCTGAATTCTCGAGTTAGGCCCTTTGCATTTTGGTGAAACATTGAGTGAGCTTCCTTTGCTAGCTGTTGACTTGACATGGGCGTGCTCTGCACCACAGCAACCAATCTATCTGCTCTATCGTTCCCTTCCCCTAGACCAACATTCCACTTGTGGCTTCTAACATGAATCACAGCATAAGCGTGCTCCCTTGATCTTGTGGCCTTTTTTAGCTGTACTAGCAATTCGTACAGTCTCTGATTTTGTACCTCCTTTATGGAGGAATCTTCAATTCTAGCTACAACCCCAGCAACATACAAAGAGTCTGTAACAATATTCAGTGGTCCTTTAAGCTGTGATATTGCCCATACTACTGCCAAAAGTTCCATAGTCTGTAAACTGTCCACTGCCTCTGCCTGTAAGATCTGATGTTTCCATGATCCTTTCTCCTGCCAAGTTATTGCAGCAGTTCTTGACTTCCTGCCAGCATCTGTAAATGCAGTAATAGCACCTGCAATAGGGGAACTTTCTCACTTCGGGCGAGTAATCCAGTCCCATTCCCCTATCCACTGAACCGGAGCCGGTCGAAGCTTTCCTGTTTCAATAGGACAGCATGCACCTAAAAGTGCCTCCTGTAGTTCTTCCGAATTGTTCAGGTACCAGTCTAAGGTATCTTTTTTCATTGGTATCCTGATTACTGCTGGTTCAGTTCCCGCTACTTGTAACATTCTCTCCCTGCCTTTCTTTATTAAGTCTGCTAACATTTTGATTTTTTGAAAAAGAGTTTTACTCTGTTGTAACGCAGGGGAAATCCATTCCAATACCCTTATCTCCCCTGTTTTCTTTTGCAACTGAGATAGTGCACTGAGAAGGTATTTGGGACCGTTCCAAATGGTTAAGTCTGTTCCCAACTCTGGATCACGCCGATGGACCTGTCCTTGGGTAACACAGTCCATTATTTGCTGAAGGGTGTTTTCCTGTTCTGGAGTAGCAGGGATTGAACACGTCGGGTCTGTACCCTTAAGAAGCGGACGTATTTCATCCAATAATTCGTTCGGTATCCCAACAATTGGCTTTAACCACTGAAGATCACCCAATAGTTTCTGAGCCTCATTCAAAGTTGTAAGCTTTGTCTGCAGCTGCAACTTTTGGGGTTTAACTATCTGTTCGGACATGGACCATCCCAAGTATTTCCATGGAGCCGTTGTCTGAATTTTCTCAG
The DNA here is from genome assembly GCF_027477595.1 of Haemorhous mexicanus. Classification (NCBI taxonomy): domain Eukaryota; kingdom Metazoa; phylum Chordata; class Aves; order Passeriformes; family Fringillidae; genus Haemorhous; species Haemorhous mexicanus. The sequence goes on from NC_082346.1 coordinate 9,344,600, forward strand.
GGGCTATAACAAGAGAGTACTGTGCTAGTGTTTCCCGTATTTCCCGAATTTGCTGTTCTGTGAAAGGTGTAGGTTGGGCAAAGAGTATATCATCCATATAGTGATAAATTACTGTGCTCGGCCACTGTTTCCTTAAAGGTTGTAATGCAGAGTCAACATAGATTTGACATAAGCTAGGGCTATTGCGCATTCCCTGTGGCAATACTGTCCACTCAAAACTTTGATCAGGCCCTTCCCTATTAATGGCAGGTAGCGTAAATGCAAATCGCCTCATGTCCTGTGGATGAAGTGCTATAGTGAAAAAACAATCCTTTAAGTCAATAATTAGTAGTGGCCAATCCTTTGGAATCATTGCAGGGTTAGGTAATTCTGGCTGTAATGCACCCATAGGTTCCATTTGATCATTAACAGCCCGCAAATCGTGGAACAGTCTATACTTCCCAGATTTCTTCTTTATCACAAAAATTGGAGTATTCCAGGGACTAGTAGATAGCCGCAGGTGTCCCTGCTCAAGTTGTTCCGTTACCAATTGATGAGCATGTTGAAGACTTCCCTCTTTTAAAGGCCATTGCTTAACCCATACCGGGGTGTTAATTGTCCAGGTAATGGGAATCGGGAAAGTCCAAGCAATGGCTATTACCCCAAAGGGTGTTCTTTAGTTAAGACCACTCCCAACTGAGCCAGGATGTCCCGCCCTATGAGGCACTTGCACGGTAGGCAGCAATTGCACATTGAAAAAATAGCTGTTAGCTGTTTTCCATCTATGTGAACCCGGAGAGAAGGAGAACGACTCGCCAGGGTTAAACCTCCAATCCCGATCACTGTGGTGGCTGCTGGTTGCAAGGGCCAGTGTTGAGGCCAACAACTAGTGCTGATAATGCTAGAGTCCGCTCCAGTGTCTAACAAGCCTGAGAATGACCTTTTCTGTCCTTGAAATTCCACTTCCACTCCTTTCCTGGGTCTCTCAGAAAGATTCAGAGTCAGCAAGGTGAGACCTCCAGTGGACCCAAAACTCTTTTCACCCCTCTCTTGTCCTTTTATTGTTTGTAATCCCTTAGTCATTTGCTCCAGTGGCACCAATTGAGCAATTCTCTGTCCTTTATTAATTTGGAGTGGTGGGAAAGGTGTATGCACCATAACCATAATTTCTCCTGTATAATCCACATCAATGACGCCAGGTAAAACAAATAATCCAAGCATAGACACAGATGATCTCCCTAAGAGCAAAGCACCCACCGTTCGACCCTGTATAACAACAGGTCCCTGAATCCCCGTCGGGATTTTTTGTGGGTGTGGAGTCATCAGCGTAACCTCTACTGCCACTGCCACGTCCAGGCCGAGGCTTCCTGTGGTGGCGGGTTGGAGACAGGGGAGGTTGGTAGTGCTGCAGCGACGCCTTGTGTCGGAGCGCGGCCACTGCAATTCGCGCTCCTGGAGGAGTTTCCCGACTTCCGCCGACAAGCCCCTGTATTGTGTGTATTCGAGCGGCATTTCTGGCACCAGATCCCTGTTGCTCGGCATTCCCGACGCATGTGACCCATGCCTCCGCATCGGTAATATCTCATCCGATTTCCTGTCGGAGCCGGGGTAAGTGCAGCTGACGCTTGAAGGGGTGCAAGGGCAGCCAACACCTGATTCTGAGAAGCCTTTGCTTGTTCTTGTAACCCTAATCCCAGCTGATTGATAGCATCTACCAAACAGGCTTGTGATCCTACCGGCATCTGTGCCATTCTTTCTAGTGCTTCTTCTATGGTCCAGTTTGCACCTAGTGTATTAATTACACTCCTTGTAGCTGAATTACAATTCTGAAGAGCACATTGTTTCAACAAAGCCCTTCTCATATACTCGGGTACCCCTGCCTTCTCAATCGCAGCAGCAGCTTTATCTATAAATGAACCGAACGATTCCTCCCGGCCCTGCTTAATTCCCATATACATGTGTACTCCTCCTGGTTCCTTCACTCTATCTATTGCTAATCTAACCAACCTCATTGCCTCTCGGCACTTGTCCAGTCCAATCAGAGCCTGTGCTTCAGTGCGAAGAAATGCTCCTAAACCCATAAGCTCATCCACAGTCACCCCATGGCGAGGGTCTCCTGGCTGCCGCTGTATCGCTACACACTCATTAACAAGCGCCTGCCAATGTGCATTAAATAAAAGTTGTTGATGCTGAGTGAAAATCAACTTCACTATCCCTCTGCAATCAGCAGGTAAAAGTACCTGAGTATTCCAAACATAATCCAACATCTGTCTCGCTGGTTCACTAGTTACCCCAAACTGACTAACAGTAGATCGCAATTGTGATAGCAATTTCCAATCAAGAGCAGCGATTGTTGCTAGTAATCCTCCACCAGCCTGTGCCTGGAAGGTCACCGGGCATGCTAGCTGGGTTGCTGCACTAACTGCACTGTCATCCCCTCTCTCCAAGCCATCTTTCGCCAGCGCAGCCCAAGCCTCCCTTTGCTCCCTGGCAATGGCCTCTGCTAGGTCGCTTTCCGCCCCAGGGATTGGCTCATTACTCTGCGGGAATTCAGCAGTGGGTGTCCTCGGCCGTGGCCCCTGCTCTTCGGGAGGTGCAGAAGGCTCACAAGCAACCTCAGGACCGGCTCTGGTAGAAGGCGATGGTGGAGGTGGCAGGACCACCTTTGTGAACACAGGGGGTAAAGGAGTGGTCTGATTCTGATCACTCCCATAACTCCTATTCTTGGTATGAGCGGCAGATGCCTGTTCAGCTGCTTTCTTTTCTGCCTGATGCTGCAGAAGCTCATTGTGTACCACCCTCCAAAGCTTTCCCAACTTTCTAGCCGTCTTATCGTCCTCTAATGTAGCCTCCCATAATAAATCCCCAAATTTGCGCCACTGTCAACTCATGTACAGTACGAGGATTTGCAAAAACTCCCTTGGCATACCCGTATGCTAAAAGCCCCGGTAACTCCTTTTGTAAATCTATCCCCTTAACCTGTCGCTTTTGTAAAAAAGCGGTAAATAAATCATATGCTGCTTGCCTTTCCATACCTAATTCGTCAGCGCTGTTGCAGCCCCTCAAGGTCTCGGCAGCACATATCGGCCAGGCTCGTCTGTACGGACACCCAGGGCACGGCGCGTCTTAACTCTTCTTTTTCGCGCATTTTTGCCGTCCCGGCTGCTTCGGGACCCGACCCGGTCGTCGCTCGTCCGTGGTGTCTGGCAAGGATCACGTCGTAGGGGTCACCATTTGACGGAGTCGATGGGAGACAAGCACATCCGATGATGATCAACAAGTCTCAGTTTATTGATTTAACATGCGTGTTCTTATAACAATGATAATAAGGCTCATACATATTGCAAAACTAAAGCTCACTATTGGTTCGCCATAAAAGGCTACCACATACTCAGAATGCCTATGTTTTCTCCCCTCACTACCTAGTCTCTGCTTCTGCATCCCGTTATCGTATAACTTCTTACTCAAGGATACTGTGGCCTTGCCCAAGGCCTTCTGCTAAAGGCCTATTGTTTTACCAGCTGTATTTTATCATGTCCCTTCTCTTCAAGCCACATCTCCACAAAACTCTCCACAATTTAATGGTTGTTTTGTTGGGTTTTTTTCATACATACCACTACTATTAATATTCTTTTTGATCCAGTCAAAAAAAACCCTAACATTGGTGTATTCTCTTGGGTGGTTCTTCTTTCCACATCCCAAGCCCCAGCCAGTGATTCCATGGAGAGTGTAAAACCCTGAGTTGTCTTCTGAAGGACAAACTAATGGGCCTCCAGTATCACCCTGTGAAAAACGCCAATCACTTGTTTTTAACATTTTAAAAGTTGAATAATAATAAAATGGTTATAAAAATAGTAATATAATTAGAGTAATAATAATTTGGACAATTAGGATTAGGACAATATGAGACAATAAGAACAAAGAGTTACAGATGGTCCAGGTACCTTTTCTGGGCAAAATAAGCCCGAAGAAGGACCCACGTTAACAGAGGATTAACCCTTAAAAGCAATAGCCTGTTGCATATTCATACACCTCATACATGATGCATAAATTCCATTCAAACACCGGATTCTGTCTGGTCATCGTCAGCTTCTTCCTTGGAATCCTGATGGCATCTTCACAGCTGGGCGAGGCTGGAAGAAGTTCGTTTCTTCTGATAATGGAGCAATAAATTCTTTTTCTCTGAAAGATTTAGGTGTCCTGTGCCTGCTATCTCGGTGCATGTCCTCTCTTTAAAAAAAGTATCTTACATAGTATAGTTTTTATTTTAACATTATGTTATAACCTAAAATTATATTTAACACACTACTTAAGAAAATTAACACAGCATAACTTTCTAACATAACACATATAATATTCATTTTAATATTTACAAAAAGCCAATCATAAAATACCCATTTTTCACAACCCTGCACAACGACAAAGGAACCTTGTCCCGAGCCAACATCACTCCTGCTGTTTTTAAAATCTCATTTCAGCAAGGAGAGGTCCCAGCTGCTCACGTGCTTGGGGTTTTCCATTTTTAAAAGACAAAGAAAGGCACAACCTTTGTTCAAGGGAAGTAACGCTTTTTGCACTATGGATAATTAAGATTTGACTGCTAAGGAGTATTTCTTGTTTGCAAGAAAACAGGTTTGGGAGGCTTTACACTTCCCTTTCTAGAACCCACCTGGCCTAAGGGTAACTTAGTTCTTGCCTTCCTCCAGAGGGAATCCTGCACAGATCATCCCCAGGGTCCCCTTCCTGGGAAGCTTTATGTAATAGCTCTAACATATGTCAGGTGCCAGGATGGGGACCTTCCAGCTGCTGCAGTTTTTTCCCCTTTTCTCTGTCTTGAATTAAAACACACCATCCAGTAGAGGCATGAATTAGTGGTTCCAGAAGGAAGCTTTACTCCTCTCCTTTTCAAATGGTCTCAGTCTAAATTACCTGATTTCCTTCCTCCCACCCACATCCCTTCATGTCTAGCTGAGCTTACACAAGTGAAAACTTTTTAACATGTCTGTTCTTCAAAAACTAACATATAGACAGAAGGACTGTTTCAGCACAGAATGTGGCATTTAAAACACAGCCACAACAAGCCCAAGCAGCAAAGACTGCATACCTGCTTCAGGTGCACCCCACCCTGTGACCACACACATCCTCGAGGGCTGCAGCACCTCCTCCCCGACAGGGAGGCACACTGGGAGCACGGAGGGGGTGAATTCCAAGAGCTCAGCCAGTTGCAGCAGGGCAGTGTCAGAGTCCAGAGTGGTCTCATTAAAATTTGGGTGTATAAAATACTGCTTGATTGACCTTTTCTATGAAAGCAAAGACAGCAACATTTTCTGAAAGACTTGGGAATGAGAGGCTTTAAGTAACTTTGGTTTTGTAAATTTCCAAGATGCCTTAAGAAGGGGACACATTTAAAAACAGCTCCAGAAACCACCAGCTTTCTGATATTAACAAGTCAAGATTATGCCTCTGTGACATGGAACAGGGAACATGCAGAAAACTCCATCCTGCAAGGGTAGGAAGAGAGTCTTGGAAAAAACATTTATCCAGTGAGCAAAGTGGCAACTTGTACCCTAATCTTTCTTTCTTGGTGACAGTCACCAGTGAGCACAGAGACAATACACCTCTCACTCCCACATCCTCTGGGATTCTGAGCTTTGGAGCTCAGTGAAGGCAGATCTGTGCTGATAGGCACACAAAAGCTGTTGTGTAAGTGCAGATTAGGATCAGCGTTCAGGCTGTTGGATTGCTTCATCCTGGAGAATTTGGGAATCACATTTACATTAAAAACTATTATGAAAGATTGATTGATACAAATCAATCTGCTGGATGGAAGCAGCAGGCTGCAGGGACACGCCGTGCAGTTATGGACATTCCCAGGGAAGGGCTCATCCCACTGCACTCACCTGGAATGAAGGCAGTGGGCTGCTGTGACAACCTATTCTTGGGCAAGGACTGCTCCTCCACAGATGTGCTCATCTGCAATTTGCACACTGGCCTGCCAAGGCCACAAGTAGGGCACAGCTTCTTCACCTCCAGTTATCCTACTGAAGAGGAATCTGGGCTGATTTGAAGGCATTCCACAAGCACCCTCTGAAACAGAAAGCACCGATGTTCCAGGAAGTCTTTAGAGGTTAGGTTAAGACTGGGAGAAGTAAAAAACATTCCAGTTAAGGGCAACCCCACAGCTTTTCAAGCTCCACCTCCCCCTTTTTAGCTAAATCTTCTAATTTCCCTCATTTAATAGGATCCAAACGTATAGACCACCATGAGGAGATGATTCTAGCAAAAACAAAACTTCACCAAGATGAAAGCTACCATTTACCTTCAGAAGTTTTAGCCTCAAACCTACAATGAGTAGGGACTCATCCAGTTTTCTATAGACTACTAGAGGGGGAAAGGGCAGCTCTAAAATGCTGATTGTTATTTTCAATTACTCTGTAGTCTTTGCAATTGTTTTCACCAAAGGAAGTAGGTGTAAACTGACATACAAGCTGAAATGTTATTGAATTGCTGTACATCACTTAGCAAGATGAAGGAAACAAGAAAAATTAGGTTCTGCTAAAGTCAAAGCATGTAAATGCCACTGTGCATATTTTTATTTCCTCAAAATATCTTACTAAAAAATCTGGACCAACTGCAACCATTAGGTATTTTGAGAATTTATAGTCCAAAAGGTACTCTCCATTCCCATGAAGAAAGCACAACTGAGGTTGTCTTACCTGTTATAACCTTTATTTCTTCTTCAGTAATATTCAGGTTTTCAAAAACTTCTTCTTTAGTTGAATTCAAAATATTTAAATCTAGCAAAGGAGAGTGGTGAGTGTGTTAGCATGATGCCTTGAGTAATATTGGTATTATAGAATAATTTTTGTTTCCTTATATATTTTTGTAGAAGAAAGAGTTTTCTGTTGTAGGGATGTGTGCTATTATAGTATTAAAGTGCTCTTTAAAATGTGCCACAAACACAGCTTCCAGGTGTTGGCCAGATTCATTGTTTGTCTTCACCACTCATTAGGCCTTTGTTTAATGCCTGTTTTTTCACTGAAACAATTTGTTAGATGAGACTCTCCTAGAGCAAAATAATTATGAACAGCCAATCCACTGAAAAGCCCTTTGTGCTGCCCCAAGGAGGCATTTCCCCAAGTTTCTATTTAGGTTTCTGTTTCCTTTTAGATGAACAAAGGAGACTGTAGCTCTGAATCCTCCAAAGGTCTCTGTTTCATCAGGGTGGAAGACAACCAGCATCATAGCAGAGGAGCTTGGAGCAGGTGCTGGTAGGGCAAATCCGCAAGACTCAACTGAAAATGAGAAAGCAAAGGCTAACTAAAAAATTAACAGGTACTTTTTAATCCTTCTCTCTTTCAACAGTGAGGGCACAATATTCTGTATATTCCAGCTTTCAGACAGGAAGGTAAAAAGTAACCATGACCAAGAGATAAGCAGGCTGAGGCTGAAGGACTGACCTATTTCTGGCAGCCTGTTCAGAAGTTTCTTCATCAGAACAAGGAGTCTCTGGCATCATTCCACAACAGTCTATCGCAGCATCCACAAAATTCCTTACAAATGAAACACCCCAGCTACCTGAATTTCCCTAGTCTAAGCACCAGCTTCAAGCAAGTGATGAAAACAGTTTTTTGGGATAGGATTTCCTCTCATTCACTATAAACCAAGTGGCAAAAATTTAAAAATTACATGAATGATGCTCTGGAGTGATGAACAGCTGGACTGTGAAAAGAAGATGTCTTGGGTGTTTTGTGTGTGATGATTCCTATAGACCCAAATTACTGTGCTATGTATTTTTTTCACTGGAACCAATTCAGAACTGCATTTCACACAGAATTTAAACACTCAAAAATTGTTCACTTCAATGTGGCTTTGGGTCTGTAAGTTGAGAAGAATTAGCAATACCTGCAAGCATTTTTCAAGGTACTGAAACTAGTACTATAACATTACCTGAGACTCTACAAGTAAACTTTATTCACACTGGACAATAGGGCCAGTGAAAGTCATAAAATAAATAAAACACCCCCAAAAAAACAAATCAAAAGTCAAACCAATTTCCTCCTCTTTTCCCACATCTTCATACATATTCATGGCATCATAGGAGCAATCTTCACTCTCTTCTACTTCCAAAGACTAGTATGCAAGCTTTAAATTAAAAAATGAAAGAGTGAACCTTGTTCTGAAAGTCATACGGAAAGAATTCAAAGATCTACAGGGTCTTTAGGATTGTGAGTGATTCCTGCAAGGTTTGGTTTCTGTGACATTCAGACCTCTCACAGGTGATACATAAATATTACATTTTCTAGAAGAATCTGTCATGATGAAATTTAACCCAGGAAATCCTATTTTACCATAACCTAAAGGACAAACCCAAACCTATCTGTCTTTTGGGATGGATAGTGATTCCTCTTAACTGCATCCAGCAGCATCATTCATGCTCATGTTGCTTGATCTTGTTTGTCCTTAGCTGCGTCATTTCTCGTAAACTGAGTGGTGCCCATTTCCGTCATGTAGACACAAAAAGAATTCATGTTATGCCTTAACTACGTGGTCCTCTGGAGCACAGATAATCCACTGACAGCCTGCCAGGTTGCTGTAGTGCTCTGGGTAGTGCACACTCTCCAACACTCCTTCAAGGAGGGACTCACAGCCAGCAGCTGGAAATCCAGGCAGACAAAAATGGAAAGGAAAGCACCAGCTGGAAATGCTGTCAGAACAGGAACATCAGGAGTTCTTTGAAGACTCAGCAGGTGGCCCTTGGGCCCATCCTTATGGTTGGTGAACTGTTGTGCACAGAAAAACCAAACACAATTCTCCAGGATGTGTTTTAGCCTCAGCTGCCTCCCTCAAGGTCCCCCCATGAAAGCATCATCCACACAGAAATAACACAGGAATTTCCTCTGGTTTATTTTCTCTTGACATTTTTTTCCAGGTCCCCACCCAAGAATGTAGGCAGGCACATTACTTGGCTTATACTTACCAAGAAGAATATCTGATGTAAGAGCTTTGTAGGTAATGGAAAAACCAGTTCCATAATCCTCATCATTAGAAACAAATTTCAGCCTTATGCTATTGGAGCCAATCAAAAGAGGTAATGGAAGATCTCCTCCACAGAATTTCCCTGAAACATAACATTAGAGAATAATTACTGTTTAAAGCCTTCAGTTACTTGAGCAAACTTGCATGTACCAGTTTTACTACTTTGCTATAAAATTTTAGGATTAAAGGGAAATTTCCTATTCATCCTTCTACTTTTCTTATTAATCGATTAGCCCAGATAAATTCATTAAAAATTGAAAATGATTGACACCAGAAATGTGATACAGTTCCCTACCAGGCATTTTCCAACCTCTTCCCCTCCCACACTCTTTTTCTTTTATTTCAGATCCTGTGTCTCAATGCATCAATCAAGCAAGTGAAGCAATCAACCACCACCTCATTGGGTGCCCTTGCTGTTAGAATAAGGAGTACTCTGACAGGTTATAGTCTTTTCCAACCTGAATGATTGTTTCAAAGAACAGGGGAACAAAAACTCACCCACGAGTCTGTCAACTTTGAATAGACTGATAAAGAATCATAGTCACTGAATGTTTCTGGCCAGAAAAAGTGGGAGAAATGAAGCCATAAGTAATTCCCTTCTGGCACAAATAGATTCCATACACACAATCTGGAATAAGAAATCAGTTCCCATTCATAAAAATGCAACCAAAACCTACACGTGTATGGGAAATATTCTCTGGGGGAAGACTTTTTTTTCTCTGCTAACTGATGGTTTTGATAGAGCTGTTCAGGCCTTCCAGGAAAATGTAATTCCCCTTCACTCTTGCAGAGTTTGACATCCTGAACACTACAAAACACTGTGAGTTAAATCATAATGGAAGGAATTAGATTTGACACATATGCAATCAGCTGTTCCACCAAAATCTCAAACATCTGGAGGATATTGTGAGACAGGGTTGCTCAGCTGCGCTTTGTTTCTGCTGACAGACTGATGCTGTGTCTTCTCTTTTCTCTCTTTTATTTGAAATTCTGGTAAATCAGCTTTAAACCCCATCATCTGGGAGCAAGAATGAAGCCCTGCCAATGGACTCTCATTTTTTTGTAAATGGCAGCACTTATTTCTTACCTTAAATAAACTTTTGGCTACATGAAGATTTCAGTAGAAATAATTTTCAGTGAGGAAAAATGGATACCCCAGAGCCTAACAAAAGTGTTCATGGCAGCCCATCTGAAATAATGCCCTTGGTTATGTTACAGCAGGAGACTTTTGCAAGTTCAATGTGCTGTTAAAAATTACTTTAATAAAAGAAGCAGAAGCTTTCCTCTTTGGTCAAGTGTCAGCAGAAACACAACACCACAAAAATCATTTCCTCTTGCCCTCCCTTCTGTTTGCAAGGTGACCCAGTGAGAGCAGCATTTATCAACAACTATGTAAACACAAACAAAGGAGTCAAATACTTATTAGATTATTGCACCTGCAGCATCCTGGGAAAACCAATAAAAAAGTGGCAAAAATGTTTTCAAGAAGGTTTCTTCCTTTATAAATTCCAACTATTTTGGGGAGGGCTTTTTATGCTTTAATACAAAATGGGGAAAGTAATGTACTCACCTGTGGAGCTTTTCACTTTCAGAGCTAATGAAGGAGGGATAGGGAAGGGGGAGGAAAAAGTAGATTAAATTACTGCAGTTTCATATTCACTATTTACTTTTGTCTGTGTGAAATGGCAGTTTTGTACAGCTGGCACTGAGGCAACTCCCAGTGGTTTTGGGGGACACAGTGTCTAAAATAAACTAGGGCTTGGAATCAAAACTTCCCTGCAAGTTCAGGGAATGCTGACATTGGAATAAACATTTCTGGAGTAGCCACTCCAGAAGGAACCATGCTTTGACAGGCCACTACTGAGTCTGAGCAGCACTTTTTCAGAAGCTAAACCCTTTTCATCTTTCTCTGACATTATGGGTGTTCCTTCTTTGAATCATCAATTGAAGATGGTTTCTAATAGGAAATTTTATTTTTCTCACAATTTTTTTTTCTTCTCATTGGCTAAACCTCTTAAATAACCCTCCCTCAGTTTTTCAGTTCTCTGTGTAAGTTTTAACACAGTCTCCTAATCCCTTTAATGAAATAAGCCCAAACTAGAAGAAAATGTCAATTCAGTTCTTATAACTCTCAGTAAAGGTCACCCCTGCCATTTATATCTCCAGCTCCATGACTTTGGCAGTGGTGCCTGATGGTCACATACTGTTCCCCAGCACAGAGGGAACTCATGGCCTTTTGGGAAGAGTGAGCAAAAGCACTTCTGAGCATGACTTGTCCCCATGTGGTTGTCAAATGTCTGATCCAACATGTTTTAGTTGAGAAAAATGACAAGTGACTTCAAAGAAGTGCACATGGAATCCTTGATACTTTCAACTGGTGAATTTCCACTAAAAACAAAGTAAAATTCCAATAAACATGCGAACTGGCTAGCTGCATGAAAGGATCATTCTGGAAAAAAAAAAAAAAAAAAAAAAAGAGTCCAATTAGGAAGTAAAGTATTTACAATTTGGTTTTGACAGCTGCCTGTCAGTAACACTTCAAGGGACTGTGAAATGCTGCAGTGCTTCAGTGCTTTTACAGGAAATCATGTAAGTGCTGTATCTTGAGAAAAGATAAAATTAAATAAAATGTTCCGAGACAGAGGATTTGTCACAAGCAAGGGATGCATTACTGTGGGGACTTAATTACCAGCACTCACCATGCTGAAGTCTGGGAATATTCCCAGGGATCCTCTGTTGTAATGTTTGTTCTTCTCACTCCCTCTCCAGCTGCAGGCACATCCCATCCCCAGGAGATGACACCAGCAAGGCTCTAGGCCCCAGGCTTGCCTTGACACAAAAGAGGTCTCCCTGGAAAAAAGCCCAGCAAAATCCCAAGAGCCAGAGCTTGTACAGTGAGCAAGACTCAAAGAGTTTGTTGGGGTCTCTTTTATGCCTTACTAAAAACCTGCAACACAGGGGACAGTGAGTTTTAAAAGACCTGTAAAGGCACACACATTTTTGGGGTGTTTAGTCAGGATTGTCAAGAAGGGGAGAGACAGATTAGTTCCCTCATGGATTCATCTCTGATGTGCTTGAGCATGTTAAAAAGAGTGAGAAACAATGACTTAACCTTTATCCCACTTCCTTTTCTTCCTGTAATCCAATTCTTTCTCCTTTCATCCTCTGGATCTTTCCAACATTAATTAGTTAATCAAGTGTTCTGAAGTTAGAAAGCCCTAAGGATTATTGCACTGGGGTACATTGCAAAATTGCTCTCAGGAACCTGTCCTACAACTCATACAATAATTAATATGGAATCATGTCATTAAGTGCATTGCCCCATAGGGGACTTTTGAAAGAATTCCTACATCCAAACCTCCCAGTTTACAATTAATTTGTTTACTTTGTTTACAGTGCCAGCTGTGGTTCTGCTGGCGCAGGGATCCTGGGCAAGGGGGGGAGTTTTCCTCTGGAGCTCCAGGGCTGCTGGAGATGGGCCTGCTCTCCCTCTGGGAATGCAGGGCAGAAGAAAGCTGCTCCTCTGGGAATGCAGTGGCCAAAGGGTGCTGTGCTGTTCCCAGGTCAGATTGTATCCAGGTAGGAATGCTTGGCTCCTCCCCTAGGCAGAGTATCTCCCATGGGATGATGGAATTTTATCAGCCATGCAGGGATACTCACTGGCCATGGACAGAAGAGATCTCCTGGAGGGAGGATTGGCTGTGGGAGAGATAAAGAAACCTGCCCCATGAACAGAAGATAACTGCCCCACCTCTGACAGATGGGAATAGAATACACCCCCCCATTTCCAACTACAAGTTTACAATGTTGTTGGCAGCATGCTCAGTGTTTGTTTGGCCAAGGGCTTCCCAATAACTATCCCCCCAATCCACCCTCAGTGACCACCCCAACAATCATTTATGTGTTCATTCAATTCTAGTTTTTCATTCTTTCCCCTGCCAGTCAAACCCAGCTTTTATTCTGAATATGCAGCTTTATAAGAATTGAATATAAACCCTGTCCTAGAAACTTTGAATTGCAGTTATTTGGTTTTGTTTTTTTTTTTTTTTCTGGTGTAGATGCAGAATTTATTATGAGTGCGGTTGTCGTGGTTTGAGGGGAAATGAGGTTTTTTTTGGGATGGTGTGGTCACGCCAATCGGTGTCCAGATTTTAATATTGGCACCTGGTTTGTCCACTGAGGGCATGGATACGCCTCTGAGAACACAGGGGGTTAAAAGCTGTGAACTCCCACTGGAAGTTCCTTTTGAGTTCTGGCCCTGGACCAGAGGAGACCTCCCCTGTCCAGCTCCTAGCTGGGCAGGGGGGAGGGGAGCCATGCGGCCGGAGGGAGGTAGGCCAGGCCTGGGCCGAAGGGTGGAGGAGCATTGCACTGCGAGGGCTTCGGGCAGCCATCCCCCATTCCCCCCCCTGGAGGGAGAGAGAGAGAGCAGCCTGTGCCTGTGATAGCGCGGCTGGAGTGAAGGAGAAGGGGGGTTGCCCAGCAGGGCAGCCAGCCTTCATGAACCAAACCGGCAGAGCCTGGGACTTTTAACCCTTCTTGGGATGATGGAAACCTTGCAAATGCTGATTCCTCCTGGAGTTGGTGAGATTGAGAGAAGTTGAGAAGAATTCTAGGTGGGAGGAGATGATGGAGTGGCCTTTGGCTGGACTTTTCTTGGATAGCTATGGACAGAACCCTTGAGTTCCTGTGACACAGAGACTGCATTCTAGGGGGAGGCAATGGCTCAGAGCCAGGAGAGTGCGGTGATGCGAAGGTGTGTGAACAGAGACGAAGGGTGGAGGAGGGTGGTGGTGGTGCCCTCCGTCTTTGATGAAGAAGAAGAGGAAGATGATCTCTGTTCAAGAGACCCCTCAGCCCCAGGGGGTGAAACATGGGGGGGACAGGTGTCCCAAAAGGAGAGGGACTGTGCTCTTTTTTGGAACTGGACAAAGCATCCTTAAAGGGAAAAACCCTAGAAGCAGCTCTGGCCCATGTGCAGTGGTGAGAGCACTGGACATGGAAGAAGATGTCACGATGGCAAAATGTTCTCTGGGCGGTGCCACACGTGACACGGAAACACGAGAAGTTTCGACTGTTTCCTGGGTGAAGTCTGTGATGCAAGAGGGACTCCTCTCTTCTCGAAGAATTGAGAATTGATTATCCAAAGGGTGGTAACGGAATTAGGAAATTTGGTGGGGGGAGGAGGAGGAAATTTGGAAGGTTTTCATCCTGTGTTCTGGGTGTTTTTTCCCTGTAGTTTTATGTTAATAAAGTTTTTTCCTTTCAGTCGTAAGTTGGAGCCTGCTCTGCTCTGATCACATCTCACAGCAGATACCAGGAAAAGAGGTTTTCTCATGGAAGCACTGGCATTTCGCCAGGCTCAGACCATGACAGCGGTTTTCCTACTAGTCCTGAGGAAATCTCCATTTCTGCCACTTCTGAAACCTGTATCACCAACATGATTCCAGCACTAATCAAAAACTTTTTAAAGCTGCTTTCCGTCAGGGATTCATTTGTATTTTGCAGGGACAAAACAAACCCTCCAGACCCCCAAACCAGTTCCACATAGAGCAGAGCTCTGCGCTCATCCACCACAACAGGAGGGCATAAAATCAAGAATAAACAATCCCCCTGGTTATGAGTGATGCTACATGAGCCACTGATGTGGAATAGAAGATGGAGAAACAATCCAAAGCACATTCCAATTTCTCACAGAGAGGCATCACTTTCTGTGCAGCACCAAAGGGGTCAGACAGAAAAAGCACAGAGGGGCACGTTCTGTCCAAGCTGCACTTACCTGGGATGGCAGAACAGAAGGGAAGGCTGTCCTGTTATTCTGTGTTCTCCTCTTCTGCTACCATTTTATAGTTCTGCTGAAGCTTCCTTTATCTTCTGTGCAGACAGAGGCACCTCCCATCGGGGAGCTGCTCTTGCCCCTGAAACTGGCAGCTTTGGCAGGCAGTTCTGGCAGCACCACTCCTGACCAGCACCACCCTGGCCACTGTTGTAGTTGAGACAGCCACAATACAAGGCAACACACTCCATTTTCAGAAGGCTTCAAAAACCTGTTTTTATTCTAGCATGCATGCTTTTTATACTTTCTTACAAAATTCCTAAGTTTACACTTGGGTCACAAGAGAAAAAGTGCTCATTGAAATAGGCAGTTGCAGGTTTCTCTTCTTTATCCTTCTCTCTTTCTTGGTTTCTATGTCAATGACCTTGGTAGGAAATTCTTTTGGGATAAACATGAATCCTCTTATCAAACCTCTCTGGCTCACAGAACTCGCTGTAAAACCTCTTCCACAATTCCCCCTTTTTTTGTATTTGAGCCACAAACACAACTACTAAGGACTTTGCAGGGACCTTGCAAAAATCCAAGCAGACAGGGAAGACACAAAACAATGATAACAACCAGCAGCAAAATTAACAACCCAGCTTCCAACAGACCACAGGCAAAGGTCAAATTCACCACACCACCATTGATCTCCAGCCACACCTTTGCTCTGAATCCCAGTGCAGAGCTGGCTCTGTGTCCCAAAGCTTTGCAGTGAGAAAAACAAAGCCATGAAATCACTAACTGTCCCAAACTGTTTTAGCAGGCAGAGCCTGTTCCTGCTGGCCCCAAAAAAATGGCATGAATCAATGTTAGTGAGCCTGGGCTGTCCCTTGTTTTGCTGTGCACTGGGAGAATGAAAAGCCTGTAAACCAAAATGTGCTCAGTGCTGTAGAAATGTGCACAGCTGCTCCTTACTGTGAGGCCATTAAAACACAATCATGCACACACCCAAATAAGTTTATGACCAAGAGAAAGCAAGGAATATTGAGAATGCTCATCATCAAAGCCCTCCAGTTGCTTTTTCTGCTGGTTTTGAGGGCTTTTTAGAGGAGTCCAGAGCTGGTGGGAGGGAACACAGGCTGCACTGGGTCAGTGGACCACTGAGATGGCCCAGCTGCAGGAAAGAGGACATTTAATTCTTGGCAGAAAAGTCTCTTCATGTTGCTGCTCCTGTCTGAGGAGGGGGAAAGGTGGAAAATGTCTTCACGCAGTGACAATGCAGAGTTTAAGAGAAGAGGGAACAAGGAGTGAAGGGTACAATGAGCAGCAAATGCTGGTTAATAATTAACCTCTTAAAAGATTAGTAGAAAAAACAAGATTTAAATGGGATTAGTTTTTGGGGGTTTGGTTGTGCTTTGGTTTTTTTTACATACAATGAGCTGTGCTTTCAAGGGTCACTGGTCACATCCTAACAGTTTGCAAGGTCACTGCAGGAAAACTGGAAAACCTCTAAGCTCAATAAAATTCATGGTATCATATTCTAAACAAGATATTATATCTTGAAATATGAAACTTCACAAATCTTATAATTCATGTACTAGTCTTCTGAATCCAATTGTTCTTAACTGCAAGAAGATTAGTTTTAACATGGACTTATTGTATTTATGTTTGAATAGTTGGGAAGGAATTTTGATTTTCCAACAAACTTATTTTTCACCTGTTCTAACCCATTGTAATTCCAATGACTTCAAGTTTTCTGTAACAAAAAAAAAAAAAAAGAAAACAAAAAACAAACAAACAAAAAAGTAATCTAATTCTCAAGGTAAGCCCATTATTGCCTACCATTTCCCCAAAAGCTTGTGAAAGATCCTGAATGGCACCAGCAAAACACCCAGCTCAGTTTTATTATGCTTTAAAAGCCACCATCCACTCTCACATTAAGAGAGGGGAGCTTGGCATTGACCTTTTTAAGTCAGAACCTTCATGTTACTTCAAAGACCAATAAATTGAAAAGCTGAGGGAATTAGGGATTCTCAGTTCTTAAAATCACAGCATGAAGTACCTCTGCAATTCCCAACCATGTTTTTCCCCTCTCCCTCTGTACAAATAAAGTCACATCTCAAAGAAAAACCATGCTACACCTTCACTTGGGATTTGTGGTTTTGGGATTCATGTACTTTTTTAGACCATCAGAGATCACTGATAAATATACCTGACTTGCAGAAGACAAACTACAAGATTTCAGCTCAGCATTCCCACATGAATCCTAGTTAATCTGGTCTTCTAGTTTAAGATTATAGCTAGGTTTGGGTAAAAATTGCAAAAAAAAGACCTACAAACTGAAACTTTGCAATAGCAATGCTCACTGTGGTATCAATTCATTTTCCAGAAAAAATCATATCCACAATTTTTCAGCCACCCAAGCCTTTTTTGGGGAACGGATTGTTTGCCTGAAAATCTAGAAAATAAGTATTTATAAAAAGGTCAGAGACAAAAGTTAAAAGCCACTATAATTTTGAACCTATGTAATTCCATCTATTAATAAAAACAGTGCTGACAGGTGCCTGTTTCTCTACCAAAGACAAACTGACAGCCAAAAACCACAAAGCAAATCCTTCCCGAGTGATCCGAAATAACTGATGAGAGTTCCCGAAGATCTTGCTGATCCTTGCTGGCTTTAAACCAACCCAAAATCAGGCTGCTACCATGAGGGCAGCTGTGCCCCCTCTCCCATAGAAGTGCTGCTGCCATTCCCCTCATGCCAGTCTCAGCCCTGGCCAGGCTCTGTGGAGACCCAAGCTTGTTTTATGGAGCTGGATTTGCTTTTATAGCTGGATTGGTTTCTTGACCAAAGCTTTTAACCAAAAATTGAATGCCAGTGCCAATGCAAAGGAAAAAATTCATGCCCTAGACAGAACCCAGCCCATTCCTTCCACATGTAGCACCCACTTACAATTTAAAGCATCAAAATCCATCATGAAATTCAGCTGGGCTGTCCTAGACACAGCCCTGTCCTCAGAGCAGATCCAGAATTTTCAGTTCTGTTCAAAGCTTTTGACAAGCTTGTGCTCCAAGCTCCTGCTCCTGGTGAATAAATGTGTCTCAGCCAAGTATTCTGAAATGTTGAGGTATCACCTATCACACTCCAGGCATGATGAAATCCCTTTTCTTCAGGGGTGAAGATCCCCAAAGGGCAGAGTAGCTTTGTAGGCTTTCAGCAGCACAGCAGGAGTTAAAAGTCACCCAGTAACTCTGGAGTTTAAAGAGGAAAAGTTGCTCCCACCCCTGCACAGCTTAGGTCTGCTCCACATCCTCCCAAGTATTAGTGAGCCTCACAGTTCAGGTTCCCTTGGATGCAGAGGACTTTGTGAGACTTTGAAAACTTCCTCCTTCTATCACAGCCACCCCAAAACTGAAAAGGATGAGGGTTCTTGCCTCAGAGAGGCCCTGAGTGGTGTTTTATTGCCTCCAATCAACTCCAGCAAGGACTCAGAGGGAGCAGTAGAACTGAAGGGTTGGCTCTTGATAATGTTTTCGCTTCAGCTTTCTACACCCTCCTAAATTCTCCAGCTGGCCCATCAGGGCCCAGAACAAAGTGCACAATGGCAAGAATGCTCAAAGGAGCACTTGGGGCAAGAAGAACCCACAGAAAGCCCCCAAGAAGCTGTTTCCCAGAACATTTGTTCTTTAATTCAGGATTTTGGATATGCATCAAGATCTATTTGCGCTTCCTGTGCAATAAAAAAGGAGCACAATTTTGACACAAAATGCATTTTTTCATCTTGTAATGCTCAATAGTTGATGTACCAGCCAAAAGTCACTGGTAACCAGATATTAAAAGAAGCAGCAGCTGCTGGCCTTTTCCCACTTTTCACTGCAGCTCCATTTTTCCATTGTTCAGTATGTGAGAATTATAGATACAGGCTCAGTTACTTACATCTGGGATGAGCAATTTTCCTTTTTGTAGCTAAGTCTCCTCCCAGACAGAAATTTTACCTTTCAAAGCAAACAAGACCAAAACCAAACAAGGTCAACACATGCAGAAATACTGCAGGCTATGGAGAGCACAATGCATTGATATCAGCCAAAGCTTCCCTTGGATGGAGTCCAGCCTTAAACTGATTAATTAGGAAAGGACAAATGAAGGAAGAGAGAGGGAACAAAATTGTGCTTAGCTTAAGTATTTGCCCTGAATATCTCAAAAGGCTTTGTAAGGACAGATCAATACTAATGCTTTTCAGCTAATATTTGGCATATGGATTAAACAAACCAGCAACATTCAGAAGAAGTTGGTCACTTAACTCCCAGCTTAGTCCCCTTGGGAATGTTTTGTGAAATTCAAAGTCTCAATAGCACAGTGGCAGCTGCTCAAGGTAAACAGAAATATAAAATAAAAAATCCAGTACATCACCTGATTTTTGGAGAGCACAGTGGATACATTTCAATGCTTTTAACATGGGTAAAGATTTACAGTATTACAGTGCTTACAGAATATGCTCAAAATACAGAAATGTGCCATCTCAGGCAGGCAGCAGTGAGATGAATCCTTGCAGACTTTTTCAGAAACATACTTAAAATAAAATAAAATAAAATAAAATAAAATAAAATAAAATAAAATGTATTACATCAGCCTGGCTATGCTGTCAGTCGTGTCTGCAGTTCACATCACATCAAGACCAGGAGGTGAAAGGAGAGAACTGCAGATGACTCCAGGTATCCCTGCCCAGCCTGCTTCACAGTGGGTCCCTCTGCCTTGCTGGGAGATGGAGCTTAGTCCAGAGAGTAAGAAGAGATGAATGACCTGTCAAACTCGCTTTAAAGTCCAGGAGAAGGCAGCCCAGGAGTAATCCATGTATTTGCTCTTGATCAGCCAAGTGAGAGCAGCTTCCCCTGTTACAGGAGTCTTGCCCAGGCCCTGTTTGCTCTATTCCAGGCTTGGTCTCCATGGCTAAATCACTCCTTTTCAATCAGACAATCAAATGCAATCAAGAGCAGGCTCACAGCCCTCAGCTACTGGGACATCAAGCCAGAAAGGAGGAAAGAACAAATTCAAGAAGTATCATGTTCATCAAGTTATTTATGTTGGGCCAAAACTAGAAAGGTGGATTTAAAACTCTTCAAATTTGGGGTATTTTCAGGCTGAAATCTAGGGAGTGGGTTGGGATTGTAGAAGACTTCCAGATACACAGTTCCCACTTTTAAACATGGAAATGGAGACACAGAGAGCAAGAGAGACAGAGGGGGGAACTGCAAAAAAGTTAAAATCAGAACTTGGTCTTCTGCTCCTGATGCTCCCAGAGCAATGTGAGTGTGGGAAGCACAAGGAGCAATCCATTTCAGAGAGATGGGGAAAACCAGGCCAACCAGGATAAATGAACAAGGATGGGATATTTCTTTATTTCCAATTAAAATACAGCCAGCAGCAGGAGCCCCTGCACTGACATTTGTCCTGCTGGTGGGATACACCCATGGTAACCAGCACTGGGAAGGGCAGGAGCCCTGTTCTGTCCCAGCTCTGCCATCAGATGGCACAACAGCACCAGCTCTGTAAAAATCAACATACATTTTTATCGAAAATGATCAATTTTTATCATTTTCCCTTGGCACTGCAAAGCAAAACTCATCCAAACACGGTGAGATGTTTAAAGCCGTGTCAGAAGGTTCAGTTCACACTCCTTTTAAGGCTCTGTAGAAATTGATTTCAGTCTGGTTTTCGTGGTTGCAGAGAAAGCTTAAGGCAAACTGAGGCATCTGCAAAGCTTTCTAACCATAATGAGGAGCCACATGATGCACATCAGTGACACACAGCCAGCACAGATCTTGCTGCAGGGGTTTTGGTTTTGTCTGGTTTTGCCCCTTTTGTGGTCATTCTCAATGGTGAGGGTACAAGGGACAAGAATTTGCAAACCCTTTCTGCCCCACAGCAAACCTGAGCAGGATTCACCCCTGTAGATGCACTGACACAGTGTCATCTGGGTTTAAGCTGTGGACAGCTTAGTATTCTCCAGCTGGATCAATATTCCTATTTTTTCACTTTCATCACCAGACTCCTGCTCACAAGCAGCTTCTACCACTGCAACCACCTGCAGCCACAGGAGACTTGTGGCTCAGGTATTACCAGCAATGAAACTCTGGTTTTTCCTTCAGGGAACAGACTTTGTGCTACAGTAAATGCCACAGCAGGACAAGCAAGGGGAAGTAGAAAACTTTGGTCTTGAAACCAAGGGGATTCCCTGTCTCTGCAACCGTTGGTGTAGCTGCAAATAATGAGGAGGAAATGAGAACTCTGCCTTAAAAATATTCAGTACTTTGAATGTGCAGACATGACTGAAAAAATAATTGGGAAGGGAAGAGGCAAAAAGAGCGAAAGCAAAATGCTTAATAGTGGAGCTACAAAAAAACTTGAAACACCCTTAATTTGTTTGTAAGAAACGTGATCGTGCAAGCTGTGAAGCAGAGGCATGGATGTACAGCCAGCCCAGCACATGCCTGCTTTGGAAGGGATAAATTTCAGCTGTCTCAGCAATATTTGGCAAAGCTGACAGAGCTTAAGTGTGCAGGTTCCTCCTGTCAGGGCTGCAGTGACAGGGCAGAGCGAGCTCCCAGCAGCACATTGCAACAAAACCATCACAGAAGAGTCTTAAAAGCTTAAGAAAATGGAGTTAAAGGAGTTCCAGGGCCAGGGTGAAACTGCAGTGGGTGGAAAAGTGAACTGTGCCACTGGTTGAGTCTCTTAAGCAATTCAGGCAAGAGCTGGAGGCCTCTGAGGAATGTCACAGAACACCACAGAAACCACACCGTGCTCAGAGACAGGAAGGCTTTTGCCTTTCATCAGCAGCTGTGAGGCGTTCACACCATCAGCAGCAGCTGAAACCATCAAATTCTTTGCAATGGAGTCCTCCTAAGGCAGGCAGGTGAGTTCTAGTGCCAGCCCCCTTTCTTGAGGACACTCATTTCTGCCAGTGGCACAAGGAGATTGGTCACCACGTTTATTCCTGGCTCAAAGACACCAAGGTGAATTCAACCAAGGCAGACACATTATTAAGGTAAACTGGACAAGCTTTGCTCTCAATTTGTTTACACCAAATTGAGAGCAAGAGACAGAATTGAAAGCAGGAGACAGAATTACACCACTACAAATTCTGTGCAAGCTCAAGACTTCATGGCCATGGGGGTGGTGAACAGCCCTGTGCTGAACGTGCAAGAGCTTTGGCCAGTTCTGTAAAAATCAAAAAGCCAAAAAAACAGCCACACAACAAAGTAGGCAGCAAATACTAACTCCCTGCAGAAAAAAAACAGCTGAAACACACTGAACAGCAGTGTTTCTTTCACAACTTTGTGCACAATGCAACCCTTTTTATGTAGGAAATGCCATGTCAAGCCCTCAGGGCTGCTGCTCACAAATACTGCAGAATCCTGTCATTTTGTGCCACTCTGTGCTGGTCTACATTGAATTAGCACACACCACTTTCTGCCCTGTTCCTTGCCCTGTTGTGGTGTGAAGCTATATCCTGTCCCTCAGCTGTGCCAACTTCTTCCCTCCCTTCCCCCTGCCCCCTTGCCTTCTTCCTAAGTGCTGTCTGTCAAGTTCCACATTCCAGTAAGGGCGTCGTGTGATTGGCAGAAGTTCAAAAGATGCTTCTCAGACCTGGGGTCATTGGCCTGTCCAGGTGTCATTGTCTCCTGAGACCCTCCCCCTCCCACCTGGTTGGTGGCTCACCTATCCTCTCCCTCCCCACTCCCTGTGGGCTTAAAAGAGACTGAAGCCATGCAGTCTGTATTCTGTTGGAGTTGTTACCGAAATTCAGAACTCTGTCACCCTGGAATAAACTCTGGATTTAACCCTCTGGAGGAATCCGCTCTATTTCTCTTCACCATCGCCTGAAATTTTTCCACTAGAGGTAAACTGAGTTTCTACTTTGCTTGGACTCATTCTGAGTGCCTAACTGCCAGCCAGCCAAAGGTGTCTCTGAGGTGAAACATCCACAGCTGCTACCTTTGAGCACTAGGGCTGGACCAGCCCAGGCACGCTCCACCCGGCAATATTGGGATTTTTTATTCCAATAATGCCCTAATGTAATATGTATGGGGAGAATTAGTATTCATGGTTTAGGAACTCTCTACTTTCTCTAGAGTAAGGGTCAGGGGTAAACTGTAGTTTTTGGTATCTTTTCATGCAAAAAAGAAAACCAAACCAAACCAAAAGCCTCAGCACAGAAAGCCATTTGTGTCTGGGCAGGTGGATGAGTGGAAATGGGGTAGGATAGAAAAACAGCACAGCAAACTACAGTGAGGCACATCCTTACCTCCAGAGTAATATAGCACAAAAAAAAATTACACAAAATCCACAAACAAAATTTCACACTCCAATGTTTCTACTTGCAGTGTTAGAGGTCCTCTGTGGGCTTAGTAGAGTCTTTGGCAACTGAACTGCTCCCAGGCAGCAGGAAAGCAAAGGAAAACATTCCTGCAGCTTCAGAACCTCTCTGAGCCTGCAGGAAGGATGCTGAGCTAAGGACTGTGAGTAGTTAACAATTCAATCTCCAATATTGCCATTGTTACAGGCAGGAGAGAACCAGGCAGGAAAGGAGTGGTTACTCCTAGGTGTGCTCAGTGTGAGTCACTTTTCAAACAGGAGAGTCATTCACAGGCTGCAGGGCCCCAGAGCCTCTCCCACGGGCCAGGATTCACCACTGAGCACAGGAAGATTCTGGTTACAGCCTGATTTTCTGGGCTTTCACAGCTTTTGTCACACTTGTGTGCTGTGTCCAGGCAAGATTCTCCTGCCCAGACTGAGTTAAACATAAAATTGACACACAGAGAAAAACTGTCTGCACTTAATGAATGTGGGAAAACCTCGACTAAAAAATCTGGGTGCACTTTAGCTTAAAACTTCTTTAACTGAAATTTTTTTTCATTATACTCATTCATTCCTCACTCTGAAATCCCTAGTACAAGATTCTATTATTAAAGTGATACAATTAAATAAACAGAACTAGGGTTTTGCATCACTTAGTGGTGTATGAGTGGCCACTGCAAAGGTTAGAATAGCAGAAAGGCTGAAATAATTAAAAACAAGAAAAACAAACAAAAAAAATCAATTCAGAACTCCTGAGATGCCACTCTTCTGTTGCATATTTTACAGATATTTTTGACCATCTGGACACTCAAAAACTTCAGTATGTACGACTCCAGCTGAGGAGCTACAGAGGAATTATGAGAAGTCCAGCTGAGGCTTAATGATCTTGACTTCTTGGCCAAGCAAATGAGACCAGAAGAAGCTCCACTTTGCCATAATTTGATTGCTGTTAGCACCCAAAAATCCCAGCAAGCTCTGCAGACTTCACTCTTGCTAAGTTCTCTCCTATAGAGAGCTTATGAGCAAAAAGTGCTGCTTTTAGAATTAAAGCCTAAATTAAATCATCTGCTGCTGTGTCACTTTAATTGGCCAAATGGCATCTGGGCTGGGTGGTTTGCCTGTTTAGACACTGTTTTTCCTTTCAGTAAACTTCCCTTTAACCAGAACACTCCTCATACCCAACAAAATGTGGAATGTAGCAGTTCACAAGAATGATAGAATGGTTTGGATTGAGAGGGACCTCAGGGATGATCCCACTCCAGCCCCTGCCATGGGCATGACCACCTCCCACTGCACCAGCTGGCTCACAGGCCCAGCCTGGCCTTGAATCAGTGACAGGAGTTGGTTTTGCCACTCAAATTCCCCTTGGCACGACATCTGTTCCCACAGGAGATCCCCTTTACTCCTTTTCCCTCATGCTCCTGGGTTTGGGGCCATGGCAGCAGGTCAGTCCTGGCCTGTTTGCCAAATTCCACCCAGCCAGGGTCAGAGTTCACCATGGAAACCCTGGGACACTGCAGAGGAGCTGGGGCTCTGGGAGATGCTGCAGGAACGTGAGCCCCTTGGAGCTGCCTCCAGGAATTCCCACGCTCCCTCTGAGCCCAGCAGAGCCACAGGAGGAACAAACAGGTGTGGGACAGGGAGAGCTCTGCCAGGGCACCCAGCCCCCATGGGAGAGACCCAGGAGAGGCACACCAGGGGGACCAGCAGCCCCTGCTTGTGTGTGGGGGCACAGTTTTGTTTCCAGGAGCAGCCACCACCAGCAGAGCTCCCTGCCCATCACTGCTTGCCCAAAGGTCTGCCCACTGTACAGCCTCACTGTGGGGACACCTTCTCTTTTGGCTCATCCTCTCTGTGCTAATGAGTTGTGACTCCAAAAAACACACCACAGCGACAGCATCTGCAATATTCCTATGAACACGGTACCAGCACATTCCCTCCACCACTGCTTAGCTCTGCATTCCAGCTGGCTTTAAAAATCAAGTCTAGAGCACAGCTCCTACAGAGCTATGGGAAAAGGGAAACTAAATGGCTTTTTTTTTACCCCCTGTGCAGTTACAAGGTCCCAGGCTGTTTTCATTAACTGTCAGGAGAAAAGTGCCTGTCATGCAATGCAACTGAACCTACTCCTGTACTTTGACTTCTCCATTTCTTGCTACCTCCTCAAGCACGTGCAAAAAGCACTTTCAAGCTCTGACACTGCCTCTCTCAGCAAGATCATTTTCCAATTGTCAAGCTTTCAATCCCAACAGGAAAGAAACTACAGCACACACCTTTTACTGCAGCCACAACAGTAACTCTCATGACATAGTTTTTAATTTTTCACACTCTCTGCTAATCCTTCCTATTCACAACTCAATTGCCCTGGAGCAGAACTTATTGACAAGTCATGCTCTTTGTTAATAACTAAACAAGGCCCGGGCTGTAAGGCTCCAAAGTGTATTCAGTCCACCTGTAAGGGTGAAATGGAGGTGAAAAACCTTCCAGCTCCTTGGAGCAGTGCAAATTCTCTTGTTCACCTTGCACTGCAACATTTAAGCTTTTCCTACAAAGATGGACATTGGAAACACTCATACCTTTATATATTTATATATAGAGAGAGAGAGGTGTGTGTGTGTGTGTGTGTGTACACATATATGCTTGTAGAACTTACATCCAAAAAAAGAGAAAATAATGTAATTTAGAGGGCATTGTTTTTATTTGGAAGTTGGCACTAGCATTTTAATCTGCTACTTAATAATGAATTAGAAAATATTTAATTTTAATACAGGCTAAATATCACAATGTAGCATGTAGCCTGCAAAGTGTTAAACTTCAATTAATGTGAAAAGTATTGCCTGTATAGATTATTTACTTAAGTACTTTCAAAGCACAACACTGGTAGCAGGCAGCACTTACAAACAGTTCCCCTGAGGCAAGACTCTGCTTAAGAAGTTAATTACGAGGTGAGACTGACCTGGGCTCTGGTTCTCAGTTCCCAACAAACAACTATTCTTCAGTTGTTCTTCTCCAAAGAAAAAGAAGTGAAAGAACAGCAGTGTCAGGAAATCTGCTCTGATAATGTTACAGTCTGAGTGCATATCAAGGGTAATTGCATGTCACTTCTTCAGAATATTGAATATTGCTTTTCTAGTAAGCTCAATTACACAGCTCAGAATGTTAGTGCACTGAAGTCCAAGCAGAAGCTACCAACCCACATCACGTGTATTCAAATTATTTTAGCCCAAAGATATCCCTGACAGTGGCCAGGAGTCTGTTGTTCAAAACCTGCAATACAATCAAATTTCATTTACAGCCTTTTTACCTTTTATCTTCCCTCAGATAGTTCATTTTGGCAGAAAGGAATTCAACAGCCTGAAACATCACCCTGCAGCAATTTTACATTTAACTAAAACCAATTCCTGCAGGAGCAAAAATTAGTGTTTGCAATAATTCAGTAAAGTGTTTACTTCCCAAACACAATCTCGAAGGCAGTTACAATTTCCACCCTAAAGAAAAGGACAGCAGTAAAAAGATTTTAAGAACAGTGATTTACCATCTACCTTTCTTTTTAACTTTCATTTTCCACTCTTCTTTCAGCCAGATGCAAATACTCCCAACAAGCTCTGCAAGTTTCATTTAATGCAGGTGTCTAAAATCAGACACTTTTTTACCACTTTCCCATTCCTTTAAGCACAAGTGTTTCTTGCTATCATAAGGTAGCAGGGCAGAAGGCTTTAGACAAGTCTCAAGCAGTAATTTCTGCAAAAAGGCTGAAATTTTTCCTCCCATCTTCCACCTTTTCCCACCTGCATTCTGTGTCCATTTCCATCTCTGCCTGACTTCCTAAGGGATCCTGTGAAACTGCTGCCGCTGAAGGGAGCCAGCAACAGTTTCTGAGAAGATGCAGCAGCCATCAGCTCTCAAAAGCCCAGAATAGAACAGAAGACATCCTGAGCAGCAGGGCTGGCAGCCTCAGTTTCAGGTGGTAGCAGCCCTTTCTTTCAGCATCACTTGAGGCACAGCTGAACTCTTCCTCGTTCTGCTCTAAAGCCCCAGGCAGTTACTGTGCAACACCTGTGTCTTTTGGCAGCACCACCTGCTAATAATTACCTGTTCTAAACTCTCCCACCTGGGTTTCTAAAAATAACAAGGTGATCTCAACATAGGAGCCAGCCCATGTGGCATAGGTGGGAAGAGGGATTAAGAGAAAGGTGACCTGTACAAAGATTTCATGCTTTAATCATCCCTCAGAATGCAAGTCATCATCTTCACTGTCATGTTTCAATAGCTTTATGACAGCAAATGCAAAAACCATCTCAGTGTGGTGACAACAACCTCTCAGGATTATGAAGGGTGATACTGGGAGTGTGCAGGTGACACTGGCTTTCCACTTGGGGTGTTTTTTCTGGCTCTGAAGTGCCTGAGGAAATGGCTCTTTCAGGCAAGTTATCTTACCATGCCACCACACTCCCAGCTTAACCCCTAAAGGTGCCTGCCAGAGAAGGGTTCATTGCTAAACCTGCATGCCAAGCACCTGGAAAGCTCCCACAAGTGAAAGGAGCACCTTTTTCCAAGTTGTTCATTCAGCTTCCATGACAGTAACACTGATCACTGCTGGCTCCCTGGATAATAACATTTAAATAAGACAGAAAGCAAAACCCCCAAGTTTCCACCAGAATGGCTAAAGTGACAAGATTGCATGCGTTTAAAACAATGAAAAAAAGAAGTGCCAAGAAGAACTGGCAGATGTTTTTGCACTTAGTTTAAAAAGTTCATTTCTAATTAGTTATTTTTTAGGTGTTAGGACAACCTTTAAAGAGAAAATCACCAGTTGCTTCCATATTCTGCGTCTCTAAGTTTTCAGAGCATTTTTCTTTTTACCAAGCCATATTAAAAATATTTCAGCTCATTAATTCAGACATAACTACTCTTTTCTACCAACAGATTAACTCCTATCAGTACTTTCCCTGCAGTCATGGCAGAGACTGATAAAACAGGAAGATCACTTAAAACTTGCAAACAGGAACTGTTCTCTGTCTCTCTAACCAGAGGACTGCTACGAAAAAGCCTTCACAGAATAGAAGTCCCTACAGTATCTTCAGCCACCAGATGTCCCAAGGAATTTCAAGTCACATTTCCTGCTGTTTGAACTCCTATAGAGGTGCTGAGCACCCACTGGCTCTGAAATGCAGAAAGCACATGGAATGCAGGAACCAGCAAAGCAGCAGCTGCTCTGTCCAGAAGGTGACTTACTGGGCTAAGTGCAACACATTCCTATTAAAAATGGATAGGCTTGGTTTTCAATTAGAGTCACCAAGAGTGGGAGTTACCTTGCATGCTTTTCTTTCCAAATCAAATATTTATCAGAGGAAAACCACAGGTGTCACTGACAAGGAGAGATTAGCTGTGACTTAAAACCACACACCTGGATTGAAAAGTGGTGAGACATGCTCTGCTTGCTAAGTAACCTTAAAAGTGCATGTGTGTTAGCACAGGCAAATTAGAAGCCTTTCATTTGTTTCCAAGAAGTAGAATTTAAGAGTATTAAAACTCCAAAGTTGCGTTTTCCCTAGAGTGCCTGGCATTAATGAAGTTTTTACAGCCAAGAGCATCCAATCTTTTTGTCTCAAGTCAGCTGAATGGGTGGCAAGAGCAGAGGCACCAATGGCAGCCTGGGGTGGAGAAGGAAAACAAAAGAGCCGAGAGTTTTGAAGAGTTGGTTCACTCCGTAAAATACTCCAGTAGCAGGACTTACTGAAGCATATTTAAATTCAGAGCTCAGGTCTTCCTTTTTAAAAAGCTTCTTCAGCAAGAGGACATGGAACCCAAGACCTGGACACGGAAGCTGCCTACTGGATTGTCACTGTTGCAAAGTGACACAGAGGAAAAAGGTGATTTTGAGTCCTACATTAAATCTGGCCTGAAGTTCCCTTGAATCCTTCCCTTAGCTACTAGGCACAAGATTCTGAACCTATGTGCTGTGTGCCTCATGCAACAAATAGCAGGTTTCTGACCTAAAAAGTGGGAGAGCCTTTATGAAACAGGAAAGGTAAGATGGGTTTCAAAGATAGAGACAAAAAAACCCAACCAGTCTCTCTCAAAGTAAAGGTGATTTCACTCAGCTGGAGAATATATGGGAACAAATATTAGCCATATTCAGCCTCCTTCTCCCTTAATTTAACCATTTCCTTTTGTTTCCACAGGTCCCTCCCACCCCACAATGTGACTGCTTTTGCAAAGTCTCTGCTTATTTTAAGTATTTGCCTTATGATTCTGAATCATACTGAGAAAGCTGTATACTGGAGTAAGTCAAGTCCCCTGGCTTTAGATTCTTGAATTCCACCCAAGCAGGTGCCTAAAACAGCAAGCACAACTATTTGTGTCCTGGACATCCAGTTCTGGGATAGTTTCATCAGGAATGAAGGGAAGGATGAGCAGCTGAGTTTCATAAAGATAAAAATAATTCAATTATATTATGCCATCTTGAATGTGGATTAAGGGTGACATACAAAAGTTAATAGTGTCTAAGTACTGAATAATTTTCACAGAGGT
Organism: Haemorhous mexicanus; assembly: GCF_027477595.1. Taxonomy (NCBI): domain Eukaryota; kingdom Metazoa; phylum Chordata; class Aves; order Passeriformes; family Fringillidae; genus Haemorhous; species Haemorhous mexicanus. The sequence continues at coordinate 9,374,269 of NC_082346.1, forward strand.
GGCAAATCAGATGTTTGCTGATGAACACAGGAATAGCACGACTCCTTTCTGCTGCTGGTGGACTGGACTGCTGTTTCTACACAAAGGACACAGCAGGAACTGCTACGATAAGGGGCAAGGGCAATTTAAGATTTAATGCTCATTCTACACCCCAGAACATTGTAACTAAGTGGTGGTTTTCATTTTTTAACTTCTCAGGATCTATAGCAAGTTCCCTTTTTTTCCATATGCTCATTCAGAAGTAAAAGAGGCCTTTCTTCTCCAATTTTCCAAAAGTGAGAGTGGTTATAGAATCACAATCCTCAAAGGTCTAACAGTTCAATTAGAGTGATATTAAAGGCTTATAGTAACAATCCCAACACTTGAGGTTAATGCCTGTAACTGAATCAAGAAGTAAAAAGTCCCATTCACCCTACCTAGGGCCCATGGCTCCAAGCATTCCAGTGCATTAATGTGTTGGAACTTGTGCTTTCACCAATTAGTCACAGTTCCTCCTGCTTCCCATAGAAAGAATAAAAGCTGCTCAGAGCTGTCATTGTTCCATATTCCAGAAGAGACAGTTGCATAATTACTAATTACTAATTACCTATCAGTGAGTCACAATAGCTGTGGAGCAGGGAAAGCCAAAACTCCTGCTTTAAAGAGAAGCACTGGGATAACATGAAGGAGAAAAGCATTTATAAATATCTTGGAAGTGAAGCAGGGTTAAATTTAGTTTGAGATGGCAGAGCAGCAGCTCGGTTATACAACCTTTAACTGGAAGTGCTCTGCAGGCAGAAAGGAGGCCAGAGCTGCCTGAGGGGCTGAGCAATGCTCCACAAGAGAGGAAGGAAACCTGGAACTGAAAGTGCTAAGTGAGACCTGTCAACCCGTGCTTCTACATTTATGATGGTAGGGCACATCTTGAAAATCAGAGCTGACAATGCCATCAGCTCCACTGCTTCTGGAGATTTACTCAAACACACAGCCAGTATCTCCAGGCCAGACAGAAACTGCTCGTGCTTCAGCACAAAGAGATGGACAAACAAAAATACACTTCAGTACATTTCTCCAGAGCAGAGATTCTTTGGTGGCTTTTCTTCATTTCTGTTTTCAACTCTGCTCAACAGGCTGGGAAATATGTACAATTATGGGAAGTTTTATTCCCAGCTCAGTGTGGGGTGCTTCTCAATCCAAGTTACCTTTACAAACCTGTTTTTTTTGCTTCTCAACAACACAGAATTTAACACTGTACTATGAAGAAAGGGCAAAATGTTCAACAGCACAAGACATAGAGGACAGCATCTTAAAACCTTCTTGCTCTTGGCTTCCAAGTTTGAATTTGAGATCAACAAAAAACATCTTGGTTTGGTTTTTTAGTTGTAAATGAAAGGTTAAGCTTAAAGCTGGCAGACCCCAAACCACAGCTTGCAGAACTTTAGGATTGTATTATTGACCAAAAAAAGGAGGAATCTGTGAAAAATGAATATTCCAAGAAATAAAAAACAAAAACCCACAGCATTTTGGTGATGCACTGACTTAATGCTACCTTTCCCTCCCTCACCACAAAATGCAGATGCCATAAATAACTGGAGTTCCTTGAAATGTTAATCCTAAAGCTTCTGCAAAACCACAGTACCTTTTTTTAAACCATATGAAAATGCAGATGGGCTCATGCTGTTTAAATAAATGTGAAACTAATAGTACAAATGAGCAAGCACTGACAGCGAGGGGAAAAGAGGCCGACACACAAAACAGTCACTGTGAGCAGGGATACCTCAGCATGTGTTCTGAAGGGTTAGATTCTGGAAGCTCATGAAGGTTTAGATTCTGGGGGTTTAGTGGATTTTCCAGGGTTTATGTTTTGGTTTGTGATTGTGAAGTTTCTCTGGTTTAGCTTTTTTCAAAATGCACATGAATCAGTAACTTGATTTTCAGAGTTCTCACAAAGGAAAAGAGCATGTTCATGTATATTGAGGTGGCATTTAAATTATCTGGGTATTTTCCACAAATTAGACTACACAACATAAAAAGATACAATGGTCACTGTAACACTTTCAAGGGATTTGTTTATTTTTGGTTTACAAACAAAGGCACCCAATATTTCTGTTTATGTCTTATAAAAGCTCACAGATTTAGCATTTGTTTCCAAACATCTGTTCCTACAGCAGAGAAAAACATTACAGGAAAATATCATTCTTTTCCTGGTCCCCCATTTAAATACCAGTAACAGTTCAGTGATAATGTTGTTTCGGTCTGTTCCTCTTCCTATTAACCAGCTGATACCCCTCCTGTAACTTGCTAGTCAAAACACTGAGTCTGCCTCTGTGGACCAAAATATAGTTCCAGTATATTTCTGACCAACACCCTTTATGTGCAACCACTGGTGTGAAGAACTGCAGGAGGACAGGGCTCCCATATGGAAAAGATCCAATAGTTCTGGGTAGAATTTCACAGACTGACTACAGGAAGTGACAAAACCAGCAGAAAAAATGCAACATTGAATCTACTGTCAATCCAATAGGATGACTGATGAATTGGTGTAAAATACTAATAGGGCACAGAACAGTCTCCAAAGAAGGGGAAAAAATGGATTTCTAAATTGGCAAATGTTTAGTGTAGAGGTTAAATAAGCTTAGGCTTAAAGTAATCCCTCTCTTTGTTATTTATCCAAAAGACTAAATTTCTAAGCAGTGTCTTGGACCAGAAGTAATGGGTTCATTGGCTTCATAGTTCATCTCAGTGTTAACAAATCAACATTAGAAGTATCATGTTATAATGTTCATATATTATGTTTATAGCTAGAAACAACCAAAATTCCTAAGTGGATTGTTTTACAGAATAACTTTCAGAGTATGATGTACTTATCTTTAGCAAACTTCAGCCATGTGCCAACATGGGACAAGGGGTGTCAGTGGACAGGAGGTCCCTCTGAATAAAGTCTATAATTCAGGAATGCTTAAGCATACTTTCAGTTCTAGTGAGGTACTTGGGGAGGCAGCTAAAAATGTCATACACCTATGGTATCTGTTAAAGTATAACATCTCCAAGCACAGAAGCCTTAACTGATTTCAGCCACAGTCAGAGGTCTCTCACACAAGGTGTGGTCCTGGACCATTTAGGCTTTTCATCACTAGCTTTATATATACACCAGGAATTTAAAAAAGGAATTACAGCTTAACTACTTACTACAGAATATTTAGCTTCAACAAGGAAGCCATTATCTTTTCAAAATGAGATATACACCTGCAGGAAAGGTGTTCCCTTTAAAGTAAGAGTTTTTAGAAGAATAGCAAAATAAGTTCTTTACAAATTTAATTCAATAGGACAAAAAACTACCAAGGGCAAGTAAAATGTAGTTCTTGTGTAATTAAGTCATTATTTCCCTTTCCAGGCAGATTCAATAACAAATTCACCATTTCAAACTGATTTGAATGAACAAACACTGGGCAAGAGTGCAGGTCAGTGCATGAATTAGAGGAACACTACAGTGTTCTCAAATCTGTGCAACCAAAATTTAAAGGGATCTTCATGTATTGCCTTGGATTAAAGAAATAAGGATTCAGTCTTTTCTTGCAACTTTCCATTTTTACAAATGTCTTCCCTAATGAAACAGTAACATGCAGGAAAAAGCCCAGATTTCTTCAGGTTTAAACCTAATAATTTAAGTTAAATGATAGAAGAACTGTTAACATCTCTTCATTTTGGAGCAAGGTGCATCTTACTCTGCTTGCCCAGTGAAATGAGGTTTTACTAGGACAGGGATGAGAAAGTGTGCTTGTGCATTGGTGTTGACCATGCATCAAATTTAACAGCTCAGAGATTTGGAAAAAAATATTAATTCTTGAAGTATTTGCTAACATTGCTTACAACTTAAAAAGAGGTGTATCTCTTAATGAAAGTCTACAGCTTGTCCAGCTACTATTACTAGCAATATAAATAGCAACCAAGCATAATAAATTCCTTTTCATTCATTTACCCTTTGAAGTCAGAAGAAGTGCTGGCTCTGTGTTCTCAATTAAAAAAAAATCATTAAAAAGAAGACAGTCAATGACTTTATTTACCCCTCTCTAGGTAACACTTCCTTTTATCTGCTCAATGCAAGGATCAATTCTGCTTTCAGAGTAGCAAATTGTTCATGCCGTCACAAATGCAAGTTGGGCACAGCCAGGTTCAAGCACAGAACCGAATCACAAAGTGCATTCTGAAGCCCAGATATACAAAAGGCCTTTCAGTAAATAAGGAAGGTTGGTTCATTTTTTAATTTCTTTTTTTCTTTTAAAGTAAAGGAGGCACCATTGTTGCATCCCTCCTTTGAGGGGAAAGGAAGAAGTGGCAAAACCTAAAGATAAATTACAAAAGTTCTCAATGATTTTATTTCAGGAGATCCAGAGTCATTTGTACACTTTTGCAACTTGCAAAACCCTTCGTAATTTAGAAGAATTTCAAATAAATAGGTCTACAGCAACTAGTATCTACTATGCCAATATTTATCTTGCTCAATGTGGAGTAAAACTTAAAAAGAAAAAAAATCATGTTAAGGCAGATTCCAATCAAACACGTTCCAAATTGCACAGTTATGTTGGTCAGTGATCTAATATGTCTTCCCAAGGTCAAAGAGTTAAAGTTATCTAAATGCTTTTCTAAGCCAATTCAGTGTGGCACTTGCCCTTTTTATTTGCTCCTTTTCCAGGAAGATACACAGCTAAGTTACAAATACCATACTGCTTATTTCTCACTTCAATTAAAAATGAAATTATGCTTCACAAAATGTGAGATGACTACATGTTACAGGGTTTGTGCAGTTAGACCACCATATGCATAGATGTCCTAATGCTAAAATCTCTTCCTCAGTATCTCATTGTGCTGGAGGCTCTGAAGTAGGAGAGGAACTTGTAACACAGACTAACCACGAAGTACCAGATGTTTCTTGCCATTTGTGACCTCGCAATGAAGATGCGCCAGATCAGGATCACGAGGATCGTGTTGAAGCCGTAGCGAATGTTCCTTAACCTGGGGAGAAACAAAAGCAATCACTAAGGGCCAATGTACAAGGACTCTGAGGAAAAAAGAACACTCTAAAAATTAATTTCTGGTGTAGAAAACAATTTTTTTATCTGTTGATCTCAAGATACATTACAAGTAATGACAGAAATGAATAACAAACAGAGCAGGCTTTTCACTGCTGAAAAGCAGAACAAAAAACCAAGGAGCAGAGTCAGCCCTGTTGCTCACCACATGTACTTCTGCTTTACAGCTGCTTGATGGAAACCTCCTGAAGCCAACATCATAGTGGTAACTTACCTATAGAAGGCTGCCAATCAAAAAATATTTAACACTCTGAACTTCCCTTTTCCCCACCATGTATTTAAAACTTCTTAAATATGTAAAACTCTACTGCCACTGATGACAATAACAAGAAAAAAAAACCAAAACACCTCACCCCATGATAAGAACTTACCAAATTTTCCAGATATTTCCACCCTCTTCACTGCAATTTCAAACTCCTTCCTTCTCAAGGAACTATATTTAAAGTGCAAGATAAACTAAGTGACCTTTTAGAGCAACTGTGCATTTTAGCAATCTTCTTACGTGTAGAGATGGAAATACCAAGAAAAACAGCACCCAGAATTTGCTGGGATTTCTTAGAAACAGAGCAATCTCTTTGGCTCAGTAGATCGTGACAAATTATATTTTAAAGGCATCTCTTTTCAGGGAAATCTTGCAAAACCATGAAATCTTTATCCTTTATCTTGTTTACAGGTACAGCTGGGTTCCTTTACGTATCTTATTTGCAGAGAAAAAACAGCTTAAATCTGTGTGTTACAAAAGCAATACTTTTCCACTTGAGGAACAAATCTACCCATGGTTCCCTAGAGAAAAATGTCCCCTGGGCTGCCAAAATCTGGTTAATTCTAAGGTAGCAGACTCCAAGTTCAGATTAGAGTTAAGAACTAGATGGTAACAAAAGAGACCAAATTAATACCTCAGAGTAAATGTGAGTCAGAATCTAAACCTCTTGCTAAACAATCCACTGACAAACTTTAGAGCTGGGGGTAACCAGAGGCTGCTCTAATACAAGATTATTTCTTGAGTCATTTTCATGATGATCCTTTGCACAAAGAACAGCAGCTATGTGATCATTTCTATGCACTTTTTAATGGCATCTAAAGAGAAATTTAGAAACCACCCAAGCAAAACAACCCAGAGAGGACACTTGTTTGCCTATTTCCACAATTATCAAACATCCTATCTCTCAAAAGTATATTTGTCATTTTAACATAGACCAAACCCCTCCACAGCTGCAAATCCTTGTCTTTAGAATGACAACAACCTGGAGTCACAAATCACAACATGGATTGTTTCTCTTTGTGCTATCAGGCTTGCAGACATGATGTAGCATTGCAGAACAAGATGATTTTTATTTCACTCTTCAAGAGAAATCAAAGACTACAGCTGCCTTGATGAATCAGCCAAGAACAAAACAGGGGCAACTGTGCTAATAAAGTTTTGGACAGTACCAATCCATCCAAATGGCAGGAATTAAGTCACAGAGAAAAGGCCAAAGGAGGTCATCCTAGAGCACCAACATCAAAGTGTCCTGCTCTGAAGTGCAGAGCCCCTCCTTTTTATTTACCTGCCTCAAAAGAACACATTCTCAGAACATCTACTGTTCTATTAAACTTCCCAAAGAAGCCATTCTGACCTGTGTGGCTACGTACCTTTGACCTTCCAAAAAAATACTTTACCCTTTAAAATCAAAAACCTGAATTACAGTATCCACACCAGTGATCCCAGACTGATACTGTAACTATTAATTCTGGGAGCAACTCAAACAACAAATGCTTTAGAAAATGTTTCAGACCACTGGACTGGAACAGAAGAATTGTGGAGACCCTAAACAGTTGCTATTAAAAACAATTAAATCATGACAAGGAAAAGCAAACCTGGACAAATGCAGGGCATAGAAAATATAAAATTATACTTAAAAGAAAAAAAAATTAAGATTATACTTACTTATTTAAGTGTTTCCTAGCTGCAGGGAGGCCCGACATTTCTTCATTCAGCACGTATTTCTTCGTTCCCAGACAGTAATTTTCCATATATTCTGCCCAGTGTAGTTGTCTAACATCAAAATTAAATGTCTGCATAAGAGAAAAGCTTTCACTGTTAGTTGCCTAAAAATTCACCCCGATATAATTTAAATGAAAATAAATGTCTTTATTCCAGATAAATCCAATTTGCCTTTGACACAAGAAGGTTATCCTATCCTTAATCCTAGAAACAGTCCAGATTTAGGTTCCATTTCAGATTCAACCACCAGCTCGTGACATAATCTCTTCCAAATTTCAATCACTTCATGCCTTATTTTCCCTCCTCAGCAGTAATACTCTTCTCTCCACTTCTCAGTTTTCCCACTTCAACTGTCTGTAAGGAATTCCATTCTAAAAATAACTATTTCCTAGTATGTTATTTATTTTTAAGCAACAAAATTATTCCAATATGCTCTAAAAGAAACACTGCTCTGTACAAAGTTCACTTTTTGGTAAGTACAGGGTGCTGTTAGCTGTGCTTAGAGTTGTACAGTTATTTTAAATACAGTTATATTTTAATATATTTCAAATACAGATTTAAATCTAAATGCCTTCTGCAGGAGACAAGATCACTATGATGAATTTGATAAACAAGTTTTTTACTGATGTATTAATTTCTTAATCTCAAGATTCTACAATAGCATTGTTTAAATCCTAACAAAATGCAGCAATTTGAAAATACTAACAGTTCAAATTGTCTGGCTTTTTTTTTTCAAGTTTTTCCTGAACTCAAGTTGCTAGGAGGAGGCAAGAAGACAGGATGGGGTGGAAATACCATCCACACAAAAATCACCAAAAGCTATTTTATTTCCTACAATTAAACAGCTTATTTAGGAATCTGGCAGCTTTTCTGGAATGTAACTACTGAATTGATTCTGGAAAACACTTCAGTAACAAAGACACCTCAAGAATGACAAAACTGTTCCAAATGCATAAGGGAATCTGAGCTTTTAGAACTGTAATTGGTAATTCTTATTCTGCTGAATACTAACCAATAAAGTCATAGCAGAAGGGAAGTTTAAATTCAACTGGGGCACCTGAGCCATTGTTGGTGTACGAGGTAGGCAAAATTTGGAGTAAAGTTAAACCTGGGAAGAAACAACTTTTCCTTCTCCCTCAACAAACTGTCATCCTTGTTTGACTTCTCCCTGCCCTTCTTCATCTCCTCATGTACTGATGTAGCTTTTCACACAGCCCTGGCACATCTGAAAGGATCTCCCAAGAACCTGCAGTGCTGAGCTCCTCCCAGGTCAGCTGCACATTACATCAGGTCCTTATTCTATCTTGAACTGCTGAGCTGCTGCCCCCCTCTCAGCCTCCATGGCCACAGCACATAGCCACTTGCCTTTTTGTCTTCAGGGGTTAGCTGGTTCATCAGCATGGTCATGTTCTCAGTGCTCCATGTCCAAGAATTGCTGGTAAAGTACTCTAAAAACATCATGGACTTATGAAGACGTGTTATTGTCTTCATCATCCTGCAATCAGAGGCATGGAGTGGACATGTTACAGGGGTAAAGGGTAGTTCAAACAAGTGAAATAGACAATAACATTTTTTACCCTCCAACCCCCTACCCCACCTCCAAAAATCCCATCTTGCTCGGTACCTAAAGCATATTACATCAATAGGATATTTCTGCATAGTATTGAAGTGAACTTTGTCTGTCCAATCTCTGCAAAAACCAGAAATTGTCACAGTCCTTTTTTCCTAATCCTGCTTCCCAGCAGAATTGTAAATTACCATTTTTTCTTTTTTATAAGGGGGAACAATATGTTGTCTTCTGCTGGTAACTCTTAGTTTGGGACAGGGAGATGGAACCCTTTTCCCTTCAGCACACTGGAATATTCAGCTGTACTCAAGAGTCTGACTTGACAGAAGTCTCAAATTGCACAGAGCAGAATGTCTGTGCAGGACCTCCCCTTAAACAAGGGAGGAAGTTGCCCTGATCTTCCTGCACATTGTGCAACACCAGATCTCTGTAACAGAACAGAGGTTTTCATTATGGTTACTGAGATCAAGGCTTAAAACCACCAGCAGCAAAGGGCAGGAAAATATTTAAGGGCACAGACAGATCATAGCAGATTGTGTTCTATGCTACTTCAAAATATGCAGAAATACCTTCCATCATCCTTTATTATGCAGAGGAAGAAACTCTATAAAATCATCACTTGGAATATAGAGAAATAATGTTATAAGGATCAATTTGGGCAAGTTTCTCTTTGATCATACCATCTGAAGTGGGCAAAAAAAAAGTATGAGTCATCCAGCCTCTCAGATGCAAAGCTTCCACATTTGTGACAAGAAAATTGCTTCAAGTGTCTCAGTGCTAGAGATGGACACTCAATTTTAGTAAGTACTAACTAATACCACATGGCCAAATGCTATTAAATTCCTGCTTTGGGTTCTCAAGGTATTTCCATCTCACAGAAATGGAAAACCGCTTCCAATTTGATCCTTCTAGCAGGACACAGATCATTTCAAGCACAGCAATAAGGGGAGAGGCAAAGAAAGCAGAACCCAGTACTAACAGGAAATGGTTTTCTGAAGGTAAACTTTGCCAAGAAAGATCACAGAAACAATGAAAACAAACATCTTTTCCTCTGAAAGCTGCAATGCATTTGAATCCATCTTGATGCACTCATACTTGTAGAAGGGATATAGTACATTGCCCCAGAAACTCTTCTAAAGAAAGCATTTTGCATTGCATTAGTGTCCCTTTCTAGCAGCTGGCATCTCAGTATCTAAAACATTAAAATTTCCTCTTTTTCTTCTCACAGAATGGAGCAACACAAACCACAGAGACTACTGAAAAATGTAATGTCTAAAGCACAAAAAGCATACTTTTTTTTTTAAACCTCATAGGAATATATCTACTAATTCAGAACTAACTTCAAATGTTAGACCAGCAGCTGATTTTATTACTAAGCACCTCTAGGAGCTTTCAAACACCTGTTTAGAGTTTCACCAGTTGGGCAAGGTGACACCAGTGAGGACTGAGTTGAACTGGAACTCCTCTGATGCAGAAATAATTGGGAATATAGACTCTGCATCCAAAACATATCCTGTACAACAACCAAGACTAAACTGAACCAAAAAAAAATTTTGTCAAAAAATTAGGAAAATAACTCAAAATTTGGAAAGCAAAGATCTCACTGGTCAGATAAGCCAAAAAGACCTCAGAGCAAAAACGCCTGGATAAAATTAGTGCCAAACAGCATTTAAGCCTTTTTGCAGAGCTCTGTCCACTGACAGTCTGAAGATTATTTAACCTGACTTGCCTTTTTGAGCCTTCCCAGTCTGCGTCCTTATGCTAAGCTGGACAAGCAGCTGAATTTTAGAGTACTTTGACTGCTACAGTTTAAAAAGCTTGTGCATCTGCAAAATACTAACCGAGCAAATGAATACCTGATTAGATAAATGTATATTTTGAACTTGTTTCTGGACACTGACATTGGTTTTCATTCTTTTCTAAAAAAAAAAAAAACCAAACTAAATTTAAACTAATGCAAAAACTCTGCTGGTGTTCTTTTTCTCTCTGCTTATGGATATGACTTTAGAGCTTAGCTAAGCTGATTACAAGGAAAAAAAGCTTAAAAGAGGGTTTTTTCCCCCTCCCTCTCTCCAACTCAAATTGGATTTAGCAGCTGACCATGGAACGAGCTGATTCAACTCATCAAGGAAAAAAATTATTTTCCTTTGTAGGGTTAGTTTCTTTCTCTACCAGCCCAAAAAATCCAATTCTCCACATTATCTCAGCTGTTCAATCAATGACAAAGTTGGAGGAAGTGGACCAAGTTTCTCTGTGACACTTTGCTGGTTTGCACTAAATCAACAGGAAACTACACTTCTCTTTGAGGGGAGGAAAAAGCAGCCTGGTGACATTGAGAGATGTCAGCAATGAGTGTCCTTTAGTGGACACTGGTGTAGCTCTGGCAGACTAAGCTGTAATGTCAATGGGACCATACTCTTCCTCTGAACAGCAACATACACACTCAAAACCCAGCACAAAGTCACACAATGGAACTTTATTCCTCAGGTTTTGAAGGTTAATTATTCCAAAGACAGCCATTGGACATGAGTCATAAACACCAACACCAAACATAACCAGACAGTACAAGACCAAGCATTGCCTCACACCTCCTTCATCAGCTGAAGACAGAAAAAAGCCAGCCCTGCTGACCATCTCACAGACCTGAATATTAGTGGCAGGCAGCTAGTCTGGGTGACTTGCACCCAGATTCAAAGTAGAATTTTACCTCCTGCTTTTGCAGTCCTAACTGCCATCAATATCAAGCACATCACAGCAGTTTGAGAAGCACATCACAGGAATTAAAAGTTTAAGCAAGTTAATTCAATTAACCATAAGTAAGGTGGGCTTGTTTCTATACCAGACAATTCAAAGTGACCTGGCTTAAGGCTATAACTGCAATTTGAAGAAGTCTTACACACAACCTATTGTCTCCAGGTTAAAACAGCCCTGATACCAAATACAGACTGATCCCTCAGTGGATCTACAGGCTGCCAGTCTGCAGGTATCTGCAGAAGCATTACAGATAATTACTTTTTTCTAAAGACTCCTCTAAAACACACTGAACAAGCTTTTAGATTTGTCTTTGTTCAGATTTTCACCTGGCTGTAAATTTTGAACTGTAAGACACAATACTGAATTCTTATCTTTCCAGCATCTCTGTGGTTGCTTTAAGCACACAATTTAAGCACTGTGAAGGTATAAAAATGTATTGATCTATTTAACATGATTATGCTTCTAATTAATTTCTGGTTTGTAAGACAGTAACTATGTGAAAGGGGCTTCCAGTTTTAAGAAGCTTTAAATTGAAATGACAAGATATAAAAGACCTAATTTCATATCTCCCTCCATATATCAGCCACACCTTTCCTTTAGCTTTCTAAGAAGCAGTAACAGAAGAATTGCTGCAGAAATCTCTGAACTACAACTTTAAATATTTCATGTCAAATGCTATTTTCTCAGAGCAACCGGGAAGATCTGCTTGGTGTGCACTTTTAATGGCTTTAACATTTCAAATATACCAAACCGCTTTTAAATAACACACAGTTCTGTCATGCTAAGCACTATGCAAAGTTACAAGAGCAAACTATGCCTTGTATTAAAGATAACTACACAACTAATAAGCCTTGCTATGCAACTAGGTATATATAGCAAGCTACCAACAACACTACCTTTCAATTTCAATGCTAAGGTTTATCACCACTAGTTACATAATTGCACAATGCTAGAGCATTATTTAGTATAAAATATTAAATCTTCATTATGCCAGTCCTTTTTGTACATGTTCTTTCTATACAAATTTGGAAGAAATACTACATAGGATATTTCTTCCTTCCCTTTCCTTACCTTTTAATACTATCAGAGAATCTTTAAATTCAAGAACCTTCAACTAGATGTAAAAACAGCAAAAATATTTCCATTTTATCAAAAACATTGCTTCCACAAGTGAGGTGCAAAAAAATTACTTCCCATTGCAGAAAGATTACAACAGATAAATGCTTTGAAAATAGGAAGATTTTTTGGTTTAGTTTTTATTATTACTAACATAATCATTTAATTCTGAAGGATCATAGACCTGATCTATTCCTAGTTTCTTCCTTTTCTTCTACTTGATAAAATTTTAAACTCAATTGCAGTACAATATCCTGAGAGTATGACAAGAGTGCAGTTAAATCTGCACAGTGATTTCATTACTTATTTTTCTTGTAGAGACTTCAGTGTACCCAGCGCAAAGAGGGCAAGCATCCACCCATGTAAAGGCAGGTTGGCAAAGTATTTGTATTTTCTTGAGCTCACTTTATTACATTTTTACTATGCTGTTGTTCTGCTAAATCACAGTGGAAAAGGTCACATTTTAAATTATGCCAGCCCTTCTTCACTCAGAACAGCATTACATTGAGTTTAAGAATATCCAGTAGTGTTTCCAAGTCTTTAGAAGTTTCTGAGTACATGCTACCTGGTAATTAACATTCTATCAAGTGACAGAATAACCACAGCAACAGCAGTACACCCCTCCAGCCCATCAGTTAAAGCAGCTTCAAAGTACTAGAAAAAAGTACAAGAGTAAAGATCTGTTTCAAAATTCTTGTGTTATTTAACACTAGCTTGTTCCATTAGGATTTAACACTGCACATCTTCCTTGTATCTATGTGTTCATTTGCTTTTACTGCTTCTCTTGCAGGCTCCCATTTTAAAATGCTTTAAAAAAGGACAGAGGAGCGCTGTCTAATGAAAGCTGCATTCCTGTAAATGGGTTCTGTAGCCAGTTTAAAATCTGTGAACCATAGCTCAGTGTAGTTCAATCTGCCATCTTCTCTCCAAACTGGAATCTTGTGCATCATAGGAAACCCATCCAATCACTGTTATAGTAAACTAAGTAGGAATATTCATAACAGTAAACATCTTTTTTATTTTGTAAAGTATTAATGTCACCGATTGTACTAGTAGTGATGAAAGTCCTAAATTCCATCTCTAGACATCAAGTAAGAACTCCAGGAAAAGCAAAAACAAGGTTCAACATTCAATTCATATGTTAGAATATAAAATGAAGCTAAATATTCTAAACTGCATGATTATTCACAGCCTCATTTTACTCCCACTGGTCAAATACTCAGCAGATCAGCTGCCTTTCAAAGCCTGACCAGATTCTGGCAGCACTCCTTCCCAGCCATGCAGAAGACAGGACGTTGGCATTTATAGCGTAACTATTTTAATGAGGGATGATGAAGTTTTCATATCTGTCAGGGAATTTCTATCAATTTTTATTAAAAATAACTTGAAAAATGCAAGACAACCTGGAAGCTATGATGTTTTATATACAATACCTTCTTTAGAGTTAAAAGTCTAAACTTTTTAATGTGGGAAGATTATTATACAGGCACAGCTGACTGCCACTGCTCTAAGTATTACACTGTTGCAGCTGAGAGGTTTTCTCCTGCAAACCATTTACACAGCTCCTTTCTACTCATCCATGCTGTTACAGAGCTTTTACCCTCCTTCTAAGACAGACCTAGACAACAGGACAACGAATGAATACCATTTGTGTCAATACACTGTCACCACAGCGGAGGTTTTATAGTCTGAAGGTAAACAGTTGTGAAAATGTAAAATAAGCAATGAGTTAAGGCCATGTGGCTTGGCAAATCTGACACAAATTGAAGTGGTACCTTATATACCCTTCTACATGATTTAGTTTAGCCTATTATTTTCACCACTTTAGTTAGCCAAATACTAGCCTAAATATTATAAACTGAATGGAATGTTGAGATGATACAAACCAACAGACCAGGTCAATTTGTATCACCTACAGGAATAATCTGCAATTAAAAGATCAGTCCCCCATTCCATTTTCAGTTTATAGAAGCAACAACAACTTTAACACAAGCCACCTCCTAGAGTTTAATGACTGACTGGGATTCTGATCCAAGACATCCCTTGGACAGCATTGTTAGGCCAGTCATTAAACTCTTCAAAATGCAGCCACTGGATTCTTATTGCTTAGTTAGTAAACCTAGATAGTGCCCAGGCCATGTCTTCTTTACAAGTCTCCACCACCCCATGGGCAAGATATTTTTAGCCCTGTCCCTCTTACCATGGTTTCCGACCTGTCAACATGAGCAAAACATCTAAGAAGAAAATCATTAAAAGGGTCTCTGCCCACCGGCAGTAATATGAGAGGGTGTTGCAGGAGAACCTAAAGTCAAGTGTTCCTGCTACTTTTTCTAACGGATATTTCCTGTAATTCTTATGCATGCAGTCTTCTGTAGGAAAAAAAAAAAGGATCAACATATTTTTAGTATTTATTATCCAAGAACAAACATCACTTCTATATCTTTTAATTCTCTTGACTACTCGAACCCCCAAACTATCCAACATCTATCTCATTTTTGCTAGAAAGTTCGATGTCACTTTGAATTCCAGGACCTGTTCTCAGGAAAAAAGGTTGAGTTTTAGTCACAAAACATTCAGGGAAAGAAAAAATACCAAAAAAATGAAAATCAACATACATCACAGCATAAGCATAGCTTCGTTTAAAAGTCAGAGGAACAAACAAGGCAGAGCCAGTCACCATTACCTTGGGTTTCTTCCAGTAATCCTGAGGTAGGTATCATACAGGAATGCTGGGGCCTTATGGCTTACAGCAATCCAGTAATGATATAAAAGGTGATTGGAAGTTAGATTTACATTGGGCCGTCTGAAGGCCTGTTCGAGAGGGTTCCTCTTGAAAGTGGAAATTACATGGTATTCTGAGAAAGAAAAGTGGCACAATAGCTTTGATAATCACCATGTAAAATGTAATGCTTTTCAAAGTACATTACAGGGTACAGCATCAACAGCAGGGTCTTATTTAATTAACCAACCTATCTCTTCCACAATGCACCCAAATTAAAACAGTTATAAGCTTTTAATTTAAAATACCATTGAACTGGTTCTTATTATAATCTAGAGGTAGTTTATGCCTTCATCTTCATATTTCACTGTAGCTTCTCTCTTTCCTGTTCCCTGCCTTAAAAGTTGGTGGTTTCAAACACTGAAAAAAATTTCAGTTTATAAAGCAAGTAAAGCTATTTAAATAGTCATCTATATTTCATAAAGAGGGTTATTCTGATCACTTGTGTAAAGAATTTTAGAACAGATTGAGGACTCCACAGTCATCTCAAGCTCTTTGAAATTACATTTTCAACCAATTTATCCAAATTTGGGCATTGAGAAAAAAGCAATTCGGGTAGGACTCCATGAGAAAGTCTTGATAACACCTGTAAACTCAGTACATAACAGATATTGCAAGATCAGGGTCTTTAAAAGTTATGTGGAAATTCACCTCTCCTTTAAGTCTCCTCTAATAACTCTATGCTGTTGTTTATAGACAGCACTTAAATACCTTGATTCAAACTGGGATATAAGTGAAGTCAGCAATTCTCCAAGTTTAATTGAAGCAATAATGTTTGCAACTACAAATCCATGTAAAATGGGCAAAAGCAAGTAAAATACATTTAAGTATTGAGGTTAGCTGAAAGAAAAAAAAATTATCTGAGTTTCAGAACTCAATTTCTAAGAAAACTGAAAACTAATAAATGGTTTTACTATGCCAAACAGCTTGCATTGTTCTTTATGACAAACTATTACAAAGCTGTTGGCCTGTGGGTTGCATCTTAGGATATCTTAGAGTTGAAAATAAGTAGTCATATCTCCTTAAAAGCTACTCTTCCCTGTACATGAATTGTTCAAGTATCATGCAACAATCTGAATATTAAAAAAGCCACCTCAACCAACAATCATATTAAGCCAAACACAAAGAGCTACACAAGGGCAAAAATCTTACCAGATCTCTCAATTATGCAGATGTACAAAACATTTAAACTGTGGGCTGCTTATTCCTGTGTTTTTTCATATGTATTTATTGATGTTGGCATTACACCCAGCATCACTACTGCAATACTTCTCTCCACACACTACTTACACTCTGTGGATTAGGTCATTTCTGTTTGCAGCAACAAACAGAAAAATAAGTTCTCCCATAGTTTAAGTTAATAATGGAATAAGAACTAAATGAAATGGAGGTAATGCTGCGGGGGGTGGCGGGGGGGGGGGGGAAGACTTAACAGTGGAAGCTAATGAGAAAGCACAGTTCAGTGCAAAATTGAGAGGTATAGCTAAAATACCAGTTTCAAAAGTAAAAATGCATTATGACCTGTTTTATATGCATTATAACCTGTTTGATTTTCTTTTTGTACTAAATCTAATGAGAAAAAAGAAAAAAAGAAATATGGCATACCAACTTCACTCCAGTGGAAAGGATTGGTGCCACCTGTTGTACAGTTATACACCATGACTTTCCTTGGTCTGGGGAAAAAAAAGATAAAAGAGCAAGTTAGAAGAAAAAATGCCTTTTAAAGACACAAACAGAACATATACCCAAAGTTATGCTTCCCCTTTAACAGCATCATTTATATAAAGCAGAAAGCATCAGTCTCGTGGTAGATTTTTTGCTTTAGCATCTTTCAGTATTTTTCTCCTTCTTTAATTATATTTTTTTTTATTATTTATTTCAGAGAAGGCATCACCTACACTACTACAGCTTGTATTGATTACAAACAAGACACAGGAGAGAATTTTCAGACATAGATGAAATATATTTTCGTCATATCAGTAGGTGATGTTTTCCTCTGGCATAACCAAGTTACCCTTTGAGAGACTAAGCTCTCAGAACCTTAGATTCCTTTGTCCTGGGGGAACAGCAGGACACCGATGAGGATTTCAATACAAGACTGGTTTACTAAATACGCAATATCATTTCCAAATATTCAGTACTCTCTTTTGTCACTATGTATACCTATTAATTGCAGAATACCAGGCTGCAGCAAGTGTGGTATTGACAACAACATCTATTGGGACAAGATCTGCTAGTGCATCGTTGGAAGCTCTCATCGTTCGAAGAATTCCTTTTCCTGCCTTGAGGAACAAAACAACAACAAAGAGAGACAGAAGACTCAGCAGGGAAACATATGAAGCTTTTTTGCCTTCCAAAAGGAGGGGGAAAATTAAGTATATTCATTACTTACAGCAATGAAGATACCACTAGGTCCATTGAAGTTATCAATCCAGCCCTATTAGGAAGGGGGAGAAGGAAAGGATTTGGTTAGAGCATTTAGAAGTCAGCAGCTTCAAGTGAAAAATCTGAGCAGTTTCTGCTTGTGTAAGGGGTGGAGTAAAAGGAGACCAAAGAGGAGAAAGATTTTTAATTCCATGTTGCTAAATAAAGTTTTTCCATAGCAAATTCTGATGATGTAACAAGTTCTATGACTCAGACAAGAGATCTACACATAGGACACCATGGTTCTTCAGAGAGAGATATTTATTTATTTCTTAGTGAATGAACTGCAATTGTCCATAAAAATACATTTATGTTCAAAGTATTCAAGTTTACAAGTATTTTTAGACTAGCAACTCAGGTGTTTTTCATTTTTCAACCAAAATACATTCTTGCTCAGCTTTGATGACAGTATTTAGACTCTATATACTGTTATCAGTCATCCAGAAGCAACCAAGACAACTTCATGGTCCAAGAGATTTTTCTCTACAAAGTTCACAGGATAAAGAAGCTCCCAATGTGTACTACAGTCTACAGCTGTCAGGTGACAGCTCAGGGACTTACAGGAAAAGGCTCCTTCCAGCTGGCACCAATGATGGACGGCCTTACAATGGCAATGTTTAAATTTGCACTTTCCTGCTGCACCACGGATTCAGCTAAGGCTTTCGTGTATGTGTAGGTATTAGGCCTTTTGCCTAACAGTTTAGGAGTAATATCATTCACCAGGTCATCATCCATCCACCTAAAGAAACAAAACAAGAACTAAGTGTAAATTACTACATGCTGGTTCACTGGGCAGGTGGGGTGTGAAATGGTGAAGTTACCATGACTATTTTTTGCTCATTTAAAGAAAAAGGGACACACACCTAAACAAGAACAAGTTTCTCAGAAAAATGAAGGATTGCATGTTCAGTGTCCATCAAAAGAAGCATACTGGCATTTATTTTTTGCCCTGGAAATTAATTTGTAACACACCAACTACAGAGCAAGCACTACATCCATTTACAATAATCCAAATTCTGCCAACCAAATTCTCAAAGATGGAGTGCAGACACAGCAAATTAGTCTTTGGAACATGGGCTCACTGCATTATGATCTACAAAGTGATATCACTGCAAGGGAGTCCCAGCTGCATTACCAGCATCCCCTCCACCTTTGTGGTGGTGAGCAATCATATACCACCCCTGAAGCAAGCTGGTCACAGTGTTTCTCCCTTTAAATTAGTCAAATCTTGCAAGTTCATCTTGCTTCCCACTTCCTATTAAAAACCTAATAACCTTCAGTCATAGCACACAAGTAAGATGTGCCTCTGCAACTATTGCTACTTTGGTGATCTTCACTGCAAAACAGAACTTGAATTTATTTGCTTTGGTCTCTTAGTCACAGAAATGGAATTTTTTTGTTTTCACCAATATCATGTTACAGACTCCTTTCATGGTATAAACAGGGTAGGAAGAGAGGTAGTGAAGGCTAGAGATCACTCTTTTATAACTTCACAAAAGCCTCCCCTCAGGAGTTCTAAAGTACACACAGCCGTCTTAGCCCACACCAAAGAGTTTAAGTTACATTTGTCTCTTCAGAAGTCAGATATTCAAAAATATGACTGTTTTGCAAACCCTCATTTTCTAAGTGTATTTAAAGTCAATGTTATAAGAAAGGGCTGGCTCAATGTGCATTCTAGGTGGTAGCTCACTTGGTTTTAATGTTAGCATTCTTCCACCTAAAATAAGTTAAAGTAGGTATTTTAATTTGTAATTAGTTTTTTTCAGCTTCATAGTTCTCTTCCAAGAAGTGATATTTTGTACAACAGGTAAGAATGAAGAGACTGATGCAGAGTTACATTACACTTATCCCACATCGTCACCTGTTTCAGAGTTTGACAGCTACTAAGTAAGACCTCAGGACAGTTAATATACACCAAAAAAATACCAAATGAGTCATTTTTCCAACCCATAATGCTCAATCCAAGACTTAAAGCAACAGAAAACAGATTTTTAATGTCTGGGCTCTCAGCATACCTAACAGAACCACTTCTACAATAAGTAGTACCATTTGAACATCTCAGTCTCCTCTTGCAATGGCATTTAGGTGGATGTAGTAGAGTCAGCTGCTCAAGGCACCTCAGTTTTATCCTTGCCTTCACAATGCTGGTACCAGCACAAGTTATCAGCATCTCCTGATTCAGCCAATCATACAGATGAAAGACTGGCACTCTCAGCACAAAAGGGGGCACCATGAGTAGATGTGAGCATCCCTCTCCTTCAGTACCCCCCCACACCCAGCTCAGCTTAAAGAAACCATAAACCTTAACCCATGTCCCTTGCAGAGAAGGGGAATGTCAGACATTCTGTCAGACCTATGGGACAGCATAAGATGAAGAGTTATCTTTACAGCTCCTAACCATTTTTTGATACTTCAATAGCAGGAAGAAAAAGGATACAGATTATCCAAGTAAATTCATAAAACATAACACATACTCAAGGGAATCTATCAGTTTCTTGGGATCCACAGGAGGTGGGTACACTACTTCCTCGATCTGTTTCCGATTGCAATACGCATAGGCGGTGGAAACGTGTGTGAACACCTCCAGATTCTTCATTCGCTGTGCCAAGGACAGGAGCTGTTGTGTGGCAACCACATTTAACTGCACAGCATCTCTATTGATTCAACAGAAATGTCATTAGCAGAAAGCAAGACAAAAACAAGCAAAAAGAAATTCATTCCTAAATGCCTCAGTGCTGAGTATATAAAGCATCCCTGAATATTTTCCAACCAACCCCAAAAAAGCAGCATCGAGACTGCCCTAATTTTCTGCTTAGAATAATATACTACTGTCCTAATCTAGAACACCTCTCAATGATCAGAATAATGCTCCTTGTACCTTTTTTTACCAGCATCCTTTGATTTCCTCAATCTAACTCCCAACTGTACATTTTCCATAAAACATAAAGGAAATAATGCAACAACACCAAGCTTCCACAAGATGCACCTCTGAACTTCCAAGTTCAAGTTGAGAAAGGTCAACAGCTTGGAGGCTTAGTGGGACAGTAAGTTGGAGACTGTCATCTTCTTGTAGGATAGCAAAAGGCTCCATACAGGATGGAAGGAAGGGGTAAAAAAAAGGCAAACTACCAAGAACCACACCTCCACTCCAGCTCCACTGCTGCTCATTCCTATGTTTAAGGACACTACAGCAGAGTAGGTGTATCACTACAGGTCCCAGCAGATAACAGCTTGCTGACCAACTCCTATGATTATTTTATAGTTTACATCTTCTCTCCAGCCTACAGACTTGCTGTGGGCACCAGCTTCATTGTACACAGTGTACTATATCAAGTTTCAAGAGTACAGCTAAGCAACACTTCAAAGTTTTTGTAACAAAAGTGTTACATGAACAACAACAAAATCTGTACTCCCCCAAACAATCACTAAGTTCCAAAATGCTTTATCTCACATTATTACTGAAGTGGGGGACAGGAAATGGGAGCATTATCCCAAAGCAATTAACATCAATGGCAACTAATTAGTTTGCTACCTCTTTGAACGAGTCAAAGGAGCTCATAATCCCAACTGTGAGCACCACTTTTTCCACTTCTTGTTTTTATCTCTCTCCCTGTGCATCTACTTCTCCCCACTTCTTCCAATACAAACCTCCCTTATTAATAAAGGGATTTTTAAAAAACAGGAAGAAAAGCTGAGCTGTATTCTCCTGTTTTTCTTATCAGGTAAGACAGAAAGCACTAGAACTTCCCACACACAACTTTTCTCACAAAACTCTATCCTCTGAAAATGTGCATTCCCTTTCTAACAAGGCAGGCCAAAGGAATAGTTTGTACTTACCTCTATACACCAGGAGGAAAACTGACATTACTGGGGAGCAGAGTAGATGTAGCCACAGCTTATTTGTAGCTTTTCTACCCATATTTGCAACATTGGGCAGACATCTGATTCACCCCCTCCCTTTGAGCACCATTGGTTTACCAGACCAGGGTAAACAGAATTTTAGACTCACCTTAGTGTTTCATTGAATCTGACTGTAGCAGCACAATGAAATATAATATTAATGCATTCTATAAGTTCTTCCTTGATTGGTTTACTAAGATCCAGTTCAGGCTGTGTAAATTCACTCACAACTACTATTATTTTTTCTTTGAAGTTTGGTTGCTCTTCTCTCAATCTGTCAAAGAGCTGTCAAAAATAACAGGACTATAAATTCAGTGAAGGTAAGAGAAACAATTCACTTAAGTGAAGAAAAATTCACACATTCTTTGCCTATACCTCCAAACTTCTCAAGGTCATCAGGAAGTTAGAACAGGGCATTAGCAATACCATAAGAACATGTCACAGACTTCTCATAAACTGTATTTTTTTTCCAACAGAAGGAAAGGGAACAGGCTACCCACTCCCAAAGCTTGATAATAGCTATTCAAATTCTTATATCAGTCATGTTGGACTTTAGGTTTAGAAATCTTGCATTAAGATTTACAAATTTCCCGTGATTTAAGAAATGCTATCCTCAAATTATGCCAGTCTTAGAGAACTTCCAGATTATTAAAACAAAAAAAAAAACCCAAGAAATAGTTTCTCTGGTTAAAAGAAAAAGGCATACCACATTAGAGCATCTGATTAAGTTTAATCAAATTGATGTTCAACAATTCCCCCTGAAAAAAATCTCACCAAAATTATATTCCATCAAGAATTCTTCTCATAAATAGATGGGTTCTAGCCAGGTGGCTTAACACACAGATCAAAATTCTCGCCTTATCTTATTTACACTCATTAGTATGCAAGTTTTCCTGAGCCACACTGTGGCTCATCCTCATCTGCTATAATCCAGTACTGTGGCAATAAAACACCCTTGAAAGCTGCAGAAGAGCAGACCCTTCTTTACTGTCCAGGGGCCAATATATTGCAACTGCTTCAACACCAGTCAATTATATTGTATTAAAATCATAGCAGTACTTTCTTTTTCCTGGCCAAGCATGTGGTTATATCAAATACAAATAGCCAAAAACATTTCCTTACAGAATGACATTAATTAATTTCAAACTATAAATTAAGTCACCTAAAGGTGCAGTTTGACAACACTTCAGGCAATGTAAGTTTGCATTTCTACCACAGAGACTGGTCCTTCTAATTTCTTGACTCCTGCTGCTTCTCTGACACTGGCAAAAGCAAGAAGCCCCAGAGCTGTGTGATCCAAAAAAAGGTCCTCCTCTAATTTTTTAGAGATGTTTTTTTCAGCCCAAACATGAGATAATGCAGCTCATTGTGTGGCCACCTGAAGTAGCAGTGCTAAGTCTACAGTGATAACATGGTACATCTCCACTTTTCGAGGCTTGACTGGACTTTGCAAACATGAAGCTTCACTTTATAGGACAAAGTTGCCAAGACAGCATTTAAAGCCTCTGCAACTCTTATGGGTACAGTTCTTACCTAAGGGCAGAAACTCTGTGTGATTTTGAAAAATAAGCCTACTATGTTTTTGGTTGGAACGATGGCACCTTCCTCCAGGGAGCTGAAGCAACTGCCTGTTAACCACATTAATGTGCGATATTGCCTTATAACAGAAAAGCAGTGCCAATAGCCAGTTTTTATTTTTCATACATCCATCACACCTGTTATACCCCTTTTCACATCCGGAGTCATGCACTATTCCCATACACCCTTTACTAGCACCGACACCAGGACTAAGGAGAAGAAATACCTAGACTGCATGCAATACATATGGCAAATCAGCAGAGGAATTAGATACCTGAAGTCCAAAGAAAGTAGAAACCCCGACACTGTTTTGCTATTTGTAGCTCAGTTTATTTCACATTTATTTTATTTATTACCACATTCACCCATTTAGACTTCAAACTCTTCAAGAAACAGAATGTTGAAACATCTCCAGAACACTTAATGAGTCCACCTAAATAGTGAAGAATTACTGGCAGTGCCCTTGCAACTGGACAGCTTAAGACAATAGATCTTATTAAAGTTTTCATAGACTTTCGGAAGAATCTTGATGACATCAAAGCCATTTAAACAACAGACTTTCATTCTTGTCTAATCATTTGATAAAGACAGAACAAACATCTGGCCCTATTCTACATCTCTGCATAGATGAGCAACTCCATCCCTGCACATTCCTGCCGCAAGCAGTAACTCTGCTTACCAGGACTTCTGCTGTGAACCTGCTCCAGCAATAAGTGCTCACCAAGACTCAAACCATATCAGATTTTTATCTCAACGGGAGCTGGAACAGACTACAAGCAGACTTTGACTCAAATTTAAAAGCCTTTTACTACAGTTTTCCTAAGAGCCATACTGAGCCTTATTGTTTACCAAAGTCAGTCCACACTAGTGCTACTTCTCTCTCTGCCCAAACACTCCCCACCTTTCTTTGGGTAATAGTGTATACAAAAAGCAGATTGAGAAATTTTTCCTTTTGCATCAGAGCTTAGTCTGGAGATCTTTTCCTTGTTTCAGGGCAGTGACAAACCAAAGGTTTTATGTGGAGAGAACATGCAACTGAATTTTAAGATAGAACCCCACTGGAACTCATTCTGTTTTATGACATTGCACAAGACTACAGGAAGATGCTTTTTGAGCAATGAGATACAGTTTTTGACTGGTTACAGAAAATAATTAACTAGGAAACAGCCATCCTCATTTTTGCTATAATCCCAGCTAGTCAGAGTTGTAGAAATCCACTGCTGTACTTTAAACAACTTACCCCTAAGTGCATTCATAGCTCCTTATTGATTCCCCTTTCCACCTTCTAACACACTTTGTATAGACTGCATTGTATCATCTCAATGAAAAAATTAAACTACTGATGCCTGTGTTTCATAAGAAAAAGGCCTAGATAGAAATTAACAAACTCTGCTTTAGCAAAGTTGATGCTAGAAATCTCTCCTCATGCTGCTTATCCTTCCCATCATGAACAGGATACTCTCTAAGGAGAAAGATGGGCAACAGAGATGGATAATTCTACACTTAGTAAGAATGGTCAGCCTAGCTCTCCAGAATATCAAGGTAATGAATCTCTTTAGGAGCATTTGACTCAGCTTGCACAGAAAATCATTTAGAGAGCCACTTGGATAATTCCACAGCACAGATCTTCAGTGCCTTTCTAGCTGTCACAGGCTGACCAACAGAAATCTGTAAAAATCTGCTAAGCCAAACAATTCTTTTCCACTTACAAATCCAAGTTCCTGTTGAGATGACACATTCTTATTTACTGCTAGATCCAGTAGCACATTCCAGAAAAAAAGAGAAGCCACAAGGTGAAAAAGTGACTTTCTTGAGATCTTTAAGAGTCTCAATCTGTCTTACAACTCCCAGTCCACTACCTCTTGTTCTTGATTTTATATTCTCTTAACAAATTCTGACACAGACTTTTACTTCTCATTTCTGCATTACAGCTGAACATCCTCCTCCTGAATTAAATACAGGATACTTTTCAACTACTGGCTTTACTAGACACCAACATCTTGAAGCAGCTATAGAAACACTGCCAGGTCTTAGATTTCGTATTTCTGTTAGAACAACAACAACAAAAAAATTAAAAATAACATTTTGCTTTAGACAAACTGAAGCTGTTCTCGAAATGAGAGCATCATAATGAAGGACAAAAGTGAGCTTTGTGAGCATATGACACATACCTTAGAGCTGGTAATTTCTTCTATTCGTGCTTCAGCTGTCTGCTTTGCTTTTTTTCTTACCAGCACATACACTGCTTTCACTTTAGGACAGGATCTGAGCAGCTTTTCCAAAAGCACTTTTCCCACAAAGCCAGTAGCTCCTGTCAGGAGGATGTTTTTTCCTTCATAGTATTCAGGAATGGAAACCATTGTGACCTTCACAAAAGATAAAAACAAAAAGTATGTTAAAGAACTTACAGAGCCCAGATTTGCAGAAGATTGAATAATTATATCTGTGCTGCTTATACCTGAAAGAAATGCTTAACAGATTTTTTTTAAAAGTACTTGAAGCTGTCTTTTTTCACAACATTCTGAAAGATTCCCACAGGGTCACTACAGTCATTCCAGATCTTCTTGTAAACTGCCCCTGTTAACAGTGTTTTAAAGACTGAGACATCCACTCAGCCAGGAAAATAGCCCAACTTCAGTCTATTTTTGCCTCTGTGTGCACAGTCCTTTACCACTCCAAGGGCTGCTCCATGTGAACTAGAGGTTGTATCATTAAAATGTAATCACAAATGGATTCTTCAAACCCACTGACAGAAGACAGGGAGCCAAGCATCCCAATAGCTGGCCCTGGAATTCTGACTGTGCCAGCAGAGCCCCTGTCACTGTTAGGATGAGCCTCCCTACCAATTAAACTAAACCAGAGAGAAGATTGAGTTAGTTGTTTGGAATGGGAGCTCATAGTTTTGCACTGATTACAAAAAACCCATACAGATCCACAGATAAGATTTTTTCAACTGCTTCATCCATTAAGTCATTTGGGAGGGAAAAAAACCAAACAATAAAGTCATTCGAATTCTTAACAAACTAAGATGTAACCACAAATACACCTCCTAATAAAATGAAAGGTAAGGGATTATTACTCAAATTCAGCACAAAGCTAGAAAGTGCTTTAGGTTTTGCTTCAGTTAGTAAGTTAACCTTGAGAATCATGATTCTTTTCCCCTCCCTTCATCAGCCTCTCGGAAATGATGTCATTCTTGCTACGAGAAACTGAAACTCTTTTTGAGGACAAATATGGCATGTCTCACAATAAAGTGAGAACATGGCCTTTAGGATCCCAAGGACTCAATCACAGTGCATCATCCAGAGCTGCCATTCTTTTAAGTCAGCTATAGCAACATCTTTACTGTGACCCTTAACCAGTTTACTCTCACTAGATAAGATTGCAGCATTATGGATACACTTCCACTACATTTAATCAATCTTTCTCATTAGACTCATCAAAATCCTGAGCTGATGTAGTGAATGTCTAATTATAGTCCTCTACAGCAGTTCCACGCAAACTGCTATGACCAAAACACTTCCAAAAAGGGACTACAAAGAGTCACAGAATGTTCTGAGCAGGAAGGGACCCACAAGAATCATCCAGCTCTCAAGTGAATGGCCCACAAGGGGATTGACCCCACAGCCTTGGTGTTACCAGCATCATGCTCTGACCAACAGAGCTCATCTCATGGAGAGAGTCCATAAAATCATGGTACTAAAAAGAAAAAAAAAAAAAAAAACACAGAACTGAGAATCTTTAAACACAGATGGAATGCTTCTTAGGCAAATAAGGATTACAACACTGAATACCTTAACAAGGTGAGAACCTTTCTTCACCTGCCACCCAGGAATAAAGGTGCAACTTCTAAATACACTCAGTTCTTTCAAGACAGCAAGATACTGCAAGCAGGGACTTCCCAGGGAATGTACAGAATGCATGTTAGGAGTGAACAGGTAATTTGTCCTTTTTGCCTGAAAAGTAAGTAAATATTTTTGGAACACCTATTTGTCAGGTACCCACCATATCAAAGCAATTGTGCTCTGTTTTTCATGTGCTCATATCTCAACAGTCTCTGAACAAGTTCCAAGTGATTACTTGCTAGAAATGAGTTACTACCTGCACAAGTCCTGGTTTCACAAGCCTGGGTACCAAGTGCTATGTCAGATACTCCAAATCCTTCTTTTGACTCCCTTCTTTGAGAAGATAAGCATCTAACAACAGATAGTAGGATACAGCAGCAAGTTTAGAGCAGAACAAGCACTACTATTTCCACTGACCACAGTACATCCCCTAGAATTGTTTCTTTGAAGGTCAAGAGAAAAAGCTATTGACATTAAAACACTTCCACCACACAGTTAAGAGACTTTAATGCAAATCTGAAAGCTCCTGCCATAAAGCATGGAGTGGAAGACACAGCATGCTTATGAGTCATTTTTCCCTGTTCAGTTAAGATACAGGCCCATTGTCTTTACCATGGCTCAAAGTCACAGTTAATGCTCTTCAGGTATGTCTTCCCCATAACTTTTGTTTTCCTGGTCTTTGTGTACACCATTCACTTCCTCCTACAGATCTGCATGATCGCTCCCATAGGACAGGATTTCAGTTCCCTCAAAGAGGAAGGCAAAAACTCACGCAATCATTACTGCAGCAATTTTATCACTAAGATTCAGTTTTGTCATGGTTCCTACATACCTTTCTTACTAATTTACCTAACTAGCCTCTCTATGAGAGTATCTAATACTGTCCTTTCACCTGTCCTTCCTCAAAGAAAGGTTTAATCCTGCCTCTGACACAATGCCACCACCTCAGCCTGCAAACCTCACATGGGCAGAATTTTTGGCTACATCTACACAGGAACTTTGGACAATACCCAGTATGTGGCTATGGTCCAACATCTGTTTCTGAAAGCTATGAAAGCAATGAAAAGTTATGCTGTCAGTGGAAATACCTGTGTTGCTGTAATCCAGCTTTTTAAGTGTCTGCAAAATCTGACAATATTTAGGGGCAGGTGATGTAAAGAAAACTGGCACAAAATAGATCAAAATTTCCTGCCTCAGTCATTTCTGATCACATTCCTTTGTCTAAGAGGCTAAAATCAGAATACCAGACCTACAAAACATCAACATCCAGAGCTATGATGAACCATAATGATGAAATGGTTCAATTAAAAAACCAGGACTATCCACAAATACTCACATTCACACTTGGGAGGCAGCAACACTTATGTTTGCAGGCTAATTTTTTTTTAATTTTTTTTTTTTTTTTAAGGATTGAGAAATATTTCCTTTAAGAAGCTCTCAATCCAATTTCTCTTTACCCTGTTCTCCAGCAACCAGTCTTTGGTAGACTTTATTCATAGCAACTTCCCACACTGAGATTGTCTTCTACTTCCATTAGTCTGGAAGATTCCAGCTAGAAAACATTATTGATGACTTTTCCAGAAGTACACATTGCTGTCAACATTACAGCAACAAACACAGGGACTGTGAGGGAACTGCCTAAAAGCACCAAACTGGATTTAAAGGATAAAAACCGTGCATGGAATCTAGGTGTGAATGATCAAAGTCTGAATCCAGCAGCCTATGCTTTGCTATGTTAGAAAGAAAGGTTATCTCAAGCACATGGAAAGGAAAGAATGTTCCCATTCTCCACCTATTCCCTGCCTTCTCTGAGAATGCATGTCCCCATGCCAGCACAGCACTGCTGGCAACTCCTCATCTCAAACACAGAAGGGTCTTACCTACAGGTATAATATATTACTTTTTAAAGTTCTTTACAGCAGCAAATTACTGAAGAATCACAGAACTGATAGGGTTTGAAGAACTATTTTATAATTCTGTTTTTAAATAAAACTGTCGAGAAATACAGGAAAAGTAGGAATGTAGTAGGAATGCAGTTCCTATCAGAAATTTAATTTAGTCTCTAACACATAACAAACTGCTGCAAGTGCAAAGAAAATAAAAATCTACCTTGCAAGAAACCACAGCAAAACCAAATTTAACATGCAAAGTGTCAGCAATCACTTTATCTATCTGGTTTAGAGTACATCTTGTATGTTTACAATAGCTGTCAACCAGCAATACATATTTGTTATTGGATGATTGGATAACTGTTAACCAGTTATCCAATCATCTGTTAACACCTACCTCTTCAACACACACAGAGAACTGCTACCAAACACAAAATTGTCTAATCCACATTGTCGGATATCTAAAACGCTGTATCATAGACACCTTTTTGAGCTAATAAGCAATAACAGTCTAGAATAAAGAAATTTGACAGCTGAAAGGCTTAATTAGAGTTCTGTAAAAAAAATCTCACTCTAGAACAGAAATGCTCAAAATCCCCCACATTACCCAGAGGTATAAACAGCCTTTGCTAGAGGAATCTTACTTGAAGCTGCTACAGAGCAGCTGCTGCTGGGATCCTTCTGAATTCACAGGTTCAGGGCTAAGCCCACGGTGACACTTCATAGATATGCTTGTGTGAAGGGTGCTGTCCTCTGATTAGTGAAGAGTTCATAAGCACTTCAGGAAAAAAAAGGAAGCCACCAGCAAACCAACACTCCAGGATCCTAGCCAACATTCCCCATCTTGCAAAAAATTCTCGTGTCCTGGGCTGAGCAAGTGCTATTATGGAGCAAACAACAGCAGCTCTGTTTGCCTCCAGAGCTACTGCAGCAATATTTAACTCACAGCTTCAGAGGGCTCTGACTCTCAAAACAAGGACAATTCTGTTTTTAACAGAAAAATGATCAGTTCCCAGATTTGTCCAAACACAGATCAAGATGCTTAAAGATGTGCTTTCCAAGAGCCAGGAAAGCCTGCTGCAGTTCCACTGAATGTTTAAATGCTAAATCCAGCAGCAGCCAGAGAGTGTGCATGTGTGTCCTTGTTAGAGATTAAATGCTCTGTCTTCTGGTTTATCACTAACAAACATTAGGTCAACAGCATGCTCCCTCCAAATTCAATCCTATCAAGATTATCACTCACGGGAAATGGAAAATGTGCATTTCCCAACCTCTCAAACATCAGCAACAAACCACAAAGTTCTGCAAAAGCACAGCCCAACAAATCAATTTCCCCCTTCCCTCAGACAGCTTGAATCCAGCACTAACAGGAGTAAAAAGCAGGAAAAGTAAGGTGGTAGGAGCATTTTGTTTAGGTATATTCAGAAGATGAAGTTTGTCCAGACATCAAATCTGAGTGCACCAAGTGTGTTTAAACACCACACACACTCGCCACTGCATCCACACAAGACAAAAATCACTACAGAATCCCTCATACAGAGATCCAATTGCCACATTGCAAGGACACCATCACAAGCCAAAAAAAAAAAAACAACTCTGAGAACTAGAGAGATTGGAGAGACTCAGGCAAAAGAAGTAATATTTAACTCATCTAAACAAGGTTACTGCCAGAAAGATAAGTCTGGGTCATGTCATATTATATCATATCATCATGTCTCATTTCATCTGTGCCTTATTTCCACAAAAGCAAATCAATGAATGCTATCAGCAGAAGCCCACATTTTCAAGCACCACAAGGGCTAATGACCTACCCTATGTGGCCAATACCTAGCCAGCATATCTCCAAAGGATTCAGTCTGTTTGTCTTTGTGGTCCAAGGTTATAGCCATTGGGAAACCTTATCTGTGAAAGATACTGCTTTAAAAGATGAGTAGAGACAGTAAACTGATTTGGGTGCAAGTTAACCTTAAAGCATACCTATTCCAAACTTCCCAATCATGTGGAAGGTTTGGGATTCTTCCCTCAGCTAGCAGAAGGATAGGTTTATCCATGTTTTAGATTTCACCAGCATTCTTATCTACTCTCTGCAAGTTCATTTTCTTTACTAGCTGTAAGCCAGGGACCAAGAAAATGTAACACACCTCCAGGAGCTGGAAAACATACTGGCAGGCTTGAAAGCTAATTAGAATAACTAAGTTTTGAAGAATTATCAAAATGGGCCCACTTATCCAACATCAACTAGCCAGTCTTTGGCTTGGCCCTGGTAATATGCCAGACCTCAAGTGTCTCACTACACACTCTCCACACAATAATGGGTATGGATTCAGGGTAATACTGTGTTCTCTACACATGAAATATAACAAAACGAAATCAATCTGAAGGACCAGGCCAACAGCTGCATGGATAAATGCCACCAGAAGTCCCAAAACTCTATGGCAAAGACTATGGCAAACTTGTGGCTGACACTTAGTGATTTAAGTGAATTTCTGAAAAATAACAAGGCATTTCAAACTAGTTGAACATGTTCAGGACTGAAGACTAGAAAGAAATTTCCCAACTACCAATGAAAAGATTTGTCCGCTTTAAATCATTTATCTAATGAAACACAATACCAGTTTGAGTAACCAATCTAGTTAGGTCAAAGTTTACATAGTTGAGTGTATAGCTCTGTGTACAAAAATAAAGTAGACTTGCTTTTCAAACAGTTCTCCTCACTATTCTTAACCACTGAAATATGCTGGATACTGAAAGCATGCCCTAGAACGTGTGCTCCTCAAGCTACATTCCTCCTGGATATATTACTACCTCTGGCAGCACATGCATTCAAGGTAAGGAGCATTATTAAATTGAATTAGGTGAGACTTAGCTAATACTGCATATGATCTCTTTAACAGCACTACAGCACATTAATATCAAAATTCTCATTAATACCAGACACAGAAGTAGTTCTGTCACTTTCTTTTAGATGACAATGACAAAACCCAAGTACACTATTCCCTCAATTGCTTTGGGAAGATGGTGAATTGGGACCAACTAATCCAGTAATTTACTGGCAGAATTCAGCCCAACTCATCAACTACTTCACTGAAGACACCCTTGTGAAATAAGATACTCTGAAGGGAGAGCTGTGCTCACAGTCATGGAGTATTTAACCTTTTTTAATCCTCTGCTCTTATGGAGCAGAACCTGATTTCAATGTGAGCCACTGTTGAGTTGATCTCAGCAGAACACTGTCATTAGAGCCTGTGGTTACACAGGTATTTCTTAAGCATGTGTTCACACACCTTCCTTCAGCCAAAGTTCTGATTTTACTACAAGTTTCCACTTACTTGTGCCTCTACTCAGAGGGATTCTGTACCAGATGACTTCGTAATTACTTCTTAGTAAGTAATCTGTTCACAGAGTACATACTAGGGAAGTCCCTTGCTTTGCTGTAAATGTTTCTTTTACAGACAGTCCCTCCTCCAAAAATCAGTTGGAACAAAGTAGGAGGTTTTTACAATCCCTTTATAATTACTTTATAAGTTGACATTTTTCTAAATTGTTTACTGTTTGAGCCTAGTCATCAAGTGCACAGTGAAGCGGGGGGGGGGGGGGGGGGGGGGGGCGCGGGGGGAAGTCTCTTTTGGCATAGTTAAACTCATTTCTCAAAATTGCACGGAAGGCATAGATCAGGTCAGTTATTAAGCTATTCCAGGAAAGCATATCCCACATAAGAACATGAACTGTACTCCATCACCAATTAATGTGAAAACATGTTTAACACACATGCAGGGAGAATTTTAAACAAGTTCTAGGAAATCAAGAGGCAGGCAGATTCAAGATTTGGTGAACAGAAGCTGAGTTCCAGATCATTTTATCTAATTTAATTAGAAATCTGCATTAGAATCTCATTTGCACTTTTGGTTATGAAAAGGATTACAAGATAAAGCCTCACTGTTTATCGGGGTAGTTGCATAAATCATGGCTCTGACTTTGCATAAATCATTACTCTTGAGTTAACAAAATAAGAACAGAACCTGTCTGAAGGACACATCTACAACACAATGGGCAGAGCAGCACTCGAAGCTGACTCTCCATCACTCAATCGTTATTCACTGCCTTAGGAAAACAGGCCAAAGGCATCGCTTCACCCTTCACACGAACCTGCTCATCTCCAGTCCTGGTTATCACTAGGGAAAGCTTTAGCAGCAGCAGGAATATTGCTGCAGTTACTACTGTGATACTGTCATTTTGCTGGGAGGGGAAAGCCAAAAATCAAGTAAATAGAAGGGAGTGCAGGGAACACACAACATTCAAGTGCTCATCAGTTTGTCAAGTTTCAGCGATAAGAGACTTTCAGTATCTACTTTAAGTTTCAGCGTTAACTCCTTAATCTTGGTAATTAAAACCCACATTCACCTTTCTATATATTGATCAGTCAAGACAAGGATAACTACCCAAAACCTGCACCTGCAATTATGTTCTGTTCAAACTTATTATTCACAAAGCAATTACAATTGGAATACTTAATCAAGAACAAAAAACCCAGCTCTTATTCTTCTCATGTTTTAAATTACACAGAAGGCCTGAATCATGTTTTACAATAGACATTACACGATGAATTTAAAGTCCAATGGAATCGACACTTCCAGATTCCTCCCATACATTCCCAAATCTCTTACAGTTAAATGGTATTTTCTCTTCTATTATGTTCCTGCAGAAATACACAATAATTCTTTTGAAACCTAAAAATTATTCATTTATCTGACAAGTGCTCTACCAAGTCGTATTTGAAACATATTCACATTCTAAAGAAAAGAAAAGCCACACTAGTTTACCCTTCCTTTCTTCCATACATGTGTAACAAACAGCCAAAAAAAACCCAACCCCATTTCCACAATTTTCTTATCTTTAAAAGATTTAAAGATTTAAACAGACACTCAAAGCAAGTCGTACCAAGAGATTGCCTACCTGTCTTCCAAACAGGATGCTGGCAGCCTCCCTCCTCCTCCTCCTGCTCAGGAGAAGAGCTATTTATTCGGCAGGATGGCAGATACTGATCGTGTGTAGTGCCAAGAGCTCCAATCTCAACTCCTATTTATGCTAATGGATGTCCTCTCCGGATCTATCAATTAGGCCTCTTGCACAAGGAGCTCTACAAATTTACAAACATCAGGCTGAACAATGACACATAAAGGTGTGAGGTCCTGTGCACACACAGATACCAACATCTGCTAAAAATACGGCCTTTGTCACCACAGAGAGGGCAGAAAGTGACAGGGTACATTCCTGGGGTCCCCACTGCTGGAGAGAGCTCAACAGAAGTACAGTGCTCACTGCAAAACACTAAAAAAAAAAGGTAATACCTAGTTTATTCTGATAAGACAGGATTTGTTACTACAGTTTGCAGCTTCCAAATTGTACAAGTGTTGAGGCTAAACAGAGTTATTACTGTTCTTACTGCAAGGCTTGGAATCAGCAACAGGGAGAAACACCATGGATGTGCATGATGGTACTAACCATGCCCAGGCACCCAATGTTTACATAATACAAGTCCTCCACAACACCTACCAAACTAGCCAAGCACAATTCTTGCTGATATTGGCTCCTTTTCAGAATTTTTAGCTTGCCACTCAGCAGTTCTGCTTCTTGCAGACAAGTAACAAGCAAATGACACAGAACATCCTCAAATGCTGAATATTTTGTGACAAAAAAACAAACAGACAATTTCTGGCTGAAGAAACCAACCAAGCCTGAAGTCACTGCAACAATTCATGTCTTCAACAACACCCAGGACCTTCTTCACTCAGGCACTCACTTAAACCTTCCAAACTGCTGTATAATCATTTTAGTTTGGGCATCCCCCTCCTAGCACCGGAAACAACAACCCTTGTGAGGAACTGGGAGCTCCTCCAAGAGCTAGAACTCAGAAACAGGAAGATGACAGTGAATCCTTCACTTTGTAGTAGCCAGAAGGTGATTGAGTGCGGCCTTTTAGGAGCTAAGAGGTGGTATGGATGGTTACAGTTTTGCTTCGATGTTAAATTTTATCAACAAGTATCAGCTGCTACACATAACTAAGGTGTGGACAGGCTGGGTTATTCTAGAACTATAAGAAAAAAAACACTTATCCTGTCCAAAACCTACAGCCACATTTAATTTAGAACAACTCCCCCAACGTGCTTTCATTGTTAAAACTGTGTCTAGTAAAACTTCACTATACCTACAGTCCAGCAATAAAGATCAAGCACCTGCAGCAAAAAATTTAGAGATCTAGATTTGTCATTACTTTATAGCTCTGCAATAGGTAGAGGTAAAAAAAAAAAAAAACCACCATAAAAACATAACCCATAAAATTAATCTTTCCTATCCATCTGCAGGTTTTTGATGGGGAAATGGCTGAATTTTAAGTCACTGATATATGAGCGGAGGGTGAAAAACAGGGTAGAGAAGTTGAAGGGTGAAGATCCTAAAAATCTACTGTATACCTAGTATATAATTTCCAATTTGCTGAAATAATGATATCTCATTTAAGAAGCACAGACATGATACACAAATTGGGGATCAAGAATTCTAGCCTGCTCCAGTACAGATGGATGTCACAGACAGTAAAACTCCTACATGCTCCACTTCTTAATTATTACCGAGTTATTAAAATATTTAAAAAAAAAAAAAAGCTTCAGTTGCTAAAGCCTTGAAGTAGGTTAAATGAAATTAAAGGTTTCTATTTTCATGGGAATCAAGCTGGTTTCGATTACAAGCTCGCTACCAACCACTGTATCCCTACAATCAGCCACACTTCAAACTTCACTCAGGGAAGTGCTTTGGAGGACCCAGCGGCTCCCGCTCCAAGGAGGACCGCGAGCCTCTCCCAGGGCACGAGCGGAGGAAGGGCTCTGCCGCTCCCGATGGAGCGCTCCCGCCGCACGGACCCGCGGGGCCGGGGCTGCGGGCAAGGCCCATCCCGGCTCTCCCCACACACGCTCGCTACTCGGAGCACCGGGGGACCTCGTGGCCTTGCCTGCGAGCCCGTTCCGTGCGCCGGCCCCGCGGCACGGGCTGAGCCCGAGGGGAGCCACCGGGCGCTGCGGGCGCGGCCAGCGGGAGGGGGGGCAGGCAGGGCAGGGGCGCCGCCGCTCGCCGCAGGCCCGCCCAGCGCCGGGGGGGGATGGTGGTACCCAGGCCCAGGCCCAGGCCCTGCGGCGGGCGGGGCGGGGGCTTTCGGCCTCGCCCACGCTCCCCGCTTCGCTGAGCATCGACCGCGGCCGCCGCGCTCCGCCGACCCCGCCGCCACCACGACGCGAAGCAACGCAACGCGCCCCGGAGCTCCCCGTCGCCCCCCATCCCTCCCTCCCGGAAAGGCGCGGCCGCCCCCTTCCCCAAGGCCCCCCTCCCGGTCCACGAGCGGGGCCGGCGGGGTCGGCGCGGCCGGGCGCGGGGTGCGGTTGCCGGTACCTCCTGCGGGCGGTCGCGGCGCGGCCCCGGCGCTGCCCGGCTCCGGCTGTGCCCGCCCGGGTCTCGCCGCCCCGAGGGTCCCGCACGGCGGCCCCGCTCGGCCGCTCCCGTTGGCCGCTGCGCGCGCGCTCCCCGCGCGCCCATTGGCCGCTCGCGCCGCCGCTCGCGGGACGGGGGCGGCGCGGATTGGCGAGCAGCCGGCGGCCCCGCCCCCAGCGGCGCCGCGCGCGGGGGGCCGCGCTCTCCCCCCTCACACCCACACACGCCGAGGGTCACACACAGACTGGCACACACACACACAGACAGGCACACACACACACAGACAGGCACACACACACACAGACAGACACACACCGAGGGTCACACACATAGAAACAGACACACAGACACGCACAGTGGGTTACACACACACGGACACACAGACACACACAGAGGATCGCACACAGACACACACACACAGACACGCACAGTGCGTTACACACACACGGACACACAGACACACACAGAGGATCGCACACAGACACACACACACAGACACGCACAATGGGTTACACACACACGGACACACAGACACACACAGAGGATCGCACACAGACACACACACACAGACACGCACAGTGGGTTACACACACACGGACACACAGACACAGGCACAAACAAACACACACAGAGGGTCACACACAGACACACACACAGACAGACACACACAGTGCACACACAGGCACACTGACACACACACACACACACACACACACACACAGACCAGGGTCACAGACGCACACACAGAGCACTCACAGAGCACACACAGACAGACACAAACACATACAGATGATCATACACAGAGACACACAGTGCACACACACAGAGGGTCGCACACACACTCACACCAACACACACTCTCAGAAGGTCACACACACGCACACACCGCCCCCCCGCCTCGAGGCTATGAGAGGCAGAGCGGCTTCTTCGTGAGGGGCTGGGAGTGTCCCCGCAGTGTCCCTGGCTGTCCCTGCGTGTGTCCCTGTCTCGAACGCTGGACGCTGCCACTAGAAACTAGCGCGCGTCTAAACCCAGCTCCAAAGCTCCAAGCCCAGAGCTCCAGCCCCGGCTGAGGCTCTGACAAAAGCGAGCCCGGCCCTCAGAGCACGGAGCCACCGAGCCGCAGCAACGGCACCGCGGCACTCGGGGCAGCCTGAGCCCGCGGGGCAAAAGCAGCACGACCCCGTGCCAATGGCCGAGAATCGAGGAATCGTGGAGTAGTGGAACCACCAAGGCTGGAAGAGGCCTCTGAGAACACCAAGTCCAGCCACCAACCCCGCACTGCTGCTGCAACCCCCAAAGCGCTGAGCTCAATTTTGGGATTATCAGATTGCTATTGATAGGCGCTGAATTTGTGTGCAAAAGTCACTGCGCTCCACTTGCCTCACTGTTTGTTACCAAACAGTGCAACGTGATATCCCGGTGCTGTGCTTCCATGATGCCATGCCCTGCCACCATATGCCATTGGTTTCACAACTAAATATTGCATAGATGGACATGCATCAGCTGAACAAAAACAAAAAAAAAAAAAAAAAAAAAAAAAAGAAGAGGCATTTAAAAGTTAGGAAACACCCTATATAAACTTGTGCAACCTGTACTATCCAGATTACTGTACAAATAAGGTATTATATGAGAATTGTTGTAAGCACAGTCTTGGCTTATGCAAGGGCAGGTTGGTTTTTCAGAATGGTTTCTGCTTGACTCAAGCCATGAGAACGGGAGCTCTGCTCACATCCTCCACAGCAGCTCAGTGACTATTTTATACTTATTTTTAGATATGTATTATCATGGTTTTTTCACTCCGTAGTAGTTACACCTGGTACCTAGGTATTTCTTGACAGAGTAGTTAGAATCACATAACTGTAAACTCCTCATCATAACGGTCTAGTGAACAGTTTTTCATAGACTGTCCCTTGGAAAACACCTGCTCAGTGAAGGTGGGACATCATCCAATCATTCAGCCACAGGAAAACTAACTCAGGAAGACAATGACTGGAATCTGAATCTCCCACAGTCTTGATGAAAAGTTTTACCATTTTGTTGTACCCTGCTACACACCAAGAGTTCCTTATTTATTGTATGGAAACCCTCACACTTGGTAGGCAGCTCTACAGATTGTGGGATGAGGCTTTTCCCTTTCAGATTACTAAGAAAAGATGAGTCCATTGCAGCCAGAATTGCAGTCAGTGCACATGAACTCTTTAAAAAAATTGAAAAAAAAAAAAGTCTAGTTGGTATATGCAAATTAAAGTTTCTCAGATTACTACAGCAGTTAAATTTAGGTATATTTTTCAGAAGTCACTCAGTAATATGTGTCTGTGACCCCAAACGAAAGTCATGGGGAATATCCCAGCAATATTTCAGTGTGGGAACAACAGTGTTGTTTGTCCAGTCTGATTTTTGAATACAGCTAAAAAATGGTGGTGGTTTAAACTTTATCTCTAATAAATACCATATCCTCTGATCATTGTAGTCCATTTATAATTTATAATGCAGTGACAGTGGATTAACTGGTTCTCTCAGTATAAATGATTAATAATAATAATAATAATAATAATAATAAAGCAAATCTGATTTTTTTTTCAAGATTACTCTTTTAAAGTCACAATTAATTTATCTCTCCTAAATTATTTATCATCAGGAAAATGTCATAGTGACATTGTATCATGATGCATTTGCATTTTAATGTAGTAACATATGGTTACTTCTCAACGAACCTACCAAGCTGGTTATTCAAGGTAGCATTGTGAATTTTTCATTGCAGGAAACAGAGAAGATATCAACACCAATGTGGCCTAGTCTGGGAACACTGAATAAATTATTAAAAAAAAAAACCCAACCCAACCCTATTTGAAACTCTATTACCCAGCACAGAGATAGCGTGACACAAGGTTGTGGGAATCCATAGGTGAACAACTGCAAGTGCTTGCAAGGCAAAATCTTGGTTTGTTACCCATGAGAGCGAGACAAACCCCTAAATCCTCACTATCAGGGAAAAAAAAAAGATATTTGGATTGTATCTTAAATTGATCCACTTCTCTAAGCATAGTTAGCAAGTTACTTAATTCACAGGAGCCTTTTGGAGCTTTCCAGACTGCTTCATTATATCTCTCCAATTTATGCAAGGCCAACAATTGTAACAATTTTGTGTCCTTTATTGACCAGCTCATAGAAATGTTTAATTTTGCTCCCCCTGCCTCGACAAGGTTCCCCAATCTCCTTCCTTGGACACTGTCAGAGGTGTGATAGGATGAGATCCAGACACAAGCCACTAAGTATCAGCAGGACTTACAGCCACACTCCAGGGCACAGAGTTCATATGGAAACTTTGTTTCTCTGTGCATAACTTCACTTTTTACAAATATATACACTAAGTGTCTCTATATACACTGTATACCTCAGGAACAGAGCTGGTTTTATGCAAACTGCAGTTGTGTTTCTTTGTTTCAGTGACCTGCGGACACACCACGAAATGTTTTGCATAAACCAAGGCATGTGTTTAACACGGCCTAGCTACTTGTGAAGGCCGTAGGGATGCTCACTTCAATTCTTGCTAAATGCAACCCATTTAATTAAAAGATTAGTCAAGAGAAATGTCACTTTCTGTGCTGCCAGAAGAAAGGGCACAGGCAGGTTCTGTTCAGCGAGCTTAGACTGCTGTAATATTTCATCTGTGCTTACGCTGGAAGGGGCTAACAGCCACATGTCAAGGAGGGGTTTATAAAGGATGCATTTGTGATGCAATGAGCATGAACGGCTCTTGTCCTCAAGCTGCACAGTAATATAGGCTGGAATTTGTAAACTTACTGCTGTTCAGGATGCAGTGAGAAAGGAACAGTCCTACAGAAGCTCAGAACCTGCTTCAGTATGAGTAGTAACTAACACAGTTAAAGCTTGTTTGTTTTCTAATTTGAGGTACTATGGTTCAAAGATAAGGTTCTGACCAAAACTAGTTAAACCAGTTTAGGAAAAGTGCAGGAACTTATTTTTAGCTGTGGACTAAAGCTAGTTGGTGCATTTAAAGACATCTTTAGATTCAAAACAGGGCAAACACCTCATGAGAGGAAATTTGTGATTTTAGTCTCCAAAGAGTCAATACAATTTTTTGTCAAATGACTCTTTTGTCTTTTACTAATGAATTAACTGATTGAGGATATTTATTTAGTGATCTGAGTGGGTTTCGAATTCTACCCTGAATATACTGCTTGTTAGATATCAGTGTACAAACAGGATGGGTAACAAATATATTGTTTGCAATCGAATGCATTCTGCTACCTTTTCCACGCTTTCCATCATAATGTGCTAGTTCTTTGGGGTTTGGGAACAGCTGTTAGGATTATTATGTATATTCAGCAAAAATTACTGAATCAGAATGGAATGGACCTCTGCAGATTGTCTAGTCCACCCTCTGTGCCCATCTGGAGCAAGTTCATCAGAGCTGTGTCCAGCTGGGCATTGAGCATCCAAGGACAGAAACTCTACACCCACTCTGGGCAGCCTGTGCCAGTGTTTGACCTCCTTTACAATGATAAAAAACCAGTTTTCTTTTGTTTAAGTGGAAATTCCATATTTCTAACATTTTCATGTTTGTAGCCTTCTATCCTATCACTGGACACTACTGAGAAAAGTGTGTCTCTGCTGTTCCCTGCCCAGGGATTTACCCACACAGCTCACAGTCAGTGTGCTGGCCACCTGCATACCCAGGGCCTTTCCACAAAACTGCTCTCGACCACTCCATCCCCAGTCTGTACTGGTGCATTGGGGTTTTCCTCCCCAGTGCAGGGCTTTGCATTTCCTTTGTTGAACTTTACAAGTTTCCTGTTGGCTGATTGTTATCTTTTCCTGCATGACTAAACACAAACATTATTTCTAGTTTTGCGTCCTTGCCACATCACTTAAAAGCAGCAGAAATACCCGCCACAAGATCTGAATATGTGTCATGGTCTGAGCCTGGCAAAATGCCAGTGCTTCCATGAGAATACCTCTTTTCCTGGTATCTACTGTGAGATGTGATCAGAGACAGAGCAGAGCAGGCTCCAACTTACGACTGAAAGGAAAAAAACTTTATTAACCTAAAGCTACAGGGAAAAACACACAGAACACAGGATGAAAACCTTCCGAATTTCCTCCTCCTCCCCCCACCAAATTTCCTAATTCCGTTACCACCCTTTGGATAATCAATTCTCAATTCTTCGAGAAGAGAGGAGTCCCTCTTGCACCACAGACTTCACCCAGGAAACAGTCAAAACTTCTCGTGTTTCCATGTCACGTGTGGCACCGCCCGGAGAACATTTTGCCATCGTGACCTCTTCCTTTCATGTCCAGTGCTCTCACCACTGCACATGGACCAGAGCTGCTTCTAGGGTTTTTCCCTTTAAGGATGCTTTGTCCAGTTCCAAAAAAGAGCACAGTCCCTCTCCTTTTGGGACACCTGTCCCCCCCATGTTTCACCCCCTGGGGCTGAGGGGTCTCTTGAACAGAGATCATCTTCCTCTTCTTCTTCATTGAAGACGGAGGGCACCACCACCACCCTCCTCACCCGTCGTCTCTGTTCACACACTTTCACATCACCGCACTCTCCTGGCTCTGAGCCATTGCCTCCCCCTAGATGCAGTCTCTGTGTCACAGGAACTCAAGGGTTCTGTCCATAGCTATCCAAGAAAAGTCCAGCCAAAAACCACTCCATCATCTCCTCCCACCTAGAATTCTTGAATTCTCAACTTCTCTCAATCTCACCAACTCCAGGAGGAATCAGCATTTGCAAGGTTTCCATCATCCCAAGAAG
This sequence comes from Haemorhous mexicanus, assembly GCF_027477595.1. NCBI lineage: Eukaryota > Metazoa > Chordata > Aves > Passeriformes > Fringillidae > Haemorhous > Haemorhous mexicanus. The sequence continues at coordinate 9,416,435 of NC_082346.1, forward strand.
GGTTAAAAGTCCCAGGCTCTGCCGGTTTGGTTCATGAAGGCTGGCTGCCCTGCTGGGCAACCCCCCTTCTCCTTCACTCCAGCCACGCTATCACAGGCACAGGCTGCTCTCTCGCTCTCTTCCTGGGGGGGGGGTGGGGGGGTGGAATGGGGGATGGCTGCCTGAAGCCCTCACAGTGCTCTCCTCCACCCTTCGGCCCAGGCCTGGCCTACCTCCCTCCGGCCGCATGGCTCCCCTCCCCCCACCCCCGCCCAGCTCGGAGCTGGGCAGGGGAGGTCTGCTCTTGTCCCAGACTGGAACTCAAAAGGAACTTCCAGTGGGAGTTCACAGCTTTTAACCCCCTGTGTTCTCAGAGGCGTATCCATGCCCTCAGTGGACAAATCAGGTGCCAATATTAAAATCTGGACACCGATTGGCATGACCACACTATCCCAAAAAAACCTCATTTCCCCTCAAACCACGACAATATGAAACTTCATTTCATTCTTCTTATTTTGAAAAAACTGAGTAAAACACCTCTTAACTGTACTGTGCAAAGCCACTGTGCCAAGCCCTGCCAGTTTAATATGAATGATATTTATGTTTGATATTTCCTCCCTTCTTTTTCATTGCCTTTTGGCATATCAATACACTTAATTATAGTTTAGTACACTGAGTATATTGATAAAAGTGTGGGTGATAGAAACAGTTGCTAGGAAAGGCTGACATCCATCAAGAGTGCTGCAGGGGGAAGGGATCCTTCAGAGGAATGATGGTGGTCTAGTTATAACTTGATCATGTGAGGTTTGGCTCATTAATACATTTTAAAAATGGGGCTCTCTTGGTCATTTGACTCAAATAAAACAGTTTCTAAAGAACAAAACATTGTACAGAATAGACTCCTTGAAAGAACCTTCAGAGGTATTGAAGATGCAAAAGTTATTGCTCAATTATTTTCAGCAGACTGGCTGAAAAAAAAAAATTAGCCAGGTATCTCAGTGAGGAGCAGAGGATTAAAGGGAGCTGAATGGGCTCGTGGTGCTCAGCCGCCCCAGGCATGGGCTCACAGAAGCCCCTTTGTAAAATGACCCGTGTGTGATCTTTTACACAGCTGTGCTTTGCTGCCTCTAACCTCCTTTTAATTGTCCTTCAGTTTGCCAATACACACCTTTGTTTCCCTGCCAGCGCTTGCCTTTTTAGCCAACAAACCACTCCTGAAGTGTTTCGTTTGTAGGGAGCAATCTTACCCCATTTCAGCTTTCATTTTACAGGGCAAGAAGAACTGTGATCTGCAAGTTTTCTCTTGTGTAGAGGATCTCTTTCTTACTAATCCAGGTGCCCATCTTTGCATGTTTTTCAGATTAAATTTGGAATTTTATACAATATTCCAGGTAAAGTTTCACTGAGATCTTACATGGCAAAAAACATTTTCACATCTCTACTGAAATCAGATCTCTTGATGGCAACTTGGGCTTATATTTGTTTTTGGCATAGCTGCCTCATGCCAGCAGCTCACAAAAAGTGTGATTTTGAAGAGTGTATTTTGGGTTCCTCTTCTGTCATGTCAAACTGAGGTTCTAGCACATAGTAGTGCTATTTGTTCCCAAACACAAAACTGCACATTTGTGTATAAATAAAATTTCTTGTAATTTCTAGCAGTCTAGGCTACAGCCTCTTTTAGTATTAATTCTAATTGGTAGTCATTAATTATTTGTGTTACAAGTGTTTCTTCACTTTATCAGAGAATTTTCGTTATCATGTATCCAACAGTAACATTACTTGTAGCTATTTCCTTTTATGTCAGCTCATTTCATGCTTCACTTTGCCTCTTTTTTCTATTTATTAGTTTTCCATATCAAAATGTTGGAAGCTACTTCTTTCTTAAGCTTAGTAACTACATAATATACCCCAAGTTCTGATACTTTTGAATTCTTGGTCAGCTCTCCCTTCTATTTCTGTTTTAGTTACCCTTTTCTTGCATAAGCTACATGATTTATCCTCAAGATGACACATAATCACACCTGGCTCCCAAAAACAAGAGTGATCATTTCTCCCTCTGGGTAACTACATAAACTTTACAAGCTTGTTGTTGCTCATGATGATTGCTTCACAGTTTTTCCTGATGTTCTATTAAACAGTTTAACAATGTACTTTCACATAGGCAGAACATCCCTCCTCAGGGACTTTCTCTTGATCTGTCTGATTTTGTAGGTTCAGACTTATTAATGTGTTTCTCATGTTTGCTCTGTTCAAGGGAAGCCATTTCATGCTTTCACCTGTGAAACAATCCCTTCTTCAGACATAATCACTGTTTCAAAAGTTTGCAGTTTGTTGGTGGTTATTGTACTGTTTATCCTTTTGGTGATGTTGCATTATATTTATTGTGACTTGGTGTGACAGGCACAGATCAGAAGTCTGAAGCAATCAGGGATGAGAGCCCTCCTCACCAAAGGAAGGTGCACAAGTGAGAGCAGGGCACTGTTCTGTTGCCTGGGGTCTCCATCCTCACAGTGACCATGCTCTCGAGGATGGGTAGCAGTACTGGAAGAATTGGGACAGAGTTTTGTGGGCCTTGATAAGATGGGAGGGATGGGTGAAGCCAGGTTCTGAAGATGATGATCCACGTCATGGTGATAAGTTACCTTTGTGCCTTTGGAGAGCAGAGAATTGGATTCACTTATTTTTTGTAGCCTGCATTGAATGAGGAGTGGGTGAAGAGAAACTCCTGCTTGTTCTGCTGAGCCCAGGGACAGACTGGGCGAGGCCTTTGAGTGCAGACAAGGTGTATTGTGACTGCTGGCCACCAGTTTGCTCATGCAGTGCCACTGCCTATGCCAACCCTGCCTGCTGGAATAGCTCAGAAAGCTGTTCCTTTGCCATCAGGAACGTTACTTCTCCACAGCCCTAAACTAATTGCTGTTTCTAGTTGCCCCGTGCTTTCCACCTTAGAGTAATTTCAAAAAGTGTTACACTTATTTTGGTTTTACTCAGGTGATCCAAGGAGCTGCTGATCCTGGTTATAATGACGAGAAAGTTAAAGACAAATCTCTTGCAGAGTTTTCTGTGTTTTTCTGTTATCTGAACTTGGAAGGATAGCTCAACATGGCAAAAGGAAGTAGATAAAAAGCCAAGAAAGAAAAGTAATTAAAAAAGAGAGAGGGGCAAAGGCAACAGAAAGTAGGGCAGGGAAGGATTTCAAGCACAAAGATGTGTAGGTGGCTGAGGAACAGCTGAAGACTGGCCATCAACAGCAAATGGAGTTGTAAAAACACTTGACTCAAAATAATTTGACACTTGACTCGAAATAATTTGCGATTTGCCTTTGACTTTTTGGACTGTGAAGACAGAGGGTGTTTAGAAAACCCACCAGCCATGGAAATGGAGAATCATGTAAACTTTCATTTATTTTGAGTGTGAATCCTTGAATGGATAAAGAAAAAAATACATCTTCTCTCATAGCTGCATTGTCAACACTCAATTGATGTAGTTATCTACAGGACAAAGTTTTGTTATTCTTCATCAAGGTTTCCAGGCTGCCACAGCACAAACAGCCTGTAAGAAACAGCCTCAGACTTATGGCAAATTTCAGCTTCAAAGGTAAACAAGAACAGGATCCCTGCTGAAGACACCTGATTGTAACACACGTTGAAGTATGGAGAAATGCAAATCCTACCTTAGGAAACTACATCATGACAAAGCAAGTGTTGTGCTAAGTGATTCCTATTGTGCCTATGGAGAGGTTACTCTGCCAGCATCTCTGGCCAGAGCCTGGAAACTGTCCCTAAAAATCTGCAGCAGCTATAGGAGCACAAAGAAGAAAGGATCAGTCTGGAGTACGCTTACCTTCTGGCTCTTAGGCACAGTCTCAGGACCCATCCTGAGATTTTTTTTCTTTTTTTACTTTATTCACTATCTAGAATCTCATGTGAGCCATTGAGCGATATAACCTGGGATATGATTTGAAATTTAAAATTAGTAAAATAGTTGTAGCAGTAGAGAAAGGCTATGCTCAGACTACTCTGGATCTTCATCTAAGTAACTTATTTACTTAAAGAGACCCACAAGTCAGCAAGAGCAAGACAAAATAGTGAAGGCCCACAAGCAGGATTAGTATCTGTAATTAACTCATATGTGTCATTTTACTTTATGGCATTGGTTGTACAGAGCAGGGACCACACATGGTTTAAGATGCTACTGCAGTTCCAATAAATATTTGACATTGATTTAGAGCCATCAACTTTGGTGCCATTTGCAGTTTCCAGATAATTTATTGATGACATGAGTAGCACTCAAAGAAAGAAGTTGGGTGTCAAGGAGAGCAACAACCTGCCTTGTTTCTTACACTCTGCTTCCTTAAGCATCTGCTATTGGCCACACTTAGGGTAGCATTGAGAAAAGAAAATATGGGCTCATTTGGCAGTCATTGTCTTCACTAATATCTCTGAGCAGATCTACAAAGGTTGAGCTATGTACTCTCTTTATGGGGCATGTTTGCAAGATGCCACTGACACCCCATATAAGACTAATAGCTCATCAACCAATGAACTGTATAAATTCCAGTACTGAAAAATGCTTTGTTCAGATAGGTTACACTCATCTGAACCTCTATGAGAGAGCTGCTTAAATTCACCTTAGAATTATCCCTGTTAGAACAGAAAATAATATTCTTGGCCGCATAGTAAATTTAAACTCTGCCAAGTGCACTGTTGTAACGTTCACTGCCATGAAATTATTTTAAGACACTTGAATTTACAGTCTGTGATTTAATAGCAGCTGTAATGTCACTACAATATTGCTGCAACCTCCAACAGGGCTTGACAACTAAGGCAGAGCAATCAGGTCTTCATGGTCCCAAAGACACAGCCTTTTGGGGCAGAATTTAAGGACATATTGGACACCTGTCAAGTGTTTCTGGTCCCAGCATTCAGTCCCAAGCAGACAGCAGGGTGTTCAGAAATCCCAAACACCGTAACAAACCCACAGTACCTGTCGCTCTTCCCAGAGGGGTCAAATCTAACATGCTTTCACTACAGCTATCGCCTGCAAATGCTCAACAACCCAGCAAACTCCATGTGTTGGAGTTAGAAAAAACACCTTGTCTGCCCATGAAGAATATGTAGAGGTTGTGTACTGCAGCCTGAGTGTGTCAAGCTCGCTGTTTAAGCACCAGTTCAGTGGTTATATACAGCATCCAAAGATCCCTCACCTAAAATATCAGCCCAAATGCAATAGTCCTTACTCCAACTGAAGGACTCAGCAATAACTCTGAGCTGTGATCTCATTTTGGAGCAGCCTAAATATCCAGTAATCTGGTGATTAAGGTGCCAACAGGGGTGTTGACAGGCCTGGTTTCAGTCCTCACTCGAGATGATGAGTGGCTTTAGTGCTAATTCTTTGTCCCATTGTCCATGAGAGTGACCTTGACAGCAGGCTGCCATGCACCCAGAGTGCCAGTCTTCTGGAACCTCTTACTGCACTGTTTGGCTCTATCTAATAAATTCTTCAGAGCAGGGATGTGGATGAGAGACAGAATGTGGATTAGAAAACACTTCTCTCCTTCTAACTAGGATTCCCCTAAGGGAGAAAACCAATCCCACTCTCCTAAGGAGAGAAGCACCTTTCTGCTCTTTGGGGTGTCAATTACATTCATCTCTGATCTTGGCAGGACCAGCCGGTGGGATTAAAGTTGAATGCATTGCTTAGAGAGGCAGGGCTTGCAATCAGGAGCTGAGGCAGGCGGACGCCTGAAAGGCAACACTTCTGTAAACCTCATTCAGATCGATTCGGTGAGTTTTGAGGGCTCAGCAGCAAAAGAAATCAAACTGGGCATTTCTTCTGTGAAACACTTTAATAGCTGCTCTTATTCGACAGTGGGTCAGGATCTCTGGTCTTTGGCCATACTGGATTTTTTTTTCTTTTTCTTTATTGCTGCTTAACTCAGGACAGTTTTTTTTCCCAAAACTCTTATGGCATAAAATATTATTTTGTACTTGAGTTTTTTCTGTCAAATCCTGGTTTCCATGACATGATATCAGCTGCATTTAACTTTACTATTTCCATTAGGTAAATATCTTCAAAATTCTTGGAGTTTCATAGAAATGAAAGCTGTAGCACTTGGATTCACTGACTTTACCTGAAGGGCAGCAGTTCATTTTGTAGATAGAATGTGAAATAAATCAAGTCTGCATGTTGTCTTAAAAAGACTGAAGGTTTTCTTTAATTTCCTCTGTGTCTTATTCCTATTTCTTCATTCCCTTGTCTTCTCTTTGTCTTACTATACTGGGTGTTACAACCTTTTGGAATCTTTTAAAATCACAGAGAAAATTTAGTTGGAAGGGACTTCATCTGGTCTGACCCCCCACTGAAAGCAGAAGCGACCCCAAGGTTTGACCAACTTCAAAAAATCTGTTTTCTCTGGCTGCAAACATCCCTCCTTCTGCTACTCTGATTTACAGTGATCCCATCGATTGTTTCTGTAAATGTTAAAGCATGAGAAAGGAGCTGTAGTTGTTTGGGCATTAACTAGACACACTGCAAGCACAGAACCCGAGTGTTTAGTTTTGTTCTTTGCCTCAGTGTGTAGGCGGTGAGTTCTGATGAGCCTCTGTGAGCACGGGCTCGCGTACAACCACACCACTGTGGCCTCTGGAATTTCTAAGCCCTATGTTACAATGCAGGTAAGAGCATGCAGCACTAACTTAGGACAAAATATATTACAGAGATATTGAAATGAATACTCAATCCAAGCATTACAAAACAAAAAAGCTCAGAAAAATAGAGAAACAAATTATGTCAGGATAGAGCAACACAGCTCTGGGTGTCAGTGGTGACACCAGGCAGAAATCAGGGGAGTGGCAGTAAAGACACTTCAGGGTTTCGGATCTCTGGTTAAGTTCCATGGTGAAGCATGAAATGCCTGTCTGCTGCATCACTGATGGGAGGAAGATAAGGCTGCAGGCAGTTCTCAAAGCATGGCAGCAGCACTGACCTGGTGGCTTTGTTGCCAGGGTCAAATGCTTCTCAGAGTTAGAGCACCATCAGCCAGCTGTGTGGGGAGAGACAGGCACAGCAATGTCCACTTCTTCCCCTTAGGAATGCCACTAAACAGAACTGTGCCTCCAGTCTGAGGCCCAGGCAGACCTGTGCTCTTCTTGCTCTCCCTCTCAGAGCCCTTTGCCCACTCCAGGACTGTTCCTGTCCCTGTCCTTGTCCTTGTCCCTGGGGTGCCTGCTAAGGGCCTGGCTGCACTCGTGGCAGGCAGCTCACAGAGATCCCCAGGCAGGTTCCAGCAGGGGAAAGGCTAAGGGGAGAGCAGAGCAGAGCAGCCTAACCTGCAATATGTTCTAGACCACCTGGCAAGCTGAAGAAGCCCCATCTTTCATCACCCAGCTAATTAGTTTGAGTGCAGAGCCATGAGGGTGCAGGACACCGACTCCAGTCCTGGGGTTAGCACAGCTGGCCGGGCTATCTCATAGCTCAGACTCTGCAGCACACTCAGGCAGGTACCTTCTAAGGGATGCTGGCCCAGTTATCTCTCCTCACAGTTTTCAACTCAAAGGAGCACCTTTTTTCTGGAAGTCTGAAAAAAACACTTTTGTTTGTCTTTTAATTGTAAATGCTGCAGCAGAAACAATCAAGAGTTGAAAGCCTATGTCCAGACAAAGTTGTGTTTTCTCTTCAGTATGACAGAATTTAGAAAAAAAATCAGGTAACAAGAGTTTAGTCATACTGGGGCTAAGGAACAGTGCTAGGCTTTCCCCACTGGTCAAACTGCTGGAGGATTTGGCTGCTCTTCAGTATTCCCATCCATGTGTAGATGTATAGTCTGGGAATGCCTTTGGGCTCACCAGCACAGATATGAGACTGCAGCTCTCTTTAACTTCTCTGTCTGTGTAGTCAGTGGGCAGGAACTCTGAGCTCCACCACAGTGCACATCTTCAAGACATCTGGAACAGTCTCCTTGGCTTTTTCCTCATGTGTTTTTTAACATTTTCATTCCTATGTATCAGTTCTTTCTAAATTTTTTTACTAATTTTGTTGTCTGGAACAATTATGAACGCCTACTTCTAGTCTCATGTAGCCAAGACTGTACAAAGATACAAAGAGAAAACCTGTGCTTATTCTTGTTCCCTTATTTAAACATGTGAGACCATCTTTTCAACATGATAGAGCTTATTTTTAACCCTGCTCTAATGCAAAACACAGTGAGTTTCTGTTAGATGACTTCAGCTTCATCAGGCTGAAAAATGTTTGTGTGTTGGTTAGGAGTTTTTTTCATTTTGGCTTTCACCTATCATATGCAACATACAGTTTTACCCATCTCCTCTTTCATGGAGCTCTTTAATCTCCTTTAGGGACAACTTGCAGTTGCTCTTTATCCCAGCCATACTGGGACAGTATTTCTTCATGAGGGCTCCATGTTGCCATCCAGTCAAATGTGCTATTGCTTGTTGTTATTGTTATGTTATTTTTTTGGGCAGGCTAATCTTGTTTATAATTTATGTTTAGGGCCACAGCTTATCTCTTCATCAAATGCATTTGGTTTTGAAGTTCTGCAAGGGTTTACCCTGTTGCAGGGCATTTATTTTAAAAGGACTGCTTTGCTGGACTTGGCTGTAATCACCTTTTTGGTTAGTCCTGGTGCAATAGGAGTTTTATACTGCAGGCTGCTGTGTTTGATCAGTGCAGCCTTGCCCCTTAGTACCAAGTCAGGCTCACTTGGCAGCGTTTCCCAGGTTACCCAAATGACCAACCCTCACGACTTCATTTACTCCAGTCTCTGTAATAATCCCACCACACCCATCAGCATCCTCTGTCTTTTCCTGAGCTGCCATCCTCAGATTCTCTGGGATGTTATGTTATTTCAGAGCTGTGTCTGTCTAATTTTATAGATTCTTGCATACTGGAGGCTGATTATTGGAGAGCTTTCTCCACAATACTGTGTTGTTTATAAACCCACTTCATTTGCAGGTCCTGAACCCTTTCTGATTGTGGTTTCCTCATGACAGGCAATATGGTGCTTCTGGGATTCAGGGCCTGTCCTTTCTACCCCCACTTTCTATTACCTAGGCAGTGGTAGAAGATTTGGTTTTGGCTGCAATTTAAAGTTATAAAATCCCAGCTGAATGCTGAAGAGTTCATATTTCAAGTAACAAAATATTTGTTTGTTCCCACCGACATTCTAAAATGCATTAGAGAAGTGTTTATGCTGATTCCCCCATTTGTTAAAATTTGTGTCTAGAAAATTCCCATCTGGATCATATTTACTCTGATTTATTCTTTTAAAACTTTGACAGTGATGGCTCACCTGAATGAAATGAAAATGCAGTGTTTTGAAACTGATTGTGATAGTGAAAATTTGATTTGAAAGTGTAAAATTGTTGTTGGAATACTCCAGATGGCTGCTGATGTTTAATAAAGCACCACTGCCTTGAAACAGACAATCTTGCTCTTTGAGTGTAACAGATGCCTCAGAAGTCATTACTTGGCACACTTGGGTAAATATTAAAGAGATAATTTTGGGTGAAAACAGTAATTTTGTTGATAGAAATATCTCACAAAACACAGAAGAAAATTCATCACTGCAGAGTGGAGTTCTCTAGAAGGAAAACACTTCTTTAGTAATTCTTAACAAACAAAATAAAAAAACTCAATAAAATAGCTGATCTAATTTTCTTGTAAAATCCATTAGGATTTTAATCCTTTAGGAAAATGTCATGGGTCAAGATGTATTTTCTTGCTAATTGTTTTGTGATGGAATCAGCACAGTCCTCTCTGAGAGAAATACAGAGAAGTTGCTTGTGGGTGTGAGGAAGAAAACTTAGAGAAAAATTCTCAGTGTTGCCAGGTACAGAAGGAAGGTGTAAAAATGTAACTGCCACAGAGTGCTCTGGGGAGAACAGTTGATACAGGAAGCTCTAAAGAATAACAGAGCCCACAGGGCTGCTGGAACTTGGGGTTTTTTAGGTATTTCTAGTTGTTCTATAAGGATAAGGCAGTTTTTGGTTCACAGAATGTTTCCTCTGTGTTTAAGCCCTTCCGTGAGGGAAAAAGTGACAATGTTAGGGAGGACTCAGATCCTTGTTTTCCTGGCAGGCTTGAAATGTTAGAAAATAAGAAGTAAGTTGATTACTTCTGCCAGGAAGAAAGAGATAAATATCAAAACTGAGTCAGAAAGGATCCTATATGCCACATCCAAAGCTGTGTTGCAGAGTCTGAACTGAAGGTAACCCAGGAGTCAACTGCACATTTGGAGCTTCACTAAGATTTGCTTACAGTGTGCTAGAACTCAGCTCTTTGCTTTCTGATGCCTGCAAGCCCATCTTCTTAATAAGAGCTGCAGACATAATTTCATAACTTGGAGGCTGATGGCATGTGACTTTTAGGTTCCCAAGACACATTAAGTGAAATCAGGCTCAGAATGAGCAGTTTTGCTCACAGATCCCTTTGTGCTGTGCCATGGCACTGGCTCATACAAGCAAGGCCACAGTCACAGATGTGTGTGTGTTTGTGTTTATATACAATCCCACTTGCCATCTCTGCTCATTCAATAGTCAAGAGCGAATACTCACTAGAAGACAAGTGGAAAAGCATGAAATTCCTTTTCTGAGCATGCTGGTTTTTGCTCACATTGCAGGAATGAGCTGAACTCCTCAAGGCTGAGACAGGATCACAGGTTGAGGAGGGTGTACTTCATTGCAATGGCCAGCATACACCTGCTTGCAAATTGTTGCTGTGATATTGTTTGAAAAATCTTCTTTGCCCAGGATTTTTTCCTGGGAAGCTGAGAAGGCTCAGAGAAGAATGAAAACAATAATTATCTGATTGCTGCTCCTGTGTTTGCTGTTTTGGAGTGCGGCTTATACATTGTTTATCAACAGGTGAATGTTTGATTAGTTCCATGTGAATTGTTTTAATTTAACGACCAATCATGGTCCAGCTGTGTCAAGGCTCTGAGGAGTGTCACGAGCTTTCATTATCATTCTTATCAAGCTTTCTGATGTCTCCTTTCTCTTTCTTTAGTATAGTTTTAGTATAGCATTCTATAATATAATATAATATAATATAATATAATATAATATAATATAATCATATCATATCAGCCTTCTGAGAACTTGAAGTCAGATTCTCATCTCTCACCTTGTCCTGGAAATCCTTACAAACACTACAGCAAATTATCCTTTCTGGTAGATTGGGATCCCTGGACCCAGCAACATGAGGTTCATATTTCAGTTTTACTGGTGGTGAAACTGAAGTACAGAAAATTTCACAGCTGAAGACTAAGCAGCCTGGGAAGAATAAAATTCAGGCTGCTAAACCCACAGCTGCTGCTCTTCTTTGTAGTCCAAACTGAATCTGACTCTGTCCTACATACATTTAAAAATATTATAGCATTAGGTTTACCTAAAGGCTTTGGCAAATGTAGCCATGAATCCTGAAAAGCTGAAAACATGGAAAGGCTGCAGCTGAAAGTCCTACAGCCTTGAAGAGAAGTTGTATTCAGAAGAAAGAAATGTGTGTAGCATGCTTATTCAAGAATTGTAGTAGTTTAAGGACTCTTTTGTAGAGATAGTTGGGCAGTTGAGTTGGTTCTGCTCTGTGGGATCAAAACTGACCTTGTGTCCTCTCACACAACACATGTATTTTTTGTTTGCCTCAGTCTGAAAGGTGACTCTTTTTGAGAACATTTATTGTCTTCCAGCAAACAATGACAGTGCTGGGCAGGTTTTCTCCAGAGAGCAGAAAAGTAGCTGAAATGCCAGTTTTCTTTGATTCATTTTGCTTCATCCAATTTATTGTGGACAAGAAGTTGTATACTTAAGAAAGCCATCCACATAAGGGAATATCATGTCATATTTGTGATGAGCCACCCACAAGCAGAGCAAAGTGTATGTGTGAGATTGTTACTGATGAAAAATTCGATGTTTATGGCAATCAAGGATGCTCTGTACTGACCCTAGAAAACAGAATCCACTGAAATGGATGTACCAATATTTGTCAGAGTCATGCTAAACTAAGATTATGCTTCTCAGGGAAACAATGAAGCTCATTCTTAGAAAGGAGGAAAGAAATGTCATTCAGTTCACAAAGCTGACTCAGAAAATTACTGTGCATGTCATAAAGCATGTTCATACAACTCTTGACGTGGTTTACAGGCCTCAGCTCCTTCATTGCCACTGCCTTCAAACCACCTCATTTGCCTAACAGCAGTTAACCACCAGAAACTGCCCCTGGCAGCACCAACCACAGTGCCCTGACCTAGAGAAAGGTGCACATTTTGCACAATGTGATCCCTCAAGGCAAGGAGCTGAAGGAGCAGCTCCAGCTGAGCTTTGCTCTTTAATGCTTTCTGCCTGTGTGTGGCAGAGGTGCACAGACCCTGTGTTTGCTGCACCTTAAACCTGCAAGTCATTAATCCCCCTGCCTGTGTGAGCTCTGGGCTTGCTCCACACCTGTGCTACAGGGAGGGGATTACAGCTCTGTACCTGTCAGTTTGGGGAGAGAGTGCAAGGGCAGCTGCAGTTGTCCTTCTCCTGTCATTTCACTCTCACCTTGGCTCCCTTTCTCCTGCTCTCTCCCTCTGCACAATGTCTGCATATAAGTGATATCTGCCACCTCAGTTTTACATGTACAGAAACCTACTGAACCATTTCTGAAAAAGAAATAAAATTTCTGTTATTGAGGATACTGCAATACATTGCTTGCTAAAGACATTCCTGTTAAAATAAAAAAAATCTAATCTGTACCCCTTATTCCTTGTGAAGTTTTATAAAAAAAAACTTTTTAGTTAATGAGATCTGTAATTCTAGAGATAAGACTATTTGAGGAGTGGAAATGTTTCAATTGACTTGTACCTTCCATTTGATTTTTTGTTTCAAACAAAGAATTCAGGATAGTAGCTGCTCCAACATCAGTCACCACTGGTTATTAATATTGGAGCATGGATTTTCACAATTCTGTGCGCACCAATTTCCTGATGTGTTGGAATTCTGAAAGATGAAAAATATTTGGTGTGTTGATTTAAGATGTCTTTTATCTTTGTAAGAAGCATACAAGTTTTTCTTGCATCAGAACTTTGTCTGGGGCTTTGCTGGGAATGCTTTTACAATTCTACTGTGTTGAGGTGATTTAGTGTTTTGAATTATTTCAGGCAGAAGAGGTTGAACTTGATGATCTTGATCCAGCTCAGGATATCCTACAATGATTTCACGATTTTCTGTAAAGTGATTGATTTGAAAAGTGGCTAGTGGAGCAGATACCGGAGAATAGAAGTTAAATTATTCCTAAGGTCTGGTCACAGAGAAAAAAAATCAATCCTAGAGCCATAGGGAACAAATATTCTTGAGCATTCTCTCTGTACAGCTTTATTCACTGTACACCAGCAGTGTCATGCTGAGTAAGAAGAGCAGCTCCTGAGCCTGGATTTCTCACCACGGAAATAACACTTCACACAGTATTTTCTAGAATCTCTCACAATCTCCAAGTTTCATCTTTCTTTTCTTTATTAACCAGGGTTAGCACAGACTGGAGTCTCTGTTGCTTTTGTTCAATGGATTAGTGTGTTAAAGGTAAAGGGCACAGTAAATGCCAGCTTTGTATAATTTACAGCTCTGATCTTGTGCTGCCTGAAAACAAATAGACTCTTTTTGTGTGGGAACAGTGACAGCCACATCCTGGTCTTCATCATGAGCAATTGGGTGTTCCTTTTTACCTAGGACTGGAACAGAAGCTTAAAATACAGGAAAAGAGGCAAAGGAATAAAGAATGGTGTGTCTCAATAGGGCTTAGTCTAATGTGAGCCTAGAAGGAAAGGAACCAGATGAAATCTGCAAGGAAAGGAACCACAGGAGCCCTGCATAATTGTCTCTACAGGGCTGAGAGGGCAAAAAAAAAAAGTTTAGGATGAATATTAAGTAACTACAAAAAGCAGGCAAAACTACTCACACTGTAAGAGTCAATTTCAGACTTATCAGCCAGACAGTGCTGGCCTCCAAAACATTCCTCTGTTTCATTGTTAACCAAAAAGCTCCTGTGTGTGTCACAGCCACTCATGGCAGAGGAATTAGGGAGCAAATGGTAGGACTGAGAGAGCCTCTTACTGGTGAAGGAAAGGAATTCACCTGCAAAGGAATGTGCATTAGTAAGGTGACTTGCTTGTTGAAAATAGAAAAGGGTCCTGAAAAATTCACATCATTTATAAATGATGTAAAAAACTTGCCTCCTGCTCAAACACAATGGACACAGTGAGAAATCTCTGAGACACATAAATCACCTCTACTTTCTGGCATAACGCTTGCATCATGTGAAGGAGAATGTTGAGTAGAAATATGCACAAACCACACAGGGAACAGTGGGCTTTGTCCTTACAGTAAAACACTGAGCTTCACTGCTAAATCCCTTTGCCTTTGTTTTCCAGTTTGTAATGCTGGATAATCACCCATTTGCAATGATGTTATTCAACCATAAAGGTATTATTTGACACATGCTTTAAATTTTTTTAGAATTTTTACCTTTTTAATGAAGTATTGTGTGGCTTTAGTGCTAATTTTCCTAGAATTGAAATCCCTTCCTCAAGCCATCTGGGGGACATCAGTGATCTGAAACTACCATATGGCACACCTGTATGCATTCCAGCAAGTTTTTCTCCTTGCTCTTTTGAAAACGTTGACAATTTTGACTTTGAGAGAAGTGTTTAGCTGTTATTCATTAATTTTGAGAGTTGTAATAAAAAGCTGTTTCATCTCAACGTGAGAGCACCATCTAGAGGCAAACAACATAATCTGTAGCATAAACCCGCATCAATTCCTTAGGTAATCACGTTTTCCTTCAGAATTCTAGGGGCTTTCAGAATTTCAGAATTATGTTCAATATACTTTTAATAAATATTTCCAAATTGACAAACACTCTCAAGCAATTACAATGCTGTTTGAGATTTGCAATTAGCCAGTTACCCACAGCTATCCAGCCAGAGAAAGGGTCATTTCAGCTTGGTAGGTTCATTCACACCAGCTAGAAATTATTGGCTCAAGCCATACTGGCATCAATAAGAACATCTAAAGAGACATTTTTTTAGCTGCCAGGCCCTGGTGAAGCTGGTGCCACAAGGCCTTCACCATGCTTCTTTTATTAAGTAGCTAGATTATTTAATTAAGCTTTATTGCTTTTGCAGCTTCACCTAGCTGCACAGAGATGCCTTAGATATACATTTTATGGCACTAAAGTCTGCTTTATAAACTCAGTGTTCCCAGCAATTCTCAGTGGTTTTGAAGATTCCTCTAAACATGGGGGATGAATTTTTGAACCTCTTGTTTCCATCCTCCCGGATACCAGTATCTCCTTTTCTGCCGCCACAAAGTAATGTATCGATCCTAAGGTTTTAATATGATTATTAAAATACTTCTTATACTTTGTACTTCTAGTGCTTCCTAAGTGTTTGCTAAGGAGGATAAGATCTAAGGTCATGGATTTCTTTTTCTTTTAGGTTTTGGGCCCGGAAATCCTGTGACCTGCACACAGAACCTGCAGAGTATTGAAGATGTAGTTAAATATGTGGCTAAACTGGGTTTAACTTCCTGTGATAGAAACAAACGTCACCTGACAAAATGTCAAACATGCACTTGTCCCCACTCCTGGTAATTACAGCAGAGAACAAAATTACCTTTGAATGTTGCAGGAGATTTAAGCCTTTTCTGGGATGGCAGTTGAAATTTACTTGAAGGATAATTCCAGGTTTGACGGATAATTTCAGGTCTGAGGATATCAGAAGATCATTGAAACCAAGGGTCTCCAGTACAAGACATTGGAAGGGCCTATTTCAAGGGCATGTCGTGACAGAACAAGGGGGGAGGTGGCTTCAAACTGAGAGTAGGTTTAGATCAGATATTACAAAGAAATTCCTTGCTGGGAGGGTGGTGAGGCACTGGCACAGGCTACCCAGAGAAGTTGGTGCTGCCTTATTCCTGGAAATGTTCAAGGCCAGGCTGGATGGGGCTCTGAGCAGCCTGGTCTAGTGGAAGGTGGAACTGGATGATCTTTAAGGTCCATTCCAACCCAGGTCACTCTGCTATTTTCTAAGGATCAGATTTTATCCTTGAGGATATATGTGGCTCTCCACAGGGAAACCAACTTTAAAGTTTGTCATGGTTTAACCCCAGCTGGCCACCCAGCCCCACACAGCTCCTTGCTCACTCCCACACCACTGGGACTGGGGGGGGACAAATCAGAAGGGTAAAAGCTACAAAAATCATGGTCTGAGATAAGGACAGTTTAATGGGGAAAGTAACAGCCATGCACACAAGCAAAGCAAAACAGGGAATTAATTCCCTGCTTCCCATGGACAGGCAAGAGTTCAGCCTTCTACACGAGATCAAGACTCTGTCATGAGTAAAGGTGACTTGGGAAGGACAAACACCATCACTGCAGATGCCCCCCTTTTCCTCATTCTTCCCCCCACTTTATACACTGACAATGATGCCACACGGTCTGGAATGTCGCTGTGGTCAGTGGGGTCACCTGTCCTGGCTGTGTCCCCTCCTACCCTCCCAGGCACCCCCAGCTCCCTCACCAGCAGGGTTCACAAAAAGCAGAGAATGCCTTGACTCTGTGCAGCCCTGCTCAGCAGCAACAAAAACATCTCTGTGTGATCAAACCCTGTGTTCAGCATAAATCCAAACACAGCCCCACAGCAGCCACTGCAAAGAAAATTAACTCTACTCTAGCTGAAACCAGCATGAAGATGTGCAATTAAAATTTTATTCTTATTGGGAAAAAAAAACCTGTCAGGGTATTTGTTTTCTGCATGCCTTGGGCTTTAGGGTATGGTTTTTATACTGGAACTAAGGAGGAACTAAGAAGAAAGTGGGAAAATTACTTTAACATAGATCAGTGGCTCTCAAGTCTTCTACATTGGATCAAATTATATAGCTCAAGTCATAAGAAAGTGGAGGGAAAAAAAATTAAAAAGCTTTTTAATTGTATGCTTTTAAAGTATTAAAAATTATATTTTCACAAAAGCCATGTGACAGTTCTGAATTAGGAACAATTTGGCACAGTCTCTTTCAGACTGAACAGATCTTTGGAGATTGCTGATTTCTGAGGTTAAGACATCACTACTGCATCAGAATAGTGATGTAAGTGCTATTGTGTTAGGTACTGCGTGAATCACTACCACTGCATCTTACTTTTTACATCTGATTTCTCTCAAATACTTACACAATTTTTCATACAGGCCCAGTTTCTGACGTTTTTTTTTCTGTCCAGGAATCTGTCAGTCTTTGCTCTGCAGCTGATTAGAAATACTCATATGCCTGATTAGTTCAGCTCAGTATTTGTGGTAGTGACCCAGCTGGGAGGAGAAATCAGCTGGAAGGTGGTAACATCCTAAAGCATTCTTTCTAAATCGGTAGGAGCTCACCTGTCAACCCTTCAACTGAACAAGAAATTAGCCACATGACAATCCAGATTGAGCCTTTGTGCAACCACAGCTCATTGACTCCATCAGGATTCCTGCAGGGTGAACTTGGCCCAGTTTCTCTTTGTTGTCACAGTGGCTGTGGAAAGGTTCTGTCACACCTGGGCTGCACCAAAGGCAGTGAGGGCAGCAGGCTGAGTGAGGGGACCCCACCTGCAGGGCTGCATCCAGCTCTGGGTCCCAGCACTGCAGGGACATGGACCTGCTGGAGCCAGTCCAGAGAGAGGCCTCCAAGGCTGTCAGAGAGATGGAGCATCTCTCCTGTGAGGAAAGGCTGAGACAATTGGGCTTGTTCAGTCTGGAGAAGAGAAGGCTTTGGGGGGATCTCCTTGCAACCTCCCAATACCTGAAGGGAGCCTGCAAGAAAGATGGGGAAAGAGTATTTACCGGACACAGGGAATAGCTTCAAACTGAAAAAGGGAAGGTTTTGATTGGGTATTAGGAAGAAATTACTTCCTGTGAGGGTGGTCAGGCACTGGCACAGGTTGCCCAGAGAAACTGGTGCTGCCCCATTCTTGCAAGTGCTCAGGGCCAGGCTGGATGGGGCATAGGCAACCTGTGATAGTAGAAAGTGTCACTGTCCTTGGCTGGGCTCTTGGATTAGAGACCTCTAAAAGTCCCTTCTAACCCAATCCATACTATGATTCTATAATTCTATATTCTGTATTATTTGAGCAAATTGTTCAGATTCATTTTTTCTTAGGAATAGGGTTCTGGGCTATTTTTTTTCTTCTCACAAATGTGAGAGATTTGTTTCTCAATGACATGAATAAGGAACCCAATATTACTAGTTTCAGTAGCAGATGCAAACCCATTCACTGTGCACCTGCTGGTCCCCCGTGCCCTGGACAGGGCAACAGTAAGAGAAAAATATCTTTCTAACATATTCAAAAATTGAAGAATATCCATGTAAAGCTGATAAGCAATTTCCCCTCAAGATTCTTATCATTCTTCCCCATTTCCCCAGCAAGTAAACCCCTATTCTTGTTGGTAGTACATGGGATTCTTGTAACTTTTACTGTGGATGTCATCAAAAGAAAAAAACATCGAAAAGAAGGTCCCTAGGCCAAACATCAGTTAAACCCTAAGCTCCAGAACTTATATCTGTAAGAGTTAGTTTCTTAGGAACCCATGGCCACCCTAAAACATCACCAGCTCCTCAGGGACACAATTTACAGGCCTTTTATTAAATTTAAACTTGTGTGGTTTTGAAGACCGTGAGTCCATTGAGACATCAATGCACTCACATCAGATATCAAGATTTAATAAAAAAGCTCCTTGGCCGAGGCTGAGCTTCCTGCTGTGCACCCCTGCCTCTACAGCATTTAAAGAACTGTCTTTACTAGGGAATGCCTGCTTGCCTCTCGGAACAGAAAGCTGAGAGCTGGGGAATTTGATCTGTAGGCCAGATTCTCCTTCTGAGATCACTGGCACAGAGAACATTTCCCAGCAAGAACGTTTGGCTTGTGGGAGCAGTGGAACCTCACACAAGAGTCTGTTTAAAACTGTACCAATAAAAAACCCCAACATCCTGCCAGTCTGGTTTCAAGAACCACCCAGGAAAATCTGGTCTATTGAATTTACAGTGAAGGAAGCCACAGCCACTGAACTCTTGGAAGTGCTGTCACAGTTGTTTTGGGTCAGCAAACTTAATTATTCAACATTTCAGGCACCGTGTGCATACACTGAGCAAAGAGAGAAACATTACAAAGGGCTGCTTCTCCTTGTTGTGTGCGTGCTTCGGCATGATAAATTCAAACCCCACCTCCTCCCGCATAATCTTCAGTCCTTTTGTTTTGTTTTTCTAGTTCTGAAACAGATACTTGGAAAAATCAATTAGATGTACAGATGTAATGATAAGATGAGGCAAGAAAAGTGCATGGTAGGCAAAAAATGACCTTTGTGATACCTCCACCTCAGCAGATCTGCCCTTGATTGCAAATATTCATGACTAATGGCATCATTTTAATTATGATGGAACACTTGTTGTTGAGATGCTGCAAATACATCAGATTTTCAAAAGCTTTTGTATTCAAATGTTTTGCCAGTGCTTGCTGAAACTCCTTGAGCTGCAATAGTTTTCTACTTGCTAAAGCCAACTTACAGCCAAAGTAATATATGATAAAAAATCCTAAATGAGGTAAAACACACTGATGGAAAAGCTGTTTAAATGCACAAGTGTTCTTTACATAAATACTCTCACATAAATTTTTTTTTCATGTCTGTATTCCTTTTCTGATGAAAACAGAAAGTGAGGGGACAAAATCCTTGTGGGAAACTCATGCACGGGTGGATGTTATCTCTTGACGTGATATTCTTAGGAATACAGAAATTTCTAAATCTGGTCATATTCAAGATCTATCTTCTCTGTCTACCACTTATTAGCATGTTCAAATAATTCTGAGAGATGAGTGAGGCAGGAACTCCTCTGTTTATGTTGGTGACTCTTGCAGTGGTTTCCATTTTAATTATTCAGAAAACCAATGTACCTAAATAAATCTTGGTGTTGTATAATACACCAGATTACCCAAAGAGCCTTTTTCAAAGAGAGATACAACCTGCTCACTGTCCCCTAGAACAGAGGCTATTTCTATTCAATGTTTTCCTTAGTGTAAAGAATACTAAATACTGAAGATCCTCTACCTACCTTACATAACTTGCTCCTTTCCCTAGTTACTGCATCACTTGGCTTATAAGAGGCATTTGAAAAGCCTAATACAGTTTCCTTTGTACAGCTAAAGCTTTATTATTTTCAATCAACCTCACTCTATATATCTTTAAACATGATATTTGCTTTATTTTCCCTCTTGCTTTTATTTTTCATTGGAAGCTGCTATGTAACTACCTCAGCTTAGAATCCTTTAAAAAACCAACAACTGCTTCAGAGACATGGTGGGAACTGTTATCTGAGTTGTTTGCATGTCTTTCACATGGTTTTTCCCTTCACTTCAAGAATGATGGGTAGAGAAACTGCAGGTCAAACATTTTCAGTGTTCCTGTACAATCACAGCTTGGGCTGGACTAGTGCAAGATAGTCACCTTGCCATAGTAATGGCTGGGCAAGGACTGGCAGGAAAGATCACTGCTGCTTGAAGTATGGGAGATTCTGATTAAGGAAAAAAGGGTTTCACTCAAAGGTAATTAACCAGGTTACCCAGAGAGCTTCCAGGATTTTTTTCTTTGCAGATTTTCAAGACCAAACTGAACAAAGCATGCTGGTTCTGAATTAATTGTCAACCCTGCTTTGAGCAGGCACTTGTGCTACAGACATCTGAGTATTTAAGTGTTTCTGGAAACATGAGATCATTGAAAACCTCCTCTTTTAAAGATGTTACATAGACTGGTCTCTTCTCAGCACTGATAAATTTTAAATGCCCTTTGCATTTTTTCATGGTCTATACTTAAAAAAATAGAAATGTGAGATATTTCTGTGGAAATGCAAAATATTGATGTGATATCATCACCTAGTTTGTCTAATGCTATTTACAATGCAGGCACAGAAGCTGAGCGAACACCTGTGTCTCACCATCACTGGAGGACTAGGATGCAAGTAAATGCCTGTGACAAGGTATTTATCATATTTGTGCAGCGAGATAATACAGAGAAGTGTTTTATTACATGGAGGTGGGATTAGCACCAGAAATAACAGCCGTCAGTGTGAGACTCTCCAGAAATACAAAAAATGACAACCATTCCAATCAGTGTTTGTAGTTTTGCAAAGAGCTGTTACATCACATCATGCTTCAAAAGAGCAGAGTTATAAACTAAGCAGAACAATATCTATCCACATTTCTTCGGAAATATGGAATTTAGTGTGGCAGAGGGCCAATTATAAATTAGGAATAAAAATCCCAGAGAGAACCCCAACAGACATAGATAAAATAGTGAAGCCTAATGGAAAGAAAATAAGTGTGTCTGGAGAGCACAAAACATTGATACACAAAGTGAAACATCCTAGAAGTGAAACACCTAGTAACATCCAAGAAGCCTGCAAATTAAAAATCCAGCCTGCAAATTTTGTGTAACTCCTCTGTGAGGATCAATACAGGGAAGACAAGATGAGGTTGCAGCCCTGGCAGAGTAGGAAATCTGTGCTCTTGCAGGTGTCAGATCCCTTGTGCCAAAGCTGGTCCACGTTACATAGCAGAACAAAAATAGACTGGCAGCCCCATGGCTGGAATGCCACTTCTCACACCAAATCAGGTCAGCTTTTGGTCTCCACAACTTTCCATGATGCCATGGAAAGGTATCTCTACCCACAGGAGTGATGCAGGGAGCATTGGGAGATATTTCCCATTATTGCAGGTAGATTTCAGCTTTGAGACTTGTGCACAGAGCTTTCCTGGTCTTGTTTGGTGAGAGTTACCACGAGCAAGAGACCTGTTGGTTGCGGCATTAGTGACAACACAGCTGTAGGGCACCCTTTCCAGAAGGATCCTGTTCTCTAAGAATGTCCTCAATGTGATGAGGTCATATCTGAGCATGTCCATAGATCTGTCCATTCCAGTGCACTGTCCTTTCCTAACGCAATCAGGGTGCTGGGCCACCCTGATTGCTCAGCCTGAGGAGGCAGGAGCTGGACACACCTTTGTGAGCATTAAGGACTCCTGGGGTGCTCTCTTAGCACTTCCAACACACAGCTGAATTATAAAAGGTCCCTAACAGTTTTAGAGAGTTAGGATTTGATGCAAGAACAGCTTTTTCACACAGCATATTTTAGGTCCAGTGGCTCCTTTAAGGACAGATTTCAAAGCTCCAGAATGAAATCTTCCTTTTAACTATATGATGCTTGCTAAATACCAATGGTTTCTGGAGGAAAAAAACACTTCACTGGCTTCCCAGGCAACCTTAAGTTCAAGGCCAGCCTTGCAAAGCAGCATCATTCTGCTTGGATATTTGCTCCCTAACTCAACCATGTGCATCCAGCCTAGTGCATCAAAAATATGCCTTTTTGATCCTACCCAGCTGCACTTTAGAGTCAGAGTTATACTCTGATATTTCAGACCGGCTGTTTAAATATTCTTTCACAAATATCTGCAATCAACATCCAAATCCTCAGATGCTGAAAATGAGCATTTGTTCCTCTGAGTTGATGTCAATCAACATTACAGCTGCTCCAGCAAGTGCTGAGTGTAAACCAGAGGGATGCAGTTTTGTTTCCCAGGGAAAAGGAACAGTGTTGGTGTTCAGGGGCCTGTGGCCCCGAGTGGGCAGCTGCCTCCTAAAATTCCACATTGTGCAGGATGCCTCCCAGACCCAAGCTAGCACCACAGGGAACTCGGGCTGCTTTGACAGTGCCAAGCACCTCCTGCAAACTGACACCAGGAACCTGGGCTGGTGAGTTTGGTTTCACTGGGAAAAGGGCTGGTGTGGGTGTTCAGGGGCCTGTGGCCCTGAGTGGGCGGCCACCTCCTGAAATTCTGCATGGCACAGATGCCTCCCAGACCCAAGCTGGCACTATTGTATTTAGGTTGCCCACAGACAAAGGAAGGAAGGATGAATCTGACTCCATGTTCTCAGAAAGCTAAATTGTTATTTTAAGATACTATATTAAAGAATAGTAAACTAAACTATACTAAAGAATAGAGAAAGGATACCTACACAATGTTAAGATAATGAAAACTTGTGACTCTCTCCAGAGTCCTGAGACAACTTGGCACTGATTGGCCACTGAGTGAAAACACTCACACCAGAATCCAATGAAACAATCACCTGTGGGTAAACAATCGCCAAACACATTCCACATGAGCAAAACAGAGGAGAAGCAAATGAGATAAGAATTGTTTTCTTTTTCTCTGAGGCTTCTCAGCTTCTCAGAAGAAAAATCCTGGGCAAAGGGATTTTTCAGAGAATGTGAACTCCACAGAGCCCCACACAGCTCCTTGCTCCCTCCCCCATAGTGGGATGCAGGAGGGAATCTGGAAAAGGAAAGAACTCACAAGCTGAGATAAATATGGTTTAATAGGTAAAGGAAAAACTGCACACAAAAAAAGCAAAATAAGGGATCTACTCCCCACTTGCCACCTGCAGCCATCTCCAGGAAAGCACGGCTCCATCACATGTAATGGTGGCTTGAAATGACAATTACTATCACTCCTGACATCCCCCACTTCCTTCTTCCTCCAGCCTAATGTGCTGAGCACGATACCATATGGACTGGGATATTCCTTAGGTCAGCAGGGGTCAGCTGTCCTGCCCATGTCCCCTCCCAGCTCCTTGTGCTCACCCAGGCCACTCCCTGATGGGTGGGGTGAAATGCAGAAAAAGCCTTGATGCTGTGCGAACACTGCTCAGGAACAGTGAAAATATCACTGTGTTATCAACATTGTCTCAGCTCAAATCCAAAACTATGCCCATAGCAGCTACTAGGAAAAAAAGTAACTCTACTCCAGCCCAAGCAGCTCAGCTCAGTAGTTTCACAAAGTCTGGTTTCAGTAGCAAATAAAACTCAGTTGGTCATGCTCTATATTGTCAGGTGCTGAAAATTGCACTAATTTATGAGTTTTCACTTTTGTTTTAGATTTTAACAGTTATTTCAGACCAGTTTCTTCAGTTCATTATTTCAAACTGTTCATCTCTTCACAAGCAATCAACAATCAAACCTCCTTTGCAGCTGTTCTCAATTGTAGTTTCTGATGGCCACAAGCAGCTGCATCAGAAAACTTCTTTCCTAAAGAGATGACAGAACTGTTTTCTTTTCTCCTGAAGCACTGCAAACTGCTTCCAGAACCCTGCTACCACCAAGGGTAAGGCCACCTCCCAGCTTTGGGATTTCTCAGGAGTCTCAATACACGCATCTTTTCTTAAACTCCAAGGTAATTTGGAAATGGGGTGATTCAGAGGGGTATTCCAATTAAAAAAGTCTTCTAAAAAAATGGGGCAGTTCAGTGCCTCACTTCAATTACTTTAAACATAGTATGCCTGCACATTTCTTCTTTTTTCTTTCCCCTGCATCCTGCATATTTTAGCCTTAAAATATGCCGGGTAGGAGCCGGTAGGGCACTACAGCAGTGTAGCACTTCCAGTCCTTCCCATACTTGCTGCTACAGCGGTGCTCGTCCCTGATGCAGCGGTGCGTGAGCAGGATGGTCATGTAAACGATGTAGAAGTAAGGCAGCATGTGCTCAAAGCCACAAGCCAGGCAGTAGGCCAGTGAGCCCATCAGGTCTCCTGTGTAGTTGAAGTGACGTGCCCAGCCCCAGAATCCTGAGGTCATCAGCTTGCTGTAGTACGTGGTGCCATCCACGGACGTGTAGGAGCACTCAATGTACTCTGGCTTCTTCCCCCAGATCTTGCAGTTGCCATTGGTGCGACGGAACAGGTCCTTCTGGTGGTTGGTCATTCTGAAGATGTAATAACCCAGCAAGCCCAACATCAAGACCCCTATGGCATAAGCTGTGCGCAGCTGGACAGGATGGTAAACCAAGTATAGACCCTGGGGAGCACAAAAGCAGTCAGCTGTTTACTTCCAACAGAGGCTCAGCATGCCAGACCAATTCCTTGACTACTGTGATCCTCAACAGACCAGAAGAAGGGAATAGAAAAATCTACTGCAATAGTAAAACTGCACAAAACTTTTCAGAAAACTCTGCATCCTAGAGTTTTCTTCTCTCTTTCTCTCTCCAAAATTGCACTTCTTTGTGAAACAAGAAGAGAGGAGTTGCAAGGATGCAAACTGTACAGAAGGAAAAACCCAAGGAACAAAACCCAAACAAACCACCACTAACCAAAAGACCCACAATGAGCCAGAGTAAAAAGAAAGAAAACTGAAAGGATTTAGAAAAGTATGCAAACACAATTGTCAATGACAGAAACAGGCACAAAAGTAGGGCAGGAGAGGAAGAGATGTCAAACCCATGCAGGGACAGGAAGACTTCCTAGAGGAGAATTGTTACAAAGAATGTTGGAATAATTTTTCAACAGTGGGACTACACAGAAACATTTCAAGTACAAATTAAACTGCTAGAAAGAATGTTTCTGGAAAGTTTCACTCCTGTTAGCCCAAATAGACACTGTACACATTTTTACCTGCAAAGTATAGAGGTAAGGCAACCAAACACAGTCTCCCCAGCCCAAATACCATCCAAAATGATCATGGCAGATATCAATGGTTTTCAAGTACCAAGCTTCATTCCAAAAGAAGTCCAGAACATAAATACCCTGCAACAGAATAATTTCACATTAATAACGGAGCACTGTCACCAGTTAGCCTGTTTAACAGCACCAGCTTAATATCTGTGCTGCCTGGTGATATGATCTCAAAAATCTTTGGTGTTTTAATGTTAGCACTTCAAAACCAGATATTTCAGAACTCAGTTAAGAAGAACTATCACATAAATACAACCTACCTGGATACACAATATCTATCTCCCTAGACAGATAAAGCAATAACAGGATGACTAAGGCAAGTATACAACTCAAGGACAAACCCTTGGGAAGTGAACACTCAACTGACCGTGATCTCTGTTCAGCTTAGAGTCATAGGGTTACAAAGAGGAGGGATGGAGCTTCTATTGAGCAGGCTTCCATTTACACAGATGAGGGAATAAATCCAAAGAAGTCCCATCAATAAATGAGCTTGTTTCAGGCCAGGAAAAAATGCCTCAGTTTCATTTCCATGGAAGGAATTTTTTTCTTACTTTCATACTAGCTTATTTCCCAACTTGTTTCTTAATTTCCTCCTCAGAATTTACCTGGAGGACATTGACAAGGATCATGGAGTTTGTCACTTCACCGTACAGCTCTTGCTGTTTGGCAGCAAAGGAGAGGTTGATTAGAGTCCAGGCTACAATCCCAGGGCGCCCATTGAAGAACAGCTTGAAATCGAACCACTTCCCTATTCGAGGGTTAAATTCAATCCCCATCATGTAGTCATAAAAGAAGTTGCCAGTGATTTTGCTGTAAAAAAAAAAATTAGAAATTAACACAGTTATATACAAATACAGGTAATTGCTACTCTGCCTACACAATTCAGATTAATTTGATGTAGTGATAATAAAAATCATAAAACCATGTAACGTTGTGCAAGGTAACACAAAGGGACCTGACCAAAGTATTACATTAACAGACATAAATTGTAGAATTTCAGAGGTGCCCGAGTTGACTCTTGGTAACACTTCTGAACAGTATAACTATTTTTAGGATGGGTGTATCTGTGCCATTGAGGCTGCTAGACCCTTGGCATGCAGCATGAAACACAGGCGATGGTGCTGGTGAAGCAATGAGTCTGCCATACACTGGCCTAGCTCTCTGTGTCAGTGAGATATACTTTGTCATACAATTTATATACCTGATTTCTATTTAACAATTTTAATCTCTGACACCTAGTATTCTCTCACTACTAAAATCCACATACCAGTCTTTTGCATTGGTAGGGAAAAAGTAGCCTTTGATCATTGCAAAGGTGGACACTGCATATCCCAAGATATTGGCACACCACAGGAGAGGAATCCAGTTGTCAAAAATGATGGTAGGTGAGAAGAAGTGGAAGCAAGAAGCATTTGCAAACCAAAGCACATGGGTAATGATCCAGGCCTGAAGTCCATTTATTTCATATTTATTCACAACACCTAAAATACAAAACAAACAAACAAACAAAAAAAAGTGTTAGTGACCCTGCGTTAATACAGTTTTAAATTAATATGGGTATGCACAGAATACACAGAAGGTCAATCAAGTGCTCATGAAATGACCTCTCTCTCCTCATTGCCCAATTAAATACCTTGAGGCAATTTTCTAAAAGTTCCACTAGACTCTGCTGTACCCATTAGGCTTTGTTATGCTGAACTTTTCTCATAAAACTGAATTTAGACTTTCCCCACAACTGACTAGCCACCAGTAACAGTTCACATCACACATTTTGTCCAAGTCCCCTGGGTTAATGGAGCTTGAGGAGATAAAACTATCTTGTCAAATACCAGCAATAGTCCACTGACAACTTCAAGTGCCAAAACTATCAACAAGTACTTTTCCATTGCTGGTGTGGTGCCTACCAGATCAACAGTTTTATTAATTATAAGAGATAGAAATGCTATAACTTATTCTAAAAGATTACCTAGATTGCTTTCTAGTTTTGTTTGAACTGAACCTGTGAGGAAGATGAAAGCATTTATGTCCACGTTTCCTCTGGTTACACATGGGTTATAAAAGACTCTAAGAACAGATATATTATCATTTCACAAGATTGCATGGTGTGCACGTATTCCAAGGAAGACCTTACCAGCAGGGGTGACAGCACCTTCTTGTACACCTCCCATATATCCAGGGAGAAATTTATGGCAGAAATCAGGAATGGACACATACAAAAACACCTAAAAGAGAGAGAATATATTCACAGTAAATACAGACAAGACAAAACCCCTCAAAACACTACCCCCTCACATATTAATAACAAATATAACATTTCTCCTAAGTTTCTAGTAAGGACTGGGTAAGCCAAAATGGCAATATTTAGCTGTTGTGCTTTTAGGCTAGTAATACATCTAGGCTACTCTACAGCTCTAAAGATGTATTTCATGTAAGGATGTCATCCTTTTTTGGTGGGGAGGCAGGACAGTTGGTAACTACATTCAGATCCTTGTCCTTTTGATTTATTTCTTGTGTATTATTTTAAAACAAATGGGTATTGTTGTTAAATAGCTGCTTTTTCTTAAAAACTTCATTAAGGAATATGTCACACAAGGAATATTTCTGTATATTCCCATTATACTTATTTTCCAAGGACATAGGCTTCATCTGGATTCCAAAGCACCTTGGCAATTGTGAAACACCAAAGAGTAAATGCCAGTGCAACATTCCACCATCCTTTGTGCAAAAGGATTCATCCAACAGCTGTGGGAGAAAGCAGACACTGTATCCAGATCATAACTCAATAATGTACCTGGAAAGTGACCCAAAGGGAATAAATGGCAGCAGCCCTGTAGGTCAGCATGGGAGTCCTGTTCCAGATGTCAGACAGATGTTTATTCCCTGTCACCAAATCCAGGAGTGGATCAGTCAGAGAGCACTGGTACTGGGCACAGGACATGATGAAGTAATACACAATCAGCGGTGCAAAGATCAGCAGGAAAAGGATGCTTGCCAAGGAAAACCAGTCCACCTCCCTGTAATCCAAAACAGAGCATTTTGTCTCCCCAGGTTTCAGACAGATGAATTTTCAGAATTTTTTCAGTGCATCTTCTAGATTTAACTGGATGAAAACAGAAAATGTGTACAGGGCACAGACATGTCTGGGGGTCAAACAGCCATAAAAATCTCAGCAAGGAGCATACTTTGCTGAGCTTTTTATGCTCTAAAACTATGCTAGTTGATCAGAGCAAGAGATTAGATAAAATCACCCCTCCAAAACCAGATTATTTTTACAGACTTCACACTTTTTGATGGCAATCATGGCTCTAACTGGTGGAGTACTCAGTTGGAAGTGATAATGGAATCCCAAGAACATTATGCAAAGCTTGGAAACTTGGAAAAGGCAGACCTTGGACAGCCATATGTTGAATTTCCTGTGCCACTGTTGCTGTTCCCAGCTGCAGTACAATGCCCTACTAATACCTGCCCAACTCTGGGAACTGGGACATGAGTCATAAATCTTGCTACAGCAGGATTTGTCAGGTGGGAATGCCACAGATGCCAGAACGCCTGTTTTCCAAACCTCAGGAAATATTTATTTCCTTGAAAGAACCAAAAATTTTTATGATTTGCTTTTCTTTTTTGCAAGGAGTGTGCTTTAACCCAAACCATCTGGCAAACTCTCTGCCTTAAAAAATGTGAAGAACTTTTCTTCAGTACCTGTTGCTACAGCAAATTACCCATGAGCTTTACAGAGCAGGGCAACCCAAAAATCTGTTACTAACAGAGGAAGTTTAAAAGGAATACAGCATCTCTAAGAGTAAGAATGAAGCAATTGGAAATACAAGGACTACTTGGGGTCATTGGCTTCTCTCACCATGCTCTTCCCCACTGGCCTTGAGATGTTCTTGTATCATTTTGCATGTTTTGGTGTTTTCTATCTTCAGCAAGTTTTTTCTCCTGATGTGCTGCCATGATGTCCTGTAGGAAAGAAAATATGAATCCTATCACTCCAGCTGGTTCTCAATAATTCTTAATCCTCTACAAGAGAATCACAAATACAAGTTACTGAAATCTATTATATAGACTTCAGACCACACAAAATTTAGGGGTGGAGGACAGGAAGCAAAAAATTTTCATCAATTAATTCCCTATGAACTTACATACAGCAAAACCTAATCAAAACACTGATATCAAAGTAATCCATTAAACTTCTTGCTAAGTGGAAACTTCTTTTAAGATGCATAGCCAATCAATATCACTTATTACTTACATGTAGACGCAAAAGGAAAAAAAAATGTTTCACCACATTGTCCTAAACCTTTGTAACTTAACTGCCTTTTAAATTTGAAAAATTGCTACTGCTGTAACACTATCCGAACGAGACCCTGTCAACTGGATACTTTCGGCCAGAATCCTTGCTCCATAAGCATTGTTTACACCACAGAAAACAAGATATAATCCCATCTAAAGTAAAAAAATCAGTGGGAATGGAGAATTAATTACTCGGCACCACCTAACTCTCTCTATGGAACATGCAATCTTTCGTTCTGATCAAACACTTGTTATGCTAAAGATCACCACCCTATAATCGGCACTATGGACTGACGTCCCAGCTCATGTGCCTCATCACGGCGAACCCGGTCCATTATCTGATGGATAATTATTCCATTAATCCTAATGGATTAATGGAATTAGTCCACTATCTATGGACTGAGCCTGTCCATACCCTCTGCAACCACCTCCTCTTGGACAACCTGTTCCCACGCCTGACCACACCAACAGCGAAACAAAAAAACTCTCTCGCATCAAACCCCAATTTTCACTACCTCGCCTTTAGGCCATTTCCTTCAGTCCTCCCCCGGTAGTCTCCTTTTCAGAAGCCAGGTGAGAGGAAGGCGGCTCGTCGCTCCCCTTTGCCCACACGGCTGGCTCTCTTCCAGGCCTGATCCCAGACACGGTAAGGAAGGAACGCACTCACCTGCGGGCCCGGGGCCGCTCTCTCACTGGCCGGGGATCAGCGACCGGGGACCACTCTCGCTCCGCTACCCGCAGCCACCCCAGCCGCCACCGCTCCGCCTCTGTCGCACCTGCGGCCCCTCAGGCGGCCTCGGCCCCTCCGGGCCCCGCCCCCGCCCCACGGCCTCAGCCAATCCCCGCCGCGGCCCGCCCATTCCGCACCTCCCCATTGGTGGCGCGCGCTCGTCCCATGGGCCGAGGAGCGCGAGGGTCGCGGGTCCCGCCCCCTGCCGTGGGAGCTGCGCTCCGCCGGGAGCGCGGGGAGGGAGCGCTGGGTAAAGCCCAGCGCACCGATGGAGGGGGAATGGTGTCCAAAGAAATAGGTGTGACCTGCGCTTGGGTCACAACATGGAGCCCCTAAGCCAGACTGGGCCGCCTTGAGTCGTTATTAAGCTCTCCACATTCCACTGACCGTTCTCTGCAATTTCCAATGGTCCCGTAGAAAAAGACCTGGGGGTGCTGGCCGAGAGTTTCTGAACACGAGCCCAGCTGTGCCCAGGAAGCCAAGAAGGACAATGGCATCCTGTCATTGTCAGCAGTAGTGTGGCCAGCAGGACCAGGGCAGTGACCATCCCCCTGTTCTGGGCACCGCTGAGGCCCCACCTTGAATTGTGGGGTCAGTTTTGGGCACCTTTTTGCAGGACATTGAGTTGCTGGAGTGTGTCCAGAGAAGGGAATGGATCTGGGGCAGAATCTGAGGGGAGGGAGGGGGGATGGAGGTCTCAGCCTGAAGGAAAGGAGGCTCAAGGAAGGGATCTTACACTCTACAAATCCCTGAAGGGAGGCTGTACCCTGTACGCTCTTCTCCCAAATGACAAGCGACAAGAGAAGAGGAAATGGCCTCAAATTGTGCCAAGGCTTGTTTAGATCAGACATTGAAAAGTTTCTTCATGGAAGGTGTTGACAGGCATTGGAACAGACTGCCCGGGATGGTGGTGGTGTCACCATGGCTGGAGGTAAAAGCCGTGTGTATGTGGCGCTTGGGGACATGCTTTAGTGGTGTGCTTGGCAGTGCTGGATTAGTGGTTGGACTCAGTGACCTTACAGGTCTTTTCCAGCCTAAATAATTCTGATTCTAGTACAAAAAGAAATTAGAATCCCATGGTGGGTAAGGTGGCTCACAGCAGCCAAATATATTATGAGGGACATAAGAGAGGGGATTGGACTTTGAAGAAGTCAGCCTCTCTGGGGTCAGCACCCTGAGAGCTGCTGGGATGATGCTGAAATGAGAACAACGCACAGAAGGTTGCACCCTGTTCCAGTTACCTTCAGCACCCGCTCTCTGAACTCAGTTTGAGGGACACTTAAAAGAAGCTGCAGGGTTAAGAAACGGGCTAAGGCTGCATTCCCGTTATTCAGGGCTCTGGGGAGATAAAACCGCGGAATGTACGGAAGGGCGTGCAGCAGCGCACGGCGCTGGAGAGCCACAGCCCGGGTGGGCAGCGGCTCCGCATGGAGCCCGGGCTTGGAGCACTGACGGTGCAGGGGCTGCTGCAGGGGCTGCTGCAGGCGCCGGAGCAGGGACCGGGAGGAGGGACCGGGGGAGCGGCCGGGAGGAGCGGCCGGGAGGAGTGGCTGGGAGAAGTGACCGGGAGAAGTGACCGGGAGGAAGGACCGAGAGAAGAGACCGGGAGAAGTGACCGGGAGAAGTGAAGACCGGGAGGAAGGACGGGAGGAGGGAGCGGGAGGAGTGGCCGGAGAGGGACCGGCAGTCCCGGTCCGGCGCCGCCCCGGAAGCAGCGGGGGGGGGGCGGCAGGGCCGCCATGGGCCGGGCAGTGACCGTGGCCACCTGCGCCCTGAACCAGTGGGCTCTGGACTTTGAGGGCAACCTGGAGAGGATTTTCCGAAGTGAGTGCCGAGATGGTTGGCTGCCCCCGGCCATCAGGAGCCTCTTCCGCTCCCTCCTTGCCTCCCCCCGCGGGCGGCGCAGCGCAGCCCGTGCCCGTTTCACGCACTGCGCTCCCAACACTTTTCTAGGTATCGTCATCGCTAAGAGCAAAGGAGCCCGGTACCGGCTTGGGCCAGAGCTCGAAATCTGGTAAGGGCGCTTTGCTGGCCTTGCTTTCGTGCGGTTCCAGTTCGCTGTGGAAGAACAGTCGGAAGCAGCGTTAGCCCCGAGGTGCTGCAGTGCCCTGAGCCGTGCTTAGCGCGTGCGGCCGTCGGGGCAAAGAAAAGCACTGCAGTTTTGAGCACAGGACTGGGTCTCTTGTCTTGGAAGCCTGACTGGAAACGATAATTTCAGTGAGTTTTCCGTCAGGGGAGCTGTGGTGCTTTGATTTCTGCCTGGGCCCAGGCTGCTGTCCTGGAAGGAATATCATGGGGTGATACAGAACGCTGCAGAGTTTTAAATGCTGTAAAAAGGGATGGTGTTGACAGCACTGCTTCTTCATGTTCTATATAAATTACCTATGTGGGTAAAATGCTTCCTGTCTGAAGTAGTTTTGGTTCTTTGGCTCTGGTGCTGATCTGGCTGAATTTTTGATTTCTCCTTGTTTCTATACACAGTGGTTATGGCTGCTCAGATCACTATTATGAGTCAGACACACTCTTGCATTCGTTTCAAGTTCTGGAAAAGCTCTTGGAGTCTCCAGCTACTCAAGATATTATCTGTGATGTGGGAATGTAAGTTTATTTTTTTTTTTTTGTAAACCTGTGATAAAGCGATAAGTCCTTAGGGAATGCTGCTTGTGCCATGCTCTGGATAGCAAGGGCTCTGCACCAAATGTCACACATATCGTAGGAACTGCACTACTTTTCCCCTTTTAACTACCATGACCAGGACTGCAACGTGCAGAACAAATTCTAAAAGATAATCCTTCCAAAGATTGCTGGTGGCTGATCCCTTCAAGAGAGAAATAATACATAATAATTACAGTTATATACTAAAGTTATCTTTTGGATAATTGTAATTGGATAATTGCAGTTATATATTGGAAAACTTAATGTCTGGTACTTTTTGCCATAGGTCAGACTTTGTGTGAGGTATAACTCAAAGGGTTTTATAAATTGACTGTCTTGTGGGAATGTGGGGGCTGCTTTCACTGACAGACATCTTTACCTAAGTGTATGTGAAACTCACTGAAGCCATTGTAAGCCTTGTGCTGAGACAGAAGGGTGATAAATTATATCTGTAAAATTAACATGTTAGTATTGATATAATTGAGTAAAGCTAGTTTGATTTTGAACTGGGTTG
Source organism: Haemorhous mexicanus (assembly GCF_027477595.1). NCBI lineage: Eukaryota > Metazoa > Chordata > Aves > Passeriformes > Fringillidae > Haemorhous > Haemorhous mexicanus. The sequence continues at coordinate 9,450,164 of NC_082346.1, forward strand.
GCAGTATCACAGGAGGTCACATTTGATTAAATAACCTGGCCAAGCCATGGGGAATCTTCTGGTGTGCTCATGTTTGTAAGGCTCAGGTAGTAGTTGATATATCTGAGATTGACAGCACAGTCAGTAACTCAGATTTTTTCAAACTCTTACTTTAACTAAAAAATTAGAAGCTAAAACTTCATGTATTGTTTTGCTTGATTCCCTCCAGTGAGGTCTTCCAAATGGTTTTTGCAGTAAAGTAGATTCTGTAGCTTTTTATAATTTCATTTAGTGAGTGTAGTCATTGCTGATTTTGGTTCTTATTTTCCCAGGCCTGTTCTGCACAGAAATGTTCGCTACAATTGTCGAGTGATCTTTTTAAATAAGTAAGTAGTTCTTGATGTGTTTTGTGAGGTAACACATTATCTTTTCAGATACCAGTTTATCTTCCTATTTGCTAAATAGGAAGATAAATCCAGTCTGAGAGAGACAACTAAGGTTTCTCATGATCTATTTTTTCTTTTCTGATTTGTGGAAACTAAATTCCCACTGCTTTCTGGAAAAGTTCAGAAAAACCCCTTGAGTCTGCAAGAAACTTTAAAAATGTTACATTATAAAAGAAAAAAAGAAGTTGTTCTTAATCAGTGTTTATATATAGGCTTGTTTGGCTGTACGTCATGTATTAACTCAGTTTTTCTGTTTTGTTTTATTTAAGGAAGATTCTTCTGATCAGACCAAAAATATCACTGGCAAATGCAGGAAACTACAGGGAACTTAGATGGTTCACCCCATGGAGCAAAGCAAGGTATTCTGGCAACTCTAGAAATTGTGTTAAAAAACACAGCTTGCTGTTTGCAGCCACAGCAACAGGGCTGAAATACTTACAGCAAATGCTCATTGGCTGCTACAGGCAGAGCAGCAGGACAGAGTAAGTAAGCCAAGCTGTGTGGTTGCAGCTTGGTTAGGCACCTTATTGAGCAGTCAAACTCTTGAGTTGCTGAGCTGGAAGAAAAAGGGGGGCTGCTTGATCCTACAGCCAGTGTAAAGTGTCATTTTCCTGGTGTGTGCTTTCTAAGAACAGCCAGCTCAGGGCTGGAGAGGCTGTGTTTGTCTCCTGAGTGTTGCATCCCAGTACTGAACTGGCAGACACTGAAATGGATGAGCTCTGTCAGAACTTCACAGTGAGTGAAAGCTGCCTACCTTATGATGCTGCAGAACATGCCTGGCACTCGTTTCTTCCATCTTGTAGTCAGGGAATGTTTCCATCTTGAGGGTCTCAGCAAAGCACTTCTGATCTCTCCTCTGAGACCCAGCTGGTTCTGTGCTGCTCATGTAGTAACCCTCCAAAAAGAGAAACTTACACCTGGCATTTGTCTTGCATGGTGTGCTCTACTTTCTAGCCAGGATGGGGCATTTTTTACCTTGCCTTTCTGAAGCACAGATGTTGCTATCTTGAAATGTTAGCATTTCTCATTAATTCCACAGAAAATATGAAGTTTTTTTTTTTTAATTTTTTAAGCATACACAGCCCTGTACAACTTCAATACAGTTTCTTTAAGCAGCGTTAGAAGGTGATATGAGAACCAGTTTTTATGCTGTGATCTATGTCATGATGTATTCACAATCTATTAACTTGATTTAGGCATGTGGAGGAATATTTTCTGCCCAGGATAATTCAGGAAGTAACTGGACAGGTAAGCTGGTGTTTTTTGTTTTTTAAATTTAGCATCTTCCAGATTCAGCAATTAAAACCTGTAGTCTCCAAAATTCTGCTGCCAGTCATGTTGTAGATTCATATGTTTCAGTGGTGGTTCTAAGTTGCATTAAATGAGAGCATAATTTCACATTATTTATGTTAGTATGTGGCAGCAAAGCAAGTAAATTTTAAATCTGCCTCAGTTATTTGTACATGCAGAATGATTGCCATATTTTGCACTATTTTGGTACTGAGTTTATCTGTGCTTGAGACTAGAATTGAGTAAGTGTTTTTAGGTTAAAAAAATTAAATTAAAAATCATTTAAACCTTATTTGTTCAGAAGGATCTAAAATTTATGTTAGTTCCCACTAAAGCATGAGTGTGATTCCTAGCAACAGACAGTCTCTATTTTGTAGATTGTTTAATTCCTGTCCTTAAGCAAAGCACTGGATCTGAATACTACTGAAACTAAAACATGAAATTTCAATCAGTCCAGAAATTTGCATTTCAGATTTGTTTTTTCTTTTTTTTTAAACTGACTTGGTATAAAATGAAAGAAGGTATAATGTGATTGATATTGTATCACTAATTTCACATAAGTATTTTTATATTTTCTTAAGATTTGTAGTTCAAGTTTTTGAATTGAACAGCTTGTTCTATTGCCTGTATGTAAGAATGTTGTTTTTCCTCAGGAAACTGTTCCTTTTGGGGATGCAGTGCTAGCAACCAAAGATACCTGCCTAGGGGCAGAAATATGTGAAGAACTCTGGGCACCAAACAGGTAAAGGAGAACAAGAAATAAAAAGTAATCTAAAACATACCCTGGAGCTGCCTGAAATAAATGTTTGAAGAGATCTGCTTATTATTCTTCTGTGTAATTATCTTTTAGAAAGTACCAGTAAGATAAAATATAATTAGGAGCAGTAAATACATCATGGGAAAGACCTCATTAGGCTAGGTCCAGGATGGTAAGGAAATGTTGGTTGTTAAATTAAATCAATTTGAAACAAGAAGGTGGGGAGAAATACCAAAACCAAACAGAATGAAAAGAGTGACCTAAGGAAATAAATGACAGGTAACTCTCATGCTCACATTCCTGATGTTTTACCAAATCTCCCCAGTTACATTAATTTCCTTGTAAATGCAGAAGATGTGGTGTGTTGAAGATGTGATTTTTTTTTTTTAGTATTTCTTTCTTATGACATTGGAAAAAAAAAAAAGCAGTAAAAATTTTCTCCTTGTGGTTCTGTTTTTGAATTTACTAAGAGACAAAGAAAATGGGACAACTGACTTCGCAGTGTATATCCATGTTGCCCTTTCAGACCAAGGTTGTTATTCTCTCTTTCTTTGAGATCTAGCCTTCTATAGAGTAGAAGGCATTTTATTTAGAACAGACTGATCAAAAGCCCTCTTGACCTCAGCAGCCACTGCTGGTCTTTCACAGAAGAGTTGGGCAATGCAACAAAACAGATATTTTTGAAAGCCCTAACCTTGTTTGAGTGAAGACATGCAGAAAACTGACAGTGACATAAATGTTTCTGTTTGTCAGTGATTTTTAATGACATTTGCAGTTTTCACAGCACAGTAGTGATTTCTTTTTGTGCCTTTTGCTTTGACAGCCCTCACATTGAGATGGGACTTGATGGAGTGGAAATTTTCACCAACTCTTCTGGGAGTCACCACGTGCTGCGGAAGGCTCACACCCGGGTGGATCTGGTGAATTCTGCCACAGCAAAGGTGTGTGCTTTTCTATTGGAAAGTTCTGTGTGTTTGAAAAATGATGAGAAGACACTTATTATTTGGTCTGTAATCCTATCTAACAGTGATGGGGACAAAAATAGAGCAATGAGTGTACATTACACTGTGAAAAAGCTGCTTTGTCATTGTAATTTAACATACTCTGCTTATATTTAACAGTATCTGCTCTCTCCTCTGATATCCAAACACAACTTCTGTCATCATCTGCTTTTGCCAACCTCAGTTTGAACTCAGAATTTCAATTTAGAAGTGCAGCTCTCTCTGTTTGGGTTGAGGGAATGACTCTTGCTACTAAGAGACTCCTGTCAAGAGAGAATCCCAGCCATAAATCATTCACAATGTAAAGGGAGAGGAAATTTTTAAGAAGGGCAGGAGCAGAGAAACAACATTTTGATTTTTAACATCCTGTCAGGTGCTGCATTCTGAACGGCTTTTTTTTTTTTTTCCCTCTTCCCTGCATGTTTGTTTCCCTGGCAGAATGGTGGTATATATATTTTAGCAAACCAGAAAGGTTGTGATGGAGATCGTCTGTATTATGATGGCTGTGCAATGATTTCCTTGAATGGAGAAACAGTTGCACAAGGATCCCAGTTCTCACTGGATGATGTGGTAATGTATTCACCCCATAGCTGCTGGGGCATTTATGCTCAACACTTCCAAACATTCCAGATCTAGGTCCACATCTCTAGACTAAAAAGGGTGTATTTTAATTATGCTATTCAACTAGATCTGAGTGTTTTCCTAGTCAGATTACCTACTGTAGCTCTCCTGCTTTGTGATGAAGGAAGAACTGTCACAGTGGAAGAACTTCATGAAAACATTTTTATATGCAATCACCAAGGAGAGACCCTGTTAATTGAGATTCCCTTATTTAAAGGAAGAAAGGTCAAAGACTGCAATGTTCTAATTATGACCCAGTTTTGTGGACACAAGGTTTCACTTTGATTTCAGAAAATAGTAGATTTGTCATCTAGCTTTCCTCACATTATAAGCAAGCTCCATCTCTTTCCCCAGTAATGTTTCTTGCCTTTTCCTTTGCCACAGCTGATGCTGTGGCATTTCTTGATGGTATTTATTTTGCCAAGCATTGTTTATCTGTTTGTGTAGAGTGATCTAATGTTGAAAGCCTTTTTACAGGAGGTGCTGGTTGCCACTCTGGACCTGGAGGATGTTCGAAGTTACAGAGCAGAGATTTCATCTCGTAACTTGGCGGTAAGAACTCTTTGTGTTTGTCAACTGTGCAAAGTTTGAGTAGTTCTTGGATGTAAGAAGTATTTGCATGTCTTGATTTTCACAGTATCTTAGAGAGCTGATTTTTTTTAAACTATGTTAAAATTGGTGTCTTCTGAATTCTTCTGTACTATTGCTTAGGCAAGTAAAGTGAATCCTTATCCCAGGGTAAAAGTGAACTTTGCTCTGTCGTGTCCTGATGATTTAGCTGTTCCTACTTGTATGCCAATCCAGTGGAGACACCACAGTCCTGAGGAGGAGATCAGGTAATCAAATGCTGAATCTGTTGCTTGAAAATTATTTTGGTTTAAAAAAAAATACCCAAAACTCAAAGAAAGAGATAAACATAAGATTTTGTTCAGATTTAAGTAACGGAGATCTCTCATTGGAAGACCACAGTGAATATGTTGACTTGCTTGGGTGTTATTTCCTAACTTTCTTCGAACAATCATGTTCTGTAATTTCAGCCTTGGACCTGCATATTGGCTCTGGGACTATTTAAGGCGCAGCAAACAGGTAAAAAAACTGGGTTTGTTTTTCCCTTGGCATACACAGCTTCTTTTGTGCCACAGGCACAATCCAAATTGTTTTCCTGTGCTGCTGGTAACCCAAACTGATGTTAGTCCAAGGTGCAATGTTTGAGTTTTTCACTGGTAGCTCAGTCAGACTTAAAAACTGTATTCCAAGTTGACTTCAGTATGCTCTGTGCACCCTTCCCTTAGGAATTGTGCTTTTTTCACTGCAGCAGAGTGACATGAAGTAGTCATTCAGTGTAAAAGTAAAGTATATATGAAAAATGTAATCCTTTTCATTAGCATTTCTGTCTTGCTAGAGGGTAAAGACAACTGGAATTTTTTCTAGGCAAAGGGTTTTACACTGACTACTTGTTTGATTACCCAGTTGAGGAGAGTTTCAGAGGATTTACTCTGGGTGGTTTTTTCTGTTTTTCCCCAGTAGAATATAAACCTTGAACAATATGAAGCCTTGAAAATGCCTGTCATTCTTCTATAGGAGTGTGTTTCTGAGTGGTACAATACTTATTTTTTTTCCTTATTGTGCTATGTGGAACCTCTTCCTTGCTCTGTTTTCAAGGCAGGATTTCTCCTACCTCTGAGTGGTGGAATTGACAGCTCTGCTACAGCTTGCATAGTGTATTCCATGTGTCACCAGGTTTGCCTAGCAGTCAAGAATGGCAGTAAGTAGATCTGTGTGTCTGGCCAGCTGTGTTTACAAATGGTTATGGATAGGTTAATATTAGCTGGGTGCAGTAGCTGCAAGAGCTTATTAATGGCAGACCCTTTTTTTGTCATTCTAATGGAGTCCTTCAGAAATTCCAGTGAAAATGTGTGTCCAAATTCAGATTCTCTGAATTGGCATAATAGTTTCCATTTTGGGTTTAAGAATTGGATGTGGAACTCAGACTAGTTTCTGAGTTTAGACTATTGTTTAGACTATTAATAGTTTAGACTATTGTTCAAATATTGGCTGATGTAGTCTTCAGTTTATTCTGAGAATTTTCCCCTTCTATTAAGAACAGAACAAAGCATGGTTAGGAATGGTTTAAATTCTTTAAGTTCTGGCTTTAAGCAGACTTCATGCTTTTAGCTAAGTCTTTGTACATACTGGATGGTGTTTTCTATGAAAATTCTTCAGTAGATCTAAAGGATTTAACATTTCTGTGCTCAAAATCTGAAGCAAAATCAGTAATTCTTTTATTTTATTTTTTTGGGGAAGTTAGATGTAGTCGTCTTATTTGTCATGGGCACTGTAAAGCTTAATTGGAATACAAAGGATGTACAAGATATTTGCAAATCCTGCAAAGGGAGGAGCACAATAATTTCCACTCCTGTTTCTTCTGCTCTGTCCTCAGATGCAGATGTGCTGGCTGATGCACGCAGGATTGTGAATGATGAGACCTATATCCCTGAGGATCCTCGGGAATTCTGCAAGCGTGTCCTCACCACATGCTACATGGCTAGTGAGAACTCCTCCCAGGATACCTGCAACAGGGCCAAACTGCTGGCTGAGCAAATAGGCAGGTACAAGCTCAGAAGTGGTAGGAAAAAACATCATGTTCTGGCAAAGATTTACATCTAAAATGTTCAAACTCGGAAAGCGGGAAAAAAATAAGAGAGGAATAGGAGATGGGTTAAGTGGGAGTGCTACAGATGTCATTACTAAAGCGTTAAAGTGAGGCCAGCTTAGAAGCATTTGGCAAAGGACGTGGAATTTTGGAAACAGACTCTGAAAAATTTTGGAACAGACTCTTATTCTTTCCTAGGTTTCTTCCTACCAGATCTGAGATTTTAGCACCTTTAAAGCCTCATTTGATGAGTGGATTTTTGGCGTTTTTTTTCTATTTTATATAGTCAGATTGTGCTGGCTGAGTCACTTGTGCTTGAATTCTTCTCAGCTACCACATCAACCTGAACATCGATGCGGCTGTGAAAGCTGTTGTGGGAATCTTCGGTGTGGTGACAGGTCGAACTCCCCAGTTTTCTGCCCATGGAGGCAGCAGCAGAGAGAGCCTGGCACTCCAGAATGTGCAGGTGTGTGTCCTCTAGGCTGAATCAGGTCACACTCTTTTGGTTCTGTGGGTTTTGGTTTGATTTTTTTTGGTTTTCCAAACTAACCAACAATGCTGCTTTAGTTCCAAGTGTTGGTTATCCTGTTTGCTAGTTTTTGTTAATTTGAGGATTTGATCTTTCTCTCGCTGTTACTGGAGAAATCCAGCTGTTTGCTCTGGAAGCAAACATTGAATTCTTTGTCAGCTTTTTGGCAACCGGAGGTGTTTAAGTCAGAGAGGAGTGTGGATATTTGCTTAACATCATCAACAATTGCTGCTGGAGCTGGAGGCTGGATCCCAGGTTGGTTTGGCATTGCTGCCATCCTTAGAAAAAGCTGAGTTTCAGAATGGGGACAAAAACAATGTAAACTTTTTACAAATGTTTTCTATTATACTAGAGGGATTTATTTACTCTGTAAAAGGATATGGTTTATCTGCCTGCATTTTGTTCTTCATGAGCTTGTTTAGACAATTGATTTATAAAAGTGACTGGGGAGAAATCACTCTGTGATGTGAATTTTGCTTTCCTTTCCATTTTGCTTTCCAGGCTAGAATAAGAATGGTCCTTGCCTACCTGTTTGCTCAGCTGACACTGTGGGCTCGTGGGATGCCAGGGGGACTGCTAGTGCTGGGATCAGCCAACGTGGATGAAAGGTTGGTGAAAATTTGGAATCCAAACCCACATGAAACAGGTTACTGTCATTTCCTGCAACTCTAGCAAGTATCTCTGTAGATTATTACTCAGAAGAGATAACAACCTAAGAATACACTGGTAACAATGAAATTAATGAAAATAGTTAAATCAGCTTGAATGGGAAATTGTGTATTTTTCAGAGGTTTAGCCAAAGTATTGCTATAGCTTTCCCATAAAATGCTGTTTTCAGTAGAACTTACCTGTGCATTCACTAGGCTAACTTCCCAATTTGTTGAATTTTCAATTGCTGTATTAGGAATGAAGATGTGAACTTTGAGCTGAAAAAGCAGACCTTAAAATCTGGAGTACTGTTAGTAGAGCTAGTATTTGAAGATTAAAGCAATCCCTGTAAAATTGTGGGAGTGGTAACCTCTAAAGCTGTGAGAGTACTGTGTACTGGTTGTGTGGGTGTTTTGAGATTTATTGTTTTAATTAGTCAGCACAGTATTTTAATTGTTTTGAACATATTGCCTCAGTATGGATAGTTTTGCAGTGCTTTATGATTGTTTAAAGTATCATCTTCTGAAAATTTCAGGGCTTTAGGATAGCCCTGCTGCAGTTAAACATGTTGCTCTTTAGGTATAAATATGTTACTAATCTGCAGTCTGTTTCTCCCTTTCTTCATGCTACATATAAATTCTCTGTAGTGTCAAGGGTTATATCTTATGCTGCAGTTACATTATTATTAACTGTTGCTGTATAAAATTTCCTGTTTTGCTCAGTCTCCGTGGTTACTTGACCAAGTACGACTGCTCCAGTGCTGATATCAACCCCATTGGTGGCATCAGCAAGACTGATTTGAAGAGCTTCATTCAGTACTGCATTGAAAACTTCCAGCTCACAGCCCTCAGGAGGTGAGCAATGATTCAGTGACTGTATTTGTTCATTCCACTGTCTGAGCCAGGTGCTTAATTTTTGGGATGAAGTGCTGTTTTAACAAACCAACACTCATAAGACTGCATGGAATCCATGTTTTTCCTTTTCCCTCTCCCTTACAGTATAATGTCAGCTCCACCCACTGCAGAGTTGGAGCCCCTGGTGGATGGACAAGTGGCTCAAACTGATGAGGTAATGTGGTGTTGTTGGGTCCCCAACACAAGGTGAGAGATGAGAATTTGACTCCATGTTCTCAGAAGGCTGATTTGTTATAGTATGATATTATATTGAAAGAAAATTATATACTAAAACTATTAATACTAATACTAATTATATACTAAAACTATTGAACTATTGAGAAAGGATACAGACAGAAGGCTGAAAAAAAATGATAATAAAAACCCATGACAGACTCAGAGAGTCCAACACAGCTGGCTGTGATCGGTCATTAATTAAAAACAATTCACATGGAACCAATCATAGATGCCCCTGTTGGTCAGCAACTTCTAGACCACATTCCAAGCAATCAGATAATTATTGTTTATATTTCTTTTCTGAGGCTTCTCAGGAGAAAAATCCTGGCAAAGGAATTTTTCAGAAAATATTATGGTAACAAGGTAATAATGGGCAGTGCCTTTAAAATGCTTTAAGCCCTACTCCAAAATCTGGAGATTGTCCCATAGCTGTTGTTTACTCTTGTATGTAACCATGCTTACTGACAGGCATGTTATAACCAGTCTTAAAGCTGCCAACAAGGCATTAGTTCCCCATACCTGCCCTGTGTTGACTATAGTTTCCAAAACAGCAAATTAACATTTTCGATTTTTGGACACTTAGAAGGATGGGTGTTGTAAAATGCAGTTTATGTTTTTTTTAATATCAAAAGAAAGTCAGGGCCTTACTGCTGTGAAAATGACTGGTGGAAAAGCACTTTTCTCCCCACATCCTTTTCTTTGCTATCCCTTTGGAAAGGAGAGGACTGATAAAACTACCTCTGTGGCCTCCAATCTCCCAATTCAGAGAAATTCCAGTGGGTATTTTATTTCTGCTCATAGTGTTACTATGTCTTTTTGACATTGACAATATCATGTTGGTGTTTCTTTGATTTAACTGGGTTATTTTAATTGCTCCATGAAAATATTCATTAAAAGTTGGATAGTTAAGATTTTCTTTGACCTTCTGTGTGTGTTTTCAGGCAGATATGGGGATGACATATGCAGAGCTCTCAGTCTATGGGAAATTAAGGAAAATTGGAAAGGCTGGACCATACAGTATGTTCTGTAAGCTGATTAATCTATGGAAGGAAATTTTTACTCCAAGAGAGGTAATATACCAAAGAGAAAAAAATATCAAATAGTTTAATGCTTTTGCCAAAATGGAGCATGTTTGGAGAAAGATCAGGTTCCTTTTAACTGAAAGTAATAGTTTCATTATTTTGTGTTTAGAGATTATTCTAGAGGTGCAGCAGAATATGCTGGAAAAGCTGGCCTGCTTCTCTTAAATGGAGCTTGTTGTCTTGTGCTGCAAATTGTTAAAACAATTGTAAATGGGGTAATCTGAAAACAATTACTTCAGAATTATACCTTGGTGAAAATTGTTCTCTAAAATACAGATGGCCAATTACTCCTGAAGCCTTTGGTTATGTGTTCTGAGACAAAAAATGGCTCTTGCTTTGCAAGAATATCTAGACCATGTAAAAGTAGAAAACAATCTTCAAAATACTGTGCTCCTCTCAATTTTTAAATTAAAATACTAAAAAACTTCATTTGGTTAAGAGCTACATTCTTTGTACACCAGGTGGCATCCAAGGTTAAGCATTTCTTCAGGATGTATTCCGTCAACAGGCACAAAATGACCACACTCACTCCTTCCTACCATGCTGAAAACTACAGTCCAGATGACAACCGCTTCGACCTGAGGCCTTTCCTCTACAACACCTCATGGTCCTGGCAGTTCAGGTGTATAGACAAACAGGTAAATCCTTCTGCTTCTGGAATGATTCTGTATTTAAATTATTCAAAGTGGGTCCAGCCTGGTTCCAGTGAATCTCCAGTAAAAGACAGCTAACACTTAGGGTGGCAGATATTACAGAAATAACTGTGATTGTTCTTTTCACATAACTGAAATCCCCTGATTTCAGTGTAGGCTGTTTAGGTTCTTTTTTGTCATACTGCTATGAAAACAAGAACAAGAAAAAATAAAAGAATATGTGTCCTGAGGACTAGAAGCAATAGATGTACCCAGACTCATGAAGTCCTATGCTAATGGGAGAAACAAGCTTTTGTGTTTTGGTTTCAGTTCAGGACCTGTCTGAAGGGATCTGCTTAACTGCAGAATTAAGACTTGACCTACATCAGTGAGGAGAGAGCCACACTGTGTAAGAGGCAGCAATTCACTGTGAGTGCTTCTCCCTGCTGCTTCTGCAACAATTTCTTTTTTGAATCTCAAGTTAGCTGACTCACAAATTCGTGTTTGCTCAAACTCAGCAGCAGTAATGGTACCAGTTTGAGCACTGAGGTGAGGAGGGGCCCAGGTGATTATTGGAACCATGCTTAACTTTTTATAGTTTTTAGCCACCCCTTCAAACTTATTTTTAATGCCTCTTTTATGGCACAAATGCTGGGGTGAAGAATTTTAGCACCTTAAAGTTTTTTCTGCCAGAGATTTTACACCCCAGTTGCTTTTAAGAATATGTTTATACATATAATAAAATACTAATTCCTTCATCTGTGAAATGCCAGACATGTTGTAATAGTATTTTACTACCTTGAAACCTGGGATAAAAGCTACCATGTGCAGTACTTTATTGTAAAGTAGTATAGTGGGGGATTTTTTACATCATATTGGACTTTTTTCCACTGAAGTCCGGGACAAAAGTTATTTTGGTCTCAGTGGGAGTCAGGGAAAATGTTTTTGTAGAGTCTGGACCAAAATGCAATTATTTTATGCTTACAGTAAATGTGATTAAGATCTTTTAATGATGCAGATATTGTTACATTCTCTAACTAGATTTGTATGTAATAGCAGTTGTGCTCTGCAAGGGTAGTGGCCATTACAACTTATTCCTGGAAACCAGGAGGCAAGTTTGGGGAAGATTTTATTGTGTAGTTTAGAGTAACCTGAACTGATAACTCCTGCAACTCTTAGCAAGACTGGAAAATAATAACTTGCAGTGGTTTGAGTCAAATCTGCCCTATTCAAGAAAAGGAATACAGGAAGAGTTTCTTCTTACTGTAGGTGTTCAGCACAATTATAATTCTGAAGAGAATCACTCTCTAGGACAGTGTCCCACTGATGATTCTGCTCCTGGGACTCAATCTGCACTTAAGATTTTTCTGGCATTGTAACAGGACTGTGAAAATATGACATAAACTTGACATAAACCCCACCTTTAGTTAGGTAATGCCAGGTTTTCCTGTAGGAGAGTCATGTTATAGCTCGAGCTCATTTGTGAATGGAAACAATTTGGAGTGCTAATGATAGAGAAATCTGTTGGATTTGTAGAAAGTACTTTTCTGCTTTGGATGTCTGTAGTGAAGTCAAGTCAGTTTAGTTATCCACTCATTTTTAGTGCAAAATTCCCTTTGCATTTGCTGCAGAAGGAGCAGGGGTAAAAGGAATTTAAGATCATAGCATTTGCTGGGAATTACCAGATTTGCTCTTGGAGTCTTCATGTCATTCAGCTCTTGTGGCCAAGGGGGTTTAGAACAACCCTAGGAACTCTGGCAGTGCTATATGTAGCTTCTGCCTTGGAGCTGTGTCTGAAGTAAAGGATTTGTGGTCAGAGCACAAATGATGCAATTCCAGGTGCCAAAATACTCACTGGGATTTTAATAGCTGCCATAATTTGAAGGAATTGTGATGCAGCTCAGAAGAAAGCTGGCACATCTGCCTGCAAGGACGAAATATCTGCAGGCCATCTTCTGCTTTTTCCAGTGTTACACCACAAGATTAGCTGCATTTGGTCAAACCAAAAGATTTATCCACTTCATAAAACCTGATCTTTGTACGAGATGTTGATGGAAGAAGAAGCTTATTTTTGCTACCGTATTGGTTTCTTTTTCCTTGCAGGTATCCAAGCTAGAAAAAAATGAAGGAATTTCTGTAGTTGAAGATGTGGACTGACTTCCTGTCTTGTTTAACTGTGGTAATTAATTTGCCAGACAGAATGTTCAAAACTGGATTATATTGTGATAATGAGCAGGGATAACCTGCTCAACAGTTCTTGAGTTGACTGTTGTAATCAATTTTTTTAATCAACTCCCTCTTTTACTCCCAATATACTTAAACTGTAGTTTGGCTAAAGGATCATTTATTAAGGATTTCCTTCAACTTCTTGAGTTAATTGCCTTTAATTTAAAAACTCACCTTACTTTGCAATAAACTTGTAATTTTGTCAGGCTAATTGACTCAGTTCTTATTCTACATGTTTTTTTATTTACCTGGCACTGGCTTTGTAGACTGGTCCAGTGTTTTGAGTGGCCACAAAGTCAAACTCTGCAGGGTGTTGGAAGCATGTCTGTCTTGAAGCAGATGGGTAATCTTCATGTTAGTGGAGTCAAATTTCGAGTTTAACTTCTTGTTTCATTTAAATATTGCAGAATGAAGTATAAAACCAGTGTCCTCTAAGCTCAATTAGAATGTTACCCACATCCTTCCTACAGTTTGCAAAAGCTTAATTTTTAAGTTCTTGTCTTCAAACTGATCTTTTAAATTTGTTCAGGGCTGTGGAGCAATAAAAAAGGATGGGCTTGTCCCTTTTTCATTTAATGTTTAGTTGTTCCCATTTCCTTTTTAAACTTTGATTTGAAAGGTGCACTTCTAATAGGGAAAACAAGAAATGCATTTCTGCTGTTCTGGGAAAACAGTATTCTTAACTGCAACAACAGGAAAGCTCAGGCCCAGTGAGACTTCTGTTAAAATAGTCTTATATTGTGCACAGTAGAAAATGTGTGCTAAAAAGGGCACATTCTTCACATTTGATTCATTTGAGTTAAAGATGCTGCAGGAAGAATGGAAAACCCCAGCTGTGATTTGCCTTCCTTCACAGTTAGTTGGGCACTTCCAGCTAGAGGGAACGGATGAATTCTGAAGAGAAGTTCAAAAATTTGTTGTGTATTTGAAGACTTCTTCTTTCTTTGTTTCCTCTGGAAGTTACTCATTTCTCTTTCTGGACAATCACAGAAGAGGAAAGAGGAGACATTTGCTTTCATTCAAATAAAAAATAATAGCACAAAACCACAATATTTACATATGTCTCCTGTGTTGTTACAGTTAGTGTTAGTGTTGTTACCCGAACTATTTCAAACACTTTTCTTCTTTAGCAATTGCATTTACAGCACGTGTACAAATTGCATTTTATTTCTTGCCTGCTAATGCTGACTACAGACTGTACCAGCTCACTCCTATTTTCCTTTTACTATCCAGAAATTTTCACTGTGTCTGTTCCATCTGATGCTTCTAGTTCAACTGTTATCAACACTTAACTCCAATGTTATCAGTTCATTGTTGCCTACTGAGAATGGGAAATAATTCTAACATGTAGCTGCTGATGTTCACTTTTTACTGGAGACAACTGTATTGGGTTTGTGTGGCCAGGTTTTAGTGGCAGGGGGGGCTACAGAAGTGGCTTCTTTGAGAAGCTCCTGGAAGCTTCCTGCAGCAGAGGCGGAGCCAATTCCAGCTGGCTCCAGGATGGACCAAGGCCAAGCCAACCAGTGATGGGAGTAATGCCTCTGATAACACATTTAAGAAGGAGGAAAAGGTATTGTGCAGAAGTAAATGCAGCCAGAGAAGAGCGGGGTGAGAACATGTGAGTGGAGCAACCCTGCAGAAACTCAGGTCAGGGCAGAAGGAGGGGTAGGAGCTGCTCCAGGCGCTGGAGCTGAGATTCCCCTGCAGCCCTTGGTGAGGCAGCTGTGTCCCTGCAGCCCATGGAGGGCACAGGGATGCCCAGATCCCCCTGCAGCCCATGGAGGAGCCCACACCAATGCAGGGGGATGCCCAAAGGAGGCTGTGAACCTATAGGAAGCCCATGCTGGAGCAGGGTCCTGGCAGGGACCTGTAGAGAGGGGAGCCCATGCTGGAGCAGGTGTCCTGGCAGGACTTGTGTCACTGCAGGAAACCCACAGCAGGCTGTTCCTGAAGAACTGCAGCCTGTGGGAAGGACTCGTCTTGGAAAAGTTTGTGGAGGACTGTTCTCTGTGAGAGGGAAGCCCCCAGGCTGAAGAAGGAGAAGGACTAATTGCCCTAAGGAGGAAGCAGTAGCAGAAGCAACAAGAACTGACCATAACCCCATACCCTGCCTCACTATGCCAGTGAGGGAGAGGGGTAGAAAATCAGGAATAAGTTTAGGCCCAGGAAGGAGGGAGGGCTGGGTTGTCCTTAGGATTATTTCTCATTATCCTGTTTTGTTATGATTGGTACTAAAGTCACATAATTTTGCTATGTAGATTCTGTTTTGCCCATGATGGTATTCAGTGAGTGACCTCTCCCTGCTTTAATTCATATTTTCTCTCCATGTCCAGCTGAGGAGGGGAATGATGGAGCAGCCCAGGTCAATCCGTTGCACAACCATTATGGTAAAGATAACATCAAAGAGTTTTCGTTTTTATCTTCAGCTGGATCTTACCCTGACTTGTTTGGAAGTCAGTGTTAAACTTATGTTTTGATTAAACAGTGATCCATGTAGTAAACAGGGCCAGGAGACTAGCTCCTTTAAGAAGGCCTTTATTAAAAACAGCTCTGGGTGGGGAACCCGACAGGTTGCACACACCTCTGCTGCTCCCACAGGGCAACACTGAGTAGGAGGAGTGCAGCTTTTTCTCTCAGCAGAGCTGAAGCTTCCATCCTGACGAGAGTCCTAATGAAGACACTGGTGCCTCCTAGTCTAGGGATGTCATCTAAGCTGAGTGCCATTGAAATTATGGTGACAGAACAGAATCCAGCTCTGGTCACTGGTGGGTGATCTCGTGAGATTCTGCTGGGTTAAGTCAGTTTATGTGTTGCTTTGTTGTTTTTGAGAGGGTTGATACAGTACCATCAGCCTCTCATTAAAATTCAGCCTGGGTGCGAGTCCTTCTGGGAGCATGGGAAGTGGTTCCCCACGGAAAGGGATACAACTCTGGGGCAAGACGGAAAGGGGTACAAATATAGAGTATGATGGAAAAAGGATACAAATACAGGGTAAGACTGAAAGGGGTAACTTAAAGATTTAACAACAATTTAAATAACACAACTTGGTACAGTTTCAGATTAACACTAACAACTCTAACAGTATTAACTTATGAACTTGTTCACAATGGAAAAGGGATACAAATACAGGGTAAGAGGGAAAGGGGTAACTTAAAGGAACCACAATTTAAATAACACAACTTGTTACAGTTTCAAATTGACCTTAACGACTCAGTATTAGCTTGTAAACTTGTTCACAACAGTCCAGATGAAAGCAAAAGCTACCCCATTGCTATTTATCAAACATACATAAAATTATACATGTTCCTCTCAGAGTTAAATAAAGGTGGCCCTTAGAGACCAATCAATTTTTTGGCAATTGGCTGAATTTGACACATCACGACTATGAGCTTGTAGTCCCTACATACCACCAGGTCCCTGAAAAGAGAGCTGGTGGTATCACAACACCATTGTCCACAATGAACATTTCTCCCTGGTCCATGATTTTATTTGCAATTCAACTAGTTCATACAACTAAGAGTCACCTTATAACAGTCTTGACTAGTAAATGTGTAAAATATTCACTGAAGTAAAGAGCACCCCGTTTGATAAACAACCTGTAGCTTTCAATTAGAGAGCAAAGGATGGGTCTACTTTTACTTGCCAGGCTGGAATACTAAAATGAGGGATTGATAAACTCTCGTGTTCATCGTTATGCTGTCACAGATCCCAGTATGCGGCAGAAAAGCGTTGGCAAATTGTTCTGACGCCTCTTTTGAAATTGCAGCTTTATGAAATGGACCAGGGCAAGGGCGTGTGCAGGGGAGCGTGAGAAAAGCGGGCGAGTAGCACAAGTGAAGCATCTTTAACAGTGAAAGCAACGTGAGTGAAGTTCACGGCTGCTCATGGAATGCCTAGGTGATTAAATACAAATTAAGTACTTTCTGCAACCAGGGATGTGAATGGTTACTTAGGACTGTGATTTATGCGGGAATCGGCCCCGCAGCTGCCCCGAGGCACCCAGCCAGGAGCCTGTAACTAGCCTGAGACAAAAAAGATGCAACTCCTTACCAGGGATGTATTTTTTTTAAGCCCATAAATGACGTGCGGGATGTGAAAACCCGATACTTTTCTCCCCCACAGCCCGCCTGCCCCCGTTCTCGGGGCGGGCGGGAAATGGCGCCCAGGGGACGAAAGCCGGGGCAGCGCCGGGCCCGGTGGGAGGAGCCCGATGGGCCGCAGTTCCCGCTCTCCCTGGCAGCCGGTCGCATGCGGCGGGCGGAGCCGCCCGGGGCGGGCCGAGCCCGCTTCCCCGCCCGCCCCCTCCTACCCCGTCGCAAGCCGGCGGTGCGGCGGCAGCGCGGTCGGCGGCGCCGATGCCGATGGAGGCCGGTGCTGAGGCGGAGCCGTTGCTGCCCCCGCGGCGCTGGCGGACGGGCCGCGGGCTGTGGCGGGAGCGCGGCGGTGCCCGCTCGGCCGCCGAGGACGGTGAGTGCTCGGGGCGCTGGAGCGGGCGGAGCTCTTGCCTTTCTCGCAGAGCTGGGGCGCTCCCGGGAGCGGCAGGAAGCCCAGGAAGCCCCCCCGGGTGCTGCGGGGCTCGGCCGCCCTGCCTGGGCTGCTCCCGGCAGCTCCGGCGGGGACGGCTCTGCGGGAGCCGCTAGCGCTGGGTTCAGGTGCGAGCCCCGCGCTGCTGCTGCAGCCCCAGGCTTCTTTAGTTCCTTATGTAATTTTAGGGTTTTCCACTAAAGTGCTGACAGGTTTTCTCGAACCCAGTGACTGTCGTAGGTCTGACATCTCAGTTTTCCCAGGATGGAATCCTTTGGAGACTTCAGGTTCGCTCTTTTTAGGATATTGCATCACCTAAGGGAGCCTTCACTTTTTGTTGCTCTTTTTTGCAGTTCCAGAAGTGCAGCGTGGTCTGGGATGGATTCTGGGATGGAAAGCGAGCAGTGCTTTAATCATCACTTGTGACTAAGTGTCACTTACTGTGACTAAGAGTTGCAGAATAAGTTGGATATCCATGGTAGAATGCATGGAGAAATTGCTATAGTAACATTTTGGGCTAATTTCCTTGTTTTATTTTTATACTGTGAACAGTCACTTAGATTCTGCCCTTCCAAAATCCTTGACATCAACACTAGTGGCTTGCTGGGTGCTTTAAGTACCTAAAGCTTTTTCTGTCCTTGCAATCCTTTTAGCTAATGGTTCCTTTAAGCAACTTTTGTTTTTATCTCACTAGTGTGAGATGTCATAAAAAATAATGTCTTTACTGCGTGAGCCTGGCTTGTCTCCTGTTCATGCTCAGATCTTTCTCGTGCCATGGTTCGTATCAGGATCAGTACAAAACTGTTGTTGCTGATGCTCAGATAAAGGGTGACATTTAAAAACCGTTTGCAGTTTTTGTAGGAAATTGATGCTGCTGAATCATGTGGAACATAAAATTGTCTGTGGCTCTCATCAATGGTGTTTCTGGCATTGCTTGGTGTGTGTGGGAGGGCATTGTGTTACTGCTGTGATCGACTCCTTCGTGTTGTGTCCCGGGTTGTGATTGCTGTCTCCTGGGTGGAGATGGTGTGAAGTGCTCCTTGGGACTCTTCCCCTCTGTGGGAAGGTTACACTAGCATATGCTTTTGATATCTGGAGTCCCCCTCCGTTTTTTATCTCTTTTTATCTCTCTCTTTTATTTTTTCTTTCCTTATTTTGACCTTAACTACCTTTATTTCTCTTTTTAGCTTAATTGCCAGGTTAGTTCCTGAAAGGTCTTACTTCAAGTAAACACAAGTGGCTGCCCTTTATTTTTTGTGTGCCTATTTTCACATAGACTTCTTAATTATGGGTTTTAAAAAGTGTCATGGTAACTAATTTAGTGATATTTTATTTCAAATTGTGTTCTTACATCCCTTGCTGTGTCTTGAGCTCTGATCTGTTTGGTATGGTAAGAGTAACTCTCAGAACAAATTTAAAAAGCACTTAATTTAGTTGTCATATGACTGGAGATTCCTACTGGTTTTGGAGGAACAAAAACCGCAATATCTTTATTAAACAAAAATAAAAATTGCTATCATAGTAGTGCCTGATGTTCCTGGCTTTGCTTGACTATATACTCTGTCAAAGAGCAATTTGCATCTCCATTATTTTGTCTGTTAGGACTTGTCTCTGTGTAGTTTTGTGATACTTAACTACCAGTGTAATCTGGCCACTTAAACACAAAAGAGAACCTTTTAACAAAACTCAGAAAGGTGCATGATGTGTTTGATATTATTATTACTTATTTAATGTAATGCACAGTGCTGCTGACAGAGCAGATGTGGCAGGAACTCTTTTTTTTTGTGTGTACATTGGACTTTGTTATGAGAACTGTGATTGTGCACCTTCTCTTAACTGATTAGCAGTTTTATACAAATTTTTTTTATCCAAAATACAGCAAGCGATTCTTATTTCTTTTTTACTTCATAGGTGCTGGAGCTGATAATGACCTTTATATAAACCAAGCCGTAGTATTTATTGAAGATGCAATACAAGTAAGTAGCAATTTTTTTGTTAGCTTTTATGCTTCCCATGCTGGATGTTTGTCACACACTCTGCCAGTTTTTAAGCTCTTCTGTGTTCAAGCAATGTTTGTAAACCTCCATCTCAATTCACAAAGCAAAATCAGAATTCCAAATTCCTGTGGTATGCATGTCTCAGTGAAATTCTGCCTAGGAGAAATATATTTTTCCTCACAGTGAAATAATCTCTTTCAGGGTTTCAGAAGACGTGCTGGTTTGTGGAGTGATTTTCATGGTGTTTTTTTGTTTGTTTATTTGTTTGGGTTGGTTTGATTGTGGATGTTTTGCTGGTGACTAACCTACTGCTAAGAGAAGGTTTGAGCAAGCCCTGTAATTTGCCTCTCCATCTGACTACTTGCACATCTTAAGACTGGTAAAAGCTCAAGATTTTAAGGCTGGCTTCAAGTGTGAAGCTGGAACTCTTCAGCTGAACATGATGCCTTTTGAAGTCTTGATTCCCTCTTTGTTTTCCTTTACTGGCCATTACTGCAGGTTCCTCCATCCTGTTTTCTCCCAGGCCATGGGAATGCTGAAGGGCCGTTTTCGAGCTCTCTTGCTGCATCTGGATGGCTTTTAGTTGGGAGATTTCTGGGGGTCAGATGTATTTAAGGTGTAGCCACCTTTCTGGAAGCATCTACTCAGCGGGTAAGAACAGCCCAGGAGGTGTCGTAGAGGAGGGACCTATTTTGTGAATTCCTTAAGAATCACAGGCACTTCCTGATCTGGAGGCATATTTTATTCAAAGACATAGGTTGAAGTCTCTTCTATTCAGAATTAAATTGTTTGCATCTTATGGCCTCTTGGAACAGAAAGACAAAAGAAGAGCCATGAGTGGAATGAATGTTGGAGAGGGGAATTAAGTGGGTGGACCATTTTGGCGAGTGCATAGAATAGTCACTGAATTATTACAAGTGCTGTTATTTGAAATGTTGACAGTGCTTGCTTGAAATGACTGGCACACAGTTTAATTATCTGAGCAGTTCTGTGGTCCTTAGATAACAGAACTTGCCCTTTTCACCCATGTAGAGTATGACTGTGGTCATGGGTGACTTG
Source organism: Haemorhous mexicanus (assembly GCF_027477595.1). NCBI lineage: Eukaryota > Metazoa > Chordata > Aves > Passeriformes > Fringillidae > Haemorhous > Haemorhous mexicanus. Next base: position 9,470,738 of record NC_082346.1, read on the forward strand.
ATAATTTAATAATTAATAACATGTACTAATTTGGTTTGCTTTGGTCACTTGATCTTTGTTTTTGACCCAGACTGAATGTGATGTTTGAATTAGCCTTTTTGCTTCCTGCCTTCAGTACCGATCTATAAATCATCGTGTGGACTCCAAATCCCTGTGGCTTTATCGATGGTACTATTCCAGGACTTGCCAGTGGTAAGAACTCTCTTTGCTTTTTTGTTTGGGAGTTAGTCTTCCTGAAAAACTACTCTTCCTCTTTCTTACTTGTTAGATAATTAGGTAATTGTGTTTTTATCTTTATGAGAACTTACTCTGGGAAGCAAGTAAGTTCTTATGACCACATGTGAATGTGATAGAAGTGGAAAGCAGAAAATTTTATGGAAGTATGATGACAGAGATGGCTCTTTGGAAACAGACACAGGATTGCTGCATGAGTGGACTAATTAGCATGATTTAAAGCACTGTGCCGTAAGAGTTTTCAAAGTGTATGTTTCTAAACATGTTGGAAACCAGCAAGATAGTTTGCTGCTGTTAGTTTCAAAGGACACCACCTCAGGTTATTTGGTGGTCAGCAGTTACATCTCGAGCGCAGGCAACAACATGCTAGTCAAGTGCTGCCTTGCGGTCTAACCCATTTGAGTGAAATATGGTATCATAAAGCTTGGCTTACTTCAAAGAATATTGCTTTACTCTTAAGTATTTTGTTAATATTTTGACTCATTTTGTGGCTGTTTTATGGGGTTTGTTTTGGGCTGGTGTTTTTTCATACATTTTTTTATGGTTTTCTTGGTTTTGTTTTTGATTTAATCTCTGTCCAAACAGGATTTTGAGCTTAACCATTACTGTAATCTTGGCTTTGGCTTTTGTTGAAGAGCCTTCCTCACTCACCATCACGTCTGATGTGCGCTACCGCCTTCCCGCCTGGAATCCTCCCTGTGGCCTCACGGAGAGCATGGAGCTGCTCTGCTTCCTGGTGTTTGTGGTTGATGTCTCTGTCAAGGTGAGCATCTCCTTCATCTGCTACTGAATGAAGCAGTAGGTGTGTGGAACAATTGTTTTTCAAATCTTGAATCTTCGGAATGAAATTGCCTTACTTTATTAGAGCCTCATTTCAGGAGAAATTAGCAAGTGTATATTTAATTAATTAAGACATTTATTCCCTTTTTTGTTAACTTGATTTTCCTAATTGAATGAAATAAAATGAAATAAATTTTGCTGAGAGTGCAAGTATTTTGGCTTAGCTGCTTGTATTAGGCTACAAAATCAGGGAATATGATAAATATGTGTCAGTTCATTTACACAAAATAAAAGTTCTCAGAAACTCACCTTTCTTAGGATACTTATTTCTGGAAAATCCCTTTTTTATGTTTATTAAGTAGAGAATTTTCTTACATTCAAAGGATTTCTTTCTTGTAACCTTTGTGCAACTTTTGCTGACCTTTATTTAGTTCTTGTAGAAAATAATCTCTCAGCAACGTATTTTTGTTTGGATTTTGGAGAGCTTTATGAAAGCACTATTGTAAAATTGCAGATACCTGAAAAAAAATTGGTGCTGATTTATTAGGGCATTGGATTTTATTATTAAAGTAAATTATGGTTGTTCTTTCTTTTCCCTTGTCCAGAGTTACTTAATTGGATGGAAAGAATTTTGGAAAAATAAATGGCTAATGGCTTATATAATGACATTAATTGTTTCCCTTGCTGATTGGATTGTGTCACTGAGTTTTTTCTGCAAAGAGGTAAGAACAGCTTTACTTTGATCTTTCATAGTTGGATAATTCACTGAAGCACAGAAAAACTTTGGTGTAATGTAGCTTAGTAAAGAATTCTATTTGATTCTTAATGCAAGTTTTGTGTTTGTTGGTAAAATTAAATAGCACTCATTGCTTTAATTTGTGAGCAGTTGAAGAGTGCAGGGAATACTCATTGCCTGGCACCAATTTTGAAATGTAATTGGAGAATTATGTGCTTAACTTGACTGAATGGCAAAGCCTCTGTAGTGAAGTATAAGAAAAAGGTAATTAGAAAGGTAATTAGGTAGTTTAACAACTGCTTTCTAACCTGAAGCTGTGCTGTGTTCAAAACAGTTGTGTCCTGAGAGAAACATCAAGTTTGGAAATGGTTCTAGAAGTGCCCTCCTTGATGTAATACTGCACTCTCCCAGTTGGTTTTGTCTGCCACAGATTTACATTAAATTAGTTGTTTGCAATCCTTGTTAAGAAAACACTGATGTGGTAAAAATGCTGGGAAGTGAATGAGGGAGACATGGTCTTAAAATGTGAAGTCTTGAGGTGTGATAGTGGACAGGGAGTTTGAACAGGAGTCTCCCAACACAAAGCAGTGGCAGAAGGAGCAGTCGAACTGCTGGGATGGATGAACAAGAGAATAGAAGTAAAGAAAGTAACTTTTATGGGGTTTTTTTTGCTGCTAAGTGTGGCCCACAGAAGACTGATCCTAAAATGCAAGATGCTGAAACACTTGAAGTAGGAAATAAGTGACAGGAATAACTTGAAGGCTTGCAAATGTCTTGACTGCAAGAATAAAAAAGATTATTTGCTGCAGTGTTGTCGGGGAAAAAAAACTCTTACAGCTTGTATCTTGTCAGGAATTGCTAAGTAATTACCAGGCCCTTAGTTATAAAACAGTCTGAATATTGAAGTTAAGCACTTATCTTTAGAACATATATTTGTTTTTATGGAAGGTAGCTCTCTATTAATCCCTTTCTTGAGATGGACCTTGGCAGAAAATACAAAAATGCCATCTCTTGCCAGATTGTTATGTCTACTGAGCAGTAAAGTTAGATTGCTTTAAAAACACACATTAACATTTCAATAGTTTCATCAGGCCACTAACTGGAAACAATCTCTCCTCATTTTAATGAGCTGTGGAATCCTTTTTAGTGTTTTGTGAACTCAGAAGAGCAGAGTTCAGTTCTTTTTCTGTTCCACTGTTGGCTTAGTCAATGTGTGTGTCCAGTGCTTTCTGACAAACTTGCGTTCAAAATATTTGAGCTGCCAGTCTTGCAGGAACTCAGTGTCTGATCTGTTGTTTTTTTGCAGAGTGTGAGAATAAGAAGAATCCTTCGCCCATTCTTTCTCCTCCAGAATTCTTCTATGATGAAGAAAACATTAAAAAGTATCAACAGCACATTGCCTGAAATGGCAAGGTGGGTTATAGCACAGAAAGCATCCTTTCACAGGATGGCTGGTACCAGGCAGGTTGTTATCCTTGGAGTTCCAGTGTGGGGCATCTGAGCAGCTTCCTTCTGGATAGGGTAGCTAAGTGCTCAGTGAGATCAGGTAACAGAGGGTGAAGGTTGTGGTAACTTTTCGATTCCCCTTAGTCTCTAGAGGATCTCTAGACTTTGACATGACTTTGTGTGTGGCATAGGTTTTTTAATGCTACTCAAGTGGGAGGTTTTGATTCTGCTTTTCTCCCCTTTTGTAAGGGAAGAACTGAGGCACATATGTGTGATTTTTATTTTGTATCAAAACTCACATCTCCTCCTGGTTTCTCCATATAATTTCTTAAACTCTCCTGGTTTTCTTTATATGGCATATTTTGCATTTTTAGAAGACGATATTAAGAATAAGATAAAGTTGCTGTTAATGCTTTGATCTGTTTGCTTTCCAACAGTGTTCTTCTACTACTGGCTGTTCATCTGTCTCTCTTCACCATGTTTGCCATGCTGCTCTTTGCTCGAACAAAGGTAATCAGTTCTCTGGCTGCCTTGGTAGATCTGGGTGCCTTTTTCTGTACCTGCACAGCTGCTTCTTGTCTAGTTTTAGAGTCAAACTAGTGAAACTCGTTTTCCCTGAGAAAGGTCATGTTGTCAGATGTGCTGAGATGAGTTTGAAGTCCACTTGAGAGCTTTAACATGTGCATGGTATTGTGTATGCAGGAGACTTCCTTGTACATTTACCCAGTTTGATCCCTTGAGTTACTTTCTCTGCTTTTGTTGAAACCCTCTGTGCTGTTCTGTCTCCAAAGCTCTTGACACTCTTTCATTTATATTATCACTCATTTATTTTTTTTCTCTTCCCTATCTAGCTTTCTGCTAACTCTAGTTTCTTCTGTGTTTTCTTACTTTTTGATACTGGTATACCTACCAGGCCACGCCCTGGTAGGTTTTTGCCTGTACTAGTTTTGGTTTCTGATCCCTTTGGGTTTTCCTCTTGTTTTTTCTCTTCCTGCTTCTGAAAAGTGAAATTTAAATTTTGTGGTTAAAATTATTTTTGTGTTCTGGTAATCTTGATATGTTCCTTCTCTTCTAGACATCCTATTTATCACACTCAGATTATTTGGAGTTTTTTTCATTCTTACTTTATAAGGCCTTCCATAAATATGTTACTGTAAACACAACAATTCTTGCATACTTCTCCCAGTAATTTTGGTCCCGTCCTTATTCTCAGTTTTGTGCCTTCATTTCTGCTGTAATTTGCACTCGAGCCAGCTTCTAGTCTTCCTCACAATCAACAAATTCCCTGAATTCCCATGTTACAGAATCTTTGGAATTAGAAGCAGAGGTCTGTTTTACCACTGTTAGTTGCCTTCTGGACCTTTGTATGATCTCTGTTTGTCACATCTAATTTCAGCTATGAGCTTCCCCTGCAGATGTATATATAAATATACTTGTATACCTAAACCAATGACTTGTGTGTACATTGAGGTAAAAAATAACAAATTAGAGAGTGGACTTCGCTATTTTGGTGTGCTGCTCTGGCATCCATACAAACTAATTTTATGTAACATGGCAAAATACTGCAGGCAAGTTCTAAAGTAGGTTTATTAATGAAATTCATGACTTTTTGCATTGTGTCGTGTTATGTCCTTTAGGGTTCCATGTTCCAGTCTTTGCAGCAGATTCAAGAGCTGTTTGTCCTGTGCTGCCTGACTCATGTTTGTGTTGTTTGCACTCTGCATCTTTTTTTTGTCTGTCTCTTCTTGACCTCCAGAAAAAAAAAATATATGTGAAGGATCCAAGGATCCAAGATCAGCCTCCCAGTGTGTTTTTGATGAAGGTTCTGAGTGCCACACTGTCAGTTTGTGGCATGATTGTTCTTCCTGGGTCTGAGGTGCTAACTAGACATAACATCATGTCTTCCTGTTCTTCCTTGTGCTTTTTTATTGCTATTAATAAATGATGTGATTGCTCTATATTCTTACACATTCTCTTAATTTTTATTAAGAAAATGTGTAATTATTTTTTTGGCTTGTGCTTTTTCCACAGGGTAGATTTGATTATGTGTGTAAGAAATTGATTGTTGACTGATATTAATTGTTAAAAAAAATTTAAACTTTTTTTTTTCCCCCCTTCCTTGCTAAGACAGTGATTCCTTGGTATGTCTCTTAACAATGAACCCATCTTTGCCTAGGATAACCAGCAGGATAAGGAGTGGGTGGTGTATTTCCGGAATTTGCCGGATTCCCTGACGTCACTGCTGGTCCTGCTGACTACTGCAAATAATCCTGATGGTGAGCAGTCTTTCAGAAATAACACTTGTCTCTCCTTTTGAAGAACAATAGAGTAAGATTGCTCTGTTCAGACTACTGTAACCACTCTTTTCAGATGCTGGTTCTTAGTACAGCCAGAGGAAGGTTGTGTAAAGGTTTTTCATGCCTTTAGTAACTTGATTTTTGCCTTTCTGTGGTGTAATTTTATATGCCACTCTAAACTTCAGCTGTATGAGAGCTTTTACCAATTACCAAAAGTTTACAGAGGTCTCTACTGTGCATCTCAAGCATTAAAATATTATTTCCTATTTTTGCTAAATTTGATTCAGTGATGATACCTGCATATTCCAAGAATCGAGCATATTCAATCTTCTTCATCCTCTTCACTGTATTAGGTGAGTTACCTCTTGTCTTTAATGCACTTCAAGTTTGACACTTGTGCGTACCATCTACACTGTTTTATTTTTCTAGGAAAGTTTAATCATGAATTTCTCACTCTTGTGATTCTTCCAGTTATTGCAAAGTGTCTGAGAGATCATTTTCATGGAAGGTACTTATGGTTTGGAGTTTCTTGGTAACGTGTCACAGGGGAATGGATATATTGCAGTATATTCAAACATTAAAAACCTTTTGGAAATGAAACACAAGAAAACTAACCTCCTTTAAGTTTTTCTTTTGATTTACTGCATACATTGAAACTTTTTTAAGAAACAGATATTTTTCAGTAAATGTTACAGCCTCTTTTTCTCCAACAGGCAACTTGTTTTTGATGAATTTGCTTACAGCAATAATATACAACCAGTTTCGAGGGTACCTTCTGGTGAGTAAAGCATTCCTAATTTCTGTGTTCTGCCATAACCTTGAATCTTTGAAGAATTAAGGTATTGAAGGAGCCTTCCCACTCTGGTTGCAGATACAGTTTTAAGGTACTAAATGCTTTTTGATGCAGATCCTTTTCCTTTTATCTGCTGTTACAGCTTGATCCCCTCTGGTGACAAAACCTGCTTGCATATTTCCAAGTATGCTGTGGATCTGCAATTTTGACTATTTGTAGGGGGAAAAAAAAATGAACTGTTGTATGACTGACCAAGGACAAGTGGCTGAGTAACTTAAACTGTGTGAAGGAAATCTGCTGTTTATATGGCTGCTGTTGCAGATCGTAGAACATTAAGGGATTGGAAGAGACCTTAGAGATCATTCATGGGCAGGGACACTTCCCGCTAGACCAGACCTGCCCAGTAGCTTTCCTAGTAGCGTTACAGAGAGAAGGTCAAGTTTGTTGGATGATAAGCCCACGGCAGTATTACTCAGAATGAATGGCCCCCACCCTCTTGTGGCAGAGGAGTGTGTAAACAGAATAGGTGCAGAAGGGATTTTTGGTAATCCTTTCCTCCTCCTCTGTTTCATCCCTTCTTTCTCAATTTTCTTCTTACATGACAGCATGACATAATCTGACTATTAATAAGGTAACTAAGTTTGAAAGTGATTACTGTTATTAAAAAACCCATGAAAAAACATGGCTCTGGATTTGTGCTTTTAGGCAAGAAGCTGGAGTACAATAAGCTCTCTAACTCCTCTCTCTATATGCTAGTGTGAATTTCTGTGAATGCTTGAGCTTTGCTGTTGCCAGTGTGTCTGGAAGAAGCATATTCCTATGCACTCCAGAATAGAAAATAAACCATAACCTGCATGTTTACTTGAATTCCAGGGACTTGTTTGCTTACTTGCTTCCTTCCTCCTTGTGTACACGGAGTTCTTGGAGGGAGTGAGGCCTAGGGCAGTCTCCTGTTCTGATCTCTAATCACAAATCTGGGATGTGTGCCCGAGCATCAGTATATTATTTGGCCATAGGACACAGTAGTGCCTGAAGTGTGAGTAAATTGTTTCCTCTGTGGTGTTTTTGCTGCTCAGAAATCAGTTCAGTCCTCCCTCTTCAGGAGGCGGCTGGGAATCCGGGCTGCGTTTGAGGTGCTGTCTTCCCTGAAAGAGACACCTGCTAGTGCACAACAGTAAGTGAAGGATCTTGAAACAGTAGATTATCTAGCAAAAAGAAAAAAAAGAGTAGATTTTTGCTCATCTTGTTTTAATATATTTACTGAGGACGCATTCTCAAAAATGGCAGTTTGTTGCTCATCTAGTTTATTTATTTTTTCTGCAACTGGATGTTCATAACACGCTGTTTGTGACTCTTACATGGGGTCTGTTTCCTTTTTTCCTACTTCTACTTTCATTTGCTTTTCAAAACAAAGAGGCAGGAACACAATTGGAACAGCTCATTTTGCCACCTGTGAACTGATCTGTAGCAGGGACCATTCTGTTTTCTTTTAAATAGGTCCTGTGTCAGTGTTGGGGCCTTACTACAGGTGCTGCAGAAAGCTGAGATGGATTCTCGCTGCAAGCAAGCCATCATGAGAGTAAGAACTGGATTTTCTTAGCCTTTACATTGGTGACTGTCAATCCTGACTAGCAAATCCAAAGATCTGCTCTCTGTTTCAGCATTCATTGGATCACAACAGAATAGTGGCACTACTACATGGTACTGAAATTTCTGTTAGTCAAAAGAGCGTGTGATCCCAGAGAGGGAAAATAGAAAAGGCCAGACATGTCCTCCAGTCACTTGGAGGTGTTAAAGCAGAGCAGTATTGAACCTTACTCAAACAGCTTGAATTACATCTTTATTCCTAAATTTCCAAAGTAGTCCGAGGGCTTTTGGCAGACTTTGCAGATGTTCCTATTGCACATGTTGATCTGAATGTTTCTCTTTCATGTGAAGTCACTCAAAATGTGCTCCTGTGACCAGCTGTCAGCTGCCCAGTTCCAGAAGCTCTTTGAAGAGCTAGACAAAGATGCCATTAAGCAAGTATGTATGTAATCATCATTTATAAAGCATCAGAAGTTGTCTGGCCTTGTGCAAAAATAAGTTAGAGTACTCTAGTATAAAATGTATAACCAAACTTTGCAACATGGGAACACAAGGTGTGATCACATTGATATTTAAGCTTTTTGTGAGCTGCTTTTGTAGCCACAGACAAAATTGCTCTGGGTGCTTTTACAATATTAGTTTGGGATTGCTAGGTGGTGGTAAATGTACAAAATACATCTTTGTTTATTCTGTCAGCATTTGAAAGTGAGTTGTTCAGGCAAAATAGTTCAGTCTTTTTCCCCTAGTCCCTGAATGAAGAAGAAAATGTGGATTCTCTGAGTGTTCAGATGAAGATGGGCAGAAAGCAGTTTTCTCCACTTGGAGAAAGAGAGAAAGAAAAAACTGAATTATATGAGGGTTAGGAAATGTTCTCTTCTATGTTTGCATGTATCTAAGACTTCTAAATTAAATGTTAGGAAATGGGGAAGGGATGTATACAAATAGTAGCTTGGGATTTAGTTTATCTGCTTGGGGTATTGTAGAGAGGTTGGATTATTCGTTGCCGTTACCTTGTGCTGTGCCATAATCAGAAATGGTCTCTTGCTGTTAATAGCCACAGCTGGAAAACATTTTCCTGATCAAATGTCAAAATTAGCCTGTGGCCCTGAAGATTTGCTTTGAAACTGTCTGGAGTTTTTAAAATCTGAGACAGGGTGTGTTTTAAAAATTATTGTATTATTTTTAAAATGCTTATGCTTTGTGGCTCAGCAAATCCTTTGTGTTCTTTTCAGCACCCCTCTAGTCCAGAGTACCAATCCCATTTTATGCAGAAAGTGCAGTTTGCCTTTGGCCATCCCTATTTTGGCTACCTGGGGAATGTGGTAGCCCTGGCAAACATTATTTCTATTTGTGTAAGTAAAGGTTTTTTTGTTGTGGGGCAGTGGTTTTCTTTCTTTTGTCATTGTTTTTTGGTTTTTCTCTGCTACAAATTTAATTTCCAGTTTTGTTCTTTAATTTTCTTTAAATAACTGCTCTTTCTAGCAGTTAGGTTTTTGGTATGCTTTAGTCATGCAAAGTGTTAAGAGGGAATACTTGCAGTTAAAAGTGTATTTTGAGCTTCTTGAAAAGGCCTATGCACAAGACTATTCTTGTACTTAAAAATCTGTTTAATGTAGCAGTAAAGCAGTAGATTCATAAAATATTTTTTTTTAAGGTGGTTTTGGTGATAGATGCAGATAAGCAGCCATCTGAAAGGGATGACTTCTTCCTAGGGGTAAGATCCAACAATATTCCATGCAGTTTTTGCTGTTCCCTGAGATGTCAGGAATTCTAATTGTTGTTTTTCTTTTGGGGGGTGAAGGCTATCAACTGCTTCTTCATCCTGTACTATCTGCTGGAAATGTTGCTGAAAATCTTAGCAATGGGCTTGAAAAGATACTTGTCTTACCCAAGCAATAGATTTGATGGACTTCTGACTGTAATTTTGCTGGTAAGTGCTTTGTTAGCTTACATATTCTTGGATTTGTTGGCTAGAGAGGTTAGGGAACTACAAGAGCTGATGGGACTGCTTTTTTTTAAACACTGATTTGCTGAGCTCAACATGAGCCAGTGTTGTGGGTTTCTGTGGCTGGAAAGTTTACATGGTGCTACATGGTTCTCTTAGGATCTGTGTTCTGAAGATAGGCTTATTTAAATCCATAGAAAAGGTGCTTTTCCTGGTAAGAAGACTTTTAAATTTTGTTTGGAAAAATTCAGCTCCTGAAATAATTGCATGAGACATTCTGATTTGTAGTTTAAAACCACTTTTCTCTTTAAATTTAAAAACAATTGCTGGACTATTATAACAATTATTTGGTCAAAGCCTGACACCCCTGTGACTGATGAGGTCAAAATGGTTAATGATATTCACTGTATATCCTTTTGTGAGTCACTGTTGGATGTTCTATGTACATTTGGTTTGTTTGGAGATTTTCTAGGCAAATATGACAATTCAGAGCTTTAAAGTGAGTCCAATTAGTGGCTTAAAGCTCTTGAAAATGTTTCTTGTCAAGAAGCTTACATAATTTCTGGAACTCAGATTTATAAAGTAAAGTTTGGACTTTTGTTTTGTTTTGTTTTTTCTTTCCTAACTGAAGATTCTGGAGATTGCAACTTTTGCTGTGTATGGATTTCCTCACCCTGGCTGGTGAGTAACCTCTGTGACCTGCTGCCCTTTGCTCAGTGGCTGGGGTGGGTCAGGGGAGCACACACATTGTCATGTGTACATGTCATGATGCTGTGATCATCAGCCCAGTCTTTAATTTACCAAATTCGGTAGAATTTTGCACCCTTGTAGTCACTAGAGGCCATGCAATATGGATAAGTGAAATATTTTTCCTTTTTTTCCTAGTGTTTTAGAGTTCTGTGTAGCTCTTCTGAGAAGGATGCATTTGTTTTAATTGTAATGTGATTTAAAATAATATCTTGGCAGGTCTGTGCTTACCAGGGGTGCAGGAGTGGGAATATGGTACCACATACACAACATAAAATATTTCAGTATCAGATTGTCCATAAATCCAGTTAGATGAACTCTCAAGCAGCTGATGAAAGCTCTTCAACCCTGTATGTAGATTGAAGGCTAAGGTTTTTTCATGCTATAAAATGTAATAAGAAAATTCCCATGGACTTAACACTATTTGTTGGTATTGTAATAGCAAGCAGTTATTTTTTGATTTTCTTAAGTTCAAACAGCTTTTGGATAACTATCCTTTTAACTATCCTTTAACTATTTCTTTTTTGTTGTAAAAAACATAAAAGTCGTTGCTTCATCTTAAAATTTGAAAACCGTCTCCACAAGAACAGAGGAAAGCAAAGGGATTCTGGAAGATTTCCTGGATCTTCATAAGCGATTCATAACACATTCTGCTACTTTGTGTCATCATGCAAGCTCACACTTAAGACACTGACACTCCCTGATTTTTCAGGAGATTTGTTATGTTGCCATCAAGTGTTGGTGATGGAGAGAGGAGGGGAGACTGACTCGGTGGTCAGAATCCGATTTTATTGTGGGATTCAAACACTTATATACTATTTCAGAGAGACTAGTAATGTGTACTACAATGATTGGGTTCAAATCACATACACAAACTTATGCATATGACAACATCTCTTGCTTGCAGAGTTTAATGGGGTTTTCTTTTTCTGGTAAACCCGCTTGATTTAATCTTCTTGCAATCCAGGTCTAATTTTCAAAGTTCCGTTTGCTTTTTCAAAAGCATCCTGGTATCAAATCTCTTATGTTAACCAGGTACAAAGTCCATCATCTGTCTTGTGTCCCCCAACATTCCAACAATCAAGAAGTTCTCTTATTTTACACTAGAATCTCTGAAAAGATTTAGACAAGTCAGACCTTATGGTTTTAGAAGGGTTTATATTTGAATACTACTTGTATTCCTATCACCTTGAAGTTGCCAGAAGAGTAATTGCTACTGACTGTTTATGGACTATTAACTAATTATGTTAATTATTGATGTTTCATTATATTTGTGTTTGATTCTGCCCTTTGATTCTTAAATGTAGGCAATTGCTTGCTCTATCATCTTGGAGCACCAGTAATTCTTGTTAGGTCTTTGTGTCAGTCTCTGCAAGCAGGTTACAATCCAGATGAGTCCCTCTGAGTCCTGATGTGTGCTGCTGTCACATCCACAGACCAAGCAACTGCCACCTTCAGGGCAGGACAGTGATGTTGCTGTTATCTAGACTATGCCTTCTATGCAGTGTTATCTTAAATAATTTCATTCATTATTGGGGTTGAATATATTGGAGGTACAAATAATGATAGTATCAGTGTTGCCAAGTCATTGGCAGCTTTAGATCCCCACCACCTGCCCTCCTTTCCAGCTAAGAAGCATTCAGCATGCTCATGTAAAAGCCAAAATCAGGGTTGGGTTGTGAAATGTATGCCCATCTCCCATGGAATGTTAAGGAAGAAGGTTGACAAGACAGTCCTTTAACCTAGTGCTGTTTTCAAAGCCTTTCTTCAGCCAGGCATGCCCTGAAGGATTAATGCCCATCTTTGTGAAAGTTCCTGAAGTATCTCCCTCTGGCAGTCCTTTTGATTCACTTTGTTTTCTGAAAGGACTCTCTTTGGTGCCTTCTCTCCAGCAAAAGGCACAAGCATGCACTTCAGAGAGCTCTCTGTACATATTTAAGAGCCCAGGCTAAAGGGATTCCTTCCTTCATCTGTTATTAGTTTACTGTAGCTGAGATTCTTGCTAAGTAAATCAATGTATTTTCCTGTAGCCCAGTGTTGTTCTGTCATGGGCTGTTCCTCTGATTTGTTCCTTTTTCTGCCCTTCCTAGGAGGCCTGAATTCATGGGCTTGTTGTCCCTGTGGGATATGGTGCGTCTGGTGAACATGTTAATTGTCTTCAGGTTCCTGCGGATTATCCCCAACATGAAGGTGATTGCTCTTCCCTCTACAACTTAGGTTTCTTTGTTGGTCAATAAATTTTGTTAGAGCCTTTCAGGCTCTAACACATGAGTGGAATAACTCAGCTCTAACTGTCCTGACTTTTGCACAGCCCCTCATAAAATCACTGACTCTTGCCTGCTCCCTCACCAGAGAAAACCAGCTCAAGTTCTCTTGATATGATTCTTTGTCCTTTTCGTAAAAATTTGATTTGGATTGGAAGAGTGATGAATGTCATAGGTACAAAATTCTGCTCTGTTTTAGTTCATGGCTTTGGTTGTTACTACCCTGCTGGATCTGGTGAAAAACTTAAGAGCCTTTGCAGGAATCCTTGTGGTAAGTCATGATGCAAGATTGTAATTTCCTTTGTTATAGTTTAATAAGGGTATGTCACCAACAAAGTTAACAAGGTTCTTGTACAGTCACCGTGAGCAGTGACATTTCACCTTTACCAGCCAGTTCTACTCCAGGGCATGTCTTGGAAAGCCACAATAAACTCTTGGTTTGTGACAGCCAGCACACAGTGGCAGTGCCTCCTTTAGGAGGAGTATCTTTAAAAGATTAATTAAAGCTTCCTTTGAGTATTTGCCTTAGCTTGGATAGGGTGGATTCAAATTAAAAATTAATCCATGCTAAAAGTCGACCAGTTTTCCTTACCCTGGTTTGCATATGTTAAAATAAATAGCAAAACAACTTGAAAATTGATTTTGGCTGAGAAAGTCTTAAGATGGCATGTTTGCACATGATTTTTTAAGAGCCTCTGCCATCCTGTTTTAGGTGTGTCTGTATAGAACATAGACTCAACAAGTGTGATTAAAGGGTGGATCACAATGTGTGATGTCCATTACATAAATTCTCCTAACTTTTCAGTTTCTGGCTTTGCAACCATGTCTTCCTGGTAGGGCAAAGAAGTGCCTGGGCAGGTTTGGTTTTGCTATTGTTCCTGGGTTTTTGTAGGGTACCTTAATTTGAATGGTTAAAGATAATGATTTGTTGTTCTGGTCTATATACCTAGCATGCAATTTAACCAGAATGTAGGGGGATAGAATATAAGAAAATAAAGATAGTATAGAACATAATCTTACTCTTAAGGAATTGCAGCTGGGCCAATTATCAAAGATTAGGAACAGGCCTGACTTTAACAGGCCACAGCTGTAACCAAGGAGAAGAATGCTATAAAAGAGTGGTGGGCTGGTTGAGAAGGGAGCTGGAGTCAGTTGGCTACCTTGTAAAGAAGAGAGAGTCAGTGCTCTGAGAGCTGCCCACAAGAAACACCAAGAAGGTATGAAACTTTTTGTGATAAAGAGACAGCAGTATGGAACCCCTAGCAATAAGATGACAACACTAGAATATCTATTTTTGTCATTAAAAATCTCTCCTTTTATCTGTGGAGGATAGGCCTAAATTGTCTTGTGTTGCACTTTGAAATAAAGATATTGGTTGGGGCAAATCTAAGATGGTAAAAACCTTGTTGTGCTGTACAACTCACACTTCTGAGACAAGTCTGCCATAGTGTTTGCCTCTTCCATTAATTTAATTTGCTTTTACTTGAGGCTACATGGAAGCTCTCACTGAGCTTCTACTGTAGTGAAATCTGACTCCCCTGCCAGCTGATGCAAAATATCTTTCCTAATGTTAGCCTGGAACACACATGCAGATAAAATAATGTAACTGATTTGCTAATTTCTCAGGCAGTGAGGGATTTAAATATATATTTTTTTCAAAGAATAATATTAATTTTATTGACAGGCTGGATGCCCCATCTTCTGGCAGGCTATGAAATGTCGGCTTCAGCTTACTCCAGTGGTGTTCAAAGTTTGTAGGCCAGGGCATCTCTCTTCTATTCCTTCCAGACTTCCCATTCTTGGGTTTGTTTTGTAGCAAAATACAAAAAAAAACCAACCAAACAAAAAAACCCCACACCAGGCTTTTTGTTTGAAGACTCAGCTTGCTTCAAGCTTTCCTGGGCTAAATGGCTGCTTCTCAGAGAAGCAAAGCAAAACTGTAGGTTATTTCTAGAACAATCTTTTTAGGGTAAAAATTGCGATATCACCTAGGCAACTGCTATAGACTGAAAGGTATCTCTTTAAAAAGAAGTTTGTATTTCTAACAATTAGAAGACAAGTTCCCAAATTCTTTGTGTTATCCAAAACCTGATTTTTAGACTAATTAGCATTTTTTAAGGAAGTTGTTGTTGAAATATAAAATAATGACATAGTTTTGTCTTTCAGGTAAGCTCACTAAAAGTTTATTTTCATTGGCTCCAGCAGAAAACTCAGATATTTAAGTTCTTTGTAAATACTGGTACTGAGCTTTGGTTTTAAGTTGCTATTCTGCGATGTTTATAGCTAAATATCAGCATTCTGAGACACAGAGAAGTAAAATAGATGATAAAATTATTTAATGCATTTTAATAACTGAAAATTAGGTAGAATATTAAAAAGTAAGAGTAAGCAGTTGAAAAGTATTTTCACTTTAAAAGCTTCAGGCACTGTTCTTGATGCAATTACCTCAGCTGTGGTACTAATATAAATTCTGTGTTAATTGCATTTTGCTTTCTTACTTTGTGACAGAAATATTCAAAGCTAATAGTTGGTTGTGTTCCTTCCAGGTGGTTTTCTATGCATTTGCTATAACTGGAGTAATGCTGTTTAAAGGTGCTGTTGTTCCCTTGGGAAATACCAGGTAAGATTCTAAACATCACTGCTCAGAAATAATCTGTTTTTCAAAAGCATCTGCATCTTTTTACCTCTGAGCTGTTTGTGGTTGGTTTTGTTTGGGTTTCTTTTGCTCTCATTCTTTGAACCACCCTACTTTTAATGTTAAATCACACAGCTTCATTATCTGTTATTCCTTCTGTTTCTTCTTGCTGCATTGACATTGCAGGAATGTTTATCTGTAGTTTTACCCTGCTTTATCTGAAATATGTTTTTTGAACTTATTCCCTTGTTTTCTGCCCGTTTGAGATAATCTAACTTTCTCCAAGGGGCTCAGAAGAATTCTAAAGTAGAGCTGTGTTCACATCGGCCTGTAATCTCTTGCAGTGCTGCCAACACCACACATGATAATGGCACTCTGCAGTGTGGGACCTATGAACAGCTGGAATATTGGCCCAACAACTTTGATGACTTTGCCGTGAGTGTGATCATGGATGAAATCCCTTGTTCTTCCACTCTCTGCTTGTCTTTCCTCCTCATTTTCTGAGGCTTAGATCTGTGGTACAGCCATTTAAACACTGTTCTACTCCTGTTTTTTAGGCAGCAGTGGTGACCCTCTGGGATGTGATGGTGGTGAACAACTGGCAAGTCTTTTTGGATGCATTTTCAAGATACTCAAGTCCGTAAGTAGCTGTAGTAATACTGAAGAAGTCCCATATAAATCCAGCTTATAATGTGCCTGAACAGGAAGTATACACATAGCACAGTTCCTACCATCTGCTCAGAGGGGTGCTGCTTATCTTTCTTTTGGACCAATTCTGATATATAGGAAATAAATCTAATGCTTCTGTGTTTTCTGTGTGGATGAACAATTTTTTCTAGACTTAAAACTTTGGACATACCTTTCATTTGTATTTACTGACTTCATGGGGAATGTTTGAATGAACTGGATAGTGCCTGGGTTGAGCTGTTCCAGTGACCCTTGGCTGTTTAACTCAGTAGAGTGAGTTTGTTTAGCTAACCTAACGAAAAGCAAACATTTTTTATTTTTAATTTTTTGATTCAGGCCCCCTTTCCCATTAAGAAAGTTAGTAGTATTATATTTCAAGGAAAAAAAAAATGTGATTTTATGATGCTCTGCTCAGGCTGAGCTTATTTACTGCCTCCTTTATGTATTGTCTGTTCATCTGATCCACAGGTGGGCAAAGATCTATTTTGTAGCCTGGTGGTTGATCTCCTCTGTCATCTGGGTTAATCTCTTTGTAGCTTTACTTCTGGAGGTAAGGAAGTGTGTTTATTTGGTGTGAGATCATGAAAGTGGGTTCTAATTTGTGCAGGAAATGAAAAGAACCCAAACAACTTTGTTGGGTTTGTGTGTGTGCTTATTTTGCCATTCTTGCTGCCCTATGCCCAAGGAGCTGAGGAATTGTTTTCTTTCTCCTAGACAATTGTATGTTTAATTTGCAGTTTTGTCACAAAACTTGTTGTGTCTCATTGGGTATGTACAATTTCATTGTAACACTCTCCTTATTATAAAGATGAGAATTATTTAAAGTATTATAAAATTGCTTGTTTCTCATACATTACCATTTAAATTCAGCATTATTTATTCAAGCTGTAGGCTTTTTTGCATTTTAATTTGTCAGCAAATGAAGTGAGCAATTTAAATTCAAAATTTTTATTTTATTTGGTTCTCCTGTGTTTCTTCACACCCCAGTTTGAATTACTACAATTGTTCAGTGCTACTCTGGAGAAGTGGAACTGAGTACTTATTTTCAAGAGATCATAATCTAGAGTTTTTCAGAGAAACTGTGGGAGTGCAGTTGCCTGAGCAATGCCATGAAGAACTTGTGGTTCTGCTAGTTACTCATGGCATGCTTTCCTGCAAATCCAAATTTCTGATGGAGAAGAGAATGCTAATCATAACCATCTCCTCCAGGTTCACCATTGTAGACTTCTCTTATAGGTAGTGGAAGGAACTGAGAGCCTGTAGAGGGCACTTCATCCCATCTCAAACCCTATGAAAGTTTCTGTTGGAGATGTTCTTGACCTTGCTGAGTGTACTGAGAATTAAAATTTACTACAGTATGAAGAAGGGCAAACTTTCAGTCTAGGACATCTTATACCTACTTGTTTCTGCAGGGCTGTGGCCAAATGTTGCTGTCAGAGCCAAGATGTAGCATTCCATTGCAGGAGAGCAGGATGTCACTATTTTTGTGGTGGTTTTTTTTTTTTGTTTGTTCGTTTTGTTTTGTTGTTTGGGTTTTTTTTTTTCCTGAGCTGTATGTATACTCCCTAGGTATCCATCTGTCAGAGTTACCCATCTGTTACCTATTCAAAATGGGTAAGGGAACATGGCAAAACTTGGACAAGCAGTATGTTTATATCTTGTTGGGTTTTTAAAGAGGAAAAAATTAGTATCAGGTGAAGTCTTGTGGGTAGTTCACACGGTTGTCTTGGGGAGGCAGTCCTTGCTAGGAACTGAAGGCAGCAGGGCTGTCTTCTGCTCTGCTCTTCTTTCAGTTTGTGATGAGAAAGTTATTTCATGGCTGGACAAAGGCCTGAGTAAAGTAGTGACCTGCAGCAAGTAAATAAGCTGATGCCTAACTAAATCAGTGTTCACTGTGTAAAATCAACCCTCACCTGCCTCCCAAATCTTATCTGCAAACACAGTGACCAGATATAACCTCTTTTCTGGTGCCATCAGAAGAAGCCTTTATATCTTTTGCTGCTCCTTTTCCATTTCAGAACTTCATTCACAAGTGGGACCGTCGCTGCCAGCGAGAGTCTCTTTCAGATATTGAATACCAGAGGACAGTTGAACTCATGTTCAGGTGAGTTGGGCTGGACTTGATAATCAATGTAGTTTTTTTCTTTCTTTGTCTGTTTTAAGGAATGTGTGCTGGCTGCAAGATGTCTTCTCTTTCCTCCCTCTGAAGCAAACTGTTTAATTTGTTAGTTTGGAGAAATCCAGCAAGAGCTTTAGTTAGGCCTGCTTTAAGCTGACTTGGTAGCCTAACCTTTATATGCTTTGTGCTCATGGTAGGATGGGAGAAGAGGTGTGTGGGGTGAGGGGAACAACTGCAGAGGGAGGAAAAAACAAGGGAAAGAAGAAAAGGGAAGATTAGGGAAGTGATGCATGTTTTTGGCTTATTATGAAATTGTGGGTGGTGAGTTAATACTTGATGATCATGCATTAGTGGAACTTGTGGTGCATGTTGGATACTCAATAGTAGCATTGGGAGCGTGTTCTCACTTGGGAGTTTCTTTCAGGAAAACAAATCTACTGACCTTCAGTTGTA
Source organism: Haemorhous mexicanus (assembly GCF_027477595.1). Lineage (NCBI taxonomy): Eukaryota > Metazoa > Chordata > Aves > Passeriformes > Fringillidae > Haemorhous > Haemorhous mexicanus. The sequence continues at coordinate 9,489,461 of NC_082346.1, forward strand.
TTGTACTGTGTGCAGGAAATTGCTTCCCTGCTTCTTATGGGAAAACAGCTGCTGGTTTCCATGACACGTTTGTAGAGGATGGATCACTTGCGACTAGATGCATCTTTAGGGAGCATCAGCTTATTGTAATTTTAATTCCTTGTTTCATTCCTGAAACAAGTGCACATTACATCTCAGTATAAGCATTGCAAAAACAAATGCTGGGAAGCTCCCTTTGCTGCCCCTAACAACTCATGCTTTTTCTTTGTAGAGATGTTTTGGAAGAACCTACAGAGGAGGAGTTGATGGAAAAACTGCACCAGCACCCACACCTGCACTTATGTAGGTGACTGGTGGGAAGGACTGATTTATTTAGACCTCTGTTTTCTTGAGGTTGTCAGCTGGAAGAAACTGAATGGATTTTCTGTGAGATGCTGTTAGGAGAGGGGCTTGTAGGACACTTTGTGAGATTTTGCTTGGGAATTCTCAGCTGAAAGGTTTTTTATTTTGGGTTCATACCTTTTTTTGAAAAATATTTGAATCCGGCTAACTTGATTTTAAGTTGCAATTTCAGAAGGAGTATTGCAGCTGTTATTTTTATAGGGTGTTGATATCAGAAGGTTTTATTTACTTTTTTTAATAGGGAAAGTCTGTTTAAAATGACAGTGCACTTTAAAACGTGAACTTTATAACCACTAAGCCTGCTACTTTTTTTAGCACAAGAAAACGGAGCTGCCTTTTTTGGCAGGCAAGTGTGGCAAGGGCTGCACCCTGCAATTCATGAACAGATTAGGCAGGACCAGAACAAAATCTTTAATCTTCTTCTAGTGAGAGCTGAAACACTATTTTTATTTTAATGTGACACCAGCATATCTTACCAAATTTTTGGGAGTTAATCACATCGGAGCACAAACAATTCCAGCTTAGTAACAGGGACTGCCTGCTTTGCACATCCTCTGTTTTTCTTTGCTTTCCATGGGGGGCTCATGCTCCTTGTGCCATTCAGGTCACTGAGAGCAGTTAGAACCTGGACTGGAGCAGCTGCACTTGTGGTTTTGAATGTGGTAAAACTAAGCTCTTTCAGAGTCAGTATTCTCATGTTGCTCTTTACTGAACCTCTTCCTTTTACTTTCTTCCAAGTCCTGATCCACACTGTGTTGTAATTTGTGAAAAAGCTAAGGGGAATCAGCTTTGGCTGGAGTGTTGTACCACGATCACTGGAGTCACCGACTCAAAGGGGGAAGGGGAAAATAAATGGTAGAATGGGATAATCAAAGTGCTTAACTGTTGAAATTTTAATTCGAGCCTGTGGGAGTTGAAGGTGCCCAACCAGTATTGCAGGATCACATTCCTTTGTGGCTTAATAACCGCGTGCTGTGTACCACTAAGTTTTACCAGGGTAAAACTTTTTGGGTAAATAAGTTTCTCAACAAATCCAAAGTGGAGGATTCACAGTAAGCTGTGTCCACATGCTTTTTGTTATCCCTTAGTGTTCCTCTAAAAAGGGGTTTTTGCTTGAATCTCTTGCCACATAACTAGTAAACTGCTATGAAGAATAGAATCTACCACAAATACTGTTTTTATATGTAAAAATGAAACTGCCCTTTGGGGCACTGCCTTCTCCTTGAGACACTTGTCATCAAAACAGACATTACTGTGGTCATCTCTGTACTGACAAAGGCTTGGGGGAGGTAATTGGCTACTATTTATAAGTCCCTTAGTTCTTTTTTTATTTAAAAAATGTTTTTCAGAAGTGCCAAGCAGCCATCGTCTGTACTTTTCCTCGTGTTTTTTCATCATTTGCCATTTCTCTTTGTCCTGCATGAAAGAGAGCAAAATATCCAGGATGATGGTGCTGATGGGTTTTTTTGAGGTCAAAGCCATATTTTTGCCTTGTTGTCTCACTGCTCAGAAATTACTTAACGATCCTTGTCTGTTTCTTTACCTTTCTGCTTGTATTTTCTTTGTGCTGTGGAGCAAAATATGTTGTAGCTTTCATATGTGTAGGATAAATGTGAGCTGAGTTCTGAGCTACTCCTGCAGTTTTTTTTAGCTGCTGTAATCCTGCCTCTTAAGCTGTGCCCTTGTCTGCATGTGGTCTCTGTTCCAGATTAAGCCACCCAGTAACTCACTTGCACTGGTTTCAGTGGCATCACCATGCTTATTTTCAGTCATGCACTTAAAACACTCTTCATGGCAAGCTGATAAAGGCATCAGCACATGGTTTTACTGGTTTTGAGTTTATTCTGTTCAGTATGGCTTCATGTCAGGATGGTTTCTGTTCCTTCTAGCGTGATGTATAATCACTGCCACCAATGTATTGGGACTTATTACACAGTGGTTAAACACTTATTTTACCTTTCTACTGAAAAAAAAGAATTATTTTTGTTGTCTACTTTTCTGAATACTTGAAGTAGCTTTGCCTTGCCAAAAAGGAAGTGTCCGGTTCTTATCAGCTTACAAGTTTGATTATTTTTTCTGGCCTCTTGAGGTTCTTCAGGTTTTGTGGTTGATTTTATTTTATTTTCTATTACATTACAACATTACACTACAATCTACCAAAGCAACACAAATTGGTGTGGGATTACCATAAACATCACAACTGTTTCCATTATGCCATCTTTACGTCTGGACAAATGTGGAGAAGGTGTTCTGAAGGGAATAGTTTGTCTTGTTCTTGTTTCACACTTATGTAATTGACCGAAGGTGTAACTAGAATTTAATGCAAAATTGTGCTACCTAATGTCACTTGAATTGGAAGATGTAAATGACCACAAATCTTTTGCAATAATTGTATAAATCATGTAAATGAATGTACATCATTAGGTAAACTTTGAGGTTTGCATTATTAAAAAAAGGTTTTCCTTCTTGAACCATGAAAATAATTGGGGTGTTGAAATGATTCCTGTGGTTTGTTTTTGCCTTTTCCTTGCTACTGATTTCTGCAGTGCCAGACATTTATGTTCCCATTGTTTTTGCCAGTTAAAGGCTGGGCCCATGGAGGAGGTTACGTGCAAGTGAGATGTAAGTGCTGGGTTTCAAAATGCAGAACTAAAGGACACTGCTTTGTTATTTTCCAATTCTGGAGGTACATAGCATTGTCTGTAGGTACTTGGCACAGCCAGTTTTAAGGTGAAACCTCATTGGAACTGAGCATTGATGGTTTTGAGCAGGTTGATTTTGATTTGCATTTCCATCTCTACAAACCAGGTATTCCTTCATCTCTCTTTTCCCCAAGAGACCGGTGGAAAAGCATTCTCAGAGCATTTCAGCTGGGGCAGATTGTGCACATAATTTAGCAGAGTCTGTGGTATTCTTTGGTAGCATGTTGTGGTTTAGTAGATGGTGGGGCTTTATTAAGGGCAGAACAAAATCAGTTCTGGAACAGATGTCTCTGGCAGTGGTTGTTGCAGATGCTTGGGTGGAGCATGTGAAAGCCAGAGCAAAGAGAAGATCACCTTGTGTTATTAAATCAGGATCAGATATTTCTAGCTTCTGAAGGAAGACCTTAATCACCTAATTAAGGCTAATTTGAGATTCCTCATTCATTTTTTTCCTTCCTGATTTGCCATGAATTTTTATTGCTTAAAGATTTAGGAGTGGAGGGAGAGGAAGGATTCAGCCGAAGTGGTTTTGATTCTTTTGGTAAAAATACAGAAATACAGTGATGAACCTCACAGGCACACTCAGCTATGAACTTGACACATTTTGGGGAATATTGGTTTGCATCCCTTCAACACTTCTTAAAGTGCAGAAAAAAAATTTTAAAAGGACATATAAAGCTAAAAGAAAAAAAAGAGGGCGTATAGGAAAATGGTGCAGGGTATAGATTAGATTACCTTTACCTCACGTTTCAGAGCTATATCTCACCTTGCTAGATGGTTTATCTTTTCACCTGCCTGTATAACAGGAGTAATACAGGGTGTTACCCCAGCTTTTGTAGTTTAACATTGTGCTTTCATCAGATCCAGTCATTCCAGTGCTCTGTCTTGAGGTTTTATTGAAAACAAAATAAAAATAGCTCTTTGCCTGTGTTGTCCATGTAGGTGTTAATGATTTTTTTCTTCCACTAGATTTTTGTCTAATTAAAAATGTATATAACTCTTGGGAGCTTTCCAGAAATCAGCTGGTTCTGAATTCCAGGTAGGAATAATTTGGGGTTCAAGGGTAGAGGGGTAAAATTGGCTTTGTAGTCCATCTCTAAGGAATACGCTCTATTTGATGCTGTTTCAAAATGACCTTGATAAACTGGGGGAAATCACCAAAATTAGTGAAGTAAAAAAATTTGAGATAAATATGCACTGTTACAATTTACCAATACAAGGCAGGAAAAAAGTAGTATTAGGAGAGAAATATTATGGGGCTGGTAGTGTACTGCAAATTGAATGAGCTAACAACATCTGAAAGAGATCAAAAGATAATTGCTTTGCTGTAACTTGTAATAGTACTTCCCTATGTATCTCTCTCTGTCCATTTTGGGCCCTGCATTTTAAAATAAATAGTTGGGGAAAGGTGTTCATTACAGGACAATAACAGAAGTCTTAAGACATATGAAAGGTGTGAGTTTAGAAGAACTTCAGAGAGAGCAATTTGTTCAGATCACCAAGAGACAGACAAATACTTTTAAAACCAATACTCAGATATTTAAATGGGTGAGAGGAGTGAAGTGCTGATGCTGTGTAATTGCTGTGTGCTAGTTGTAGGAGAAGCTGTAGTTTGGATTTGAGGCTGCTCCCTAGCTCCAAGCGCTGTGTCTGGGAGGGAGCAGACTCCTCTTTGCTGGAGAGCTGTTTCAGGAGCGATTTGACAGTCACCTGCTACAGCTTTCTCTGGATATTTCTGAACCTGCCCCTGTGTGGTGGTGGCTCAGCTGCTCCCGAGATCCTGTCCTGCCCACGTCTCTGTGCTTCCACCGGGAACAATTCCCGTGGCTGTAACAAACCTAGCTTTTGTTGTTACAGTGTGTTCTGCTGGGTCTAATGGCTTACAAATGTTTACAGTGTGCAAGTGTTGTACAGGTAGGGATAGCAAAAACGAAATTATACTCCTCCAGCTTCCCATTATACCCAGGAAGATGAGCTTGAGTTGTGTGTGCTGTGTTGCTGATACTTGACCTTGCACTAGCTCCCTGTAGTTCTCCATGCAATTCGCTCTGCTGGGTTCCCTTTAATCTCATTTCTAAAACCTTTAGCTTTTTTGGCAAGAAGGCGGCATGTGTTGTCCTTCTCCCAGTTTGTGTTAGCTCACTGACAAGCCAAGTAGGTCGGATAACTTGATTTTTTTCCCTTGATGAAGGCACTTAGTTTGGGCACTCTGCTCTGCCTGCTACCAGATGTCACAAAATGCATGACATTCATACTTGTCACACTTCAGCTCTTCTTTCAAACTTGATTTGATGAATGAATTCAAAAGGTAATAACAGGGGACTGATGCAGCATAAATCCTAGGAACAACTAGAAAATCTTACAAAAAGGAAAGATGTAGTAATTAAGCTTAATATTACAGAACCTTACCTTACCAAAGGTAATGATGATTAAAAATTAATTTTGTTAATTTAAATAGGTCTGATGTTTCCCTGGATCCAAGGCAGACTAGAATCCGAGGCCTCTCTTGATTTCTTTTCTGCACCCTCCAGACATGCACTCTCTTTTTTAAAAGATGGAATAGATCATGAAGTATCTAAGTGATGAAGTTAAGGTCACAGGAAATCTATTGCTAATTCAGGAATAAACACCAGATCATCAGACTTCCTTAAAGTTCATATTTCATTATGAACTCAAAACATCTTCTATATTTGTAGAGCTACAATTTTCCCAGCATAAAGTGAAAGAAGATGGTCAGGGGAAAAAAAAAAACCCTCAAGGCTGAGCTGGCATTTTTCAAATACTAAGTACATGGGAATATGTCCAGCAAGCCACTGGAAGAGCCACCTATCATTATGTCACCCAAAGAATGAGAGAACAATGTGTATAAAATGGAATCACAAGGCATAATAAATGCTTTTCAAAAGTGTCTTAGTTAACTAAAATTTTTGCAATCCTTGAGGAAAAACTGTATGTGCATTTACCTCCATCAGCTCTGAACTTGTTTGCCAAAGGAAGCAAAAGGATATTTTTGTCATGAGCAATGTATGTTACCCACTATAAGAGAGAACCTAAATGCTGCCTTTGATAGGGAATTCCAGCCATGGATGTAGTTTATTTGCATTATTTTCTTGTCTAGTCCTATACTTAAATTTTTCCACAGTAGTTGTATAAAAGAATGGTTCACTGATGCTGAATTTCTTAACTGTGGGCCAGAGGCAATTGTAGCTTGTCCTTTAATGCTAGAAATTCCTTGTAACAGTCTCAGTCATATTTTTCCCATTAACCAGTGGAGCGGGTGTTGTCTTTGTTCTGTGCAGAGACTTTCATGGACCCCATCGCTGCAGTGAGTGTCTCCCAAGCACTCTTCTGAAAACATCCTGTTCTGATAGGAAAATTATTACTATCCTTATTTTGGAGATGATCAGCTGAGATATTTGGTGATCTGCCCACAGCTGAGCTTGAAATCAGTGGGAGAGTTAAGAATAAAACAACCTGCAGTCCCTGCTCACTGCCTTTGTTAGCACACAATGCTGCCTTCTTTTTATTTTTTTTTTTTTCACCAGCTGTAAGCTTCAGTTGCATGTTTAGGAGATGATGTTAACTTTTCCACATCAACTGGTTTATAGTTTTGTTGCTGCCTATTCTTGTATAGAACTTTTTTACTTTGTTTAAAAGTTGAAAAAAAATCCTGGAACCTCTAAACTTCTAAATCTACTTATTTCCTATCTTATCCAAAGAGGAGGGAGGACTATAGCTGGTTTGCCATCTTATTTATAAATATTTAGTAGGGATGAGCTGCAGCTAGCACATGTGCTGGAAGTTTGTTCAGTGTAAATAAACTCATAGATTCTAGCAATTAAGTCACTACTTCAGCTGTATAAATTAGAGGAAAAATACATCCTAAGCAACAGTTCCAGCGTTCTGTCTGACCTGAAACACACTTCAAAAATGCTTGTAGCCTCATCTTCCTTTGTACTTCTTGTATTTTGTTCTTGGAGGTGAGTAAACAGTCTTTTTCAGAGCTGGTGGGTGCTTGCAACATCATACTGAATTTGGAAAACTGCCCAGGAGGCCAATTGCCCTGCACAGTCTCACTGGCAAAGGATCATCAGCATTTAAGAGGGTGGAGATTCATGTCAAAATAGAAAATTGAGTGCATCTTTTAGACCAAGTTCTGCTGTGTAGCAGGTGTTTGTGTCTGTGTAAGGTGAAATACTACCTCTAATACAACCACAGGTTGCTGGGCTGGATGCCGAAATTACAATTTAATTGTAAAGACTGTTACACAGCCTGTCACATTAGGTAAGACCAGAAGGGATTTTGATTTTTATGCTAAAAATTAGGTTATTGTGTAGGTTTCTGGCTAAAAGCAGACTGTATTTCTCTCCTGGGAAAGAACTGCTGTTTTGTGTCTGCTGCAAAGCTGTAACTGTACAGTATTGAGCTGGGTGGTGGTGGTGCTGTAACAATGGCCTTGTACAAGGAGCATCCTTCTAGAGTGAGCTGGAAGCCAGTCTGGCCCGTAGTGTATTATTAGGTCTCCTTGCCTTTAGGAGTGAAATGGTTCCTAACGTGATGTGCTGACCTGCTGACAGTGTTGGGGTTTTTTTTGTGGTTTTTTGTTTTGGTTTTTTTTTTTTTTTTTTTTTTGGTAGATAAGTACTGCTCTTAGAAAGTAAAACTTGAGTCTTTAATGTGTCTTCCCATACCTATTTAATACCAGTGAGAGTAATCTTGTATTTCACCAAAACTGCAAGTGTTCAGTTCCCGGCATCCTGGATAATTGGTGGTGTCTCTGAAAAGACTTGGACAATTGCAGTAGGAAAATGCCTCCAAAGAAGTTCCCTGTAAAATGAAAGGTGAAGGTGTTAAGCCCAGATAATAACACTTAGATCAAAGTAGCCAGCAGAAGGGGCCAGAGAGGAACAGGTTGTCCTTTAAGCTTCACTGCCTTGTGTGAGATGTCACCCCTCTCTTTCTGTTATCAGATTTCATGAAGGAAGCAAAGCTATTCTTTCCTGATGTAATTCAATCAGAGCCCTCAGCTAGATGATCATCAGGAAAAGCACCTGCCTTCCTTGCTTTAGATTTGGTGATAGACCCCAGTTTTTGATAGGAATTGGTTAATCCATAATCCAAGCATGTGCCCACAGCAACACCTGCCATGCAGGTGAGCTTTTAATCTTATTAATATACAAAATAATATAGATTTTTGTATTAACCTCACATACATACACACCCCATAGTAAATATCACAAGTAGGAAAATTTAATAAAATGAGATCATAAATGTCTAATGGGCTTTTTGTTGGGCAATAAAGTTGCCCACATGTTGTAATTGAGGTCTGAAGTTAACTTGCTTGCTGAGGCCTCTCTAGGGTAGATTACACAGACTAAGAGAGCATATGAAAAAATGTTTTTCATGCTCTGCTTTTCTTCCTGTTTTGTTCACTAGCCTTTCCTCCTTAGCTGTGTCTTGGGTTGGTGCTTACTGTAATATCTACTGCCATCAAACTCAGCACTTTAAAATTGGGCACATGTTTGAAACATCTGCTTATTTGAGACCATCCACAGTGACTATTAACTTTTGCCTCTGACGTTTTCCAAAGCCCTTGGTTCTCTTCTCATCTCCTGAGAGATCCTGACGCAGTCCTCTGGAGATCTGTAAAGGAGGATCCTCTACTTCCTGATTGTGTAGACATTGAAAAGTGAGGTATGAGGAAAGTTTGCGTTCAGGCTTAAATATTCTGAGGCTCACATGTGTGGGGAGCCTGGGGAGCATCCCCTAAGTCAGAGAGATGCAAGAAACTCCCCTCAAAGCTGTTCGACCCCATTGGTTCCTTTCCCCGTTCCTATGTCTGTTCCTATGTCCCTGAGCCATCCCTCCCTGTTCCCTGATTGGATCTCATCTTGGCGCGGCCCTGAGACCAGGTTCACCCCCTGGCCCCTGGAGAGAGAAACCTGGACCCTCCATGTGTGCGTGCCTCTGACCTGAACATCTTCCCAGGCAGCTGAATAAAACAGCTGTGGATACCATGCAAAGGCCCTTTTTGCTTCTCTACCCTGGACTTTACCAGCTGCTGCTCAGGCTGCAACACACTTGCATTGTATAGGTGGACCTTGTGAAATGTAGGTCTGAGGCACCTTACATGCAGTTCCGCACTGAATTTTCATGTGTGTTGTTTCTAATCTGCACAGAGAGGTGCTACCTGGCTTTTCACCAGGCACTCATGACCAGTTGTTTGGGGGAGGGCTACATCTGGCTCATTAAATGAGGAAAAGCTGAATTAAATCCCAGTCCCACAGATAAGATGGTGTCACTGTCATATCATCTGAAAAATCCCTTTGCCAGGATTTCTTCTCCTGGGAAGCTGAGAAGCCTCAGAGAAGAATGAAAACAGTATTATCTCATTGCTTCTTCTGTGTTTTGCTGCTTTGGAATGTGGTTGGAGATTGTTTATCCAACAGGTGGGCGTTTGATTGGCTTCATGTGAATTGTTTTGACTTAATGACCAATCACAGCCAGCTGTGTTGGGACTCTAAGCAGTTGTGAGCTTTCATTATCATTCTCTGTAACCTTCTGTCTGTATCCTTTCTCTATTCTTTAGTGCAGTTTTAGTACAGCATTCTTTTATATAATATAATGTCATAAAATAATAAATTAGCCTTCTAAGAACATGGATTCAGATTCTCAATTCCTCCTTTGTCCTGGAGACCCAGCAAATACCACAGGATGGAGGTTTGGATTGAAAGGTTTGTGACCCATCAGTGCATGTCTGGATCCCACTTGTGGTGGTGTTCAGGCTTAAGTAGAATATGTGCTACATATTGCCATTTGAGCTGGACTTACTAGTGGGGCTAAGGGAGCTCTCTGCCCAGCAAAGGCTGCTTTGCCATTTATGCTTCAGGTCATTTTATAGGGTTGCTGTTACAGTCCTTCTGACTGTACAATATCTTCTTGGCTGCTTAATTGTGATGTAAGGTATGAAGGATGTAAGGGATGAAGGTAGTGGTAGGTTAGACACAATGCTCTCAAAATAATTTTAGAAGAATTAAAAAAAAATGGATTATCTGACCTATCGCAGAAGGCATTGATTCTGCTCTGTAGGTTCCTTGGGGCAGAAATCCTCTTTCTGGAAATTGAGATAGATAAAGGAAAGGAACACTTTCCAGGGAAGAAACTGAGACAAAGTGACTTGGAGCACAAAAAATTCTCCTAGGACTGGGGACTGAACCCCATTTGCCACTGTTACCTCTAGTAGACCTTTCTCGTCAGTAAATTTGACCTAAAGTAGTAATTTTAGTCCTTCTCAAAATACATCTTAATTTGCTACTCTGATGTATTTTTCCCAGCAGTTCTCCATCTTTTTTGTACAGACTGGTTGGTGTTTCATCACAGTTACTGTCCTTTGTGATCTGTTGGCAGTGCTTAAGAAGGAAATTGTGCAGGACTCATCTGCAGAGCTTCCCAGTCACAGACCAGTGTTTCATGGGAGCAACAAACAGTGGAGGTCAGGAGTCTTCCTTTCAGGTACTGCAAGATTGCTTTGAGATGCCAACAACTAAAAGTATGAAAATCTCTAAAGAAGAGATAAAGATTATATTTATTTTATTTTAAAAATGTTTTTTCTGTCCTTTTCTTTTTTTGGACGTGAGAGGTTTTTTTACTCTTTAGCTGTAGTTTTAGCCGGCAGAGGGAGTTCAAGCCCCCATTTTACACTGACGGTGCAGGCTGGGCTGTGTGATCAGCCCTTCTGGATGTACTTAATGGAACATTCTCAGCATAGTTAAGTGCTGGGGCCTGAATCAAGGGGGTTGGAATACCATCTGGTTTTGTTTTTTAATGGGAAAACATAAAAAGGTATGTTTTGAGACCGTGAATTATCAGTAATATGCATCTGTTTGTACCAAGATGTTTGTATCTGTAACACTTCTGCATTGTGCTTGGAATATGAAATTGTAAGGGTAAGAAAGTGGCACTTCTTATAAAGTGCCAAATCCGGGGTATTTTTGTCTCATAGTTAAATACCATTAACTGATAATGAGCCTCAACACAATCTCTGATCTTTGAGAATCCCAGAGAGCAGCAGTGGACGGAATGTTTTGGAAATAACTTCTGTTTTTTAATGCAGTGATCAAATATTCTTGTAGATGCTTATGGGGAGGGGAGTTAGTTCTTCCTTCCTTTTGGTTTTTAGTGTATTATTCTACAACCTGTATGTTCTGGTGACAGGAACATCCTACTACATCTTGTGTGCCAAAACAAGAATGGTAATAAAATAGGTGAAAATAAACCAAGCGCTGCTGGGTTTATTCCTTCATTTAAACCTGTAATTGTGGTTCCTATGTGACAATAAACTCTCAACTGAGCATTCACCCCTGAGCAGTCGGGGTCTTTTATATCAGCTCAAGCTGAAAACTGAAAATGTAAACTACATTTTAAAGTAAGTCATTGTATACTCTGGGCTGACAAATGTTGAATTACACTAATTTGAGCAGATGCACATGTGGTTACCCTAGAATTCTGGACAGGTTCTTCAGAATTGAGCAGCTTGTTCCAGTGTGCAAATACATATTGACAAAAACTACTTGCCTAGTTTCTTAGATTTCCTTAAACTGGCACTATACAAATGTCTATTTTTACTGTAAGGAAAGCTGAAGTGTTCAAACTTTTGAGGACTTAATTATAGGTGGGGTGAACCTAAAGACCCACATGACAGCATTTCCCCTTTTTCACTTAAACGTGACAGGCTACCACTTGTGTTTATACAGCATTGCAAACTAAATTTAGATGTAGGTAGTAAGGACTAAAACAAATTGTGCTTTGTCAGGAGGGCAAAGAAAGGAACTGAGCAATGAAGGCAGCACGGGGAGTCAGCGTGTCTGGCATTGACACAGCACTGCGAAATCAATGCTTTGATGGCCTATAAAGCCTAATAACAGCTGTGTGAAAGGTCTGCTGTGCTTAGCTGGAATTATCTCTTGTGCACAGGAAAGCACATTGTAAACCAGTAAAAATTAACTGCCACAGCACAATGATGGTTTTGTGACTGGGAATTCAGATAAAGTTTTGCCGCTGTTGGCGGAATGATGAAAAGGACTGGGGCCATTTGCATACAGGTGAGGTGAGGTGGTGATGTCCTGTGATCCCCAGAGGCCAAGGCACCACAGGTATGCAAAGTGCTCCAGCTCTAAGTGCTGCCTTTAATTTAACCTGTTTTTTTTTTTTTTTTTCTTTTTTTTTTTAATCTGGTTGTAGATTAGGAGAAAAGGGTCTTGGGAAAGGAACAATCCCGGGAAACGTCATTGGGTGGCAGCAGAGTATTTACCACTTGCCATGGCATCCCAGCAAAATAAAGCCAGAAAGAACTGCAGTTCTGCATGTTTGTGATAGAGGTAACTGCAGATGACATCTCAGAATGGTATTTATGGTGAGACAGCCTTTTGTGTTTTAGACACATGATTTCTCTCCAGAAGTGTGTTTGCATGTGTCTATGTGTCTGTGTATATATGTAAAAATATATGTATTTATATATAAACATGCAAATGCATGTAAACCTAAAAGATATGTGTCTGCAGGTGAGGTTTGCTTTGTGATAGTGAGTGAGGAGCTTTATTGTGATGACTGCAGTTACCAGCTCCCAGATTAGATCCTATATCCCCAGCAGACCAAGCTTGTTCCCAAGAGATACATCTGTGAGCTGGTGTGAATAAAAGCATGTTAAAGTTCTTAATTAATTTTTCTACTAGAAAGAATCAAGTGGGTCTGTGAATGTTGCCAGAAGAAGTGATAGTTTTTATTAGTAATTTTTGGTTTTCTGTAGTAAAAATATTACAAACAGGACAGTACTTGTTATCCTCTTAGGAAGAAGCTAACCTCTCCCTATTTATTCTTCAGTGTGAGTATTTGCCTTTTTGGATAATGTCGATAGTGCTTGAAAGGCTTTGAAAATCTGTCCTATAGTTAGATCTAGGAGCTAAGAGTGTTTTGGGTATGTTCATTTTGGTGAAGAGAGAGAGCATTTGGTTTTCTTTGTTTTGAGTTTTCCTTTAACACCTCACCGTGTAGCTCACACAAAGGATTGTGTCATGGCCATAAGGGGAGCACAATCTGCAGCAGGCATACATACAAACATGGCTGTTTCCTTTATGGACTTACATCTTTGTTAGCTAGCTTTTTGAAAATTGTTTGTGAGTTGCTGCTATTATAAGTAAATCTCTTACTTTCCAGCTGTCCATTCTGCTGTCACCACAGTGGAAATGCCATCAGTCTCCTACTTTATGGGCAATGTCACTGCAAATGTGGAAACTCAGTGACTGGAAAGAATTTAGTGTCTTTCTTTTGCTACTTCTCCTGGGAATAAGAAAGTTATAACTGTCCCCATGGACTTCCTTCAGGCATCAGGGACAGGTTGGCTTTGGGAATTGTTTGTCCCTGAAATTGGGAGGGAGCTCTGTGGTTCACTGCTCCTACTGAGCACTGGATGTCAGGTACCAATCCTTACAGTCTGGCCTGAAGATCTTGCCTTAGTAATGCTGAGGTTTTTCTGAACTACACTGATTTCTGTTTGGTTCAATCCAAAGGCCTGCAGTCCACAGAAACAAGAACAAGCTCTGATCAAGCACTGCCCTGTTTTCAAGCTCTCACTGAGCTCAGGATTCAGTGCTTGCTTCTGTATCTCCAAAAGTTATGGTCTTGCATGAGTAAGAGGCAGCATTTTCTAGATCCCAGCTCCCTGGGAGCCCTAAACCTCTGTTTGCTGGTGGCATGTGGCCTCTTCAAGGAATAAAGGCTTTTGGCTCCTGCAGAGCTTAATAAAGCCTGTTTTTATATTGCATGTGAGTACTGTTGGGAACTCTCTGAAGAAAGGTATCTCTAAAATTATATTGCTATTGCAAGAGGTTCTCAACTGATGTCTCAACTTCTAGTGACTAAGATATCAGATGTCCCTTGTCTTGAAAAGCTTGGAAAACTAGGCAAGAATCAAAGTGAGAAAATAAACCTGTTCTGTCATAGGAAGGTTCCTTGTATTTGGACCAGATGTCATGAAATTATTTCCTTAGGTCATCTTGGTTCTATCTGCAGTGATTTAACAACAGTGAATTGACTTCATTCCTGAATTTTTCTCTTATTAGTTATACCCTTTTTAGTTGTTGCACCCACACAGCTCTGGTATTGTCTTTATTTGCCTATACATGGTTGAAATGTCCCCTTATGCAGTGTTCCATTATTTGCTTCCATGCTTTGTGTACCTTTTGCAGAGCTTTAAGGTGGAAGACAGGAAGTTACAGGAATTGTGGTACTGCAGGTCAAATGTACAAACTGTTAGGCCACCCCACTTTGGCTCTAATGTCTAACCTAGGAACACAGTCATCAGTGTTAATGTGATGGTAGAAATAACATCTGAGCTTTTTATCGGTAGGGAATTGATTAAAAGCCACTTTGGGATTATGGTGGAGGAAAATGTTGGTGACTAATGAGAATGTCCAAAAGAAAATAAGAGAATTTTGCTACATGTACTGCAAATGAAAAAATGAGAACAAAGACACTGCTTGACAAAAGAGGCTGATACTGGAAAATCTTATTTTATTAGAGAAATCCATTTTACCTGTTCTAATACTGAAGTTTCACATTCTGTTCAAGGCTCTGTGCTGCTTCTGTCTCTTTGAGGCATCAGCTCTCTAAATCTCAGCTTATAACCCTTAGTTAATTAATAGTTCTTTGGAACATACTGCCTCTGGCTTTCATTTTCTTCACATTCAAGGATTTGCCAACCTGACTGCAGAAAAATCATGGTGCCTGTTGTCCTGTGCCTATTTTGCATGCTGACAATGGGAAAACTTGGTTTTTCCCACAAGTTTGCAATGACATCCTCATCTTCTGTAGAGGTTACTTCAAGAGGATAGCCACCATTTCCTTCCAGTTCAGCTTCCCCATGTGTAAGATACTTGATGGCTTGGGTAGTTCGCAGGCTGATAATTCCATGCGTACCTGTTTCAAAGGATGTATCTTAAGGCAAATCTCCAAGAGGCATAAAACCATCATGTTAACAAAATAACACAAGGATCTGTAGGTCAGCACTGACTGTAGAGCCCTTACAGCCTCAGTGACTGCAACCAAAAGCCACTCCTGTCAGTAATGCTGGCAGGAACTTCAGGAGGTGTCTTTGGATCTGCTGTGCATTTGGCAAAAGGGCATCCAAACCTCACATGTTTAAAAAGGTTGAATTTTGGGCTCAATGACTTGCCCATTTTAAAGAGAGTTTGATTTATCTAGAAAGCTTCAGAATGTGCAATTAGGAAAGACCCTACATAAATTCTTGAGCAAACAAAGAGGAGAGAAGGTACCACCATTGTGAAGGAGGGCACCTCAAATCATCAAAATGTTCAGTGCATTTTTGGGACACTTTGTTACAAATTAGGGGTTTACCCTCTTTTCCAGAGTACCACAGACCTCTGGAATTTCATCTGGCCCTATATAAAAGGAAATCATTATGTATTGTTCATAAAATAGTGTTTCAATCCTTTTGTCTGTTTCCCTCCAGCAGAGGGCTGAAGGATTGATCACCTACTTAATTTAGCTTGAATTCACAGCTAAAATACTCAAACTATGCTGTTCCTGCCACAAACCAGAGTTTGTCACTCTGTGCTATCTGAATGCATGTTGGGGGCTGCAAACCATGCTGAGCCTGGAGGGCCATCCTCTCCAGAGCTGAGTAATGCAGCAAAATTGTTGGATGTCCCTTCTCAAAGAAGTGTGGCCTTTTGAAGCATTACTGTTTTACTGCAGAGCTGCCAAGTGGATGCCTTTCTGGAATGTGCAGTTTTGAGCTTTTTAGATCTTCCTGAGCTTTCTGGTCTGTGTGAGGGATGATGATTCAATAAGGTGGCTGTAATGGCCCATCTTGATGTGAAACTGAGGTCTCCACAGAAGCCTTGGCTGATTGCTCAGTACACATTCAGGAAAGTTCTCCCACTCTCCTTGTTGCCTGCCCTGCTGAGTTGGGTTAAAAACAGAACTTTTTTTTCTGACAACATAGCCAAAGGTGGAAACCTGAGCTCCATTTTGGCATGTCAGAATGGGTTAGTTCTTGCAATAACTCCATGCTTTCCCCCTAATGGAAAGACTGAGATTCTGAGTTCCCACTTCCTTAGGAGTGGTAGAAATTCAGCTGCTACTCTGCAGAATTTGTGGTTAAGTTGCCTTTGTGCTGTTCTGGAGAAGAGTGAATTATTTCTTCATTCTAACTCCACTTAAAGGTCGGAAAGATTTCTTCTGGTTTAAGTGGCCTTTGGTCAGGCCTGGCATGTGTTCTGTAAACAACAGGGACTGTCCCTGTGGCTTTTATTGACCCTAAAGCAAATTTTCAGCTGACACCAAGCTCAGGGTGATGACACACCTGAGGGATGGGGTGCTATCCAGAGGAACCTGAGTAAGCTCAGGAAGTGGGCCCGTGGGAATCTCATGAGGTTTAGCAAGACTAAGTACAATGCTGCACCTATGTGGGTCAGGTTAGCCCCTGGTACCCATCCAGGCTGGGGATGAACAGATCCAGAACAGCCCTGCAAGAAGGATTTGGGGGTGCTGGTGGGTGAGAAGCTGGACAGGAGCCAGGAATGTGTAATTGCAGCCCAGAACATAGGTGGCTTTCTGGGCTGCTTCGAAGGCACTGTGGGCAGTGGGAAGGGGAGGGAGGGGATTCTGCCCCTCCCCTCTGGTGAGACCCCACCTGCAGTGCTGCTTCCAGTTTTTGGGTCCCAGCAAAGGAAGGAGATGGAGCTATTGGAGTGAAAGGTAAAGCAGCACCTCTCCTGTGAGGAAAAGCTGAGAGAACTTGGATTGGCTAGTCTGGAAGAGAGAAGGCTTTGGGGTGATTAACTGTGCCCTCCAGTACCTGGACAGAGCCTGCAAGAAAGATGGAGAGAGACTTTTCCCAAGAGCTTGGAGTGACAGGACAAGGCGGAATGGATTCAAACTGAGAGTAGATTTAGATTAGATATTTTAAAAAAAGTTCTTTATTGTAGGGTGGTGAGGCCCTGGCACAGGCTGTCTAGAGAAGTTGTGGCTGCTCCATCCCTGGAATTGTTCAAGGCCAGGTTGGATGGGGCTCTGAGCAACCTGGGACGGTGAAAGGTGTCCCTGCTCAGAGCAGGGAGCTTGGAATGAGATGATTTTTAAGGTGCCTTCTAACCCAGATTATTCTAGGATTCTATGATAAACTCAGATTGGCGACATCCCTATAGCCTAAGCTCTTGGATTTTCCAAGAGCTTTGCCACTGAGAAAATGTAGTACATGGTTGCTATAAAATTATCAGTAAAAAAATATTTAGATGCTAAACATGTTCAGAATAAATTTTTAAATGTTTTTATGGGTGTTTTCCTGAGTATTTTGAAATATTTCTACATTCAATTATGGTCTTTCATAGGAAAATTTTTGCAATTTGAATATTCTTCTAATTGTATTCAGGTAGCTCAATGAAAAGGGTAACTGTGAACAGGTAAAATTTACTCCGAAGTACCCTGAAAAGATACATGAACGACACTCAAAAATTTCCACCTTGGTTTAATATTTCAGAGATACGTTGAATAAATGTAATTCCATTTCATGCTATAGAAATTGTTTAAAATACTTAGTTTTCAAAAGAACTGGTGATTTAGGTTCTACAACGTTTGGCATATTTGTTATGTGCTTTCCTTTTGCAAAGATGGAAAAATATGATTGATATCACTCTGGAGAGCATTTACCTAGGGCAAAGGCAGTCTCTTTCTATTCTCAATTTCTTATGGTAGTGCCTTAAGGCTGGTTAAGATCCAGCCTGTGGTGTGTGAGTACACAGAATTGTAACTAATCCCTGTCATAAAGAAACTTTAACCTAAAAGGCAGCATGAAGAGAGGGCAGAGAGAGAAGTAAAGATATAATAAAATAACATTAATTGCAATGTTTTGTTTTCCTGTTGAAATAAGGTATGTTCTGGGGGAAAATGTGAGGATTGGTGGAGGAAAGGAGCTGGCTGAACCTTCACAGGAGGTAAGGGATGTTGGAAGGAAGCTGAGGTAAAAGACTGAGACAGGAGGGGAGAAACATGGCTCTAAACTGGATGCACAGGTGTAGTATTGTCTACAAGGGTCCCAGGATGAGGGAAGAGACAAGAAAGTTGACTTTATGTATCAGAAGGCTTGATTTATTATTTTATGATAGATAATATATTAAAACGATACTAAAAGAACAGAAGAAGGGATTTCATCAGAAGGCTAAGCTAAGAATAGAAAAGGAATGAATAACAAAGGCTTGTCTCTGGCCGAGACAGTCTGCACAGGTGATCTGTGATTGGCCCTTAATTAAAAACAACTAGATGAGACCAATCACAGGTTCCCCCTGTTGCATTCCACAGCAGCAGATAAGAATTGCTTACAGTTTGTTCCTGAGGCTTCTCAGCTTCTCAGGAGGGAAAAATCCTAAGGATAGGATTTTTCATAAATCATGTTGGTGACACACAGGGATGAGTCAGAGCCTCTGGATGAGCCCCGACTTTGGAATTATTTCCTTCCTGTTGAGAAGCGTAGGGTGTTTTACACATATATTTCTGTGCACTCAAGAGCAGACATCTGCATGAGTGTCACTTGTGGTTTCTCAGGAAGAATACCTGTTTGAATATTTAGCAACATTCTTATCACTAGGTTTTGATGCAAAGGTTATAAAGCCTCTTCAGGTTTTCTCTGTTCCACGAAGCATAGCAACAACTCTGGATTCTGAGATCTCCAAATCCTTTTTAAAGCTGGATGCATTTTGTGTCTCTTTTCAGACACGAGCTATTTCCTGCACAAAGTTCACCACTCAGAAATTAATTTGAGATGTGTGAGGATTATTGTTTTCAGTATATCAAGTGTTATCATCTAACCCCAAAATTTTGATTAATCTCCTCCTCATTTGTTGATCAGGAAAAAGGACAGGAAAGTTGGGAGCTGCCTTGGTTTTTAAAACCCAAAGCACACAGAGGCCTGTTCTCTTTGCAGTAGCATCTCTGCTGAAGTGCTCAGAAAAAAACCGAGGGGTGAAACACTATATATCTTTTCTTCCTGCAGCTTGGAGATGGGTTTGGAAAAGGTTGGGTTTTTTTTTTTTTTTTTTCATTTAGCTAGGAAAGTTGATTGTATCTAATAATGCTACCTCTAATGTTTCATTGTAATCTTATTTTAAGGAAATGTTGGGGCATTAAGCATTTTTTCCCACAGCAATGAAACAATGTACCTTTCCCTGCCAAAGATCATATTCACTTATATCCTCTTCATTTCTGTAGCTGAAAGGTGAAGCTTGGAATTTTTCCCGTAGCCTGGCTGCCAATTTGCCATCATTGATCATTATCAGGAGCCATTTGGCTAAGGTGTCTCAGGTATAGCAAAGCATGTTCTTGCTGTGCATGATGTATTTATATATACCTCTATACTTAGGTCAGGTCTTGGGGTCCTGCTTGTACTGTTTTTGGAAGGCTTTTTCACTCCATACCTGCCTGTAGTTTGCTAAGAGGTAGCTCTTATGAAATAATTAAGTCCTAGTGCAGTTATTGGTTAGGGAGGTGGGTGTGGTGAAGCACGAAGAGTTTGCTAGCGCCCACACCATAAGCAGACCTAATTGAATCCCTTGGCACTCTGTGGAAGTTCAGCTGTTGAATTCAATGAGAGGAGGTGCCTGCCCAATGCTCTTCTGACTTAATATTCAGTTCTGTGCCCCCAAAATGTTGCCATGTCTGTTAAGAAAGTGAGGAGATTTTGTCATTCACATAGATTTGGTATAATCCTCGGTTAAGTAGGAATAAAAAAAAAAAAAGGGGAGAGAGATGAGGTTGGAAGAAAGAAAAGCCTGTCAGCAGCTATAACTTCAGTTGCAAATAAATCAGATTTTTGTCATGTGAAGGTAGCTGACAGTATTTATTGTTTTAGGGTTTACCAGTAAGTGACACTGCAAGAGCTCATCACGTCTTACACAAATGCTGTAAACGCTTTGCATGCTGATTTATTTCTAAACCCAGAATTTCATCCCAAGTGGGATTTACTTTTTTTTCTGTGACAGCTTAGCACTTAGACTCGGCATCATGCTTTTCATCAGTGCCTTGTTTTAGCAGTGTAGCTATTAAGCTGAGATACAGGAACAGAAGGAGTTTTAAAAATTCAATTGATCTTAGTAGTTTGTGATCCATCTAGTGATGCTTGTTGCATGTGTTTTGAGTTTTTAAATTCTGTTTTATTAGCGTTACATATAACATATGATAAATTGTGTTAAGATCATTTTTATTGAAAGTAAAATAAAAACTGGAAATTTTTCTCTTAGTCTAAGGTTTTATAACAGCTTGTTTATTCAAAGTATAAATTCAGAAACAGATTTGTCTTGTACTTTAATAATAGCCTCAGAATACTGCTAATAAATGCTGGAAAACATGTCAATGCTAAAACAAGCTTGAAGATATTTCAATTATTTTCACACTGATGGAATTTGGGCTAGAATGTATGTTCTAGATGGCTGATCAGTTAGTATTGGGTGCCAAACAGCTATTCTTAGTGTTTGTATTTGTCTGTGCTTCTTTAACATTTTCATAATCTATTAATCATTATTAACCCTTTATAAAGCATTTATAAACATACCCTGAATAAAAAAGTGTGACCGTTCAGGATTTTTTTCTCAAGTTTAATATTAAAGGCAAGTCCAAGGTCAAGATGAACAGGGAGGCTTTAGGGAGCTGGTGTAGTTTATATTTTGGCCAGTCAACTGAGGAACCACGTGGAACTAAAATTAGTAAAGTGTGGGCAGTGAAGAAAGTTCACACGGTGTAATATGCTGTGGGCAGTATTAATGTTGATTTACCCAATCTGTTAATGCCGTGGTCTGTCTAGACCTTTGGAACATTCCTCAGCTCCTTATTTAATGTAGGAGGAATCATTTCTGAAATTAGCATATAAATTGTCCAGAGTCAGCAGCCCTTTAAAGCAGTGTTCTACCCTTGTGTCATGGCACAGTAACTGTTCTGAAAAAAATAAGTTTCCCAGTCTGGCATGTTCTCATGAAGGCGCTCTTGACTTTACATTGCATGCTGAAGAAATGCACAAATCTGAAAAAGTTCATTAAGTTTAAAATGGGGAAATGGTTGGGATTTGGTTTGGGTAAGTTGCATTTATTTAGTCACGTTAATGGGGGAAGTGGATTATGATAAGGAAACACCTGGCAAGGTCTGTCCATGTAGGTTTACGTGTATGTAGTTCAAACTGGAGGCTATTCTGACTTTGACATCAATTTTTTCTTCCTTTCCTTGATCTTCCACATGACTTGTATACAAATCATGCTGTAGGGTGCACTCATTCCAGCGTTCACTCCAACTGGCGCTCACATGAGAGCAAGTCTACTCCTGGTGCCTGGCACTGGGATGCTGCCAAAATAAGGTGCCAGGAACTTGATGGAGGCAAAGCCTCCTCCCTGGCTCTTGTTCTTTTGTTGCATTTTCTGAAATCCTGTACTTACTCCCTTCCACTTTAGTTGCCAAGAGTGACATGCAGCACTGCCTTCTAGGTTATAATTTTCAAGGGAGGTTAATAAAACATGCATTCAGCCTGGAGAATCCCACAGGAGCTGGGAACTTGCTTTTTAGAAAGAGTAGGTGTAGCCAGAAATGAAAAATAAAATGTCAATATGATGTGGAAGGTTTATTTGGCATGAATCTGAGATGATCACACTGAGCAGTGAAGCCAATAAAATCTTTGTACTAGGAAATCATGTGTTCTGAACATGCCACACACTTTACAGAAGAACTATTCCAGGAATGTTGCTGGAGAGTTTTATGTGTTTATTTGGTACTTATTTTTTGTCTCCCTTGCTCCAAAAGCCAGGTGCTTTAATCACAATGAAATTCACTGCCCAGGTCATGCAGGGAAAAAAATGGAAAATAATGCAATTACAGCAAGTCCTAAAAATGATCTAAAATAACATTTTTATATGCAACTGAATAATAATTTTAAGTTGGAGTATTTCTTTACCTCCCCAGGGTTAAATAGTGAATTTCTTACTGAAAATGCCTTATTAAAAAGCTTTTTTCCGTTCCAGAAAAGTATGGCTTGTGGCCAGGAAAGCCTCCAGGATGCTGGATCTTAAATTTGTCATGGTCCCAGTGTCCATCCTGTATGTGGAATACAGGATGGACACTGTAAACTTCTTTCCCCCTCTCCTCTGATACATGTTTCTGAAGAAAACATGTATCAGAGGAGAGGGGGAGAGAAGTTTTTTTTCCTGAATGAATAGTGAAGAACTGTTCAAGAAGGTAAAAAAAGCCCAACAAGCAACAAAAATCAGCTCCCTCAAAACAATTTTGAAAAAAAATTATTTTAAAAAAGCAAAGCTCCTGTGGGTAAACACAGGAGTACTGATACATACTACGTGCAGCCAGCAGGGTTTATGTTCTGTGCTAGAACAGGGAGGCCTTGGCTGGTGTCTGTGGGCCCTGAGCTTGACAGAAACCAAAAATCACAGTACAAGGTGACAGGCAGAGGGTATGGCTTGAGGGGGAGCACGGGGGTCGTGGCCTGTGTGTGGATGTTCCAGCTGGGGTGGGATGGGCGCGCAGAGCCTTCCCTCCTGAGTGAGTGATAGCAGCTATTTTGTGGTGTGAACTTAGCAACACAGGCTTGCGTGTGTGTCACAGGTTTGAGGGTGTCTGACCCGAAGATAACTGTGCACAAAGGTGTCAGAATGTACCAGAAGAACCAGTGCAGGCTCATGGGGGTAGTGCTTTGGGACAGGCAGGGATTTGGGGAGATGCTCTGCAACATCTCAACGCACTTCTTTGCTGTAGCTCCTGGGAGCTGCCTCTGCCAAGCTTGGGGTGGTAGCTGTGCTTTTGACAGGTACCTCTAAGGGACTTGGGAGTATTTCAATAAATTTGTGCCCAAGCCAGCCCCAATTCTGTGACACAAAAACGTGGTGTTTGTTGGGCACAGTGTCACATTCTTATAGTCTGCATTTGTTTAAATGGTCCCCAGAGGAAAAAGGGGTTTGGGTTTTCTTATCTGTGCTCCTCTGATATTTTGTAGTTTGTGGTAAAGGATGTGTGCTTGTTTTTAGGTTTTCCCCTAAAAATATTTCTGCTTCAGTGGCACTTTAAATGTTTGAAGTTTCCCCCTCCCTTATTACTCAATTTAACTGGAATTATGGTGCCTATCAAAAAGTATTACTGCAAGGTGACCTGGAAAGAATAATTTCCTTTCATCTATACCAAACATTTGTAGATCATTAAAATGTCACAAATAAAAAGAATCTTAGTCACAAAGAAATGGTTTTATATGAGCACAGTCAAATATGAGATTTCATTATATACAAAAGGGCTATGTTTTGTATTCCTTGTTCACAGAGGAAACCTCCAACACATGTGGAATGCGTGGCAGGATGTAGGACCCTCTAAGGGCTGTATACAGATATGTGAAGGGAAAGAGGGGGGAGAGAGGTGGAAAAAAAAAAAAAACACCCAAAAAAAAAAGAGAAGGCACGGTGGTTCTGAGGAAACGAGCCCTTTCAGTAAGAAATGGAGCACGTGCTCTGGGTCTGTGGGAGGATTTGAGCAGGGATCTCACTCTGCATGTGCGTGCATTCCTTCGACTCAGACAGGTGTTAAAGGAAAATGGTGCCCAGGGGACGCAGCAACCTCCCGTGCTATCAGCAGCCCGAGCACATGACGGATCCGCAGGCAGCCAAGCACAACTGCTGAGGGCTTTGCCAAGAGGTTTGGATGCCAAATGCTGACAGAGTATCCTTGCCAGCTTGGCACCTTTAGGCCATGTGGCTGCTGCTGGCATGGAGTTGTCATTGTAATGTGCTGGGAAGAATGGAACCAGAAACTGTCTTAATAGTTCTGTGTGAATGAAGCTCTCTTATTTTTGTGAATATAAAATATTAATTACCTTACAAATGTGTTTGAGTGGCTGTACATGACTTTGGCACCTGGCCAGACTGGCAGGGGTGAAATCAGAGGATTGCCTCCTGGCAGCCAAATTTATTTATCCCCCTGTCCCTCCCCAGCATCACACTGGAAACAAGAGGGGAACTATTTGAAAACAGTTGACATCTGGGGGAAGGTGTTCATTGGTTCCTGGTATTTGGATCAGTCCCTGAGCTGGTGCCTGAAGAGCGGATTTAACCCGTGCTGTAGTCTTCTGGCACCTGTTGCAGTTTTTGGCAGTGGCACAGGACAGCTTTGATTGCACTGTGACTGAAGTAGTGAACATATGCCTAATGCCCATCCCAGAAAGAATGACTTAGTGCCCTTAATGCCTTTCCTATTGGTTTCTTTTCCACTTTCTCTTCTCTTATTCATCAAGCTGCTGTTAACAGTTATCATTACATGCAGGCAAGCACCCACCAGCATCTTCAAACAAATAAAGGATAAAGCAAGAGGCAAACAGGAGCAGGAAGAGTTCTGTCTTATCAGAATCCGACTGTTTTCTGCATTTGATTTTCAGTTGTTTGTCTGGCCCTGAATCTTCAGGAAGCATGGTAAATTAGGGACTCCAGGAAAAATTATACATATGCCAGTGTCTGAGATGTAATCAGAAGAAGAGTATTTGGTTTTCTAAACATGTTAATTGAAATAACCAAGTATGTGTCTTCAGGAGGAGAATTTAGAGGACCCATGAAAGGAAGTCTCTGCCTTCATGTCTCTGTACTGATTGTACATCTGTAAATGGCTGCCATCCAGCAAAGCTCTTAAGTGCATGCTTAGCTCCAGCACAGCTTGGCTACAGCAGTGTTGCTAGCTTTGGCATGTTTGGGACATTCACATGCCTGGTGAGAGGTACATGCTTGCGTGCCCTTCTGGATAACTAATTCTTCCTTGTGCCCTACAGGCCTGTGGCCAGGAGTGTGGGTCCGGTGTCCAGTTCCCATAGGAGATATTGAAGATGGCAAAGGGGTTGCACTTCATTTTCAGCTCCAGGGATTTTATCCTTCTCTTGGACATCACTGGAATACAGAGGTACAGAGTGCTGAAAAATGGCCTGAAGCCTACCAGCAACGTGTGTAACTTTACCTTGCCTGGTGCATGTGCAGGATTTAATGGTGTTTGTTTAAAGTGACTCCGTAAAAAGTTGTGGCAAAGACTGAGAGCACAGAGGAAAAAGGTCACACTCAGAAAGTAGACAGTTAATTAAAATCCAGGCTGCTGCATTGCAGCACCACATTGTGGGTGTTTGTACAGAGGGATAGCTCAAGAGGTGTGTGTGTTAAAATTTATCACTGTTTTTGGTGACTTGTGAGAAGTCAGTCTTGAGAGCTGGGGTGATTGATTAGGTTTGAAGAGAAAGTCCTTGTATACTTATGGTGGTTCTCAGAATTACAACATGGCTTGTTTATCTAGGGAGCCAACGGAAGACCTTGGGCTTCTTATCTTCCCACAGATAAACACTGGTAAAGGGTCTTGAGTTGTAATAAATGCAGATGATTTAATTAAATATAATCTAACTACTCACTGAGTACCTCTGAGTACATCTCATTAAGTACCTCTGTCAAAACACCTGATTTAGGGGAAAAAATATAAAGGGACAGGAAAAATTCCATCAGTAACAAG
Organism: Haemorhous mexicanus; assembly: GCF_027477595.1. NCBI lineage: Eukaryota > Metazoa > Chordata > Aves > Passeriformes > Fringillidae > Haemorhous > Haemorhous mexicanus. The sequence goes on from NC_082346.1 coordinate 9,515,122, forward strand.
CAAATGTAGCCATAAAGTGCAACTCATACAGTAAAGTCCAAGCAAGCAAACTCAGTGAAATATTCTTGTGTGTGCAGTTCATAGTCCACTCAGATATTTTCCAGACTATCATCTGCATCAGAAATTTGCTGGACAAATAACTCTGATTCTCTCCGGTAGCTTCTTGGTATGCCTGAGGTGGAATTCCAAAAGAGGAATAGCTGGCAAGTTGTGTTTTGTTTTTACCTTCACCAAAGCCTGTTTGAATTACAGGGATCATAGTGCATCTCTGTTTGTTGGAACCTGCACTCATTTATTTTAAGAAAGTTAATTTCTTGGGGATCAAAAAAAACCCACATGGGGAGGAGCTATCCTGTTGTGGGAAAGTTCTTATCTGCTTCATTGCAGTAATTGAAAATGGCTTTTTAAATAGTGTAAAGAAATTAACTTATGAATAAGACCCAAATTTCTTGGGGGGGGGGGAAAAAAAAAAAGCAAATATGAGAAATATTTTACAATATCTTTGTCCAGCTTTTTGCCCCTGGAGGAGGAAGTGAGATATTGAGAAAGCAGCACATGTGACAGATGCTGCTCAAGATGCTCAACACATTACTTAAAGATGCTCTGTGACCATCATGTTGTGAGTACTGAAAGAATGTGACTGTGATGGAACAGTCCACATTTACTGTAACCACATCTGTAGCCTCACCACTCTCACATGATGGCCAACAAATTCCTGCCAGTTTCTGGAGGAATTCCTAAACACATCTGGGCAGTGCAAAGCAGCACTGGCTTGGGGAGCCCTATGGTTACCTCCAAGTGAGCTGGCGTGTCTGTAGCAGTTTGCCACACAGGGACAGCAGCCTCGGTGCCAGAAACAGTAAAGCTCTGTTACTGCCATACATAGTTAATTAGCTCGGGTGTCACAGCAAACAAACACGGCTATATTGCTCCTGGTTCTGCAGCAAAGTTAATTGAGACTGGCTTGGGGATCTTTGCCCCAATGTGTGGTGCAGACATACCCAGGAATGCACTGCTATTCTTGACTGAATACTGTATTTTCACATAAATGTGGCAGGAATATAATTGCAGGGTGGAAAGAGAGGGCCAGTATACATTCACTTCACTTTAGAAACCAAATTAAACCTTTGACTTAACTCACTTCTATACCAGCTCCCTGCAGGCATTTGTACTGGCTTCGTTAGAGCCAACCTAGAGGCCATGGAAAAGGTCTTACAAAAGACTAGCCAGGAAGCCAGTCACAGACCCAGATCCTGCTGCTACAGAACACAATCTGTCTCTTGGCACCTCAGGCTTGCAGCTGCCAGGCACTCTCCTTATGTGGTCACTGGTGTTGGCTCGGAGGCTGGGGCAGATAGATGAGGAGGGCTGAAGGGGAAGCACATTCATCACTGCCAGCAGCGAGTGGGGGCAGTGCCAAGTCACTATGTAACCAGGCCCATGTGCCAATTTGCTCAGTAATTGGATTGCTATTTGAAAAATTAAAGTGGTGTCTAGAAAATTCTAACCTCTGCATTTATGAAGTATGAAGTTTGCGACTGAGAGGCTGAACAGGAAGAGTGGCGGGGATCAAGCAGAGGTGTTTAAGGAGAGCAAATGTAGGAAGTAATTTGATGACTTTCCAAAGTATTACAACAGCTTCAGAAGCAGCCTGTCTGTACCAGAGAGACAAAGAGCAAGACACAGTGCGGTGGAAAGCTGTGACGTTATGGACAAGCCGTAACCCATTGCTGACTATGGAAAATCAGTGAGGACTTGTCAGCTGAAAGCGATTTTTGTAAAGACAACATCGTTGGAAGGCAAGGCTTGATACACTTCTGTAACTGATTTTTCCTTAAGATGAAAAAAGTTCTTAAAGGGGATTATTTTATATTTTCAGGGTTTTCTCAGAGCCTGTGAATTGTTGGTTCTGTCTACTGTATACCTTGCTCTCAATTATGTTTGGGGAACAAATACCATTAATCATAAATGATACTGAATTTTCCAGCTACAGGGAGAATTTGTGATTCAGAAATATACCTCTGCCATGAATTATTTGTGCTCTCATTGCACTCAAATTCAGACTTTGCTTTGACTCCAGCAGAAGCACAATTACATCCAAAAATATAGTTACACAAGTAGTCCTTCAGGCATTTCAGTATTCTTTTTAGTTGAGCTCACTGGCCACCCTTATTTAGTTGAAAACCTTGAGCATATGGGGATGATGGATTATAAATTGTTCCTAAGATAATATTTGTTGTTTAAAGTATAGTCCAGTTGCTAGTAGGTGTATAAAAGTGGTACCTGTGTTCTTCATCACTGTTAAGTGGAAACTCAAGCTGGAAACTCTGTATTTAAAATAATAAAAAAGTAAAAATCTATGGACTCATACTGAAGAAGACCTATTTGGAACCTCTGTGAAATGTCTGATTATTTCTCATCCACTCAGGCCTGGTACAATGAGGTTAACGCATGTCAAAGCAAAGGCTAAGGAAACTTTGAGTCACATTTCTGCCCCTAGATGGAGTATTCTGCACACTGGGTTGGTTTTTTTTTTTATATATATTGGGAGAATGGAGCTGTGTTAGAAGACTTGAAATGCCTCTTGTTCTGAATTCCCTTTACAGTGTATCAAGTGCTGCCTGTTGGGACTAGATTAACTGGGTCCCAGAGACCATTTAGAAGTGAAAAATCAAAATAAGGTTTATTGTATAATTGATTGAACACTATAAAGGCCACTGCACTTTCTTAGCATCTCTTATTTGTTGGTGATAGATATGTGTGTTAAAATGCAAGAAGCCTCTGCTTTACAAAGTGTCACTAATTACTATGAAACATCTGATATTTGCAGCTTGCAGTGCTGGATGTTTATGTGATTTTCATGGTATTGCCTTCTATGAGTATGCTGTGAATGCCATGGTAACCTTAGCTGCTTGTAAAACATTTTAATAGTGACCACTGTAATATAGTGGTTGTGTGCAAACAGCACGCACCACTGCTTCGGAGGTGTTTGGAACACTTTGTTTTGGTCAGAATTGGAGTAAAATGTTGCCAGACTTCAAGAACTGAATCCTAAACTTGCCAAACAGGGAGCTAAAAGTAAGGTCTCCTGTTCTCCAGCTCCAGTCTTTGATCATCTCTGAAGTTTCTTTGATACATTTCTGCCCAGCACTCACATGCTTAGTGAACCATGGCTCCAGAAAGCTCAGAGTTGCTTGGGGAAAGCACTTGGCTGCAGGCACTGATTTTGAAGGGGGTGGGTGTAAGATTAGAAGCCATCTTTTGAAAAACCTCGCTTGTTTTGTGTGTGAGTGAGAATTCATCTGCAGGCTCCAAGCTCAGGTATGTTCTCATTTGGGTTTCTGGTTTACCCACTCTTAACAGGAGGGACCAGCTGTAAAGTTTGTCCCTGGGAGCTGAATTCCTGCAGAATCCAGGATTTTCATTTGGACCTTTTTAGATATGATGTAAATGCCAGCAGCTTCCTAACAACTGTTCTTGAAGCTCAGAGAAGAATTTAGAGTAGACCCTTGTTAGTTAGGGAATTGCACAAGATATCCCTTCTCAGAAGGGAAAGAGAAGGCCCAACAAAACCTAAACCATCTGACTGGAGTCCTGAGAAATGCTTTCCAGTTTTCAAAGAAAGAAAGGGTCTTAATTCAGATTTGCCAGAATTGTCTAATTAGTCCCTTTAATGCTATGCACCTTATAGTCTGTGCCACCGGATTCGTCCTATAAATGAGATGATGGGCTAATTCATCTTGGCAGCAGTAAACAGACCTTGTGATTGTCCTCCTTACAAACACCGGCCTGATTTTAGGAAAACGCTTTGACCAAGCCTGTGTCCCTGCTCCCTCCCCCGCGATGCCCCCTCTTTTTCTGAGTGCTGCCTGTGCTTCTTGCCCTCCTTCTTCCCCAGCACCCCAGCCCAGCTCGTCTCACACACAGTGACATACCTCACACATTTGCCACTGCTAACAACAACCTGTCAACTCTTTCTTTCACCGTGCTAGGCGCCTTTTGTTTCTGCAGCCCAGCAAGCCTTGCAGCTGTTGTCCAAGGCCTGCTACGACAGCCTGTGATCAGTCAGCTGCAAAATCCTCCCTGAACAACTCGGTATTCACAGCTCTAATCGGGCCAGCGGACTGTTTCCTCCTCTCTCGCAGTAAATCTTTATCACTTGCGCTCTGCTCGTCAGTTCATGGCGCCAGCTCTTTGGGCTGGCTGCTCGATCCCTTTCCCATAATCTGCTAGGCTGTGTGCTCTGAATGCTAACTCCAGCCTTGTTTAGACTTGGGGCTGCTTCAGTGCTGCAATCCACATGTTGGGAAGGTCTGAGTTCCAGCTCCCCCCACCTCTCAGTTTTTAATGTGCATTAGGTTTGTATCACTCCAAAGGTGAAGCTATCGAAGGCTCCCTCCCTCTTTGCCCTCCCTCAGCCTGTTTCATACTTTGTCCATATAAGTTAGTTGTGTGATTATCTTTCTGTTTCCTCCCAGCAGACTGTCGTGCTTCTGTTTAAGAGCTGTCTTTGGGGAGGAGATGAGGGTGAGCTGCCCAGCCTGGGGAGGCTGCTGATTGCAAGGGAAAGCCTGGGGGAACTGGCACAAACCTTAATTTGATCGCATGCCCAGGGCTATTAACCCTCCTCCTAATGGTCCCCCCACAGAGGAATCGGAAACAGGCTTTCCCCCATCCTGTTCCTTACTTGATGCCATCACAGTCTTTTAAAAGATTTACATCAAAGATGTTGAATTGTGAAGCAGATTTCTAGGGAAAAAAAGAGGATCAGCATTTGCTTCCTTAGTATCCTCAGCTGAGCTGAGGAAAGTCCTTGGAGAGTTAGGGTGGAGGTTTCTGTCAACGTGGAGTTCCTAAGGATTTATTCTGGTGGAGCTGAAAACACAACTTTATCTGTGCCTGTTGCCTCTTTACAGGATACAGCGTGTAAACTACTTCTGCCTCCTTTGGGAAAACATTGTGGGTTTTATTTCCCTGTATTTGGGCCTGGGATTGTAGATGATAGTCTAGTTAAACCTCAGGTAAACATCACATTTTGTAAGGAGACTCAGCTAGCTCTTAGGTAAAGCTTGCTGGAGACCATTTCTGAAAAATATTAATTATTTGGGAGGGTTATCAGTTTATAAGGAACCTGGGAAACTTTTGTCTGAGCACTTGCATGAGGGACAAAAACTGATGGGTTTTTATCTTCTCTCTGAAACTGAGTCCATCTTTGGCACTGGAAAACCCATTTATCTTTCTTCATCAGTTTTCCCCACCTTCTTTGTTTTAGCTGTTCCAGGTGTGTGCATATGCATGTGTAAGCAGGAGTGAAAATTAACCAAATACAGGAAGTCCTTCAAGAAAACAACATGAACTGGCTTTAAAAATGTTTCTCTTAGCTTTATGAGGCAGCTGTAAATTAGATGCCCCTTGGAAAATCTGTGTTCATTTCTATTCAGCCTTTCCATGCCTCAGTTTCTCATCAGTACACTATTTGCTTGGTTAAAGAGAAGCCTGTGGTTATGGGATTCTTACAGTTTTGACATTGGTGGTCAGTTTGAGTCTGTAGAGAGGTGCCATCCTTGTAGGGCTCTGTTGGCTCCCACTGGTGCTTCCAGATGGGACATGTTTTGTCTCTGTGTAAACAAACAGACCTGTAAACACCCTTTAGGCTTTATTTGGGTAAAAGACTCAGATTTTGCTGGTATTTGCTATCAGTGTGTGTTATTTGGTGGAACTGAATGTGTGTGAACAGGATCTGAATATTGCCTCTATTTTTGTAGGCTGTCTCCAGGGGCAGCAGTAGAAATCTTCACTAGCATGGAGTGTCCTACAAATAAGCTGATTGTACCAGTTCATAGAATGGAATCATAAAGTAGTTTGCAAGGGACTTTTAAAGCCATTTTTTCTGTTGAATAGGAAGCTACTGGACATATTTATTTTGTGATATGATTAACTTCTATTTTGTGACACAATGGCGCTCCACCATGCTTGGGGAGAGTGGGATGGGCAATCCACTTGCTGTCCCTTGCACAAAAAGCAGTGGATTTCGAATTTTTCCGAAAGAAGTTGATATCCTTTAACGTCCTTGTATATCCTAATTTTTTATTTATTTGTTTACTTTTCAGAAAACCCATTGGTAGCTAGAATTTACATGTTGCCTGATAAGGTGGAAGGAAATATTTTGGCTTAAACTACAACGTAAGATTCTGGGAGTCTGAATTGAAAGTGAATGGAACAAGGAGAGAAGATTTTCTCAAAATTATTATTATTTTTTTTTTTAATGAAAGCAACTCAAAACACAAAATGCAAACAGTGTTTTGAGTCTCTTCATGCAGAAGTAAGCAAGGATGTGCACAGCTTGTCTCAGCTTTCCATAGTCGGTTGCCACTGTCCTCATGTCCTGGTTCTCCTCATCTGCTGATGTTTGTGCCCTGAAGTGAGGGGTTATTTTGAAGGCTGCAGCTGGTGCTCACCTGGGTATGGTTGTAATTCTGTGGTGGTTGGTGATGTGGGCTTAGAATGATTAATTGGGAAAATGTCTGGAAGTTGTGATGTGAAGTTTTTATCTGTTCTTTTCCTCAGAGCTTTGTAGCATAGGGGAAGACTCACAGGAGGCAAATATTCCTAATGGGGGAATATGTTGCTGTTTTGAGAGGTAAGTTCAATCCTTATTTTTACCCAGGCCACAATGAAGGCTCTGTACCTTTTTCTGTTGGGTGGCTGCTAGAAGACAGCTCGTTCATGGCTTTGGGATGAACAGGAATTTGAGAATAGCTTGTCTGTTCTCTGTTCCAGGTTGAAACTGGACTTGACTCACTTTTCCTAATGCATCTGGATGTGTATATTGGAGCAAGATATTTTATTGCTCTGCTACTTTATTTCTAAGGAGCAATGTCAACTGTTTTCTCCTAGCTCCTCCTATATCTGTCTTCTAAGGAAATCTCAGATGCCAACAACTTTCTGTTTGATTTTTTTTTTTTACAGAGTTGTTGATAGTATGCTTACACAGTAATTCAATTTGAAAATAGTATTTTAGACTAGGAATTTTCTTGTCTGATTTGCCTTAGACTTTCAAAAAAAATTCTACCTTGATGTAAAATTTGCACCTGTAGAAGTTCAAGGAAATCTGTTTAGCTTTTGCTTTGTGAGGGAGGGATTCTGCCAAAAGTGAGTTTCTGATGAAAGACTAGTGCAGGGAAACAGACATGTAACCATGGATAGACTGCTTCCTTCATTACTAGGTAATATTAATGAATAATCAGTCTCATCAAGAAAAAATATGATTGAATGGATTTTATGTTCCTTATAAAAATGATTTTTTTTGTTTCTTTACTGACTACTCAGGGTAAAATATTTACAATTTACCCATCATGTTTAATTTTGTGAGATGCTTTTAGTGTGCATATTTCCTGTACATCTTGAACAAAACCATGCAAAAGTTGAACAGGGAATAAGGCGAAAAATTATAAATGGATCCATGTGACTGCCTCTTCCACAGACATTTTTTTCCTCCCCTTACTTGAGAAGTTAAGAGGGAATTCGGGGCCATGCAGTGTTTGTTAAAGCTGATGGAATATCTTTCTCCCTCTGGGTATCTCTTTAATCAATGTTTCTTTATACCATTAGGTCATCTCCTCTTTTTTCATGGCTTTTTTTTAATTCTGAAGAAGCCTTGTTTTGTACATTTCCGTACATCTTGACGTTTATTCTAAGAATTATGGTCTGATCACTTCCTCTCTTTTCCTCAAAATTTCTGTCGTTTTATCTATTTTAAGTGCAAGAGCACAAAGATAACGCAATCATAGTTGTCTCATTTTCCCCAGCAGTTCCCCCTCACTGTCCCCCCCTGCAATGAAAAAATGAAAGGTCTCATGGTCTTAAAGATTTTCTTTATGCTTATTTTGGCCTACTTGCAATCCAAATACATCATCATGCTATAAGACAGCTCTCTAAGGCTCTTGGATCAATTAAAGGTAGCCCTATTCATGGCCAGTACAAACCTTTGCCTATTAACTCTTTCAAAGGGCATTTGTCATCACAAAAAGCAGTGGATGCTGGCTGGGTACATTGATTTAAAAAAGGTATTGTTTTAAGGCTGCTGAATATCTTAATTAGTTGTAATCAGAGGGGAGCTTGTGTCTGTAAAGTGATACAGTTACCTTTCACCTCCTTGCTTTATTTTCTGAGTTTTTTTTTATTTTTAAATCTCAGATATACCTCAATCATGCTGTTTTCAGGGTACAAGAGGACTGCACTTGCTGATCAAGCTGTAACTTATGACATTATTTTATAAAGCCAAATATTTAGTGTAGTAATCCAGAACTGGCCTGCGAACAGACAAGAGAGAGTCAGTGGAGAAGCATTTCTCCTTGCCAGCAGCCACCCCCCTCCTCTTCCCTCAGAAATCCTGGGTCTGTATCCTGGACATGCAGAAATCCACCCCAAATCTTCAAGCACTTGCACCTGTGCTCAGCTCAAGCCCACAAATCGTCCATTAATGCAGAGTGTACACAGCCCTGTTTGGCAGGTCAAGGTAGAACAAGGTAGCATTTTTTAGACCGGTAGTTCATTTGCCGCAATTGTTGTCTCAAATGACTTGAAACAGTTTATTGATGTGCTCTAAATCTCTGGGAAAATGTCCTTTTCTGCTGTTCCCTAAATCAAAACTTTTCTTGCAGTAGTTAACCATAAAAATTTGGTTTTTATTCAAGGAGACCCTTTTGAAAATCAACCCTTTTCCTTGGTATTCATGCAAAGTTTTCTTTGTTCTTATTGCTTTCTTGGTTTATTTTTCTGAGCAAACAGCATAGTTTATATTTAATTTAAAATATTTTGTGCAAATCAAACATTTTTTTAATGTGCGTTTTCTGGAGGCATTGAGATATAGACAGAACGCTTCCAGTCACATGGCTTGATGGTACAGCAAGGGCTCTCATCATCTGACCCTCACTCTCTGGAGGTGCAATTCCAGAGAAGAGGAATATATTTTTTTCTTTCTGTATTTATGTAAATATCTTCTTACAGGGAGGAGGAAACACTTGACAAAAAAATAAATATAAATCACACTTGATAAAACACGTGCTTTTGTGCTTTAATAAAATACTAGATACAGTGGTGATAATAAAAATAGTGTTTAATTTGTTTCATCATGGGAAGGGGAGGGGATGCAGCTGGTGTCTTACAGGGACTCCCCCTTTTCTGGGACAAAAATTCTTTAGAAAATACCTGGTATAGCAGCCATGGATATGAAATGGCTCATGCAGTTTGGTCATTTGGAAAGCAGGACAGTGCCATGGCTGGGAACTACCAGGCAAATGAATCCCCAACACTTGCACTCAGCTGGTGGTTTGCTTGATGAATTTTGTGATAGGAAATGCCTGCATGCACAGATTCTCAGGGAAATATGGCAGAGTCCTGTAAATGCAACTGGTATTGTCCTCAGACTCTTCTTTTCCAGTGAATAAGTGTGCTGGACAGTGTATGGCTTGAAGTGAGACTGTGTTTATGATTTACCTAATTTTCTCAGGATCCTAGATGGTACATGCATTTCTACCACAGGAAGATATTTCTCTATGTGTCTAGATCCTGCATGAAGTAATTCTTGTATTTTATCTCCTTTTTAAAATTGTATTGTTACAAAAATGCTTCAAAAATTTAGTTCTGTCTCCAAACTGCTGTACAGTAAGAGCCTTGTAAACTCCATTTCACAGATGAGGAAAACCAGCCTGAAAAAGATTAAAGTTCCAGTTCAAGGAGAGGCTGAAGCTTAAGCACATCTTTTAATGTTCCTATGATTTTGGCATAAACTATTATGAAGAGTTTCTCTGGGATGCTGTCAGAGGTGAAAACAGCAAATGCGCTGAGTTGCAGACAGTACCTCAGCCACAGTACTGCAAATTTTCCTTGTTATACTTGATGAAAAACATGAGGCAATGGGATTGTCATAGAGGAGAGAGATTTATTCTTGTAGTTAGTTATTCAATATATATATGAATAATATATATGGTGTTGAACCTTATTTTAGCATGGAGGTCAGTGAATTTCTAACCTTTTCCTTCAGCTTTGTAGATTTTCCCAGAAGTGTGTAGCATCTTTTCTTTGGTCAGGTGCCTCAGAAATAAAGTCGAGGAAGTAAATCTGCACATTTCTCCCATTGCTGTGATAAGCATATGTATTGATATGGAATGGCATTGTGTGTCTTTCTGTCTGTAATGTTTTTAGGTGTCTGTACAAGCTGGAGATTTATGAAGTGTAACACATTTTTCCTTCTCCACACTGTTCCAGTGGAAGAGCTCAGACTGTGATGAGAAAAAGTAGTACACATTATTAAGAATTCTGATAAAGTAGGCTGAATAAATTTGTTTTCTTTGTGAGCCTTAATCCTGTGTTTTATTGGCTTCTTGGATATGGCTAATTTATTTGGAATTCCATTCTGTTCCCGACAGCATTCCTGATTAGCAGTTTGATCACCCGGAGCAAAGTTACATACCAGCTTTCAACTCTTGTAATCTAGCAGTGTAATTTTTTCAAATGGACTCTTTTCTTTCCTTCTTTGCCCCAGCTCCCCTTCTTTTTGTGTGCAAAGAGACTTATAAAGTAAGCAGGATAACCTGTTAGTAGAATGAAAAACTTCAAAACACAATGTAGTTTGCTGAAAGCCCAACTTTCATTTTTAAAAATGAGGTTTGGAGCAGTGTCAGTGCAGCATGTGAAAAGTTTGCCTTCCATCACTTTAAAGGATAACAGTTCTTTTCAATAACTGCATTTTATGAGTGGGGTGATATAATCTTCAAGTAGTTTCCAAGGTCTGTAGTTCGCCAAAGCACATTTTGCTTATGGTTAGTTTTAGAAAGTCTGAATTTTTCTTTAGTTGTTAAGTTTGTCACATGGTGGACCTTGTAGGAAAGTGGCAGCTTATGGAGGCCCAGGGGCCTACCATTAGAACTTTAACTTCAGGGCTGCTGGCTCATGCAGTCAAAACAAAGGATGACCAGGACACCCAAATTTAATTGTAAACCAGAGGCAGATTTGGGTCTGAACTCTTTTTGGTATAGCGCAGGCAGAGGATAATCCAAGTGATCTGGTCTGCCAAAGACATGGAGTTGCAGATGAGAGGGAAGTGAGTTTTCCATCCTGTGACATTTCTGAAAGTCCCAGTCTGGTTTTTGCACAGTGAAAAGGAAACAAGGATCTTAAGTGAAGGGAGGCTTGGGAATAGCCCAGAGACAGGTGACCACAGCACTCGTCAAAAGGCTCAAACTGTGGTTTTACGCATGAGTGCCTTGACTGCATAATGTTTGAAGACTGTGATCTGTCTGGTTTATGCTCATCTTGAATCGTAGGGCTCTGGAAGGCAGCTCTTGGCAAATACTTCGTCAAAACTGAAGCATGTTATGCCAGTTTTCTGTGTTTGAAAAGCTGGCATTTTGTTGAAATGTTGTTTTGTCAAAAATAGTACTCATTAAATTCTCTGCTGTATTGATGCGAATTCTGTTAATTCAGTGGGGAAAAAAATAATCTACTGATGGAGGGAGGGCACCAGAAAAGGTTGGTTTAGGGCTAGATCATTATGCCTGGTCAAATTTTGTGATAATTCCTTAATTTCCTCAGCAAAAAATCCTGAGGTTCTTTCTACCCCAAAAATTAGGTATCTAGCTGAGTGTGAAAACTTAGCAAATTGTGTATGGTCTCTCTGATCACTAAGGAGATAATAATTACTTGATAACATGCTGTTCTGAACTTTATAATGTAAATTTAAATATGTATCCCTGTTTTTTTTCTGTTGACTCACAAAGTATTTTTGTATTTTTATATTTGTTCGCAATTAGGTGGACATTTTGGGCATTGCTAATCTTTTAATTGTTTGGTACCATTAAGTATCATGGCCTCTGTGTTATTATTCTGCTACTGCTGGGTCATGTTCTGATCACATTCCTAGTAAGAAATTCCTGTAAATGAAAGGGAACCAAGATGTCTTCTGCTGACCATTGCCCCATCCAGCAGCACATGGAGGTGGTGATGGAATGACAGCAGAGGTCTCATCAAGTCTTTTTGGAAATACAGATGTCTTTGTGTAATCACTTTTAAGACTGATTTATAAGGTTTTGTTTAATTTCCTTCTAGTCCTTTCCCTTCACTTTTATTGCTGTTTCCTGTGATTTGTGCTCTTTTGTTGCATTTAAATCTCACTTTTGACCCCTTTGAGGATGAGCTGGGGTTTTACTAATACTTCTGGTTTTATGGAGGCTGTAGTTAGTCTTAAGGGATGAAATGTGTAATAAATGAAGTATCTTCTGTTTGTCCTTGTTGTTCTTGATCATGGAAATGGGCATACCGAGCTGATTACAGTGGGAGGAGTGTGTTTGCTGGGGATTTTCCAGGAGAAAACCCATGGGGCAGGTGTTGACTTTGCTTTGATTCAATGCAGGATTTAATGATCTTGATATGAGCATGTTATCACAACTTAGGTGGAGCAATAATTGATTCTGAATGTCAGATTTTTGTCCTCTAAAGTGGTGACGTCTTGATCTGACCCTTTTTAAGTGGTACTTTGTTTTCAGTGTGATGTAGAATGCTTGCTCAGGAGGTTTCACATGTGTAACCTGAAGCAAGGTGCCTTTTTGACTCTGATAACTGTAGAAGGGACTTGATTCTGACAGATAAGTGTGGCTCTTGAATTTTTCCTTTTTTTTTTCAACAAAGAACTCAGAACTTCTTATTAGCCTTGCCAATCTGCAACTCTTACTGCTTCCTTTGGTAGATATCCTGACTGTTGAATGTGTGGAAAATGCAGTAAGTCAAATAACCTATTTTTCAATTCTAATTTACTTATATTTTGGGATATAGTTCAAACTGGTGATAACAGTGAATGTTTTAGGATTATTGTTGTCTTGTCTGCTTTGCCGCTTGTAAGTTTACTTGATATTTTTAAATTTTGGGAGTGTAGTGATATTTTAGGAGATTGCTTTATAAGGGAATTGGAAAATGAGATGTGAAATCTGTTGCCTTACATTTTAAAAGTCAACAAGACTGTGTAATACATACTTTTTTCCCCCCTAAACTACCCTTCAATGGGCATTTACAAGGACAATTAATTATGTGATAATTTAAAAGCAAAATATTAAATTTGTCTTGGAAATAGTTACAGATTAGAGGTGTTTATTAAATATTTATAGCAGAATAGGGTAGTAATACTGGTTGTGTGATGAAAACACATGTTAGTAATAAAATATTGCCTGTCAGAAATACTGTTCTATCATGTCATTTTTCCCTAGAGAGATGACTGGTTGAAAAATGATTTTAATAAAATAAACTTTGAAGAGAGAGGATGCTTTTATGGGTGATACAGCATACATTCTTCAGAAAAAAGGCACATCATTAAAAATGGTGCCAGATATTAGGAACATCTGTTGTGTAAAAAAGTAAATTTGGGAAAATCCAAATAATAATGCTCAATGTATAGGCTTTTCCTCACTTGCTCTCAAAATACTTTGCAAAGTGGGGAAGAACAACTACCCATGTTAAACTGCATTTTCTAAAATCCAGCCACACTAGTTTTCATCTGGCATTTAAATTTGCCTTGCTCATGCTGTGCCATTAATTTTCCATGGGAGGAAATCTGTCCCAAGGAGTGAAATCCAAGCAGGAAAGCATGTCCTTCCATTTTGGGCAGCATTCCTGTGTGTGAATAAAAGCGGGCTGCCAAGCTGACAGCCGTGGCATGTGGAGCCAGGGAGCTGCCACTGCCCAGGCAGCTGGCAGGGAAGCTGCCCCAGCTTTGTGTCAACCTGTCCTGGGCACATCCTGGTGCCAGGCACCGGCGATGTGCTGCCTCTGTTCCGGCTTTGACACCTCGCAGGGACTGTCGGTGCTGAGAACCGCTGGTTAGCCCAGGCAGGAGGAGGCACCTGTTTCCTTGGCAGTGCAATGAACCCCCAGTTCATCCCTGGGGTGTGCCCTTTAGTAGCCACCAGGCTTCTCGGTGCTAGCAGAGTGAGCTGGAGCTGGTGGCCAAGGCATGGGATGTGCTGGATTGCAGCTCATGCTGAGGTTGGTGGTTCTCAGCAATGCTGCTGGAGCACAGACAGCTGTGTTGCACCACACTGGAGGAAGAGGGTTGTCACAAAAGATGCACTTTCCTTGGAGCCATCCAGATGGGCTGGTACAAAGATACTGCTTCTCTAAAAAAAAAAATTCAGGTAACATCACCTCAACCAATTGTACAGCTACCAAATGAGCCAGTTACCCAGGTGAGTGCATACTGTGGAGCCCCTGTCTTGCAGGGGTTGTGTTGCAGCAGATAGAGCCACTGAACAGTTTGCCAAACTGTTTTTCCTGCTGAAATCCCTTTCAGATGAGATGATGATTTCCTTTCTTCTCATCTGTGTGGGTATAGGTCTCTTAAAAGAGCAGGTTAGAGAAACAGCTGTCAGGAATGATGTAGTTGATTTTGCTTTAGGGCAAGCTGATAGACCTTTTGGGCCCCTTTTATCCTTTTTCCTGTAGCTGTAGGTGACCCTAGTAACATATACATGTGTATTTATTTGTTATCACCAGCCTGCTGCATTTTTTCAGCCAAGTCTTTGCTAGTTGAAAGGAGCAGTCCCTTTAAACTCAGCAGCTTTTGGAATCTGTAGGTATAAAAAGACATTGTTTGGTGTGCCTCCTCAAAGATTCCTCCTTAATCTTGATTTTGTATACTCATCCCTTGGTTGAGCCTTCCTGAACAGAGGGATTTGAGTTGATTCCCATTGCTTCATAAATGCATGCAGGGCAATATGTCAGACTTTCTTGCCTTTTAAGCAATCTGATAAGTTCTGACGCTTTCCACCTCCATAAAGGAATCCGTGTGGTAGCTGAGAACACCCATTAGTATGAACAAACTCCTGAAACCCCTGAAAATATTTGCTTTGCTCTACCACTTAACTGTTTACAAAGCCCAGGGCTTTGCTTCTGATACACATTCAATAAAAGGGAACAGAGTATTTTATTTAATTTTTTAAATTGCAGTGTAAATATGGTTCTTTTGGCTGTGTAGTAGGCCACATATTGACTTTCATGAGGTTACCCCAATCAAGGACAAATTTGACCAGAAAGTGATACTTTGAGAGGATACTGACAGTCAGTACTTTGGTATGACATTTGGCTTAATGCAGAATTTTTAAAAATCAAGGAAGCAGCTCTGACACAAGGCTATTGCTTGAACCATATCCAAGTAATTTCACTTACGGCTGATCCTTCCCAGTTTTGCCTTCATAACTCCACATGTCCAGGCCCAGGCAAAGAATTTCTTAAACATCAATGAAAGTTCTTTGTTTTCTTCTGAAGTGGGTCCTGGAGTTTGTGCTAGTTCTAATGAGGACTTGGCATCTCCAAGGATATTACTGTATCCTGTAATCTCAAGGTGTTACTTTACCCTGGATTTAAGGAAAAAAGAACATAGAATTCCCAAAGCCTTATGTCTCTGAATCAGGCTTTAATTTCTTTTTAGACAGAAAGTACTCTTTCTGGGGAAAGGAACTTGCTAGTTAGTAAGTCTGAAAAGATCTTAACAGTTTTAGTAATTACTCATTTCATCTATATTTAAAGTGAGCTAAACCGAGTTCTTTCCTATAGTGTCTACTTCAAATAATGCTGCTTTACATTTGGAGAGCCAAATAAGGAAACAGAGCATAATCTTACAGGAGTTTCGTTCCCTTTCACTTTGCATGGCTCAGACTTGCTGTAACAAGAGCACTTCTTTCTATGAAACCTTTTTAACGTATTTGACTAAACAAACTATCTCCGAAAGAAAGTAGGAGCATTTTTTTTGTGTTTGTGTGTGTGTGTGCTTTGCTCTAGCCTTGGCTGTTGAGGACATTTCTGCATTTGTCCATGTACAAAATAAGCGATGCATTTTGGACAGCTTCTGTGTTCTGATTTGTTTTCTTGTGCTTTTTTGTGTCCCCCTCTTCCCCCTCCCCTTCTTCCCCTTTTCATTTGTCTAGGGGGAAAAAAAAACCTCCTCCAGTGTTGTTTCCTGCAAAGACCATTCTTAAGAGCTCGTTGGACAGCTCAGGACTCTTGAAGTGATAGCTAATTGGTGAAAGAAAGGCCCTGATTGTCTTGACCGAGCTGGAAAGTGCTGCGTGTGCTGCTGAAAGGGACTAGGGAGAAGGTGCCTGGTTTCGCTGAGCAGCTGCTGCTGGAGATGTTTGGAGATTACATCAGCATTGGAAAAGAGGGGCCAAAAAAAAAGTCCAACTTTACAGAGACGGAGTTTATGGAGGTTTTTTCCCCCCTTCCAAAGGTCTTCTGACAATACTGTCATTGTCAATATAAGAGTTGTTAATTCTTTATGAATAGCACATGGGGCCTCTTGACTAAATAGTACGTTACATGTCCCAAATCTGTCAGCTGGACTCTTCTCTCACATGCTAGTGAGATCACTTTGATTGGAATGTCAGAGGACTTGCTGGGCTGGCCGTGCAGAACTGAATACTGCATTATATAATTAGATCTCCCAGAGTATTTATTTTCACATTACCTCTTTATTCTAGCTTAAATATGGAATCATTCCTTTTGATGACTTTACTGGTTGTAATTATATTAATACGATTCATTTTGTGGTCCTGTCTTAGTGCTTATATAGATTATAAACTGTCCCAAAGGTTTCCTGGCACAAAAAAAGAGGACTAAGAGACTTCAAAAGGCTCGTTCAGCTCTGAATTGACAATGGGGAGAGCTGGGTAAGGTAAATGGAGCTAGAGCAGCTTTTACCTTGGGATCTGATGAGAGAGAAATGACCTGCTGAGACTGCAGCTGAGTGAAGATCCTTCAGAAAGCCTTATGCTGACAGAGGGGAAGGAATGTCAACTGATTGAGTCAAATGACTTCCTATCCAACTTGGGCATGAATTTGCTGTTGGGAACAGACTTGTGGACTTCTGCCAATTAAATGATGTGGACAAGCTGGAAGGAACCCTCTTGCTGGGCAGTCCAAGAGTGCTCAGTGTCCACATGCCATGCTGTGGGCTGGCAGGAGTGGATTTTTACCTGGCTGGCTGATTTGTTACCAAATTCCTCATGGCTCTTCCCAGCCAGTCAGCTCGGAAACTGACTGAATGATTTTAGCCAACCACACCCTGCCAAATATTCACATTTCTTAGCAAGTGATGTATATGAGTACCAGTACAAGGTGGATACCACTGGAATAACCTGCTCCATGGAAGAAGATCTGTGTCTCAGAGATGGTCTGATGGACTCTGGCTGCTCTTCAGCACCAGCAATGGGTGGGGTGACGACATGAGTGAGTTTTGATACCAAAGCCCTGCAAGTGACCTTCGTGCCTAGCCTGAAACAAGCACCCTACTAGGACACTGGAGGATTTAACTACTTGCCCAAGGACAAAGTAACTTGGGATTTCTTGGTTTAACTTACCTGGCAAAAAGGAAGCAAATTTTTTCAAATGAAGTGTCCTTTTTAAAATAGGTGTTGAATAAAGTCAAAACCCCTAAATCTTACTGCAGCTCTGTAATACTGTCTTTTAAGAGCTGAATTTTTTACAGTAAATATGGGAAAATTGTATTACCTTGCCCAAGAAATGCACTATCCTTGGCCTAGTCACTCTTTGAAATTTTCTTTTAAAAATCCTTTTTTTTTTTTCATCATTTTCTATCTCATGTGAAAGGGATGATTACCACTTCATATACTTATTTTTATATCTCTCAGTAGCTCACGTGATGATATCAGAGTTCAGCTAGGTAAAAGCATACAGTATTCTCATACAGAGCTTCTGACCCATTCATGACTCACACACTCCTACAGGCTTGTCGTTAGTAAGTGCTCATCAGCCCTTGTAATTTTGTCTTTTAGAGCCTCCTAAAAATCACACATGAGATCTGGTATGTGCTTAGGTGGTGAAGCAGGGTAAATGTCAGGCCAATTGATTTCAGCATCAGATTTTATTAATGGTGGATGATCAATCTACAAAACAGCCTGTAATGCTTGAAGGTGCATGTCATGAGCATGAAATCCTGCCAGGCAACAATAAATTATATGTAGATGTAACTAACCCCTTGTCTGTTTCTCTGATTCCTAATTTTAATGATGGTTCTGTCCATTTTTTGTTTCTCCAACACCAGCAAACCACAAGAGGAAAGTGATATGTTGTCTACTTGATGTGCCGACATACCTTTTATGATGAGTAACTGGAAAAATAGTGACAGTGTTCCATTTTTCTTCTTTCAGTTAATCATTGCTATTCTGAGCTGTTGTGTGCAAAACAAAGCTTGTGGAGGAATTGATAGTGCCTTTAAGAAATAAATCTTCTCATTCTTTATTTCAGTCCTATAGAAATTGCATTTGACAGTGTACTTTTTGTATTAATTGTTTAAAAGTGCGGAAGTAATGAGAAGCTGGACAGGTGAAGTTGTGGTTTACTGCCTTTAACGTTTGGGGATATTGGAATTGACACCAGTGTGGAATTCACAACTTTCATTTTTTTATCCCTGCAGGGCAGCATTTCAAGTTTTCCCTGTAAATCAGAGCTTGTGGTCTTGTTATGGACCATACCCTATGGACTGGATCCATTGGTATTTATGTACCTAAAACATTTGATTTGAACCTTATTTTAGTCACGTGAGTTGCACTCTGATTATAAGAGTGGTCTGGCCAAATATTATTTGGCATAATATTGCTCTATATCCTACAATGGTAAAACTGGCTGCAACCCCAAGCAGTTTATTAAAACATTCATGTTTTGAGGCACATTTAATTAATTTAATAATCATAAAAATTTTGACTGAAGAGTTAATTTAGATCTTGTTGCCTAGTAAACTCCTTATGCATTCTAAGCAGTTTTAATAGCAACTTGGTTAATTTCTCATTGCATTCATATTGTTATCCCATCCTGCAGGATGTGGGAAGCCTTCCTGTTTATCCTGCATTACAAAATTAGGACTATCACACTTTCAGGAGTGCAAAATATAAAGTAGATTGAGATCTTCCTCTTTACTCCACAGGTCTTTTCCCTCTCTCTTTTTATGGAGATAAGAACAATCTAAGCCCTTTAAGTGTGGTATGATGTGAAAGTATCCGCTGGTATTTCCTGGTATTTCCTATGGAGCAGTGTGCTGACATTTAGATATTTAAAAGATATTTTTACCCCATTGATTTTTTTGCATTTAAGGATGTATTTAAAAATAAACAAGTGCTTAATGTCAGTTTTGAGCCGTGGACAGAGTGAATGAAGATTACAGGGTGGAGCGCCCTTTCAAGACATGAAACAAAGGTATGTGTAAATAAAGAGAAAAATAAAAGTGAAATACTGTAATATTAAAGTCCTTGCTAATGTAAAATTAAAATCTACTGTATATAAAAATATTTGGTATGTTTATATTAATTTATATAATTTACATGCTAAGCAGTGGCCAAAATTACCATGTAACCTACTGAGAAGAAACCCCACTCTTTGTTTGAAGACATTATTGTGAAGAACCTCTAAGATGGGGGGATATATATCTATATCTATATGTACATATAGATATATATATAGATTAAATAGATCCTACTTACACATCTAAACCAAAAATAAACCTGTATGAGGTATGGATGCAGAATTGGTCTGTGTAAGGACTGTGCTAATTTATGGTGACCATAGGAATGGTACAAATAAAACCAAATTTACTCCCCAAACAAATAGTCATTTTCAAGTTCTGCAACTGATACTTTTTGTTTGTTTGTTTGTTTGTTTTTAACCAGGGATAAAACATCTTTCTGAGCTGTAAAAACTCAATTGTTTGTAAATATCCCAATCATCTGCAAATGCAATCCCCGTTCCACATCATGTAACGTGCAAAAAGTTGGCATTTTTCAGACTGCATTATGGTATGGAGAACTAATTACAACAACTCACAGTCATCTGAGCATGTAAGTATATTTATTGATTAAAATAATGCCACAATTTCACTTTGCAGTGCCATTACACTGGTACC
Source organism: Haemorhous mexicanus (assembly GCF_027477595.1). Classification (NCBI taxonomy): domain Eukaryota; kingdom Metazoa; phylum Chordata; class Aves; order Passeriformes; family Fringillidae; genus Haemorhous; species Haemorhous mexicanus. The sequence continues at coordinate 9,535,079 of NC_082346.1, forward strand.
CACTTAAACAATTCCTGTCAAACCGTGTAAACCAGAGTGCCGAAGAACTTCCTTAAACGGATCTGGCGATGCAACAGGTGGCCTAATTACTTTAGATAGGTCCATTACAGCCAAATTCGGGGAGGAGAGGCTGAGGACACAAGTAGGGCTGCGACTGACTCTCACAGAGGGAATCTGGACAGCTGAGGCTCAGTCACCAGCTGTTTGCCATGAACTGCCACCTCAGAAACTGGGGCTGGGGGATCTTGCAACGCACGGTCGTGTTCCATGTCACAGCCCTGGAGAGTGGGGAAGAGTTCTGAGGGTCTCCCTGTCAGGATTCATGGAGGCATCAAATTGTTGGACAATTAAATGGCAGAAGTCCTATCTTGGTTGGTTGGCAGGGACACGGAGTTACTCTGGAAATGCAGTCGGGTTATGCTTGCTTGTCACCAAAGCGGGTGACCTAGTAGGGTGGCCCTTTCACTGCAGGCAGGGCTTGTGACAGCATCTACTGCTAAGGCTGCCTGGCACTTCCAGCCCTTAAGGCTTATTTTTAGCTGTTCACAACTTTGTCAAAGTGGAGTTTCAAACTAAATTTTTCCATGTTTAATTTGGTGTCTGCCTCTGTCTGAATTCTCTTCAGAAGCTTTCAGCCAAAACAGTTTAATGTCTTCCAAGAACAAGACTTAGAAAAAAATACATTGTTTTTCCTATGCTACAAAAATATTGGATTTTTTTTTTTTTTAAAGATGTGGTTGTCCCACTCTGGGAGATAATTTTTACTCAGCCCTGTCAGGGATATGTAACTTTTGTTCACATCAAGAAAATTATGTAGCTACCTAATTTTTACTCAGCCCTGTCAGGTATATGTAACTTTTGTTCACATCAAGAAAATTATGTAGCTACCTACCACGTATTCAAGGGGTACAAGATCAGGTATGATGTGAGGAAATGAGGATAAGGGAGCTGGCAGGGAAATAAATTATGGTGAGGTTTTAGCTAAAGAGGATAAGTGGGCCATGCATAGTTAATGAAAGGCAAGCTGGACTGCACCATGTAGGACAGAGATTGGCTCCAGGAGTGAGTGAGATTGGAGACACTGATGAAATTAGGATGGTTTGGACAATCAGCAGACAGGACAAAAGTAGAGTTGGAAATACATGACCTACAACATTCTATGATTCTATGACTCAGGAGGCTAAGACTTATTTAGCAAACTGCTTTGAACTGGGAATAAAGAGTCCAGGGAACTGTCAAAGGGATAAGAACTGGATAAAACATTTGCTGGATCACTATCCCTTTAGAATATGGTATAAATCCTGGAACCTAAGTAACATCCTTTTTTTTGGCTGTCAGCAAATTTCTGAAAAAAATTGTTGCTGGTGGAGCATTTTTTGCTGAGCATCTACAGGGCTGTATTAACAGGATGGGACGAAGTTCAGTACTGACATTAGGAAAATAATAGAATTAAGGATTTACATACAATTTTTGCTCCGTTCCCTGAGTATCATGACAGGTTCTTTTGCTCATTTGTTGTACAGGACAAAGTGCTCTGGGACTAAAGCTTGCAGGAGTAGTGCTTTGAATATCCCAGAAACAGAGTGATAGTCTATGAAATGCAGAGCTCTAGGAAGACTGAAGTTTGGAGTGCAGCGATGAGGAAATTAATTCTTTGTCAGTCATTGAGTTCCAAGTGAAAACACTTAGAGATACTTATTCTTTGCTTTGTGGCTGTTTACCTGAAGATCCTTGGCCTAATTTGCTTATTTGCCAATTTGCTATTTGCTTTTGCCAATCACCATGAACTCCAGACTGTCAGTTTAACAAATAAATTAGTCCCAGTTTAACAAATTAACAGGTACACTGAAAAATCAAATTCTGAGAATCTGAAGTAAGATGTGTAAAATAAGTAGATTCAAAAGAAGCAATTCTTCTGTAGTTTGTTTTTTTTATTGCAAAATGAGATAATGCGGACATATGCAAAAGTGTTAATATCTGCAAAACACACATTATGGAGGAAAATTAGGAGGAAATTAATAATTCCTATAATGTGGACAAAGTGCTGATAATGAAGAGAACATGAGCCTTTATAAAGCAACTACTGTCCATCCTGTCCAGCAAATAGGGCAGGAACATCTGGGAAAAGTAATCTCCTTGGCAAAGGAGTATAACAAAATGGAGGAAAAGTACCTTTACCTCCCCATATGAATGAGAATAAACCAATACTTCCTTCTCTCTAAAGTGCTAATGAGTGCCCAGATATGTGTAATTAGTGTCCAGACCCTTTTCACAGTTGACTATCCCACAGATGTGGAGCTTCCAGCTCTGAGATGTGAGTGCTCTGGGTGTATGAAGAAATTAAAAAAAAAAAATTTAGAAGGAAAACACCCCCAGCATTTAGGTATGTGTGGGAGGCTTTTAATTTTTCGTGTTGACCTTAGATTCCCAGACTGCATATGAGTGGTACATGTCTAAATTTTTTTTTTTTTGAAAGGCCCAGGTGAGTTTGAAACCTGGATCCTGTATTTAAAGGAATACTTGAACCTCTGTCTATAGCATGTGAGTTTAAACCCATTCCCTGACTGTCTCCCCTTTGAGAATTGGCAGCCTTAAAACTCTTCATCCAAGTTTCTAACTGATACTTATGAGGTGGAGAGTCCCTATTTTGCTCTTTCAAGAATACCTTTTTCCTTGGCATAGGGTTTTTAAAAACTCCATATAATTGGTGCTCTTTTCTGGGAATTATTACCAAATCATAAAATCTAGAATCAGTTGTTTCTCCTCCCTAGTCATTCATGAAGACAAATTCATGGAAAAGGCTTCATCAAGGGCTATTAACTGCAGGAAATTCTTATACTACAGAGTGCTGAGAGCTGAAAAAGCGTATTAAAGAATCATCACTAAATGCTTGTCCTAGTCTTAGTCTCTTTGAAGACATCCCCTGACATTATGATGGGAAAAGGTGCAGAGTTAACTGATTCTCCAGGGTTCTTCCCTACTGGTCCAGGACACAGTATTTCTCTTTGCATTTGAAAAATAAGAATCTGTCCACAATGGTACTTAGAATAGATCACTGGGACAAATGTTTTGAGAGTACTCTCTGTGTCCTGGACAAAGCAGTGCTGTACTGAAAGGATGGAGAGGAGGATGGCAGGGAGCACTGGGAGCTGCCTGCAGACACCCGACTCCCACACTGTCTGTGCTGACCCCAGAGCAGGTACTTCCAGGAGCATCATCCCTGGTGGTGAGATACCTGGTTTTGTGTCTTGCTCCCTTGTCTCTTTCCTTAGATGTGCTTTCCTTGGCGGGCACCTCAGACTGAACACAGCGACTTCCAGTTTTTCATTCCCTGCAAAATGTCTCCCACCACGCCTACGTTTAAAAGGGCACAGGATCCAGCCAGCTAATTTGTTCCTAGGCAGTTAAACTACTTCACATGAGCTCCAGACCCTGGAGTAGGTTTAACATACTGTTTAAAGAATATGTGAGCAGTGCTGTGTATGGGGATGGATCTGTGTCTGTCTTAGGGGGATAATCTAATTGGAGGAAGTCGTTTGTGTAACCCTGTTAACATTTTAGACTATTCTGGGAAACCCCATGGCCCAAGTACTGTGGAATGTAGTTAGGAAAAACAGTGTTTTCTCAAATATTTCAGATGGGGAATATTTATTTTGTAGCCAGAGAAACTTGTCACCAAGCAACTGACCTTGAGTAGGATCTGCAGCCAACTTGGAAAAACAAGGAAAGAAATCTGCTTACCTTTCCTCAGGCTGCATGTGAGAATTAAAATGCAAGGAGGAGAAATTTATTACAAAATATCCATCTGACAGGATTCATCGTTAGTGGTCTCAGATCAGTCAGATCTTTTCCCTTCACCTGCCCCTGTGTCATATAATTGACAGAAGCCACTAGTGAAGCTATTGGTGCAGGCCAACCAGTGATTTCAAATCCATCCCATTTTGAAGACTGTGTTTTCAAAGCCCTGTAGAATGGGGTTTGATTGTGCATTCTTTGCTGGTCCAAAATCAGACAAGGACACAACTTGGAATTCTGCTGAGATTATTTTATTGACTGAATATATTTGCTTGAGCAGGCTTCCAGAGGCTCAGGTATTATTTGTTTTTTAGAGTTCAGGTGCCCACGCTGTTTTTTAGAAGGAGCTAAAGATGCTCAGCCTGCACACAGTAGATGAAGCCCAAAATGGGACATAAATTGCTTTGAAGGAAACTTGGAGCAATGTGGTGGTAAGTGTTCCACACAAGCAAAGCTTTCCCTACTGCACAGATCTGTTGAATGGGGAGTGTCTGATTGAGGAGTTCTTGGTAGCAAAGCTGCCCCTTTCACTGGGTGCATCTGGAGCAAAAAGTCATTCTGGATTAATTCTGATGTCATGGAGATTCATTCCCTGCAGTGGGAAGGGCTGTGATCAGTGCTTCCACCTCTGCTTCTGTACTGAGGCCTTTACCAGCCATACTAATGGGGGAGGATGTTCATTAATGGCTCTTTTGAAAGATAAATGGCCTGTTTTGCCACAAGTGTGCACAATAGAAATTCCACCTGCCTGGATAAAGAAGAGGAGAACATTAATGTTGCTTGATACAAGAATCAGGCTTGCAGCGAAGTCTTGTGGAGAAGTAAGTCACAAAACTCTAAAAAGAGCTGTGAATGTGGAGGGTTTTAGAGCAGTCTCAGTGATGTTTCAGAACTTCTCACAAGATATCTGAGCACTGTTTCTCAAAGCATGGATCTTCAGGGCTTTCCCAGAGACACCCAGGAAGCTCCCTGTTTATCTGTTTAGCCAGTGTGTCTTGGTTTATCTGCTCTTTGTTGTGTGGACAGTGCACTTCCATGCTTCACTGCCTGCTCTGGAGATGCTGCTTGGGTTTTTCTCCTAGGAGAGGTCAGATGTCAAATTCTTTCTGTTTCTGAGCACAATAGGAGCTTGCCTGTGAGGCTGCTGCTCAGCCTCCCAAAGCTTCCTCTCCAACCTTGGCTCTTCTTTCCATGTTGTCCCCCTCCTTCAGAACAGTGCCTGTCAGTTGACCTCATTTAGCAGTCAAGGCCCCACATGGTGGCATCACCTGTTCTGCAGCTTGGTCTTTAACTGCTGGTGGAGATTGTGTGTACACATGGTGGCTTGGTCAGCTTCAGTGACCACAGACGATTTTAAAATTGCAGTGTTGCATCAGGCATTTTCGTGGCTCACAGGAATTAATTGGAAAGTTCAAGTGGTGGATTACTTAAAAAAAAAATATATTTAAAATATATTTCCATCACACAAGAGTGGTTATTCTTCAGTAAGACAGGAAAATATTTATTGGACGTGAAGATAAAGATGCTTACCAATTTTCTGCTGTGCTTGGGCAGCAGAAAAGTCTCCCCCAAATTCTACTCATGATATTTTTCTCTAGCTAAGAGTATGTGTAATTTCTATGCTGATTAGTTTGAGATTTTTATTAACATAGTTGTATTTTGGGAAAATTTAGAGGTTTCAGGCTGGATTCCAAAAATGTAGAGTGAATCAAAATATTGTTCTCTACATTAAAATCAGATAAATTTGCCTTTGGTGCAAAATAGTGCATGATTATTAGTGATGAATTCAGTTTCTGTCATCTACATGTTAGAGTAATATTTTTAACAATAAAATAAGCTCAACAGATAATGTATACAATCTATGTGTCTATCAGTGTCTCTAGATCAAGACTGTAAAGACACGTTTGGGAAGTAAAATAATTTTTTTTCTCATAAATATTAACATTTTTTCAGCAGAACTGGGGTCATGGTTCTTTCTTAGTTCTCCCTCAGCCCATTACCTGGGAATTTTGTCTCCCAGAAGTTCCTCACTGGCTAGGATCAATGCTGCTTGTGTCATGTGTGAAAGGGAGAAACCTTTCCTGGATGTATTTGTTTCCTTGTCTTCAGATCACCCTGATTTAATTTATAGGAGAGCTGGAAATCCTGACAGTTCTTACTCAACTCATAGCTCACTGCATTCCATAGGTGAGCAAAATTACTAAAATGTGTGCTCTCCTCAGTTGTCAATTACTTCTCAATATTTACTTCCACCAGTGGAAAGCATATTTTTTTTGTTTGTTTGTTGGCTTTGTTTTGTTCTGTAGTACAGGGGATATAATTTCTCAGATTTAGTCAGGTGTTGACATGCCTATGATTTGTACTAAGTATCAGAATTTCAGCTTAGCCATTTAGCACCTTGACCTCAACAGAGTGGATATCAATTTTGGATATAAAGTTTGCACTTGATATCTATTAATTAATGAACCTGCTTTTTCCTTTTGCATAGAATTAAAAGTTAGGTGAATGCTAAAGAACACAAAATCATTTTTTTTGATGACACAGGATTTCAGGTTATTTCCTGCAAATATTTTTTTTTAAATCACTGAGAATGGCAGAAATCGTCAAAATAATCTTCAGATTTTGCCTGCTTAAAGATCCAGTGTGGAAATACTGTTCTATCATTTTGTTGGCATTGCAGAGTAGTGTGAGGAGGGAGCAGAGATAATGGGATCTGGTTTTGCTGTCCAGTCATAAACAAGGGTAACAGCTGATGACAGTATGACCCAGCAGATTTGGTGCTTTGCCCAAATCTGTGGTAAGACACATGGTAACACGTTTGTTTTATTTTAACTGATAATTTTGGATAACAGATAGGACAGGTTTTTGTAAGAATGGGAGTTGCACATTCCCCCTTTTGATCCCAGGAGCTACTGCAAACAGTACCTGCTGAAGCTTTCCCAGCTCTAACACGGTCACAGTAGCCATGGTCCTTTGTGCATTATTTTGTTTGTACTTTCTGCTCTCACTACGTGCAGTGGCTGCACACAAGGTCCTCATTACTCAACCTGGCTGGGGCTCCTGGCTGTGCTGTCAGAGGTTTTGCTCTGGATTTGCACCACAGAAGTCACTCTGTGAGAGAGTCAATCCTCTGCTGCCCCTCTCTTCCTGTGCTCCACAGGCTGCAAAGCCATGAGTGTAGCCAGAGCATCCCAGCAATGCCTGAGACCTGTGCCAGCTCGGAGCCCCTGGCAGCTGATGGGAAGCAGAGCAGCTCTGAAGATGCTCTGCTTTCCCCTGGGGTGTGACCTGGAGGAGTCTGGCAGCATGTACCTGCCCTGGCTCCACTCTGGGATATTTTTGCATGGTTTGAATGCTGCTCAGAGCCTGGCTCAGTGGGTTTGTGCTGCCTGTAGCAAGTCTCCTGTTTTCTGAGTGCCTTCTAAGTGCTGGATGCACTTTGCCTGTGTCTGAGGCTGCAGTGGATATATGTGTAAACCACAGCTGATAAACAAAATAGAAAAAATAGAAGTGAGTCAATTAGCAGAATTGTTTTTTCATGCTTCTCATTATTTGCAGTTAAATTTTATTTATTTGCAATAAAATGCATTGATGCACCTAATGCAAAACCAATATAAAATCATGTGTCTGCTGAAATGCTGCTTCTGCTTTTTCCAGGATCAGAAAGTACTGAAGTATTTTTTATTTTTCACAAAAGATAGTGTTTGAGGGTGGTGCTAGGTCATTGCCAGATACTTTTAGTTACTTTTTTTGTCCCATTTTTACTTTTTCTGTCAGTCTTGAAAAAATGGGCTGTGCAGCCTTTGGTCACCTGTGGAATATTCAGAGCAAAGTGTCATATTCTGAGGCTCTGCTTTCCCAAGGTTTCCTGAAGGAGTCTCTGTTTATCATTCAGCCTGCAGTGCCTGTATTGGGTTATGCCAGGAATGTGGAAATCTATATGGGAAAATCTGTCAGGCTGTGAAAAGGTCTCAAGCTTTGGAATTTTATGGAGCATGCTGGCTAATGCACATTCCATATTTCAGGTTGTCTGGCTCCCCTTGCTCCGGGTAAGGATGTGGTGTGGAATATGTGGGCACGTTTTGTTACAGGCACTGCTGAGCTGATAAACAAGGCCACGGAACTGGGGAAGCACCAGAGAGGAAATCCCGTGAAGGAATAAATTACAGTGACACCTACTAGTGTTGGTACAGCTAAAGGTCAGTCCCCATTTACAAAACATGATCTCTAATATGGCAAGGAGCGCTGGTGTAACTCCTTTTTCACCCCAGCCTTCCAGTAAAATCCCAGTTTAGGAGTGGGGCCCACGTTTTTCCTATAAACAAATATTTGAGAGACTCATCTACTGCTTAGAACTTTAGCTGCTGTAAATCAAAATCATGCTCATAAGAGGATTTCCTTTCAGATATTTCAGCAGGACCTAAATTTGCAAATTACCAAGTGCAGTAAATGGTACTTGGATTAAGTGCACTGAGTTGTGCACATGTCAAGTACAGTGTATATTTTGTGTGCTTTGTAAAATAAAATAAAAAGAAAATTCTTTACCCTTTGCACACACAGTTTCAAGAGTCTAAAACTGTGGATTGTACTGAAGTGGTTTTTTCCCTGATTTTTAACTTCAGAATGCCTTGTAAGGTTACCTGTTAACCCTGGTATTATAACTTAAAAATAAGACGAACAACCCAAAATCTTGGGAAATGGAAGGAGCTTCCAAATTAAAAAGCCGCAATGAAAAACATTTCAACACTTTATTATTTTCACCTCTCTGCTGAATGTAGTTGCCAAGCAAATCAACCCTCCTGCTACCTCTTAAAAAAGGTGGGATTTTTAGAAAAAATCTGTTGGTGTGTGGTTGACAGATTGAATTTTCTCTGTGCATGGGCTTAGAGAAAGTGAGGCACAAATTCCAGAACTGCCGGAGTTTGGTTACATGACCACATCCAATACTGGTTCTATAAAAAAAGAGTCCAGGTTTAGAGGTGTCACATGCAGTCAAAGACAATCTCCCAGGTGGTGTATCCAAAGCCATTTGAGTAGCTCTGTCTTCTTTGTCCAGCAGCTCCCTATTTCAAATAGCAGTAGTTGTTTAGAAGCTACTGCGGTTTTATTCACCAAACAAAACAAAACAAAACTAAACAAACAAACAAACAAAAAAAAACCCCAAAAAAACCAAAAAAAAAAGAGAGAAGTGCTGGTCTGGGGCAGCCACTGCTTGCTTGGGGAGACCATCCTTTAGAAGACATGGCCTGGGTTAAACTTGATGACGGTTATGAATCTGTGATGCACGTGGATGATTGCTGGCCAGGCTGAATCCCTCCCCACACCTAAGCTTGTGCATATGGATTCATGGATGCACTAAGGATGATGGGTTATGGACACCTCCCCCTAATAGTTGTGTTGTTTTGTCAGCCTTGTGTCCAGACCTTAGCAATATTCACACCTTATGCTTTTTTTGTTTAAAATACGAAGCAAATGCATTGTGAAACTGATCTATTTCCAAATAATTTTGTCACCAGGCAATTAAAATATCATGTGCTATAAGCATCTCTAAGACATTATGGATGGGAAAGTTGCCAGTTTCGCAAGTCACATTGCTTTCAAAAGTACAATGAATGTACAGTTCTCTGAACAGTCTGGAAAGAAAAGTCATTTTCCAGCTCTTAAAATCCTTTTATAGCTTTTTGCAGTGCTCTGAAGTCAAATTATGATGATTTTAAAAACAGAACTGTTAAGCACCAATGATTTGTCAGTACTGGCACACTTAAATTCATAACATGGTTGGGCCCATGCTTAATATCTTAATTGTGCATATCAAATTCCTTTAAAGTGAAGCTGGCCAGAAAATATATGCTTCTTATATTAAAAAAAAAAAAATCACTTTTTTATATTAGAAAAAACCCCTTCAAATAGCTTACACCTTTTTATTTCAATGTTGCTGTTTCTGCTTAAGAAATATGATTGTTTAGACTAGGAATTTAAAGAGGACCCTTAATCAACCCTTAATCTGTAAGGGTTGACTCTTCTGCTGTGATTAGGCACCAGACTATTTTCCTGGACTTTGAAAATTGCTTGTGGCTTGATCAAATTGGCTTCAATTTATAAAAAGTGAAAAAGCATCTCTTGAAATTATTTGTTAGCTTTAATATAAAATGCTGTGAACCTGATGGCTTGGAAATATATTTGGAGTTCTGAATGTGATGTTGTTAACCAAGTCCATTAAGTGAAAGATCATGAGCTAATTAATTGTAATCTTCATGTGGTCAGGAAGATCTTCAGTGCAATGTACTGGGGGGGGGAAAAAAAAAGTAATAACACTTCACAGCCTGTAATTGCTATCTGAAAAGAAGGAAAAACAATGTAACAGCCTTAATGACCAGTCCCAAAGTAATACAATTTGCTTTAGTCTGTTGTTGGTCTTTAGGAACAAGGATTCCCATGGGAATACCCCAGAGGATGTTAACAATTAGAAAAATTTACCTAAACAATTAAGAAGACTGAGTAATGGAGTTACTTGGGAAGTCCAGCAGGCTATGGATGCTGTAGGTTGGTGCTCTGAAGACACACACTGGACAATGTGCTCATGTCCAGTGGGCTCTGAGGAGTCTGTCTCAGCCCAGGAAAGGAGAATGGTTTCTTTCTTCTTCTCTACTGATGTACGAACAGCAGAGCAGACATTGAGGCTGAGTTTGCCTCAGTGATGGAAAACTGAGCTGATTTGGGGCAGTAGATGAAGCAGGAAGCTGCCTAGGGAGAGGCAGGGGCACAGTGAAAAGATCCAGCAATCAGCATCCCTCCTCCCAGCCCTTGGTCCATACAGGCAGGCAGCATAACTGACTTTCAAGGTGAATTTTGAATGTTCTCTCAGTAAAATGTATGTATATAAAATGAGAGTATTTTCAGGCACAGGAAAGACAGCCCCAAAGTTTTTGAAGAGGAGATGCCTTCTGAAGAGATGCCTTTTTTGAAAACAAAGCCTTTGTCTCCTTTATCTTACCTGACCTCTCATTTTACTCTGCTTTGGCAGTGAGAAAGGACCATCACAATGAGGATGTGCTGTTTAATTTAATTTAATGCTGCTACTCCTGGTACTACATTGCACTTCAGGAATGATGTCAGGAGAAATAGATAAAACTGAGAATCATAAAGGTATGAATACATGCGGGAGGATATTATTGCATCCTGGTCTGCAGTATTTTTGGAAAATTCTCTCTCAAATCTTTGTTGGAAATTGTATGTGGAAAAAACCCAAAGCAGTTGTTTCTTCTTTTCTGATGCTTAGTAATGTGGTATATAAATATGACCAAAGCAATGAGCATGCAATTTCACTGCAAGTGCTGAGGGAGTAATAGATGGGAATTAGCAAAAGAATAGGAGGAATGAATGGGGATATGCACTGAGAGTTTATTCTCTTTGAAAGATGATCTCTTCCTGAGTTACTGAATAGCTAATGGCTCATACAAATGGTTGCAGACAGGATAGATTGCCTCAAGATTGATGGCTGACTGTTGTTGGTCTATGTTTTTAATCCAGGCTTCTGCTGGAATGCAAAGTTCCTAGCTCAAGATCAATTATCCAAGGACATCAAGAAGAAAAAGACAGTCACAGTATTTGTCTGCCTCTCAAACTACCCAAGATGTGAAACTGGTTTTGCTTGCAGTGACATGCCTGGTAATGCAATGTAATACTTTCTTATTACAAGCCTGTGCTTGCGCTTAAAGGTTTAAAAAAAGAGTTTCTGAAACACAGCACCTTCCTTGCACTTTTTGATGCTTTTGGTGATGGTGTTGTCTACAGAGATAAATCCTGGGGACCTGGGAGGTCACAGCAATGAAGCTGAATGTGCCTGAATCACTTGGGCTGGGCAGCACGTCAGTAGCTGTGCTCTTCATCTGAATTCATTTCACCACACTGCAGAGATGCCAGGGTATAGCAGGGGACACAGGAATTATACAGTAAACAGAGATGGGCCTGAGTAGCTGTGAAGGAGGCACTTCCACTGAGTTTGTCTGAAACATATGCCTGGTCTTCACTGGCATTAATAAACCAGGTTGGGGCAGGGAATGGAGCTGGGTAAGAAGTCCAAACCTTCCAGTGCAACTCCAAAGCACAAGCCAGATAATGACCATGAAGCTGTTCTCTCAAATGTAAGTGGTTCCTTACAATAACACTTGTTAAATTTCCTTTGATTCTCCTTTAACTAAATACCAACATGGAGGTACATGTGTAAGGAAGTCTGGGAAAAAGATAGAACTATAACATTTTATGGGGAATTTTTAAAAATGGCAGCTCCAAAAGAATGCATGCTATTATTTCTATCTGCTTTTAGGTTCTGATCATTCCTCTAATATACAGAGCATGAAAATTAGATAAATGCTTTGTGCTCAATTGTATGCATCAAATTTTGAAAATGTTTGCTCATTTTTCTTCTGTGAAGAAGAAAACATTTCTCCTCAGATCAGGTGACGCACAGAAGAGAGTTGGGCGCCAATTGATGTGTTTGTCTTGGTTCAGGGCAAATTTGGGAGAGAACTCCCAAAGGGCCCCCCTAGGAAATCAGATTCTACCACCCCTCCCCCAACCGGTCCAGGAGAAAATACTTCTTTGGAGAAAAGTAGAAAAAAACTCTTGGTGCTCTTCATCTGAATTCATTTTCTTAAGAAGAAAACTTAATATTAAACAATAAAACTTCTTGGTGCTCTAAAGGAGATGACAAACCCAGAAAGTCCCTTCTTGCTGGATGGTGGAGACATTGCTGTGATCTTGTTGATGACATCAGTGGGAATTTGACGCCGTCTATCTTGCCACTTCACTCTCAGAAACTGGATCTCTTGAGCAGGTCTCTTGACTTTGCTCTTTTTGATGGCAAAGCCGGTTTTCAGGAGAATTTGGATAATTTCTTTTCTTTTCTCAAACACTTCTGCTGCCATCTTCTCCTATACAATGATGTCATCAATGTATTGCAGATGTTCTGGAGCTTCACCCTTTTCTAGTACACTCTGGATCAGTCTATGGCAGATGGTGGGGCTGTTCTTCTACTCTTGGGGCAGTCGGTTCTAGGTATATTGCACTCTTCTCCAGGTGAAAGCAAACTGAGGCCTGCAATCTGCTGCCAGAGGAATGGAGAAAAATGCATTGGCAATGTCAATAAGGTTGTTTAAGATGATGAAATCAGCAATAGACACAAATCAGATTAAATTTACACATAAAATAAGGATATCAATTTAATAACTTCCTGCCAATGGTGAAAGTAAAAAAATAACTGAATCAGAGAAGGGAACTAGGTTAATTGAGCACATCAGTTCTTAACTACTGGGCCACTTTTAATTGAAATACATGACAATGGTGGTTATTAATTTTAAATGAAAGCTTACATCCAAATATCAAGAGCTGGGGCTTCCTGTGCTTTCTTAGACAACTAGCTGTGTTCAGAATTCTGTACAAGTGGGAACTGAGTTTTTAAAGATGAAAGTGAAAGGATTTTAAAAATTTATGTTACTTATTTGTGGCTACTAAAGAATTCTCTAATGCAGTTCATAGTGTTGATTCTTTTTCTGTTTTTCTACTTCCCATTAAGCCCAAATAGGCCACCATTACAGTTTTCTATGCAACATGTGGCCATTGGACCTGGAGGTGCAGTGCAAAACTTTGGAAGTTATCCCTGCTCTCTTCTTGGAAATAAAAGGCACCACTAAAATAAAACCCACTTCCTCTGCTCTGTCTGCCCCACAGAGGTTTCTTGACTCGTGAGTTTGGCCTATGAGACAGGACATCCTGTGTGATTTCACCAAGTCCATATGGTTCTCCAGAGCTTTTCCCAAGGTGAGCGTTAGAGAACATCAAATGCTGCTCAACAGAGAGAGGAAATCTTGTGTAATGCTTTTGTTCTGCTAACATCTATGTAAAGAGCTGCCTGGGAGTTTTGGAATGGAATCTGTCATCACTGTAATCCTGTTCTGGAAAATTGTGATGGAGACAACACAGGCAGTGATGTCATTGGTTGTCTGACACAGCCACTGCCCACAGCAAAGTCATCTCCTCCCCAAACTTCCCTTTGTCTCCGACTTTTGAATGCCCAATTAGCAAAGCTTATTGGTGCGGCTTTTTTTCTTTTTTGTTTTTCTTTCACAGCTGTGTTAAAATTCAAAACACAGATATGTGAGAGAAAGGCTACAGAGGAAGGTCTGTTCAATGTTCTCTTCAGACGTCAGAGGAATTTTTGTGCACTCTGCCTTCTGTGTCATATTGCGGAAATTCTTCTTCGGTTCATACAATGCAATAAACAAGCCTCCTGTGTATTAGCTTTTGATTTTAATACTTCTGCTCACAATCTATGGCAAGTGGTAGAACCACAAGAAAGAAGCAATTTGCTTGTAAGGGTTCTGGCCTGCCCCTCATTGTCACAGACACCTATTTATTAGGGACCTGTTGCCATGTAGGGCAGTGGTAGTTGTGTGACATCATGCAAAAATGCTATTTATACACTGTGTGCTAGCAATTGTGTTGGACAATCATTACTATCATTCCATGCCTTTGTAAAGGAAGTGGGAAGAGAGCTTGTGTTGTAACCTTGTTTTAGTGGTGGATTGCCCTTTTTCCCAGGTAAGTTACCTGTTTTTAAGGTAATGTTGCAGGTTATGCTTTATTAATTGTACATTTCTATTTGGACAGGCACTGAGTCACTGTTTTACAGATTATAACTTTACATATAACAGGGCACCTTGTGTTTAAAGAAGATAATCCCAGAATGGCTTGATTTTGATTATGGCTGTGAGTGCTTAGCATCATTGAGACTTAGCCCAGGGAGATTTGGATTAAACGTATAAAGAATACACCTTCTCCCCATAAGAATTCCTGCTTGCATGTTGTACAAGTAAAGAACCTACAAAATGTTGGTAGTTGCTAAAGCAGTACATAAAATCAGGCAGCTGCAGGTCTTTCTCAGTTCTCACAGTAGTGTGTGTTCCCTGGCTCCATCACAGCTCCATGCCAGGATGAGATCTGTGCCTCTCTATCCACATTGTCACCCTGCTTTCCATAAGCATGAGAGCTGGATGGGAGTGGAGAAGGGATGTGCTGAAGCTGTGTCCTTGACCTGGGCAACAGGAGGCCTCCCATGCATCCCTCCAAGATACTTATTCGGCTGATGAGTTGGACTTTTTGCCTTTTGGACTTCATTTTCTGTGTCACTGAGAGGTATCACTTTATTTTGTTTTCCAACCTGATTCTTCTGTTGCTGGCATTATATGTCTTTGGTTAGTCCATTGAGTGACAGTAGAGGTGTGAGGGAGAGAAGCGGGAGTGAAGTGTGACCCATTTGTTCAAAAGGCCTGCCACTGAAACAAATACTAATAAATGGTCAACTCTGTTCAGTGGCTGAAATGATGTGGCTCTTGTGCATAATGGGTAGTTTAACTGTGTTCAGAACCCACATATAGTGGTCCACTGTTTTGTTTTGTTTTGTTTTGTTTTAGAGAAAAAGTAACTGGATAGATTGGATCCACCAGAGCCCCAACACAGAAGGAGAGGGACAAATAGTATCCTCACTACTGCCAGCACCACCACCTGCAGGGGTTATTGCCACAATCTGAGACACAGGCATGAGGACTTGGTATCACCATTACTGCCCAGTGAGTCTGACCAAGTAAAGGAAGTTTATCTGTTCCTGAGAAATGTGTAGGTCAGTCCCAGAGCCTTTTTACTGGAGACTAGGAAAGCTTGGCTTTACCCTGGTTCAAGCAGCATCCCACATTGTGAATTTGAAAGTCAGCTTGGCTTTGGAATGAAGGTGCTGGAAACTTTGCAGACCTGTGGATGAAAAATGCTGCATCAGTGTTTCCTGTGAGACAAACTTGGTCATGTACTCCGACCAGAAATTACCACATCATGTGCTGGCACTCTCTAAGTGATGGAGTTTCTCCTGTGCACAGTTTTTCTGTACATTATAAACCCTTGAAGTAAGTTCCACAGAAGCAGCTGGAGGCTGAAAACTAAGGTGAATCTCATAGCAAGGATTTATCAAAAGCAGGACTGACTGTGTTTTTAAATGGAATGTGCAGAGAGCAACAGACACCCATGTAGTCTGTTGGAGACACTGTACAAGATTTCACGTCTTTAACTTTTTAACCTTTGCATAATTCCTGAAGTCTTTTATGGTTTCACTAATTATTTGCTATAAGTGTCTGTGGGTAACAAGTAGTTTTCTTAAACAGCTTTAACTCTGCTTCCACATGGACAGTGTGTTTTCCTGCTTGGGTTTTGATGCTCTTGGGTAGTACTCATGGTGGGGGGGAAGGGGAGTGGAGCTCCCAACTGGGAATCTTCAACACAAAAACTGTTAAGGGGTGATAAATCATTGGAGGCCCAGCATGTGATTCAAAGCTGTGGCCACCAGCAGTGACCCATGAGGCTGGAGATATCCGTGACAGGGAGCAGGGGGAGGTGTTTGGCATTCCTGATCAGAGGCCTACCCAGGGCACGGGGTTTGTTTATGTTTCTGTTCCACCGACTCCTGTGAAATGCCCTCTGTCTGTGCAGGGAACACACATTGAGTCAGGGAAAGTATCCTTGGTATTTCTTGAAATGTCAAGGCACGGCTACTTGAAGGTAAAGTGTGAGGAGAATTATCTGGGATTGCAGAGTGGAAACCGAACACTTGGTTCAGGGCTCTGTGATTCAACAGTCAGCCTCACACAGTTATTGCAATTTTAGCTAAGCTTTGCACAGATGCACAGAATATTGTAAATATAGCTCCTTTCCTCTAAGCTAAGTCCATCCTAGAAAAATAATTTTTGTTGGACCAGACATGGGAACATCCGGTCTCAGGTTCTACTTTGTTCTTGGTTTAACAGCAGACTTTATTAAATAAGAGTTAAAAAATGTGGGGAAACCCAATTATGGTTTGACCTGATTTGATACACTTTTTGAGCAATAATGATATGTTTTGTTGCTGTGCACCAGACAGTGGAGATATGGGAATATGGTTCTAGGGACATTGTTTAGTAGTGAACGTGGATGGTGCTGGGTTAAGGGTTGTAATCTGTGATCTTAAAGGTCCTAATGATTCTGTGATTCTGTGAAATAATTTCTATGTGATATTTTATATATCAGCTATTTCCCAACAAAAAGATTTTCATCAGCAAGTACAGAGAATTGTTCCAGTTGCAAAGTGCTGGCAAGACAGAACAGCAGTGAATGGAAGGATGGGTATGGAAGGCAATGAGGGATGAGTGGGAGCTCCAAGGCCTTATGTGGTGAGGGTCTCTGAGTTATGTCAGTAGAGAGGTGTAGGGAGCACTCTTGGTTTGATAACTGGAAAAGTCACAAGAAAGGACTTGGACAGAGGGAAAGTCACAACAATGTAGCAGATGAGGAGCCTTGGAGACAAAAGAGACTTACACTGGTAAAAGGGCAACCAAAACATCTTCTTTTTGAGTGCCATGCTGTTTTGATAGACTCTCTAACTGTTCAGAGACATCCTTTTCCCCCTGTGAATTTATCCTACAATGTGGGAAAGATGCTTCAAAGTATTTTAGGGATTCCTTTATGGACATGTTGTTGGATATGTTTGACAGCAGCAACCCCAGACTGCTCCAGAGAAAAAGGCAAGAAACCTCATGTCAAGTAGATGTGAAAATACAAGAGTCTCCTTCCCATCCCCTGTACACAGAGCTTGGCTTAAGGCCTGACTCAGATTTTATGTTCCTTCCTGTGCTCCTTTTATTAGCTTGGACTGGATGTTTTCAGCTGCCATGTAATACCGAACAACCAAAAGACACCTCACTGTAAACTTCTCGACTTTTCACCAGCACCAGGAATGTCTTAAAAGTTTCACTGTGCTACAAAACAGGTGATTATTGTATAATTGATGCTGCTCAGTTGGTGCTGTGTGGGATAAATGGGGGTGATGCAGGCCCACCTTGTAAAGAGAGAACATGACACAAGGAAGTTAGTAATAATTTGATGTAAAAGGACCTTAGCAAGTTTGGAAACATTATGGTTGCCAGATGTGCTCTTCCAGATGTCAGGATTTCCTATTAAATGCTTCTTCCGGTCAGAAGGAGTAGTGCCTGTGATAGAGTGTTAGAGCCTTTGAGACATGGGGGGTTACCTGACCCCAAAGATTAATTCTGTAACTTTTGCAGCAAATTAGGCCTGTTATTAGAAAATATTGTGATTAACTCCCAGCAGAACCCTTGGCTGTTCAGGAACACGCTGTGCACAGAGATGGAATTGTCCTGCCAGGATGCTGCTCAGTCAGTGACTTCCAACATTCCTGCTGCATTTGAGTAACATTATAACATGATATAACCCCAGATGATTTCACTGCTCCTGCTTCAATTCCTTCTCCTTGGACTTCCCTACAACTGCAGCCAGATGTTTGTGAGCCAGTTATGACCTGCTGCAGAAGGGAGTTTGCTGATGTGGTGGAATTAAACCGAGTTTTTCTCATGACCTTGTAGCTCCTCCAGATCCTGAGCACAGAATTGCTTTCTAAACTTGCGTTTCTGTTTGAGTTACCTCAAGCCATGTAGCTTTGTAAGTCAGTGCTTCTCTCCATTAGTCTGACTTGTCCTATCTGAATTCCTGGAGTAATCTTTGCCTTAGTTATTCACACTCATTCTCCTGTGAAGGCCTCAGGTCCCCAAATCCTTCATGGGAGGGAAGATCTTAAAGGCCCTGTCCCTGCTTTAGATTTGGGGGTTTGCCTTAGTTTGATCTGTCTCAGGCTTCCATCAGCCTGAGTTGAATCCCTGTTCCAGGACCAGCTCTGTTCCCTGGGATGCAATGACAACTCACAGGGAGCAGCAAGGTCTAAGATCTAAGGGTGGCTGTAGAAAGGCCTTGAGAGACCTAAGAATCACATACAACTCTTGTGAGTCTCAGCTCAGGATTTATCTGCATAACACATGAAATAGTTATTAAAAATCTGCTTGGCTATTAAATGCTTTACTTAATAACTAATGTATATTATTTTTTACTTATATTCCGGTACCTTGCACTTTTGTCCAGTTATTTTCTACTTGAAATGATAGAGAAATAAGTCTGGAAGGGTCAAGAGATAGTCACACCAATAACCCAATATTTCTAGGAGCATCAGCCATCCTAATCCAATCCTAAAAGGTGCTTTTTCTCCTGAGACTAATTGCTGTGTGGACACAATGTCCCTTTACAGAGCCACACGTTGCTACATGGAGCTCTCTGTGAGCACAGGCTATCATTAATTAATTCCAAAATAAGCCCTCCTGACGACTTGTGGGTCTTCTGGTAAGGCTTGAGCAATGTGGAGAGGTGTTTATGGGTTGGATGAAATATTATTATGAAAGATATTGATTATATGCTCTCAGCAGCAATCCAAATTGAGTATTTAACATTTTGGCCTGGCTACTGGTGGAAGCCCACAGTGCTCTCTTTTTTTAGATAGTTGTCTGTGGCCACTTCACAATTGTTTGGCTTGATAATTTATGGAGAAAGTTCTCAAAATTCATCTATTTAAAAGCCAGTCTGCACTTACAGTAAATGGTCCTCTGGCTTTCTGTGCTTCCTCCAGCAAAGTGACTCAGCCTGATTATGGGTAAAAAGGCAATGGTGTAGTGAAAATCAGCTTTTTGCAGACCCAGAGGGTCAGAGCAGCAGCCTGGAAATGCATGGGGATCACCATGGAGAGAGGAGAGACCTTTAATAATTACATTTAATTTGACTTGCTATCAAACAGAAGTGGATGACAAAGCAGGAAATGGCATCTTTAGGCACGACATAAAATAGTATTGCTGTCAACTTGAATAAGAAAATCTGACTTTATTAAAGCAGCTACATATTTAAATAGCCTGTAGGGTCAAACAGCCTTTCCTACAGTCTTCTGATAGCTGGTCTGATAATGGCACAAACACTATAAATACCCTAAATCAATAATCCTGTATCCCTGCTGAAAGCAGGCGTGTTCACATATCACAGCAGACGGGAAGAAAGCAAATAATATTTGTCTTGCCTTTCAAATTGATTTCCCATTTTTAGTAAGCCAGAGTATGTCCATATGTTAATCAGATTGCTAAAAGAGATAGCTCAGGGCAGCAGACTTTTACTTCACCTGCTTGCAGAAGGGGGGCAAGGAAGGGAGGAGGAAGTCCTCCATGACCCTAAAAATATCTGTGGCAGGAGCTTCTGCAAAAGTGATGCAAAGCCTGGCAGGAGCTTCTGCAAATGTGATGCAAAGCCTGTGCTTCCCTGACTTCCCTGGAAATGCCCTCCTGTCCTTCCACAGGGCCAGTGAGCAGCAGAATCAGACCTGTTCCACGAGGGTTTCCTAACCCTCCTTTGCTTTCCTTTTGGAGAATGTTTGCCATGATGAAAATTCCAGCATCCTGATGTCAGGCAGAAAGATCCAAGGTTCCTGGGAAGTGCAGAGGCTGCAGCCCCTCTCTTCTGCCTTCCCTTGCCCCTCTGCAGTGCCATGTGTTTCCCTGCTCCTCCACACTTGCACTGACACAGGGCTATTTCAGCTGTGATGTGCCCTTCCACAGAACACAAAGGCTGTCCTTAATGGCTTCCAAATGCACTCTCAGGTCCTATTATTTTTCCCTTCAGACAGGAGATTTTAATTAAATTTAACGACAAATAGTTGAGAGATCATTTGTGTGCACATAAACTCCAATGATGTTTATGGGCAACGTGCAACTGCCTGAGAGGAAATGATTGCACCCTTGGTGTGCTGAGCATATTTTCTGTGGAAGGCATTTAGGTTCCTTCTACAGGCTTCAGTTATATCCTGTTTATACAATGTATAAAATTGAGAACATAATTTCAGTGGACACTTGGTGGATACCCCTGGCCTGCCAGAAGCTCCCACGGCAGCTGCAATCCCGCCGGATTGTTCTTGCGTGTTCATGACAGCATGGCACACTGATGTTGTCCCAAATATGAAAACCAACCAAACCAAGGTAACATATTACACTTCAAATGCAGAATAAATGCCACAACTAATTGGCAATGGCCCAGTTTTGTATCATTTAATGTTTTATGCTTGGCTGATATGAGTTAATACAAGGTGGTACTGGCACCCACACTGAGTCCCAGTTACCTCCTTCAGACTTTTGGGATGCAGATGGATACAACAGGTGAAACACTAAGCTTTGACTTAGGAAGCTGCTTTCAAAAACCTACCTTCTGTCTGATTTTTAGCAACTTCCTGGTCTAAACCTTTGTTCCTCTTCTTTTGATGAAGACCTGTGCTTCCTGCCTTGTAGATTTGAAAAATACACCAAAGGCTGGGATGTGGTCAGATCCTGTGGAGACACCTGAAAGAAAAGTGAGTGTGCTGAGGATTAGTTTCTTAATCCTGATTTAGGTTGTTTGCTGTTGGGAGCTTGAAGGGGAAGGAATGAGATGAGAATGAAGCTGTTCACTTCTTTCCTATGTTCAGTGTGCATTGGCAATCCTTGGGAAGCATCTAGGAAGTCCAAATGCAGGGCAGGACCAGGGCTGATAATTCCTTATATTTCTGAACTTGAAAGGCAAATACAGAAGACCACCCATTCCTGCAGCTGCTTTTATCGTTAGAAAAGACAAGTAATTTTTTTTTGAGAGGAAGGATGATTTTATGGAGCTGGAAGCCAGATGATCTCACTTCTAATCCTGGTGTTGACACAGATTTTCCTGTGTGACCTTGGAAAGATCTTTTGCTGCATTCCAGTTTCCAATCAGTAAAATGCAACAGTCATTCTTTGTTATCTCTAAGGAGCACTCTGCAGTTAATGCATAGTTGCCAGACAGATTTTGACACATCTATAGGTGCTCAAAGATGATATTTTCATATCCGGTCTTTTTTTTTTTTTTTTTTGTGGTGTTCCTATAAAAGCATTTAAACAAGTTAGGTCTTAACTCCTGTGGCACTTTGGGATCCCTCTTTCTGTCTTCCATCCACATGTAGCTTAATCCCTTTCAAAATTCTGTCATGGACTAATGTGCTGGCATAATAGAAGATCTCTAGAAATAAATTCAGCTGTTAAAGTGTATTTTAGCAATTCCATTAAAGAGAAATCAGCAGATGTAATCAATTCAAACTGTTAAAATATTTTAAAGTCACTTTGCTAAAATATGGAATCAACTGACCTGTTGATTGAGAACCAAGCTGCATCTCCTTGCTTGTGCTGCCCACTCCCCACGTTGCTGCTACTCGGGAAAAGAACACACATTTTCTTCCCTCAGAATTTCTGCCATCATCTGTCATTTTTTATATGCCATCATGTCATTGGTGCTGTGTTTTCTAACACATCCTCTGCCATTCCTTCATACCCAAAAACACCCTCATCACAGTTTCTGTGTGTTGCTCTTTCTTCTGACTAGGGTTCACAGGAACCAAGGAATCCTTGCTACTCCCAGTATTTGCGCTCCCTACACCCTGCAGCTCCTGCCAGTTCAGCTGATCCATGGCAATCATGGATCATAAGTGAGGCAGATATTTTGCCTCACCGCTACTTTAAGCAGGGTAATGATGGTGTTCTCTGAGTACTTGGGGTGTGCCATTTCCAAAGACAATTTTTATGATACCTGCCTTTTTATTTTGCAAGAGGTGGGAAATGTTTGCAGTGGATCTGAAGGGGCTCTCAGCACTGAACCCTATAATGGTGACCCTTTGGTGTTGATTTAATGGGCAGAGCCTCAACAAAGATCAGAACATTTTGCAGAAGCCACTAAAAACAGTCTAAGGGAGAAGCTAGAGACAAAATGACCTTTCTAAGGTTATGGAGCAGTTCAGCACCCGAATCGGGAGCAGGTTGCAGTCTCCTGAGAATAACTGAGATCTTTATTCTTTAGCCACCAATTTATATCAGCTTCCAAATATCCCAAGTTTTTATCCAGATCCTTACTGTGTGTATAGCTGAGCCACAGAGGACTTTTCCTTTTTTTTTTTTTTTTTTTCCAAATAAGCACCATTTAAAATTCATCACCAGCATTTTTTGTTGTTGTTCCTTTAATATACTTGGAATCTTCTTAGCTGCACATCTGATTCTTGATAGAGACAGGTACTGTAATTTCTATGCTTTAATCTAACCCATTTATTAGTGTGTGTGGCTGGTTTTGAGAGCAAATAAAAAGTAATCCAGTTAGACTTTATTTAAATCCATCCACTAGGAGCAATTATCTCAAGTGCTACAACTTCTGACATTCATCAATCTAAAAAGAATACAAAGATGTGTATAAAAATATGACCATTGAACTCAAATGGTGCTTCAAGGGCATAAGAATAGACTCATTCTATTGCAATAAATAATATTACGTGGTTTAACTGTGACTTGCAGCTCTTGATTATGGCCATTAATATTTGTGTTTAATAAGGAGGGTCTAATAAAGGCTCTCTCCAAAGGTTACCAAATATTGTAGAGAGTTGCTTTGCTGTTTGCATCAGCAACTCTTTTAGGTAGAGGGAGAAAATCGTGAAGTGTTGGCTGTTAATCATGGGTAAATGTAATAGATTCAATTATGTAATGTGACAATGACTTTGTTCTGCTTTGCCTTGGGTTAGTTAGAATTTAAGCTTTTCCCTTTTAGGTTTATTCAGATTGTTAAGTGGCTGCTGAGAAGCTGGAACCTTGTCAAGAAAACTTGGCTTTAAATTTTAAATTATTTTTAATCAATATGTGAAGAGGCCAAGCTCTGCCATATGTTACTCACCATCCATTAGTTGGTAGCTGGTCATTAAACTCTCACTAAGGTTTCCTAACTGTGACTATTGTGGAGATTTTTTTCTCTCTTTCTCTCTCTCTCTGTAGAGTATGGGCAAAGGGGAGCAATCGTGGCAGATTGCCTTGAGGACAATAAAAACTCTCATGTAGTATGGTTGTTTGTTCAGACACAAACAATAGAGACATTTTGCTATTACCATTTGCCAGCTATCAAGGGGTTTCAAGCCCCCTCCCCCTTGGTGCCTACAACTCAAAACAGATGCAAAATCTTTCTTTTCAGTCCCCTTGAAATGACCTGTGGTGGTGCAGTGTCATTTAGAGGAGAAATTATTGGAGTGAGAGTGGCTGGTAACAATAGGGGCCTTGTGCCAGGCACATGACAGAACAGTGAGCGGGCTGTTGGTGACTTTATTGGGGAGGGGAGCAGCGATCTGGCAGGTGCTGCCATTGTTGAGGGTCCCTGCTCCTAGACAGCGGTGCAGATGAGTTCATGGCACTTTGTTCCAGCTCTTTGCTCGGGTTCAGTGGAGTGACACTGGTCAAGTAGCCGATCCAGCTTTTTTGATCTCCTGGGCATGGTCCCTTCTGTAACACAACCCTTTATTGCTGAGATATGTCAACATGCTTCTGGGCCATATGGCTTCAAGCTAGAGTAACTTTTATGCTCTCTGAAAGGGACATAATAACTTAAAGTTTGCTCTGCTGCTGCAGCCCTGGTCCTCAGTGCTGACCCTGGCATTGATGCTATCCAGGAAAACCAATTCCAGTGTGTCAATACAAAATAGATCTGTGGGTTTGATGCTGAATTCAACAACCACAGAGGCTGTTGGTCACCAGCTGAAAGCACTGGCTATATTTAGGTATGTGGTCTCTGAGTATTTTCCTTTTGATCAGCAGAACCAGGATTCTGGTGGTGGGATTGCAGCAAACTGGGGTGAAGAAATTTAAATTTCCCTGCACTCATAAGAATAATGTGAGTGGTGTTAAGTAGGAGAGGTTAAACACACTGAAGTAAATGGTGTTAAGTAGGAGAGGTTAAACACATTGAAGTAAATCTATTAATTTTACCCGTGCTGTCCCTTTGCTCAAAGCACCAGGCCACACCAAAATGGCTACATCTGCTTCTGTTGTACATATTGTTTAGTTCTAGTTTTTTTGGCTCAGAGAATAGAAACTGGTCTTTCTGTGGGGAAACAAAGAATTTGTTTTTGTAAATTGCCATTTTTTTCCTGAATAAATAATGAAAAAAACTGGCAGATTGAACAGATCAGCCATATGGAAACTGGCATTTTAGTCTGCTAAGGATAATTAAACATGGATGTTATGTGGTCTAATGAGATACATGTTTGTGGTACAGGGGAGGACCAAATGAGGAGATAGTGCTCAGAAAGTGAAATTACATCTTTAGGTTTTGAACTGCTGTCAGAGGAAAGATCTGAAATTGTTTTGAAAGTGGTTCATAGACTTGGGGTAGGCAGGTCTCATAAAAACAGTGGTTGTACATCCAAAACTGGATGACAATTTATAAAATTCCAAATAAGGGATAGTTGGTTTCTTAATGAACACCCCAGTGCTGATGCATTAAGAGATTGAACAAAGACTTAATATGTGGAGGAGCTCTGATCATGTGAAACCATTTGCATTGTGGATAAATGTTAATGTTCTTATTAGGCAAGTTTGCCTACCACTTGATTGTCAGTGTATAACATAAAATAAAATATAAATTAGTTTGCAAGTAAAGGTCTTGAAAATTTGACACTGAAATGGACTGTAGATGTCTTTTTAAAAAAATAGCATGTATAAAATTACTGTAATTGCAAAGTGATCTATTGTGATCATATAGAGAACCAAACTCTAAAAATAACCACTAAAGATAATTTTGCAGGAAAAGAAAACTATGTAACACTTGTTAGGAACAATGCTAAATCAAATGTAGCAGCTCTTTCAAGATATGCCTCCTCATAAAACACCATGGTGAAAAGCCTTCCAAATTTCAAGCCTTCCAATTTATTTTGTGGCAACCCTATAAATGTATCACATTTTATCATATATTTAAAATGTCTACCTACAGGGTCTTCTTAAAAGCTGATGAAGTCTTCAGTTAGGATGAGCAGGTAGCACAGAAAGGAGGTAGTTACTAGAGTAAAACCTGGAGTATGGGCGAGGAATGTGTTAGGAAAAGGCCATGGGGTTTATAGGAATGTTCAGTATCAGTGTAATGGGAAAGGGCTCAAGAATGCAACCAACCTTACCAACCGCTCCATAAACAAACATGTGCTTCTCACCTCAGCCCCCAGAAATAACAAGCAGAAAAACAAACTGAAAACAAACCTACGGGGGAGCAGAGGAGAGTGTGGCAAAATGTGAATTGCTGAAGAATATCCCTAAACCTCCCAAACTTGGAGTTCTTGGTAGAGGGAAAAGTCCCTTCTCTGCATGTGCTACTTGCTCACATTCTGACCTTTTGATGGAGTGAAATTCTGCTTTCTCATCTGTGTTAGAAGTAGCAGAAGGAGAGGGATCACTGCTCAGGTGTGGGGAGGTTTTCACCCAGTTTAAGAGTGCATTCTAATCCTATGGATGGCAGAGCCAAAAATACAGAGGGAAATGAGGGCACACTGAGCCCAGAACTTCTCACGTTCCATTAAGGTTGTGTGGCCAACCGTAAGTCTGACTTTTAAGGCTTTCTCAATTTTGATGACTTGATCTTGCCATCCTTTTCACATCTCTGTGTTTAGCCATTTCCATAAGCTGATTTCTATCTCTGGATCCTTAAATATTCTCAGGGCTGTCTGTAAGCTTTCTAATAAATAACATGTAAAATAATAAACAATAGACTGAGCTTCATAATGCTGTTACCAGCAAGAATTTGGAAACAGGTCATCTTATGGGATTTTTTTTCCACAAGAGTGTTGTGTATCTCAGAGGTAATGATGGCAGATTAAAGTCCATCTCACCAGGCTGAGTGCACAGGAATCATCCTCAGGGCTTGTGAAGCTGAGAGCATTTTGACAGTACTTAACCATCCCTCATTTTAAGCTGGGAAGTAGTAATGAGGCTGAATGATGACACAGTTTACTTTAAGGGCTTCCAATTTAAAGGATTTTTTTGTCAATTACATTCCAAGGATTTTCCCTGAAACAGAGATTTATATTCATGAGATGTGCTTAGCAGTGATTTCCTCTTTGTCATTAAGTAGACTAGGTTACTGTAGGCAAATAATATAGGAATGTATAAGGAATACATCACTTGTGCACCTATGAAATTGTTTATCTCCATTTTTGTAATATAAAAACCCTTGCAAGGGTTATGGGGTTTTTTGTTTGTTTGTGGAGGTTTTTTTGTTTGGGGTTTTTTTGGCTTTAGGACTTATTGAAAAGGTAACATCACTTAAATGGCATTTGATGTAATACTCTGGTGTGATGCTGCATTTGAACCATTGTGTTTGATACAGCAGAAGCTACAATTAACTCACCTTATTTTATAGCTACTAGCTATAAAATCTAGTTGTTATATAAATAATATCATTTTTTTTTTTAGTATCTTTGCAGAGTTCTTACTTTTCTTTCTTGGAAGAAACAAAGATGTTCTTCCAATGCCTGTGTGCATAATTAACTCAAGAGGAGACACTCATGTGAAAATAAGTTACTTAAATTATTTATTCTTAGGTATATTAGCTTAATTCTTTTGCCTCATCTACCTCTCTGGGACTGAAGCCAGAAATTATTCATGTTGTAGTATGTAGTTTTTTCAAATTTGTGTTTGTAAATACTTGTTTTGGTAGACCACAGTTCACTCAGGACACTAAAGTTTATCTCAATGGAACAAACAAAATGAGAAATTACATGAAAGCCTTAAACCTCTCTCTTAAAAATACCTAACCTGGAAATGGCTGTCCTAGAAGTCATCTTTTAGGAACATGGCATAAGAAGTCTGAAAATTATCCCAGTATAACTTTATCTCCAGGATAACAAAATGTGATCAAACCCAACCATGTTAGCAGGACGGTGCAAGGCACTGGGGACATACTCAAAGAGTGCTTTGGACAGCAAGAACCATCAGGTTTTTCATCTGGTGGGCAGGATTCTGTATTGAAGAGGATAAAATTATAGGTTTTTTTGCAATCCAGCTTGCTTTCTTAAGCATACACCCTCCAAACAGGAAAATACAAAATGGTAAGCACCAGCAGGCTTTCTTGTGTTTAAAAAACAGAACTGTGCTTGGTCATGTCTGACAAAAGTGCTGATGTGTGACTGGGTGGGTAGGGTAGGTAGGTTGGGAGCCGTGGGTGGGAACAGCCCCCAGAGATCTGCTTTCACACAAGGGCCATCACTGGTACCTTGCTGGAGACAGAATCAGGTGTCTCACCTGCAACATGTTTGTTCAAAAAGGAGAGTTAGAAATACAGAGTAGTCATGGAAGCAGTACATAGAACATGGGAAATAAACACTGAGGAAAGTCATCAAAGCTTGTTGCTAATAGAGCTGAAAGTGTTCCACAAATTTCTTAGGGTTTTTTTATTAATTCAGTGCAGGTTCTCTGTCTTCTGTTGACAATGGCGAGGGTTTAAGGGGTTCCCCTGCCTGTGAAAGCAAATGCTCGTAGGGGATTTTCCCCTGCAGCTGCATCTTGTTTTGTTGAGGAATAAAACTGTACAAATGAAACTGAGGGGACAAAAAAAAATCAGGCCACAGCCAAAGCAGCAGGAAAAGCATTCATGAGTCAATTAAAACCACTGTTGGGATGTAAGGAAGTTATTTAAAATGGTTTGATTTATTAAAAAAATAATCCTAAGGAATTACTACCACTCAACTATTTTTAAAGACTGTTTTTGTAGCTGAAGGGGAAGAACAGTAGCTCTTTTATTATGGCAGGCTAGCACTCCTGGGAATACCCTCTCCCTCTTCTGCTGGGTACAGAGTATGTCTGAAGAGATGATAACAGCAAGGAGCGTATCATAGCTTTATGATCACTCATCAGCTTTGGGGAGCCTGTGAAATGAAAGGCCCCCAGACCAGCCAGGGTTGAAAGGTTGAGGCTATAACCAGACTTTTTGTTCCTGAGACGGCCAGAGCCCTGAGTGAACAACAGACAACTGTGAATAGATGATGGGCATCTTTGCTTTGCTGCTGCTCCCTGGTTTAAGGATACTCTTGTCCTCCTTCTGCCCCTTCTATATTTGACAAGTTTGCTTTCAGCAGATATGACAGGCACTGGTGGGGGTCACTGGCCCAATTCCACATTTCCACACTTGGCTTACTCCAAGTTCACTGGCCTGAACTAATGTCTCCAATGGAGGTCGTACTACTGAACATTATGAGTTTTTATATATTAAACATGCATTAGTGGGTTTACCCTGCTTATCTGACAGCTGTAGAAAAATAAAGAAAATTCAGTTTGAACTTTAAAAAGCAGGGCTTAATTTATGTCTGCTACTTTTGTTCCTCCCCTTTTTTCAATTGCCAATTGCAAAGCTCAAGGGAGATAATAAAATGGAGGAGCTGCTACTTTATACTTCCACGTGCTTCCTAGTGCCTGTGCCTTACTGGGTGAGCTAAATTTAAAACTAGGAAAAGAGTTTTCAGATGGAAATTTGATTAAACAATGCTATCATCTGTCTCACAATCTGTTTTTTTATAAAGAGAGTATTTTTTTTTTCCAGGGGGAATTTTCTTTCAGAGGGTTTTGTATGAAAAGGCAGACGTCATGAATACTGATGGGAAGGGCTCAGTGTTTTGTTATTTCTGTTTAACAAAGACAAAATGCTTTAATAAAATCAGAAAACACAGATGTTACTTTGAGTATATTTTGCATCTTCTACTTTTCTTTTTTTTTTAAGGTTGGGATTAATCCCTCCCTCAGACTGACAATAGCAGCTCATGACAGACAAAATTAGCAGCTGGAAACTTAGCCAAAAGTTTAGGCTCTTTAGTATGTTGTTATTGTTTGGGATTTTCTTAGATGGTGAAAGGCACACTTGAAGGAAGAGGCACGGATAAATTGAAAGCCCTTGTTTCTCACTCTCAGTACAGTATGACTGGGTTTTAGTTTTTATAAACAGTTTAAAATGGGAAAATGCACAACTCTTTGTTTAGAAATTAGCCCATTGTGTTTTTCTCTTTTTTGTGTGTGGGGACTTCAGAGGGGAGTTCCTGTGGTTTGATAATATATACTTTTCATACTCATTTAAAAGCACTGTATTTTTATTAAATAAAAAATCAGTTCCTGTATGTCATTGAGAAAACAACACCTATCCAATTCTCCTGAGTAATCTCTTTTTCTTGGGAGGAATGAAGAGATACTGGAGATACCTTTTCCCCCAGACTCATCATTAAATGAGTAAAGCAAAGTAACTTCCTGTTTGCCCAGGAATTCTGAGGTATTACAGTTGTATACAATTCTGTGCATTTTAGAGTGGCAATGGTGGTTATTAGAACCTTTCCAGAGCCCAGAAAAAAGTCTTCTGTCATAACAGTGCCACTCTATGTTCTGTGCTTCTCTTCACTCTCTGCTCATAAAAATGGATGCTAGATTGCCCTCGGAGTTTCTGGAGATGGGAAGGGACCGTGGCTGGGGACTCCCTCCAAGGCCACCTGACTGTAGGAGCTCCACTTTCCCCAGGGCAAGGAGACCACATCCCCTGAGTTTACACTTTGTATGATGTTCAAATGCTTCTGAACACAGTGGTGGAGCAAACCTTCAGAAGGTCCCTTTCCATGAGATCTACCCTAGGTCTTTTCAGTACAGGTTTGGGGGGAAACATGGGGGGTTTTTTGTTTTCATGTACCTTTACTGCATCTTGGATCTCTGTCTTGATGGGACTGTACTTTGGAACAGCTTCAGAGCTGAGCTATGTTTTACCTTAAGAAATGAGGTTTTCTATTAAAGAACAATGGATTCAGAGGCAGGATTTTACCGTTTTCCTGGTTTTCCACAGCTATGTCTGTCCTTTGTTCAAGGTGCCTGGGGATTTCCTAATGAAACTGGACTTCCCAGCATTGCCGGGTGGTCAGTCAGTACCTGTGCAGTGTATTTGTAAGTGGATCTTTTCCCTATGCTCACTATTGTTCATTCAGGGTATAATCTCTTCAAAGAACATACTTCTGGATTCATTGTGCCTCTAAGAAGTTGAGAGAGTACCAGGAAAATCCACCCATCGGCCAACACTGCAATGTAATATGATCAAATGAATGTATTAGGATTTGGGAGGTTTGCCTTCTCTTTTTTGATGTCACATGGGTTCCAGTGTTCTCCAAGTATGTGGCAATGGAAGGGAACACCTTGTAAGGCTTTAGCTTTATTGCAGGATAGCTGTAACACCTCTTGTAACACCTAAACAAAACATGTGAATAAGAAATGATGTTGTCATGGGAAGGGATCACAGAGAAAAAGAGGAAACACCACTGTCCTCATTCAACTGAAAAGGTAAACCAATGTCAGATTCCTATGTCAAGCAGCCTAGCTTGTAAACATTCCTTCTAAGAGATTTGTTACCTGAGATAGATATAAATCAACAAAACAACTGGATCTGATTTCTAAGAATGGTCCCTGAAATACTCTGGGATTCCTAGTGTGCAGCTGCTGGAATAACAGGGAGCTGTTTGCAGTGGTAGAAAATATTATATCCTCTGTCTCTACCTGCTAGATTTAGTAAAGGGTAACCTTAACAAGGCAAAATTATTTCTAACTTTGAAAATTGTGGCATTTACTTATTTCAGTGTAATTTTCTTTTTTGGACTTTGTGGAAACTTGCTTTCAAAACATCCCCAAGTGCTGCTTCATATGTGCACATAATTACTCCCTACCTTTATTAGTGCATCTGATGCAGGAGAATCTTTCTATTTCAAGGTATTCATCCAACTCTTAATATGCAATAGAGTAGTGTTAGAGACCCAGACTCCAACACTTCTCTATTGATGGTGAAATTAAGGTGAGCTGTGTGGCCCATATCCATGGCTGAAAACTGAATTTTCAAGGAATGGACCTTTTTCCCTGGGCCTCTGAGAGGGTTTGGAATATGATTGTCCGCAGACTAGGAGAATTCAGGAATGGCAGAGAGAAGGGGGCATTGATGGAAATGCACGACAAGGAAAATATTTTGCATAGGAAAGCATTTCATATGCAGGAAAGATAGTCCTTGGTGCTGTAAAACACTCAGCACTGGGGTTTCTGGCTTTTCACCCAGCTTATTTGTTCAAGGCCATTCCCTGCCACTTCCACAGGGAAGCGCCTGAGCGAGGGCAAACAGAGCAGAAGAGCCTAATTAAAGTTCCAGGGACTAACAGAGCAAATGTTAGTTTAATGATACAATTGCAGGTCACAAAGAAATTGGAGCAGATGCCCCAAGTTTTATATGTTTTTGGCAAAGTGAGTGGGAAACTATGTGCTGAAGTGAGGTCAACAGATGGAGGAAGAGAGGTGCTGGAGGGGAAGAAAGCTACACACCCATGGACAAACTCAAAAAAGCCCCCCAAACCTCAATGAAACAAACAAAAAGAACTAGAGACAAACCTTGGAAGAAACAGATTTTTAAACAGTTTGCCAAATAAGCAAACTTTTTTTTTCCCCCCCTTAGAGCAGATGTGAAGTGCCTTTTCAGTTAATTTTGGATAAAAATAAGTGAACACATGCTGTGCTTTAATAAATCTTGGCGCAACCACAATAGGGAAACTCAGACCTTGGTGAACAATTCTGTGTTGGGGTTTGGTGACACTCACCAAGCCTCTCTGTGTTCTTTCCTCTCCTTTTCTCTGTGTTCTTTCTCCTGTGCAGAAGCCTATTTCCACCCTCCTACACAAGGACACAGCCAGGGCAGGTAGATGATGTCCATGTCATAAGGGGAGTACCTGGTGTTTCAAAACCTCCTATTCTGAATGTGGGGCTGGGAGTCAGAACTCAGCAGCTCAAAATCCTAACCCTATCATAGAAAATGGTCCCGCTGACTGACACTGGGCAAAAAGCTTGCATTTTCAAAATCCCTTCCCTAAATTCCTGCTCAGAAATTCAGCTTCTAAGGTTCCTTCTTAAATTCCTTCTTCAGTTACAAAGTAATCTGGTTTTCATAAAACCAAGAATTGGTGCAAACCTCTGTGGATCTCTGTGTTTCTTTTTATGAAACAGGATAATACAGTCACTGACACTTTATCCCACTCCTTCTATTTTGGGTTATTATATTTTTGCTTTGAAAAAGCGTGGTGATGTTTCATAATAAGTTTGCATAACCATGGAGTTCTGTCTCTGGATTTGCAATGCCCTCTTCTCAACCTCCCAGTGTTGTGCTGTCTATTGTTTATTCTGATTATTATTATTTTTTGTTGTTGTTGTTTTTATGACAGGGGTCAGGAGCAAAATCTTAGCTCTGTAAAAACCAGTGGAAAAAATCCCAGACTTCAGGAGAATCAGGATTTTATCCTAAATCCTTTTATTTTCCTGACACCCTTGGATGATTAATAATAATAATAATAATAATAATAATAATAATAATAATAACAACAACAATAGTAGTAGTAGTAGTAGTAGTAGTAGTGGTAACATAATAAGCAGGTATCATGCTCTGATCCCTGCCAAGCATTCTGGATAAAGGTTGAATAGATTTGGTAAATCTGGGGTGTGTTATTATCAGGCTCATAACAAAGACAGAATGCACAGGGGAAAATTATCCTGGCTGTAGATGTGTTGACATTGGTGAGCCTTGCAACATATCACACATTTATACAAAGCTCTAAAGTTTAGTAAAACATACAGTTGGCAAATTCCTCGCAGTCCATTATTTTCTTTTTTTCTTTTTTTTTTTTTTTTTTTGGCTACCACAACCTTTTGGAGAGCAGCTTTAACACAGAGAAGAGATTTGATATATAAGTTTCATTATGCTTGCAGCAGCTGGATTCTGTACAAATCCTGTGGTACATGAATCAAAACTATCCAGATATCCAGACAGTGCAAACAGAGAACATGAATCTTCCAGGTGTACTACTGTGCTTTCCAGAAAAGGCTTGAAAAATTCTGTTGTGTGAGTACTCTGAAGCCGATCCTGTAGGTGGCACTGAAAGAGGAGTTGCCTTCCTTGAAGGGAGGATTTTTTTTCTGAGCTAAACATTCTGCTTTGCTGTGTGGTTGTAGCTTAGGTTTTCCTTTATGCTATTTTTGTATGAGATCATTGTTTACTCTGTTAGAACACCTATGGAAAATGTTCAGACACCTCTTCTTTTGGAGTAACTTGGAAAACCTCTGTAGATGTCAGTGGTTGGGCTTGTTGGGAATGAAGGCTTTGATCAGGATGTAGATGAATAAAAAGTATGGGCTGCCACAGGCACTGTGGCACAGACAGAGCATACTCTCAAATGGAATATATTTTTCCACCCCCAGAATCCCTGGAAAGCTCCATGAAATTCATGTCTCTGGAAACTATTTGGTTAATGTGCACTGTAAATTTACAAATGTGAGGTTGTGTCATGGAAAGACCAGTCCTCTCAGTCAGTGCAGGTAACTAAACCTGCTTAATTTTGTTACTGTAGATTACATTGACCTTGAACATTTTTCTGCACGTGGTACACACAGCACCTGATCATAGATGTGGTGTCAGGCTCAAAATAAAGCATTTCCTGTAATCAGGATCATTCCTTGCTGAGAACTGAGAGGAAAAATTGCCTCTTGGTTTCTCCCTATTTTGAAGCTCTCAGAGTGCACAAATGATTTGTGAGTCTTTGGCTGTGAATGGTTATTAAGTTGTGACAGAGAATGGGGTGAGATGTGGTAATCTGAAGGCTGTTTAGATTTAGAAATGAAGTCAAATGTAGTTTTAGAGACATAAGTTCTTTCTTTCCTTTTTTAGTTTGAAAAAGGGTAATAATTGTAAAATGCTCTTTTGAAGCAGAAAAATACCTCCAGTCCAGTCCCCTGCACTCACATCAGACCATATGTTTCTGAAACGGCCCTTGGACCTCATAAATTTCCTACTGAGATTAGTCACAAACAAGATAATTACTCATTTCTAGGCCAAAAATGCATGTATTGCCTGGAACTTAAAATAGTTGTGTTTACCTTAATTAATAGATTGAGTCAACAGAAACGAAACGCTTCCTTCTCTGACTGTGATTTTTTTTGTGTTGGCTAAAACCCCAGCTGTACTTGACTATCTGCACTACCTTCAACCTGTAATCAATTTTCTATATTTGGGCATTATCTGTTCAATGTGAGCAACTGCTTGTTTGATTTCCATTGAAATACTTCACTCAAGACTGGTTTTCATGCTGCATTTCAGACACACTGACACAGAGGCCAGAGATTCACTCCCATGAAATACTGGCAACCGTTGGGATGAAAGGCAGACTGGATTTGATAATGATTTGTGCCCACAGTGAACAAATGGGAGGATATTGAGAGGGATTCAGATCACAGTTCTGATAGACATGGGAACAATGTCGTGTTTTTACTCTCGGTTGTCCGTGGCTCTCAACTCTCGGTTGACCTGGGCACAAGTGGATGCTGCCTCAGAGATGGATTTAAGCAGCACTCAGGCTATGGCAGTCCAATATGGAAGTTATGTTTTTATTTACATGCACCTGATAGTTCTGTCTGAGAACACTTGTGTGTCTTGCCAGTTACTCTGGTACCCAGTAGCTATTCTCTCCACCAATGGTTTTTGCAGACTTCTGCCAAGTTGTTTCTCTTGTGTTATGAAGGAGATAAAAATAAAATGGGCTGGACCTTGATCAAGAAATGATTTTAGATAGAGTTTGGCAACAAAAGCAGACCCTCAGCAACATTTTCCATTTTTGTACAGGCTCTCCCTTTTTGTTAACTGGGCAGTATGATGAATTGCTAGTTTCACTTCTTAAAGTGGAAGAACAAAGACAATGACACTATGGAAAATAAAAGGATGTCCAGAGTATTGAGTTTAAATTTATATCTGTCTCTCACAGAAAGCCAACTTTAACTACAAAGATAGAAACACACCTCAGAGGGATATGGCTAAAGTCAAAGGAACAGGGATATCTTTAAAATTCACTGAGATAAATGGACTAAATCCTTTTGGTCCAATTTCTGAGGGAGATACCAGCACTTTTTCAAAGATCTTATTGTCATGTCAGTATTTGTCACATGAATGCTATTCATCTGTGTTCAGTATATTAAACTATTTATCCTCAGTGATAAATCTTCAGTGATTTTGCTCTTTGAAAATTGGGAGATGTGGATACAACACAGTTTTAAACAAACTGGAATTAATATAAATTTGTGAATAATTAGGAATTTACCAAATCAAGTTATGTAATATTGAGACCTCTCCTATCAAACCAGATTATTTCTGATTTTTGTTGCACTTCTCAGTGATTTTTTTGTTGGTGTCAAAATGTATAAAGGTGATCACAAAATTTAAATGTTTCTTCTTTACAGTCCTGTGGTGGCTGTTAAACCCCTGCTCTGTGGTGTGATAAAACATCTTCCTGCCTGGGTAGGTATCAAAAAATCTTTGTCCCTTTTCTTGCACTTTATCCTGTGGCAAACTCCTGTCGAATTTGCTGCTCGTAAGAGGTTTTCTAGGTTTTTGGTTCTAATTGAATAAGGGAGTTTTAGGCAATTTCCTGGAGTTAGAGGAGTTGGAGTGACCATCTGTGGTGCTGAAAGAGTCATTAACTTTCCATGGCCATTTCCACCCTTTGTCCTCCTTTTAGGCTATGCATAAGGATTCCAGTTAGCAAACCAAATGGGACTGATGGGTTGGGATTTTGTGTCGGGGGAACACCTGTTCCATTAAGGAGAAAACTTCCCACTTTTTCTTTTCAAGTGGATCAGGGCAGGACTGTCGGTTGGGAGTAACATTTGGTCGGGGGCAATCTGGTCCAGGCTGCTCTGAATCCATGACCCCAAACTAGAAGGAGGTGTTTCTTGATCAACCTACTTCTTCAGGGAGGAAGTTTAGACTGCAGCATAATTTTGGGCTGTGAAACAGCATTTGTATAACTCTAATTATGCTTGGCTATAGTTTCAGCAATCTTTTTCTAACAGAATTCTCACCTACAAATGATTGTGGGGTTTTTTAAATGAGTGCTTCTATCTGGTGTGGAATTAGGGTGTCATCAAACAGAGAGATGCTACATCCTGATTAATTAAATGGCTTAAAAAATGGCAAATTCAAAGTGGAAGATAACTTTATCTTTTATAAGTTTTTTTTCACTTCCTATTAAAAAGTTATTTGCTTTTCTTTTACGGGTCAGCCAAGTACTTTGCATTCACTACCTCTGTAGATGATCTTTTCTTCCCTCAGGAGCTGGTGTATCATTAGTCAATTTCTGCCACATTAACAAATTCTTCTTCTCAATTAATCCTTGTGTGTGTTTTATGTGATTGTTCTGATCTTTACTTTTGTCCTAAAATGTTGTTTGGTGTCTTGGGTTTGTAGGAGTTGTCATTCCTGTGACATCTGCATTTCAGGAAGAGGATTTCCTGTTCTTTCTGGGGTAAAATTTCCAAAGTGGGCTTGGAAAGTGAAATACAATTGTCACTTTCTCTCTACAGCGCCTACATGGTTACAGGTTCTCTATGGAAGTGGTACAAAACCTTTCTTCCTACACAAAGGATTTTTTTTTTAAAAGTAATTCAGGAACAGGAATCAAAAACCAGTATGGAAAACATGGAAATGAAATATTCTGTAGCAGTTATTTCTTTGAAGGACCAGTTTGGATGTGCACACATCTTGGCAATAGAAGGATTTTTTTTCAGGAATAATTATTATTATTCAACAACTTCAGTGAATGTTGTGGAAATAAATGGTAGCTGAAGTAAGGAACCAAGTAATGGCTTTTTGGAGCAACAAAAAAGTGAAAGGAGAAAGAAAAATGTACCCCTATTTAATCAAATTGATTTTGTATCTACCTGTCTTTTGCATGTTTGACTAAATTAATGAATTTATACTCTGGGACTTTCAGAACATTACACTTTGGTTAAAGGCTTCTGGTGAAGATGTGATTCTCTGTCCTAAGGTTCAGAGAGGAACAAGATATTATAATTAATTATTATCATGTCCTGCACATGGAACAGAAAACACTGACTGGGTTTTTAAATTTGCGTTTGGTCTGTTTTTTTAGGTCCCTCATGATAGACTCCCTCTCTTTTGTGTTAAAACATTGCAAAGGTGGTATTTTTTGAATGATCCACCTCTCTAAGTGGCTGTAAATTCATAGCAAGTGCTCTGAAATCTTTTCTGGCTGAGATTGGAAGAAATCAGACCTAGAAATTCAGAACAAATGATGACACAATTTCATTCAGTTCTTTTTGGTGTTGGAACCAAACACAAGTGTCTAATTATTAAAATATTATTATTAAACAATGTTTAATACTATCCTCCTTTTTTCGAGCTGTAACTTGTGGTAATTGGTCTCTGAACTGATTTTCTGTGGTACACAGAATTTGACCCTTAATGCCAGCATTAGATGGCAGTGAAAAGCTTGTGAATTTTCAAGGTCTTCAGCCCTCTGTTGTTACAAGGCATCAAGTTCCTTTCCACCTTTCCATTTTTTCTCTTTTTTCTTTTTCTTTTTCTTTTTCTTTTTCTTTTTCTTTTTCTTTTTCTTTTTCTTTTTCTTTTTCTTTTTCTTTTTCTTTTTCTTTTTCTTTCTCTTTCTCTTTCTCTTTCTCTTTCTCTTTCTCTTTCTCTTTCTCTTTCTCTTTTTCTTTTTTCTTTTTTCTTTTTTTCTTCTTTTTCATTTGATCCATGTCTGCTGTAATTTGGCGGACAGCTTTGGATTTCCTTCTCTTTTCTAGAATCTCTGGCCACATAAGTTATCAGCTATAAAAAGGCCAGAAACAGAAAGCTTGTCCTTGACATACCCTGTGGAATCAAAAAACAAAAAGCAAACAATTTCCTATGACTTTGTCCTTTTGGTAATTGTTGTTGGAGCCTGCCAGGAGGAACAGGGCCTGTCTTCAGGTCAGGATGGTAAACTCCAGTGTCCTGGAGACAAAGAAAGCTAAGAAAGCTCAGTTTTTGTTTCCTGCAGAGTCTGAGAGCCAAACTTGGGAGCAGGGGAAGAGCAGAAGGGTGGGCAGGGTCTGTGTCCAAAATGGAGAAGTGGGAGCAGCAGGATGAGGAGCAGCCCCACTCTGTCCTTTCTAGTCTTATTTCATCATTAAGAGATTTGCAGCTTAAAACTGCAGGTGTGGACTAGTTGACTGATATTGTCTTGCTGTGAGGAAGTGACAGAATCACTATCACAGGATCAGGAATAACTTAAATCCAACAGTTTATGAATAGTTTACATTTATTACTGGATAATGTGAATCATTCTTTAGAAACACTCCTTCCCTTGTAGAATCATAAGAATTGTTTAGATTGGAAAAAAATCTCCAAGATCACTGAGTCCAGTCTTTCCCCCTCCGTGTTCACAAACCATGTCCTCAGGAGCCACATTTTCATGGCTTTTAAATTCTTCCAGGAATGGTGACTCCATCACCCTGGACAGCCTGTTCCAGTGCTTGACAACTGTTTTGGTGAAGCAATTTTTCCTAATATCCAATCTAAACCTCCCCTGGTGCAACTTGAGATCATTTCCTACTGTCCTTTCACTTGCTAACCTGGGAGAAGAGACCTTCACTGTCCATAGAGGAACCTTTCCTGGCAGGTCTGAGCTTTTGGGATAATGTGTACAGCAGTTAAAGCTTGGGCAGACACGTTTCAGGCATCCCCTTTTTCCAAACCATGGTGAATTTTTCTATCCTGTAGGTTTGTAACACACATCAAACCAAAAGAGATCATCGGTATGGCTTTTACTACAGGAAGTTAAGAATAACTAGTATCATAGCTAATGAAATATTGGTCATTATATAGAAGTACTTTAAGAATTCTCCACTAATATTATAAAACACTGACTTGTAGAGGCTTTTGATTTATAGAAAAGGCTCGCTAAAACTCACTTTGGATCAAAGCACATCAGCTGGTGTTTGGTTGGATGTCACAAGCACAAGGAGGTCAAAACTTGTAAGTTAGACCTTCAGAAAGGATGTGACTGACTCAGAAATAGAAAGACTGTATTGTGACTAAGCCAGTTTTTTGGGTTTGAATGTTTTCCAGGCTTGGAAACTTGTAAGGGGTAGTTATTATTGGACAAAAGGCTACCACCAGGAACTCTCAGAAAACACCGATAGCTGCCAACAAAGCTGTGAGAATTGGTGCCAGTTACAGCTCTGAGTGACTTCTGCAGGAGCAGGGTCCCTCCAGAGGGGACACTTGGATGACCAGGCTGGCTGCATGGAAAATGGCCACAAAATTACTCTATAATTCCCAGCTCCGGGTAGCCTATCTCTGTCCATCCGGAGGGACAGGAAAAGTGACTGAATGTGTGATTCTGCTGTCCCCTTAGATGGTGACCTCAGGGACAAGAGGATTGTGCCGCTTACACACAGAACTAAGTTTACCTTAATGTTTGGATAATAAAATCAGTAAACTCTGACAGATTAAAGCAAGAGGAATGGGGAGAGGTGATAACAATCTTCTTTCCTGCCTGGTTTATACAAGAAGCACTTCCTTCTGTACTTCCCTGTTTTCTCAAGGCACTTTGTTTCAGTCTTCTTTGATCACTGCTAATGAGGAAATTGCTTCCACTGCCTGCATTGCATTTACACTTGGAATACAGAGCACCCAGCTAATATTCAGTGGTTGATTAGCCCTGTAGCTTTAAGGGAGAATTTGAACTTACTGGGTTACATTTCTTCCCTCTGCAGGTAATGACTGGAAAGAATACAATGAAGGCCTTTATATTCATGTGAGAATTGAAAGGTATTTCCAAATTTATCAGCTATGTTCTTTGCTACAGCAAAGTTACTAAACTGGTGCCCAGTCATGCTGGCAGGTTTTTTCCCGTGTTTTCTGAACACAGCTTTGAAATGTTGGTTCACTTCAGGTGGGTTGTTCAACACTCAACAAGTGGGGATGATTTTCAGACAGATGATTCAGTAGCTTTTGAGTGAAATTAATGTCAATTTAGGTCACAGTCGCACTGATGATTCTGTGGTTTGTAGCCTGTTCTCAGCCTCCAGGACTTTATGTCAAATTGAGGTGCTCTTGCACAGGTATTTCTCTGCACAGATATTTATTTTTTTCCTTTTCAGCAAACTTTTTTTTTCAATACCGCTTTTGGTTCAAAGAGCTCCAGTTTTTCTGTTCCTAAATGAGTTCATAAATGAGCAGAAAGTTCTGAGAGGTTTGGATTGAGTGTGCTGACTCTAGTTTGAACACAAGATTAACCTTAAACAAGACACCAGTCTCAATAATATCAGTGGGATTACTCTGTGCCCGTGTTTAAGAGGGGCTCAGGAGTATCTGAACATTGAGGTTGAGATCTTTCATATTTCAGAAGTAACAAGAATTTCCTGGCTGAGGTACTGCAAATTCAAACTAGAAACCTGCCATGTTCCTTTTTAATTAACGGGAGAGTGTTAGATTTTTAATATGTTACATAGTTACTTTATTTTTCTGGTCATGTTTTATTGATGGGAAGCCCAAGGCTGAGCTCCTAAAGAAATGAAA
Organism: Haemorhous mexicanus; assembly: GCF_027477595.1. Taxonomy (NCBI): domain Eukaryota; kingdom Metazoa; phylum Chordata; class Aves; order Passeriformes; family Fringillidae; genus Haemorhous; species Haemorhous mexicanus. Next base: position 9,576,074 of record NC_082346.1, read on the forward strand.
TTCCTCCTTCATTGTCTGTTGCTGTTCATTTAGGCTCTGTTATCTGTGGGTGTTTTGGGTTTTGGTGCTAGAAGTATGGCATCACTGTGGGTCTACAGTGGCTCCCCTGTGCTGGAACAAGTCTCCTCTTTTTTTTTTTTTTTTCTTTTTTTTCTTTTATAATGGGTGAGATGTGTTAAATTTATTGTAGGAAACTCTTAAAGATGCAAGATCCTTTTTAGAGGCTTCTACAATAGCCGTGAAACACTTATTTAATCCCATTGAATGGAGGGTAGATTTACTAGCTGGGCTAGACATGATTTTTGTTCAGGAGTCATCTTGGAGTACATCGAAGTTTAAAGATCTTTGCAGAAAACCCAAGGAGAAACAAAAGGAGTAAATTTTAAAAGGAACTTTGTCAAGGAGTTTTAGATGTTAAACAGATAGAAAAACCATGGTGGCTTGACTGAGATGAGTGTTGAGTTTGCAGAATCGTTACTGATCTGGTGAGACATGCTAATGAGGCACTTTAAATGCAAGTTTGATGGAAAAAGGGGCAATTTCATACCAAAGTGCAGTAAGGTTACTGAATCAAAGAAGGTACACTTCAGTTCTGCAAAAGGGGACAATGCTCCATTGTCAGATCCTTTTTCTTTTGACTTTAAACATGTTTTAACTACACTACTTATGAAATCGTACAATGTGGCTTGCACTCTGATTGAGAATTTATGACCAGAAACAAACCTGTTAGGGGAAAAAAGGAAAACTGAGTGTGATCCATACTGTAGCTGCAGAAATAGTTTGAATGAACTTAACCTGAGCACGGTGGGGGGTGTACAATATGGTTTTCAAGCCCAGGGGCCTGGGACCTGAGTTCAAGTAGAATTTCGTCTTTCAATAACAATTTAAAAAACAAGGGAGAGTGCTTAGAGACATCTGTGGCCTCTCAACCTGTGTTAATATAGATGTCTCCGTTTTGTTTTGAAAGGCCTCCTTCAGAATTGTGCCTTGTCAACTCATCCACCGTGCCAAATTCCTCAAATTGCATCATGTCTGAAGCTCACAAACATCTTGTTTTACTTCCAGTCATTAAAGCTGTTTTGGCAAAAAATAGAGACCAACAACATCAGTATACTTGGTATTACTGCCACGAAAAATTGCCACACAAATCTTTCTCTTCCATGAAGGAGAATCCAGGCTCCTTTAGGAGATTTATGGAGCAGCTTTTGTGTGTGATTGCTGCACACAAACACAATGAAATGGCCTAATTTTTGCCATGCGGTTTGTTAAAAGAATGGACAAAATTCAGTTGCAGCAAAGACCAGACTTCCTTCTCCTCATCTGGTTCAGTAGAATTGCACTGGATAAACTATAAAACATGTTACTCTGCCTTGGAGTAACAGAGCCCTAGCTCTAGCAGTTAAATTTCACTTATAAGCCATTTTTAATTTCTTGTTTTCAAAACTGCCTGCCTGTGGCAATATATTTACTATTTCACATCTTTTGAAAGGTTGCTTAGCTGGGTTCTGAAAACCCGTTTGTATGGGTTCCCACAGGCACTCCTAGTCAGAGTCAGAAACCACAGAACTAGCATAAAAGCAAAAAGGTCACTGAAATGGAAAATCCCAACAGTTCCTTTCTCAGGCATCAAAATGGAATTTTTATGAGGTTTCAAAAATTGCTTTAATTGTTCTCCATATTTCTCTGGTTTTGGGGAGTTTTTTGTTTGTTTTTGTGGGGTTTTTTGGTTTTGTTTTTGTTTTTTAGGGTTTTTTTGGTTTGGTTTGGTTTGATTTTGTTTTTGGGGGGGTGGTGTTTTGTTTTTTTGCTAAGCTTTTAGTTCATTTCTTGGTCTAAAAAGAACTATCCCGATGTGAAAGTTCTCTTTTTACACTTCAAAATGAAAAATGTCTGGTACCTCCATCAGAAGTCTTATATTGCAAGGCCTTTCTGCAAGGCTTTGGTATAGCACCTATATTAAGCAGGAAGGTGTTATTTGACCATTGCATTGAAAAAGATCCACAATAAAGATTATTAGATTCTGTGTAAGCTGGCAAAGATCAACTATAGATGTACAGACTCCTACAAAGTGGCAAAACTGGCTCTTGTTTTGATCCAGCATAGCCAATTTAAGTTGGATTTTCACACTTAGTTTATATGTGGGATTAGTAATATCTCCCCTAAATAGGAATTTGAAGGTTGCATTTAGATGCATGTAGATTTTATTCAGTAATAGTTTATCCCTGGTCAATTTTCCACTATTTCAAGACATCACAGGAGATAGATATGTAGACATATATATATATGACTAAAATGAAAATTGTCTAGTTTTATATATGTACCTTTTTTACCACAGAAAATGCCAAAGTCTAGGTAATAATAATAATAAAAGTTGAAAACTAGGTGGCAGTAATACCCAACTGTACAGCCCTCCTGTGAGCAATGATTGGATGACTCAGTTTTCTCAGGAATTCTGAGGGTGCTGCTGTCCCATACTGAATGGCTCAGCTATTAACAGACAGGAAAAATACAGGACCAAGTGTTCAAATGAGTTCATTTACTTAAAACCATGGAGTTAGTTTCAGTCTAAAATGGAATAACAAGAAGAACTGAGGTGAATGTCCTAGGAGAACTAATTAATGCAACCAAGCTTGTTTAAATATATATGCTAAAAGCAATTTCCTTTCTGCTTGCAGTGGGTGGCAGAAGAGGAGGAGCTGTGATTAATTCTGAAACTCTTGTTTCTCATGGTTGAGGCCAGAGGACAGCAAATATTCTAAAGTCCATGAGCAGATTGCTATTCCTGTCAATGGGATGGGCATTCCACTCACGTCAGAATAAGCTAAAAGTAACACGACTGAAATCAGTGGGATCACTCTGTAGAAAGGTCATTATTGGCTGTGGTTGCAGGAGTTGGTGGTGAACATCATCATTTATCTTGGAGGTATGGGCTGAGGCTGCAGCCCTGGAAGAATTAGACAGCAGTGAGATTTATTGGCTGACTTCATTGTTTAAATGCAGCACGCTTGCCTTAGATTCACACAATTTAATTGCATGTGCAGAGAAGAATGTGATGCCCTTTTCTGGTGAGCTGAGCTGCCTGTGTGGCAGGGTTGTGCAGGAAGCTTTGGGGAGCCCTGTTCTTCTCTGCCTGCCACCACTGGAAATACCTGATATTAGCTTTATTCCTATAAACTGGAGTTTTTTGAAAGGAACAGAGCTGTCTGAGCTACCATGCTGGAAGGCATTGTAGAGATTTGTTCTGTATTTGTGTTTGATTTCAATTTACGTAGCTCTGTCTCTGACAAAGATCTTCTGATGTCTGTTCCTTTTCCAAAGAAATGGTTTTGTGCTTTGCAGAATCTTGATGTCCTGTCTTAAACTCAGGATAAATCACTGGCACTCCTGCCCCTAATATAATCCTGCTTCCTCTAGTTGTCAAAAGAGAAATATTAAATATGTAATGACTCCTGTGCCATGTGTTGAGTCTAAGTAGGATATAGCAGTGATCTTAATATCAAGAAATATCTTTTCCCAAAACAAGCAATAACAGGAGGGCAATTCATCTTAGCTGTAGGGTCACTGGCAGGTACCAGTCACTGACTGACTTGCTAACCAATAGGTAACTATTAATAATGATGTTTTTCCTTAAAACTAACAGCTCATTTAACTTTCTAAACAACTCTTGTTTTCTCCAACCTGTGTTTTCATTCTTCCTGACCCAGTCTTCCTTTGCATAACAGTGAGGCCTAGCAGCCCGGTTTTTCTCGTGCTTTTTGAAAGGTGTGATAAGATTATTTTATCTGCTTTTTATTTTTTTAACATATATTCAGGTTTTCATTGTATAAGGAAATAAATGCAGTGTCTTTTGTACCTGAGCCAAACTGACTCCAGCCTCTCCCAAACCAGGGATCCTGCAGGGATGGGAGGAATTTTGATCTACTCCTAAGGACATGGGGAATATGATCTGGAGTAACTTAGTAATTCTGGGGGTTTTGTAAGTAAGCACAAGCTGTCTGGGGTACAGGCTCTCTTTAGTGATTATCCCCACCTTTTCAGGTATGAAGCTAACTCTACACAGCTCCCCTCTTCAAGCTGGGAGCTTGCTCATAAGCACCAAAGCCACCCCTGTGAATTTTTCTCTATGTAGTCTGTAGGGTTAGAGTGCTCTTGATGATAGGCTTGTCCTTGCTCTCCTACAGGAAAAACTTTTCCATGCTGCTGGAAACATGAAATCAAAACAAAGGCACACATTTGTGGACTTTTGCCCCAGCAACTGTTGTTTTGATGAACAGAGCTAAGGGCCTGTTGGATATGATTCAATGTTTTAAACTCAAAAAAATAATTCTATAGCTCTCTATTGTCAAGAGTTCCTGTTGGTTCTAAGAATGCAACTTAAAACAAACAAAGCAAGCCATGATAGAGTTATCAGCAATTCAGAAAAGATCTCAGCAATTACTTTTGTAACATCAGAGATCTGGTGAGGGTAATTCACATTGCCTTAAGCACACTTTACATTCACATCATAAATAGTAGGATATTTCTGATGGCTTTCATGTCTCTGACTCTGCTTTTGCTTTTACTTGGGTGTTAACCAGATGACACTTCTGTCCCTTCATTTATTCCAACAGCCCCTCTAATGCCAAAGCTCCTGGTGATGGAAACTTTGTCTAAGAAAGGAGGAAAAGAGTAAATGTAAAATTGGATCTGTTTACAGGTTTGTGTTCCCTCCCATGTGATTATACCTTGCTCAAGGTGATGCTATATTTTTCTGCAGAATGTTGCGAACAAAAGGCAGTCAAAGAGAATTCTGTATTCCTCCTGTAAAAGCCAGTCAGATCCTCCATATTTAAAGGTAACTAGAAGTAAATAATTAACATTAAAAATTTGGAACTCAAAATACTACTTGGATCTATATATGCTGAGGTACAAGAACCCAAGTATGTAGGAAGGAAGATATTTTTCGGTGCACTGTTTTCCCAGTCACCCTGCATAAATCAGTAAAGAAAGGTGTCTCTGTTTCAGTTAGTTGCACATGTCTGAAGAAAATGAATATGCTTGCCTTGAAATGCAACATATATCTTCACTTTTTGAACCTTTCAATGAGTCCAGAAAAATAATTTCTATGTCTGGAACTCAAAGACAATTTTGCCTTTTATCTTGGTGGCATCAGGACCGAGCCTCAGCATTACATTTCCATGGCAGTCACTTATGCATTACATCAAAAAGAGAAATGGAAGTTTTCCAGCAAAAGAAATATTCGTTCCTAAACGAGTCTTTTTTTGGCCTTGGCTCTGTGAACATGGACAACCATTTTTTGTGTGCACCCAAATCTTCAGGATAATAAGCCTGTAAAAGCTTTTTTTATCATATGGCATAATGCTAATGTAATAAACCAGTCAATGCTATGAACAGAATACACTAATTGATGAAAGCCTTAAATATTCCAGGCAGAATTCTATTTACAGAAGTGTTCAAGTTTGAACAGCCTGTGGGACACATTCTTTTTTTGTGGTCACTGAACAACTGCTGTCACTGACCTTTTTTTCTTTTTAAAGGCTAGACACAGGTACAGCAATTGTAGAGATCTAAAGTTATTCAGACCTAAATGAGCCCTGTGTAACCTATTTTCTTTTTCGACTGGATTTGCCAGTAACCTGCCCAAAGTATCTTTACAGCATTATAACAAAGGTATAAGGACGCTGTGCTGAGATGCACTATTTTGTGCCCATCTCTTTCCCTTTACTAGCATTCTTTTGTAAACAAACTCTACAATCTGATCCTGAAAATCTTCCTCACTCCTCCTGGAATCTGGACTTTCAGGCTGGAGGATTACCTTTATAAAAAAACTACAGATAACATCAAGGAAGTTCTCCTTACTCAATCCATGTAGGAAATTTTTTTTTTTACTTCCCTTCTTTTTTAAAATTTATTAATTTATTTACATTTATAACAGAACTAGGTTTTATTTTCTTAGACAACAGTGTCATTTAGCTTGTAGACCAGTTATGAGTGTTTAGAAAATGCTAAATATAACCAAAATATCTCTTTCTCCTCCTTCTCCTTCTCCTTCTCCTTCTCCTTCTCCTTCTCCTTCTCCTTCTCCTTCTCCTTCTCCTTCTCCTTCTCCTTCTCCTTCTCCTTCTCCTTCTCCTTCTCCTTCTCCTTCTCCTTCTCCTTCTCCTTCTCCCTCTCCTTCTCCTTCTCCTTCTCCTTCTTCTCCTTCTTTCTCCTCCTTCCTCTTTCTCCTTCTTCCACTAGAAGGAAATTCCTTTCTCCCCCACACTCCAGTTACACTGAGACCACTCCTTCCCTGAATTTCCAGCCCTTTAGTGCTGCATGTTCTTTTATGGCTCACTGGAACCCATTCAGTGAGTGTGGCACTTACATATCAAACAAACCTACTGCTGTCAATATCCTTTTACAGGTGAATACTTGGGCAAAGAATGCTTCCTTTGGAATATGATGCCTTTCCCCAGCAGTTTCTCTTCCATATCTGCAGCCACCCTGTCCTGTCCTATCCTGTCCTGTCCTGCCCAGAGAGCACAGCCTTCACACCACCACAAACTGCCTCTAACTTTAATTCCTGGGCACTTCTGCTCCTCTGGGGCCTGGAACAGCAGGTCCCTGCTAGAACTAAGGTGGAAGCAAGTGTCTCCTGTCCACACAGTTCTCACTACTGTTCCCACAGGTGGAAAGGCAGCCTTGTATGGTTTTACCATCACCTCATTGCCTTGGAACGTGAGGTGGGTGGGGGTGAAAGTGGACATGGAGCAAAGTTCTTGCAGTGACTCCTTTCTGCACTGTGCTTCCCCTTTGGTGTCAACTTTCAAATGGAAAATATTTCACGTGTCACCTCATGGGAAAGATACTGCAGGGCTGCAGAACATTGCTCCTGAAAACTGTCGTGAAATAATTGTGTGTAATGAGGTTATAAAAATGGGGTTTGTATAAACTGCCCTCTTCTAGCAAACACTTGGCTTCCTATAATTGTGTGCGCTTTTGTTTGAACTTATCAAATATGTGATTGTTCTCCTTCTCCTCCAGGGAGATAAGGAATCCACCCTCCGGATATGCAGAATGATGTTGTTGTAATCACCCTTCAAAGGGAGATCCACAGTAAACAAATGTTGTTAGCCTGTTGCCTCTGCAGCTTCTTTCAGTGAGCAGTAGAACTTCCATAAAAAGGCTAGGATTGAGAGGGGAGGAGACATTTAGCTTAAGAACAAGTAAGTAATTTTCCTTTCTTCAGTCTCAGAAAGATCACAATTTAGAGGTCTGTGTAAGAACACCTCAAAAATACTTGCAGATAATCTTTTTTTCGAAGCACTAAGTGTTTTGCCTCAGAATAGGTTGACACTCAGATGTTTGTCAGTGTTGCTATGAACCACCTAAACTGGGATAGAAAATTATGCCTTAAGGAAAAGCACTTAGACCAGATAATGCTATATTACAGCAACAAGGTTTCAGTGCACAAAGTACATAAGAATTTTACTGCTGCAGTTACATCTGCCAGAATCACATGGCCTCACTGAATCTGATATACTGGCCAAGCTTTGAATGGCAGACTACAGCTTAGAGCTGTGTGTTTTAGAAGTTTTTGGGTTTTTTGTGGTTTTTTTTTGGGTTTTGGTTTTTGGGTGGCTTTTTTCTGCAAAGATAAAATTCCTAAATGTGATGAGGTCATCACTATAGATCCAAATGTCCAGCCCAGTTGAACAGCACTAGCCTGCAATTTTTCCCAGCCTGTCTGGTGTTTCCCCTTTGCCACAAGGAGTCCATCTCTCAGTGGCACAGCTGCCTCTCTCCACCCTAAACTTTCTGCAGTGGGGACTCCACACCTCCATTAACACAGTCCGGGTGTTAATGGAGGTGTGGTCACTTCCTGGGCACAGAAAGTGGAACAGGGCAGGGCTGGGCTAGTGCTTTGTGGTGCTGAGGGTTTGATTCCTTCAGAGTGCTGCTAGGCAAGGCCAAGGATAATGTTCAGGCTCCATGTCCTCTCACATGACTACACCCAACTACTGTGGAAAGAGTCATCTTATTCATAATTTTCCCCTCAGATTTATTTGAGCTCTTTCTTACAAAAGTAGCTAAAAAAGTGTTGTATATTAAATAGGAGAGAGGCAAACACTCAGTGCTGTTGTCCACTCTTGATCTCAGTTAGAAAAGTGTTTCTCTAATTGCTAATTGCTATTCATGGTGATGTATTAATGGATTGCCATTCTGGATGTGCTTAGTCTTAGCATGTTAAAGCCACCCTTTTGCAAACTGATTGTATTGCACTTTAATTTTATTATTTGTGCTCTACTCTTAGTTGCAAATCTTACCTATGACCAAAACCTGTCAACTAATACCAAAGGTCTCCTATTCTTAATGACTGTCATTGCCCTCATACACAGATAAAACAAACCCATTCAAAAACCCAAAGCCAAGCTGATTTTCTTGCCTTGAAAACAAAGGCTCACTTGTCAGAATTGCCTATAATCTCAGCATTTTTGCAGAATCTGCATGGTTTCCTGTCCCTCAACATAGTGCATCCTTTGTTTGATTTGCTTTCAGCTTTTTGATGTAGGTGATTTTCTTCTTTTCTGTCCTAAGAAAAGTAGTTTGATTTTTCACCACTTCCTTCCAGAAAATAAAATGCTCATTTTTAAAAAGTTGTCCTTGAGTGATAATCTGTAGCCTATTAACTGTTAACTTGTTGGAAATTTTGCAATTTTTGATAGATTGTTGGAGATCATCTGAACTCTGAAAGTCTGTAAAAATCTATAAAAATTGTTACTATTTTTATTCCCACTGGTACTTCTAGACACAGAATGCCTTCAAGTAGCTCCATTTTCCACTGAAGTTTACTTGCATGAAGGACCATATGTGCAAATATACATCCTCACAGAAATTCCCTAGCACATCTATAACCTCACCTGTAGCATTTAAAATTTTCCTGAGAATCCCTTTCTTTTCTTGCTCTCACTTTCTTCAAATAGTTCATCTCCATATTTGCAAAATTAACTTGCATAAGTGTTTTATTCAGCATGGTGGTCACAGCTTCCTTGTATCAAAATTCTTCAATTTTCTTCATTAGAGCAAGAGGATTTTTTTCACAGCTTGAATTTCACATACCTTTTATGGTTAGGTTTGCAGTGCCTTGTTTTCCTGACTACTGGCTGATACTGCCAAAAAAAAAAAAAAAAACCACTAAACACAAAACCTTGTGAGTACAGGTTGAATAAAATCCAAAGTATGTGGGAATAACCAGCTGGAGTGAAAATCAAATTGGCCAGTTATTCCTAAGAAACAATCAGTAGAAAGAATACAAGTAAACTTTGCACAGGGATATGGTTCTGTTCCAGGAATTCAGCATGCAAATATTTCTATTGCTGTTTTATGCTAGTGCCCATTTTCTTCTGCAGTTCCCTAAGGGAGGGATGCCTGAGGAGCAGTCCATGCTCAGAGAAGTTTTTGGATGTTCCCATGCATGTAAGAAAGGAGAAAATTACAGGTGCACACATCTTAGAAAAGCATGGCCAGGAATATTTGTCTGTGGCAGCTCAAAATTCCCAGTCTGGGTGCAGTACCTGGCTAGACCTCCTGTAGCCACATTAGCTCCTGTATCAGCTACACTCTGGCGTGCTCTGGGAGTTATCCCATCTTCACAGTCAGTTAAGTGAAAAGATCAATTTTCCCTCTCAGAAATAGGTTTTAGTTCATATAAGAACTAACGAGGATGGACAGGACATTGTTAACATGCAGAAACCACAGTCACCTTAAGGACTCCCTGTTTCATTTACTGACCTGAACCACAGGAATTCTTTCACTATTTCTTTTTATTCATACAGGTACAATCCTGAGCCATCCTGAGCTAAGAAAAATAACCTGTGGGGAAACAAAAAAAAAGCAAGCTAAAACTTTCTAAATTTTAGCTGATGAAAATGAGCTTCAGACCCGAAGTTGTTATTTACGTCAATTAAAAGTAGCCCCTCAGTATCAGAAGATATTCCACTTGGGCCACTTAAGGATTAAAACAGAGGTAAAAAACGTGCTAATGGTCCATGCCTCGACATGGGATTATGGCTCTTATTGTGGGAGAAATATTCAAACAAAAATAATTTAGGAAGTTTCTCTGTTCTCCATTTCTTACTTGAAATTAGAAGAAACAAAGATTCTAGGGCAATGATTTCTCTCCTTCCTTTCACAGAGGTATCTTGGAACTGCCTCTTGCCACTCAACTTTATTACTGTCTTGGACTTTAAATTGGTTTCTTGAGAGTGAACCAAAGATTGCACAGACCTAAATGTCACTTGAATTAATTAATGTATTCTTCTTCCAGTCTTTATTTTTTCTCTTGGAGCCACTTTGACCTTAAATTACCTTGTATTTCAAGGCTGGAAGACAAGGTCACAGTCATGCAAAGAATTAAAAGTATGGGATGCTCCAAGTTTGCTTTCAGTACTTTGAGAGAAATGAGTCTGAGCACAGATATCTGTGAGCTTGTGGAATAAAGTAACTTCGATGCAACTAATTGCTGTTATTATTCCATGAACCCTCTTGCTTGGTGATGGGTCCTTCAGAAAAAGAGAAGGGGAGTGATGAGCCAAGAACAGCGAGTCAATCAGAGCTGGAAAACTCCTTGATCACTCTCTGCTGATGATTTTCATCTAGTTTTCCTGGTGAACATTCCTTTCCCTTTGCAGAGACCACAACCACCCCCGACCAGCCATGTGGCTGCACAGAACACTTGGGCTGTCAGTGCTCCTGAGTGATGCATTGCACCAGCTCAGGACTGGGAGAACCACGGCTCTCCTGGCCTGGCTGGGAACTGCCAGCAAGGAAAGCAAAGTAGTGGTGTCCTCTATCTAGAAATGCTCCTCAGGGAATAAGCACCATTATTAAAGCTTGCTTTCTCTGAGAATAACCAAGCTGTTCCATTCTGCTGGTTACATACTCATGGCAATTTGCCTGGAAAATGAAGGCTAAAGGCACTATTCTAGCAGAAGCAGAGTGTTTCTAAGAAGTGGACTCTGATATTTTGTGGGATCCCTCTAATCCTGGTAGTTTTCTGTGTGCTCTCTGCTTTTTCAAAGTGCGTTGCTACTTCTTGCCTTGTTCTCCTGGCAGAGTGATGTGGAGGGTTTTAAACATGATGGGGAAATATTTGTCTGCCTATGAACTAGTTCTCAGTCTCTCCTGGATATGCCAGTGACTGGAAAATTAGGGAAACTGGAAGCAGGAAAGGGTGTATAACATGGGATGGCCATGGTGGGTATAAAATTAATGTAATCAATTGCTGTGGTACAGAAGATCAGAGAGCTCTGAACAGACAATGAACAATACTCAGATAAGTTAGAGAAAATAACAGCAGAAAGTAAGACCAGACTTCTCAAGAGTGGCCAACTCCACCAGAGCCCAAAAAAAAAATCTTGATGTTTGGGATTTTGGCAGCAGCAAAGAAAATCGTCTTGCATGATTTTTGTGAACAGAAGCAGCAAGGTGTGAACTTCAGAAGGACAAACCAAAAAGGGGAGGAAATTGGTTCCATTTTGTTTCTATATTTAATTTCTGGTTACTTTCTATTTCATAGTTGTCCAGTATAATGTGCAAAAGATAAAATGATCCCTAAATCTCTATTTTAAATGCAGTCACCCTCCTTAAATTTAATCATATAATGTCATGGTTCCTTCTCATTAAACTTCCAAATAGAAATGTATACAGCTTCAGGAATGTAGAAAGGTATTACAATATTAAAGCAGGAACTGTTATTCTACAATTCTCTCATAATTTATTTTTTTTCTCTATTGTCCTTCCATAGATCAGAGGATATATCCTTTTTTAAAAGAGATTTTTAACAGCTGCTAATAATGTCTTATGACCATAATTAAAGTAGAACATTAAATGGAAAATTTGAAGTGAAGAGATGCCCACTTTTATCTGAATATTTTGCTTCTTAGGTACTGATAAAACCCAGGAGATTGTTTGAAAAATTACCAAAAATCAATTCAATAATTTGCATGTGGTGATAGAAGATCATTTGCATAACTGTTTTGAATGAAAAATGCTGCAGTGCTGATAATTCTGGGTGCATTAGGAGAATTGCCTGGACCCGTGCTGGTTTTTATTTTGCTGTGTGCCTGAGATCAGGGTCAGAAGGAAGTTGGAGGAAATTGCTCCCTTTTAAAGTCCTGTTTCTTTAGAAGTTGGGTGGTTCCAGCATCTACCAACCTCAGCTCTAAAGGGAAGTCTCTTATGTAATATGCTGCAAATCCTAAGCTTCATCTAAAAAAAGCTGTGGCTCATCAAACTCATGAGCACAGCATGCAGGGAAATATGATGTTGAAATGCACATTACATCAGTGCTGCAGATGCAGTACATTTGGTGGTGCTGCTGCTTCAAACTGCTGACTGGTGATTTCTTTTTTTTTTTTTTTTTCTGGACCAACTGAGTCATCAAGTTCAGTGTGTTTGGAGTTGCTTTATTTCCACAGCAATTCTGCTTTCAAGTGGTTGCAGTGAAAATACATCACTACATTTCCTGCATTCCTTAGTGAAAGTCATTGTTTCTAATTTTAGTTTTTACTTTATGTACAGCTGCGACCCCTGGAAAAGGAAAAATCTTCTTTATTCATATCTGACAAGCACTTGAGCCTAAAAGTTAATAAACACCAGGACCACACAATATAAATATGAATATAAATATAATCTGCAGAAGCAATTGCAGGGTCCTTTCCTGTCAGTTCTTCTTGGATGTGGGATTTTGAAGGGAGTCAACCTCCTGCAACCGAGCAACGCCTTGTCTGGCTTTATCTTCTCTCAAACTCCATCTGTGTTATCAAATGTTGCTTGAATCCAGAGAGGATAGCTTGCAGCTCCCTCTGTAACTCAAATCTGTTTGTAACATGAAGGATGAGGAGGGATGAGGTCAGGGCATGGCCAAAGGAGCAGCAGGGTCAGGTGTTGATGGCAGAGTTCCCACTTCACAGTGCCACTTGTGGGTTCAGTCTGCTCCTGTGTCCTTGAATGTTTCCAGGCTTTTGGAGCCTAATCCAACCTTTCCTCTGGGGCAGCAGGAGCTGGGGAAATGTAGAAGAATTGTGTATAACATCAAAAGGGGTACAGCTTCTGGAAGTCCCTGCTGGTGCAGGCACAGAGCGTGGCAGCTTCGTGGGAAGAAAAAGGATCACTCTGGACAAAAGATCACAGAAGGAAGTGGAGAAACAGGACATTGTTTCAAGAGTAATGCAGTAGAGCAGACAAGTCTGCCAATCTGCAGAGCTGAAACACCACTGATCACTGAAGCATTTTTAGGCAGTCTTGTTGGTCTTTTTGTAAAGCACGCATGCAAAGTAAATATGAAGAAAAACGCTTGTTTTGTCAAAATGAGAAAGCACTAAGGTTTGGCAGACACCAATCAAGTATTTGAGAATATTCAGAAGTAATTGCAACCTCAGAAATCTCTAAGTTTAATAAGAGCAACACTAGATACCAACGTGAGGGGAAAAAGACTGTACATTCCCTTGGCAAAAGATGGGAACATATTTGTGAAGATGGTTTGAAAGCTTCTGGCATAGAGCAGAGCATGGGCTCAGAGCAAATATATTCCATACATCACTGGAGCCTAACTCACAGGCTGGCAAGTGTCCTGCAGACTTGGAGTTTTAAGTTTGTTTTTTTTTGCTTGGATATTACCTGTTTTCATACAGTTGTCTCCTTGCTTTTAAGCATTTCCTGCTTGGTGTGATCTCAGCCTGTCCTCTCTCTTCCTGCGGGCTACAAGCACACGCCAATTTTAAGTGTCTTAAAATTTTTAGGGCAAGCCACAGAGCTCTTCCTATTTAGTAAACAGGCTTAGAGACTGAGAGCCTGGTGAGTGAAGGATATTCAGAGAGAAGAAATAGCCTGCAGATTTTATTTCTTTGTATGAAATGAGTCTGAATTCTCATCTATTTGAAATATGTAATATTCAAGATGGAAAATGCTCAGCTTAACTAGAAAACAATTAGATAACACACGATGTTATATGTAATTAATGGTGTTGATGTTGCATGTTCTGTCTGTTGTCTGCTGCCGAGCAGTGGCCCGGGGGTGTGACAGAGAAACAGAAGGTGAGAGGTACCTTGGGAAGAAAGGGTGGGGGCAGTTTGTGCACCCAAAATGGTTTTTGCACCCAAAATGGTTTCCTGCCCATGTTTGGGCCAAGCCACTTGTCCTTGCTGAAGTGAGAGAAAGTTCCCCAAGAAGGACAGCAAGGACTGGGGTGACTTGCCTCGCTCCAGTTCTCCCGGCTCCCAGGAGGTTCAAGAAGGGACAGCAGTGACGTCCACTCTTTCTCATCCTTTACCACTTTCTGTGTTTTCCCTGCCAAGTATCAGCTAAGGTTTGGGTCGGAAAGATGAGGGAGGAGAGCTCTGGACAGAATTCCTTTGGCGGGAGCTAGATGGCGCCGTGGAATAATGCTCCAGCCCTTCGCCTGAGTGCTCTGGGGCAAACCCACCGCTGGGCAATGGGCGTGCTGCGGGAGTATAAAGCCAGACCAACGGCAATATCCATGTCCTGGTGTCCTCCTGAGCGCCCAGCCTCTGCTGGACATCAGCAAGGAGGCGAAGCTAGAATTGTACTGCTGCTGCTGGGGTCAGAATCCTTGGCTGGACACCGGGAGCTGCCATGGGCTTGCTCCAGTGGTGGGCTCTAAAAAGGCAGGTGGCTGGGACAGCAGAAATCCTACACTAGCATCACTTGCATTAGTACATCCAGGTGAAGAGAAGCACAGCTGCTGGTGTTACTAATCAAAGATGTCTTTTTTTAATTTTTTATCTTATTTTTAAAAATTTTTTTATGTATTGTATATTAAATAAAGCAAAAGTAAGAAACCTACAACACCTGCATAACTCCTCTTGCAACACTGATATGTATTTCCAATTTTTCAGGCTATTTCTCTGGTGGTGTTAAAGGATACTCTCCTGGAATCATCCAAACTTTCCACTGAACTACTTTTAAAAGAAAAAAAAAAAAAAAAAGAAAGCACACAATAGAATAAACTGGAAAGCACATCTCTGTGCACAAATGACAGCACACTGCCGGGTATGAGATTTGTATTCAGACAAAGTTTTGCTCTTTCTTTTTGTGAGGGAAAAAAAGAGTCTTACTTAAAAACAAATGGCTTATAAAACAATGCAAAGAGAGTGGGGAAGACCACTTTATTGTGAAAAACTGAAAATTCAAAGAGCAGCACCATGTGAGAACTTAAAAAACAGTCAGCAATGGGAGCAGACATGGGACAATTTGGAGGATGATCAGTGGAGGCTGGAAAATGTTTAATGGAGGCCTGATACCCAGCTCAAGCAGACCCACTGAATTGTTCTGTGGCTCCTGTGAAGCAAACTGAGAGATAACCAGCTTCAGACTCTCCAGCCCCAGCCCCTCATCACTGTGACTGGCCCCAGCTGCTAGCAGAAGGATGGATGAATAGCTGGCCTAGGAAATGAGTCATCCTTTGGCCTCTAGGAAGGTTAGAACACCATGAGGCTGTCACCAGTCTCAGCAGGGCTCAGAGCTGTCGGGGGTGCCCAGAGCAGAGGGGTTGTGTGCCTTCCTCTCTGGGGTACCTGGTATCATCCGTGACTAGAAGTGTCACAGGTGGCAGACCCAGGTCCCACCATCCCTGGGGAGAGGATGCTCTGCCCTGGCCCCTTCCCACCCTCTGTCTTCTGCCCATTTCAAATGCTAAGCACCAGGCAAAGAGGGGCTCCCTTCTACCCTGTGCTGCCCTGACATGAATAACTGCTTTCAACCTTCTAAAACAAAACAAACCAAACCAAAAATAAAACCCACAAAAAAACACCAAAAGACAAAAGAAGAAGCCCACAGGAAGAAAAAGTGAAACTTAGACAAAATACCTTGGGAAGACACTCCAAAGTTTTGTTCCAGAAAAATTGGAGGTGCGTGCATCTCCGAGTCTCCCTGTTGACCATGTGAGGGGACAGACATTCACCAACATTCTTAAAGCTTTACTTCTTCTTCCTATTCTTTTCCTGACATTTGCTGTTATGTGCTCCCTGGCAGCCAGCAGAGCTCCTCTGATGCTGACTTGCAGAGCCCACAGAGATACGAAGGAAATATTTTTCCTAGCAACAAACGGCACACGAAAACACCGAGAACCGCTTCCCCTGCTCGCATTTCCCTTTGGTTTTTTTGGTCATCTGGTGCTGAGATAAGAGCTGCATGGTGAAACCTGCAACTGGCTTGTGTTTTCTGAGGCACTCTGGAATGGAGGAATGCATGGAATTTGTCTGCAGAGCCATGGTGCTGAGTGGGAATGCTGCCCACCATGCCCAGCTGTGTCAATCCCTGGCTGCTCATTCCTGGCTGGTCCTGAGGGACCCTCAGGTGTCTTCCCAGCCAGGAAAGAGGTGCATGGCATCACCCTAAGGTGGCATCTACATCCAGGTTATGTGGGGCAGGTCCTTTGGGAGTGCTGATGCTGCCTGAGGCACCTATTCCCAGAGGATCCATCACAGGTGAGGCTCTTGGACATTGCTCTAATGAGAATGTAACCATTAATGAGGGATATGGGAGCATGCCCAGCTGCCAGGGCACTGAGGATCCCTCTCAAGCAGATGTGGTACTTGAGTTCCTGAGCAAGCAGGAGGAGCATGGGCACAATTCCCTCTCCTTTTATGTCTGTGGAAACCTGAGGAGGAAGCTAGGGATGGTGCTTCATCCCTAGGGAAGGATTTTCTGTTTATTCTCTGCTGGTGAGGCAGGGATAAGGTGTTAACATTATTTTACCAAAAATGTAGTTTTCTGGGATTTAATTATTAGCCATGTGAGTGCAATAACTGGTCCTAGTGTCTGCTTGTGAGTAACTCCCCCATCTTCCCTGTCCTTGCTTAGCCATCCTGAAATAGCACCCACAGCTGGGAGTGCAGAGGGGCTTTGTCAACACCAGCAAATCACTGTTCCTGCCTCTGCAAGGTCAGGTGCTGAAGAAAACGTGTCCAAGACTACAACTGCCACCAGTGAGGAGCATGGAGGGTCAGGAAGCAGTTGGAAATTACACAAATTTGTGGGCAAAGTTGAAAGCATTCTCAAGGCAGAGCCAGCCTCTGAATTTAGGGCCAGCCTCACACCTACAGGGTGACTAGTTAGTGAGTAACTTCAGCAGGGTTAGGATGGAGCCCAGGAGGTTCTTACTCATCATTTCATGGGTTACTGACAAGAACAGCTGCAGAACATGGTCCTGTGTCATCAGTGTGTTTCCTGAATTTGTCCTCTAGTATTTTAGAAGAATTTACCCCCTGGAAAAGCTCAGTGGAGCAAACTGAAGAGCTTTGTCTGCAGTGGAACACACCTCTCTCGTCGTTTGGAAAAAGCTTGCATGAAGATAGGAGCAAGTTTGTGAAACTGGTTTGAAAGCAGCATGTAGGCAACAGAACACACACTTCAGGCAAACATACATGTCCCAAGATAAGAAACTGTCATGCAGGCTGAAACTGGAGACCAAAATATTATATTTTGCATGAACATACATCTACATTACAGTATGATTCCTACAAACTCTGTTTAGCACTTCCGTGATTCCTATGTGTGGACATGGAGCTGGTTTTTTTGCAGTGAAACTGCAAATACGGCCCAATGATGATGATTTTACATGCTTTAAAAGAATACTGAATAGTGAAGGATAAAGTTTTAAAAATAACCCTTCAGGGTTTTTTTAACTGAACTTGAACTCTTAAGGGGTTTCAGGTTTGCCAGTTGCTCATTACAATTTATCCGGGAATTGTATTGCAGCGAACATCCTAACGTGTAGGGACCAGATAGAAGACCTAAAGGCTCTATTGTGTGTGAAGGACAAATCTTCTGGTTTATCCTTCACTTTGGAGAGGAAAACAATGTGAGGAAATGGTGTGTTGATCAGTATGTTGCACACATCATGCTCTATAGAATGAGAAACACAGGGCAGTTGCCTTCTATCCATTCCAATAATGTTCTGTGGGCAGGTTGGTAAGGAACATATCCTGCTCCATACAGTGCTTAATGGCTTTCAGTTATTTATGTTCTGAACTGTAGCTGAAAGATTATAAATATAAATCAGACATCTATTTATTTCGAGACAGAAGTGGAAACATCCCCTCCTTGCAGCTAATAATAGGATCAGCAAATTGTTAAACAATTAAATTGAAAAATATTAATAATAGGTGCCTTATGCATGTTAAACGAAACCTCAATAAGCTTTCTGTTTTATTGTTTAACTGTATGTGTGAGTCATAAGGAAAGTGTTAATGTCCAGGATCGGATATGAATCACGTATTTGTAACAATCTTGCAAAGGCGCCGAAACCCCAAACACATTTATTCCTCGTTGTTAAATCAACTCTGCACTTGGAAACTGAAAGTGTAGTCAAAGTAAGAGTTTATTTATTAACCAGTGGGTGCTGTGCATCTTATTTACACAGATTGATAATGAGGGGTGAAAAACAAGGGAAGAAGCCGGTGGTGCACGGGGCTCTGTGTCCCAGGGGTACAAATCACAAAAGGAGCCTGAGCAGCACCAGCACCAGCCACTGAATGCTGAAAGTGTTCTGTGGCTTTAAAAGGCAATCCCTTATTCATGAAGGGAATCCAAATGGCACCCTATTTGTGAGGAGAGGTGCCCCATTCCCTTAGAAGCTGACTCACGGCATGTATTGTTTTGACTGCTTTAGCATCAAAAAGGGTGAGAGAATTCACTTCAAGGGGAACACACAAAACCAGTGGAGTGCACTGGAATAACTTGGGTGTTAATTATATAATGTATTGATTTGCATCACAGATAGATAATTGCCATCACTGAACTACAAGCTCTTTGTGCTGGCTGGTTTTGGGCTTGCTGAGGGGACTAGGTTCTCTGCAGGAAGTAATCTCACCTGGTAATTATTTCCAATCACTAGTAGTAAGTGTGTTTCCAATTACCTCTTCCCTGGAAAGGAAGGCTGAGTTGCCTGTTCTGGAGGAGGTTTGGAGGTAACTGCCAGAACTCATGCCCAGAGTTTTAGGCTATAGAAATTTTTAGAATTTTAGCTGTTTAGGGGAAATACAGGTCGGCCTCTGATGCTGCCTGACCTTGAAAAACATCACTTTTTCTTGTCTGTTTTCTCTGCTGTGAAATAGATCCTGAAAAGCATTTGGCTAAGTTGCCATAGGGATTGTCCCCTGCACTGATCCCATCCTCTACTGAGCAAGTTGCTGATGGATTTTAGCTGTGCTGGGAGTGCATGATTGATGCCATTATGGCTCATAGCATGGAGCTGCTTTGGAACATGACTGAATTGCTGTGGATTTGCAAAGGTACGTGCTCTCCTGCCTAGCTCATTGTTGGCTTTCTTGTAATTTGAAAATATACTTAGGTTTAGCAATAACTGAAGTTTTTGTACTTTTGTCTACCTAAGGTTAGTTTAACACTGCCATTCTATTCTTAAGAGACCACAAAAATCTGGCTATCAATGATAATGTTAAAAAGAAGTGAGAAGCAGAACTAATACCTTGGCAAGGCTTTGACTGAGCCTGTATTTGGATGGGGAATTGCTGTACTGTACTCCTAGCACCAAACCTCACCTGCAGGTTAGAAATGACACATATTTGCTGAATGTGTTCATACACAAACTTCCCTGCTGGAGAGTCTGAACAACTGGTTTTGCCACACATGGAAACATGGCTTGTCCTCTTGGGTGACAGGATGCCTGGAGTCACAGCTGGCACACTCCTGGCCTTCTTGGGAGGTTACTGCAGCCACCTCCAGGTTGCCCCATGGCATGGCTTTGAAATGGTGTGGTTGCAAATATGTGTGTGGGGGGTAACTTTAAAGAAAGTAACCATTGGTGTTTTACTTAAAGGATATCTAATTAAAGTGAGCTTTGGTGATCCACAGTGTAAAATCTGCAGTGATTTTACGGGTGAACTTCATTTCCCAGCAACTTCCTAGTCTATGCATATCCTCAAATTAAATTTTTTCTTCTTCACCTGTTAATATTCACAAGTTTAAAACTAGGAAGATGCAACAAGGTTGCAGTAACAAAACCAAATAGATCAATAATTAGTTCACTTTGCTGTTTTGGTCAGTATTCAAGCTCCGATTAAGTAGATGTGGGGGGTTTTTTTAGTGGTGTCAGACCTAAAAATCACTGAGACCTTTTGCTGTTGCAGAAACACGAATTGACAAAGATTAGGGATGCTTCCTTCTTCAGCCTGTGCTTGCTTTCTGTCTCAAAGTGGGATGCCCCACTTGCTCTGTTTAAGTAGAAGTAGGCAATGGCTGCCTTTAATATATAACCCTTTTCACATCATCACATTTGGCTTATTTTTAAATTTTGTTACACTCCGTAGGTCTCATCTGCTTTGAGCAACTTCACTGGGAGCACAAATGCAACTGTACAAAGCAATGGCAAGGACTTTATGGCAAAGTCCTTTCTGGATGCTGAAATAAAAATACTGGAATGCACTAGAATTTAAGCATCTTATTGCAGACACGTGAATTGGTCTGTCTTGCTGTTCTGACCACATTTATGTTGTTGCTTGGTGTGAGATGGTGTCTCTGGATTACATCCTTTGGGGATGTATTTATGTCTCTAGCTAGGATCACACAGGGATGTGCTGTGGCTCACATCAGGAAGATGTGCTTAAAGAGCACTTGCACTGCAGCCCAGTGGGAGCTGATACCTCTTTCTCTCTCACTTTTGTATTTGTCACTGTCTGGAGTGAGAATAAAAATAAAGAAACCTCCCTGCAGTGCAAAGCAGTTTGACTTACTCTTGTCTTTATGCCTATTCTTGTTGTTGAAGCATTCCCAAAAAAAGGGATGAAGCTGATGCCTGTTGGTGTTGTAGTTTTGATGGACTTTAAAGATACCTTACAACCTTTCTTGTTACCTCTGTGTGCAGTCCATATCCGTAATTTTTGGGTGCAGCCTGATGATTTTCCGTATTTGTAGCTTCAGCAGTGGGTCAGATTTGTTGAATTTTTCTTCTCCTTAGAAGATAAAGTGCATCTCCATCCCTTGTCTACAAGAAGTCTCCCTGGCTTCTGCCTGCCCTCAGCAGGGTCAGCTCACAGAGCCTTCTCAAGGTTGAAAATTTAGGCTTTGCTGCCATGCATTGTCTGTGGGTTAAATAATGACTGTGCTGAGCTGATTACCAGAGGACATTCAGTTTCCTTATTGCTGATGAGAGGGCTGCAATATGATATGTGTCTAAATCCCATTAGTGGAAATCTACTCACTGCAGAACTAGGCAAGATTTTTCAGAACTCATGTAGTACAATTGTACAAATATGAGGTATGAAAGGGAATAAACCTAATTTTATGAGCTGTATCTGTGCTATTGCAGTGTTGGGGTTTTTTTTTGGTTTTTTGTTGTTTTTTTTTAATTTTAAAAGCCACAATCTGTGCTGGTACAGGGTCAAAAATTGTTCCTTAACATTTTACAGATTGGAGGTGTAAGAAGTATCTCTATAAAATGGTAGTTACACATCTCACAGTCTCCAGACCCTCACAACCAATATTCTGCAGAAACCCAGAGCAGCTGCCAAGCTCTCAGTGGTGGGACTGTGAGTGGAGTGAACTAAAAATGGTCCCATCTGAGCTGCACTTTTAAGATGCTTGTGTTTAGTGGTGCTCAGCTGCTTGTAGGAATTGTGGAGCACCTGACTTTATCAGACCCTCTGCTGTTGAGAGAACAAAGTATGACCTGAGAGGTTTTTTAACTCCTCTATCTATTGGAAGATCCCATGTGAAAAATTCCCCAGTCCCAAAGGAGTGTTGAACATTTGTGCTTCCCTGTGGTTACCCAGGAAGATGAGGAAAGGTTGTCATGTCTAGAATGCTCTTAAAGGTGCTTCAGCCAGTTTATAAACATCTTCATCTCTGTATCAAGGCCTCAAGGGAGGCCTAGATTAGAAGTGTGTGGGATTTAATCCCAAAATACAAACATTACTGTTAAATGCAATTATTGGTGGATATTTAATATTAAATATAATATTTAATGTTCAATTTTAAAAAATAACAACCTAGATGAACTACCTTAAGTGTGAGTTGAAAAAAAAAGGACAGAATTAGATATAAATTGGCAGCAAAGTAAAGATACTTAGCTGAGTTTAAGCTTTTGTACACTGCTCTCTATATATAATGAGGAAAAACTGCACATCAGAAGCATTTATTGCTAGATTAAGTTAAAAGCTGTACAAAGTGTGCTGATTACAAAGTCCATTTAACTGCATAAGTACTGGCACTGGCTTTTAGGTATGAAAATAAGTATATTTTATTCTGATAGAAAGATTTTATGGCTCACATTCATTTGCTCGATAATATTCACCCTAGAAAAAAAATATCATTTCTCATATATAGCTAAATTATTGTTGTGTGCTCTTATGGCAGCTTCAGGAGCTGGGTTTTGTGTGCCAAGGTTTTATTCAGAAAGTGATTTGTTCTGCAGGAAGAGATGTCCAGTAAGAGGAAACAATGCAATCCCCAAAAGTTACTGGTCTCTCTAACACACCCACACACACAAAAAAAAAAAAAAACACCAAAAAAAGGGGGGACAAACACAGACCAGAAGGGAGATTTTGTACAGCTCCTTTGTTCCATGAGGGATCTTCCCCAATAACAGGAGTGTTCCAGTTAACCTCTAAGCAGTGACAACATTGAGAAATATGATTAGGATAACAAGTGGGTTGTATTTTTTATTTTCCTCTCCTCCGTTTTCCTAACAACAAGAAAAAAATCCTGAGTAGGCATTCAACCCAAATATTTCAGGCACTGGGATTAGCACACTTGGGTTTACATTCCCATGATTCCCTGTGGTTGATACCTTTCACTGGACTATTGATAGTCACTGGGTTTTGTTTGCTTCTTCCCTTTTAGCAGCTTTGTGGGTTGAGTGGCTGTTTGTACAGTATTATTAACAAATATGCCACTAGTGTGCCACTGTGAACAATTATTTCCTGTTTATTATCAGTCCTTTACAGCCTGCTTGTCACTTTTTGGGCAGGTAACTGTACTGTGCTGAGCTGCCAAGAAAGGAACTGACACTAAGAAAAAGCTTGGGGAGATTCATAGCTTAGAATAGTTTATAGGGGCAGGTGTAAGAGATAAAGGAATAGTGTCATATTTATTGGTTCAGAAGATTCTAGTGAGGGCCATAAAATCCAAGCCAGGGCACTAGAACAAAAAGTAAGTGGTGTTATTTTTGGAGATTTTTTTGATTTGTTGTTTTTCTTAAAGCTTACTGCCCCTAACATTGCAACACTTTGAAGTACACTTGCCTGCTTTTTGCTTTTGTTGCCTTCAGATTAACCCAGCCATAACATTCTTTCTTTAACAACTAGAAACACAAGCAAGCTGCTGATTACTCAGAGTAGGAAGTTAAAAACACAACCAAACAAAGTCACACAATTATTGTGAGATCAATTTAGAATGCATTTTGAGCCAACCTCTTCTTAAACAATGAAACATCTCTGGTTAAGGTTTATGATAAATTAAGGGATTCAGAACCATTACAGGGTAGGAAACTGAATTCCAAATTGGAGGACTGGAAGTGTCTGACAGCTGTTTTCATTAGAGCTGTGGAAATCTGGTGTGCCCAGAAAAAAACTCAGGTAGCCTAGTTTAGGACAGTCTTTCTGCCTTTGAACCTGGGACTTGAATGAAGGCCTTACAATGAGGCATTTGGTCCCTGAATGGGCATTCCATTTGTGTGTCCCAAAATTGGAAGGGATTCCTAACAAATACCCTGGGTTTGGCTCATTTATGTTGGAAAGGGCCCCTTAGAAGGTTTGTTGCCTTTGAGTCCTGCCTGGTTGCACTGGGAAATATTTACAAGCCACACTTCCTCACATTTGGAAGTACAAAGGCAAGACTCCTACTCTGCAAATATTTTGTGTCTAGTCCTTCCTCCCCCAGGCTGTGTGGGTGTAATTTGTCATGCCTGTAGAAGCTCTTAGGCACCCGGGCACCTGTTTATCTGAAAGGCACGAAGCAGATGCCTCTGTTTTTTGTACCTGCTCCATTCAGGTTATTTCCTCATTGCACCAGGACTGTGCTAGCTCAGACCTACCTTTGTGTTAAACAGAACATGTAATAATCCACTTAAAACATAACACATTATCACTTGCCTCGGATCAAAGGTGTGTGGCTTCAAAGGCTCTGATGAAACTGTGGGGATGTAGGACACTGGCTTTATCTGTATGTCTTACACTCTGATGGTTGGGTGGTTTCATTTGGATTTTTTTTTAAAAAACGTGTTGAGTTCAATATTGCAAGACTCTTCTGAGATGTTTCCTGTCTGTGTTGTCAATCAAAGTGCCTAAATAAATCCAGGGTTTACCATAAGATTATTTCCTTTTTCCTACCTAGAAAAAGTGTTTAAGCTGCTCTGCTTAGCTGTGTCATGGTATTCCTGTTCTTCCTTTGCTGTCCCTGTGTTCCATGTCCCTTTTTTGCTGTCCAATTCCCACAGCTTCCTTTCTCTGGCCTCGCTAGGGCTGGTACTGCACTCACTAGATGTAAACCCTTTTTGAAGGTGCCACAGATGAGAAATGTTTGTGTTTCTGGCTCACTCTTGAAAGTCAAGTTGTACTTCAAAGCTTGTAAACCATTTAGGTCAAAACTAGGTTGTGTCCAGGATCTCAAGGGGTACTTAGGACATTACCTGGAAGTGTGTTTCGTTGAAACAGCTGGACTAAACCTGGTTTAATGGTTTGCAAGGCTTCAGGCAAGGATTTTTAGAGATTCTTAGGAATGTGGGATTCTTAGGTTGTGGGACAGTAGAAGTGTTTCCAGAAAATAAGGTACCCAAGATTTCAGCTCTGCAGTCTAATAATAATAATTGATAATAAGCTCAATATTGGGTACTTTTATGGCCAGTAGTTTGGAAATAATGGAGAGGATAAAGCAAAGATGGAAATGCTCATTTCTGTAAATAAAGTGTCATTTTGATTTCATACTCTGCTGTTTTGTCAGTGTTGGTGAAACTCTCCTGAATAAAAAGAGGCAAGTTTTCATTCTCCACTTCCTTTTTCCTTGTGACTAGCCAGGCCCATATGTTTCAAGTGTCTGTGATGTATGAATCATCACTTGCTTCAGATACCCCTGTAAAATTATATTTTCATATAAGTCTTTTGCATAAAATCTTGAAGCTCCAATTTAGTAAGCTTGTGTGAGCAAGAAGTCAAGTGAAGAGTCTCATTTAATTCAGTAGAAATGCTCATGTGTTTTTGGTGAGATCAGGCTCACCAGATGATAAGTTATGTTTTATTATGGCATGCTCCATGGTTTGGCCTGTAAAAACCAATGCTGTTTTGTGATTTTTTTTTTATTACTATTATTATTTATTGGCAAAAACCTTAACTGATATTCAAAAATCTGGAAAGCAGATACTGCATAAATAATTCACTATTTTGTTACATAAAGGGGAGGGAGGGAAGCAAACTAATTATATTCTTCTTCACAACATGCTGAAATTTGGTATGTAGAGTCTTAAAAGGAGCATAAGTGAGAGCCAGCTGCCTACAGAGAACTCTCCTTTTTTTTTTCCCCAGTCTTTTCTTTCAGTGCAGCCAAGTCATCTCTTGTTGTAAACTGCTGAGTCAATACTTTTTAAAACTCACCAACTGTTTCTTATTTCTATATAGTTAACTGATAAAAGCCTGTTAAGGGTTACACCCTTCCTTATTTACAATGTTAAGGCAAACACAGGTATAAGAAGCAATTCCATTTAAAATTTAAGGTGCATATTACGTGGTATCCCAGTGTTCTTTTAGCATATTTAATTTAATTTCATTTGTGTGCGTGTGCAGATGAGGCTGGAAGCTGGAGAGCTGCATTCCTGGTGATGGATGCAGCAGGCAGCTCCCTCACAGAACCTTCTCTCAGCCTTTCAAGTGACCTAATCCTCAATGCTCCTAGAAATAGGAAAGTCCTTCAGTCCCCTTTGCCAGCTGAAACTGTAGCTGCAGCGAGAGGTTTGCTAGAATGGAGAGACAAATCATACCAGAAATGGCACTCCCAGCCCTGGGAAACAATTCCTTTGCCCCCTTTAGGTGTTAGAGCCCCCTTTCTCTCTCTGTGGGAATTTAGGAAGTTTTTAGATGACAGAGGAACGTGGAGAGGTGTTGCAGATTCCAGGTAGGTACAGCACAAGCTCCATGCAGTCAGGGGGGAGTTCTGCTGAAATAGCAGGAATGAGCATCAGTAAAGTTTATAAAAACCCCTCCATAAATGTACACAATTAAATGGAAATGGTGTTCCTTCCAACAGCTTTTAAAACATTCTGCAGGTTTTAAGAGCTTTTTGATAGAGCTGTCAGCACAGACACACTTAGAGCAAGGTAATTTCTTTTTCTTTTTACATCAGAACTGTAAACCGTAATTCAGTGCAATATAAAAATGTTTCTGAGAGCTCTATTTTGTATTCCTAAAATTTGCATGTCAAAGATGCAACAATAAATATTTTGTGGTTTGGGTGTGTAATTGTAAACAGTCAAGAACCTTCACCCCATCATGTCTTTTTGTTTCCTACTTTCATGGATATGTTTGGCCAAAGCCAAAAGACAGTCCTAAATAGCCCTTTTTCCATGTTCCCTCTGTCTCCTCCTTTCACCTTTTGGATAAGTTAAGAAAAAGCAGCTGTTGTGAAGGGTGACAAAACTCAAGAACTATCTCTGGGACAGGGCAGGGTTAAACAATGTGGAAATGTGATTTCTGCTTAGGATGAACTGCTGAAGGGAGAACTTAGCACCAGAATTGTAGAAGAAATGTTTAAGGTTTTTTTTCCCTTGTGGATAAAATAGACTATAGGAATTAGTGTTTTTTTCTTATCTTCCATCTTCTCTGGTTTCTTCTATCTTTTTACCTTTGAGACAAATATTACAGCAAATAAACTAATTTATAAATTATATCCAGGACATCAGTATTGCAGTTTATCTTCCTTTTTAAAAAAAAAAATCTTAAGGGGAAACCAGTGCAAATGAGTTTTATGAGATACTCTGAGGAAATCCACCAAATAGGAGATTCTCAGTACAGATGGGAAAATAAAAAAAGACATAATGTCTGGGCTCAAGCCAGGCTTGGCTGTGACACGAGGGCTGAATTCTTCAACCCTGTCAAGACTCAGGTCTTTGGTGGGTGTTGGTGCAGAGAAGGGTTTTGGATTGATGGCATGTGTCCTACCCACATTTATGAACCAGCAGTGAGATGACAGCTCAGGTTAGGATTTCCAAGATTCCCAGTCTGCTCTCATAAACTCACTCAAATTCTTGCAGTATTTACTTTTTGCCTGTGAATAACTCCTTTATTTCCACTGGATTTCATGGGGACCTGGGTACTCTGATAGCCTTTATGCCTTTGCAAACCTCCACCAATACTTATTTGATGTATAATACGTTCCAAGGCCATTATGAAATTTTACTTGACTGCCTTTATGGCTCCTGAAAACCGTGGATTATAGAAAAGTTAGTAACATTTTGCTGTTAGCTCATTTGCAATTTTTTGGCTGGGTGAAGGGCTATGTGTTTTTGTGTTGCCTGTGGTTTCTTCTTGGAGTAATAAACTTAGGCTGAATTTTAGGCATGTTACAGTAAGAATCCAGATGTTTCTCAGAATGAGAATGAAAATACATTTGGTTGCCCATGTCAAAAATACTCTGAGCATCTTATTTTGTCACTTTAAGTGTGTTGGTGCTTGAAGATTGAATTGAATTGAAGATTAGATTGAATTTAGTACCTAAAATTTGGAAGGATTGCAGACTGCCTGTGAAACTTTTTCCTTTTTTGCCATTCCTGTGCATGGAACACATTTTTTTACTGGGGAAATAAAAATCTAAGTCATAATTTGGATGTGCTTATTAGGGATTTGTGATGCTGCCATTAGTTCATTCCTTGAAGAACGTGAAGTGGTTTTGGACTCTCCAAGCCTAGAGCTGAATGGGATTTTCCTAGATTTAATTGCAGTTAAACATGGACAACAGTACGGGAAAATGTAAGTCTTGCTCTAAAAGAGGTGTCCCTGCACAGCAGTAAGGAACAGGCTGGCTGGGCAGCAGGTGATCACAAAGCCTGGGAATACAAATGCAAATGGAAACTAGGATCTGGATGTTAGTTTAACAGATTACAGTTTCAGTTAAGGAAAGAGCAATGTTCGGTGGTAAGATGTTGAAGGCAAGAACAGTGTGATAAGAAACCAATGGGATGGTTGATGTGAAAGGTCTGAGGCAGGATGTGGGCTGGAGGAGAGTAGGACTGCAAGAAGGAGCCTGGTATCTGGGGACAGTTGGATACAAAAGCTAGAGAGGAGCTAGAAGATGGCACAAGAGGAACCAAGAAAGAGCTTTGTGACTGCAAAGAGAGTTGGAGTTTTGCCAGAGTGAGGCTTCTGCATTCCTAAGTAGAGAGACCAGGATATGGATAGAGGAGAGTCAGAATGGGAACTGGAGTATGTTACTTTTAGATGAGCTGATGAGTTTTGCATTAAACCCTCAGCAGTTATTCCCTTGATCAAGGAGCCTCTAGATTTAATTTCCACGTCTTAAGCTTGCACAGGGTGTAGTTCTGCAGGAGGATTAAGCACAGTATTCCAAAAGCAGCAGGAGCAGGTGTAGATAAGGAGAACACCATTGCTGCTGGAGTTGTACTCATCCCTTTGTAACCAAGTTTGCCATTCAGCTGCAAATTACATCTGTTCCCAGATCCTTGCTCTGGGTAGAGAAGGTGATGATTTGTGTAATGGCACGATTGAAATGGATAAAGGGGGATCTTGCCATTTGGTTAACAATTGTGGAGGATACTCCCAGGGTCTCTGAATGCTGCCTGCAGATGCAGAACGATGCTCCAGTGAGCCTGGCTCTATGTGTGCCACTTCTAAGCTGAATCATCAGTGTAAAAAACCACATTCAATGCTTTACTCCAGTGCCCATGGTATTTCTACAAGGGAAGTTACAGTCACACTGGGTGGAGGAACCTCCCTGTCTGGCTATGGGAACAGTGAATACAAGGAAATGCTTGCGGTTCTGGACACGATGGCATCGTTTGGTATTTCTCTGCTATTTTTTGCACTGATGCATTTCATTTGGCAGTTGAAAATTTCATAGCAAACACTGTAAGATGCAAACACTCTGTTCCAATGTTTAATGTTTTTGAATGCTAATGGATTTTATTTTTTTTCCCCCTCCGTGCTGAATGTTTCTTTCTCTTGTGGAGGTAAACCTGTATGTGAACTGCATACTGAGGGGGCTGCTGCCTGATGGAGGCAGCCACACAGATGCTTTTAGTGTTCCTGAGCATCATGAGTGGGCTTTTTAGGAGCCACTCAAAAGCCCTCCTATCCAAAACTGGAGGGTGCTTTCCTCTCCCCTCTCTCTAAACATTGTGCAACATGCATGTGATCCCCAAAGTGTTTAAGATTCAGATGAGGAATATCATTATTTATTCTGGTCAGCAGCCATGTAGCACTGGAGAAGAGACAGTGCTCTGCTTTACATTCTGCTACAATTGCCATCTCCTTTTTTCCCCATCCCAGCATTTTCAGCCAAGGGTGAGAAATACTTGATGCCCACAGTCTCTGTTCATGTTCCCTTTAATGAGACCTTTGGGATCTGTAAGGAGTATTTTGTGGGACTCAGTAAGTGTAAGTTCCTGTGTATTGTGATGAGAAGTGCATATTACTCAAATTTTTGTGGGCTTAATTGTATTGGCCTAAACTTTGCCCCTGTACCACTGTGACCCAGCTTCCTGGCAACTTCTGAATCGAGGCCCTTTCATCCCAGCTGTGTGATAGATCTCAAGCAGGAGCATGGAGTAAGTGTGGTTTCTTATTCATGAATTAAGCCTTAAATGAATTGAGCAACACTGGTGTATTGTAAAAGGCAAGGAAAGATTGAAAAGATCTTTTTAGAGGACCAGTGTTGAAGGTGTTTGGATTGAGACAGAATAACTTGGAGGAGTTACAGCTGGGCGGATCAGTTTATTATTTCTTCAGATTTTTAAGGCCTTCTTTCACTTATTAATAAATTCTAGTTTGCTATCTTTACCTATCTAACTTTGAAGAAAAACAAAAGTGATCTTTGGTATAATTGTCCTTTCTTTAGTCTCTGTTGATGAAAGAAGTGCTTACATGCAACTTAAATAATGAAGGCTTCCAATGTGCACTATTTAATATTCCCTCTTGTCTATGCTTATAGTTTTGTGAAAATGAAACGTGACTGAATATACTTTTAATTTCCTCTTCAATATTTCATTAATACACAACTACAATGTATTGAATTTTGCACAGAACAAAAATGCAGTGTGAAATTAGGCCCTATTGATTTGGAATATTAAGACATAATCATTTTTGTTTTCTGTGTCATGAAGTCTGAGACTGGACAGATGATCTGACTTTTAAAATATTTATGTGTAGTTTGAGAAGTGCTCAATTTGTCTTCAAGAAATAATGAATGGCCACCATTATTATCCCTGTCTTCAGCTGGAATTTTGGTGTGTCTGTTGCTTGGGATGACCAGGTCTCTCTCAAGAGAAAGACATTTATATGCTGACATGTATACTGGAGAAACCTCGGATGGTTAAGAGACAAGTGGAAATACAAGAGCAAATGAACATCTGCAGTTGTTCCTGTGCCTGTTGCTGGTACTTACATGTTCCAGAAGGCTGTGGAAGTGTTTCAGGTACTGTTCAGCCCTGGCAAATGGATTCCTTTAAAAAAAATCCATAAATTCACTGCTTGTAGCTGGGAATTTCATGTGGTTGATCAATGGGTCGTGTCTGTGGTACTTCCACAGACAGGGGGAAGGAATGAATGAATGAACATGGGGTAGGACTGGAAGATCTCAAGAGGTCTCTTCTAATCAAAAAAATTCTGTTTGTGTAAGTGTCTGTGCAGGCAGAGCAGGACCCCTGTACTTGTGCTGCTCTACCTGACTTCTCCCTGAGTGCACCAGAACTGCATGAGCAAATGTGAGATCAGTGGGCTCATGCAGGGAGATTTTGGATTTTGGCTTTCACTATTGAAGAGCTTTAATCAAAATATCTTCTCTCTCTTCATCTATTATAGCAAATAGTTAAATGATGTGAGAGTTCTTCCCTTGGTTCAGTGTCTCAGCTGAGTTACTGATGTAATACCCTGGGGAGCCCTGAGTTTAAAATACACTATTGCTGTCATTAGAGCCTTATATTCCATGTATTTTCATGCTGTTCTCAATCCGTGCCTTTCCAGCCATTAATGCTACACAAAGCTTTCCCTTGGGAAAGTGACCAGAAGCAGCCTGTAGCTGACATTGGCGAGCTCTGGGGAGAAAAACAGAGAAATGGGAACTGACTGTAGCATGAACAACTTCTAGATGAAACACATATCTCATGGAAAGTCAATTTCTTTTCTTTTTCCCAAGAAAACCTTCCCCTCTATTGCTACTGCTGGAGCAAATCTTTTTGCTAGTGGTACCAAAAAAAAAGTTAGTTTAATTCACACAAACCTGACTCAGAGCTTGCTTTTGCCCAGTGAAAACATAAACATCTGAAAATTTGACTATGTTAAAACATATTATGGTAATAAATGAACAAAATTCATTAGATTGACAGCAGTAACTCACCTGAGTGGACTTTGAAGGGATTATTATTTAACCAGGGATTAATTCCACCTGTACCACCTTGACTTTTGCCAAGCAAAGTGCCCTTATCTCTGCCTGTTTGTGCACTGGTCACCCCACTTGCTGGTGTTGGTACATACATCCAGGGAAGGAATGCTTCCCGTGCAGTCCATTTCAATAAACTATTGTGTATCAGAATAGATGTCTGCATTCCATGGCAATTTCGTTTTCAGCAGTTTGTCCTAAGAAAAATAGAAGATGAAATAGCGGAAATACCCAACTTCCATGTATCAGGAAATCATATGTAAAAGTGTTGTTATTGCTGGCTTAGCCCAATCTACTGTAAGCCCTGGATCCTTGTTAGTGACCTGATGAGACCGGATTTCATCTCGTCTACCTGCTGGGTGGAAATTCATGTCGCAGCAGCAAAAGCATCTGCTTCCTCTAGTTCAAAGCTTTGGCACTGCTGTGTTTCATTCTTAAATTGGTCTCAGAAGTTGTTTGGCAAGGGTGTGCTTAGTCATCTGTATTTTTATTTTTGGTTCATGTCACTCAGTAGCAGCTCTTGGTTACATTCTTCCATTCAAAATGCACAGGTTTGCCTTCGTTTAAAGTTTCGGTCTTCTGGTTCACACCCTGAACATCTGGGTGGCAATAAGAAGCGAAGAAGCTTTTCATTCATAAAGCTGGAATGATTGATACAAGCACCAATAACTTCCCTGCCTTCTCAAAGAAAAGGAACTTTATGAATGGGTGAGTCAGGTTGGTGCAGATGGCAATATCGAAAATAATACCTAATTGAGAACAAATATTTGAAATTACTTCCACCTGTGAATAAACACACCAGGTGTCTTCCAGCAAATTGGGTGCTGTGACAGCCAGGAAGACGTGCAGCAGAGTGATATCTGCTCATTTTCTCAATCTTGCCGAGTTTCAGAGCTGTGAGCAAACAAAATACCTCACCTTCCTTCTGCTTGTGGCGATGATAGAGTCTCTGACTCTTTAGTATTTGGGCTGTGTGTTCTAGCTGATGGGCAAGGCTCCCTCTAGTATATTTGTGCCTCTGGAAGAAGCTGTTTCTGGTTTTCTAGGCTTGTGAGAGTTCTTTTGCTCCCAGTGCCTGGCATACTAATAAGGATTTATAGTCAACTTTATATGAAAAATAATGCATGACCATTTTGAAGAGAGAAATCACAACTCAAGTCAGTAATGGAAAAAAAAACTACCCCAAACCTATCATGTGTTAGGCAACTAATGTATTCTTCTGTGGCCATAGGTAAAATTCAGAATTCAGTGGAAATGTTTCTGAAAAGTGCTATTTTGTAGCTGGGAACCACCTGACCCTGACATGACTAGCATGACACCCTACACTGTAAAAATACTTGTAGTAATTTAAAAGGACTACTAGTACCTTTTGTGAAAATATTTGCCTTCGCTTTTACCTTGTATCATCACCCTATTTCCCTGAGCCATCCTCCAAAGGAAAAAAAAATGTAATTAGAGTGATGGGGTGAACTCTCTGGGTGTAGATAACTGACCTCCCTTTGATTCTGCTGTCATAGTGTGCACATGGTCAATCATGAGAAGCTTCATCTTGTCTTGAGAGATAATAAGGGCCATTGAACTCCAAAAATGAACTCACATTAAAAGAATGTGTTTGTACTAATTCCTCTTAGCTGTGATGCCAGCACTGTAAAAGTTTCTGTACATTTTACACTGTTTTTATGTTTTAGTTTGAACACAAGACTCTGCTCATTAGAGAAACAGGGATATCAAAACAGCACTTTGAAATAATTTTGGAGGAAACATCCACGGAATGCACCAGCCCTACATATATAACACTAGTGGCATTATTAGTCCTGGCTTTACTTCTTAGCAAGAAATTATCTCTTGAACTCTGTAACCAGGAAGGACTAAAAGGCATTAGGGTAGAAATGGCTGAACTGCAAAAGGAAAGATAATTCTTTAAAAAGAAGCTTGCAGCACTGTGAGAATGATAACACAGTTTGTGGTGACCCTGAGGGTAATATTTGTGAATTGATAACTTGCATATGAATCTTTTGAAGTGTTTTAGAACAACAGCTACAGCTGCTTGTGTTTGAGTCTTCTTAGCTGGCCTGTCAACCTGGCACCTCTCTGAGACAAGAGATTGCTGAAGGATTTGTGGTGCTGTGAACAACACACCAGCTCTTCAGTGAAATAGTGCAGACTGAGGTTTCCTCACAGGTTTGGGCTGTGGCTGTGCTATTGGAAACCCTGATTCTGAACAGGATGTAAAATGGAACTTCTGAGCTGGTTTTGATTCACCTGCAAGGCTGGGGAGAAATCCTGGTGCTCTCCTCTGGGATAGGAAGTAAATGATCCCTCTATGATTCTGATAATTTGGAGCCACTGGGGAGGATCCAGCACCTCATAGAAATAGGTACCTAATGGCTGGACCTAGTCACTAAATCAGTTTTCTAAGGAGTCTTCAGTATGTAGGAAAAAATAAAAATAGCAGGGTTATGTGGGGACTGTGGGACGATGGATTGTAGGAGGATAGAGATAGTGCTGAAGGCAACCTCACCCTGAGAAGTTGCAGCTGTACTAATTACCAAAGAGTAGGAACAGCCCTGCCCTTTACAGGCCACAGCTGTGTCCAATGAGGATGGGTGTTATAAAAGAGTGGGTGAGCTGGTCGAGGGGAGAGTTGGAGTTTGTTGGTGTTCTGCAAGGATTAGTAAGGCTCAGGTGGTCCGGTGAGGGTCAGTAAGAATTAGTATGTGCTATGAGGAGTAGTAAGGGTCAGGTGGTAGTGCAAGGGACAGGAAGGAGTCAGATGGCTGTGCAGAAGGAAGAGAAAAGGAGTCAGTGTTGTGAGGAGCTGCCCATGGGAATTCACAGAGAGAAGGTATGAAAGTTTTACAGTGAGGTAATAAACTGGTGCCAAGCACTGACACCAACAGTTGGTGGCCTGTACAGGGATAGGTCCCGACAGAGAGGATGAAGAAGATGTAATTCAGTATGACACAAACACAAGGTGGACATCGTGGACTCTTATGTTTCTGCATAGCTACAGATGCTGATTATGGGCATGCCCTTTTTTTTTTTCCCCCTCATTCAAGGCTTTGTTGTTTCTGTATTAGAGTTGTGGGTTTTTTTTTTAATACTGGAGCACCTTATTTTTGTGATGTGTGATGTCTAGGATTTCCTCAAAATTCTGCTCAGAATGACTCCAGCAACCTGCTTTCATTCTGAAGCGTGGCTAGCCCTGCTTTAGTGGCTTCTTTGCAACTGGCTACTAATGGCAATTCTCATGGAGCAGCTAACAGCTTACAAGAAATTAATCACCTTTCTTAATATTCAGGCAAGATTTTCTGTTTTCACAAGCTGGAAGAAAAAGGGAAGTCAGTTATAGCCCTTGTATTTTTAGAGTTACAAGTGCTGAAATAGCCAGTCAGGAGAAGAGTACTCATAAGAGTGTTATTGAAGTTGTTCCCCTGCTACATAACTTACAAGTTAATCAATGTTTCAGAGTTCAAAAGAGAGGAAGGTCAACATGGATTCTGATAAAGTTTATCTCGCGTCAGTAAGCTCAGAGGCTGGAGAGGGAGGATGGGAAAAAAAAAGTCAGGTGAGGGGATGCAGATCCTCTGGACCCCTGGCTAGGAAGCTGCAGTGGGTCACTTAGAAACAAAAAGCATTGCCCAGGGCTGTAGCACAGACAGTATATTTCATTTTTATCCTTGTTTTTGTTTCCATTGTGATTCCCTCCTTCATTTTTGTGGGCAGCCTCCAGAAGGTAAAACACGCGTGGCCGCACACACAATGGGGAAAGCAAAGCTTTTGAGTTAAATATTCAAAAGTCTTTATTACTTCTGAAGTTAAGTGGCTTGCCTAATTCCAATGAACTAAACACCATGGCAGAAACAAAAACTGGTGAAATTCAAGGCCCATTAAAGCCAGAGGAATTTTCCCAGGCTTTTGCTTTCTCCACTCACAAATATTCCACCTTACTTGATTTATAGTGTTGAAATTCTGTTCCTGATTTGCTCTTGGTTCAGAATGTGGTATGCAGCAGAGCAAAAAGACTCTGTCCTAGTAGGGAAGCAAAGCCTCCTGGCATCAGAGGAGATCATGACTGAGAAGTGGTTTTTAGATGCAGCAGGAAATGGAGCATTTTAAAGGCCTTTTTCAACCTTAAGGGTTCTATGATTTTGCAAAAACATGTATCTGAAGATGGTGTCAGCAAAGCCTTCCATTACTTGGAAAAGAGACCTTCAGAAAAGTATGATCTGTTGGAGTTTGGGCATTCAGTGCTGGAAGTTGTCTTGACAACAAATGTATTTCCCAAATGATTTTTTACTTTTTTTTCTAGCAGGAAATATAGTTGATACAAAGTCAGAATGATGTCAGAAAATGTGGAATGTCTGCTAGTTAAAGCAGAGTTAAGAGATTTGTTATTTGCTCAGAAAGATGGATATATGTAATAGAGACCTCCTTGGACTGGGGGTGAGGGGGATGAGTCAAGGAGATTGGTTTGGGGGACATAAATAGGTTCTAAAAATATTTTTTTTTTTTTGGTCACATGTGGAAGAAAATGCAGTTCATTTAGGATATTGACATTGGCCTGTTCTGTTGGAGGTACTGGCAAGGCTGTCTTCATAATTATACTGTACATCTCCAGGTTTCCCCTCATATTTTTTTCGGAGCTGTATATTTTCCAGCTAAATGTACATGATCAGCTAGTTGTTGAAATAATCCAAAACAGATTTTGCAAGGCAAATGCATTAGTTAGGATTTTAAATACACTTACCCCTTAGTAAATAACTGTCCCATAGAAAAACATTGGTTTTATGTCAGTCACTGGAGATGAATTTATTCCAGTTAAGGTGGGTGTTGCTATACTTTAGCTTGCTCTTCTGGAGATATAATGGTAAAAAATAGGATTGTTTTCTTTTTTTATGCCTACTGGAAAATGTGTTGCCTTTTCATTAGAACGAAAAAATATGTCCAACACTAGCTGAACTCATTCACAGTAGCTCCTTGAAAATTTGTCTAAATAGGAAAAAAAAAAATCTTCTCAAGTCTGAGTTTTAGCTTGCTGTCAGCACTGTAGATAGCATTTGCTCAGGGCTTGTTTTAGCTGTTGCAATGTGGAGTTACTGGGCTGTTTTTGTAGGCCTTCCAGAGATGCTGTCTCCAAAGCTGTGTCTTGTCCATTTGTGCAGCAGGGGGAGGTGGATTTGGGCAGAAGTGAGTGGATCTAATTTAATGCTGATCCTCTTCCATATAACACTGTGAAAAGGAGGGATCTTTAGACCAATTTACTGGGCACACTTTCCTGCAGAATTCCTGAAACAGCCCTTCTCCCTGAGCAGAAGCAGTCATTGCATTGTGGAGATTCTCCTCTCTAGCCTCCCTCGCACAGAGCTCTTCCCATGCAGAGTTCCATCACTCCAGCCTGGAGTGGGTGATGGAGCAGCATGAGGTGAGCACCAGGGCCTCTCCCCAGTACCTCCTGGGCTGGGCTGGGCTGAGCCACTCCAGGGGCTGTGCTTGATTTGTGGCTGCTTTTGACACCATGTGTACAGCAAGGTGGAGTTACTTGAGCTATGTCTATGACAGCTGCATTTATCTCTTATAGGTAAATAAACCTCAGGTAGATCCCTCTGGTCAGGAGAGGATTTGAAAGAGGATCCCAACTCAGTTTTTCTCCCTGGTACACTTTAAGCCTACCATAGTCTCCAGAGAAGGTTGTTCTACCTGCAAAATATTTTGTCTGGTTCTCAAATTCCTTCTACGATCCTCTTGGCATTCCTAAAGCCATAAAGTGTATTTTCCCCCTCTGTTTCCTTCTGTAGGCAAAAATCAGGGCTAGCCTTACCAGTAGGGGTCAGGGAATGCCTGAGCTAATCCTGCCTTCAGCACACAAGGAATGGTGGTGGTGGAACAAAATTGAGACAACCTGCAACCATTTTTTTTTGCACAGAAATGGAGAGTTTTTGATGGATTAAGGGGTTTGTTTTTTTTGACTTAGAGATGGGGTGACTGAGAGGCATTTTAAAAACTTTTATTCCATTTTCAGTCTCATGTGAAGGGTGAGACACCACAGATGTTATAATTCACACCATTACAAATAGAAGTTAACTATTTCTTAATTACAATACACTATAAGCATTTCTTGGCCTATCAGCTTTGACCACACCATGCTGTAAATGCCTTAAAGCCAATCATTCTAACATTGCCCCTCATGGGTCTTACTACAATGCATCTTTCATAGTCCTATTTCTCTAAAGTGTCTACTCTTTTTTGCAAGGCCATCCTTGAAACTTATTTCTAGTTTAATTTCTCTCTCAAAAATGTCTGTCCTATTCCATGGCATTTCTAAGTAAGCATTACTTATCTCAAGGTATGCATGCTATGTGAGCCTTCTGTCAGGTTTTGAGAATTTTCTATAAATTCATTTCCCACATGTTTTTTTAAGTTGTCATGTAATTCAGCACTTGCATGGACTATGCACAAAAATATTTCAATTCCTGTCTGCCTGTAATACAGGTGCCTCAAGAACACAGAGCCCCAAAGTTTACAAGGTGTGAAGTGCTCTTAGGGTTTCTTTAAGAATCAGTACCAACCAAGCCTCTGCTTAGCTTTAATTCCACATGTTACATGGCTGTGGAAGACACATATGCAATGATGAGTGCATGCCATGTCTCCCCAGCAAAGAAACAAATTTTGCTCCACCCACTAATTTTTAAGAGAAAATTTATATTTTGCAAGCAGGTCCGCCTCTCAAAATCAGTCTTGAGACTGAAACTATTTCACTGTTGGATGTCAAGAAGTGTGGCTAGGACATGCAGCAAATGCATTCCATTGCTGCCATGTCACAGCTCGTGCTCCCTCTTGGAGCAGGAGCTGTGTCATGGACAGATCCATCTCTTCAACCTGCACTGGCACCTCAGATGGAATGCAGATTTCCTGGGAGTTACACAGCCTTGTGCAGAGGTGCAATAAATCTTTAAACATCACCAGGCGTGAATGTATGTGCACACAGATACAAGTTCATACAGTGCAGCAAGTTATCAATCACTATCTCTCTTTGCTGGGCTGCTTTTATTTTATTTTTTCTTTCCCTTCTGCTTTTTCCTTTCTCTCTCTCTCTCTCTCTTTTTTTTTTTTTTTAGCCTTCCCTCAGGAATTGCTTTTGAAGGTATTTTGATTAGTTATGTAATTGGCCACTTGTACAGTTAAAAGCAAACTTTCAAGTCACATATTGTATGTTTACTCTTCAGCTTTAGGAGAGCTTCATTCAGAAGAAATTGCTATTGTTTCTTTGCCTTCCCATGGGAAAGCTTTAGTTTTGGAAACCATTCAACAAATGTAAGGTATGCAAAGAATACTGTAAAGACAGTTCTTGAGTGTGCCAACTTTTTTTTTTTTTTTTTTTTTTTTTTAGCCAGTAGTTACTAATTGCTTTCTTCTGTATAAAGGCAGAGGTTTTTCCTATGCCACTGCCATGGACTGAGCTTTGATTTCTGGATGACCTGTGGAGCTGATAAATTGTCAGTGTTCTCTCTTTCCTCTCCCCCTGCCCCAGAGTGCAGGAGAATCCTTAAGGATAGAATGGCTCACCTTAGCTGATTCTGAGTCATTGCCTCGCTATTATTGAGAAAGTGACTATCAGTGATGGCATTATCTGAACTGATATGTTTTACTTCTGGTGAAATGAATATATATTTCAACGGCAGATAATTCCTTAAGACTGGGAATTCATTGGAGACCTGAAGATGCTCATGAAGGACTTAACATTGTTTTTCATCAGGAATATGTTCATTAGATGTGTGGCCTACAGTGCATTAGGTATGCATCATATTGTAATAATCACTTTGATTATAGATTTAATACCCATCTGTACTGAGTCAGAAATGCATTGAACATATCCCCATCCTAAAATAAGCCTGTCAGAGTGACTGAAGGATTAATCTAGTTTGCGAAATCTGA
This sequence comes from Haemorhous mexicanus, assembly GCF_027477595.1. NCBI lineage: Eukaryota > Metazoa > Chordata > Aves > Passeriformes > Fringillidae > Haemorhous > Haemorhous mexicanus. The sequence goes on from NC_082346.1 coordinate 9,615,626, forward strand.
CATTTCAGTTAAAGTGGGTATATAAACTCTGGTTTGTTTTGGTTCTAGGGTGAATTTCTCAATTATTTAATCTCATGTTATTATAGTGATAAGGTACTTCCTAATAAAAATTTTGAATGTAGTTTGTGAAGATATTTGTTGAACACTTAAACTATGGAGAGATGCACTTCTCACCTGAACATGGTAGATATTTTTTAAGGGATCTCTTATGTTAGATTTGTGGGTAGGACTTGATTTTTAACTGACAAAAAGAGGAATTCCCAGTAAAATGCAACAACTTATTGTGTTGTTTTATAAAATTAATGAATTGGTGCTATCAGCTTATCTTTTTGGTAAATATCAGTCTTCTAAAATCCAGCTGTGCTGTCTAAATGGCATAGCAGAAAAGCAACAGAAACTTCTAATTGCTGCTGTAGAATGAAAATTTCTTAGAATGGTATTGTTACTCTATTATAAACCATAGCATGAAAATAAGTTTGGTCTTTGCATCCGCTGTTGTAAAACATTAAAAAATCCATCAACTATTATATGTTCTACCTTACCTGTTGATGCATTTGCAGTGTGACAAAAAAAAAAAAAAAAACACCTGAAAAGCAACAGGTGACACTTCCTAACCTTGATGGTTTGTCTAAGAGAGACTGTCATGAGGAGGCACTTGGGCATTATGGTTACATAAACTCTTTTCTATTTAAAGTCTTGATGCTTGGCATAACTGTCATGCATGGGATGACCTTTCCTTCTGTTCCTGTATCCCAGCAGTTGAACTTTGATAGCTTGCAAGGGACATCTCTGCTTGCTTGGTGATGCACCTTTTTTCCTTCTTCTATGCACTAAGAAAAAAAAACCTCCCTGAGAAGAGCTGCCCAAACTCTCAGGAAGCAAATTTGTGTCTGGGTGATCACAATTCAAATCATGATTGGCGTTGTTGGAGCTGACTGGAATACAGCATTCAGCTTGTTCCATGATTCATCTTCTCTTTAGCTTTTTGTCACTGGACACAGGTTTTTACGGACTCTCTTGCCATGGATCATTTTATTCTGTGTCTAAAACTAATAGCACTTTGGAGTTAAAAGTTTCAGCTTTATTGAAAGCACTGTCCTTGACTTGGGCTGATCTGACCTGGGTTAGCTCAGAAAGAAATCTAACAGGACCTTCTCCTAGGAGTGCAAAGCCATGGCATTTGTCATTGTCCTGAAAACTTCTGCTTATGCTAAGTGGAAGGCTTTATAGCACTGTGGCTTGGAAAGAGCAATACAGGGTTAGCTGGGGGCAGGTCAGGTCTGTGCCAGCCAGGTTAGGGTGTCTCTATTTAATAAGGCCCACGTAGCCCCAGAGCAGGTTTGGGTGGGGGGGGATGAGTTACAGGGCTGCCAGGCAGCTGGGTGGCTTCCTCCTGCTGCTGATACCTCTGCTGCTGCCTGGGGTTTGCACTGTTCCTGGCCTGAGCTGTGCAGCCACACTGAAGCACCTCGGGCCATCCTTATCGCTGGGACAGAGGGAACTGCAAGCCCCGAGGGAAGTAAAGCACAGGGATAATGAAGGTGTGGGTGTTTGTATTTATACAGCAGGGGCTCCATATCAAATGACCCTGGGGGGAAGCTAACCATTCCCAGGCAAAGGTGTGGTGGGAACTCAGATAAAGGTTTATACATGGCCTGCAGGGAGAATAACTTAGTGTGAAATTGAGTTTATTTAAGCTCTTCAGAGTCTTGCAGCCCATGCAAGACAGACACTCCGTGCTGTGGCAGACACTCATCTCCACAAGCCAGGACTGCTTCCAGGTAGACCCCAGTGGAGCTGTCGGGAAAGAGGTGCTCCATGAGGCAGAGACTATGAGAATTATGTGGGCATGTGCATGTCACTTTTTCAAGAGAATGCTGGTTATGTTAATTTCCTTCATTTCCTGCCAGCTTGTGTGTGTTTCAATGAGACCAAAGGATGTGTGTCTCCTGGTCTTTAAAACACATACTTTGTGGAGATTTGCTTGAAATATATTGATCTTAACTGTCAGAGCCTGTGCCCCAAAAAAGAGAGCAATAAAAAATGAGATAAATTTTTGAGAGGGTCCATTTTTAGCATTGATTGAGGACATCCGGTTATTCTGAAGATATTCTTACTCTGAGGAAAATAGACCAGACTGCCTCCTCTCACCCGCTGTTCTACTTTTATAGAATGCTTTGCTTTAATCATGACTTAAATAAATAAACAATTTATCTGTGAAACACTCCAGATACTGAGAATCACATTGTAATGCAGTAGTTTAGGAGGTGGAGCAATAGAAATTGTTTCTCCTGCTTCCTATTAAACTAATTGTTACCAGTCCTCACAGGATCATATTATCCATAGGTGAGGCTGCGACCAAAGTGTCTGAAAGGGCTTCTTTGCCTGTTGCATTTCCATTTTGACAAATATAAAAACTGCTCATGCAGATCTGACCAGAGTCCTTTGAATCAATATCTTATCTCCAGGCCCCGAGATACCAGCCAGAATGAAGTGCAGCAGGGTTATGAATGGAGCCACATAATGGATTTGTTTGTTTGAGTCTGAGAAATTATGTGAAGCTGCTGAACTGGAATTGCAATAATCCAGAACATGCATTGAGTTTCCTGGTGTCATTAACACTGAGGTTCATTGTATCTGGCTGCACACAGATTGGGTCAACAATTTTTATCTCTAGCAGAGTAGAAGAGACGCAGTGATGCATTGGCCTAACAAAAAAATCATTTATAAATTAAATCAAATACCAATGGTTAGTGTGCAGGAAATGTTTTCTAGCAAATGGGAGGTCATAGTTCAGTGCACTGTAATCAAGCAGGGAGGTGAAAAAGAGCCTGATTTTCAGCAGAGCAGGTGACCACCAAGTCAGTAGTATTTGAGATTGAGGTACATTTGATTCTTCCTTTTAAGTCTATTTCATTGTAAATGTAAAGTTATCAAGGAAACTGTGTGGATTTTAATGATGCTGTTTAAGGAGTCACAAATTCTAACTTTCATCCCATAATGTAAATATTTGAAGTAGATCGGTATCAACATGACAAAGTGGAATTTCTTTCCTTCTCACTGTCCATCATCTTCCCCTCCAGGGTGCTGTGGGGCAGCAGCTCCTACACTGTTGCCCTAAGCAGAGCCATCATTGTTCTGAAGGTTAAAAGTAGAGCCAGGGAAGGTTTGGTTGGGGTTTGCTGCAAGGCAGAGGTAGGATACCTACCACAGTCACTGTTGAGCAGGGCTGCAACAGGAAAACACAGGAAGTGAAGGTATTTGGCTGAGTCCAAATTTAGGATCCGATGGGCTAGAGGAGAGAATGAAAAGACCTGAGTGTTTTCATAACAGAATTGATGAATGCGCTGAGCAGCTCCAATGTTTAGTAGCTTTGCCAGTCAAACCCTCAATTTTCTTTGCTTTTTTTTTTTTTTTTTTTTTTTTAACAATGGCCTGAATATCTTTTGTGGAATCTGACATTGAAGCACAAACATTTTAGTCATTGTTTTACCAGGAGGAAATAAAAAAGGTAAAAATTTCTTTGAATGGAACTTATGAAACTTTGGATGGATTTTATTTATTTATTGAGTCACTAGCCATGCCAAAATACCAACATTTCAAGAAACTCCATGACTTCATATAACTTCATTCTATCAGTGTGCTGAAAAAATGAACTGTTTGTTTAAGACACCTTCCCTAATACCTCCTAGGAAAATCTTGATGAGTTAATTGAAACTTAGAGGACTTAATGAAGATTCAGGCTTTGGTTTTAATCTATTCAAGTTGTCCAGCAGGAATTTAAAGTGTTGAAATTCAAATGTCTAAATTCCTGGGGTCTAAGATGTGTATACAAGTGTTTGCACAAGGGGTGGAGCAGAGGTGCCCCCAGAGAAGTACACTGAGTCTGGTCGTGGGAGAGAAAAAGAGCATGGTAGGTGTTACAGTGAAACACAATTTCAGAATATTCTCCTGAGTGCAGAAACAAGAAATATTAGAAGTTTCATTTCTCAAAGTTTTCTACTTTTTTTTTTTTGAACACACACATAGATCTGTCCTGTGGTGAGGAATTCCCTAAGTTAAACAACACTGTATGAAGAAATATCTTCCTTTATCAATCTTAGATTTGTCACCTGCAAGATTCATTTGCTAGTTCTTGTATTGGTAGCTACATGTAGCAATTGTTTGCTGTTCATCTTTTGCACGCCCATCATGACCTTGGAGATCACAACCACATGTTCCTCATAAATCCCTGTTTTCCAGGCTGAGCACTCTCAGACTATCTTGTTATTTATTGTGTGGAAGGTGGTCCATTCCTTTGACCATGATTATTACTTTTGTTTTTCCATTTTACATTTTATAAGATGGGGAAACCAAGATTGCAGTATTTGACCCGTGGGCGCATGATGGGCCGTTTAACAGGGAATGTTGTTCCTTTCCTGTCTGATTCCTGATAGTATCTGCTGTCTATTTGTTTTCTGACTGTACTGGTAAAATTCTAATGCCTGTGTTAGGGCTGATGTGCCGGGATGAATTCACTACTATGTGTTGAGTTATTTAGTAGGCTCTTCCTACTCTTTACCCTAAATAACCTTGTGCATCTCTGTTTCCTAATCCAGTTTCCTCTGCTAATAACTCACAGTCCTGCACTTGGCCAGGCTGCTTATAAAAAGCACAAGTGCTATTGCAAACTTGCTGTTTCCTGTCCTGAGGGTGTTTGCCTGCAGCTAAAACAAATTCCTAAACCCATGGGACTGATCTGTCATGCATCAAACATTGAGCTGCTTTCTCAGCTTTCCCTTCCTCTGTTCCCTCCCTAGCTCTGCTCATTCCCTAGAGCAGGGAGCTTGCCTCCCCTTTTAGGCCTGTAGCCACAAAATAATCAAGTAAAATGTAAATTGCATGGGTAATTAAGATGGACTAACGCAATCCTGGTATGTGGTAGTAAAATGAATGAATCTTTTTAAATTAAAAATGATTACAGGAACCCTGCATCTGTCCCCTGTACTTGCCAGCGTTAGTTTTTGTACTTGCCAGTGTCATTCAGAATGCTGTGAGTAGAATAAGTCATTATCACCTAGGTAATCTTTGCTCAGGTTGGTACCAAAAGCCACTTTCACTGTGAGTGTGGTTAATTGCCAATGGGAACTGGCATAAACCTAAAAACTTGCTGTACATAATTCAGTGAATACCTATGCTAGTTACTGAGAGCTCAACAGCAGCTTGGAGATTAAAGGATGTATTGTCCATGCAAATTTCATGGTGGAAGATAATTTCTTAATGATAAAATATCTGGCAATTGCTCTTGCAAACTATATCAAATGTGCTTGTTTGTTGCTCTTAAAGAAATGTGTCTTGCAAGCATCTTCCCTGTTCTTTATACATGAACACACAAATGCACCTTGCAGAAACAATTCTGAGATATAATTGCATTCTATGAGTAACTCCATTAGATTTGCATCTCTTTGAGGGCAGACTTGCTCTAAAAAGAAGAACTGCACAAGATTCACATTTGTTCCTTCAGACAGGAAGAACTTTTAGATACCACAAGGAGGGGAGAGAGTGTTACCTTAGCACACAGTTGCTCACTTGCTGTCTCCTGATCCCCATCTCCCTCTTCCTCTCCCCTCCTGCATGACCAGATTGTTCTCTGAAATGTAGTTGTGTGATTTTGCTGCAGGCAACTGGTTGAGTTACAGGTAAATTGCTGCTTTCTCTCATACCTGTATTTCAGATGAGTTCACAGAGAAGAGTAAGATAAACAATGGAGGCTAATAATGAGAGCCAGGAAGGATGGTGAGGGGAAATCACACAGAAAGAATTGGCACCTTTTTTCCCCCCACCTTATCTCTGTTACATCTTGTGATGGCACAAAGATATGCAAGAGATGTAGCACTAGGTAAGTGATGAAAATATTTTCTTAATATTGAGTGGACAGTAGTTATTTTGTTATTAAATATATTTATCACAATGAATCCTTTCCACATAAAAGGTTATCATTTGACCATCTTACTCCTAGAGAGCTCCATGAACTTGAATGCTTTTCAAATTATTTTTAGTCTTTTGGAAAGGGAATTGTTGGAATGATTTCTAGGTTAAAAAAAAAAGACTTAAAATATTTCTGACACTGGCCCAGAGTATTCTTTAATGGTCTTTAACTTTTCTCTACATAAGCATCCAGTGCATATTGGTGAATTTAACTTTCTTATAATGTTAACTTAAGCCCAGAATTTTTTCCTTTGCTCCACTCTTCTTTCTGCAGCTCAGTCAGAATTAAGAATTTGAAGTAGGTAACAATTTGAATTTGCCATTGAAATAGAACCTGGTACCTTGCAATGATCTTTTCCAGTATAAGAAATTAATCTCATGGATCCCAGCATTAAAAATAACCCCAAAATTAGCTTAAAAATGTCAACTGTTCTGTAGCAGTTTCCTCCTTAGGATGAAAGATGTTTTCAAACATTAGTGAATTCTCACAAAGGTTCTGTAGGAGGGAAGTTATTTCAGTTATTGGAGCTGACAGTGGAAACCTCTGGCACAAACTGGAAACACTCCTTGACCCCCAGCCATGTAGCAGCCATGAATGGTCCTTCACCCAGCAGTTCCTATTCTAAGATGAGGAATTTGAGATGATGGAAAAAAGTGCCTAAATGATAAGTAGACAAGCAAGTAATAATAATAATGTGCTGCAAATTCAAGTTGATGGCAACTGTTGTGAGTTCTGACTGAGCAATGAAGTATATTTTATGAAGAAAGCATGACTGGAAGCGTGCAATGATGATGTAGAGCATTTGACCAGCAGTGTCTTGAGCAAGCTCCTTGCAGGATTAAATTGCAATGGACCAGCTGGAAGCTCTAATTAATAAGCAGAAATATTTGTACTGGTATCCCAGCTTCAGGGCACTACCTATGAAAATGTCTTTGCTGGGGTGAAAATAGGATGGCACTAGGCTGCTCAGACTAATTATGAACATTTGGAGCTGAAGAAAGTGACAGAGTTTTCATTGGCAAATGAGATATGTGTTCTTAATTTGAGAGGATAATCACTCTCCACTTCTGGGGTTTTTTGAATTTTGAATCATTCTATGAAAGGAGAAAAATAGATTAATCAGATATTGTAACCTGAACCCAACCAAATCTAGCATTCATTCAAAAATTCCTACTGACCTAGAAGTTCTAATTGTCAAAAGAATTGCTGTTTGATTTCAGTATGTTTTGTGTTAATGAAATCTCCAGAAACTATAACCCGAGATGTTTGCTTTGTCCTCATTTCCCTCTCAGTAGTATACCCCTGTGCCTAAAAATGACGTGATTTACAATTTCCCTGCTACCTGCCTGGTAGCTGCAGGGGTGCAGTTCATGAATTTAAACTTGCACATGGCCTCTCCTTTGCTGCAGCTCACAGTCCTATTTATTATAGCTGTTGTTTTGGGGATTTTTGGAACAGAATGAAAACCTTGACAATGTGTCTGCCTGTCAGAGGCAGGAGGGACATTCAGCAAAATCATCTGCAGCTTTATAAGCCCAACACAGGCCAGTAGCAGACTGGGAAAGGTCTCTTCTGCCCAGGATCCAGGTGGAAGAGCTTTGTCATCTCTGGTGGGAGTGGTCAGTGCAGGCTGCTTTTGTCCGTGCAGAGCCTGTGCGCATGGAAAGGGCCTCTTGCTTCCCTGCAGAGACCTATTGAAATGAAACCTAGAGGTAATAGTTTCCAGTCATAAAGGAGCCTTACATTCAAGTCAGTTTTTCTAGTCTGTGCTGCAGTAGTTGAGGTTTATTCATGCTGTTCTTCAGGCACCCAGAGGAACAAGATGTTCCTAGCCAAAATTTTACTGCAGTTAGGTATCTGCTTCTCGTGCTCTTTATTTTTGATGAAATTTTTCATGAATATATTGAAAAAATATCCTGAATCAATAATTTTCCCTTTGAGTTTCTCAATTCTTGGTCTCACAATGATAATTCCAAATATTGCATTGATCTTTGTGAGTAGATTCTGGATACTCTGAACAACGTGCCTCCAGCTTCAAAGAGTTCATGGTTTAGAAGACCAAAAGCCAGCAACAGCTGAGAAGGGCAGAGCCGGAAGGATTTGCTCCAATTATGAACAGTGAAAATTTGTCTTGCAAGGTCATAAAGCAGGGGTAGCACACCAGTTGCATTCCTTGATGATAAATTAGAAATAACTCATGAGACTGAGAGTTTATTTTAAAGGAAGTAGAGATGCTTTTTTTGTTCCTCAGTGTAGATTTGGAGATATTCATATGGTTAATACAAATTTACTATTTTGGAAGGTTTATTCTGGAGGGATTTTCATGTATGTGTCCATTTTTCACTCAGATTGAGTTTCTTGTAAAGTTGTGTGGTTGTAGGTACTTGACTCCATTACAGAAGTTATAGTAACTCAAGCAGACAGTAGGTCTTTATGAAAAAAAATGCAGAAAGTTAAAAGTAATGTCTGGCCCTAATATTGGGTGGTGAAAATGAAAATGCTGCCGGAATTCAAGAAGATACTGATGAAAATCTTTAATAGAAATGCTATTAATTGAGTGCTACTTAATTTAAGCCTGTGAACCCACACAAAGACAAGTTCTGGAGCACAGATTCAGCATTGGGATTGGTGGCTGGGTTTTCAGAATCAAGGTCAAGCACTTCTCTGGATTTCAGAGGCTTCGGGAGAGAGCAGTGCAGTTTTGCTGTTAAACACCTCTTGTGGCTGCATTGAATCTATCTGGAAGTTCTGCATAGCCACAGTGGGGTTTTAGGAAAAGTGATGAGTCTTCATCACCTAAGGAAAACAAGTAAGGAAGAGCCTGTCCCTGTTAACATCTTTCCCATTCACTGATGTGTTTATTTTGTTATGTGTACAATGAATCCCATTTAGCTTTCTGGTTATGGGAGATATGGTAAAAAGTTTGGGAGTGTGGAATTGTATTCCTTGGATAAAGTTCACACCTCAAATAGACCTTAAAGAAGGCATAAAACCTGCTCTGGGTTCTCAGTTGGGAGTTAAGAGGAACTTAAATGTAGCATAGACCATAGATTGGCAGATAGTAATGAATTTCATATATGGCAGTAGCTAATATGGAAATATGAATTCTTTACTTTGCATTCAAAATACAAATTGGGATACTAATGGTAAGGATGGCTATGGCACGTTTACCTGAAAATTGTGGGGATGTATGGAATGAATAACTGCCTGGAATGTGGCATTTTCATTTTTACCACCAGACATTAGTTTTAACCTTCTGCATCCCATGGGGCTTTCTATAAACAACACCAAAAATGTTCTTCAGTGATTTATATTTATATTTTTCTGAAAAGGTGGAGCCCATAGATTCTATTTAGCTGAAAATTTCTTTAAGTGACTGTACAACAGCATGTGAAGCACAATAACACAACCCAATAATTAAAGAAAAAGGTTACACCCTTTTGAGGGTTCCTTTTTTTTTTTTCCTTTTTTTTGAACTGCAAACTCTTTTTGTAGCAAATATAAGCATTGTGAAGAAAGATAATGGGTGTCCCCTTCTCTTTAAACTCCTTCCTGCAGAGGGGAAAGCATGAGTGTCTTACAATGGCCTCTTCCTTCCCTGCCTCTCTGGTGAGAGGTGAAATTCATCCTTGTTTGGGAGCTCTCAGAGACCTGTCAAGGCTTTGTTTCTGTGCATGAAGGTGAAATCACTCAGGCACGTCTTCCCCTCAGCATGAGGTATGAGCTGTGAGCATGGCCAACCACACGACCCCAGACCAGAGCTACAGAGAAACAGGAGAGCCCAGGGGCAAAGTGCTCTGAGGCTGCCTTTGAGTTCCACTCTTTCCAGTGGGTTAAGTGAGTCGTTACCATGAGGTTATTGCAAAACCCTGTGAAATATTGTTGGTAGCTGGGTCTCTGGCACCAGGAGAGAATTCTGCTAATTTTTTCAAAATTCTGGCTCATGTTACAGTGGAACTGAGGATAAAATATCTATCTGTCCTTGCTTCTATTTTGCAAACCCCTGAACTATTTAGCTTGCCCACGCATTGTGGTCCAAAGCATTGTGTGTTTTGGATTGTCTAAATTTTTATTTTGGCTTTTTGAAAGGTATACTATTTATATGATTTAGGATGCTTAGTGGCATGCATACTAATTGTAGAAAAATCCATCAGATATTACCCAGTAGACTAGAGAGGCTCCTTCATGGCTGTTATGGTCCATCAGGTAAATACATACTTTGAAACATGTACTAATGTCAAAAACCATGAGTTATTTACCCAGGAGATGCTGTTCCAGCATGCTGGGCAGATGTGTATCTAGGGTGGGGTTTTTTCAACAGCTGATTTTTAAACCTTTTTTTTTTTTCAAACTGAGAAGGCTGTATCAATTTTGAAATAGCTGCCATGACCATTTTTTGGAAAAGTACACACAGTTTCAAAGCTAACACATGCCAAGCTGTGCGCTGTTATTTATGTGCATTTATACATCTCTGTAACGTTGTGTATAATGGGCTCTGGAACCATTTTCTTATTAAGCCAATATATCCCTGTGGTTCTTATGTAATGCTGGCTTTGTCTGGCTGGTAATGAAACAGATGGATTGTTGTTGCTCGCACCCAAGCACTTGGGGTAGTCAGACCAGCGCCAGGTCTCCATTTTAATTCCTCAGTGTTGCCCAAGTCCTTCTAGGAGATCAGGAACAGTATAAATGCATTGCATACCTAATGTAAAATGTGTGGTTTCTCCGCATTAACCATCTCATCCCTGCAGCTAAGGTAGCCGTTCACTCTTCAGGTTCTTTTATAGCTGAGTAATCTGGGGTATGGAGAGAAGCAGTAACTTTTCCGAGTTTAACCAGCTGGTCCAGATGTGAGGACACAAAATGTTGTTTTCTAATAGTAAAACTTTCTGGCCTTTTTGCATATTTTGTCTCACTCCCTCTTGTTTTTCTAAATAATGCAAGCAGATAAGGAGACAACTTTTTGTTCTTGTTATTATCAGAAAACACTTTCTGAAAACATCAGGAACACAGGTGTGTGGACCACAGCATCATCTGAAACATGAAGTGTATAGCCCAATGCATTTGAATATGCCCTCAGGATTTGGATGTCTTCTACCTGAACATTTTGGTCTCCCTTTCAAGACCAGATTTCTGGGGATGCAAGCACTTGAATTTAAGTGTATAAGTTGAATTCAAGTGTGCGCCATAATCTTTTTCCCTCTTTGATTTTGCCATCATCACCTACTCTGACTTTTCAAGGAAATGCATTCTAGCTTGGCATGGCATTTGCAAAGTTTCAGCATGCAGCTACAATTGAGAGGACAAGCTGCAGCCCCAGGCAGGGCAGTGCAGGGAGGGGAAGGGGGTCCATGGCAATCTTTTCTGCAGGAGTGCCAACATCACGGCTGTATTTAATGACACAGCACTAAAGCCAGAAGACCATTAAAATGGTCTGAAAATGGCTCTGTTACACAGTTATCTTTATGACTTAGTCATATCTGTATCTGGAAGGACTTTGGCTTTCATTCACGTGCCAACCATGTACTACAACAATTAAAATACTACACTCATAAAACCCTGACTGCTGTGTGCGTGTGCGGCCCGATTGAAGCTCAGCAGATGAGATTGTGATCACATCCCCAGCTGCAAAAAGAAAAAAAATCTGTGATATTTGGAGCAAAACCCGAGGCTGATGGTAGTGTTATGCTCCATGTTCAAAGTGTCATTGCTGGCCAGTGATTTACATTTTGCATGTTCACTGAGCAGCCTTTCTCCTGTGTGTTAGTTTGGACAACAATGCATTTTTTCATACGGGAGGAAGCAACAAAATAATAGAGAGAAATTAACCAATCAAAATCATGGTAAATAAAAGTCTCTCTCTCTCTTTCTTTTTAAGGCTCAAGAGGCAGCTGGCACTCTCAGGCTTTGTTATACTGAGGAAAGAGAACAGCAAAACTGCATGCAGTATAGAGTCAGTGTCATTGAAACTAATGGCATGAATGATCCCACACCATTGTAGTGAGACGGAGATTTACTGTGCTTAGTAGAGAACCCATATTATGGAGAAAAGCATCGATCTACTTCCACATTTTATTCACATGAATGACAAACAAGTTATTCACTGCTATGCAGTCACATTCAATCCCTCAGTGTCTGAGTCACAATGCCTCCCAAGTCCCTCACACTTTACAGCTGTGCAGAGCACCTAGCCAATAACTATTTGTCTCCACTTTCCAACCAACAGAAAAGGTTTATTAGCCCCTATTACTTGACCATTTTACAGTTTAGACTTGTGTTTGCTGGATAATTTTAGCCACAGTGCTTGATTCCTACAATAACATGTCCATTAATGGAGTGTCCTCTCTCTCCCCCTCTTTTTCATGATAGGCATTAGGCAGGTGGGGAGAGAAGCTGTGGTTATGTTGCCAGTTTCACTTTTTTGATCAGATTTTGACATTTCCGTGGCCTAGGTGTTCTGCTTCCAAGGGCTCAGTGCCTGTTTCCTATGCAAAAAGTACAAATAATGGTAGGCTAAAATAAATGAAGATAGGCAGGGAGGGAGATTAAATGCAGTATGGATGATTTGTTCTTGGTTTTTCTGTATTTATTGACTAATGCCACCTGATAGGGACTTTTTCCTTTGTTTTTAACTCTAACTTTAGTACAGTAATGGAGATATCATAGTGGTAAATATGGCAAAATAAGGAAAATGCTGGCAAATTATTTCTGTTTCAGTGGGGAGAGACTAAATGATGGTGAAGAACAGTTCAGAAGCACACAGTGCATTGATTTAATTCCCTGTTTCTTTACATTACAGCACTTGTGCAAGCCCTCCTTAGCCATGAGAGGATGCTCTTGGTACACAAACTTTGGATGAGCCAGAGTCCCTGCCACCATCCTCCTCATCATTTTCAATGCAGCCTTTGGGGCAGACTGAAGATCTGACAGGGAAGCCTGTGTGCACTGTGCTACCACCCCGACTATTCTAATGGCCTTCTGGGAAATGTAGATTGATTTTATCATTTCCTTCCAACAGGAAAACTCACTTTTGAGCCCTTCATCATCATTGTAGCTCCACATGTGTAGGACTCTGCACAGTCACCTTGTCTTTGTATGCTTTGTTGCACACTCCTTAATTGCACACATTTTCTGTGGAGATTGCAGAAAACTGTTGGTTCCCAAACTTAAGTCACATCAAATCTATAGCTACCTGTTATCATACAGTTTGTATCATTGATTCTTCACTCTTTTTCTTCATTTGTACTTCTTAGGGAGTAAAAACTCATCAGCTTTCAAGTTGCTAATGTTTCATAATGTTAAATGATTTGTCCCAGAGGATCTGGTGGCCAAGTCAGGAAAGGAATTTGTCTTCTAAATGCCTGCCCTCATTCTTAAAGGACACTCCCTTGTGTTTCTGCATCCCCTTGATATGAACTCTGAATATAGCGTGGAATAAATGGAAAAAATGTCTTAATATCCTCGTTACTCTAAGGAAAAGTGAAATTCTGCATTTCTGAATTTGTCTTTTTAATGCATATTTCTGGTTGCCTCTTACAACCTCCTTCTCAAAATGGGATCAAATAACTGCAAGATTTTTGACTTCAAGAATAATAAACTTTTTGTTTTAAGGTTGTCTTCTTGGTGGGATCTTAGGACAGTAATTTCAGCATTAGCAACATAGGCTGTTGAATTTCTTGCTCTTAAAAATCTATGAGCTTGGCTGATTTTGAGTTACAAGCAACACAATTTCAGGTTTTAGAAACCCTTGCAATACGTTGTGGTTGCAAATGGAGGGAGTGGGAAAGAATTTCCTGCTGATTGCACAATGACTTTATCAAATAATTTAGTAAAGGAAAATAACCCAAAAATAATTCCTGAGAACTGAGCTCTAGACACACAAAGTGCTTTAGGCTTGCCCTTCCTGGGGGAAAGGAGGCTTTGTCGTTTTAGATCTGCAGGGAGGCAGGAGCAGAACAGGCTAAAGAACCTAATTTTTGAAAGGATGCCCTCACACCTTCCCCCTATGAGTGAGGCAGGAGGGGTTGATTGGTGCATGGAGACCCTCCCCTTGCAGACACACATTTTATGCTCTTAAATTTCATCTACCATTTGTGCCCACCTCTGAGATTTAGCTGGGAAATGTGTGGCTCCTTTTCCTGAGGCAGGACACATGGGATAAAATCCAAGCTGGTTTCCAAACAAAGCCAAGCCCTGTGCAGGCTCCTGGGGGGTGACACATGGGGCATGTGTGGCAAGCAAACATTTGCCTTCAATTCCACAGCAGCTTTTGGAATTCTGGTTCCCCTGGCATTTTTATCTTTCCCTTGTCCCAGTTAATCTGTGTTATTGTCTCTTGCTAATTCCCATCCAAATGTAACATGGAAGTTGCAATCAGTTAACAATTTGGTCTCAATTATACAATTACTTTTCCTTCAGTTGTTCAGATGTTTTCTGTGATTCTTTGTTTTCCCATTTCCACACCTTGGAAATGAAGAAAAATAGGATTGGAAGAAACCTCAAAAGATCTTCTAATCTATCCCTCTGCCCCAAGGTGGGATCAATTATATCTCCATTGTTCCTGGCAGATGTTTGTCTCTTGCTTTTGAAGTCTTCCAGTGATGGTTATTCCACCATTTTTCCAAAGCATTAGCTCTTTAAGTCAAAATGAAAAGTCCTTGAATGTCTGGTTTAATTTTAAATCAGCACTGCAAAAGATTGGTTGTAAATGTGCTGTGGAATATGACTTGAATTGACTGTAACCTTTGGGTATATAACTGAAATTAATCTTTGCAGGGGGCTTTATGTAGGACTTAAATTAATTTTTAATGAACTCTGCTATCATGAATCTTTCACAGCTTTTGCAATTCTTTTAAACATGATAGTTCTTGCCATTTGATTACAGAAATTAGTTTAATTATAGATTGATGTCAAATGCATGATGAAACACAAATATACATTCAGAAAATTTAAATACAAGTTCTTTTACCTACTCAACACAAACACATTCCTATTTGATAAATGCTTGTTTATAAGAACTGCCAATTTTATAATTCTAGTCTTAATGAGAAAACTAGCATACCTGTGTGTCAAGGGTTGGATATTCTTAGCTTCTGTGTACTTTGCATGTTTTCTATTTATACAGAATTTGCTACTAGAAGTGTGCCATTGCTGCTGGACAGAAAATATATCCAGTGACATAAAAAAGCGACTGTTTTAACATTTGAAGACCTGGCAATCTTCTGCAGCCACCATATGATATTCCTGGTGTTGGGGGTCTCTTGAATATCTGAAAATGCTGGAAGTTTTCTGATAAAAGTGTATTAAAATTGTAGTGGATCATAAATCAGTCAGCCATTAAATAGGAAGTTTCTGGGGGGCATTGACACTGAGGAATTAAAGAAAATCCACATTTTGTGAAAATCTCAGACCTGGTAAGGAAGCTAACTAGAATTTGGGGCTTTATTTACAGCTTAATATTATCCAAGGTCCCTCTCTGATGAGGTGCTCAAATGTCCAAGATTTGTATGTATTCTTAAGATTTTACAAAGATTTTTGTTGTCTCAGTTGCAAAAAGTGGATAATTAATTACAAATTCATCTTGTAGATATACATATTTGATTAGAGGTTTTCTTTTGCAGGTTGTTAGAGTTAGTTCCAAATTTTCCATACCATTTCTCTTACCTTTTCTTTCATTTACAGGGTGTTTTCTGCTTTCTAAAATGTAAGCTCCCCCCCCCCCCCCCCCCCCCCCAAAAGTGTTTATTCTCATTCTGCTGCCTTCCATCCTCTACCTTGCTAATACTGGAGTTACCCAAGCCAGGGAGAGGATGGAAATTCTCTGGAAAATTGGGATATGCATACACTGGGTCAGGCAGTGGCTGTGAAGCTGCTCTTGGATAACACCTCAAGTTTACTCCAGTGCCTGCTTGTTGTCAGCTTGGAAGAGTTCAGGAGGTCACCTGAAATCCATCTCCTTTCTGCTGTTGTTCTCCCTCTCAGAGCCCTGAGTGTGTTAATGGATTCTCAGCAGCAGACTGAAGGAACAGGAGAGATAAGAGGGGCACAGGGATATTATTCAGCATGGCACTACACGTGTGACTTATTTTCTCAGGCTATCACTTAGCATTCATGCTGTGACACTGTGCAGGAGGGGGCTTTGGATGGGCAGGAACCAAGCAGCACCAGCCTGGGGAGCAGTGGGTACTTCAGTGCCTCTGGCATTTTTTGGGTTCCGCAGCCAGAACAGGCTCCTTTGGCTGCAGGGTGAGAATGGACCCTGAAAGTGTGGCTCCCCACTCACTCTTCTCCAGTCCTGTGTTTAATACCACTTCCAGCTAACCATTAGAAAAATGCTTGCAGAGGAACGGGAAGAAGAGATTTTGCTAAGATACAAAATGCATTTGATGTGCTAAAAGAGTGAAAAACTCTTCAAGCAGAGTGTTGACATGTCTTATCTCAGTTGTCAGAAGTGGCTTGTGAAATCCAGTGAGATGAAATCCATGCTCTACATATGGACAGTACAGGCATTTCTTGAACTTATTCTAACTTCATTAGGCAGCTTTCATACTCACAGAAGGTGCCTGCCTTGACAAATATAAGTAGGTTCTTCCTTGTCTTTTTTTCCTTTGTTATTTCTTCCCTAACACCCTCCCTGTTCTCCTGCTCTGCATCCTGACAGCCTGAATTTGGTGCCTCTCAGTACCTGAAATGGTTATAAGCTAAGGAGGAAAGTGATATCTTGTAACTTCCACGTTTTGTTATTGTTTCTGACTTTTTCCCTTAGAGAGCTGGGAGTGTCTGAACACAGAACACAATATCCTTTCCAAACAAGTATTTAAGGATGGAAAAGCAGTTAAAAGGACAGTGACTATAAGGGAAGTAAAGGAACACAGAAACTAACAAGAAAGTGTTAGGCATGGAAATGTGAAGCTGAAGTTACACCAGTGTTAGTTATTGAGTTTCTAATAGGGTATGCAGATGCTATCCTGGAGGGCTCTGCCTGGAGGGAGTGCAGGTCCTAATATGCATCAGCAACATCATGATAGAAGATGCAGGAATATTTTTGTGACAAATGGATTGTTAAAGCTGGTGCCACCAGTAGAGAGACAGAGAGCTCCTTTCCCTCCATCATTTAATTAAAAATGCTCTGCTTTAGTAGTCTCTTCTATATGGAAAGTTTGTTCTCCACGGGCACATTGTGCTGTGAGATGTGAGATATTGGCCCCAGTGCATGTGATAACATTGCATCAACAAGGAGCCTGTTCTCCGGTGTGCCCAGGCAGATCTTTCATTCAGGACAAAGGAAGTGTGGTTTGTGTTAAAGATATAGTTCAACTTTCATAATGAAGCAAGTTGTGAATGATGAATGAAAGCACTTATTGAGCTGAAAGTGCACACACCAGATTGAGCAATCTTGATCTTTGTGCAACAATCAGCTGAGTAAGAGAAAGCAGGGACTGAATTTTTGACTGCCTCAGTTTGACCTTCATTTTGTACTTTTTTTAGCTGCAAATTAACACATCCGATTGTCAGCCAAATGATTGTTGAAATTTTTTGCCTGTTGCTTGGTGGTACAAAAAAGATAGATATGCAAATCGCACTCACAAAAGAGTAGGCCACTCCTCTGACAAGACAAGCAATAAAGTCCAGTTGTATAATTGTTATGCAATCGACATAGGCAGTTACTAAAATTGTTCATTCACAAATACCATACTCCCTGGCTGATTCTGAGCCATTTGTCCTTCCTCTTTCATACCCTCCCCTCTTTGTTTTTTGTTATTTTTCCTGCAAAACCAAACACTGCCTTTTTCACAGATTATTCACCATGAAGAAATACCTTGATTGGTGCCCAAGCTGAATTAGATTTTAATTTGCAAGGAGTGTTTGAAACAGATTTTCAAATGGCATAGCAGCACAAAGGTAATTCACAGAGGCGTGTGTTTAAAATAAGGGGCTAGGTTATAGGAAAATCCGGAATGTGGGCTGGAACGTGTTCCAGAATTCCACCCTCTTGTCCTGGCTACACAAACAATGTGACCGAGGCCTGCCAAGAGTTGTCGTGTTTAAATAGAGAGAGAGAAGCAAAGTGGCAAGAATTCCCTCAGCACCATAATCCCTGCAGCCCTGCTACTTGGCACTTTTAAGAGAAAGGCGGGTACAGGGAACAAGAATACGACACAGCACATTCCATCTCTTCTCTCCAATATACACTGCTTAGAATTCCATCTAATCTTGGAGAATAAATATTTCTAAGGCTTTGCTCTGAAAATTTTGATCTCAGTGACTAGAGCAGCTCATTTTAATTTTTGTTTAATTCCTTGCTATTTTTCTACCTGTATGCTTGCAGCATCAGCTTTGCACATTGTGCACTCCAAGACCTAACTTGAAAATCGAATCCTGGGATTCTTACTCAATCAAGATCCTGCAAACTTTAACAGAATATTGGCTTTAGGAAAAACTTGGCAGTGTAGCTGCTGCTGGTTTGACAATTACAAAGAGTTAAAGAGCATATCACTAAGGCGATGACCATTTCATTGGGAGATCGTAAGCTAAATTGCTCTAAAGACAATTTCAATTGTTGGGCTTTTATAACCACTTAGGTCAGAAATGGATGCATAATGCACTGGCACAAAAATGTCCATCCCACACAGAGGTTGGCACAAATTCCCTGTTTTTCCAGGTAACCAATTTTTATTAACTATCTGCCTCATTTCCAATTGAAATGAAAATTTTTTTTTTATGGTCTCCTTTACAAGTTTTTTGTCAGTTGATTTGCTGCCCTTTAATGTTAGGAAAACTGTGCTTGGGGGATGTAGCTGGAATTGGTTTTATGGGCTATGGCAGTACACAGCTGAAGCTTTAGGAGGTTTGACATTTTCCTTTTCGTGCTTTGCAAAAAGATGCAGAGCACACCACCACTGCCCCCTGTTTTCCCACCTATATGGTAGGTTTGCCACCTACTACACCCTTCACAAAATTTTTCGTTAACTTTTTCCTTTAATAATGTTAAGGCCCTCTTCAGACAGGGATGTACTGAAAGGTCAGAATAATCACATAGGCTGGAGTTATTAATGAATAGTCTCCCTTGAGAGTGAGCACAGAGCTTTAAAATCATGTAGGGAATGGCAGGATCTTTCTTTCATCTATGTGTGTCTTTAGGTTGTTGCTGTCTATGAAAATATTCACCTTTCTACATGTATTGTTTAATGCAAGTACAGGAGACTGAAGAGTCTGTGGAAGCTTTTACCTAGATTTATTGTTAGAACAGGTACTTCTGCATTTGTTTCACCTACAAAGTGGGAAAACTCATGGTCAGCTTCCCAAAAGTGTTTGTTAGACTCAAGCAATTAATACTGTAAATTATGAGAGACACTGAGTAAAAGGCAGCTGGTATGCTCAGCACTGCATAGCTATTAATCTCCAGGCCAGGTTTTTCAATGAGCTGAGCACTCAGCAGTTGTTGTCAACTTCCAATTCAACTCCTGAAGGAAATGCCAAAATAATCAAAACTTCTGCTGGAGGCCTAGTGCTTCAGGAAATCCAGTCATCTGATTTGGAAATGCATGTGGGCAATTGAGCTCTGTTGAGTATCCAGGCCCTTACAGCTGTGTTTAAGGCTAGCACGTCCTTCTTGGGTAACTGGCATATTAAATATTTTCAAAGGCTGTGCTTTCACTTTATTCTGGAAGCAATGTTTAAAACACAAGCCTTGAAAGGTATTTCCTCCTCATTTTGCTCTCTGTGAGACCAAAGCCTCTTATTTATGAACTGCATTACAGGCAATTACAGCCTGCCATTCCCCACCCAAGGCTGACCTGGGGGGGGTAGGAAGTAGTTTGTTCTTTATTCCCAATCAGTCTTTGGCCTCTCTCTCTCCTCAGCTATCAAGAAGCAGTTTGTCTCATGCAATATCGTCAACTAGTAACCAAATTGAAGCAGTTAAAAAGATTTGTGCAGGTATCTTGTGGTAGAGACTTCAGATTGTGGAGTGAAAATCTCCACAGTCTGTTGGCAACATTTGGAACTGGTTGATGCCCACAAAATAACTTTAGTCTTTGTCAGTTGATTGTGTCTTAGTCTTCCTTTTTAAAACTAAAGCACAGAACAGACCAGTGTTGTTATGTTCACTGTAATGAGCATTTCAAAACTAGTTGCCATTCATAACTTTGTCTTTCTCTGTTATATTTTTATACAAATGTTGTTTTAAAGGACCAGATATTTTTTCTTCCTCAGTTTTGCTGATGTAAATGGAGCAACCCGGATGAATATGCAACATGGAACTGAAATCACAAATAGGCTATTGCCTGTATTAACTTTGAAATAGTTTGATTTTTCCTTGGAAAAATGGACATTCCAAATGATCAAACCCTCATACGTTTGTTAGGAAGAGCCTATGTTATGCCTGTCCTCAGTTGTGAAAGCACTTCATGCTTTCACAAAAGTTATCTAAGAGAATGAACTATGAAAGCTATGACTGATGCTGAGAAAGGAGAACAAGTCCAACTTGTTCTTAAAAACTTCCCTGTTCTTCTGGGATATTAGGACCATTGCCTAACATATGGGAGGACATATAGCAATATACATGCTGTTCTATTACCTAGATACATTGGAATGAAAGGATCTCCTATCCCTTCTTACTTTTAATTTCTTGTGTTCTGATTCATATTATTTTTTTCCTAGAGAATTATATGGAGCAGGATCACTCACCATTCTGTTTGCAAGAGACTTCCTTCCTATATTTAATCTTCCCTAAAACTGCTCCAATTGTTATGTTAGGCATTGCTGCTACATTCATGTTGAATGCACAGAAAGGGGGCAGCTGCTTTAATAGTTGTCTTTTCTGTTACAGCCTTATCAGAGGAAATATAAAAATATGGATGTCTCTTCCTGTGTGCATGATTTGAATGGTGAATGATCTCTGTGCCGTGCCAGCTCCTGAGAAAATGAATATTGCCACCCCAGGGTTCAGCGTTGCCAGAAGTGCTGCTGGTGCACACACGGGAGGGGGAAATGCATCAAGCGAGGCTCCCTGTGTGCGTGATGTGCCCTTTAGGTGGTGCCATTGTGTTTTTTTAAGGTGAGGCAGCATGAAGGAAAGGATGCGGCGCACAATGCATCCTCCTACCCGGGGTGACTCGGAAACATCTGAGAGCGCAGAGCCATCCCCACGCACAGGATGTAATGCTGCTAGAGTAAATATAGAACGGCTGCTGTCAACAATGGGGAGAGCAAGAGCTGAAAGAATGGCAACTTCAGACATCCCTTTTTTTTTTCTTTTTTTTTTTTTTTTTTTTGGTCTTTTAAATGTTAATATCACCAAAAGCAAGAAAAGACAGTTATTAGGAGTGGGTGTGGTCTGTGGAATTTAGATTTAAACTGCCAGGCAATGCTAAACCCATTCAAACAAATGGAAGGGTTTGAATGTGTCAGTTGGCTTCACGTGGCTCCTGGTTGAGGGTGAATCATGAAGAATCTCAGAAATATGCACACAGAAATGTTTAGGGTGAGTCTCAAAGCAAAGGCAAAGTGCAGTTTGTTCCTAAGTGGGCAGGAAATTTTGCCTTGTGGGGAAGGACCAGGGAAATGTGGAGTTCACATCCCTGTTTTCATAGCCCTGGCTGGCTGGTTTCTTACTGTGCTGTTTTTCTTTCCTTTTTTTTTTTTTAAATACATATTCGAAACTGTCTGAGCTTCAGTTTGAAGCCATGCTCTTGAACTTAGTGCTTCAATATATTTTAGATGCTTTGAGAATGCTGAATTGAAGGGATCACATGCACACAAAAGCATTGCTGTTGTTTGCATATTGTTTGGATGGCATTTTCTTAAAAATCAGGGCACCCTCTGTCCTGTTTTCTCACTGCATACGGGTCAGAAAAGCACAAAAGTACTGTATGTCTGAAACATTTCCAGCAGCTTCCCTGGACCTGCTTCCAAAGCTCATTGAAATCTTGTTAACAGAGCACTCTACCTCCCCCTGATACCTCACACTGCACAACAGCTTTGAAGGCCTAGACTGAATAATGAAGGAAACAAGGGCATCTGGGGTCCATTATTTACCCCATTTCATAAGGCACTTCTACAAAGTCTGCTGCCTGCCTTTTCAGATCCATGACAGAAATAAACACAAAGCCTGGAAAGAGCGAGCAAGTCAGAGTCGTCTGCTGCCCTCTCCACTGCCCCCCTCCCCTTTCCCTCCTGTTTCACAGGACACATTTGTTTCATCTCAGCTACACGGAGTTCTCTTTCTGCCCAAGACACTTGTTCTTCCCTCTTCTTCCCCCTTCACGGATTGCACGGATTGTTTATTCCAAGGAGCTCCTTTTTTCCTTTTTTTTTTTTTTTGGGGGGGGGGGGGGTGGGCTTGGGAAGACACCTCAGACACTTCTGGGTTTTGAAGAAGACCAGCGTGAAGCTACTCAGAGATTTTTTATTTTCACTTTTTTCCTATTTTCCTCTCAAACTGACAAAGACTTGAATTGTGACTGTGGCTGCATTAGGAAAACACACGTGAAATGTCAGTAGAGTGATTCCCACCTCAGTGTGCTAATTCACAGGAGGGCATTTTAATGTAATGGGGGTAATTTGAAATGTTAATGCATCCCAAAGGCCGGAGCTGCTGCTGAGGGAACAAGTTGTGGAAATTTTTGTCAATTCTAGAGTGTCTGAGCATTTTTAAGAGGGTTGGCCCAAAGTACCTCTACATTTCTTGTGAAAATACACTCTCTGCAAAACTGGCTTTCCAGTGAAAACCTTTTGGAATGCTCGGTCAACACTAGAGCACTTTCTCCAGGCACTTAGCACCGAGTGTAGGTGAAGTATCTGGGTGGCTACATCATCACAGAGCAACTGTAACTTGCAAGTGATTAATTTTGCACATTTTTTTCTATGATTTGTACTCTGACTAGATGATTATTTATACCAGTTTGTTAGTGCCCTCTTGGTAGCTGTCTGTTTGGATATTTGCACCTGTGGCTGACCCACAAACTTTCAAGCATTTATTGAAAGGGTGGCAATGATTTGTGAGCTAAGCCCTGCCCTTGTTAAAGTCCTTTGCAAGAATGATCACTAAAGCCCCATAGATTCTTAAATTTATTTCTTTTTTTTTAGTCTACTTAGGTAGGATGTTGCTATTATATGTTGCTTCTACTTGGATTGAGTTGAGTTGACAGTTCCAAATTGAGTTAATTTCTTACATAAATGAGTGGCTGCAATCCCTCTGCAATGGACTTTCCTCTTGCACAGTTCCAAAAAGCAGTAATGTTATTAATGTGTCAAAAGAGGGCTAGAATGGGACAAAAAAAAGTAGGAGACCTTTGGATAAGTAGTTATTTAGGGAGCTTTTAAAACCAATTCTAATTTATTAGAGTGTCCTAAATGAGGGCTCAGGTCTAAAGAAAAAGGCCAGACAGTGCATATCCTGAGTGTTAGGGCTGCTGCAGCCTCTGCTGTTTATTTACAGCCATCCAAACCATTTTCAAAATGAGGTAGGGCTTCTGTTTCAATTGCTCTGTCTGTTGTTCAAGGAGTAAATGATCTTGTGTTCTTTAGGTTGGGATCAACTTTACTGGACTTTATGTGCCTGAAACATCACCCAAAATCAACCTCTGAGGTGCAGAGGCTGTTGCTGATCTCTTAAGTGCACAAAGCTGCTTCCTGGTTATTTATAAAATTAATGGGTGCCTTTTTTTCCTTTCAGAGAAAATGACAGATCTCAATGTTCACCAGCACGTGTTTCACGGGCAGTTACCAACCTGTGATCATCTGCATACCATCTCAATAAGAGGCAGAAAAATCTCCCAGAAGCAGCATGGGTACCATTTATCTTTCTACCATAATAATCTTAGGTTTAGCCAACAGACTATCTCACAGGATATTTAGCTGACAGCTCACACCACCAGCCTCTGCTGAATCATTGTTACATGTGCCATTCCTTTTTCTTTTTTATTTATTTTTATTTTTTTTTAAGGCTTAGAGAGAATGTTTTGCCACTACAGTAACTACCAGACAAAATAATGAGCAGTCAAAAATAATGAGCAAAAAAGAAAGGCAACCTGAAAATGATGGTTTAATTCAACCATGACATCTCTTGGTTGGCTGTGAATTGCTGCATAAAGATTTGTCTGTTTTCAGCAACCTGGTCCCTATCAGTCACTGATTCTTTATAACAACAAGCCCCAAAGAGACCCCCCAAAAATGTAACACTTTCTTCTACACTGCACAATATTCTGATGCTTAGTTTTCTTGCACAGATGAGTGGAATGTTTACTGAATAGTTGATTTAATCAAAAGCTTCTGGTTGTACATTTGCTACTGTTTTGGAGGTGTTATGTGAAGGCCTTCATGCCAGGAAGTGTGAGGTGGGTCTGGGACACTATTAGCCTGTTTCTTACCACAGAACTTAGAAGAATGCCTCTGACTGCAGAGGCAAAAAATTAGCACTTAGTGTGTCAAAAGAGAGCTTGAATAAGATGAAAAAAGTAAGAGACCTTTGGATAAGTAGTTATTTAGGGAGCTCCTAAAAATAATTCTAATAATAATTTGAGTGTCCTAAATGAGGGCTCACGTCTAAAGGAAAGGCCAGACAGTGCATATCCTGAGTTTTAGGACTGCTGCAGCCTCTGCTGTTTATTTACAGCCATCCAAACCATTTTCAAAATGAGGTAGGGCTTCTGTTTCAATCTCCCTGTCAGTGAGGTTGGCTTGTGCAGGGATTGTACTATCCCATGTTCTGACTGCAGCCTCCTCTCATATTTGCAGGCAAATTAATCTCATTTTCCCCACCCTTCTTGTTGAGTAAGGAAGGTGAGCAATGACAACCAGTGAGCAATTGTGGGGAAAGCTTGTGGAGATGCCAGACATCCTCAGCTTGACCAGAACCCCACAGACAGTCAAATCCAGAAGATGGTTGCAGTTTAGCTGTAATTATGTGCTTCTTGCTAGTCTGACTTCTCTCCACATCTCCCTGGGTGCAGCAGTTGCTTGTTGGGCTGGGATGATGTGGAAGTGGTGAGCACTTTTGCTGCTATGTGCTTGCAGATGCAGATTGTGTGGTAGCTGCAGTTGCTAGACTTTGAAACCAGCAGGGTAAGCAGCTCTGAGGGGAGCTGAGGGTGTGTGGCACCCTGCTGCCTCACTGACCTGGAGCTGCTAGGTGTGCATGTGCTGCAATCTCTATTAGTTTAGATTTCCCTGTAACTCACAGCCTTGCACTTCCTTGTGTGGCTCCTCTTGCATTATTCTTTTTGTGCATATAACATTTCTCATTGGGTTTCAGTGTGATACTTGCTACTTTCCTCGTGATTGCTGTTGTTTCCTTCCTTCCTTCCTTCCGCCACTTCCGCCACTTCTGCCACTTCCAAAAAGCAGTTCAAGCCTGCTTTTCAGAAATAAAAAAAATATTGGTCTACTGAGAGTTGTACAGATCACAGGCATGTCAATAATTGATTCTGTGTAACCATAGTGTGTAAAATGAACAAAGAACAGGAACAACCCTGAAGTCTGATGGCAGCTGTCTGTCTTGCTTTGAGGAGCTCAGATAGGAACAGAAAAAATATCAATTGCTGTGGTCAGAGAACAGTGTTAAGAGCTCATTTTGTCTAAATCCCTGCCTTGGAATTAACCTTCCCTGTGGTGTAGCTAAATTGTTCAGTCTATTAGTCCTAATTTTCTTC
Source organism: Haemorhous mexicanus (assembly GCF_027477595.1). NCBI lineage: Eukaryota > Metazoa > Chordata > Aves > Passeriformes > Fringillidae > Haemorhous > Haemorhous mexicanus. Next base: position 9,641,246 of record NC_082346.1, read on the forward strand.
CCTGTGAAATGGAGATGATTCTCATTGTTTATGTCTCTCATGACATGTTATGAGCACTAATTAGTGTGAATGAAAAGATTAGGGAATGAAAAGATGTTGCTTAAACAACCCGGGGACCAAGAGAGGAAGCAGTGAAATTGGTTGGATTCATCCCCAAAATGATGGCTGCACTTCATGGTTTTCTGTGTACTTTCATCCTGGAAGACACTTGACTTTCCAGCTTGCTTACAAATCCTGATGCACCCCAGTACTGGTGGATGGATGAAGGGTGGGGAGAACTGGGGAACAGTTCTGTGTTGTGGGCAGAAGAAGAAAGGAGGAGCTGTCATCTGTCAGATTAGGAGCACACTGAGTGCTTTGAACAGTTGCACATTCTCCTCCTTTCACAGTGCACCTGATCTGGTCCTGCCATGGTGATACGTGTTTAAAAACCCCACAATTTTACACTTTCTGTTGTCCTTCTCCTCCATGGTGTGCCTGCCCTTTTCCTTTTATCTCAGCCTTCTGCATCTTTCCTAACCACATGCACATTACCCACATTACAGTTTCCCTTTTGCCACATTGCTGTTCTTCATTCTGCTTGCAGTATTTTCCCCTTTTAAGGGACAGGTTTATCTTGTGACTCAAATCATCCCATATTTCCTCATGCCTCTGTTTCCTGTTTTCCTTGCAGAGTTATGTGGTGTGATGCATTTATCATGCACCCCTAATCTGCTGCTTGTCCAGTGGTTCAGGCTTGCCAAGACAGCATCTGATTAGTGCAGGCTTTGAGATATTGGATGCAGGATTAGCTAGATGGCTGAATGATTAATGAACCAGGCTCACCACCACATCTTGTTAAGTATGAGTTTATCAAATCCATAAGGGGGTTGTTCAAATTCACTATTGTGGATCATTTTTCCTTCCTTAACAAAGCCCCCACCCTCTCTGCTTGTTGCAAAAATATTTATTACCTGGTCATATCCTACCTGGTGTCCTGTATCTTCTTGGTCTGCTTTAATGGCCAATTTCATCATCATGCCTGTCTCCCTCTTGAATTTTTGGGATTTTTTTTTCTGATCTTTAGCACGGAAAGACCTACAACATCTTGCTCTAGCTCTGATAATATCTAGTTCTTTTGCAAATCATTTCAGACCTACTTCTTTGCTTTTCCATCTGCTGTGGTCTCCCTCTGCTCTTTTCACCTCCTAATATCTGTCATAGCTCAGAGCTGTCTTGTTCCTTCTCTACAAAATTTCACATTTTCTCAGTATTGCTTTGGAATCAATACCTTTTCAATTCCTCCCCCCACCCCCCACCCCCATTTCATTACTCACCAGTAACCTCCACAAACTTCTTTCTCAGAATTCCTGTGGTGTGATCTGCCTTTTATTCCTGCAATAAACTCTTGCTCATGTAAGTGGTTCTAGTAAATGTCATCCCCATGGGCTGCAAAATCCTGATGCAAAGAACTGATTTTGCAACCTGTGTGCACATATAAAGTGACTATGTACATTGTTTGCAGGTCCTGGCCTGTATAATATTGTTAAATTCATGTGCCTAAGTATGGCCTAGTTCCTTCCTGTCAGACACAATTCCTGTGAGGATTTAGTAAGGGTTTGTACTCATCACATGTGAAAGTGCCCTTTAGTTCCGAGATCTTCATCCTGGCTGGTCTGTACTTGGGGTAACATCTACGTGTGTGAAAGGAACCATAAACTCAAATGTGTTGCCACCATAAACCTTTTATCTTCCTTGGTGTGTTTATATAAAGACACTGTGCACAATAAAGAGGGGAGGGAGGACAATTCTGGACCAGAAGCAGTGACAACGCCGACACTCTCGGGTCAGAGTCCCTGGAAATCCACATGGGGATTGCCAAGATGCTCAGCAGCACCAGGGAGGCTGTGCAAAGTGACCAAATATCATCAGCTGGGACAATGCCTGTGTGCGCGCCTTCCATGCAGGGTCACAAATGATTGCACTGCAGCAAACAGCCCCTACCTGCAGTGAATCTGTAGGAACCTCGTGGCCATTAAGGGTTTGGGCTGGTATGTTCAGTGAGCAGGTGTTTTCCTATAGGCACATCTCACATGCAAGCATGTGTTACTGGATGGACCACAGATCTGACATTTTTCTTAGTGAACTTGGGAGAAGAATGAGGTGGAAAAGGGAGGGGGAGCAGAAACCAATCAAAGAAAGCAATACTTTTTATCAATCATATTTGATGCTATTCTTTTTCTCTCTTTCATCACTTTGATCTCTCAAATAAAACTGATACTTTGGCCACTTTCCAAACTTTTAGCTGTGCAGTCTGAGAGCGCTCTGGGTTAGCTGCTGAGGGTATGTGTTTGCAATTATGCATTTGAAAGTATTTTCCCCTCCGCTGAGATAACATTCTTTTTGTGTTACCACACACTTCTGCTGTCTCGTTTTTCTTCTCCCATGGCACTGCAGGCTGAAAGGCCTCACTGCGTTCCCCCTCCTCCCCCGATCTTTGCAACTGATATCTGAATAAAATACTTTACTCTGCTGGTATTTAACCTGCTGAGCCTTTCACTTTCTAGCTGTGAAACACACAAAAAGGGTATCGGGCAGAAACATCCCCGCAGTCTCACTTCTTAATGTGCCTCCAAGGTAAGGCAAGAATGAACAGGGTGGGAAAATTTATACTGATGTTGGGGATCTTCAGTGCTTTATTTATAGGTTAACATTCACTGAGAACAGGTTTACATTTACTTTTCCAATCGCCAATGTTTTTTCCACACAAGAGAACAAATTTGAATATTCTTCTTTGTTGTTCATCTGGCTGTAATTCAGTTTGTATGAGTAATGATCTCTCTTTTATAAGATAGGTAGGTTATAATTTTTTTAGCTGATGAATTTTGGCTTCACAGTAATGAGTATATGGAATTACATCAATTATTAACGTGAGAAGATAGGCTCTGTATTCCCTGACAAATAGCCAAGTTCCTTGAGCTAAAAAGCAAAAATCTGTGTGACCTTATGAGCCCTTCACACTGCAACCTGTGCTACCACGTGTGATTTTTCTGGCCTTGGACTTCTTCATTGTGGTCCAAGAATGAAACACTATTTCTTCAAAAAGCACAAAGCACTCAGTACTACAAGAAACATTCTCCAAGTATAATTTAAATATTCTCTCTGGAGTACAGCGCTCAAAAGGCTTAAAGTGATTGGGGTCAATAAGAATAGGAAAACCACTATCTTGGGTCTGCTGTAGCTTATCTCATGTTAAGTCTTTGTGAAAATTAAACATGTGGGGTCTAATGCTGTGGTAATCCTTGCCTCCCACTGGTTTAGAAAGTTGGTTGGGAGTACTCTCTCCCTTTCACACACATATGTGTGCTTGCAGCCACATGCACCCACACATGGGGCTCAAGGAGAGGAGCTGCTGCAGTCAGAGACAGGTCTTGTCTCTTTGTGTCGCCCAAGAAGGAATCCTGTAGGATTGTGCCAGAGAGCACAATTGTTCCAGGTGTTTTACCCTGAGCTTTCTCTGGCTAGGATAAAGCTGAAACCTTTTGAACATCTCTCTAGTTTTCCATATAAATCGAGGAAGGTTTTTGCAGGCCTGCAGATACCTGGGACAGGACATAGATTTCTCCATTCTTTCTTTTTGTATAGAACTATCTGGCCAGCTAAAATACTGGGTGAAATGAAAGTACTAGTCCAAATGAATTTCCCTGATGATATCCTAAATATCCCTGATGATAATGGCAAGGCGTATCCTAAGCGAGAGCAGTATTCTATGAAACTAAGACCTAATGCCAAAATTTTATGCTAATGATCCCCAAATTTCTTTTGCACTCATGATCAGCTCAATGTTTTTCAAAGATCCACATATACCCTTACATGAAACCTTTCACAGAGATCTTAAAAAGGAAAAGTAAATTTTACTGGCTTAGTGGAGGTCTGCAGACCAGCTTGGTGTAAGGATGTGCACGTAATAGTCTTCATGACTTGGACCCAAACCCAGTAGTTTAGGTTGAAGAGACCCAGCAGTGGACTTTTAAATAAATGGCAGAATTACCTCCAAAATATTTGTAGGACATTAAAATGGCAGTTAAGTGAAGTGTAAATGTTCTCTTGGTCATCTTTCTTCTGCTACTTTCACACAAGTCGTGACCAGCTTCATTACTACCAACATCTAATAGTTCTTGCCCAGCTGAGTGAGATGAGCCTCTCTCTAGCCAAAAGGCTGTTCAGAGAACTGAGGATGGGCTGACTGGGTCCTTGGTGCCAATGTTTGGGAGGTGGACAGCATGTTCAGCAGATACTGACATTCACAGGAGTGTATCCTCCTTATACTAAAGTCTAGAGTTGGTTTAATTGCCTTAAGGAAAGCACAAGAGGCTGAAAAGGAATCCACAGTGCTGGATAGGGAAGGGTTTTGTGGATGAGCATCTCTTAGTTTCTGTGTCACTTGGCTCCACAAGCTCCAGCCATTTTAAATTGACATTTCACAGGGCTGGCTGGTCACCTCTGCGAAGAGGCCTGGACTTCAATTGCCGCAAATTGGGTTAGTCGCTGACTTAGGAGAGTGAAGGCTCTACCCACTTCCATGAACCTGCAGCCCATTTCCTCTTGGTCTCAGCAGTGCTGCAGTAGCATTTTCAGCGTGGCACATGATAAAGGATACCACGCTGGGTATCCCTGAGCCTCCCCTCCCCCTCTTCCTGACTAATGTCTTTTCCGTGTGGGACCAGAATCCTGATACGCGTGACACAAACAGAGTACGTGGGAATTAGTTCCATTAAAGCCATGCCATATGGCTCGCAGGGTGCTCTGTGATACCACTGTGCTGCTTGACAGTCCTTCCCTATGGATGGGATCAGTGCATATACCCTGATTTGCACTCTTTTTTCAGCGTATCAAACAGGGACAGACTTTTAATTAAAAATGACATCATCACGCTACTGCCAGCTCGTTGCAGGCAGTCCACATATTAATGCTGCTTGTTTCAGTTTTCAATGATCCTATTATGAATTGTAACCTCATTACACAAACCTTGCTATACAGTGGAATTTCAAATGGGGTTTTGTGGTTTTTAGAACTTAAACAGCTAGAATAAGCACAAAGGCAGTTGTGGTCAGGCAGCTTCCTCTCTTACCGCAGCAGTTGTGGAGATGCCATTCCAGTGACCACTGTTTCTACAATGAGTCAGTTTCATTTTTAACAATTTGACTCAGTTCTCTTCAAAGGGGGCAGCATGTTATTTCTGCATGATTTTTGTGTGCATGGCTCTCTGCAGAGGGGTCAGTGCCAACTTGAACCCCTTGGGATCCAGCCTCTTGGAGCAGCCTGGATTCTCCTGGTGGTGGGAGGTGTGCTCCTTAAACTCTGTAGAGCTGGGGCTGCCGGTCATACATCTGTTCTGCCAAACATGCCCTGTGCTTTCAGCCATCTGAAAACACCATGTTAAACACAGCTCCTTCTACTAGTGAGCCAATGCTCAAGGTAAGCAACAGTGCAGCCTTTGCAAAAGCTCCTGCAAGGAAAGTGAGGTTAAACTGTTGCCTTTCTGAAATGAAAGCATGAAATAAAAGTGCATAGATGCTTCAAAAAGTAGGGGCGGGGGGGGGGGGGGGGGGAAGAGTATAAATAGTTTAGGCAGTGGCAACAAGGAGTCCAGCTGTTTCTGTGCACAGTGAATTGTGAATCTCCAAACCCCTGCAAATGACTGTCAGTTACCTTCTAGAATCAATGATTAAGTAAACAGGAATTTATGGAAGCTCAAGCTTTGCACAGCATTCAGCTGCAAGCTCTTAAAGATCATTCATGTAAATTTTGCAAACAAGGAATGCAGCAGTTTTCAATCTTAATGAAATATAAGAATGTCTTTTTCATTCAGTATGACTCACAGTTTTGTTTTGAAGTTTTTGAGCTTCTCCTAAGGTTATGGAGTGGTCAAGCGAAGCCGAACAGGGTTTTTGAAATCAGGAAGCCTGGGTGCTGTTTCATTCAGAGAAAAAAAGGGAGGGAGGGAGGGAGGGAAAAAAGCCCTATTCCTGTGTTTGATTGAAAAATAAAACTGCTGCTCTCAGTGAACCTTTGAAGTCCCCCAGCCCAGTAATTGTTTCATGACATTTGCAGCTTGAGGCAGCAAGAATGTTTGTGGTTGTTTTAAAGGCATCTGAGTGTGGATTCCATATGGTTTATTTTTATTTTCTTTTTTTTTTTCCCTCATTTTTTTTTCCTTTCCCCACTTGGAGCCTCAAGTTCTTGCGCATTGCCCGATACCAGGTCCTAGCCTACTCTATTTCTTCATGAACTGTTTGTGAAAGAGCTGAGTGAAGTCATTGTGGCCCTAAGATTCAAGCGTGCTTAATTCAGAGAAAATCTGTGAATGCCTGTTGAGGCAATAGTTGATTTTAGCTGCTCTTTATCGATCCTATATTTGGAGTGTGGCTTACTAAACACTGTACAGTTTGCTTTCCTGAACAAAAGACCTCTTCATATGGCCTATACTTAGGGCATGATACTCCAAACGCTCACTATAGAGCATAGTGCTGGCTGTCATGCTTTCAATAGGTAGTTTGCAGTAGGCCTGATAGTGAGCCATTGGAGGCAAATAAAGGGCCTGATTCACCACTGTGTTCCTCTGGTCTCAGAGCAGTGAAACTGTTTTGTTCAGCGGGACAAGCTGAATCAGATCCAAGCATTCTGAAAATACGTACTATGGAACCGAGGAAATCTAAAGTCAATTTAAGGCATGCAAAGTTGAAAGTGCTGTGTGTATCTGTAACTCTCCCTCACCTCACTCCCCACAAAACACTGTCCATTGTGTACAGTACAATAAGTAACAACACTGATCATGTGAATCATTGCAGTCCAGTCCGGAGCTTATTTATAAGTGACCACTAGCAAGTCATCTGTCTTTAATTTGCAAGAAAAAGTGCTGGAGCAAGTTATAACCAGCGAAGTGCAGAGTTTGCAGCCTGTGCTGCAGTTGTCTCTGATAACAGGGGAACTTGCTCATTTACGGTCAGGGAAGCACTGCTGAAGACCAGCAGTAACCTTTTGGTCTAGTGTGGAGCCAGCTGTAGCCACAGAGGAATTGAACCTACTCAGTTATGAAGAGAGAGTCAGACTAGAGGGCACTACAGACTTCATCCAGAGTGGTCCTTCACTTGCTTGGAGAGACTAAATGACTTCCAGCTCTTACAGTCTGATATGGTTATCCGTGCAGTTACGGGGGTCTGAGTGCCTTAAATCCCTTTAAAAGGGTTTAATGGGAGAGTCCTGCACAGGGAGGCTTCGTTCTATGTTTGTGAGTAGTGCAACATTACAGGAACAGATCTACAGAACCAACCAGCTGGTGCCAAGGTCCAAGCTGTCCACTCTGCAGGCTTTGGACTTGGGACTGGCCACAGGCAGGAATCTCAGTTTTGTTTGGCTGAAAGGAACTGGGCTCCTGCTCTCAGTCTGATGTGTGATGGAAATCAAAATGTGGCAATTGGAGATAATTTGAAGGAAGAGGTTCCCTCACAAGCAGGCTTCCAATATGAACACTAATGCTCCTGAAAAAGCTGATTTTTACCAGTAACCTTTAAACTGTTTTCTTTAATGAAGAAACCTGGGTGAATAAAGGATAGGCATTTTCTAAGGGGGAAAATGCACCACAGGGCTTCTATTTACCAGGAAACAGCACAGCACTGATCAGTATTTCTCTTCTCTTGTGGTCTTGCAGTGTTGGAATGGCCCCTGGCATGGTTTGGGCCAACTTGTGTTCTACACGATTCCTCAGCAAGCCAGAGAGTTACAAAGAGTTAACCAAAGAGACACGAGCATGAAAGTTCCTTGAAAAAAAAAATTGTAAAGGCAAATTGACTTCTAATATGATCCATGTCTGTTATGTGGCTGTCTCTTAGAGAAAACTCTGTTGTCGTTTTATGCTTTCACAGTATGTTATCTTCATTCTTGTCATGTTGTCCTGTTTAGCAGGGCCTAGGGGAAATTTAGTGAGGTGCAGTGGAAAATTTAATTACAAAATAGGGGAGGTGCCTCTTAGAGAGAATGAGGTGGTCCTCAGAATCAGTAGTCATGGCTGGTGTCCAGTGACAAGCCTCCACTGCAGTAAATGGTGCTTGCATGACTTTGGTCAGTGGGCTGATTTCTAAAAGCAACCATAGCACCTGTGAGCCTGAACTGAAAAGAAAGGAAACTTTGAAGGGACAGCTTAAAAAAAAAAAAAAACAAACAAAACCAAAAGGTACAGAATATCAGTTTTGTCCATAATATTAGCAGGAAGCACATCTGCGCCAAAGAACTTGGTCTTTGGGAAATGGAAGTCAAAAATTGTCTGCTGTTTTTTATGTGCCAAGCCCACAATTCACTGACCTCCTCCAAGCCTGCCTTCTGAAACCAATCCCAAAGCTGGGCTAAACTCCTGAATTTCTGTGAGCTCAGGTCACAGCTTACACTGATGAGAGGTGTGCAGATGAGGCAAGTCCAAGCTACAGTCACAAAAGCCCGTGGAGCACAGCAGCAGCTGCAAATGCTTGCTGAGAAGTACAAATATTTGGAGGGCCAGCCTGAGCTAAGCTTCACACCCCACTGCTAAACAGTGGCTGAGGCAGCTCATTCAGACCTTGTCCTTTCACCAATTATCCTTGCAAGGCTGAAGTTAGACAGACAAACAGGATGAGAAATAGATTAATTAACAGCCAATTGGAGTCCAAGGCATAATTAATGGGCCTAAATCATCATCATGAGGCAAGTCCTAAACTTGTAACTCAAATTGCAAAAATGGCTGTCCCAATGGAAATGGATTATTTGTAATATTTGCTGAATTCAGAATGTTCTAGGGAAAAGAGTCCTGTTTCAGCATTCTATTCATGCCAATCACGCACTTAATAAAAATTGTAAATGATATTAAAAATTATAAATTACAACAGCATTTGTGAGATGGATATCCACAAGGGCTGAAGGGAAGAGTCTTGTGTGACTCTTCCCTTCAGCCACAATGGCCATTGTCCCATTGGGATGCTGCTGAAGAGGTACTAGTTCAGTGGGTGCCTGAAATCTTGAAAACTAGGTTAGTTTGCTGAAAGCTTTGCTAGTTACAGGGCAGCAGTCTCATAACTGTATGTCTGACATTATGTCCAAAGGAAAAATACACATTTTGTAGAATGGTGTGGTTTGGAAGGTTTAAAGATCTAAAGTTCCACTCCCCCCTGTTGCTGTGGGTGGAGGCATCTTCCACTAGACCAGGTTGCTCAAAGCTCATCCACCTTGGCTTTGGACATTTCCAGGAATGCATGGGGCATTCACAGCTCCTCCTGGGCAACCTGTCATGATGCCTCACCACCCTCACAGTAAAAGAATTTCTTCTTAGTGTGTTATCTAAATCCATCCTCTCTCCGTTTAAAGTCGTTCTTTCTTGTCCTGTTACTACATACCCTTGCAAAAACTCCCTCTCCAAGTCTCTTGTAGTCCTTTAGGTACTGGAAGAGGCTCTGGAGTCATCCTGGAATCTTCTTTTCTCCAGGCTGGACTGCCCCAGCTCTCTCAGCCTTCATAGGAGAGGTGCTCCAGCCCTCTGATCATCTTTGGGGCCACCCCTGGACTTGCTCTGACAGGTCCATGCCTTCTGATGCTGGAAGAGCTGTATCCAGCTGGGGTCCTATGAGAGCAGAGTGAAAGGGAGGCACCACTCACTAGACCTGCCAACCCAGGTGCAGTCCAGGACACAGCTGACTTTCTGGGATATGTTACTTTTAGGTTCTGCATGGCTTGGAATGAGTCAGTTGATAGAGAGAAATGCTTTAGAGAAGAGCCCTTGAAGTCGCATCCATTTTAATTGGTGTGGTTTAATTATTTTGCTGTATTTGAGGATAATCTAACTACCCTGTAGAGGAGATCTGAAAAAGCTGTGGGGGCTCCACTGTGGTTGGGCAAGCTAGGAAATGTCTTACAAAAGGCACCCTGTATCTGACAAGACTAGACTACATTTGCTTGGTGTTTTAAATTCCATGGATTTTTGCATGCCTTTGAATTAATGATTCTTCTTTCAACATCAAAGGGGAATAGAGGACATTTTTACTTTTAACAGTTCTGTGCTGTAATAATTATCCCATTTCTTCAGTGACACATTCCTTAGGGTTTTGAAACTGCAAAAGGGAATCCAGCTAAGTGTAGTTTTATACCTTTGGTTCTCTATTTTCTGAAGCTGGGTCAGGTCCTGCAGGGTGTTGTCTCTATCTCCCACTGGTTGCACCTCAGATGGTGGGAAGTTGAAGACACCTTGCAGAATCTGTCCTTGGTGATCCTTGCAGAGGCTGGTTTGCCACATGAGTTGCAGAAATGGGTTCCAATTAAGGCCTTGGATTAGAGAAGCCCTGCTCAAGAATTTTGGTTTTACATCCAACTGTTGTAGCTGACTTCTTTCTCTAAAACTGGCCAGGCAGGATGTAAGCATTTTCTTCAGCGTGGGGAAGTTCATTTCAGTTCCAGTTCACCTTTCACAGTGCAAACCCAGCCCTACTGAGTGGTGATTTTTTGCCCTTCAGTAACCGAGGTGGTTCATTTATGTGAAACATTTTGATGAGCACTTAGATTTAAGGTGACTCTCCTGGATTTCATGGAGCTCTCCGTGGCTCAGTCTCTCGGCACTCGGCATAGCCGTGTTATCCTTTTTCTCCAAATTTGCTCAAAACATTTTCCTTTCAGTTACAGTTTCAGCATCAGTTTCTCCCAATCTCACTATGAGAGGGCTCCAAAAGTGACATTTTAGAGACTTGAGGAAAAACAACAGGATTTTTTTTTCCTCATCTGCATGTTGACAGAATAAGTGGGAACTCATGTTATTTCATCTGCCTTAAGTCTTCTGTGGCACTTTTTTACATTCTCTACTTCTGTATCCCAAATGAAAGCAAAATTTATTAAGAAATTAAATCCAGTTTCTAATCTGAGTCTGCAAGTCCTTGGAAATTAGGAGTGCTGAACAGGTTGTATGAATAATGTAGATGAACTTGCTTAGATAATCTAATCACATTTTTAATTAATTATTTGAAATAACATTGCAACTGCAATATTCAGGCATATCCATTTTATCCCTTGAAGATTCCTTCCACAAGAAACCTCATCTCCATGATTACCCACTGCAGATTTTATGTTTTGGGCTGCTCACCTGAGCTTCCCCTGCCTCTTTCTCAGCCTTTGGCCATCTCTGGGCAGGACATAACCTCATGTCCTTGTCTGAGATGGCTTTTACCTCTCTACAGTGGCTTTCTCAATCTGTTCCTGTGTTTGAGAGCTCACAGGGCTATCTGGGGACTCATTTGTTCTGATGTGGAGGGTTTGGGAGGCAGCAGGTACTGGCTACCCTTTTCCTGACCTTGATCAATCTGGATGTGAGGAGCAGGGTCTGGGGCTTCCTGCCCCTGACAGCTGCACCCTGGGCAGTAGCAAAAAGAATGATAGAGCCGGAGGAGGCCGGGGAAGGAAGTTTATGCAGCATGGAAGAGTCATATCCTGAGGAAATTGAGTGGAATATGTGTGTAAAGATAGATATTTTATAGATAAATATAAACTTTTATATTTAAGGAAATAAGAGCGCAGAGTTGAAACAAGACTAGGTCTGATGAGAGAGAAGATGTATGTAACAATGGCAGCAAGCCCAGGGTCACCTTCTGAAGAGAAGGAGATGAATGGGAACAGGGAATTGTGAAGAAGTGCATTTTCTGTAAGTTTGTGTTTGTTTATTTTTAATCTTAAACCAATTTGCAACCATAAAGTCAAGGGTACTACTCTCCTGTATTAAGAGTGGAGTTAATACAGTTAAACCAGTTTTTTTTTTCTCTTCCATACCCCTTTTTGGTGTGGGTGTAGTCTCTAATTAAACCCTGAACCTGCAGCTTGGTTCCATGTGGGGCCCTCCGAACTTCAGCTGGAGCTGGGGTTTCTCCATGTGGGAGCACAGAGGAAGAGAGAAGGCCGAGTCCCTGCTGCACAGGTGCATGTCTCTCTGTCAGCACTGGCTGCCTGAGCTCTTTAACATCCTCCTTCCAAAGTACAGCATGAGGTCATCTTCAGCTCTCCTTCCCAAACTCACAGCCCACACCTGTGCCTTGTGTGCTGCAGAGATTTAATAATGGCAGAACCACTCGCAGGCACAGCATCCACAGCTTGGGTGGGGAGCTGCTGCAGGAGGCCAAACCTGGGGCAGTCACAGCAGGCAGAAAATGACCCCAGGTTTTGTGGCATAAGCAGTTAACTCACGTGCATCCACGGAAAAGTGTGGGATGGAGACTGTCAATGGGAAATGTGGGTCCAGACTGGGAAATGAAGGAAGCCATTGCCAGAAAATCTGGTTTAGCCATCATTATTGCAGCTGAGACTTGCAGGTTTCTGGGTTGCCTGCAAAGTTTTGAGTGTCTTGCCTAAGTCCAGGTGTTCTTGGAGGCTTATGCATGAAGAATCCTCAAGATACTCGACTTGTGCTGGTCTGGGGTCAGCATTAGGTGGGTTTACACATTTACACACTGACTTTTATTTTAGCAGTTCTGAGAGAGAAAGGACAAAGCTAAGATCACTGTAATTTGGAGTCACATCTAGCCAGTAGTAGGACTTTATTCTTAATTCAGGGGAATTTTTCTATATTGCTCTGCTTGCTATTTTAGAGGGATTTTTCATTATACTTGACCTGGGGTGTTGTCAGATGGGCTGTTTCAGGATGGTGTCACTGCCTCTGCTTAGATTTTTATTGTTCTTTCTAAGTAGCTAGATGGAACAAGTTGCTTTCAGAATTTGGTGGTAGTGAAGCTAAAGAAAATTTCTCTGAGTAAGCACCTGGGGAACAACCTTTTTGATGTTAAATTTAAGCCTGCACTGATGGAAATCATGAGTAAATGTACTGAAGCCATCAGAGTTCATTCAATGTAAAGCCATAAGGTAGGGTCATTGTCTCTGAGTGGCTGTGTACGTGCCAAAAGACAACATGATCTAAGTGTGCCTTGCACTTTTTCAAGAAAACATTTAAAACTGTAAAAGTTCTCAGAGAAAACTGCTGAATGAAAATAATTTGAGGAAGGAAATCTGCAGAGCAATTTACTCCTTCATGGCTCCTTTTCAATTAGAAACACTTTTGACTATCTGGGGTATTCATTTCCAAGGATGCATTTTTCTCTGTCTGATAGCTGGTTCTGAAATTTCAAAAGTGAAATACTACAAGTGGGAAGGCATGGGAAGACAGCAAAATTGTTTTTAAGTGTGGAGGAACTGAAAAGGTTTTTAATAATCTTGCATCATTTCAGCAGTGTTCTTTCTCTAAGGATGCCTTGGAATTAAATAAAGGAAATATTTACATTATAATTATATTTCTGTTTATTTAATTAAGTTATTAGGCAGATCTGGCACACAGAAGCTACTCCCTTTAGTCCTAATTGTTTCTCCTAATGTTGCAGTTGCAGTGTTATTGAAAGAATTCAGCAAAGCAAGGCCTGCCGTCTCTGTCAGGGGGCAGCAGGAGGGCTGGGGGGGATTTGTTCTGTGGGAAGGAGAGGCACTGAAACGGATTGCTCAGCTGCCCCCTCTGAAAGACAGCAAAGCAATTTCACAAAATGAGACAGGAGTCTGCAAAGGGGGGTGGGGAAGGTGGCTTCCATCCGAAAACTCTCCCTAGTTACTGAACAGTTTACATAGGTCTGTGTATGAGGAGATTTTTTCCAATCTTTCCACAAAGCTTTCTAGAACAGTAATTTTTATGTCAGGATATTTATATTAAGAAGCCTGCAAAGCCACAGTCAACTTTCCATACATATAACTTGCATGGATCCGTATAGAAAGTTTCTATTAAAATACAGCACTGACTGTTGTATTTACTGCTTGGGCTTTAATTTCTACTTAGATATTTGTTCTTTCTCTGTTAGGTTTTCTTTCCTAAAGACACTTTTCCTATTCAGGAAATCAGCATAAAGATGACTGTAAGAATAAAGAGCAAAAGGAATGTGCAATTGTGGGTGCCAAATATGTATATATCTGCACAAGCAGTATTTCTCTTTTTAAAAACAAATTTTCTTGGCTTAAATGTGTGTGTGTATATATATATATATATGTATATATATATGGATTTTTCATTTATTTAATTAATTGTGGGCTGAAGAATTGATGTGCTTCCCTTTTCTTCTTATGGCTTAAGATCTCTGAAATACAATGATACATGTATACTTGTTTGTTTGTCTAACTGTGTATTGCATTTGATCAAAACAGTTATCCTCATGCTCAAACTAGAGCTTCCCATGGAGTATTCAAAGTTATTAAATGCTTCTGTTGTTATGTTCTTCCCAGCTTATCAGAAGAATTTATGTTCATTTTTGTGACAGTACTCAACTGATGTTATTTACCAGATAGGGAAAAAAAAAGCTTTTGAAACACTCTTATTTAGGAGGAAATTTAAAAAGATTAAAAATCTCATGGAAGTCTGTATGTAAATAGTATGACTTACAAACCCCTTTAAAAATTCCCACTCAGTGGTTGACGTGGGGGGGATGTGGGAGGAGAGGGATTGGCTTTGAAATACCTCCAGAAAAGTAGATTAATGATTAAGAAATAAGAAAATAGCAAAACAGAATGGATGGGCATATGGGCATTTTCCAGTAGGCAGCTGTGTTATTTTAGAGAAGAAATAAAAAGTTTCTGGTAACTTCTAAGGGTTCACTGAAGATGTGCAGTGAGCCATGAGGTGCCTTTTGTTCTAATATAGGAATCTTTTAGGAAGGCACAGATGAAATCTGTTGAGTGTCATTAATAACATGGATTTCTTTTATTCTGCTTATGTTTATTCCCCTCCTGGACCAAGGGTAGGTGAAGTAGGGATCCCTGAAGGGATTGTTAAATAGTTTTCCTGACACTTCGGCAGGTGGCCAAGAGCCATAGCCTGCAGAAAGACTTGGTGGCACGCAGCAGAGCTACCTCATGGAGTGATGGTGTCAGACAGGGGATTAGACCCACCTCTGCAGAAAGTGAACTTTCAGCCTCTTTCAGTCCTCTGAAGTCCCTTCCCAGGTATAGGGCTCAGGTACTCAGACTGGAGGAGAGCTTCAGCTTCTCTTTCAGTGAGGCTGAGGCCACGGCCCTGTTTAGATCCAAAGAGGGACCAACCGAGCATTTTGTCCCAAAAAGCTGCACCTTCCTCAGCCTCCAGCTACTATGGCCTATGATCGATGCAATAGTAGGGAGAGGGGATTGAAAACAAGTGCAACTGCATTCTTCTGGGACTGAGCTTTACTCCCTTTTCCTGTTGTGGGGCTGTTCCATTGCTTTAGGGTGAGCACGAGGGACTGGATCTAAGGGTTTTCCATTTAAGCAGCTCTTCTACCACCCAAGTGACAGCTGCCTGCTTGGCTGGGAGTGTGGCATCCAGTAGTAGGAGAAACTTCTTGTTCCAGCTGGCACTTTCTTATCTAACAGTCAGAGCTTTGTAAGTGTGGACAGCTGCAGTTTCAGAAATTGGCTCTATCTGTATCAATTGGATTTGTGAAGTCAGTGAAAGGGCATGAGGCAGATTCCTGGGATTTCCTGTTAGTATTAGCAAATGGAATCTATTGCAGAATTTTAAAAGAATAGGAGACTCAGTCAGTTTTGCTTAAATGAGGTCTGTGGTTAGGGAAGGCTACCAAAGAGAAAAGCCACTGGTCAGTGAATGTGATGGGCGTGATTTCCAGGGACCTTAAACCCTCTTGGGACTAGGGCAAGGAATAGCTCCAGTGTGTGTCTGTGCATGCTGGCAGGCAGAGGGATGATTGGGAAGCAGGTGTTGCCTTGAGCTGGATGGTCAGCCTGTGATGCAGCAGCTTCACCTCTGGAGAAGGGTGTGCAAGGAATGGCAGGAATGTGGAGCCTCGTCAGGGTTCGGCACTGGCTCTGCCGGGACCTGCGAGTTCCCCTCCCACCTCTGCCATGGGTTTGTAGCCCTGAGCAAGTCACATACCTTTTCCCTGCCTCCTTCCCTGCCTCCTGCGGGCTTGATGCTGCTGGAAGCGGGAGGAGTTCTGCAGAGGCGCAGTTATGTAACAGCTCAGAAATAAAAAGCCTGTGCTGAACTTCTACTCCCTTTTCTGCTCCTGTGGGATGGGGGAGGGAAGAAATCACTCCAACGTTCCTGTTTACTCCTTAAATATTTCCGTGGGTATAGGATTTCCCCAGGCTGTACCAGATGGGCTATGAGGGAAATCATTGGCAATGCTTTGGCTTAGCTGGGGGTTTCCTAAGTTTCAAAATTACCAGTTTGCAACAGTTTTTCTCATCACACTTCCTTGGCTGGGACTGAACTGCTGTAAAGCCAGTACTGCAACACCAGATGTTGTTCATACCAACACAGGTATTTCCCTGGCTTTTGCATTTGCTATCTGTATGTCTGTCTGTGAGTAAGAAAGTTCATTTAGCCCCTTGAGATATTTGCACCGAAAAGAAAAAAAAAAAGAGAGATGTCATGTACCAAGAAAGTACTGCGTTAATTTTAGTGGGATGTTTAAGGTGTCAGTTTTTCCTCCTTTCCATTATTCCTAATCCATGGCAGAGGTCCATCATCCCTACCCAGGACAGCAGATCAGGGGTGCACCTGCACACACGAGCAACAATTTGGGCACAGGTGCCCACCTGTGATTGGCAGTGGCTGAAATGCTGGGGGAGGTTTAGTTCTCCTGGGAACAGGGCACAGGTGGAGAGCCAACAGCATGGGTGGAATAGTGTCCTCAAACTATGGAGTCAGGCTTCTTTTTGTGGCTGACATCTCTCAGAGCCCTTGCTTCATAAATTAGAGGTGAGGACAATCATTTGAGGGAAGGAAGAGACCAGCTCTGGTCCCATGGCTAAGTTTTATTCCCTGGTTCTGCCCTTTTTTTGTAAAATGTGAAGCCCCTGAATGTTAAGGTCAAAAGTCTCTTGTAACTGCAAGCCTGCTGCCAACAGCAATTGCAGAGGGATCTGAAATGTGCCTGATGTAATTCTGCTTCTTTCTGTCCATTGTTCAATCAATTTAACAATTTTGGCACTTCTTCTGAAACCACATTATAGAGAATGGGATTCTGCCTGACTTTTTACTTCCTAACAAGATGACACAGCTGCTTCTCTAGGAAGTCACAGCCTGTGGTGGATGCTGGCAGAACCCTGGCTGGCAGCCAGCATGGCCCCTCTGTCACCTGAGCAGCATTGCTGGGGGTTTTCCTAAATGCAACAATGTGATTTCTTTTCTGTGTTGATGTTATAAAAGCCATCAATGGCACAGAGCTGACAGACAAGTTGGCCTTTTGCTCTTCACATAGCAACAGAAAGGGTGCCTTTTAATCACATGATTAAACAGTGCTGAGAGCTTTAAAGAACATTAATCAGCAAAGAGGAAGTTCTACTATCATATGCTCTACATTGAAGAACTGGATGGTTTCAGAGAGCTGTATGTTCCTCTTGTGTGTGCAGCTTTAGGATCTGCAAAATGGCAGCTTAGAAAGTTGCTGCACAGCATTCCCAGGGCTGTAAAACCTGCGGGGCATGCAACCCTGAGCTTCTGCTGTCTGCATGGTTAAGATTCTTTTCATGAAGGATATGAACGTTTCCTTACAAAATCTGCAGTGGAGGTGTCAGCACATACCTTTAAGCTGGACTGAAACCTTTCAATCATCAACTGAAGCATGAAATCTTATCAATATCAGCTGGACTTTCTCCATACAGGAGGCCTCTGACACATTTATATTTAGCCCTCGTGGCATACATGTGATTACCATTTGCATTGCATTTCTTGAGATAATCTAATCATATATAGGATTTTTCTGACCAACACTGTCTATACCATTGTCTGTACACCACCATTTTTCTCTTCAAAAACTTTCTTTCGCATGATACCAAGTAGGAGGTTTCCCACTGTTTTGACTTTCGAGGTTGTGTTGGGAACTGAATATATTTTTCTTGCAGCACAGTGGTATCAGGGTTGCAGTACAGTGGGAAGGCTCACTAAAAAGAGCAGCCACTTGCTGTCAGACAGAGAGATTTTTATTTTGGAATCATTAAGGCCAGAAGGCAGGAAGAGCAAAAGTGCGCATTGGAGAAGAGGAATTGGCACACTCCTTGTGCCTTGAAAAAAATCACAGCTCCTTGTGTGGATATTAGACAGAAATTTAAACATGCAGCATATGGAAAAGAAAGTAAGTGTTTTGTAGCTACAACCATGATGGGCAGGTGGCTAGGAAGGGTTGTTTTGTGTATCACATGTGCTACATACAGCCCAGCACTGCAAAACCTTTATCCTGAATGTGCTAAGGTTTGGGGCAGGCTCTTTACATGCTCACATTTCTTTGCTTGAAGGTGTGCTAATCTACATTTAAAAGCATCCTAACCATATAGCTTCTGATCAGCAGGGCCCTCAGCACTCCTGGTTCCAGTCAGACTCAAGAGTTAAAGCCATGATTAAATTTAGATTAATTGAATAACTCGTAAAGTTGAATTTCAGAGCATGTGTAATTGCTCTGCCCAGGCCAGAATGCTGAGCACCCATTGCAATCAAGTTTCTAAAAGCTTAGGATACCATTGCTTTCTGTAGGAAAGCACTGGCTCTCAAGAAGGTGTTACACGACCAGCCCAAACTGTTCCTTCAATCCCAGGACACAGCTCAGAGGACTGCATGGAATTAATCCTTGCATACAATAATAATTCTTGTGCTCAAAGTTTTCCCTTTAATGGATAGGTTTTCTTCTTTGTCTTGTTTGAAATTTACCAGAAATAAAGGTTGGCCTGTGTTTGTTTGAAAGTAAATACAGGGACAATCTCAGCAGTCAGGTTTGCAACCTTGTCTTCTGAAAAAAACATGGCTGAAATTTTGTTTGTTACGAAATTAAGGGCATAAAAATGTTCATATTTTGGGAAGGCAACATCTTGCATAGATCTAACACCAAATCTTAGGTGCTGCTCTGGCAGAGCTTGCGCTATTTATTCCTACACTATGTAATATTGGCAGTGGTGCTGGGAGCCTGCCTGGCACACAGCCAAGTGACAGTTGAGCATCTAATGTTCTTTTACCCCATAATGGGTGTTTTGGGGGGGTGTTTGGTTTGGGTTTTTGTTGTCTTATTATTTTTTTTTTAAATATGATCAGGGAAGTTCCTCTCTGCTGCTTGCTTCCTCTGCCTGAATGCAGCCCTTGGCTGCCTCCTGAGCTAAAATCTGCAGCTAACCAGGCTTTTTTTTTTTTTTAATGTTGAATAGCATGTCTCAACGTTTTCCTCTCAACCATCATGTAGGTCTGGTTGCATTCTTGATTCCCATTACATGTCTGCTGGTATGTAAATTATTTCAATTCCCCCACACCCCGCCCTTCTGTTCTTGTACTTTCAAGGAGTTTAATCCGTGAAGGGGACTACTTCAAAGCTCTCACAAGAAACTAATTTCTTGATGGATAGAAGGGCCAATAAAATGAAATAAGAGTTTTATCTCATTGTCTCTATAGGAATGAAGTATAATAATTATTTCAGGCAAATACATGTTGGAGACAATAATTAAGATCTCTATCATGTCTTTAAGGACAAGCAGATTCTAAAATAAGCATTAGTAATGGGATTAAACATTATTGCAGTGCCCTGGATCTCAGCCCTGCCAAAGTGCCTAGCACATCTGAGTGGATGAAGCTTGCTCACTGAGAGAAAAAAGAACCAAAATATAATTCTGCATTTACAGGACTTTTTTGGCCTGTGTAATATTTAAGAGCTGAGGCTCCAATCTGAGAAAAAAGAAATTCTTATGTGCCTGAAGGAAGTGGAAATGGGGTGGGATTTGGTATCTGTGTCATCCAGAAAGTCTGCTGGCTAACAGGGTAGGTGTCAGCATTTTTACAGCGAAGTTCCCAGGGGAATGCTGCTCTGGAGCTGAACTGCAGCTTCCCAGCAGGGCTGTGAGCTTTGCCATCTCTTTGGGATTCAGGAACTGGCTGTCACTGCCTCTGAGTCTCTGCACAACAGCAGACCAGGTTAAACACAAGCCCCATGTAAAGTGTGGCACCTGTAAAATATTTATCCCAACCATCTGGACCAAGTTTGTGACAAGCTGACCCTTGGTGCAGCAGTTTCCTAAGTAAACTTTGGAGATGGACTGTTTCTCTTCTCCAAAGATTTGTTTTCTTTCTTCTTTCTTTCCTTTAACCTGCCTGTGGCAGTTGTCTGTGCAGGCTCTTTTCTGTTCTGTTCCCTCACACAATTCCCTCCTGCCTGTTCTCAGTGCCATTGCTGCTCTTGTCACACAGGGGTTTTGGCCTGTTTTTGCATACGTTCAAATTTCTTTTTTTCTTCTTTTTTTTTTTTTTTTTTTTTTTTTTGTGTGTGTGTGTAAAAATGTTCAGATTGGCCCTAATTAATTTTGGGCTAATTAGCTGCTCAAAACTGAGAACCCTCCTGTGGAAAGACAACAGACTGTTGTGCTCTGTTAGTGCCTAACACTTAGTACACAAATTTGAACCATCTGGCTCATGGCATTAGCTTTGATTTATGGTAATATATCTTTACCATGCCCAACACCTAGGATTTAAATGTGAATAAGGGGGGCTTCCTCAGGCTTGCTTTTCAGCTCTTACTGTAGTTTTCTTTCTTTCTAATGGAATTCAGTCACACCTATGAGAGCAAGTACCACCTGTCACCTTAAAATCTGGCTTTGATTTTAGTTTAGTGTTGTTTTATTAATATTTTTTATTTGAAATAAGAAATTTTCTTGATCATTAACAAGCTGTAGACAACTTTCCTGGCATGCTGCAAAATACAGAACTCCTGGGGCTGAATTAGTTTCTAAATAGCTTGGGACAAATTAAGTGAAAGCAGCAAATGCAACTTGGTAGCCCAGATCAGCCAACTGATCCCTGCTGTTAGTTTCTTGTTCAGCCAGATCTTCTCACAGGACAGAAATAAAGAAATGCTGCTAACCAGCCTGACCTGCTGTCCAAAAGTACTTAGTGAATTTTCTTCTAAATTGTGTAAAACAAATACAAGCCGTAGCAGCAGGCAAAGCTCTAATTTCAACACTCCCATCAGTCAGCAGAGCCTGCTACCATGTCTAATATCTGGCTTGTTTAGAAGACAGGTAGGGCCTAGGGGGAAAACACGGGCTGGACTGACTCATGACAAAACATAACATTCTTTCAGTCCTGTGCAGATCTTTGGAATTAAATGTTAAAAAGGGGGGAAATTTGTTTGGCAGGCTGGAGAAGTCAGTGCAAGGTGGCAGCTGGAGCAGCCCTGCAAAGCTACAAAGCTGGACCTCTCTGGCTTTGTGTCACTGAGTTTTCCACACCTCTCTTAGGCTCTGTTCTCTCTCCAAGGTGGTATTTGTTTTGGTTCCTCCTTTTGTTGCTCCTTTCATACCAGCCTGAGGATACCCAAGGTTTAGACTTTAAACAGTCCAATTAATTGCCAAGCAGGGCTCCCTGGGCCCAAAAGCAATAATAACAGAAAATTTAGCACCTGCAGCAGGTAACGCTGTCCTTCTTCAAAGGAAGGACAAAAGGCGAGTGTGCCAAATGTGTTGTTTCACCAGGATCACTGCTGCCTTTCCAGAAGGGATTCTTCCATTTCTATGCCTACAGGATAAGTGGAATGAAAACAACCAAGAATTGTTTTCTTCCAATCTCTCTACCTAACTTGGATAAGAAAAGACTTGAGTCAAGCTGTGTGAGAGTTACAGGTCAAAGTTTTCCAGGGACAATTTTTGATAATGTCAAATTGTACCCTTGTAAGATAAGTACAAAATACAAGAACCCTATAAAGAATTCCCCTTTTGCATCCTATAAAAGGCCACACAGCTTAAAAAACCTTTCTGGATACTCTGAAAAGCTGCTCTCAAGAGAAGCATAGAAATACCCTTTTTTTTGTTGATTATTTCTAAAGTTATGATAACTTCTCTTTGCCAGCTTTTTAAACTAGTCTGAAGGTTATACCAGCAAAAGGACAGGTGTATTCAGCAATTTGAGTGGACAAGCTGCAAGCAGAGACCAAAATGCAGCACTTGAGCCTCACAGTTCAGATGCTTCAGAGCCAGCACCCTGCAGGATTTTGTCTGCTGTGATTTACAGATTGCTAATCCTGACTCCCTCTCACTTTGAATGCATGAATGGGGGAGGACTGGCAGAGCCCAGGGGACTCTGTGTGCTTATGAATTGTGGCAGGAAAAGACCCCTTCCCACACGAGTAACACTCCATTTTACTCTGTCACCAGTGCAAGATAAGAGTTGGCTTATTCCTACCTGTAGCTGAGTTGTTAGTACTGACAGACTGTGTTCATGTGCTGTGTGCCACCTGTGAGATGGGGCAGAGAGTTTCAGTCCAGTTCCTGACAAGCAGTTCACGGACTGAAACCCACAGCCACAGATTTGTGCTGGTTACCTGCCCTGTTATGAGGGGCCAGTGGCTGAGTCAGAAGGGGAGAAGGAACCCTCACTTCCCTTAAGTAAAAAATTCCAAAAAATTAAATTCATCATATTGAGCACAATGGGGTGATTTTTGAAAGCATATTTAAAGCTGTGTAAAATAATTATAGTATAGATAATGAAAGTAGATCATCTGGTTTGAGCTTATATTAAAAAAATATCGGAAATATCACTGAGTCCTCAAGGGTAATTGAGGCATATCTTCTGAACACATATTTTATCTTGACCTGACAATGACAACATACAGTGACTTCTAAGTTTACTCTGGAAGCCTTTCCTTAGTTGAAAAAGGAAAAATATAACTTATTTCTGCTTTTGCTCTATCTTTATGTAATTTTCAAGCACTCTGAAGTGCCTCTGTAACAGCTGATTTATTTCCATGTAAATATAATTATGCTCCATAATCAAAGCCTCTATGGTATTTCTTTCTGTGATACAGGACCATGCAAACTGAACTCCTTAACACCCCTCTCACCAAAGGACTTTTTGTGTAGCTTACTGGAGTTTTAGGGACTTCCCACTGATATCAGTGAGTTTTGGACTAGAAAATGGCCCAAACAGGGCTATATGTGAATGAAGTCTGCAGCGTCAGGGCCCTGATGAAAGCATCTGGAGTCCTAATCTCCTGGTTTGGTATCAGATCTAACAGAGCTGTTTCATCCATACACGCTGACGAGAGCTGAAAAGATTTGGTTGTGCCTTTGAACATACTGAGAATTTTGAGAGGACAAAGTGGGGGAAAATAGGGACAGCTGGAATTTGTTTTGTTGGGTTTTTGGTTTTTTTTTTAATACAATTTAAGGTTTTTGTTTATTTTTTTAATAGCATGAATGTAACGCTTACGAAAACGCTCGCTATACACTGAAATCTTCTATGAATCAACAAAACATGTACCAGCAGTACAAACTTCACCTTGCCTAAACAATGTACATCTCAATTCCGACTTGAAGACTTGAAAAGACCACCTGTAGGAGAAAAATGTTAGTTCGGTATCCAGGGGCCATTCATTCCTTTGCCACTTTCCTGAGACTGCCAATTAGTGCCAACTTGTGGTGGCAGATTTTGTGATGTAGACACATGTCCTCTGGAAAGTGGGCTGAGATATTCAACTCATTTCACATAGGGCACAAAGAATTATTTGCTCTGTGCTATACAAATGGGAATTGTCCAAAGCTTTCCTCTGTGTTAGCCTCTGTACGCTTACTGAGTGTAAATACAGGGGAAATTGGTGTTATTGCAGGGACAAATTAGCACCAGAACTGAGCTGTATTTTTTTAAATGTGCTGCTAATTGTGCCCAATTTGTGCTGGAGTACTCACTCAAATGCAAAAGCACAAAACCAACCGAACACATTTCAGGGTGCCAAAGAGAGCTTGCACTTTTCTCTTAGCAAATTATCCTTCTAGTTTCACACTGCAGCAAGCACCAATTGGTCCCACTAAAACTTTTATCTGGAGTAATCAAATTAGCACTGCATGTTAGCAAATTAGGCTGCATTTACAAAGGTTTATATTTGCTGCAGGTTTGGGCATTAAAAGAAAGCATTTTCTAAGTTCTGCTTTAAAATTTCTTATATGAGTGACATTAATTCTGTGACATTTAAAAAGAAGGAGCTGCTGAAATGGAAGAAATGAGGCAAAATAGTTCTTTGTATTTCACTCCCAGAGAAATGTGAATTAGGAATTGCAGAAGTTTCTAAACTGTGAGGTAGAACTGAGAAAGCTGGAAGAGGTTTATTCTTGTTTGCCCAGTAAGTAGGTTCATTCTTCCCTTGGGTACACAGAGGGCCAAATAGGTGCCACTGGTTGTCCCCAGGAAATTACTGAGGCTACACAGCTGCTGTGAAGGGCAGTGCGGCAGGAACATCGCGGAGTTTGCTCCTGCCAAAAGGTGTGCCACTGACAGGGTGGGAACTACAAAATGCTCCCTGGATTGCCAGAAGGAGAGACAAGAAAAATTGCAGGCTAAATTTCTCCCTGACAAACATCCACAGAAGTTATCAGAGTTTTTTTGGGGCTGAGTTTCAGCCACTGAGATTAATTATTTAATGCTTGTGTTATATGAAGATTAACAATGTAATTGTTAAGTACTATTGAGGCTTCTGCTTCCAATATTGTCTTTTGTTTGAAGTTTGTGAAACTCACTCAAAGCTGGATTATTCTTTTTTATTATGAGCTGGTTGTGAGAAGGCAGAGAAGGGCAACACACAGAAGTGCATGTGACACTAGGCACTATCACCTTCCTGCTTTCAGCTGATCACAGGGCATAGCTTCAGGAAATCCTGTAGCAAACGAAGGCAGAGGAGTTCCCCAACCAGTTACAAACGAGGCTACTCCAGAGGCACTGCTGTGCTGGGGTACAAAGAATAGATGACTTCAGCACACAGTGGCTTGAGTAGTTATATTTCAGTGCTGGCAGATGCAAGAAATTATTTGGGCAGAAAATTCTGTTGCATCTGCCCAGTCCATGTAGAGAGTGCCGAGCCTGAGTTTTGCCCCTAGTTTAGAGGTCTCAGCCCAGATCATTCAGTGCCTTAAGAAGTTTGTGCATTTGTGATTTCTAGCCAGTGCTGTAAAAGAATAAATCACTTGTAATGAATTTCTGCAAACAGCTTTGTAACAATCAGGCTGTTGATCTGCTTTTCACAGATCAATATCTCTGGAAAATGCTGCTTTATTGCCTCAGATGCCAATCCAGAATCCAAGGAAGGAGCTGGAGGTGGCAAGAAGGGCAGTACCGAGGAGGCCTCACAGAGCACCAAATGGTCATCAATCACAGCCTCCTTATCAGCAACACAATGCCATGAAAGAGCTATTGAGACAGTAATCCAGAGCAACATCTGAGTCAGGAAGTCTCTGCATCTTTAATTTCCAGAAACTGGAGGAAACCAGGGGGCAAATAAAAAATACCACTTTCTCCATGCCCTGGTTTTGGTGCTTTGTTGTAGGTTGACAAGGAAGTGAGTTTTTTGGGAAGTTATAGCTAAACTAATTAGTGGTCAGATTTAAATATTGGCACTTGGTGGAACTGCTGGAGACATGGGTGCGCTTCTGAGAACCCAGAGAGTTAGAATTAGAAAACTCTCAGAGGAACTCTTTTTTTTTTTTGTTTTGGTCAGTGAGGAGTTCAGAGCTGTCCTGCCCAGCTACAGGTTAGGTGGGGAGGGGAAGCCATGTGGCTTAGGCTGAGGTAGGCTGGGTGTCTCAGACAGAGAAAGGTGTTGAAGGGAATGGAACTGGGCAAAAGGGTGAGAAATACTGAGATGTCTTGGGCAGCCCCCTTCAGAGAGAAAGAGAGCCTGTGCCTGTGGAAACCCAGGGCACTGGGAATATTTCTCTGTCTGCTCTGGAGTGCCCTGACCCCCAGGAGATCACTGACTTTGACCCTCACTCATGGAGAAAGTTTCCTAGACTTCAAGATAGACTGGAATCCACAAAACTGTGCAATAGATTATAGAGACCAGTGTAGGTGAGTCACTTGGTAAGAAATTGAGGTTTTGGGATTTTTAGTATGTTGTGATGGAAGCAAGATGGAGGGCACAGGGTGTCGTCCTGGGTTTCTTCTTCATGCTGCTTCTTCTTCTTGGGTTTGGGTGGCATTCTGTAATTGGGCAGAAAAGTCCACATTGCAGCTCTGTGGGATCAGTTATTGGTTTAAAAGGGAAAATAATCCAGGTGTCAGCTCTTTAATGTCCCAAAATGAGAAATTGCTGTTTCTTAGTACTTAGTCAAGCATCCTTAAAAAGAGCCCTATAAACAATTTTAGTCCATAAACAGTAGTAAGAACACTATACATAAAAAAAGATGTCACAATGGCAGATTTTCTCCAAGTAGTGCTATGTCTAACATAAAAACATGAGAAGTTTCAACCATTTCCTGTAGTAAACTATAATACAAAAGAAACTCCTCTCTCCCTTAATAAACTAAAAACTGACTATCTGACAATTAGTAACTTGACTGAGAATCCAAAGTTTTGTCTCACTGTACTTTAGTAGAAGTTAAGTGGGGGGAGGAGGAATGTTTTAGAAAGTTTTCATTCTAATTTTTGTGTGTTCCTTCTATTATAGTGTAGCTTAATATGGTTTTTTTTCCTTTTTTCTAAGCTTAAGCCTACTCTGCTGTGTTTCTAGTCACATCTCACAACAGTCATTTGAGAAAAATATATTTTCATGGGTACGCTGTCACTACACCAACACCAACCCATAACATGCTCCCTGGTCAAGCATCCTCCAGTGTCAACTGGATTTGGGGCTGCTTATGGCTTTGGTCTGACACAGAGTGGTGTTTATGTTCTTAGAAGATACTGCCGCTATCCTCCTCTGATTTCACCCACAGGAACAAAATCATAGATTTGGAAACATATCCTACAAGCGAATAAGTCCATGAGCTTTGAGGAGCAAAACTGACATTTAGTTTGCTCAGCTAGACTGTGAATTAAAAAACACCATTTTTTCAAGCAGTCTTTGAAGTTAAGCCCCCTCCCTGAAGTTTATTGCATGAGCCAAGAGAGGGAGACCATTCTTTCTAACAATGCCCTTTCAGCTACTTTGATGCTAAAAAAGAAAAATGTTTGATAGCTATCCAAGCAAAGAAGGTGAAAACAGTAATTTCCAGCTTTTCTTAAGCTCTTTGGCTATATACATTTGATAAAAGCCCAGCAGATGAAGTCAGATTGGTTTTTTTCCTGCTTTTTATGCCTATAAACTCCCTTTCACTTCTCTGAAGCCTGGACAGTTAGGACTGAAAATGTCTTCTCATTAATAGACTTGCAGAGCCACAGTACCTTTCAGCACAGATAATGCATATTTCTGATAGTTACTGGAGTTTATGGTTAAGCTAAATTTATTTTGTGGCTGCCAGAAGAGCCTGTCTGAGGACAATAGCTAGAATTATTTTCGTAGTGTTGCCAGTCACATGTTACCCATTTAAGATAAGGCTGGGGAATAAATCTCATGGCAGCATTGCTTTATAAAGGTGTTTCTCCTTGGGATCTGCTTTTGCAGGACCAGTGACAGGGTTGAAATGGAACTCGAAACTCTCCCGAGTTGGTGAAGCAATTAAATCAAATGGAACTTTTTTGTTGTTGGAACTGTTTCTTTTGTTAGGCTTTGGAGAAAGGAATTTTTTCCAAGAGAAATGCATTTTCAATTCTGCTGAAGGACAAAATTCTGAAAACAGAAGTGTTGGGAGCCCTGCATGCAAGCACTGTAAGTGCTGTAAAAGAGTTAAAGGTTCTGCTGGGTCTCACCTCATTACACCTCAGGGGTGAGACTGCCCAGGAGGTGTCATTTCTAAAGACACACAGTGCTCCTTGGATCCCTGCATCCCCTTCCTTGGCCAGGCATGCCAGGAGATCTGTCCCAGACCTCTGTTCCAAGGACTACTTCCACAGTGTCTGAAATGGCAGTTTTTCTTTGTGAATAAAAATGCATTGTTTTCTCTAATGGAAAAAAGAGAGAGAAAAAAAAATCAACAACCCTTCCGGTTTTCCAGGCAGCTCTATTTTGATAATTTCAATTTCTGCCAGTTCCATATCCTTTTATTAATATCATCAATGGCACTGATGCTCTGAAAAAGAGCCCATGCTGGTGTAACAGGCAGGGTTTGTGATCCTCTTGCTGACAGGCAAGTCTTCAGTCACTCCAGACTAAAACTTTTCCTGCCAGACGAGTGCTGGCTGCTGCACTAAGTCTGTGATGGGTGGGTGATGATAAATAACTTGTGCTGACTGGGATGGAGGCTACCACAGTTGGTTTTCCTTGTTGTTAAGCAAGAACTTGAACCCGAGTCTCTGGGAGAAAACTCCTGTGTATTTACTCTGTTACCAAGATCTCTTTTTCAAATCCAGTGTCAGTGGCAGGAAGTGCAGCCAACACACTGATTTGTGAGCACATTTCTCATCTCAAAGAGATTATGTAGACTCTCTATAGGTAATATACTGCACCTTAGAAGGAACACTAACATGGAAAAGTATTACAGCATTCCAGAAATATCTGATCATCGCTGATAAATTTTATTTGCCATTTGTGGGCATTATTATGACAGATTCCTCCTTAAAGCTGAGGACATTTGAAGTCTACACAGGCCAAACTCAAAGCCTTCAGTGTTTTGTTTCACACTTTTGTTACTGGATGTAAAAGTCTTAAAGGGAATGCTTGACCGTTAAAGAGGATAAGCAAAGCATAAATAAAAAGGTGTATTTTGCTAATGAATGAGGACATTTGGGGTGATTTAGTGAGCATTTTTAAGAGGTTTGGGTTTTAAAGTAAAAAAAGAAGTAGTTTTCAAAAAACAGAAGAGAAGTAGTTTTTGACCACCTCACCAAGGTGCTCTGCATTGGGAAAAGTGGGAAACTTAGGAAAAGTCATTCTCTCTCCATTGACTGTAAAGGAAATACGGAAAGAGGAATCAACATTAGACACGTGGTGTCCTCCTCCCTGCTGGCATCTACAGTTCTTTTTTCAGTCTGAGAAGTTCCTTTTTCATACTGCTCTCTTCACCTACAGTCCAGCTGGCTTTTGAAAATGAAATGTAGATGCCCAAGCTATTCAGATGTCTAAGTTATTATTTGTCCTCTTTACCTTGTCCTAGCTTGTTTTCTTCTGGAGACTCTTTGGAAGGTTAGGGAACTGGTGGGATTAAAATAAGCCATGGCATCGGGGAGATGAAATCTCATTAAGAAATCAGCTGTGGTTTTCTAATCCCTCCCTGTGAGTCTTGCTCTGAGACAGAGCTTAGGCTGAATGAAGCAATGAGTAGACCACAGGCTCAAATTCAGATCAGGAGTTTGAACCCTTCAGTGGTGTTGTGCTTTACTCTCCTAGGAAAAAAAGTGGCTCATGTAACTTTGGATGCTCAGGTGGGAAGTGTGGAGTCAAACCCTCACACAGATGAGGGACCTGGATATGTGCTGGCTGCCTGCTGAATGAATAACATCTTCTCTGAGGGTCATCCAGGTCACCTCCAAAATCTTTTATCGTACAGGGGCACTCAAGGGAAGAGTAAAAATGTGTTCTTTTTATTTTCAGTTTTAAGTTTGTATATGGGTAGGGTGGGGAGATCCTTTCTCATTTCAATAGCAGGAATGGGAAGAAAATGAGATTTAGATCAAGTTGATTGTTGACTTTTTTTTTCCCCTTCAGATTTCAGTGCCAAAAAAGCCCAAAACGTATCAAGAAAAGTTACATGTGAAAAGTTAGTAAGTTTCACTTCATTGCAGTTATCATCAGTGGAGCCTACTGATGTAGCATTATCTTTATTGAGGTTAGTTTTAACAAAAAAACCCAACCAAACCAACAACAGCAACAACAAGAAGCTGTTCTGAGCCCGATTTGAAGGGACATATTAAACTATCCCTCATAATGGGGAAATTGTATGGATGGTGAAGTGCTCCAGAGCTCCTGTACTAACTCAGGTCTGCTGGGGAGGCCTTGGAGCAGTCTAAGTGTGCTTGCTCAGCCTGTGATAACAAGCAAGCCTCACAGAGGAAAGCTTAAAAAAAAATCAGTCTCTGATGAGAAATGCAAAATCTTGTTGGTTTGGGAGTAAGAAGAGGTGGCGAGACTTTTGAGAATGTTCAGGGAAAGAATATCTTATTATAATCCAGTTTATATTGTGTTGTAACAGAAAGCATGAGTTGGACTGTTTCAATGATCAGCTCCAAGCACTGTCACAGGTCATGACGGGATGGATCAGTTGATTCCCATTTTCATCCTCAGTTTATATTAAACAACAGTTTTTGCCAATCTGTACATATTTTTCAACTACTCTGTGAAATGCTGATAGCAAATCTGTTCTGAGTCTTCCCTCCCACCCCCTGACCCAGCCTACTCTGCTTATTCAGGAAATGATCTCTAAAGCTTGAACACTATTTACATTATCAAGATTTACTTATCTTTTCTTTTTTTCCATTGAAACACTAAGCAGCTCTTACATCAATGTAGGTGTGTTTGAGAATTATGAGAGCCTTCAATTCTCATACCAAACTACACCCACACAAGTCAATTCCAGTTCCAATGACTAAAGGTCATGTGAATGGCAAAAAGTAACAGGTAAGAATCTAATTTTGCTATTAAGAGTAACTGAATTTGCAGTTGTGGTTTATTAGTGAAGGAATTAATGCCACGAGGAGTAAATCCTTTCCCTGCCTTTTGTTGGTGTTTGTTCCCACTATTCCCGCTATTATTTTTAAAGACGGTTCCAATGGAAAAATAGACCTATGATGTGTGAGAACACAGACTTGCCTTTTAACACACCAGTGAGAGAGAGACAGTGGTGGGCTAGCTCCTTGCCAAGAGGTAGGTAGCACTCACTACCCAGCTCCTTCTGCAGGCTTTGCTGAGAGCAAACATTTGAGTGCTGGGAATTGTCAGGTTCCCTGGGGCTGATGGCCCCTCTTTGGGCATTATACCTTTCCCAGGGAGACATATTCATGTTTCTTAGGTATGGCTGAATTCTCTCATTAATTTAGTGGTTCTAGTTCTTAGCATGGCCCTTTGTCTTCTTTCAGCCAGATCCTCTCTGGGATAGAGGTCTCTTTGATTTGTTCTTCTCCCATACCATACCTGGTTTTAATTTGTGCTGCCCACCTGAGCCAGTTGTTAATCTACAGGATCTGAAGTCCAAAGGGGGGAAGATTCTGCAGATCCTCCCCCCAACTTTACCTTCTGTCAGGGTGCAAAAGGTGGGAACAACGTGAAAATATCCTCCAGGAATTCAGGAGCAAACCCAGTGTTTGTGGGGACTCTGTGTTAAGGGACTTGGCTAGTCTTGCAAATCACTTTTAGGAGAGTTAGTCTGAAGAATAGAAAGAAAATCCCACATGTGGCCATGCTTCTGTAATAAAACCCTCTTTCCCTAGAATCACCTCTTGACAAGACAGAACCTTTGATTCAGATAATGAAAGACCTTTACTTTCTTTGGTCTCTCTCTCTTTCTTCTGCTTTTAGCTGTACTCTGAATGGAGGGGTCAGTGGCATTTGAATGATGTGATTGATAGTGTTTCTGTATTTCCAGCAAAGTGATCTCTGAAACTCCCAGTCAATGGTGCTCCATTTCTCTTTAACTTACAGCCACCAGACCTCATTTTTCCTTTCTAGAATAAGGTAGGACTTGATGTGAAGAGGAACATATATAATTATGTGGACCAAATGAAGTTATGTGGCTCATCCTTGTTGTTTGTGGCTGCTACAAAGCTCAGAGGTCAGGGGTTTTTGTTGTTTTCTTTTTCCTGTCACAAACTCACAGCAGGTCAAGCTGGGTATTTAGGGTAATTGTGAGAAGGTCAGTGTCATCTAAGCAAATGGACAGAGCTTGTTTGACATGTGGTTTTCTCAGTTGCTTCCTGTTCTATTTGTCCATCCTTTTTAATTTGAGACACGTGTAAGTATATTGACATATTGAGTATATTTAATGCTGTTCCAAAAACTGCCTAAACCCATCTCTGATTCTATTAAATGCAAAAGGATTTCATTACATCCATAACAGGAAGGCTGAACATTCAGACTGGCAGCGTCAGGAAAGTACCTAAGGGACACCAGGGTAAAGAGGGATGCCAGAGAGAAACTGGGAAAGAAAGACAGGGAATGGGAAAGAATTCTTCTACCATGATTTGGCTGGAGAAAATTTTACAGTGCATTTTGCAGCCAGTGGTGGTTTTAACAAGGGAGCAAACCTAAAGTGCCACTCTAAGTGCAAGGTTACATGAAGTCTTATGAGCTCACAGTGAGATCTGAAGTTAGCTTTACATCTGAATTTGCACCATGGTTTATTTGTCAGGATCTATGGGATCTCTCTTTGTGTTTAATGGATTTTGCTGTCCTGAAGCAGCAGAAAGATTTCAGGTCCTGTCTGCAGCCCTTGCAAAGAGTATTTTCTGTGCACCACTGTCTCTTGTTGTACCTAAACAACATCTTATTTGGAACACTTGGATGCAAAGCTTCCAGTACAGTCCTCAGCCTCCTGCCATGTTTATCTACACTTCCTTGGTGGTCTGGTCTGTGCTGGAGGCATGGAAACTGATAGCTCCCAAAAGGCTGCCAAATCCACTGCCCTGATCTCTGCTGGTGTGGTGCTACCAGCAATTACAGTTCTGTCCTAGGGCCCCTGTGCTCTAGTGACACGAAGGTGAAGTTGTTGTTTTGAAAGAAAATAAAATCAACTGAATTTTTGGTTGGTGCAGACATACAAAGCTGCCTTCAGTTGGCTAATCAGTAGCATTAGTAAATAATAATATGATTATTACTTAAACAAGGCCTGATTGTACTTTCCTAGGGAAAAGCAATTCTTTACACTTCAAAATTAAGTGGATTAAGGTCTACAATTTTTCTTATATAGGACATCAGGATGAAAGCTCACCCTTCTGGTCTGGGAGTGTCTTTCATCACTTTACCCTTCATAGACCTGCCTGGTTATGTGGCTCATGCTTTGAGAATATGTGAGGGTCAGGATGTGTGTGGCCAGTGGATCTCCAGGAGCACCATGGCTGACAACTTTTTGTCAATGTCCTGGCAAAAATTTGAGTGCCAGGATAGCAGCTGCAGATGAGGATCTAGCTGATCCACTGTGCTGGTAATTTCCCTTCAATGCTCATCAAATTTCTAGATTTCAGCTCCCCAGGCAAAATTGCCTGATGCCTTCCAGCTATACTCCAGAAAATCCAGAAGTGGGAAGGTCACCTTTCTTGGGACTCTTGTGGTGTCTGAAGGAAATTCAGAAATTCTGTTTGCTTAATAATTCATAAGACTTCTTACTTTTCCTGTTAGCCTTTAAACAGTGGTAAGAGCCATAGCAAAATAATTAAGATTAAAAGGCATGGTTTCCTCTTCAGATGAAAGCAGCATGCACTTTGAAATGCTTGGTGGTGACTTTGATTCATGTCTTAGATGGACCTTTGTCTGCCAGAAGCTGCTACCTTTGCACAGCTCCAGAAAAATTGCTGAAATATACTGTGGGGCCAGGAGGAGAGGGGAGTTCAAATGTGGACCAAAGGAGAGTGATAAATCTAAAATAAAGCAACTGATCCAGGCAGACTTCCACGTAAGACAGAAGATTTAATGCTGTTTACTGGTATAATTTTTCAGAGCTCCAGTTAAATACAAAACAAATCACAGATATGTTAAAATTTTACTGTGTGGGCTGGACTGTTGTTTTCAATGAGCAGTGGTAAAGCCCCTGCTGTGGTTTCAGCATGGTTAAAAGTCCTATTTTTGCTGTTCTCAGTGATTAGAAAAATAGCACGTTTTATACGCTTTTGAGTTATGTGAATGCTTCTGTTTTAAATCATGAACAAGAAAATTGTTAACAATAGGTTAATTTTTTGTTTGTTGCTCAGATGGGATGTTTTAGTCCCTAAAATTGAATGCTAGTGTAAATCACTGTCTCTGCAGCATCGCCGCATTTGCTTTCAGATGGATTTATGGAAAGATTTTATTTCCCTTTTCTTTAATCTTATATTGCCTTATAATGGAGCCCACACCAGAGCCTTGTAGTGAACCAGGGAAATATAGCTGTCTTCTAGCTCATGCCTCAGCAGCTGCGAGTACTGGCACACAGCAGAGGAGCTTTGTGCCTTGGGTTTTTGGATTTCATTCAATCGGCTCCACTTTGCATATTTATTCTTAGCAAAGCACCATTAGCTCAGGACTAATAATTGGGATGGCGTGGAGAACACTGTATAAAGAAGTGCAGGCCACTTGGCTCTCCACAGGCCTGACTTGGTGAGGATTTGACTGATTCTTTACGTCAGGAGCTCTGTGAAGCCTCTGAATAACTTATTAATGCACGCTGCTGCTTTTCTCATCCTCTCATTTAACATATTTCAGTTCAGAAGGATGTTTTTTGAGAATTATACTCATGCAGCTTAAAACCCAGCCCATAAGCTAGGTAGGAAGCCAGCTATCTTTTAAAAAAAAAATCTAAAAAAAATTAACATTTCTCAATGCTGGTTCAAATGTCTTCATCAATTTCAAAGATTTAAGCTGGCAGTTTTAAATCTTCTACATATTTATTTGTAAATGAAAGTTTAATATCAGCATAAATATGTTTCATTTTATATACACCTCCATTCAAACTGCTTTGACTTGGTAGGACCCTTTTGACCCTTTTCTTCAGAGATGAATCACTTCAAGAGCTGGTCCTTCAAAGCTTTTTGTTGAAACAATCTTACCTGTCTTCCTACCAAGCCCTTTGGGTTTTTCAGATGGACAGCATGCTGCAATGGGAATCTTACAGAGAAAGAAAAAGATTACGGTTCAGGGTTTTCTTGTTTGTTAGTGATTCTGGCACCTGGAAAGCATGGGTGTATCAGAAGCCGATTGGATTAAGAGGGTCATGACTCAAATGTCCCAGCAAAGGTCAACATTGTAATACTATGAGTGAATTATCCCTGATTCTGGAGAGACATTAAGACGTGAATTCATTTTTACCAAAATTTGCATCTGGATATCCAATTGTTAGACCTTTGTTTGTTGAACCTCTATCTGAATGGCAGAAAACAACAGCAAAAGAAGCCATCCCAGGAGCCAGCTTTGTTCCAGGGGGCATCAGGAAGGGGTGCAAAGTGTTTTAAAGATGTAGCTTGTATTCTCTGCCCGCTGAAGTTCAGAATCCTGGGGATTTTATCATATGTTGTGATGGCAGAGACCCATTTAGAGAGCAACACTGAAATACTGCAGGTCCAAAGATGAAAGAAATGTTGTGGGAGCCATTGACTGATTAAGCAGTCTGTCATCAATAATGGATTTTGAGGAAGCGGGACAGTAAATATGTCTGGGAGAAGGAAAAATTAACATAGGACTGAACCTGTACTTCAGACTGAGGTACACTCATAAAGCAAAGAATACTGTGCTGTACTTCTGGTGTTTTAATTTATGTGTGTAGATAGGAAGAAGTTGCTTCTGTTTCCACTTGGAAAATGGACATTAGACTCTTAACGCACTTTCTGAGTTGAAGTCAAATAAGTGAAAAGTGCCAAGCTAGCAAACAGACCTCTATTACGTCAATTAAGTAGTGGCTATTTATTTTGGAGCTGATTTTGGCTAGAGTATTGTGCTGAATATGTTGCATTATGGAACAATTTGACTGTGCTTTAGGTTACTGCTCTGCAGTATGTGGGGAAGCTATTAATGCATAAATATATTAATACATTAGAAGTATAAACCCACATGTGGTTCAGTTTCATCCCAGGAAGATTCCACACTGGAGCACCCCATGGAACCCCAAATGGGTCTGCAGGCAGTGCAGCCAAAGCCTTCTGTCCCGTGCTCAGCCCTCACAGTGAAAGTGAATTTTATGCTATCGGAAAGCACTTTTGAGTGGTGTGGCTTTACATCAGGTCTGTCAGTGAAATAAGTCACTTCAGCAAACATAGTTTGTGTGAGCATAACCCTATTTTTGTCCTTATGGAAAAACTAAACTAAAAAATGGCGCCACGAAATGATCAGTACTATAACAGCAAAGGCTTCCATGGTTTACCTGGTCTCAATCAAATCTTTGGTGATGTTAAAAATCACAGGGGAATGGACCTGTGGGTACCTTTCAGCATTTTTCTGGTTTGAGAGGTAAGTGAAGCAGATTTCCCACCCAGCCTCATTTAAAGCATGTGGGATATCAGTATCCATATGGAATGCTTCATGATTATTCATCGTGGAGATTTGTCTCTGTGGAAGATGTTTCGTTCAGCCCAGGACTGAAAAACAAAGGATATGTTACTGCCCCACTAATGAAAAACACAGACAATCTGCTGTTCATATGTGCCAATTGTTGCTGCAGCCTTTACATAAATGCACTTAAAGATGAGAAAAATAATTGCAGGCAACCATTCTGCAGAAAGCTCACAAGAATATGGGCTCTTTAGGGGGATGCTTTCAAGTGCATAAAAAGCCATTCACAAACTTAATTTTTGTTCCTGAGTTCTTCTTTGTGCTTGCTGTTGGTCAGTCCATCAGACCACAACACCACAATCAAAAAAGTGCCAAGCAGAAAACTAAATTGTAGTCAGGGGTTGAGAAAGGTCAAGGGAAATTTCAAATTTTAGGTAGTTTTGTGTGTAAAACAGCACAAGCACAAAACCTAACCTGAAATCCAGAGAACCTTCTAAGGATGACCATGACAGATAGAACTGTGCACATATTGGCAATCCAGTCAGCTTCTGAATGTTTTTAAGTAACAAAAAAGTGTAAGTACTGCCACTGCAAAATATTTATGTAGAAATGGTCACTTTCTGTGGGCTGAATAACATGCTACTTTTGAATAGATCTGGTTTTGCTCACCAAGTTCCAAAAGGTATTTTGTAATATTATTGGTAAATAAGATTGGTAACTGGTAAATATTCAGGCTGTTGCCATCTGAGGTTCAGATCCTTGTGGTATGAATAGACAGATACTTCTGCAGCCACAATCATCATAAGAATTGTACTGTTCCCTTTCTCCTGCAGCTTGAAGAGGTTTCTCCTCACTTGTTGTCCCAAACTGTGTGGGCTGTGGCCCTGGAGCATTGGAGAGTTGCCACCGTGTCATCTGCAAGCTCATACTCCATCCATGCGCAGTGCTGGCCCCTCCGCTGCAAAAGAAACGAATCCCAAAACTACAAAAGGCCCTGGAAAAGGCAGAAAGAATGACCAAAGGTCTGAGCAAGGAGTGACTGCACCTCCTGGGATGCTTCAGTTCAGAAAATAAGGGAGTAAGGTGGGATCTGAGAGAAGTCTACAAACCTCTAGTGGCGTGGGTGGCTGGATACCTGTTGCCATCTCTTAGGGTGCAAGGAATAACAGCTGTCAAATGATCTTGGCAGGACTCATGTTCAAAACAAAGAAGAGTAACTTCTAGAAGTAGACTTCCTGCCAACAGATGCTTTGGATGCAAAATGTGCCTGCATGGCTCTAAGGGGAGGCAAGGCAAATACCTGGAAGGGACAGCTCTGTTGGGTGTTCCTAAGAGGCCACATCAAGCTCAGGAAACATTTGAGCATAAAATAATTCCAGGACTGGGAAGGTGCTCAAAGAAACTGTCATATACATTTGCCCCTGTTCTTAACTTAGACATGAGGTTTGCTTATGGCCATTGTTGAAGACAGGATGCTGGACCAGACGGCCATTCTGCAGCTCCCATATCTGCTATAGATAGGTCTTGCCAAGATATTTTAGCACTTGGTACAAAAGACGTTGATGGTTTGGGGTTTTTTTTCTTACTTGGTCAGATTTTTAGGTCCCAGATTCAGTCCAGACATCGTTCAGATAATCAGCCTCGTGCTATCTGGAGAATTAATGCTGTGGATTTTAGTATGATTGGAACAAGACTTTTGAAACAGAAATTCAGAGGACTTCAGTCTGTTTTCCATCCTCCAAGAATTATTATGGAAATGACTGGATCTTCCTTCGTTTCCATCTGTTATTTCTGTGGCAGTAAGTTCCCAAATATAC
Organism: Haemorhous mexicanus; assembly: GCF_027477595.1. Taxonomy (NCBI): domain Eukaryota; kingdom Metazoa; phylum Chordata; class Aves; order Passeriformes; family Fringillidae; genus Haemorhous; species Haemorhous mexicanus. The sequence continues at coordinate 9,679,056 of NC_082346.1, forward strand.
TGTAAAGAACTGTGGACTTGCTGTATTGGCTCTATCCACACATTACTCTGCTACTCATCCCCAAACATATCTCTTCAACTATCTTTCTCTGAATGTACAAGCCTCAGTTTCCTACCCAAATTTCATTTAGTTATTTTATCACAAGTGCTAACCACCAGTTTTGGTTGTTGGTTTTTCTGGGATGTTTCAGCCTTCCACAAAAGGCAGGGAACACCACCATTGGGACCCTTACTGGCAAACTTTTGATCCACAATATGTGTGGTGCAAGAAGAGTGCAAGTCTCTCATCTTTGTCTTTGGTAGAATGCAAGGCAAGTACATAAAATACTTCCTTATTATAATGCTTAGTAGTAAGTGTTGCTATTAAGTCATCAGCTAATTTCTGATTCTGTGAAAGAAGCATGTTTTGGGCAGAAATTTTCCAGACCTAGGTTTGTTACAAAGTAAATTGTTTGCTGAATAAAAAGCTTTTAAGCAGACAGACAGCTGAAAGGCCTGAAATTCAACAGTTGCAGTTTGCATGGAAATTGTCTTTATTGTGGAGTTGTCTATAGGTTTTTTGTTTTTGCCTTCATTTTCAGTTGTCTCCTTTGCTTTGCCACAGCCATCTTGTTTAGTCTTTGCCATTAGAAAACAATCAGAAAACCAGTGTTGCCAAGTAGAAATGCATCTCATTTTTAAAGTTCAGCTGGGGTTTTTTTCCTTATGTGATGAATTTTACACAGAGACTGCTGCATGATATCTTTCAAAGATAGCCAACTCTGCCAAATCTAGCAAAAGGAGCATTTTGGCTAGATGTTATTATTGCTGCCATTGTGAGTTCCATCGTTGCAAGACCTTCTGGGCTAAAACAGCCCAATTTTCTGCCTTCATATATAAGGGGCTGACTGGCATAAAAGAGAAACCTTGCATTTGTCTAGGTGTACAGCAGAAAGGAGCAGGTGCGCATACAACGATGCAGAGACTGTATAGGAGAGGTGCAGCTTCTCTAGGATTTTCAATATTGTCTAAAAAGCCCTCCAAGCAGAGCTGCAAAATAGCTGCAGGCTAGATTGTGATAAGGAGTAGAAGAGATTTAGCAGATTATCAGAGACCAAAAAGGAGAAGTCAATTCTGTGTGAAAAACTCAGCAGAGCTGAGCAGCCAAAGGAAGGTGGAGGTGAGTACAGAGGTGTAAAGACCTGATCAAGAAGTGTCATTGTCAGCTTGAAGGCCAAAGATTTGGCAGGTGAAAATTAGTAACATTTTTAGGCATTCTAATTCCCTATCAAGACATGATGCTGGGGCTTGGTCGAACAAGCTTAGTTGAAATAACTCCTGTCTTAAGCCATCATATAAAACAGGCTTCTGGAAGGGCTTCTGAAGTTGATTAACTTTGTTCTCCCACCTAGTTTGCTTTTCATGAACGTTCTGGTTTCACTCAGGGCTGGAAAGGAGACTTGTCAGGAAGGCAATGAGAATTTTGTGGTGCACGAGGAAACACAAGAGCTTGCCAATGGAAACCTTTGTCTGGTGAGATTTTGTTCAAAAAAGCGTGTCCATGCAAATTCAAGTGGTGGGCAGGGCAAGTCCAACTCTCATTCATTTTGTGCCGGTGAAGCTGTATGTGACAGGACAACCTGGACATGACACAGGGGTTGATTGCAATCAGGCTGCATTGTCACCAGCTGGCTGGGAGACAAGCAGCATTTCCAGCCTTTGCATCCCTGTTTTGACAGCAAACTGTGGAGCTTTTAGTTGGCAAGGTGGATAAAAACATTGCAGATCATATTTTTAACTCTGTGCGTGTGCATTTTGGGGAACTCCATTCTCTCTTCCTACCTCCTGAAGGCCACAGCAATATTTGTGTTACCAATATCTTTTAAGCTGGCAAGACATGCTTTTTCTTTACTGGCAAACTGGTGAGATTTCTTCCAAAGGAAAAGATATGGGGGGATTATTTTGGTTTTCAGAGCTTCTGCTAATATTATTTTTTCCTTCTCTGTGCATCTTTTGTAATCAGAAACAAAATTGGATTCAAGAGAAAATGTGCTAAGAAGTCAGAGCCTTTTTTTGTAGCATTTGTAAGTGAAAGTGCAATCCAGCTGTTGGCAAACCATAAGCTCATTGTTTTGGCAACGCTGTTTCATTTACCTTTTTTTTTCTGTTATACTAACTTGTTTGCTCAGGTATTGGAATTCAGAGTTTTTCCTTCGTTTTAGAAATTCACACCCTTTCTGGCAAGGTTTGAGCTGTTTTTATTGCTTACAATTATACCTACAGGTAAAATAAATACTTTCCCACGGATGCCCTGGAATCCGGTATGGTTATAAGCTGATGTAGCTGGAAGAGCTGAGTTGTACAACGAGTATTTCTACTTCTCTGTCTTTTCCTTCTGACACTTCTTAAAGACACAGGGCTTGAATCTGTTCTTGCTCTTGAGTTATTGAGGCAGTTCTTTGTAAAGGTGTCAGGGTCTCCTCCACGCAGAGCTGGTGTGGATGGGAACAGATCCAAGTGACTTGGAGATAGCATACCTGTGAGGAAAACCTAAGGTGCCTTTGCAACATAAATATTCCTGTGGCCTTCAGAGCACAACTGAACAGAGCTCTATGCCGTGCACACAAAAAAATTGCATTGGAAGGACATTTTGATGTCACAGAGAAAAGAACGGGAAAGTTAGGAAATGCCCTAATTAAAGCTGCCTGTGTAATTCATTATGATTCATTTTTTAATTATCTGATCCCGTACTATTTTTTCCACAGACGCCTCTTACCTCTGTGCACAGGATGTTCAGAGGCCTCTTAATGAGCAGCTATTCAGCAGTTTGTTTCATCTTCATTGTTTCATGTGTGGCCCAAGGCCTTATTTACCGTGTGCTATTAAATCCTGTTTTGAGGGCTAAATCCATAAAAAAGGCTTTGGCCTGGTGACCTTGTGTGCTGAAGGATCTGACTTCTCAGCCCCCTGCTGTCTGGTGTTGAGAGGTAGAGTTTATGGCCCAGCTGTGCGGTTGCAGCTGTGGCAGAGTGGGGCCAGCTCTCCAGCCTGGCTCCATGGTGCCATTCTGAGCCACCCCTGGCTCCGGTGACTCCAGGAAGCACATCCCTTTCTGTGGCTGCAGCCTGCTGCCACCCAAAATCCAAATAATCATCTCCCTTCCCTGCAGAATTTAACGGGAGCCTAGGGTTTGTGACTCATGCATCCTGTTTTCAGCAGTGCCACTTGCATGCTGAAAAAGCCTTGGAAAAGTATTTCACCAAAGTTGTGACCCTATTTTCCTCCCCACAGAAAGGGAATAACGGCTTGGGCCAAACTGTCTTACAGGGGTGTTCTCTGGCTCCAGTGTTTACAAGTCCTTTGGAGTCTTAGTTATTGGAAAGACAATGTATTGCTTCTTCATCCAAAACTGAAGGTCAAACTTGTGGAAATATCCCCTTGTCTCACTGCCTGAATTAGATTTACAGAAGAACTCTCGGTGAACCATTTTTTAACACAAGAAAAACGGGCTACTTCCAGTGTTCTTCAAACTGGGATCTTCCAAATCAGCCCAGAAATCCCACCAACATGTTCTGGAGAAGTCCTGAGTGATTTATGGAGAGATAGTGAAGCAGGCAGTTTTCTTCTCAACTCAGACTGTCAGGATTGTGTCCATAGCAGAACTCAATGAGCCAGGGATGGTTCTTTGGCCTGGAGATCAAAGAGCATGGCATGACTCAGCCATGGGGCTGAGCTCACCCTCCTCCCCTCCTAAGAGCCAAGACACCTTGGCCACGCTGCCTGGTGGAAACAATTGACCTTTGCTGTCTCTCAGATCATGCTGAAGCAAACCTGAGAGAGGAGAAGCTGGTAAGAGCCAAACCCATGTTTGTGAGCAGGCTATCAACGATGTGGGCAGCACTGACCAGGCTTGTGCTCTGCTCCATGTCATTTATCAATGCAGACAGGGCCCGTGCAGGGTGTTTAGCTTTCCCTGAGAACTCATCACAGGGAATGTGGGGGTATCTTTAGGATCTGCTGTGTTTCACTGTTCTTCCTCTGGGTGGTTTAGGAGGGTCTGGGTTATGTGCATCCTGTGATGTAATGGCAGCTGACCCAGCAGTCTTTGGTGGAGTTGTGGGAATGTTCCATTTCTGATGTTTTGTCCAGGAGAAATTTTGCAGCATTAGATTTCTATAGGTAAATAATTCTGTTTCTGGAATACTGCTGGGCTTTATATTTCAGAGAGGGAGGGAGGGTCAGGAAGCAGCTACTTGAACCTGAATCTCTTACAGTTTAGGATAACACCCAGTCTTGGAATCACTTGCTGTATGGTTATTTTCCTTGTTTTATGATGTTTGGAGGTAGATGTGGCAGAGGTGGTAATCTTCTCCTTCTGGGAAAAAATGCATCAAGAGATTATTGGAGTTTTTCCTTAATGGGGTTTTGATGATGTTTTCAAGGGCAGAGGAACAATTTGCTGCTTATTTCTACCCTGAGGCCCTGCCAGTGGGACCTCATGTTCATTTCCAGCCAAAAGCTGCATTGATTTTCTTTCATTTACATTTATCCTGAATTCAGAAGTGTGTAAATGATACCTCAATTGTTCCTTCTGTGTTAACGTAGTGAAAATTTTCATCACATTGACTGGGAATATCCTTCCAAGCCCATGCACTCACATTGCACAGCAAATGGACCACAGTTAATATATGTAATAAGAACAGAGCCACGAGGAGCAGGCTGCCTTGTCCAAAAGGAGCACACATTTCTGGAAACAAAACTTTCTTTCACCACTGAGGGCCTGATTGCTCTTTAATTCAGTCCTTGGTAGGCCAACACACGGGAAACAAGCTATGGAGTGGGAAACAACGTGTGTAACTCTGCAAATGCAGCTAGGCAATCTTGCATATGGCATAATTGATCTCTACAGGAGGGGAGATTGTCTTAATTTTTTTTTTTTTATAAGTCCAGCAAAGAAAAAAACTACCCAAAAATCTACCCTCAACAAATCTCCCAGAAAATGAGGCTCAGACCTACATTCAGCTTGTGTCATTTCTCTCTGTAATCCCTGGTGCTTTGCCTCTGACACTTCCCTTGAGCCTGATCAGGAGCTGGATTTCAGTGTTGCTGGTGCTTCTCTTGGCCCTGTTGTGCAATTGCTTGGTGAATTTGATTTTGAGACCTTCTTAGATGCTTGGTGCTAAGATACTTTCCTGATCTCTGTCCAAACCCCTCTGAAACTCTTTGATTCCTGTAAATGCGATAATTCAGCCTGGCTGGATCCTTGTTGAAGGCTATGACACAACTTGGGTTAACTTCAGAATCAGCCCTGCTGGCAAAACAGACTTTCTTGTGAGATTTATGGAGCTTCCTGGAACAAGAATAGCCTTTCTCAGAGTGTCTTGGCACTGCTCCTTCTAGAGAGAACCCAGAGCAGGACACAATGAGAAATACCAAACTTTCATAGACTAAAAAAAAAAAAAAGCAAAAACCAAATGCCTTTGCTTTTTGTTGAATTTGGTGGACTTTTCTTGTGTTAATATTATTTTTAGGGAAGTGTATACAGCAAATGCATGAAGTCATAACTCTATGGATTTAATATAATTCAAGTTGACTTGAAACGGTGATGTTTTGGCACTTCAAACTCTTAACCTCAGCAATTATTTTGCTTTTCTTACTGTTTCATTTGCCCTGTCACTGTCACTCTTCTTACCATTGAGTTAAAACCCCTAAAACAGGCAGTCTCTGTACATCTCTCTGAGACAGATGAAGGGCAATGAACATTGAGGTGATCTGCTCAAGACTGCAAAAGGGGGAGAAAAGGAGCAGAAAATCAAGGGTTCCCAAAATCTTCTTTCAAGCTGAAAAACCAGGATTAAAAATCTATTTAAAAGAAGATGTTATTATTATTATTATTATTATTATCATCATCATCATCATCATCATCATTGTCATTATTATCATTATTGTAATTAGTCTTCATGCAAAATACCTGCATGACTTTTCTTCCATGCAACATAAATTTCATGGTTTTGAATATCGGCAACAAAGATTTTTAGACCCAAGCTGGAAGCTGGGATGATATGCATCATAAATAGTTGCAAAATAATAAGACATTTAAAACATGCTTATTGTAGCTAATCTGAAAGTGTTTAAAAATTGAGTGTGCCACCCCCATATGCACATCATCAAAAAAACCCAGTAATTAAACAGGTTAATCAAAATCACATAAGTCCCAAAGTCCTCAAGTTTAAAACCTGCTGACACTAAAAATACCCTCTTCATTTCTTCACCTGCTAGAGCAGACCATGTAAACAAACAGACCTTGTCTAATAATAGTTGCAGATGTTCCAAACCAGTGTTTCTATTTACAGTCATGAGCCCCGAATTTCTGTTCACAAGCCACATGCTTTCTTTCCTGATGCTAAATATATAGATTTTTAATAAAATCTTTCTAAAGATTCTATGATTCATGCAGAGCTCCAGCTCATTTTAATATAACCCAAGCTCTATCCCTCCTCATTCTGTAAGAACTTTATAGCTGCAGGTCCATGATTAATGAACTTTAATTCATTTAGTTGTCCTTCCTTTTTTCCTTTTGCTTCATGTATGTGTGTATTTTTTCTTGCCAGCAAGAGAAACTGTAGTAAATGACTTTTTGTCTGATTGACAAGAATTCTTTTCTCTTCCTTCGCTTCTCACCTTTGCATGTAATTCTTTAATGGGTTAGTCTTCAAATGCAAATTTGTTAGTTAACTTTATTTTATTTTATAACTTTGCCTACTTTGGAAAGCCCTAAAGCTCTCCCTTAATCCATTCTTTTGCCCTCCTCTAAAATGAGTAGAGAAACTGACAGGTGAAATGGGGGAAAAAAAAAATCCTAAATCCCAAATGAGATTAAATATTCAATAGAAATTGAATGCAAGAACAAGCACTTGTTTTTAATGTATTTTTCCTTCAAAAATACCCAGGCAGAACTAGTATTTGCCCAGAGGACCACCGCAGGCCAGCCCTTGGGAGGCTGGGGACACCTTGCCTTGAGCCTGGTGTGTCACAGTGTACCCAAGCCATGCAGTCATGGCAACAGTCCTTGATGTGCAGTTTCCTGCATGAATCACTTGTTTCCTGTAGCTCTCCCTTCAGCCTGAATACTTCAAGTACTTCTTTACCCACCCTGGTTGTGCTCAAGGTGATCCCAAAAGGAATAAATTTGCTCCAAATTACAGGCCTGATTCTCAATATTATGTTTGTGAGTGGGCAGCAAATGGATGCACTTCAGAGAAACTGATATAAGTGGACTGCTTTGTGATTGTTATTAAAGAAGAAACACAATGCTTGTTTTACTAGCTTTAAAATCTAATGCAATGGAGTTGTGGTAAGGAGGTAGCAATTAGGAGACATTCTGGTGGCACGCACATAAAATCCTATGTTTCTCTCTCAAAGTAATAGGAGTGTAATCAAAGGCTGTTACAGCTATTTTGATGTAACAATAACATTCAGTCCTGCTTTGTAACTGCTAATGGATTTCTTCTTCAGCATGCCTCAGAGGAAATTATTTTCCTTCCTGAGAAGAGACTAGAAAGGCTGGGAAAATCTGTTTGTCTTTTCTCTTACCGAGATATAAATCAGCCACATCAGCCTTCAAGCCAGCAGAGTTTAAGGCAGGTTTCAATTGCTGCTCATAAGATACGAGGTTTCACTGACAGTTATAAAGCTGCTCTGGAGGATCTTCATCCTCTCTGGTGCAGAACGGGGTGAGGAGTCTCCACAGCAGCTGTGTGGCGGCCAGAGGAGCCCTGAGCAAGGCTCCTGGTCCAAAGCAGGACTTTCCAAGCTGTGATGTGCATACCACTAGTGGGACACAAACCACTTCCAGATGGCAGATGAAGGCAGCTCCTCCACTCCTGTGTGAAGCTGCTTGTAAAGCTACAGGGTGAGTGTTTCCACACAGATACTGGAAGTGATTCCGTGCCTTTGTGCAGACTCAGTTCCTGCCTGCAGCCACTGACTGGCAGTGTGGAGGTGCCCACCCGAGTTGGGAGGAGCTGTCTGCTGAGAGGGTTGGTGAGGAGAGTCTTCTTAGGGCAGCTTTCTGAAAATCCCTTTGCAGATTTTTCAGTAGTGTTGCACAGACTATTTTTTCCCCCCATTGTTTTAATTGTATCTGTTTTCTGATCTTGCCCTGATTTGGTGATAATTGATTATTGCAGTGGTGCTATTCTTTCAGCAGAGAAAGAGGCCACATAGTTCTAACCTTCAGGAACCATGCAGACACTCAGATATTTCAAAGACAGTATTTTTCAACATGATCTGACACGGAGTGATCTATTACGGAAATGCATTTGTTTCTGTAGAAATGCAGCAGCCTTGCTGCACGTGATGCTCAATGTATGCATGAGGAAATGGAGAATGTAATCAGGGGAATATTATTTAGGTCTCAATGAGGGTTTCTTTACCTAAAATATCTCTGGACCTCTGGTGATCATCAGGATCTTTGTTTTACATCTTGTTGGTACATTGCACCTGGATGACACAGATCTCCTACACCACTGGCTTTTGGCCAAGTCTGTGGAAAGTTTTTGCTCCTAAGTATAGTAAAGAAAATAACAATAATCATGTATTTTTCATTATGAAAGAGAGTTTGTAGTTAATAATTTCTATTAGTTTAACTCTGCCTTTCCATTAGGGCACTAAATGACTTCTTTACATTTCTGATTTCTTTCTTGTACATTCATTTTAGCTCCTTTATGGACAAAACCTCTGTGTGTGTTTTTTCAACAACATTCACTGGAACAAAAGGAATGGCTTATAGGTGATCCTTTGAAATGCCCGCATGGGTGATTGCAGGGACAATGCCAATGCTTGCATGTATTGCAGCACAGAAACTTGACCTTCTTTTAAGATGCAAACAACAGCTGTAGACTCCCAAGCTGTCAGGGAATCCTTGGAATATGGAAAATAGACATATTTTTTCCCATGCTGTTGTGAACCTTGTGAGAATCATGTTTTTGCATCTTTGCAATACAGTCTATTAGATTCTAGAGTTTATCATTTCATATAATAGCACGTCTCTTCCCGGAAGGCTTCTACCCACAGATAACAACTTCCATACACTGAGGCTACAGAAATTTCATGTTCTGTCCCAGTCTACACATTGATAGGTCTGGAGGGTGTCTAAAGCACAGCTTAATAAAAGCTGCAGTTGCATAGCCATGTGGCTTTTGGCCCCGATGTAAAGGTGACCCATTTTCCCAGTCAGTGGTGGTTTTGTGTAAATGCACACAGATGAGCTATTTCTGCTTTATAGAACAGCACGTTTGTCCAGAGCGTGTCTTGGTTTTATTGTTGTAAGGAACTCCAAGTCAGCAGGTACACCAGAGAGGAGGAAAATATGCAGCTGCAAATCTGGCTGTAGCTGTAGGAGGAAGGTTGGACTATTTCACACCCAGGGACAACCAGAGCAGAAGATGACTGTGGCCTCTTGCCTCTCTCCCTCTCTCTCTCATTCCCTGTAGAGACACCTCAGTGTTTTGTTTCCTTCTTCAGGCAATCACCACTTGGCTCTGGGTTATGAATGATGCTTGCAGGGATGAATGCCTGATCCTGCACCCAGCTGGGTGAATGTGAATAAGGAGCAGCTCAGGAGGACTATTCTGGTTGAAGGGAGAGGTCACTGGATTAGAAGAGGCTGGGAGTCCTCCAAGGGGCCTGGCAAGGATTGAACACCTCCCTCTGACTCACATCATTTACCTCGGTCACTAGTGTGATTTTTAGTGACCTGCATCGTGTGCTGATTTGTGGGAACCTGCAGCACACTTCTGCTTTGAAATGCTGCCTGCATTAGTGACATCATCCTTGCAGGAAGGAATGTTAACTCCAGTGCAACATCTGGGCAGCTGTTGGTACCTGAGCTGACCACACAGAGAATTTCACTGTTTCACGTGGTACATTGTTAACAGAGCTCCTGCTGGGGCACTGTGGCCTGTGGAAACAATCTTCCTATCCTGTAGCTCCCAAGGTTATCTTGCTATTTATCTGGAATAATTGATAAATCAATTATGCATCAACGTAACTCTAATTTCTGGAAGTAGTCTGGGGCAAAGGCTTGAGTTTTTGAAGAAGTGCCTCTGTGTATAATTGAGACACCCAATTTGCTGCTCTTCTGACTCTCAAGGACACATACCTGGCATCTGTGGAGAGGTTTGATTTTGCATTAGTTTGTTTTTGTAGAGATTGCCCAGTCAGCAGTCAGAGATCAGGATGGGAAGCCAGGAGTCCCAGGCTTTTCCCTGCTCTGCAACCTCAGAGTTTTGTCTCATGCCTCTTCCTCTAAGTATTGCTGTTGTTGATTTGGGGAGTGCTGGTCTTTACATTTCAGGCTGATCATTCAGAGTTCATGTCAGTGTTCAGCAGTTAATGCTGCTTGAGTGTTTGGAAAATATGAAATCCCATATTCTGAGAGGCATGGATTATAAAGCCAAGAGGGATGGTTGCTCATCAAGACTGTGACCTGTTTATTGGAGTTGGGCCCAAATCTAGATACTGGTTCAAACATATCTGAACCCTGGGGAAGCTCAGTTCTGAATTCAGATCTGGGTGTGAGCTCATTCCCATCTCTGTAAACACCAGAGACAGGAACACATACAAATGATTCTGGAGGAAATCATAAATATATATATGTACACATATATGATAATGTATAGGTAAAGATTGAATCCAGAGCTGAACAATGTCCCAAACTGTCCCAACCACTACAAATAAGTTTCCAGTATCTCCAGTTACATAACTCCAGAAATTAAATTTTTCTGGAAAAGCTCACGCGTCAGCACAGAACATTGTCCTCTGCAAGGTTACAGTGGCAAGTTGTCAGAGAATTTGATCCTCAGGATGCTGGTAGAAACCTGGAAAAGCTCCAATACCTTTTGTGCTGGAGATTAGGATCTGGTTTACTGTGTCTCTCTCCTGCTGTCTTTTTGTATCTCCTGATTTTAGTAAACAAGAGGGGAAGGAGAGAAAAGGAAGGAATTCATCACAAGCTTTGAATGATGCAAACAGTTTAATTAGGAAGTAATGTTAAATACAGTTTCCCTTCCTTTGCTGTTTTCCAGGCAGGATGCATTCTTAGGAAACAATAATAGAACTGGGGATTACAAAGCCTTTGCAGGCATTGCAGCCAAGTGGCAACACAGGAAAGTAATCCAGGGGCAGGCGCTTGTGTAACGTGAGTGGAAGTTATTCAACATTCCTTGAGGAAGCACAGCACCAGCACAGCTCAGTACCAAGACAAATATCCCTGTCAAGCTGAAAGGGAAGATAATGCTGGTTGCCATTTTGTATTGTTTCTCTTCGTGAAGTTTTGCTGATTTTGCTCTCCCCAGCCTGGCTTTGAAATAACAGCACAACTAAAAATAACCTCACATTTGGGCCTTAAAATGTCTCCGTGACACAAGGTCAAACAATAATGGGCATTTCCTACTCTATAACCTTTGTAGCAGGCAGGAAGAAAAGTGTTCAAAAGGGGCATTGCTTCAGGGGTCAACCTGAAACATTTGACCCTGAACCAGTTTAGTTGCCAAATTCTCCATCCAGGAGAAGGTCTGTGGAAGCCTGTGAGACACCAGTTTTCTGTGAGCTGAATTTCCCTCTGTGCTATTTATAACTGTCCCCATGTTTCACTGTGTAATAGCAGTGTTTGCAAATGCCTGTGCAATTAAACCCTCACCAGCTGTGCTCTGGGAGCCAGGTCCTGGAAAACAGAGCCCATGATGCAGAAAGGCCTCATCAGCCTGAAGAGTTTTGGTCTGTTAATTGCTGATATCCACTGGAGTGGCTGGGAGTCAGAATGCCTGTGGTCTGATCCTGCTGCTGGGCTGGCTGGAGCTTAGAGGGACTCACTGCACTTGTGAACCTCAGTTTACCACCAGGACACTGAAATGGTGGGAAATCTCTTTTAAAAGCACATTTCTCATAATGTCACACTGGGTCTCTTTGGAATGGAAAAGGCATTGAGGAATCATTCTGTTCCTCTCTTTTGGGGGTACCTACCACATATATTTTTCATACACTGGTCTCTCAGTACATTCAGTGTTCAAAACTCTGGCATTGTCAAGTGATTCCTGTGCTTCCTTTTTCTCCTGCTTCTGACTGTGGAAAAAGTGAATTCAAGGAGGATATTAAACAATGCACCTAAAATACTGATCTTTCCCCCCTCCTCTCTGTACAGAGGTCTCTTGAAATGAAAACTATTATCTGCCCGTGCTCTCTCTTTAATCTTTGAGTACTGAATTTCTTGATTCCCTCAGTAGTATGCACAAGCCTAACTCCCCAGTCTGCCCACAGCTACTGCCTTTGAGCCCTTCAGAGGCTCTACCTTCAACCTAGTCTTTTACTTTGGAGACCCTGCATGACTTGGAGATACTCTTCCCTCTTGGCTTGTCATAAAAGTGATTCTTCCCACTCATTCTCTTGTATTTTCTTGCTGCTTCATCTGGAATGCAAATATGTACCAGGAGCCCAAACCTTCCTTTGAATTCCCCAGTATCACACAAAGGGTGGTCAGAATTGGTTTTCAGTGGATTATGAAGTTTTTGACTACTGACATTTTTTGTAGAAAACGTTGTGAAATCTGCATGGCTTCATCTTTCACATGAAAAACTAAGAAACCAAAGAATGAAATTTTTCTGGGCCAGAAGAAGGAAAAAACCTAAACAAACCAACAAACAAATCCTTGAGTCTTGGAGGGTTTGTTTCTTCTCCAAACTGACATTTCTTCTCTTTGTTTTCATGGATATGTTTTTTCTGTCTATATTTCTACTTAGACTTTACTTAGACATCTTTTGTTAAGGCTTCAACATGTAGTTCAGGTCAAAAGAGAGTCACTGACCACTGCTGCATTTCTGCAGATTATTCTGTTTAACTTCTTGGTCACTCTGTGTGCCAGGATGTGAATTAATCCATGCCAAAGCACTTTGGGGTCCCTCAAGTGTAAAAGCATCCATGGAAATCCAACCTCTTCTGTTCCCTGGTGATCAGCATTGAAAAATGCAAGAAGCCTAGTGGGATTTAAATGATTTATGAAACATAAACCCTGTGGTGTGTATGGAACACATTGTCTTAGTCTTGGGAGCGCAAGGAACATAGCTCTGTATGTTTTGGCAGTATGAGGAGAGAGGGATGGAGCTGATCCCCAGCTCACCTCCCAAACTGAGATCTGCTGGGCTGTGGGGAGGAAACACTGAAACATGCAGCCCCTCCAGCAGCAGGGTGAAGAAGAGGCTCCGGCAGGTGCAAGCTCTTCTGTTTCTGACTCTGTGTGGGGCACTATGATCTTGTTTTGCTGGAGACTCCAAAGACTCAAAAGTTAGCTCTGTACAGGGCTCCCAGAGATTAAATAAATTCAAAATGACATGCCCTGCATCCTGAGGGGTCATACCATTATGCATAGCATTTTGTGCAGAACATTCATTTCTGATGAGGGCTTTTATTGATGGCATCATTAGAATCGAAAGAGAGAGGGAAGATTGATTTGCTTTGACAGAGCATCAAATATTCCTGTTAGGGTATAAACACAATTTGTTAGCCATGCAGAGAACTGTAGAAAAATTAAAAATTAGATTATATAAAAAGCATTTGTTTAAAAAGTCAGAAAAATTGCTTGGACCCAGATCTACTCAAGTTTAAGGTAAGTTTGTAGTTTGGAGCACAAAATATTGAATGAAATTGTTACATCGGTTTCTTATTCATCTGGTAAAAAATAATTCTGATACAATTGGAGAAAGAAAATCTGAGTTTGTTTCAAACTGTTACCACCTCATGACAAATGAGTCCCTCATGTACTCCTAAATTTATCTTTGTATCATGACAGGATGAAGGCTTTAATATTTGTGTTGTGACAGTAGGCTTTTCATCCTACTATTAGTACTTCGAATAATTTGGTTCTCATCCCAAGCTGCACATCAGAGAGTCAGTTTTTCTACATCAGGGTCTTTTCCCATAATTTCCAAGCAGTCTGGGAGTTGGATGAGGTGAAGTGAGGAGGATGTATATCTGAGATGAGAATGTCAGGCAAAAAATTATGTGCATTTGCTTTCCCAGAGCATAACCTAGATTTTCTTATCAGTGATATCTGCTGTAAAAGCTGCAGGAAATGTGAGTGCACAGTCTGATTAAATATCATATTGAAAACAGAATTTCTGCATTTGAAACTGGGTTTCATGTAAAGAGGCAAAGCTTCACCCAGGCCTGTTGATTTTGTTTCACACATTTGCATTAGGCAGTGACTCAAATAGTTCAGGAGACCTTGGGCCTGACACTGACCCTGCCCTGAATTATCTTTTTTGCCTTGCAGTGCCAGGCTGGAGTCTCAAAGCCCAGTTGCTCTGCACGAGCTGATAAAAGCACCATGGATTTCATGGGTCAGATTTACCTCGGTAGAGCAGGGCAACTTCCAGATGACTGTGACTAGATTTTGTCCTACATTTTAAAGGAGCTAACTGAGCCAGGAGAGTTTTCCTTTCAGTCACACTGTACAGAAGCACCTGAGGCATTCAGGTATGCATGCCCTGGTTATTTTCTGTCAGGACTTGTTGCATTAACATCGAAGGACTATCCTTGAGCATCAGCTCCTGTTTTTCCCATATGTGAAACAAGGAGAGCTCCCAGTCTTTTGTAGTCCTGGATTTTGGGGGTTTATAAGTGATAAATTTCATGTAAATAATGTGAATGAAAGATTTAGTGTGGAATATAATATTCCCCTTTAAAAAAAATTAAAATAAAAGCACTATTTATTTAGACATGTTGAGGCAGTTGTTTGGGTTGTGAAAGAAATTGCTTCTTCAAAACTGGATTAATGGCCCTTGGGGCTATGTAGAGAGCATGGTGGGGAGGTGACGGGGGGTGTATGCCAAGACTGAGAAAAATATACATTAAAGTTGTGCTGAAAATGCCTGAATTGATGTTTTTGTTTGTTCTGCGATGATTCCTCTGGGATTCAGTGAGCACACATAACCCATGCTGACTTGAATTGTCCATGAGCCAAAGCCATGGAGTTATTTTCACCATATCTCTTGCCCAGAGAGAGCTGCTTGTTGTTTTGGGATGGTGCTGATAAGCAAAGTGAGTGCATTCAGCAGGTTTTGCTCATGATGTTTTCTGGGGGGGTTACCTTTTTGGGGAGGGGGTCTCTTATTCATGGGGAAATCTTCCAGCCCAGTCCACCTGTTGGCTCCAACCTGCTCTCCCAGTCAGTCAAATCCTAGGAGATCCTGACTGGCTCTGCAGTGGCCTCGACACCTCTTGGGCCAGCAAGAGGTGAGGATAAGTAACACCAGTCAAAAGGTGCTCAACACACTGCAATATTAATGCCTCTGGGCATATTGGATCATAGGTGTGATTCCTTTGTGAGCTGCCAGTGAAACCTCACCATGGCAGATTTTCCTCCAATTTTATATTAAATAGCGTGTATCTTATTTCCTTATCTCCCTGTGAAACAGCAAGGTGAAAGAGTGTTCAGGATCAATCTTGTGCTTCATGAAAATGACCTGGCTATACTCCTTTGCCAGATCATTCTTATGTGTTTCAAAACAAAACCAAGCATAAACTCCTGCCAGTGAAACTCTTAGGCTGAGCTTATCCCTGGGGAGATGGTGAGAAACAAACAATGACAAATTGCTAATCACATTCTGTAATATATTACTGGGAGTCTCTGAGACACTGCAGCAAAGGGCACAGTATTCAGAATGGAATAGAATGGCTTTGATCTGAGGTTCATTTTGGGTTATGCTGTGGAAAAAAAACCCTAGCAAGCCCCAAACAAACAGAGCAAGCTCTGTTACAAAGATAAAAATGACTAAAGCGTTCATGCTGAATTTTATGAACAGGTAGCTCAGTAGATTCTAGGAACATGCAAAACCTGAGTGGCAGTGTTCCAAGCACGTGAGTAGTATGATTATGTGCAAGAGTTGAAAGCAAACTAGTAATTTGCAAATTCTCCAATAATTTATTACACATTAATTATTATTTGTTTTGTATTATAAACTAGGTTAGTTATTAATTGTCCATATTATTATTCATTAATTCATTTATTGCTAATTCATTACTTCATCATTTGCAACTAGAATATTTCATGTGCAGTCAGTGCTCCAGATCCAGTGAAAACCTCCAGGGACAGAGGATGCTGTGGGAAAACCCCTCTGGTTTTCTCATCCCACCTCCTTCTCAGAGCAGGTCCAGTCACAACAAGATGCCCAAGGACTTGAGGAGTTTTTCTCCAAGGGTGGAGAGCTGCCAGCCTTTCTGGGCTCTGGTGTATGACCACCCCTATGGTACTAAGTTCTTTTCATTTATCTTGTCTAAATGTCCCATTGATTGGTTCTTTTTGTTTAAAAGACACTGACTTTTCCAGTTTTTGCCAGTCTAACACAACTTTCTACCTTCTCTTCTTTATAGCTCTACCACAAAGCGCTTGGTGAAGGAATTATGAAGCCTATAGGAAAGCCAGCCTCTGGGAAATGACTGATATGTGCCACCTTTCCAGGCTGTCTGCATGATGCTCTGTAGCACACGGATTAGGATTCTCCCTCTGAATCACTTTTATTTGAATTGTTTAATGTGAGTGCAGTTGTCAAGTGGTGATGCACTCCAATTAAGTGACGGATGCCTCACAAGCAATGTTATTCTAACAAACTGCTGATTGGGACAGCACTTTCCAAAACCAAGTGTTGTGTTTAGGATCCTTAAAATACTAGGAACTGCATTTTTTTTTTTTTTTTTTAGAGATACCTGGTATCCTTAAGATACCAGGAAGTCTATTTGGGAATTTCAGGGGGTTTTTGTCTGTATTTCTACTTAGACTTTTACCTGTGTGGGACATCTTTTGTTAAGGCTTCAACATGTAGTTCAGGTCAAATTGATAGCATATATTGATAGCAAATATTACTCCTTTTTTCCTGCCCTGTGATAGTGGCTCTTGATCTTCAGATTCATTTGTGGTCAGAGGTTTGAAAGGCTGAGTCCAGTAAGACCTTTGGAAAATGTGCTGTACTCTGCAGGAGGTGCTGATACAAGATCATTTATCCACTACAACTTTCATCTTTCATTTCTCTGACTCTTGGATGCTCAAAGGTGGAAAAACATGCAGAGATAAGAGGCTGTGGCAGGTGAGCAGCAGCTCTCAGGAGAGAAGCCCTGGCCTGGCTCTCTGTACTGGGAGATGGATGGCAGTGCAAAGCGGGAGGAACAAACCCCATTTCTCACTGCTTTCATTTGATCTGCTTCCTTTCTCACATCTCTGTGTGTGGGGCAAGGGGGAGGGCAAGGAGGGTGAGGAGAGGAGGACAAGGGTGGGAGTTTCCTTCATGCTTCAGCAGTGGTGCTAAATGTGAGGGAAACAATAGTTGGTCTGAATCCAGGCATTCCTCTGGGCAGGGGCTGTTTGGGGAGTGAGTGCAGACCTGTGATTCTCACAGGTACTGCTGCCAGTGGCTGGAATACCTGTGGGACCTTGGGAACTGATAGGAAAGTGGTATGCAGTTAGAGCTCTGTCCTGAATTTCATCCTCTGAGTTTTCAGGGAAATAGATTTTTCTACCTCTGAATAATTTTCAAGATAAGGCTTAACACTCAGCTGTCAGGATGACATGTTCTCTTCTCAAATGATAGCCTTCATTTCCTCTGAAGTACTGGAAGTGCTTGTTGCACTCGCTTTCATGCACTCAAAAAAACCCCCTAAACCCTGACTTTTGTCACAGAAAGAGATAGGTTCCACTGCAGAGGAAACACATCTAACCAGCTTGCTGGTAGTTGCACCACAAACCACCTGAGCACCACCAGGCTGTCTTCTCTCCTTACCAGCTGTGATTAAGAGGCCTGAATTGCAGATAACTGCTTTGGAAAAAAATGCAGGGGCAAGCATCCCCTCAGCACTGCAGGCAAGAGCGCCCAATGGTTCTGCTCAAAAAATAATCTCTTTCCGCCTCTGCCTGACAGCAGGCAAGTTTTTGATCAGCTCTTCTATTTCCCAATACTTTCATTTCTCAGATAAACAAGCTTGATTCTGAGGGATGGGTTGTGATTCGCTTGGGGAAAGATCGTGCAAAACCAGGTTTTGTTTTGTAACATCTCAAAATAATTTTAAATTATTGCAATTTACCTTGGTGGGGGAAAAGCTTTTATGGTGAAAATGATTTTACAAGATCTATATGTGATTTTTCTCTGGCTCAGGCTTGAACACAACAGTCTAAATATTGTCAGAACTGATTTGCACTGCCCAGGCAGCCTCTCACCAGCAGAATGGGCTCAGGCAGCTAATGACGAGATTCCAATAGTGTCTTCCTCCCGATAAGAGGGATCTAAGATTAGTCTTCTCATGGAGCCACAGCCTTTGGCTCCATCTGGCATTGTGATACACCAAAAACGAGAGCAAAATCCTCGATGAACTTTATTTGGACCCTTACAGGTTTCATTTGGTCAAGTTCAATGGCAAGTCAAGTTATTTAAGGCTCGATTGTTTGTTCCAGACACGGACCAGAAACACGGGGTGGAAAGGAGCTGCACCCTGCTAGCACATGGCTGCTGAGGAGAGACATTTCCTTTCAGAGGTCCTGCCCTTGTAGAGACTGATTTACACCTCTTGCATCCCTTCACAGTCTCCTCGTGTCCTGGTGCAGCTCTGCTAGCCAGCTCAGCCTCTCTGAGGAATAAGCTTCTGGAATGTTTGGAGGAACAGTTCCTCTTTCACCCCAGCTGTAAAGCCTAACATTTTGTGCTAGGCCAGTCTAGGAAGCCCAAAGATAGGAAAGAGAGTGATTTCTGGTCTTTCCTCCCAATCTCTACCTATAGCATGATTCTGAATGAGTAATACTGCCCTTGATTTCTATTGGTTTTGGGGGTTTTTTTTCTTTAAAGAGAGCCTTTTTCTTTCCTTCCCTCTCTTCTCCCTTCTTGCTATTAAGGAAAAAGATGCAGGAGAAGGGATGTGGGTAGAAGAATGTGTGATGCAAAAATCCAACTCCAAGATAGCTATCTTTTTTGGAGGGGCTTGTGAGAAAAAACTTTAAAAAAGCACATGCAAAACAATGCCTTTGTTTCTCTTGAGGCTTTTTGTAGGATTTGAGGTGATGTTTTGGCTCTGTTTGGGCAGGATAGTCTGTGTTTGTGTGCATACACAGATCAGGGGAACACATTACGTAGCAGCACAGAGCCCTTGCCCAGCCACGGTGCCTGCTTGCACGGGAGAGTGGATTCTTCAGCTCCTACATCACTCCCAGCTTAGTCAGACATACCCTGCAGACAGCAGACTGCCTAATGAGTTGCTGTTGTTTTGATTTCAAGGCTCTGGGGCCTTGCTCTCAGCTGCCTTGGATTGAAAAGGGACAAACAACAAACCCAGATAACTCAGAGGATGCAGGAAATAAAGGACATATATGTATTTTTAAGGATATGGATGATGGGGGAGGAATTGCTGATATGGCTGTGAACTCTTGTGATATATTTAGAACCTTGGAGTAAAGCTCCAGCTCACTGAAGTCAGTAAAAATATTGCTGCTGAATTCACTGGAAACAATTCTTCTGTCCTCTGTCACAGGAAAATATTAGTTCAAAATACACATCAGCAGTGCTTTCACATCTGTGTCCCCAGGGAACAAATGACACTATACTTCCATAATGCCCATGTACAGGCACACAGCTTTCTAAAGATGCTGTTGTGAACCCTGAAAGCCCTTTTTTCTTCTTTTCCCAGCTTCCAGGTCAAGTCCTGTGTCAGGTCATAGGTGTTACCTCTGGGGAGGAGGAAGGAAACGTGTCCTTCTCCCTCCAATCCAAGCAAGTTTTTGTGTAGGAGTGGAGTGGTTTGGGCTTTTCTTCTTTTCTTTTCTTTTCTTTTCTTTTCTTTTCTTTTCTTTTCTTTTCTTTTCTTTTCTTTTCTTTTCTTTTCTTTTCTTTTCTTTTCTTTTCTTTTCTTTTCTTTTCTTTTCTTTTCTTTTCTTTTCTTTTCTTTTCTCTTCTCTTCTCTTCTCTTCTCTTCTCTTCTCTTCTCTTCTCTTCTCTTCTCTTCTTTCTCTTCTCTTCTCTGTTTGGTGTGTTATTTTGCAATGAGTTGCAATGAGTTTTCTATTTTAAAAACAAAGCAAAGTGCATGTGAGTCACATACACAGCCACCTTCAGCTTTACTGAAGCTCTCTGCAGCAGAGGAAAGGAAATAGTATTCCAAATGAGCAAATGGTATTTGGGGTTTTTTAATAAATACCTGAGTTCTTTGGATCTTCCTGAACCAAACTCTAGGGATTGGTGTGTTTCATAACCAATATCAAATAGTTTTAGTATCAGTCACTTGGATGTGGCACTCTACTCCAGCTTTGTCTCCTGTGGTGTCATCTTGGGAAATATTAACTGAACTGACTTTGTAATTTTTCCATGGCTGCTTTCTCTGCAGGAGGTGCCCTGTGCCAGATGGTTGACTTGAATGAATTCTCTTTACATAGTTAAAAATCACTTTCTTTTATTATTCATTACTTGTTTCTTCCATCTCTCATGTTTCTCAGTTTTCTCTCTGCTTCATAGATGGGTAGTCATGCCAGATTGAGATCAGGCTGTTATTTCATCTTATATTAGGAAGCCATGTTGGGGCAAAAAAGGATGTCAGAATGACATAGGGCATTTTCTCAGATTCCTGCTATGTTAACTCCCAGTGCCTGTCTTGTCAGAAAATGCAGAGAGCTGGTTTTCATAAAGTAACCATACTGTCACTTCGAGGCTGTCTGCAAGTTTTTTTTGTCTGCAAGATGTGAATAGGAAATTGAAAAAAACCTGCATGGGAATTTTAAGTATCTGCAATATTTTCAGTTAAACTGTTGAGCTGTGTAGAAGTACTCCCAGCATATATGAAAATCATAATGAGTCAGTGTCCTTCAAGATGCAGCACCTACAATGATTAGAAAGATCACAAAGCTGGCCTGATGAAAAGGTTATGCACTCAGTTGCACATGCAGTACAACTAGTTATTAAAAATCAGACTCTGAAGTATTTGTTAAAAGCAGATCTAACTCCGTTGATGTCAAATGCACTGATTTTCTTTGGACAAGGATCTGTTGCTTTAAGTTTATATTCAATATAAACATCATATGCAATAATAAATCTTAGGAGCACATTCTCAGATTATTTGATTTATAATTTCATTTAGTGTAAAGCTATTCCATTTCATTCCATACTTGTGTTTCTCGTTCCTCTGTAACAACCTTATAAGTGTGACAGGGAGGCTCAGATCTTTGCCCAGCAAACAATATATATTATTTGCTACATGAAAGTGGTGCACAACTCTCTTAAATGTTCCCTAGCAGACTCCTATTGCATTCCACAATGTGCCTGCACTTGAACCACCTCCATTCATATCAGAGTCTTTTTATCCCAGCACACATTGAGCAAGCTGCTCTGAAGCTTAATTCTCCTGACCCTTCAGTGCAGTCGGATATTGTCACCTAATCCCCTTTTTTTCCTTCTGTCCCATGTGTGGTTTTGACTTCTTTCTCTTTTCAATTCCTTTTTCCTCTTCCCTTTTTCTTTCTTTCTTATTCTATAAGCCTCTCTCCAGGCTGCACATTCCAGAATTCATCCTTGCATTAGGGCTGCAATACAATGCTCTCCCAGTGTTAAAGGATTAGACATTAAGGAGACTGTGGCAACTCCAGCCTTACTCGATGCGCAGGGGGAACATAAGGGGATGGAGGAGCTCCTGCCAAAGAGGAAGGAGGCTGAGAAACAAGGGGGGGAAATGGCATCTTAGCAAAACCAGAGTGGGTGACAAAGAGGTTTGTATGATTAAAAGTAACACTTTCTGCCCGGTTTAACACTCTGGGTTGTTTCTGGAACTCAGTAAACCAGTTAGAAAGCAAAGTGCTGCACATGACACAGGCACTGGTACATTAAATGCAGTTTTTATTTTAGCAGCCATCTCTGAAAAATGGCCAGTTTGAAGTTTGTCACGTGGTGGCATATCATTCCAATGCATGAGGTGACGCTGCTGTCTGAAGTGCCAAGGTTAATCAATAGTGCATAGATTTTTTTTTTTTTTTACATAGATAATTGTGCCTCTGACTCACAGATTTCCAAAGTTCATTCTACTCCCAGAGGAGGAGTCTGGGGTCTTAACTTACAAAGATTTCCTGCAGATTGGTTTTAATTTGTTTTCATTTTTCTGAAGAGAATGGCCTTTGTTAAATGTCCCTTCTACTTTCCTTATTGGATTGGAACCAAGTTATTGAATCAGAAAAAAAGTGTAATACTTTTCAGCGTTCACAGGTTCATAATGGTGTAGAAACCCTATTTTGATAAAATTAAGGTTAATTTCTTTCTTCGTCACCTGTTCACCCAAAAGTAATTCTGTAAAAGCAAATGTAAGGGTATAACCATGCTTCATTTAAATCAATCTATGATCTCCAGAAGCTATTAAAGGATTAAATTATTGAGAAGAGGGTCGTTCCCCAAGCACGCAGAGCAGTAATTGTCCATTAGAATCTGCAGCATGGTTCACAAAACCCCATAGAGAAGTTCTTGCTTTCCACCGAGGTTGTTTTGGTTGTATTTGTTGATGGGGTGGGAAAAGGAGTGTGAAGAAGCAAAGTTTTGCATTTTGCACAGGGGAGCTGGTGGTCATCCTGATCTATTGCGGAAGTGAGGGCTGCAGCCGTAGGCCAGCTGCCCAAAAAGTTTTGTCACCCAGACCCATGAGTCTCACCCTTGTGGCTGACAGTTTCATTGTTCTCGAGGAACGTAAGTGTCATGGGAGGTCATGGTTGCATTATTATTATTCAGCTACATTTGAATAAATGTACTTGGCTCTGTAAAGAATGCTACAGGCCTACTTACCCTGCTGTATCCCACGGGCATGTGGTGAGGCTTAAAGATTGTAAAGTGCTTTGAGTTCCTTGGAGAAAAAAAAAAAGGCACTACATGAATGCAACAGATTCCCATTTGTTCATACAGCATCTGTCCCACATCAGTTATGTTATGATATACGGGATCAGACCCTGAGTGCTGTACATGTGTTGGATTATTCACAAACATAAATGCAGATATGGCCCAACCCCATGGTCTCTGCAGTGTAAAGAGCTGACCTGGCAGCCTACCAAACACACCTTCTGCAAGGCACTGAGTGGGCTTTTTAGCACCAAGCAATTAGGGGTGAGGATTGAGGCTTGGAGCAGACAGGGAAAAAGGGCATAGGCTGAGCGCTGGGAAGGTGAGCAAAATCCATGCCGTAGGAAGAATGATTCAAATCTTGAAATTCAGGGTTGTTTGGGGTGCAGCAGTGGTGTTTTACACTCTACTTTCGTGCTTTACATTTTCTTGTGGAAATATCATGTGAGATTTTGATGAGAACAGAAGGAACTGGAGCAGTAGCAGTGAGACAGCATCATTTTAATAATGAGCAAATACTTGATTAAGTTAATAATTTTATTGGCTAGTTTTTCACCCTGTATTGCCTGGCCCATATCAAGGAAGTTTTGTGGTTTCTGGTGTTTTCTTCAAGCTGCAGATTTTTTTTAATTTTTTTTTTTTTCAGAAGGCAAGTAACGTTTGGAACAAGACAGACATTCTTGCCAGTTGCAGACGGATATTTTTCTGTCAGCAGAATGCAGTTTGCTGCCTACCTGCTTTAAGGCCAGGCTATGATACTCTCCATCGTCTAAACTTTGCAGTGTTTTTCAGTCTTTCATCTCCAAAGCGCCCCAGGAACTGGAAAATGGAAAATAGGTAAAATCTGGAATTGATGCTAAGATAGCATATGCAATTGCTCCACACGAGAGTCAAGGCTTCTGTTTTTGCATGTAAAGCTCGTGTTCTTCATGGTTAATATGAGAAATTCTATGTTGATAGTGTTCACAAAAGCTGCAAGAGCACAGACACTCTGTAACAGCCCAAAGGAAAATGCTAAGTGTGATACTGTAATTTTCTCCACCTGTTGCCCAAACTGTCAAAAGGAAACACGTCTCTTATTTCACTCTGAATAAGATGTAGTATGTTTGTGGTTTGGGAAATGATAGCTTGGTTCTCTGTCAGTTGAAACAGCTGGCTGGCCCTGAACCAGAGCTGTGGCTGAGACATCCATGTACCTGCCTTGGCTTTCAGGCTCAGGCAGAGAAGGCTTTGCTCTCTGCAGTTGGATATTTAGCGGTCTAACAGGGCAGAACATTAGTTTGAACCCATTGTAACTTTGAAATTGCAAATGTGAGGAAAGGATGCAGCTGATGAGGATTCAGAGATAAAGAATAGAGGAATGATCAGGTTGATGTTTTTTAAGAAACAGTTACATGTTTATTCAGAAATTCCTCACAGGTGCTGTTCCAAGCTATTATTGAGGAATTCAATAAACTTAGTCTATGCAAATTACATTTTTTTTTGTTGGTGCAAAAATCCACTGACCAGACTCATCTTCCATTTCTTCTCACTGCTGGGAGCCCTCTATCGACCTCATAAAATTCTTTCACATCCTCCCATTTGCCTTCCCTTCCCAACTCTTTCATCTCTTCATTCTCCTTTACCTACTTTCTATCACAGATCTGCTCCTGTGAAAATAATCCCAGCTCTGCAGACATTGGTGATGCTGGGGTAAGCTGCTGGGGCAGTTTATCTCAGGAAAAAACAACCTGCTGATGGTGGTGGGAAGCATTTCCAGGCCAAAATCCTGCTGGCAGAGGCTGCTGGTGTTGGAGAAAGTGGATTCCCATTTTCCAAGACTGAAATGAAGCCCTCTTGCAGATCAATTATGGTACCTGGTGGAATTTGACAAAGTTGCTTGTTTTGTACATTTGGAAAACCAATATTGTATGGCCTTGTGAAAACAAAAGTGGAAGGCAAATGATTGGGCAAGGAAGGCTAGATTCTGATTTAGTTTAAATCTTCTACATATAGGTTTCAAATTTTCCCAGTTTTTCCAAGCTGTTAAAATTTTAGGGAAAAAAAATTTAAGCTAGAAGAAGAAGAAAGTGTCTGAAGCCTTTGCTTAGGACCTAACCATTCTTGAAAGAACTATTCCTACATGAAAAAAATAAAAATCAACAAGCACTTAGGCCCCATTCCAGTTAAGACTTTTTTTTTGTGCTATTTCCCAAAACAAGAAAAAAAGAGGAAAAGAAGAACAACTAGGTGCAGAGCTACTCCCAGATGATAATAAACTGACTCAAAAAACTTGAGAACAAGCTGGATCAACCCTCTAGCAGATAGGAGTCTTTACTGTTTTACTCTTAAGAGACACTGGTAAATCATTTGGCATTATTAAAGATACCAACCACAAAAAGGATCTGTAAAAATACATGTTTCCAACTTTTCATCATCTGGGATTCTGTAGCTGTTAGTGGTCCGTGAGTCACTGCTTATATTTAAATGCTATACATTCATTTGTATAGGTTCATAGCAGCAACCTCCAAGAATGAAATAATTGCCGCCCATGTGAAAAAAAAAAATGGTGGTTTCCTGTGCTGGTATATGTAATCAAAACATCTTTTTTACTTGAAGCAGATCTTTTAGGCTGTAATCATAGATACAAAGCACAGTAGAAGTATCAGATCTGCCTCACCACTGCATTAGTCTGACTTTATTCATGTGCAACTCAGATGAAAAAAGCTGCAGTTACACCAGCAAAAAATGGAATATTTTGCCTACCAAGACAGCTCTGCATTGCCTCGTGCCCTGCTTAGTCATTTGCAGCACACCAGGGAGTTGCACAGAGCTCTGTGTCTGGTTTGGATTGTGGGATTTGGGTAGATGTTTGTGGTACTTTTAAAGGCTCCTCAGTGTGGTTGGCAGCAGAGAACTCATCCCACCATCTCTGTTGGATGCTGGAGCTGCTGGAGGGTAATCTGTTGTCTAAAAGTGGTATTTACTAATGGAGACGGACTAGGATTTCTCAGAGAAGTCCAGGTACTTTCCAACATGTCTCTCCTGGTCAGCATCTGGAATTCAAGATTGAGACAGGTCTAAAGGCAGCTGTGGAAATAAACATGAACAAGGCATTATAAAACATGATGATATAGTTTCTTGTTTAGTGACTTTTGGAATCAGAAGTTAGCAGGCAAGAGACATAATGTTATATAATAATTCCAGTTCAAGTTCTGATGAGTAACATTTTACTTGCTTTTGGCAAGCAGAAGAGGAGTAGGTTCCCACAAAACTTTGTGTCTCCCAATTTCTTTACATGTGGGTGCCATCTGTATTTGCTCCCAAGTAGATGGGCAGAATGGCAAATGGCATTTCAGTGGCTTCCTGCAAATGTCCAAAGTTCCCAAGAAAATTCTTGAACCTCAAAAAAAAAAAAAAAAAGGAAAAAAAAGGAAAAAAGAATGGACAGCTGAAAAACAAATTAGATGTCTAGAAAGCCAGAAGTTGATTCAACATTTCCTATTTATGCACACAAAAATGACAGCTTAATAAATTTTTTCCCTAAAGAGGCAAGGGTTTAGTATGTAGTATCTCCCTAACTACTCAGCACTCTCCAAGCATAAACTCAGCAAAGCTTATATAAACTAACTACAGAACCTCACAGCTGCTGCAAAATTCTGTGGGACAAACTCCTTCGGTTTAAGTGGGACCAAAAACATGAAGGTCAAAACAGGGGCTCAGTCTGACCCTTCCTTTTTCCGGATAATGTATGGAGCCTTTCTCTTTGCCTGATGCACTCGAAGTCTTCAGAATGAAAGTGCACCACATCCCTACCAAGTTAAGTAGTTTATAAACAGAGAAACACACCATTTTATCACTGAAGTGAAAATGTGTGGGGGAATAACTGCTTTGAGTTACTCCTAAGCTATGAGATTCCTGACTGATTCTTTTAGTCTGAGCTGGAGTTGTCAGCAGGTTGTCTTATTGTTCGTTTTGCTATTTAACTTGAGAGACTCCATCTAAAATGCAGTGCCTCTGTGTGTGCATAAGCTAGACAAATAATTATCAATCATCTCCCAGATGGTGATAATATGCCCCATGGGAATGGAGCATAGACTTGCTCTGACACTTCTGCCTGTGTTCTTTGCATTTCTGAGCTTTGTTCATCTCAAATTGTGCACTCAGGTACACCTTTGCTGGTGCATTTCCTGAATATAGTCCCTTGTTTGTATCTGGGTGTCCTCCTTTGTTCATCTCAAATTGTGCACTCAGGTACACCTTTGCTGGTGCATTTCCTGAATATAGTCCCTTGTTTGTATCTGGGTGTCCTCCTCCTCAGAGCCAGGTCTTTCAGATTTTGGAGCTTGCTGGTTTATTTGAGTCTATTTTTAGGCAGATTTTATGCATCTAATTTTGAGTCTGTGATCCAGGACTTTGAATTAGGCATCCCTGCTCCTTGTAAAAGGAGTGAGGAAAGTGAGCTGCCTCAGCCTGGGCCTCATGGTGGTAAGATCCCTGAGCAGAGAGTCTCCTTTGCTGGTCAGCAGGAAATGACTTCAACTCTGCAGCTCCTTCTCCTGCATTTAAGTGCTTGACTGGGAGCTGCAGCGAGGTATTTCCCTGAAACCTTTCCGGGAATAAGGTATTTATGTCATTTTCTTGGAAACTACCATGGAGATCATTCCTTTCTTTTAAAGTATAGCCAAGAAAGTGCTGCCAAACCCTTTCAGGCCATGTTCACAACCCGAGAATTTGAGCAGGCCATTCCCTGCTCTCTTTGCTGGATTTCAGGCCCATATGGCCGAAGTGCCCTGAGGATCCCCTAACCACTAAACCACACTTGGAGCAGTTTTTAGCCCTTCTGTGAAGCCATTCTGCTCTGCAGAAAAGCCTGATGCATTTTCTGGATTAGATAAGTCAAGAGAAGGCATGTCAATGGTGAAAGTGAGTCCTGCATTGTCAGTGGTCACCACCAACACAGGTTCCTGCCCTCCTGCTCTGGTTCCCACAGCTCATAATGAATAGCTGTTGGATGGGAATTCACTGAATCATAGGCCACTTTTCTCTTAGGCAGTGTCCTAATCCTGGACAGGAGACTCTGTCTTCCTATTTTAGCCTCATTAAATAGTGCCAGTAGAAAACTCTAGAGTTTTGACACACAAAACTTGGTAGGTGGCCCCCAAGACAAGAAAAGCCATGAAAGATCTCATCTTTTACCTTTGCCTCATCTTTTACCTTTTACCTCATCCTTACCATCTTTTACCTTTGCTTTTGTGAAATTCTGCATTTGTGCTTAATACGTTTGAGCCCTGAGGTCTCTTTGTAACATGTAAGAGGTAATTCTTCCAGTTGTTCTCCCCTTTCTAATGAAACTCCAATGTGTCCACAAAAGGATTATTTATCATTGTAGTTCATAAATATGAAGTTAAGATCAAATACAAAATGTGTGAGACAAGTGAGCATGGAGAAGTTGTGAAATGTTTTCCTTCATTGTTGTTTTTTGAGAATACAAGGCTGGGAGCAATATGTGCCTGAGTTCATTATTGTTTGTATGTGACAATTGACTGCATGGGCAGGAACTCACCTGGAAAATTCACTGAGGCATCCATTGCATGGATTTTTCTCTAACTTGAAGATTAATGTCTAAGATGCCTTTTGCCATAAGGAGGAAGTTAGCAATTCTTTTTCTCTGTTTTCAATAAAACTCAGGCTTTTGGATTATACAAAAGGGAATATGTTTTCCACACTTTTTATGAGAGATTATGAAATGTATTTCGCATTATCTAGATCATTCAGCCATCCTGTATTTATGCAGGGAGATGAAAAGGGAAGAATAATCAGTGAATGTAAAGATACTCAGTCAACAAACCTTGAGTTTTATATCTGTGTTAGTAGCTCTGCTACCAGCTACCAGATTTCTTTTTCTGTTGTATTTTCTCATGTAGAGGGAAAAAATTGTGTGCTAGCTAATGATTATTTGAAGAGAAAATGAAAGCTAGCTGATTATTAATATAAAACAAGCAGCACTGCCTTTTAATTTTCATTGATGGGTCCATCTTTCAATGCATATAAATGACACAGCTCAAGAGTGAAGCTGTCCTAATTTCTATAGCTAAGGACCTGGCTTATCACACATTATCAAGTAATATATGATTTGCATTATAATTATAACTTTAAAAGAACAAAACTTTTTCTTTTTTTTTTTTCAGTTTGCCACATAACTTGAATGTAAAATATGAACAGAGCACTTGCAAAGAAAAAGGAAGGGGTGGCCAGGAACTGCACTCAAAAAAGAGGCTGCAGGTAATAAAAGTTGAAGTAGAAAATAAATTTCCTTCCAAGTTTCTGCTCAAACACCTCCTGGAATAAGGAAAATGGTATCTAGCTAACTTAGAAAATATTAGAAAGCACTAAAATGTTGTTGTTGTTGTTGTTATCATCATCATCATCATAATTATTTGGGAACATTGATGGTTTTTAGTTGCTTTGGCTTTGCATTCCTTTTGCTCTAGTAGGTGAAAGGCAGATCCCTTAGGATAGACTGCATTTACTCTGCTACTTTAGAGCAACTAAAGCATTCTGGATCCAGTGGAAACTGGCAAAGTGAGCATGGGAGGAGACTCCTGAAAGCAGATGAAGCTGGTAGATGAAGCTGAAAATTGAGTTGCATGTAAAACAATGGGAGTTTTTACTGGCACAGTACTTGTGCCACCATGCAAGGGCTACTGAGCCTTAAGGCAGGATGTTAGACCTCTCTAGGGGCTCTGCCAATGGCTCTGATTCCTGGGAGGGCTGGCCCAGAGAGGCACATGAGTGGGGTTCATGTCCCAGCCATTTATTCTCTTTTTCTTCCCTGCTTTCCTTATTACAGGTCACTGGTTTGCCTACTATAGAATCATACAGATGTAATATTTTAATGGATCAAAAGAACACAATTAACTCTTGCCCTGGTGTTTTTCAGTGCAAATGACCTTCATTTTATTCTGTTAGCCTTTATTGGTGATATAAGGTGGCTGCATTTGCTTTGTTTTCATTTTAACATACATTAAAATGATTTAAAACCATTGATAAAACCACTGAAAAGCTTTGATTTGGGGGAATCCCCAAAAATGCCATCAAGCCAATTGTGATTCTCCACTGATGGGTTTTTTAAAAAAGCACTCATCTCATTCTTAATGCTTTTAACATCTACTTTATTGTCATCATGTGGCACTGTTTTTAACCAGTGTTGTACTGTACGTCACATCTGCAGAATCATAGCAATCTACATTGAGAATGAAATCAGGTTTGTCTGACACAACCTGTTTCCTGTTAAACACACTGAATGACAAGAATTCTCTTTCCTCTCTTTATTTCCCTCTTAGTTGACTCCTGCAGCAAGTGAGTCATTCTTTCCCCCGGGACCTAGGTCCGCCTCACTAACCTGGTGCTGCCTGTGTCATCCTGCCTGCCCTTTTTAAACATAATGCTCTTGTATTTCATGGGAATCTTCCTGATCTTCCAAGAGACATCAAAAATGTGCCAGGGATTTTCTTCAGACAGGTCTTTTGGACTGTTTGGGACAAAATCTACAGCCTGACAGGTTCAAAGTACTTATCAGTAATTGATGTTTTTTACTCTTCTTTACCGTTACTATCAGACTGGGAAGTACTTTGCCATCTTCAAGTGAGAAAAGTACTTTAGCCTTTTTTATTCCAGTATTTACTAAGTGTTTACCTCCTCTCCATCACTAATCGTGTTATCTTCTTTAAAAAAAAAAATTAACCATTGGAAGCTTTCTCAGTTTCTGAAATACTTCAGAATTATTTTTTTTCATGTTAGTCCCATTTCTCTCAGGTAAAGAAATGTCTCTGATGCTCTTAGCTTCCCTTTTTCTCTGGTTTTCATTTTTTAAAATATATGTGTGGATTGCTATCTAATCTCTGTTTCCTCTATTTCATTCCCTCAGAAGCTACATTATAAATATCCAAAAGAAACACACACGCACACACACGCACACATATATATTATATATATATATATATATATATATATATATATTTGAGTAACGTGTCCTTGCCCCATTTGAATGTTGCATTGAAACACTGCAAGTCTTCACATTTTGCTGAAGGCATGCAAAAATTGGAAAGCTTTTGATCCACAGCAGTTACTGTG
This sequence comes from Haemorhous mexicanus, assembly GCF_027477595.1. Lineage (NCBI taxonomy): Eukaryota > Metazoa > Chordata > Aves > Passeriformes > Fringillidae > Haemorhous > Haemorhous mexicanus. The sequence goes on from NC_082346.1 coordinate 9,710,038, forward strand.
GGCCATTGAGGGATGGAGAATAAATCTCCCATGCTGAATGTGAGTGGAAGGCACGAAGGATATGAGAAGAGAAGGTTAACACTCCAGCTTGCCTGTAAGAGAGCCACAAATGTTTCAGCTTAGTGATTTTGGACTAAGTTACTTGGATTTTGCTTGGAGAGTGAGACAGCTACTGTTTCATGTACCTGCTTCATTAAGTTTAGACTATATTTGTCTCTATTTGCTTTCCTACTTGTGCTTGGAGTGTATCTATCTGTGCTCTGTTTCACAGAGCCTGGAGTTTATTTGCCTAAGTTTGCTTTCCACTGCCTTTGGACTGTGTTTGCACTGAGCTCTGTTTCATTCAGCCTGGACTAACGGGCCCAGGATTGTTCCACAGCATTTGGGCTGTGTTTGTTTTGCTTTCCAGAGCCTGGGAATGTGGCTGTACACAGCCTGCCACTGCCCAGAGTGTCTCTGTCTGTCCCCTGCCTGGCCTCAGAGCTGTCCTGGGCTACCTTGGCCCCCACCCACCTGCCTTGCCCAGTGCCTTAATGCTGGAGTCTCCCAGTTTGCAGTAAGGACGGATCTGACATAAACTGAGTTGCCTGGCATGAAGTATTCCATGCAAGCAAAATTTGTCCCAGATCTGCTACAGGCAAATCAAATCTATGTGGGGACAGAGAGGGAGAGCCACCAAATTCTCAAACATCCCTGCTCAGCTTGCACTATTTTTAATTAAAATAGAAAGGGGAAAAAAAGAACCACATCCTGTAACATATACTTTTTGAGAATGATGTTAACTAGAAATGCAAATGCTTCTCTTGATTTCCAATTTTTTTGTTTGGTTGGGTTTTTTTTTTCTAAATCTGTTTTTCTGCATCTTGACTGGTCTGTTCTCCAGTGACCACATTTCCACATCTAGAGATGAGCATTTGACAGACAGGTGTCCTTTGAGAGTGCTGTCTGGAACACCTTTGGGTAGTTAAAGACAATTTCTTGCTCCCCGCCCCACCCCCCCCCCCCCCCCCCAAAAAAAAGAGGTGCTGTTTACTTTTCACCCGTCATGGACTGATCTCTCGCAGCATACAGAACTCTGCTACAATCATTTCAAGCATTTTCTTGGTTTATTAGTTATAACCTCATATGATTTTCCCAAGGTATGGGTTCACGTAAAGCAATAATTTCTAGAGTGTTATTTGCTTCTTCTCAAAACTAAACACAACACCATTTTAAAAAGGAAAGGCTGGGTACCAATTTGGCTGCAGACACCTGGGGGGCAAGGTACCAGAACCACCCTTCAGCCTCCCACCTCCCTCGTTTTGGTCTTCCATGACTGAGCTATGAATATCTCAAATATTGAATTCAAATATTCAAATATATTCAAATAAATTGAATAAATATTTCAAATAAATATTCAAATATATTGAATTAAAATTTCCATGTCAGAAAGGAATGTTCTCCACCTCCTGTGATGTGGAGAACATCAGTCTCTGCCTGCACATTTCATCTCTTGCAGTTGTCATGACTGTTGAGCTGGTGCTGAACACTTGAGCTATTCCTCCTACCCCATCATAAATGGAATATGTACACAAATTTGAAGCAAAGGCATGAAATTAAATACCCAAACCCCATTTTTTTCTCTCTCACTGCAGCTATTTACCCAGCAACAGCAGAACTAGAAATACCCCAGAGAACAGCTTAAACTAAGGAGGGGGTCAGATTGAATAAAGTGAATTATGATGTAGTCAGAGTTACTGACAGAGGCTTCAGAGTTAACCAGGGGCAATGCTTTTGTAATCACTGAGGCTGAAGACAAACAAGCCTCCAGGTACAGAGAATGTGCCATCTCTGTGGGTGTTTAGAAACAATCAGTCCTTCCTAATGACCAGGGGATGGATTAGTCAAAGTCTGCCTCAACACACAATTTTTTGGTCTATAACCACAGGAAGATAGGTGTGATCAGTTTTATTTGAAGAAGATAGCAATGCTGGGAAGGCAAACTGTTGTGTTGTGACTTTAACATTTGGATTTAGTTGATTTTGGAATCTGATGTATTTAATCTTCAGGGATAAAAATAAATTTTAGAAAAGATCATAAATGAAAGGGGTCATAATACATACGTTATCTATTCTTTGGAAGATTTTAATATATTAAAATGCTAAAATTAAAAATAGCAGTTGAAATCTGCAATCTTCTCTGGACTGATCTCCAGCAAGGTTTCGTGATCAGCTTTAGATGGCTTGAGTCTGGAAAAATAAGGGGGACTGTTTTCCATAAAGACAATTTTAAAATGTTAGATTTTAGATTTTGAATGCATTAGGTAAGATTTTCATGTTACAAGAAGCTGATAAACCCATAGTAGGTATTCAGTAGATTTATTGTAAGACATAATAAAAGTCTTTTAAAAGTAGGTGAATGAGAGTTTCCTCTTTAGAGAAAGGGAATGTGAATTCCCTCCTAACTTCAGATGTCAGCTAATAACAACCTGCCATTGCTGTGGTATCACAGCCATTTACTGTAGATACAAAAGCAGAATTTTACCAGCCCTCAAAATTACACAAGGGGAACAGGGAAAAATGAACAACTGCAACGAGACAAGTCATGAGAAGACTTTATTTTTCAGTATTTCTGTTGTTATGGAATCCCTTCTGTAGTTTTCAACTAGTTTGCCGTGAACTCAAACTGGGAAGTTATCGGATGGATCGTGCCTCTCCTTTCAGTGTAGGGACTGCCTCTTATCCAGGAAAAGGATGGGCAGGGAACCCCCTGCTGTATCTGGAGAGGAGAAGGACTGACCTCATCTTCAGGCTTAGGATCCACTACTTCTCCTGTCCTGGGCTCAGGGTTCCCAATGTTATTTCAGAATAATTTTTTCAAGCTTGTGGACAGTGCAGTTGGCTTTGTTGCTTCAGTTAAATGCTTAGATGTGCTTGGTTACCTTCAGACTTCGCTAAAGGAATCACTGGATAAGAGAGCTGCTAAGAATGTCTGCTTTGGGAAACAGTGGTACTGGTGCTTAGCAATAATTAGCAATACTGCATCTCAATTTTTACCCCCATCTAAGTGTGCTTCCACTCTATCCAGAATGTTTCTATATGACTGTTTATCAAATCGTCTCCAAGTTTGTCCTATAATCCAGTTTTGTTCACACTTTTATCACAATCTCTTACTCAGGTGATAACATTTTTTTCCATGCCTTTGGAATCTCAGTCTTCATAGCACTGATTATTATTAATCAAGTATGAGGTTTTAAGCAGTTATTGACTATGTAAGCCCAGTCCTGCCTTCATTGCTGAGGTAACACCCACTGACACCAATTAAGCACATTTTATTAAGTAAAGGACCACTGGAATAGATTCAGTGGGAAGACAACACTTACTTTATTTTTTGTAATATTTTATCTTGGCATGAAGATCAGGGTTTTTTTCCAGGCCTGTATCCAGCAGTAAAAAAGGATTATAGCAATGAAACTCTCCAAAAAATGATCAGACAACCTAGGATTTGTGGGGAGTCCTATGGCTACACTCAGGGATATATGCTGTGGTGCTTGGATCCATGCTGGATCCAAAGGGGAACAGAGATTCACATTTCAGGTCTCCATCTTCTAAATAAAGCCACTGTGTGGCTGTGGCTGTAAATTTAAAGACAAATGCAATTTGGAAATGTCCTTAGTGCCAGGGCAGGTGAAATGCAGCCCATTACTAGCATCACCAGAGCCAACACCATCCTTGGGTGTTTCTACTGCATCTTTTCCATGGCTGAGCTGGTGGCACACACAGGGCTCTGTCTGTTGTGCCATCTCTGTGGAGACACTGCAGAAGGCTCCCTGTTCATGAGCAGCATTGGCATTAATTCAGTCGCTCACACCAACGATCCCAGAGACCAGCCTCTTATCTAGCAACTGGGAAAATGCCACAAACAACTGAAAATGAGGAATTGAAAGTGAGGGAAATCAGTGTTGGTGACAATGTGCAATACTCAGGCTGTGTTTTTTAGTAGTTTCTTGTGCAAAGTGCTTTACATATTAAGACATATTCCCTCACTGGGTGCTTAGAAGGCAAAGACAATTATGATGTCTATTCCACACAGAAGAACTAAGGGTTTAGCAGAGAGATTCAGAGACCTACCAAAAAGCATGAAGAACATCTGAAAACATGGGCAGAATCTCCAGTCTAATGCTCCAGCCATTATATTTTTTTTCCTTAGCATCTATGCTTTATTTATAATCAGACTTGGGAGTCTTTCCCCAGCCTCAAAACCCCAGGAAAGACTCCACTGTGGATGTTTGCTATTTCACTGAAAAATTGTCTGATTTCTGGTTTTCAAATAGAGAGAAAGTACTGCCTAATGGTTTTTGTATTAGGAGGATATTCTTGTTTTCCACATGCTGTCTGGTTCTGCTTGCTATTATGAGATGTTTAGAGAGTGCTCTTTGAAATAAAAAAAAGAAAAAAAAAAAGGAAGAAAAAACATCACAGGGAGCTAAACCTGATGATAAGCAAGACCCAGGGTGATGTATGGCTTTTCCTCAATGTTTTCAATCACAAGGAAGCAACAAGTTACATGAGATCCTGACTGTTTCGAGCCCCTTGGCCAAAAATCTGAGAGCTACAATTCCTTCTGTGAGGGGCTGGAGCTGGGAGAGGTGTATATGGGCAGCTCCACCCAGGGCATCCATGTGTGACTTCTGCTCTGTCCCAAAAGTCTTGGTGTTTGCAGTTCAATGATTATTAATTAGGATTTGCTGCTTCTGTATGCAAAACCCCTTGGTCTGGACAGGAAGCAGTGGCTAAACATCAAACTGAGGAGCAGCACACACAGCACAGACTTAATGTCAGTAACTTACCCTGTTTCTGTAGTTGGGCACCCATGCTCATTTAATCTTACTTTTACTTGGCAAGATCAAGTAGGTGCCTTGACTGAATAGGTAGAATGGAACAACCTATAAACTTTTCAGATTTCACAGGAGAAAAAAAAAAACCCTTGAACTGCTTATTTTTATTCCTTTTGTTTAGTAATTTATTTTTATTGCCGCCTTCTTTATACCCTTAGACTCGAATAGCTATTGATTAGGTTAGGTGAACTAATGGTCTAATGGGTCAAAGGATCAGAGACCTTCTGAAGGGCTCAGACCACCCACCCTTCTCCTTTCAGATCTCACAAATTTTAAAAAGATATATTTCTTCAGCCTTTGGAAGGTTGTTTTCTCAGCTCCCAAAGCTAGGAAGGTCCTCCTTCAATTGACACAAATTATGTCCAAAATCCATTGAAGAATCCTGAAAAACCTGAAACATTCAAGTATTTTTTCTTGTCAAATCTGATGTGTGCTGAATATATTACTTTGTGTGTGCCAATATAACTAGATAAGGGAAACTATAAAAATGCCTTTTGCAACTGGTAAGGATATTCAAAGGGATATTCAAGTTAAACTGAAATCCAAGATAGTAAAATTCCTGTTGTTTGGAGAGGAAGAGATTCAGTCTAATTTTTTTGTCTAGAGAATGTTAGGAGCTTACCTATGGTATCTAATACAACTTTAACCCCTGGAGAGAGAAAAACATATCTAGAGAGTTAGTTTCCTGCCATAGGATTGATGAGGATGGATAGATAGATAGATAGATAGATAGATAGATAGATAGATAGATAGATAGATAGATAGATAGAGTTATATAGATAAATATAGATATATAGCTATATAGATATATAGATATGTCTACACTAATTCACAGAAAACCCGTGTAACTGCCCATCATGAGATATGAACAGGATTTTTAAATTTCCAGCCTTAGAAATGTAGATAAACTGTTCACTAAAGGAAGCAAGACTGGGTCTTACAGGTCTTGACTCTTATTTGACATGATGATTCATATACAAAAGTAAACTTAAATCTCTCAAATACAATTCCATGCTTTACAAACGTTTTTAATTCTGTGCTTTACAAATTCCTGTAATGATTCTTCTTTGGGTTGGGTGGAAAATTATTTGCTCATCCATTAAGAAGAGAGGAAGAGAATCAGTGGCCTCAAAATATGGGAAAACTATGACAGAGTTTTCAATTTCTTGGATTATAGGATTGGGCTTGGCCACATCTCATAAACACCTCTACTTGCTCCCCTGAATAGATTGAATACCAAGTCCCAAATACTCAACCTTGAGAGGCCACAGGAATCACAACCACCCAAGAGATGGAGTTCCTCTGGCAGTGTGGCAGTGTAGCTGCATTTAGCCTTACTCACGTCCATTTGTTCAATCTATAAGATTTATATATATATATATTTAATCTGTAAAGTCTCTCTGTGTAAGGTTTTTGGTGTTCTTGAGGCTTTTTCAAACATTAAAGCAGTCAGACATTGTTGCTCATCAATACAAGAAGATACAAAATGGGCGCAGATTTTCTGCTGGAAGTAGAAATTTACACTAGTTAAAAGTAGCCATTTCCAGGAGCAATTTTAGATACAAGAGAAACACAAGAGATCACACTTGGGGCTAAGATTGATTCCATCATGGGTGTAGAAATTTTAATCCAAATGGGCAGACAAATAGCACTGAATTGTTGCTTCAGAGCCTTCCCTGATGTCCCAGTAGATCACAGCAGCTCTGCTGCTGCAGCGTGACTCCCACTGCAGGATGGCAGATTACTTCATTGCCTGCAGAGGGGCATCAGATTCGCCACTTTCCCATCCAGCTCTGTACCCAAACCAGCAACCAAATGAGGGAAATCCCAGGCTGACTCCCACTGCTCTCCCTCTTTGGGCTGGGAGCTGCTGTTTCCTTCCTACCCGTGGTGTAGGGCAGAGTACAGCAATAATGAGGGTCTTGCTTTCCTTCCAGCAGCTGTACCACAAGTGCAGGAAGGAAAAATGTTGTTTGCAAACTTAGAAAGGGTTGGAAATTCAGATTGCAGGAATAGAAAATTGAAAAAGCAAGATAGGGAGGTTTCTTCCACACCAAGTAATAAACATCACCCCTTGAAAGAAATCACTCGATTACAGTACAACATTGTATTTTCTATCGTTTTTAGTCAGACATTATTACTCATAAACTAAATAATCTGATCATTTTTTAAGAGCTGAGATAATGCCTAGAAATTGGTCCAAACATGACTAGACATTGTAATTCATTTTTTCAAGGTTTTTGCTAGCCAAGAGCCAACATTGGTACTGAAGTGGAAAGGATTTTAGAGAGGATGGGTTGTTCCTACAGAAACTGTTGTGTCATTTTCAAAATGATGCTGAAATTAATGAAGGTGTGCACAGCCTCCTTTCTTTCAAAAGAGATCATCAGTCTGTGCTTTCCAGTGTGAAATGGAAGGATGTAAATATGAGGGGTTAGCTGTATTTTATAAGAGGAAAAACCAGAGATACCTGGTGAATTAAAGCAATGTGGATTCTTCACAACGGGCTTTTTTTGGACTGGAGGCCTTTGGCACTGCAGACAGCACCTCTCAGCCTTCCTAACCCTGAGCACAGTTGAGGTTTGGATCATTTGTATGCAGCTGAAATGCTTTTGTGGTGCATTAACATGGTTTCCTTTAATAAACATGTAGACCTCCTGTTGCCCTCTGACCAGCACTGCTGGGTTTGGAACCAAACTGGACTTGTGTGTGCACAGCCAGGGGACTGGAGCTGCTCCAGCACCTAGTCTGGAGCCATTCTAACTCAGGCCTGGCTTTTCCAATATGTTTTTTATAATCATGCTTAATTATGGGCATGAGAAATAACTAATTACCAAAGTGCATGGCTTTCTTCCTCCAAGAAAATGTGCCACGGCTACTTTGCTTATCAGATTTTGCAACCCACACAACCCCTGCCTGCAGAAAAGGTGCTGAACATCAGAAATATTATTTCCTTCTCCTGAGTGTTTAGTATAACAATATAAGCATTGATCGTTGTGTACTTTGGTATTATTTTCCTTTCCTGCTTGTAGTCACTTCTCATGTTTCTCCATCATTTTAGGCCCCTAATAGGGATAGGATGAACCCATTGATGTCGGCACATGGAGGCCTGCTAGTGGCATGCCTTTGGTTTTAGTCTCCTAGCAGCAGCCATTCATGTTATGTGGGCTTTCTTTTTTGGGCATTGCCCACCCCTGAATCTGACTTCAGGCATTTTTCACTGCCTGTTCTGCATGAATAGCCACAGGCCTCTTGCCAATTGTCCCCCCTCCTTGAAAGCCAGCTTCAGCCAAAGGCCTTTTCAAGTGTGATCCCAGAGTGCCACACAGGCTTTCAGGGTATTGTTGTCGAGATGAGGGCCCTGCACTGGAAAGTGGGGTCAGAAGAGAAAGCACAATAAGGGGTGATGGAGGCTTCATGCAGTCCTCAGATGCTGGCCTGTTTATTAATTTACAAAACTAATGTCACTGTCTTTAGAGGAGAGATTGAGTGAAAAAGATGCCCTTTGAAGAGAAGAACTGCTTTTGATACATTACCAAAACACTGCTCCCCTTATTAAATTGATTTTATGGAAGAAAGTGCAGCTAATAAAAGTTCAGAAACACCAATAAAATATTGAAGGTCTGGATTCAGTGTTTTCTTTTTTCTTCATCAGCTCAGACACAATTCATGTTAATGGGTTTTACAAGCTGTCCTAGGGCAAAAAAAAATCCTTAAATTTGCAAGTATCTGGTCTTCCTTATGCATGTCACACAAACTATTAGTCAAGACAGTACAATAGTGCAAGCTCTTTAGCAGAGCTCTCCTTGAACATAATGTAATGAAATATTCAAGCAGCATTTATTTACCTCTCAGTGGTTTTGGGGGGATCTGAAAGGGTAGGGGTTCATGAATCTTGAACATAACATACAAAAGTGACTTGGCTTGTGAGAAGATTCAGAGCTGGGCTTGAGTGCTCTCCTGCAGTCAGTGTTGGTGCAGATTGCTGGATCTGGGTAAGCAGTTCTCTGATCTGTTCCTGTCATGTGAGATGGAGTCCTGTTGTCTGGTGGCATTTCAGGTTTGCCCTGCAGGTTTTTATCTAAAAGCAACCTTGGGAATAAATGTGGTTTCTTGATTCCTTATTCCTTGCTTTAGCTGGTCAAAGGCAAGGCTGGCTGCATCCCCCTACAGGCATGCTCATGGTGGTCTCACTCTGCTGATCAGTGCCACTGCAAACTGTCAACTCCATCTCCTGCCTCCCAAAAAAATAAGGGAGATGCTGCTCTCTCTGTCTCAGGCCAGCTCAGGAAACAGTCTGTCAGACCCAGCTGAATCCTCTTCTCTTACCACCTCATGAAACCAACCCAGGAACAAGTGGCTTCATCTGCAGAGGCCCTGTCACTTCCGCGAGTGATGATGATCCTCATTGTGGATGCACTCAGCATTGAGATCAGGGAATTCTGAGGCCATAGCCATGAAACTGCAGCTGGAACTGAAGACAGCTGCCATTGGACTTGTATCCTCTGCAGAAGGAAGGCATTCCTGTCTGACCAGTGAGTTACAGATCGATGAAAGTTTAGGAGTCAGTTTTAAACCTGTGGCTGTAAACGTGTGATTGAATTTTAACTGCTTTCAATTAATGTAGATCAAAAGAGGCTTTTGTAGTTGGACAGTCCTTCGAAAGTACCAGACTTCAAGCATAAATCTGTCCTGTCTGCTTTTGTTTTTCATAACTTGTCTTGCCATGTTTGTTAATTATGGAAGGCATTTAGGACTTGCTCTGTCTCATCCAGTTTCTTTTCTTCTGCAGTGCTCCAGCAGTGAAGTCAGCAGTTTTACAATCCACTGCCTTGGACCTGGAAAGTCATTTATGCCAGCAAGTGGGTGTAAATTGTTAATGGCAACATTTTAAGTCTACCCTGTATGCAAAGCATACATGGAACAAAAATAGTTATAATCTACTCACCTTCCTAGTAGCAGAAAATAATTCAAAAGCTTCTTATCTCTTTTAAAAATGATAATCCAGGGGAAATAAGTTTTTGATGAGGAATGTTCTTACCTGAAAGCAAATACCAGAACATCACCCTGTATAATAAGTACTGGTAACATTTAATTTTATGTTTATTTTGGTTTTCAGCTCTGCTGCAGACAGATTCACAGATTAATATGAGTTCAAGATTACTTGCCATGCTTCTATCAAATACGTGTTTTCAGATTGATATATTTGGTTATAAATATAATAATCTGAAGCATAAAAGCAGTGTTTTTTTCCTGAATAGGACACTATTACTTGGTATATATATTTATATATTTATAGCTGATTCACTACAAATTATCTTTGTTTGAGGAAGACTTGGTAGATTTTCAAACACAGAATTCAGTGAAGAATTAGGAGACTGGTTAGTGAATTATTCTGTGACTTTTTAGAAGAGAATTTGGTATCCTTTTGTCCTTGAAATTGTCTGCTATGAAGATATTGCACACCTTAGTAGAAAGGTATGAAGGACTTTTGCATCCTTCATTCTCTCATTAAAATTAGTTAATTTGAAAATTAGGATAAAAAGTCAGATCACTCAGCCTTTTACAGTGCTTTTCGGGCTCACAGTCAAGGCAGGTAAATAGGCCAAATATCTTCTTTTAACATTGTCATGTCTTTCTTCTCTTTACTAATTAAGAATGTAAAAATAAGAGGTTGCTAACTTGACATTGCTTCAGTCAAGGTTGAAAGCTACTAACTGTGCCTGAAGATTCTCTAAGAAACACCCCAGCTTTGCAAAAAAGCATACCTGGGGTGCAGGAACAGGCATCAAAGAGCTCTGCAGCCTGTGGTGATAAATCCAGCAGCCCCAGACAGTTTGGAACTTGCCTGTACAAGATCTGTTTATTTTGGCTTCGAGTGGAGGAGAGTATTTGTCCTCTGTATGTAAACAACCACAGATAACGGGATGTCAATGAATGTATTTCAATATTTGTCTCTTAAAAATTAATCAAATTAACCACAGAAAAGCACTGAGAGAGAAATATGAAAGTACCAGTAAGGTTCTCATGAACTACTTCCCTTCTCCTTCCTTATGAACAGCAATAAGTAGTTAGAGTACCCAGGAAAGCTGTTCTGGCAAACTTGCCACTTCCATGGCAGGAATAAACACAGCCATGACCAGGTCAGGAAAGCCCCCTGTGTAGGAAGAGCTTTTGTGATGGCTTAGAGGCACTAATGGGTAAAAAAAGGAGTCTGGTAAAGATAGGGAGTGAGTAATCCTCAAGTGATCAGCATTTTGGTTCAGATAACAAGCTGAATAGTTTATCTGGAGTTTTCTGAATCTCACTGAGGTAAAGCTGAAGCAGCAATCTTATGAAAGCAAGGCTTAATGTGACATTTTATACTTCTGCTTCTGGTCCATTTAAAAATTAAACAAGAAGTGCACAAATTAAATACTTCCTTAAAAAAGAAGTGAATTCAACGTGTTTTAGAGTTACCTGAGTTTTGAATTGGTTAAGTTCAGATTTTGGACCATTTAATGCTTATTTTAAACCATTATCTGTTCTGTAAATAGTCAGGGAAATTTTTGTAGCTACCTGGACAATACCTATATCAGATTCCAAACACAACATGAGGTTAGCATTAAGTGAAGTTAGTAATGCAAACCTCCACATCCTTTTATTTTTTTCTCCTTTTAGAGCTTTCTTATTTCCTTCACAGCTATTTATCATCTGAAGGATAAAGGAAAAGAGAATGTGCAAATCAAAATAAATTTTGAGAAAACAGAACCAAACGAATCTGTCTTCCCTAATCAGACACTGTTTTCTTTTTGCTCCACAAAATAGATAAACTGCCTGAGAAAATCAGGTTAAGTGAAGAGCTGTGACATTGTGATAACTGTGGACAGAGGCTTCAAACAAAGTGGTCAAGCTATCAGGAAAAGACACTTGGTGGTGTTTTGCTGTGGAGAGAATACAGTGCTGCTGAGTTAGGTTTTGGAGACCACGTGAAATCCTTCTGCAACTTTCTCTGCAGATTCAGCTTTTGCTAACTAAAAGTCATGCTATAATACCCTGGATGTAATGAATGTGAAACCAGCAGTGGGCAGGAATGTCCAGTTCTCACCACAAAACACAGCCTTGCTGCAGATGTGGAGTAGTTACTTCTCCACTTTTAGATAATCTGGTATGGGTTGCAATGTCTCAAAGTTCTCTGTAGTATTTGTTTGCCTTTCTGCCTCCTTTCAGCAGTTTTAGAAAGCAGTTTTTATGATTTTAGCACAGGGCTTTTTGAAAGGCTTCACTTCATGAAGAAAAGCTCAAGAGGTAGATGAATTTTCAGAGGGAAATCTGGTTAAATCTTGCAGTGGGAGGTCACAGATACAGAGTGGTCTGTAAAATTTAGTCACTCAAATGAGAACTGTGTTGTTTTGAAATCCTTCCCTCAACAGTAATGCCTGGGAGTCTGAAAAAATATCATAATTCTGCTTTTGAGTCCCTTTAATTTGCCTCTACTTGTGGATGTCATCTCCTGAGTCTTGCCTGTGTCCTTCTGTCTGCCTTGCTCCCGCTGAGGGAGTGCCCGAGCCTGGGTCCGCAGAGGGACTTGGGCAGAGTTTTGTTACCTCAGAATCCCTCCTGCATGAATTGATTTCATTGCTTGAAATTACAACAGTGAGCTGCTTCATCTCAAAGAAACTTTGTTTTCTTTCTTTTTCTTTGCAGAGTAATCTGAAATGACCAGAGGATCCATCCAGGCATGGAAGTGCTCTGAAGGTAGGAAGGTATGGTTTCAATTAATATTCAACTTTGGCAGAGTCAAAATGTTTCACAAAAAAATGCACTAATTTTTATAGAATTCAGGCTTTAAAGTTCAATTTTGGTTTTGACCTGGGAGAAATATTGCATGAAAACCTGTGGGATTTTTTAAAAGAATACGAATCAATTTTTAAAATGTTTGAAAAAATTTTGGTTTCACTTTATTGTGGAACAAAAGCAATGCTGGGGATTCAGAAATAGTGTAGAATCAAATTTGGCATTCACTGGCTATTTCCTTGAAATATAAACATGGAAACAAAAGAACCTATCTGATACCTTGGTATTATTGTTGTCTTCCAAGCTCTTCCACTCTGGAAGTGTGACTGATCTGTAACGCTTTAAAAGGCAATGAAGTGTTGGGAATAAGATTTCTGTGTGGCCCCTGTGCCAGCATCAGAGAAAAGATCCAATGCAGCTAATCTGTTCAAGTTTAATGAATGTCCTGCTGACTTTTAAGGGAGCTGGCTGCCTGACTACCCTCTGAGACTTTAAATATCTCCTCCTATTTTTGTAGAATTTTGTCAGGAAAACAGATTGAGCGAGCCCATATAGAAAATACTATTGCCGTTCCTACAGGTTTCCACAAGATATTTGACCCCTCCCCTCCCTTCCTTTCTTGTCTTTATACCTCTCTGGAATGCAGATATTTTGGTTAATTTTCTCCAGCTGTCACAGAGTCTCACAGGAAAATGACCTCGCAGAGTGACCACTTCCCTGTTCCTTGACTTAAGTAGATTTTTTTTCTTCAGAGCTTTCACCACATCATTCACATCACTGCCTGGTGTGTTTCACAAGTCAGGAAAAAAGCAAAAAATAATTTCCACCCTCTAGAAAAAAAAAGGGGAACCAAATCAGATCAGTTTGGGTCAGTTTTATCAATTTACATTGGTATTTCAGATAAGTCAGTGCAGCAGAAATTTAACATTACCCATTCCTACTAAAAGGTAGGGAGATATTAATATTTGGATATTTTTCTTCTAAGAATGATTTTCGTCACAAAATTCTTTCATTCATTTTGTAATGACAGTAGTCTCAGAAAGTTGGAGAGTCAGACCTCTTAGTTCCTTTATTCTTTTCAATATACAACTCAGAGGGAAATTTTTTTTTTTTAATTTAGTTTTCTGAAATATTATTATGTAGGGAAAAAAAACAAAGAGGAAATCCCTGTATGGTAAATATTTATGGCTCATGAAATATGTGAATGTGTACATGAGATGCATATGTCTCAAAAGCTAATGGTTTATTAAGTACCAAGGACCCGTTGTTAAGCATGAGTGTCTTCTTCCTTCAAGTTCTTCCTCTGTTTTTGGGAATACCTGGTTGGAGCTTGTAAAATACCAAGGACTTCCAAGCGCAAATTTTCTGCACTGTATCATCTCTTCATATCCTCTATCTCATGTTTTGGATGAGTATCCTAAAATCTTGGTGTTTTCTGTAGCAGTCTGAGAATTTTCCTCCAGGAAATTGTAATAAACATGTTCCTTTTGAGTGTCCTTGTGTTTCCATGAGTGCTTCATCAAGACTGCCCAAGGGGAGTAGGTTGTAGCTGTGCCCCATTTCTCTAATCTTCCAAAACTGGTATTACCACATGTTATTTTTGTAACATAGAATTTGCAATTGTTTAATTTCAGAATTTTGGGAACGATTGCTTGGCACAAGCCACAGAAATTTAAATGTTTTATAAAGAAATTCACGATAGATTTTCATGGTTTGTGGTATTAAGTAGGCCATCTGGTAAAATGTATGCCTGATAAAGGTCTAAAAGCAGGTTACTCTTGTGCAGTGACAAGACTTGGGGCTTTTCTGTCCTGTGTGCTGACAGATTTGAAACATTTGCAGCCCAAGGTGCAAAGAGCCAAGTGTGATTGTGGAGGTCATTGCAGCATGAGCCTGGTATGTATCTCGTGGAGTTTGGGTGAATGGGTGCTAGAAAATAAAATTTCATCATGTCTCAAAGGCTGCCGTGAAGGACCTGAATTAGGTTGAATTAAATAAGCAAAGTCATGGTGTTACTGATGAGCACTGGATTTATACCCTATTGAAGGTCCTGCTGTTGTGTAAAAACTATAAATCCTTACTCTCTCTGTATATTTGAGACTACATTGCAAGGATGCCTCAGCCTTAAAGGGGATCATCCTAGCTTGGAATGGGGCTGTGTATTCCTCCTCCTCATAGCTGCTAACATATGGGGAAAGCAGCTTTGAAGGTGCCTTCAGCTGGATCCCACACAGGAGATTTCCAGCACTGCTTCCCAGGTTCTGTGCATGGGCAGATGTTCTGCTGATCAACCCCAACCACTTCACTCATGCCTTAAAACCTGCAGCTGGAAGGAGGTTCTGCCAAAAGAGATGGCAAATCCAAGGAAGTGGGAGGGAAGAGGGATGGTGGCACAATCTCTGCAGGAATGTGACGGGACACAAACTCCCAGATGGAGGCAGCCATGGCCTGGGCTGTGCATCCAACTGTGCTCTTGCACGTGCTCAGCCATTTACTGGTCCCACTCACTGGTGACCCCATCTCAACTGGGAATACACTTTTGGAGCAGCACTCCAAGCTGTGAGCCCAAAAGCTGAAGTGGCCATCTTGACTTATTGTAACTTGGGAATAAGGGAGTAGGAAAATTACCCAAAATTGCGCGCAGCATTCCTTCTCTTGTATGTATGCTGAGAGGCTCGACTTTGTGAACAATCCCATCTATTTCAGTGGAAATTCTTTCAGAATAAGTTTTGGCTGAGATTAGAAGAAATGATGACATCTTTTCCTAAATTATTCTTTTTTGCCAAAGCTGAATTTTTACAGCTAAAACCTTTGGAATTTAAGAAATCTGATAAACAGGTTTCCCAAGTCTTTCTAATCTTAATCACAGAGGTAAAGGAGAATAGTTCTAATGGTATAATAATCTTATATTCATGCCCTGTTTCAAATGATTGCCTTGCACAGGATGGAAAACACTGCTAATAATAGCGACATTAATGATATTGATAATTGGTGTAATATCTATTTTTGTGGAATTAGTACCTGTCAGATAGTATGGCTCAATTACTTTTCTTCACCTCTCAAAGAGAGACAAAAAATTTGCACCTTGCAGATTTTTTTAAATCTGTCAATATGAAAACAAGTGATCTTAGTAAATTGTTTACCCTGGAAGATGACCACCATGTTAATGATATTAAAATTTATACCTGCTATACACATACAATTACATAAACATCTCCCTATTAACTTAGATGGATTCTTTACATTTCAAACTCTGGAAATTCTAGGGGGAAAAGAGGGGATGAACAAGAGAATGAATCCCATATTCCAACTGATCAGTGTTTCCTCACATGTATCTGTTTCACAAAAAGACTTCAGCACATGTTTAGCCTTAGCTGTGCTCAGGTCTCACTGGGTTTAAACATGCACTGGTTGAGGATGCTTTCTTAAATGGAAGCAATATGTTATCCCACTGAAATGTGCTTGATTTGCCAGCTACATCCCTCCTTTGCACAAAGGTGATTTCTACAGGCATCTGTAAAGGCAAGGGAAGCTGAGGTCTTTAGAGCAGCTCATACCTCCAGAATGGATTTAGATCTTTGTGGTACAAAGTGCAGTCTTCTTCCAGTGCCAAAGCCTTTTCCTATCAAAATAAACTTAAGGCAGCATAAAGGGACTGCAAACTTCTTTTGTAGTCTATGTGAAAATAATAAATCACTTATTAGGCGATTTTTAAACTGTCCCTTTTTTCCCCTGTCTTTACTATCTGACCATTCTCTCTAAAGACCAATGATGCACAAATGCAGGAGAAGTTGCTTTATTTTGAAGGGGGAGAATCAAAGGTGTTGAGAGTGACTGGGTCATTTTCCCGTCGGTCTCCTGCGTTTAGACTCCTTTCAGCTTGGTTGTTGGTGACAAACTGCACAGCTGCAATGCCTTACATTTACCAGCCTGCATATATGAAGGATGTGTAATGTTAACTAAGCTCTTTCCCCTCCCTCATGGAAGACCACCCTGCCTGCAAAATCTCCAGAGGAAAGCACAGCATGTCCTGATCAGAAGCTGCCTTTGTTGGCAGAAGTACAGCATGTTGCATTAACCAAAACAGCATTTTTAAAAACATTTTTCATGGTGGCTGCTTTCTATTTAAATATCCATTTTGCTTGTGTAAACGGATCTCATTTGGCCTTTACATCCCAACATCCCAGGACTATCTGAAAGCCTTGTTAACATTTAGCACTGGAAATAGTTTCAAGCCTTGCACAAAATCCTCAAAACCTGATCTGCTTAGGGCAGGAAAAGGACTGGATTCTCCTTTGCAATTCTCTAGACAGAAGTTTTCTCTGGGACAACCTTTCTGGTGATGTAAGCTTTGCCTAGTCTCTCCTTACCACTGACAGGGCAGTTTTTCTATTGGGTGAGAGCTGTTGTTAAGCAAAAGTCACTTTCAAAACTTGTTTTGCTTCTCTTACGTTGGTTTGTCTGTGCCTTCACTTGTTGCTGTGTATTTCCTGACCATGAATTTATCACTTGTCTCCTACACAGCAGGTGATACAAAATCCTCCCCAAAGTTCAGCCCCAAATTTCTCCCCAAAACTGCATTTCCCCCAAAAACTGCATTTACCATGGCAGTGAATGACATTGTTCTGGACACAGCCACTCGCTGGCTGTGAGCACAACTGTGACAAGATCCTTTGGTCTCTAATTGGACACTGAAAGGGGAGACCTGGGCTAATTGAGTCCAGGGGAGTCACTTTTCATTTGGGCATTTAGAACCTGGCCCTGAAACTCATATTGACACCACCAGCAGCATGTCTGAGGGTATAACAAACATACCTGAACAGTATCCTTCTTGTTCCTGCTAAAATCATGGAAGTGAGGCTTCTTGCTTCAGTTGTTCCTCTATATACATGTCAGCACAGCATAAAATACACTGTCTAGACTACTTGAACATGCAAGGTGCAAGATTTGCAGAACTAAAACCCTTCTCTCTTCAACACCATTTCAGCAGCGTAATTTCACTCAAAACAAATAAAACAAACCCTGGTTTGCCTCTGAATAACCTCAGGGACACTTGGCTAATGTCAGGCTGTTGAATCCTCTGTTAGGAAACCAAAACTTGAATTGGTGTTTTCTGACAAGTGATTTACCCATCAAAAAGGTCTGGGCTGCAGTGCCAGTGGTGACAATGAGCTGCTTCTTTGCTGTGTCCCAGTTTTCTCAAGTGTGTGATGGTTGTAATTAAATTAATTTACCTGTCGTGAGCACTGTGACGAGTAAATTGCAGGAGGGCTTATGAAAGGGTATCGTATGTGTGGTTCTAGATGTGAAGTCTCCAGGTTTAGACAGCTACTTTTGTAGGTCCCACAGGGAGTGTCTACCTTTTCCTGCCCACCATTCCTTCATTCCACAGTGCATGGAGTAGTGGCCACCCTACATCAAAACCTTGACTTTTTTTGTGCATTTGTTTGGGGTTTTTCCGTGGTGAGAGGCAGCGCTCTCATCTCTCTAATTCTAAAATCCTTTTCTGCAAGAAAGGTGAATATCACTTTTTGCAATTTGCAGATGAAAAGACTGAGCAGGGAGGTCAAATCCTGTAGTTTAATGACAGACAGAGATAAGAATCATGGGAACAATATGGATGGGCAGAAATTTCAGGCCTCTGGAAGGGTTCAGGCTCACCTTGCAAATTCACCTTAAGGCTGAACACTTCATTCCTGTGCATCCAGAAGTATCTACTTCCCTGTGTGTCTCCTTATAACCTGAAATAAATCCTCACAAAGGCATGTGCAGATGTCATTATGGTAATAATGTTACAGGGCTTTATTAGAGCACATTTTCCATCCTGATTGTAACCTCCTCCAATTTCCTTGGAATATTACCCCAGATTTTCTTTCATGTTGTGTATCATGTCCCTCTCTTCCTGTGAGATTTAGGACCAGTTTTTGGATATAGAGGAGGTAGCTGGCATCCTCACCTTACACTTTCACTAGCTTATATCTTCACCGGGATGGAAAGACCAAAATCTGCCAAGTTTCTTGAAAGTTTTCTGGACTATGAGGATTTTGGGTTTTTAATGGTGGTGGTGGTTTTCAGAAAGGCATCACATAGGTCATCTCCATGTCTTTCTGTGGGCAAAGCTCAAGAGACTTTTTTCCACTTTGGTTAAAAAATAAATCCTATGTATTTAATTTCATCTACTTCCTGTGGTAATGTCATGTACCAATGAAGCTAAAGAGAGAGTCAGAGCTGGGATGACTTTCATTCACCTGGCAAATAAGAGGAATAAAACTTCATTGGCATAGCACACTCTGTTAGGTCCCATACTTTTACCCCCTCAAAGGTTTTTGTGCTTCCTTGTGTTTTGATAAAATGGCTGATAGGCGGCTAAATTGCTGGGAAAGTGAGGAATAACATGAATTTAATGAGGGAGTTAGATTAAAAAATACACCATAGAGCTGGACTACTGCTTTTTTTAAGTGCTTGGCATTCCTGGTGCTAGGTCTTGGTTTCTGTAGACATGCAGCATATGAATCAGAGAGAACCCACCCTGTGCTTTGGCATAACTCTTAAAGCACTGACAGTTCCTCTTTCTTCGGCAGTAATTAAACAAGTAAAAACTGGTTAGTTTGGTTAGCAAACATAAATGTGGAAAATATTCACAAATACATATCACTGGGTGTGTGTACCTAAGGAATCTGGATGAGCTTTGGTTGGATTCTCCTTTCCCACATTCTTACAACAAAGGTGCTTTATCCAACCAAGCAATCTGGCCAAGGTCTTTTATTTCAGCTAATTCGTGTTCTCTTTTTTCTTTGGAAGGGCTGGAGGTTTGCTGATAGCACAGTCCAGTGCAGCCTTTGATGACAGGAGGCACTCTTGGGAATGGGACTCTGCAGGGGGAAAAAATCAGGTAAAACCAGGATGAGACAGCCCCTAAAACTAAGGCCTGGCATATCCTTAATTTTAATTTTTTTTCCCCACTTACTTGACTCTCCCATGGTTTGGGTGCAATTGTAACTATGAAAAGGTGCCTCTCATTAAAATCAGTCCTGGAGTGAATGACCGTAGTGGTGTCCATGTGTTGATGGTGGCACACAGAGGGGCACAGGCACTTTTCAAAACACAGCTCAAATGAGTGCAGTCAGACCCCAAGGGGCTGCTTAAACACTTCTACCTTGAGGGAGGAAGCCTGAGCTAAGGATTAGCAGAGTTTCAATGTGCTTTACAAGGACTTCTTGGAGCCTCCATTCACGGCCATGGGACAAAACCGCTCCCTTTGCCTCAGCGACTCCTCTATAAAATGGGAATAGTCAAACCACAGTTTATAAATCCAGAAATCCTTCATGAGATGACTCTTAGTGCTCACCTTTGCTACCCACTTTCTAGTGCAAGCTACAGAGCTTCCTTGGATTAGCTCCTGTCAGAAAGATTAAGAACAATGTATTTTACTGATTTTAGCATTTCTGCTTGAACAGTTGAGAGGCTGACAATATCTAAACTAATAATGAGCATAACCCTGATCTAAAAGAGCCAGCCTGTGACACAATATAATATAATTAATATAATATAATTAATGTAATATCCCAGACGTCAATACTGGGGTGAAGAGACAGAACCTAATTCTGGATATTTAAAATGTAGGCTTTTTAGTCTAGTGGTGTTTCATTTCCAGTTCCAGGAATACCTATGGCAGTTACACTGAAGATCTGCCTGTTGCTTTTTCTGCTTCCCACATTTATTTTCCCCTAACTTTCTCCTTCTTAGGTTGATAGTGCACTTTCCTGATTTTGTTACTTTTCAGTTCATCTCATGGGTCTTTTCCTAACCTCTGCTCTCCAGAACTGTTGGTACAACTGGCACCTTATCCATGCCCAGGTTCTAGGAATCCTGCCTGGGTAAGGCACAGGAATGGCAATGACAGAGGTAGATGAAGCTGCTCATCACATTGGCAGGAAAATCTTGTTAGGCTGCTTACCTAGTAATTCAAAAGTTTGTAGAATTCATCAAGCTTTAAACCTCATAGTCCTAGACTGAGTAAGGGCAGTTTTGGTCTTTTTTTTTTTTTTTTTTTTTAGCAAGGTAACTTCAGTTTATCCCCTTAGATTATTTGATTTTTCTCAAATTACCCAATTCATATTCACCTCCTGCAGTGTTCTCTTTTCTCACTCCTGTTTACTACATGCTGAGTTGCCTCCCCTCTAATTTACCCTCATGGTACAATCCTGCTGACTAAAGAAGAGAAATTCCTGCTTTATACCAAAATAAGCAAAAGCAGAATTGGTGCCAGATTTTAACTTTGGTGAGCAAAGCTTGCTTCTCTTTGCCTGGAATCATCCAGCGATACCACAACTGGGAGCTACAGCCAGACATCCAAATCTAACTAATATTTCTGGGTTTGCATGTTACACTTCCCTGCTCCTCAGATTCAGGCTGGGAGGAAGAAGATTAGGAAAGAAAATGTATGCATGAATATTTCAGCAATCTGCTGTGTTAGGAAGGAAAAAATGTAGAGAGCAGATGACTGATTCATGGTGATTTAGTTGAAAACGTTGTAGCTTTTAAACATTGCCTCAGTGTGATCAGGGTGCTTATGGTAAATACTTTTCACACCAGATGTGGCCTCAGCAGTACACAGCTCAGAATTTCCCTGCACACAGTAACTGCCAGTTCTGGGAGCCTGAGGATCCCTAGGTTTCAGAAAGACTCTTCTTGTTGTAGCTGTCCTGCCCAAGGGGTGCCAGAAAAACAAGCACAGGGGTTGGGGAGGCTGCTGACCCCTAAAAATCTCAGGCTTCAAATAGTCCATAAAACATAGATGCCAGTGTTTTGTTTCCAGGAGCTGAATAATGCCTTTTGTTCCCAAACCTTGTGTCTCTGCACTAGGAGGAGCAGGAACCATTAGAAGATGTGATCTTCCATCTACCCCACAACATGCAAGCTTAGCAGGAGCAGAAGGGCCCATAGGACATTTTCCTTTCTGGAAATAATTTTTTAAAAAAGGATAATACACACATTTGCTGTGTCTTTATTAGGTGCAAAAGTAGAATGGGGATTCCAGCTGAAAAGATATCGACTGCCTACTAAGCTGCTGTGAAATCCCTGCAAGTGATTTGGACTAGAAAAACATATATTATGGTTTCTGCCATTCACCTGGTGCCATACATCTGCATGATTTCTAGAATGAATTCAAAGAAGTTTAAAAAAAAAAAAGTGTAAAAAAGAAAAAAAGGCAAGTGTTGATGAGTTAGATGTGGATATGGAGTTATAACAAGATTACATGTTGAGTATGCTGAGTATACTGAAAATTTCTGAGTTCATTAGTATCAGCAGAGTGTCTTGCCAAGGGTGTATTGCTTTTGGAACTGAAGCTGGAATTAGGCTTGAATAGGGTAAACCCGGAGCTGATCTCGTGCATAGAAATGGGCAGCTCCAATGAGACCTGAGGAGGAGTTTGTGTGGAGCTGCTGCTGCTGCTGCTGCAAATGTGGGGCTCTTTCAGTGCATCTGCACAAAACTCGCTTAAATGCTAGCAATGCAAGAATCTGAGGAATAAAGGAGTATTATTTCATAATATTTAGCATATCAATCCCACTTTTTCTCCCAGTAGGACTGAGTTTCTGACAGTGCTTCAGTTAGCACCATCCTCCCTGGGCTGTCCCCAGCTGCAGTCAGGTGTGGCATTGCAGGATGCCCTGCAGAGCTAACCTGGCCTTTGCAGCAGGAAAGCTGCAACATCTTGGGCTTTGGGTGAGACACAAATGGCATTCCCTACCTGAAACCAGGAGCAATTATTTGTCTCTTTGCCAGCTGAAGCCTGTGGTGCTCTGACCTCATTGCTTTGAGCACTTAGACGGAGTTTGCAGTCAGTCTGAGATCCCTGCCTGTGTTGCAGCTGTGCCTTGCTGTCCCTGAGTGGATAGTCCAAGGCTTTGCATCATTCTATGGCAAGTCTGACCCAAACCTAGATGTGAGCCTTGGCTGCCCAGGTCCCAAAGAGCCAAATTTGTGTTCACAAAGCCATAGGAATGAAAGGATTTAATCATGTCTGGATGCAATTTTGGGTAACTGAGTAATTGACGTAATACTGGTCACAATATGTTGGCTGGTGAAGACCACAATAAACTGTGCATGTCAGCTAATCATGATTAAACACTGATGAGGCCAGGCTAAAACTGCACTTAGCTGACATGTGCTGAATGCTGTTTGTTCTTGTCTACACTGATTCACATCGTATTCAGTGCAGCACAATATAGATAAGCCCTTTGGGAAAGTGTAGCTCTGGTCAGGCCTCAGCGTTCCCTGACTGGCCAACAGCTGCTCCGAGCAGGTTTATAAAGGGACCACTTACCCATCCTTTGATGGAGAGATAAGCCACTGTAATGTAATTACAACCAGGGAGATGGGAGAGGGGAAAGAAAAAAATATGCCAATCATGAAGGGGTTACACGGAGAGCCTCAGATTCCTTCCAACCTAAACATTGTGGCAAGGAAAGAAGTCTTAATTAGGAAACGTGTAGGCATAGAACAGGAGCCCATCCTAAATGAATTGGGGTGTGATGAGCATAAAGAAAATGCTTTTTAAAAAGATCTTTGACTCCCACTGAGTGCTTGTTTCTTAGACTTCCTTGCCTAATAATGTCAGCATTTAAATGGCCCCAACTCCCAAATAACAAGGCTTTGAAGTTAACACCTCATTGAGGTATAGAGTTCATACGTTTTCTATTCCTATTATCTGGCTAGAAACCGTTTTCTGCATGGCTAGCTTAATAGGGCAACAGAATATTAAGTTGTATAGGGATTGAGAAAGCTATTCACACAAAGGAAAGAGCTACAGACTTCATGTATTTGAACAGAACCTGACAATTAAGAGAAAAGAGCAAAAGTCTGGGAAGTGCCCCTAATCACATAATTGCTTGAAATTTTTTCATACCTGTGATATTTCCAGTGGGCAGGCGCAAAACCAAGGAATTTTCATCTTGGACTGTATTAGGGAGTTGGAGTTGTAATTAAGAGAGGAGACAAGGTGGTTTTTCTGTCCTGCCAAAGTTTTAAAGCTTCAGAAAATACTCCTTTCTTTAGAATCAGAATCAAGATTGCTTGGATTTTTTTCACTGAGAAAGGCAAAAGGGTGTTGAAAAATGATCTGGTGCTTGTTGGACCAGTTACTTAGGGAATGGGTGATCCAGACTCAGGTTTCCCTCTGTTGTTTTCCACAATTACAGAGGAATGCCTCAGCCACCAGGCTATCACCTATTTTAGAAACTTTTTCTTTAGGTTTCAGCCCCAGCATCCAGCAGATCTCTAAAAATGACTTTTCCAAACAGCATCTTCTCAAATACACCAAAAAATGGCTCTTCATTAGTCTGCACTTTTGGACCAGTTGTCTCCACTTCTGGTAATTCGCTGTGGCAGAGCAATTATCCCTGCCTCAAACCAGCTATTCTAAGTCAGAGTTATCTGTGCCATAGAAAAGCCCAGAGCCTGCAGTTAAAGGCAGGGCTCTTTGGTATTTGCTGCCATATGGCAGATGTTTTCTTACCCTGAAAAATTCATGAATAATTTGAACGGCGCAATGGAGAGAGTAAATGATGTTATTGAGCTCATTTTCAGGGACAGGAGACTGAATCATAATGTCACATTTCACCAAGGCCATGCAGGAAACTTTGCAATGCCAGAATTAAGCTGAATTGATGAGATGTCCCAGGCTTTGAACACAAATAAAGGTGTCCTCTAAGTACACCTTTACAGAGCATAAATTAGGCATTAGAATGATTGCAGAAGTTGAAATGGTTTAGAAAAGATCCTTTTGTTCCAGTGCCCAGCTGAATAAAGCTTCTACTTTTTTATAATTTCCTATGGTTTTTACAGTTTAGAAAATGCTGGAGATAAAATTGTCCAGTGTTTGGGATTCAGGAGATTTCTGGTCATTTGTGTCACTCTTTCACTGGCACAGGCTAAGCTTATGCTTCAGTTATTTCCTTGAATATAGATATAAAATCATCTACCTCTTCCAGGCTTGAGTGATCAAAGATTCCACCTTTATTCCTACCTGGTACAATTATGTCACATTTATTTTACTGCAAATGCCACAGCATAAGCCACATTTGGCATTTGGCTACAAGCAACTGGCATCCATGATTAAATTAGACGATTATTCTGTGTATGCAACCAGAAGAATCTTCTGCAAAAATCTCTTTTTTGACTCTCTGAGCCCTCTCAAGGCTTGGGAAGCAGATTGAAGGCAATCTCATGTGTTTATATTAACTTGCTGCTGAGGATGAATCACAGTTTCCACACAAATCCACTGAAGTGTTAATAGCATCTGTTCATTTTATAGCAACTTATGGATTTAAAAATGGATGAATGGAGAGGCAAAACATCCCCATCACCCTGGTGGTCCTGTGTCCAAATGCCACGTTGTGCTGAAGAGCAATACTTTTTTTGATGCTGCTTCTTTAAAGAAAAAACACCGTGTTGGTGTGTAATCAGTGTGTAATCATTGTTCCTTAAGCACTGTGTCCTTCTAAGGTGTAAAATCACAGCGACAATAATTGCTTTGAGAAACAAAAGAGTCAGATTCCTCCTCTGTTGTCTTACAAAGTGGGAAATTGACAGAGTGAGCAGCCCAGGTGCCTAAAGGCTCTGTCCTCTCCCTCAGCTGAAAACTTAGGTTCTCAAAATCCTTATTTATCTGCAGACAGACTTAAACTGCTTAGAGAGTTTAGGTCCCTTCAGCCCATAGCCCACTGAGCTGATCCTTAATTTGGGAAGCAGGAG
Organism: Haemorhous mexicanus; assembly: GCF_027477595.1. NCBI lineage: Eukaryota > Metazoa > Chordata > Aves > Passeriformes > Fringillidae > Haemorhous > Haemorhous mexicanus. The sequence goes on from NC_082346.1 coordinate 9,735,449, forward strand.
ATGTATTTCAAACAAGAGTTCTATGTAACCTTGTAGGGATGGCATTTATTGGGGAGGGGCAAGGAGAGGGGTCATGGACTGGAGTTCCAGCCCCCACACCAAGGACTGGAGAAGATACAATTGTTGGATAACAGGAAGAAGTTCTCTCTCCATCCCAGTAGAGAGTGAGAGAGATTCAAGATGTAATTTTGTTCATCAGCTTGGACACATCTGTGATGGGAAAGATGAGCTCCTCAGCCTCTCCATCAGCTCCTGTGAGAAATATAAACCATGGCATTGTGTCATGAGGAGGAACTGCTCCCAGCTTAGTGTCAGGGACAGCTACTTCTGCCAGTGGTGCCTCTTTTTTATTATCTCCTGCACTTAATATTACTGATGTTCCCATGTGCAGTGTGACAACTTCTCCCTTGGCTGGTACAAGGAAGCTGGAGAGTGACAGGGGTGTGTTGGCACTGGGGCTGCAAGAAAATGCAGTAAAAATAAAAACACAAGAGTCTTGTTCACCTCTATGTATTCCTGGGTCTAAAAAACATGAATTACAGGTGGAAATAAAATCTGGCTTGCATCTCCTGTATCAGAGGCACAGGTTACCTTCCCCAACAGCCAAGTGCTCCCTCCCTCTCCAGCCCTGACCCCAGTCACTGTCTCACGCAGGTCTTGCTTTCCTCTGACCACATGCTGAGGCAATTTAACCCACTAATCTTGTGGAAAACTATATTTTGATGGATCAGTTTTTCATTGGGTTTGTGATTAGAGGCTCTCACTATCCAGTCAAATAAGCTTTAGAGCTGAGGGGAGGGACTGGAGCAAGAGGAAATAAGGGGGAAGCAGTAAAGGGAGAATTGTCTCCTCCTGGCAGTAGGGATGCTTTAGATTAGCTCAGCCATGTCTTCTGTCTGGACTGTGAGAGTAAATTCTGCTCTGTTTTCTGTTATTGCTTGCTTTATGTTTTGTTTGTTTTGGTTTTTGATATGAAGAAATGTAGCTGTATATATTTGGGAGAGGGTTTTGGGCAAACCTCCTGGTCTGACATCTGTTCAGAGCAGCTTGGACAGAGATTTCTAGACCCCCAACCCCCTCAAAATTTGGATTTAAAATGCTTCCCTGTCCAGCACATCACAATTGCCAGTGGGCCCCAGACTATTTCAAGAACACTGAGATGTTTAATTCAGCCCAGGCTCTGTGCAGGTCGCCCTGCTTGTGGCTTCTTCCCACAGTGTCAGCTACTGCTCCCAGTCCCTTTGAGGAGTAGCTCCAGGTCACACAGAAAACCAGGGCAAAGCCAGAAGTGACATTCTCCTTTCCTGTGTTACAGTCTGGTATCTTAATTATTATTTCAGCTCTTCCTGTTCAGTGTGAGGGTCCCTCCCCTCCTCTCCCATGTTAGTGTGTTTCTTCTAAGTGTCAGCAACAGAGGAAAATCATCTGCAGAAATTCAGCTCTGGGGAAAAAGAGGGGGAAAAAAGCTCTTATAGGCATTCATTCATTCATATTTAAGAATGAGTTTTCTTCAGCTGTTCTATGACCTCACTTTATACTGTTAGGAGAAATGCTAGATGAACTTAAGAGGATCCTTTTTAAGTTGCCTTGTAAAGTTGTGGGGTTTTGTTCAGAACATTATTTTGTTCAGCCAGAGCATGGAAGGGGGTTAAAATATTTCATCGTCAGAGTCCTTGTGGTCTGCTGGAAAAAATTATCCCAGCTATTACTATCTTTGTGAATATAACATTTCCCTCATTTCAGCTCATTTTTCTAATGCCTGCTTTGTTTTGGGGAACCTAAGCTGAATAGGCAGGCTGTGATTTGCGATATTTGTGTCAGAGGATCAGGCCCTGAAGTTCTTTGTTTCTGAACTATTAAGCTATAACTGTGGAAAGGTGCCACCCAAATATAAGAGAAGAATCTTGTCAGTCTTCCTGGCATAGAAGATTGTTCTTTTGTCTTCATTTAAAATGTTTTGATATAAAATTCTCCTCTGTTCTTATTTCTTAAAAGCTTCTCTAATAAGAGCACTTTGCTTGTGCTCCCCACCTTAAACCCATGGAAAACAGCAAACCTGACATCATATTTAATGTGCTTCCAGAATTTCTTGACCAGAGCTTAACTTCTGTAGGATAACAGCAACAACCAGCACCACCACCACCAAATAATGAGAACCAAATAAGCCAGAGCACTGCAGGGACCTTACATGCAGTGGGTTTTGTGAAGAGAATTAACATGAAAGAGGGTTCACTTTGAGGGTAGAGGTCAGGGCAGATAAACTCCTGTGTTCTGATACATTTCCTTAAAGTGGGAAGTGCTTTAGAGAGCAGGGCTGTGGGAAGAAGCTGTCAGCAACGCGGTGGTCAGCGGTGTCAAGGGTGGTGGCCTGTGTTTTTCTTCTGTTGCAACCTTTCATCCTCCATCTGTCAAGCTCCATAATTTTCAAGACAGACAGTCAATTTTTAATACAAACCTTTAACTTCTCCCAGGTCTGAAGTGCCCCTTTTATCTTGGATTCAAGCAAAACCAGCAGTAAGTGGGAGATTGCTTAAAGCTGGTGTCCCCACTCGGGTCTCCTGGGGATGGCACCAGGTTGCCACCTGGCCAGTGGGGTGTGCCCTTGGCCCCTGCTGTGGTTTCTCCCTCCACAGCTGTTTGCAGCCCATGGATCCCACAGGGAGCTGGGAAAGGGAGGATGGTTAGGCTGGGGAACACCTGGGACAGACATGCTGGTGGAGCCCAGCAGGCGCCGTGCTCGGGGAACATGGCTGTGGCACCAGCCTGGCTGTCCCTGCCCTGCTGACCCACTGGCTTGACTGATGGCTTGTTTGCCCAGTGCTGGCCACAGGAAATGATGTCCCCAAGCAGGCACGAAGCTGAGCTTGGGCTGAGGAGTAGCACGAGCCCAGGCTCCCTTCACGCCCTGCCGTGTTCTGCTGCGTAGCTTGAGCTGACATCTTAGCACATGTCATATAATTTCAGCATGAACAAGACTTGGCCCACACTCAAAATACACAGTGGTTAAGTGTTTAAATTAAGGTTTAACTGACTCAGACACTGAATCTAGCTCCAGCTACTGTGTTGCTGTGCTATTCAATGCTGCACACCGGAGTTCTTCCATTCATCTGCAAGGATTATCACAGTAGAGCTGGCAATAAGTGAAGCATCCAGATGAGTTAACAAGGCAAAACCCAGTGAAATTGGTAGGAATCTTTCAAGGGGCTGCTTTGAGGCCTATATGTCATCCAACCACCCCAGCTGAAGTTTTCCCAAGGAGGAACTGTGTATATTCCTTTATTCATCTCCCAACACCAATACACCCCTTGAATGTCCAAGGCACAGCACTGAAACACTTTCAATAATTAGATGAATGTTAAAAAATCAGCCTGGAAACATGGGGGGAAAATCCACTTTTACATATATTATATAAATCCACTATATATGTATAAGTGTGTGTGTATACATATATATATATATATATATATAGTGTAATAGGAATCATCTTATTTCTTTGTATCTCAAAGCATAGCTGCTAGTTGGACTTGCAAGCTCTGCTTTTCTGTGTTTTAACAGAAAAACCATCCTGTTCTGTTCTACACTTGCTTGCAAGTTGTGAATAACGACTGAAGACGTTTGGAGAAGGATCAGAATCCCCTTGGCAGCGGGAAGTGTTTGGATCTGAAAATATTATCTCAGGTCATGAGCCTAGAAAGTCATGGAAGAGCCCACACACCTTCCACTGGGAGAGAAGGATGAGGAAGAACAGAACTGACATTGCCCTGCCTCTGTCTTTGGCCATCACCATTTCCACATTACCCACTGCTGCCTTCTTCATTGGTGTTGGGGAGCAGAGCCTTGGAAACATGGGAAAGCAATCCCAACAGTGTTCTTCAGAGCAGGACTGCAAACTTTTAGGGACTAAGCTTCCTAATCACTACCGTATGGCTCATAAAAGGAGCAACCTGATACCATGTACCAAGAGGTTGTTATTCCTCCTTTCTACCCTGTCCCACTCCAAATGTTAGAACAATAAATACATTTACCTCTTGTTTAAATCACTTAAAATAAGTTGTTTTAATTAAACCTCCTGGCAATCTATCTGCATGAAGTGATTAAGTGCCTCTTCTTTCAGTGAAAGGAGAAAGGATTATCACAAGACAAGACTGACTGAATTGTGGACAGAACCAGGACTGGGTAAAGCTGATGAATATTTTCCATCGAAATTCATGTGAACATATTTTTCAATTTGTATGATGTTGTTCCACTCAAATATTTCCCCTCCTTTCAGACCTTCCTTCCGTCCCCACTGTTCCAGAGTCAATGAAATAGTTCTTTCCCTCAGGTTAAAGTTCAGCTTTGAATATCAACTTTAAAAGCGGCCCAAGAAGAGAGCTTTCTTTTCTCAATGGGCATCATTTTCAGGGAATAAACTTAAAGATGGAAAAAAACCAATTGTGTTGGTGAATTATAGCTATTTAAAGCTGCTAAAAAATTGAGTTTGCATAGCAGTCAGTTCTTTGCAGCTGCACCATAAAAAAAGTTTGCAGGCGTTGTTGTGCCATTTTTACATTTTAACTTGAAATATCTTGTGTGAATTAAAATTGGGTAATTATTCTTTCAAACCAAGCTTTTTACATTGCCCTTAGCTCAGGAATCACACTGGTGGGTTTGTTGTTTTATTGCTGGCCATATCACTTTCCGGATGGAGAAGGGTCACAGTAAAAGCCTCTTTTATGTCTTGTGGCATGTCTCGAGATGGTTATGGCAGCATCTCTCTTTTAGCCTCCCTACTCTGTTTTGTCTTCCAGTTCCCATCTTTCCCTGCTCTAGCCCTGCTCTGTTCCTGACATGATGGATTGGATGGGAAGCTGAAGCAAAGTCTGGATCCTGGCAGGGCCCAGGCAGGCGGGCACTCAGGACAAACCGCTCTGCAAATTTATTTGGATTCTTTACCTGCAACCTCCCTGCTGTTTTAGTGCTGGGGCCTCTCTTGGGCAGGGCCAGGCCAGTGTGCTGTGTGGTGCTTTTATGGCAATGGGGACAAATGATCATTAGGGGCTGGCTGGAAACCCTTGGATGTAATGGCAGGCAGGAGTGGTATTTAAAGGTAAATGCATTAACAGCCCGCTGCCACCTCCTTTTATCTCAACCACTGGCACGCCCGGAGCCAGGCAGGCAGGATGCCACCAGGCAGGATGCCACCTTGGGTACTGATTGCTGCCATTTGCATTTTATAACCCATCTCCTAGTGGGAGTGAGAGGGAAAGAGCAGCCAAAATGTGGGAGTTCAGCTGTAGCTGCAGAGCTGTCCCTGGTTTTTAACTCCTCCTGTTAGCGGGGGAGGGCTGCGGTGTGTTAGGCTGAGTGGCTTAGGCTCTGCTTTTCACTGATGAGCAAAGGAAAGGGACAGGATAAAATGTTATTTCCACTCTCCTTCCACTGGGTGGGAATTGGCTCCTAGTTTTAAGGTACTCTGAGGTGAACAAGACATAGCATCAGTCTGAAATATTACTTTATTTTTTTCTTTGTCCTAATACATGGCATTGCCAGCTCTGGTGTGATCTCTTTCCATGTCTTTCTGAAACTAAAAATTAAAATAAATTAACCTAGGGACTTTTTACTATGTGGCATCTCAGAATATATGTGAGTTCAGAAGGAGTGAGATGTCACTGCTCTGCTTTAGGGAGATTTAGCAGGGACTTGAGCAACTGAGAATCTGCTGTCTGCCCTCATGAGCAGCTAAAATGAATTTTGCATTTTTCAGCAGAGGACTGTGGTCATTCTGCCTTTTAATCAAATGGTATGAAGTTTGTGTCCTGCATAATTACAGTCAAAATTTGGTCTTTTCAGGTTAGGTACAGAGCTATATGCAGAGTGTTCTGCAGTATAAAAAATTCCACTTATGAAAGTCTGCCTTGCAAATGGGATTTACTTTTTTTTCACTAATTGCAAAGAATTAAACTTTTATTCAGCTGTACCAGTAGGGTTTGATGTTTTTAAAGGAAAGGAACTCCCAAAGGGACGTTTCATCAGGAAAGTGAATTAATAAAGAAAAAGACAAAATAAAAAATAATAATTAAAATAATTGAACAATTCCTCAAGCACATTTTCCAGTTCAGATGTCTAAAATACATGTGATCTTCCAGCTACATTTTCCTCTTGCACATCACAGTGGGTTTTATTAGGAGAAGTTTTATTTTATTGCCTTGTTTTCCTGTAAAGTCAACAAGTTAAACCAACAAGATTTAATTTTGGGTTGGCAGGCCAGCTAAGAGATAACACATCATGTTGCCCCACTTTTATCTTTTTCTTTTCCTTCCTCCTCCTGCTTCCTGGTCTGCTGGAGGTGCTCCACTCTGTTGCTCAACTTATTTGGCCTTAAAAATAAAATTTAAAAAAAAAATCTTTGCAGGTGATTTATAGAACCCAATGGTTATTGTATGGCTAATGATTCATGGAACTTCGTTAAATACCAAGTATGTGCCTGCTTACTGTCTGTGCACACCGCATATTAGAACCTTTGCACTCCCCCTTGCAAATTGCCCCCATTAAATTCGCAGACAAAAGGTCCTCTCAGTAGCTTACATATTTTCCCACATGTGAGAGAGCAATTGGAAACTTCCTCTTGATAACTAAAAACTTTTGAATTAGAATTTATGAGAAGGGTCTTTTGGTCTCGTTGCCTAAGGGCTGAAACAGATCCCAGTGTGTACAAGCGTTCCTTTGATGCCTGGAGCTGCACAGGGTAACATTTTTTAACAGGATCAAAAAGCCTAATGCAGGGCCAATATGTGGAGGCCCTAGCTCTGACACAAGGAGTCATACCCTGTGTTTTTCCAAGGCTAAAAATCCAAAAGTAACTGTCCAGGGCAGCAAGAGCATTTTATATTCTTTTTAATTGCGGTAAAGGCCTAGATAAAATAATGGCAAGCAGTGTTACAACTTCCTTTTCTTTAATGTTTCCCTAAAAATGCTTTGAAGCAAGTTTTACCTTTGGGAAAATATTGTATATGTGTTAGGGGAAAACATATCAAAAAGAAAGTAAAGGACCAGCTCTTTAATTGGTGGAAATCAGCATGGCTCTATTACAGGTATTGGAATTTCTCAAGCTGTGGATCTGGCTGAAAACTTTCTGTCATTTCTTGCCATGGGCTAATATATTCCTGCCCACTTATTTGGTTGGACCCTCCTAATCTGAGTTTACTACTGACAAAACATTTCCCAGAAACATTTCTAAACAAAGGCAGCAGAAGATTTAAACCTGGATCTAATTTTCAAATGGTGAATATTTCCCATGGTTTCAGTTGCACTACTCAAGGAGGCACTGCCATATGTACGGGCTGATCCAAAGTCTCTACAAAAAAGTCTTGATAACTGGAATTTTTCTCACTTAATAGCAAAAGGAAATGTCTCAACACTCATTTAGGTGCCCTATGTATGGTCTTCCATTATATCTCGCTTCACACTGTCTGCCTATGTGCAAAGAGTGAAAAAAAATGGACCTTCCTCCTGTTAGGGGGCCAACACACCACAGGCATGACCATAAAATGATCACATTACCTCCACCTTGGTGTTGCACTATTACAACAGAGATGGTTTTGAGACCATTATTTTCTGTATTCACACTGGCAACATTTGTAAAATCTGTCGTGATGTCCAAGTCATGCATATCAGCTAAGAAAAATGTTTCCACCAAGAAAAAAATCAGGTTTGAAAACCTTGATTTGTCTTTAATGGAGCATTCCAAATTATTACTTATTCTGCAGCTGATAAATTAAATGTCCCTCCTTTTACTTCAGTTTTAAATGAGACAGGAGGTTTAACCCTTTATTACTTCTGCGGGCAGTTAAGAGCCAAGCAAACTTTTCACTATAAATTTAGCTTGGTCTCAGAGCTGAAGATCTTTTTCTTCAACAGTAAAACACTGCCAGAGTGTTTGGGTCTCAGTGGTGACCTTTAGAGAGCACAATATATTGATTACAAAAAGCCCAAAGAAGTCACTATCTGAGAGACCAGGAAAATATCCCACGCGAGTCAGAAAATCTAATGGAATTGGTGGTGAACAGTGAGAAACTTCCTGGGGATGGAGGATCTCTGCTTTTATGGGGACAGTATCTTTTTCTGTTTTCTTATATTTGCTTATTATTAATATCTCTGACTAGATAGTAAGAGTCATCCATCATATAATTTATAAACATATATGCATGTTTGCTATATGCCATATTGTCATCTTACTTTCGGGGCGATATTTTATTAATTTGGCCCCAACCTTGTCTAATTTTGGATATATTATATTACAACTCCAGTACATTTGGGCTGCTAAGCTGAGGAAAAAAGACCCCTAATGTGAAACATTCTTTTCTTTCCATATGGGCAGAGTGTAAAGCAGTGTCCTGGTCGGGGTCATCGCTTCCTTAACCTGGAGTTGTCCCAGACCAAAAATTCCAGGACAGTCAGCGGGGAAAAGGATTTTCCCTTGTGGAATGGTTTTGGTAGTTTAAATTCAGACATTTCACCCATCCTCAATAAAAATCCTCTGTAAGTACTTCATCAAGATAGTTGTAGAAATATCTGGCAGTTAGATCAGTAGAAAATAAGGTATGTAATGTTTAGAGCAAAATTAGGCAACAGAAGAGGAGAAATATTAAGTGTTGGTAAATATAAAGAATTTGTTATGCTACTTTAGATAAATATTGTCACAGTGGGATAATAGCAATACACTTGTCATTGGACTAAGCAGGAGGTTTCTCTGCTTCACAGAGGCACAGGTGGAGTTGGCCCTGTGCTGAGATTCTTTTGCTGCCTCTCTTCTTTCAGCAGCAAGGTTTCATAATTCTCACAGGGAAATCTGGGAAAGCAACATTGGGAAATGCTGTTGATTTTGAAATTTGGGTGACATTTGGCATCATGTTTTTTTTTCCTTCTGGTGAGATAACATTAACTTTGTTTACTTTCTTGGCAATAACTAAGAACACTACATGGTTTTTAACTGCAATATGGGGACCTCTACCAGGATGACTTCAGGGCAAAACAGCTGCACCCAGTCTGTTCTTCCTCCTCTTCCTGAGTTTAATAAAATCTGGTCTTATCTGAGTATGCGCCAGAAGACTGGATGGTTATTTAAACCCCAATTAGGGAACATATTTAAGAATATGCCTAATTTTAAGCATGTGCTTAAATCAATGCAACTTAAGCAAATGCTTGAAGTCAGGCATGTGGTTGAGGTGTTATCCTGAATGTGGGTCCTAATCCTTAAACAATAGCAAAGCCCAGAGGAAAGGGCAAGCTATCTGCGTTCCTTTCTTGGCTCTTTTGTTGCTCGTGTTATAGTCTATAAAATAAGGATCATTACGCTTATCCCTTTTTGTGAGGCACATTGAAAATTATCAGGGAAAAGCACTCTGAATACTGTTATTATTGGCTATACTTCTTGAGGCTGAAAAAAAAAAAAAATTAGAGACAGACATTCTCAGTGGATTTCTGGTTCTTCCTCCTTTCGCTCGGGCAGGAAATACCATGAGAATAGAAAGAAGGATGCATACCCATGATCACAAATAATCTTAATCTCCTCCTTTTCACCCCTGCTGTAAATAATTAGATATTGCTACACTTTTGTTTCTGGGAGTTCCCTCAGTGCTGCAGCCTCACTGTGTGCAGGGGTACCTGCTCCTGGTACCCTGGGCAAGCTGGAAGCTGTGCTGGGAGATAATAGGGAGTGTTTGGGGGAGGAGGGGAGGCCCTGAGTCCACGTAATAGCAGAAAATAGGGAAGAGGCACAAGTTTGTGTGCTTGTGAAAGCACCACTGAGATCAGGGGTGCTGGAGGGGCAACACATGAGGGCAAGTCCTGGGCCACGCAAAAAATGCTGCTCCCACCAGAGAGGTGTTGGGGGACCAGGCCCTGTGGTGCTCAACTCCCGTGTTACTGCTCAGCTGGAAAAGCTGGAGGGAGCAAAGGCTCTGTTCCTGATGATAATTCAGAGTTCCTCACATTCTCACTACCTTAAGTCAGTGCTCGTTCCCCAGCTTCCATGTAAAGGGCCCGAAGCCAAGGCCATGAGCCTGTGTGTATGTGTTCAGGACAGTTAATATTTATGATGCATCTTACTGGGAAAATTAGTATAAAGCAGTGTTCCAGCAGTACATTTATCCCATGACCTAGTTCTGTAAATAACGTGCTGAAACACAGCCTGCTGGATTTAAACCTTTGTCACCCATTCTGATGGATACAGTGCCTAGCTTTGGCTTAGGCAATGCAAGCCAGGATTTGTGCAAAAAATGTGATGTATATTAGTGCAAGGTAAACAGATGGTAATGCTTTTGTTCATACCAAGCGCATACAAAGATATTTATCAAAGGACCACATGTAAGGTCCACAGCTCTTGGCAGAGATCCCTGTGCTGTTACATCAACTAATAAGAATAACCATTTTATTGCATTACACACAGTTTTTGTAGGGTTGCTTTAGACTGTGTAGGCGGCTCCCAAACTTGCCACAGTTCACACACCAAGATTCTGATTCTGAATAGTGTTGAACATCTATAATACCCTGTTGTTTTTGTTGTTATTTTTATTTTATTGCCATGACTCTTGGCATTTCTCCAGCTCAAATCCCTTCCAGGGAATTCCACTGCTGCTTAGCAGCTCTGAAATAACTGTAAGAGAGCCAGGTGGTGAATACTCTGAAATGCTGGAGGACAGACACGAGAAATTGTAGTGGCAGAATTCAAAGGGAAAGAGGTTGTAATGTGAAGATTTGAAGGGAACTGTGACACCACTCTGGCCACAGAAAAATGCAGGCAACTCTGCAGAAGTTTCTGAAGAAGTGTGGCTACACACAATTTATATCACAGAATATTGCATCTGAAAGCAACAAAGCTGGCTGAGGTTGGCAGGATTTCCTCATCTGATTTACACTCTCCTCTTCCATCACCATCAGCAGCAGAGATTACTTTTGTCATGTCCTAAGGAATCTCAGTACCTGGAACACTGGCAGTGCCCTGGGTGTATAACTAGGAACTCTGCAGAAGGGGAAAAAAGAACTTTTCATCACTGCAACCACACCATAAGAATTTTGTCATCCTTTCCTGTCCTCTGGGCTGCTCTCACTCGATAGCACTTCATCTCTTAAGCTGGCAGAGCATGACTGCTTCAGTGACTACACAGTGAAATAATTCAGAGAATCAATTTGGCTGAAAATGGACATTCTTCGACATTTTTTTCCTGCCAGGTTTGTTTTCAGCCAGATCAAGTTTCCTAATCTGTTTTACCTTTGCACTGGTTTGTGCCAGGAGATGAAGAAATGGTGCTCGGGAGAAGGAATGAACAGATGGGGAAGGACAGAAGGACTTCTTTTAGGTGACAGTGCTGGGCCACATGGCCTTGAAGTGTTTCTGCAGATATTCCAAACCCACCTGGATGTGTTCCTGTGTAACTTGCCTTGACAGAAGGTTGGCCTGGATAATCTCCTTTCCAGTCGTTCCTTCCAACCCTAAGGACTGTGATTCTGTGTAGGACAGCTCCATGGAAGCATGGAACTACTCCTCTGGGGACTCCTCCATGACCTGCAATTCTGCACTGAGACAGAAATGTGGCAAGGTCCTGATGGAAGGTGGCTCTGCCTCAGGTGCCAGCTCCCAATGACCTCAATCCTTGGGCACACAATGTGATCTTGCCCAGATATGCTTCCCTGGACCACAGCATGCAACTGTTGAGCTGAAAAAAAGAGAGTAGAGTGTGTGTGGGTGGGGACATTTCTGTCAAACATCCAGTTCTTAACCTCACTGCCAGCATGGGGGGAGACCTGGCTCCCCTTATTCTGTGGGACTTTATTACACAGAACTGAAGTTTTTAGGATCCTCATGGGTAAAGCATCACCAAAGGATAAGAGAGGTCTGGCCATGGGCTGTGGTACTGTAGCACTACTTCTATCACTAGCATAGTTTCAGGCCAGACTTCCAACTCCTTTTTCCTGGGAGACTTTCTTTCAGCAGATGCAGTTGCACTGACTTTAGAAATCTGATTCTGAATTTTCCTCAGAGATGTAAGATCCTCATGATCTGGATCTTTTTTACTATTATTGTTATTATTCCTATTGTTATTGTTCTTGTTCTTGTTGTATTATTACTATTACTATTACTACTATTATTATAATTATTATTTGAATATAAATAATAATATTCCTGTAAATATTAATTGTATTTTTATTTAATATTTATTTTTATTTATTATTTATTCCTGTAAATATTATTCCTATAAATATTTTTTCTATTTTAGTATAAATAATAATATTCCTGTCATTATCAAGGTTATTTACTCTTTTAAAGACTAATTTATAGCACTACTTTAATTCTTTTTTAAATAGGTAAGAAGTAGGGGGTGAAAAAAGGACTTCTACTGCAAAAGTCTTACTTAACTCATGGGGATTTAAATTCACCCAATTCAACACTGCTTGGGCAAATTCTTAATTTTAAGAACTGTAAATGTCTTTGATTTTGGAACAGTGATGTGGCACAGAAGCAAATAGTGTTACATTAGCTCTTGCAAAAATTTTCCTGTGAATTTTATGTCAGGATTTTCAGAAGTTAAAATCCAAAGATCCAGCCCCTGATCATGGGGACAGCTCCCAGTAAATGTGAGCAGGAGACACATGGCAGCAGAGCACATGCTCTCTTTGAGTCATTTGCCTGCATATCCACAGCAAAGCCATTAAAACCAGCCAGCTTCTTGGTCTGAGGTTTCCTTATAAAATTTTCTGTATTGTAAACATTCCACTCAGATTTCTCCTGAATTGTGGCTAATGCCAGGATTCAAAGGGCTGTCACCAGCTGCCACCATGTCCACTGCCCCTCCCCTGAGACAAAGAAAGCCACTGCATCCTTCCTAGGACTGCATTCATGTTGGTAGCTTTCCATCCCTACAGCTTCAACAGCTCAGTTTTCTTCCATCTGATGTATTTTATCCCTCAATTTTTTTCCAGTTTAAAGCCAGCTTGAAGAGACTCTTGGTGGGCTTAAAGTAGTTGGGAACGAGGTGAATGTGAAGTGGGTAAACAGAAATCTCCAGAAAACTGGCTGCTGCTCTAGGGTAATGGTCAGTTTGGGGTCAAATGGGAGCTGGGAGATGGATCCCAACCTGCTTGGAACTCCTGCCACTGGAGCTGTTGCATTCTCTATCAGCTTTTGGCTGTTTTGATATCTCACATTTTTGTTATAATTTTACAATGGTTTCAACTACTTGCCAGAAGGTGTGTCAGGTATCTTGTCTAATTTTTTTTTTTTTCCCGATTCTTGTTTCCCTGGGTACCTCAAGAAATCATTTAAACTAGGAAAGGGTCCAAAACAGCAATAGTCTGTAGTCATACAGCATTCAGGAAAGTCTGCTTTTCAAACTAGAAATTTAAATTTCTGCTAAAATTGCAATCAAATCCATTTTTAAAATTGCGACCAGAACTTCAGATCCATTTTTTTCCCTCTGAAGAATATAAGTAGATTTTTTGGAAGTCTGAGTTACACTGTACATCAATCAAATGTAGGTTTTTATCCATCCCTACCAATTCCTTCTTGAGTACCTCATCTTTCAAATGCAGTTGCCTGCACCTTTGGAGACTAGAAAGAAAGCTGAGGGTTTAGACACTAGATAATCTCTGTGCTACAGCATTAAATCAAAACAAAGCTACCTGAAATAATTGTTGATAGAACTGATACTGCCAGGAGAAGTAGTGAACATGAAATAACTTTTATTTCAGGGCTATCCATGATGCCTGATTGATAGTGGAGCTGATACTGCACCCAGGATGGCCAAGGTTCCACTCTGGTTTTTCCAGTTTGTTTGACAAGTTGAAATATGTATCAGGATGCCACATGGAAAATGAAGGCCTTGATTATGCTTCCCATTCGGTCAGAATGGAGCATTTGTGTTTGTTGGACCTGCTTTTTGTCTCTCAATTGATAGCTAAAGCACTACCTGTGGAAATTGGGTGATATTTCTAAGGCAATTAATAATTTCTGGAGCTTCATAACATGCCATGCAAGTTCTGTGTGGATTTGTTTCCATCAGAGTGCCACATGCTAACAGGAGTAGGGGATGGAAGAACAGGATGCTCTTCCTGAGACATTTTATAAACATTCCTTTTGTTAAAAATTAGCCCAGTGGCCCTGGGACAGGGCAGAGGCAGGGAGGGGATTTCATGTTCACAAGGGCAGAATGTCAAGGCGTGGGGGCTCTCCTGCTTGAATGAAGAGGAGAAAATGGGTTGTGTCAGTGGGGCTGCTGCCTTCACCGGGACCCTGCAGCACCAGAACAAACCTCTGCTCCAGCAGTTGTCCCCCTCTCCTTCCTCTGGCTGCCCTGGAGCTGCAAGGTGTTTGCTTCTCCCAAGTGGATGCTCAGTTGGTGTCACATTCCACACGACTCTTGCGTAAAAAAAAAAAAAAAAAAAAAAAAAAAAAAAAAAAAAAAAAATCTTGCAGTCAAGAGGGCCAAAATTAGCTTCTCCTTAAAAGCCTGGAAAGGCAGAGTGGAGATTATGTGGGTCACAGTAACCCTCTCAAAATGAAGAGAGTGATACAGAATGCTGAGGATGAACTTTCTTTTCCTATTTCCAGACCAAAAAAAAACCCAACCAAAAAAAAAAAAACCCAACAAACAAACAAACAAACAACAACAACAACACAACAACAACAGCAAACACACCCAACCAAACAAAAACTCAAAAAGCCCAATAGGTGCTTCCAGGCTCTGTTTTTAAATGCAGTGGCTCTGATTCCAAGTCCAATGCCATCTATTTTCAGCTGTCTGGACTGTGTTATGTCAAAATGTAAACCTTTATTAGGTTCCAGCCCAAAATGTAAATGAATTATGAAAGTCAACTGAGCCAGGTAAAACCTGGGGGGGGGGGGGGGGGGGGCAGTATGGAAATTTGTGGTGTCAGAAAGAGAGAGAGAGAACATTAAAAAGTCAAAATTCAGAATACTTTTGAAAAGCACATAGGAGCCTCTAGGCATAGAGAGATGTGGTAAATTCATCATGAAACAGCCCCTTCCATAAGCTGATGTGGGACAGGTAGAGGGTGATAAACTCTCTTACCCAAGCTGATCAAACCATTTAGCAACTAGGAAGAGAATACACGAACATTTACTTCACAAGCACCTGGTGTGGTTTCTGCCCCTTTGTTGGTGGTTAAATACCTTTTTAGAATAACCCAAAACTTAAAAAGCTACTTTTAATAGAATTTTTGTGCCAGCATAATGCTAATAAAATCTAAATACATATGCCTTTACGAGTACAGCTGTGCAAATACATTTTCTGTAAGAACCAAAGGTGGGGAAAGAAGGAGAGGAAGGAATTGGGTGGAATGAAATCAGCTTACAAGCAAGAAATGAGAGGGACAATGCATTTCAGACCTAATGAAACATCTCATTTGGAGGATTCCATTTTATTTTTTTTTTAATAGAATGTAACTGAAGATCCAAGTGAAACTTTTATTATACAAAATAAAAATTTGGAGTATCCTGTCTTGATAAACTGTGAGAAAAATAATTTCTATTTTCCAAATAAAACCAGTATTTGAAAAAGTGTTCAACACAAAAGCTTAATTGTTTTGACTATAAAGACTCATATATAATTTAAAAGCCCTTGACTGAAAATTTCATTAATTTCTTGTTACACTGATACTCTTCTCATGCCAGCATTCAATTGATTGAGCAGCATTCTGGAATGTAGATCTCAGAATTTAGAGTCTGGGGCTTACACCAATATATACATATTATTTTATTTCCTCTGGACCCCATGTAGTTTACGCCTTGGTGTAATAATTTTGGATCCCTGTAATATTTTTTCTTTTCTTTTTCCTCTAACCAGAGTCATGAGGTTGATATTTCTGTGATTGCTAGTGAATTCCAGTTGTACAAAACACATTTTATCTTTTCTCTTTCTGGACAGGATAAGGCAACTACACCAATATAGTTAAATTTTAGTGGAAATTAGGTGGGTAGAGAGTCCTAAATACTGAGGCCACTTAAACTTGGTGTTGTCTACCAGCTGCATGAGTTATTGCCTTCTCGGCCAAGATCTCTGCAAAGAATGTGTGTAAGTGATTACAAGCAGTCTCTTGATATTTTTATTGAATTATCCACATTCTGCTTCTTGTCTAACAGCAGTAGGCACCTAAAAATAATCATGCCCTGCACAAATCTCCAGAATGAGCACACTAATCCTATTCTGGAATACAGCAATACCTCATAAAATACCCAGGGTGAAAAGTGTTTCCTAAATTCTCCAGAAGAGACATGAGGGAGTGTGATAGGTGAACGGGTTTTGGTGGGAAAAAAAGATATTTTCTCCTTCAAAACAATTTGCTTGTGTGATTTTTATGTTCAATTACCTCCTTCTCTTTCTTTAAAGAGAAGGTTTAAAGAGAAATTAGATTAATTTTTGATGGAAAAATGTGTCAATTTGCCCTAATAAAGACTCTTTTGAGCTCTGACTAATGCTTGGACAGCAGGCCTCTGAGGAATGTCAGGAGATGGAGCAGCAGCATTCTTCTGGCTGAGATCAGCATCCCAGCCCCTGTGTCTTACTAGGCTCCTGGAATTCCTGTCAGTCAGATTAGATGTGAAACCCAGGGCTCAGTCACAGAACATGCACTGCTTTTTTCCCTGGGCTTTAAAGTCACAGCCAAATCACTTGGATATTTTGATCTTTGGAGTTGTGTGTTCTCCTACCCAAACCCCTATTACTATTTCTGTTTGAAATGTCAGTGTTTACTCAGTTTCTGTCCATGCTTTTCTGTCCTGTCTGCCAGCTAGTGCCCTTTTTATCCAAGGTGATTTACTCTAACTGGAAGATAAAATTATTTGGTCTGAAAGATTTCTGTGCAGACCGCAAAAATCTATTATTTAAATACAGGGTGTACAAAGCCACCTTTTATAATTAAGCTGGTTTTCATATGTGGAACATGCTGGCTGTGTTATGAAGAAACAATCATTCTAAATTTAAAACATGCTCTCCCTCATTACAGAAATATATTTTTCTTCTTTTCTTTTTTTTTTTTTTACTGTTTTTCTTTTTTCTTTTCTTCCTCCCCTCTCCTCAGTTCATTTAAACAGAGAGGCCATTCCTTTCCCCATCTAAGTTAAATACCACAGTATCCTTTTCGGCAGGCTTCTAAGCTAAATCTAATCAAGCTGTGTCACAGCTCTGTCAGGCAGGTTGCTCTTTCTTTGGCCTTGAATAATTGGAAGAATGTTGGCACTTGTGCCTGGGCCATGAGAACGTGACCCGAGTTGATATTTAATCTACTTCAGTGCTAGGCTGCACTAGGGCTGGGGTGCAAGCCAGGCCTGGGGAGCAGTGTGTTAGCCATCAGCAGCACTCATTTTACCTTGAAATGGATTCCATTTGATGTATCATTACACCGCTCTGGGAGAATGCTTTAATGAGACAGATATATGCACTGGAAAGGATTAGATTGTTGTTCTTTAAACTCTTTTTTTTTTTTTTTTTTTTTGCTTTGCTCGCCTAATAGCTACAAGGTGCTGGGAAGTACCTGGGAAAGGCAAAAAGGTTACAGGGGAGGCCAAAAATAGCTAAAACTGAAGGTCTGTCATCCACAGATCTGCAAGCACTTTGAATGAGTGAAAATATCTGGTCCACCTCTCTCTTTCACAAACTTGAAGTCAACTCTGAATTTGGGGTTATGCTTTCACCTCTTTCCAGGGAATCTTGGTACCATTAGAGATTATCAAAATTGCTTCACGTGTTTGTGACTCGGGAGCGCACAAACCAAGTGTTCGGCATCACTCGGGGTTGCAGGAGAGGAAAGTTTTCGTTCCTCCTCTCACAGGCATGTGTGAGCTCCAGGAGCCCCGAGGAAAGAGGAAATTCCTCTCGGATCTATGGGCTGCTCCTGCTGGGCAGCCCGAAGTCACAATGGATTTCATTCGTTTCCTTAACACTTCCATGCAGGTTTCAGTGGGAGCCTGTGAGGTCGGCGGCGCAGGAGGGGGAGAAGCAGCAATCGGAACTTTTTGCAGGGAGAAGTGTAAATTGCCCTTTTCTTGCCTCACAAGGAAGTCTTGTGCCTCGAATGTGTGCCTGGAGTGTTTGGGAATGCCTCGCACTGGGGTCACCCACCCGAGCCGCTCTTTGAACTCCGCCAAACGGAGAGGGGAGCGCACCCACCGTTTGCAGAGGAGTCTGCGGCCGCGTTCAATTTGCATTTAAAAAAAGGGTGATCCCCATGACCCTTTACCTCCTCTAATGAGATGTATCCATGTGGACACCGCAGCCGCCAATTTCCATATGAAATCTGCATGGCAGGGCTGTCTCTCGCTGTTCCCGGTGTCACAGGGGCGGCACCCCTGTGTCTCACCGCATCCTCCGAGGGATGCCAGCAGTGGGAGAAGAGATCTTTGTGGTGGAGCTGTGAGACGCTAATCAGGTGTGTTACTCATTAACTCGGCCTCCTCTGGAATGTCAATGACTCCTTTTC
Organism: Haemorhous mexicanus; assembly: GCF_027477595.1. Lineage (NCBI taxonomy): Eukaryota > Metazoa > Chordata > Aves > Passeriformes > Fringillidae > Haemorhous > Haemorhous mexicanus. The sequence continues at coordinate 9,753,923 of NC_082346.1, forward strand.
TGCCCGGCCACAGTGTTTAGGGATGCAGTTTGTCCCTTTCGCAGTCTCATTTCCACTGACATTGTTAGCGGAGCCCAGCACTTGCTTTTGAGTCATTCTAGCCCCTGATCGTGCCTTTTACATTTTACAGTGTGTGAGTCTTGGTAAAAGCAAGCTTCAAAATATGCTAACTATAAATTTTCCTGCTCTTACTGTGATAAATCATTCTGTGGTCTTGAGAGCCACCTCCTGAAACCTCTCAGGTCAGGCTAAGGATAATGCCAGCCTCTGAAGACAGCTGATAAAACAGCCTTCTAAACTTGTGTTTCTATTCCTTGGAAGAACCCGGGTGCATTAGCAAAGGTAATGCCTTTTTATACATCTTTTTGTGGATAAAATGATTGGATAAAAATTAAAAACTTCCTGTATGACAGACGAGAGTGCTGATGGTTGTCCATTACCCACAGTTTCTTCTCTGTTTATTCTATGAACCTTCACAAGACTAGAAAGTCCATTCCTTGCTGGGAATGTTTTCTCACAAGTAGGACGGCAATGTCAGACTGACCTAAAGGAAGTTGTTCTCTCCTACATTTCCTTTGAGGTTTTTTTTTTTATTTATTTTTCCCCTGAAAATCGCTTGTTTCAAATTAAGTGAGGCCATCAAAGATGATATTCTGTCACTGTCAAAGTGACAGCTACCATATTGTTCTGTAAGTGAATGTTCTGATTTTAATTTCACCTTCAAGCAGTTCCTTTATTTCATCTGCAGACCTTTGGGAAAGTGTGTACTGATCTTATTTGTGCCATGGATTTTCCCTGGAGTACTTTGATATCCCAGATTTTTGAATAGTTGAGCAACACACCTCTGCCACACCTTTGCCACTATTATCTTCTTGCTTGACATAATCATGATTTTTTTTCCCTAAAACTTGGATTACAAAGCACCTGCATTTCCCCCAATTTTCACTGAAATAAAATGTTTGGGGCCAAATTTTAAAGGACGTAAGCAAACCAGAAAACAGAATATTTGCAAGAGGGAACATTCCTCAGCAAGTTAGGGTTAGAAACACAAAGAAGCTCTGTCCCAAATGCTAGAAAAAAGATCACCTTTCTGGCCCCTGTCAGGTCACCAAAGGATTTCAGTAGAATAACAGAAATCCACAGAGTGCAGGACCAGAGGCTTCTGCTGCTTTATTTCTTTTCTCACGCCTTGTGTATAACCTTGAGCAAGATATGTCTGTTTTCAAAATCACTTTCAGATAAATAGCCTGGGGATTATCTGTTCTCTAGCTGTGTGACATCCATGACCAATCAAAATCACACATTTATTAATTAAATTTATTGCATGCATTGATTACAAACTGGTAATTAGGATTTGTCCTGCTACCAGCTAATATGAGGCATTATTTAATAATTTTTTAACTAACTGCTGATATGTAGAAATGGGGTTTCTCTTGGACTGTGACAACATAGTTTGCAGTTGTCACTTAAAAAATTTTTGCTGGATTCCTTTTGTTGGAGATTTGTGGAAAACTGAATCAGGGAAAAGTAAGATATGGCAGAAATGGCCAAAAAAATGCCTTCAGCTGGGCAGCAGCTGAGCAGTCTTCAGGCAAATGTAAAAACATTGCTGGATCCTCTTCACAGCCAGAGGAGTGTAAAGAGAGAAACAATAATTTTTTTTTTTTTTAACAGAAAGCAAAGAAAAACCAGGAGAAATGTAAAGCTTGGAGTGCAGAGAAAGGAAAGGCTGGGATTTGGATGATGATTCTCCTACAAAGGGGTCAGCAAACTAAAAAGAAATGTCAGTGGAAGTGGCTGACTGAGCAACGTTCATCCTTACTCCCCATGCCTCCCCACAGGACAGGAGCAAACCCTGACAAAGGCAAACCTGAGGGTTTCCCTCTCTATGCTGCCATTTTTTATTTGGAGCTTGAGAAATCCCAAACTGAGGAATTTATTTAATGGATGAGATATGGCTGGAAAAACATTTCATCTGACAAAGCAAGCTGAAAGCAAATGTGCTTTTTCACAATTTTGTTTTTTCCCAAATCACAAAATGCTAATATTTTTGACAGAACTGGAAGACAGTCAGTTGCCTGCTACTGGGTTTGGGGGATGTTGATTTCCTTATGCTGTGGAATAGTACTTCAAAATAAATATTCATAGCTTTGTGCTTAACTTTAAACAGCTGCTTAAGCTGCTTGAGTTCATGGACCTGGTCTTCAAATGTCAAAGAAATGACCAGACACAAGCAAAGAGCAAAAACAGAGTTTTCAAAAAGAAAAAAAACCCCTTTTCTGTGGCACTTTGGAAAAGTCCAAAGCATATCTCCTCAGCTTTTGAAATTAGATGCTAAATGCAGTGGCTGGGCTTAGGAGAAACAGAAGAATTTCCTCTGGTTTGCACAGTTCTGTCTTTTGTGCTGAATTTGATTTTGCAGTCATTTTATTCAGTATTGAAATGCACAACTCCCAGAGCCTCTGAGGGAAATCTGAATGGGAATTTATTCTGCAACATTCCATAGAGGTGGAAATGCAGATCAATAGGCTAAATACAGCAGAACGTAGCATTAGTCTGCATTTCCTGCACTGCTGGGAGTTGCTGCCCAAGAGCTTCACATACATCTTGCTTGCACTTAGATTCAGATGTTTTTATTCTATGTAAATAGGTTTGTCTTGTTTTTCTAGGGCAGAAGAACAAGGTGCTTTCATGTGGAGCTCAGAACTGCTCAGTGATACAAACTTCTCTTTTTTCCTACTATAAATGGAAACGTCTAGTGTGTTTAGAGCTTGGACCCAATGCACTAAGCTGTCCTAGCAAATAGAGCCTATCTGAACAAATAGCCACTGGATTTAAATTCATTTCAAGCATTTTCTCTCATTCTGATGGCTAGGTGTGAATTTCAGTAGCAAGTTTGCAAACCAGTTCATTAGTGCCTGGCAATGTTAATAGGTATGATGGCTCCATCCCTGTCTTTTCACACCTGCAAGCTCACACACAGATGAGAACTTTGCTGTTGAAAACTTCCTTCTCCTTTTTTTGGTTTTTTTTTTTCTTTTTTTTTTCTTTTGCCACTATCTTCTTTGCTCTTTCTCATTGTGGTGCAGTTTTAAATATTTACTGTCCTTGGATACCCAACCAGTTTCTTAGTGTGGAAATACTCCTTTTAGTTGCAAATGCCCCTTTTATCATGCACAACATTGTTGTCTTTTTTATTGTAACAAGTTTTTGCAATTAAAGGAGCAAAGGACTCCTGAGGTCATCTAGGCACATTCATGCCAGTGCAGGATTGTTCTCTGCAGAATGCTTGATCACTATCACTGGTTGTGAAAGGTCCCGGGGATGGAATGTCTTTGGGTGGTTATTCTTTCCAAATTCTTTGAAATTACATAGCTGGAAAATTCTTGGAAAACTCTTTATAACTGCATCTGGCTCAAAAATCCCTTTCTACTACTTTGTCCTTCCTCATATCACTTCCTGTACCTTTCTTGAGCACCTTCAAACTCAGCCTCCTGAGCAAACACATCTGGCCCATGAGAAGTGTGTTTGTCCTGTCCTGTGGGGAGGCATGGGGAGTAAGGATGAACATTGCTTAGTCAGCCACTTCCACTGACATTCATTGTTTCTGTTTAGTTTGCTGACCCCTTTGTAGGAGAATCATCATCCAAATCCCAGCCTTTCCTTTCTCTGCACTCCAAGCTTTACATTTCTCCTGGTTTTCCTTTGCTCTCTGTTCAAAAAAAAAAAAAAAAAAAGCATGAGAAGTGTTTTCTGAAGTCGGCTCACTGAGTCTGGAAGAGCCATACTTGGAATAGCTGTGCTTGGAACACGGAGCCAGCCCCTCCTGCAAAAGGCAGAGCCTGCAACCCCCAAAGCCTGCCAGGAGAGATAGCTGTGCTCCACTTGGTGTCCCAGCCTCTTTCCATGTTCATGTGTAGCCAGAGAGTACTTAAATCATCCTGTTGTCAATGCAACCAGGGTAAGATTCCAGCTTCCCATGGTTTTCCAGTCAGTGTCCCACCGCCACAGGAGAAGCATTCAGTGAAAACAATTCTGTCTTTGCCATGGAAAGGACATCTCCAGCAGCAAAGTGACCAAGGTGGGAAGGAGGTCTGTGGAAGGACCAAGAGTTCAGCACTTAAAGCAAAGCAGTTTTAAGGAGAATGCCTGTTTTGGTCCCTCCTTTTCCTGCCAGTGGGAGTAAAGCCGCAGGACAGGAAGGAGGCTCATTAATGCAAGCAGGAACTCAGGGGAGACACCAGGAATGTCAGCTCTCAGCTGCCAGAAGGGACCCGGGAGGGTGAGGCTGGATGCAGAAGCAAAGGGGCTGTTTGGGAGGGCTGGGTCAGCGGCAGGCTGGACATCCAAAGACACCACAGCCCTGGGAAATGCATGACATGGGACGTGCTGGGGACCCACGGCTGCTGATCTCTGTGCAGAGGTCAGGGCTCAGCTCCTTCCTCTGCCCCAGCGGACTCCAGCTCCAGTCCTACCTCCCAGGAGAGCTCTGTTGCCAATGAGCAGGACTCTGGTTTGGGTGAGGATGCTCTCTGTCCATCCTGTCCAAGCTGTGCCACTCAGCAGAAAGGAATTAATGGAGCCAGAGGAAGGATACAAGTGAGTTGGGGTGTGCTGGAACTCTGGGAGAGGCACACTGGAGTCAGAGCAGGGTGATGAGAGGGCCTGGCAGTTCTGCTGCTCTATTTCTGTGAAGTAAAATCCCCCGTCATTCTTCTTCTCCCCACTTGTCTGAAGCTCTACCAGCTTAGCACAGGCAAGGTGTGACTATTGATCACTGCCCCATCTCCAGAGTTGTTGCCAGCAGGAGCTTTCATTCTCTAACAAAGTAGAAATCTTCAAAGCTATGTTTAAGGAAAACATTTCAGCATACCAGGAAAAAAAAAAATAGGAGAGGGAGTGAACTGCATGAATATGATGCTTCTGTAGGCAGGTTATTGGGACAGATTGGTGTATCTATCTCTGCTTTTCTGTAGCAATTTCAGAACAAAAAAGATTAATTTGCACATTCAATCAGCCAATGTTAACAACTCTATTTCTACAAGGAGAAATATTTCAACATGGAAAGAGTGTCTTCTAAATTGGAGATTGTCTTGTTTTGAGCTGCTTCATACAGATATGGCATATATAGTTTAATATAATTTCCAAAATCATTGTTTGGGGAAAAGAAAAAAATTGTATCACAAGGCCTAAATTTTACTCCTTAATTTAGTATCACACAGTGATCTTGTCTTTGAGTACATCCAGGATTTCACTTTTTCTTGGGGTGCTGCCTCACCAGGGGATTTAATTATTTCCCAGTTTCCTGCTGACAGGGCTCTCTATTTGAGAGGTTCTAAGCTTGAATCTCAACACTAAGGGCAAAAGGCAGCCCCTGATGGGTACAACTTAAATCCTTTCTCTCAAGCAGAGTTTCTTGAAAGTGCTTCTCTGCAAAACATCTAAATGTCGGGGTTTTCCCCCTCTCTTATCTCATTTTGGAAAATGGGAAAGTTTCAACAAAAAACAAATGTGTAAAACAGCCTGAGATGAATACATGGAAAATGGTAGGCCAGACAATTGGAGTTGAATGAAGTAAAATGCCCAAAACTCTTTGAGAGAAAATTTTAGGTAAACATGATCGCAATTACTGGTTCCTCCTTTGAAGTACTTCCTGACCCTTTTTTTTTTTTTTTTTTTTTTTTGCTTTCACACATTAAAACAAAGGAATTTAGTGAAATATTTAAATGAAATATTTAAATGAACTAAAACCTGGGCTTTAAAAAATTTGGTTGTGTGAAATACTTGCCACCAAACACTAGGATTTCACAGTATCCTATTGCTTTAAGGCATTATTCAGAAGGCTTTTAGGTTTTATCTTTCTTATTGACAGTAAAGTTTACTATACAGTGGGGTGGCAAAGAGATTAGGAAAAGCCCAGCTCTTCCTCCAAAGCTGGATGAGGAAGCAGGGCCTGTGCACTCTGTTCTCAAGACTTCAAACATACCAGATTCTCCCCACATCGTTTTTTGCATAATCCAGTGGAATCTGACAAACAAAAGACTCTCAGAAGTCAGATGGCATTTAATTTGAGTAGTAGGTAATCAGTGAAAGAGAGTATCCTGGAGAGAAGGCAATTTGTCTTGAGCTGACAATTTGAGATGGATGTGCTGGGGTTATCTGCAGTGTCAGTTCAGTCAGAGATGAACTGAACTCCATTTCTCTGGCTGGAAGTCTAAATCAACAGAGACCTTGGAGATAATGAGGTATTTAACGGGTTCCCTCTTCTCCTTGCAGGAGATCTCATCTTTCCTCAGAGAATGGGAGCTTGAAAGGAAAAAGAAAGGGAAAAAAGGAAACTACAAAGGGGAAAATAAAGCAGATGTAAAGGGAAATTTGCTCAGTAAATTAACTATAAGAGCTGCATTAATGCAATCTAACTGATGGCACATTTTCCACTTCAATTGGAATAGATCAACAAAGTCAGATAAACTACACCACCCTCTTGTCTCCCAAGCTGTGGTTTGTGGAGCACTGGAAGACTACAGAGTGCTTGCTGGAGTCCTTGGAGAGGTGCAGGATGTTTTCTTCACAAACTACAATGGTTTGGGCATCACCTAAAATAATGTACAGTGGATTTGGCCAAATCTGAGTCCTTCTTTTGTGAAAGAAGCCTTGTTATTTTGACACTGAGTCCAGTCCAGATGAACTCTGGCCACTTAAAATTGGGATCCAACACCATCCAGCTTGAGTTGAAATGTATTCTTACACACTAGTGGGAAGAAATCAAATAAACCCCTCATTTTAAGAAAGAGAATGCCTAGAGAAACAGAAATACTCTTGAGAACAAATGGCTAATGATGTTACTTTAAAAAATATGTGAAATTCATTTAGAAAAATTGACTATTCTTTTCATTTACTTGTACTGGCACGTCCTGGGGGGGACAACCTTTGACAAATGTGAACCTATAATTTGTTTTATAGGTCTAAATCAAGATCAGAACTACCATAGCAAAAAGTCTCAAAAAGCTTCAAGCTAAAGGTCATGGCTCAAGGAAAAAAAAAGATGTAAATCCTGCTCAGGAAACCACTAAAATATGATCTTAACTTCAGAACTTTAAAGTCAATAGCACTGAGACATTTGCTTGGTATTATGCACACACTTAAATATCTGCCCTGAATGCGAACACTGAATAACAAAAGAACTCAAAGAACACAGGGTGGCAGAAAGAAAGAATATTATTAAACAATGTTCCTTAAACAGCATGGCTTTAATTTTTTCTGTAAAATATGCAAGACTTTCCAAGAATCTGGGATTCATTTTTGCTGTCTCTTTGTCCCAGCGACTGGATGTGTATGAATATTCCTATCGATAATTTGAGACTCTGTCCTGCAGCAGAGTCTGTTTTCCTTCAGAAAAGCAGTATTCAGGTTTCAAAGTGAATGAAATATCTGCTACTAACAACCCAAACATTTATTGAGTTCTTGTTCATGCACAGATCTTTGCATTTATACTCTAAAATAAAAAGAAGCAATTCATGTTTTCCTTATGAGTCATAGATCATTCCATTTCCTTATGAATCTCAGGAAGTTTTTGTACGTTACTGGCAAACAATTCAAAACAAGATCTCTCTTTTTCAGTGTTGCTTTAAATATGGCTGGCCAGCACATTTAAAATTGAAAGTTTTCCTTAAGAAATGATTTATTGTTATGAGTGCAATATTTTGCCATTACAATGTGTTCAAAACTAATTTTTTGCTATAACTCTCCTGAGGAGGAAAGTATTTTTTTTGAGCTCTTCTTTTCAAGACATGTTGTGGGGAAAGATTATTTTCTACCAGAGCTATATTTGACCTCTTACATTTTTCCCCATCAGGATTCTCATGATTTCTCACCAGGGTGGGTGGAAAGAGGTATGTTCCCCAGCAGACAGTTTACATGTGCCAACAGTCAGGGAAATTTCTGTTCCTTGGAAAGTTGGTCCCAGTGCACTAAGCCTGAATGGCCAGCCTAGGGCAGAGTTTCCCTGACTGTGGGCTGCAATCCCCCCTGGGCCATGAAAGAGTTCAAAGGGGGCTCTGAAGTGTTTGAAAAAACAGCTCTGGTCAGCAGCTGCTGACTTTTTCCTGGCTGGAAGAGTGAGGCTGTGGTTTCACAAGATTAAGTCTTCAACACCAATTCTGGCTTCTGGTATTCCCTTTCCAGCCTTTTCCTACTGCTTGTTTCATCTTCCCTCCTGCAGTGCACGGGCCCCTGGGTTCTCCTGGAGCATTGGTTTGTGGCTCTGCTGTGAAATGGATCAGGAATTTGATCCAATTTGGAGGAAGACACATAAAAAACGAAGTGTTTCTCTGCCAGGCTATTTTTGAGCTGGACCTATTCCCTTGCACAGATGCATCCATGGCTCTACTGGTGGAGCAGAGGGAGTGGCATGGTGTGACCACGGAGCAAGCGATGAGGAGCAGAAGCACAGAGCTGAAGGGCTGTGCTGGCGAAATCACAGCCACCAGGGATATTTAATTACTGGTGCCAAGAGGTTATGCTCTCTAGAGAACAGGCAATTGCTTTTCAGAGCCTTAATTACTGGCAGTCACTCAGCTGCTCTAGAGAAGAGCAGTGAGCATTTATCCCTAAAGCCAAAATCACAGCTGAGTTGGGCTCTCCTTCTGCCCATGGGGCATGACTGGCTGCTGGCTCAGAGGGCTGCATGGAGACAAGTGCTCCAGAAAGGGGCCTCCTCCTCCACATGTTTGAAAACACAGGCCTTGGAATCCCAATGGAATTTTTCACTCTGGGTGCTTGTGGCAGATCCAGCCCAGCCTTCTGGAGAGCACACTGGAGCAGAAGTTGGCTGATCTCAGAAGAACATTGTCTCATGGAGTCACTCACCACTTTTAATAACTTTATGTTGGTGCACAGAGAGTGAAAATCTGATTCAGGGATGCCACTTTGTGGTCAGTCCCAGCTGATGCTGGTTTTAAGAATTTCAGCAAAAAAAGGGTTGGTCTGGATTACCAGTCTTATGATTAACCTGAAGACATTGTTACAACTTAGCTGAGCTTCATACACACAGAGCTGGAGTTCCTAGAGCATGGTCTTCTCTGGCAGAGTTTTAGTGTTGGAGTCAGAGAAAATGAGACAAATAAAAGCAAATGTTACATGGTCCCACTCAACCTGCACCATAGGCATCACAATTATTTGTGGTGGTGAACCCGGCTTCCTTTGTACTCATGAAAAAAAAACAGAAATATTGTTTCAATGGGAGAAGAAAGCAAGTTAGACATCAGCTGTGACTGCCACTGCTCTGTTTTTGCTGATTGAATTCTAGCATGTTTTAGATCATGGCAGATAGTCAAGATGAATTTCGTTGTGATGATGAGGGAAACAAGAACTGGTTCAGCCCATCAAACAAAGGGCTGCATTTTGAAAATATCAAAACTACCTAGGAACCTTCCTGAAATCAATTAGATTTATTGCCTAAGTCTGCTAAGTTCATGCATTCCTAATATATGTGTGAATCCCTTTGGAAAAATAGAATTTACACTCCCACATCATTTATATGCCTTTGATAATTTACCAGGAGCTGTTTATAGACCAGAGCTAAAAGGCCAGGACTCTGAGTATCACACTGGTTTTAAATTGAGATGTTGTATGAAATCCAAACACCAGCTTTTTCACCCATGTGCAGGCAGAGTAAAGATAAAGAGTCACCAAGAAATGGTGACTCTGCCCTGCTGCCTTCTTCAGAAGCTGTCCAAGGACACAATTCTTTTCATGAGGAGCCTTTGGCCTGTGGAAAAAACCCTATTTCTGCCCTGTGCCCAGGTCAGAAATCCCTCACGCTGGTTTTGTCCCAGAGTCTGTAATCTCTGCAAGTGTAGGTGACAAGAAATAATAGTAATAATAAAGAAAAAAAACAATTACAAATTTGGAAAAACCTGACTTGGATTCCAGTTTCTGAAAAGCAACTCATAAAATTTACAGTGGCAAAATCCAAGGCTGGGGGTTAAAATTTAGGTTCACAAATCCTGCTGCTATTATGTGTGATGCCTCTGGCCCTGCCCACATGAACACCCACACAGAGCTCAGGAGACAGCCTGTAGCCTCCACCATCAATCACTCTGACTTCACAAAAACTACAGCCATGACCAGAACATGTCAACAACATGGGCCACATCATTCAAGTGATGCTGGTGGTGTTTTCCTCCCCTCTTAACAAAATAATAAACACTCATTTGCTGTAGGAATTGGAAACAATTTATGAATGGCATGAACTTTCTAAGACCTTGTCCTATGGAGGAGCTGCATTCTATTTTTGTTTGAATTAATCTAATACAGCCACCCCCAAACATGCAAATTTCATGAATCAGACTGTCTAGAATAGGGGGTTGACTTACCAATTCAATATTTGGAAAAGAAAAAATAAAAAGAATGAATGTTGAGTTAGCCTTTCAGTGAATGTGGACCATGTTTTTTGTGGCTACATTGAGGCTAAATAATTTCCTTTCAATGGTGATTGAAAGCCGAGATTCTTAGAAAATCTTGTATTTCGTAGATATTTGTTATTTTTTTTATTGTCATGTTTCCATCTACACGTGGAGAAGGAAATATCTGTGTTAGCAGCTGCACATATAGAGGGCCCCTGTCCCCAACAGCCTCCAAGTTAATCTCTAGCTGATAAATGTTTACACACAAACAAAAAAAGCTGTTTCAAGCAATCAGTGTTAGATGAAGTTACAGTTTCTTTTTCACAGGGTTATTTGTGAGCATTTTATCTGAGAAAGAGTTGAAAAAAGACAATGGAATGACTTTACAGATGCTTATGGTGAAAATACAGAGACAAAAGTGCTTCTTTTTGTGTTTTCCTTATTGGAGAGGGGCAGCAGCATCCCTGAATTACTGAGGAGGAAGCTGAATTGCAATAGAGCTCAGAGGGGACAGAGAGTGAGATTTGGCTGGATGAATTGCTGGACGAGGACCTTGTCAAGACTGTGCTTTAGCCAAGAAGGGTTGAACATGATGTGATGAAATATTAAATGAGGAGAGTCCTTTTGCAGCCCAGCAGCACTGCTCCTATATGGGGCACTCAAGTCCTGTCTCCTGGATGATTTTTGCATCCACAAAGGATGCAAAAATCTCTACCACAAGCAACCCAAGCAGTGGGGTTGTTCAGAAACAGGATGTCAACTGATGCTTCTTTTAGAACAAAGCAGAGCTCTGGTCTTGCCTACTCAGCCTGGCTGCTGCTTCAAAAAGAAAAAGAAAACAAAAAGAGACACAGCACAAGTAAAAGGAGCCCAAAGTATGTGACAGGCAGAGCCTTGCTGACAGATATTATGTGGGATGCATTGTTTTCCAAATTTCTTCACCTCACCTCAAAAAATTATGTTTATTTTATGGATCACAAATGGGAAATTTTTCTTCTGACTGTCAACCTTGGGCACATTCTTTGGTACCTCCTTCACACAGACTGAGCAGGAGCCTGAGCTGTTAAAGATCTGAGCTTTTCTAATTTACACATACCAGTGACTTAAAATTCCTGTGTACAACTCTTACTGTACCCTATTCCAATGCACTGGGGCCAAACAGTCCCAGTTACTCCTATATGTTTCAAACAACAAACATAAAACAGGTGATTAAACTCCATAAACAAACAGGGTTTTCCCAGCAACAAATCAACACCTCTCAATGTCTGGTATTTGTGGAATTTGATAAGCTACCCACTTTGCTCCCTCCCCATTCTTGTTATGTCTGTCCTCAGCCTTCTTCATCTTTTATCCCCACCCTGCTTCACCCAGTCTCCAAAGGCAGGCATTCATTGTTAATTAACTGCTGAAACTGTGCAAGCAGCTTGGTTCATGGGATTGAGATGGGAATGGAGCTTTAGCTCTGAGTTTGAACTGTTTTGAAAGGCCTAAAATGCATATTTTCTCACTCAGGAGGAATGAGGGAAGCAGGAAGGAGTAATGTAGAAGAGAGGGAGAGTTAGGGAATGCAACTGGAAAACCTCAAACCAGTAAATTGAGACACATGTCTTAATCAGTTTGAATGATAGGGGGTTTTCAAAAATCAAAGGTTCTGGTGTTTCTGGTACTTATGTGCTCGCAGATGTAATTACTTGCCTTGTATAAAGTTTCTGGGCCAGAAACTGGTCTCAATCAGAGTAGTGTAAATCTGGAATTATTCAGGATTAGTAAACACTGCCTTCATATAGGAATTATGATGGCATAACAGATTAGCTGTCTCTTATTGTGCTGGTTTATCAAGAGCATTTAAAATTGCAAGAATGGTGAAAATAAAGAAATTGTTAAAAGCTACGGCCCATTCATTTTCAGTCAATGTGTGCTAAATATCTTGCCTGGAACCTTTAGTGGTGGATGGATAAATTGCTGCATTCTTTCCACAGAAGTTCCCATCTGCCTGTGCTGTTTTACCTCACAGACTGTGTTTTCTTTTATTGACAAAATGAAGACATTATTAAGTGTTCAGATTCCATCTCTATGTGTAGCAGGCTGAGTACTGGAAAACTGAAATGCTGCCCCTATCTGATTATTCCTGTTAAATATGCTCAATCCAGTGGGATGGCTCAGAGTCTGACTTGAGGTTGTCCTCTCTAATTTTAGATGCTGATCTTGGTAAGAAACATTCTTGAGACTTGAGGGGCTGATATTTCTGTTCTGGGTGTTGAGCTGCATCCACAGTAACAGCAATGGTTCAATATTCCCATTGTATTCTGCTAATTAGAACATGATCTGTTGTTGCCCCCAGAAATCCATAATTATTCTGCTTATTTAGGTCTAACATAACATTAATTACTCTTCCAGGGAGTATCCTGCAATGTTGCAGATACATTTAGCCTCTGTTGATCAGAAATGAAAGTATTTATTCCATAAAGAAATTAGGAGCTCTACTGCTGTCAGATTCAGCAGTTAAATGAACCAGAAACTTAGTTCAAAGGCCAAGTCCTGGAAGCATTTTCTTTTGCAACATTTCAAGAAGCAATGCTTCCCTTTTGGGATTGACCAGGAGAACATGCCTATAAACTAAATGCCATGCCTTCTTAACAATGACAAATATGTCATGTCTAGGAAAAATTATGGAGTGTGTGAATTCAGCATCACAAAAGCTGAAAATTTATTCAAAGGATTTTTTTTTGCGGCACTGTCTGTCCTGGGGGAGGGCTTGGACATGAGGACTAAATCTCTCCTGTAAGTGATGAATTTGTGATTTCACGTGATGAAATGAAGGATTCTCCTCCTGTTCTCTCCCTGAGGCCAGTTATGTCAGTCCTGCAAACTCCTGGCTACACAAAAGAAACAAGATTTGGAGGGAGAGGATCGGGTTTCCCAGAGAAGCTGTGGTTGCTCCATCCCTGGAAGTGTTCAAAGTCAGCTGGGATGGGGCTCTGAGCAACCTGGGATAGAGGAAGGGTTTGGAATTAGATTATCTTTAAGGTCATAAATTGCTTGATGATTCTCTGAGAGCAGCTCTCAGAGGCCTCAGGTCTCTGCCCATCGCTCTTGTGGGACACAATCCATTCCCCCAAGCAGCAAAACATCCCCCAAATCCTTTCCTGCTTTTCCTTTCCCCCCAAGCTTCTCTGCTGAAGGTGTGGAGCACAACACCTGCCTTGGCACTTCAGGAATTGTGGGGAGGGGAGGGGAGGGGAGGGGAAGGGAAGGGAGGGAAGGTTTGGGAAGGTTTGGGAAGGGAAGGTTTGGGAAGGTTTGGGAAGGTTTGGGAAGGTTTGGGAAGGTTTGGGAAGGGAAGGGAAGGGAAGGGAAGGTTTGGGAAGGTTTGGGAAGGTTTGGGAAGGTTTGGGAAGGGAAGGGAAGGTTTGGGAAGGGAAGGTTTGGGAAGGGAAGGTTTGGGAAGGGAAGGTTTGGGAAGGTTTGGGAAGGTTTGGGAAGGTTTGGGAAGGTTTGGGAAGGTTTGGGAAGGTTTGGGAAGGGAAGGGAAGGGAAGGGAAGGGAAGGGAAGGGAAGGGAAGGGAAGGGAAGGGAAGGGAAGGGAAGGGAAGGGAAGGGAAGGGAAGGGAAGGGAAGGGAAGGGAAGGGAAGGGAAGGGAAGGGAAGGGAAGGGAAGGGAAGGGAAGGGAAGGGAAGGGAAGGGAAGGGAAGGGAAGGGAAGGGAAGGGAAGGGAAGGGAAGGGAAGGGAAGGGAAGGGAAGGGAAGGGAAGGGAAGGGAAGGGAAGGGAAGGGAAGGGAAGGGAAGGGAAGGGAAGGGAAGGGAAGGGAAGGAGATTTCTGGTTCCTGCTTCCCCAGCATCTTGGCTGTTCTGCCAGCCTCCTTCAGATGTGCTAATAAGCAGGGAGATGCTGAACTCGGAGCAGCCGGATTTCAGTGTTTTGAGCCACGAGTGCAGATGCAGTGGAGAGTGGGAGGGATTTATCTTTTCTCAGGTGAGCGGGTAGTGGAAGGGATTTCTCTTTTCTCAGGTGGGAGGGATTTCTCTTTTCTCAGGTGGGAGGGATTTCTCTTTTCTCAGGTGAGCAGCGGCTCCGCAGACGGAGGGGCCGTGCGGGGGCTCTGCCTGCGGCTGCTCCCGGATCCCGGCGCTTTTCCTGGCTGCGAGGGAGCCGCGCCTTATCGGCAGCATCTGAAACGTCCCCAGGACCTACCAGCATCTCCTCGCCAGTCGGGAGGGTGTTTTTAATCACTCCGAACAGGAAATAGCATGCTGCATTTAAATACTGTATATAATTATCATGGGAAATATAATTAGGAAGTGTAATTAAATGGGCTTGAATGCATATCAGGCTGTTTCTTGATTTCTCACTCAATCCAGCTGTTTCTCACAGGCTCTTTACTTTGAGCACTGGTGGTCTCTGACAGAACCTCTGCATAGAATGGAAGAAGAATTACTCCTTTAAAGGCTGTTCATTTAATCTAACTAGGCCAATTTATTTAAATGCAATAATGACATTTTCCAACACAGCCTCCTTTACTTATTACTTTAGATGCTTCATTTTGGAATGTCTAGATTCATCCAAAATATTCCAATTTGAAGGTTTTATAAAACCCCAAGCATACAAAGTCACTAGTGGCATGGGCTGGCTCTTCAGTATGTGTTTGTTTAATGTGTTGCACAATGTGGGCCTGATTCTTGACTGGATTTCCTTAAGTGCTACCAGGATATACAAAAAAAAATAAGGGTGATAAAACAAGTGTGGTTCATTACTCAGTACAATGCTGGTTTATGATTATTCCTTTCCTTCCTGCTCAGAAAGGAAGAAAGAAAGAATTCTGAATTACTGGAGAAAATATTTTGTCTTCCCTCCAATAAAACCATAATACTGCAAGAGTGGGAAATATTGGCAAGGATATGTTGAGAAAATGAGTGTAATTGCACTAAAAAATGGCCCTTTTTTTGTCCCAGTGGACAAAAATCTTTGGATTGAGTCATGTAGGTGGCGGAAGAACAGTTTGTTGCCAGTGAAAGAGGCAAATCCATGCCCTCCCCTTCCTGAGCAGGACACAGCACTCAGGCTGGGGCTGGTGCTCCTTAGTGTCACTATAGGACATGAAATGACACAACGTGGACACACAGCTCTTCTAAAGCAAAAAGAGAATTTTTAATTTCTTACTCCAACATTTATAGATCTCCAAAGGTGACACTGGATTGGAGGGTGACAGTGCCACATCTCCAATGACACTGGACAAACCAACAGCCCATCAAATTTCTCCTCTTCCATAAAAGAATGCAAAACAATAAGTTATTTATGAAAAGTATGTGAGAAAGTTCGTTACAAGAATGTAAACATCAGAAGTCTTAGAAAAACTTAAAAAATCAAAGCGACACCTTAGCAAGCTGATTCAGCTCCCCATGCCAGCAAATACCTAATTTTTTTTTTTTTTTCCTCCTTCCCTGAGAGAGCTGAATTAGCTCCCAGAGGGGTCAGGTGAGCCCTGGTGTCTGTGCCAGGGTCCATCAGTGCTGGGCAGGGGGCACACCCCACTCCCTTTCAGCAGGAGCAGGCGCCTCTTGGGCCCAGCAGCCCCATCTGACTCTGCTTATCACTGCAGTCATGTGCTGCAGGGAAAGGCTATCTGCAGATCGTGGTATGGCATCCCCACAGCCAGGAATGTTTGAGATGTTCCCATCCCACCAACGGGTTTTGTTGAGTGACACTAGTCCTTAAAGCAAAAGAAAACCCATTGCTTAGAGTTTTCTGCTTTGGGACAGTTTTCTTGGACTGTGCTCACAGCCCTTTTTGGATATGTAGGATTTCATTATGTGGGCATAAGCAGCAGCAGAAAATGTTTTTTCAAATTCTCCAGGTCTCAAAAGTCCTGCTACCTACAGGAGCCAACTGCGTCCTTTTTCCAGAGAAAGAGGGGTTAAAGTAGCAAACAGATTCCTCCTGGTCACTGGAGAAGCTGGAACTCCACATTTGTAAACCATCTTCACCAAACCAACAGGCTGTGCAGTATCCTCTCAGCAAACATTAAATACTTTATGTCTTACTGAATGTAGCATAAAGAAATCAAAGAATCTATGGCTGACATACCAAAATGCCTAAAGCTAATTTCCAAGGTGATAGAAAATTCAACGTTTAATTTTTAGGCATATTGAAAGGATTTTGCTATCTTATTTCTTCGTGGCAAAAGCTACAAATGCTTTTTTATTCCAAGAGTGAAGAATTGACTTAAACAGAAGCAGTAAAATCAATACAAAGTTCCTCCTGATTCAGAGATGTCAGAGCTTTTCCAAAAAGTGGCTCAAGTCAGCATTTCCTGCAGTCCAGGGAGAGAAGCTGGCTGTGCACTTTACAGATAATTAGCTGAAGAGGATGTGGCTGATGCTGAGAATTGTATTCCCTTCCAACAAGAGATGCCTGGCTGACCTGAGAACCACACAGCAGCAAATGGCAGTCAAGAGAATTAGGGGCCCTCCAATTTGCCTAAAATGCCAAACCCCAAATTCCATGGTTTCTTCTCCAAGCATACAGTAGAACTAGTCAAAACAGCTATAAATATTTTTCCCCTGTATCTGCACATTCCATAAATAGTACAAATATAATTTTATAGGAATAACAGAGACTGGAACAGTGGGATTATCTGCTTAGATCCAGATACTTGTACAGTTTAATTTCTGCCATTAGAGGTTGAGCAGATTATGAGTATAAATCAATTTGTGATTTTACAACACAGCCATGCACAACAGGGTCCTTGTTTGTTTCGTGAACAGGCAGAAAACAAAACTTCTGAAGAGCAGGGATCATCCTGCTTCCCCTGAAACCAGTGATAATGTTGTCTCTGACTTTGTGGAAAGGGTGACAGCACCCTCTTTTATATACTTCTAAAATTACTTTCTCTCTGCTTTTTGTTGCATTTTCTTTATTTCTTGAGGAATAATTCCATAAATTTGTGCATGTGTATGCGTGTTTACTCCTTTGTAAGGAGCTGCACCAGGTTAGGTCTTTTCAGAGAAATTAATTTTCCCTGAGATTGTGTCCATTGAGGTTGCAGAGCAAGGAGAAGCCAGAGCTGCCAGAACCTTCCCAAAGGAATAAAGGGAAGACAACCACAGCAGAGGGAGCAGCAAATCCTTAATTCACTTAGAGGCATCCTGCTAATCTCAGTGCCTTCTGAGGAGGAGCACCAGCGTATTTCAGTGGCCAAAGAGAGCCAGAGCACCAGTCCAGCCCTTCACTGGCCCAGCTGACTGCAGGATGCTGCCTGGTGGAGGAGCAGGACACTGGGCAGACGTGGAATACCTTGTCCACTGTGGCCATAGGTTTTATTTTATGCTGAGTGAGGCATGTGTAGCACTCTTGGCCAGCGTCCATCCTTCCCACTTGTAGATTATTCTCCAAAGCCATCCGTCACTTTTCTGCTCCCTGCAGCAGGAGCTGGATGGAGTTTTTCCTGGCAGTTTCCAGCAACCATTTTATCTCTCTTCTGTCAGCACTCAGTTAGTGCTAAATTGGAGTAAATAGGCAAGGACAAAATCTGCCCTGTAAAAGAAACTCTGTGTTTTCAGCAACTTCACTACTAAGATGCTGAGGCTGGGGTTGGTTTAGTGTACAAGGGCTGGGATTGAAGCCATCCATTTCTGAGCTGCTTCAGAGTTCCTTGGTGTCAGTGGCAAAGGTAATCCAAAGATGGAAAGAAATGACACTTGTGTAGGGTGTAAAGACAATACACTATTTTTGTCCTACCTTGTTAAAAAAGGCAAAAATGCAGAAAATATTTTGTGGGGTAATAAAAGTGCACCCAAAAATATTTCATCAGTACTTTTTATGGCATAAAATTCTTTTCTGAGATACTGCCAGAGATAAAGCAGCACAAAACTTTAAAAAACAAAGGACTGTATTATTATTATTAACATTAATAGCATTATTAATAATAGTATTATATTAATTGAATTATTAATAGCACAATATTACTATTTATAATAATAAATTATAATAATGCTGTGATAACGATATAACTATTTTAATAATAATTATTATTTATTAATATACATTATGTAAATATAATATAATATAATATAATATAATATAATATAATATAATATAATATAATAATATAATATAATATAATATAATATAATATAATATAATATAATATAATATAATATAATATGAAGTTATCATATAACAATATATTATGTTGTTATGTTATGTTATGTTGTTATATATAATATCATATCATATCATATCATATCATATCATATCATATCATATCATCATATATAATATTATTATTGATAATTATGTTATTATTATTAATTGATAAAAATGTATCTCCATTATATAAAATCACAGTAATTATTGCTTAAAATAATCGAGCTAATTTTAACTTAATCGTCTGTTTGAGGGAAGTAGCAATGTATATGTCTAAGAAAAAATGTGTGAACAGGTGTTTGCCTGGAATCCCTTAAAGCAATATTCCCTGGTTTTCCTGTGTCTACCCCTTACTTCTGCTCACGGAAGTGGTCATCTTAGTGGAATGATAAAAAATTTTTATGCATTCAGACATTCTTACAGTCCAAACCCTTCAGTGATGGAGCCAGTGGATTTTGGGCTTTTTCCACCCAAGAGGTTTTTTTGGCCACTGTAGCAGTTTTTTGTCTTTGCGGTGTGTGCGGTGGCACCACGCTCTCCGTGCTGGACAAATCTCTCCGTGCCTCGGCAGAGCACGGCCAAGGTTTGGGCGATTTCCTCCCCCAAAGGACAGGGACAAATAAACCGGGAGGGTTGGAGCCGGCGTTTCCAGTGCTGTAACGTGGATGTCCCCGCGAACAGAAGGGAGGGAGGGAGGGAGGGATGGATGGAGATCCCGCGGGGGCCATCCGTGCCCGTGCGGTGGATGGGATCGGGGTTGTTTCCGACATCCGCTCCCCCCGGAGGATGCGGCATCCTGAGAAAAGCATCTCGAGCCCGGCGGCGGGAGAGCCAGCCCCGCCCCGCATCCCGGAGCCGCGCTGAGATGCGGGGAAGGACGAGCGGGACAAGGATGGGACAGCGAGCCCTGGGATGGGACCGAGACGGGACGAGACGGGGAAGGGACACGGCGGGAACAGCGAAGGGAGGGGTCCACAATGGGACCAGAATGAGACGGGACAGGACGAGGATGGGACCGGACAGAGGCGAGACTGGATAGTTGGAGGCACGGGACAGAGATGGGAGAAGGACCGGACAGGGAAGGGACAAGGACGGGACAGGAGCAGGACGGGACAGGGGCAGGACCAGGACAGGACGGGACCGGGACCGGGACAGGACGGGACAGGAGCAGGAGGGGACACGGACGGGATAGGAGCAGGATAGCACAGGAGCAGGACGGCGCAGGGATGGGACGGCACAAGGACAGGGATGGGGCGGGACAGGAATAGGACGGGGCACGGACAGGACTGGGACAGGACGGGACAAGGACAGGACCGAGACAGGGATGGGACAGGAGCAGGACGGGGCAGGGATGGGACGGGACAGGACGGGACAGGGATGGGACGGGGCACGGACAGGACCGGGACAGGACGGGGGCGGCGGAGGCGGTGAGGGAGCGACCCCGCCCCAGCACCGCCCGCGGCGCTGATTGGCCAGTCCCGAGGGCAGCGCTGATTGGCCGATCCCGCGGGCGGTGCCAATGGGGAGGCGTGGCATCCCGGTCATTCCCGAGCCCGCGCTCGGCTGAGCCCGGCCGTGTTCGGCCCAGCCCGGCCCGGGACGTTTTGCTGTGCCGGGCTCGGCTCGGCTCGGCTCGGCTCGGCTCGGCTCGGCTCGGCTCGGCTCGGCTCGGCTGAGCCCAGCTCAAGGCAGCCAGAGGCTCAGGGCCGCGCTGGAAGCGGAGCTCTGGCCTTTCCCAGCCATGAAGTCATCCCCCGGTGCTGATTGAAATCATCTGTTTTCAGTTCTCTGACAAATTAATTGAACTTTCCTCTGACTCAGGGGCATTCTGACTTTTGAAGCAGATTTTGTCTACATGCCGTCTTCCAGACGAACACAATGTAATTTTCTAGGCTTTAAAGGAACTTTATATTTCCAGAAAGGCAATGAAAGAGGCATTTGTTCAGCGATAGTGCTGCGACTTCTACAAATACGGCACAAGAATAGAAGCCTATAAAATGTTGATTTTACTGCCGCTGATAACCAGCCCCAAACGTGTTAGATCCTGAGATGCACGGGCCTGATAACGGGGCAGGCCAGGAGCTGCTTTCTTTCAAGTGTGTTCAAAGAATGCTCCTTAAATAACAGCGAGCCCCTCCAAGGACAGAGCGGGGGCAGCGCCCAGCCCGTGCCCGGTTGCTGTGCTGATCAAATAACTGCTGATGGAGTAGTTCCAGTTCATGTCTTCCACCTCAATCCACCTCAATTGTATTTCCTTTGACCAAGCAGGAGCTGCGAGGTTCAGCTGGAGTCCAAACCTGAGCCCAGGTTTATGGTCCAGGCTCCCCAATGGGATGGGTTGTTCCCCCACTCCTAGGGAACATTTAAAACTCATCTTTCAGACATAGTGAGACAAATTCTGCTTTCAGGTGCCTGCCTGAGTGCTGCTGCCTGGGCATACCCGGAGTTTGCAGTGGCAGGGCAGTCGTGGCTGGTGGAGTAGCACAGAGGGGTCAGACTGCCATATACTTCACATTTTTCAGTTATACCTGTTGATTTTCCCTGTTACAAAAGCACCAAAACACGTAACTAACTCTGGGGGCTTCTGCTCTCATTTACTGGGGTAGATTTGAGAACGTGTTCACATCCTTTGCTCAAAACAAAATGAAGAAAATCAGCTGTTTTTCTTGGCCCATCTGAGTTCTTGTTTAATCTTCTCCCCCACTCCCCATCCACTATAAAATCCAAATGATTTGTAAACAAAAATTAATTAATTTATCTTTGAAATAATCCCAGGAAATAAGGCTGTTATTTGTGTTTCTTCATAGACATCAGAAAAACAAGTGATATGGAAGGAATTTTATGAGGCTATCAGCAATCAAATCCAAATTTTGTCCCGTACTTCAGCTGTGGTGGCCAGGACCTCAACTAGCTTGAGCTTACTGCAGAACTTTCCTCATTTGCTGAACCTCACACCATTTCTAGTTCTTCACCATCTAATTTGCACTTGCTACTTTGAAAAGACCCAGAGAGCACTGAGCTGATTGAAAAATCTGTGTTCCACTGAAGTGCTAGAAAAGAATTAAAATATAGTTACTAAAATCATAACAATGGGTGCCTGTCATTTCAGCAGAAAACCTCAGACCCAAACATTTCCAAATGCCAAGGAAATATATAAGTGAATCCAGACTGTTTCAGGCTTTTTGAGGAATGTCATGGAAAGGGAGGGTGATATTAGTCTGGACCACCTATTCCTATCCAGTATTTTAATTTTGTGTACATTGGATGCATGTAAACCAGCTCTGTATTTTCACTTTCATTCAATTGTGGCAAATTCCAGGTAGAGGAGATTTTTTGTCTTTTTCAGTCAAATTTCCCACTGACCTTAAATTTCTCCTGGTAGACTCTTACAATTTTACTTGACTAAGTAGGAAGTACCAAGATAATGAAGTTGAGGAGTCATTCTTATGCCCTGGGTGAAAGCTGCTGCATGATCTTGAAGGTTTAAGCAGGCATCTTTACAATGTTTTATGCCAATACCTAGTTCTGAAGTGTGGGAAAAGACATTGAAATGTTCTCAATGATCCTGATGGGTCCCTCCCAACCCAGCAATTCTGTGATTCTGAATATTGTGTCAGTCTACAACAACCTGTTAGTCCTTAGTAAGATTCCACCTGCTGCTGTTTAAACTTTCAGCTAATTTCTGTTATCCCTGATTTTTCCAAGTATTTATTATGCAACTGTACAACATAAATTTATACTTTAGTGTCCCAGAGGAAGGACAGGTGTGCAATAAATGTACACACAGATAATAGATATGACCCAAATGCCACCCAACAGTGGCAACTCAGAACAGGATGTGAAAAAAAAGGGAAAAGCAGTGACGCTGCCTTCAAACCATCTTCTTCCTTGGCACAGGAAATCTGTGTTAGGCGACTCCAGGGAAGCACAACTGGGAGTGGAGCCCTCTGAAAGTGCAGCAAAGGCCGTGATGATAGCCAAGGTATTTTACAATAATAATTGCTTTGAACTGTGAACTGTGCTTTGGAATATCTGTGCAGCTGTGAGGGAGTGAGGAATGAGACAAAATTTTTGTAACTTTAAAAGAAATGGTTTTTTGTTCTGCTTGCATGGGTTGTTGGTGCAGAATTTGCTCCTGTTATATTACAAAAGCTATGGAACCAACTGTTACAGGAAGTTTGGTTTTTTTTTCTTCAATCAGCATGTGCCTTTAGCTCTCCAAAACACCAGCAGAAAAATGGCCTCCTTGGGTCAAATCTGTCTTATCTTTATCATGATGGAATAGTCCCCCCAACTTCAGTGCAGTTATTCACGAGTGAGACAAGTGTCCTAAGTCTCCTGCAAAAAAAGGAATTGAAAGTACCCATGATTATTCCTCATGACATTGGCATTTCTGCAGCAAAACTTCACTTTTCTAATCTAAACTGAGCAAAGTGCTCTTAGGGTGACAGATAATTAGGGAAATGAACTCAGAGAATCTTGTTCTGGATTTTAAATAATTTCTCATCATTATTCTCCTTTTGATTTGGTTTATTTGCAAATGGAGCTTGTTTGGGAAGGCAAAGTGTTGATTAGCAGCCAACACTTATTTAATAATGGGACAAAATTAGTTTTGCAGTGAAGGAGAATCCACTTCAGGAAGAAACAGGAGTAACTTGTAAAGATTAAATCAACCAAACAGGAAATGGAATCAGTCCCATGTGGTTTAGGTAGTTTGATTGCAATGCCAAGGGTGTCAATTGCCAAACAGCTTTTGCTGGCCTGAGCTGCTGCTGGCTTTCCCTTCCTGCTGACTGCTCCTAGGTGTCCACCCCTGCCCGAGCCATTCCCCTCCCATCTGGATCCAACCCCTGGGCTGCCTTCAGGGCAAACGTGGCTGGGGGAGAATTGCTAGCAGCTGCTTGCACTGCTTAGTCACCACTGCCACGAAGAACCACTGCCTGAGAGAGCTGAAAAATATTTGCAACATGTATTTACAAACAATTGCTAGACAGATTTTGTCTGCCCATAGCATTTGCCAAACAATTTTGAGCAGGAAATAAATACAGATAAATAGATTTTCTTTTGACCAGGGAAAGCAGATTTTGTATTGTCTAATATGGCTATCATGCTGCCATAATATTAAATAAAGGCAATGGGGCAATGGGCAATGCAACTGAGATGTAGCAGGATGTGGCTTTTTTTTTTTTTTTTTTTTTTTTTTTTTTTTTTTTTTTTTTTTTGCTTGGGCCTATTCTGATGATGGATTATGTCAGTTAAGCATTTTAGGAAACAGAAGCCACTTCTCTATAGGAACTTAGCAGCAGAACTCCCAGCTAAACCACAGACAGTCCATGTTTGAATGGGTGCTGATGCCAGCCTCCGGTGAATGACTTTTGAAAGCAGCATCACGTAAATGTGTCTGAATAAAATAGGAGCAGTTCCTGAGACTTGAGTGAATGACCTTTCTTGCTGTTGTCATTTCCAAATTTTTTGGCAGACTCTCCCCTGACCACAATATTTCATTTCCATGCACCCCTGTACTTCCCAATTCCGGTCAGGAGCAGAAGCAGAAGTAATAAAATACCACAAGAAAAGCTATTCTTGTGATATTTCCTGTGCTACTGGATGCAGCACCAACAGGAAATCTCATGAGAAAGACTGACTATCCCTTCACAGTCTCCAGGCCCCACTTTGGAAACCCAAGTGATTTGGTGGGAATAAACAGCAAATAAGCATCCTCCAGCTTAGGTGACTAAAACTTCTCCCAGCTTTCTGGCCCAGTCCCTTCCACTACAAGGTGCATGAGCTTTGTGACAGTGGTAGGCACAGAGAAAACTGTGGGTGGTTTATGACAGTCTGAGCCTTCCTTTATGTCCAGTTATGTGAGAGGAAGGGACCTGCAGCCTTCTCTCTTCTAAAATGAGTCCTTGGGAGCTCTCTGTGCCTCAGGATTGCAGCTTTGACCTCTGCACATGTGTGATGGTGATGATCTGCAGAAAGGAGGGTGTCCCTCTCCCACTTCAGCCTGCTCCAGGAGGATTCCCTGTCTCCCAAGAGACTAAGAAGGTAAAGGGGGGAAAGAGCGGGGGTGGGGGGGGAAAAGGGACATTCAGGTCCCTTTTTTTTCGATTTCCTCTTTCCTTTCCTGCTATTCCCCTCACCCCTCACTGCTTTGAGCCTGGGGCACTTTATGCAGGAATGGGAAGGAGCTGGGCCTATTTTGCCCTAAATGTTAAATTTCAGGCAGTAATTCAAGCAGTTTGGCCACATGCTTGGAATGTTTACTACCACTTCCAAGTCCAAGAGTTGCCCTCTAGTCCTCAGCCCACAGGAGGGGAACCTTTCCTTCAGCAGAGCAGCTCAGGAGGCCCATGGTGGTCCTGGACCTTAGGAGCTCCCTGCCATCCTGCAGTGTCTGCACCAGCCAGCTGATGGACACTTGCTGGCAGAGATGATGACTCAGATGTAAGCCCTTACTGAAGTGTCACTCTCTGTCTCCAGAACAAATGCTCTCGGTGACTGATACAAGAGCCCTGGCCCAGCTGCAATAGCAGGTTGCATTTGCAGTATCACTTTGGTGGTTAAAAAATCCCTGTCACAGTAAGCCAGCCTCCAGCCCAGCAGAGTGTGGGGCTCTTTGTTTCCCTCCCTTGCAGCCGGGATGCAGGTCTCCAGTGATGTTAGATACTCAGAGCTTCTGGGGTTGGAATGCAGCCACTTAAAGCTGTTTGGTTTGTCACTTTTGGATTTGCTACACAAGGCTCTGTTAATACAAACGGGCCTGTTTATAATATTCATCAGACAGTGGAAGAAATTCCTCTGATGTCTGCATAATGCAGCGAGCAGACTCCTTGATTATTAACATACTGATTGTGTACTCTTATTTCAGATGTTAGCTCGACACCGGGGAGAGACAACTAGGGGAATAAAAAATGCAAGATGCATGGCATGCTTGGGATTTGGTCAGCGAAACGGGAAAAAATATTTACACGCTTAGGTCGTGTTTTTTATGCAATTTTTTCCTTTTATGTAACATTTGGAGAAGCCGCTGAATTTTCAGTTCTTACCCAAACGAAGCCACACCTCTGAGCCCTGGAGCAATCACTGCAGGAGAGGGAGTGGGAGAAACACGTCCCCACCCCTTCTTAATCCTCTCATTGATGTGCTCATTAGTGTTGACTCGGGGATCGGCTGATGCATCTCGTCCCTCCCCCAGCACGTCCTTATAGCTGGACATTTCCATAGGAATTTCTAGCCGGGGGCCGGGATGCTCCAGTGATCTTCCCGACCCCAGTCTGTGGCTGCTGGATGCACCAGCCCCTCTCACCACGTGTGTCTAAGCAGACCTTCACTGCCAGCCCTCAACCAGCGCTGCAGAGGAAGGAATCCTGCGTTTGATTGTGCATGAAAATATCCCCTGGAATAGAAAAGTCTCAGATGTCAAGGTGCTTAATGTTGTCTGACCAGCAGTAACTTCGGTGGGCATTAGCTCCTACATCCTGTCTTACCCATTATTTGCAGTACTTTCATTTTAATGAAGCCTTTTTGATGCCTTAGTAATAGAAAATACAGCAGATTTTTTTTCTCTTAGTGTTTTCATCCCTTGGGTGTTATGTCTTCTTTTCATTTACTGTTTGTTGTTTTGGTGGAGAACTTTCACTTTTGGTTGGTTTCAGAGCCCACCCTGCATATCCCCTGGATGGGCTGAAGTACAGTAGATAGGACATTAACTCCTATTAATGTGGAAATTTAGAATCCAAATAGAACTTGTCTTGTTGCCCCACAATGAGTCATTGTCCTTTTTCTCTTTTTAGCCAACAGCAGATTCAGAAGCTGTGAGACAGTTTCCTGCAGATAAGAGATAAATTGAAGGGAAACCTGGCAAAAAGATGATGGTCAAGCTGCAAGAGATCATTTCCTTCAAAGCCCCTACATGCTAATTAACCATTCCAAGCATATTTTCAACAGCATTTAGGGATTTCCTCATCAAAATAAACTTCCTCCCATGTTATCTTCATTTTTGACATCCGGTGTTATAGTCTGACATAAGAGTCAGGGCTAAAAACCCCTAATATTGGGCTGTGTGTGTATTTATGCACAAGCGCACACACACTCGCACAATTGAAGCTGTGCCAGTATTACTGTGGAATTTTAATGCCTGATCCAAAGTCCTCTGTAGTCAGCAAGAGATTTTCTCTTCACTTCAATAGTACCAGGATCGAGCCTCTGTCCTTCTGCCTCCAGATTTTTTCATTTATGCCTTATGACTTGTTTATAACAAACTACAGATGGGCTTGAGTCATAAAGTTCGGAGTATTCGGTTTGGAGGCTTTGCTTTGGGCCCATCCCTTTTATGTACTGCTTATTCCAGACCTGCCTTTTAAAGAGGAAAATATTGTCAGAATGAAAGTGTATGTGCAATAAACAAAC
Organism: Haemorhous mexicanus; assembly: GCF_027477595.1. Taxonomy (NCBI): domain Eukaryota; kingdom Metazoa; phylum Chordata; class Aves; order Passeriformes; family Fringillidae; genus Haemorhous; species Haemorhous mexicanus. The sequence continues at coordinate 9,780,887 of NC_082346.1, forward strand.
TTCTCATTTCCTTCCCCTTAAGTTTTTTTTTTTTCCCTTTTGAAGCTGATTTCTTAACTGGACAATTAGTTTTAGAGCTGCAATTGAGTGCAAACTTGTCATACCTGATTTGCAGTCCTTTCTGTTTCAAGTGCTATCAATTATTTTCTAACTAGATGCTCCTGTGGGATCAGCTGTCACTAAGAGCAAATTTGAACACAATGGGTTGCTTCCTATTTCCAAAAGAATCTGAAGATTGTCAAAGCTTGACAGGCAGCTCCAGTTTTAAGATGAAAGAGATAAGTTAGGTTTCTCTGGTAGGAGCTTTTGAACACAAGCAGATAAAGGAAGTATTGTTTCCAAAGAGGGGATGCTGTTTATAGTGCAAATTCACCCTTATTAAGAACAAACTGCAGTTCCTTTAAACAGGCGGTCAAATACATTTACACTGCAGAGGTAATAAAATACTTATGAGTCTTTTCAAATATTTCTGTAGACCCTGCACTTAAAAATTTGGCTTTCATATTTATTTTTTTTTAATGATGGACCAAGTAAACTGAGTAAACCATTAAAAAGATCAGTAGATGGTATAATGTAGCTGTTGTGTAGATCAAATACATGAGGTGTTGATTTTGTAACTGGGTTCACCAACAGTCAGCTAGAAATTAAATTTATGTCACTTTGTTTTTGAAGATGCTTCATATATTGTATGCCCTGGTAATTACTTGTGTATGTCACACATGGAGTTAAATTACATGTTATTTTAGGCACGCCACAAGTGAGAAGTGCCACAACTTTCAGCAGTAATTTTATTTTGTAAAAGTTACTGGGGTATACTGGTGCCACCTTCAAAGAAATGTGAGAGTGCCAATGAGTGTGGACTTAAGAAATAAAAAAATATATTTTGGAAGATGACGCTGGATTAGTGTTCCCAAGGTCTGAAGTATTGCAGTTATCCACAGAGGAGACCCACTGTGTCTACTGAGAAGGCTCATTGCTTAATGAAGGAAAATTGTCCTTTGAGCTCTTTTATGTTTGCAAAGGCAGCCCTGGCCATTTGGGGTGTCAACAAAGATCCAATCTAATGCCAGGCTGTGGCTGGTCTGTTGTGTGTCACTGTGAAGAGGGTAAAGAACTCAAGGCAGAGCCCTGAGTTATCCAGGTGACTGATCAAATGCCCAGTGACTTCTGGAATTAGTCACATGCTGCTACATCTGCTTTTGTTCCCAGTGCCTTGCTGAATGAAAGACTTGCCACAGTACCCAGGAGGTCCTGAGCTCCCTGTGTGAAAACTGGCTGAAGGAGAATTCTTCCTCCCTCAAAAATCAGAATCCACCATAACAGGAAATAGGAGAGAACGTGACCACGTGTTTCTGCCATTTGTAGTCAGTGGGATATTTTGAACTTTCTCATCTTGAAAATTGTCAGTGGAAGCTGACATTGAGGGAGATCAGATTTCATTCAGAACCAGTACAGCTGGGGGAAACACCAAGGAATGGGAAATATTCTCAACCAGGGAAGTACTGTACAACCTGAGCCTAGCTGCTTCTGCTCTGATGGATTGTACCCAGAACGGATCAAAAGTAGGAGTTTTGGCCACAAGGGCAATCCATGCACTCTACCAATGGGGGAGAGCACTGTTATTTCCATTTACAGAAACACAGGGCTTCATTGCCCCGCTTTCACAATCACCAAATTAGAATCAGGTGTTAATTAGCACTTGTGTTTGGAAGCTCACTTTATTGAGAACATTTGCCTTGGTCAGACTTTTGATTATTTTGGCTCTGAAACCTGGTTTACATTGATTTAATCATTAGAATACCCTCTTCTAAGGCTTTCAAGTGATACAATTAAGTGCAGATATCACATCTCCTGCACAGCAACAGGAATCTGAGAAGTTATGACAAAGCCAGGAGACAGTAATAAGTGCAATTTTTTTACCTTTTAATGGGGTCTAATCCTGTAGGAGAGCATGTGTCAAATATTAATATATATATTGCTTGTCCATTACTTTACTTGTACATTGTAATTCTTGCACATCTTTGTATCATGCTAAATGACAATGTATTCTAAATGAAATGTTTCTAAATGAAAAATACAGCGTTTATTATATGGGAACATGACAGCCCTTCCTCAGTTTATAATTCCAACCATTTACAGAAAAATCTCAGTCTTATGGTTGCATCCAGGGAGCAAATAGAGGCTGTGACATAAATGTGATACAAATGGGTCAGCATCTACCAGAATTCCTGACCTTTATATTCAGAAATAAGTTATTTACGTTATTTCCTTTTAGAAGCTACTTATCTACTTAGCCATGTGTCCTCTGCTTTGCAGCAACATTTCAGAGAACTCAACTGCACATTTTTGTCATGTGCATTATTGTGCCTGTTTGGAACAATTTGCTAACAATTTAAAGCTACCTATCTTTTAATTAGCATTTTTTCCATTTCTAATTGTCAATATTAGGGTACAAAAGTAAATCAACAATGAGGCTTTATCTGCAATTAAAAAAGCTTCCTCTTGCTCGCGGTAGTAATGAGTAATAATTTGGTGTCGTCAAGTTTTTGTATGAGTTGAATCAAGCAGCAAATAATGTAGGAAAATCAATGCTTCTGCTTCTAGAATTATGCTGGGTCATATATTGTTCATTGTTACACTTCAGTGATGGCTTCAAGTCAGATAGGAAGGGCTTTTGTAACTTTTCCTCACCCTGAGTAGTACTTTACTCACCAGAGTTTCCAATAAACCCACTGACAGCAGCTGAGGTGTCAGGATCCCACTCTGTGCTTGTTTGTAATTTCATTCCCACATGAGCCATGAAAAACACCCTGACCAAAGGAAGCAGTCTCTCTAAGGAAGGCTAAATCTATTTTTTCCCCCTCCTCCTTGAATAGCTGTACAACAGTGATTTTTATCAGATGAGTCATCTGCCAGGTTTCATGAATCTCATGTTGTGGATCCATTAGGGGTTTGTACTTCTCTCCATGACAATGAACTTGGAGGGAGTCATGAGGAGGCAGCTGCTTAGATCAAGTGGCAGTGTCTATCCACTCCTCAGGCTGCAGCCAAAATCAACAGTGTGTCTTTGCAGTTGATCTAGGGAACGCTGTTACAAATATGGGATGTTTGCACTAATGACTTAGTCAAATACATCTGGAGTCCTTTTCCCTGAAGAAATGAAACTGATGTAATAACACAACACAGTCTCCTTATTATGTAAATCATGAGGCAGAAGGCTGAGGACGTTATTTAAAGCAAACTGAGGAAAGCTGAAGATTTGCTCAAGTAATTTCCCATTTTTACCCCATATGAGATCTTGCAGATGGCAGGAAGGAATAGAAAAAGCAGCAGCCTCCTGACTTCCAAACGTGAGAGCTCTTGTCTCACAATAAGATTTTACACCACTGGAAACCTGGAGTTTTCCACAGTAGAAGCATTTGGACATGTTGTAAGAAAATCATCCCAGACTTTATCTGCACGTCTTGTGTATAGAGAATAGAGGAATAATGTAGGTTGTCATTTGTGATAGGATTTTTGGAGGCATGAATTTGTCTTAAAGACATATTCTGGTTTTGAGCCCAGGTAATCTCTCTAGCTTGCAAATAGAAATTTCCATCTTTTTGCACTAACTGAAACTTGGATGCAGTGAAAAAGTGGGAAAGAACCAACTAGAACATTTTCTGCAATTTTTGGCTAATCATGCCAAAAATTATTCATCTTTACTTCACATAAAGTTCATGCTCAAGTCTTTTGCTTATTTTATTCAAGTTAGTTGGGATCATGATGTGTTTTGGATCATTTTTCTCCAATGATTTGTTTTTTCTGTGACATTCAGAATGTATCATCCATAGATAAATGTTAAGCTTCATGGGTTGCTGCTTGTGGATGAGGAAAAATGAACCGTGGTGCCATTTCCTTTCACCCTTAGCAAAGCCAGGCCAGTGCCCTGTCACAAAAAAATAGCTTTACTTTTCTAGCACAACAGGGTTTTCCTAAATAGAGAAAGCAGATCTCTGCAAGAGACAAGATTTTTGAGGGCATGACTCAGACACAAAGTTCTCTGGGGAGTGCACACCATGGAAGGGCTCCCCACCCTCTGCTCAGCTGTCCAGGTCCACCCTCTCAGATTTCATTTTCTGCTAGAGGAGGAGATGTAGGAGGTCGTAGTGCATCACTGCTTGGTGCACTGCTGAAAGAGCTCAAATACTTCAGGTCTGAGTGCATGCAAAGATTTACATAAATGAGAACAAAGAGGAGTTGCCTCAAGACTCTGAGGTTTGTTGCAGACCACTCATTACAGTGCTCCCCTACGCTCACTGCCCTGCTGAATCTGCAGGAGATGCTTTGTGGCTCATTGCGGCTTAGGTATTGGTCAAAGCATCGACAGCTTTCACTAATTTTGAACCAATGTGACTTTTCTCATGGAAAAATAAAATTTTGTACCTTTAAAATCTGCTTTCCACTCAGTTTCTGATTTATTTTCATTCTTTTTAATTTTCCTTCTCCTAATTAGGGCCGTGAATCCCCTCTCTGGGAACCTGGAACTTCCAATGCATGAAGTAAAATTGTTTGCATGAAAGAAAGCTGTGGGGAGAGATCAAGAACCATGACTGTAAGTAATAAAATATAAGTAGAGAAGGAAGAATTTTCATTCTTCACTTAAAAAGCCTAGGATTTCATTTGCCTTCTTAATACCAGCAAATCATCACATATTCTCACTTTCACCTCCCTGGCCCTAGTGATCTGCTTAGGGCTCCAGCTGCTTACCCATATAAATTAATATAAATACCCGTATAGAGTACAAAGGCTCAAATATTACTTATCAATTATAATTGTGGTTTAAGGCAATGAGGTGTTTGTGTCTTGCACCTTCTAATCCGACAACCTTCATTAATTCCAAGATCACATGAACATTTTCTTCCTGCCTGTGTGAAGATTCTTTTGCCTTGCACAAACATTATTTCTGTTGGAGTATTTTAATCTTTTTACTTCCTATGAGCCAGATCTACTGGGACAGTGTTTCCCCTAAAGTGGATTTTTAGTCTTGAATGTTTGTGTGGATTGCAATTGTTCTGCTGGAGACAGAAAAGTCCTTCTTCCCATGGGTGCAAAATCCTTTCTCTGCACTGATGAGATCTGGGTTCGAGCAAGAACTTATTATTTCTGAAATATGGAATGCATTTGCTCTTGGAACACGTCCTTTTTATGCCCCCTGGTTCATGAGCTGGTTGCAAAGCTACAAATTTGCTATAAAATTCCTTTTAAGGTGCAGCGCTGCTAGAAATTTTCAGAATAATAGAGATCCTTTCATCCTTTGTATTTAAACATGCAATTTGCTCTAACAGGGTCTGATCAGCCATTAAAACCCACTCTGTGTTTTATGTGTCTAACAAAAAACACACTTGCCCAAGTAAAATAGCATCTATTGTAGCATGCAAGGCTACAATAGAACTATTTATATTTAAGGTATAATGAGGTTCTGCAGAACTCCTTTTGTCCTGAGGGGTTCAACAGCCCTGTCCCAGCACCACCAATAGAAGGTGAAGGAAGCCCTGTGGAAGGAAAGCTGCAGCACGGCACCATGCAGGTGTAAAGTGGGGGTTTTGGTAGTGTTTTGGGTTGGCAGTCCCAAAGAGGGGGTTCAAATCCCTCAACAGGAATGCTCCAGCACCTTTGTGTGGAATCTGCAGTGCTGGATGTCTCTCCTGTGGCATTGGGAAGGAAAAACTTCTCAGGGTTCTAGGCTCGGCTGAAAGACTCGCAATAAATTTGAAGGTTGCCTGTTTCCCTTTAAAACTGATTTGCTGTAGAGTTGCCTTTTTTTTTTCAATGAAGAAAATGCAATTTCTCATGTAGTCCTGTTTCTTTTGCTTAAGTATGCTCAGCTGAAGGCATCAAGCAGGCATCAAGCCACAAGGGAGAGTATCCTGGCTTGCAGTCCAAAGGCCTTTCCACAGCTAGCACTTTGCTCAAAATCCCATCCAATTCGCTTTTCTCAAGGTAATTTTTTTGTGCCTTCTGGCTCTGTGTTCAGCCTTTTTTTGTCCTTAATGCCCAATTGTTTTCTCTTGCTTTTTTTTTCCTCCCACACCCACAAAAACTCAACAACTATTAAATCTTCTGAACTGTGAGTCTGTAGGTATGTGTTGGAGCTCCCACGGTTTCAGCTGTCAGATCCTGGGAAGTTATTTACATAATGGCCATAAGCATTAGTGGAAAACCAAGAAATTAACTGCCAGAGACACTTCAAAGATGTTTTCAGACTTTGAAACTAAGAACTGATTACTTATTTGTTACCAATATTTTTCCACGAAGTTTGATTCCATTGCTGTCATGAACATCCTAAAATGAAAGCGTCAAAATAGATTTTTATTTTGGAACTACAGAGATCAAAAAACCCCAATTTTTTGTTTGAAGATTCTTCTTTGCATTCCATTTGTCATATCAAAGCTGAAGATGAAAATTTAAACAACTTATCAAAACATTTTGATAACTTTTTTTTTTTTTTTTTTGCTAAAGGCTTCATGCATTCTTTTAAGGAAAAGAAGTGGTTGATTACTTTTTGTATTTGAAATATCTTGTGACCATGAACACCCCAACATTTCCTGTCAGTTCAGCCAGGACTGCAAGTCACTTAGTCACCACAATTTTTAACATAATAGTAAAAAACCCCAAACTCTTGGTTTTTACAAGTATTTACGTTTAACACTAAGGATTAGATCTGTGTAATGAGTTTTAAGAGACTATTTTACCATGGTTGTCACAAAAACTAGCACATAGCAGATTTGTCTTCTTGTTCTTTTTCAAAGCCCAAATCTTTTGGCTGACCAAATAATCCCAAGACCTCTAAAATATTCTGTGATCTTTCTAATTGGATACACTGATGTCTGCTGGAAAACAGATGTGATCAGCTGCAGTCATCTGTGAGCTGAAAGAAAATACAGCATGTTTTTTTCAGGAAAACTTTATCAGTAACTCTACCTCCTTCCAAGGCAGAGATGTAATCCATAAATAAAAGAGTTGCCATTTGATGAGAAGGAGGAAATTCTATCTTAGTCAATGACAGGGAAAGTGAAATGTGGTCACCCAGAGTTCCTGCAATTCAAAGCCAACTCGTGCCCACTTTAATTATGATGTATGTTCCTGTTCAGCTTTAATAGCCCTGCTTGTATGAGCAAAGGATCTCAATTGCCAGGGTCACATTTGCTCCACTTTTTTCCTCTCTGGTTTGGACTTAGAAAACCTGCAGGAAGGAGAAGGATCCTTTGAGAGACCCATCTGTTTTCTGGGCTCTGCCTCCCCCAGGGGAGTAGCAGAGCCAGGGTGGTCAGTTTGGGTAGACCCCTGGAGAACAGTAGAGTGGAAGTGAGGGAAAGTGGGAATGGAATGGCCTTGTTTTCTCCTGAGAAGCTGTGGGATTCAAAGCCAGAGCACCAGGGTGGTTTTGGAGAGGACTGGGTTAGTGTAGGTGGGATGTCAGAATCCATCTCAGGAAACCAGCGACTCTGGACAGATCACTCAAGGAGGTGACTGCAATAATTGTTACATTTTCATGGGTTTAAGAACTTGCAGTTTTAGCTTTAATTTTGCCACAGGTTTTTAAATCTCATTTGAATGTTAGAAAGCAAAAATTTCACAGGTGCAGTTGGGAGCAGATCTACAAAATAGATTAAACTTTTTTGTAGGATTGGAGAGGATGGAGATGACAGGTGCTAATTGCTGTCATTACTGGAGGATTTGGTGCTGTTGAGAAGTTTAAAGAGTTTTGATTTTGTCCAAGATCTTCAGACTCCAGATGGGTTGAGACAGTCTGAGGCTTTGGCAGTCCTTTTGGGCAGCACCTCTATTTTGGTGAGGTTCTCCACACAAGAGCTGCCTTCTGTGTCGGATTCTCTTTGGAAAACACTGTTCCAATCAACCACTCTCTCTCTTTGGGCAGGGTGTTGTCTGCCTGAAAGCTCCAGGCAGGGACAGGGAGGCCATGGTGGTAACTCCTGTGAGACTCCTCTGGGGAATGCAGACAGTGGGAATCACCAGGCTGCCTCTGTTCCCAGCCCATTAATAGGATTGGCTCAGCTTGGACACTCCAACATCCATAAAACCATTAAGGTGGGTAATGTCTTCAGGCATTATTTACCTGTGAGGGCTAAGGCATGCCTTGCTTTAATGTGAAAATTTAAATCCTGATGTCAGCGTGTGGCTTTGGGAACTGTGATTGAAGCCAAGGACCTATAAAATATGTGCTTTTATCTTGTGCTTTTACCTTACTGCTTTCTGGCACAAAGGTCTTGCAGGCATCTAGCATACATAGGTGGCATGTTTCATTGCAGATTTAGAACTGATTTTATTCACAGTAATAGTGCCAATCATCAAACTAAAATCAAAGGCCAGTAAGAATTTGATCTTAGACTGCAACCGTTAGCCACCTCAAACCTCATCCAGGATAAATTGAAAAATTTAACAAATAAATGACTGAAATAATTTTTTATCTTTTCAGAGGACACAGGCTCCCAATTTCCATGAAAACTGCTCTGCAGCCAGCTGCTTCTGCAGCTGACATGTGCTTATTGAGCCAAATCCATATCTCAGGGCAGACCAGAGGGAATGTGTCTATTCTGGTTCCTGAGAAACAAAGCAGACAAGGACTATTTCTAGAGGCCTTTCAGGTCCAGTGTGGGTGGCTGAGAACTTTGAATCAAAGTCCTCCCTTTCAAACTGAGCCCAGTGATATGAATATTGAACAGGGTTTGCAGACTTAAACCTGGTAAAGGACAAATTTGAGACCGCTTGTGATGAAACAAGCAACTCTGTTTCTCAGAATATTATCGTCAAGAGATGGGGAAGAAGTAAATAATAAACAAACTCTGAAGAATGAATTTAAATATTAGAGGACACCAAAATCTAAGGAAAATGTCTTGGCTCGTTTCTTCAAAACATTTAGATAGCCTTCTGATAAACTGGGAAGCAAAAAATAAGCTGTCAGCTTGGGCCAACAAACAAGAAAAAATGCTGACAGATGTGTGGAACGCTCGCTTTCTTTTTTTTTCTTTTCTTCTTTACAAAGTTCTACAATAAAATCCAGGCAGTGTATGTGACTATGATATTAGGAAGGAGAGAAGGAAGGGAAGAAGATTAAAGAAACATAAACCTGTATGTTTAATGCTAGGTCTCTAAATCTATATTTCTTATACAAATAATTTTGAGTGATGCATCTCTCATCTCTCATCTAATGCGTCTCAGAACTGCCCCCTTAAAACATTTAAGGTTGAATTGTCTTTTGAGATGATGTGATATGGTGTTCTTCATTCAGTGAAGGAAGCACCTATGAACCATTTCTTTTTTGATTTGCTTTATTTCTGAATCCTCACCCTAAACAAGATCTGAAATTTGGGCATGAGAGGGTGAAGGAGCAAAGGCTACACTGTATTTCTCAAAGGCAGTCTGATGATAAACAGTAATATATATTTGCAGTGCTAAGAGTGGTAATGTGCTACAGCTTTAGAGCATTTTAATAATATGTACAGGCTGCAAAGGAAGAGGTATTTCATTTTTTGTCAAAGAGTAGCCATTCATAAATTGCTGAACAGTGGGAATTGCACGCACTCCTAGTGCCTGGACTTAGGGTGAGCCATAGCATTCCACAGACTTGTAGAGCTCGGCATAAAGTGCTGCTATTAGGAGCCTGCATCACCAAATATCTGCTCCCTTAAACCCCAGGGTAGAGGAGAAATTTTCATGGAGCTTATAGTGATTTATAATGGGAAGCATAGGCTTTTTCATAGACATTGTTCTCAGTGACAGTGTAAAGAAAGAGAGCACTAAATCTCTTCTCATCATAACTAATGATTAAGTCAGCAGCTTTTTTGGCGAATACAGAATGCCCTTCTACAAAAACAAAGTATTCTATTGTGATGTATTACATTTAAAAAACCCCCATAAGTATCCCATAAGGCTATTGCAATATTTTTAACTAGATCTTCCCTCTTTGTCACCATATTGAAATAAATGGAATGTGTCAGACTGAGTAATGCTCTTTCAATAAGTTTTTAGGAGCCCACTTAGAAGTTTGGCAAAATATAAAGAAGCGAGGAAAACTTTCTCAGGATCCTCTCTGGCCTGAATGAAAGATCGGTTCATTAAGGAGAAAAGCTTATGCTGATGCTGACGCTAATAAATGGGACAGAGAAGGATATTTCATCTTAGTTTGGGCTACCTTGCTCCAAGTTTGCTGCCTCAAGTTGCCCTGTGAAATAAATCAGCCAGCTGAAGATGATTCATTGCATTGCAAAGTTCCCATCAATATAATGGGGAAATCAGTTTTGTGTGGATGTTCAAATGTGATCCAGCCCTCAACTATTAGAGTCAAAGGGTCAGCAGTTGCTGAAAAATTAACTCCCCTGCATCCACTGCTTGGACCTGGATTCGAGCTATGCAATGCCTCTGCCTTCAGAGGGCATTTCTGTTATTCAGCCTGGCTACTGAGCTTGCTTGAGCATCATACTTTATTTAGAAGAAAGCACTGTCGTTTTGCAAGGTTATTCCTTCTCCAGTTCTTTCATTTCACATGATCTCAGCCCTCATGAAGTCAGTGATAACACTCCTACAGCCATCACCAGTTCAAGGCTTTTTTAATCTCTTTTTTCACCACTGAGGAAAATTTTTACAAGGTGGGCCTTCACAGTTAGCTCTTGCTTGGATTTTAAGTCTGTCTTGTAGGGAATATAAATAGTCTTTTATAAATATGTTCCCTGAAGAATTTTCTGCATCAAAACACTTAAAAAAACAACAACAAAACCCAAACCTCAGTGCTGCTCAGATGGAGAAATTTGCAGTAGTATGGCAATGAGAAAGAAATGTGTTTAATCATTATCCCTCAGATAAAGGTCAGACTTGAGGGGTCCATTGACTTCCATGTTGCAAGTGCCATATTTTAATACCCTCTGTCTTTCGTTCTTCAGGAAAAAAGATGCATTAATGAGAATCCATTTCCAAGAGATTCTTCTTTTGTGAAAATGAACCTAGTGTGTTCTTATATGACTTTGTTTAAACATTTCTGAAGTGTTTGGAAATCTTGCCTAGTAAGTCCTCTTTCGCTTCTTTGTACTGCAGCCTGTCCTGAGTGCCCCATCTGGAATCCTGGCCACAATTCACAAAAGTTATGGTTGGGTAAAGTGGGCCCTCCTCAGACTTGAGAATCCTTCGGTTTTCCATTCTCCCTCCCCTCTGCCTCACAAACATCCTAATCAAGACTGGGATAGAAGGAAATCCCATTAGAGCCTAATTTTGCTGCTTCTTTCCAGAGGGAGTCACTAGAAAGTAATTTATTTCTTCTTCAGCGTGCAACTGGAGGTACTAATTTGTCACAGGTCTGTGCACGCTGGTGCCACGGCCTTCGTTATCCCGGGGACAGGGGCTGAGGTGGTGACCCAAAAAGCCTATTCTTCTGCCAGCCTAGCCCTGCTTGTTCCTTTCCAGCTCAGACATCACATCCAAGTCCCCAGGACATGTAAGGCTCTGCTTCTGGCTGTAATCTGTACAGTGGAAGGTACCAAGCCCACAGTTGTGCTGCCTGCCCATATTAGCATCAGCGAGGGGCTGCGGTGAGAGCACCGCTGTCAGCTGCATTCCCTGGGCTTCTGGGCTGCAGGCAGCTCTAATTTTCAGACATGCTTTCCTTCCCCCTGCCCTGCTTTCCCCTATTGTTGTGTCTTTCCCATCAAGGGAGTTCACCCTCAAGTTCAGAACACACACACTTGGGAGGGATGTGGCGGAGAATCGGCCCTTTGTGAGTGTGTGAAGGATGCTTTCCTTGACCTGTCAGGGAACATATTTTACTGGATGAGAAAGAATGCTGGGCCAAATTCCTCCCTACTGTAAGCAGGTTGCTTTAAGTGGCCGTCCATCAGGCATGAGCATGGCCTACTTTGGCTGGTGGATGGTCTCCTCAGCAGATGACACTGTTTACAATGTGTTGGCTGCTTTTACTGCTCTCTTAAGTGATGGTGAGTGTTCAGCCCAAACAATGCAAATAGGAAGTCATTTGTTTGTGAGGGCCTAATTCTGAAGCCCTTATTTGGTGTTTACTGAAGTTAAATTCAGCTTTACTCAGATAAACTCCAGTAGAATTCACACGGAGTTTGCCACAGTGAGGACAAGAAGAGGGCTGTGGGAGTGCTCTGCTTGTTTTTGGCCCCAGCACAAAGATACTTTGGGTTCAAATACACACTGAGGGGACGAGAGGCACACACAATGACTGTCTATATACATGCAGCGCTATACGTGTGCACATGAACACAATTGCACACTAATCTAATCAATACATTCATTTCTTATTAGAACATAATTACACATCCCAGGAGGCTGGAACAGAAAAGTCCCATTAACCCCTCATGCCCTTTTCGGCTTTCCTCTGCCTTTCCATCTAACAGACCTCTGTGTCACTCCACTCATTAGCAGTTACTGTCTATGACATTGTTACATAAATAAGGATGTTGACCTGTCAGAATGGGTCACCCAATTCAAGGGTGATGATAAATATCTGTCCCTCTGAATTAGGCTAAAGACACCAGAGTACAGGACAGCTACTGTTGATTATTGGATAGTTAATGTATAGAGGACAAAAGGTGCTGAGGCCTGGTCACTTTTTGGATCATTAATATGGATTTAGGCCTATTGTTAAAAAAAAAAAGCACATGCACACTCAAAACTAGGTTAGCAAGAACATGCATAACTTTCAGTTTGGGGTAGAATGTATGGATGGCGGGTACATTCATGGTGCTGGGGGTGTGGGTGGGATTCACATCAAATTCATGGCACTTTTGGGTAAACAGCCAAAATATTTTGGGGCTGGGCTGAAAACAGTTTGTGCCCCCCTTGTTTATAAATGCAGGGGAAGTAAAAGGCGCATGGATGCCTTTAAATCGGCAGAAATAATTCCAGGAAGGGGAACATGCAGTTAAGCATATTCAGTTCCAAGGCAACTAGAGAGTGCTGAAGTAGATCTCGTGGTTTGCACTGAAAATCAGTAATTGCCAAGATTCTTTTCTCAAATCCTGCTCTATTTTCAAAACACCTTTTTCTACATAAATAATGAAGGGACTGGAGAGTGTCTATAACCCAAAGTCATTCATTTTGTGATTGCTATCTTTTGGCATTACTGATAGGTTATTCCTTGCAGGTAACACTAAAGTGTGATGCAACACACTTCTTTGATTTTAACAGCAGTTAATGTAAAAACATCAAGGCAGCTTGTAGACAGAGGCTCTTGCCATTCCAAATAAGAATTAATTAAGACCCTTTTTGAAAAGACTCGACACTGCAGCTCACATGAATGAATTAAGACTCTTTCCAAAAGAGTCTCACTGAAAATGTTACGCACTGGGCACAACATCTTTTAGGATCTGTTTATCTGAAAGTCTAATCTCAGCACCCACAACTTTTCCTGAATTCCATGTCCCACAGGATCAGACAGTTGTATCACTGTCTAGAATTCATTACAATGACTTTCCCTGAGTGGCAGATCCAGTCTGGGAGGGAGCCAAGTGTCCTGTGAAGAAGTCGGGGTAAGTACTGCGTGTCTTGGCAGACCCAGGCCCCCCAGCTTCACTCCACTTGCCCCAACCTCTGTGCAGTGTTACATCCTGTGCATCCTGCCTCTGAGCTGCAGGAGAGTGCCTACAGCATTAGCTATTGGGAAGAAGTCCTCCCCTGGGAGAGTGCTGAGGCCCTGCCGCAGGTTTCCCAGAGAAACTGTGGCTGCTCCATCCCTGGAAGAGTCCAAGAGCAGGTTGAACAGGACTTGGAGCAACCTGGGATAGTGGAAGCTGTTCCTGCCCATGGTGGGAGGTTTGGAATTTGATGATTTTTAAGGTCCCTTCCAACCCAAGCCATTTTTGGATTCTATGATTCTTCTAGAGCAAAGCTCTGACAGAGGATGCTCCAGCCCACGCCCCAAGTCAGTTGTGCAAGGTAGCTGCAATTAGCTCTGTTTCCCTGTTCATCATGTCCTCCACCCTCAGGGAGCAACTGATTCAAGAAGTATCCCTGTCTCCCCAGCACACTGATCTGTGGATGTTTAGCTGGTTATTCTAGTCCGAAAATGCAGTCTCACTGGGGTGCCAGACCTTCTGAGCACAGGAAGACCAACAAGTCAACTCAAGTCCGCTGATTTGAGTAGACACTGTGAGTTCTGGCTTGCTGAGAGAACATTCCCATCTTTGCCCAGGTTAAGCCAAACAGATCTGGAAAAAGACAATGCAGGTTGATCAGAAAAAGGAATTGCTACAGCTCCTGAATTTGGTTAGCTAGAGGCAGACTCTGGCAGCCCTTTGGGAAAGTGTATTCGTGCCAAATCAGCATTGGGCACAGGGAAATCTGAGCAGATGTGGTTGCACTTTGGGCTCAGTTGGGTCTTCCTTTCCATTTGACAAATAATTTGCTCATTAAAAGGTATGAAGGAGGGAAGGAACAGGAAGAAATAAGCTATGATGTTCAGTGGGTAAAGAACCTGTGTGTATCCTCAGGTTCAGAGTCTGGAGTGTGGAGCTGTAGTAAATCCATCCCAGATGCCTTTGAATTTCAGGGGCAGAGGAAAATGTAAATTTTCAGACCCTCTCAGACAAAATGTCATAAAATCAGAGGATCATTAAGGTTGGAAAAGACCTCTAACATAGAGTCCAACCATTAATGATGGTTGAATGCATTCTGCAGTGTCCTCTGCAAACATGACAATAGATCCATAAGAAATGTAACAAGACTCTGACAACATGGGTGTTTTATTTCCCCATTCAAGCTGCAGTCCCACATACCTTTCTTTTTAATCATCTGTAAGAAATGTAACAAGACTCTGACAACATGGGTGTTTTATTTCCGCATTCAAGTTGCAGTCTCACATACCTTTCTTTTTAACTGCTCTAGATTCTACTATTTTGTGATCATTATTAGTAAGATTCATGCTAGTCCATAAAATAAAATTTTAGAATTAGTTTTCCAGAACAGGTTTGTCTATAAAATAATCTGCAGCTGTGTTTCTGCTGGAATATACATTTTCTCTCAAGATTTAAGTTGGAGGGAAAAAAAGCCAACATTTTGGTATCATTCTAATAACTAAGATTTGAAGATATTTCTATCTGAGATTCCCTCAATACATATTCTAATATGTGTGGAAGATGATGTTACAGGAAAGACAAGGTTCTTGCATGGCTTAGAAGTGCAGGGTGCAGTAAAGGTGCTTGCTAATGCTTTTGTTTCTTAAAACCCTGACATCAGTCCGTGTTCTGATATCAGCCACCCTCAGGTATCAACACCTATTCCATTGAAATGACAGATTTGATAGTCTGTGGGAAATACATAAAAACCATAATTCAGAAAAAACCACACTAAATTACATTATTTCTTCGTATTTTGTTATTTCATAAATATTTTACAAGGCTGGCATAGCTCTATTATCTTGTTGGGGGAGAATCACGTCAAAATATAAGAATGAAAATATATTTCTTTCCTTTTCAGGGTTGATTGTAAAAACCCGTGTGCATATGCACATGCACATATATATATTATACATATATATATTATTTATATAAATAATTCCTAACACCCACTAAAAAAGTCTAATCATAATATCTCAAACATGTGGCCAATATAGATGGGATTATTTTGCAACAGTGGCTTAAGCGAATTGCTGGCGCAGAGCTCTGGGCCATGGTGATATAAATTCACAGAAATAGTGCTTGCTAATGCAGTAAATGATGACAGCTGCTGTAACTGCTGGACTCAAAGGGAGCTCTATCCAAGAATAATGAATATTTCCCACTGCATTTCAGAAGTGCATGCTTTGCACATGTGAGGGTGGGTCATAACTCAGTCAGCTCTGCGTAGCCCTGCATTTACTGCATGGTCATGCTGAGGAGAACAAATTAGAGGTCCCAAATTAACTGTGCACATACCTGGCATGAGAATTCCAGTGGGGCACCCAAGGGATCCAATCCCTTGGCACAGCCATGGGCCAGGTACCCCTGAGTCAGCCCAGGCAATGGCATTGCTGGCATAACCTGCCCTGGGTGAGAAATTCACTCTGCAGCCCATGAACAATCCACCCATCTGTGCCTGGGTTTTCTGTGCTGTGACTGCCTTTCCAACAGGAACTGGACTGAGATCACTGGCTTATTCCAGTCTAGCCGCTGAAAGGCTGCCTGTTTATTAAAACCATACTCTGTGAAATGCATCTTTGTCTATGAAATGGCATAGCCATTACATAATAAGTTGGTGATTTATGGTTGTCAGATAGTGTATTTGGGGTAGGCAAAGCTCTAGACCATGAGGGATCAGGATTTGTTAGCCCAGGGCTGTCCATCTCAGGTGCTTTCATGCTTGTTTGCTTCACTGAAACACAATAATTGATGAGACTTAGCCTTTTCAGCCATGAACAGTGCTGTTCTTGACATTGGGTGAGGCAAACCCAAACCAGCAGCTATACTGTAAAACATAAATGTAGTGTAAAATGTATCAGAAGTATCTGAAGCACCTGGACACCTGTCAGAGTGACATGAGAACCTACCTGGGCTGTCTCCAGAGCTCAGGAACTGGTAGCAGTCTGGCTGTGGCAGGGTGGAGCACCATGGACATGAATTTACCCCACTGAGAAGCGCTTGAAGCTGTGGTTCCACAAACATTTTCTCTGTCGCACTTTTGGCTCCAGCAAGTCACACTGCCACCAGGATTGCTTGTGGCAGTCCCTACTCTTCCCTCTTTGTTCTTCATGGGCACAGAGGGGTGGCAGGAGCATGGGAGCAGCAGGGGAGAGCCAGAGTGGACATCGCCTGCTGGTGCTGACTCCACATCCTGAAGAAATGTGTGTGTAACCACAACCCAAAGGCCAGGATGAATAAGCTTATGTGAAAGTCTGTGACTAAATCCTTCTGGAAAATAGGCTCTGGGCTCTTTCGAAAGTGTTTCCCGCTGCTAGTCGACAGGAATCTCAAAGAAAGGCAAAGGGCTGTTTCATCTGTTCCTTTAAGTGAATATCTGACAAAGACATCACTGGAAGATGTGAGCTTTCTCAAAAAGTTAGTGATGGCAGTAAAGATTACACTGCCCTCTCTAAAGTGGTTCTTGGTGTTAATCTAATCAGTGTCAAGTACAGGAGCTGCTGATCTGTGCCAAGTCTCTCCCCTATTATCTGCATTAAGCCTATTCCCTGGGTGTTAAAGTAACATTTTATAAGTATTGAAGCTGAAACAAAATATGAAGAGCAAGTTTGGTACAGGGCGATAGGAGAGAGGGCTGTTGTGTCCATAGTATCAGTTTATCTGAAAATTTGGATGGCAAAATGTTCCTTGCTCCTTTGTGTTGTTGAAGGGGTGTGTGCAATGCATGGGAGCAGCAGAGGAAACAGAGCTGCTGTGAGTGGATTTTCCACCACGAATTACTCAACAGTGAAGTTACAAATATTCATATGAAATGGTATGCACATCACCAGGGTTGTCCCAGCTGGTGTCACTTGGGTGTGATGCAATAAATTGCCTAAATGTCTCCATGCACCATTGTAGGGTGAGTGTGCCAAGCCCCCTCTGCCTCCAGCTCTATGAGTTGCACTTTGAAAATGCTCATTTGAGAGTTTGCCCCTAAGTGGCATGTGCAAAACTTCCACTCTTGCACTAAATCCTGCAAGTTAAGGTAGAGAAATGAGGTACAGAAGGAAGCAGACCTCCAGAGGCAGGTCATGAGAGGCTGATGCTTATGAGCCTTTTTACATCCCAAATTTGCCATTCATCAGAGTCCCTGTGACAAGTGGATCATTTGTCTGCCTGGCTAACCTAACCCCAGGACCACACCAGCAGCTATGTCTGGGACAGGATCTGCTGGTGCTTATCCTGAGCAGGGCCAGCCAGGATCATCAGTAAGGAGCTACATCCCAAGGTTTTGCCCAAAAAACCCCTCAGCTCTCTACTGACAGAGAGATGCTGGAGCTTTTGTAAAGGTTAGAGCCCCACGCTGTGACCTCATCAGATGTCATGTGCTAACTCAGGGCTTCAGTGGAGGCCTTTCACAGTGTGTATGGGAGGCACTGGTGGTGAATAGGTGCCATCTTTTCCTCTGAATATGCCTTAAAATATGCCTTAAACTCACTACAGTGTCCACGACAGGTACCTACCCCAGTAATAAACTTGCTCTTAACTTCTCCTCTTCATGTGGCTGTTTTTCCATCATTTTAGCAAAGGTGCATGTGATATTGTAATTAATGGCTGCCCTTCTTCTGACAGCAGAAGCAGACAGTGGTGCAGGATGGATCTCACCTCCAACAGCTCAGGACTGCCAGGTGTGCAGGCAGGAAACACAGGGATGTGGTGTTCCCCAGCCTCAGGCAGTCCCCATTCTTGGCTGGGGTGATGGGAAGTGTGGGGTTGAGAAGAAAGCATGGCAGCAGGCATGTCCTGAAGCAGTGGTGGAGACAGGGTGAAGGCAGAATGACTGATTCTCACTGTAGGAAATGTGTGTGATAGAATCAAAGCAGGTCAGCAGTTAGAAAATAAGCAAATACACAACCTGAGAAAATACAATTTTCCAGGCTACAGAGCCAAGTTCTTTCAGGCACTGATTCCATTTACATCCCTGAGAGAAAATATCTGCTCACACTGAAATACGGGATTTCCACTGCTGAATTACAATTCTGTGCACTCAAACATATGGCCCATGTCCCCCTGACCCCACCAGGAA
The DNA here is from genome assembly GCF_027477595.1 of Haemorhous mexicanus. NCBI lineage: Eukaryota > Metazoa > Chordata > Aves > Passeriformes > Fringillidae > Haemorhous > Haemorhous mexicanus. The sequence continues at coordinate 9,799,583 of NC_082346.1, forward strand.
CAGTTCCACAGCTTCTGTCAGAGCTGGCTTGCCACGCTGGCCAGGCAGGATTTCCAGATTTGGGACAGACAGGTTCTGTTCCATGATCCCATCTTTTCTGCAGCCCTTTTGGTACGTGCAGGAGGACATACTTTCCCAGCAGCCATTCACACCACTGGAGCTCTCAGTAACTCACTAAAGAGCAGATCAGCCCCTCAGACTGGGATTTGTCTGGGTTGTTCTTCATGGGTACAGCACAGGTGTTTTGCCAGCAGGTAGGATGGACAGACCTGCTGGGTGTAAATGTTCATGGCTGTATCCTACTGCCTGAACTTGGCTAAAAAGCAGCATTTTAGATTTATCTCAACTGCCAGTAACACTTTTAACCTGGCTCTCACAATAAAGGGGTGCACAGCTCCATCCATTGACATCCTTCTGGACCACCAAAATAGAAATTTTTGAAGCATAAGGCATTTTTTAAATAAATGAAGAATCCTACCCAGTTATTCAGCACCATTGATTCAAACTTTATTGATATTTTGCTGTGTTTTAATTTTGATACACTTTCAAAAGGTGTAGAACCAGATACGGAGACATGCACAGATTTATGTATTTGTGGGTTTTGTGTCTGTGTGTGTGTGTGTAAATACAGATATTTATATAGATATATAGATGTATAGATGTATAGATATAGGTATAGATGATATAGATATAGATAGATATAGATAGATATAGATATAGATATAGATATAGATACAGATGTAGATAGATATACACACAAGGAATCAGAAGAAACTCGTACTCTGCTAGATTTCAGAGTCCTGACACTGAATTTACTCTGTTTGTGCTGGGATCAGATCTGGCAAGAGCCGTGCTTTGCCCTCAGTGCTCAGTTCAAGGTCCCTCTGAAGTCCCAAAGATGTAAGTTGGCTTTCATTCCCATTAGTCCTCATTTTCACGTGTTTGTTCACATCCAGGTTCTGGAAGAAGCTTCCAGAGGAAGTGCCAGAATCTTATTAGGGAGAGATTGTTGTGCTTTTTCTCCCTGAGAAGGCTCATGAGATGTGAATTCAGCATCATGCTGCTGCAGGGGGCTCAGGGGTGAGGGAAGCAGAGAAGAAGGGCAAGTTAAAAGGAAGAAGGAAAAGTGCAAAAGAGGTACAGTGTACAGGGATGTAAAGAGAAAGGAAATGACAGATGAGCAGAGTGGGTCTTCTCTGGTTTGCAGCATTAATGATATCCCTGTCTGCATTTGTCACATCATTTAACAGTGACCTGGAAATGATTATTTTTATTGCATTTATGCTTTTCATCGCTTGTTGATGATTTACAATGAAAGCTTAAAAGAGATCACAGCTTGATTGATTTATTTTTTTTAATATACTCGTTGTTGCTGTTCTGTATCTCAGGCTTTCTGTATACACAAAATGTTTGCCAGCACAGCTAAATTAGTTCAGATGGATTCTGATATGTTACTGTACAATTCTTCTCTTGCAGCAACCCAAACCCTCATCAGCATCTGCTTTGGTCAGGGCAGTCATTTTCAGTAGTTCTACTTTCTGTCCATAAGAAATGCTCAAACTGTCAAAACTTGCTGGCAGACAAACTTTCAAGGTGTCAGGAAGAGAGATGAGGGAAGTGGAGAGTGGAATTTTACAGGCAATGGTTACCTGAACTAAATAAAAAATGGGGCAGAGGATTTATTTCCTTGACTTGATTCCTTTTGCAGTTCACCTCTGAGGGAAAATTTCTTTTTTTTAATGCACGTGTGCTAATGTCCTCATGTTAATTTGTAGATTGTTGTATAATTAATGGGATATTTATTACATTTAAGCATGTTGAGCTCACAGAAACAGCTGGGAAAATATTATAATCATTCATTATGCAGAAGTGAGAAAACAAGCATGGATATGTATGTGTTTATGGGCACATGTGTATTAAACTCCACACAGCACATTATATCTGGGACATATCCCTCCCAAGGACATGGATGACATACAAGCATGATGGATTTAAAATAACAGAGTAAGAGGTGAACATAAATCCAGAGATCAAGCAGAAAAACAGAAGAGAAGATAGGGAACAAACTGAGAGGAAGTTCTAGGTTAGTGGCGGGGGAAAAGAAATACTCTGTTTGCATATATTTAATTCTGGCTCTGAAGAAGAGAAAACTTGTAGCAATATGTATGAGGGAATAGCTTAAAATTGGAGAAGAATAAGGGAAACATAAAGTGAGAAGGCAGAGCTGTACCCACCAGGCTCATTTTTTAATATATTAAGAAGATAACCTGAATGACATTGATCTTCTTCACTGGTTTAAAATACAGTAAGATCAAAAGGATAAAACTGGCCTTATTTCAGAAAAAAAAATCCGTGTCTTGTAATTATCCTAAATAGGGATCATTCAGTGTTTCCTTTCCAAGAGTAATTTAATAAGTTCTAACGGGAGCTTTTTAGGAACAAACTACTGCAATCAGAGTTAAGATCAAAGCATCCCTATATCTGTACCCAGGAATTTTAAAGTATCTCAGAGATTTTCTGGGGTGACAGTAGATACTGATTAGATATAAGCTTCCAAAACCACTAAGGGACAGGTGCCATCCATGACTATGTGAAAAGGAAGCTGGCAAATAAGGATGTTTAAGGCAGGTGACTTCTGCATTTCTCCAGAATAACATAGTGGAGATAAATGTGGGTGCTGTTTTGCTGAAAATTTTGAAATCAGAGAATAGAAACTCTGATATAAATCAGTTTAGGAAATTCTATAGAATACACTAAATTGGAAATAGAGCTATGGGATAAATGTACACACACTTATGCCTTGACTTCCTTTTCTCAAAATTCTACTGTGTGAAGTGGCTTTGTATTTATATTGAACTATGTATTACATTATATTGTATTTGTATTTATATTGAAGTTGCTATGTCTTGTATTTTTAAATATGGATATTAAACACCTATTTCCTTATGGCTTGTGTTGCAAGGCTGACCTCTTCAGCAGCGCAGCTCCACAAGAGCTGTGATTTGTGTGTCCTCTGTATATTTTGTCTTGTGTGAGCCACATGCAATCTCCCAAATCTATAAAATATACATATCATCTTTGATCTAAACCAGTACAAGGTCAGTAAGGGGAAACCATGTGGTTATCTGTGGGTCAAAAGATGATGGTGGCTTCCTTGGCCCCTCCCAAAATATGATAATTGAGACAAAGAATAATTACTGTCTTTCAACTCCTTCCTCGCTTCCTTGAATGCAACCATATTGATTTTTAAGTAGCTTGAAATATAAAAGTATTACATGGAGACATCAGGAAAATGGGGATCAGACATGTACAGGCAGAGACCTATAGAACTTGGATGTTATTGGTTAAGTTGCATGAATTAAGGTTTCCAAATAGGCTTCTGATAACTTGTGGAGAAAGGGGAAAGAAAGGCAAAAATACCATTGTAAGGAGATAAATTTAAATGTGCAACAGCAGAGGAAAGAAATATTGTCATCAATTTAGTGGTATCTTCATGGATTTTATGAATTTGGGTTAAAAAGCAGATGTTTATAAAACTAGAGCTTTCCCTTCATATCTGCACAGGCTCTAGGTTGCCAGATAAATAAAATACTTCTCAAAAAACTCTCTTTTTTTTCTGAACTTACTATCTGTCAAAACCCTAGGGGAGTTGAAAAAGCCCCGAGTAAGCCAGAGATTGAGTGTGAGAATTACAGTAGGCTGCTCCAGCCCCTGATTGCCTGGTGTCCTTTGCAAGAACAAACACAGAGCCCTGTCATTTGATATCTACAACCACAACCTGTGATAATCCACACTCTTTAATCCTTTGTATAGCTGTCGCTGTGTCATTACAGTTTATTTTAAAATGGTGTTCCTCACTACTAATCTCATTCCCAATCATTCATATTAATGTTAGAATTAGAGTGAATTAGGGCATTATTTGCCTCATATGTGGCACTTAAGCACTTGTAAGTAATTGCACAGGGGACAGGAGAGCATTAAATGGGAATGGCACATACAGTATGAAAAATTGAAGAGAACAAATATTAAACTTTTAATAGAAATAACTCCAGCAGAACTTTCCCACAGGCAACAGAACTCTGATATTTTTAGCTGTTTGAGGCCAATGTATGTTAAGAATAGCATTCACTGTAGTGGGAAAATACACAATTTCTATTATGGGGCAGTCAGAATAACAACATACTGATGATACACTGGTATAAAATATGTAATTATCTAGCATGCAAAGAATAAATCACATAAACTGTTTACAGTAGGAATTGTGAAGGGACAATGACACATTGTTGTCTTCTTTGCGTAGCAAGGATAAAGTTTGGCTTCTAAAATTGCAAATTTTAATTCGTGGTGTTTATGTGACACTTCCTGCAAGAAGGCTATGATAAGATTTTTTTTTTTTTAAATTCTAATAAAATAGGTAAAATATTAACTTGGTTAAGATGGGAGATAGAAGTGGTTAAAATTAGAAAGATGTCAGCTTGGATAGCATCTTGTGTTTCTTCATGTTGTACCATTAGTCTAAAATTACAGAATAATCCTCCTTTCCCATGCAGTTGCAGATAACTGCAATTTTTTTTCTAGAACCAAGTATTGTGGTTCATCCAGTGCAAAATTCACAATCATACCTGGAGTGAAGCCCAACTCTTCGAGAGCTGTGCTTGGAGTGATTATTCTTGTTACAGAACTCCTAGTCCATCATATTAATAATTATTAATAATGCAAAGAACAAAGGCATTGAGTGTCCTCATCTATCATCATGTATAAAAATAGTTTTAATTGATAAGCCCGTCTGTTCTGTGTGCTATTATTGTATCACTATAAATTGTAAAAATAGGGTGAAATCAATATTTTTTATCTGTCCTCCTTGGTAGCAAAGAAAGACCTAAGCTTCAGGATTAGTGGGCAGATATGAGGAGGATTTCTTTCTTTGTGATACAAATCTGTATTAATTGATTTTTCTTGATGTGGATTATTTGCAGCTCTTTATTAGGAATAATATCACAAATAAACTATAGACAAGTATAGATTGCTAAGCCTAGATTTCAATTGAATGAGGCTAATCAATACCTAAGTCTGTAATTTAAAGCAATTCATTAGGGCCTCGGGAAAAGCCAAGTAATATACGTGAGAAATGTCTCATCTGGAGCCTTCCAGGAGTTTCTCCCTAAACAGAATAAATACATTTGCAATATATAATTATTGCAGATTAATCTTGCTCAAATGCTTTTTTTTTTCCTTGCCAGCTCTTGCTCTGAGGGCGAGGAGAGCACCAAAGGGCCAGAGCCCTGTGCTGTGTTTGCATGGGCTGGGCAAGGCAGGAAGGGAGGCTGGGGGAGCTGGAAAGGGACTCAGCCTGGAGAAAAGGAGGCTCAGGGGGGACCTTCTGGCTCTCCACAATTCCCTGACAGGAGCAGGCAGCCAGGTGGGACTGGGCTCTGCTCCCAGGGAACAGGAACAGGACAGGAGGAAACGGCCTCCAGTTGCACTGGGATAGGTTTAGGTTTGATACCAGTGAAAATTTGCCTGTGGAAGTGTTGGCCAGGCATTGGAACAGGCTGCCCAGGGATCCCAGAGGGATCCAAAACCCATAGAGATGTAGCACTTGGGGACATGGATTACTGGTGGCCTTGGCAGTGCTGGACTGGTTGTTGAACTCCATGATCTTACAGGGCTTTCCCCACCTAAATGTTTCTATGATTCTATTCATTGACTCCAGCATTGTAGAGCAGACACATTTTGGGTCCTGTAGGTCATTAAAAACCAATTGCTCTGGTGCACCCTTTGTGCTATCCCTATAATCAAATGGACAAAAGATCTTAGGCATCCATCTAAGGTTAAATACAGCAGCAAACATACTTAAAATTGCTGTAATTGCTGCCTCCAGGAAATTTTAGTGACCTATAGTGAGTGTTTATTGTGAAAGGTGAATTCCAGGCTTTTGTGAAGAGTTTTTAGGATAATAATGGTATCATACAATAAGGCTGGAGCATTTGGGTAGTAGGACTGCCATATTGCTTGAGACAGATTCTAGGTTTAGAAGCACTGAATGCAAAACCTGGGATAAAGCAACTAAGTCAGTGCAACAGTAATGAACAAAATGTTGAACTTCAAAATGATATTAGAGTAAGTATATTTTAAACACACATTTTGGCATACAATCTTCCTGACCATGTGTGTGGATACCATAGAAGCAGACTTCAAGAATGTACTTATAGTTGTCTAGTACAAATTTTAGCATTTAACAAATCTATGAACTTCCTTAGACTTGCAGTGGAGATGCATCTCTCCTGGTAATTCCATGAATGCTGCACTTAACAAAATGTTCCCTTTCCGTTGCTTAAGAAACTTGATTTTAGAGCTAGAAATCCCAAAATCTTAGCACAAGCCCCAGGTTTCAGTGAGGCTACAGCAGGGATAAAGGCAAATCCTTCCTGCTGGGAAAACCATGGTTTTCTCTGCAATGGAATAAGCCAGGCAAAACATTCTATTAACTCCAATATGCATATCCTGATAATCAATAGATGCTGCTATTGCCATAAGCCTTGTCCTTTCCCCCCACCGCCCTTCTAGGAGAAAAACCACCTTGATTTCCAGTGCTAGAGCCTGCAAATTCCTTCGGTGGAGATTCCTCCAGGGAGTTTAGCTCTCACTGTGAAGATACCAAAGGTTATTAACTCATGTGCAGCAAAGATCAACTAACCAAGTTGTTTAAATGACTTGGCTTGGACTGCTGGTTCCCACAAGTTTGTCCTTGTTCTTGTGTTGAGGATTGCTTTGACAAGTAAATTATCTAACTCAAAGTAGCTGCTACCTAAACAAATTCTTTCCAGGACAGACTTGACATGATTTGGGGCTGATTTTCTGCATGCCATGGATCCTTTACACAACTGTAAGGGAAATACTGATAACAAGTGTATTTAATTATAGAAATAATACCCTACATAACAACATAATGAAAGATGCTATAGGATAGAAATTTCTTGCTCTTTCTCATTCATTTACATCTCTCATTTATAGATTCCATGTTGCTTCCATGGCAGCACCATAAATCAAAGCCTAAACCTGAAGATATGTGGAAATGGGAGGGCATCCTGGACAGACTGCTCTTGCATCTGACAGCTAAAAAAGCCAAGGGAATGAACAACATAATAAGTCAGTGTGCCCTGTCTCTGGCTTAGATTATCTGGAGGCCATCTGAATAAACTCTCAGCTGCAGCAGGAAGCCCTGGGACTAGATCTTTCACCTTCCTTTGATTGTCATTTTCCAATTGTTTTCATTTTTCAGTGACGCCAGCACACTTGTTCATTGCTGTTCCATTCGGGCCTTGCTCTGCCAGATCCACCCAGAGAACACTGAAGCCAAGAACAAATAGGGCCTCAAAAAGAGGGGCTTTCCTTGAGGCATCCTCAGCAGCGAGGTCCTGAAGAAGGATGCAGGCAATGCTTCAGTTTTGTGTAAGTGCTTTGAGTTCATCAGGCTTCTTCAATAGGTGGAAATGCCATCACATGCTCAGAACCAAGGGTACCAGCAGCAGAGATATTTCTGTGGCAAAAAAAAAATTAAAAAGTCCTTTTTTTTCCTCTTCTGAACCAGAAAACTCTAAAAGCTGGCTATATAAGGAGAGATTTTGCTCCTTTTCTAGTCTTTGTTAGACTGATTGTGCCATGAAAAGTGGCAAATTGTGGCAATGCAACAAGTTCACTGAGAATTCTAAGTTGGAAAGCACCCACAAGGATCATGGAGTCCAACTTTTAAGTAAATGGCCCATAAGGGGATTGAGTCCAGTTTGGTGTTAGGTTGGTTTGGCACCAATCTCAGTTCATCTCCTCTCCTCTTCTCTCCTCTCCTCTCCTCTCCTCTCCTCTCCTCTCCTCTCCTCTCCTCTCCTCTCCTCTCCTCTCCTCTCCTCTCCTCTCCTCTCCTCTCCTCTCCTCTCCTCTCCTCTCCTCTCCTCTCCTCTCCTCTCCTCTCCTCTCCTCTCCTCTCCTCTCCTCTCCTCTCCTCTCCTCTCCTCTCCTCTCCTCTCCTCTCCTCTCCTCTCCTCTCCTCTCCTCTCCTCTCCTCTCCTCTCCTCTCCTCTCCTCTCCTCTCCTCTCCTCTCCTCTCCTCTCCTCTCCTCTCCTCTCCTCTCCTCTCCTCTCCTCTCCTCTCCTCTCCTCTCCTCTCCTCTCCTCCCTTTTATTGCCCAAGTACAATGTGTATTTGAGTATTTGATACACAATTGTGTATCACCAGCCAAGGAGAGAGATAACACCTCAGCAAGTTCAGCACCAGGACTTCTCCTCACTCCTGTTTGTTTTGGCTCATGTGAGATGAAGGAAAGATCCACACTCATTTATCCTGACCAAAACTCAGCATTCCTCTGGGACAGGAGTTGGCCTGAGTGGGAAGAAGGCTGGACTGTCTTGACCTTCCATGTGCCCTGTCCATTTTAGGCTTGGGACCTGGCTGGCAAAGAGAGCAAACACCAGTGCATCTATTCTCCTTGTGCAGACATTTCAATTGCACAGGGGCTGCCAATTTGGCACTCGACATTAACATTAAATCTAAGAGGGGAAAAGCTGCTTTGGAATGGCCCAACAGGGAAGGTCATCCATGTATTTCCACTTTACAGCTGGTAGTGGTGCCACATTCAGAGCAGCTCTGTGGTCTGATGGCGGGTCTGTGGGGCAACTACATTTCATTTGAGGTTTCATTTGAAACAGAAACAAAACAGAAAAAGAAGCACCAAACCGCAATTTTAAAAATAGGATGCTCCAAGACGCCTCCTGGAAGTCACAGGCTGTCCTTATATCCTTCAATTTTTTGAATTCTTCAGAAGTGAGAACAGCCTGGCTTGTCAACAGAGGGCTGTTCAGAGAGACAGGCAGGAGAGTGAAAGAAGGCTGGCTATTGTTCGGGATGTGATGTAGGCTGCAAGAATGCCTTGAGAATGCAGAGCCCGCATGTCAGGCAGAGAGAGAGGGCTTTGTGTGAGAACTCTGAGGCAGAATGTCAGTCATGTGGATAGCCTCTATCTCCTTTTTTTATCTTGGTCCTTGTCATGACACTTCCCTGCCTAGAGTCCATAAGGATAGGTGTCAGTTTCCTGGAACATGCTGGCATCTAATCTAAGCTGTCCAGGTACTGCATGCAGGGGAACTGACCTGCCATGAGGTGGGAAAGAGTGTTGGAAGCACTCCACCTTTCCTGTGTGCTCTGCTTTGTGCCACTCTGACACAGCCTTGAGCATCCTTTAGGAATAGGTCACACACAGGCGCCCTGCTTTGCTTTGGCTTTCCCTACAACAGGAATGCCTTTATCATTCCCTAGAACAAAGTGCATGATTTGGAACATTCATAACAGGAGAAGGAAAACATTGGGTAATAGAAAGGAAAAGCTACACGCTCATGCAAATGTAAAAACCTTGCTTGATCTGACAGTGGTGCACATTGTGTCTGGGTGCAATGATGTCAGAGCACTGTTATGAAATTCCTCAAAATCCTGAGTGAAACAGAGGCATCATGTCTGGAAAGGGCCCATCTGTGATTAAAATAATTTTAATCTTGAAGCAAATTAATATTTGAAACAGAAGCTTGCTGGGCTGGGAATAACATACCTGTTGTGACCTGAGTCAGAGCTGAAGCCTCCCTCCTCATGGGTTGGTGCTGCTTCATGATGCTTAAGGCAGACCCACCTCTGAGGAAACACTGCTTTGCTTGCCAGCAATGGGAGGAGATCCCACACTGATAAAATCCTCCTCTCTGTCAGAGGCTGGGATAGGATTTTGTGAGCCCACACCATGCAGGAATCATAATAGCTCTGTTTCAGTGGAGTTTAGGGCCAACAGGAGCAAATTTGCTCAGGCACCCACCAGTGAGAGCTGCCATGTGAATATGCAGGAGGAAAGTGGTCCTGGGCAGCACGGGGTGCAGTCCTACATCACCAAGTCAAAGAGAACTTTCCCAAAAAGTTAAGAGAGCATCAAGAATGTGGATTTTGGGATAAACCATGTTACTTCACTGGCCTCCAGCATGGTTTATTTGGTATAGTGAATGAATGACAGGCCATATAAAAATCTCTGCTTGTTTAAGCCAGTGTAGCTCTTGTCAGTTCAATAGGGCTGTGGTGATTTGTCCCAGCTGAAGATTTATTTTCATCACCTCAGGTTTCTTCTTCACTTTTATAGCAACTGTAGCTGTACAGCACTTAATAACAGCACCTTATTATGTTAGTTTTCCATGATTCATGTAAGTACACATAACCACTTGTACTTAGGGCTTTAATGCTGTGCAGATAATCATCTTGATTGTAGAAGCAAATTTTATTTATGCATAAAAATATAGTTTATTTGGCCAAAACTAGCAGTTTCCAAAGTTTACCAGAACATAGAAGCCTACAGGATGGATGTACCATTTGGAACGGCCAGTTACTGGAGAAAGCCATGCATTGTTTTACAAAATCTTAAAATATGTTTTTCAGACTAACCCATGAAAAATATTCAGTTTCATTCTAGAGGGTAAAAATGTTTTGAGAAAAATTTTGCATCTCTTTTATTTTGGTTACAAAAATTATATTCCCCCCCCACCCCATTAAAACACAATTCAGAATACATTTTAATATGAAATCCTACAAATGTCAGTGAAAAAAATGTTGTTACAACTCCTTGGGGAAGAGGGAAGGGTTGTTTCTTTTGCATGTGTCTTGTGCTGTGCGGGCATGAAGAGGAAAATTTCTCCTAATAGCGATAATTTAGTCAAAAGCTAATTTAGAAAGAAATGTGATTTGACAGAGATAGTGGCCAATACTTGGGTTAGATTTTTTAGCAGTGCACAAAACAAACACTCCAGTTGGGGTTCCAAACTACAACTACCAAAACTCTCTGATGACTAACTCTTCCTGGCTGTGCTTCATGCTGGCTTGGAAAGAACAACACGACTTTCTGTCTAAGCCTGTACCACAGTTAAATAAAAGTCTGTGAAAAAGGTTGTGCAGGTCCATCCACAAGCATCTGTCTTTTGCACATGCTTGTGGTGTTTTTGCTCGTGGCTTTTGGGGAGAGTTAATCTAAAGTTTAATTAAATCATTGAGCTTTACTCCAGCCATACTTTTTTTCCCCCTAGCTGGCTGTTTTTCGTGCAGGAATTTGCTGCAGTCCCAAAAAAAGAATGTATAAAGCTTCCTATCGTTAGCACAGAGTGATCTGATGGTGCATGTTGTTACTGGACATTGAGGAAAAACATCCATCATCTACTCCGGCCCATGTGCTGGAGAGCTGACATCCCCTTGCCCTCAGTCAGGCTGTGACAAGAGACGTTGGTGTTAATTAAAATTAATGTGATAGTAGCCACACCTCCAAAACACCATGCAGGCCATTTGGGCATGTTTAGCAAGTTCTTTGACCCTGAAATGAAACCCTCAGAACAAACATAACAGCAGAAAGTACAGGCAGCACTGAGCAGATCTGATTTTCCTATAGGAATCTGGGCCCACCAACCCATGGACTCAAAGCAACATGTTAACATCTCAGGAAAAAAAGACCAAGGAAGAGCTACATGAAAATCCTCTTCTTGCTCAGAAAGCACTCTGCCTTCCCATTCCTGCTCCCTCCTTTCCATATATTTCCATATTTTACTATGTCCCTTGTTAGCTATTTGTGCTTTGAAAAGTGGTATCTGCATTTGAAGAGATCATCTTTGATCCTTGCACTGGCTTTGTGGTTATCTTCATTCTTATACTCCAGATCATGGAAAGTCCCTGCAGGCTCCCTTCTTTATCCTCCCTCAATTTTCATGCTTCTCTAGGACTGGGCTATTTTTTGTGCAGGTTATCCTCAAAGTGGAAATTTCAGCTGAGTTCCATGACCTCAGCACATTTTACATCTCTGCTTCCTTGGCCTTGGGCAGGGCTGGACCTAAGCTCACCAGGGGGAACTTCCACCAACAGTTGTGGCTGCTGGGAATGGAGGCAGGGATGGAGCCTCACAGGACTGGCAGCACTGCCTCTGAACCCCCTGGGAGAGGGAAACCTTCGGACACACCTCTCAGGACTCTTTTCATCCTTTGGCACCCCTCGAAAGATGCTCCAGCCCAGGGTTGTGCTGCATCTCAGATGCAGCTGTGTGGTGTGTGCACATCTCTTGACACAAAGAGGCTGCTCTAAAATGACTGCTCTGTTCTAAAATGTTGCTGGCAAATTGTCGTGAACATGGGAAAGAAACAAGAGTGTTGAGAGCTCTGGGTATTATTGAAATATTTAAATATTATGTATGGTGATGCCTCTAATTCAACATTTGCTGTGGTAAACACAGCAGAAATAACTGTAGCAAAATGTTATTCCATATTCTAAGCCAGATTCTTGAGGTTTGTTTTATTTATATCACATGTGGCTGGGGAGAAATAGTTCTAGGAAGTCTCAAACCATATATTTTCTTTTCAAGTTGCCAAAATATCTTAGAGAAATCAATTGCTGAGGACTCTTCTGTGTGGCTAAAGATTTATTTTTAACCTCTTGGTGTGCCAAAATCAGGAACAATTATTAATCTGTCCTGAAACTGGCAATACAACCTGCTAGCAACAGATGGTGTGAATGAAAAGCCTGAAGTGGCCATTTTTAATATTCAATAGATTAAAACAATCTTGGTTCTCTAATCTTATCTAACCCCTTGTGACTGAGGGTCCACGATATTGACTAAAAGACAATACCAATAGCCTTGATTTGAGCCTGAATCAGCCAGGGAACTGAATCATCTGAGGCACTTTGTACCTCTAAGTGGTGCTTTATGTTCCTATCTCTGCTGGCCTTGGTGGGAGAGGAGCACTGGGGGTTCCCCTTCTAGAACTTAGAAGCCAGAGCACCCCGTGCTGCAGGTATGGCTGCACTCCAGGGGCTCCTGTTTAGGTCTGAACTTGTATGGTAGTTAAGAACAGCTCCTGTCAATGCCAAGGGATGCTGGAGGATTACATTACTAGATATTATCTCAGGCTTGCTGTATTTATACATTTCAATTACAAAATCAGGAAGTGTTGCCAGCCATCCTTTGGATATAGTTGGCACAAACACACACACACAACACACACACACACACACACACACACACACACACACACACACACACAGAAAAAGAGAGAGAAAAAGAAACAAAAATAATCCCATACTATGAGCCTGCTTGATTTTTTTGATTAGTTAAGGAATTGTGGAAATCTGATTCTTGCAGCCTGTGGTGAGCCTGTGCTGCTGGGGAAGCTGGGTTTTGTCCCATGTGCCACTACTGGGGGAGGCAGGAGCACAGGATTCCACATCTGCTCGGGAAAGGTGGGTCCCAACTCCAGACTCACTCACCTCACCCGGGAGAAAAGCTGCATCTGAATCCCAGGTTTGGGATTGCTCACTCTCTGCTGTAGTATCTCTGCACCCCTGATTTATTGTGTGAGCAACAAAGGCAGGGGGGACTCAAACCACCACAGCTGATCCTGTATGAGGTAGCACAGGGGAGAAACAGCCAGGAGGAATTCCCAGGTCAGGTATCCTGTATTTGCTGAGCAAAAGCAGCAGATGTGGTATGAGGACGAACTTTGCACATTCGACTCCAGGACAGACAAAACCTCCTGTACACCAAGGGCCGCAATTTGAGCAGCCTCTCCTCTCTCTATTTTTAATGCCTTTATTGATAGTTGTGTGCACAGACCCCATGTCCTGGCGGGTCAGCTGCTCCTCGGCCACAAAGCCCAGCTCTTGTCCAGCCTCCCTCGGGCTGCTGTCCTCGTCCCCTTCCCGCCCACGGAAAGCACTGAGCACGGGTCGGGCAGGCATTCCCCTGACGATTGAGGATGTGGGAAAGCTCTTCCCGGGAGAGCAGCAGCCTTTCCAGAGCTCAGGCCAGGGAGGAAAGGCCGATGCTCCAGGGGAGAGCACTGGGAGGACATTGCAGCTTCCTGATGAAGGGGAAGCGAGTTCTCCCCTGTGGAGTTTTCTCTGGAGGCCATGAGAGCAAGACTTCAGAATTGGAGGAGAGGGAGGAAGGAAAGATGAGAAAATAGCTAGCTAGAGGGATGTACCCTTAATTTGCACATTAGCACGCTGATGGCAGGAACTGCTGTGGAATGGAAGGTGCTGAGAAACACCAGGAAAGATAAACTTCAATATCAAGTGATCTTGGACAGCAAAATTCAGTGTGCCCAACGGAGTGAGACAAACACCTAAGGAACTAGGGCATAGCTAAACTATCCCTCAAGGATTTCTCCTGGAAAGAAGCAGGGCCTGGGAGGCCTAATGGTCTGAGTAGATATCAGCAAAGTATTCTTCATTTCTACTTGTGGATGTGACACAGAACCCCTTCCTAGCTTTGGATAAGTCTTGCACCAAGAGCGCATTCACTTGTCTGAAAAGGGGGTTATGAAGTGATTATTCATGTCTGGAATATTGTTTCACAACATAAAAAATATTAAAATGCCTTCCTGTGACAGCAAATTTCTGCCAGCTTTGAGATGTGCTCGTAAATGTTAATTTCATACTACCAGGCCATGTTTTTTCTCATGATTTTGCTGAAAATCTCTTTGTCTCCCTGGTTTCTAGGAGAATTTCTGCACTATTAACAGAGAATTAACTCTGAATATCAGAATATATAACTCTGAATATGTCCACAATGCATGGGTTTCCTTAATGCGGAAATATTTTGCATCCTTGCAGAAATAGCTTCAGCACTTCTGTGAGGGATATAGTGTGCAAAGCACAACCAGCCCTTGTAATCACACCACCACAATTCAGAAAAATCAATGAGGGGTCTAAGACATGATATGAGATCTTTTTAGTAACGGAAATAAAATTACTTTTCTTTTCTTCTTTTTTTTTTTCTTTCTGTGTGTGCGCATTATAGTTCTTATTCTTACTTCTCTCATGGGTGGTGGAAAAACCTACAGCTGTTTAGCTTTACAATATCACAGAAGATAGCCCAGATTTCTGCTCTACCTCACTTGAAGACTCTCTTTTAGGTTGTATTGTGTTGTTTGTTCTCAGAGAAGAGAGCCTGCCATTTGATAGTAACATTAACAGAAAAGTCCTGAAACAAATAAGCTCTTAGAGCTCAGGGGGAAGATCTCCAAATTTTTCTGCTGTCTAGATGGACTAATCACACACTGCAAAAACAGAGAAAAAGCCAAGGAACTAGAAATTATATCTTCAGGGCTGGTTTTTTTTAATCATGTTTCAATCCACTTTTTAAAATTTTTCTTTTTTTTTTTGTTTTACTGTTTAAACTACAACAACAAAGTATTTCCTTTTTCTTTTCTGTATAGAGAATCACAAAAGATAGAGATTATATGGAACAGCCAAGGCTGGGGTAGAAGGGAAGGTCATCACTTTACAGGACTGAGTCCTAAGCACCACCAGAATTCCTGACAACACATAAAATAAAGAAAAGCCTGCAATAACTAAACTTCCTTTTTGGAATGGGTGCCTGATGCTGGAAGGTACCATTGACAAGAAAGGCATCTAAGGACACTTAGCAGCAGCCAGGTAATATTCAGTGTCTTCCAAGATCCAGTGCCTCAGCAGCCAGGAGCATAGATGCAGGGGTTTTTTAGCATCCAAAAAAAGAAAGGTGAAGGGTTCATCTCAGTCCTAGGTGGTATTTGAAGGCTGATGTGGTTAAGGCATGCCCAGCACTGCTGCCAGCAGCTTGCAAACCATTTTCTTTTGACTTTTCATGTCTGAAGAACAAGAGCTGGGATTAGGGTGAGCACAGAGCAAGCCCCAGGCTCACCCCTCATTCCTTTCATCATCAGACCATTTGGATTCTCTGCATAGCTGGGAAACAAACTGTTCCACACTCCATGTAAATGCCTCTGTAGTTCTCTTGATACAGTTGAGTGAGGACTGGCACCAGTGGATGATATTTTCCTGCATTTTTGATTCTGAGATTTAACATTTTTTGCAGCAAAATCAAAGTGAATTAAGCCATTTTTGGCAATGACTGTAGTCAAAGACTGTGAAGCAAAGCCAGGAGCATTTATAAAATTACCCATGAATCCATTAGGATCACCTACATTTATTTACTTATTTATTTATTTATTTATAAAATTTCTGCAGCCCACTTGTCAGGCTTCTAAAACTGGTGACAAGATGACAGACAGGTGAGAAATAAGGACCTTTCAACCCAGAGATAATTTTCTCTTTATAGTTAATGAAAGTTTATTTTTAACAAGACTTCTATAAAAATAGAGAAAGCTGGGTTACTCTTAATTCACATCTCCTCACCCCCTCAAAAAAAAAAAGTATGTATATATGCATATTTAGATATTGAAGTAGTCTATATAAGGAAATACATGAAAGATGTAAAGAAAGAACATGAGAGATATAAAAAAGAACATTATGAAATAAAAACTATGTGTATGACTGTTTAGTTTAATGACCATTAGACCCCTCATGTCTTGGAGTATTCAGATAGAGCTAACCCTAAATAACAATAAATCTACTCTCTTTTTTTAGCACTTTAAAACAACTTTGTTCCTTTGAAAGCTACAATATGTTTTTACTGATCTGCCTTCAACAAGGTTCAGTGGCCATTTGTGTGATGTGATTTACCCTCCATTAATTTGAACTTTTCTGGTAGGGGAAAAAACACCACAAAAAAGAGACTGAAGTTCTGGCATTATTCTGTTTCTATCTGTATTGAAACAAAGGAATCATTTCAATTCCAAACACTGAGCTGGTAGAAATAACTTTAGCTGCAGGAGGTAAAACTAAAGATAGTGTTAAATCTGCATGTACAAACCAGAAGTCTGCGCACACAAACCCACATCTGCATGTGCAGAATGAGTTGATTCCTGCTCAGGTGAGATTTTGCCAGTGTGAGCTTGCAGGAACACTGGGTCAGTTGTTAAAATGCTGCACACACAGAACTCACAAATTCTATTTGATCTAATTTGTGAGTCTGAACACACAGCAACAAACACAAACCATGGCATGGGGTAAAGAAGCATACTGCAATAATAAAATACCTACTTTTCCATCATTGTTAAATTCTCAAATGTTTTGGATCTACACATCTTTCTAGACTAACAAAACACTTGAATGGGAATTCATCTATGTGGAATGACATTTCCCTTTATCAGCAAGATATTTAGCCATTCTATTTTAAACATCAGCAATACAATAAAATTGTACTGCTGTACAGAATATTTGTCACAGATTCTAGACTAAGTATGCTGTAAGGGTAGAGTGAAAAATGCTTTAATTTTGTTTTGCAGTTTTTGAAAAAAACGTTTGTGTTCAACACACAGCCCATTGCAGATCCAAGTGTATCCACCCTACTGGAGTGAGTCTCATGTAGGTTCCAATTTTCCATTGGATGGAAAAGCACTGTAATGGAGTTGAAACACTCCATTTTTAATAGCTAGGGAAGTAACACAGTGGCTGGGTAGTAAGTCCTACCACACAGGCACATCCCTGGAAAAATCCACTCTATTTTTACTAGGAGACCCTCCACCATCAATTTGCTGTCTGACCCAAGTTCCTTAATTTTCTCTGCAAGTAAAGTGAGAATACTGTCCTTTTTGGGTTTATTGTTCATTTATTTCAGCAATATGTGCTATGATGAGTATTAATAAGCTTGTCTCCAACTGACCAAAAAATTACTTCTTTAGTTTTTATCAGTGAAATATGGTCAGTCATACAAAAATTTACTTCTCTGGCATACTCTCCACTTACCATAACGAGGAAGTATATATAAAGAAATATATGGTTAGAAATAATGCTTTTATGTTTTCTATATTTTGTTATTTTTGCCTCAAATCACAGCTCAGTTCAGCGTGATCTGACATGGTTGAAATACTGAAACCCCCACTCCTCCAAAGCAGTGTTTATTATAGAAACCACAAACTTAACCTAACCTAGAGAGGCTTTTCCAGCAGTGATATAATTACAGTAGTTATTGTTGCAATAAACCAGATGTTCCTGAGCTGGAATGAAAGCACTTCCCCCCCAACATTACATTTGTTACGTTGCCTCTTTTCAAGTTTCACATCAGCTGTTCAGAAAGCGCTCTCTCCGTTGAGTGTCACTTACAGATTCTTGCTGGGTGAGTCTTTTAGGGCATAAGAATGAAATGCTGGCCAGGCTCTGAATTTTCGCTGCTCTCCTTAAGGCCTCCCACATGACAGTTTTCAGTGTCACTAATTCTTGCCCTGGTTTAAAGTTTTAATTTTTTTGTCCTTTAAGACATGGCTGTAAAGAAACAAAAAACCCAACACTTTGGAAAACCTGCTTATTGAATGAGTACATTGTTCTGTGCAAAAGGGAGTGTTCCACTCCTACAAAATCAATAGAGTTTGGCACAGACTTCAGTGGAGCCACCATTTTAGTCACTATTTTAAGCAATTTAGTTATTGGGCAACATCTTTTGAACTGCTTTGTCAGCTGTGGTTGCAACTCCGGACCATGAACAACCGTTCAACCTGAACCACGAATATCCAGCATTTCTCCAACATTACACATCTTGTGTTTTTTTACAATGTGTTAGTCAACACATTTCTAATATTTCCCAGCCCAATCAAGTCCTAACTGCAAAAATGTGTTGCCAATAAAGAATTGGACTGTGTTTAAACTGCTAGGATCTTAGACATGAAAGTTGCTGTATATATTTCATGTGTGCAAGAAACCTGTCTAGGAACAACCACTATGGAGAGTCAAGAAGTTGGGAGATTGCTTTATTGCACTTACAGAGCCATGTAATAATACAATAAAGAAACACCAACTAGGCTTGGAGTTTTGTTTACTCATAGGTAAGTTCTCATGAAAATACACGAACGGTAAGAATTAATTATCTTATCAACTATCTGAACAAGTCACGGCAATCCTGGAAGAAACCTTTGTAATGGTACACGTGCTGCTCTTTTTTCTGCTCACTCCTGGTAAACTATTAGTCAACCCATCCCCGTGGCAACTGCAATGTGATGAGGGAGGAATTCACCCCGTGGTCTGCTAAATTTACACTTTGTAAAAATGTAAATGTTTCTTATAGAAGGAATTTACATAGCTCTGAAACACTGTCCAACTTTTCACTGATGTGGTAGGGGATGCAGACGTTGTTGGCCTGATTTTACAAAAATCTTTGAAAATGGGCCATAAAATAGCTGAGGAAACCCAAGAGGCACCCACACGTTGGGAAGCAGATTATAGAACAGCTCTGCTGCTCAGCCACAATCAGCTCCCTGCTTTCAAAAGACATGGTATCAAATTCACATTTTTTGCTCTCCTACAGGGAACGTGTCAGAGCTGAAATAAATAAATAAGCAGGGCCCATGTCCAGGGAACCTTGACGTCTTTCCCATCACCGAGGCTGGGAGGCCCCTGTGCTTCCTCCCCTGGCTGTGACATGCCCAGCAAATATTTCCACCACCCACACTTGATTCATTCTTAACTCTTCTCACCCACTCATCATTACAGCTGTGCAAAGCATCCATTACAAACCCTGGAGCCATCCAAAACATACCATTGTAACTTAGCTCTGTGCTTCACACCCAGCGGGGATTGGTTGGACTTCTGGCTGGATTCACTTTCTGAGACAATCAACCCCCAGTTTCATGCAAATCTGGGCCCAGGTTAAGGTGAATGATTTATGGGTTGCATAGTTTGAAAATCACTGAGAGGGTTTCACATCACCTCACTGCGTACATCTTGGTCAATATTCATGGAAATTGAAAAAGATGTGGGCATAGTACACTGCAAAAGGGAATAATAATAACAGTGGTCAAATCCCAAATGAGCTCTGTGCATTGCAAACAATTCCTGGTCTGAAGGACATGGCGGGGGGGGGGGGGGGGGGGGAAGGAAAAAAAATCTTTTTAAGTCTTTAACACTCTATTGCTTCAAAGTGTAAGTCACTCATAAATTTTTAATAACATTCCTTTATTTAGCACATATGCATGCCACTAGTGGCTCAATTAGACAGGAACTCTGCAAGGAGTTGCTGTAACAATGCTCTCTGGCAGGAAGTAGAGGGAAACCCAGACTCCAAAATTCAGATGGAAAGTTAGATTTTTCTGTATTCAAAATGAGAGATTTATTTGGTTGGTGGCAAAAGTTCATGTCTGCAAAGTTTGGGTTTGGGTGCTCACCGGGATTTTGGACAGCCTAGTTAGCAAAATTAAGCAGTAAAAGGGAATCTAGATAATGCCAACCCTATTGAGTGACATCTCACTCTGTCACCTTTCAGAACTGTGGGGCAATCTGCTTTAAAGCCACTGGCAGAAATTACAGATAAGCAAGGTTTTTAAAATAAAAATAAGTGAAGGACAGGATTTAATCTAGGAGGCTCTGTGGCTTTTTAGACAGGATCCAAGAAACTAATTTCACGCCTTAATTTTTAAAGGAAACCCAAACCACTCAAGGCAGAAGTACTAACCATGTCACTTAACATCTTGTAACAAAAGAACTTCCTTGGTTTCTGTTTGCAGCATGACATCTTCTTGTTTGTAAAAGAATCCTTCTCTATCATGAGTGAGTCCATGCAGAAGATTGTGACCACCTTACCAGATCCCAACTGTGGAATACTCCTTCCTGCTGATACTAAAATGTTCATTTCAGTGAGAGACAGAGGGACAGCTTTTAGTGTGTGGTCAGTGCTGCTTTGTCCTGTGGTGACTTCAGTTATTTTCTGAAATCCTGTGATGCACCCATTTATTAAAATGCCTCCAAGACAAGCAGATTAAAGGTTTGGAAATTTGTATAAATCACAAAAAAAATGGCTTGAGATGGAGTTACATTGTAATTAAGGTCATATTAAGAAAAGCAGGCATGGGGTTCAGCTGAGCAGGGGGAGATCCACAGTGCAAGCAAGCTCTGAACCGATCAGCACGGTGTGAGGCACTGTTGGCTCTCAGTTCTCCCAGATGTCTGGGACAGGTAAGGTGAATCACAGCCTACAGTTTTCTGGTTTTTCCCATTATCTCCACAGGGAAGGGGAGTGACAGAGCTCAGAGTGTATCTCACTCCACGTTCAGTGAGGAGAGCTCTGTTCCCGGTGTCTGATGAGTCCACACAAGGTGGAATTTGGTAGATGAGGAAGGAGAAGAGGACAAACATTCAGTGCTGTGGAGGTCAGTGCTTTATCCTGCTCTGCTGAAAGCAGAATTCCTGCCTTAGTTAAGAATTATCAAGTAAAAATAGTATGGAAAGTTCATCATGGAAACATTAACAAATGACAGAACCAGCGGCAGTTCTCTGTGAAGAAATGAGACACAAAAACAACACGTGGGCAGCCTTGGATTGCAACACCAGAACCCCAAAGCACATTTATAAGAGCTCTTAGTCACCACCTTCACTGTGTCCATGGCTTGGAGAAGTGCTGAGCATCCTCATCCCACATCAGCATCAACACCTTGAGCACTGATACCCAGGGGCAGATAAAATATGGCACATTAATTTTTCCGATCACACACATGGGGATGGCTGTGAATCAGGGGAAACAATTGCTTTCAAATAAATGATGTGAGATTAGAAAAGTGAGAACATAATGCTTGATTTGAGAGCAAACCCCCTTTGGATTCACTCCAGTAAAAGAGTGGTGCCACTAAGAGCGCTGTTCTGAGGAGTCAGTTGGCATTTCCACTGATAATCTTGATTCTTGGGATTGGTATCTGTCATTTCAACTCAGGCTGAGTTGTAACTTAGTGTGAAAAAAAAAGAAATTGCTGAAATTACAGGATTTCTCCCTCCCCTCTCTCTGCATCACAACAAAATAAGATTTACTTTTTATGAGCTATTTGCCAAACCTCACATCATAAACATCTTCCTTTTAAATGGATGGATAAAGAAAAGGAAGACAAATGAGATAAGTTCAATATTTAAGAGATCTGCTCAACATAGACAGTCCTTTCTTTCCATAACTTGCTATTTTTTCTTGTTAAAAAATGAGAAATATGTTACAAATTGCATTTAATAACATGAAGGGGAAAAATGCAGGCAATTAGCAGTGAATGCTCCAGTAAACATATCTGTCGCAAGGTGTCATAAAAAATGATAGAGCTGAGATTTACTGCCACTGAAGTCAGCAACAGCATTTCCATTGCCTCCAGCTGGAGGAGGACTTGGTTCCTAGGAAGTTCACTCCAAAGATGACTATCTTTATATCAGCAGCTCTAGGAGTGAGGGCTGCATGGCGTTCAAGGTGAATGATGGAGGGAATAAAGGGCTGTAAATCCCTGTTTCTGCAATGATAAGGGTGCTGCCCCAGCTGAAATATACAGAAATAAAGTACAGTTATATGAGTTTGAAAATCTGACCAAAAATCTCTGAGTAACCACATCTGCAGTCCTACCACAGGTAAATCTTCCAGAGCTCTTGTTACATCTGTGACTTAAATAAGCAGTCTGGTGCCTGTCTGAGTGTTTGTTATCAGATTGTTCAAATATTTCACTTACATTTATTAACTAAAGAAGGTCTCAGACACTTTGTTCCAGCTGTATACAGAATTTACTGAATTCACTGTTCATAGTCCACACAGTAGAAGGTGAATTGTCTGGGGATTTTCAAATAATCTTGTTCAGACTGTGACTTTCAATTAATATAAAAATGGACCTGTAAGGGCTTCCTTAAACTGTCTCATTTTCGGCCTAAAAAGTAAGCAGACTTTCACAATTCTGTAATGGCTGGAGGTAGTGACAACGTATTCTGGCCCTGCTTTCCAGGAACACAGGCAAGCAAATCTCTTGATTCCACTTTCTTGCGTGCTTAACCCAATTTTTTGGTACTTGAGATGACTGCAATTGTGTACAGCTTTGAACAGGCCTGGATTCACAGCTGCCCACTTGTGAACCTCTGCTAAATCACTTTTCCTCTCTAATGGAAGGGGAGAAGGTTTCCTTGGTCCTGCTGCCCAGGAAAGCTCAGGGACTGAAATCCCTCTCTCCAGGCTCCTTCCAGCGTGGCTCCTGCAGGCTGCCCACCTTCCTCCCAGCTTGCTCTGAGCCCCATCTCTGCTGCTCAGCCTGCTCTGCCTTTTTTCCACATGCATCCCTGCCCAAAACAAACTCTGCAAGGTTCCCCACCCAGATCTTTGGAATTCCTGGGCAACCTTACATGCGCCTTTGTTTTGGGCAGGAACATGTGCTGAACTGTCTCCTCCAGCGCCGCTGAAGAGAAGGGCGGTGGTTAAACCTACCATTTTCAACAGGGCTTAACCCAGCCTGTAACAAAACCCTGGGTGAAGGTGCAATTTCACAACCCCCTGTCTGTGTGTGTGCATGCTATGTGGGAAGCAATTTCCAGAGAAATGGCCATTTTCCCCAGAATTCCTGCTGGAGAGGAGCAACAATCAGGACCAGGTTCAGCTGAGAGCTGTGTGTAGAAAAAAGGTTTAATTCTTAGCATTTGGTTGCCCTTATGGTTTGTACTTCAGACTTTAAGGGACTCAACAGATGTACAGGCAGTTCCAGCTCTTTAGTTCTGAGCTGACCTGACCTGAGCACCAGTTTGGGAGCCAGGGAGGCCACACTCTGTGTGAAGTTGGGCTGAACCTTGCCCAAATCACAAGCCAAAGCTCTGACTTCATGAGACTGTGGAATTGAGGTTGAATCACCCCTGGGAGGGTCTCTTGACTGAGGCTCTGCCCCAAGAACTTCAGTAATGCAGAAAGCACTGCCACGTCTGTCAATCACAAATAATGGTGCTGTGGATGGCCTTCCTAAGACAGGGGTTTAGATCCTGGGAAGACTCATCCCTAGGATGTTCTGCTTTCCCTGGGTGGCAAGGAGGTGTTCTCCAAAGCAGTGTTGTAGCCATTGGCAATGGAATGGGCAGGGGGTGTTCCATAACTTGGCATCTTCTAAAAGACAGCATTTGTGTTAAGGTGGGTTATCACACATAACCAGCCTTAATCCCTTTTAAATGAAGGCTCTGTTTATGGCACATCAAGGTCAAGACTGTAAATCCTGGAACAAATCACCAGGTATAATGAAAAGGAATAATGCCAATTATATTCTCCAGCCATTTTTAGTACTTGAAATGTGGTCTCTGTACTCCTTGGACTTCTCTCAAGGAAGTACAGATGATATCTTTGTGAGGTAATAGTAACCTGCTTATTGCAGCTTTTACCACTAGCTTGAAATTCATGCCATTATGAAACATTGTTATATGGCATAACAAACAAGGTAATTCTTCCAGATTTCAGTGACATGTTCAACAGAGCTCTGTAAATATTTCCAAAGAAATCTCCAACCTTTATTTACCCTTTGTAGATCATTTCACTTTGTTTTACTCACACTCTTTTTGTGGTCAGTTTCTAGCAGTCATTCCCAGTTCACCGATGGGAATTTCACAGGAATGGAAGGTTTTCCAAAAGTGGTAGAGAAAATTTTGGAAACTAGAATGTCTCTAATTTTTATCACATAACTTTGCAAAAGAGAATAGATTCTGAGAGATAAAGTACTGCTCTCAAATAGAGACAACAAAACAAAATGTGGTGCAGATTTAGCACATGATCTGATTCCTTACAGGAAATTATATACAAGCCTTTCTGTTAAAAGGTAATGAATTCATATTAAACTGAATATTTTAGTTATTTTTTAATAACTAAATTTAAATAATATGTAGAAGTTTAATGACAAGAAAAAGAGAAAAAAAAACGTCTGTGGCTCTACTACAGTTAACTGGGCTATATGTATTCTCTCAGTACAGCCAATTATTGTAGTTAAACCAGCAGTACTTAACTAGAGAAATTCTGCCTAGTTAAAGTGTTGGCTGTGTGACAGAACATGTATGAAGCACAGTAAATAGTATTACTATGTGTAGAAATGTTTAAGTCTCTCAGTTACAGAGGTTTATCAAGTCCAGTATATAATCTTGGGCTGGAAAGAAAGATAAAGAAACTTTGCATGTAAGGAACATTTTCCCGACAGGATCCCAAGTTGTATTAATAAATTAGGATACTATTTTTTTATATTTTCCACTGAGGTATAGGGGGAAAATAATAGAGAGTTGGTTTTTCCTTCATTATTTGGTGGTCCTTCCTTGAAACTTTCCAAACCAAAGCCATTTCTCACATCTGGTTGGAACACAGATCTTTAAGACATTCAAGTAATTCAAATCAGATGTAAAAAGCTAAGCTACACTGTATGAAATTCAAGAACAATATAGTTACAGGGTTAGAAAAGTCTGCAATGTGGCACCTCTTTTAATCAATACCAGCCTCAGTTTCAGTTTGTCTGTAAATACAAAACTATAATTAAGAATGATCTACTGCAATAATTATTTCAATATCCAGCATAGCAACTTACTAGATTAGTGACACTTTGCATTTACAATATCATTAACAATTTGTTTTCCCTGTGCTCTGGGTGAAGTCCACAGCAACACGGCCTGAATCAGATTATAGTTCCAATGGAAAATATTGAAGATCACTAATATCAATAAGCACTTCCTTACCCCTGCCATTTGGAGCTGCCTGTATTGACTTTCGCTGCATTCCAGCAGTTCTGCCTGTACCCAAACCCTAGTTAGTCGTTAATTTCCATTAACTAAGCCACCACTAAACACCATTTAAATTATTTCCAATAAATGCTCCATTAATGCCTGTTATCTGCATTTAATTCCCATTGATTCCCAAAAGCTATTGTGGAGCTTAATTGCAGCCCCAAGAAGAGCAGCTTCCCACAGGTATCATCGGGGCTGATTTCTCTCCCCGCTACACCAGGCTGCCATGCAAATCAATGGCTAAAAACCCAAACAGCTGCAGCTGGACTTGACCAGAAAACATTATTTACCTCACCAACAAGCACCTACTCCTCTAGGATACCGTTTCAGTTGGCCAGGAAATATTTTAGGGCTTTTTCTTAGACTTAGCCTGTGAAAATAAAAGTGACAAAGCATTCTGGCTTGTTCCACTTCGGTAAAAAAATACCATCTGATAAACAGAAGTTCTAGACCCAGGGAAAAATCAGTGCAATTGTTTAAACCTTTTTCTGATCCTTATTATAATTTCATCTGTACAAATATTTCTGACCAAGGGAAAAAAATCCAAACCTTCAACTGTAGGACTCTTTCTGGTATTTTTTGGATAGCATAGGTTCTCAGCAACACTTTTAACTCCTTGGGATTACATCACCTTTTAAATATATCTTTTGGTATTTAACATACAAGACAGTTACATTTTAGCTCTTAGAAACTGCCAATTCAAGAAAACAAAACATCTGCCTAACAGTGATGAGCTTGACTAATGTTCCTTTTGAAGAGAAAAGCAAAAGAATTGGCTTGCTGAAAATTGAATGTTACTGCATTTTCAAAATGACATTTTCAATTTTACATTGCAAAACACTTCCCCCTATTTTCCATACTATTTCAAGTTGACATCTAAATTAAATATTTAGCTTTTATTCAAACAAATCACTTGATTGACCAACAATTACTATATTCATAATCATGCTTTGTAATAGCTTTCTGGATTGTTTTATTGCTTTCATTAGGAGTGGAAGTAAAACTCAACCATAGGACATTCCCTGAGAAGGAAAAATCTGGATCTCACCGGGCTTTGGTTAGAGCATTTTTTCATTAGCTTCACTTTCTGAAGATGTTCAGTGCATTATCCAAAAAGTCCCTCCAAGCTAGTCCTGTGCAAAAGTTGCCACACATCCCACATTGTGCTTTGGTCAAACCTCATGTCCATTATGAAATGACAGCAGGATATGGCTTTTCCTAGAGTTTTGTTACAGCCTGCTGTTCTTTAACATCTCGGCATTCACACAGCAAATGTAACACATGTTCATTATCTGCCTTTGGGACTGCACAGGCATAAATTACCACTGGACCTGAGGCTCCCGACATGAAAACCCAGTTGTGTAGCCATTCCTCCATCTGCACTGCATTCTGCAAGCTCTGCCCTGCCTCGGATTGCTTCACCGCAGCCAAATCTCAAGATGACAAAGTCTGGGGCAGGAGTTGCCCGCTTTGCATCTGAAAAGCAAGCGACAGGTCCAGGAGGCAAACCCTCATGCTGGGGGTGATGGGCTCCGGGCTGGGAGAGAAAGCAGAGCCCCCGGGCAGCCCCGAAAAGCATCAGGAGGGAGCCACTTCCTCTGCAGATGTTGTCGAGAGCTGCTGAAAGGACCAGAACAAAGGAAACCATTTTCAGGGCACGAAAAGAAGGAATTCTGTTGGTTTGGGAGAACTTATCTCCAGGGGCGTTATCTATTAACTCTCTGCATAGACCCAGGTATCAGTGGTGAGAGACATTATCTGCACTTCCTTTTGGTTGCTTCCCTCTCCTGCCAGCCTTGCCTCTGCCTGGTCGGGTCTGAGCCCTTTAATGTTTCATGTAAATCCTTTGTAATAAACAGAGAGCACTAAAGCAAGAATTTCTTTCTAGTTCTAGAGCTTTTTGTGTGTTTCAACCCGTATTTCTTGGTGGAAATCCCTACATATGCTTGAATCCCAACCTGCTTCCTTGTAGGACTAAGACCTTATTGCTTTTGAATGTCCCAAACATTATTAATGTTGTTATTGTTATCATTTTTTATTTCTGATTTTTAATTTAAATTATTATTTATTTGGATTATTGGATTTCCCACATCCTTTGCAAGCAACGAAGATGAGATTTGTGTCTCTTTTTTCCTCTGACAGTCCTTATACAGAAAGTGTGGGGAAGAGCATATTACAAAGACACAGAACAAAATGAAAACAAAACTTGATTAATATTAAACTCTGCATTTATGATGATATAACTAATGCATTTTCCCAGATAATTTAACTTCAGAATCACAGACTGTGACCAATACTTTGCTGCACAGCACCAGGTAAGGTCATACTTGCTTTTTCTCCAAACTCTCTTTTCAGAGTTTCTCAAATCCTCTGGAGAATCAGAGGAAATTTTGCCCCACAAAACAACCTCCAGAGATATTACCCTCCAAAATTTTACCCTCCGTTATGAAATCTGCCGTTTTCTGGGCTCTGCAACCTGGAAGCCAAGACAGGGTTACTTTGGGCAGCTGCTAGCTCTCTCCACAGACTCTGCTGTTTTCCTTTCACACTCAAATTATCCTGGAAGCCCTACCCAGGGGGCAGGTGCTTTCGGGAGATAAGGAGTGGCTGAAAAGTTTGGGAACTTATCCCAGTGCACAATAAACTTGACATCTAATCTGCTGCTGGGGGCTGTAACACACCCAGTAGAGTTAAACTAATCGGCCACCGCAGTCCCCGCAGCCCTCCCAACGCATTTCCCTGGTCATTCTACAGCAGCTCCAATGTACTGGAGCTAAAGATGCTCCCTCTACACGTTTTTGCAGTTTGGCACATGCAGGCATTCACTCAGCCCTAGGCAGTAAATTCAGAGTGCAGTGGCATTGGCATGGAGGATTCCCTTCCCAGCTGGATTCCTCCACCAAGAGAGAATTTGGGCATACACACTGAATTTTATCAAGCTTCAGGTGTCCTTGGGCATGTACAGGACTTCAAAATGCAGAGACTTCAAACAGGGTTTTGGGGCTTCAGTTTTAGTTTATAGGCATAGTACCTGAATTTGACTTCTCTACCAATTTATATTCCTAAATCTGCTTTCTGACCTAGCCCTTAGTGACTGAGTGGCAGAGATTAAAATAACCACCCTTGGTAATTCTCTAAGTTCTTAAATTAAAGCACTCCTCTGAGATACATAAATTATTTACCTGTTTCACATAGACCAGAAAATCAGGACCAAAGTCCAAGCAAAAATGACATATCAAAACACCAGCTGAAACAGAAGGTTCCAGCTGTTTCAAATGCCACTAAACCACAATGATTATTGTTAACATAAATAAAACAAAATCTTAATCCAGTTTTACCAAGGAGTTACTAACCATATTTCTCAGTTCTTCCAGTGCTTTTATGAGAGTGTATTTTCATAAGCAAGGAGAAGGATGGCATATTGGGGACCACTTTCTCTTGTACTGTTAGAAAACCTCAAACAGCTCCAAATGCCTCTAACAAACTGAACTTGGTCAATTCACATGGAGTAGAAAAAAAACTGTCAAACCAAGGTCTAAATTATGTCCTTGCTAAGTAGCTTGACTTGTGGTGGGGATTTTATTGGACAATGTCACTTCCTTGTGACCACCACAAATGATAACAGTTGCAAGAGCTTTACAGTCGCTAAACCAAAGGAATGGCTGGAATTTTGGAAAAATCTTTGCAGCATCAGCCCAGGCTGACATTTTGTACTTTACAAGCTATCTTTAAGCAACTAAATAGGTGAGAGAGCACTCCAGAAGCTGGCAAGACAAAGGAAAAAATTTCGAAGCCTGCAAATGCCAAGCTGCTGCACTTTTGCTGCACTCCATGGTTGTGGTGAAGGGTTTGGGTTGTTTAATTTGCAGACTCGTGGTTCCCTTCATTCCAGTAACAAAAATGCCAATAGCATTTCTAAATTAAACCCAGCATCTTGTCCCTTCTGGCCCACCACATCTCCAAGCACAATGCCAGTTCTCTCATACCATCTGTGTAAACTTCCCTCCACCGCTTCCCAAAGTGCCTTTTTTTTTCCACTGCTGGAATCCTCAAGGAGAAAATGTTCAAGATGAGTTCAGTGACTTTTTTTTTTTTTGGCTAGATGAGTTCAATTTTTTTTTTCTCAACTCCCACCATTATGATACTCTCCAAAACAGTCTCTGGGAACCCTAATTCAAATTCTTTATGATTGTGGATGGAGGAGGAAGAGCACTGAAGATTGATGCTGTTTGAAGAGTCATTGCAATTCCTCATCATTCCAAAAGACTAATGGCTAAGGGAAGATATTTTAAGGACACCAAGGAGACCCTCTGCAGCAGTATATGGCAAAGGGAAACTTGAACCTTCTGGAAGTTAATTCCCTTCCATTGAAGCAGACAAGCCACAGAGCAGGGCTGTTCCCCTCCAGGAATGTGATGCCTCAATAAAAATGTCCCTCTTTTGAGGATCCAGAGTTAGATCTCTCCATGGCAGCTAGCAGAGGGAGTTTTGAATCCCAGTGATTTTCACCAGGACTTGTGCTTCTACATCTTTTAGGAGATTTTGATCTATTGCCTCTAGTTGTTTATGCTGGCATTTCTCTGCAAAGTTTGTACCACTCCAGCAGCTACCAGGAGCTCCTGGGAACTGGCATGGGGACAAGTTAACAAGGTGCCAAGGGTTGAAAATGCAAAAATTACTTTTTTTGCTGGACTTGCAGTGAGACTTAGGATGACAGATTTCTACTGGAGAAGTGAGGATGATCGTGCATGAGCATCTGGGTGAACAGCTGGAACACACTGTCTCTCTTCTCCCTCTGTAAAATACAATCCTTTGTCCTTAGTTAATAATTGTAATTCCTTGTTTTCCCATTACAATCAGCCTACATGCTTATGTTCAAATGACAAGGTAGCTTAGAGGGGGGGGAAATTTCCAAATAATTGTTCTGCAAACAATATTGCTCTTTCATATGAACACAACAACAGAGTGGTGTTCACAAACTCCCTGTTACCAATATAAATAATTACAAAACCATAAAGAAAAATAAATGCACTCAATAACCAAAAGTCTAAACCCACCACTACTAAACAGCACTTCATAACTGTGGCTCTGAATTACTACTACCTCACCAGCACAGCCACAAAATCTGCCTTCATAAACCCCTCAACTTCACAAATTAAATGGATTGGATAATTAAGAAAGCCTATGTTTAGTCCACAGACTTAAACCACCATCACTGTAACATGACAATGAACCCACATTTTCATTCCCTGGAGTGGGAATGCATGACCCAACCTCCTTGCTCCCTATCTATCCCACTGGGAGCTGTGTGTGTGCACAAACACTCCCTGCCACTCAGTAGTGCTGTGGGTGCCTGGGGACTGCCAGGAGCTGCCCTTTCCTTGCTGCTCCCATGGCTGGAGCTGGAGACAGATCCCTGCCTCTGTGTTCTCCCACTATGTGCCAGGAGATATCTGTTATAAGTCCCAAAATGCATTTTTGGCTCTGGGGCGCTGCCTGATTACCTTAGCCCTATAAATAGGACAACACCACACCTATGGGCATGGTATAAGATAATGTCTGTGTTTTCCTCTGAGCACCGTCTCCAGAGCAGCTGCTGACACTTTGCTGGTTGCCTTTCACTTGTGACATTTCAGCTTTTGCCAAGAGGATTTTTTCCCCCTCTCTGCAGACGGCCAGGTGTTGTTATCACTCACCCACGTGCCCGCTCACGGTCCCGCTCCTGGCAAAATTCAATCTTTGCTCATTTCTTGACCCATGCTCATCTTTGTATTGCTTTTTAATTAATCCACGCTTAGCTGAAGCTCCTGCCATAAATCAATGATTTCCTTTCAATTCTTGTTAAAGATTTTTCATTTCCCTAAATTTGCAGCACATTGCTCCAGAGCTGTTAACAGCACACTTTTCTCTCATTATCAAATCAGCCAGGAACGGGGTCAATGAAGCAAAAAACCACAAACCCAGCACTGAAGACCTTCGGGCTTAAAGACATTTCTATCTGTCCCAGACATGCTGCAAATGAAAACATGTTCTCTTGCCACCTTGGAAGCTGCAGGCCAGATCCTCCATGGGTGTAAAGCACCAGGTTTGGGGCACACACATCATGTCCTGATTTATACCAGCAGAGTATTTTGCAATTACTCTGTCTACTCTCTAGCTGGGGCAAGAGCTGTCTGTGAAACTGCCCCTCAGACAGGAACCACTGGAGTTTTCTAAATGCAAATTTTCATACCTTTTTATTTTGGCAAGCAGAATGTGGAGTTCTGCACGGAGTTCTTCGGGGGATGCTCACATTGAGGATGCCTCTTTGTGCCACTGCTCAGCATCTCATCTCTTAGCACTTTTATTTAATAAAGTTCTAATCATCAGGGGGTTCAGTTTCCGTCCTGGGGTTCAGTTTTCATCATGGGGCTCAATTTTCATCATGGAGTTCAGTTTTCAAGCCACTGGCAAATGGAAAGAGTCTTAAAAATCCCCAGACTTCCTAATAGTGTTTGCTTTAAAAAGACAAGATGAACAAATCACACAAATAAGAGTGGTGAACATATCTACCTGTTTTCTTAAAGGGCATGAGAGGCAAATCACTGTTTGGTTCAGTGAAGGAAAATGCAAATCAAAACCCATTTGAAGGCAGTTCATCAGGGTGACCACGTGCTCAGCAAGGTCTGGGAGCTGCACACACCAGACCTCAGCCCAGTTACAGCATCCTCTGTGGCTCAAGCCCATGCTCACCAGGCATGTGAATCAAATTAAACTTTTAACTTCTTTTCTCCAGTTACCCTTCTGTGAATTTGGGTCTGAATTTTCAGTAAAATTGCATGGGCCTTTCCCACAATTATGCATGTAATCAATTAGTTATTTATACCGACAACTACTGTGACCAGGTATGCAAATCTCCCAGCCGCTCTTGCCATTTCCCCATAATTTAGCCCTTTTGTCGTTTATCCACCCACTTTTGTTGGAAGCACCAAGTTCATGGAAATTTAACTCATTTGAAACATATGTGTAGATCTATAGGAACTGCCCAAAAGCGTCACAAAGAGAAAGGATAACCTTGTTGTTAAGGCAAGAGAGCGCGAAATCTGGTTTCCATTCTGAGTTCTGCCACACATTTCCTGTGTAACCTTGGGCAAGTCATGAACTGTAACCCAGCTCAGTGGAGCTGACCTACATGGAGAAGCAAACAGAGCAGTCCTTACTCAGAGAGGTTATTGAGGCATTTTTGTGGGTTAGTATGCAGGAAAAATATCAAAAGAAGTTAGTGGAAGGTGCTAAAATATTATAAGATGTCAGCAGTGGTAGATCAGTAATGAGAGATGATCTGTTCTCAGTGAAAAAAAAAAACAGCAAGTGAAGGGGCAAATTGAGAACTGAGCAAAGAAAACAGCAAATTCAAGCAGGGAGATGAAAGAGAACCAAATGGTAACAGTGAGGACAAGCAGGCATGTGAGTAATTAACCTTTATACAGCAATTTTTACTGTCCTGCTTGGTCTTGTCCTTTCACAAAGGGCCACAGTGTCAGGAGATATTTGAGAAGAACTAAGCTGGTTAACATGGCACTGGCCACCTCACAGGCTGCCTGATTGGCATGAATTACTCTTCATTAATCAGGGTAATCCTGACAGGGTTATTAATGCCAGGTATTGACCAAAAGCTGGTGGAGAACATTGTTATTGAAGCAATTACTGTAGCTGTGCTCAGTTAGAGGGAATCTTGCACTCTTTGTTTCCTCATACACCAGAACAGAGCTGCAACGTCAGTTCAGGTGGCTGCCATTGCTTCCTCCTTTTTGGATGAAACACAATTAGATTTGCACATTATTTCACTAGATGATTGGGGTATGGCCTTGTGGGAGCCCTGCAAATCATAACATATTCGGAGAGGATACATCTCCTGTAAGAAATCACCTGATTTTGTAGCTGACCTAGATATGGCACTCACACTGACACACTGCTCACAACCAGCCTAGAGCAGACTGATTGCAGTATCTGGCCCAAATTTTTACTTAATACAGAAAAATATTCAGTATCCTCAGATCCAGCTGGGTTTAAATGTTACAGCTGGGGGGGGGGGATCCATGTAGCAAAGTTCCCCTTTGATTAATAAAAAAAAATCTTTCCTGGTGAGAAATGAAACCAACTTTTTGGTTTATATTAAAGACTGTAGCTCTTCACCTCTAAAAATAATTTAGTGGGTCTTCATTTCATTCACAATGAAATGCCTTGGAAGAATTTAGAAATAAGAAAAATGAACATTGAATGATCAAAGAAAATTCTAGCACATAAATTTTAAGGATTTCTGAGCTTCTGGAAAACTTTTGACAATGTTCCTTGACACAAAGCCATAAAGGATTTGTGATCCAGCCAGTCTGGGCGCAATGGAGCCTCCCACTTCATCCCACCCTGTTCCTTCACCCCAGCATCCTGCATGGAAAATCCACAGTGGTTCCCATTACCTGATTGGAAGTGAGAAGGCTGCAAGGGATGGGTGTGGGTGCATCAGCCTCCTGAGCCCCCTGGAATCAATCCCTGTTTGATTTGGAGCATATCTTTTGGAAAAAGATATCATCTTGATTTAAAATGTTCTACTGAGGAAAAACAGGCTATAAACATCGGGAAATTGTTTTAATGGCTAATTAAACTCAATTTAAAAACCTGTGATATTCAGAAAGGAGTCTCACAGGAGTCCTTATCACCTACAGAAAAGGAGCCCAGATTTATTTGGATTTTACAGGTCAATTGCACTTATGTGATGTCACTTATTTTTTAATACAAAAAAACACCCTGGCCAGCAGAATTATTTGGAAAGTAACCACCCCCTTCCA
This sequence comes from Haemorhous mexicanus, assembly GCF_027477595.1. Taxonomy (NCBI): domain Eukaryota; kingdom Metazoa; phylum Chordata; class Aves; order Passeriformes; family Fringillidae; genus Haemorhous; species Haemorhous mexicanus. The sequence goes on from NC_082346.1 coordinate 9,833,852, forward strand.
GATCTTGTGAGGTGTCTAAACATGATCTGAAAAACTGAGATAACAGGCATGTGCTGTGGGAGCAGCTCCACCACGCTTCAGCTGCTCTTCATTCCTGTATCTGAGCTAAAGTCACTGGAAAAAGCCAGGCACTTCCACAACATGATTCATTGGGTCTTAGTTATGCACCTACCTTGTGTTTGGAGGCATGAATCACACTTGCAGTATGTGTGGCAGTTAAAATTTGGGTCCTGAGCAACCAGAAAATTTGGGTCATGCTGAGCAACCAGGAAAAGGGTGGATGGAGCAGCTCTGCCTGATGGAAAATGCTCTGCCAGGCCCAGGGGGGAGTGCCTGGGGACAGAGCCTGACACACATGAGGGATCTGCTTGGGTTTCACACCTGGTTTAGGTGCTGCCTTCAGAGCAGGGGTGCAGCTGATGGTGTTTCTGTCCAGCCAAAGCCCAGAGAAGCCACCAGGCCAGGCTGGCTTGGCCCTACCACACACTCATGGGCACTCCTTTCTCTTTCTTCAGACAAATGATCCCCTCCAGCATGGCAGAAATACTTACCTTCCTCCCTGTCCGGGTTTTTGGAGCCCCACAGGTTTTGTAAGCAGTCACCACTGTAGAATTTGATCTCCAGGGGAATTCCAGCACAAATGGAGTTAACTCTGGGAATGACACTCCTTACACTTCAGGTTCCTTAAAGGAGAGCTCCACCTTTCATTTTCTCTCAGCGTTGTGCTCACCTACAGGCTCTAGAGAGTTAATATCCACAATGCAGAGTTACACAGGTGGAAACTTAAAACAAGAGGTCAGATGGGAAACTCAGCTTTCATCCATGGCTGGGGTCATCACTGGAATGCAAAGAGATCATTTCACTTATAGAAGGCTCAGTAATTGTAGAAGGAATATCATCTACCCCCTGCCCCACTCTCCAAAGAAATTACCTAATAGTTTCCAATTGAGACGGCTTTTAAAAGAATTTTGGTTTGATTCAGCCATCCTCTCAGAATAAGGAAAAGTATTTTATTCTTCAATTGTAATTTTCATTTGTTGCTTAATGCCAGTTGAAATTCACACCATTCCTCAACCCAACTCATGATTCTTACATTTTCACTTCCTTTGATAACAGAATAGAATCCATAGGTGAAAGTAATAATCTGCTGTACCTCTAACCCAAGATCCAAAAAGTTCCTTAAGAAACTGGATTTGATTTCCAGGCAGAGAAGATGAGTCAGAAGGAGCTCTAGGGCTTTGTCTGGGATCACACAACAAGCCAGCAATTGACCTGGGAATAAAATCCAGGTCCACTGTTTAACTTCCATGTGCCATCCTCCAACCAACACTACCATCCCAATTCCTTCTCTCTACAGCTATATCTGATTTTAGCAATGTTGGGAAAGTGCAATTTTTGTGCAAGGTTCCACAGAAGAACAGTTGTCTTCCCTGAACCTGTCAAATATCAAAATACCACTTTATTTTGCTTTTATGGGTAAGAAAATGTCTATTCCACCTGCCAGTTCCTGCCACAGAAATGATAACTGACAAACCTCAATGCTCCTGTCTGCTGTCAAAAGATCCGGACACTGAAAAGATGAAAAATGTGGTTTAGAATGGAAAAAACATTCAGCTATTATGACAAATATAATTGAGGTAGACTTTCTTTCTGAGTCCTCTGATGAAGCTTTTAAAGTGTTATTTGTTAACTAAACTAAATTTGTCTTGCTGGTGTACACACTCAAAGTAGCACTTAGGTCTGACCTAAGGAAGAAAGGGCTGTTCCAGGAGGGTAAGGCCCAGCTACAAGAAGCAATAATGGAGATGCCTTTGAGGACAGGGATGCCTGCAGAAGCCACAGAGATTTCTCCTTTTTGTCTCCAGACAGATGACAAGGACCAGGATTCTTTCACACACAGAAAGAAACAATTGCTGGGTGCTTGAAGGAAATTCAGTTGAGCCCCAGATACTGTAAACTATGGATCTTTTGTTCTTGCAGAAAAAAATATGATGGTTGCAAGTCCCACATATATCAATATTGAGTTGTTGGGGTTTTTTTCAAATAATTGGGCAAAAGCTTTCTCTTTTTTGGGGGGTTCCTCCCACGAAATGCCTTGGGAACTCGCTGCAGATCCCAACTGTCAAGCAGTTGCCCTTTTTGTTCGGTCTAAAATACATCTATATTTTTCTCTTCCCCAATTAGATAATCTTTATTTTCCATTCACCTCAGGCCTAGCTGCATCACTTTGACCTCTCTGTGAGGCCTGGGTAAATCCTGGAGATGCTGGGCCACAATTCTTAAGAAGGAAACTTCAAGTTCTTTCCGCTTCAGTTGCCCTTCACATGTCTGAGGCAGTTAGGGCTGTTGCCCCATAGTCTGCGTGGCAGGGGCTGTGTGCTGGCTGTGGCACCCATTGTCTGCATTTTTCCTCTCGTTAGTCTCCTTGACCTTTCATTGTCTTACTCCTGCAGTGTCAGGTCAGACTTACTGTAGGTCTGCCTTCACTAAGGACCCCTTTCCTTTCGTGGATCACTAAGCAGGACAATTGCTCTATCCATCTTTTCAGGGCCTATTGTCGGGCCCCCCCTGAGCTGAGAAAGGTTTGATTCACTGGGAAACCATTTTGGTCAAAGGGAAACCTGACTATGTGTCCTTTTAGGAACTCTGTCTTAATCACTGACTTTTTTATCTGGGATATGAAGAGGATTCAGGAGATCAAAAGGTTTGGGAGTACATGGGTTTGACCACATTTTTCCTGGAAATAATGGGAAACCTCCACTGAAAAATGAGCTCTGTTACAATGGGCAAACAAGAAGGAAAGCCACATAGTGTTCCCAGAGCATTCTGAATCATCAGACCTTCAATAGCTTCCACAGAGAAGGGAAAAAGTAAACAGAAAATGTAAATGGAATGTAATAATTAATGGACCTAAAGAGACAGACTCATTTGATTTGCGCATAATCGCTGCCTTTAAAAAGGAGATATGCCAAAAGGGACCCACAGAGCAGATGGAGGAGGCTGGGGACTGGACGTCCAGTCTGCCTGGGTGTGCAGTGGGTGTGTGTGGGGTTGCTCAGGATTAGCAGCTTGTCCCACCTCCGCCAGTGGTCCCACATCCAAGAGCCCCACGTCCTTCCCAGGAGAAGCCCCAGAGATCCTGCTGGAAGGTCACTGTGGAACCGTGCTGGGTTTGAGGGGCCTGCCCTTGGCACCAGCCCTGCAGCCACAGTCCTGCTGATGCTCCAACATTCCTTCCTGCGTGGAAACCCTGACCATTATCAGCAATTGTGAAGCCAAATCATATGAGACAATCATGAAACTTCTACACTTACAAGGAAGTTCACCAGCAGCAACCATTCCCATCCAGGCAGTTCTTGAAACAGAGATGTAGGCGCCTCTTTATTTTCCAAATATCAAATCATTTACTTCACGCACTTACCGAAAAACAGGAAGAATGAAAATGCCTGTTTTCCTGCAATGTAGCTGGAACCCTTTTACCTACTCGTGTGCTAAAATGCTTTTATAAATGAACATTTAGCTCTTCCTTCAAGCAGCCATTACCTCTGCACAGAGTCAGCTCGAGCCTCTTCAACAAGCAGATCTGAAAGTTGCAGTGCAAGATAAAAGAGAGGAAATGGACTGGTTTTGGGAAGGCAGGCAAGCAAAGAGAGGAACTCGGGCAGAAAACCTTGGAGAGCTGGACTCATATTCCTGACATCAATAAGATGAAAGAAAAAAATGTAAGCAGAAGCCAGTGACTCACCTTTTCCCTTTGACCCAAGCAAAGTCAACAGGGAGCCAGGTTGTTTGCCTTTCTCCAGGAATCTACCTTTCCCAGCAATTATCTTAGCTTCTCCTTACATTTTTTCCCCCCAAATTTTAGCAGGAGCAATTTAGGATTTTGCTTTGGAAAGTACCCCAATCTGAGCTAAAGTTTGTATTTAAACTTCAGTACATGCTGAGAACCTTTACCTGAGTAAGAGAAAAAATGTCAGTTGGATATAGTGAGCACCTCTGCACTGGCTTTTGAATGAGGAACTACTGCTGGCCCTAAACAAGGAGATTAAACAGATTAAACATTTCTTCTCCAATAAAAAAAAAAAAAAAAAGAGAGAGAAAAAAATGCTTTCAGAAAGACAGAAAAGTCAAAATAAAAGAAAAAACCTTTCTGCCATGAAGAGTGAAAAGTGGCAACATCTACCTCTGTGGTATTTCAGGTGTCCATAAGTGTAGAATTCAATGGATATGAACTGTTCTAGTGTACTACACTGAAATTGCTGAAGCTGGCATTTCTTGGATGAAACACAGACATAATCCTTGTGATATTTACATGAAGTATGATGAGGAGAATTTTTTTTTTCTTTACTGGCACATATTGCCATGGAAGGAATGACAATATTTACAGTAACTTCAGTGTCACCTTAATTTGCTGCTGCCATTTGATTTCCCAGTGTCAAGCTATCACTTCAGGTCAGCAGTGTCACTTTCTGCCAACATTACCAAGTGGAAGTGTCCAGGATATTAAATATGCTTGCATTTACATATGAGAGGAAGGGGAAAAGTGATACAAGCATTTCCTGTGCTGTAGAAACACCAAAACATCATTTCAGTTGAGCTGTGACTGGCTCACTGACAAAGTTCTGCTCCACAAATGTCTTTAGTCCTGATCCTTAATGACACTAAATATCAATTTTCTATTAATGAGGTCACAAATATAAGAGAGAAAAGAAGTGATGGGTGAAGGAAAACACAAGTATTTCTGCTGATCTGGTGGAATCAGTGTAGCTGCAGCCTCAAATTCCCAAAGACAGAGAGAAGTACTGTGGGATATACTCCAGCCATACCAGGGAAGCCCTTGGCAAAATGGAAGTGCCAAGATGGTTAAAATTATCTGGCAGTGGTGAAGATTATCTGGAAAACTGTTGAGTTTTATGCATACTTTAAGCTTGATAAAGAGAGCTTTGCTGAACAGGTCCGAGGATCTAATTACTGTCTTGTGTATTTACAGAGATTCTGTACAAGAACATCCTGGAGGAAATACCTTTAAGTGGGCATGAGGAATTGATTTCCTTTTCCCTGGTGACTGCCCCTCTTTGCCTGTGGAAGCAGCGAGCTGTCACAGGTACCCTCACAGCTTGGCCTTTCCTGATGAGCTAACTTGGGTAAAATTTGTTACAGCTCCCAGGAGAAATTAATTCCCCTAATTAGACTGAGAATTTAACTTTGCACAGCTAAGCAATTTGCAAAGTTTCATCCTGCCCTTTCTGCCAGCAGATTGGTCGAGGCAGGACCTCCAATAGAGTCATGGCAAAAGGAGGAGGGTCACCTTTTCCATTTGCTCAGTTGGATCAGGAAGAGGATGATTTACTCTCCCCATCTTGGACTCCTATGGAAATGAACAATCCTGTTCTTCACAAAGGACTGCTGCACATTTAACTGGAATGGCAATATGGTCACTTGCATAGCAGAAGACATAAGGTTTGTAATATGATTGAGCTAATTGCTTCCAGAGGGAAAGAAACAGAAAGAAGCTATAAAAAGGTATCCAATATTTGAAAATCAGATTTTCTCCCTCAAACCCCCAACTAATTATGTTTTCAGAGCTCTAAATATCAGGTGGAACACAAATTATTAACTATTTTTCTTGTCATCGTGTGCACTTTTTGTCTTTTTAAAAATCTTTACTCTGCTATTGGCTTATGGCAATAGCTCCAATAGTAAGGTACACTACAGACAGGTGGGCAAAATTCTTTTTAATCTTTTCTCTGCTATTGGCTTATGCTAATAGCTCCAATAGTAAGATACACTACAGACAGGTGGGCAAAATGAGTGTGCATTCTGACTGATTAGATTCAATTAGCAACTAAGTACCAATGTTTTATTCTACTTTACAATCTTCTAATTGAAACTCTGAGTGCGAACTTATATTAATTCCTCTTTTGTAATAGCAGGGCCAATAGCTGGTTAAAGTCACAGGAAAGATTCCCATTAACTTCAGTGGTCTGTGAATCAAGCTCTTGATATATATAGAAGGCCCCTGAAAACAGAGTTTTGTTTTTTAATGTATTGTCTCATTTGTTGAATAGCATGGCTTGCTGCCCAGTGTTATGGCAGTTCACAATGACTATTCTTCCCACCCATTCTCCTTCCCCTCCTTCCATTAATCAGTGATGGGTCAAATTCAAATGTTTTGGAAGTTCTGTCTGGTTTTGATGTGATGGTACATAAAAATATCTGCAAAGAGGTTATTAGGGTGCTTGGTGTGGCTGCATTTGTCCTGGAGAAACCTCCCCCTCCTCTCGGAGGGCAGCAGCCCATTTTGTGGCAAGTTTGGCAGCTCTACAAGGCCTTCTTTGAAGCAGGCTCCACTCCCTCTGCCCCAGTGGTACATCCATCATTTTTGGTTTTCCTTTCCAAAAATGCTTTTCACAAAAGTCACTTCCTTGTTTCACATTACTACACACTCTGTGAATTCAGACTGAGACACACTGCGAACCAGATTCGTATCTGGGGTAAATCAGCATCCTCCTGCTGCTCTCAGTGGAGCTGCAAAATTCTGTACCCATGGAGCATCTTGCCCATGAACTTTCTGCTCAAAGGGGCAGTTTTGGTGGAGTGAAAAAGCCCTCATGTGCTTTGCAGAGAGATGTTGCCAGGAACACCAAATTGCAAACCTCACCTAGAAACCATAGTGTGTTGACCTTCACAGATTTTGACATCTCTGTTCTGCCTAATGAGATTTTTTTTTTTTTCTCTGAAAAAAATTGTCCTTTTCTGGACACTAGAAATTGGTGCAAAACAAAAAAAAAGAAAAAATAAAAAAGGATCAGGCTGATGAGAGGTCAATTAGTATCAATTAGTATTATTTTATAATAAACCTGTATAAAAAGATATTTTGCACTCCCTTTTCCTTATATAACCCACCACCCCAAGCACCTTTTTAAAAAGTTCCTCAAAGTTTATTCGAGGATGCATTTTGGTTAGGTTTACAGGATTTGTCACTAGCTGGCCAAAAGTGACAGAAGAGATTTCAGTGTGCTGCTCTTACCGTGGTGACACTGCCTTTAATTTAGACTAAGTGATTATACATGTTTGACTGTCAAATCACTGCATGCAGCTTTTGTGGTCGGGGGCTTGTTTTATCAAAGAATTCTGCTGAACCTCTTCCAAACCAGAACTCCCATGTGTATAATTATATTGTATTTTCATTATATAAACTTTATTTTTAAGACTGAAAACATATGAAATGATTATGGGAATGTGCGTTCTACACGACACCACCACGTACTTGTGGGAAGAGAGGTTTGTAACAGAAACCAAATGTTGCCATTAATATACAGGTACAAGATACATCCTTGTGACTCAGGAAACTGAGGGTGGGATAGAGAAGATATGGGCAATTGAACTTCAGATTGAGAGAAAACCCTTATTTCATGTTAAATAGCACCTGGTACTCTCTGGAAGTAGATCTTAAGGATCCATAGCCTGCAGCTGAACAGTAGTTGTGTAGCAAATTTAGGTTCTTCCAAAACACCTTTCAAACTGAACCTTCAAAAAATTGCATTCCTTCATTAATGTATTTGATTGGTGCAAACACTTCTCTGTTAGAGACTATTTTGTTCTGGGACAACTACTTTGGTGTTTTGCCCAAAAGCTGTACATTTGGAGCTACATCTTTAGTTTCATTTCATTGTCTTAGGTCACAACCCAATGAGGACCTAATTTCAGTTTGAACAGGTACCACAGAGACCAGCATTTTACAAGATCTTCAACAGAATATTGTTTAAGGCAGGATCCAAAATGATCTCCAGCTGCAAGGTCTGGCTGGGAGGGATAAACTGGATAAATTCTGCGTAAGTTGCCATCACCTTCACGACCATATTCCATATTCATTCATATGGATTTATAGATTTTATTTTATTAACAAGGCTGTTAAGCTTTGTCCTCCTGTCATAAACAAGGAACTGAGTCACCACATAGATTAAACAATTTTACATACTAAGCATATCCACATGATTCAGCACTTAAACTTCCACTCTCCTGCACCCTTATCCCATTGCCCTAAATAATAAACTGTCCTCTATTTCAAATACTTTTGGTAGTTTCTTTCTGTCTGCCTCAGTAGCTTTTGATTGACTAATAGTGGTTCTTTAAAAAACAATTCCCCCCAGAGATCAAAGGGTATGCCATGAAAGCAAACCAATTCTTTTGTGTATATATATTATATTTATGGTCATACATGCACATAGAGAGCAAGAAAGATGCACTAAGAGCAAACCAAAGCACACATCCATCATCAGAGCAATCTGTGACTCACCTAAGACAAATGCTAACTCTTTCAAGGCAATCCTATACAATAGATCAGCAAACAATATCTTCAGTCTCTGGCTGGGAATTTAGACCCAGTCATTTACAAGCCAAAAAATAGGTCAAAGAATAATGGTGATAACTTGCCTTATCATCAGGCAGGGTGTGTGACAAGCTTGCTCACATGGCCTCTGGTTTTTCTGTCAGGGTGACAGCCCAGAAGCCATTGATGTCACCTCAGTGCTGCAAACCTGAGTGGAAAATCAGAGACAGGTTTTAAAAAAACACCTCTTATAATTATGTATCATTTATAAGGTAAGACATAACAAACTTTTAAAAGGACAGCAAATGCAGAATAATACCTGAGTTGGATGAACACAGGGTTTCTTAAGCACCAGAGAAGGCACCTGAAGAGAGTTTTGCAGCTCAGTGTGACAAATTCCTGCACAGCATTCTCAAAGTCCCCAGCCTGAGCCACTTTGAGCTCAACTGCTCTTGGGCAGAGAGAGTCGGGAAGCTGGGGAATCACTGCTGAGTAGTAACGTATGTTTTCATAATCTTCACTTTCAGGAATGTCCATTCAAAATCTCAGCTATTGACCAGTTGATAAGGGTGCAGATGGAATGTAGTTTCCACATTTGGAAGCAGGCTGGGGTGAATCTGTTCCTGAACTGTGTTTATGTTTGAGGGAGTTTGCATGCAGCCTATCTCCTCAGCAGCACTTTAAACTCTGCTCTCCAAAGACAAGAGTGCAAGAGGCAGTGTGGAGGGGGAGAAGAATCCAAGAGGATGGAAAAGCTGCAAGGCACATTTCTTTTGGGACACTGAAACTGAATTTTCAAGATTTGAAGAGCCTTTTTCATTTAAATGAAAAATAAGAAACTCCAAGAAACTTACCACAAGTGATGAAGTGTTGGGGGGCTCTGGAGCTGTAAAACTAGACACTGTATTTTCAGCTATCTCCACAATGAACATAATTTGACAGAACATTATGTTGTGTTCAAACCCTGAAAACTCTCAAAATGTTTGCAGGTAATTTTTGCAATTTTCAAAGCTCTCCTAATTTTACACCATCTTCTTCCCTCTTTCCATACCTGCATGTGGATGCTGACATGTGCTGTCACTTAAAATTTGTCTTTCACAGCCTGAGCAATCATTTTTTGTGTAAGGGAAGGGTTTGCCAGCATTCTGTGGCAGGGCATTTAGGCTTGGCTCCCATTGTGTGCCTGTTTCCACTGGAGTCAATCAGTTCACATCAGGTATTCTGCAGACCCAGCACTGAAGTTTCTTATCATTTGTAGGGAGATTAGAGGTAGAAAGTTAACCACTGGCTTGAAGATGACACAGAATTATCGCCGGGTTTGCTCCCGGACTCATGTAAATAGCTTCCCCACTCCCAGAATAACTCCCAAGCTACCTTTCACCCCTCACACTCCTGCATCCCCCCGCACTTCCCGATCCTGGCAGGGGCATTTCAGAAATAGCCATCACAATGGTGTTTCCACTCCGAAAGAGGAAACACTGGGTGGGAGGAGTTAAGAGAGGAACAGAGGAAGCGGAGCTGTTTCCACACCATCCCAGGCTGCACTTTTGCAGCAAAGGGCAGGGAATGCCTTCGGGGCTCCGGGGCCAGCGGAGTCCCGAGGCTGCGCAGCCGAGGCCGCCCGGGATGCGCCCGGCCGGGAGCACGCCCGACCCGGAGCTCGCGTGTGAGGCTCCCGCATCCCCCAGCACAGCTGACGCTGATAGGCAGCTCTGAGCTGCTGAGCAAACTGAATGAACCAAGGTCAGGCCAGAGGCAGCCCCAGCGCCCCTCCCCTCCCTCCACGACTCACTGAGACATGAAAGGTGCTGGACGGCTCCTGAGCCGGGGCTGCTCCGTCACATGTCCTGTCAGCAATCCAAGATTTTTAGCTCTGCACTTTTCCGTGGAGCCAATGGCGATATTTTCTGGCTGGCTTGGCCGGGGCTATGGGAATGCGGTGTCGAGGCAGCCCGTCCGTGCTCTGGGATTGCTTTCATGCGTCTCCACCTGCTGGCTGGCATTCCGCTAATTGCAGCCGCCCAAGCTGCCGGGATGACAGCGGACCTCTGCAGGGACCGCGCTGACGTGGGAAGTGTCGCTCGCTGCCACAAGGAGATGGGCAGACAAGCACGACAGGAGAGATCGTTTTCTTAATTTGGCAGCGAGCGACATCCTGCATCGCAGGTGACAGGTAGAAGGCCACTGAGATTTTTCACGCCAAGCTTTTGAGCTGCTGGAGCCTCACTTGAAGGCTCACTGCTTATAAGCAGTAAGAAAGATTTTTTTGGGGGAAGGAATTCATGAAGTGTGGAACCATCAGCGTTTTATTTCCCTACCAAAACCAGATACTAAGAATGTTAACGTGCTTTCATTGACACAGTGAAGGAGGGAAATCGTTCATTAATATCTGGAAGCATGCACATTCTGGGGCCCACAACTTAGTTGCTGTGTGGTTAGAAAGCAGTTACTTAGCAAATGCAGGCAGGCAGCTGTTTCAAATGGAAAGGAATAGAAATGATTAATGACTTCTATGCTTTAAAGAAATGAACCCACAGGATTTCTTTCTTCTACTGTGCTGTCCCACTTGGCCATTTCTGTCATGTGTCCTGGGACTTTCTTTGGAAGTTTTCAATGGTCTGTCGTGAACTACTCTTTAGAAACTTACTGGACCAGATCTGGAGCCAGACAGATGCCAGCTGTGGATGTGACCCATTTGTACATACATTTACAGACTCTGAGCACAGACTGTCAACACTTGATATTCCATGAACTTTGTCCTGCAGCAGCAACAGTATGTCCTGCTTTCAGGCACGGCGGTGATGGGCACAGTATTGACTCCTGTCTAGAGCAGGATCAGTGTCACCTTTTCCCTCTTGCAGCTGCATTTTATCCGGGCTATATTGTACAAGGGAGCAGGCAAGGGGCACTCACAGGAACCCAGACAATACAAGGAATGAGCCTTTCCTTTGTTAGCCATGCCAGATATCAACATGGATTATTGGTATTTCACCATCTCCTGCACTTCCAGCAGCGGCTTGTTTTTATCCTTTCTCACTCTGTCTTACTCTGGTTCTTAGGTCTTCTCTGAGTGCCATCACAAGGCAGAAAGGGCTAAAAAGGGATGAGGAAGAGAAAGAGGAATATGGAGGAAAAAAAAAGGAAGGGTATACAAAACAGATAATATTTTCACTAAACTGTTCACAGTGAATCTTACAGCCAATTTTATGATGTTACTTATCAGGGAGAGTAAGTTCTCCCCTGACTTGACTTAATGGAATTATTTTGAATTTATTTCTGTTCAAAAGGGCACATACCTTGGTCCACTAATTGTTCTCCTGCCATATTTTTGATTGAGTATGTGTTCAGAAATGTGAATGTTTGCTCTTCCAAAGTATTATCCCCTGTCAAAAGGGATATGGCTAAGCACTGAGAACAGGATAGATACTACAGAAGGTGGTAAAGGTGCCCATTGCATATCTGTATGATTAAGCACATCCAAGCACATTTATTACATACCTACACAGGCAACACTCCTGGCAGGTCTAGTATATTCTGTTTTTGTTAGCACCAGAGGTATGACTAAATCAGCCAGCTGTGAGAACTCAAACCCACCCAGTAGTTTAGAAGGTGTATGAGCTTAATGCATCCTGAATGTGCCCAATAACTTGGCTAAGCATAGGCAGAAAGCTGAGGGGGGTTCTCACAGATTAGTCTGAGAGCCAGCAGGACTGGAAGATGATATTTCCTTGTCTGCGAGGGTATCGCTCTCAGGTCATCGCTTCAACACAGGAAGTTATCTGCAACCTGGGGCAACAATGTGCACCAGGACACAATTAGCCTGCTGTCTGATGATATTTAAGAATTAGCCACATAAGGCTTTCTTACAAAGTTGTCAGAAAGGCTCAAATGATTATTTTAACTAAGCCTGTTTAAAATACCTGAGTAAACCAATGCAAAACAAAAGCAACTTTTTGCACGTTTGAACTGCAGGCTTCCTTTACATAATTTATTTTTGGTGTAGGAATAAAGACCAGCTCAAGTGAATGGTGTTTCTCTTTCTAAATCTCTCTGGAGATCTCTGTCAGGTACCCAGGTGAATTAGCACTGATGCCATTTAGAGCTTACAGCAGAGGATGAGCTTTATACATGTGGGTACCTCAAATCACACATGGAGGTATAAATTCAGCTCCATGCTTCAGTCCACTTTGCTGAAAGCAGAAGTTGCTCCAATAGCCTGAATCTTCTTTCACAGGCTATTTTTGAAACTGATATAACTCAGGCAGGAAGTGTGTATCTGTGCTGCTGAACACCACATGAGGGCCAGATCTGTTTTCTGAAGTCAATTCTTGCTCCTGGTTTTGCTTTGTTGTTTTTTTGTTGTTGGTTTTGGGGTTTTTTTAACTGCAAAATACTTCCTGAAAACTTATCCCTGGTAATCCTGGAGGGTTTAATAACAAGGTCTTATTCCTAACTGGATCATCTAGCTGTTGTGCATATGGATAAATTTCTCTCTTGTTTTCCTGGCCCCTTTTATTTTGCAGCACTTAGTTGGTGCTCTCAGTCGATGCTGTCTCAGTTACCACAGTATTTTACTGCCACATTAAAAATTCTTTTAAAATAGTGTTCACTTGAAGATCACTCCATAGTACAGCATTTCTGCCATCCATGAAAAAGCACATTCAAAAATAGGCTGTGAATTTTATGGTTGTTGTTATTATTATTTTATGTTTTTCTCCAGAGCACGTTGATGCTGAGCAGAATGTCAGGCAGGTGAAAGAGTCACGTGCACCATTTGCAAACAGATCCTACATTAGTGGATGTCCTCAGGCCTCAGAGCTGAACTACCAGTGAGAAAATACTGATTTTGAACATTTTCACCAGGAATGCCCCATTTAGTCTTTCTGTTTTGGCACGAAAATGATTGCCTGCAAATTCTCTGCCAGTCTCTAAGTATAAAAAGGTGGGTGGTTTGCTCTTGCTCTTAAAGGTGAGTGGCTGGCAGGTGACTGTTCACAGTGAAACCCCACAGGGGACTTGAGTGGTGCCACAATTTCACAGGCTGGTGACACCTCATCCAGGCACCGGAAATTTTTTATCCCTCTTCTTTCTCTCCTGCAAGCTGAGGCTTCTGAGCACCAGGGGAGAAGCAAGCTTCAGTCTAGCAGCTCAAACACCGAAGTAACTTACTTCCCTGGCTGGAACAAGGAGGAACTGTGGAAGGAATTGCAGCTCTCTGAGTCATACTTCCTCCTTGGAGTTTCTCTTGGAGTGGTGCAGCCCTGCACCATGCCTTAGGCTGACACTGGAATCAAGCTTGTCCATCACAACGTGATAGAGAAGAGGAAAGACAGTGAGGCACTGGGTTATCATACCCTCAAATCTCCCAACTGCAGCTCTAAATATAGCCAAACATGTAAAAATCTGTTTCTGGAAACAGTACAACTATTTAGCTCCCAATCCTTCAAACATACATGGGGGAAAAATAAAACCCAACAAAAAACAAAACAAGACAAAGTGCCACCCCAAAACCCAAACCCCAAAAAGCCCCAACCAGTTCTCTCCCAACCAAGATCCTGTGTGTGGAGCCATGTTAAGCACATTCTGATCTCCAGCCAGCAAGTGAAAAATTCCCAAATGCCACACCTATCCAGGGTGTGACTAGAGACTATCAACTAGTTTATATTTGCACTTTGATATAGAGCACATGCTTAATATCCTATGGTGTATCCTTGGAAAAAAAATAGCAACAAGTTTCAACACAGAAATGGTGTTAGATTAGGAGGCCAGAATAAATAAGAGCCAATGAGTTGTACAATGACTTGTGGTAGTGTATAAGATCTCATCTTAAAAAATAACAGGAGGGCAATACGTTGCAGATGAAACACAGAATGAAAAAAACATTCCAAACTCCTCATTTGGGAATAGATTATAAATAAAATATGCTCAGGCATGCCAAGTGTAAAATCTTTGATATGGAAATGCAGTAATGGTTAAATGAAATGGGCTGAAAATCTATTTATCAACAGTGTGTAATGCCTACTTGGATCGTCCCATGAGAAAAGCAAATAAGGAGTAGTAGGAGAATATACAGACACTATTAAAAAGTTTACATACCTCATGCTTTCAAATCTCATGACACAGCCCTTCACCTGGACTGGAGATTTTGAGAACTTACAAAGTTGGTAAGAGACCACACCTCAAAGTAGTCAGGAAATACGCCCTGAGACCCAGATTTTTGGGATTCACCCACTACATCCAGGGCATTTAAAAGGAGCTGGTCTCTCCACAATGAAAAGGAGCCCTCTGGCATCAGGCACCCCATGAGCATCATTCCCAAAAGCCTCAACCCGGGCAGGGGCTCCACAAGGTTGTCATTGATGGGAACTGTGAGAGAGACCAGCAGCCCATGCTCTGTGCTCCCAGTGACACCACCCGACTTCAAGGGGCTCCTTCCTGTCCCTGCTACCTCGGCATCCTTTCCCTTTGTGTCCCTTTGTGCTGGCCCTCTGCTCCATTATTGCCAATGGGCATGTAAGTCATTACTGCGCCTGACACGTGAATCACAAACGGAGTGCATGGAAATTAAACTCCATGACCTGCTCACATTTTTCTCTTTGATGTCAGCCTGAATAGGCATTTTTGACTGGAACATAGTTTTAATTTTGAGAGCTGGCCAGGCAACCACAACCTTTTCTACAAGGGAGAATTCTTTGTTGTTCTTCCCCAATTGCTTTCCTAAAGAAAGAGTGTCTGGGCAAGTAGCACTGCAGAAGGCCTGGATCATGCCTGCACTGCTTTCAAACACAGGAAGCAGAAAACAGCTCCTGTGTTCCTGTTCAAATGCACAGCCCCAAACTGCACCAGCCTGAGCAAGTTGCATAATTTCCATTCATATGACACAGAGCTGGAAATGGAAAGTATCTCTCATTCATGGCTCTTCAGTGGCACCCTGACTTTAGGGTTATCCTGGGCAGCTGCATTCCCCAGGTCTGAGCACCGAACCACTGGCACAGGCAGAGGTGTTGGGAATTTGCAAGGGATCCAGAACCAGGGTTAGATTTCCCTTTGCAATCACACGCTGTTTTGCTGAGAACACTGCGTGGTGGGCGATGTTTTGAAGCCTCAGTTTCCCACCTCACTCTCACTGACCTGTTTGAAAGGATAAAACCAGAAGGGTTTCCAGGATGGATGACACTGGGGCCAGGGAACAAAACCTCACTTGTGTCTCTAAAGGCTTTTACATGGCTGGAAACCTCGTTCTTGCTTCAGAGGACTGGTTTTTCCTTCACTCTCTCAGCCAGGAGGCCACCTTTGTCTTCTGTTCACAATATGGTTCTTACAGCTGCAGGATTTCAGGTAAATAAATATTCCAGAACTAGGAAATAAGCATGCATTCAAATATATATCCATGCTACCCAAAAGAAAATTTTGCTTCAGACAGGTGACTATCTGGGGAAAAAAATATTGTTTGATGCACTGTTCTGTAATCTGTCAGTTGGGCCTTTCCTAGAACTTTCAGCCTGGCAAAGAGGCAGAAAATAATTTTATGGCCAGGAATTTTATCAACGTTGACTTGTTGGTCCCAGATGGACTCATTGATTCACACAAAGTCATATTTTATAGCTAAACTGCTGGAAACAGAAATCTTCATTACAGAATCACTACAATTACCTCCATAGTCAAGATTACAAGCAGAACAGACTATTTCTTTCAAGCCTATTTTTCAAACCTCCTCAGACCCAAACAATAATTGATTGACTGCAAAATGAATCTATCAAAGTCTGGAGCACAAATCTGAGGTTAAAGAATAGTACTTTGGAAACCTCACATTTTCAGCTTTCTTCTCAGGTTTGTTGTCTGCAGAAAAGGGGGGAAAGAAACTTTGAGAACCATGCACTGCTTTTCTGGAGAAGAAGATGAAATTGTATATTAAATTAAAGCCATCACCATTTTATCATTGATTTTGAAAGAACCAAGGTTGAGAGACAGTAGAGGGAGAAAGGCCAAAGGTCTGTAACACCTGAAGATGCTACCATAAGGTTCACAAGACACATTTGCTCTCTTGCAATGAGATTTGACAAGATTTCTCTACATAGCTGATTTCCAAGTGTATAGAAAGGAGGCAAAGCTGGACTCCTGGGTTAAGGAAGAATATGCAGGAGCTCTCAAAAGAAGTGAAAGCAGTCAGCACAGATGTGGCAGATCATGGATTTGTGCACCTGAGGCCTTGAAATTTTGCAGAAAAAACATAATTTTAATAGGGAGCAGAGGTGTGTTTCACTCTGGTGAGGTGGACAGGACACAGGCTCATCCAAGTCCTCAGGAAAAAAAAAGCTCCTGTTGTGCTTGAAAAGAGTAGTAATGGAATGTAAAGAAACAAGAGTCCAGAACTGTCTTATGCCTGAGCAGCCTCCTGGATGAAAAAAAGGAGTTTGTGCTAGAGAAAGGGCAGGCAGACCCATGAAGTGGATACTAATGTTGCCCATTTGCTTCTCATTCCTGCCAAATAATTCTTATACAGTGTTGGGCAAGACAATTCAATTTTTCTGGGCCAGTTTTTCCGACATGGAGGCAATAAAGAATGATTTCTGTCCCAGTCCTTTGTTCCTTTTGTCTATATGAGCAGCAAGCTGTTCAGGATCAGGGCTGTATCTTACTGGATGTATTTTCAGTGCTTAGCATAGATGTCTCTCAGTCTCAGATGTGACCTCTAGGCACTATGGTGCTACAAAATTAATTACCTGAGCTTGTGTGTTTATGTAGCTCATTGTACTAACTTCCATCAGGATACTGGATCTAATTTTAGCTCAGGGTAAATCAGTTCATATTCATTGATTGGTGTGTCTCTCCAAGCCTATTGCTTGTGAAAATATTGGTTCACAAGCAGGATGTCAACACACACAGGGACTTTCTATTGTTTGTGGCTTTTTTCCCCCTGTGAAATGAGCAGGTGAGGATGCCTTACTGCCTGAAAGTTAACAGACTTAGGGCACATTTCAAATATACCTGATGCTAGTCAATTTGTGAAGATGTAGAAGGATACAGCACAACTAAAGAACTTCAGGAAGAATGCCTGAATTGCTGGAAGGTATGTTGGATGTCTGCTGAATCACCTCCACAGAGGCAGCCTCCTGTGCCTTACCTCTCAGTCCCACTGTCTGCCTTACTGGCACAAAACCACACTTTATTATCCTGGAGAAAAACGGGTCAAAGTGCAAAGCAACCATTCGGCACACAGCGAACCAAGAAGAATTATTTCCTTGATGACAAGAAGCATAAGGATTTTGAAGACCTTTCCTGTGGCTGCTGAGCACTTTCTCTCGAGTCCTGAGCATCATCAGTTGTGGTTTTGTGTCTTAAGGTGTTGAGGTTTTGTGTCTTAAGGCGTGCTTAGCACCTCGCAGTTTTCACTCCTGACATGCATCGAACTTTTCTGTCTAGTTCAGAGGGATCACTGAAATGTTTAATCAGAGAGTGCTTGACATCAGCACTGCTGTCCAGAATGCTGCCTGTTAAGCTGAAAGAATATAGAAGCTCATTATCTTCGACAGCAAATCATCACCATGATTAACAATAGATTTATCACACGTTGGTTCCTCACAGCATTCCAATTTGATGTTGCATCAGACTAGATTATTTTTTGGAAAAAAAAAAATCCAACGGATTTTCCTCTCCAACATTGTTCAGCAACCTACAAGTTCCACAGAGACATCAGAAGTCTTTAATGCAGAGTAAATGAAACCTTTTTTCGGTGTGGTTGCCTTTGTAATAACAGTCTTCTTATTTGTTGGATACTTATGTAACATAAGATGAAAAGACATTTTATAGCCTTCTGGCAAGAGGACTGAAAATTAGCAGCATACCTGTGGCTGCCCTAAGCCAGGGAGGGAGTCATTTTCAGGCCATGGGAAAACTGCAGGTTTGCATCCTTCCCTTCTCCTGGCTTACCGATATTCAGCCTTTCCATGGACTTGTTCTCCGTGAAAGCATCACTGCCACGTACAAAAAGAGAAATTCAGTAATTGGTTCTGATGCAAGAGCAGGAGACCAAGACGGCAAGAGACAAGTGTCACCCATCAGCGTTCCCCCGAAGAATGTGATGGTTTAACTCATCCTTCCGTGCTGCGTTTTGTTTCCTGGCTGGGCTCTCTGCTAGCTCCGAACACCCCTGGCAGCAAAGCCCAGCAGATGCAGCACATCCAGAGGGAGGAATCCTCGCCATCCTGGTGGCTTTATGGGCCATATCCTGTAGGCAGGCAGACTGCCCCTGAATCCAAGGGATGCTTTACAAAACAATCAATGGCTTTTAGCACCGACTCCCTCTGCGGGAAGGAAAACCATAAAAAGATAATGACCTGGGATTTGATCTCACCCATACCGGGCTGACAGTAGGGTAATCCCATTGACTCCAGCTGATTTATTCCAAACGGCTTTCACAGGCTTTGGGCTTGGCCTTTAAACAAATGTAAACTTGATCAGAACCAAGCCCAATCACATTCATGCCCATTCTTGCTTTGAATATTTGTCTTCCATAGCACGTTTTCACCTGGAACCCGAGTGACCTCAACGAAAAGCTTCCTTATTCAACATTAAGTTGACAACTACTTTCAAACAAGTTAATTACTCTCATTATGAACGCGAGGCGCTTTTAATCCTCAAAGCAGCGATGCTGGGAGATACACTTTCCTGCACATCCCCATTGATTACCAACAAAGAGATCCGTCAGAGCTGCGGATCACAAAGAAATGCAGGTGTGGGTGGAGCAAACTGTGGCCAGCAAAACCAGCAAGACTCCTGGAAAAATCCTTGGGATACTAGCACGTCCCGAGCTCTGGTGGTGCTGCTGTTGAGACCTGTGCTGGCATTTGGGAGGCCCTCACCTCCAGGCAGATATAGACAGGGCTCAGAAGAGTGGCTGATGCTGACCTTCACTTCATCCCAGCGCTCCTGGGGTCAGCAGAGCAAGGATTTTGCTCTTGCCACCCAAGACTCTGGAGCTGAGGGATGCTGAAGCCAGCAGAGCATGGAGAGAGCATCAGGAGGAGGCTGTGCCAGGCCCTCAGCTGTGATCCTTCCTGGAAAACCAGCTCAGCTCCCACCAAAGCCCTGTGAGAGCTGTACGGACCCCAGGAGACCAAGCCCCTGGCATTCCCAGCTTGGGGAATGTCGCATGGCACCTCCTGGGGATGGGGATCACACTCAGACAGGCCAGCACTCCTGGCTCTGCAGCTCTGGGGCTGCTGGAACTCCTGCTCTGGGCAGCAGCATTGCCCACAGCTCCCAGGATGGCAGCACCATTAGATCAGAAAGTGACTCACTATTGAGCGAGCTCCGTCAAGAAGATAGATACAGTTTTGGTTGTTAGTTAATCTATTTTTGTTTGTGTTCCCAATGCATCCAAGGCACTGATTGCATTGCAGTCTACCATGCTGGCAGTGAGGATGTGCTGCCACAATGCTCTTTGCTCTGTAAGGAGAGCATTTGTGAATACAATTGCTGTATTTGTCTGTCAATATTACATCACTGCTGAAGTACCCTGCGTCCTCTCTCTGGGTGGAATAACATTTTTGGGTTTCCAGGAGTTAAGTTATGGAAAGGCAATATTTAAGCTGAAGAGCATTTAAGTAATTAGAATTCTCATCTAAGAAGCATTTCTACTATCTGTCACCTTCATCTGCCAGCCCTTCCTTCCTGCATCTCTGTGACTGAAGTTTTGTGGCTTGATAAATTGAAGCTTTGGACTTTGATCTAAGAAAGCAGGCTTGACAGGAGCTGTTTTAAAGAGGCCTTGTAGGATGCTTCTGCACCTCCACTGCTGAACTTTATCAATGCAAGCAGCTTTCAGGGGTGCTCAGCTTCTCCTGAAAGAATACAAGCTATGCATTTGGGTTATTTCTGCACATTGTACTTCCTCTCAGTTTGTTTTTTAGTTTTGTAGCTTTGTTTAGCATTCACTTAGACTTCAGGATAGCTATTTATGGAAATTTAAAATTTTAATGATAAAGAAAGTGGTTTGCAATTAGAATGAGAAGAAACCAGTGGTTTTAAGAACAGAGAGGGAAACTTTCTAGCTTGCATGGTTGGCATATCCATTACCCACTGCCAAACTTTGCAAAGGAGTAAGCAGGCAAAGGTGTATGGCAAAAAGGAGGTGAAAAGCATCATAAAATCAACATTCTGTCTTTCTCCAGGTGGTCTTAATGTAAAGTAAGTTGGCATACCAGGTAAGGCATTATCTGTCATATTTTATAGAAATCTCTTCAGACTCAAGTAAAAGACCTCGCTGCAATCACTTCATGATAAGTCTTTTTCTGAGAAACACAGAGAGTTACCTGATTATTTGTGCAAAAACTGAGAAAAAAACCGTGGCTTTGCAAAGCTATACACGTAATAGGACTTCAAGAATCAAGATTTCTGCTGCTTTCCTAAGCCTGACTGCAGTATATGTGGAAAGGATTGAAACTAAAATATTAGCAATGAATTTACAGCACTTTGGAACCCAGATAGCTGTGGGTACTTTTCAGGAGAGGCATGAGCACGCAGTGAGTGTCCATCGTTGTGTTTGCCCTCCACCGTGGTCCTTCAGGCCTTCTGCTGCATTTTTACTGATTGTGGGAAATTCTTGTAGAGCCTGCTGGTTAATCATGATAGGTTAAACAAGCTGTTAAGTGATGTGGGAAACCATTGCAAAGATACTCAGCTGAGGCTGCAAGGCTACACAAGGCTGTGTATAGCTCCTTTCCATCTGATAGTGCTATCGTGGGGTGGGCTGTGTGGGAGCCTGCAGCTCCTATCAGCCCAGCCTGATGCCTCATGCCACATTTCTCATGCAGATGATTCTGTCTCCCGGATTTAAGCCCTAGGCTGGGATGAAAATGAGTGAAGTAACTTGTGTTCTCCCTCTTCAGTACATAACTGCATTGTGCTGCTTGTCAGCCACCTTCTGAGACAATAGCTAATTTTTCTCACATATGGCATAAGATATTATCATCATTATCATTACTATTATTGCATTATATCATTTAAACAAGACTAAAATTGCATACCTGGGTGTAATTACATCTTTCTCCTGATCAGCTGAGCCAGACATATGACATAACCACACCATGAATGGAGCCAGGGCCCTGAGCTGGTTGGGCTCCCTCAGCTGGGGAGCAAAGGTGGCAGGGAGGGTTTCTAAACACTGTTCTGTCAGAAGAGCAGGAAAGAAGATCCAGTCTGAGCTGAGAACCTGGCTTTCCTGCTAAGAAGATGCACTGGAGCAGAAGATAGCTGTTTCTGACCACGTTTCCAGCCCGCTCCATGGAGTGAGGACTGGAGTTTGGCAATGCTGTCTGAAATAGCCCCACAAAATGCTGAGCTCAGAGAGGGTGACAGACCCCTGGGGCCTGACCCCTGCCCTCCTCCAACTCCTGCCTTTCCAGTGGGTGAATCTTAGCAGTGACTTTTCCCCAGGGTGACTTGGTGACTCGTAAAAGGCTGGATGTCTCAGGGGCTGCCTGCAAGACACGCAGTGAAACTAACATCTGTCTTGGCAGGTCTCCTCCTTATCTCCAGGCTGATACCATCAAAGGTCTCAGTCTGTCCTGGTTTGGGACTGATTGTCCTTCCAGGCAGTGAATGACTTGTGAAAGTGGGTAAAGTCTGGATTTTTAGGTGGGTTGAGGCGCTGTGATGGCACCCAGTCCTGAGGGGGTTTGTTCCCTTTCCATCTCCCTGTCCCATGGCCATTCCTAACTGAGCCCAGCCACCAAATCCTCCTCAGGACAAAAGCAGCTGAGGCTCCCTGCAGCTCTGTGAGGGAGCCCTCCTGAAGCACAGCACCCAGCTTTCCTTTGGTTCCCATGTTCAGAACTAAACTTCTCCCTTTGCCATCCTGTGTCTTGATCTTCCTAGGACTGTTCTCACCAGAGGTGGAACTGGCCCCTGTGGCTCAGGATGAAACTATCCTGACCCACGCAGTCTGAGGTGGTGGTTTTGGTGACTTTGTGAGGTGCAGGGGGATCCTGTGTGAGGAAGTTTACCACAAACTGCTGGTATCAGCTTCCTGGGCTGTAGATCCCTGCTTAGACTCAGCAGTTTTCTGTGGAAGAAAATCCCGAGATTTCAAACCAAACATTTTTTCACCTGCATTTTTGCTTTCCACTGAGGTCGTTCCAGCTGTGGAAGCATCAGCAGGGAGTAATATGACTTAAATTCCTGGGAAGTCTTACAACAAGGAGAAATCACTGCAAGACCTTTTTTAACAGTTGGACTTGATGATTTTCCCAGCCTAAATGATCTTATGGTTCTATATAATCACACCAGCAGAGCCACGATCAGGAGATAGCAAAGTCCCCACTCTTCAGCAGTTACAAGCTTAATTAAAGGGTAATGCAATCAAGCCAGTGATGAATCATAAATTGTATCAATGCAAAACGAAAGATTTTCCCCACCAGAGACTCCAGCTCACATTTTGCTATCACTGTAATTTCATCAAGTCCATGCACTGAATCATTTCCCACCTGAGTCAGAAGCAGCTTCATGGAACTATACCAGGGCAAAACCAGCCCAAGGAGATAATGGTAAGGCAATAGGATCCGCTCTGTAAACCCCAATACCTACAGAAAACCAAACAAATGGATCTGAATCCATATTCCTACCGGGTGATAAGGGATTTTTATGGCACAAGCAGCGCCATTGCTTTGTAGATAAACTGCATGTTCCTTAAGGACACTGAATTCATAATCCCTGAGGCAAGGGAGTGCATTATCCTTGCTCCCAAAAGAACAGAGAGTGGCATGAAAGACACAGGGAACCTCATTCTGCTGAATAATGCTGTTGATATAATAGGAGGGAAACAGAGGGGGGATACTTTGCCACAACCAGCGAGGATGAAATGGCCAGCAGTTTACATATTTAGCTTCCCATGAAAGGAAAAGAGCAGCCTGCCCAATCCCTTCCTACAGCTCTGCTTGTGCCACTGCAGCAACCCCACTGCCAAGCTAAGCCAGCCCCCGTGTAGGAACATAAACACAGCCAGAAAACAGACTTGGCAGCAAATAAAGCCCGGGGTGGGAAATACCTCTCACTTAAAGTATCTGCTGCTCTAAGAGGGTCTCTTTGTAACAAACTCCCACGCTGTAGCCTTAAAGCTTAATGGTCTGTGAAAGTTATTATGCAACATTTTTAGCATTTGATTCCGTTCTGACAGGACTTTATGATCTGTATTACAGGAGAACACTGTTAAGCCAATCATACCCATAATGAATCTTTGTAATAGAATAGCTTCTAACATTTTGACTTTTCAGAAATACAGAAACACAAAACTGTCACTGATGTTATTTTCCCTCTGCTTCCCCAAGCCCATCTGTTAGAGCTGCTAAAGATCAAGGGCCATCATTTCTTCTACAGACTGAATGGTGGAAAAGGCACTTGGCTTCCAAGGGCCTAATTCTGCACTTTTTTATTCCCAGGCACAGACTCTTCAGGCACTATCAATTTGCCTTTTTCTTTTTAAAGCATGCCTGGTATAAGTCATGTCTGAAATATAATTCCTTACTTCTGCTACTGATGACAGCTTAAATGATTAAAAGGAATTTTTTAAGTTCTTTGTAGGTTTCTCATTTTCATATTATTGTTATTTTCCTTTCTGCATTTCATTCAGTTCTGGTAGCAGAAGGAACCTTACTGGAGTCACTTTTTCCTTCTGTTCATTAAAACTAATTCTATACCGTTTGCTTTTGATGAGCAGTTAAAAGAAAAGGAAATGAAAACACAGGTACTAAATAGCCTAAAACACTCACCAACTGCATATACTTGCATCCTACAATGCAAGAAGGGCCCTTTAAGCTTGAAACAGGAGCAGATTCTTTAAAACTTTCCCAGAGAATAGCAGTGACCTTGCAGATCAGATAACCCATGGTCTCCAAGAGTTCAAATATGTCATCAAGACTTTATTTTACTGCTTGATGTTCCTTGGCCTAGTTGCTTCAACCAGGCTAATTGCACCACTCCCCCACCCAAAAAAACCCCTACAACAGGACTGCACAACCAGAACCAACGTCAGCAGAGCAGAGCTGGGCACATGGCAGGAACAAGGATAAATGAGACACTGTGTGGAAGGCCGGAGTTCTGCTGAGTGACTCTAATCTGATGGGTACAACATATTAAAGCCAATGGAAACATTTGATTAAAAACCTGCTAGATCTTTGCTCAGGGTCTTATCACAAAGCCCTCACAGGCAGGCAGCCAGCTAAGTGCTGAGCAGCAGCACAAATGGTCCATGATGGAAATCCACAGGCCCCCAAGTCCTTCCACAGAAAACCTGCCTGAAGAATACCTGGGCTTCTCAGACCTCTGCTGCCTTTCAGTGTGTGCAGTGAGAGACTGAGATGTGCTATCACCAGCCTTTAGAATACAGACAGCTCTGTGAGCACCCTCTGCCCCAGCCCACCTCCTCTTGGGCTGGGTCCAGGAAGCCTCAGCTTTTCCAAGAGGCCACGTGCCTTTGTGTCAGGCCAACATCCTTCAACCTGGTTTTATTCCAGAAAAATTCCAGTCAGGAATTTCAGGAGACATGGGTGAGCACCCCAAAACTCCAGCATCTCCTGCATCCCACTGAGAGGGGTAAGCACCCCAAAACTCCAGCACCTCCTGCATCCCACTGAGAGGGGTGAGCACCCCAAAACTCCAGCATCTCCTGCATCCCACTGAGAGGGGTGAGCACCCCAAAACTCCAGCATCTCCTGCATCCCATTGGGAGGGGTGAGCATCTCAAAGCACCCCGTCTGCTCTCACTTGCTTTGCAGCCAGCTTGGTTTCACTGACACATTTTCTGTGCTGCTCCCTTCCCCCTGGATATCCCTGGCAGGATGGAAGAGCCCAGGAGCACAGGAAATAAAAGCATCCCAGTCGGCGTGAGAACTGCTCCCCTCTGTTCTGTCTCCAACAGGCTGGAGCTTGTGAAATCAAACAGGGACTGCATGTTAGCACAAAAGCTGACTCCAGCCCATCTCCGTAGATTTTAGCATTAACTGAGACTTTTACTTTCATTTTTATGAGAAATGGATGCTTTTCAAAGCTGTTGAGGAAGTAGCTGTTAATGTCAACAAGCTGCATTGGTTTTTTAACAAAGATGAGCATTTCAGAGAAATCAACCAGGAGAAGAATAATCACTTTCAGCAACAGCTACTGTCTAGACTAGTTTAGACTTAACTTTAAACCACACCCTTAGGCTTCAGTTTAGCAATGCATTTAAACATATATTTAATTTTTAGGCACATGTAAGTTCCAGTGTACTTACTTATTTAAATTTAGGTACACGTTTCAGTCTTTTCCTGAATTAGCTTCTAAAACATTCACAATTTAGCCTCACTTCCATCAGTGCAAATCATTGTGCTACATCATTTGATAACTGCAGAAGTAGGAAAAAATATTCTTGGTAATTTCTTTAGAAAAATTTCCTGCTTTTATACCAACATTCTGCTGGGGGGTTCAGCTTTTTTAACCAGTTTTCTTCTCCAGCCTGAACTCAAAAGCAAAGGTGGGATTTGATGAAATACTTTGGTTGTGAAGGGGATATGCTCCAACTATACACAGATTTTAAAGAGGAGGAATAAAGTGAGGGCACAGCTTTATCGAGCATTTCAAGCAAAAATGCAGCAACTCCCCTTTTCCAGGTCCTCCTTTTTTCCAGCTCAGTATTCTGGGACATTACCTGCTCATTTTGAGGCATGCTGTGTTCAGCACTCACACCATGACACCACCAGCTTGTGGCTGGAGAAGGTCTCTGTGGGTATTTTGGGTTGATGCAGTTGTTAATCAAAATTGAAATTAATATTTTCTTTTCTTTTTTTTTTTTTACTTTAATCCTTCTGAAATGGAATGCACAGTCAGAAAGACGATTCTTTTCTTCTTCTTCTCTGAAAAGAGAAATATTCACAGTCCAAAGTTGCAAATCTGAGCAATTTGGTCAATGATGTAAACACAAATGAAAATTAACCAACAAAAGACATTCACTTGAGTTAAATAGGAGGTTATTCTCATACCTTACATCCTCTTCTGTAACTAAATGGGGAGTGAGTTAGGGTAAGAACCAGCCAGAGGGGAAAAAGCAGCTACTGCTGACACTGTGTAGTGTTCCAGACACAGCAAAAAGAATATAAAATAAATAGGATACAAAGATGTAACTCTAGATTATATGTTTCCCCAAAAATATGCTATTCCATACTCATTTTTAACCAAATCAGACTGCACCTCAAGTAAATAAGAAAACTTCAGTTGCCACAAACAGCCCAAATTGAGTATAAATATTTCTGAAGGCTTCACTAAGACTATAATCTCATCCCTCAAGGTTCTCAACTCTTCACTTCCTTTCCTGATTTCTGGAAACAAGCAGACCAGATTCCCCAAATCTTGTCACCCTGCACCATTATTTATATTTTCACCAATCACGGGTGCTACAGATTTGAAATGGCAGCACCCCAAGTCCACTCCTTTGGCACACACATAAAAGTGCACACACACACACACACACACACACACACACACACACACGAGGCTAAAGGTGGTAGAAATCTGGGCCAAGTGAGTTTATTTGATTGTACTTATTAGTGCTATACATTAAGGGTTCAATCCTGCTCCCTTTGAAGTTGGTGGTATTACTCCCACTGAATTCATGTGCTCTGAAAAATGCCTGAGTTTTGCAAATTTATCATTTTGTCATCTATGCTTCAGGTCAAAACTATAATCCAGTGTTTTAGACTTGGTTCTGAGCCAAATGATTTTTACTAAAGGTTCAAAGAATGCATATTTGTCCTTCAGAGAGATGCCAATCCACTTTACAACCAAGGAGCAGAGTGCTTGAGGATCTCAGAAAGGTCTGAGGGATGCAAACATCTTGCAGTGACCACAGCAACCCCAGCTCCCAGGGTCTGCCCAATAGCAGCACCTCACTTTAACTCAACAGAAAGGATGGGAGACCATCCTTTCTGAGAGAGCATTTATGCAGTGGGTGTGATCCACACTGATTTACTGTCATTTATGGGGAATTACACCTAAAATTGCTATAAAACATCTCCCCGTGGTTTTGTTGCTATTTCTTTTTGTTTGTTTGTTGTTTTTTAAAGAAAAAGAATAACATAGTGCTTCAAAACCTTCTAAATAAGCAATTCAACAAATTTCCAATGGTATTAATTCATGTGCCTTTGGGATGACAAGGAGTGAGTGCCAGTTTGGGAAATAGAGAAAATGTTTCTTTACATTGTAAATCAAATGTAAATGCTCTACGTGGTCAAGATGTGCCTTTTCCTACCTCACAGATCCATATCAAACCCCAGTGTCTGTGCTGGCCATTTTCATGCTGATATATTACCAAAACATACTGTCAGCTGAGCAAAACAGAAACTGTAGCTGCTGGGTACAAAATCAAAATATTCTTCACTAAAACACTTTCGCTTTAAGGATGCTGGTGCTTAAATACATTGTTTATTTCACCTTGTTACTGTCTGCCAGGCTTCCTCTGGCGCCTCTCCCTCCACTGCCTCACTTCTGGCATGGCCTAACAGGAGGTTTTCCTCGATGAAGAAACAAAACCTTGCTCCCTGCTTCTTTCTTCCCCCTTTTGCATTTTCTTACCCTCCAGGACAAATTCCATTAGCTCTGGGTCTGTCCCTGCTTTTCTGGTCCCATCAGTGACAGTTCCTCATTTTGGGACCCCCCAGCCATCCCTATCATCCATCCCACCCAGACTCATGCCTCTCCTCAGCTTGGTGATGGCTCCCTTACAGAAAACCTCTGTGAGCTTTGCTCCATCAAATTCCTCATTTCACGGGCTCCCCACGGCTGCCCTGGGGTTTTGGGCACCGCAGGTGACACTGAACAACTCCAGGTGGGTTTGGGATGTCTCCAGAGAGGGAGACCCCTGCCCTCCTTGGGCAGCTGTTCCAGAGCTCTGCCACCCTTGGTGTGAAGAAGTTCTTCCTCCCCTTGAGGTGACACTTCTCGTGTTTTGTGTTTACGGCCATTGCTCCTCATCCTGTTGCTGGGCACCCACCGAAGAGGCTGGCACCTTCCTCTGGGCACCCTTGGGAGGTTTTTACAGTCATCGATGAGATGCCCTCGCAGTCTTCCCCAAAGTAACCCCGGCTCCCTCAGTCTCTCCTCTCAGGAGAGCTGCTCCAGACCCGCCATCGTCTGCCGGACCCCCTCCAGCAGCTCCTTCTCTTTCTTGTCCAGAGGAGTCCGGAGCGGAGGGGTATTTTTTGGGGGGGAGGTGTTCTCTTTCGTGGCCGCTCTCCGCGGCGTTACGGGGGCAGCGGCACGCCAGGAATGCGCGCTCCCGCGGCGGAGCCGCGGCGGCGCGCAGCGGCGGGGGCGGGATGACATCATGAGAAAGTGGCGGCCGGCCCCAGCGCCGCCGGCAGCGGGCGGGCGCTGCGGGGAGGGGAGCGCCGGGCAGGCAGCGAGCGAGCCGGGGAGGGAGCGAGGGAGGGAGAGCGGGCAGGAAGGAAGCGCCGTCGGAAGCCCCCGGGGGCGAGAGCGGCGGAAGCGCCCGCATCCCGCATCCCGCATCCAAGGATGGGCGGCTCGGGAGCGGGGCGGGCGGCAGGGAGCGCACCCCGGGGCTCCGGAGCGGGCACGGCGGCTCGGGCAGGCAGCAGCGGGCGCGGTCCCGGCGGCTCGGGGACCGCTCGGTGCTGCCACCGGGGCGAGAGGGGGCGGCCCGGCGGCGGCTCTGGCGCTGCCGCCCGGCCCGTCCCCTTTGTGTCGGCGGGACCGGGCGAGCCTCGGCCGAGATCTGCCCGTCCCGCCCGGTAACAGCCCCGCGCCTCCATTGGCTCCCTCGCCGCCGCTTCCTGCGGCCGCACCGCCCCGCGGGGGCTCCCCGGGCCCCGCGCCAGCCCCGCCCGCCGCCGGCACCGCCCGCCCGCCGCGCAGCCCCGCGCCCCGCCGCGCAGCTTTTATGAATGAAGCGGCGGCCGCGTGCTCCGAGGGGGGAAAGGCACCTCGGAGAGCCCGTCCGACCGGCAGCCACCGGGAGGATGCCGAGGAGCGGGTGCAGCGCCGCGCAGGCAGAGGGACCCGTGTGCCTGGGCAGCGTGGCCAGGAGGAAATGTTCAGAAGGAAAGAGCTGGCACGGTCCAGGGGAATGCAGCCGGCTGCCCCAAGGGGCAGCAGCCCCTGCTTCCGCAAACCAGCTGCTCACCAGAAAGGTGTTGGGGGTGCAGAGTTGGTAATTAAATAGGGTCCCCCAGGATGTGCATGGAGGCATGTCTGATTCTGACCCAAGAGCGCGGGGTCGTGCGTGCTTCTTCATTTAATATTAAAAACTTTCCGGCCAACTAAAGTTGTGGAAACAGAAGTGGACATCCTGTGCGTGAAGCACAGTAGGTGCAGGGACAGGGGGACAGGGGATGGCTTCCTCACTGAGGGACCCTCCGGAGTCGTCCCATGGGCTATGGCGTGCAAGGGGAACTGAGAGCGTGGGGCCTCCAACATCCTCCTCCTCTTCCTGACAGACAGACAAAATGGAGACAAATGGTCAAGCAAATGAGTAAATGAGAAAAGATGGGCAGACAGTCCATGCAAAGAGATTACATAAACACACAACTGTGCAACAACATGCCCTGTGATCTTTGGCACTGCTCTCCCTGCGGGTCACGGAGGAGAGATGCTGTGTCCTCCATGGCCAGCAGCCCCTGCCACCAGCTGGAGTTTCTGCCATCAGTGTGGTACCCCTGGCAGGTATTCAGCACCCAGGTGATGCTAAAGCACCGAGGCCGAGGTTAATCCGTGCACCCCAATTTACGGCCTTCCCACTACTCCCTGCGCCACTTTGGGGCAGGACAAGTCACTTCTCCCATGCATCAGCCTCCTGTCCAGTGTTCCCCAGCAGGCCTCAAGCTGTGCTGTCAGCCCCCAGGAAAGTGAGGCCTTCGGAGATGCCCTTTTTTAACAGAAACAGCATGAAGCAGAGCGTGCTCAGGTACAGCAGTGAGTTATTTACGGCGGGGCCCCGTCACACGTGGACAGAATGTCCTGGAGACACGGATGAGGCCCCTGCAAGCTCCGGCACCTTTCTCCCTCCCCACCAGTTCGTGTCCCCATAGATGCTGGAGGGAGCCCTGACCTCCATTGTGCTGCTCCACAGAGATGTTTTTCCTGGGTGGTGGTGAGCAGTGGGGGTGGGGTGCCGAGTGTGGCCTTCACTGGAAGGCTGGATTAGCTCTCGCCCTGTCCCCTGCCACCTCCGTGCCCCTCTGGGAAGGTGAAACCTTTGAAGTGAAAGGAAAGACCTAAAAAAAAAAAAAAAAAAAGAAGAAAGGTTGGAAAAATAACCATCTTGGCAGAGCGGTGGACTCCCCAATTTTTTAAAAAATTTGGTGTGCGGTAAAACCATCCTGACTGGGAAACAGGAGAAAGGTTTTCCCTTGGGATCAGCTACAAAGAGTAGGCGTTCAGGTTGGGAGTGTGCCTTTTTAAAGGACAGCATGGCCGCTTCGTGCCAGTGACAGCAATAATAATTAATAATAATAATAATAATAATAATAATAATAATAATATTGATAGCAAATAGCGAGGCACTGGTGCTGCTCCGCTCCCCTCCCTGGCGCGCCTGTAAAATAATACAAAGTCTCCTTGCATTTTTCTCCCTGGTGTCTGTGTGTGGCCTTAGCCCCATTCATCATTTGGCTCCCAGTGCAGAACTTGCTCCATTTTTAAAATTATGCATGATCCACTGAAGAGACAATTTGGGTTTCCCCCACATCTCC
Source organism: Haemorhous mexicanus (assembly GCF_027477595.1). Classification (NCBI taxonomy): domain Eukaryota; kingdom Metazoa; phylum Chordata; class Aves; order Passeriformes; family Fringillidae; genus Haemorhous; species Haemorhous mexicanus. The sequence continues at coordinate 9,864,920 of NC_082346.1, forward strand.
CTTGCCCTTGAAGAAAGCGAGCCCTTGTCTCATTTGCATTAAAACCCTGCTCTCTATAAGCTGAGCAAAGGGGAAGGACTTGAAGCCTATGGGATGGCTTTAGGGCTCTGCCCCTTGCTTTTGGCTCTCTCTCTCTCTTTCTCATTCTCTCTCGTGCTTTGATCTCTGCTTAACAACAGTAACGTCACTGGGACTACACCAGGAGTTTTGTTGGAAGTTAGAAAGTTTTTCAGCCTCCAGAGGGCTGTAGCGGCAGTAGCAGAAGCAGCATCCAAGGGACTCCTGGAAGGGGAAGAGAGAGAGCGAGCGAGCGACTGACTCAGTCCTGCTGCAGAGAACTGACTCGAGGCGACGAAGGCAGACATGGAACATCAGCTGCTGTGCTGCGAGGTGGAGACCATCCGACGAGCCTACCTGGATGCCAACCTCCTCAATGACAGGGTGCTGCAGACAATGCTGAAGGCGGAGGAGACGTGCTCGCCCTCCGTCTCCTACTTCAAGTGCGTGCAGAAAGAAATCTTGCCATATATGAGGAAAATAGTTGCCACTTGGATGCTGGAGGTTTGTATCTTTCGGGGACTTTTTCCTTGCAAGCTCCGGCACTGAAACGAATTAATCCGGGGAGCCGCTGCCCCATCTCCTGCCCCCCCCCCCCCCAACCCTTTCCCCCGGGATCGCTTCCCCGGCGCGGCATACGTTGCCTGCCCTCGGAGACGCCCGCGTGGAACGAGGGGAAGCGGCCCGAGGTGACGGTGGCCGCCGGCTCCTCGTCCCCGCTGCTGCAGCCGGGTCCTGGCGCCGAGGGGGGGCGGACGAGCCCCCCCCCCCCGCCCGGTGTCCCCGGGGGTCGGGGGTGCCCGGCACCTTTTCCGGCCGTCGGGGCGAGGCGGTGCCGGCGCGGGGAGCCGGGGCACAGCCGGCTCGGGGCTCCCCCGGCCCGGCGGGGAGCGGCTCCGGCCCGGCCGCCGAACCCCCGGCCGCGCGGGGCCGCCGCCAGCCCCTGCCAGCCCATGTTTTCTGGGGATTTTATTTTAAATTAATATCCTTGTACACGTATGCAAGCGGCTGCCCGTGCCAGTATTATGCGCCATCTTTGTTCTTTTATTTGCAAAGCAAAAGTGTTTATTAATCGGGAGAAAAACGAAGAAAGTCCCGGGGAGCAAAGCCAAGGGTGTGTGTGTGGCGGGGGGGAGCGGGGGAAGGGGCCGAGGGAGGAAGGTCGGGGGCCGGGGGACCCCGCTGGGGCTGCGGGCAGGGGGACCGGCCGGAGGGGCTCCGGCATTTCTGGGGGGAGTTGCAGGGTGAAAGTTTCTTTGTTCAGCGTGAAGAGAGGCTGGAGCCGCGGTCACCCCTCAAAGGCACGCTTGTGCTGCGGCAGCGAGCGGCAAGGTCGCCTGGGAAAAACCAGTTGGAAAGGGCCTGGTCCCTGGCGGGACACGTCTGGGGGGGCTCCCAGAGGGAGCCCCAGGAGCTGGGCTACATTTTCATGCCTTTTCGGAAGCCCTGGGTGCCCGCGATGTATTTTTAATTAATTTTTGAAACCGCAGCGCCCTGCCTTGCTCTGGGAAATGTCGCGCCCGGCTGTGCTGCAGGGCGAGAGAGGGAGGCGGTGGATTTCACTTCGGAGGATCCTCCTGGAGCCCCCCAGCAGGACCAGAGGCACGGGGCTCGGTAAAGGACCCCCGCCGCTTCATTTTAAGCCTTTTTTGAGAGCTCGAATAATTTTTTAAATATTTTTAAATATTTTTTGAAAATATGACGTCTGGGGAAATGAGGCTGGACGCCACCTTTGTGTCTCGACCGGAGGGGAATCGGCAGCACAACGGCAATTTAGATGAAAAATAAAAGCGAAATAAATAAATCCGGGGCCGAGCCCGACTCTGCACCCCGTTACCGACCACGGGGGTTAGCATTTTCCTCCGCTTTCCTTCTTTTCTCCCCTTTTTAAAAATTTGTTCTTAGGGGCTGAAAAACTGGGCACAGACCTCTTCTTCGATTACCCTCCTCCCCTTTTGCCATGCGGGTTTCTAACGCAACATTTCCCCCCACTTTGTCACTCGTGACTTTCATTTTCTTTGATGCCGCTGCTTTTCCCATATTTATCCATTTTCCCCAACTGCGTTTCCTCCTCGTCTCCTTCAACCTTGCCCTTCAAAGCCTGGGGTTGAAGGAGGAGGGAGGGCGAGAGCAACGGAACAAGCCTGGCTTTCGCCTCAATTAAATTATTCTTCAACGATCTCTCTCCTTCTTGCAGGTTTGCGAGGAGCAGAAGTGTGAAGAGGAAGTTTTCCCCTTGGCTATGAATTATTTGGACAGATTTTTGTCGTTTGAACCCCTCAAGAAAAGCCGATTGCAATTGCTCGGAGCTACCTGCATGTTTGTGGCTTCAAAAATGAAGGAAACTATTCCTCTGACCGCAGAAAAACTGTGCATTTATACAGATAACTCCATTAGACCCGACGAATTACTGGTAATTTCACGTTCAATCACTTCCAAGAATAAAAAAAAAAAAAAAAAATCGAAACAAACATTAAAAAATATATATAAGAAATACAGAAAAAAAAAAAATAACGGCCACGCCGCACGTTCGGAAGCGGCGGGCGGGAGCTGTGGATGCGGCGGCGGGCGGGAGCTGCGGATGCGGCGGCGGGCCGGGATGGGGCCGGGATGGGATCGGGAGCGGACCGGGCTCCCCCCGCGCTGCCGGCCCGGCGCTGGGCGGCCCGCGGGCTCCCCCTGCCGGCCCCAGTGGGCTCTGCCCCGGCGCGGGGAGACCTCCGCAGCCCGCCCCGAGCCCGGCACAGCGCTGCTGCTGCGCCCCGGCACCCAGTGCGAGCGGCTCTAACCACGCTCCCCCATCCCCCTTCTTCCTCTTCTCTCCTTCCCCCTTCCTGTCCCTCTCTTCTCTTTGCAGCAAATGGAGCTGCTGCTGGTGAATAAGCTGAAATGGAATCTGGCTGCAATGACCCCCCACGATTTCATTGAACATTTCCTCACTAAAATGCCTCTGGCAGAGGACACCAAGCAGATCATCCGTAAACATGCTCAGACTTTTGTGGCTCTGTGCGCTACAGGTATGAGCCCTGCACGTTGCGCAAAGTGCGTTGCTCCCCGACACGCGCCCACCCCCTGGCTTGTAAGGCTTCCCGTAGCTGTTGGTCTCAGGCGCGCTCGCAGAGCTGCGGGAAGGTAGTTTAAGCCCCGATTATTGCCCCTTGTTTGCAGAAGGTGGATTACTTTGCCAGAGGTAAGTTTTTCTTTTCAGAAGATATTTCGCTTCTGAGTCGGAGTTTTGTGTGGATGTCAGGGAGGGAGAAGGACCCACCCCCCCATCGCTCTCTGTAGCTCAGCGTGGCGTGATTTCCTCACCTCCCCACACAGGGTTCATGTGGGGGCTGCAAAAGGCTTACTGCCCGTGCGGGGAATCCCTCCCTGTGTGGATTCATTCTTTAGGACGAGTTTTTAAAGGCAGAGGGAGATTTTCCCTATGAATGGCACTGCGTGGGGGTTTTAAACCTTCCCTCTTCAAGTTGCCTCTTCCTCCCCCCCCCCCCCCCTCGGTGGCCGGTGGATTGGAGGAGGGCCACGCGGCACAAGGCTTTTCCTGGCACAGGACCGAGCCGCTGCCATCTGCACCCTCGTGACCACGTGCTGTGCTGGAGCCATGAGCAGGGCCAGCCTCCAAAGACGCCAAGGAGCCGTGGTATCCACGCTCCGAAACCTCGGCGGGACGGACGTGCGCGGCCGGTGGCACCCACTAGTGCCGTCTAGCCTTGTTTTCCAGAGGTTGGATTTGGTATGGAAAGATTGAAGGAAGATGGCAGGCGCTCAGAAGGAACGAAAAAAAAAAAAAGTAAAAAAAAGTAAAAAAAAAAAAAAGTTTAAAAAAAAAATAAATTCACAGAACCAGCCCCACTGCGAGGCCTAAAGGTAGAACAACCAAGCCATAAAAGAGAAGTTTATAAACACTAGCATTGCTCTTCATCTTGGGCCTAAAATCAGCGTGAGGGGCAGCTCATAGGTGAGGTTGCCTGGAGAAATGCTTGGTGCTGGGAGCGCCACAACCTTCAAACCACCGGCAGCGACATTTTGGGAAAGTCCAGTGTGTCCCTCCATGCCAGGTTCTACCAGATACAAGGCTGCTGCGACTCTGGAGGCATGATTTGCTAAGTTTGGAGCTAAAAAGAACGGCCACCCGGGCTCCCCTTTGGATGTGGGGATGTTTAACCTAGGTTGTTGTGTTGGCAATGACAGGGATGAAAGCAAGAGTAGTTCAAAGGTTGGAGACTTGCTAAGAGTCCAGTACTTTGATCTACTGTTGGTGTTGTTATGTTTCTTTTAGGAAGCACATCCAGAGCCTTTATTTAACACTGCTACACACCACAGCTGGAGAATGGATCAGTAAATGAGAACCATGTTCTGGGAGTTTTACTGAGCTTTTAAAAAAAACAGTGCTTAGCTCACCATTTGGGGCCCTCTTCAGCTCCCTACTGGAGCTGGGAATATTGCCTGGGGAAGGAGCACTCAGGAAGGCTGCCACTAGGCTCTGTGTTTTTATTGTTATTTTTGGATGCCAGGGGTTTCTCTACCTTTTGCTTTTCTCATGACTTCTTTGTTGGCTAGTGAAGATCACATGTGGCTTAAGCAGCATCTGGACTTTGCTTTGCTGTTGCTGGGTTGTGCTGCATTTCCCCTTGCCAAAACGAACCTAGATGGACTGCAAATGCCTTGTGCTGCCTGGATGCTGTGGGGCCTGATCCAAAGTCCACTGGAAACACTGACAGCTCACTTAAGTGGCCTCAGGGGCAAGTGCGGTCTCTCCTCTGCCTGTGTCCTCTTCTCTAAAGGAGGTTCTCCTGTGAAGAGACTGCAAAATAATGCTTGCTTAGAAAACACTTGGCCAGTTGGCTTACCAAGGTGAAGCCTGTGGAAGTGTTGTAGATGAGTGTGTATGTGTTTGCTCCAGAAAAAGAAGGTTACGCTGCAAGGTGAAGTTGAGGGGAATTCCTCCTAGGCTCCCTCTCCAGTTGTCTGGTTAGTAGAAGTGGATTTGTTTGATTTGCTTTGGTTTTGAAAAATCCATTTTCACCAAAGGATGCCTTTGTGCTGTGGTAGGTTTGGAAGAAAAAGCTAAAAAGAAAAGAGAAAAGAAAAAAAAATTACCAGGGCTTGTTTGAAGTTAACACATAATTGAGCTTAATGAATGGGACTTTGGCATAGCAGAGCAAGGCAGGGAGAGCTCAAAAGGAAGCAGGCCTCTTTTGGCCCAAGTTGAGACCGGTGTTGAGGGAGAACTGCAGCTCTATACAAGCATAACAATGAACAGCAACAAATATTGGAGCTTCAGCATTTCATGATGTTCCTCTGGTTATCAAAACATATCAAGCTCCTTTTAATTGTTTATTATTATTATTATTATTATTACTATTATTACTATTATTACTATTATTACTATTATTATTGTTATTGCTTTGGTCCTCTCCGAAGGAGAAAGAAGGATCTCCCTTTGAAATGAGCATGTTACAATTCTCCCATTCCCTGGCCTTTATAAAATTGGAAGGCTCAAGGTATGTGACCAGTTGGAACCTGTTGCATCTTGCAGCAAGTGATTTATGTTCACAGTTTTGATTTGCTTCAATGAAAAGATTTTCATTCATAGCCCCCAGCTCTCCAGACGGATGGAATTGCTGCTCCATTTAAAAAGGAAAAGGGGTGACTCGCCTTGTTAGGAATTTTTTTAAAGCGCTGCAGCGCCTATATGCCTGCTTTGTCCTCCCTTCAGGGTGGCTGGCATTCTTCTCTCTCCTCCCCCTCCTCTCTCTCTCCCTCTCTCTCTTTTTAACAACGCTGAAGTTGTTTATTCTTTTTGGATGAAGTCTCAGATAGGCTACTGGGGATGTGTGCTTCAATTGATGGGGCCCCCTACCCCATTGTGGCTGTGTCAGGTCTAATTCATCTCACCGAAGCCCCCTTGTTCCTGAGTGCTCAATAGCGCAAGATGAGGCGATGGAGGCTGACAATGATGCCACACTCTTCACTTGGGGGCATCCAATTACAGGCGAGAGGGGCCCCCTGATTAATATGCTGAAATTAGTGGCCTCTGCCACAAATAATTCCTTGTTGAGTTGCAACAAAAAGGCAGTCCATGCTGCTTGTCTGGAGTGGTTATAGGGACAGACACAAACTGGTCATTTAAACTTCATTATCACTTTTCCACCTTGGGAAGAATGAGGGTGTGACTATGAATTCATGTTCTTGTTTACTGCTCCATTTAAAAGAAGAACACAAATATTAATCCCAAACGTGATCCTGTCAGGACGGGCTCATTAAAGTGACACATTTTGGTCATGTCCCGTTTGTGGAGCATCGTAAACAGTGTCGGGAAGGCACTGCCACTCTACCCCTCTGAGAGCAACCCCATCCTGGTGGGATCCCTGCTGGGAATCCCCCATTTCCAAAGTCCACCTGCAGTTCTGTGTCAGTATTTCAGTTCAGGACTAGCTTTGGAATGGCAGAGCATTTTTTTTTGGGGAATGACAGAAGCTTGCTAGAAGGTGGGTGTGTTTATATCTGCCTGGAAACAGGCAGGTTGGGAAAAGGGGGCAAGCCAAATTTATTTTGATGTGTTTATTTAAACATAAACAAGATGACTTTTGCTCAAGCTTGCCTTTTTGCTGGCAGTGCATCCTCAAAGCCTGGCCAGAATTTTGTGTATCAGTTTAGCTTAGGAGGTTTGCAGGATGCTGGGCCAAGTGCCCCTTTGGAGGTGGGTATTGGTCAAGGCCGCAGTGGAGTGTCAGAGGTGTCTGAATAAACATATTCAGAGCCAGGACTTCCATGGAGTCCTGAAGGCTTTAGTTCCACTGGTAAAACATTTACACAAAAGTTATTTTATCATAATAAAGGAGATGCATGATTTAATACTTAAACAGTTCCACTGAGCCCTCTAAGCTGTCCATTCCTTTGATTTCATTCAGGGGTTTGACAGATGGTTTATATTTTTCCAACCCAGAGGAAGTCGTATTCTGATAAAAGCTGAAGGAATGTATCTCAGGTTCTGGTGTGCATTGTGGTTTTTCCCTTTCTCCCTCACAAAACTGGACCTTGACTTGTGCCACTTGCTTCCTTTGTTCCCGATTCTCCTCCAAGGTGTTCACTGCCACGTATCAAATGCATTCCTGCTCAGTAGAAAAGAGTCTTATCATTAAAATGAAGACTATTATTAAAAAAACTAGAAAAACTCAAACCAAACCAAACAAACCCAAAGGAAAAACATGCTAAATGGCAGAGATAGCCCCTTAAGGGATGCTGGGAGTGGCTTTGTGGAGAGACCTACAGCAATGCAGTCTGGAAGGGGGCCCAGCCTCTTGTCAGCATGGTGTCACATCAGAATGTAACTGATTGTCCGCCAATTCTAGGGACCCCCGTCACTTAGTTATGCCACATTTACATTAAATCCCTGTTGCCAGGATGGATGGCAGCCACTGACAAGAGACTAGGTTGAGACAAAGCATTTTTAAGATGAAACCTTAATTTAAATATGGATTATCTGCTTCCTGACAGGGTTAAGCAGTCTTTCTCTTTTCTTTCTTTTTGTTGATGTTGGTGTTCATTAAAGCAATATTCCTTTGAGTGTCAGAGCAAAGGTTTCTGCTTTAAAGGGGCCCAGTACTCGTTGTTAGAGTGCACCTTGCATCTGACCATGCAAAACACTGCACAATGTGAGCAGGTTTTCTCAGATGTGCAGTGCCATTGACCCCCCTGGCATTATTCACAGGAGCAAAGTATTTAAACCTGGACAAACGGGGGCCCTGCTTATGATAAAAGTACCTCCAAGTGATGAATGGCCTCCCAGGCCCAGGGCTAGGAAGGGCCACTCTCTGCAGAGCAGTTGCTCATGTGGATAAGTGCTTGCAGGTTTGGACCTGTAAGAGTTTTACAGCAGGAGGCACCTTTCTGCTCACCATTTTCACTGTCTTTTTGGATGCAATAGTTGGCAGCTGAAAGCCATGCTGCTACAAAGAGTGTATGTGTATGGACAGGCTTCTCCTAAAGCAATCATTTCAGTCTTTTTTTTTCTTTTTTTTTCTTTTTTTTTTCTCTCCTTTCTTCATACAGATATTAAATTTATTTCAAACCCACCCTCCATGATCGCAGCTGGCAGCGTGGTAGCAGCTGTGCAAGGCCTGCATCTGGGGAACACTAACACTTTCCTCTCCTATCAATGCCTCACACATTTCCTATCACAAGTTATCAAATGTGATCCGGTAAGTGACTCTTTCTCTCAGTTGATCTCCTGCATTAAGGGTTTTTAAGAATGAATGCCTGCTTACTGCATGGGAGCTAATCTGACAGCAAATCTTGGGAAAGGTCAAGCCTCAGAGTGGGGGTTCTCCATGTGTTCTCTTGTGCCCAGCCTTCGTGTTGGCTCTTGTGATGCCCACGGTGATAATCTGTGATGCCCAGTGGGGAATGGCACATCCAGCTCTGGTGTTTTGGACAGGAGGAAGCCCTGCTCTGACTTAGGATGTGGCAGAGGCTGTCTTTGGCTGGAGCCCCTGTAAAACAAAACTTGGGGAATAAGACCAGGAAACAGTTGCTGAGACCTTGTGGTAACTCTGACCTTATCTTTGACCATTCTTGAGGCCTTTTATTGTGCCAAGTGGTGTGAAAAAACTCTTCTTAAAAGAGTTCTAATGATCTAATTTGGTTTATTACGTGCTAGACCTTCACAGTAGCTGGTATTGAATTCCTTTTTGGAACGAGTGCTTGTCCCACGACTTTCTGACAAGGTAGATGGTCCTCACAGGACCCTTCATTTTCCCCTGCAGCTTCCAGGAGATGCACATCAGTAACTAGTGAGCAATAAACCTTTCATGAGTGAATGGGCCAGGAGGGGAGCCTACAAGGAAGACCTAAAGTCAATGATCCATGTCATAATGGTGTATGAAGTTGGGGCAGAGTTGAGCTTTGTTTTGTAACAATGTGGAAGACCAATAAATAGATGCTTTAAAAAGGTTCTTGTGAGGTCTCCAAGAGCTGGACAATGAGTCAAATAAAGACAACTCTGTGGTTAGGAGCAGAATCTTGGAGATGCTGTTAAATTATTTTACATGTTAATAATTTAAATGCATAGAAAACTGTCCCAGTCCAGCCAGTGCAAAACTGGGTTTGTGTAATTGGGCTTTGTTGATGGGATTGAGAAATTTCATTGCAATTAATTATTCTCAAATGAATATTTTACTTTTGATAGGCTGCGTGAAACAATTGCTGAAAAATGCAGTATCTCACCTTATTATTTTGTGTTATCACCTGAACAGTGCCTCAGTATTGAGCACGTTCTTTTTCCACTTACATCACTGCAGCTGAAGCAATACAGTGTGGAAATGTTAAATGCTCTAAGCACCCGAAATGCTGAATACTCTGAGAAATGCTGAACTAATGGGCTGCTCAGTGTGGTATGCACCTGTGATGCTTTTAGTCAGTTTGTGAACAGTGCAGATAATTCCAGTGTAGGGTTGGCCACTGCCCAGGGTGAGATGTTTAAAGCAGGTACTGAGGGAAAATGCTTGTTATCTGTCCAGGCAGCATCTTGATTCAAGCAAGATGATTTAACCGTTCCTGATACTGGGCACTGAAGTGGATTCTCTCACATCATGCAGAACAGCAGCCTGTCCTTATGTGACTTGACTTAGTTGATGACAGAGCTCTTGAAAAAGAAAACAAAGTTGCTTTAGCAAGAAAAGAGGATTTTTTTTTTATTATTTAATTTTAATTGTCCTGAGTCATTGCAAGACCACAGTCTGTTTGACCTGGGCTTGGTTAACAGCTTGAAAAGGGAGTAACTCTCCTCCAGCTTCCAGTGTTAAATATATTCACGTGTTAGGTAGAAATAAGGATTTTGTATGGATTGCTACAGAAAATTAGCATCACAAAGTTCTGTGAATGTGCAGGTATATTGTTGTGTTTGGAGTGGAATAAGGGAACAGCAACTTCCACTGCAGTTGTTCTGGGAGAGGAATCTGCTTGGTTTCATACAGAGCATGATTCCCCTGCAGGGAGACTTTCCCAAAATACCTGTCTGCGTAACCCATGGTATCAAATGCCACTCCTGCTATCCCATTTCACTAGGATTTGTATGGAACCAGTGATGGCTCCCCTTGTCAGGGAACAGGTTTTATATTGGATAGTTTTGGAATGTTAAGAACAGGGCTGGTATTCCCCCTGATGATCTGTTAGCTGGAGCACAAGTCTGTAGGATTTCAGGTTACATAATTACACTTTTTTACCTTTAGTCTCAAAAAGAGCTGAATTTAAAGTAAAATGAATATCACCTGATTGGAATTCCTTTATGGTTCATGTTTATATCTTGGTAGGAGTCCAATTTCCCATTTTGCCTTTGATCAGGGGTAATTAGAAGTCAGATAATCACAATTAGACGTCTTGGGCTGTCTTCCATCATTCTATTCTTGACCCCATCATCCAAACAGATGGAATTTTACCTGACATTCATTTCCAGGCCAGAAATTTGCTGAACTAGATTAGATTGGGTCTCCATGCTGTCTGTTAGTGCACTGGAATTCGCCTCCTGCCTGCCCCTTCTCAGAGGCACCTTCAAACATGTGCTTGTTATCCAGAACGGGTCAAACAGGAACAAAGGATTTCCAAGCAGTTCCTTTTTTGTTGTTGTTTGTTTCCTTTCCTGTGTGACCCTGGAGTCTGATCATGTCCACTGTGTCTTAAAGGTATTTGACCACATCAGTTAAGCTAGCAAGTCTTTTTTTTTTCTTTTTCTTTTTTTTCTTTTTTTTTTTTTTTTTTTCACTGAGGAGCTTAATTAATCCAGGAAGGGTTTATGACCTCGAACAAACTGTGGGCATTGAAAATTTGGGTACTGAAGCAGAAAAGTTGTTGGGAGAAGTTATCAGAGTAATGCACAAGTTTTGTATTTGCTTTTCTGTGTTGGGAAGTACTGAGAATGAAAACAGCTTTGGTGAGGTTGTTCACAGTGAATTTTATGTTTTGCAGTTGTTTTTTGCTAGCTCTAATGCATTCCTACAGGCAAACTATTTATCTAATAGCTATCTAATAGCCATGTGAATAAGACATGGACAAAATGCCTTAAAGAGTAAAAAAAAATTTCATTCAACTGTAGCTTAAGACAGTCTGTTCATAATATATTGTAAAGATTGTTTTTAAATAAACATGTACAGCATGCTGCACTCTGAGAATTTTAAATGAAAAAAAAATCTTGTGGGCAAAAAGTACCTTTAAATTACATAGTTCTATGTAATTATTCATAACTGGACTCCAGAGGGAAAAGAATAGGTATTTATAGAAATTCTTTTGAATGGTTTTAGTTTTCAGAGCTCAAACACTATATATGCAAATGATCAGGACTAAAAAAAAAAAAACCCCACAAAGTTCCCATCAAAGCTCACTATAAAATCTACTCCCACCTGAAAAAAATACCCCAAAACAAAACCCAAGAGGATTCATTTTGCTCTGCAAAGTTAAAATGCTTTCAGTTTGGACACTGAACGTGCTAAAGGAGAATTATGCCCAGAACCGGCTTTGTAAAGCCATGAACACCTAAAGCTGTGCTGGTGTGGACTCTTTACTGTGTCTGTGGTCCAAGGGGGAGCCTTACAGTCAGGATTGATCCATCATATCTGGAGGAGGGCTGGGTGCAGGGACTTCATAGAGACCTTATTGTGGAGGCCAGAGTTATGCAGGAGCCAAAGGCATGATGACTTTAGGATATGAGGCGTTTCTTTTTGTCATTTAAAACGCTGTGTGTCTCTGTCAAGAGGAAATATTACACTAGGCTTTAAACCAGGAAAGGTCATAGGTTATGTGTTTTCAGTGAGCTGTAACTGATGGTCTGATCTGCTTAGAGGTAGGATTAACCTCCCTCTCTCTCAGAAAGGACTTGCAGAGAATTGTTTGCTTGGGTTTCTAATCTTATTTTACCCCAAATGCCATGTGCCCTTATTGGTGGCAGAGGAGATTCTTGTGGTAGTGGAATCAGTGAAAAGCTGGTAGATCACACAAGAAGCCTCTGAATGAAGGCAGAATTGAAACTGGGAAATAAAGAAAACAGCAGGCAGGTCACCCTCTCAGGAAAACAACATTCATTCTCAGTCATGCACATCCTAACACTTTTGACGGCAATTTATCATGGAAGACTGGGTTCACCGCAAGGGCTAACACATGTCATAGGTTAAATCAGAAAAGGCAAAGCTGAAAGGAAACTTCAAAGTCCTTCATACACAGAGTTAAAGATGTTGGGGGGAAAAGCTTACTGTGTTTGTTATAAAGATAAGGGTAAACAGCACGCTGGATGAGTTTCGGCAAAATGCTGTGGGATTGTTTGGGGCACCATTTGTGTGTCACTGCAGTGGGTGTACGGGGCTCCACAGCTTGCAGGAAGCTGTGCAGGTTGAGCTGAAAGGCCTTCTCCAGTTCTGGTTGCTGGGAATCTGATATCTCTCCTCACAGTGTGGCATAATGCCTGGGAGAAGTTGCCTTTCCCCACCACAGACAGACAGGATCTTTCTTAGTTCTTTATGGTTTTTTAATTTCCAGCAAGGCCTGTGCAGCCTCCTGAACTCTCAGGAGGAGCGTGTGCACATCCAGCTTGGAGAAAGCACTTTGGAAATGAGAGGAAAATGTCTCACCCTGACTGAGATTTCCAGGTGGTTGTGGTAGCACACAGGAGGCTTGGATGGGTTTGGCAGTGCGTGGTTAGGGAGGCGGTTTGTGGTGCTCCTGAGAGACCTCTCCCTTTTGGGGTCTGATGGTCCAGTCCATCTCTGGAGATGCTTTCAGGGTTAGGGATTTATCAGCTGCCCACAGCTGGACATTGCAGCAGCTGGCAGGCAATCTCAACATATAGATGGCATTTCTATCATGGGAATTTAGCCTTGGGAAGAAAGTCACTGCTGGCGAGCATTGCTTCTAGCAGACTCTGCTGCTGAAGGGTTCCTGGGGTAAAAGTAGAAATCATCACAGTTGTGGGCAGTGGGCTTGTAGGGAACTGTAAAGAGCACAGGCAGAGAAGCAGCAGTGCAAGGTACAATCTGCAAAACAACAGGCTTCCTCAGCCAGTCCTCTCATTGTCGGGTGCTTCTGCTCTTCCCACCCTCCTTTCCAGCCTGCTGCTCTCCCAGATAACCTGGTGACATTTCTCTTGCTTTGTCAAGAAACCGGTATTTTGGCCTCTGATCTTTCTAAAGGACTCTTGGGTCTCTCTCTCTCTCTTCCCCCCCTTCCATTGCACCCCCCTGCAGGATTGTTTACGAGCCTGCCAAGAACAGATTGAGTCCCTCCTGGAGTCCAGTCTACGCCAGGCACAGCAGCACAACGTATCCTCAGAAACAAAGACTGTAGAGGACGAAGCAGACCTCTCCTGCACACCTACTGATGTGCGAGATGTGAACATTTAAAGAGGACTTCCTAAATGGATTTGCTTGGCAAGAAAAGCAGACAAAGAAAGGGCATCTGAGAAGGAATCGGCATCAGGATCTCCCCCCCAGAAACCCTTTTCTCCAGGACATTTTTATACCAGAAGGGAAAACCAGTCTCGTTATATTTTTTTTCTTGCTCTGTCTCCCTTCCATCTGTGACTTCAAACAAACAAATAAACAAAAAATACCCCAAAAACTGTCTTAAAAAAAGAAAAAATAGTATTTGCATTACCCCCAGGGGTTTGTGCTACAAAAATAGAGGATTTTATACAATAATAATCATCTAGTTTTTATATTAAAGTGTTCTTGTCTGTATGTTGTAAAAATAGGCATTAACACACGAAATGTCTCCAGGGGAGGTATTAGATTTGATTTCTTACATATAAAACAAACCAACCAACCATTTTTAAAGTAGAAGAGGGTGTTTTTTTTTTTTAGATAGTAAATGAAATATTCTTTTTCTTTAAAAAGCATAGCTTTAACGCAGTTCTAGGCTTTTCTGTATCTTGCTTGCTTATGCATTTAGTCACTTTATAATTCATCTGTAAATGTTTATTTTATTTCCTTAGTTTTTTTTTTTTTATCCTCTTCACCTTATAAATGGTTAACGTAACCCATAAGTTAGTGTATATTAGTATGCAGCATTATTATATGTTAATCTTTTTTTTTTTTTTTTTTTTTTTTTGTGCCTGTGGATTGCCTGTGCTTTGAGGCATTTGTAGGGTTCCAGCTTAGTGTGGTTGGGAAAGGCCAATGTACTACTCATACAGGACCCTATTATAAAGAGAAACCAAAATAGTGACATAATATATTATATTTTTGTAATCTTCCTATTTTTGTAGTTACCTGTGTAAAAATGCTGTTCTGACCCCACAGATATTCAGCCTAATTATGGTCAGGTTCAATCCACAGTTCAGTCTTTTTTTTTTTTTTTTTTTTTTTTTTGTTCGTTTGTGATATTCTAAAACCATTCCATTCAAAGCACTTTCAGTCCATTAGATATAGGAAATACATTCTTTTATTGTATGGGAATTTTTTTTTTGTTTGTTTGTTTTTTTAATGGAATGGTTTGGAAATATATAAAGTGCTTGTTGGCAAACTTGGAATTGCAAAGCAAGTGCATTTAACTATGGTGTTAGAGGAGAGGTGATTCTTTTTTTCCGAAGGTTGTGTTCCAGTGAGAGAAAATTGCATTCACAAATTGCCAGGATATCTTCCTTTCCTTTTCTATAGAAAAGTTTGGAGTTTAGAATCCTTTGGTGCCAACTCATCCTTATAAATTAGGGGCCTTAAAGGTTCACATATAGGACACATAGTTTTAAGGATTATCGCTAGATGTTTTTACAACTGAAGGTTTTTAAACACTAAAATATATAATTTATAGTTAAGGCTAAAAAGAATATTTATTGCAGAGGATGTTCGTAAGGCCAGTATGATTTGTAAATTAATGCAATCGCCCCTTTTGAAAAAGAAAATCTTTCTACCCTTGATGTTGCAGTTTTAACCCAGCTTATTAAAGCAAAAAAAGGACACGCTTCAAAGAACAAACCCAAAACCAGGCAGTCTATTTGGCCCCTTCCTATACATTTTCAAAAGCAGTCTAACCATGAAAAAACGCCATAGTTAATAGATATGAAAATTGGAGTACTTGAAAGAAGTTTTTATTCCAGAATATGCCCCGTTTGTTTTTCTTTTTTAATTTAGCTACAAATAGAAAATTTGCACATCTTGGCTATGTATCTTTTTATTATTATTTTAGAAAGTAGCTGAAGGGACGTGGACATAGCTGTTGAGTTGATGCTCGAGGAGAATGTGATGGTGAAATGTATGTGAGAAAACTGCCGCTAAGGTGTTGATTGTAAAAAAAAAAAAAAACAGCAACAAAAAGAACAAAAAAAGGAAAAAAGATAAAAATTCAAAACATAAAAAAAAAAGAAAAAGACAAAAGAAAAGGAGTGGATGCTCCGTTTTTATTGAGCTGCTATGGATAAATTCCCAGCATGGTTTGAAAAAAAATTAACATTGCTTTTCTGTATCTTTGTCATTGTGTTTTGCTGCTATTTTGTGGATCAGTTTTTTTTTTTTTTTGTTATACAATGTCATATACTGCCATGTAATAGGTTTTAATTTTCTCATAGAAAATTATATTATTGACATCATTTTTTTTGTAGATTTTTTTATGTGATCAATTTTTACTTAATGTGATTACTGCTCTATTCCAAAAAGGTTCCTGTTTCACAATACCTCATACTTCAGTTACCCGTGTCTAGACCAGGTTTTGATGTTCTTACAGTGCCTCATAGTTCTACTGCAAATGGAAATGCATCGAACATTGCTCTGAATGGGTCTCTGCATTAATTTAAAAACTAGCAGACATTTCAGAAGATCAATTTATGTCAAGGGTTGGTTGTTTTTTGGTGGTTTTTTTTTTTTGGTTTTTTGGTTTTTGTTATGCATTTTATAAAGCTGGATACTTTGTCTGATCTGGGGTTTATTATCATAGTAGTTTTAAGTTGTGTTACTAGCCACATTGATATATGAAAGGTGCATTATAATATAACTCTTGTGTGCCACCTGATGTGGTTCTCCCTCAGCTAGGACACATCATTTGGTATGATAGGTTATCTTCTGGAACTCTAAGTATTTTGTGTGTTTAATCTGTTATGATATACTAGGGTTTTTTTGTTTGTTTTGGTTTTTTTTTATAATATAGCATAATGCTAATTTAAAAAAGCCTATAAATCTCATAAATAAGCCAGCTAACAGAGTTGTATGCTGAAGAATAATCTAGCTGTTGCCTGTATGCTGCTAAACCAAAACAGAATTAGAATTCATTTTGAGGCAAATGCAGTTAAGATCCTACATAGTGCATTAATAAGCATTGCAATGCTTCTAGCAGTCGCAGGACCCAGGAGGACTGGATACATTCTGTCCAAATTTCAGGAACGTTTCTTACTGCTTACCTCATAAAACACTTCTGTTTGTGGCATCTCTGTGTCTCTGAACCAAACATGATTATTGAGTTTAGCGCTTGTTGGTTTTATTATGTGTTACACTGAGTGGTAGTGTGTACTGCAAATTTTTTTGAAATATTGTATGTACTGAAAAAGGCCAAATCCAGATAAGTGGGTTCACGTGCCAACAGAGATGCTTTATTTGTCACATTATTATAACAATCTGTAGTAAGCAAAAGCAATTCAGATTTGTACATTTTTATATTGTACTTATTGGCATCACTGGTCTGAAATGCACATTTTCACCAACAGACCTGTAACAGACAAGTTTTCCAGCAAAAAAATCTAAAGTCTAGAAATAAAATTGGTAAAACCCAACTTTTGTCATCTTTTAATTTACATTTAATTGCCTTGAAAATGCTGAATGGTTGTAACTCCCTGGTGCTGAGAGTAAAGCACGTGACATTTTCTAGGTTTGACACATTTGAAAAGCTGAAGACCTTTTGTTGTTATTTTAGGAAACTGTGGGTGTTTCAAGCCATGGGTAGGTAACTGCCTGCCTGTCACACCAATGTGTCTTTTTAAAGAAGCAAAATATGTTTTTCCCTGCCTGAAGACTTTATTTTTTCACATTAAAAGAAATTAGTCATAGTAAAATGCCCTTTGGTTGTTCATGTGAATAAAGGGTAAAACAAAGTAGGTGTTGGATGGCACAGAATGCTTGCTGGTATTTTCTCATCAGTGGAAGGTTGAGAAAATCATCACAGAAGAACTTTACAGAAGACAGTTGGTTTTAAAAGCCAGTTGGTTAAGCTGCCGCCTTCTCTGTGCCTTGCCCTCAGACAGCTTTTACAGCTAAGAGAATAAGGAATAAATCTGAAAAACATTAAAGCCAACTAAAAGAATGTAAAAAAAGAACTGGACCTAGGACAGGAATTAGATATTATTACAAAATCAAATGAGAAAAAAATTATAACCTCTGTTCCAATACACAGTCCAAAATATCAGGGGCTGCACATTATTTTTTATTATTATTATTATTATGGCTGAACACGGCAGAAGCAGCTTATTTTCAGTGGAGATGGTCAAGCTTATAACCTATGTATTTCATTATTTATCCTGTGAAATGATTTCTGCTTTAAAAAAAACTTATGTAAAAGGCCAAGTGCTTGTCCTCCCTGTCACAAATTAGAAATTTGGTATCTGCCTTCTGATTTTCCCACTGACTAAACTTCATGTTACAACTGATTCTGTGCAGCAAGTGCAGCACAGGAAATGAAAAATGAAACTGCAGAGCTAACTTCTAACGTGTTAATCGTTGTCTAGTGCAGAATAAGCTCCTTTCACGGCAGTTACCACTTGATGGGAAACCACCTGCATCAGAAGAATCCCAGATGAGCCTGTGTGAGCTCGGTGGTTTCCCAGTCATTTCAGCCAGAAACCTGAAGCCTGTGTGGCCTGCTGCAAAATCCCAGGTCAGGTGGGTGAAGTAAAACCAGTACAAATGGGGTCTGGTTTATTCCTTTAGAAATGGGCAGTTCCTCTGTACAGTGAGTTACACTGGGAGGTGTAAAACACTGAAAGATGACCCCTGAACTAAACTCACAGGGACTTCAAAAACACATCAAGCCAAAGCTTAAATTGGTCTGGGCCAAAAATGATTCATTTTATCCCAGCATAAAAAACCCCAAAACCCCAGAAAGAACAAATAGCTTTCTTTTGTATGACAGATGGCTCATCCCTCTGACCTTAAGTGTTTGAAAACCAAGTGAGGACACACTGAGGGGATTTTGACTTCTGACAAAAATCTTGTGCTGATAAAAACATTACAGTCATTCAGTGAGAAATGTAAACCTGTGTTTGGTTGAATGTGTTAAGTAGGTTTTGCCATTCCCATCTCTTTTATAAATGCTGTTAAACTAAGTGTTGTGACTTAAGTAGGTTTAAGCCCACATAGTCAGCTCTATTATTTACATTTTCCTTCTCCTGAACATCATCTCTAAATGCAGACTCCTAAACTTGAGTGCTAGGTAAACTATGCCAGTATTACTCACATTGCAAAGGGCAGAAAGACAAGAATGTAGCAAGAAAAACAATTTACTATGGGCTGCAAAAAATATGCATGTTCAGCTAGACTATGTTGTAGCTTATTAAAGGGAAAACTACTGTATGTTTTTGTATCAAATTGAGACATGTACGAAGAAAAACCTCGAACAGGCCTCCCAAAAACCTTCCCAGTTCCACTGCTGAATTCAGGCCATTTGACAATCTTGGACCTTTTATGAACATTTAAATTCAAATGCTCTTCATTAAACAAGAACTAGCAAATGAAAACACCTCCAAAACCACTTGCATTCAAGCATAGCTGGCATTTTAAGTGATAGAAAACTCCAGAAGATAGAGAAGAAAGAGAAAGTTGGAGCTGATGTTTTTAAAAGAGTCACAGGAATGACCCATGCACGTGGGCTACATACGCTGAGATTCCTACAATGGGACAACGGCAGTAAAGCTGTAAATTATGACATTTTAATGAATTCCTGTTGGCATCATTTTATGCGAAATGTATCTCTTCAAACAAGCAAGGTATTTTTATGATCCCACAAATATAATTGCTCATAGTAATTGCATTGTCATGGCCAGCATAGATTCCCATGTGTCTTCTGACTGAGTCCCACACCACATTCCAATCAAGTGATGAGAAAGGGAATGCAAATTAGTCAATGGGATTGCACTGATAATGGGACATTTGCCAGACTTCTAATTTTGTTCTTTATGGCCAAGCAGGACCAAATGTAGGAGGAAGGCAAAAGTTATCCATTTGCTTTTTGATTGTCATAAACATTTAAGAGTGAAACCAGAAATAGTTCCTTGCTGATCCTATAGCACCTGCAGAGCCCTACCTAGACCTGTCCTCCTTTCTGCCTGTGCGAAGACTGGGTATTAAAAAGTCTCATATTTCAGGGAATTCACAGGCCCAGATCTCCACCAGCACCAGGAACACTGAACCGAAGGAGGAATTGTGACATGCAGGGGCCAAGCTCCAAGTCAGGACCTGACACATGGACTGGCCAGAGAAGGAATCCTCCTCTGGATCCGTGTGGGAAACAGAGGTCTAGAGCTCTGAGTCGTGCTTGTAGTGTGTGCATCACAGAATGGAAATTGCCATTCACTCACCCTTCCCTGCTGAGTAAATAAATTTTAGATTCTGCATTGCTGAGTGGTTTTGTTTCATCCATCCCACCTGGCAGCCCTGTGACATGGCTTAATTCCCCTGGTCTCCCGTGACAGCCACCACGTTTGCGGTTGGGATGTGATTTGTAGCATTAGCAGCAGTCTCCAAGGGGCTGGGCTGAGAGGGGCAGATCCTCACCCAAGGCCCACGAAAGCACCAGCAGGGCATTGTGACAACGCCCCTGAGCCAGCCCGAGGCAGTGACCTGGTGTCCTGAGCCACTCTCCGATGGCAAACTGTCTGCAACGGGCAATTAAGCTTTTTGATGTTTCATTTCTCCCCTTTATTAGATTGTATCACTCCAGATTGTTCAAATACAGGGTATTATTTTTGAACAGCTTTCTTTCCTTCCTGAACATCCACAGACCAAAGTTCTTTACATTTGGCTGTTTTAAATATGAAGAGCAACGCTTCAGCCAATGGATGCTGTTAAATTTTCAGAAGACATCATAAATTATTTACTCATAAGTAAACATAATTTCTTCTAAGTGTAATACATTTATTTTGTGGGTCTGACTTAATATTTCTGTAGCCATTTCAGTCACTCACTCTGACCATTTAATTCCTTTTAGACAACACATCCATTAGCCACATATTTTTTAGGTTTCTCTTTCCATGGAGACCCTTGGACTGTAAAGGATCAGAAGGGTTCTTCCCTTATGGATATGACTTTCCAATGTCAGTGAAAGAAGATTAATCAGCCTTCATTTCTGCATGACAGTGCTCAACAGTGTTACAGAGCCAGACAATGCAAAGCCTCATGTTTGTGGAACATCGTTTCTCTCCTTCACAGCTTTCCAACCACCAAAATTCAGCCCTCCCATGTTTTTAAATCCCTCTGTAAACCTGCTCAACGTGTCTTCAGGAATCTCTTTCCTCCATGTTTCTGCTGAAGGAGTATTTCAGGCAAATCACAAGACAAGGCTCCTTGAAAAACCTTGCTAACACCATTTTTTGCTTTCTCATTAGTTTGAGGAATAATAATGGTACTGGAATTTTCTGAAATTTGTCCTCTTCCTAATGCATAAGAGAACTTAAAAGAAGACCGAGACATAAAAACTATAATAAGCCAGGTTCTCAAAATGTGGCTCTAACAATGCACTTATGGTGAAGCAGGTTATAACGTAGTCCCAAACTGTGCTCCAATCATTCTCTACCCTACTCAGGTGTTCTGGCTGTGACACATAAAATGATGCCATAATCCATGGGGGTTTAGGTTTCCAGTGTACTTGACTACTCGCATCACCAAGGTCTCTTCAGGAAGGAAATACACTGCAGATGTAACTCCTAGCTCTGCTAAGAAATGACATTCTGTTCTGTCTGTTCTTAGTCTCAGAGTAATTTGCTTTTTAACTTGTATTTCAGAAACTGTCAAGTGCTTATTAACAATAACTTCTGTATGTGTGTGTTTTTAACAGAAGTAAACGGGGTCTCAAAAATTCAATGTCTGCACATACATTGCCCAAAAAAAAAAAAAAAAAGCAGGCCAGTTTAGAGAACAATGTAGGCATGTGTTTTTAAACTACTGTTCGTGCAGTCTGGTCAGGGCTGTGTGACACAGTATACAGTGTTTTGTCATCCAAGGAATGTCTTTGATCAAGAGTTTATGCAAGAAGAAAAAAAAAGCCATGAAACCCTAATCCGTTCCCACAGTCCAGTAAACGTGAGCTGGACAAACAGTGGACAATAGCAGCAAAGCTTGCTGCTGGAACAATGGCTGCAACTAAAAAAATTAAAGGGTTGCTGACTCACAGTTCCTACTATCAAGAAAGATTCCACATAGTGTCGATTATTCCCCAGAATCCTGAAGATGCTGAAAGTTAAAAAGTGTTGAGCTAAAGCAGCAAAACAGGGAGCTAAAATCAGAAAAGGAACAGTGGAAAATGCTGAGTTGATTCTGTCTGATGCACAGTCAGGATTCAGGGACTGAATAATCAACCTCCTTTCTGCTGAACATTTTACTAAAATAAAACTCCATGATTTTATTAGAAATAAGTATCAGTTAAATTTTATCAGACAGGAAGCCATTTCAGGTGTCACCCTAACAAATACTGCACAACTAGAATTGTGTAGCTAATTTTTCCAAGGCCATTTCTTATTCCTATTCAGAGATCTCCCCAAAACCAGATACACAGAATGCTGCACTAGTGCTCAATTAGTTATGGTTATGGAATAGGATAAAATAATTTAAAACATTGTGCAGCAAGCTGCTTTGGAATCAAGTGAAACAATGCCTGAGATTTTTTCACTTCTCATATATTCTGTGGATTTTAGGAAGTCTCCCACGTTTCAGATGAGCTTAGTGGCCATGTCTCCATCCACACAGAAGTGCAGTATTTGATAAGTAGTACTACAGAATTCTAGCACCAAAAATGCTGAAAAAATTAGATTACCACACTTAGGGAATAAACACTTCAGTGATTAAGGTGGGAGCATTCCCAGTGTAATGTCAAAGAGATATGCAGGTTAGCTACAAATGAACTGACTGTGCAAGCTTACAAAATAGCACACAGAGCTTTTATTATTATTTTTATTATCACCCCAGGCTAGGCTGGTCCTGCAGTTCCAAACCCTGGGACACACAGAAGTGCTTCTGCAGTGCTTTGCTCCAGCTGGCCTTTACACATCAGTCCCAGACACTACAACTTGCAACTGGGAACCTGCTGAAGTCCTCTCACACCTCCCAAATCCCCTTTTTCCTTGGTGATACATCCACTTCTGTGGGAATGTGTACTGTCACAACTTTATCCATTAAAAAAACAACTCTGGCAGACTGTAAAATGAGAATATTCATGGTTACTTGCCAAACTATGAAAGCTGAAGTTTTAAGCTGCAATTAGACCAGAAGCCATGGTTGTAAGAAGTTGCAAAGGGCACTATTCAAAAGGCACCAAGAATAGAAAGAATTAGAAAACAATACCAGAAATATTAAGTTCTTACTATAAAGCACTGTGGGATATTAGGGTGCAGGGTCTTTTGACAGATGGACTTCCCTTTATTCCAGTGCAGGAAGTTGCATTTCCAGTCAAAGTGTAAATAAGCATTCATAAATACAGGGCAGGCTCAAACTCTCTCTTTCATCTCTTCAAAAACCAAAACCTATATAAACCTTGAAACTGATTTACCGTAAAATTAAAACTCCAAATTTAATCTCATGTGGAAATTATCACAACCTTGTTTCAGAAAAACAGATCAGGATCCAAATGAGCCAGAGTACCTCTACAGGGCTGGTTTTAAAGCAAACAATTGCACACCCAGGTTCTTTTTTTTTTTTTTCTGATTTATTTCACTCATTTCTGTCGATTATAAATATTCACTCAAAGCTGGAATTTATCACTTTTAGTAGAGCTGACAAGAAATTGAAAGGAAGCTGCTTAATGAAGACAGAACAAGAATTGTGCTTGGGAACTTTACCAAATGGTATTCAAAGTTCACCTCTCTGCTGATGCCTCAAAATTCACCATTTCTTGTACTCATCACATGTTGCAGAAAGGAAAATTACAACTCTTCTGGATTGCCATGACTTCAGCAGCCTAGCAGTAATAAGCTGTATATCCACCTTTTAATAAAATTCCATATTCCACAGGCACAGCTGAGAGATGATCACAAAGAGACAAAACAAGCTAGAACGCAGTCCAGGCAAGTCAGAAATTGGTGACTGAAATGTTTCACACATTCCTCCCTAACTACTGAGCTGTAAGTAGGGGTGGTGAATGAGTACAGAGATATATACTGAAGTATTACTTCTGCAAAATTTCAGACTTCTTGGATAATCAGCACCAAGCCACAATCTTGATGTCCTGCTTTATTAATAACCAGTATCATAATGTACAAGGTTGCATATTTTTCTGTATCTTTATGACCCTAAGACAAAGACAAATGAATATTCTTGATGTAACCTGGGCTATAAATCAGGCATACATAAAACCTCAGCTGTAAATCAGGCATAAAAACACCTCTTCAGAGTGCTGGGAATGTTCCAATGCCACAGCACTGAACGTGAGACAAACCCCCACAAATCACTGCAGAAAACAAAAAAAATGGCACTGAAGAAAGCACATCCAACAGAATTTTGAACTGTACCTCATTTAATAAACCAAATCAGGTCCACACAGGGTGTGAAACAGCAGATATTCAGAAAAATACAGACTCATGGAAGAAGAGACTCCACCAGTGTGTCCACACAAATGAAACTTAATTAAAGACCTAATTAAAAAAAAAAAGACCTAATAGATAACCCTGAACTTGGTATATCCCGGCTGGAAATCCTAGTTGATACAATACTTATAGTTCAGTATATACACATGTATTTATATAACAATTTACTATAATATTATTGTTTTTAAATAGAACTAAAGCAACACAAGAAAATTAGCCACCAAACCAATTTTCCAAATAACAGTCACCACCTGACTGCCAAAGACCCTTTCTCTCCTGAGCTGAACAAAAATAATTGTGTTTGATCCAATCTCTGGAGCCGCACCTTGGCTTGTCACCCACATATCACACACTTCTATTAAACAAATGCTCCACCTGGAGCTCTCACAACCCTGCCCTTGCTTTTACAGACATTTTAGCAAATGAGGAAACAAGTAAAAATTAATTCCTACCTCAGTGTTACTTCATTGCAAAGATATTCTCCACATAATTAGAATTATCATGAGTGTGTGTGTTCTGTACTGTCTATTTTAACCACTTCACCTACACAAGTATTTGTGAGCTCCTACAATCCCACACATCCACTAGATGGCTCTGACACTGCCTGTGGGTATCAAAATTCACATGTAAGACAGTTAAACAAACCAAAAACCTCAAATCTGTCTTTGACTTTCGTATTTCATATCAAATTCATAAGGCTGAACTGTGCCATGCAGGCAGAGCCAGATGCACACAGGGCACAGGTGGTAAAAGGAATTCTGGAATTTCTCACTGGAATGCAAAGACATCCAGCAGCCCAAGGCAAAGCCTGTTCCAGGTACTCCTCTCAGCTAACACAGCTGGCAGCATCCATTGATTTGGAATGAGACTGAAGTGGTCACTTTTCAAGGCCGGCACATAAAAAGCTGGTTTGTGTAAGAGGTACTGATAGATACATTCAATGAGAATCACAGCTCTTCTGGCAGTCATGTTCATCTCACCCACCACTTGAACTGGGAACTCGTAGGGAGGGGTTAGATTTTCTGGAGATTGCTCCCTTCCCCCAGCAGTCTGCAAAACTGTTGGAAAATCCAGGTGCAAATTCCATATTCTGAGCAGGTATCTTCATCCTTCTCCTCTGCATTCTGACCTCCTTTGTCATTCCATCTTCTCCCCACAAAAATGTCTGCAGGGAATTGATTTTATTTTCCTTCACCCACAGCATGTACACATTGTGTAAACTGAATGATCTGCATACACAGATTTTTAAGTAACAGACATCCTTTAAACAAGGAAACTGTGCAAATGTTTGTTTTCCTTTTGAGGAATTATCAGTAAAAGACTAGCAAAGAATTACAACAAATATTTCTGTTTAACAGACTTACACACTAGTGTGTGGATTAACCTAAATAAAACTTGGAGATAATAAAGTTCAGTGATATTTCACTTCCCTTTTAACATCTCTTCACTATTTTGATTTTTTTTTAAATATAAAAGTAGATAGACACCTTCCCAGTTCTGTTCTTTTAATGTTTTTTTTTCCTTTGGTCATCCACGATTATCTTCATCTGTTGCATTCAAAATGTCAGTGAAGATCTCTCATTACCAAGTCTAAAATCAGACTGAATATTTAGCATTGAACAAACCTAAAAAGGAATACACAGAAGTGTTTCAGGGGGTCTGTTTTTCAAGAAGAATATTCCACAAAACTCCCAGTTGCTCCATTTATCTTCCTCTGATCCCACTTGTAATTCAAATTGCCAAAGATTATTTCCAACTTGCTTTTTAAAGATTTTTTTTCCTTTATTTTGCATTTGCTATTGCTTGGGAAATTTTCAACTATCAAGGATTTTCACTTGTGTCTCACATGTATCTCACTTCAAGTATTTTGCTATGATTGCAGAATGGGAATAATAACTGCTCCACAAAATTTTGGAGTGGCTTTAGAAACGAAGTATCAAAAATTAATTTATGTGCTAAAATTGCAACTTAATCCTACAAACCTGTTTAAATTTTCCTCTGATTTTTTCAAGATCTTCTTGCAGCTTATCATAAGTGGGGTCTTCATATGGGAATTTCTGAATCATCCCTA
This sequence comes from Haemorhous mexicanus, assembly GCF_027477595.1. NCBI lineage: Eukaryota > Metazoa > Chordata > Aves > Passeriformes > Fringillidae > Haemorhous > Haemorhous mexicanus. The sequence goes on from NC_082346.1 coordinate 9,890,803, forward strand.
TTAATGAATCCAGAGCCCTTATCTTTTTGCTAGAAAAAACAAAATTAATCAAATGAAAAGAAAACCCAGGAGTTTTTTTAATCCATCATTATGAAAATTATACTGACATATAATAATCCAGAGCTCAAAACCCAGCCCTCCATCCTTCTTTAATTCAACTTTCAGCCCATTGTCAGGTGTGTTCCATATTCTTAAATAAGAAATTCTCCAAACTAGGAATTATTCCAAATTGAGAATTAAGCACAACTGACAGATTTAAGGCTTCCACTTCAACCTACCAGTCCAAAAGCTGAAAAATATTCAAGAATCAACAAAAATACTGATTAAATGACTGGGCAAAGTAAAGAAATGCAACCAAAAAGGCAATTCTGGCAGACAGATTAATCAAAATGGGACAGAAAAAAAAAGATATGAAGAGAAGAAAGGAAGTCACAGTGAAATAACTTTAAGCCTTTTTAACCTCACCTGGTTTTTTCATCTGTGCATTTCTGGAGCAGACAGTGCCACGTCAGTGCAAACCCAAGGTAGCAGCCAATCTAAAATTAATTTAAAAGAGTCATGAGGGAAAGAAAAAACCCCAAAGGACACAGAGCATAGACAGTGGAACAAAAATAAAGCACTACACTGTGTCTCACTCTTTGGGAAACTAAATCCTGGGTACACAAACGTGTTTCCAAGCTGGAAAGGCTGACAAGTACAAGGTTACCCAAGCCACCCTCTTACTTGATGTGTCTAATCCTGCCCCCCTCTGGAGATTTCCCAGTATGAGGAGATTACAGCTATTCTCTCTTATGGTCTGTCCAGGACATTTTGTACAAACCATCCAGCTCTGGAAGCGGCTGCTTGGCAGTCTAATCCTGTAGCTGTGACAAACTGGAGAGGACATATGGGACAAGTTGAGGTGCCTCCCCACCAGTCTCCAGCCCCTGAATTCCTAGGAATGGTTATTGATCCAGGTGTGCCAGCACACAGAGCTGCCTCTGTGTGCAGAGGAACCATGCCACAGACCCTCACAGCATCACAATTAACAAAGAGTGCACGAGACACACAGAACTGCCTCTTTGTGGCTCAAGATTCCATGATTTTCCCATTGCTGGGCCACAGCAGATGGTATTGGGGGGCAGCAAATTTAGCCATAAATTTGACAAAAAAAGATTACCAAAGCTCCATACACCAAATAAGCTGAGAAAACACAAGTGCATCTACTGAACTCTCCAGCTCAAGCAGCACCTTTTAAAGCAGTTTTATGGGTCCTCCTGGACACAGAGCAGTGAAGCACAGCAGGTCTCAGCCTGGAAATTTCTGTGCGGCTGTCATTTTGTAATGATGGGAAGATTGCAGTGCTGGAGAGTTTCCCTGCTTACCTCCGAGCCCATCCTGGCTCCGTGGAGTGCTCCATGCCTCCTGCCCTCAGCCATGCCAGCGTGGCTGCCCTCTGCAAGCCCCTCCTGGTAGCCCTCCCCGTGAAACCTGGGAGTGCAAACCACAGCTTGGTTAGTCTCCTGTCAAGTCACACTGCACACAAGTGGCCCCAGGCAACAGAAATGTGCATTGCCTCCAAAGCTTAGAAATACCACATAAAATTTAAACTCCAGAATCACAGGCTTGTTTTGGTAGGGAAAGACCTCTGAGATCATCCAGTTCAACCTCTGAATGATCATCACTGTGTCAACCAGCCCAGTGCCCTAAGTGTCACATCCAGCTGTTCCTTGGACACCTCCAGAAGTGGTGACTCCAGCAGCTCCCTGGGCAGCCCCTTCCAAGGCCTGACAACATTTTCCACGAAGAAAATTCCTCCTTATATCCAACTTAAACCTCCTCTGGTGCAGCTCAAGGCCACTTCTTTTTCTCCTGTCACTTGTTAGCAGGGAGTAAAGTCCAGTTCCACATGGGGTCTCCTGTCAGGGAGTTGCAGAGATAAAGAAGGTTCTCTCTGAGCCTCCTTTTCTCCAGGCTGAGCCCCCCCCCCCCCACCCCAGCTCCCTCAGCCACTTCTCATCCGGCTCTGCTCACAGCCTGCCCCAGCTCAATTCCCTTCTCTGGGCACACTCCAGCACCTCAAAGTCTTTCTTGTAGCATAGGACCCAAAACTGGCCCCGTAATTACTCAGTGGTGACCAGAACAGGGGGATGGTCACTGCCCTGGTCCTGCTGGCCACACTACTGCTGATAATGACAGGACGCCATTGTCCTTCTTGGCTACCTGGGCACACCTGGGCTCGTGTTCAGAAATTCTCGGCCAGCACCCCCAGGTCCTTTCCCTCTGGGATGCTTTCCAGGAACTCTCCCGCTATCCCGGAACGCTACAGAGGATTGAGGCGGCCCAAGGGCTAGACCCGGCACTCGGCCTTGCTGACCCTCTCCCCGCTGGTCTCAGCCCACCAACTCGGCCTGCCGGCGTGGGTCCCACTCTGTGCGGACACCAATTCCGCTGGTAGCCTGTTCCAGTGTCCAACCATCCCCTGGATGAAGAACCGTTCCCTGATATCCAGCCCAAACCTCCCCCGACTCAGCTCCAGGCCGTTCCGCGCTGCTCGGTCCCTCAGAACGCGCAGGGAGGCGAATTTTCCCCGCCCTCCTCCTCGGGCTCAGCACTCGCCCTTCTTTTCCTGACGCTCTCCTGGCAGCACCCAGAGAGAATTGGAGGCCCAGGGAGCCCCGCGCTGCCGAGAAGCCCCTATAGGGCCGCTCCAGGCTCGCTCTGTCCCCTCACCTCTGCTCGGCCATCACGATCCCATCGAACAGGTCGGCCATGGCGGCGCGAGGCACGCCGGGAGCGGACGGCGCGCCGGAGAGGGCGTGGTTCGTAATCATAGACCACGCCCCCAGCGATAAGCCACGCCCATGGGCGGCCGTGGCGTGCAGCCACCAGGGGGCGCCCGAGCGCCGCCACAGATGCCGGCCCCGGCCGTCCATGGGGAAACGTCATTTTTGGGTGTCCCAAAAATCCCGCCCCTCCTCCCAGAATTCCCACCCTGTGCCTCAAAGCGGTGTGCCAACGCTCCATAAGTTCTGCCCTGCCATGCGGAGCCGGGTCCAGTGCCCCGGCACTCTGTGGGTGAGGAGCCTTGTCCCGGTGTCCAACCTGAGCCTGCCCCGAGACAGCTGCAGGCCGTTCTCTCGGCTCCTGTCGCTGATCACGGAATGATAGAGTTTGCACATCTCTCTCACGTGGTATCTGTGCCTTTCCAGCAGTGTATTTTCGGTGCGTATGTCCACAGTTCGCTGTGAGGGTGGTGGGGCCCTGGCACAGGTTGCCCAGAGAAGCTGTGGATGCGCCATCCCTAGAAAGTGTCCAAGGCCGGGTGGATGGGGCTCAGAGCAACCTGGAAAGGTGTCCCTGCCCCTGGAATGAAATGATCTTTCAAGTCCCTTCCAACCCAAACCAGTCTGTGATTCTAAAACATAAATATTTTTGGTGTTAATACCCACCCAGACTGTAGTGTGCCGTTCTAGGCTGCTCTATTAAAATACTTAGGAGTTGTTACAGATCAACGGTGGTCAAAGGAAACGTTTATGCTCATTTACAAGGACATGTTTTAAAGTTAACTTATACTATTATTTTCCAGATACTTAATGAGAATGTGGCTCTGGGTCACACTGTTCTGCCACCCTGGTGCTGGAATATGTATATTTTGGAGGGGGAAAAAAAGGGAAATTTATTTATCAAGTTGTTCCCCATTCATATGAAAAGCACACTGGCAGAGTAGAAAGAGGGGCCCCCAAATTTTCCACCAACAGGGTTTCAGTGATTTGAGCAGAGGTAAAGTGAACAGTATGACTTTGAATTGATTTATAGATTTTTACACTTCTCCAACTGGAAATGAAGACGCTCAGTATCTCCTTTCCTGCAGCCTCCCCGCTGCTCTAGCAACTCGTATTTGCACATCACAGCTTCCAGCCGAGACTTCCCAAGGAGACATTTGACACCTGAGCTTTAAAAACGTTTCAGGGCTGTAAAACGTGCTGCTGCAAATGAAAGCACCTCCATTGTCCTCCTGCCTTTTGAAGAGCTCTGGTGGGCAGGGGACGGGGCTGTGCTGACGGGTGCTGCTCGTGTTTACATTCCCACAGAACCGAAGGTGCTTTTGGCAGGTTTCGCACACCCAGTTCCTGACCGAGTCAGGTGTCGCAGGGCCGGGGAAGCATTTCCCAGCAATCCTCCCACCTCAAGCCGAGATCTTGTCAGATTTTATAAGCAAAACAGCCAGGTTTGGTCAGAGCTGGGATGGGAAAACTCCAACGAAAACTGAAGCTCTCCAGGAAGTGGTATGGGTTAATTTAGCTCCTGGCATTCTTCCCTCTGTCTGAATAAATATTGAACCAACCTCTAACCATGCTGTTGCAGGAAAAATCATTGTGCTGCCGGTGGATGAATGTAAGTCAAAGGTGTCAGCAAATAGGGTCACGAGAGAGCTCAAGATGATGTTCCCAAAATGTGAGGTTGCCTGTCTTTGCAACCTTGAGAAATATTCACAATGTTACACCCACTTAAAAAATCTCTCACTGGGTCATTTAAACGGTGTAGCCTCCGAACTCCATTATTTGCCATGTTTCTTGTCAAATCTGTGCAATTTTTTAGCAGAAAAGTGATTTTTCTTTTCTTGCCCAAACTTGAAAAGTTCATTCTTATATTATTTTGTTTTCTGTTTTGCTTTTTTGTTTGTGTTTTTTTTTTAAGAAAGGTTTTGAAAGGTGCTCAAAGAAAATATAGTGACTGATCAAAACTGGAAATGAAACCCCCTGAAATCTGAAACGTTTTGGAATAAAACAACCTGAAAATCACAACTACCTCTTCCAGCAAATAAGGAGTAGGAACCCTCTGATGTGTGGCAGTGGCTCTGTACAAAAGAGAATGGGAAAACACCATGGGAGATGTTTGCCAGCCAAGAAATCTGCTGTTCCTGTGTCTCACAGCATTTCCCAACGGAAACATTCAGGCTCTTTTCCTTCCAGAAACTGACATCTTTTTCAGGCAAAACTCACCACTTTTCTCCCTGGCAGCACTGCTTAGAATGGTTCCCATTTTTAAATGGGAGCAGCCTTCTACCCACAGGATTTTTTGTCAAGGGAAGTGGTTGAGTCACCATCTCTGGAGGTATTTAAAAGATGTGTGGATATGGCGCTTAGGAAGAGACAGAAGAGTCAAGCAGATTTCAGTGTTGAAGATGATTTTCTCTTTTATTGCAAATGTACACATTACATTAATGATAATGCACAGAAATTTTAAAATTGGCTAAAATTACAGCTATTTAAAAATTGGATATTGTTGGCTAAAATTCTGTTGATTACAAAACTGCACAAGATTTGTTACAACTAAAAAACCCACCTTCAGAAGTATATAAATAGAATTTTGAGCATAAATAACAGTAACAAAATAAACAGATGTATGTATTCAATAAATTAATTATAAATATTGCATTGGCAATGAAGTGCTAGGTCAGAAGAACACCGGTATTTCCAGTAAAGCTTTTTTTTCTTTTTTTCTTTCTTTTTTTTTTTTTTTTTTTTTTTTTTTTGGTACAGAAATGTCCCTTATAAATGAACTTTTGGAAACAAGTAGAATCCCTGAACCATCCTCTTTTTTTTCCCCCCCCTTTGGCTTCACCTTGGCTATTCCTTCCTTGAATCTTTTCAGAGGGAGGACAGAACTTGAAGACATTGTGTGCTTTGGCCAGAGGTCCTCACAATCCCTTCTTGCAAGGAGAATCCTGACCCAGTTCTGCAGTTTTAACTCACTAAACCATCTCTCCACTGATTCCTATGGATGCTGAATCAATCTTGGAAGTGACTTGAAAGAATTCCTGGTGGTTAAAGGTTGAACACAAAAACCTATTTTACAACTGATTTGACCTATACATCCGTTCTCAGTGTTTTCCTCTGTTTGCTAATGACATATACAAGCTTATATACAACAGAATCTTCATTTAAACATTCATTTGAGCTGCTCATTCCCTACCTGATGAACATCAATTCTAGCCCTGGGCACTCTTCCAACCACACACTGAATCCTCACTGGTTTTGATGAGAACTCTCTGCTGGGTCATTCTGATGCCACAGAGAACATAATTTAGCCTACAAAAGAAATCAACGATCAAGTTTCCCAAAGCACCTTTTAGCAGTAAGGAAAGGGAGAATTTTTTCCCTTTCTTCTCTTATTTTCTAAGGGAAGAAAAAGCACAATATACAACCAGATTTGTTTTTTCAGTAGTATGCTTTCCATAGAAGGTTTACCCCAGAATGTTGTTAGCAGCCTTTTAAGAAGCAGCATTAACTCAAGTTACATCTGGTAGGATGTTTTCCTTCATCTGGTTTTGGTCCAAGTATTTGAGTTTAGATCTCTGAAGAGGAAAAGGTTTTCTGTATTTGCTCATATGAGCAGCTATAACAGGTGAATATATGTGGAAGTGAAGCTGGTGTAGAAAAATTACAGTTATTTTATCACCACCTATGGAGGAATTCTGATAAGGCTGCTAAACTTTTCGCATTTAATCCTCCTTTTTCTAACAAAACTATGGGCAGGCAATTCTTTAGACTATAGAACAGCCTCTTGGCACTCATCTCCTACAGGTACAACAAGGACGAGGCTGGCTCCATACTCAAACACACAAAAGAGTTCCCAAATATCACTACACAAAAAGCTACAAACCCTGCAGTACTCTTCAATGTTTCTGTGAAAACATGTGTGGGAGCACAGTCAGTTCTGGAAGCTGGGGCTCTTCACTGGGGACAGTTTGGAGGCGATGCCAAAGGGATCCATGCTGTCTGTCTCCAGGGGCGAGGAGAAAGCCTCTGGCTCGAAGGCCTGGCTGTAATCACCATATTCACCAAAGTCTGCTGTCTCCACGGGCACCGTGTTGATCATGGGCAAGAAGTGAGACAGGGGAAGGAAATCTTTCCCTTTGAACTGCTGTCTTTGTTTGGCACTGCTCAAAGACACTGATATTCCATGTTTTTTGGATCTATACACGTTGTAGCCATCTGGGCGAATCTCCTCCTCAAAGGAACAGTCTTCAGTGGAATACCTGAGCTGAAAAGCAAGGAATAGTGAGAATGACAAATATGCCCACCAGGTTGGTTATATTCAACCACAAAACAAACCTTGGATGGGAAAAATCCTAGTCCCTCAGTGGTGGTATCCTGGCTTTCCCTATTCTATTCTATTCTATTCTATTCTATTCTATTCTATTCTATTCTATTCTATTCTATTCTATTCTATTCTAGAGCCCCTGAAGTTCTTTCCATGTCCATCCCATTAAATAAGCTTTGAATCTTGGGATGTGCTTCTCAACAGCCACCACACTTTTCCTGCCTGAGCACTGGGAAAAAAGTCTCAGATGCCAGAGGAGGTTTAGATGAATTGTCCTTAATTGCAGTCTTAAATCCTAGTCCAAGTATATAACTCCTGTTCTGTTAGAGATCTGCCTGTGCAAGGGCTTCAGGATCAGGTCTGTAGAAAGGCAGCATGGCCAATCAGTAAAACAATGCTAAAAGGCAATTTCCACCTTTTTCCACTCAGAATTTCCTGAAATTGCAAAGGACCCTTGTGATCCAAGTGTCATTTTCATGTGAACATGAGAACTGTTTAATTAATACCAGGACAAGTTAGAACTTTGTACAGAAGAATGTATTTTCTTGGGTATGAATTTGTAGGATTACATTTGCAATGGCCTGTACAGATATTATATACCTGTAACATCTTAAGTTTTAAATATGAATATATATATATATACATATATACATATATATGTATATATATTATATTATATTTGTATCTTGAACCCATATCAGCAGGTCAGACATCTCTAGATCTTTACACCAGCACTGTGTTTCTTACAACTCTGTTGCTATTTCAGTCTCAGCTACTGCAGGTGATTGAACCTTGGCCAATAAAAGAGAATTGCTGATTATGTCTCAGTCTGCAGAGACAGAAAAGTCCTTACATGAATGTTCTGCCTGTCTGAACAGAGAGCATATTTAATACTTTTGGGCCTTTCTCAGACACCCTCAGTAACATGGAGTAAAATTAAGGGGGTGTGCATTTGGTTATCTTTCAAAAGCATGTTTTAAATTAATAAAGTAATTTAAAAAATGTTTTCTTCAAATAAAATGGTCCTTCTACACACATATCTCAGAAAAATATGTGTATATGACAAAAAATTAGGGCTGGATTATTGGCTGTCTTTATGAGTGCTCAGCCTCACTAAAAAAGATGATGAAATAAAAAAGATTCTTGCTCAAGAAGTGCACACTACAAACAACAGATATTGATTGAGTCCCTGTGTATCAGCTATACCTTTCCCTCTTCACTACACTGGGATGGTCTTTAGTCTGTTTTTTTAAACAAGGACCAAACAGACTTTTTAAGTATTTCCAGATTTTTTTTTCCCCACAGGAGGGATTTTTTTCACAGGAGGAATCACGGTATGCCAGTAGATTCAGCATTTCCCCTAAACTACTGACTACAGCACACAGCACATTCAAAAACCAACCCCAGTCATCAGTTTTCCGGTGTCAAAGCAGGCCAAGTTGCAGGAGCACAGGTTCAGCCCCCAGACACCGTGTCTGCCCTTTTGTTCTCCCGGTCCTGAGCGTGGTGCTGATAAGGTTGAGATTTACCTGCAGAGCTGCCTGGCTGGGCTGTGAGCACAGAGGTGACAGCAGGTGTCCCCAACACAGAGATGGGACAGCACAGCTATGTGCTGTTGTGCTTTCAGAATAAAACTCCAGCCTGCATCTAATACACTGCACCAACAAATGCTGTTCCAGTCAACGTGTATGCCTTCAAAATGATGCTACAGGAATGCCATTTTAAAATTCTGTGATTGCTCAAGTTCAGCTGGTAGCTCCAATGGGAGCAGAATCCAGACTCTGATTTGTTTTGGATATACATTAAAGAATTAAGCTAATAATTGACCTACCATATCATCTGAACCTATGCACCTCATCTCAGCCTCGACTGATTTGAGCCCAGAAAAGCAACAAAATTCAGAAAGAAAAGCTTAATTCTGTATCCCGAATTCTTAATTTTATCCACATTCAGAAACATCAGTGTTGCTGTTATTAAAGATACTCGGAGTTTTGAGAATGGGCCAAGTCCTTTCCTGATCAAAATCAGCAGAAATCTTGCTGGAGTAACCAAAAAATAATCAAGCTGTATATTTACTGTGGCATCATGAAAAGCCATCACTCTGTGAAACTCAGGCTTCTGTACAGACTAAATCTGAACTGCACCTGTCAAATTCTAGAGTCAAGAATGTATACACATGCCTTAAAAACTAGAGTTTATGTCAATGACGAGTTGCTAAACCTAGTGAAAAAGCTGATCTAGTGGCATCAGAGGGGCACGTAAGTCCCCAGCCCCTCAGAGTCCCTCGGCTGTGCTGCTACAGCAGGGCAGATGTGAGGCAGTGGAGAAGCATCCTTTCCCCCTCAAAATCCTTTTCCTGTCTGCAGCTTCCTAAGAGATGGCAACCCATGTTCCTGGGAGTTGTATGCCTGGCAGCCAGGTGGCTGCAACTTTTCCAAAGGAGCAATCTCTTTTTAATTTTTTCCCCAGAATACCTGACCAGAACAGTGAGAAATTACTCACATTCTACGGCAGAGCTTAATCTATTCCTGCAGCAGAATCACAGTCTCCCACGGATGAGAATTACTGTACTTTCGGTATATTTTGGCAGGTGACACGCAAAACATCATTTACTCTCTAAAGGACGTTTTCTTTCTGCCTTCTAACAATCCCCACAGCCTTTCGGGCAGTGACGGTGACGAGGACCGCAGCTCCTAGGGAGAGCAGGCGGGGGAGGTGGGGGAGGGACGGCGGCGGACACCTGGAAGCTTTGTTACCGCATTATTAGAACACGCCGCTGTTCAGAGTGGAAAATCCCCCCAGCGCGGTTCTCACCTGCCCGTGCAGCCGCCCCGCCTCGTCCATGCACAGGTACCGGGAGCTCTGCACGCCCTTGATGGCCACGGTGCGCACGGCCACGGCGCGGATCTCCAGCAGACCTGCGGATAGACAGAGAGAGGGGACAGCGATGTCACCCCCGCGGCCCTGCCCCGTCCCCGTCTCCATCCCCGCCGCCGCCACTCACTCTGCGGGCTCTGGCTGCCGGCCGCGTCCACCCGGCCGTCGGCGCCGATGCGCAGGAAGCAGCTGAAGAGCCCGTGCTTGCTGGCGGTGTAGAGGTGCCGCAGCCGGATGGGCTCCCCCCAGCCGTAGTTGAGATGCGGGCCGGCGTCGGGCAGCGGCAGCGGCAGCGCGGAGGCGGCGGCGGCCGCCAGACCGAGCAGCGCCAGCGCGGCGGGGCGCAGCCCCATCCCGGCGCGGCGCCTCGGGGCTGTAGCGCGGCCGCAGCCGCCCCCCAGCCTTTTATAGCTCGCCGTTATCAGCTCCATCGATCCGGCCGCATCCGATATAGGGCCCATTTCATAGCCGCATTGGTCACTCCCCCCGAAAATATTAAGCGGGTGACACCCTAAAGTCGCTTCCTCCGCATCCGCATCTCCGAGATCTCTGCTCCTGCCAGGTTCCGGCCGCGGTCCCGGGGCACTGCACGTACCGCAGCCTCGATGTGGCTCCGGGACGGGGACCGCGGGTGGGCGTGTGTGTACCAAGCCCACCCAGTGGCAGGAGGCTGCCCCGCTCCCCGCCGCGGCTCAGCCCCTGCCTTCGGCCTTGCCCGTCCTGTATTTCATTTCTCTCTTCAGAAATCAAGAGAGTGGCTGCCTAGACCTGGGCTCGCCTCTCCGGTAGGGTCGAACGCTGGGGGAGCGGAACAGCCGCTCCCGGTTCCAGGCCGACCACGGCGCTGGTACAGCCCGGCCCGGCGGTGCAGAGCCCGGTCCGGCCAGGTACCGGCGGCTGAGGGTGTCCCGGCGCGGCTCCGGGCTTAATCCCCAGCCGGCCATCCCCGGCCGTGTCACTAGATGGAGCCTGGCCCTTGGGATGCGGCTGCCTCGCCTCGGGGGAGCCGATCTGGGGGCACTCTCCAGCTCCTGTTTGTCCCCCTTTCTTACAAAGAGACCGGGGGGGGGGGAAATCCTGGGTGAAGTAAAACTGCATCGCCCGATTTAAGCTTCAAAAAGAAATTTTTTTCTGGTCTGCGCATGGATTTTTTTCCATGTGGGCTCCTCCCAGTGAGCGCGCTCAGGGAGTACCCCTGGAAAGAAGACAAACAAATTTGGGGGATTTCCACTGTATTTGTGTCTCAGACGTATTTAAAGGGATTGCTGCCGACTCTTCTGCTGTACATCCAAAGTGATCATTGAAGGAATTTTCTCAGATTCCCAAAAAGAAAACTGGTAATTTCATAAAGAAACACCCCCCCCCACCCAGAACATTAAATGACAATTCAACAAGACATAACCCCACCTCCCGACCATTTTATCTGAAACACATAGTTTCATTCAGCTTCCACATACTGTTTTTATATTTTGCTTCTTGTTCACTTTCATCCTTCTGTCCCTGTACTTGCATCTCCCTCCTGCAAACACTCCCACAAAAAAATTTTCTTCATAAGCAATCTTAGCTCAGTGATGAGCACACAGACAAACCACACAAAAATACAGAGGCTTGTAGGATGATATCTTGCCCTTATTTTCATGTGCAACTTCAGGTGTATTTAGCTGGAGTTAATGGCATTGTTCAGTCCACATTTGGATGATCAAGGTCTTGCATAACAAACTCACTGGGAGCAAGGGATTGAATCTTATCAATCCCTTCAAAAGCAGCTACTGCTTTTGATTAGCTTTGGGCATTTTTTGGTGATCAGCTTGAAACACCCAGAAAAGACCCTAGTTTTTCCCTGCATGATTGCTGAATAATTAATAAGGATTTAGACCGCTTTTCATTCAGGTGTCCTGCTGCATCCTCCAAATCATGTGTGGGCTTTCCTACCAATTCTGGTCTTCCTTACATCACGGAAGTTCACAGTATTATAAGCCCAGTAAATAATACTAAGGCATGCAAGTCTCTAATTCTTTTTTTCCTCTGCAATGTTATTACATGGCTGCTACAAAGGCAGTTCCTGCCCTGCAACCCTGGGCCCCACAGCAGTTGTGCATGTAACTCATCCTGACATTCTTCAAGGTACTCAGCACCCATCACACACGCAGAGGTTATGGTCTGAAATTAATCTGAAGGGCTTCTTTAGCTCAATTTTTCTGTGCATCTCAGTGAACAGAAGCTGGTTTATGACCACTGCTTCTGCTGTACTGTAGTGGGAACAATAATCATAATCGCAAGTTTTATTTTCTTCATCAAGAAGTTCAGGCTTCTTCCAATCAGTAAGGAATTGATGCTTGGAACTTGTTCATTCATCTCTGTGAGGATCAAAAATTGAGGCAGAAAGGACAAATCACTTGCACTAAATGATATTTCAAACCACTGAAAAAGCTGGCTGTAAAGGAGAATTTCCCAAGAACTGATAGAGAGCCTTTAAAGATTATTTTCACTGTTGCTGTTCCTGATGTTGCAGGCGCTGATGTTAAAGGGTTAGTGTCTAAACAAATTAAAACAATAATTAAGCACTTAACTAATTTTTTGGAATGGCCTCTCTTGTTAGGGGAAGGTTGCAACCTAAATAATTTGTCCAAGTTCCCCTGTAGTCCCTGACAGAGGTAAGTGTCTGCAAACACTTAACTAGACTGAATGGTGCCAATGCTATCACAAAACAGCTGCTGAAGAAATTTGGGTTGAGTATACCCTGGAAGTATTAATTTCTTATTGCCTCTGTAAAGAAAAAAAAACAAAGCCTAGATGATTAACTCAGATTCAGGTAACTTATTTTTAGCTAGAAACTGAAGATAACTTATTTTTAGCTAGAGATAAATGAGCTAGGGAATGTCACTGAATTAAAAATACGAGAGTTGTGATGCATTATTTTAATTTCAGTTCCTGTCTGTGTCACTGAACTTTATGATTTATTGGCATGTTTTATCAAAGTTCAATAGAAAGACATGTGCCTTTGCATGTTCCTACAAATGCATTTGCAGGAAAAAATACATGTTTGCAGAACAAATGTATTGTAGGGTAAATCCCACATTCACTTCCAATGCTGGACCTGCTTCCTGCAACAAGGAAACCTGGTAGTGTCAGATTTTCTGCTTCTATGAGGATAGGAAAAACAGCCGAAAACCCAGGCGGAAGGTCTTCAAGAACAAAAATACCTCCTAACCAAAGAGGACACAATTGCAAAAGCATTTTCACCTGTTGCAATGGATCATTTATTTCCACTGCACTTTTCAACATTTATTTCCACTGGACTTTTAAATGTCCCAGTGCAATTTCTGCAGATCGAGAAGTCCAGATTTTGGCAATAATGAAGTGAATGTGTTTTGGAAGAATAAAATTAGTTATAATTAAAAGTCAGACATCCAGAGATCCTGGAACACACCAAAAAGGTAACAGAAGGCTTGTACTAGATAACGACATCATTGAAACCAACTGAAAAGAAACTAAGGAAGGTGGCCAAAAAAAAACGGTGAGGAAATAGGGCAAGAATCACCCATGAGTCAAAGTTGGTCATAGCAGGCTACTTGGAGGTGGAGATCAAAGAAAGAATTATATAGGTGAGTCACTCAAGGCTGAGTGAGGGTCAAAATGTGATAAACTGGAGGTGTTTAGGATGAAGAGACATTTTCTCAATTATGGAATATCTTTGGAATATGATGGTGAAAGCTTTGGTTGTACGAGTCACTGAAGGAAGAGGGAAATACCACAGAAACACTGAAGACTTTCTGCTTCCTTTGGGCTGTCTTTGGGACCTCCTGCAGATTTTGGAGTGGGGATTACACGAGTGTGATCTAATATTACTTTTGTGAAGAGATCTGTCAGTCTTCCCCTCTTTTCTCTGAAGTCAGAGGTGGGAGAATTACAGAGGCTGCAAATACTCTGAGGGCAGTAAGGTTCCAGGCAGGGCTGGAGATGTCAGTGCTAATGCCGCCGGTTTCTGGTTTCTGCTGTGGTTCCTGCCAGTCATCCCAGAAGTGACAGAGAAAAGAAAATTATTTTACCCATGGCAGAGAGCCAGCAGAGCAGTCCAGCCTTTTCTCTTGCTACTGGTGGAGAAGAATATGTCAGGAGAATGAGGGAAGGCAGAAGTGAAGACACAGGACTCCGATACGCAGTTACTCGAGCACGAGCTTGTTCTATAAAGAGCCTTATCAGCACAGCACAAGTTAAAAAACCTGCCTAAGAAGGAGAGGTTACTCCACCATATGTCAGGGACTGCTCTGCTTCCCAGCTGCTTCTGCAATCCAAGAGGCATGGAGGTGACAATATTTCTCCCCAGGCTGTGAATGAGTGCAGAATTGAGATTCCACAGCTCCCACTGCGCTCACCCACTGACAGGATGTCATAGGATGGGACGAGCACTCACTGAGTCTCTTCCCTGATACCACAGTCCTCAGTGAATTTGTAGGATTCAAGTGCATCAGAGACTCATAGATTTTCCAAATGATCCACTTCCAGAGGGGTTCTGCTTCTAAAACTGCTCTGCTAAGGAAGGTCAACGCGCTGGGGAGATTTTTGCTACTGTAATTGGTGTGTGTTGTTGCTGGTTTTTTCCAAGGAGCACAGCGAGACAACCAATTTCAAATATCTCTCACCATTCTGTTATCTAATGCTTCCTCAGCTATTGCTATCAGTCAATGCATTCCAGAGAGCAGTACTGAGCCTGGAATCGTCTTGGAGCTTGCACAGCCAAATGATACCTTCTGGTCAAGTCTGCTCTAAAGCTCACAAAATTCCCACCAGCTTCAAATAGTCTAAATGCTTTTTTTTTCATCACTGCAAGCCATTATTTCATGTTTTAGAGGTATTTCCTCCACCCCATCTTTTCTGTGTGCTATGAAATCCTTCATAATTCTGCTATAGAGGAAACCTTACTGATTTTATGGGATCATATTTGGTTTTCATTATGCTTCTCCAGCACTAAACCAACAAAAGCTGTGTTTTTCTTACATTTTTTTCCCTTATGTTTTGAGCAGATCTTCGTCCTGCAACAGAAATGAATAATTGCAGGTTTCTTTGCCAATAAATTATATTTTGATTTCCAGCTTGACCTAGGGAGTAATGCCCCTGGACTTTGTTTCACAGTGTGTTTGTGGAAACCATAAGGGAAGCTTTTCTAGAAGAGGGTGACTCTAGATCATCACCTTCTCAGTCAAACATGGTATCCTCGGAGCATTTACCGAGGATAAATTCTTTTCCTGACGGTGACTAAATAATGCTGTCTTTATGACACAAGTTCCAGCTTCACTGGAAATATTTTTCCTTTAATAGACAGAGAACAGTAGAAGAAGATATACTAGGAATGCTTCAAACTTGCAAGAGTGCATACTTGGACCTGTGGTCCTGTACAAATACATCTGGACAGAATTAATCAAGTGGTCTTAATCAGGCTGATATAGTGACAATTCCCACAAAATCGCCCCTGAAGAGCATAGTAGGAAGCCAGGATTTGCAAAGACTTTGGCAACAAGACCAATACAGGCCTGAACAAACAGGCCTGTTAAAACAAACCTGACCCCGGAACAATTTCACTGAGTGAAATCTGGGATGAATTTGTCCCACAGAAGTCGAACTTCCACTGGAGGTGCATTGTTAAGAGGGACACTGAGCCAGGGGTGCTCAGGTGATGGTTTTTTGGGAGTCAGAAGTAAGAAGGAGGGGTATGAAAGGAGTTTAGCTCAGCCTGTTTGGTGAGACACTGAATCCCTCCTTTCCCTTGAAGTTAAACCACCTCAGAAATGTGATTGTACCTTTGTTTTAAAGGCAGATGTTTCTCAAAAACACCTATGATAATAATTCTGATTTGTTATAAAACTGATACTCCAAATTCCTCTAGTCATGAAGACGATAATAAATTACATCACTAAAGGTATTTATTATGCTTATGACCATCTAAGTGGTGTTTTAGCTAGAATCAGTTAGGCTCGACTGAGAAACTGTGGGAGAGTTGTTATGGTTTTTGTGATGCCAATAATCAGACCAGCCTACAGGGACAGATTGTCCCTACACATGTTAGCTCTGCATGGCTCAGCCCTGTTAAGACTGAAGGATGTGAAAGGTAAGAATCCCTGTCTGGGAAATTCCCACTTTGGGTAGTTGTGGCAGGTTTTTTTTTTTAATTATTTGGGCCTCAAATACTTGATGAAGATCAGAGAAATATGAGTGTGTGCTGAACACATTACAACAATTTCCCATATTGTGAAGTAAAAAAGATAGAAAGGGAGTTAAGGAAGCCAGCTAAAACTCATGGTTTTCTTGCTGTCTGTATTTCATGCTACACTGCTACTTAGCACTACTAAGAATTCCAAGGCACCAACAGAACTGTATAAATTGGTAAGAGATGTAAATGATTATCAAATTCAGTTCATGAGTGCTTATTGACCTGCTGTCATCACCTTTGATTATGATGATACTGCAGGAAACCATGAAGCCCTTTACAAAACAGTCTGAACAAATGTAAATCCAAAAACTAGTACAAAGTTTCCTGATCATTTTGCACACAGGCATATCCTCAGCTTCTGGAAAGCAAAACCATTCATCTGAGTCAACAGATATCTAACCTTTCACTCCAGCTCATACTGTAGCCCTACAACCCTGGAGAAATATCTTAGAAAAAACAAAATTCTCATGCAACTCCTCCAAAATCTGTTTAGTACATGAAATTACACCACCTGGGTTTTAAAAAGTGCAATGATATCTTGCCTTCTTTCTAAGAAGATTGTCGGAACTCAGGACATTCCTTTGGGAGTCCGGAGTTTCCTGGGACCCTTGCCAGGGGGCTCGGAGACCCTGGCACACAGCCCAGAACACCAGTGGGTTCGATTATGAACCACGGAATAACTTGTCACCTTTATAGAAAGAGATAAAAGCCACAATAGTGTAAATAGTGTAAGAATAAATAATTACAGAGTCTAAATGTAGGTTTTAGGATTTTTGGTATAGGGGTTTCTGGTGACAAGATGGAGGGATTTGGGCGTGTCTAGCCTTTCTTCTTCTTCTCTACCTCCATCTTGTCTGGTGATGTTGGCACTTTTAGATTGGTCTAAAGTAGAAACTCACTGTCTAATATAGATGATAGGTATTGGAAAATAACTGTAAATATTGTACACGTAGTTTGTAGTATATAAAGATAACACCGCCCTGGAGGAGGGGGGAGTGCCTCTGGCTGTCCTGCCAAACGGATCTCGGCTGGACAGGGAGAAAGAACTTTATAGATAAGATGCAATAAACAATCTTGAGACCGAAAAAATGAAGAGCCCTGACTTCTTCTTCAAGCACCGGGCTGGGAAAAGAAACTTTCGAACTTTAGTCGGGGTCACTCTGACCAGCTAGAAAGAGAGACCCCGGCAGAAGATCCCCAGACTCAGTCCTTAACATTGGTGACAACCATGTAGGAAGTTTTACAATGGCTCTGCTCAAGAGAGAGGAAGATTATTAATAAACTGTTCTTCCTCTTGGAGGCCATTGGAAGTAATTTTCATCTGAAATTAAGCCTAAAGCATAGCTTGGGAGTAGCTGCACAATTTGCTATGAATTGAGTAACTTTCTCTGATGTTCCTTATTGCAGCTGGTCCCCTTTGCTGCCACCAAACATGGCTGTGGCACATTTAGGGTCAGGAATTGAAGGGCAAAGGTTACTGAAGCATCCTGCCAATGCAGCTAAAAGTGACCTTTAGCTGACAAAGCAGAAGTGACACGGGATCTAAAAGAATGGTATTCAAATAGCTAGTCCATCCAAAACATTGCATTTGGATTGATCCTAATCAGCCATAATTTCCTACTTTAATGGCCAATTAAAAGGCCATTTGAAAGTAAGAGAAGCAGAACAAATCAGCATGGAAAGAGCCTGCATGGTCTTTCAAAAGTAATTCAAGTTTACTTAGGTTTTACACATCTGACTAGTGAGGAAACGAGTGAGTAATGGATGTATTTCTCCAAAAGTAGTTCAGCTTCATTAAATAAGTTGTTTCAGCAAGAGATAAAATCTGAAACACCACTGGAAGGTAAAATGAAATATCTGCATTGCCACAAGGTATTTAGCTACCTAAACATCACAAATATTGGAAGGAATGTAGAATCCTACACTATCTGGCTATTGTGTGTTATGTACATTGACTTGCTATAAGAAGCAGAATTAAACTAAATGGTTTTTGTGTGTATTTACAACTGTGATCAGACATATAATCGTCATAACAATTCTATTTTGCCATTTTTAAACACCAAATATTTTTATGTCAAACACATCTTAGATTTGTTTTCCTTTTTCTGAAAACAAAGCTCCTTGAACATTTCAAGCTGAAGGTGAGAGCCCCATTGCCTCTGGTTCTTTCATGTCTTGAGGTAGCAGGAAGATCCTTGCATGACCAGAGGCAGAGAGCCCTCAGTTGCTGAAGTGAGCAAAGCAGACAGATGTGCTGAGGATGGAAAGGTGGAGTCCATGGTGGCTCTTTCACATGGCTCAGTATGCAGTTCATACACTCTGGGTTGTGGGTCGGTGGATTAGGGCATTCCTTTTGCCAAGGGGGCTGTAAAGACAGTCACACAGCACACACACACACACCCCCCAGTTAATTCAGAATTTACCCTGGTTCAGAACATTTACAGAGCAGGGCGGGAATCCTTGTCTCCCTGTGGGGCACTGAGGTTTCAATCAATAGCAAAGGCTCCCTGAGACCTGTCTATTGCTCTTTATCAGAGGCCTCCAGCAGATAAAGCCTGTCACAAAACAGCTACTGATTGCTGCCACTGCAGCCTTGCTGCAAGGAAGGAAGAGCTGCTGCTGCAAGGAAGGAGATGCCCTTTTTCCCATTGCCTGGACTAACAGGACACAGATTGCCACCAGTGTGGTTTGGACTCAGCCAGGCAGATGTTCCATCAGCTGGATAACAGAAAGAAGGAAGCAGTCAATGCTAATAACATCGAGAACAGCAGAACTGTGACTGAGCCCTGCACAAACCCTTTCAATTCATGGCTCCAGTGGCAATAGCAGCACCTTTCTCAAAAGACAGTGATCCCCAAATTTATGAGTTTTTCTCACACACACAGGCAGCAATGACAACCCTTTGCACAGCAAGTAGCAGATATAAAACCCCACTGATTAATCATTCAACCCTCACTCCAACTGCCTGACTTATGTCCCCTGTAGAGCTGCAATTTAAATTGATATTTGTAGCTTAGTCCTGTTGAAGCTTCATGAGAATGAGGGCTCCATTTTGCTTCATATCTTTATGAGCATGAAAAAAAAGCAACGAAATCATGTTTTCCCTTCCTCACATAACAAGTTGCACAAGGAGTGGATTTTGTAATGCCCCAGGCTGCATATTTATTCCTCAGGAGAGTCTTGCTCCCATTACAGCTGTGGACACACATGGCTCCAGCTTTTCCAATTTCAGATCAATGAGCCACCCAGCAAAGAGCACAGAGTTGGCATGTCCTCGACATTCATCTGAATGAAATGAAAGGGAGCTCAGTTCTTGGCTCCAATTTTCTGTCACTCCATTGTCATTCAACTAAATGGACCAAAGAGAAAAGCGATCAATCCATAAACTCATGAAGCCTCAGTCTCCAGCTGTCATCAGCTTTGAGTTCCCTCCACTGATCTTATCTGTTGCAGAGTGATTGAAAGTAATTTGTTTTGGTTGAAAGTAATTTGTTTTGGAGAATAATTAGATTGTCTCTTGGGGGGCTTCCTACCTGGTGACCCAGCGTTTCTCCTTTGCTGGCTGCTCATTAACATCAATTACCATAGAGACACTCTTCAAAGGAAGGCTTGCACTGCCCAGGGTGGGAAACCTATTAAGAAATATGCTACTCATTCCTGCTAGGAGATAATAAACCTTCTGGTGTCACACAATTATTTGTGGGTCAGATACATATGATCCCACTGGGGTTTAAACCTTCCGTTTGCCATTCCGTGTGAAATGTTTAGCAATTAGGAAATGAGCTGGATCTCTCTATAATGGTGTATATTGATTGGAACGGGCTCAAGCATAATATCTGGGAACATTTCCTGACACTGGATGAATATCCCACACTCGCAGAGCTATTGGGGCAGCAAATAAAGTTCACACCTGTAGGGGAAATTGCATAGAGGCTCAAAAGTTTATACTCTGATTCTTGTCTCCAGAATCACCTCTTTTTAACTGAGACAATTTATATGGTTATGTAAATGACACAGCACTGATAAGCGTCATCAAACCGGTATCTATTTTTTTTTTTTTTTTTTGCAAAAATGTGGGTGCCAAATGACTCGTTGCCTGACTGGGACATTTACTGGTAGTGATTGCATCATTGCTTCACTGTTCCATTCTACAGAACAACACAAAATAACCATTGTGATCCACCTTTTGGACTGGGTCTCTTTTCAGGCACAGCATGTCTGAGTAATAAATGGTCTTGGTTATGCCTTCATTTACCAATATTCAATCCAAAATTTTCTCTTGTTGCATCTGATTTCTGTGCTGCTCAGGAAGTAGAAAAACACATAGAGGGAGGAGAAATTATCTCTAAAGGTAACGTTGGCTAGTGTAGATGTAGTGTAGAGGTCCCAGAGTCACCGAAAGCCCCAGGTTGGCCCTGGGCATGCAGGATGATCTGGTATTGACCACAAGGAAGCTGGGGGAGAAAGGTGGGGAGAACATCCTTGTTGTGCAGGTCATGGTTACCTGGTCACCTAGGGAGAGGAGTTTCAGTTGGGACAGCCTGAGTCACAATGGCTGGGAATCATCACCAGTGCCTGTAGTCATCAAACCCCGCCCTTTTAGATGATCCTGGTTCTCCAGGTTTAACTCCCTACCACAAGTGCTTTAAATGGCTTTTCTTAAAAGCTGCTAAATGCTAACATCTGAAGTAAATAACTGCCTCCTTTTTTTTTTCTTTCATTTGTCTTGTTTGAGTAATTAGGTTACTAGATCTGAAAATGATTGTTTCATGTGTGCTGAGAGCGAATAATGAAGACCTCTGATGAATCCAGGGAGCAGCATGTAAATGTGGGGAAGGAATGCAGAGGCAAAGGAATGACCTTTCTGGAACAGAATTTCTCCCCCTGCCACCATTTTTATCCACATTAAGGTCAGTTACTCCATTTATTTTTCCTGCTGTGTGTATTCTTCAGTGCTTCCTTTTCCTAATAAAATGCACATTGTCCAAACGGTTTGAAATGTTCTTTAAATGGCTGCTGCTGGCTTGTTTGTGAGCCAAGCCAGTGGCTGCTTGTACAGAGCTAAATGTTTCCTCTTTCAACAGCTTTCAAGGAATGCTTATAACTAAAATATTTCATCAGATTGCATTTATATAATGTTGATATTAATGCTGAGCAATAAGTGATCTGTAGCCACCTCTCCATGGTGAGATCCTAACCATGGAGATAAATGGAGGTAAAAAGGTAAACTGATTTTATTATTACTCATTCACGTGGTAGTTAACAAATAAAACGCGAGGACCAAATATGGAAAATAAATAACCTTTCCCTTCTCAGGACTGATCCTCACAGGCAAGGGTGGATTGATTTATTCCAGTTAACAGCTGACATGAGTGACTCTGGGGTGTCTCTCTACAGCCCAGTGAAACTGGGCTTTTGTTTCTGTGCAGCGGAAAACAAAAGGTCTGTTTTGGCATCGTTTAAGCTGGAGTCAAAATAAATGGTTTGAAGGAAAAGACTTCCCTCCTGGCCGAGCTTCAGTTTGCTTTTAGGAGCAAGTGGCCTTGGAGCATGGGGACTGAATTCTCTTTGGAATAAACCAGGCCTGGGTTTGTGCTCACTGAGCTCCCCTGACATGGTGTTAGCCCCAGTGGCCGCTGAGTCCATGGGATCAGATTAGACCTCACCCGAAGCAACTCCCTCCAGCCATGTCCAGTGTGGGTGCTGGGTCCTCATGGGATAATTCAGGATATCCACAACATCTTCTGTCTTCTTAAAGAAATACTTTCTTTTTTGCTAGGACATACAGCAGGTGCAATAATTCCAAATCTAGATCCATGTTGCTCTGATTCTGAAGAGTAGGTCTAAGGAATAATGGGGGTGATTATCACTGACTTGAGATTAATTACTTGTGGGAAAGCTAGCAAAGTAACAATGCAAAGCAGACTGCTAGGTAAAATCAAAACCAAAACATGGATCAAAAGAGATGAAATCTATGGCCAAACCCCTGAATTCCCAATGGGGAAAATCACAGTTTTCCCAACCAGAAAATTGAAAATTGCTCTAAGTTATAACAGGGGCATGGGGCAGGCCACATATCTTAGAAATATCGCGGACAGATACCCTATTTACAGCTTACAGTTTTGAGTTAATTGAGGGACTGCAGAAAAGAGAAACAGAGTTTAACGAGTGAGCCTCCTACCTGCAGCAGGTAGGAGCGAATTCTGAAATTATTTTCTCAACCACAGAACCACAGGACAAGATACTTTCTCAATAGTTTTGTTAGACCTCATGTGGGTTTTGTCGAGGCTCCTCTGGGCCTTAAATCTCCTGTCTACAGAAACACTCTGTCCCTTCTTGATTCTCTGCTGCTATAGTGTAAGAAAGGAAAAGATTAAGTGACATAGAGCCACCCATTCACATATTTTTACCCACTGAATTACTGACCATTACAAATGTAATGGCCAAACTATTTTCTCTGCACACCCTGGAGAAAAAATATTGTTTGTGTGGGTGGTTGATCAGAAACTCTTTAGAAGCATAGCACAGAGCCTTTTTGAAATGTGCAGATTACTCACCCAAGGCAGAAATGCCAGGGTATGAGTTAGGGATCCACTTGTCCAGAAATACCATGTATGAAAGTAGGAAATACCATGTATGTTCACATCCTAAATAGAGAAATTTCAGCAGTTTTTCTCTTTGAGACAGGTACCAGTCACAGACCTGGGTTCACATTGGAAAGTATCCACTGACTACTGTTTGAACAAGCAATCACATGTTTATTAATTAGTCAAAGTAATCAAATCTCTGTGGGCAATTTACTAAATCCTATTTGTTGCTGTCATGGCACATTCAACCACTCTGAGCGAAGAGGTGACTTCTTAAACTCCAGAAAACAACATAACCAAATTACAGAATGCCAAATGCACTTGCAAATTACAAAATGCCAAATGCACTCTTTGCACTTGCAAAGAGTTTG
This sequence comes from Haemorhous mexicanus, assembly GCF_027477595.1. Classification (NCBI taxonomy): domain Eukaryota; kingdom Metazoa; phylum Chordata; class Aves; order Passeriformes; family Fringillidae; genus Haemorhous; species Haemorhous mexicanus. Next base: position 9,913,935 of record NC_082346.1, read on the forward strand.
TCAGCTCATGCTTTCCCTTATCCTGAGATTTCAGCCTGGCCTTCTTCCAACATTTCCAATTCATGACCACGGCTTTGCCCACCATACCCTGTGGTGGCTTTGTTGGCTCTGCCTTTTCCCTCTTGATGTTGCAGGATAAGCTGGGTCAATTCCCCACAGGAAGAACAGGGCTGGGAGGGATCCTAGCAGAGGAAAATAAAATGCCAGCACCCTCTTTATTTGGCTGACATGAAGGTCCTGTACAATCTGGTTCATTAAAGGGATGTCACAAGGTGGTGATTACAGGGAAAGTTCAGCTGGTTTCCCTTTGAAATACAGAAGGGTGGTGCTCAGGTAATGGATGTGAACATCAGTGCTTTTGATGTCTGCAGGCTTTCCACCTGCACATCTGGAAGCCTGGACACCTTGCTGCCACGAGCCCTCGCAGCTGGCTCTACAAAAGGCCAGCAGGATGCACATCACTCTCAAAGGCCACTCTCCTTCCTCAGCTTGCCTCAAATTGTACCTTGTTACCTTGCTTTGGTGATGGCTTCAGTAATTTCTTCCTTACCTTCAAAGAATCAGCAATCTGGCCCCACAGGTTTTGCTTTGTTGCTGGAGGGATGGTCCAGCCTTTGTCCTAGGAAGCCCGTTCCAGCCCCACTGAGGAGCACAGGAAGGCTTGGCTGTGATGCCAGGTCCCCACAGCCCACCATGAAAGAGCTGAGGAAATCAAAGGAGATGGGCTGGGATAGGTGTGGACACAAACCTTACAAATTTCAGTCTCTCTACCCCTGTATTTAATTACTTTTTACTTCTAGATTCAACTTCAGTGCATAGGAAGAGTGACAAAACCTCACTATCATTCAAAAACTCTGTTATGGAAGCAAATCTCTTTGTGTCAGAGCTCAAAAGCAAAATGCATGTTCTCACCAGAAGTGGGGATGGCCATCACTGCTTTTTTAAATCTTGGGGGTAAAAATGCCTTTGCATTTAAGACACTGTTTGAGTTAGAGAGTTGGCCACCTCTTGCCTGGTAAATGCTGGTTTTGTTATGCTGCCTGGCACCAGGTCCCCGCCTCAGGAGGTCTGAGGCTTTAAGATTGCTGTGTTAAACATTAGAGCTTCTTCCACAGGACATCATTTTCCAGACTGACAGTTTTCCTGATTTCCAGTTGGGTTTTATGTAGAACCATCTGATTTAGGGATTGGTTAAACACAGAACCTTGGTGTTCAACATACTTCAGATATTTTGCTGTAACTGGAAGATTCTGTCTGGGGAGATTTGCAAGGACCTAAGTTTGGCTGGAATGAGTCAGGTTGAAGATGAGTTTAGTGCAGGATCATGTCAATTTGGTTGTAGTTGGCTACAGATAACTACAGAACAAGACAAAAAGGAATGTACAGAGTAATTCTTCAGCCTTGGGCAATATTTATTAGTGGGACTTTTTGAAACAAAGGTTACAGTATTTTTTTCCCATTAGAGTTTCAAACAAGGTATCCAGTGATAATTATTTCCTGATTTCTTTCTTTTTTAATAGCCTTCCCTTGACCCCTTTTGAAAACAGGCATCACATTTGCTCTCTTCCCTTCCTCTGATACTGAGGCTGGTCAAGTAGTAAGTGTCATATCCCAGACACCAGTTCAGTGAGTCCACATCTGAGCTCATCTCAACTCTGCTATCCTTTTGTCAAGAGCACTGTGGTTAATCACTCAATTGGATTTGCCCCAGGATGGAAAGACAATACAATGGATGGATGCTTAGACAATTAAAACATTATTTATATGGCAAAATGCACAACAGCACGTCATCAGCTCATCTCTTTGTGGTACTCAGGGTGGTCTAAAATCTCCATCTAAATAAGACCTTTAATACCTTTTTTTTACATTGCTCACCCATTGCAACTTTTTTTTTTTTTAACAAACACATAAATGAAAGAATCTCACATTTTCTCTTCTAATTTTTGAAACATAAGGAAGAGGAAAGTGCCAGATGTTTGTTTAGACAGGTTTTCAAACTGCTGGTTCCCATCCCAGTGTGCCCAGTCCTCCCTCTCCCTTTTCCTTTTCCTTCCAGGAGCACATTCCTGCAGGAGCTCAGCTGAAGGGGCTTTGTTGTTTTCTGGTGCCCTGGCAGCTCGCAGCCCATGCCATGACACAGCATTCCTCCTGCTTTCCCTGGGCTGTGCCACTCGGAGTTGACATTTAGCAGAGTGGCATTAATGCCTCCCCAGACCAGGGCCCTTGTTGAGTGCAGCCAGCTGAAGCTGCAGATTTTAAAGTGGCTGTGGAGCCATGAATCCCAAAAGGAGCTCCCCCTCCCTTGGGGGTGTAGGGTTCGTTTTGCCATTTCCTCTGAAATGGGTGTAATCCCAGCAAGATGTACAGCAGGACACCTGTGGGATGGGACACATGCTGGATATATTTCCTTTCCAGCATCTGTTTGGGGCTTGACTTCAGTGAAGGCAGTAGAAGGATCCCTACTCACTCCAGTAAACTTGAGTCAGGGCTGCAAAATAAACTGTTCTGCCACTTATAAGGTATAAAAGCATAATAACGTTTGTTAATTAATCAGTGCTGTCACATCTTTGAATTAGCAGCAAATGCTCTTTTAAAGCCATCACAGGGAAAAATTTTCACAACAAACCATCCTCTCTGCCAAAGGAGGCTTTTGCTAATAGAGGCTTGTAGGTGTTAGCTGCAAAGGAGAGCTAAGTAGTAAATGTTTGCTTTCTACTTAGCGAATGTCTGTCATAGCCCTGCTAAGTAGCCAGAAACAAATTATGTGTGAAACTCAGCATCCCTCTCTCTCTTTCTCTCCTGTGATTGATATTTGCTTATGCAGCCCAAGTCCTTAATTTAATTAACAGGAATATGCTTATTTTACAAATTATAATGTTGTAATCTCCTTAGCAGGAAAAAAAGGAGTGTTCTTATCACTGACTATTCTTTGTTGCACATCATCTTATTGCCAACATTGTTGTGGCCTTCTATTTCTTAAGAAAACAACTGTATTAGACTTCCTTTTTATTTCCACTCTCTTCCAAGTGGATTTTATTTGCAGAAATTTTATGAGGAAGACACAAAAATTTCCTGAGGCTGTGTGTCCCTATACAGACTTCTAGAACAGCTCAATTTTTGAGTGCTTGTGTCAAATATAAAATGGAGTAGCGCTGACTTATTTTTAACATTTTCTTTAACAGAAATATTGAGTGGATTTGCCACCATTTTGAAAAAAACCTGTGAACTGTAAACTTCAGTGAAATTTCATAGATGCCCATGACAGGTGAAAAAAGAATAGGTGTTGATGGGTAGCAGAGGTGTTTTTAAGTGGGTGCATGTGTATTTACATCTACAGACACATTCACAGGGCTGTGGCTGTTGTATTTTTGTGACCCTGTATAAAGAACCTGTGCTGCATCTGCCTTAAACACGGATTTATGGTTGCCAGTTCATTCACTCTTCCCTTTTATCAAGGATAATATCCTTCAGTGCACTCCCACCACCAAGACAAAGAAATATTTTTATTGATGGTCACGTGCAAAGGTAATTCTGTTAACGCAGCACCTTGTGCAGTGAGTGCCCAACTGTCCCTGGCAAACTTGCAAAGGGAGTGGGGCTCTGCAATCCAGGGGACAGCATCTTTGCTGCTCCTATGAATAGAATCAGAACAAATTGGCAAGACAAATGCATGTTTGCTTCTGTATTTTCTTAATTAACTTCTGGAGAGTGCAAACAATGAATAAATGCAAATTTGTACTTTGTCTTCTTCCAGAAATGTAATGGAAAGAAACTTCAGATTTATGTCACGAGGGAAAGGGAATGTGGTGATTTTCAGTCTGCAACTCTGACACCCACATGAACACCCAGAGCTTTTTAGTAAATGTGTATCTGGTCCTTATTTCTGCATCTGCTTGCCTTTCTGTAAGAATCAGAAGGCAATTATAGCAGAATGCTTCCATGACTATTAAGCTTTAATTCAGTGTCATTCAGTGCCTGCACTGGTAGCCTAATTTATTTCCTAAAGCAGAAGAGCATAACTTATTTAGAAATTGAGGTTTAAACTAACAATTTAATAAACTAATAATGCCTCCAAGCAGATGCCTTCCCTCATTCTGTGAGGTCACTACCTCACTCCCACCTGACTTGCAAGCACAGAATACCAGGTGTCCCTTTATACCCCAGATCTACCTGAACAGGTATTCAGTGATTTTTCAGCCTTTATTTGCAAAGTGCTTTAAATATATTTTTCCTGTTGTTCATTTTGCTGCACCCCTGTGACTAAGAGTAAGCTGAGGCTTCCAGGGTCCTGATTAAATCCTAATGATATGTGATAATTATTTTATTACAGTCACCCAGGTTGCAGAGGAGGACTTTGTTTAGAAGTGTGGTAATTACAGTCTTATTTCTAATGTGAAGATTTCCATTGTGGTATTTATTTGGTAATAAAAAGTGTAAAAGCTCAAGACTGAAATGAAATGTCTGAATTTGTAATCTCAGGGTATATTTTGATAGACTTTCATCACATTAACATTTGTGCTTGTGTTTACTCCTTTAATTCATATGGACTAAGATACATTCCAAAATCATAACATTTACTGAATAAGCTCTAGCCTAGTATACCCCGAGGAATAATCACATGATATCATCTTATTCCTTGAAGTCACATTCTTTGCTCTTTACTAACCATTAATCCAAAACATCAATGCCATTAATTATTTGTCAGTGTTATTTTATGGCTACAATACCCATTAAATAATTTAAATGGTGTATCTCTGTTTATATGTACATTTAAATGAACAAAATATATAGCAAGAATTAATTTAAAATAAATCACTGCCTTGGATGTGACTCGTATTTCTAAAGATTTGCAGAAGATGCTGAATTTCTGACCCTCGAGGTCAAAGACCTTGTAGTAGGTGTTTATCTTATTCTGTGATTTCTCAGGTTTCCATTTATAGATCTGACCTCAGCAGCAATCAGATTCTTTCCAACACAATCACTATCAATCCCTATTGAACACAAAGCCACGTGAGGTGGCCATCTATGTAGATATGTTTCTGATGAAAGACATGATATAATGACTTTGCTGTCATTATTCCATCAGGGCATGCCTCCTCTGCAGGGCATGAGACTAGCACAGCTATATTTACAACTTACATAGCTCTATAAACACTTTAGTGCTTTTCCTTGACCACCCTAAGCATGCTGAAAAACCCTGTGGTGAACTGCCCGTGCTGTAATTGCTAAAACAGATACAGCCCAGTGAATCACATCTGATAGCTTATCAGAGAGCCTGAACAACCTGGTTTTTATGCCCTTCTGGCTAGTAAGCAGACACTCAGTGTTCTAGTTCCCCCTCCAGTCAGGGTTCGTGACTGGTACACCCTTGCTCTTCCCAGGGATGTGTTGAACTCTTGACAGGCTGAGCTTGGCCATGGCTGGCTCAAAATTTCCTTGGTCACCTCTGCAGCCCTGAGACGTGGGGAGAGAAACTGCAAAGGACTGAAGGAAAGGAGATACATGAGCCAAAATTAAATATGGGCAAGTCAGAAGCTCCATGCTAAACTGAAAGGAGAATTTACTGCAGAGGATGAAAACTGAGGGCAGATACAGATACTGACCAGAGTAGAAACAAAGAGTTTTAAACTTAAACGGGGTAAATTCAGACTAAATATGAGGAGCAACTTCTTTAAAATGAAAGGAAGGTGGTCAACCACTGGCACAGGTTGCCCAGAGAGGCTGTAGATGCCCCATTCCTGGGAGCTCTCAAGGTCAGGTTTGGCAGGGCCTTGAGGAACGTGATCTTGTTGAAGATGTCCCTGCTCACTGGACTGGATGAGCTCTAAAGGCTCCTTCCAGCACAAACCATCTCGTGAGTCTGTGATTCTGTGAAAATAAACCCATCCCGACAAGAACATAGCAGGCAGTCCATGCATATTAACATCTGCAGGAACAAATCTGAGTCATGGGGTTGGATGCAGGTATGAGTCGCTCCCACACTGGCAGAGTTTGCATCAGTGCTCTTCTGACCCTGCCTGGCCAGCAGGCAGGTCCTGGCCAATGCTTGGGGAAAGCTTAAGTGTCTTTTTCCCTGAGTTTCCTTGGCCTTAACATGGTGCATAAGGTCTCCAGAATAAAATCTACACAAAAGAGTTCAAGGTGTAGAAAAAATGGGAGAGAACTGGAAGGTGATCAGAGAGAACACAACTGAAAAACATCAGGAAAGGTGGTAGAGAATCAAAAGAGGAGTGTGTAAATGTGTCAAAACATTTACATCTTCCAAAAACGTGGAAGAAGGAAGGGTGTTGAATTGGATGGGGGATGTTTCTGGGCTCAATGTGAGGAGGAAGCTGAGCACAGGCAGGGCTTCCGGGGAAAGGCAATGCTAGTCACCCTGCCCTGGCAGAGGAAGGTCAAAACCAAGATGAAAAGCAAGGTAATCTTGCCTAGGAGGTGTGGAAAAGCTGTAATAAATTTCAGCTGAAGTTCTGGCAGTTGGCAGGTCACTCCTGTCCAGGTTCCAGAGCGCACTGCAGGAGACGTGGGGTCGTTGTATTGGAGTAACCTCAGGGCAGCAGCGCCTGTGCCCGGGGAGATCAGCCCTTATCTCAGAGCTCATTGAAGGAAAGACACCGACAGAAAGACACTCTGGCTCCAGAGTGAGAGCACACCGGGGAGATAGGGAGCTAACTGCCTAGTTAATGTGTAACTCCTCGTGGCTGAGCTCCTGCTCATGGCAGCATCAGGGCGCCTTGCAGCAGGATTCGGGATGGAAGGTGAGCTCTGAAGGGCTGTATATGCCCATTCCCAGAAAGGGGAAAGGTCTGGAGCACAGTGGTCTCCCTCCCTCCAGGAGGAAGAGGGGATTAAGTACCACTGCTCAGCCTGGCAGAGCAGTGGTACTCACTCGTGGTGGAGGAGCTGGGTCTTTCCTGGCTGCTGGGGCTGCCCTGCCATGGGGCCAGGAGAGGCTTGAGATGGGAAAGGGCCATCACAGTGCTGGGTTTTAGTGTTGGTACTGGGCATGGGGAGGCTCTGGAGCAGCCTTGGCTTGCTGAGGAAGGAGCCCTGAGAAGGGCATCCATCCCACTGTGCTACTCAGCCACGAGCCAGCCTGGGACCATCCCCACCCTAGACAGGGATCAGAGTGGGGATCTGGTTACCATCTGGCCAAGAGAAAGAGTTTATAAAAGGTCTGTCCACCAAAAGCACCTAATTGCTCCTCATGGGTGAGCCCTCCAGCTAGCCAAGCCACCCTCACTCAGAGGTGCATGGCTGGACATTCCTTCTAATCTCCTTTACAGACATCCCCACAGGATTGATTCTCTCCCGTCTCTAAGGGATGCTCATCCCGCAGGTGGTGCTGCTCATCCCGCAGGTGGTGCTGCTCATCCCGCAGGTGGTGCTTCTCATCCCTTTCTTCTCCCAGGCACCCTTCCCCTCAGTGACATTCACCAGCTGTATGGGCCCCAGCCAGCACTACAAACACCTCTCCTGAAGGCACTGGAAGCAAACAGATGTGGCTGCAGAGATAATGAAAAAGTATGTAAATAGTAGCTCCCCAGAAACCACCGAGTTTTACCAAGTGGTTTTGACACTTGCCAAGTACCTTTAAGCTGATAAAGATCTGATTTGTACTTCAGAGGTAACCTGATTAGCAACCAATTTGAGTCTGGAATATGGTAATTGGTACAAACATCACTAAATCACTTTCTTTAACCTATATGGAGCAATGTGAATGAACGATAGTGGAGGTCAAGACAGCCTGGGGAGTCATGGAGGATGTGTACTCCTGTATCTACCCACAATAAAATAGTATGGTTACTAATAAAATGCAATTGCATGTACACACAGAGAATGACATACCTGAGGTCAATCCAGCACTCAGAATTTAAGAAAAACTCAATTAAACCTGCTTTGAAATGAAAATCTGGTCATAGACCACCTTTTTTTTGTCAGGAGTCCTGCCTCTTTCAGTGCCCAGTGTGGAGGCTGTTCAATAAATGAGCACCCATTCCTCATTTGTTTGGCCCCAAGCTGACTGACCTTGTGTTCTTGCAAACCCAGAATCTTCATGTCTCACAAATTTTGATGTATTAATGAACATGTTTTGAAGACTATGGCAGCTTGAAAACAAGGAGCTAAAAGCACAGGGATATTAGTGTCAAAAAGTTGAATTAATGTAAACTGCTCCAGTTCAAGCCTTCCTGGCATGAATTTTTGTAGTGCTTGTCATTATCAGATGTTTATACCCACTGCACAGCCACAGCTGATTTAAGTTTTGGGTGCTCACCATCTCTGTCACACTTCATGGAGTCTGGTTGAGCATTCAGGAAGGAAGGGCTGGACCTTGCTGTTGCTCCACTTGGAGAAGAGGAGGCTCCAGGGAGACCTTAGAGCCCCTTCCAGTGCCTCAAAGGGTTTTGGAAGAGATGGAGAAGCACATTGGACAAGGGGACAAGGTGGCAGGACAAGGAGAAATGGGTTTAAAAGGAAAGAGGGCAGGGTTAGATGGGATATTGGGAAGAAATTCTTCACTGTGAGGATGCTGAGACCCTGGCACAGGTTGCCCAGAGAAGCTGTGGCTGCCCCATCCCTGGAAGCATCCAAGGCCAGGCTGGAAGGGGCTCTGAGCAGCCTGGGATAGTGGAAGGTGTCCCTGCCCCTGAGATGGTGCTGGACTGGGGGGTGCTCAGGAGCACAGAATCATGGAAAGTTTTGGGTTGGAGGTGACCTTAAAGCCCATCTCATTCCACCCCCTGCCATGGGCAGGGACACCTTCCACTATCCTAGGCTGCTCCGAGCCCCATCCAACCTAGTCTTGGAACTTAGGATGAAAATTATGATGTAAGCAAGCAACATTGTTTTGCATTAAGGACTTGTTTGCCCGAAGTGACTGGTGGTAGACACTTGGATGATATTTTTAAGTAATTAGATTTTTAAACGAGACGGTTCAGGGAAATGTTTCTTGTCTGAAGTCTGGAAATCATGACTCATATGCAGGGAACAGAAATTGTGCTGTGTCCCTCTTTTGCATGTTGTATTTCCTGATAGCAGCTTGGCATTAAGATTTTGCACTCTGCTATCCCTTTTTAGATTATTTAGTAGAAGGAGATCTGGGGCGGTTTTTTTTAGGTGGGGTTGTTTTGAACTCCACACTGGCTTTTCCACATTAAAAATCTGTTCTCATCTGTGCTTGGCAAGCAACAGTATAGTGTCATATAAAGCGAGCTAAAGCATTTCAGGGAATTCCTTTCAACTCTCTCGCTGCGGTGCTCACTAGTCATTATTAAAAGTCTCCTCAGCCCTTAGCAGAGTGCCTTTAATTGGCCCCTTGCCTGGTCAGTTCACAGGCTGCGGTGGAAACCAAGTGGTAAAGTGTGAACAACCCACTCTGGCACCATAAACTCGGTGACCACTCTGAAAAACCTGTGGTTATTTATATACAAGGCAGTGTTTTGTCATGCTGATTTTTACTAGCACAGATCAGATACAGACTGCTTGGGAGATGTCACGGGTAAGTCACAAAATGCTCAGCACAGGCTGGTTAAAAAGGCAAGGCTGCAAAGGAGGGACGTGGCTTGGTGTCTCTGTCCTTCCCCTGGTGAGCAAGGGCACGGTGCAGGACCAGGCTGGCACCATTCCCCTTTTGGTTATCCCGCAGGCTGGATCATCCCTGGGTGGAGGGAAATCTGCCTGGCTGGCAGAAGCTATCCTCAGGAAAGGTTTTTGGTTGTTCCTTGCAGATAAATGTTTGGTGGGTGGCAGGAACTTTGGCCATGGCAATGCTTCCAGCAGTCTTAGAAACGTTGCAGCCCATGACATATCAGTGCCTTCTTTTGGAGGGTTAAAATTGATTTTTACCTTTAATGCATTGATTTTACTGCCTCAAAGGGTAATGTGAGGAAAGTTTATCCCTGGAAGTGTTCAAGTCCAGGCTGGATGTGGCTTTGAGCAGCCTGGTCTAGTGGAAGGCGTCCCTGCCCATGGCAGAGGGTTTGGAATGAGGTGGATTTAAAGACCCCTTCCAAGCCAAACCATTCTATGACTCAATAATTCAATGATTCTGTGATTCTATGATATTCTATGATTCTATGAAAGCTGGCTTAGCAATGAAGCAAAAAATGGGTGATGCCAGAGGAGAAAACTTTCTCCAGGGTCCTCCGTGACATCTCAAGCTGCTCCGTCTGTGGTGGCCCTTATATTTTCCTGTGGGTAGGACACATGTGCAGCACCATACTCCAGGTACTATGAACCTGCAAACCTACTGCCCTGAAGTCTCACCTTCCTAACAGCCAAGCCTTAGGATTTATCTCCAGTCTTAAAATTGTAATTGGTAAAATTTCATCCCCAAGGCTGCAAAAAATTTTTTTTAGCCCTGGCGACAACTTTTTGTTATAATTTTGGCAGTCCTGGCAGTGATACATTTGTGTTTGTTTTTTTTAGAACATTGTAAACAAAAAAGTTAATTATGAGAAATTCTTATGTCTGCCTGGCTATTTATTCTGGCTCTATTCATAGCAGTATTAAATATGCTGCAGCTATACTTGTGCAGTTATAAAAACTCCACCTGTGCCACATATTTATAGAGCCTGTACAACTTTAGAGAGAAATTGCCCTTGTTCAGAGCAAGGGCACTGGACATTCCCAGCTCATCCATCACCTTCCCCTTGCCAGGAGCAGAAAAAGGAGCATCACTCAGTAGAAAATGAGGTGGAGAAGTCTGTATGATGGGGTCTGGATTTCTGTTTTGTATGGTCCTTACAGAGCTGGACAAATTCTCTTTGCTGCCAAGGTGTGGAAAATCAAACCTGAGTGCTGTCTCTCCCACTGTGAAACCCTTCCTAGTCACAGGGAAGGGATAAAACTGAAAGCATGGGAATTGGACATGATGTGTATATGCGTGTGCAATTGACACCTTGTCCCCTTGTCCAACGTGCCTCTCCATCTCTTCCAAAGCCCCGTTAGGTACTGGAAGGGGCTCTAAGGTCTCCCTGGATCCTTCTCTTCTGTGTGAGTATTTACAAATAAAAGTTGTGCCAAGGAATCACAGAGTCTTTAGGGTTGGAAAAGACCTCCAAGATCATCAGGTCCAACCTTTGACCAGACATCACCACATCCCCTAAACCATAGCAGAAAGTGCCACATCTACTAATTTTTTGGACACTTTCAAGGACAGTGACTCCACCACTTCCCTTGCGAGTTTTGATCACTCTTCCAGGGAACAAATGTTTCCTAATCTCACCATATGATGTCACACAGCACTTCAGATTTCTGTGCATTTGTATTGAGTATGAACACTAATTTTATAAAGATCCTATCCCAAACCAAACAGGTTTCTTGCATGGGTGCTGTCACACTTCACAGAGAGAGCAACCAGCGCTCAGTGGAGCCAAAACCAGGCAATCAGCTTTGTTTGCAATGTTAACAATGAGCAACAAAAACCTTGCAGCTGGTTTGTGTCCCTGACCATTAATTTTGGATGCTTCCATTGTTAATAACCAGGGAAATAACACCAGTGAGAGCAGCAGCATGTGGCAGATGCAAGAGTGCATATCTGTTACCGAGCTTGGAGCTGGGCTTTCCTGGACAGCTTCCAGCTTTGGCAGGGGGAACTTTAGCTGAGTAAGAAATCCAGGCTGTCAGTCCTGGAGTAGCTGGCAAAGGTGCAAAGGCTCCCCAGGCTTTGGGAAAGTGAAATAGCATTTTTTTCTTCTTTTCCTTGCTGGATGCATTCTGTTGTAAAGAGTTAAAAATCAATATCAGGGTGTCATGCATTGTAAACGTTTATCATTTATTATGCATTTAAGTGTGCACAGCACATACACCACAGTCTTGAACAGCACCTGTATAAAACTACAGACAGATTCTGGTAAATGGTGAAAGCTCATACCATGTAACATTGTTATCAAGGTTGCATCACAATATTTAAAAGTTACAACAACTACCTCTGAACATATCTTGTGCGAGGTGGTTGGTTGTGGATTTAATGAAGTGAAAAGTGGCAAAGAACCATTCCCAGAGAACTTTTGTGGTCTGATTTTGCTGTCTGAAATCTGGAACAAAATCATCAGTTGTCAGAGGTAGTGGTGATAAATACACAATGATTACTCACATATAGAAAACATAGAAAGTACAGAAAATTCCCAGTTTTACATTAAAAAAAAAAATCCTTAGGCATGACATTTCCTTTTCCTTAGTTATTTTTGCTACAAGGGCAGCTGCCTTAAGGTCTGGTCCTGATCTGCTCTGATCTTATGAACTTTGGTGAATAGAGTTGCTCTTCAAGGTCATGTATAAGTAGAGGATACAGGCAGGTCTATACCATTACTAAGGAACCAAGGCTTTTGTGTAGGAATGTAAAGAGGAAAAGAAAAAAAGCTGAATCAAAGATTTGTGTGTAGTCTGAAATATTTAGTTTAGATTGGAAGATGATCTGTAAACGTCCTCTAAGTCATCAAACATTGTGGTTAGTCCTGGTTCCCACTTAACATGTTGATGCCCAAAAGATGAATGATCTTTTAAATAAAAAATTTAAAAAGGGAAAAAAAAATAAGGAAAAAGCAAAGACACATGAATCCTTTTAGTGATTCCTCCATAATTAAATCTATCTTTTCCTTCATCACATTAGAGACATGAGTTGCACTTGCAAAATATATAAGAAAAAATATAGGATTACTTCATCACCATATAGTACTGCAGCCTGACAGCTGCCTGCAAATATTTTCACCATGATTACCCTTACTAAAAGTAAACCACAGGGTAAAGATAGCTCAAACGTGACAAGGCTCAAATAGGATGCAACCGACTCTATCCTGAATACTTTTGGCTACATATGGAAAAAAGAAAGATTTGGGATTATGATTGTTCCCCCAGGCCCTCCTCCAGAACTTGAAGCCCAAGCAGGAAAGTGGGCACCTTCCTGCCAAGCAGAATTTTTTACAAGACTGGCTTTGAGAGTTAGTGAGGTAGAAATTAATCTTCATCAGGGAATGAGACAGAAAAAAAAAAAAAGCAGCATATTTCTCCTTCCAAATACTGCAGCAAAAATAATAAATAGTACAAACCAACCTCAATTCCTTATCATCAATCTAAATTCTTGCTGTAGAGCTTGTGTTTGCTACAAACCATCAAATGTTTTTCCCTTGTAGAAAACTTAGGAGTGTTATAGAGCTCCCCACACTTTGAAAAATGAATATAATCTCAAAATAAGAAAGGGAATTTGGTTGGAGTGAAGCAGAGCTGGTTCATTGTTGTGTGTTCCACAGTGCGTTTGCTGGGGGAGGGACAGACTTTATATTTTAGCCTCATGACAAGCAATTGTGCCAAATAAAAGCTTCCATTAGGGCCACAGTTGATCTGCAGAGAAAACCTCAGTCCCAGCCCTGCTGAGCCTCCCCAAGGAGGAGAGGGGCTGCAGGGCAGTTCAGAGTTCAGCGCTGGTGAATCTAAAACCAGCTCTGCGGGGTGGCTGTGCAGCTCCCGTGCCGGGGTAAAGTGATCCTGCTGCAGGGAAATAGCCCAGGGCATCAGGCATTGTGTGTGACTCTGTGCTGGCACCGGCATCCCACCCTGGCACCTCCTGCTCCCGGCCAGGAGCCGCCCTGGGAGCCACCGGTGGCTTGGGAACACTCAGGGGAGGACAAAGCCACCATAAAACCCTAACAAACAAACAAACAAAGAAACTCACACCTGTACAGCAACAAACGACACACAAACAGTGCAAAACGTTGGGAGAGCAGAACTGGATGTCACCTGGCTTAGGACATGGAGTAGCAGCACACCTGGGATAACTCAACTGAATTAAATAAACCACCAAGCAGAAGACTTCTACTGTTGCACCATGAAATGAAAGACCTTGGGTCAGAGGTTTGTCTTGTTTTCAGATGAAAATAAAAAAAAAAGTAACTATAAATAAATTTTGTGACAATATATACAGATTTAAATAATTAACTTAAATATCTTACACCTACTCTTGCATTAAACTCTCCAGTAAAAGTGCACCATGTTTCTTTTCCCCAAAGGTGTTCTGTTCTGTGTCTTCCTCTGTGCTGAGGTAGGTCTGAAGGGAGATGTCTCAGATTCTAGGAAGAAAATGTGTCACTGTCATTGTGGGAGACACTTTATTGCCTTTCTTTGTTCTTCCATTTTTGCTCAGGGCTATGTACATCCCGGGATAAATCCTGGATTCATAAGCATTGTAGTTGTTTGGCAGGAGAATCTCTTTGAATTTGCACTCATCATTGAAATGGGCCTGAAATGAAAAGGAAAGAATGAGAGGGAAGGAATTTTAAACATCAGGTGTGGAAATATTCTTGCTGCCAGGTGTAAGAAGGTGTGTTGTGGGCAAATGTGCAGGTGAGCCCCCTCCACTTAGTAATCTTTTGAAGTGGCCTCTGAAGCTTCAAACAGGACTCAGGAGCCAGAGGATCAATTAGGGATGCTGTGCCTAGGCCAGGCACATACATCTAAAGGTGGGAAGGACACCCATGGGAGGGACAGGGTCACCTGAACAGAGCTGAGGTGGGTAAGGCCCAAGCCCAGTCCCATGGTCCTGCTCATTGAATTGCTCCTGGTTGTCCCACCAGCAATAAATTGCCTGAGAGGCTCCAGAAAATCCAGAATACGGGCACTTTCCTGTGTTGCTTGAGGAGAAAGAGACGTTTTAAAGCCACTCATCGTGGACAGTATTTTTTGCTTCTTTAGATTTAAAATCAAAGCTAGGGTCTGGGTAACTTAGGTTAATGGATCAGGTAAACAGATCTGGCAGCAGTCAGCCTTTCAGGGATGTGGTTTCATTTGCAAGGACGTACAAAGAGGGACAGATCTTGCAAGTGTCTTATCTGGAAAGGGACAGACGGACTCATCTCTTATTGTTGGGCAAAAACCTCAGGGCTTGTGAGAGAGGCCTCAGCCTGCCAAGCTGAACACTGCACTAGGGATTATTTTACCCAGGACACCAAGGCAGCAGTATCCCTAAGAAAGGATTCATTTTGGTGGCTGATTCTGCCAGGCTTTTACATAAGGCACAATCCTCCACAACAGGACAATGGCCCAGAAAATAATTCTGGATGCCTCATGCCTTCATGTGAAAATGCCCCAGTTAACTCTGATATCGTTTGGCTCTTTCTCAGCCCAAGTCTATTCACTTGGGGAACATGACATGGGAAATTCACGGGTGGGAAAGGAGACTTTAAAACTATGACTTTAAAGCTATGCTGATCACAGTCACCTGTACAGAGCTGAACTCAAAAGCCAGAAGACAGCTCAACATGAGCAGAGGTGCACCCTGTTATTGTCCACCTCAAGGGTATTGTACAAGATGTCTCTGTCTTTTTCAAACATTCCACATAAAAGAAGGTCTGTGTTGTCTCCCTAATGGATCTTCCTTCTCCTAAACAGAAGTTCAGACCCCAAGGATGCTGAACTGCCACGGGAACTGTCTGTCTGTCCAAGAGCATTAACAAAGAGTGATCAATAGGTCACTGACTGATCACATCATAAAGGGTCACTGGTGGGGCCTGGCTGATCACAAGTCCACGTGCCCTCTGAGAGATGGAGTGATTGCCACACCTGCCTAAGGCTGTTTGTACTTAGGTATAACAAATAGATGAACTAAGCCTAGCTTGTGGTCTTGCCGCACAAATGACTGATCTGTCGGTCTATGAGGCAGGCAAGATGTGCAGCCATGGCTGGGTGACTGCAGTTTTTATGTGAGAACCAAGGAAGTGTAGTGCAGAAGAGGGGTTTTCACTCCAAAAGCTCAGTGAGCAGCATAACAGGGCAGCACACCTTCTCCTGGCAAGGCAGGAAGGGCTGCTCTGTGCTGCCTGACCCAGGAGGGGCAAGGATGGAGCTTGGGCAGCTTTTAGCACACGTCTCACCCCGACTGACCACCATCCCCTCCCCAGGCACACACTCAGTGGCTACTTACAGATCCATAGAGTTTGCCTTTGCTGTTCATGGCCACGAAGAGTCCACTTTTGACACCAAATATGCTCACCACACCTCTTTCCACAGGAGAAATTTCCAGCAGACCTACAGGGGAGACACAGAAATCAGGGGGACAAAAGGGTGTGCCCTGGAGCATGTGGTGACAGTGCCACGCTCACCCACAGGCTGCCATCCCCAGTGTGGATCCCCACATCCCAGTACTGCTGTGTGTGTCCACAGAGCCCCAAACCCCACACCTCATACTCCACGTGCTGTCCTATGCCCCATGCTGGGGGGCTCTTCTTTTAGCTAAGTATCTATTTTTGTTTTGCCCCCAGGCATCCTCTTGTGTAGGCAAGGTTAAAATAAGCCAGAGTATACTTAGGGCAAATGAAACATTTGTCATCATGCAGCTTATATCCCCGCTCCCGGATCTTATTGTTTCAGTTGGATATCAGAGTCATGGGGCCACGGGGTTAAGTCCCCAGCAGATGCTTTTCAAGTTTGGGGGCGAGCTAGCTTCACCCCAGCCCCTGCTCGGAGTGGGCGGCCCACGGCACCGCGGATCCTCCAGATGCTGAGGCAACCCCGACACCTGATGCCTGACGGCGGCAAGGGGGCAGGCAACAGGGCACTGAGCCGCGCCGACGAGCCCCTCCCGAGCTCCCTACGAGCTTCTCCGGAGCTCCCGATGGGCTCTGTGCCGCCCCGCTGCCCCGGGCTCCCGATGGGCTCTGTGCCGCCCCGCTGCCCCGGGCTCCCGCCACCCGCGGGGCAGCCGAGGGGCGCAGCCCCGCGGTGCTGCCTGCGGCCGGACTTCTGAGGGAAGCGCGGGGTCTGCCATGCACCCACCCTCCTTTCGGGACATGCCACTCTCCAGGGGCAGGTCAGTCGCTCCGCTCCCGCAGAACTGCCCTCCGGCCGTCCCGCGGGCGCGAAGCGTCTCGCTCGCACCGCCGCGGGGGATTTCGGCGGCTTACTGTATCGATTCTCGCTGTGAATCCCATCGATGCGGCCGTCGGGCAGCACCTGGATGTGGAAGCCGATGCCCACGTTGCAGTAGAGGCGCCGCAGCCGTTTGATGCCCAGGAGGTAGTCGCCGTCGCGGGCGGCATCGCGGCGCTCCGCCGGGAGGCGAGCGACGGAGCGGGCGAAAAGAGCCGCGTCCCAGCGGCGCTGGCGGAGCCCGGCGGGGAGGCGACCCGGGGGCGACCGGCCACGCACCGCCCCTGGCCACAGCAGCCCGAGGAGCAGCGCCGGGAGCAGCGCCGCGGGGAGAGGCATCCCGGTTTAGGGGCGGGTAGCCGCGGGCCGGCCGCAGGTCGCTCCGAAAATACGCTCTGCCCCCAGCTCCCACTTTATGCTGAGGTCAAAGAAGGGGAGGAAAAAAAAGAAAATCGACCAAAAGCCAAACAGAAAAAAAAAATTAAAAGGAGAAAAAAAGAAGACCAGAAAGCAAAGCGGAGAGGGAAGGGAGGGAGCTTAGTGCTCAATCCCCTGAGGATCTGCGGTTTCCCTGGGCTGGCTGCATGGAGAGGAAATCCCGGGAGCAAGAGCTTCTGAACTTGATCTCAACTCCAGGAGTCTTGTCTGAAGTGCTGATCTTCTTCTATAGCCGCTCAGCCATAGCGCTTTAGCCGTAGCCACGATATTTATATATCCATGTGCGTTGGTACCTATTACATCACCACCTACTGCTGTCTGCTGCAGCCCTCCGGCTTAGCTGAAAGTCAAATTATCACCCCTAGATGCTTAACAGCTCTGAAGCGTCTTGAAGGGAAAGGGTGAGCAGCACTGGTGCTAAACAAGAGAGACAGCACAAACTTTTAGAAAGAAAAGGTCATATTTTACATTAATCACAGCAACCTTTCTCTCTCTCTCTCTCTTTCTCTTTCTTTCTTTCTTTCTTTCTTTCTTTCTTTCTTTCTTTCTTTCTTTCTTTCTTTCTTTCTTTCTTTCTTTCTTTCTTTCTTTCTTTCTTTCTTTCTTTCTTTCTTTCCTTTCTTTCTTTCTTTCTCTCTTTCTTTCTCTCTCTCTCTTTCTCTCTCTCTCTTTCTCTCTCTCTCTTTCCTTCTCTCTTTTTCTCTTTCCCTCTCTTTCTTTCCCCTCTATATCTCCTTTCTTTATATTTTTCCCTTTCTCAAATGCCTACAAATGCTAATGCAAGATACAAAAATCAAAGAATGCCCAGCACACTCTGCCCCAACACAATGTATGACTATGTAAATCTGTGGAATTTCAGCTTTTTGCTTTATCCAAACGACATGGTTTACAGTTTGCTGGATGCAGAAACAAAATTCCCTTCATTAAAAGCCAAAAGAGTTTTTGAATGAGAGGTTTAAGAAATGAAATATCAAAGAACTTGCAGAAAAACCAAAAACAACTGCAACAAAACAAAACAAAACGACCCAACCAAAAAAAAAAAAAAAAAACAACAAAAAAACAAAACAAAGGAAAGGATTTAGGTTTCAATAAGGAGGAAAACATTTAACAAAGCAACAAGTGTTCATAAGCAGCGACAAAGTTTTTGGTTCTAAATGTCCCTTTAAGAAATGTGGAGTACCAGACATGTGGAGCTCCCTCTTGGTTACAGTACTGTCAGGGGCTGTGCTGAGACAAGTTTATTCCAGAGCCTAGAGGCTGCCCACTTGTGCAAGTACTGCTGCACTTTTTAACGGAATGGTTATTTTTTAATCTTTACTTCCATACTTTACTTCTGCTGCTGCTGTGTTTTAGTGATGCATTTGTTCTTAGGTAATTGCTTCATGTGGTTTAGGTTCCTGGAAATGAAGTTTCCTCAGTATTTAAAAGGAGAAGCTTTGAGCCCATCAGTTTAGAACTACTTTGCTTCGAGCAAATCCCATATGTTTTGTCACCTCCCATAGCTTAAGCCTCGGCCCTCCACAGGTTTTCAGCACAAACAGGTGAGGAGACATGAGGACAATTTTGGAAGGTCCTGAATTAATAAGAAAGCGTGTTTCGGGGGGAGGGGGGAGAAGTGGTTTGTGACTCAAGTCCTTTACAGCCTGAAGCCAGTTTAGTCTTTCACGCCAGTAAAGCTCTCCCGCTGTTCCAGCAGAGGATGCGAGAGAAAAGAGAATTGCCCCGAGGCAGATGACAGCTCACCTAGGTGCGAAAATCTCTGACCTTCGCTAAACCTGAGCAAACTTAGATGATGTGCTTTTGTTTCTTCTTGTGAGGTGCACATGCCGCTGCTTTGGGGCGATTGCAATCTCCTCGGTGTAGTTTCTGACCCAGCCTCAAGCAAGTTCACTCCTCCGTGTGCGCTCAAAGACAGCACAATGTAGATTTTTCACTGTGGAGGTGAAAATGCCTCATCCCTAGAAATGTTCCAGGTTGGACAGGGCTTTGAGCAGCCTGGTCTAGTGGGAAGTGTAGCAGGGGTTGGAATGAGATGATCTTGAAGGTCTGTTTCAACCCTAAGAGTTCTGTGATTCCACGAAATCCACAGTTATATGAAATGCACAGGTATTTTATTTCCATCAGGTCCATCCAGACCTGCCTTGCACATGAGCAGCTGTGGATGCAAAGTCTGTGGCAGTACTGGGAATAACCTTTCACTCACCACCATTCCCAGTCCCTCCACTTGCGAGGTACAGTTTCTCTCTGCTCACTTCCAGCACATCTCACTGTCTTGTACAGAGCTATTTTCTGCTTGGCTTTGAGTGAGCAGTCAGGACATATCCACCCCTTGTTCAGAGAAAGAGGGCATCTTTTTAATCTTTTTTCAAGCAGAGGCCAGCTGCTGCCAGGCCTGGAAGCTGCCCTGCTCTGCAGGCTGTGCTGGACACATCTTCCCCAGGCTCCTCAGGATGCTGTGATCCCCCCTCACTTCAAACTCTCAATTATTTGCTCTTCACAAACAGCAGCGGGTGGATTTGGGATTAAGTTTGTTTACCTTCTGAGGGATGAGAAATAGGAGTGGCACTTCTACTGACACACCTCCCCAGCAGCTTCCCTCCTGCAGCACAAATGTGGCCAAGGGCCCGTGGCTGATGGCCCAGGGCTGGCTCTGCTTGGCCTTCCTGCCACGGGCAGCAGCTCTGCCTGGCCCAAAGCAGTGTGAGCTCTAAGCATCCTTCAAACTTGAGTTAGGGATGTGCCCTGGAGGCTGGACAGGGGATGATTCATCCCTCTGGGAAGTATGGAAATGGGCCCTAGAAAACCCTGTGAGGTTCCTGGTCCTTATGTTTGCAATGTCAGGTCCTAAATGGTTACACAGGGAATGCAGAGCATCAGGTGACATTGCCACAAAGACTAATAAGGGATGCTTCTGCAGCTCCATTGTTAAACTTGCCACAGAATTAGACATCAGGCTTTCCATAAAGGCTCCCAGTGAACTTTTCTGAGAGGAAAAGCTATGAGTTTCCAGCTAAGAATGAAACTATGAGGTGTGGGTTTGCTTTCAAATTGTCTATATCCACGTGTGTGTGTGCTTGTGTGCAGGCTGCCTGTGAAACCCTGGTGCTGCTGCTCCAAAACCTTCTGGTTTTTCTTGCTTGCACCTGGGAAAAACCCCACAGGGATGGAGGCAAATCAGAACCACTCCACTCCCAGTTTGCACCAGGTGTAAATGGCAGGTGGAAGATGCTCACCTACAGCTCTCAGTGCTGTAACACAGACATTGTCAGCCAGAAGTTATTGGCACAAGAAACCATTAAAGCAGGATATTCCCCATGGAAGACAAAAATCAGTGTCAGGTGGCCCAGGCCAGAGAGGGACTGACCCTCCAATGTGCCATCAGCTTTCAGGCATTGAAGGGGAGTTGGATGTCTCCAGATCATCCCATAATTAATTCTGAATCTTCCATATCCTGCCTTGTCCTGCTGCTATGTGTCCCCACTCCTGGTGGACACTTTCTCAGCAACAATTTATGTATTAAACCAGGTAAAATGTCTCCATCTCTGTATTGGCTCTCTTCCCTAAAAAGCATGTGTGGATGTCACAGTTCAGACAACTCTTTTTTCCAAGTTCCTCTAGGTTTAAAGTATAAGAAAGAGGGAAGGATGCACAGAATTCAGATCCATACCCAGGTTCAAGCCCCCATATCATGGGTTCTGAAGGAAAAAGGGAAAAGAAAGAGGAATCATAACAGTATTATGTTGTAACTACACTGGCTTAGCAGCCATCCAAATCGGGCTCTGTGTCTGCCTTTCTGAAGAGATCCAGGTCCACAATTTAAAAATCAATTTACATATTTATTAGCTCCAGTAAATATAAATGACCCTGAAAGTTATTGCTCATGAGTTTTTCTCCTGAAGGCAAATATTTCACTGAGATCCTTTGGTCTGGAAGGATGGGGGGCTATAATGGAAGAGGGAAAAATCCCTTTCACCCCGTTTTCATGCTATGAAGACATGGCAAAAAGGCACCCCAGCCCCCCCTTTGCCTACACCCCTTTTAATGACAATGCTTTTGGAGTACAAGCACCCAGTGCTCTGCAGAGGGCTGAGCCTGGGAAAGATCTCTGCGCTTCACATCTGGCTGCCTCCACATGTGTATGTGAGCAGGGCAGTGGTCCTGGGAGAGGAGGCTGCCTGCAATGCCAGGGGTCACTGGGAGAGCTGGGGTGTGCCACCTGTGCCTCCTGCACAGCACACACACACACACACACACACACACACACACACACACAGAGCACACACACACACACACACACACACACACACACAGAGCACACACACACACACACACACACACACACACACACACAGAGCACACACACACACACACACACACACACACACAGACCAGCACACAGCGCGCACACACACACACACACACACACAGAGCCCAGCCAGTTCTGCCTGTGCCTCCTGCACAGCACACACACAGCACACACAGCCCAGCACACACACACACAGCACACACAGCCAGAGCCCAGCACACAGCACACACACTCACACACACAGCACACACAGCACACAGGCACACACAGCACACACACAGAGCACACACACAGCACACACACACAGCACACACACACAGCACACACAGACACAGCACACACACAGCACACACAGCACACACACACACAGCACACACTGCACACACACAGCACACACACACAGCACACACACAGCACACACACACACAGCACACACAGCACACACAGCACACACACACAGCACACAGCACACACACACACAGCACACACACAGCACACACACACACAGCACACACACACACACAGCACACACACACACACACAGCACACACACAGCACACACAGCACACACACACAGCACACACACACAGCACACACAGCACACACAGCACACACAGCACACACACAGCACACACACAGCACACACACACAGCACACACACACAGCACACACACAGAGCACACACACACAGCACACACACACAGCACACACAGCACACACAGCACACACACACAGCACACACACACAGCACACAGCACACACAGCACACAGGCACACACAGCCAGAGTCCAGCCAGCACCAGGGCACTGTGCCTTCCTCCCCTCTCTGTTTGCAGCTGATCTGTTTGATCTCTGTTTGCTGGTGGGAGCACCTCGCCGTGAGGAACCAGGAGTCCCTGCTGCCTTCTGCCTGCCTGGCAGCTGGGCACAGCCAGGGGCTTTCTGAGCAGCATGGAACAGGGGAGCACAGAACATCACCTGTGGTGGGAACAGACCATTAGTATGACTAAAAAAAAGAAGAAAGGGGGGGTTTTTGGTTTTTTGGTTTGTCTGAAAATGTGTATGCAGTCACTGTCTCGCTGTGTGCACGGACCCCAGGTAAGTCCCTGCTTCATGCCTTGTCATCAACAACTTCAGGGAAAACACTTATTTCAGCTACAGCACGCACAGCTACTGTGTCAGAAGTACTTGCTGGGCTTGTCCTTTGCCACCTTGGGAAGGAGAGAGGTCGGAGTTTATGTTTTATGTTTTAGCCTCATTGTCCCTGGCCATGCGACTCTGTTCCCACTGGAGAGGGGCAGTGGGGCATAGTAGTGGGCAGCCACAGCACCAGGCAGGCAATAAAGGCAGCAAAATCCTCCCTCTGGTGTGTTTGGATGGATTCAGGGAGGGGACTGAGCATGGTTTGGTTTGAGATGGGTGTGGATGCTTCCAGCAGCTACTCCCTCTGCTGCTGGGGAGCTCCTGCAGTGCCACATCCCTGTGCCAAGCAAAGAGGACACGACTGTGCCCGTCTGTGTGGGCTCCTGTAGGGCTTCAACAGCTAAGAGGCTGCAATTCACACTTCCAGCTTATGTCCTCACTGCTCACCTACACCCACTGCTGCAGGAGATCAAGGCCCAGACCTCTGACTTTCTGGGTGCTCCGCTTGGCACTGTGGCAGCCCTTCCTCAGCTGCTGTGTTTGGTTTGTTTGTTCTGTGTGCATTGATGTTCCTTCAACATCACTGCAGAGGTGTGGGGGGCCCTTCTGGGAGACCCAAGGCCACTGACAAGTTACCTGATGTGGTCCTGGCAAGCCATTCCCTTGTCCTCCTGGCATGTGAACAGCTCTGGGGTGAAGCAACATGTCTAGACAATCTATTACACCTTCTGCTTTCCCAGAAGATGTAATCCCAATCTATTTCATCTCTGTTTCCCAGGCTGCAGCTTTGCTCCATGCTTTTCTGTGTGTTGTCCAGAGCAATAAATCCCAGCCCTGCTATCACTACTGCTCTGTATTCCCAGCAGTTTTCTCCACCCAGTGGCTTTTGCTCCATTATCAGCTGTTCTGGCTGCATGTGCTGCTTGTTGTCCACTGTCCTCTCTTTTTCCCTGTAGCTGTTCTGCTCCCTTATTCATTCTCAGGACAAGCACCCTCCATGGAAGCTACATTCCCAGACACCAGCCAGACCCTAACTGAGTGCTGGGATGAGTGGAGATGGTGGAGACCTGAGGAGCCCCCAGGAGCACCACTGGAGTTTGGTCCCTGAAGAGCAGCGCTCAGTGGGATGCCATCAGTCCAGGCAGATCCTTCTGGGGGCAAACGTGTTCTGGAGTTTTGTCACAGTCCCACGCCCCTCATCCTCGTGTAGTTTGAACCAAAGTTTGGGAGGGAAGTCTGCTAGGAACACAGATGGAGAAATATCAAGCTCAGGAGGCTCCAGTTACTAATGTTGGTCTTTGGAAATGTTTATTCCCAGCCAGGCTCACTCTTAGGCTGGAGCTCACACACTGATACTTTCATACTCACTGCTGAAATTTCTGCATCTGCTATTTTGTCCTTCCTTGTCCTGTATGCTTTTCACCTATTGAAATTATAAACACTTTGAAACTAAAAATATACATTTTTTTCCTTTTGTCAGATTATGACACACATACTTCTGCTGATACATTACTTGGTACTCTGCCAAGCAAAGCTGGAAAAATGAAACATAATAGAAAATGAGTTTTGAGGATCAGAGTAAGTGTTTGTTAAGCTTATTTTTATTATTATTTTTGTGGGAAATAGTAGCTTAAGTTGACTTTTTGTGTGAGAATGTTTTAGCTGACTTTGAATGTAGCAGAATTGGTTTGCACCAATCTGTTCAACATGTGGCCTCTCTTGCATGAATCATTTTTTACCCATGGCTAAAGTGAAGAAAACTGGCTGCTGTAAGCAAATGACGTGTATTGCTGAATTTTCAAAGTCCCCAGCAAAGCAGCACTTAGAACTTGTCAGAACATATATGGACACAGATGTACAACCCACAGCCTCTCTGAGCATGCAGGAGCCCAGCTTTTCCAGTTGACCTTTAGTGTCACAACTGTGAAACAAATCTTCTGCTTTCCTGATGCCACCCGTGGTATTAGCAGAGGCAACAGCTTTATCTTTCACTCTGGCACACAAAAAGCCCTAAAAACAGGTATAAAACCAGGGCAGCACATTACTCCTGATGGAGCCAGCCAGAAACATCTGTAGGGTTTTGATGGGTGAGTTTTTGAAAAGCAAACTGCAAGCCATGCACTATGCACAGGTTACAGCTCTAGAGCTTGAAGATCAGCCAGCATGGAGGTTACTCACCAAATTCTGCCTTGTTTGAGGGTAGTGACAGCAGAAACGTGTCAGAAGTAGAAATCCTGACCCTCTGCTGTGATGTGCTGGATGAGCTGAGGTAAGATGCCTTTCATAGCCTTTCATAACTAGACAAAAGAATTAATAAATACCTTTAACACTGTGTTTGGATGCTCTAGCTTTTTGCTGCTGTTGAGACTATCTATTTCTATGGCCAAATAACATTGAACAAAGTAAAATAGAATGTAATGTTCTCTTTGTCTCCAGCATAGTGTTCAAGGATACACATCTTTTCAGTTTGCAGCATCTCTAGGTGACTGAAAATCTTTGCCTATTTCCATTAATATCAAGGGAAAGTCTTTTTCTTCCTTCAGTGGGAGCACAATTGTATTTCCTTCCCCTTTATTTGGAAAGCAAAGCTGAGGAGGTCTAGAGCTGAGCTCTGTAGTTGAGGAGCATATTGCAGCAGTGTGTAAAACAAGTTACCTGTCAGCAGACACGTCAGTCATCTGTCAGTAGACCTGTCCAGGGGATTTGCTACAGGTTTTTTACTCACTCTCTTTGTGCTGTTTAGTAACAGGCCAGGCAGATCACAATGGCAGCCAGTTCTCACTCCAAGTTCAGATCACAGGAGTTACAAGTAAATAAGATTTGGATGAATGATCCTTGCCCAGAAAAAGCCCCTTGACACCAAGAAACCAGCAGAGATGGCATGGTTTGATTTTTCATTTAATCATTTAATTCCCCTTGCTATTCAAGGCCCAAGAGCAGATTTGTTCCAGTCAACCACTTTAATACTAACTATTTTTACTCCCATCTTTCTCACTTCACTAATAAAGCTTTGAGAGCTACAGAAGCATCAGCATTACAGGAATTAATCCATGCACCTCAAGAAAAGACAAAAGAAAACAGCAAAGGCTGTTCATCTCCTTTTGGATGATTCCTCATGCTCCTCTGAGAGCCCATTTCCCACAGGGTTTGCTTTTGTTCCTGTAGGTGAAAGAGGGACAGGACCAGGCTCTGAGTCAATTTGCTCCATGAAGCCTCCTCAGCTCTCAGCAATGAATAGAGAAGATTATGAATTTTCTGACATTTCAGAATATGTTTATCTTTGGACCAGGAGAATGTACACTTTCCATTCTGCTAATGAGCTCTGAGGGAAGAGATCCCCAGGGAATCAGTTCAGACACTTACCTGACTTGGGACTGCTTATTAATAAGCAGAATGAGATAAGTGCAAATTAGAAATGACCAATTTGAAGATTGTCTTGAGGAAAAAACCCAGTCTTTAATGAGGCAGTCAACAACAGAATGAAGACTTTGGTATTTTTAATAATTTCCAGGACCAACCTGTGATTCCCTCCATTGACTGGAACTCAGCCAAGTGTCCCTCCTGAATGTGTGTGTCCTACAAATGCTGAGTGCAACAGCGTGACCATCTAGAACCTCTTGGCTGCCACATCCCAGCAGAGCACGTCCCAGCAGCTTTTCCCTGACATTCTCCCTTTGCTGCCATACACCTGAAATAACAGGTAAATTACTGCATGAGAGGTGCCACTGAGCTCATTTCCGTGTAACTTCCTGGGATAATGGAATAAACCAAAAGAAGCTGTGGCTGCACAAAGTCTGATTCCACCAGAGACACTGTTTTTCCTTCAGAGCACACCCACTGAGGATGAGTATTTTGACACAAAGCTCCACGTGCGTTATTCTCAATGCTGGCGGGGATTGAGGGTGCACACGGGAGCTCTTGGAATCAGGACAGCAGGATGGGAAGAACACACAACCAAGGGAAAACTCCCTGCCCAGGGAATTCAGACAGTGCTGTGCAGTCACTGCTGTGCTATTTGCCACGTGCTATATCCAGTCACAAAATATTTCACTCAGTGACATGGCCAGAAAAAGCCCTGTGAACCCCAAAGTCTTGGAGTCTTATAATAACCCCTGGAGCACACCCTCCTCCACAAAAGGAGCCCAGCAGTGCTCCCAGTGACCTGCCAGGGACACACTGCATGCAGTTTGTTCTGTATTTAAAGAGTCAGGCAACAGCCACAGGGGCTGGTTTCAGTGCCCTCATGGCCATCTAGCACTGCTCTGCAACAGGGAAACAAATACTTCTGGCTCCCCTTATGAGATTCATAATGCTGGAATGAGGTGTTACAAAACTAGCTGGAGTTTTCAAAGTATCCATTTGTTTCAGTGGTTGAAAACTAAATTCAGATACCAGTATTGGGTAAAAAAGGGTTCTGTCCTCAAAAAAATATATATACTTTCAAAATTTGTCTGTCTTCTTTCCTTCTCCCCCTTCTTTCTACTTTTTGCAATTTGCAAGTTTACATTCCTGAGAGCTGCTGGACCAGCACAGTAGGAGGCTACTTGTCACTTGAAGTTCAAATGCAGGATTTCAGAAAAAGGAAAAACATTGGAGTCTTTATGACCATTTCTTGGATTGGAAGACAAAGTATCATCATAATGGTACAACAGTTCTTACTGTAAAATGCCATTTCTGTTGCCTACAATGCCATACATATTATCACTATCATCTTCATTATTATTTTTCTGGGGGAAAAAAAATCATTCTAAGGCTTCAGTCACAATCAAACCACAAACAGGATGGAAAAAATCAGCTGCTGGCTGATTTGTAGAAGGAGAGCAGCTGAGAAAGGTCAAGACATCATGCCAGGACCTCTGGGAACTGGAGCTCTGTGTCAAACCAGAGCCAGCCAAGAGAGATCAGAGCAATCCCCAAGACCCTGTCAGCTGAAGGAGCCCAGGGAAGGTGGGTGTTTGTTGGTGTGGGCTCTACCTGAGGCTAAGAGGGTGGATGGAAATACTGGCTCAGAACTCTTTTTTGGGCAGTGAGGAACTGTGGGCCCAGTAAAAATCCCACTGCCTGAGGACTGGAAGGTGTTGGAGTGAGCAGAGCCAGGGAGGTCTCAGAGATCCCCTGTTTGTTTGCCTGGAAATCCTCACTGAACTGCTGCCAAAACAATTTAATAAAATGTTAGTTTTGGTGACAGTGACAGTTTTCACTGTGAGTACTGGAGAAGCAAGAAGTGTCATTCTTAACAGCAGCATGGGGATGTGTTACAGCTACAGTCAGTTTGCATCTTTTCCTTTCCCCCTGAAACTTCCCTGCTCTTTCTCACACTGGCTGGGGCCACTGTTGGAAAATTAGGAAGATGAAGGAGATAGGGGAGAAGAGCTGTGCTGGCAAGTGTTGTAACACAATATGTTTTGACAGAGCTTAGAAAGTTTCTCTCCACCCCTCTCTATCATCATAGTAGTTTACCTAAATTGCAGCAGGCAAATTGAGGAGTGTATATCCAAAAAACTACCCCCAAACTCCCTCCTGTAGCAGCTTTGTAGGTGCAATCATAATTCAGAACCATGGGAACAAACCTCACACACACTGTTGTAGATTATTGTTTAACAGCAGCAAAATCCCACTATTTTTTACCAAGCCTGAGGAATGGTTTGCAACCCATTCTCAATTTTCCTGTTGCTTTCAACTCAACATGGACACAGGCTGCAGGATCAGTTCCTGAATACAAGGGATGATGATTTGATCATGTTGGCAAAGTGGCTTCAGGAACTCTTCTCTTCCCTTTTGGGAATGCCCTGCTGTGGAGCTACTCCTGCATCACCAGCACTGTACTTTGCCATTTAGGACAATTTGCATATTACTTGAAGTATTACTACAATTTGAACAATAACAATAAGTTACATATTTCTAAAACTTCTGTGACAATCAGGGATAAGGGAATGACATTTCCATCACCTGCAGAGGAAAAAATACAGAACACCTTTGCTCATGGACTAACCCTACACTGCTGAAGGAGCTGCAACACGTCAGCAAAAAGTCACAAAGAAATCTGCCAGACACATTTAAAGAGCAATTTGGAATCACCAAATCCCAGCCAAATATATCTCACTGTTGTTACAGCATAAATGTAATTACTGCTATTATTAGTAGCAGCAATAGTTACTATTAAGGTTATTATTAGCCATAATTTTACTGTGGTACCACTTAGGAATTCCCTCTGGAGAGCAGGGTGCCATTGCAGCACGTTCTGTGTCACTGTTACCATGACAGTTTTGCTCTGTTTGCTGGTGTGTTTTGGCTAGAGAGCCAGCTGCTGGCTCGCTGTGCTCCAAGTTGCTGAGCAATAAATCCCAAACCAAATTCAAGACCAGATTTCTGCTCCAAGTCTCAATCCTGTGACTTGCCACAGAGGCTGCTCCGAAACTCCGAGTCCGCCAAGGCTCTCTGCAAAAACTCCACTCCACCAATATTAGTGGCTGCCAAGTCAAGCTTTTGAGAATATATGTTGCAGGGAAGCACAGGAGGTGTTGCTGGTGAGATTGACCCTAGCGAGGGTTATTTGTGGGAAATGAGGAAGATGAGAATTATTTCTTTGCAATACAAGCAAATAGAGGCATATTAGATCAAGAAGAAGATATTTAGTTAAGCAGGATGAGACAAACTTTGTGAAATGTTACATGAGTACAGGTGAGATTTCCCTGACAGATTGCTTCAAGAGATCCATGAACTGTTGTCCTGGCTCTCACCTTGATATTGACTGTACTAACTTTGTTAATCCTTCCAAGATAACTCAGTCATTTGACTTTTCTGTCTTCTAGCAACACATGAAAATGGTCACTGCACACGGAGAATGAATTTCATTGTGGGTTCACTCACAAGGGGTTGTGTTCCCCCTTAAAACTTCCATAGGCTTCTGGGCAGAGGTTTGTGTCATATACTGAGCCAAAGTGCAGCAGGGGTGTGTGGGGTGCCCTCAGTTGCTCACAGACCACAGAGGGAAGTTCAGCTGTCCTGAGACCCTGGTGTGACACAATTCTCCTGTCCCCAGGGCTGCAATCCATTAGCATCCACGGATAAAGCCGTGGTGGTGTGTGAACTAATGGTCCCAAACCATTATCTACAGGGTTGAAATCATTATCACAAAAGCACCAGAGGTTGTGATTTGCATTTCCCCAAGTATGGGTCCAGTAACTTCTCCATCTGTCATCACCAGTAATCTCTCTGTGTAATCTTCCTGGTACCTCCGTGCCACCAACATCCCCACTATAGGTGTTGTGTTTTCTAATGGTCCACTTAGCCCATTCAGAGGTCTTCCAGCATTGTTTGATTATGTCTTTTAGGGCTAAGATCTGATCAGTGTTTGTACACCCTCTTCTGAAGCTGAACTGACTTTTCCTTAAGCCTGCCATTCAGCTGCACCCGCTTTCTTGTTCACAGGCACTCAAGCAGAGGGATTCACAAACACAGCAAACAGGCTAATGCCTCTTGAGCTTTATTCCTTCCTGCCACCTCTTTTTCTTTCTCCTTGGCTTGTTGTGAGCACGGCTGAATGCCAGGGACAAGTCCTTCCACAGCTTCAGAGAGCCCCAGGGATACCTGGCAGTGTCCCATGGGTGACACCTTTGCTGCAGCACAGCCAGGAGGGTGCCGGGCCATGTGTCACACCAAGGGCTGCATCCAGGGAGCCACAAGGTTCTGCAAAGCCACTCTATGGCTTTTGGTCTCAGTTCATCACACCCGTGTTTGTTGGCTTTTCCTTTTCAAAATTCCTCAGCATATTTTGGCAATGCTCTTTCCAATAGGTTTCCACTCTCATTTCTCACTTCTCACCTAAATTCCTGCCTTTTTCTGTCTCCCTTGTCCATAAAATCAGCTCTGGAGGGGTGAACCATCCTGACAGGTTTGTGATCATTTGTGTGGATTTGTGACCCAATGTGTGTGTCCCTCACCTGCCAAAACACAGAGATCTCTCTCTCAAAGGACCTATTTAGAAATACAGATGAATTAAAAGTACAACTGGAATTTAGGTTTAGATCGTGATTTAACACATACTCTGCCTTTATTCAGGCTAATCAAAAAATTGATCTGTCTCTTCACACTAAACTCTTTATGTTGATGGACTTCTGTCCTTGACTATATGTTATCTGATTAAATATTCATACAGATGTGCCATGATACAGGCAGTCAAAACGGTACATTTATTTAAAAGAAGATGAGCATTCAGAATTACCTGTTGTGATCAGGTGAAAACAGCAAACAAAACTACTACTACAAAAAAAAACAACCAAACAAACAAACAAAAAACAAAAAATACTGAGGAAAACAATTCTCTAACATTTCTGTGTTGTTCAAACACTGCAGACATGGTGTGAGGCATCACAAAATCCTGCAGTATAAGGCACTGCTCTGAGCAGCTAACAAGCTTGCTTGGTGCTGATGTAAAATAGCCATTTCACACATTTTTAACAAAACAGTTCTGCTCAGGGCAAAAGTAAACTCATTACAAATAAATAAATCCAAATAAATTAAATAAAATAAATCTAATAAATAAATTATGCCAATCAAAAACAGTCGTGTCGGTGTTCATGCCTTGGCACTTTAATGCTTGAAGCTGTATTTTGTAAAAACAAAGAAGAAAAATTAAAATACATTTCAGTAATAAATTATTTCTATCACGTGGAGTAAAAATATCTCTGGACCATGAGGAAAAGTTTGTGATGTTTTATTTCAGCTAGAAATCAGTGTAACAATTAAGGCTCCCAGCTCAGGTTCCAGGGAGGCATCTTTCTTCCATTGCATTTTTCTCTGTCCCTCCTATGCCAGCTCTTATAAAACAAGATACCACCGGATTTAATTCTAAAAATCTAATATTACTGCCTTGTGGTGAACTGAATGCTACAGATTCCTTCTTGATAATACTGTCTCATGGGATTCCTGCATGGTAACAGAATCTCCTGGGATTCCTGTCTGGTAACCATATCTCACTGGATTTTGGTAGTATTTCTCCCATTGGATAGCCCCAGCCCCACCAAATAAGCAGTCATAAACCTCACACTCTCTTTATTTTACATCATATTATTTTGCTAATATCAGATGCTGGGGGTTTTTCCACTACTTTTTTTCACCAAATTGGAATCAGGGCTCTAAGAGAAATGAATATGATGGAATATTTAGTTTGTTGGACAAGAACAATTTTAAGATCTTTTTTTAAAGAAGCAATAATTGTAATGCTTCACGGCTTCATTGCACTTAATCTTTAGCCATACATGGACCAGAAAACTTTCTGTTGTTCTGAAAGTGAACTATGGTGAGAGTTCTTCCTCTTCATGCCTCTGAGAGAAATCACAGCTGAACACTTTCAGAAGGAATGTACTGAGCTGCTTTTGAGAAAGGTTTTCAGCTGAATCATGAAGCAGCAACCCAGTCTTTCTGTCCGCCTGGTTGTTCACAGCAAGTGGACTGGGAAAAAATTATTGCAGCAAGTGCACCAACACACAGAATTTTGTTCTACAGTCCTGCCTGGTGTTGCCAGAAACTTTTCCAGCTTCTCACAGGATACAGGGCCACCCTGGGAAGTCAAACTGGGAGATTCTGTCAGGAGAACTGCATATCTTGCAGGGTTCGAGCCTGTTCCATCACCCTGCAACACTGAAAGTGGTTCGGGAGAGATCTGCTTTGCTTCGCCCTGTGAGATTTCCGGGCGCAACAGTTTTGTCTTCAGCTTTCCTTTGACTTCTTTCTTGTCTCTAATGGCCCACTTTTGAGAAGATGTGGCTGGGGTGTCACCACCAGGGAGGGATTGCTTCTAAGGTGGAACCCAGCCTTGCTCACGGGAGGGCAATTCCAGGACATTTTCCTATTGCCTCCTAGAGTGCACAGTCCCAAAAATGTGGGTCAGATAAAACACTGATGGGCCCTGCAAAGAATTGTTCAGTAGCATCTGTGTCACTGAGCTCTTGGGTGTGCCAATGTGCCAACAGACGTCTGGGCAGGTTTTGACCAGGTGGCTTTAGCAGAGCTCTGCCCAGCTGCCCCTCTGGCTCAGCAAGAGATGCTTACCAAGGCTTGAAGCCCAGTGAAGGTGCCTGGAGAACACAAATGTTAGAGATGAAGGAAGGTAAACAGGCAACAACTTCTATTAAAGTGCTGCGTGTCCTGCCACGTGTTCAGACAAAAAAATGGACGTATGCCATTTTTCCCTTTCACAGCTGTCTTTCTGTCCAAATATAACACTCACAACTCCAGAACTTACAGCCATTCCAAGCCCTTTTTTGAATCCAGACCAGGCATCAACACCAGTTTTTCTCTGGTCCTGCCCAAGCTGTTGAATCTCATCATACTTGGAGGTACAAGGAACTGTGATAACAGTCCCTGGCAACTTGATGTTATTTTTGAGAAGATCAATGAAGTTCACAAAGCGCTTCCTGAAGGTGAAAAAAGAAAATATGACTGACACACTTGATACCAGATCTGCCAGGACATCTTTGTCCCTAAACCCTGGCATTTCCATGATGCTTATCATACCATACCGCTGGAATTAGCAGGCAGGTGAGCAAGTGGAGGTCCTGGCTGGCACTTTGGCAGCCCCTGCAGTGCCTGGGAAGACTGTTCTGGCTGTTGCTGTAGGCTGGGATAACCAGGAATGGTGTCAGATCAGGGGCTGCATCTCTCCTCTGCTGCCTTATCAACTCTCTGCTTGGACAATGAACTGAGAAAACTGTGCAGGAGCTTGGGACAACAAAAGCCTTTGACCAGGGGGCTTTTGATGGTCTCTTAAGGGGCCATTCATGACTCTGTGGTGAGTCACCACCCCAAAAATACTGCTGGGGCTATTCATTCAGCGGGGCAAGCTGGAAACAATCTAGAGAACTCTCATCTTCAGGTCAGTGGGGGCTGGCAGCTCGGCCACGCTCCGCCGGGAACGAGGGGCGAGACGAGAAAGAGCACGGCTCCCAAATTGCTCTCGTGCATGCTCTGCCTGGGGACTGGCCCTGCAGGAAGAGAAGGGTTCATTCCATGCCCAGAGGCAGAGCTGGGGGTCCCTGCTTTGCTGTGATGAGTATTTTTCTGCTTGGACCCCCCAGACAAACTGCCACAAGGAACGATGAGGCTGGAAAGGTTTCTGTAAAACTGGGACAGAAAGGAACTTGGAGAGAGCTTGGGGGAGACACATGAGAATTCCTGCCATCCCACACTGCTGGAAGGGTCAGGGAGAGACTTTAGTGTTTATCCTGTTTATAGCCCACAGGGCCTTCTTAGGGCCTGAAGCCCTCCTGCTATAAAAATAGGGGAGAATCCATAAAATCAGCAGCAGCATCTCACATATAGCACAGCTCCTTTCTTACGAGATAGGCAAGGGCTAAATGCCTTAATTAGAAGTTCACTGAGTTATTTTTTGTGAGTTGCAGCCAATGACACAGAACATGGACTCCTGATGGAATACCAAGGCAGTAAATCAATGGAGGGTCTTTGCTACCATTCATGAAATGCTCCAGCTGTGCTTCTAAGGATTATAATGTCAACAGAACCCTTGATTTGAATCACAGCCTTGCCTTCACTCAGGGGCCATGTATTAGTCTTGAAAAGCAGACAGAGTTTCATTGCTCAGGGAAAGAAAAAAAAAAAAGAAGAAAAGAAACAGAGAATTACAAAGCTGAAAATAAAATGGTGATGTAGGGGAGTAATGCTCCTTTGTCTCCACAAAGGAGACACATGGTAAAACCTCTAGAAACTTGAAGTTCTTCCTCCATGTTTGTTTAGGATAAATTTCGCAAGTCAAATTTAATTTTTCCAAATACATTTAGACAGTGCTTAGGCACCTGATTAAGTGCTCAGCTTCAGCAAGGCCATTACAGCAATGCCAGCTGACTTCAGCCGAGGATCTGGTCCTTACTCAGAGTATGAAATATATCAGGAATCCCGGGAAACAAAAACTGATCATTTCAGACAGCGGTAAGTTCGTCTGGAGGGCAATTATGTTTGAATACCACTTGTGGTTATATCTCTGCTTTAGGGCATGATCAAATCATAGGATCAGAATCATAAAATACCCTGAGTCAGTGGAGACTGCACTGTATTCCATCAGACATTCTCAAAAGCTGTGTAAAAGGTGCAGTTTTGCCTTAGCAAAACACTTGAAGATTCCCAGGAATCTTTTGACATTTAGCAGGTGTTCTCCAGCAATGATTGTAATAAATCTTAACAACCCACATGTAACCAGGCGACAAAAACTAAAGCTGAAGGATTTTCTAAATGATGACCTTGAAGTTGTTGACGAGGTCACAGTGGCAGTGTCATGCTGCAGTTTGCACATGTTCTTTCTTTCTTATTCCTGCAGGAATCAGCTGCTGCCAAAGTATACATGATAGAAAGTAGAATCTTGATTATCCAAAGCTCAGTCATAGTCTCTGTTGCCTATAATACAGTTCTATCCCTGGCATTTATTGCTTACACTGAAAAGTATCTCAGTTATTCAAAACCCTGGTTACTCAGATTCAGTGGATGAACCCATTAAATCAATTTGCAATTAATTCAGTTGGCTCAAAATAATTTCCTCTCTGACAAGTGTACTGAAGCTATGCAAAGATTTGCACAAAAATCACTCAGAAAGGGAGAGACCTACCTTTGCTTTAGCTGGAAGCAAAAAGGAGAAAAAAATCTCACATAGCCCCAATAGTCCTGGAACTGTTGGCAGGTTTGTACCTTTGCAGGAGCAAGAAAACCTCTCTGAAATGCAGAATTATTTGAAAATGTTTCCTTGTGCTACCACTAAGGTTGAGGAGCAGCTGAAATACAGTGGGGATGTAGAGCTGAGCCATTTCCTGAAATGTAATCCTGGTTCTACTGCACAGTCATGGGACCCAGTGGGGATGGGGGCAGCCTTTGTTCTTGCCTTAACATTTGGTTTATTCTGGTTTATTTTATCTCCTCACCAGCACACGTGGAGCCTGTGCAGGTCTATGCCAGCTCCTGCTCCCTCCAGCACCTGCAGGGCTGCCCTGGGGCTCCTGCCCATGATGGGCTCCAAGAGCCTCCTCCCATCATTTCCTGGGATAATGTGAACTTCCCTTCCTGTGGTGCCTCCAAGTACAAGCACGCATGTGCAGACAAAGCTGAAAACATGGCTTTGCATCCACTAAATACATCCCTGTTTTGCTACTGCCATCTGGCCAAATAGAAACGACGAGATTGTTTCATAAATCAGTGAAATTGAAGGGTCACACTGACAAGTGGGTGATGTCATTGGTGTGAGAAGATGCATTTTGTTTGTCTCAGATAAAATGCTTTAGTCCTGCAAGTGTGTGCAGAATAAAAACCCACTGGCCTTCACCTCTCCAGGACAGTTTTCTAAACTGATTCTCTTTTTTCTTCCCTACCTGCCCCTGCTTCTTTTCTTCTTTCTCCTCCATCAGCCTCATGGAGGAAACAGCCCCACAAGAGCAGCTCAAGGTGTAAGAGTATTTTTCTTCTCTCTCTTTGCATTTTTACCTGTCCACGTCTCCTTTCCTGTTCTGTTTTACCAATGTTGCATGGAAGAGAGGCACAAAGTGTCTTTCAGTCTTTCCATAGATTTTTTTACCAAATGCTTCACTAGTTTCTAAAATAAAGAATAATTATTCCTTTGTTTAACCAACATGTTCTTTTCATGGAACATAACCTAGATTGTCTCCAAGATTTGTCAAGAAAGCAAACTCTTCTCTAACCTCTCTAAGGTCTTGTTAGACATCTGTGACTCAGTTCTGAAGAGCTTTGTTTTACCATCAAAGACAATAAATAATCTCAGTTTTCATGGCTACTTTTGAACACATTTCCAGTAAAGCACTTGAAATACAGCTTCATTCTTCACTCAGAACTGGGGAAAGAAAGAGTTAATCTGATACTGAGGGCTTTCTTTCCATATGCACTACTGAAAATGGGTAACAGATACTTGGAGCAGACAGGCTATGGGACACAAATAAACTCAGTTTCTGCTGCTGTAGTTTTAGACCCATGTTGCCATGAAAAAATGTCTCAGGATTTAAGAATAATTTTCAGTTGGTTTCACGGTCTGAGCAACAAATGCCTGTGAGCCTCCAGTGTCTGCAGTGCAAAGCAGGCACGCAGGGTCACACCATAGCTATGCTGTGTCCTGTGTCACCTTTCCTCTAGGGACACTGTCTCAGGGGACTTCTTTCAGCGTGGATCATTTCTGGCTCCCTAAAGTAGCGTTTGTGTGGCTTTTCCTCATAGAAAAGGAAGGTGGAGCCTCAACCTGCTCTCAGTTCTTTCTTAATAAAGCATCCAAAGGCACTGAATTCTGGTCACACTTGGTGAATGAGCCCATATCTCCCTCCAAAATTCATGCAAGGAGTAATTTCTAGAGATAAGAACTGATTTAAGACAAACTATCGTCTCGTTATCACATAGGATATGTTCTTGGACTGAATAACCAAACCTACACAAAGTACTTCTAACAGAAGATTATTTCCAAATTTTAAAAAAGGGTATTTCCAAATGAAACAGACATTTGGCTCAAAGTGTGACATCTTGTGATATTTTGACACTATCAGGCCTTGTTTTCTTTCTTTTAAGACAAAAAATTTGCAAATCAAGCAGCTGATGCCAGAGATATTTCCAAGCTGGTAGAACAGCACATCCCACAGGGGGCTGGATCCTCCAGGGGTTCTGCAGCCACCCCCACTGTCCTGTGTTTCTTACATTTGCATTAGCACTAGGATGTCTCTAAATTCTCCTCACAGTTCTCCTCAGTGTTCTTCAGATCCACATATTTCATCAATAAAGACACCACAGCATTTAGGATTGATGCTGTGGAAGAAAGAATTTTTTCTTTAACCGTAAAGTGAAGCCCTTGAACAAAACCCCTGATGTTTTGTGACAAAAAGGGGATCTTCCCTGGATTTTTAGAAAGGCTTCCCTCCTGCTATGCACTGGTGGCATCTGAACAATTGCAGGACTAAAACGGGACCGTTCTCTTCAAGCATCTAAATTTGGAGGTGGCCCCAGAATGCTCACAAAGGAGGGCAGTTACCATCAACTGCTCTGTAATTATAGATCTGCTTGTTCACCTTCCCAAATCCTTCAAACCTTCTGAAAGGAAACAGGAGACATTTGAACTTGCAAACTTCAAAGGACTGTTTAAGATAGCTTTAAAAAGAAATAAAGACCAATCAGTTCAATGCATTTTTCTCCCTTTCTGAAAATCCAGGGAGGAAGAGAGCAAATCTTTAATAGAAGAGGAGGCAGATATGTGGACTAAAGGGCTGCTACCTTTTCCAGGCTACTCAGTTTTGTTCTATCACTTAGTTCTCACAGGAGAACAAGTTTCCAAAATTTCCCTACTGTTTCATACATATTCTCACTCTCTTTTCCCCTCTGCTTTGCTAATTCATGCTGCTGAAATAAACTTTTCCAACATCAGCCTTATGGGCGCTGCTCTTTTCTGAGCACATCCAGCAAGGCACTTTTTGCTTACAAAAATAAAAAAAATTTGGCCTAAAATTGGCCTAAAATAAGTCAAATTCAAGTCAAATTTTTACAACTAGATATTTTCATGTCTGCTTTTATTCGTGAAGTATTTGGAGGTCAATTTTTTTCATATTTTAGAAGCTGGTCACTTCTTTTTGCTGTCATCTTAATAAAATGGGCCACAATAAAAAAGGGACATTTGCAGCTGGCAATGTCTTCTCCCTTGGGTCAGTTTGTGTCCAAATTGTGGATAAGAGTGAGAACTTCCATTTCCCATCCCAGGTGCCTTCTCAGGCCATGTACCAGTGTCAGATTAAATCCTTTTCTGATCCAGAGATGGAGCAATTAAGAGGTGTTTTAAATACTTTTGTTCCATTTTCAGTCTCATGTGAAGGCTGAGACAATACAGATGTTATAATTCACTTATCTTACAGTTTGTATACAAATACATACTATAAAAACCTTCTATCAAACTTTGAAAATTTTCTACAAATTAATTTCCCACGTACCACAAGTGAAAAACATGAGAAACAACCACAAAGGAGGGGACCTCCCTCACATTGCTCATCTTGCAGCTAAGTTTTCCTGGGAACAAACCAAGGAATTCACTGCTTGGAAAAAAAAACCCTGGCAGCAGCCAGGAATCCATGAAATTTTTTTAAAATGCCATTAATGGACCAGAGGAAAACCAAGAATTCTTCAGTCCCTGAAGATCTGTACAGCAGAGGAGACCAGAAGCAACCAAGGGGGGATTTAAGACATTTCACATCCTCTCGTTCAGCTCCAGAAGATGCAGGAATATCTGCCAGGATCTGACTCATGGGGAGATGCCCTTTGCAGACTCCTGGTTTTGGCAGGTTGGCATCCTTCCCCTCTGCCTTACCTCTCCACAGAGAACCATGGAATAGTTTGGGCTAGAAAGGCTTTTTGCTGGTGTATCTTCCTATTAAAAGATACTTCTTCTGTGGCCAGTAGGAAGATGCTATATTTATTACCAAGGAAAATATTTTGCATTCCAAGAAGGAGAAGAAGAAAAGCTGTCAGTAAGGTCCCTCTGTGCACAGATTATTTTGATAAGACAGATATCAGCAGTTCCTATGAAAATCTTTTTGGCAGAGTAATAAGCTGATACCCTTTGGTTCTTAGAAAACAATTCTGCACATCAATAATGCATAAACAGCTGTCCTAACTGAATGCCTCCCTTTACAAGGCCTTCAGCATGTCACTGGTAATTAATATTGAAATTGATATTGAAGTATTTCGATCCCAGGAATGTAAAGTTATGTGGGATCTCATTTGCTTTGAGTCCAAAGGTGTAAATGTCTTTGCTGCATCAATGTGACAATCAGTGATTTTATTAGGACTAACCTTAGGAAGGTTTGGCTTAACTTGCCTGTATTCATTTTTGAGGAGGTTCATTGCAAACTTCTCTCTTTTAGTGCTCGCCCTCAGCTTTTGAGGCAGAAAAAGGATTCCTGATTTTTAGTGTTATACATTTTTTTTCCCAGCAGAAAATTCCATGTTTCTATGAGGTACACGGGCATCCAAGTATGAAGAATCTTGCACTTTGTATCAGATACAAATTAGCATTAAGATTCAAAGTTTTCATTGTTGATGTTAACCGCTTTATTTTCTGAGATTATTGTTTAGGTCTGAAGGAGATTTTGGATGTCAGTGCTCAGTGGTGGCAGGGTGCTCAGGGGGAAGGTTTTCAATGCAACTCAAAGAATGTTTTTCAGAGGCATTTTTCTGTGATATCTCATATATTGCCCTGCCTGGCTACAATTTCAATATATTTACTTTTCTGCTCCTCTGAGTTCATATTTACAGATGAGGCTGAATCAGAGTTATGATGGTGAATATCAACTGCTGTAACAGCTTTGTTGTAAAGACTTTTCTCATCCTGAGCTGCTCTGGATGGGAGAAAACCTTCTGAAAGCTGGGGGTGTAACCACATCTTTGCTTCAGACAATTACAGGACACACTTAAGCCTTGTCCACTGAATAGTTGAACTAATACCAGCCCCATTCCACCACCAGCCCCATGCAAGTATCCAAGGGGAAGACACGTGTGGCCAAAGGGATTTCTTTGCCTATTGTTTCCCAGAGGGTTGTACATCTGTGGAAGAAAAACGAAGAAGAAAGTGGAAATGTCAGGAAGCAAAGCAGGAAATCCAAGAGCTCACAAAAGGACTCAGAACAGAGAGGGTTTTGGGGCTGGGTAGTGCTGTTAAAGAGTATGAACAAAACATCCCTTCTAGCATTATTTTCATGCTTGTGGTGACTGAGAAAAACAGATTTTATACATTCATTGGAATTAAATAAGATTACCTTGAGAAATGTCACCAGGCTCTCTTCTAAATGCTGGGGGAACAACTGTGAAGCAGTTTCCAAATACAAATGGATTTCACTGCTGCTCCTGCTGAGGCAAGCAGGAAACAGGAGCAGGGCTCTAGAAACCAGTATCAGACCCCTATAAAGTGGTGAAACAGAGAGCCAGAAATATTACAGAATTACCAGAATATAATCTCAGGATCACAAATTAGTGATCCTCAAAGAGAAGGGAGATCCATGCTTAGAAAGTGGAGAAAAAAAATGTGTGAGTAAATTTGGAAACAATTTGTGCCTTGTGGCTTAGTTCTTTGGTATGGGGGAGCTGTTCATGTTTCAAGCACAGCCCCTGCTTTTTACCAAGAGACAGCCACAAAAGTCCCAATACAATCACCAAAGGCCAGGATATTTCACATGAGGTTGGTGAACAGAGCTATGATGGGCTAAAGCAAGGGTTAAAGGACCTAAAAAAATCTGCTCCAGATATAAATCAAGAAGTCACAGACCAGGCTGTGTATCTTCTGTCTGGAAACAAGTAAATGAAAATTTTGCCAAAACCTCTCAATTCACTGTCCTCTGCCTCGTGAAAAGATAATGAATTTCAAGCCCTGTTTAAACAATGTCTCAGTGAGGGGGAAAGTTAAAAATTTGCATAATTTGTACAATTTCTACAGAAAAATGATTTTAAAAGTACAAAACTGTGAAGAAATGGTTCTACTAATGCTAGAAATGGTGCCAATGGAAAGACTTTTGCCATGAGGAGGAGGTGAAGGGGATGAAGAAAAGAAGCCTTGTAGAGTGTGGGAAAGAGATGGTGCAGAAGAGCAACCTGAAAAGATAATTTTTGGAAGAACACAGGTAATTTTTGGAAGTACACCAGCTGCTCCATTCTTGTTCATACCTGCCAACTGGGCAACTCTCCTGAATGTGCAGTAAGTGATTTTAAGGGAGAGAACAGAAAGTTAGCACACCAGATGGTTGGAGTGGGCTGGAGAACTACCGATCCCAAAATGAGCAGCGTTGGTGAATGGGGAGAAATCAGAGGGGCTGGGAGAGGGAGCTTGAATCTGAACATCCAAAAGTGAGAACAAACTAATAACCAGTTTGAATTAAGGACAGCTAATCACTGAATCACAGACAGGTTGGTGGATGGGAGTCCTGGAGGGTCCAAGGATCCTAGCCCTCTCCACAGGTAGGCAGCCCAGGAGAATGGAATGAGTGAATTTGTGGTGAGCATCCTCTCCTGGCTCCAGGGTGAGAACAGCAATAGCCTTGTGCTCTGAGGTATGTGAAGTTTGCAGACACTCTGGAGCTCCCAAAGGGGTAAAGTTTGCATCTTCCTCAAAAAACACAAAAGAAAAAAATCCTGGCAGCAGCCTGTACAATGGAAAGGTGTGGGTTCACCCAAGGAACTTTTAAATCTTGATGTTTTAATCCTAAGGAGAAAATAGCTCAAATCTACTTCTTCCTCTAAGGTATCCACTATGGTTCTGGTCCAAATAAATAAAATGGGATAGAGAATACAACTGGGATCATTATCATGAATAGGATTTCAGCCTGTCAGTGTCTGGGAACTGTGGAATTCAAGGTTGCTAAAAGAATATTAAGAAATGAATGTCTGTAATGAAAAGCATTTCAACAAGAACATTAATGTTTCTTAAAAGATAGGAAAAAAAAAAAAAAAAAGCCAAATCCCAAAGCCATCTCCTTTGAATTGTTGCAATGACACTGAGCAAAGAAAAATCCTAAGAATGTGGATGAAATTGTTTTAGGTCAATGTGAAAATCATCACTTACCTACAGTAGTTAAAATGCCATTGTGTCCAATGAATTAAGTATTTTTTATTTTGTCTCCCCTCTCCTTCCTTTTTCAGTGTTAGCACTTTAGGCTTTGTTGGAACAAAAACTATCACTGAAATAAGAATTTAATTCATTAACTTCGTTGTGATTTCCTATGGGAAAATTGTTAAAACAATATTCCCACAAGCATGAAATACAGCTCTAAACAAAGGCAGGAGTAAGAAGGTGCTTTGTAATTAGTGATATTCCTGTATCACCCACTGCTGATCCTTTATAGTAGGGAGCTGGGCCATCTGGGAAAGAGAGGCAGGAGAAAAGAACAGGAGGAAAAATTGGTAACAATAGAGGTGCAGCAAAGCAAGGGATACAGCTGGCACAAAAAAAAAACTTGCCCTTGAGAAAAGCTGGGAGTGAAGAGCAAA
The DNA here is from genome assembly GCF_027477595.1 of Haemorhous mexicanus. NCBI lineage: Eukaryota > Metazoa > Chordata > Aves > Passeriformes > Fringillidae > Haemorhous > Haemorhous mexicanus. Next base: position 9,956,691 of record NC_082346.1, read on the forward strand.
CGTTTGATAGGAAATGGACTTGGAGCAGGGGTGAAGATGCATCTTTGTGTCATGGGAAACATGAGTTTGTTCATTTTCTTCAGACCATCAGGTCTATCAAAAAGTATCTGAAGCAGACAGTAGTCTAACTTAACATTAACAGCAATTTTAGGGGAGAGAAAGCTGAGAATGGATCATAGTTTTGGTACAAGCTGAGGTCAAGTAAATCTGAAAGTGGTCAAAAGAAATATTTTTCATGATTTATTTAGAAATTACACCTGAGGGAAACAGTGTCTCTCAGCCTTCAGCTGTATGTGATCTTTTCTTGCCAGTTGGGCTTGCTGACACTTTCCTTCCCTTGCATTTTGCTCCTGGAGCTGGAGAGCTGGCAGGGCTCCTGTATCCCCCTTTCCTGCCCAGTCATCTCCCACCTCCAGTGGGAAGTGCAACTGGGAATTGAGACAGGGAGCTGGCAGACCCAAGAGTGTCCCCAGAACAGCCCTGATGCCCAGGAGGCAAAACTTAATTTTCTTCCCTGACAGGACCAGCTTTCAGAAGGCACCTTGGATCCTGCAGCAGTTTGGGCCCTGTGTGCTTGGCAGGACAGTGAACAAAGGAAAAAAACTGAATTCTTCTGCTTCCTTTTCTGTCTCTCTATTTCCTCTTTGCACGGTGGCTCCTGACATGAGGCTGCCTGGTTAACTCCACAAGGATCCCATCACTATTTTTTGCTGTTTTGTACAAACAGGACAATTTGGGAACCATGGGTCATGGTTTTCTCTGCTGTTCTTTAAACCTAGGTCTATTCTGTGTGCACCATTATTTAATGTACATCTTTGAAGGGTCTTTTTTGCATTATTTTAGTATAAAAAAGAATGGAGATCAAGGAACTTTGACTTTCTTATTGAAACATACTTTCCTCCTTTGTTAGAATATTACAGAAAAGATAGGAGGGTGGAAGGAATGGAACACATTATTTGATATAAAAAACACCTTTCTGGTTTTACCTGTATGGAGAAGTAAGCAGTGCTAAACCCAGGCTTGGTCACCTCATTCTGTGAACTCATCTTACTTCTCTCTCTCATAGATCTCACCTCCTGCTGAAAGAAAGAATTTTCCCTACCTAGTTTTAAATGAGCACATTTAAATGGGTCTATTCAAAAGCTGCCCATAACAAGACCTTTTTTCTCAATATGGCCAGGAATGGGATTCACACCTGTCTGTTTTTTTGAAATGTCAGATTTAACTTACATATCTTTTGTTACATTCAGATGGAGTGTTTATTTCAGTGCAGTCTTTCTTTTCTCCAGCTCTCCACTATTAGGGCGTTATGCTGGGAAATGAAGAGCACAAGGCCAAAACACCCTGAAATGACCATTATTTGTGCTTGTCAAGCACATCTCAATCTTTGTACTACTCTGTCATCTCCTGGATACCAAGAAAAATGTTTAAAGCTTAAAATTGCTCAAAAATTGAATCTGTGATGGGGACCCCACTCAGCTTTGCAGAAAAAGAATCACAGCAGAAAAAAAATCATAGAAGCATGGAATGGTTTGGGTTGGAAGGAACCATAAATCTCATCCCATTCCACCCCCTACCATCCCAGGCTGCTCAGAGCCCCATCCAACCTGGCCTGGGACACTTCCAGGGATGGGGCAGCCACAGCTTCTCTGGGCAGCCTGTGCCAGGGCCTCAGCACCCTCACAGGGAGCAATTCCTTCCCAATATCCAAGGCAAACCTACTCTCTTACACAACCCATTTGAGACCTAGTCTAAGAGAGTATTGATCTGTTGGTAAACAGATTTGTACTGCCAAAGCCTGACCAATGCAAATGCCACTTTACCACCATTCATTTATTTAAATGACAAGGTGAGGCATCTTGGAGATTTGGTTTAACAAAATCAAGGATAATCTGGTAATGTGCAGGTCCATTGAAGTGTTTGAAGCAGCTGATAATCTTACTTTTCTTGGGCAGTCTTGGAAAAAGTATAATTGACAATGGGTGGTCATAAAATAAAAATAAATATACGTAAATTAAAAGAAACAAACCACCAGTTTTCTAACTCCTGTTATGTACAAATAAGAATGTAGCCTCTGGTGGCCAGAAGAGCCATGAAAGCACTGTACCTTCTCTGTGGACATAAATTTGGTACGTGTTAAATATCCATATGGTCTGGGAGGGCAACACTGAGATAATAGCCTATGGCAGGTTAGAATGAAAATACTTGAAAAAAAAAAAAAAAATATATATATACACATACGTACATATATATATATATATATATATATATATATATTTTTTTTAAGGATAGGAAACATGAAAGTCATTGCCAAATTATTACACCCAGCTGATTTACCTTTGAATGTGCCTCAGCTTACCTCCCATCTCCTTCCCCACAGGTAACAAACCTACAGCAGCTAAAAGCGAGCAATGTGGGTTTGGCTCTCTCACACAGCCTATAAAACCTGTGGCTGTTCATGCCCCTGGTATAATCCCAGCTGTGAGCTCTTTTGGTAGCTCTTTGCAGCCTCTCAGTCCCTGCCAGCCCCACCACGAGCCATCCCAGCCCATCAGTGCCCTCTCCTCCTGCGCTGGTTCCTGCCAGGCGCTCTCAGGAGACTCTCCCGGTATTTGGTGCTGCTGAGGAACAGCCGGACCATCTCGTGGTCCTTGTTATCCAGCACTCTGGGCAGAAAGAGAGAGGATTTCTGTGTCCTGCGCGTTTTGAAGCCCCTCCTGGGTCGTCCCTTGCCGTTGATGGAGAGGTACCAAAGTCTCTCGGCGCTGGCCCTGCGCCTGCCGCCCGCCCGGCTGGGCACAGTCCGGTACAGGCGCGAGGCGTAGGTGTTGTAGCCCAGTTCGTGGATCCTCTCCACGAACTCACACTCTGAGTTGTAGCTCTCCTGGGGAGGAAACATGGGGAAAAAATAAATATAGTGGATATTTTCACCCCCGACAAAGGGGAGAGAATGATGAGGAGGACTCCATCTTATTGGAAGGCAAGTTAATCACTTTATCATACTATTATTATAGTATATATTATATTATATTATGTTATATTATATTATGCTATCTTACGTTATGTATATTATATTATATTATATTATATTATATTATATTATATTATATTATATTATATTATATTATATTACATTATATTACATTATATTACATTATATTACATTATATTACATTATATTACATTATATTACATTATATTACATTATATTATATATTACATTATATTACATTATATTACATTATATTACATTACATTACATTATACTATTTATCCCCGACGAAGGGGAGAGAATGAAGTGGAGGACTCCATCTTATCAGACGGCTAATTAATTACTTTATTATACTATTAATATATTATATATTCATATATATTTTATTATTATATTATATTATATTATATATATTTTATATATATATTATACTATTTATCCCTGACAAAGGGGAGAGGATGATGAGGAGGACTCCATCTTATCAGAAGGCTAATTAATTACTTTATTATACTATTATTATATTATATTATATTATACATTATATAGTTATTATACTATTATTATGTTATATTATATTAGATATTGTCATATTATATATTATTATCTTATAAAACTATTATTCTATGCTATATTACACTTTATTACATTACATCTAAACTGAATCTGCCAAGCACACAACTGCACAGCATCTCATGACTGTCAGCCCACAGTCCCAACACACAGACACACACACACTTGGCCCTGACAGGCTAAGGAAGCAAACACCATCACTGTGGGTTAACAATCTCCATATTGCATTCTGCTTTGGCACAACACAGGCACAGCAGATGAGATAAAAATTGTTTTTCTTTTCTCTGAGGTTTGGAGCATGTGAAACCCAGAAATATTCTTGAGAAGAATTGCACCTTGCTTTTCTCTGTGAAGAGAAATGTGGCAACAAAAAAATCTTAAGCCAGACTCTCCTCAGTTTTAGGATAAGGACAGCAACTCACTTGGTAAGAAAACCACAGAAGGCAGGAGGGAAGTGCTGAGCCTGAGCAAGGCGCTCCCTGTCAGCAGGGTGAGCACACTCTGTGCACCAGAGACCCTAGGGAGCAGCCCCAAAACCAACTGAAAACAAAAAGGTGGCATGCGAATAGGAGTGAATAGCTCTACTGATTGTTCAGCTGTAATTTTTTTTGTGGTTATCAATTTATTGCAGCTGTGAAACTGGACAGATTATTTAATTGCTGCCTATCAACCTCTGCTATCTATTGAAAAGGTAAAATCCTGCAGTGTAATGTAAAAAGTGTCTCTTCAATTTGTGTATTAGTCATTAGATACACTTGCAGTCTGTCACATCCAGTTCAGACTGGATGTTTGAGCAGTAAAACATACCTTTATGGAGCTTCTCTGTCAGCATAACAAAAGGAAAGCACACTCTGCCTACCAGTGTGCCCCTCCAAAATGCCAGGCTGCTCCTTTATCACAAACTGTAAGGCACAATACGCACCTGTCCCAGTTGCTCACATTTCACATCATCTGTCCAAAATTGCCCCTTTTCACCTGCTCCTTGACTGGGAGACCTCTCTGCTAAAGCCTGGCACGAGGAACTCCTTCCCCCTCCCTGGGAGCAGGAGAACCAGCACACACAAAGGACCCCCCACACTGCCCATCTTTCCTTAACTCCAAACCCACCCTTGCTCCACCTGTGGGATTAAGATTTCAGGATCTAAAATGTGGGAAGCACAGAGGCAGATAGAAACCACCACCATGGGTTTTTATTTTTCCTTGTCTGGAGGGTGTGGAAAGGGCTCAGGTAGCCAGAAAAGCCCAGACCCCATGAGCAACTTGTCTTTAGTGCTGCTCACTCCCCTGAAACATTGATGAGCGTTTAACAAGGTTTTAAAAGACTCCACATGTCCTGGCTTCCCAGCTGTGCAACGGAAGCGCCCTCCCTTGCAAGGACAAGGCTTTCAGATGCTGTGGTGCTGGAGCCCACACAGCCACCAGATGTAGGTGGATTTGTCCTGCTGCCTGCCTCCCTTCTGGATGGGGAGGGTTTCTCACACAGGATAAATCCAGAGGATTGTCACAATCTGCCAAGGGCACAAAGGAATTCTGCAGACTCAACAAACCCATCTTGTTGACATGGGGAAATGGGTGAAGTGAGGGATAATGAAGTTATTCCAATACCATTTCATCAAATGCTCCCTGGATAACAATCCCTGAATTAGCCAGGTTTTTTAACCAGGGGTCTTGCACAGGGTCTTGGGCTAGTGAAGGCAGTGAAGTCATTGGACAGGCAAGCAAAGACAGGAAGTTTCTCCTGAGCTGAGTCCTCCCCCCTTCCCGCTCCTGTGAAAAAAGCTGCAGTGGAATAGCATTGCCTGGATTGTCCCTCCAGCTCTGAAACATAAACCTGAACCAGTCTCTCTCAAACTTGAGCTGGAAGGGGACAAATTATCTTTTCAAGTTGTACAGAAACCTTCCATGGCTGATATTCTTTGGCTAGTGACAGATGAACAAACCAGAGATGAACAATCAGGAGATGGCTTGATGCTCCTACCACCAGAAAGGGAAGTCCAGGAGAAAAGAAGTCTCAGAGCTGTCCTGCTCCTGGCTTTTCTGCACTTTAGGAGAGGAGCTTTTTTTTGCTCAGAATTGGTTTAGTCTTATTTTAATTCAGTGCAAGTAATCTGAAGGGAAAAAAACCCTATTTTGAAGAAGAAAGAGAGAAAGATGAGAAAGAACTTGAAAAAAAAAACCATGAGTCCAAAAAATTTCTTTGGGGCAGATGCTGGCTCTGAACTGATGAAGGAGGTCCATTGAAAAATACACCCATTTCAATCAGAATATTAACCAGAAGCATCCAACTGGACAGCCTTAACTTCGGCAAGCAGAGCTACCATGCCCTCATTCCTCTTCAGCTGCATTTTCCTTGGCCAAACTCGTTTGCAGTGTGCAGTAGCAAAGAACACTCATCTTTACACACAGTCCCCTTAATCAGTGAGTATCACATGAGGCACATTAAAGGAACTGCCACTGCCAGAACATTCCTGAAAAGCTGGAGTTAAAGGTGTCAACCTGGGGAGGGACAGAGTTGATTGTGTCACCTACACTGGGTCCTGATGGGAAAAGATCACATTGCTCAAGGGTATGTCCTGTTGCTCAAATCAACAGAATTACATCTAATGACTTCTAGGAGGGAGCAAATTTCACCACAGCCATATTTCCCCTCTTCAAACCTGCTTCCATGCCCCAGGATTCATGGGGAAACTGCACAGTTTTGCTGTCCTGCAGTGAGAGATCACAAGATTGCTGGGATGTAATCAAAGACAGTGGAAGAAACTCAAGCAGGGAGATAATGTGTGTGGTACACGCTGACAAACGTGCCCTGGTATGTCCCTGAGTGTGAAGAAGTCTAGGCTGAAGTATTTTATTCACTCAGGGGAAATACTGTCTGGGCTGAGAAGGCAAGGCTCCCACTTACATCAGCACACCCCAGATTTTATCTCACAGATCAAGGAAAAAAAATTAGGTCAGAGGAGTAAAATAAGGTGTTTCTTTTCACCTTTATCTTCTTGCACCTTCTCCTTTTTGCTTTCCTTGCATAGCCCTGCCTTTTAGTACTGCAAATCCTTCCACTGCCCAGCCATAAGCTCTGTGCAAGGAAACTCCCATCAGGAGGCTGCTTTCTTGCAGCACCAATGCTCAGTTACTTGTGGACACTCTTTCCCTGACATGTCTCTGCAGGCATCCAAGATCCATATAAAACATGGACAATTCTGATATTCCACATACCTGTGGCTGTCCAGGCAGTAAGAAGGTAAGAACACAACTTTTCCCCCACTTTTAAGAATGCACTCACTGGTTGTCTGTAAGAATTTCAGGCAAAAACCTCTTGTAGCTATACCTCTTCTCTGGAAATGTGGATTTATAAGAAATCAGTGCTCCCCACTAGACCTGTTCCCCCCACAGGAAATGACAGGCACATGCCAGGCTTCCAGAAAACTTACTGATGCATAAAGTCTGCCCCTCTTGTTCATGGCCAGGTATCTGCCAGAGAACAGGCCCTTGATGGCAACGATTCCAACATCCACAGCAGTTATTTCCAGAATACCTCGAAACAGAATTAGGAGACGTGTTATTGCTCAGGTGTAATTTTTTGAGATACATTTGCATGGCTGCTTACCTGAGGAGTGTGATCTCACAGCTACCACTTGCTCACATAAAAATCAGGGCAATCATGTGAATGAAATTATTATTATTATTTGAAACAATACAAAGCAAGGATGATGAGGAAACTGCTCAAGACAAGGTGGACAAGAAACCCCAAGATGTCTGATTGAGATTGAGCTCTTTCAAAAATGGAAAAGATCTGACACTGAACTAGAGGTTCACTTAATCTTATATGTGTATAAAAAACTTTAAATCCTTTTTAATGCTTAGGTACACAAGAGCTCTTGACTTATTGAGGCCAGTCACAAAGCTCCCCATTTCAGGACAAAGCCCTTGCTGAGGTCTCCAGAGGGTGAACCAGAGCAAGGCTGCTGCATTTTAGAGCCATGAACATAATCATGAAAGGGACTTGAGATTTAGGAAGTCAGTGCTGCCCTCCAGACAAGGACTGTACGACTGTCTGAGACAAATTAAAAGGGAGGACTTTTTCAGGCCATCCAAGGTGGGGTCCTGTAACACGAGAAGTGTCGCAGGCAAGGCCGGTGCAACACCTGCCCAAATGTGCAGTCAAAGGTGCCAGGACACCCCTGGAGGCACAAATGACTCAGAGGAGGCTGTTGTACGTGCATGGCTCTCCACCAGGCTCGCTCAAACCCTGCTCTCAGTTCTCCAGCCATGGCCTGATGGCTCTGTACTTTCTATGAGTGCTTGAAAGCAAGAGGTGACCCTGGCACCCCAATCCCCTGCTGCCTTTTGAAAAGGCCGAAGGCAGAGCTGGGGCCCGTTCCCTGTGCAAAGCTGGATTGCTGGGAGCTCTGGGAGAGCTGGGCTGGGTTTGGCACAGCTGGTTTGAATCAGGCACCGGTTCGCTGCTGAAGGATGCCTCCTCCGGGCTGTGACAGCCAGGAGGATTTCTCTAGGAAACAGTGGTTTTCCTTTATGGACTTCAGACGCATCCCTGAGGTCTCCCTATCTCTGTGTGCCATCACCAGGCGGGATTTACGCATGCTGGGGTGGCGGTGCCCAGGCTGGGTGCGGGGGCGCCAGGGGCTCCCCCGGTGCTGAGCCCCGCTCTCCTCCCTCCTGCCGCCCTCGCACAAACCCCCTCACTCCCGGCATATCCGCTTTCATTCTAATTACCGCCGCTGCCCGGCACATGTCAGAGGGGACAGATGTGATTTAGCCGGCGGAGGCTCAAGCCCCCCGCGGGAGCCAAGCTGGGACGGGACGGGGACCCGCGGGCAGCTCCAAAGGGCTCCGGGATGGGCCCCAGGAGATGCCGTGCACCGGCGGGCCGGGCTGGGGCAGGGCTGGGGCAGGGCTGGCGGTCGGGTCCCCGCACCCTGCAGGGCGGGCTCGGGAGTTCCCCGCCCGGTTCGAGGGCCAGGGATGCTGCCAGCCCCAGGACAGGGGAGCTGCGCGTCCGGCGGTGCCAGCGGGGCGACTCCTGGGACGCCGAGGAGAAGGGAGGGGAGGGGGCCAAAGCCCCGACCCTGGAGGATACCCCTGGTCCCCGCCGAGGAGGCACGGGCGGGCAGTGCAGGGCGGGAGCAGCTTCACCACCGCCCCGTCCGCCCCGTCCAGCGGCCGCTGCAGAGCCGCTGCTGAGAGCGAGGGATCCCCGTTCCCGCCCCGCCCGGCCCGGGGGCAGCGGTGCGGGGCGAGGCGAACCCGGTACTCACTGAAGGCGCTGTTCTTCTCCAGGGTGCCGTTGATCCTGCCGCTGGGGTGGATCTGGAGGTGGTACTTGGTAGCACAGTAGAGCTTCCTGCGCCGGGGCGCTCCCCCGAGGTGCTCGTAGACGCCGCCGCGTCCCCCCGCATCCCGGCGCGGCCGGGGGGCGGCTCCGGCGGGCTCGGGCACGGCCGCGGCCCGCCCCGGGGAGCACGGCTCCTGCAACAGAGTCAGGAGCAGGATCCAAATTATAACCATTGTGGCATGGTGGCCGCAGCGCTCAGTCTGCTGGGGAAAGCGAGGCTCGCAGCGAGTGGCACCAGGGATCCCATTAAAGCCGTCTTGCTAGCAGCGCGCCGGAGATGCCGAGCGCACGCTGCTTCGAGCCGCGCCGCATCGGCAAGATTTTATCAGCGTCGATCTGGCCCTTTTATCTGTCTCAGATTTACTTAAATCAATAGACATCGGCAAAGGCCACCGAAGAGTCCCAGCTGTTTGTGTTACATGCAGCTGCCGTGATCAGCCTTCTCCTTGGATTTCCAGATAGACAGACGGCATGCGTGAGACAGAGAGGCAAGGAGGGAGAGAGGAAGGGAGGGAAGGAGCCGCTGAATTTCGTCAGGAGACTGCGGGGAAAATAGTTGATCGACGGAGCATAGAAATAAAAGGAGCTTCCTGCAACAATAGCCTGATCTGCGACCAATTGATACAGAGCAGAGGAGGCAAAAGGTATCAGTCTCGTGTGAACTCCCAGAGTGCAGCGTGGATAAAATTACACAGCATCTCTCTCTCTCTCTCTCTCACCCTGCCGCCGCCGCGCACACCGCACACCCCCGCACGGGGGCCGGCTGCGCCCGCCGCCCGCCCCGCGGACCCTCCGCCGAGCGGAGGCCCCGCGCTCCGGCAGTGATGGGGGGATGATGCTCCAAGGGAGCATCCTCGGGAGGTGGCTTTGGGGAGTGCGCGTGTTAAAGGATGAGGAGTGAAGGAGGGGGTGCGGGTCCCGGCTCCCCGGGAGGCGCTGGGGGCAGAAACACCCCCGTGGCTCGCACTCGGGATTCGCTCTGCGTGTGCGGGTCCCCTGCTCTGCCCCCGGTGAGCAGAACAAACAGCTATTCCTAAATCATTCAGCTCACGCTTAGGACTATTAGGCGTTGTTTAGATAGAGCTTTCAGGATTTAATCATTCCCAAATTAACTTAGCCAAAGTAAGGCCCGGCAAGCGTTCTGATGTACATCCCTGAGTGCATTTGCAAGAAGTCGTAGCTAATCCTTTTCCTTGGCTCCTGGAAAGTCTCATTAGCTGGCGCGGAGCTGCCCTCGCTACCCTGTCGCTTCACACCACTGCCTACACTTTCAAAAGAGGATGGAGCTACCTATAAATAAATATAAAAGAAGGCAAAAGGTTCAACAGCTCCGTGAATTACGCTGTCCCTGCGTGCTCCTCAAAGGCAGCTCGTTAATTAGATTTGCATCTGAAACAGGCAAGTAGGAGTTTTGGGGAAGTGTTTGAGAGATAATTAGTATTAATGTGCTTGAAGGGCACACAAATACACCTTTGAAGTGAGTCACGTCACAATTCCAGCGTTTGACCTTGATCAATATAATTTTTTTTTTTTTCCGGAACTGGCGAACATGAAGGGGTCTATAAATTTTTTAAAATACCTTCCTATGTAGAGTAGGAGGATTTTCTTACACGTTAAAGACTTCTTTTAAAAGGGAAGCTTTTACTAGCGCGAAAATAAGGGAAGGGGTACGACCTTTTCCTAAAAGGAATGGTAGGAGGACTAAACTGTCTCGAAAGCTACTCCCCGTTTTAAGCTGCGCTTAATATTTAGTAGTTCTTCAAGGCTAAAAGGATTTTCATTATACAGTCGTCTGGAATAAAAGGAAACACACAAAAAACCCCACAAGCACCCTCTCCGCCATTACCACCCTTCCTCCCCCTTTTCTTCTCCACAAGTTAAGCCCCAGCCTCACAAGGAGAGTTTGATCTGGGGATGATAAATGTTTGTACAATTAATTCTTTATTGCTGTTCTCCTACAATGCCCCTGCCAGGCAGTCAAGTGGTCCCAGTGTATCCACTGGAAGCTAAAAAAGCAGTATGTGCAAGTAAAAATATGAAAATCTTAAACATTCAGGACCCCAGTTTTGGAGTGTAGGAGGTGAGGGGAGAGGGGTGTTGCTTGCGGGCCAAATCCTCCAGTCTCTCCTAGAAGAATCACCTCTGTGGAAAACCTTCCTCTCGGGAATGCTCCGCAAATGTCTCCTGGGGACTCGTAACCTCTGACGAGCTACGAGACAACTGAGGCAACAGAGAAATAACTCTTAACGTGCCACGAGTCTCCTGAAAGATGCTTTCACCGGCACCGCTTGAAGAGAAGAGAAAGCACAATTACTGACAGTAATTACAGCAATCTCTTAAGAGCAAACCTGGGCTCTGTCCCGAGCCTGGTGCATCGCCCTGTGGATGCGCATCTGACATTTTCCCGTTCGGCATTCGCAGGGCATTTTCATCAGCTCTCCGATAAAAGCCCCCCACCAATCCCGCAAGATCCTCCTCCCGCCCCCCACTGCAGCAATAAACCCCGAAGACCAGTGGGTGGAAGAGTAACACGCTAATGACTTTTGCTCAAATTGTTTCCATCTTGATCACATTTTCATAATTAGCGCCATCAGCCGCAAATCTTTCCGCCCTGGGCATCTGCCGCAGCCAGGCTTCCCGAGCGATGTGGATTCCGCTTGTTAGGGAGGGGAGCACTCGCAGGTCTATCATTAATGGTCCCCCTTTCAAATGAAACCAGCCCGACCTCCGCGGAAATATCAAAGGACCCTAACTACCTCGTCTCAGCCGGAGCAGCGCTCCCAAAGTCGTTTCGCTCTGCTCAGACATCTCTACAATAAAACATAAGCCCACTCTTGTATATTTTAAGTTTGTCTGGTGACCATTTCTGAAAACAAAAAGGGTCCCTTTGATGTGGCCTGATTCTAACAGGGCCTGCGACGTCAGATGTGGTCCACCGAGTCTTTCTGGAAATATTTTTAATTATGCCCCAGAGCTCCCTGTAGCCCCAAAGTAATAATCAGAGAGCGGTTCGAGTCTGTCACTTCACGTGGCGGGGGGGGGGGGGGGGGGAGAAGAGGCTCTAGACCGTACCTAACTAAATCAGAATTACGGCTGATAATGATCTTCTAATTCTCTCGAAGTGTGTGATGTTAAATGGAACGCGGTAGGGATCTGTTTTGTTTTGTTTTTTTTTTTTTCTTTGCTAACGGAGTATTTTGAAGGCTTCTTTCAGTTCAGCCATAAACCCAAGCGTTCCTCCCGCAAAGCCATTGGGTGAAAGCGAGTATTTGAGACAGAGACAGTTTTTACCCTTGTAAGCACGTGAAGCACTCGTACCCTGAACTAATTACCCTCCGAGAAGGAAAATAAATAAATAGCCATAATAAATAAATATATATTCGGATATGGACGTCTAAGATCTTTATGGAGACACAATTTTTATTTAAGTATTACCTAAACGTAAACCTTAAAAAAAAAAAAAAAAGAGAGAGAAAAAAAAAGGCGAAACTTTGAAAGCGCTATCTTTAAGCTGTAATAAACTTCACAAACACCCATCTTGCAGCGATGGGGCTGTGAATCAGGATGTGCTGCCCCTCCGAGCCCAGCGCTGATTTACGACCGGCCCGTTACTCGAAGGAGAAGGAAGTCACAATTTGTAGAGCAATAAATACCGAGGCGGTGGGCGGAGCCCCCAGCAGGGAAAAAAAAAAAAAAAAAAAAAAGAAAGAAAAAGAAAAAAAAGAAAAAGAAAAAAAAAAAGAAAAAAAAAGTCGCTCTCCTTCTCCAATTAAAAATCCATCCCAGCTCAGCTGCGGAGCGTGGGAAGGTCCCAAAGAAAACAGGCGCGGTGCTGACGAGGTGTTTGTTTGCGATGTGCTAATGGCATCTTCCGAACGGAGCTTTCCTCCCTGCTGCAGACCCCGCACACCTGCTGACACCGGGAAGAGCCCCTAAAATCCAATTGATTTCATTCGGCCGTATTTTGTTTTCTTTGTGCTGTCCTGGCGGGGTTATCTGCACCCCGCGAACAATATAATCTTGTTTAAATGACTTTCCAGACCACACAGCATCGCGCTACCCTGGTCCATAGGGGCGGGCAATGCTCTTCATTGTATTGGACACTGGCAGCTCCCCGAAAGCAGGATGCAGGCAGGGTGGAGGAGGAAGAAAGCTCCCGAGAGGAAATTCACAACTTCTGAAGTTCAGGTTGCTTTTCCAGGTGGAGAGAATAAGATATAGGCAATTTCCAATGAAAGCACACAGAAAGAAAGCTCTAAGATAAGAGCTTTTTTAACACATAAAAAGCATGAAATTATTTTTCCCTTTATCCACTCATATGAAATGTTTTTCACTTTTATAGTAAATTTTTTTGCAGTTTATGAACAAACAATCTGAGGTCTTTAGGACGACACAGCTGATTCTACACATATTATGTGAGCTACTCCTATATTGCCCTTCAGACAGTAAATTAGTTTACAAGTTTTGATATTTTGTATTTCAGTTAAAATAGTAAATAATTTAGATCTATTGTTGTTGTTGTTGTTGTTGCCATTATTAATATTTCAAGATGCAAGTGCCTAAATTCCTTACTCCTACTAAATTCCTGCCAAAGTTGGTGAGCTTCTCTGTCTGAGGACCAAGGGATTAATCCTTCATTCAAAGTCCATGGAATTCACTAAGAGCCTTTTCTTTAATGCCAGTGAATTTGGATCAGGCCCAGTCTTATTACCAAAAAAATTATTTTCTGTCATGCTCTGATAATCTCTTAATGGTTTACTAAATGAAAATACTCAAAACAATGAATGCAGCAACATTAAAGGAGGAAAAACCCCAACTTTCTACCCTCTGTTGCTTACTCCTTTTCAACACAAGACACAGAGGAAACAGTAGAAGAAATGTAACAGAGAAAAATGTGCGGTGGTGAGGTTTAGACGACTGTCACGTGGCTGGGACAGATCTGCGGCAGGCTCAAAGCAGGCTACAATGGGGATATTCAGACTCATGCAGAACTGTAAAGTACAGCCACAAAAATAACCAAAGACATAAGGGGTAGTCCAGAAGAGGAGAGAGGGAGTGTGAAAACGACAGAAATGTCATTTGGTGATAACCTGCAAACCGTGTTAGCATACCTGCTTCACACCTTTGGTATCTCAATCCTCACTTAATAGCCTGAAAATAGCCAGGAAAAACTTTACTCCCTTTTTTTTTGGTAACACAGCTCGTGTTTTTGAAATCAAAGAGTTTCTTCTGATTTACACCGGAGCCTGATGTACCTGGGAGAAATGTCTGGCCCATATCCACGATGAAATTGCACTTTGTGCCTGAAGGACCTGCTGCTCAGATAAATCTCCTACTACTTTTAGAATTTATCCCCCCGTTGCTTTCACAATCAGAGGCTTGTTAGGATCTCACTCAGCCCTGCAGATCTTTGGGAATTGGGTTACCTGGAGATAAAAGATCTCTCTCTCTCTCTCCAAGCTGTGCCTGGATCGACACTTTGCAAAATCAGATGACAGGCAGAGGGGTCAGGCCTAGGTCTGTGAAAAACCTGGAAGTGGCTGCCTTAGGGAAATGCCCCATGCATGGACATTTGTCCCTGGGGGAGAGAACGCTGGTGCCGGGAATGATCCACTCCACCATGAAGATCAGCAACTGCTGCATTTAAACTCTTCTGGGAAGACCACTTCAGATCAAGGTTTGCATATCTGACTGGGGTTTTCCCAAAAATCCCACCCATGGTTCTATGTTGTTCTCAGAAGACCATGATGCAAAGTGTCTTAAAGTTCCTCCTGTCCCCAGGGATAAGCAATGGGGCCAAGGAATCAGGAGAAATACAGGCAAGGAAAGGCTATGTGATTTTAAAAGTCTAAAAAAAGCTGATGTAGGGAACAACAGAAACACAAAGTTAGTAGCTTAGATGAATTTCAGCAGAATTCCTCTTTTCCCACAGGGGAAGAGGTGAGGCAGCACACAACCCAGGATGCCACAGAGCAATGGTGAAAGGGAAAGGTGCAGTGCAAAGAGGAGCAAGCTGAAAGGCTAGTTCCCTTTTGTACTCCCTGCATTTTTCTCTCAGAGCCTGGGTGGGACACAAAATGGAGCCATGAATAACTCCTCGGGGTACAGGTATGTGAGTTTATCTCTAGAGCCCATATCCCTAAGGCCTCTCTGGTTCCTGGGTTTCACACGGTGGCCATGACCTCTGTGTTCCACCTCTGGGGCAGGTGGCAGGCACTCAGGACACACCTGGAGAGGCTTGGGATGGAATTAGTGCTATTTTGCTCCTCTCCAGAAGCTCTGCAATCAAGGAGAATGTGGGATCAGGCTCTGGGGGTTAGCCAAGCCAGCAGGAAAGTGGCCTCTGCTTGATATGGACCCTTCCCAAAGTGGGCACCTGGAACTCCATAGAGGAAATAAGCTGCTGAGAAAAAAACACATATTACCTGTCTTCATCTTTTTTTCCTATTTTGTGAATGCAGAAGTCCTACTACTTAAATCCTCAAAACAAGCCAAGCCAACAAGGAGAAATTCATCTCTCCTGTTCTGCCACTGGTTACCCCACGTTAGCAGGTGTGGCCTCAGTTCCTCTGGTGCTCCTCTGCAGCACTTAACAAATTATTTTCATAGCAGTTCCATTAATTAGGGTACTAATCAACTGATTAATACCATGTTCTAGATATCCTGTACATAAGACAGTGCATCTAAGAAAGCATGGGGTAGATAAGACAATTTGGGTCTCTTGTTTCAACCCAATTTGGCCGCCTGAGCTGCTAGACCTGAAGGTGTATCTTTCACCTGTAACATAAAGAGGGAGTTTCAATAATTGAACAGTGTGTTATCTCAGTGCACCTTCTAATCTGAGACAGTCTTCTACAATTTCTTCTGTCCTCAGAAAAAAATGTCATAGAAGTGGTGACCCAAATTAGCAAAATTATCCAAAATAAATAAAATGTGCCTGGAATGCCTCAGAAGGAGGGTGCAGGTGCAAGTTGTGAGAGGTGACATCCCAGAAATGGACTGAGGGCTGCCTGTGACAAAGCTGGTGCTGCAAAGTCACAGGGGAAGGGCTCTACCCAGCCCCTCTCTACTTGCAGCCTCTGGTTTAAATCAGTGATTTTTAGCCACAACAGATATTTTGCCACTGATCAGGGCTTTTTGGAGGCAGAGTGATGTGGTGTGATGATCAGTAAAAGAGGTCAGAGCATTTTCTTTCCTGGAGGTTGCACTGCAGAGCTGCAGTGCTGTGTGACTCAGGTACCTGTGCTCAGATCCCACCTTCCAGGGAAGCCCAAGTGTGCACACAAGGGCCAGCTCTGGGGAGCCTTTGTACTGCCAGCATCCCACATGTGCTGGGAGCCACCAGGGAATTTTCAATGGGTGCTTTTCCCAGTGCTTCTTCGGCAGCAATCTCTCTTTCCTTGCAATTGAGGGATATAAGCTCATAAACTCAGGTCAGCAAAACTTGGATCTAATGACCAATATTATTTTTTGTGTCTCTAAACCTCATAGCCACATCTGAATCCCCTTCACTGTTTTCTTTCAGGTGTTTTTCTCTCCTGAAAATAAACAAAAATATAAAATCTGCTTTCTCTCCTCTAGCTGGGATGGCTGAATGGTAAGTATAGTTGATTTTTTTCTGAAATAAAAAAAAAATCAGAGATTCCCAGGATAGATGAGTTGCATCCTATACATGTGGCATCTTGGAGAGCTTTACTAAGACCTTTTTTTGGCAGGTATGTACAGAGCAGAGTTTTCCTGTGGCTCACCTAAAAGGAATTGATGCATCTGTCAGAATACATTCTTTAGTGAGTTACAGGAGGCAGAGTCAGCACTTATTTGTGTTCTTTTGTGTCTTTATGTTTGAGCACTGCTTTCTCCAAAGGGTGTTTGTTGCCATGAATCTCTCCTTGGTAATCCAGTTATTTGTCCTTAACAGACCACCTCAATAATTAAAAAAAAAAAAAAAAAAAAAAAAAGGAAAAAAGGGTCTGTGGAAACTTTCAGGTTTATTTTCTTTTCTGAAATGACTTATCCTCTGATTTTAACACTTCACTACTAAACCCACTGACTGCCTGCTCAGACCATTTGAGGTTCCTATCCCAGGAACATTTTTCCCTCCTGCCCCATTCTGATATTTTTTTGTTTGAAAAAGGTAAATTGAAATGTGAAGAAGTCAGATCACTCACCTGAGGTGCAGGGCACCATCACCTGCTTGTTTCAGGAGCACCTTGTCCATTCATTTGTGAACGATGGTCCTGGGGCTGTGCTGCAGCTACATCTGAGTGCAACATTGCTCCTTAAAAACTGATACCTGGATCAGACCTCAATAGGGAATCTTGGACTATTTTTCTGAGCTTTCTCTCTGGATAATTTTGGTTCATAGGGCTCCTCTGAGGTAAATCAGTGAAGTTATTGTCAGACAAACATCCAGATCGAAAGAGAACAGTGGGTTTTATAATCACCCAAATTTTCCTGAAGCAGAATGCAAACAGTTGCAAAGAATTATTTGCTTTCATCTGAAATTTTGAGGTTGCAAATGTATTTTTTTTTTTCAGGTCACTCATTAAAATCTATTCTTTGCCCAGAAAGAAGGACACCCATCTCTGAGCAGACACACAGACACAGACGCACACAGGCACACCTGCAGCCCCTATCCATGTGTAATGCCTGAACTTGCAAACTCTTTGTCATGGAAGTAATCTTTATTCACGTGAGCAACCCCACAAGACTATTCATGCAATGGAAAATTACTCACATGAGTAAAACTTTTGCAGAATCAGGTCCTGGATCTAACAACAGCATTTTAATTACAGACAATCCCCGAGCAATGTGTACAAAAGAGTTTTTTTCCTGGACAATAACAAAGGTTATTAGCCTGTTCTTTTTTCCCCTTCTTGCTCTTTGGTTTGAAAGGAGGCACCAATAATCCAAACCAAATAAAACTGACCTTTGAACCTTTTTTGCTGTACTTTTTCTCATGCCATGATTTCTTTAGTCTGTTAGTGATCTGTAGGCTCGTTCTGGGCTGCAGCCACTTTCCCAGACAGGACTGCCTTTCGTCCCCTGACAAATCACTGCTGAGCCCCTTTTGTCCTGCACCTCTTTGATCTCACCTGCCTGTCAGGCAGAAAAGAACTCCCGTACAGTCAGAATGCATTGCAAACAAATTGGCAACCATTTCATTCCTGTGCACCATTTTCAGCAGAGATCAAGATAGAGATAGAGAATTTTTAACCCTTTCTTTGACCTGCAGGACCGGGAGGGAATGCTCGGTTATGGCGGATTGATAAGGTAATTTATTAAGGAATAGAAGGATTAATAAAAACAGTGAAAAAAAAGCCCCAAAATCTCTCTAGGTCAGAATTGCATGGCATGTTCTCTCTCAAGCACAAAGGAGTTATTGCACAGTGGACAGTGCTATGCTCAGATACAAACTTTGTAGAAGATCGATTCCCTTTAATTGGACAGCTGCTTAGGCATAAACTAAAGAAACATAATAGGTATTCTCCAATGTGAATGAAATTAATCCTATTGTAAATAACCATCGGAGTATTTAAAGGGATATCTGAATCCTTTCCAATATCCAAACTTAGCCACAGGTGAGTTTCTTTCCCAGTTTAATCTCAGTAACTTTTAATGTTTAATTTTTTAAAAAATTGTACAGTTCTTCATCAGGTAAAGTTTAGAAATGACATTGTGTAGCAATTGGCAATGACTCTGTGCAATTCACTCTGTGATATTGGAGGAGTCCAGTCCCTGAGCTTGGATTTGCAGGATCATAAGTGTATTCCAGCTGTTTACCATTTATCTTCCCCCATGTGCCAGCCTCCTTCCACAGCAGCAGCCCTGTTGACCCAAAAGGCAGCTTTTTATCAAAACAACTCTCCACCTTTATTTTAGCCTAGTAGTACATGCTGTACTCAGAGAAAGGAAATTTAACACATCTCTCTCTTCTATTTAAAATGATTGAAAGAAGTACAAACTTTTGGAGAGAGCAAAGCCACACCAGTGATGAAAAGGAGAAAGAGCGTTCCAACCTCTTGTCACACATACATATGAATGAAACAGTGGCATTCTACACAAAAAATATTTAAATTGCATTTTATAGCTGAAAGTTCAATGTTTCTATTTTCCTGCCACGCTTACCTGATACAAACAGTAGTGATTATTATATATATATACATACATATACATACATATATACATATCCCCACATATTTGTTTGGTTTAGAGTGTGTAAATTTTTCTTTCAAGTGTTACTCTGCTGATTCCTCCACAAGGAGAGAATCCTTTATTTGGCAGAAAAAATAAACTTCTGAAATTAAAAGGAAAGAAGCTGTTTAAGAACTGGTTATAAATGTTAAAAGAAACTATTACCAAATAGTTTTGCTTCATAGTCTCAGTTTTGCTCCATTGTTCTGATGCCCTGATAATGTTTAATTTAAATATACGTGAGATAAAAATGCTGTTGCTTCTTGACAGTGAAGCACTGGATTTTTTTTTTTTTTTTTAAATTGACCTAAGTACAGCTTCATGTTCTGAAATCCCAGTCCTCAAAGCATGAGAGCAGAATCTCAGTATCAGCTAGATTTTGCTGGATGGGAAAAAATTGTTGGCTTGTTTACGTGTATCATGGAATGATGGAATCATGGAATGGTTTGGGTTGGAAGGGAATCAAAGATCATCCAGTTCCATTCCCCTTCCCACAGGCAGGGACATCTCCCACTAGACCAGATCTTCATCCAGCCTGGCCTTGAACAATCCCAGGAGTGGAACATTCCCAGGAGAGTGTCCTTCAATTTCCTTCAGTACATGAAAAAGGCCAGTCATGGTGGAGGGATTGAAGCACCTCTTGTGACCATACCCTTGGAAAATGGACAGGCTTCTGCATTTTCACATCTCATTCCCAAACAGGGTCAGGATCTTTTCAAAAGGATCCCTTCCTATCCCACCTTGCGGATCTTCTTCAAGGACATTTCATGGCCACCCTTTTTTTGGGGATGCCCTGTGTCTCCTAACCTGCACTCAGCCTTCAAGAAAAATCTTTGAGAATCCTCTTCAATTTGTGCAAAGCACAATTTTGTCCCACCAGCTGTTCAGCAGTTAATCCTAAATTGCATCATTTTTAGCAGGGAATTCTCTGTAATGGAACTCAGTAAGTTTGGAGTAAGGTCATTTTTCATGGAATTTCATGGGGATCCTGGTTGTGGCTGGGCTGGATCATCTAAGCCAGCTCTGAGAAGGAATAGACCCAATAAATATGTGGTACCTGTGGTGATGCTGCTGCTGTTAACCCCAGCTGAACTGCACTGCTGCAGGTACATTTATAGGGGAGATGGTAAACAAAATTCCATCTCAATTCAATCTATACAACAACTGGGAATAAAAATTCCACCGAGATGTTCCCAAAAGATGCCAGGGAGAAGTTCCTTCACCATAATGTTCTCCAGATATCTTTATGGCTACCAATGACCTTTCTGTTTTAGCCAGGTAAATTAGAGTATTTCTTAGAGCATTTCTTTGTTCTTATGAAGGGAAAATGCAGCTTGTGTTGGACCCGATGTGTGCAAAAGCCAGCTCCAAGTTACCTTTCCTATTAATTGTTTTGACTGACATTCTCCCCCATGTAACTCTACACACAGCTTTCAAACTAGGTTTGAAAACCTTTCCCCTACCTTTTTTTTTTTTAACCTGTTCCCATCAACTATTTAAGGTGCACTCACTATTTCTTCTTCTTCTTCCTTTTTTTTTTTTTTTTTGAGCCTGATTATTTATAATTAGTATTTTCTGCCCACACGCAATTGTGCTCTAAACTCTTTCACAGTGGGTTAATTCCCTGACATTAAAATCTATTCATTGACATCCAGAAGAAAAAAAAGTAAACATGTCTTTAAAGGATGGCATGAATGGCTGAATCAAGATTAGGTCCCCCCCCTTGTTAGTCCCTGATTTTCAGGGAAGCCGGCAGTCTTCAAAAATCAATTGTCTTCAAAGCTCCAAAAAGCAAAGGAATGAGCAGGGGTCAGACTCAAGAGCACCCCTTGTGCACCGAAGTTAACATTACCTAAGTACTTTAAACGATCACTAATTAGTGCTTTCAACCAGCACAGGGCTGAAATATCTTATTTGGCCATAAACAATTGTGTCAGGCAGACTGGGGCAGCAGAGTCAGCCTTCTGTCCCAGCCTGTGAGTAGGGAGAGCTCCTGGAGGAGCCAGCTCAGTCCCCTCTGCCATTGCTCCCAGCTGAGGTGGCCACAGGGCTCCTGCCTGGACATGCAGCTGCATTTCCTTCTTGCATTCCACGTTTAATACTGCCCTGTTTGCCTTCCATCAGGAGCAGGAATGCCCTTCTGTAGGAATTTAGGAATCTGGCAGTGAAAAAAAAAAGCATCAGTGCTGAGCATTTCAGAGAGAACTTGGAAAAATCCCTACAGTGTTCTTAAAAATAGCAGCAAAACAGTCAGAAAATTTTTATTTCCTAGCTGAGTTGAATTCAGTAAAGCTCAAGTTTACTACCCACTGTTGCATTTAAATGGGACAGGAGTATCTAAAGGAGCACAAAATTATTATTAAATACTGCTGGATGCTTGAATTTCAAATCAACAGCCCTAAATATTTTCTATTACACACACACAAAATGATCCTCAGATGGACATATAATCACTTTTAAGAGTTCATTTACAGATACCAAGTATCAGATTCTTGATGGAGGTATCATAAATAACTTGCAAAATGAATGCAGTGAGATGTGGGAATAAAGAGTGCACACAAAGACAAGGCTCCACCACAGCAAACTGGCATCTGAGCACCATTTATGAAAATGGAGCTTTATAATGACTTTGCTTTTTCAAAAACAGCAAACATTCACAGTATATTCATTGCTGTAAAGATGAGGGTACTTAGCAAGAAGTCAGTGGAGGTTCCAAAAGAGTTGGGCAAAGCTTTGACTTGGATCTCAGTCTGGAGTTTGCTGTGTTGTACAAATTAAATTTTCGTTTCTGGCAGCTATCACAGAATCAATTAGGAACCATGGAAATAATTAGATTGGGAAAGACCTCTGAGATCATGGACTCCAACCTTTGGCTGATCCCCACCTTGTCACCCAGGCCATGAGCCACATCCAGTCCTTCCTCGGACACCTCCCTCACATAAACTGCATTGAACCATGAAAAAACCCCCACCAACTTCTGTGATCATTAAAAAGCAATAATCAGGAAAAAAAGTGGGGCTGTGTCCCATAAAGAAGGGTAAAATCCTCTTTGTCCACCAGAAGACAGTGTCTGAATTTACAAATTAAAAAATAGTTGGGATGGTTTGAGTTTTTTGATTAAAAATAAATTTAGTGAAGACAAATTTGTTTTGAAGATGGAAACCCTGGATTGTTCATATCAACAGCAACAACAAAAATTCATGGAAAAAGATCTGCATAATACCAGCAAAAATCTTCAAAGTTCTACACTGGCTTCTTGTCTTTTCTTGACTCTGCCTGAATTTCATTTCTTGTGTTTTACAGCACACTTCATTGTTATGTCTCAAAGACAAATAAACAACTTTCTCATTGATCTTGTCTCTCAGGAGTTTATTTCAGATTCTAATACTTAAACTGCAGCCACCAGAATGCTAATTTCTGGTGTGTCCAGCACTGATTTTATCAAGAGAAACTGCTTCAAAGATGCTGCCAGTCCATGCTAGAGACAGTAAATAAGTCCTGTCAGAATGACAATTTACAACAGAAAATAAATTTTATAGAAATGTCACTTCTAAGGTTAATATAAATTTTGCTAACAAACTCTGGATTTCTCTGATTTGATGATATTACTGATCCTTGAGATTTTCAAATGAAGGGATAATCTGGAAAAAAAAATTTTCTGGGGATTGTGTTTTAGCACACCATTTTTGCAGATGGATGGCAGCAGTGATGCCTTGTGCAGGCTGACCTAGAAGAGAGGCTGGACAGAGCTAAAGAATAAAGCAGGGATTTATTGAAAGGATCTCCTCCATGGACCCACCTTGGGCAGCACAAGAGCCCAGCCAGGGCTGCACCCAAGATGAACCAAAATGGTTCCAAAATGCACGAGTGCTCCCGGGGTCTCTCCCTGGGATCAGTTCTGCTCCATTTGCATCTTGCAGTTCATTGTCCCATTCCAGCCTTAGCCCAGGTACTCCCACTCTGCTTGTTTTTCTCTCTCCAGCCCAAGCTGCTTGTGCCCTTGGGCTGAGATTTGGATCATTTGTCCTTGGTGCCCAGCTGGAGCAGGAATTGTTTTGTCTCCCTGCTCTGTGCAGAAAGCTCACCATCCCCTCATGTGAAGCTCAGACCCACACACTAAAGCAGCACAGAATGTGAAACATAGAAAACCTAAACCTGAGGCATCAGCAGGGCTGTTTGCCGCCTGAGCACAGCCAGGGCCCCAGAGGTACAGCTCTCAGATCAGGGCTCAGCTCTCCACTGCAACCCTTCAATTATTGCCCCTTTCTGCAGCCAAGAACGAGCAGGGCCTGCCAAGCCAAAGCAGGGCTTTAACTCAGCTCTGACTGAAACATCTCAGTGTGCAGGTCAGGTTCGAAGGGCCTTTAATGTGAGATGTCACAAAATGAGGAGATGCAAGCAATTGTTGAAGTGGGTAATTTCCAGAGCAAGTCATGCAAAGGGAGATGGGAGTTTGCCTCAGTGGGGAAAGTCAAGGCTCAGTTTGAGGATGATCAATATTTTCTGAAAATCTACTGTGTGTGGAAATGTTCAATTTGCACTCTTTCAATAATCACTTAGTTTGGAAATGGATAAAGTCCTCTGTGGTGCAATGCAATCAGCATTATGTTACTGAGGAATAAGACAACCAGAAACTGAAAGTAATTGGTAAGAACTTGAGAATAATTGACTTTTTTCATTGCTTTTTCAAGAAAGAAGGGATGGTGTCATATAAAGTCTTTGTCATTTTACATGTGCAAACACCAGCACAGTTTGGATTGTAAGTGTTAAGGATTGACCCTTTAGGAAATACTCCTTTCCTAAAACTTCCATTCCCACTGATTCCAGTGGGACATAAATGCTTAAAGGTGTTCAGTGTCTCTGTGCATTGTGGTCATTGCTGGCAGAGCCCACAGGTGGCACAAGGGAAAAATAAACCACAGGGTTTTACATTTTTACTGTATCCCTGTGGTTATTAACCGCTTGTGGGTCAACCTGAAGTTTCTTTTTTTTTTTGCTGAAGAAATCCAACAGCCAGAGCTTTGAAATGATATCATAAATTCTGGAGCATTTGATCTGCTGCCTGTTAGACTCAC
The DNA here is from genome assembly GCF_027477595.1 of Haemorhous mexicanus. NCBI lineage: Eukaryota > Metazoa > Chordata > Aves > Passeriformes > Fringillidae > Haemorhous > Haemorhous mexicanus. The sequence goes on from NC_082346.1 coordinate 9,980,872, forward strand.
ACATCTTGTCTGTTAAAATTATTCTAAATAGATGTTTGACCTGCTTCATACTCACACATTGAGCGATTTGAAGCGTTGGAGCAGGGTCATTACTTACAACTCATAAAAGGAATTATTTAGTCAAACTTTCATGTCATTTATTTGGCATTTCTCTGCCCTTGTAGGAAACAGTTTTCTACTCCAATTTTCTATGTTTCCCAAGTATGTTAGCAGCAGAGCAAAAGCAGAGCCAGGTTCTCCATAAATCTCTCTACCATGGGGTTTTTCACAAAAGGATTTGTGAAATGAAGGTGAACGTCACTGTGCACACAGCATAGGCTAAGACAGCGGTTGTGTTGCCTAAATGTGCTCTTTAGAGTTTTGATTCACCAGGAAAACCCTCTCAGAGAAATTAAATAGTACTCATGGGAAAGGATCCTTCTTTCAGCAGGTTTTTCTTGGGACTTTCAGGGCCATTAACAAGCCTAATACACTGCATTACCTTTCCAGTCACTTCTGTTTCCCTTTGTTGTGATACCTACTTAAAATATCAAAGCTGCGAGAAGTTCAATGAGATATTGAAAAGTGAGTAACACAGGTTTTATATGACAATCTCAAATCCCTCCCTCTGTCTTTTTTTTTTTTTTTTTTAAGTTCTTTGCCAGCATCACTAGATGAAAAAGAAATAAAAAGTCTGTGGGTGGGACACGAAGGACTGACAAGGTAAAGCCAGATCAAAAAGAAGCCTCCAATAATAAATCAAAGAGGCTAAACAAAGGGCAGGACAGAAAAAAATAAAGAAGTATTTTGAATCCCATAACCTAGATGTAAACTGTCCTAATTCAGCATTATTTAGCAAACACAATATTAATTCTTGGGCATTCTAACCTGGGGAAGGGGGAGCAGTGAAGCAATGCTCATTGGAAAAATAGCAAGGCTAGGAATCAGTGGGGGAAATCATCCTATACTTCCTGGAAACAAGGAGAGGAAGGAAGGGCCAGTCCTTGATCTTTCCATTAAAGGTTAATATTTCTGGGTGGTCAGGATACACAGCTATTGGTCTAATAAAGCTAAAGAAGGAAATTGGGAAAAAAGGAAGGGCAGATGTAGCTCTGAAAGTCCAGAGAGATAATTCATTAACTATCACTGGACAAAAAGAAATCTGCAGAATATCAGCTGGGGGGGGAAATGTCTGTTGCATGTCATGTAACCAAAAGTCAGCTCTAGATTTTCCGAGTCAGTTTGCCATCAGACAGTTTTCCTTTATAACTCTTTGACCAGTGACAAGGTGTGATATGCAATCAGGGAAGCTGTTGGAGCCTCCAAGCGCAGAGGTAGCTGAAATCCAGGAAGAGACTTTGGAAGAACACTTCATAATTCTGTGCTACCACCCAGCATCTATTCCATTCTGAGCACAGCTGTGTGATCCAGCCAGTCCATTAGTTCTTTCCAGTCCTGGTCCTCAAAAGTCTTTGTCAAAGTTTCAACAAATTCTGAATTCAGAGAAAGGCCTGACTTCATTTGGTGCATATCATACATCAAACCACATTTTACCCTGAGGTTTTCAGTATCCAACCCAAACCTGATGGACTAAGGACTTAGAACTCAGAAATCCAATCCAAATTGCAGTACAATAATTGGAGTATAATTGCATAACGCTCAAAGGAGTCAAAATTGATTCACATAAGCATAAACATACAGAAATTACTTAGGATGTATAAATATGAATTACTGACTTTTTAAGAACATGCCAATACAAAATAAACATATTTCCACCTTGCTGGAACTGTGGAAATGCATTTTCTAAAAATTGCATGCTTTAGAAGAAAGTTAGCAAGTGTTCTCTTGCCATTGAACATTCTGACCAGGGAACATGTGAGGCTTCTGCTTTGCATTGCTGTTGGCATTCACACAATCAAGCCTGAGAATCCTCAAAACTAATATAATCTATAATTATAATCTATAATCTATAATCCCACTGAATGGAAGTGCAGAAGTGAAGATCTCGTAATCCAAATCCAGGCATTCCAGGTCTAACTTTAGAAATTAGTTTCTTTAACCATGATCACTTTAATTAAAGTGAATTAAAGGATCTCGTTGTTGCAGAGGTCAGCACCTGCTGGGTTTATTTCTAAAGATCCAGGTAGGAGCATTTGCAAATTCCTTTGGCTTCACTTTAAACATTCTGTAATTTGACTGGTCTCAATTTGAAATTGAAGGCAAATAATCTATTTTTCATCAATAATCTGCCTACATCATTTAAAATAAATATTCTTTGAACATACTTCTCAAAGCAGACATCCACTCTGGTATTTTAACAACAAAACATTTTTTTACCTGACAATTTAAGGTGGACTTGATAGCCCTTAATCCTCCACTGCTCAATAATCTTTTCTTGTTTTGTAAAGTGCCTTTAGGAAAGCAGCCCAGACCTGTCTTTGATGTGGGTTTGTCCTTTATTTACTGCAGCTTCTGAACACCTTTGATAAATTAATCTTGCCAATAGAACAGCACTGGGTAACTCATATTTTGATGCCTGCTATTGAGGGAACTGCTGCTCCCTGGGCTGGAGGTTCAGGAGGACAGGAGACATCCTCATTTACATGTTTTTCTGTATGCAGGTGAGAGGAACTCTGTGTGTGTGCTGGAGAACCAATTTCTTCCCTAATAAATTCCACTTACTTGTACAGCACAGTTTCCTGCAGCTCTCCATCTGTGCATGTGTGATGCAGCTTTTAGAAACAGTGGGCTCTGGGAGGTCATAAAATATGTGTAAATATGCATGATTGCACATAAAAATAGGCATAATTAAGTGAATATAAATGAGGGTCTGTGCCTGTGTGCATGCTCCAGCAGCCTTCAGGGGGATCTGGAATATTCCCATCTCCCTGGAATGTTTCAAGGGGACCTGTTGTACAGCTCCTGACACTCTGTGAGCTGACACACATCAGATTAATCTTGCTTTTAACTCTGCAGAAATGAACTCAGATTCACATGGCATATGGCACACAGGCAAACTCTGAGGTGTGAAACCAGAGGCACTGGCCTGACTCAGAAGCTGAATCTCGTGTGTCGTCCAGGCTGTATTTATTTGAATAGTATCAGCACTGCCATGGTAAATTGTCACTATGAGGAGGCAGGGTGCATATATACACCCACAGCAGGTGCCAAATCACCTTTTTATCAGCCCACCACTAGCAGTGCTCAGGCAGGACCTTGGGATGGCAGGCCATGCCTGAAAGGGACACCAGAACCAGGGCTTTTCGCAACTAAACCCAGTCCCCAAAGCATGAGAGCAGAATCTCAGTATCAGCTAGATTTTGCTGGATGGAAAAAAATTGTTGGCTTGTTTACATGTATCATGGAATGATGGAATCATGGAATGGTTTGGGCTGGAAGGGACATCAAAGTTCATCCAGTTCCATTCCCCTTCCCACGGGCAGGGACATCGCCCACTAGACCAGATCTTCATCCAGCCTGGCCTTGAACAATCCCAGGGGTGGAACATTCCCAGGAGAATGTCCTTCAATTTCCTTCAATACCATACCCTTGGAAAATGGACAGGCTTCTGCATTTTCACCTCTCATTCCCAAACAGGGCTTTTCACAATTAAACTAAAAACTGACAGTATCGGCTTATCTCTTTGCTCATCCACAGAGAAAAGATGTAAAAGTTTCAAAAAATTGCAAACAAAAAATGGAGACTGAAAAGCTTGGCCTAAAGATATTGTTATGTTTATTCACTTTCAGGGAATGGGGGAGCAGAGAAGAAAAAAGATAATAAAATTCTACTTCTTGTAAGGCCTAATTAGTAAAAATAGTGGTAATATCAAACAGTGAATTAAGGGTGATTTCTCTTTGCAATTGCTTTAATCTCGTTGCAACTGTAGGTATATAGATTATTAATTAGATAAATTAGCCAAGAAGAATATATTCTGGTGTGATCACATATTTAGAAAGCTGATAAATGCCAGCCAAAGATGGCATCAGCAGAAAAAAACGTCCCCCAAAATAACATTTGAAAGTGTATTCCATATTTATTTATTTATTTATTTACTTACTTACTTACTTTTGCCACACAGGAAAATTAAAAAAATTTAAAAAAAGAAGAAATGCCTAGATGGAGGCCTAACTTATGTCTTCATTGATGATGATACAACCCCAAAGCTGATTCATCCATCTCTGGTTTCAGACATTGTTTGCATCCATGGCAAACATGATGGAGTGTGGAATCTGACACACTCTTTTCCAAGAGAGGCTGGAGAGAAATAAATAGAGTTTGTGATTAAAAATAATTCTCAAATGAGTGATTTAAGCTGGAAGTAAGAGAAATGCTGACACGATCATGCCTGCTTTTCCTTGATCCTCCTAAAACATGGATTTAGCTGAATGAGTGTTTGCTGTGGGCACCTGAGGGAAGGTGAATTGAGCCTCACCTTCTGCCCATGAATCCACACATTCCTTGGAGCAGTTCTGGAAGCAGAGGAGGCTCCTTCCTGTCTCTGGGGCACTCTGGCCATGTCTGTCTATCTGGAGAACATTTTCCATGCAAGGAGCCCTTGGTGAAAGGGAGGAGTGGAAAGTCTCTGATCAATTACATCAGCAAGATAAATCATTTATGAGCCCCAAATCAAATTTGCTGCATGATTCAAGGGCATCATCACTGCCTGCAGTGTTGTCATTCCTTGTTAGTTATTATTTCCTTGTTATTAATCCTGATTCTTATTGCCTCTCCACTGCCCATGCCCAGAAGGAGAAGTACTTGGCTTTTCTGGGTTCTGTTGCTATGTAATGCGATATAAAACAAGTTTGGAGCGGCTCTCTGAATGCATGCAACCAAAACTAGGCCAGAAATCCCTTCAGCTGCAGCTGCTGGTCATTAAATCACAGATCTGCTCAAGGAGCCTTGTGTCAAACTGCAGGAGGACCTGGAGGAGGATATTCACCAAGAAATCCCCTGGAACATGGTGTGTGTGCATCCTCTCCATACTTCTGGATATAAACGTCTTTTGGTTTCAACAGAACCACCACAAAATTATGAAGGGGATCTACATGAATGTGTATTTGAATGTGCAGAGAGAGAGAAGGGGAGATCTGCTATGATTTTAGTAGATCTGCTCAGAAAAAATTACTAAAAATAAGAATTCTAAAAAAGACTGAAGAAGAAAATTGAAATTCCACAATTTTTTGTTATTTTACCACTAAGGTTGCTACAGATGAAGCAGGCTGTTTTTCTCAAATATTGATTTTGTGTTGTATTCTAGAACAAATGGGCAAAACAAAATTGTAGATAGCGTTGTTTTCAATTTCAGACAGTGCAATTTTGAGCATACTATTCATGTGGTTGTTGTTTTCACTTTGGTCAGCATGTTTTCCTGAGATACTGAAAACCTTTCTTTTGAAAAGACGAATCTGCAGAGAGTTCAGCACCTGTTTTAACAACCACCTGTAAGATTCAAAAAACATTTGCTAAGATTCAAAGATATTTTCACCAGGCTTCACTTCCTGAGTACAGAATTCCAGCTTTCAAGATCTGAGAGCTTATTCAAACGCATTTCACACATAGGAGGAAGTGGTTTTGAAATTGAGAATGGCACGAGATTTTTCCTAACACAGAAAAAACCATAAATATCCAGTGTCTTTTTTAATCATGGAATTACAGAATGTTTTGGCCAGAAAGGTCCTTAAGGATCTCTTCAGTGCAGGAATGAGGGCACCTGCAAAGAGCAAGCTTGGTGCCTCTCCAGAGCTCTCTCTTATGATGAGGGCCCTCATTTTCCTTTCCAGCTCTAGAGCCATTATTTTTTGGCAGGTGCATTCTGCTGCTATGAATCTCCCTCATGAGGATGATTGCTAGACTCAGTTAATGAATTTGGAGATAATTAGAAAGTGCTCCATAACTGAATTACAATCCCTGTTATCATCTGCAAGATTTTCACCACCAGTTTCAGCAGGCAGAGAATTTTTTTGTGCAACAAAAGACAAAGAACTTTTTTTTTTAATGTAACCCAAGGAGTAGAGCAAAAGTGGGACAACTCCTAGAGCTCTTTGAGATGTCACAATATCGATCTGCTATTGCCGACCTCCCACTGCCGCCAGCAGAATGACCAAGCAAAGGCTGTTTATTTTCCTGTAGATCAAAGAGAGGCAACAAAAGAGATCCCCCCAAAAGGTGGCTGGCTGCAGAAGGCAGAGCTCTTGTTTCCCTATCTGATCAGCAGATTCCTTGGGCCTGCATTGACAAACCCTGGGTGCTGCTCACTCAGCCCCAGCCCCGTCATCTGTCTTGTGGGACAAGGTGCCTGCCTCTTCCCAGGCTGCATGGGAGAATAGCAGTGCTGCTCTGCCAAAACACAATGGCTGGGAGCTGGAATATAAAGTGGGGGAATTCCTCACATACCTTCCCATTTTCATGGACTGTTGGCAGCGAAGAAGGAAAAAAAAAATAAAAGGAAAATAAAAAGGAAAAAGAAAAAGGCGCGCTTTGGCATTCAGCCAGATATTTCTTTCGTTTTCCTTTTAATGGCCTGGAGTCACTCCACATTGTGCTGAGGACGACCTCTCTCCCTTCCCTCTGTCCCCCTGGCAGCCCCCCTCAGCCCCAGTGGCACTGGGGGAGCACTGGGTGCTGCCTCCAAGCAGAGCAGCACCTGGGCACCCCCATCGCTGCCCTTTGCTGTGATGCAGAACAGGGAAAATGCCCCTGTGGAGCAGCAGCTGCTCAGCCACCAGCACTGCCAGCCCTGGAGGGTGCCCCAGGACCACATCCCTGCCTTGGGAATCCTTGCTTTGGTGGAAACCAGACTGCAGCAACCTGTTTTGGTTGAGGGTTTCTCCCTGGGGAAGACCAAGGTCTCTTCCCGTAGAGTTTAACTGAATTCCAAATCCCCACTGCAGCTCCCAGGACACAGCCAGTCATCCAAACCAGTCCCCTCTCTGTGCCCTGCACGGCTGCTGGGATGTGTTGCATGGAGCTGTTTGATTGAACATAGGAGCAGTTTGTGCTTTTTAGGGATTAGGGTGAGTCTTGTAACATTTCTGTCACCAGTGAATCTTATTTAATACTTGAGAAAAGGCAGAAGGTGTGAGAAGTAGCACTATTCAAAGAACACTACCCAGCAAATTTGTTACTTTTAAAATTATGTTGTGGAGCAAATCTCTCAAAGACCTCAGCTGATGCACTTTAAAGACTGCTTTTCTATCATAATTTAATGAGAATGTCTTTAAATACTTTTAAGGCAACCTTTGCTTGAAAACCTTTATATGACCACTTGGACATGTTTGTGTAACAGCCATTTCAGGACAGTGGATTAAATACATCCACTGCTCACTAGGGACCAGGTCTGAATATCTTGCAGATCAAGATCTTTTTCCCAAATATTAGCCAATAAAAAGATGTCAGCTACTCAAACAGGCCAAAGCCCCTTTGCTGAAAACTGGGGTGAAAGCCTATTTTTAAAAATCTTATAACAATTTCAGTTTTCTAGGGTTACTCTGTAGAAGTTGTGAAGAAATTAAAACAGCAGATTTTGCATCTCAAGGTAATGTTCTGGGTTGTGGGAATTACAAGGGTTTCAAGGCTAACCTCTCCACATTTGTCATCCTGACTGTCAGCTGCCAATTTTATGTCACTGAATGTTGTGGTGGTGATCTTCTCTGCTGGAAAAGTTGCAGCAGAATTAAAGGGAAGAAGAGGAAATAATGGAAATCTGCCCATGGACAGAGAGAAGTGTGAGACTCTTGTCAGGAAATAAAAATGCAGAAGAACAAATGCAATGAAGTATTGCTAATGGAGTTTATACTCTGTAAAACTTCAAGAGAAGTGAAGGTTGGCCAAAATATTTGGGGTTGTTAAAGATTATTACCAGGTTCTTACTGAATATAAAGTCTCAGTGCAGTCTTAAATGAGAATGAGCAGCTTGAAATGAGAAGGACAAATGGACCAAGCAAAAATGGGAGATGTTCAGTTATACAGACAACAGCTACAACAGTGACAGAGAGAGTGTGGAGGTGCAGCAAGTAACCAGAGAGGGTGAAATTCCAACAGCCCTGCAGTGAAGGGGTGTTTAGGGCTCTCAGTAAGGGTTCCTGTTTGTGCACTGCTTGAAACTCTGATTTGCAAAGCGCTTTTCATTCAGGGATCTCATACACTCCTGCCAGAGCCACCACATCTGCCAGTGGATGGAGCCAGCTCTGGAATTCTATTAAAAGCAAATGCTGCCTAATGCTCTACTTTTTAAGCACAAATATCAAAGAGAGGGGGGAAAAAAAGAGAGAGTTGAGGGGCTGGGGAGGAGGGAGAGAAGAGTCAATTGCTTTTGCAGAAGCTGCAGTTTCTTTCAAAAAACCTGTCATTGGCATCTTTCCCCAGCAAACATTTTGTCATGCACATCAGTGTATGACTCTAAGGAGATCAATCTAGAGAGGGAGTCAAGCCCACAATCATCGTGTGACAGATTTTCAGATGGTGTTCTCATCAATCACACTGATAATGAGGTGGCAAATTGCTGTCTTATGGCAAAACTAAAAAGACAACTACCACAGTAGGTGTCAATGAATATGTCAAAGGATTGTCCCACGGGGAGTCTGAGAAGGTTCTCAGAAACCTTTTTGTGAAGCCTGAATGCAGAATACTTTATTGATCACTAAAGAACTTGCACTGACATGCTATTTCCCCATGACATTTGAACCACCAATTTCCTAGCCCATGGTGAGTACCTGCCTGGAAAACACTTAGGGAGTTTTCTTTCACCTTTGGCAATACTAAAAAACCTTGTTTCAAATTTAGCTTAGCCTTTCATCTTCAGAAACACCACAAAAGCAAAATCTTACAAATTATAACCAAGCTAAACATCTGAAAATTTTAAAGGCCAATAACCATTTTTTACCAGTTAGAATTATTCAGAAATAACTTGTTTAGATTATATTCTGAACTATTTTTTAGTTTGATTAATATCTTATATTCTGTTTTAGCAAAGCAAGTAGTCCTCTTAATGGAGTAACCTTTTATTAATCTGCAGAGCAGGATAATCAGTACAGTGACACTTTAAGGATAAAATAGTCCTTTTGTTCTCCATTTCCTAGGTCTCTTAGCATCTGAATTAGCACCCTCAAAGCTCATGCAGCTCAAGGCCATGCAGTGGTGAATTGCCATCACTCCAGGTTGTGTTCTAGAGAGTGTTGATGGCCGACAGGCTGCTCCTTATGAAGCCTCAAATTCTGCATGCTTTGTTTTTCCCATTGCCAACCAATCATGGTCATGCTTCTTTTCTCCCAGTTTTGTCAGAGTGCAAAACTGTGGACAATCCTTTTCAGTGCTGAGGCAAAAAGTGTAATAGTAAAATTTCCATCCACTGCTTTTATTGCTCTTGGCTCAGTTGTCAGCCAAATTTCACAATATTTCCCTCAAAATTTACATGGAAGAACCTCCTTCTGAGATAATTTAAAGAGAATTTGTTTTAGATTCTCAGCTGTGGTAAGAAATGATAATGTGAATAGGTGTAAATAAAAAAAAAAGAATTATTGAAAACACTTTGAAGATAAAAATCTTCATTTAAAAATAAAAATATCCATCCAATTTATAATATTACGTATAAAGAGTAATATCCATCCAATTTATAAGATTACACATAAAGAGTTTATGCTGAGAAAAGGCCATGCTTCAACAATAAATATTTTACTCAGACATTTTAATTATATTTGGGGTTCGATGATGCCAGGTGCATTTCTTGCCAGTTTTGAGATCAGTGGTGCAGAATCACACCTGGAATAAGTTCTCCAGTACCTATTTGGACTTGCGTGGCTGGAGACAGCAGAGTTGAGGACACAGCCCCGCCTCTGCTCCCTCCCCAGCTGACAGCCCTCAGTAATTAAATGCTGCAACTCCTTGACACTGCAACTCTTGACAGCCCCTTGGTGTAAAACCCCACAGATTTCACACCTGCAGCTGCCTTGGACGATGTTTAGGCACTCCAAACCACGTTTGGTTTGACAGCCAGCTTTTGTTCTGTCCCACTAAACACGTGCAGGGCACGAGTAACAATTAGAAATGTAACTGCAGTAAATTACAGAGCAAGGGCAGAGCATCTGTCTGTGCACAGCCCTTGCTCCCTTGCTGGTGAGCTGCTCCTGGAATGAGATGAGGCATCAGCCTAAGCCCAGGTACATCCTCTGTCAGAAGAAGGCTGTGGAAGCCCGAGAAAAGCCATCCAAAAGGTTGTTTTGTGGGAACAATGTCTGGGATTGTTCCTGCCTCCAACCTCTGACATTCCATGAAACTGTATCCTGGAGGATAGCTCCACTGCAGCATTAGGAGTGATGGGCTTCAAAGGGTCCATGGGCCTTATCTAATTCCAGTAGAACTGGATGAGAAAATTCCCACTGCCCCACGGCAATAGTGAGGGGAGTCCTGCTGGATTGCCAGGGGAGCGGCTGTGAAAGGAGCACTGTTGTATGAGGGGCTCAGCAGAGCAGGGGCAAGCTCAGATCCCAAAGAGTTCATGATCTGAACAGACAAGACAACCCCGTGGGGAGGAAACAGAATAGCCCAGGAGCTGAATGGCATTCCATTATCCCATGAGTAACTGAGTCATATCAGTATTTAGTATCTTGGATCTTAATCTCCCAATTAATACAATTGGCATCAGAGACTTGAACTAGACCAATCCCAACTGCACCTTCACTGGAGATTTTTTTTTTTTTTTTTTTTTTTTTTTTGGTTTGAATTTCTGTTGTATTTGGGGCTCTGCTTGTATTCCTTTAGATCCTTACCTGGATATTTAAGACATGAGCAGGTGAGGGAGCAGGTGTATTTTTCCAAGGGAAAGAGCCCATCAAGGCCTGAGAAAGAATGTCAGTGGCATCTGCCTTGGGACATGGAGAAGCTCTCTCTACATGTACAATAACTCAAAGAAGTCTGCTGGGACAGGCCTGCCAGGAGACTTCTTCCACCATTCCTCTCCTGGAAGGCTCAGGCTGGGGAGGAGGAAGGCAAGGAGAATTTCAGAGGGCTGCCTGCATTAAAGCTCCTTCAAATTCTCAGTCATGATGTCCCAGTTTGAAAATTTGTGAGGACTTTGGTGCACATCCCACAGCTGCTGTTCACATCCTGGAATGAAGGCTGCAGAGGACTGCCTTGGAGGATGATGTGATCCTTCCTTGCCACCCACTCGCTCTGTCATTTCCTAAACTCTGATGTTTTTCACACCATCCCTGGCCGTTGAAAGAACACATGCACATGCACACCCCTGGAGCAGACTGCAAACATGTTTTTGGAGCATCTGTTTCATAGGTCAACCAAAAGTAGTTGGATCTTATTGTTAAGAGGCTCAAGGGAACACAAGCTGTTGGTTTCCCTCCACACCCACTCTAGGAGGTGGCTACAGAATCAGTTTAATTAGGGATGAAGACTGCATAATTCAGACAACAAGGTCAAAAGTCTTGTGTCCACAGCAAAAGTGCACTGGTTTAACTCCAGGCAGTTTTTAAATCAACATCATTAAAGCTTGGTTAAATGATTAGGTAAGTAGATTAATACCACTTCTAATTTAAGTTAAAGCTAAGCTAATTTGCTAATTTAAGGCAAACTAATTGTTGTTCTTTTATGCTAAAGTGAATATATTCCCACAGGAGTTCTCACTGATTTCCCTAAATCAATTAAATTTATATCCTAGGACGAACCAGTGCAGCTTCCCCATGTAACTAAGCCTTAAAAAGAGTTTTTTAAAGATAGCTATCTCAGCTAAACACTTAGGCTGCAGTGTGAATCCTCAGAGTCAATGCTCTGTACTGCTCCAAAGCTCCTCTGGGTAAAAGCTGTTCTCTTCCACCCTCAGTCCCGTGCCTGTGCTCAGTCCTTATCTTTCCACAAGCTCGTAAGAATTGTGTTTAAAATCAGAGCAGTAACACTGCTACTCCCAGCAATCCCATTTGAAATTTGCACCTCTTCCCCATGACAGCAGGTCAGCTCTTGCAGGGTGTTTGGGAATTCTGGTGCCCAGCTCCCCCACAAAGCACTGACAAAATGTTTCCACCCACTGCAGGCCTCTTAGTCAGGCACTGAGAACCTTTGGTGCTCAAGAGAAGCAGGAAGGGTTGGGTGCATTGAAAGTGCTGCTTAATTCATACAAACCCGACAGCTCTGGGTGCAGGAATTAGACCTTTGCAGCCCAGAGGTGAAAATGTAACATTTTTTTTATATGTAGTGCAGGGAACAGTACCCCAAACAGCATCAGAGACTGTCAAAATGCAGATGAGCTTGTGGTGCCTTCACAGCTCCAGCCCTTTACACTTCCCTGAGGAGTGAGGCCAGTGCACAAGGAGGAGAAATAGATTCCCTCACTAACTGGATGGCAAGTGTTGGAACCCTGGATGCTGAGAATTTCAGACTTTCTGTGCTGACAGGCACTGGCCCCCAAGAGAACACTGCATTTCACCTGAGGCTGTGGAGAAGGATTCCAAAATGGAATGATAGAACTGGGATTGTGGATGTGGAGTTTGAAGAGAAGTGTGTGAGATGACATGGTGGAAAATTTAGACTTTAAGGTTTTAGAATATAGTAATATATATATATAGAGCAAGATGGAGGTTTTAGGGCAGTGGCTGGTCCTTCTCCTTCACCTTCTCCATGGTTTTGGGTGGTGTTCTATGATTGGATAAAAAAGTCCTCATTGTGGGGCATGGGTGGTTGGTCATTGGGTTAAAAGAAAAAATAATTTAGGTGTCATTTCTTAATTGGACAGTTTATCCTTAAAAGGCCTTGTAGAGAGATGGAGCTCTATTTTTAGTTTGTTAGAGTGAAGTGCTGCAGAACTCAGGGTTTGTGAGACTGTACCATAGATAAGAACTAACAAACCCCTGAGTCCAAACAAGAAATTCTGTCTCGTGCATTTGTCCCAGCCTTGGCAAAAAGAAGCACCAGGCAAGCTGCTGGCAGGCTGCTCTGCCTGGCTGCCCATGGCTGTGCTGTGTCTGTGTGCATGGGCAGCTCTGCTCTGAGGTGCTGCTGAACCATTTTCAATCAGCTTTTGGTTTGTGCAGTGGCTGCTCTCAGGGCGGGTGAGCCTGCAGGGATTTAACCCTGCTCTCCTGCACCCTCTTGTCCATTTCTGCAACCTTTGGCCCAGGTTTGTGTGGGCTCCTCATGTCTTGCTGCTTGCCAGGACTCAGGTAAATGTCACCTGGATCGCTTTTAGCTGCGCAAGACCTGAGCACATCACACAGCACATTTCCAGAAATATTTTTTGTGTGTTGATATAAATCAAAGTTGGCTGTGTTTCAGTTCATTTTGATCACTCTCTGGGTGTTCCTTGGCAGAAATAGATAGGAATTTTGAGCAAATACTGAAAATGGGTCAGGCTGTGATTTTTCAATTGCTAAATGTGAGTTCTTGCACTAAAAACATGCTTCTAAGCCTTTCAACGGTATCACTGGGGTTCTAGCAATCCATCTTAAATTATGGATCTCAACTATCAGCAAAATACAGCTTATAAACAGTTCACTGGCTGTCCATCAAATCACACAGGCAATAAAATCACAGAAGCAAAACAGAGTTTGGTGAAGAAAGCAACAATGTGCAAATTATTCACCCAGCTCCAGATGACACAAACAATCCATTACCTTCTTTTGAACTGGGTATATTTGATACTGGTGTAAAACATTTATAGAAAACCTCACCATTAATGAAATAAACCTCTGCATGATTCAAAGGAGTGGAGCTATGAAATGCAATCTGTAGCACATGAGTTTAGGTAACTCCTTGGGAGTGGACAAATAAATAAATTTTTTTTGCAATGAGAATGCAAAGTACAGACGTAGCTGCCAATGAAATTGGTAAGATGATTCACTCTGTCTTTTGGGGAGAAAATACATCTTGAATCTGGTCTCCCTTGTACTCAGATTATCCAAGTGAGAACATGATTAGTCCCACCCCTTCTGCCTTTTAAAAAAAGATTTCTTTTGCTAGGACTAAATGATGATAGCAGCATGCTGGGTGAGTTAGGGGTTTTTACAGTGTAGGTGACAAGTTAAAAATGTGTAGTGAGTGTATGTGTCCAGAAGGGAGGAGAATACCTCTAATTCTATCCCAGGGAAGTCAATATATAGTTAATCTGGTTTTCTGCAAAGGAAACTGCATTCCCAGTGAAGGAATCTCCAGTTTCATGTATAGATCTCTCAATAATGTAAAGAAAAAAATAGGAGCTTCTTTGTTTAAAATTCTAAAAACAGGCTTGGAGATCTTATTAATTTTTATTAATTAGTTTTTATTAATTTTTTGGTCAAACCTCTTTGCTTGTATCCACTACTCCTTAAGTCTTTGATCATCTCTTCAGAATGATGAACAATTCTACTTAGACAAAATTATAGCTGGAGAAGGGAAAAAAGCTGAAGAGAGCTTTTCAACACCCTAAGTATGGCACTTTATCTGCCAGCATGTTGGCCCTGGTAGCAACAGAAAAAAAAGAGCTTGCAGGTGGTATTGACACTTTTCCCCTTCAGGTTGCTAATATTTCATACAGACATTAAAAGACAAGGAGAGTTAAAAAAATCTCTGGGGTCAAAGCAAACTGACTGGGTTATGAAAGTAAAAGTATGGGGAGACTAAAGGCAGTATGGGGAAATTTTGTCTTATAATTTCAAGGGGTTTTTCTCATGGGAAAAGTAACACTTTGCTTTAATAAAAGAAAATAATTGGTTACAAGCCTAACCCATTTGCTGTTTGATGTAACAACGTCATCTGCTCTCTGGGCTTTTTTGGTTTTTTGTTTCTGTTCAAGGCATAAAATAATTATTGTAGAGGGCCATTTCATCTCAGTGGAGTACAAAAGTCCCCTTGCTAATTGTCACATCAAATGACCAGGGTCCCCAATGGAAACCTTCAAATGACTGTGAAAAAATTCAGGCTGTCACTAAATGCTGGGCACACTTGGTGGGGGGGTGGGGGGGGTTGGGTGGGTTTTTTTTTTGGGGGGGTTTTTTGTGTGTGATTTCCCATTGCAGATTAGGTTACTTGGGTGTGGGTTTATCACACAGGAAAGGCCCAGCACAGATTAGTTCTGCACCATTGCAGGGCTGTAATGCCAGCTCCATCCTTGACCAAAGCAGTGGCCAGCACCTTTATTGTATCTGGGGACACGGAAGAACACTGCCCTGTCCAGGCAACAAAAGAAGCAGCAGAAGGCCCACTGTGTCTCTAAAGTGTTACTTCTCCACTTTTTATCATGCACCAGTGACATGAGTGCCAGGTCCCAGACTTTAACCCCACACAGAGGCAGAAAAAAGCTGTCAGTCTCGGCTTGTTCAAAGACAAATCCTTTGTGCCGATCAGACTGAAGTGGCATGGTCCATATACTCACTAAAGCATGCCAAGGAGTCAGAAAGTCATAATCTGCCTTTGTACTTCTGGCCATTTCCATTTTCCCCCGTAGCTGGTGCCCAATTACCAGCTCTGTAATTTTTTTCCATTGTTAGGGAGCCATAAGGGTTTAGCTACCACTTATCCAATCGGGGTCATGACCTGATGTATTTAGGCTTTGCAAATATAAGTAACAGTTCCCTTATCAGTGTCACCAGGACTCTTTAACACTTAGCAGGCAGAAAGATAAATATACTTGGCAGATACAATTTGATCCATTGCTAAGCCTTCCATTTTACCACTGACCCATGGCACTCTGCTATTCAAGGGGATGTTAACTGGTATCACCCTGTAACCCTCAGCCTGGCTCCCAAACCTCCTGACTTTGGCTTACAGGAAGGACTTACAGGTGACAGCTTGTCAACCTGATCTAGAGCACTGGGAAACCTGGGATGTGTCTGACCTGGCTCCCACTAGTGCTGCTTTTAGCTGAATTCCTCCTGGCTCACACCAGAAGAATTAGGCTCTGTCCCGGTCCAGTTTGCTTGCAGGAAAAAGCCAAAGCCAAACCTGATTTATGCATTCCTATTATTTGCAGCATTGCTTTTTACCTGTTGACTTTCTTTGGTTAACTGGTTAATTTAAATGTTGCTTCATAATATTTTACAACTCAGCTTTGTCCTGAAATGTTCTGATTACTTTACTTGCCTCTTTCAGAACACTTCCAAGACCTCTGCCAGTCACAAGGTCTGCCAGCCAAGGGTCTGGCTTCAGAAACTGCAGAGTGCAGATTGTCCCGTTCATCTCCCTCTCCAGCAGACACTGAATGAAGTTTTCTGGGCACGGTTATGTGTAACAGGCACTTATTTAAGGAGGGTTAAAGATGCAGCATCAGATCTAGAGAAGCATCTCTTTCAAGTAGAATAGAGCAAGAATTCAAGTGTGAACCACAAGTGTGAAGGTCCTATAATAAATAGGCTGGAGCTTTCTGCTATCTCAAAAGCACATCTTGATTGACTCGAGGTCTAAAACTTCGAGGCATTTGGTTGTTGCCTCTTCAACAGCACTGACTCCAACTATGAATAAATTCAATTAAGTGCCGTTGTCAGTGAGATTTGATTAGACATAGATCAAGAATACCACAACCAGTCCTTGCACTAACCATGGAGATTTTACACCTTAGATGCCCCTTTAAAAACTGCTAAGTTTTCACAAGCTGTTTTTATTTATTTCCACCATGTGGGAAATTTTTATGACCACTACAAATATCTCCTATCAAAGTATCCTCCTTCATTAGTTGTGATCTTTAATTCTCTGAAGTATTTCAATGCTAGTTAACTGAGATAAGACAGAAGATAACTTCTTTTAGAACAACCTAGTACTTACAGGGGAATCTTATCCAATCTAGAAGGGTGATTAAGATTAATTATTATTAAAGTGGCTTGGTCAGAATTATTGGCTGGGTAGCAGCACCAGCTCCTTCTGTCATAGAATCACAGAATGGTTTAGGTTGGAAGGGACCTTAAAGATGATTTAATTCCAATCCCCTGCCATGGGCAGGAGCAACTTCCACCAGCCCAGGCTGCTCATGTTTGCATTTGGATCATGACTGAGTCATCATTTCAGACATGATTAAAACACAGAGCCTGACTCCCCGCACGAATACGTATCTGTACACATAAACAAAATTTCCTTTAATCTCCTTAGAGTTCATGTCTTTTGGAAGTGCTTTATGGAAGCTTTCTTTTTAAGTGGCAGCTCTATGGGACTTTAAACAATGATATATTTTAGGCTAGGAGCCTTATCTGATCTGAGATACCCAGGAGAACAGGAGATTCTTTTTTTGTTGTTGTTTTTTAATGATGTGTTAGGGCATGGGGTTTGCTGAGCATTTAGCAAAGGGGTGTCAGGGTGAAACAGCTGCACATGTTAAACCAGCAGTGAAACCCAACTCCTTTTCATCTCCTGGGTTATACAGCTCTTTGTGAAATTATTCCGCAGGACAATGTGTGAATAACTACTAACTAATGTATGATCATCTCCATGTTAAGGTGGTGCAAATGGGGCTGGCTGCATGGTGCTGAAGAAGCACTGAGAAAACACCTTGTTGTAAGCTGATCCAGGTTAAATGGCCTGATTCTGGGCTAATTATTTTATAGTTCCTTGACATCCAGCAAATGTGAGAACTGCAGACCTTGTAGACATGAGGTGCCATGAGACAGCTGTAAACAGAAGGTCTTTGATGAGACAAATGGCTTGTAGGGGCAGTTCCATGCAGGCATCCCAACACAAAGGCTCCCTCACAGGGCTGCTGCCAAAATAAAAAATAAATCAATCCATAACAGCTATTCCAATCCTGCCTCAAAAAGCTCATGTGAAGGGATCAGAGGCACTGAGCTTACCTTTCCCTCACCAGTTCCTTGTCTCTACTCTATTTACACTTTACAAGATGTTCCCAGAAAGTGTGAAAACTCTTGGTTTTCATCAGCATAAAAGTTAAGCACTCCTGGAAACAGACATTGTAATTAAACATCACTTTTTCATTTAAAAGAAGTATTAAAAAACCTTCAAGTGTCTTGCAGAAGCAAGAACACAGCTTGTTTATACACATCCTTCATTCTCCTTCAGAAGCAGACAGGGTGTCCCAGTTGGTAGCATACTAACAAGGTGGACTGATAGTAACAGTTGATTTTAGTGAGGTTTAAAATCAAAAGAAAGATTCTTGACTACATACAGAATTTGTATGAAAGACTCTGACCTTTTTTTTGTGCTCGTTCTTCATCATTTTCCCATTCAAAAAGGTTGTTCCTTCAATAAAGCCTCCTTCTCCTTTTGCTTACCAGAAAGATTGCCTGTGTCTCATCACATTTATTTCAATTTGCACTGCCTAGTGTGTATTACTCATGCATTACTCAGGTCTATCAAGCTGCATTTAGATGAGAATTTGAAAGTAAATAAAACACACAATATTTCACCAAAACACTTCTCTAAATACAAGTAAGAAAAAGACATAGGTTTACCAAGATAGGGTGTTGACAGATTCCTAGATAAAGAAGTACTTTATCTCTATGGTTTAAACGTAATTGATTGGGTTTTGATCACTGCAGAGCAGAATTTGAGATTTATTATGTACCATCTCTCACAGTCTCACTTTATTCAGGGCTGGGAGGGGAAGACAAACTTCCCTGCCTTCCCAGACCCTGAGGAGCTTCTGAAGTGAGAATCAAGTGGTCATTGTACCAGATTAATCAAATACACCTTGATGAAAAAGTTTAATAATGCAACAAACTCTGTTTAAAGAAGCTTACCCAGCAACCAGGTCAAGGTTTTGGCTTTTGTTTGAAAGGTCAGCAGCATTAATTCACTGTTGCCAGAGAAGCTGACAAAATATCACACTGCTGGTCACTGATTAGAGGGCCTGACTGTGGAGATTCAAACAGATCAGGACCCATTTATATTATTATTTTTATCAAAGTCCAGGACAAGC
This sequence comes from Haemorhous mexicanus, assembly GCF_027477595.1. Classification (NCBI taxonomy): domain Eukaryota; kingdom Metazoa; phylum Chordata; class Aves; order Passeriformes; family Fringillidae; genus Haemorhous; species Haemorhous mexicanus. The sequence goes on from NC_082346.1 coordinate 9,999,689, forward strand.
CCAAGAATTTTATATCCTTCCCCCTGCCAAGCTAGAGCTGCTTGAGATTATTTTGTGCTGTGGTTTAGAACTTCCTGAGGGTCAAGGTGCGGGAAATTCACCTACTGCCAGCACTTAAAAACCTGTGAGCATTAAGTAGTTCACTGTTAGAGATTTCAAAGTGTCAACCAGACACTTTTTCTCTGGGACCACTGAACTCTCTGTGGGCTCTTCTTGCTTTTTGGGGCACCCAGAGTGGTCAGGTCTGAGTTCCCACATCTCTGTTCATATTCACATCAGTGTGGTCACTCATGTCTAGAACTTGGAGCAGAAGTCGTGCTAAAAATACATGAAATTGCCAATGATGATCGTTCAAATACAGTAGTGGGGGAAAAAATTACACATTTTGCCACAATGGTTAGGCCAGGATTGAATATCCACATGAAGTGGGATTTGTTGAGGAATAAACATGTATTTCTTATACAATTCCATGTGCCAAAACCCACTAGCAAATACAAAAATTTCCCAGATATTTCTCTTTTTTCCTCCTTTTGTTTTCCTCAGGTTTTCCTTGCTGAAAAATTATGAAGTGTGAGAAAGAAGTGGAAAGTGCTTACATTAAAGTGCAAAATTTTGGGAAAAGCCCAACACATCTTTACAGGATTCTCAGCACTGCCTTCTAAACAAACCCCCAAAATGGTGAAAGGAAACTGGGAAGGATGGAAGGAAATTTACTTTCCTCTGCTCCTGGTTTCAGTTTCCTCATTTGCTTTGTAGCAAATCCACTTGGACTGAACAGTATTTCAAAATTGAAGCTATCAGCTTTGTAAAAGGATTTGTCCAACCCATTTAGCCCAAAATATTTGTATTTATCTTGGTGAATGATGCTTTCCAACTAATAAAATAAAACCAGCTGTGCTGGAAATGTGTGCGCTGAGTGTACTCCCAGCTCTGCTCATGGATAAATATTTCAGAGGTTCCTGTGTTTGAGTTCATTTAAGTTAACTTTCTGAGAACCTTGGTGGGTTACAGTATCAACACAGAGGGTCAATTAATTAGAATAATCTTTACTTCCCAGTATTAAAATGCTCATTATTGTAGTAGGTAAACCACACATTTCTCTCTTATAAAGAACTCACCCACTCATTGCTTCCTTGCTTCTTTTTAAAAACATTAGCAATAAACAGATATCTGGAAATCATAAATAAATGTTACTTGCTAGTCCTATGCTTGTTGGCCAAAAAAAAAAAAAAAACCTAAAAATAATGTTTTAAGCAGAAAAGTAAGTGGCAAAAAATAGTATTTGACCCTTAGTAACCTTCTTGCAAAATGAATATTCATTACCACAGGTCATGAGTCAGTAGAAAACATTTCAGACTATTGAGGAATGGGAATTCAGTGTTGCTCTTGATCCCTTCAGTGAGACACAGGTCTTACAGAATTTGGGCTGTCAGTCTATTGGCAAGAATTTGGCAGAGGAGCCCAGCCATCAGTCATGAAGGGTTTCTGCAGTTTAGATATAAATAGCTGAGGTGAAGCTTTAGGGTTGTTTATAAAGAATCCGTGAAATCTTCTTTTAATCTGTTACTGACAGATGGAAATACCACAGCCTGTTTTCAGGCCAAATTCAATGCATGTAGCCTGAGCCTCTTTGGAATATAAAGTGCCAATTAACTGGCAAAAATACAGGAGAAGAGAACTTTTCCATGGTCCTGATGTGGGAGAGAAGCTGGTTGAGGACCTGGGTGCCTGGAACACAGGATCACTGAGCTGGGTCTCCCTGTGTAACTCTACATTATAAACAGTTTCTGTGCCTCAGCTTCTGAATTACCTCTAAAATAAACCATCTTTACCTTTTGTCCACTTTATCACCTCATTTTCATGGGAAGTTCCTCAGAGCAAGAGGCTGTACTCTGTACACATGTGGTGGGCTGACTGGCCACTGTCCAGCTGCTCACCCCGCCCAGTCCCCTGCTCAGGGACATGGGGAGAGGGGAAAAAATGGGATGGAATAGCTCATGGGTTGAGATAGGGACAGGGAAATCACTCAACCTTTTCCAGATTCAGCTCCACTTTGGCTCCTCTGCCATCCTCATATGTGTCCCCACTGCACTGTGGTCTCTCTGAGGGGAATCCCTGTGAATCCCTGCTCCACCCAGCACCTGGAGCACCTCTTGTCCTCCTCCTTCCTCCCTGATCTGGGTGCTCCAGGACTGTTCCTTGGCTTTTACCCCTTCTCTTCTGCCTGTCCAGCATTTTTGCCCTTTACTGAACACCTTTCCTGGAGGTGCCACCAGCCCAGACAAGGGGCTCAGCTGTGCCTGGGGGTGGGACTGCAGTGCCTGGGTGAATGGAGTAGCTGTGTCCTGCTCAGGGCAGCCCCAGTCTCTCCTCACAGAGCCCCCCAGCAGACAAAGACACCCAAAATGTCACCCTGTTCTTCTAAGTTCTTCTAAGCCTTCTGATGTTTACATTCTTGTAACAAGCTTTCTCATGCGCTTTCCTCTAAATAATTATTGGTTTGCATTCTTTGATGGAGGAGGAGAAATTTGTTTGTCCAATGTCATTGGAGAGGTGGTACTGTCACCCTCCAATTCACTGTCACTTTTGAAAATCTATAAATGTTGGAGTCAGAAATTAAATGTCCTTCTTTTTACCTTGGAGATTCCAGCATCCGCGGGGTTTTATTTCGTGTCTTATAGAGACACCAACACCATGGGATTTGGCAATAAATGGGAAAGGGGACCTCACAGTATCTGTTACCACCTAGGACGGGCAGCAAACAGGGAGTCCTGACCCCCAAGAGCAGCTCCGTGAAGGGCTGGGGTGGCCATCCGTGAAGGCCGGAGCCTAAGGAAGGAATTTTAGAGTGAGACAATTGATTTTCATCAGTTTATTGCTGTGCCCTGTCACTCCTAAGGCAGCTTTGAGGGAGCACCTGGTGGGAGTAAGGGGTAAGGTCTGGGCTTGTTCCAGGTTCAGAGGTGCCCACGCTGGAGACAACAGCAAATAAGGAGTCACACAGGCTCCCAAGTCCAGGGAATTCCTCTTGGGGTGGCCATCAGTCCCAGGGCCAGGATGTGCCATGGTCCTGGGCAGAGTTATTCATCAGAATTACTAGAATAATTATTCTAGTTTTAGAATTTAGAATTTAGGTTTTATTCTAGGGAATAATAGCACAAGAGGGAGGCCTGGGCAGGGAGCCTTCCTGTGGCTCTGGGATGCCATTTTGGAAACCCCAATTGTATCTTTTGTTACAGCACAATGTTGCACGGTGGTAAAGGTCTGGCCACAAATAAACAGCCCCACACAGTGTTATCTCATTGGCAAAAGCAGGGTATTTCATACTCCACTAATACATGTGAATATTCTGTCACTATTGGTGGTACCCTGCTTGTTCTTCTGAAAAGCAGGAGATTTTATTCTGATAAAAAATTGACTCAAAATACTGCTTGGTAGATAACCTTCATATTTGCATTTTGACCTTTCCTGGGCCTTTTTCCAATCCCTTTTCTCCAAACACATGATGAGGAAGCTCACTTTGCAAAAGCCAGGAGAGCTGCCTTTCTATCTGACCCGTGCCAGCACAGAAACCTCAGTTTATGAAAAATAGCATTACAGCTGTCATGCTGCTCTACTCTTACACTCAAACAATAGAAAATCAATTATACTGGCACCCCCTGCCTGGCAGGGAGATGCTGTGTGAGCTTTCTCAACAGGCAGAGCAAGGGCTTCTTCAAAACCCATTTCTGAAGCCTGGCACCTTAGCTAAGTAAATAAGGCACCCTTTCACAGATATTATGTCTTTATCTCCTCAGTTATAACTCACAGATCATTCTGCATTCTATCACTGGGACACCTGCTAAATGTTGGACTAAAAGCACATATTCCTGGTGTCTGGGGCCTTGAGGAAGTCCACAGATGGTGACACTTGCCAACAACCTCTGCAGATCAACGCTGCACAGAGTTAAAAATGTCTGCCCCATTCCTTTCCCCATCACCCTCTCCATTCTTAATTTTCACATCTTGAGAGAAATATAGAGTTTGGTATTAGGGCTCACTTCTGTAAAGGATTTTAGCAGTCCCCATTTTTAGAGATGGAGTCTCCCAGGTCAGGGAAGGCCTTATTTTCTGAATGCCTAAGGCATAGTTAAAGGCTGATAATAGCATGGGATAGCTCCAAGAATGTTATATAACTTACTGAGTGCCTACTGAAAAATAGAGAGACTTTGTCATTTCAAAAAAAAAAAAAAAAAAAAAAAGAAAACAGGAGCCTGTGAGATTCCCACCATCTGGATGGAGTCTTTTTTCTTCCCAGATGAATTAGTTGTCAGGGGAGGAATTATTTTAGGCATCAAGTAACCCCTGATTGTGAGTGACAGGCTAACACAGGAGCAGATGCAGGGTTAGTGCAGCCTGTCCATTATGTGGATGTCCCACTTACTCTGCACAGGGCCCTGGGTTATTAAAGGAGTAACTGGAGGTGGGTCAGGCCTGGGAGATGTCTCACACTTCTCACACAAAGCCAACTTTTTCACTCAAACAGCCATCACTGTGAGAAACTTCCTCAAAATCTGAATTCTGCAGAAATCCAGTCCCCATGTAACACCCTTATTTGAGAGTATGCTGACAACATCTTGGTGAATCCAGATAAATAGAGCCAACAAGGAACATTCTGAATACATCTTAAGATAAAATCAGTTGTCACCAGCTCCTATTTCAGCTAATGGAAATGTCTTTTTTTTTTTTTTTTTTCCATAAATAAGGATATCAGTAAATCCCCTTGTCTTTGCAGATAGTACAAGTCTGTTATAAGAACATTTACCTACTCAACAATGTCATATTTATAAGTTTATGCAATAAAACCTTATCCTGATGTCCAATCTAAAAAAAGCTTTCTTCTAGTAGAAGTGTGTGAAATGCTGTCTAGAAACTCGTGTCCCTGATTTCATTAGGAATTTAAAACTCAAACCCTTCAAATCTTGACAGAGCCCCCCAAATTTAGCAGAATATCTAGATTAGTCTCACATCTAAAACATTTTTCTTATTTAGTGCCCCCAAAGTAAGCATGAGCCGGCTTGAGAATGAAAATTCAAAAGTGAAGTGGGGGGCTGTGAAACATTTAAAAGAATATCTCCAATAAATAAACACTAAAAGCCAAAAAACAGCGTGTTTTTCAAATCTAGCATAGAGACAGCAGATGGTCAAAAGAAACAGGTACACAAAATATTCACGTTTGTGAGATCTGATCGTTTTCCCTTTAGAGAGCATTGGGGAACTCAAGAGGACAGTGGACAGTGTCAGATGGGAGGGAAGAAATAAAAAACAGTGACATCTTGTGGTAAGGAAAACGCCTTGGAAAGATAAACTCAGATTTTTGTGCACACTCAAAAATCTAGATATTAGACTGCAGCTACTTAAAACTTGCAGTGGTGACTTTTCCCCTCCTCTGAGTTGTTTTTTGGGGGTTTTTTCCTGGTTTTGGTGAGCCCCTAAGTGCTGCTCTTAGAGAAGGGGCTGTTTCCACCAAGGAACAGCAGCTACATTGAATTGAAATAAAGATATTCATGTCTAGATATTCATGTCTATCTAAATAAAGATATTCATGTCTGTGTAGTATTTATCAGAAACCACTGGTCTCTGCATCTGTGTTACTGGAGCAGAAGGTGAGTAATCCTGGCCCCAATATCTCCCTGCTGAAATGCTGTGGAGCTGAAGCTGCAGCTCAGGACAGTGCCACTTCTGGGGAAGGTCATGACAAAGGAAAAATGAGAATTTTTTAGAAAAGACTCCTAAAGTGACCCACTCTGCCCAGGCATGCATCTGCTGTGGGGAATGGAGATGGGAGTACCAGAGAAAGAGCTTGTCATCTCCTTGCTCTAACTTCTGATACCACAGTTTGATTAAAAATAACCCCAAAGCTCTATCAGGCAGGGTGACTCTGGCAAAAGAGTTCATAAGCCCCACCAAGACTACTGAAATCAGCAGGAATTCTTGTCTTTGACCTAATGGGAACAAGACTTCAACCTTTTATTATTATCCAACATTTTCTGTCTTACTCCAGAGTTTCATCTTAAGTCATGTGATTTCTTTGCCAGGGCAAGTGGCAGTAATAATATAATAAAAGCTTGATAATTATTTTAGGTGCCATGGACTGTCTGGTACAGTATCTCCCAGTGAGTAATAAATGCTCTGAAGTTACTCCATTAGTTTGTTCCTTTTGATTGCTTTTGAGATAAGAGAAGAATGTTACGGGATTGGGTTTTTTGTAATTAAAAATTAATTTTAAAAAACCTGTAAATAAAAAACTTTCAGATTTCTTGAGATCTGCCAACTTTATTTCTTGATAATAAAAGAGTGATGTGAAGAAGGAGGCATTTTATGGGATATTTCAAAGGTCTAATTAAGAATTCTTGGAAACTCTCAAAACGGACCTCAAGGTTAACAAAATTCCTGGTTCTCATTCAATGGTATTATTAGAATTAAAAGAATTGTGTGCCTTTATCTGCAGTGTGTTCTTCATCCTGAGCAATAAACACAAGTCTTTGCCATAAATAGTGAGCCTAAAGTATTCTGAATGTTGCCAAGAGGAAAGAGGAAAACCTTTTACATCAGGAAAAAATTACCTGTAACTTCTGGCCAAACCATGACTAACCCAATTTCCATTCAGCTTCAAGTCTTAAATATACAAATACTTGCTTTATAATAAAAATGAAACTATTCCTTTTTTTTTTTTTAACAAAAGCACATGTTTAAAACCAGCAGACTGTAATTTCTATTCTACTGCTTCTTTGCCACTGAAAGTCTTGGCAGTACATAAATTCAACACCTGTCAGTCATGTCCATGCTTGAGCCTAAAAATGGAAGTTACACAAATTTTTTTTTTTTTTCTGGAAACAAAGGGCAAAATATTTGCTATCTTCTGTTGTTATTATACATAGAAAAACAAATAAACATTCTACATAGAAAAGCAATTTTTTCTTCTTTGTAGGTGACTAGGAGAAAAGCAGTTCAGTGTAACTCACGACGTTTGTGTTTTCCTGCAGGAGGCTTTTGCAGAGCGTCAATTCTTTTCCAATGCAGCCAGTGAAAAGCAACAGGTTGCAATTCCAGACTTCTGCAAGACAGTGGCCACCTTGTGGAGATGCTGTTGGATCCCTACAAGCACTAATATTTTGAGTATAAGGATCAGGCTTTGCATTTGACAAAGAGTGTTGAAGTTTATTGGGAGCTGCACAGGCACTCCATCAATTTTGGTGCTCAGAATATCACAACAACCATTCCAGTGAGGAAGAGAAAACCCCAAATCTCCCTCATGTCCCTTCCTATTCACTCTCTTAGTGACTTACCAAGATCCAGCTGTGCTCCCTATCAGCTCCATAAAAACCCCCATTGTCAGCACTGCTGGAATCCAAAATGTAGACAATTCTCAGAGCTTTAAGCCTGTCAACCAAAGCTTAGAATTAAACACAAGATTTAATTTAAAACCTTAGGAAAAACTTCCAAACTTGAATACTAAAAACAAAAATACAAATTAATAGTTTAAAACCAAAACATATAAAGTTAAAAAAAATTAAAATTTTAAAGTTTAAAATATAAAAAAGTGATTACAAAAATAAACAAAAAATTTTAAATACAATACTATAAGTTTATATATCATAACATATTTAACAAAAAAAACCTTACACTGTAACATATATCCATTAAAAATATTAAAAATTAAATAAAAAACATTATTGCAATATTTTATTACTCAATAAATCCTTTAAAAATCTTATATCTAAAAATCTTATAGCTCAAAATCTTATAACCTTCTAAATCACACAATAAAAATATAAACCAAACTCATCCTTCCTATCTATATAAAAAATAAATACAATAAATCACATCATCTAGAAAACTCATACATCCCATCTCTAAATCATTCAACATTCCTTCAAAAATACCCACTCAGCATGTGACCATAAAAACCTCCTAATGCAGGAGAAATGAGGAGTATGTTGAGGTGTGGCAATGCGCAGCAGCTCCCCCAAGTACCTGGGACTGTTTCAGGTAAAGAGCAAATTGCTTTAATCTGGATTTTTGGGAAAGCTGGTCTTGTAGCCTCTGAAGGATGCAATAACTGATACACTAACCCACTGCATAAAAATAAATGTATCTGTCTGCGTTTAAAAGCAGACCCTATTTCCTAGGATGATGTGGAGGTTTTTAGTTTGAACTGGGTAGAAACACTAATTTTTTGTAGTGGTTTCGCTTTGCTAATTTGAGATTATTTTTGGGAGGCGTACTAATGAGTGTGGTGGGTTTCAGTGTTGGTTAATTGCTAGCGTACTTACTTTTTATTGTGAGGTAGAATTAGGAGAAAGGTAAAGTGGTTTAAAACTTTAAAAGGGTATAAAGAAAAATTTACTAAAAGTAATTAAAAGAAAGAGTAATAAAAATCAGAATAAAACTTTGGAACACTTCTCTTTTTCCTATAACTTTTTATTCTTACTGATAATGTAAAGAAACTAAACATAAAATTTTAGTCAGTTAACTACTTCTAAAATAGTTTTTCTTGAGTTTACTTAGGAAGAGAAGTTTGTCTTGCTAATTTTATGGAGACTTCCCAATAAGGAAAAAATAGCTCTTTAGTGGTTTTCTTATCAATAGCAGCCACTCTGGGAAATCTGTAATTGTGACATTTCTCTTGTTTGCTGTAAGTTTTTCTTACAGGTTGGTATAATGCTGTTTGGCCAGAAATTGTTCACCCCTTAAGCTGTTGCCTCTCTTGGCTGCCTGCTCTGTGTTGAACGAGTCTTACACCATTAAAGGGGTGAGACAACTGTTCAATTGCCTCATTGTAACCCACCTGCCTTTTCCTTCTCCTGTTAGAAACATGGTGGTGTTTCCCAAACAGCTAAAATGAGCCACATTTTTCTCCTGAGCTCTTCCCCAGGGACTGAAATGAGATGTCATGCTCTTTGCTGATGGGTATAAAATCACACATTGAGATTCAGGGCTCAGCTGGAAGATCATCAGACTGCTAAAAGAGCAGAAATGAATCATTATTTTACTATTTCTAACCTTGGTGCTGTGAAAATATTCTCCAGGGCTGAACCACAGGGGCCTTTAGACCTTTATCCACTTGAACACCAGGAAATATTTGATCATGACATCACCAGGGGAACTGATGTCAGCCTGTGACCACAGCAGGTAAATGGGCATTTTACCAGGGTACACAGGCCACTGCAAAGATTAGGAGCATTTAAGTCACATTTAGGTCATAATTGTCCAGAAGGCAATGGTCTGAGTCACAGGAGCTTTCTTTGGAAAGCTGAAGTGACCTGTTTGCTTTCTAAACTGAGATTCTACCCAAATCCATGTGCAAGGTGTGAAACAGACCGTTGTCACCTCTGACTGACTTAGTCTTGGTTTGATTTTTAAAAATAGAAAGCAAACCTTATGAAAATGTTTCAGGTCAGGCTTGCACAATCTGGGGATGTGTTCTCACAAAGTCTTCTGTAGGAAATGCCAGGATCTGCAAACAAAATACAAATTCACTGGGGACAATTGAGGATCTACGAAGAGGTGAGAGATGCCTGGGCCAAAAGAGAGCAAATGGGCTCCCACTGCAAGTATAAACAGATTTATGGCTTCTCTAACCTGCTTTTGGAACCCAGAGCTCCTGCAGGGCACTCTCCTGCAGGCTGCAGTTGCCAGATCACACTTTGGCCCCAATCCCATTTTATAGCTGTAACAAGCACTGGGGAGGTGGGCAGTGGCCTCGCAGAAGATTTGCATTTCAGTCCTCTGTTAAATACTTGCAAAGAGACTGAGGGTCAGTGACAGACAGGAAGGACCATCCTCACCTTGGCAGCTGGGACACTTTCATACAGAAATGGAGTGTTAGCACAATGCCTGAGTGGCTGGAAGACCTGGATTAGAGTTTTCCCTGTTTGGGGGATGCTCCAGGCCCTGTGGCTTGCTCTGTGTGCTCTCTGTTTTCCACTAACATTATTCTGTTCTTCAGGAAAAAAACCTCAGGAACTGCCAAGCCAAGGAAACTGCTTTTGTGTGGTTGCTTCCTCTAGTTAGCAGACAGAAAAGGAGAGCCCTGAAAAGTGTCCCTTCCTTGGCCTATTTTGCATTAACTTTGTTAAATGCAACCCCCCATTTTTAAACTCCCTTCCAACACAAACCATTCAATGATTCTTTGATTCTATGCAAACACCCTGTCCACTGGTGGAGGGGAGACCAGAATCTGAATTTTTCACACCCTCAATGAGTTCTCGAACCATGATTTAACAGCACAAGACAACAATTCTCATCCTGGGAATTTTGAATTCTTTCCTGAATGCTGGCACAGCTTTACCCTTAGCTCTGGTAGATGGGGTACCTTACATGAAAGCCAGACATGAGGGCTGATCCCTCTTCTGGTGACAAAAAAAACCTAAAGTTAGGCTTTGTGTCCAGGATCCTTGCTCTCCTTCTTCCTTCCAAAGGGCTGAGAGATGGTCTGGATTTTAAAAAAGAAAAACAAAACAAAGACACAAAAAACCCCCAAACCACCCTTGCAGCCAGTTATCTGCAATTACTTGTCCTTCATTTTGTTCTGGAAGCCAGAGGAGCCAGGTACTATCCAGATAAATTTGCAGCTGCTGTTGATAAGCTAAGATAAACAATGCAGACTCTGCAGGTACATGAACTGACTTCCAAGTCAGTGGAAATTCTTCCAATTTCCTCCATGACACAGGAGGGGCATGGGCCACATGGATGAGCTTCATGCATGGACTGTCAAGCCATGTCATCAATTACTTAAACTGGAAATATTTTATCACTCAAGTTTAAACAATGACTTTTTGGTGAGTTTTTTAGGTACAGTTGCTGTACATGCAGAACATGTAGCACAGACAAGCAGCAAGATATATCCTAAACACATTTCTTATCCCTGAATGTTGCAAGACTGGAATCAAGGTAGAACCTACCCTAGGAAAAGCAATCAAAAAGGTGACCTTTTATGTAGGCAAGGAGTACAGAGTTGCATGGGTTTTATTCCTTAATTGCTTTTTCTGGAACATTACCCAGGCACTGTGTTTTCCTAGGCATGCCTTTTTCAGCCTGTTAAGAAGAAGCAAAGTCATCCTGCTGACTTCCTGCTCATTAAAAGAGGAATTCCAACAGATAAGTCAGTCATAGAAAGAAAAATAATTGTTAAAAACAAAACAATTGATGAAATTATCACCAATGATAAACTTCTAATTGTAGGGTTTATCTCCTCTCTACCTTTCACCACCTGTTACAGATTTGATGGCTTATCATCCTTTTCCTTTTATTACTGATATCCCAGGTGAGTAATACATGGGAGGGCGTATTCCAGGAGTACAATGCAGAGGAATTGTGTGAGCAACCATTTATTGGGATTAATGAGTGCAAGGACAGTAAGAGCTGCACGGGAGGGTAGCAGCAGTGTTGGCAACAGTCATGGAGAGAAGGACATCTGAGACAATGATTTGATTAGGCAGAAAAAAATGATAATTTATAAATGCACATCCACATTTTGGGCTAAACATGATTGTACCTGAGCCCCTCTCTCCCCTTCACTTTGTAAAATCAGCATCAATAGAATTTTCATTCATCCACATTTGCTTGAAATGTAGCAATTATTAGCTAGTAAAAAATTCCCAACTCCAGAGAGGAATAGTTCAATCAATCCAGGTAGTGAAGCTCTTCAGTGTAGTTTGGTTCTGTAAGTGTTTCTTAGACAAAAAAACCCCAAAACTAAAAAAGCTCAAGTGTCTTTAGATTGTGTCTTTAGCACCTGGGAATTTCTATGTAGGTCAGAGGTGGACTCTGGATTTTTGTAGTGGTCAGGGATGGCAGAAAACGATCCAGGAATTTTTTTTTCACTCTGTGTGTATCTTGCTTGATCTCTGAAAAATCACGAATCCTGTACTAAATCATAAACTATCTTAATTCATACTAAATCACAAAAGATCTCAGCTCTGAAATCTAAAATTAGCTGCTGACAGCCACACCAAAGCAACAGTGATTTCAATACTCCAGACCATTTCTTAAGGAAAGTAAATCCTCCTAAAGGTGTGTGGTCTAATATGTGCTTTATTTTTTATGATTAATTTTTTTTTCCTTTTCTTCCCTTGTAAATTATTGTATCATTCTGTAGAATTAGTCATAGATGGTTACATTATTATACATCTAGAGTGCTTATGTGACAACACTTCAATTTTAAATCACAAGTGACATCTTCTGGGAACTGGGTGCCGCTTCCATGAGGACTTCTGTGTAAGATCTAGTTTTTGTTTGTGAAAATGTGATTTCCAGTACTTTGAAAAGAGATATACCTAGCACATACTTCTTTAATAAATAAACAAAAATTATACATAAAAAGCACTTTTGACTCAAAATATTTGCCACATGATGTTTCAGGAGACTTTCTGAAAGAGAAAAGGAGCTTGTGGCTAAGACAGAATGCTTGTTCCCAGTCCAGATTGCTGCCACTCTGGGTGCCTGGATGATGGAGGGAAATCCTGCTTCCATTCTCCAGCAGCCAGACTTTCAGGCTGGGAAGTTCTCAGGGAGTTTTGACCCAGGGTGGAAGCAGATGAAAGCATGGAAGTGAGGAACTGATATCTTGGCATCACACCAAAGTGGAGCACCAGCACAGCACAATTTGTGGAATGGCCTCAAAAATGTAGGCATTTTCTTACTGCAATTGTTTCATTCTCTCTTGCTCTGGGCACCTTTCTCTGCAATCCAAACAAAAGTGCCAGGATTAGGCTAAATCCACTGGCTGCTAATATTTTAATCCTTTTGCAGCTCATTGCCCATAGCTGAACTAAGCGCTGGTCAAGTGCCATGTCAGTAGTTCAATGGAATTCAGACTTTGGCACTCTGAAAAAGGCAACAGATGTGCTTTAATAATTATCTAATAACTTGGTTTGTTTTTTTTTTTTTCAGTTTGCTGTGCTAATGAAATCTAATCTCATTGACCCGACAGACAAAACCATAACAGTAGGGACATTAATGGCAAGACAAAGGACGTGAACAATACCACACTTTGGAAAAGGTCCAAAATCCAAGCTCTGAAAAATGTACTGGGATCAACAGACAGATTGACTTCCATTTCCATGAGCTGCAGCAAAAATTACCTCTGCAACCTGTGAATTAAGGATGGGAATATGAATTCAACACGCCTCCAAATAAATGTTCTAAAAAATCACCACTTTCCCTGGGATGGGGAAAGACCAGAGCAAAATTTCTATTAGGAATTAGCAATCATTTGAGATGTCCAGATCACAGGCTTAACCCTGGACTTCTTCACTAAACGTTTAATTCTGTCCATGATACCTGGTTTTGCACATGAAATTAAAACCCTGCAGGCAGCAGTGCATTTTGAGAGTCTCGACCTGTGGTCTCCAGTTCTTGCTCAATGACTACCAGGCCGTGTGCTAGGTGGCCTAGAAAAGTAATCAACAAAATGTCATTTAAACAAAACTGGGGCTGCTATTGGAGGCATAAAACTAGGGATTTGAAAATCAACTGGACTGAAAATTTGTTGTCCTTTCCCAGATGCAGCTGTAGCAGCAGGGTTCACTGTTTATCACCAGCCTGTGCTGCTCTGATGGTGTGATTAGGAGCAAGTGCTGAACCCCTGCTGATTTCTTCAGGGATTTTAATGGGAGTGAAGCATCTCATGCTTTTGTGGACCTGGTGTGATTTTTTTAAAAAATACCAGAACTTGCCAGGAAATCTGTACAGCAGCATATAGAACTGTAAACCAACACTGATTCAGAATTGTCCCTGCTGTCACTGCTGTGGTGGTCTTTGTCCTATACAGTAAAAGTCTTGTTTATGAAAAGCTTAAAAAGGTCTTGAGAAGGGAGAAAACAAGCAGCTCTCTAAAGTATAGCTTTTACTTGAGTGCTGATATTTGTAATATTTTAATATTGCTTTGTGATTTCTTTTTTATTTCTAATGTTCTTTATTTGTCTCCAAATGTTGTGCTGTGGAGCCTCTCTGTTCCTTTAGTGGGTCCTGGCTTTCTCTGGATATGATATTGCGCTTTGATAAATATGTTGCTAATCAAGGTGACGAAATGTTTTCTTCAGCCTTGTGCAGCTGGAGTGACTAAATCACGGTGGACTGTGTGGCATTATGGAATAATAACAAGCTGAGAATCAAACCTAAGCACACAGATCTGGGCTAAAGGATCAGAGGCCCATTTTTGAATTTTTAAAAAAAAAAGTCATTTGAGTAAAGGGCTTGTTCTCTCTGTACATTTACTTCCACAAGGGCCATTTTCCTGGTGATCCCTCCTTCCTGGCTGTTTTCCTTTTGCCTTATCCAGGTTGAATTTGATCTGGCTATCTCTGTCTGCAAACCACTCTTCTGTAGGCACTGCAATATCCTATTTATATCACCGGGACATTCATGGCAAATGGGGCACATTCGTAGCATCACAGGAGAGTTGTCAGATGTTGAGGCCATGACTTCTCTTTATCTGTCCAGATGACAGCAAGTAAATATTTTGATGTAAAGGACTTAGATAGAAGTCTTTGATCTTCATGTGTGCCCTGCAGAAGCTTCTGGACTCCAGCAGACATCAGTCATGCTAATAGACAGCTGTCAGAAGAAGCTGTGGCACCTTTAATTGGCAAATTCTTTGACTGCTGAAATTTGGGTAGGAAGGTGAAAATTGCTATTCTGTCTTCTGCAGGCTTCAAGCCTAGGAAAGCAATAGAGAGGGGGATTCAGCTTACTTGCACCTCTGAGCCTTTTATTGACTGTGTGGCTGTCAAAGGGGACTGACCAAAAGATCAGAGTGCCCTGATTTACCAGATGCTGGATGTTTTAGTTTGAGCTCCAGTGAAACATATGTGCTTTTGGGAGCCACCAGAGATAAGAGGAGGAAAACACTCAAGAGGGAAATGACCTACCTTGCTGGACAATCACTCTGGCAGGAAATTTTGATGTCAAGTTAAAGCTTTTAGCCCCATCCTGCAAGGCTTTGGCCCATGGAATTGGCTGGAGATTCTGTCTTGCTAACTGAAGAGACAGGAAGCCTCAGTGAGAAGTGCTGTAAGCCAAGGTGTATGATCCCCTTGCTGTCCTTCCTGTGACAAAGCCAGCATCCCAAGTGCCCTGCAATCCATCAGGGAGAGATTGTCCAGGGGAATGGTCTGACCCAGGGTGAGCTCACCCACACTATCAGCAATCCACAACACTTCTGCTTGCACATGGGAATTGAGCTATGGTATTCAGCTCCAGGGTAGGACTGGGGATGCTTTATTCTGGTCTTGGTATCATTGTTGGCCTGCTGTGAATGTAAACTTTGGCAAATAATTTCACTTCTGAAAGTATCCCTTCAGCAAGCTGTGGGATTGAAGTGCTTTCCACTGCTTTTTGTAGAGCTCCTTGCCAAATTTACTTAGGTAAAGACCTGAGTTGTCTGGAACTTAAATCAAAATAGATATGAACAGCCATGTCAGTCTATTTTAACTACCCCCCTCCTCTGTGACTAAAGCTTCTCTCATCACCAAGCAGCTCCAGACTTTAGAGCAAACACAAGGCTTTTCAAATTCCATTGCATTTTGCAGAGAAAATTTATTTACCATGCCAAAACTATCATGGTCTCAAAGCAATAAAACACTCTCTGCTCTAAATTTGATGCTTGAGGGTATCACTGGCTCTTGGAGTGTTTGGTTTATTTTAACAAATTCTCTTTATGTTTTTCTGTCAGCTTCTATTTTTCCTGTCAACCTCCAGTTTCCCATCTCTCCATCTCTGTGGCTTTGAAGCTTATCCCTGATAAAAGACAGCACTTATGTCAAAATACACTAATGTCACTTTGACACTCAAGTGCACAGTCTGGAAGCCATTTGACTTGGCAGAATTATCTCCTTTGGCAGCCTGGTCACAGCTGGGTTGAGCTGCTGGACACTCGTGTGTTTGTCCCACTCTTTTTGTCTGAGGTAAACCCTTGGGACTTTCATCAGCTCACATGAAATAAACACCAGTGAAAATAGCTCTGAAAAAACACACCGGGCTGAGACTTTTTTCTGGGAAATAGTTTCTTGTTAGTTTTGGGGGTTTAATTCAGGGCACCAGGGTAATCCAGGGAAATGAGTAACAATGTCAGACCCAACACTTGCTCCTGTCCTTCCTCTTCTTCTGCTAAAATAATGTTTTTAGTGAATGAAGGTGATAAACAGTTCAGAACTACTACATATCACATCATTGGTGTTTCTGAATAACTCTGTTGTGCTCCTGACTGCAGATCATCTTTCTACTGATTACTTTACAGGTGACCTATATTAATACCAGTTTTTATCCACATGCAGGAGAATGATCTTGTGACTTGGGTGCTGGACTTTGGGTTTAGATCCTCCCTTCCCAAGCTGACAGGTGGAGCTAGAAATTCTCATACTGGCAGCTACATGAACTGTAGGTCATAGGCCTGGCAGCTGAGTGTGAGTTTTTGGACTTACATTTCTCTAATCAGCTCTCTGGAAAATGATGCTGTAAAATGACAGTGTAACATCACTTTTCACCTCACAAAGTTGTAAATACATGAATATTCCTGTCTGTGTTGCACTCAGCTGCTGTAGTGAGAAGCATCATAAAAATGTGTGAGGAATTTGCATCAGTCTGTGAAGAGTAGTGCAGTTCAGTGAGGCCTCAATGAATGCCTCTGAGTTAGTTTCAGAGTGGTGAAAATTTTTTACATATTGAATGAATTAAACATAGAGGAAATTGAGTTGTTCAACAAAATAAAAAAAGAAGGAAGAATACTTTTGCTTAAATATTTCAGATCTGAAGAAAACAACTATAAGCAAATCCCAGCATTTAAAGCAGAGGAGTTCCTGTTTACTGCCCTAGAGTTAGAATTCTCTAGTGCCTATTACAAATGCAGAGTATGCATTATGTGCCATTGTTGCATGTTCTGATGTTCACACTAAACAAAGACAACCAGGACAGCAGGTCTTTACAAGAACACAGCATGGCTGAGGAAATCAGCAAATGAAATAAAGACTTAAAATTATCATTGAATAACTTTCCATAGAAACATGAAATTACTTTTGTAATTAGGATAAAAATCAGTAATCACAAAGATGTAACAGAATGTATTCAATCAGAGTTAAGGAACAGCTCTCTGACCACTGCATGGCATGGTGATAGAGTTTTCCATAAAAAGACTCTTTTCTGTTTGGATTTAGATGAATGCTTTGTTCAGTGGCTCCTGATGTTTCATGCACCACAGTATCTCTAGAAAGAAGATCCTTGTCTCTGTGAGAGCTGGAAGCAATAGATGGTTTTAAGAAAACACTTGCTATATCTCAAGACCTCATTGTTATTAAGGAGAGTTATTTTAAACTATGACTTAGAGGACCACAAAGGCTTCATCATGTTCTCAAACCATGCCCCAAGGCTCTCTGCCTTGCCTTCATCTGCATCAAATGATGTGTGATATTTTACTAGGAAATGGTTAGAGCAATGGATCAACACATTTACAGTACAGAAACAAAACCCTTCCCACATTTTCTGAGAAGTTTTTGCAGACTGGAGATCATTCAAGAAGCTTTCCTAGATTTAATTGCTTACACAGACTTGAGAAACAGCCCTTTCATAGACCCATGAAATTAGGTATGATCCAGTAAGTCAGAAAATAGTGAATGCAGGGAAGGGCCATAAAACTGGAAGTGCTATGAGTTTAACTTATTTTGGAGCCTAGATAAGATTACCGCCAATGGCACTAAATGGACACATGAAGATCCTATTATAGATCAGGCTGAAGTAACAATATAATGGATTTGATTCTTAAAAGACACCTAAATTAAACTTTTAATTTGCAAACACTTTGTCAGATGACTTGTGATTTCACAGGTGTGAATGCTCAACATTGAAATGATTCAAAACAAGGGGGAGACACTGAGGGTGTTTATGTCTTCTTCAGGTTATCTTTGGTAAAACAAGTTGCAAAGAGAAACAGGGAAAACCCTTTTAACCAGAATTCTGGATTTGAGGGGCACATTTCTTAGGAGTGAGAGGCTCCAGGGAAGCTTGCACCAAAAGCACAGGCATGGGGAGATCTCTGCTGGTGCCCCACCGGTTGCCACGACAGCTGGCAAAATTCAGCTGCCATCAGGGTGGGCAGCAGCAGTGGGGGGCCTTGCTTGTTGTCTGGCCACGGGGGACCACTACTATGAGCTGTCATCACTCATCTAATGAGCCTGAAACCGGAGCAAAGGCTCCCTGGGCTCACTTTGCTATCTTTAGGAGGGGTGGTGTGAGCCCATGAGTGCTGTGTGTGGCAGGCCCAGTTGGAGGAGCTCTGGGTGCTGATGACAGAATGTCAGCATCAGTTCACACACTTAATCCCGGGCTCAAGCAGGCCGGCTCTGCTGTCCTCAGCATACAAGGCCACATGTGCTTTTTCTAGTTCAAGCTTTAAAAGTTCCTGTGAGTCTCTGAAGCCGTGGGCTTCAAAGTAAAACATCCAACATCCTGATTTTGGAAGCCTGTCCTTGGTGTGACCAGTTTAATTAATTAATTAATTAATTTATTTACTGCTCCCTTTTATGGTGAGATAAACCCTGCGACTAAACAAAGTGTGTTTATACGTGCTGTGGTTTGACCTCAGTCACATACGGCTCAAGGGGGAATAAACAAGGAGCAGTATCAACAATTGCATCATGATTTGAGAACATGAAATCTTGAGCAATAAAAGCTCACTGAAAACATCAATATCTGCACCTCCAGTCATACATTTTTGATATATCAATCAGATTTTTGTTTCTAGATGTTTTCATCTTGCAGTGAGGAGATGTGCTGTTGGAGGAGCTTGAGCTCAGGCTTGGAGGGTGGGGGCACAGAGAACTCCTTCCTTGGCAGAAGACAAGACTTGGGTTGGCTTCACAAGTCCTGTGCTCACTTCTCAGACATGTCAAGGAAAAACAGCAGGGGGGAAATACCTGTGTCTTATTCATATCTCAGCATATTTAGCCTCAGGCTCTCTCTGAGCTTCATAGTGAGTTGTTACCTGCCTCAGGCTGGTGTTGTTATCAGAACATCTGATTAAAGGGAAGGAAATGAAAAAGAGAATTAGGACAATACTCCTGGAGAACCACCTGCATGACTACCTGGACTTCATTACATATTTCAGATCTTCCAATTGGCTATCTCAAATGCATCTCCCCCAAGTATCAAAGAATACTTTTCTTTCTGATGCACTCTCCAGAAGTAGCATCCAAGGCCTGCAAGTGTTGATTTGAAATCTCTAAAGTAAAAACAAACTCAATTTGAAATTGATTTGGGTATGAATTTCAGGAATTTAAAAAAAGAAATGCACTTGGCTACATAGATGTCTTCAGGATTATATGTTTTAAACCAGAGATCCTGCAAACATACTCTGGATATTCATGAACTGAGGGCTTTACTTTGTTTTCCACCTCAGACTCTTGTGTAAGTGGCATTTGCTGTGAGCTTCTGCCTTCTCATCCAAGACATAGGAAGCCTGGGGTAAGGGAAATCTCCTTTTAACATCTGGCAGCAGTAAATGAAGGAGGGCTGAGGCACTAAACTCAGGCTGAAGTTTCTAGTCCAGTAAACCCAACAATAGAAATATATTCCAGACAAGAGGATTTGACCCAGTGTTATGAAACTAGCTCCAAAATTTGTATTTAGATATTTACTACTTCTAGAAAGCTCATTGATAATTTTATTTGATAATTTCATCTCAAACTTAACTTTCTTCTCTTTTCAGAAGTGACATGACTGTGGTGGCAACAGCAGCAGACAATGCTACACCTAATGTTTCCTTTGTTTTGTTTATAGACCAGGCTTAAGATCTCCAAAAACTTTAATCTCCCGTGGATTAAAATACTGGAGTTTTAAGCTAATAATTTTTTAGAAATGACTGCCGACCACTGAGATGGAGAGAAACTCAGGACAGAGTGTGGAGAGCAAAGGAAAAACCTCAAAAGGAAAATGCTGACTTAAGCCAACCTAAACTTCACATAAGAAACATGCATTTCACCGAAATATGTCGAGGCTGCCATCTGCTGACAGCAGGAAGAGTCTGGGTACCAACAATAAAGTAATTTCAAATATTATTTGGAATAGTGTAGTTTCAAAGTTAACCTCTTTCAATTCTAGATAGAGACTTAATCTTTAGCTAGAACTGATAGTTTTCTTGTCTGACATGTAGAAGCAATTTCTTTGAACATTTACCTCTGTTGTTTCAAACCAACACTTCAATAAACTTTCATTTCCTAAACTGACAAAAATGAAGAAAAGGACACAAAAAAGATGTTTCACTTTGAAATAAAAGTTTGCAATTGAAACATTTGCTTCTTGTTAGCACTTGTCAACTACTCATACTATATTTGAAAATAAAAATTGATTGATTTATTGAAAAGCTTTTGAAGAAGAAATATATTTATTTACAATTGGTGGAGCTTCTTACAGTCAGAAGAGATGGATTTCCCTGTTGGATGGTCACATATCCCAATATTTGGGGATTTTTAGTAATATAACTTTTATGAGTACACAGAGGACATGTTACAGGTATGACATGATTTTTTTATATGAGTGAACAATATTGAAATATTTCTGCAGCTCATTCTATTGTCTGTTCCAACATATTGGTGTTTGGGGCCTGGAACCAATTCAGAGCAAAAGTGTGTCTCACAAAAGCATGTTTAAATAATTAAAATTGAAGGCATAGAAAAACAATCCTCTTTCTCAATCTTTGAAATATTCTGCAGATTCATGGTAAAGTTTGCCTTTGCCCTAAAATGAAACCACAGGTGATTATTTTTAAGGAGAAACAAAGAAAGAAACCCAAAATCATAGTATGCCCAGCATCCACTGCACTTGCTTCTCCTCATCAGGACAAGTGGGGAACCGAAATTCAATGCTATGAATACAAACATATCTGCAGTATTCTGATCCTGTCTTTTTTAATCAGAAATTTCATCTTTGTCCAGAGAAAGGTCTCCTAGAGAAAGCTTCTGCTGAACTGAAAGTTCCTGCTTCACTCAAAAGTAACTTCTAAAAAGTTGACTTGCAAGTTGCTTGTTTTTGTGCTTGTTTTGCTGCATTAGTTTCTTTTCTTCAGAATTATTAATTTCTTTGTACAGCAGAATCCTTTTTTTTTTTTCCTTTTTATGAGCTTCCCTCAAGGGAGATATTAGAAGAAGGAAGATGACATAGTTTTTGTGGGGGCTTAAAAGACAGCCTGGGAGGAAGCAGGCCACTGTAAAGTTTGAAAAAGTACCAAGTTTGCAGTGGAAGGCTGCTATTAGGGGTTGATTAAAAATCAGAGGTGATTAGAGCTGATGCTCTACAGTTTCAGCCAAATGCATTTCCATCAAAGTATGTTTTCTTAACTGAAGTCAAACATCTCACATCAGATTAAAAAAAAAAAAAAAATAGAGTGAAACTTCCCAGGGAATATTTGGCCAGGAAGTGTGGAGAAGATGCAGAGAGAGAATGCATGGACAGATTCTCCTCCATCCCAGTTCACAGGGAAAGGAATTTTTCAGTCTCCAATGACCATGATGTTGCCTTTTCCTGCTGATATTTCAGCAGAAACAGGGATAAGCAAGGTGCACTTCTGGAAGGATTTCAAGGTGAAGACAAGTCCTCTTAGTTGGATACAGCAGAGATGTGGAATTGCTCACAGAGAGCAGGGCCATTGACAGGGCAGTAGGAAAATAGGAGGGAGCTTTGTGGCAATGCTCAGGAAGGGACAGATGCCAGGGCAAAAGGGAAAACTGCTGGGATAACTGCAGAGGAAAGGTTATGCACATTTAAATATACCCAGCAGAGCAGCTTGTAGATTTAAAATATGCATCACCAACCAATACAGCCAAATGTAGGATAGAATGAAATCCTGTCTGTGGTGTCTTACTGTATTAGGCAGAGCTGTCAAAATCCTTGTTTTTCAGGGGAAAGAAGGAAAACAAGAAAAACCGAAGAACAAATTAAGAAGAATAAAGTTTTTTTACTATTTCTGTATTTTTTTCTCTTATCACCCTGCATTTATTTTGATGAGCTGTCAGGGTACATTAAAATGTTCTTGAAGCCCATGCCCAGGTTAAAGATCCCCTTTGGGAGTGTGAGGACAAAGTTCTGCAATTCTGTACTTAGAGGGGCAGGAGAGGAGGGGCTTTTCCCCAGTTATGTGTTTTCTCCCACTTCAGAAATAATAAGAGGTTGCCCCCAGCCCTCTGCTTCCTTATCAGATGACTTTAGGCCCAGATTCCCCAAATATTTCTGCCTCTATCTCACACAGATTTCTCTGAAGAAAAATATCTGATCATGACAAGTTGGCAAGGCAAAATAAAGAGCATAAAGTTGTTTGGATACTGGAGCACTGTTGCTCCCCATATTTGACTCATGGCCTCTCTTCTTTCCAGTTATCAGTGCCTTAAGCTGCTCCAGGAAATACTAAAGGAGAATTTTGCTCTTAGTAAAGACAAATTATGTGATTTGAGATACCAACATTTCCCACTGAGCACTCTGAGAAAAATGACTGGAATACTGTCTCAGTGTTATGAAAGTACCAAAATATGCTTCTTTTATTTAGTTTCTTCCACATTTTGACTATTTAAGGGCCTGAGTATTAAACTCAAGAGTCCCAGTTGGTTAGTCCCATTTTCTTGAATGAGATTACCTCCATATTTACAGCTGATTAAAAGCTTCCAGGATGCTTAAGGCAGTCAGAGGCTGCTACAGGCAAATCCTTTATGCATCAGATATTTCATATGACATTAATGAAGGCAGGTAAGGTGTTGCTCAACAGAGGAACAAGAAAAAAAGCAAAAGGCTGGAGTGTAAAATTCACATACAAAGTTACACCTTGGTAAGTCACATTTTGTTTTACACACTTTATGGCCTAGGGTGGTTCTGGAGGAGGGGATTTCTGTGGAAATCTCCCCAAAAAGAGTAACAAACAGTCGCATAAAAATAGAAATGAAAAAAATGAATGGGACAGTCAAGGATATCTCTGTAAGACAGAGCCCCACAGCTTGTCTGAGAAAAGTTGTCAGGCTCAGGTGCAAGAAGCACTGGAGGAATTTCAGAGTGGGGTTTTGAGCAAGGCTGAAGGAGGAGGAAGAGTGAAGTCATGAAGGGAGTGACATGAGCAAGTCCAGGGCCATGATTTTGCCAAGGATTTTGGAACAGATTCAGGGAGACAGGAGAGCATTTGCCAAGCCCAGAGCTGGGCAAAATAGATTTAATTATTAGTGAGTTTTAGTTGAAATGAGTGTTTAAATCAAAACAGGAAGAGAAATACAGGGGAAAAAAACCAAAAATGAAACAAACCCAAACTAAAACAAGAAAATGAAAATGTTTTCACAGTATTTTCAGTTGGTACTTTTGTTAATCTTCCTATTGAAGGTGTCATAAAATTCCATTGCTGTTGTTACTAAGCTTGAGAAAAGGATACAAGGGGAGGTATTGTCAATGACCCTATGCCTTGGAATGGGATTTCCCAGAGAATAAAGATGGTTAAAAAATAGCAGATACATTATTTATGTGGTCACCAGCATTTTTCAGGTGTGGTGAAACAGAAACAGTTATTTTCTAATAGCTACATCCATGGAAATACACAGAGTGGGGATGGAGGGGCCAAGGACTGATCTTGGTGAGATTCCCCTCAATTCCTGCCTCAGGAAGGAGGAAGCAATTAACAAGGAGGAGAACTAGCCAGGAGAGGGCAGAGTCAGAAAAGCTAAGGGAGAAGAAGTTTGGAGAGTGGAGCTGATGGCCAACAGCACAAACCACGGAAAATGGGGAAGGGATTTGGATTTCCAGCTCCAGGCAGGATGAGCTCTGCAAAGTGCTCCAAGAGAAAGGGACCAGGGCAGCATCCCGGCCAGGTGAGCAGGAGTGTCCCAGTGGCAGCTGGAACTTGCACATCCCCCCAGCTGACTTCCACTGCAGATTAACAGGGCTTGCTTGACCTACTTTCCTCGTCTTGGTACATGGAAGGCTTCAGCAAAGTGGCTTTTTTGGAAACAGGATGCAATTTCAGGCAAGAATGTTCCCTCAAAAGTAAATAAACATGAAACGGATGGGATGTTACGTTCTATTAACACTAATCACAGACTTTTCTGATTGTTGAATTTTCTGAACACCAGATTTCTGTCAAGGTTTTTCCTGCTCTCTCCTTTTTTTTCTTATTTTTTTGGCTCAAAGAGATTAAAAATCTATGATGTTTCTCATTCACCAGTCAGGAAGAAATGCACTTCTTCAAGCCTTTTCTGTCTTCAGTATTTTGAAAGTAATTTGAATTTGTGTGATGCCCTATTACAGAAGCCTTGCCATTCTGTATTTGAGTTGACTGATTTTATTTTATCATGAATACACAGAATTGTTATGCTGCCCATTTACTCAGTATGACTTTAGCATGACGTATTTTTATCTCTAGGTTATCAAAAGTCGTTATCAAAAGTCCCACCTGACATAAAAATTGTAGGTACAAGAAGCAGTTGCCCTTCTTCAAAAAGATCATTGAATTTATTTCCAGTCTCTGAAATTTTACACTTAAGAGCAGGCAGAGTGTATATAAAAAGGGAGAGTAAATAACTTATGAGTTTGAGGTAAATACTGATAGGAAAAAAAATTAATTTTGTATCCTTGCTTAAGGGATGAGATGTGTCTCTTTTTGCAGCCCACATTTGTTGTTCCCTGCTCCCTCATGCATGGCAGCTGAAGGGAGATGCCCCCTCCCTATTTAATCATTTGGGGAACTATTTACAGGTATAAATTGTCCTCCTTGATACCACTAAAAAGTGACTTTCCACAGGTCACGTGAGCACCACATGAAACAGAGCCCTACATATATCTCTGGTTTTGCTGCATGGATATTGTTATTTATGCACAGCCCAGCACCTCGTGCAGTGAAAGACTTTTCTCCTATGCTCACATAACTCAACAAATGTCACAAGAGTTTGAAAATATAGCTGATATTTAAATAAGATGGATCAACATAGAGTATAATGGAATTGGACTAAAATTCTACAAAGACAGTGAAATTGCCTGCTTGTTTCTTGTAGATAGACACAAAACAGCGTGCTGAGTTACAAATTCAGTTTAATGCCAGTAGATGGAGCTTGACACTTCTTGGCAAGATCCCCTCACATCAGTACAGCATGGGAGTTCTTATTGAAAACAGAAAAGTAATTTTTATTCTTTTCCTTTCAGCTTAATTTGCTGCTGTGGGTAAGATTTTTAATGAAAACTACTGTCCAAACATTACCTGTTGAAAGGCAGGTTCAGATACTGTGACTGTGCAGAAATACAGAGGGAAAGCTTATTAATGTTGCTTTAAAAGCATCATGCCTCTGAATTGTTCTGGACTGTGTTTTTTGGCATAACATTTCACAGAGAGTCAACAGAAGTCTTGTGCTAATGTAAAGCTGAGGGCAACAGGACTTAGTGTGGGGCTATAGAAGACAAGTTCTGCAAAGCTCCATTGCTTAAGGATAGAGTTAAGCAAAGCTTTACATGCTTTACTGATCTTGGCCTTGGTTTTCTGAATTTCATAGTAACAAACGCTGAATAACATAGGAATGTTTCTCTCTTGTGAACATGGAAAATTCAGCTCTTAGTCCCCATATTTTAAATAAATCCTAACCAGAAGGGTTGTCTGCCTGAAGGTTGTCTGTCTCATCTTTTTTGTCCTCAGAAACACCTCACAAAGTTTGTGAAGTGCAAACTAATAACACCCTTGCTCTCCCTCCAGAATAAGTAAGATAACAAAGAGGCTCTCCCACCCTGGAGTTACGAATAGAGCAAACTGGTCATTTTCAGTATTCCAGGTATTATTTTTTCCCAGAGGATGGCTATTTCATGCTATTTTCTGGGTACATAATCCCTCACAAAGAAGTAACTTAGTAGTGTTTGATCCTCTGGACAGCAGGAGGCTGATTCCAACCAGCGTGGCAGCCGCAGCAGCCTGGGTTATCCCTTTCCCACTCTGAAACCAGAGCTATTCACCCTGAGTGACACCGGGAGAGGACTCACACCAGGCCCCAGATCCTCAATAAAACACAAATAAGAAATGATGAGAGTTGAGGGTTGCTGTAGAAAGCTGGATCTCATCTGGAGCCACAGCACTTGTCACTGCAATTCCAGCAATGGCAGCAGGGACCAGGCCGCAGCAGGGACAGGGACAGGGACAGGGACAGGGACAGGGACAGGGACAGGACCGCAGCAGGGCCAGGGCCATGGCAGGGCCAGGGACAGGGCCAAGGGCCAAGGCCAGGGCCAGGGCCAGGGCCGCAGCAGGGACAGGAACAGGAACAGGGACAGGGACAGGGACAGGGACAGGGCCACAGCAGGGACAGGGCCATGGCAGGGCCAGGGACAGGGCCAGGGCCAGGGACCAGGCAACAGCAGCGACAGGGACAGGGCCTTAGCAGGGACAGGGCTGTAGCAGAGACAGGGACAGGGCTGCAGGCAGCAGGGCCGGGGACAGGGACAGGGACAGGGACAGGGACAGGGACAGGGACAGGGACAGGGACAGGGCAGGGAGAGGGACAGGGCCGCGGCAGGGACAGGGATGGGGACAGGGACAGGGCCAGGGCCAGGGCCAGGGACAGGGCCGCAGCAGGGACAGGACAGGGACAGGGCTGCAGTAGGTCGGTGACAGGCCATGGCAGTGGGAGGGTGGCCACATTCTGCATGAGTCACAGCGAGCCTGCTGATAAAATGCAGTAAAAGAGTTTGGCCAGGACAGTGTGAACAGACCCAAGGAGAGATAAAGTCAAGTGATGCTTTGAAGGTGGTCTGATCTTTAAATATGGTGCAGATTAGAGAGGCTGCCAGAGGGCTGAGGCCTTGCTGAGCAGGGCCTGCATTGTTATTCCTGACTTTGTCTCCGCATGAGGAAATGGGGGAGCCGTGATCCTACCGATAGTTCAGCAGTGCTGCCCTGGCCCTTCTGCCAAGGCTTGCCTGGTGTCAGTCATCCCCAGAGATAGCCCCGTGTTACACAGGGACAGTCCTGACCTCAAACAATCCCACTGCAGCAGGACGCTGTGTGGGGGATCAAAAATATTTTTTAAAAAATTCTTTCAACTAAACTTCTGTGAATAAGGATGAAACAACATGGAGAAATCCCAACCACTATTAAAGGTCATACCAGTGATCTTGCTTAGAGTACTCAGCAAGTGGCACCAGTGTGTGTCCTCGATATAGTTCTCTGCTTTATTTGTACGCAACTCCATTTTCCCTTGTGCCTTGTCCTTCTCCCTTGGAAAAAAACCACGTTGGACTCTGTCCTTTACCACCCTTCAGAGGTTATTTCCTTTCTGGGTTAGCACACAGGAAACAATCTTAATGCTACACACAGTTATTCAGAAGTACATCTTTTTTTGAACAAACTAGTAGGAATTGAACTGCTCATTCGGACAGATTCAGTGACATGGGATCATGGCCTTGCTCAGAAAACCCATTTTCTTGTCGTTGTTTTGGTTATCTTTTTATGTTTAACCATTCTCCTCATTTTCTGTCTCTCACCCACTCTGTGCTATTACCTACCCTTCAATCTGGTGATGGCAGGTTATATGTTTGGCAGTGGGTTTCCTACTTCTTTTCTGAAGCAGTTTGGATGTCTTCAGGCTCTGGAGCAAAAATAAATGCTGACTACTTCTTTTGATGCAGAGGAATGTTACAACATAGTCCATTACCAGATGATTAGAAGAGCAGAAATAAACCTTGACCACGAAGCTGCAGTTCCCTGCTCAAATGACACTAACCCTATTTATAGACACAGAGTAGGCAGAAAGTAGATGAGGAACCAAAACATTAGGGAAATAATTTTCTCAGGCACTACCAGGCAATGACAGAATTATCTCAGTAGTATTTAGCTTTTGATATTGGACAGCAGGAAAGTGTGTGAAGGGCTCTGGGACAGCCTCACCAGGCTCCGCGAGCTCCTGAGGAGGAGCACCACAGCCTGGAGGCAGCTGTGGAAAGGCTGAACAGGCTGAGGTGGGCAAAGGTCTGAACAGAATGTGCAGTGTCTGCCTTTCCAAGGAAGTGACTGAAATTAATGACATCCTTCGTGATATTTTTAGGCTTTCTCTAATCCCTTACTCTTGAGGGCCCAGTGATGAGCAGAGTAGAAATGATCATGAGGGGAGAGTGCCAACATCCACAGCTGGCAGATGCTAGAATTGGAAGCATTGAAAGGTTGATGGATGGTACAAGATTTTAAAAGATTTGAAATTTTTGGATGAATATATCAAAAGTCAGACACCCTGAACAGGAAGCAAGAGATTTTATTTACTGTGATGCCTTAGGTTTTATCTTTTATATTTTTCACATTCTGTGCTGATTTAGTGTGCTTCTGAGCTTCATATGAGGGGATGGTGAACTCTCTTCACAGAGTAGGGAGACAAAAGTATTCCTTCTCTAGCTGGGGACCAAGGACAAATGATCCAAATCTCAGGCCCAAGAGCACAAACAACATGGACTGAAGAGAGAAAAACAGGAAGGATGGGACTTCATGGGCTAAAGCTGTAATTGGACAATTAACTCCAATATGCAAATGGAGCAGAACTTATAAAAGTGAGAGACCTCATGACCAGTCATCTATTTTGTGACCGTTTTGGTTCATCTTGGGTGCAGCCCTGGCTGGACTCTTGTACTGCCCAGGCTGTATCCACTGAGGCCTTTTAATAAATCCCTACTTTATTCTTTAACTCCATCTAGCCTCTGTTATAGGCCAGCCTTTACTAGGCATCAACTGATCCCATTCAAATGACACAGGCACATAAAACACTATCCTTGGAGGAGACAAGAGCCACAATTCTGTAGTCACAGACTTGCAGAAAAGAAGTTATTTAAAAATTAATGGATTTACACCAAAGATGAAAATATGTTGTACAAAAAGTACATTTAGGGCTCAGAGGGACTGACTGGGATTTGTAGTGAATTGCCATCAAATGCTTTATCAGGAGAGGGCATGAGACATACAGCACGTTATGCTATCACACAACTCTGAGCCAGTCTTCTGGGTTTTTGGTAAAGAGAGGGGTTTTACATGTTAGCTCAGACAATTTATCAGGCTGAATGTGTTTTCCTACAAAAATGTTACCATAAGAGCAAGACTACTTTAGCAGTTGACCTCTTTTCTTCTGAAATTACATGAAACTCATTGCTTGAAAGGTATAACATGGGATAGGTATTTGAAATCTATTTCCTTTGGCTTCAGTGGTATTGTTCAGAGTTTATGTAGACTTAAGTGACAATAATCTGCCGCCTGGCCATAGCATCTGTTTCACACACCTATAGAGGAATTAGCCTTTCCCAGGAATTCTCATTGCTAGAAATCAACCAAAGCCAGACCTACACAGGGAAAAGGAAACAAATTAAAGGGAGAAGGGGGAAAGAATCAGATAATTTATTTCAAGAAGAATATTAATTCATTGAAAGAAAGAGGTTTAATTCTAGAAGTAGTGAAAATGTGTAATGAATCATCATAAAACTGAACAGAAAAGTACTGTGCGAATGGCATATGCAGAATGAAGTTGGAAAGTTAAGGCCAGACTGGGAATTCAAACTCTGAGATCTCACCAAGGTAGTAAACACAGGAGTGGTTTGCCAAAGTGAGGTCCTTAAGGAAGAAAAGCTTGGATAACTTGTGGAGAAGACAGATGTTCTGTACTTGAGAGAGTGGATTAAGGTTTTACTGGCACTTCAGGAACACAGAGAAGAGATAAACCTAAAAGGCTTGTTGCACTCGGGACACTTTTCCTGTCCAGCAAGGCCTGTTCAGCTCCTGCCTCTGATGTGCTGCTCCAAAGATAAGCACAGGTCAGGGGAGGACAGTTCAGTCAGGTAGGGGAGCACAGCCAAATGAGGTCTCAGTGTAAACCCACTGAAAGTGAGAGAAGAAAGCAAGTTGTGTCAGAGAGGAGTTGGAATTGATTTGTGACTGTTCTGCAATTAGATAACACTCCAAATGAAGGATGTAGCACAGAAAAAAAGTCAATAGCTAAAACCTGTCACCTAGAGAGTTTCTTTACAAGAGCAGGGACAGGGAAGGAGCTTCACCCCCCCCCCCCCCTTCCTTTGGCAGTTCCTAAAAATGTTTTTAATGAGGGGTTCAAATTGGTTATGGACAGAGTGAAGGGTGCTCAGGCCGATATTTACTTTTCTTCATAAATCCATTAACTGAAAGATGGAGGGAGGTGGAAGGTAGGTAACAGCAATGTCCATGTCCCATGACAGGTAGGAGAGGAAGAAGGCAGGGAATACCAAGTAGAATTTGCCAGAATAAACCCTGTGATCCTGTTGTGTGGGAATGTGCTGAATTCAGCACCAAGACCAAAGCATCAAAGGCTGTCCCAGCAGCTCTCTGTGCCATGGGGAAAGGCAAAGAGCCCAGGGAGGTGAAAATCCTGTGGGGAAGCCTAGAGCAGTGCTGAGGAAAGCTGATCAACCTGACTGTCAGGACAAGACAGGTAACATAAGCTTTGAACTCTGCAGATCCTTAAAGGTGGAAAACTCAATGGTGGTCATGACGAACTATCATGAAAAGAGAGGTTTAGGTCAAAGGGAACAGAAAAATAACTTCCTTTCCTTTCTTTTTATTTGCTTACTTTTGGTTTTTTAGGGAGAGTTTGTGTATGCAGTGGCTCCCTAGTGATAAGGAAAACTGAAGGGCTCTAGAAGTCAGCTGCACTACCTGATGAGGCAATCAACACTGCCCCCAAACTACAAATTCAACCTGTGTCAGTTATTATTGGTCCCGTCACAGGAATATTTTGTGTCTGAAGCCCTAGAGAGCAGTCATCTGTAAATAAACGCTAAAGAGCTGTTTCCATACTGCCCCATGACCAGAAGCTGATATTTGACAATAGCTTTTGCTCAATTTTTATTTTCACTTCATAATTTTTTTCCCCCCACAGAGAAAACAATCATACTCTTTAGTCTCCCTGCAGTCTTCTTTCTTCTGATTTTCTGGATTGTAGACCAGGACCAATTTTTCAGTTTGTATTTCATTCTTTTGGGAAATTAACTGCAACTTTCAGTACTGATCAGTTTGAGCCTATGACCTCCTTCACACTTGTCCTGTGAAAAGGACATTTCTATGTCCATCTGGTTGTTTGGTGCAGAAGAAGCAATAAAAGGTGCAAACATTCTCTGAGATACCAAACTTCACACTTTTCTTTTAGTTTTACCCTCATGGAAACTTGGGACAGCAGGCTGGGGATTGCATTAGGCTGCTCCTTTTCCAATTAAAGCTCTTACTACCCGGACTTAGCAAATGAAACTTGAAGCTCAAGGGTTCTGTTTTTTCACAGACCTCCCCACCTATTTTTTCATCCATCCCTAAATACTATGGAAAGAGTCATCATTATTTCTTACTGTGCTTGGTGTCTTATTCATATTCCTGCTTAGATTTCTCAGCCCACAAATCAATTTCAAATCTCCATCTCGAAGGACCAATAAATCTACTATTTTGTGCATTCTGGCTCTCATTTCTCCTCATGAGCTTTCTTGCTATTTTCACTCCATTTTATACTTCCCATCAAACCTGTTCCCATCCTGTCCTCTGTTTTGCCTCTTTTCCTCATTCTCTGTTTTAAAAATATTTCTCCCTGTAACACATTTTCAGCAAAGCTTTCAATGATGGTCCCACCCACATGCCTTAATCAAAGCCCCATTGAAGACTGTGGAAAGGTTTTCATGGACTTTGGATCATGCATTAAAAGTGGTGCCTTTGTGTTCCAGTCTGAGGAATAAACTTGGGGAATATTTAGTGAATCCAAGTTAGTTTTCTTCCTGAAAACTAAATTTTTGGTGTGTTTAAAGTACACCTGCTATTTAACTCAATGTAACTGGATGTATTTGTTAATTTAATCTGAAAAGGAGTTAATCTTGGATAATGTTCAAACCCAGAGGTTGTCTAAATAAGGAAAGGATTGAAAAGAAAGGAAAACACCGGGAAAGTAATGGATTGAGAGCTTCCTGGAGACAAGAAGCAGGTATAGCCAAATGCTGGAGCTGAGGATTATTTAAAATTCCTTTGACCAGTGTACTTCTTTGTGAGATGGATCAAATACTGTTTCTATTAGATGACAGGGGTTCATTTCCTTTCCTTAGATAAACACTTTAAGATGCCAGACTCCTCTGTGAGATGATAAATGACTTCCTAGACGTCATCATAAAGGAAGTTGTTCCTTATAACTGTTCTAAATCTGTTACATATCAAATTTCCTGTGCATGGCTGCCACTCTGCAGCGCTTTCCAAACTGTATTTCACAAATGCACAGTGTGTCTTGTAACACCAAGACACTCATTTCCCAGCTCCATCTTTGGCCCTGTTCTCAAAACACAGGAGGTCATGGATTGGATTTAAAAGTTAGCATAACACATCCTGCCTACCTTGAATTACAAAAAATACACAATCTGGTTGAGTGATTTACGAATTTCTAATTACAGATAGGACTGCTCTGTTTCAGTTCAGCCTGGTGAAGCTGAGAGCAGCTGAAATCTGCTTATTTCAGTGATAGGAAATTCAGGAAGAAGGTTATTGCCCTCTTTGTTTTGGAAAATGTGGACAGTGGTTTATATGTCCTACTGGAAACAACAATAGAATCTGAGATTGTGCTTGTACTCATGTACTTTTAGATTGCCTGATAGACCAGTAAATATCCTGCCAGGCCTTTTGGTCTTCATCCATTTCCACTGGCAATAAATTGTTAAAATAAGCCTATCTTTTTGTGGCACTTGACATTTGAAACCAAGTGCTCATTTTCAAAGCACGTATTGCTATCAAATTAATTTCTCCATTGTCATAAAAGAAGGTTGCAGAGTCATAGAAAAGTAGAGGAATTGTGGCAGCTATATAGGCAGAGGTACAAATACCTGATGTGGTTGTTCGTCATCAGATATTCTTTATGTTGAGGTTTGAAGCACGTGTCTGAAAAACAACTCTTTTTAATAGAATATTTTTATCTATTCCTAGTCTCAAGACACGAGAGATACTTGCTTCCTTTGAGCCCCAGCCAGTTTTTTTCCCCTGTCACTGGATCTGTGTGAAAATGTCCTTTGGTGTTCCTTGGGCCGAGATTCAGGTGGACTTCAGGTGCCTAAAATTGCCATCACCAAAAAGTCCTGAAAGACAAACACAATTCATGTGACCTTTTCTTCCAACTCCCAAATTATTCCAGTTTTCATAGAGTCCTTCTCTTGGTCTGGTTCAGTAATCCCCTCATTAAACAACACAAGTTTTTAAAACTGCTTTTTTTTTGTCAGTTCACATGCGATTAAGTCAAAGCACTAAGACTTAAACATGTAGTGACCTGAGGTACAGAGGCAATCCCATGGAAGGCAGAAACTGCAATTACTTGCATTACATAAATGTTGGGGGAATGTTTCAGAAGGGCTGGAACAGCAATAAATATGTGTGGGATGGTGAAAGGAATGATGAAAAAGCACAAGTCCTTGACATATATATTCGTATGCTGCTTTTGTTTTAGCTTTAGAGATGTTTGGAACATAACGTGGTATTCCAGTGCTTGGCCTTCCAGTGGCAAATCTGAAGGTCTTAGAAAATAATAACTCAAGTTATTCCAGGCTGGTGTTTATTAAGCAATTTTTGAAACACTAAAGATATTAAATCCCAATCTGGTTTGGTCAGGAAAACCTGAGCAAAGAAAAAATGTGAGCTTGCACAGAAAGAAACTGAGCAGTACCAGGATCTACCCCAGGCTGTTATGAAGTCATTAAACAGGAGGGCTGAGAACCACCATTCTGGAATAGAATAGTGCAATCAAGGCACTTGTTCTTGCACTGTAGAGAACATATTTTAACATGAGGATACATGCATGGATACATGCAACAGCCCCTAATTTAGCCCAACCAGAGGAAACCAGCTCCAGCACTTGCATGCATCTCCTGTCTCGAGGAGAAGCATTAATTTTTCTGCACATATTATTTCGCTAAAGGCTTCGCCAGAGAGGAAAAGACAAATGTATGATTCATATTCTAAAGAGTAGAATACTCTTCTACTCTTCTACTGCTTTCATCTACTAGGGAGCTTTTGAGAGGTAAATTGCAATTGCATCTATGTAAATGCCAGCTTATCTATTAGCAGGATAGGATTTTTAGTTGTTTTGGTGACTTCAGTGTCTCTAGCAGAGGAAAGAAATGATTACCTAGTTCACATGGAAAATGGGCAGCTTTGATATTTCTTCAGTGGGAATTCAATCACCTGAAAAAATTCTTAGGCTCAGTTTGTGTGGACTGTTTATGACACTGACTTAGCAAAGCTGCGCCTTCAAATCCATATTTTATTGGAGAGAATAAAATACCCCTGGCTCAGTATCAGAGGGTACAACTGAGGGGGACAGCAGTTTCCAGTGAGTTTGCAATTCCATTGTCCCTGCAGCCTCTCTCAGTCTGCAGGACACTGCCAGGCAGTGCAGTGTACATTCCTAGCAGAATAAAAGTATTTGAATATAGATATTTGACCTGAGCATTACATTGTCCATCAGAGCGCTCAGGGAAAGCCTCCATGCTTCAATCACCTGAAGAGACTGGTAGCTGTAAGATCTATTTTCTGGTGGATTCATCACTTGGATGATGATGATCAGGAGACTTCTCCAGTGATAAGCAATGTTTGTATTGATGTTACTGTAGCCAGTGATTATTTCCTACATTTATTTATTTTCATTAGTCTGTCAGCCTTCAGGGAGGTGATTAGTGTTGGTTTAGAAATCCTGGCCTCCTTTAGCTTTTACCAGTGAAAAATTCTTTTTTATTCCATCCCTCCTGCTGTACCTCCATTCAATCCTTCAGCATGTCCCAGAGAAGATCCTGCTTTCCTCCTTCCAGCTTAATGGGGCTGCCACCAGCTTTGTTCTTCATGCTGGAGACATTCTCAACATCAAATTTTCACTTGATCTTCATTTTCACATCACTTAGAGAGCCTAAAAATGTCAAGGTGACTGAGAGTGGGATCAGGACCCTGTGACTGAGATTGTCCCTGTATTTCTCCATTTTCACACTGAATGAGCAGTATTTTAGCATTGCCTTTTCTTTTGTATTTGGATTATAAGCCCCTTATGAGAGGCAATTTTTCTGGGCAGGGGTAGAAGAGTGACTTCTTATCTCTGCAGCTCCCGGGATGAAGGAGTATTAGATGAGGACATGTTCTGACACCATAATAATTCCAAAATATTTACTTTGATTTGCATGTTTTGGAGATTCTGGCCATCCTCATCAAAGATTCCTCTGGTGATGAATTGTATCCCTGGGTTCAGTGCAGAAAGCGCAGAAAATGCCTTTCTTCAAGAAGCTGTCAAGGAAA
This sequence comes from Haemorhous mexicanus, assembly GCF_027477595.1. Taxonomy (NCBI): domain Eukaryota; kingdom Metazoa; phylum Chordata; class Aves; order Passeriformes; family Fringillidae; genus Haemorhous; species Haemorhous mexicanus. The sequence continues at coordinate 10,035,009 of NC_082346.1, forward strand.
ACTCTCCCTAATGTGACCTTGCCTGTGAGCCTGGATGTACTCCAGCACAGGGGAGCCCTTTGAATCTAAAATGTATATAAACACAAGTACACAAATCCAGTAGCAATACAGAGCTGAAAAAATGTCAGGACACTGTCTCTGCAATAATAGCTCCAGAGCAGGACAGTTTCTACTGGCTGCTCTGCCTAAAATGGGAAGCAGTGAGGAAGAGCAGCACTTGGAAGGAGGCACCAAGACTGGCTGGAGCCTTGGGCTGTGTGATGGAGCACCAGGGATGCTGACACCCATGGGGCAAACTGACGGGCTCCCTCCTGCTGCATCCCATCTGATAGAGCTGCGTTGAAAATATCAATTTTCAGTGTTGGAGATAAGGTCTCTTATTTATGAGAGTGAAAACTCCTCTGGCATCCAGAGGAAGCACCTTGGTGTCTGCCCTGAAAGGCATCGAGGTCTCTCTCAATGTCCTGAGAGGAATTGGATACAAACATCTGCTAAGCCTCTTACCCTGAGATATCCATCTGGGCTTGTACCTTCCCTTCTTGTGTGCCACACAGAAAATACACTCCACGTTTAAGCACAGCATTTGCTCAACACCAAACAGGATGTGAAATAATAACACTTAAAATGAAGAAAAAATGTCTGCATTTCCTGCTGGCTTTATTAACTGACAGATCTCCTGCACTGCAAAATGTATCAAACACTTCCCTTTTGAAAAATGAGGTAGATAATGGCTGACTATTAGCACTAATTGTACCCTGTGATGTTTGGGAAAACTCAAAAGGACTGGAAGAACAGCCAAGAAAAGCTGAGAAATCACTACAACAATTGATTTAATGAAGTGATAAGCTGTATATAATACTCTCTGCTTGCAAGTGAAAAGACACCTCTGCTGGCTTTGATTTGTTGCCAGGAGTAATAAAAGATACAACAAGTAAGGAAACACAAAAGCAATCAAGAATGCAACCTATCTTCATGAACATTTTCCTGAAATGAAACAATGAAACACCTTGAGAAATACAGAAGTACCAGGCTCAAAGTAAAAAAAAAAAAAAAAAAACAAACAAACGGGTTGTACATTGGTTTGGATATTGCAGCATGGAGAAAAAGGAATGGGAAATTATTTTTCCACGCATAGCTATAAATTGCATAATTTAAAATCATTTGACTAAAATCATATGATGAAAATTAAAGATGGTGACAAAATTTGAGCGCCAGACACTAAAAGCCAGAAATATTAACAGAAATTGATTGATTTATTTATTTCCCCATAGAGATGAATTACCCCTGGAATTGCAGCTGTACTTCTTGCCTGTTCAGCTTCCCTGTTTTCAAGGCTTACTTTTAGTTTTACCAAAAAAAAAAGCCCACCACAAGCCCCCAAACTTTTTGATTATGCAGATGTTTTTTCTAGCCTAGTTTTGAGGAGAGTGCCCTTTTGATTTAATATTATTTGCATTCCTTATTCCCTTTGACTTATTTCCCACAAAGAAGAATTCATAGCACTTTTGGAAATAATTTTGCAACATTTGATTTGCAAATTCTGCCACATGAGCAATCAGTTCTAATATGTTTTTATGTATCTTCCTTTGCTTCTTTACACATCAAGCCCTAAAATCTCACAATTGGCCCTGCCACTATGCCAGAAAAAAACAGATGTAGCATTTTTAGCCATTAATTCTTTGGCTCATTCAAGTCCTTGTGTAAAATTCCTATTTCTAGGAATTGCATCCAAAAGTCCATACACCTGAAAGGTTATTAAATATTAATATTGGGAAAAGGAAGACTGTTCTCTCTTCTTCCTCTTCTAAAGTCCTCTTTTGATTTACTGCTTTCTGTAGACCCAAATGTAAATAGTGTCACAGCAAATAAGTGTTTAGTGTCTGTGAAGTTTATTCTATTTGAGTTCTTAAGTCTGAGTTATAATGTATATAAATTAGTGGCCAGTGAGTGTTGTTTAATTATCTGGAAGCCTTGCCATTGACAAAGTGACCTGTGCTGGCTTTCTTGCCAGAAGGAATTGAAGTTGTTATGCTAAAGTCTGGACAATTCGATGTAAATATTTACCCACTCAATAAAGAGGTGTTAAAGCTAATTCAGCTTTAGGATGTTAACTTCTGGAGATCACACAAGCCCCCATGGGAAGCCAGCTTCAAGTTCCACAGGAAAGCTTCAGATCCTGCTGCAGTGAATGAAAAGATGGTCTAACAATAAAGATGAGTTTGGACTTGATCATGAGTATGCCTGGGAAAGATCATCTGCACATGAAGAAGGACGCTCCTCTCTGTGCTTCCCTCTCAGTGCCCATCACTGTGGATTTTGTCTGGATTTTTTAGTTCTGAGTGAAGGTCAGTGCAAAGATGAAGATCTTGATGCCCTCACAGCCCATCTGAGATGCTCCAAAATATCCTGCCTGTCTTCTGCCTGGAGCCCCAGGTGTGTCCTGTAAATCTTCCAGCACATGGGTATCTTAGCTAGGCTGGGCTGGCCCACAGGGCATGAGACAGAGGTGTCTGAGCAGTTGAACCAGGTCCTCGCCCTCAGCAAGTCACAGCAATAACCACCAGCCCAAGGGGTTACAGTTTTGGTCAGTTTGGAGAATTTCTGTCAAAATCAGGGTGGCACAGAGATGGTGATTTTTGCTTTAGAGGTTTGGTTGTGTATCCCTCCTCTGAGGGACAATCTGACACAGCATTTGATGGGATGAGTGATTTTTAGTACCTGCTTTTTTCTTCTGGGGGTTTGACAGGGTTTGATGCTCAGGACAGAACTGGATCCATTGGCTTCACACTGCTCAGAGAGTTTGTCTGGATAGCCATCACTTGTGACCACTGGAGCAACCAAGATCTGTCCCACACTGCCAGTGCTTAACCAGCAAACTTCTGGATAGGAAAAGGCTTTGTGGCCTGTGCTCAGTAGGACTTCTACCCCTGGCCTCCCCCCCCATTCCCTCCCGACCCAGGAGTCAGCCAGCTCTGCCCCTTGGACCTGCACCAGGCAGTTCCTGGGCTTTGCAGCACAGCACAGAACCCTCCAGCACTTGCAGGCACAGGGGGCTGCTGCTGGAGGAGGTCTTTGAACTTACACACCATGGGATTGACCCCCAGGGCCACCCTCTGCATCATCCTGGCTGGAGCTGCTCCCTCAGAGCAGAAGGGTCATCCCTGTCCCGCGGGGAAAGGGGACAGCTGCTGCCTTTGGATCCCCTCTGGTATTTGGCCCCTCTGGTCAGTGAACTCGAGAGAGATGGGGCTGTTAAGCATAGCCAGAAATTATTTCATGTAAACATAGTGTAAAGGATTTCTGCTTGCTCCATGTTGCTGCCCCTCTGCCACCTCCACGCGCTTGTTGAACTTCATGTGCAGAGTAAAAGCACCACAGGGCTTGCCAGGACAGAAGCTCCTGAGGAGATGTGGCAGGACAAGCAGCACATCCCACCTGGAATTGCCTTGCAGGGTGCTCTGGGACTCATGGATGCATTATGGGGTTGGGGTCAGCCAGGCTGGGTGGGATGTTCTCAGAAAGGCTGCAGAGCCCCATGTGGACAGAACTGACCTTGGCTGACTCCCCTGGGGACTCTCAGGGTGTCCCACAGGCAGGACAGAACAGAGCCAGGGCTTTCCTCTCCAAAGCTGCCACTGGGAAAAGCCAAAGAGGACACTGGAGAGGTAACCCTTAATGTCATTAGACATTGAGCATGAACTCACACCTTCCTTTAGAAGCACAAGCTTGTCCTCAAGCTCTCTTGGTTTTGTTGTTTGGGGTTTTTTTTCCCAATAAAGAAAGTGAGGAGCAGAGAAATTCATTTTGCCTCCACTAGATTACAAAACTTATCTGTGTATTTGCCGTCTGATGCAGATCAAGGACCAACACTGTCAAGATTATAAGGGAAAGGATATTTTCTCTTCATTTCCAGGACAAAACGTAGACAGAATTAAAGCAGATCTGCTGAGCTTAAGTTGTTTTCAACTTCTTCCAAGAGAGGAATACCCCAGTTTCCAACTTCATCTTCCTAAACCAATGATACTTGCAGAGAATTATAGTGAGACTTTTCCTAGGACTTTTGTAGAATTCAGTAGTAACTTGAAAAAGAAATGAGCTGACAATGCCTATGTATACACATATTTGGAATGCCAGAAACTGCTTCTCATGGATTTCAAACCACTCAGACAAGAAGGTGGCTGGCTCCATACACCCCAGAACTGTCACTTGCTGGTCATACAACACAGAAGTGCCTGTTCAAATTCCAGGTAAACACAGCAATAAATGACAATAAAGGAGCAGGGACAGGTTTTTACCCTATGTTGAAGAAATACACCAGTGCTGTTCTTGATTTGATTCATGTTTGTCCTGAAGTGGAAGATGAAGAATGTACTCAGTAGAAATTTGGGGTTAGGGGTTAATTTTGCTCCCTCGTTTATTTTGTGACATAAAATGCACTTTTCACAAGACATCAAAATCCTAAATTGGCGTAACTAGGGACAAGTTAATTTTGCTCTCAGAAAATCTGGCTCCACATGTCTCAGATTGTCCACTCTGTGACACTCCTCTCTCCCTTTCCCCTTGCTGTTATCTCCCTTCTGTCTGTCGGCTGCAGAAGGGAAACCAAAGGCTCCGACCACCCACGGGGCCTCCTCAGCAGCAGTAAAACAAAGGTGCCAGGAGCCAAAAATGCCTTTTCTGCAGCAGTGCCATCTCCTGTGGCTGGGCCTTGGGTTGGCATCAGAGGCCAGCTCTGATGTCAGCCAGGGAATTTCTTTGAAAAGGCAGAAGGAAAACGTCTTTGCAGTGCTTCCCTCAGCCTGAGTGTTTCCTCTGGGGAATTTGCTACCCTGTTGGATGTACAAAATAGGATCTGTTTGGGGGGGGGCTGGGGTGTGGGTTTGTTCTCTGTTCAAGGTCCAAATGACTCGGGTTGAGCGTTCTCAGCGCTTTGTGGGAAAACAGCCATGGCCCACCTTGGCTTTTATGGGAGACGAAGAATGTGAATCAAAAATTAAATTCATGTAACTTTGTGGGTGGCCTCCCCTGCTATGCAGAATATCTTTGTGTACACTCATGTCTGCCATGACTTTGAGAAAAAGCCCTTTACTTGTATGGCAACAAACTTGTAAGGCAGAGTGTTTACGTTCCTGAGCACTATATCATATTTCCTGACAGAGTTAATGAAACAAATTAAGCAAAATTCCACACAGATTCCTGCATTCCCAGAAAACTTTGCAGAATTCCTGCAGCTCCTGTTTGTGGTGGTAGCTGAGTGTGCTGAGCCTTATTTTCCATTTTCTAAAATATCGTAAGCTGCCTGGCCCAGTCTTGACTTTTTTTATCTTGAGGAATGAAGGATTAGGTTAAAATACTCTTTAAAACTACACCCCACTTCTTTCAGAGGCTCCAAAGTCAGTTTTCAGAGTGACCCAAAGGATTGGTCAGCTTCATGGGGACCTGACATGTGTTTAAAGTTAAGAAAGTGATTGATGACAGGGTATTTGAACACACATTTTCCTGACTTGGGTCATCAGGCAAATGAACCACTCAATTAATTCAATGAGAAGGCTGCAAAAGCATAAATATACAAATGTTTGCCATGCTGGGTTATTAATGTGGTGTCCTCCAAAGAGGTATCATCAGGTCTTTGGAGATGCCAGGGAAATGTGTACAGCAGAGCTCATTCAGAGGAAACAGGGCTGCCCTTCTTCACTTATTTGATATTTCTGATCAGTTTTGAAACACAAAAACAATGAAGTGTCCAGATTTGAAACTAAGGAAAAAGGTTTTTTCAAAATACAAGTGGATCTTGACTTTCAAGCTGGTTTTCCATACCCATTTAATGCAGCTTTAGACTGGTTACGTGTTCACTTTTGAGGCAAGGCACCACGGAAGACATTGCAGCATATAAATGGAAAAATGTTGCTCAGGAGAAATGTCCACATTTACCTAATCATCCTTCTGCAGCCAAAACTTTCTTCAGGAAGGGGCCTCAGGAAGTTCCTCACCCATGAAGTCCTGCTGACTGTAATGGAATGGGCAGACATGAATGAGTAACCAACCCCAGAGTGTAAAGCCAGCTCAGAATCCAGCGTTTTACTATCAAAATTCTTTAGTTTTTCATTTTCATTTAAGAGTTTTCATATTCATGCAAATTTCCTATGGTATAAAAATTTCCAGTATTGAAACTATATATGTAAATTAAGATTAATGCCATCAATTGTATTCATAGACTATGATTAATATGCTATGCTATTCTTAAAAAAAATAATGTTTTAGATAAAATGGAAGTTGAATATTTGCATCTTAAAATATGGATTTTCAACTATGCCTTACCCAAGTTTTCTGTTGATTTTTTAAAATATATATTCATGACTTAATTTACTTAATAAAACTTGAATTTTGCCACATAGCTATTCTTACTCCAAATTCTCCAATCTTTCTCTAAAAAAAATTTACCACTCTGCTGCAAATTTGTTGGAAACACTGACCAATATAAAATGACAGGAATATCATGTCTTTTAAAAATATCCCTCCAAAATCAACCTGCATCTCACAAAAAAAGAAACAATTGGATTCTAAGCTATGTATAGTTCTAAAAGCTTACTCTCAAGCATCCATTTTTAGAAATACAGAACCATTCCTCCAGCTTTTTAAATAGCTGAGACTTAATATGCCATAAAAACATACTGTAAATATTTCTGTTGCTGGAATGGTGTCTCTGTTACCACAAGGAGTTGCTAGGATATTATCTGTGTCAGGAAGTTTGTTGTGCCTTCATAAAGGAAAACTAACAGTCATTTTGATGCATTATGCAAATAATATCCTGTTTTCTCAACAGATTCCTTTGCAGCAATCAAAAAAAAAAAAAAAACCCTCCCAGCCTTTGAGCAGATTTCTGTACTCTGCTGTCAGCTTCCCTGCAAGGAATAATTCCATTTTTCCTGCAGAATTCCATTCTTCCTGCAGTGATTACAGGAGTAAATAAACCTGTGCCAAACTGAATTTAGTGCTTGAGATCATACTGCAGACACATCTCAGAGAGCCTTTCAAACTCAGAAACAGGAATAATGTTTAAAATAAATCAGTTTTGTCACCAAAATTATGTTTAGAAACAACTGCTAAACTGATACCTCTGTTTCACTGATGGTTATTAAGAATTATGTGTTTAACAGAGGAGTAAAGTCATGAAGTTCATCACTGTAAAAGAGAAATTTCATTGCAAAACTCTTCTGGCCCTCTTGTTTCTGGTACCTTAGAAGAATCTGTGATAGAATGAAGCATTATTAGAGTACTTATAATAAAAAGAGGAAAGTTGTTTTCTCTTTAAGCCACATAATTTATGCTTGACTTGCCTTTGACGTTCCCAAGGTGGTTTAGGTTTCGCTGGGGTTTTTTTTCAATATTTGCAGGAAATCACTTCAGTCTCACTTAACGGTAGGCAAGTCACAACTTTGCTGTGCTGAGTTTGGACATTGCTGCTCATTTAGGTGTTGTTTTAAAGGGTCCTTTAATACCCCACTCATTCCTGGCCATTATTTTTCTCTTTGTTTGAACGAGGACTGAATGGAGCTTAAAGCCTCCAAATTATGGCTACAGTTCCTCGTCAGAGAAAGCAGTGGTGATGGTCTTTGGTTAAAAGTATGGGATATAAACTGTAGGTCCAAAATCCTACCAAATGTACTTCAACTTTTTGGAGCTTAGCAAGCCTTTAAGCTCGTGTTAATTGCTTGCATTGCTTGGTGGTGGTCACAAAAGAAGGCTCTGAGCTGCACGAGGACATCCAGTGCCCTGTTTCTGACCCAGCAGGGTGAGGAAATGTCGATGTGATGAGAAGGTCTCGGGAGAACTGCAGTGTGAATTCCAGGCAAAAGTTATTCAAACAAGCACGAGGTGGATTTTGTGCAATCTATTTTCAGTTTGACTCCTTACTGGTTTGGGTTTTTGACCACCATTGAGAAATTGAAAGGATGAAAGGAAGTGTTTTCCTGAGAAAATCAAAATGGTAAACCTGGTTTTATCCAGCACTGGATTTAAGGTTGAGCAATAGCACAGTGGACTCATTGTACTTGTTCTTTAGACAAAGGGAAGTATGAAGAAGAATTAGACATCTTCATAAGATTTTTTCCTTAACTATACAACAACAAGCCAGGAAGAAAAATTCCTGTATTAAAATATATGGTTTTTAGTTTACTGTCAGGTGTAAAAAATTATTTCCATGTTTTGGCAATATATGACTAATAATGACTGGTAAATCAGAATTATTTGGGTTTTAAAGCCACTGCACAGGACCCCCTTCAGCAATGAAATAAAGTTAAGGATGAAAAGAGAGAGATTAATTATTATTTCACCAAAGGAAAAACACTCTAAATGTATTTAGTATTTATATCTCTGATATATTTGCAAAATAGTTAAATATGAAGTATTTATTTTAAAAAATACATAGAAATAACAATGGAACTCTGAAGCACTCACAGGTCTATAAAGCTATTTTTCTTCTATTCCGCTCTAAAATTTGGTGGGGTGGTAGCAGGACTGGATAAAATACACATACTGCTGTATTTAAGCAAAATATTAAGTCACAGACAGGGAAATGAAGTATAAAAATAGATATTTACTATAATTCACATGGAAAAACAGTTCACATTTGCAAAGCAGTTGGAACAGTACACATGACAACACCATTATTGTAGCAGAGTTCACACAGCATATAACTAATTGTAGCTGAGAATGTTACAGACAACTATGATTTTCTGAGCCTAAAGGTTTTTAGTGAAATCATTTAACTTGAAGAGTTTGTGCACAGGATGTATTTTGAAGGATTGAAGTGAGGCAATAATATCATCATGCTGATTATGATTTTCAGGGAGTCTGAGCATTTCATCATTGTTAATTCCCACACAGTACCACCCATTCCTTTTAAATAAATGGCCTACTTTTCACAATGTAAGGAATGAAAAATTGAGGAATAACCTGGGGTTTTCTTCAGCTCTCCTGACAAATAGAGGTGCATTTCAGCTGTTTACTATTTAGCTGCTCTCAGCAATTCCTAAATACCAGCCCCCAGCTCTGTTTGCCTGACATCCTCCTTCTACCAAGATTGCTCAGCACATTTATTTTACTTTAAAATGTGTGAAATCTTAATCTGAATTCTCCCATTTCTCCAAACAGCTGAAACAAGTGTCCCAGTTTCTAGTGATACAAATTCCCATTAAAATAAAGAAAACCAAAACTCAGACATCTGCTGAGGGTTGGAGGGACCTGACTGATCTTTCTGTAGTGGATGTGTTGATCCTTTCTGAAAATGAGAATCCACTTGGAGAGCAAAGAGTGTCAGCAAAAGCTCTGTTTTGGGAGAGTGTCTGCAGTGTGGTGAGAGGGACTGCAGCTCATCATCAGATGAGAAAATTTCCAAAACACAGTTCTGTGCAGTCCTTTTAAATTAAGTAGATACACATTCTCGTTTCCTTAGGGAAATGCACTTAAGAGGAGGTCTCTTTACAGTGGGAAGAGAAGGGCAATTTCTAAGGCTCAGAAGAAGAAGAAGAAGGAATAAGAGCTGCCACCTAAGCTTCAAATGGAATTTTCCTGTGTGGCAGTTTGCTGTTAGATTTGTTGAATCCCAAGTTTCTGCTTTTGAACAAAAGGATTACCTGTGGGGTAAATTTTTTTTTTATTTATGGGGTGATTTGAAAACAGAATCAATGCCAGAATCTCCTTCTGCCCCCCACCCATATGTGTGTAACAATGCTTAAGGGTGAACAGCAGGGTCTAAATCCAGGAATCCATACCTGGACAACAGTTCTGGCAACATTTTAACTTCAGTAAGGAATCCAGATTGGTAATTTTGTCTGTCATGGATGTAAAGTGAAAATCTGACCTGTGAAAAGTTCAGATAGCAAAATACAAAAAGAGATTAAGTTTATCTAATTTCACATTTTCTCACTGTCTAAAAAGGCAGACTTAAAAAAAAAAAAAAAAGAGAAAGAAAAATACAAAACAACAAGTTTAGAAGCATTGGTGAACCTGAATGAGGTTTTGAATTCCAAAGCTGGCTTGTCTTCCAGGCTTAGGAAAAAAGGTGGAAATCACTGTGCAAACCCTCAACCCTGGGCAAAACTCAGTCCTAACCAGTAGATGTAAAACAGCCCCATGCCAGAGACTCTGCCTGGGCTCCCCCTGTTCTGGGTCCTGCATGTAGATAAATATACTTTGTTAGAGGTTTGTGCACCACAGAACTTCAAATCCAACTAGGCAAGACACAGAAATTAAGCAAAACTCCTTGTTTTACAGATGGGAAGCAGATGTTCAGCTAAATACCTGATGAAGTTCATGCAGGAACCCTGTGTTCCCCTTGAGAAGTGAACTTCATTTTCCTGAGTTCTTATCCTAAGTACCTACCTAGTGCCCAACTCCTTTTACAAAATTAAGAACAGTTTTATTCAAATATGGCAGTGATGATGCCCAAATATGATTGGTGTTTCTGAGAAGGTTCAGTCTAAGCAGACCAAGAATAGAGAAAGATACAGGCACAGAGAGATAATAAAGTGAATCATACATTACGTGAATTACAGGAATTAGGTCCTCTGAGTACAACTACCCTGCTGTCCTTTTTTTTCCCCTGCAGCTTTTGCTGTACTTTTGGGATTCCTTAGACAGTCAAGACTGGAAATTCCCATGGAACAGCACTTCAAGGAGAGCATAAAAATCTTGAGTAGCCTGAGTGCAAAAAAGGCCAGGTTTCTTACAGTTCCATTCTGAATGCTGACCATATCTTATGGCCAGTTCCTACAGATTTGATTAATTCAGCCCATTTATACTGTAAAGCAGCTCCTTCATGTGCATTGTTTTCTGGAACCTGGGTATTTCCAAAGCACAGCTCATCTTATGTGACAAAAGTCATAAAAGCTTTTATTTTAACTCCCTTTGTTACAGGTCTTACAACTGGTGAGTCAAGCCTACAGCTTGCCTTGACTTTAGAAATGCTCCTGGGCTTTCAAGAGCAACCCTTAATCATCAGCTGCTGTCAATAACAGAAGAAACATCTTTGGCCAGGATGATGCAGGGTCCTCCCCTGGTGTGGTGGAGCTCTACAAGGAGGGTAAAATTCACCTTCTTGCACATCTCCCCATCTCCTGGTGATCTCCCAGGGAGCTGGGGACCATCCTAAATGTCACAATCCTCCAGACAAAGCTCAGGGAGTGTGTCTGGGATGTTGATCTTTCTCTAATTTACATGCAGAGTTCTGGGTGCCTTTGTGCACACGTTGAGGGGGAGGGTGTCTTATAAAACACACTCCACTGTTCCCACTTCTCCCCCTGCAAGGAGAGGAGGTAGCAGGCACATGGCAGCCCTGTTGTTAAACACTGCTGAAGGCATCTGGATAAAGCAGTAGTAAATGGGGTATAGAAATCCATGGAGAAGTGCTGGAACCCTGAAAACTGAGAATTTTAGAGTTTCTGTGCTGCCAGGCACTGACCCCAAGAGAACACTGCATTTCACCTGAGGCTGTGGAGAAGGCTTCCAAAATTAAATGATAGAACTGGGATTGTGGGTGTGGAGTTTGATTAGAAGTGTGTAATATCACAGGGTGGAAAATGTAGAGTTTAAGATTTTAGAATATAGTAATATATATATAGCAAGATGGAGGTTTTGGGGCAGTGGCTGGTCCTTCTCTTCACCCAAGGTGAAGAGAAGGACCAGCCGTGGGTTTGGGTGGTGTTGTATGATTGGATAAAAAAGTTCTCATTGTGGGGCATGGGTGGTGGGTCATTGGGTTAAAAGGAAAAATAATTTAGGTGTCATTTCTTAATTTGACAGTTTATCCTTAAAAGGCCTTGTAGAGAGAGAGACGGGGCTCCATTTTTAGTTTGCTAGAATGAAGTGGTATAGAACTCACAGTTTGTGAGTAACAAAGATAAGAACTAAGAAACCTCTGAGTCCAAAAAAGAAATACCTCTTGTGTATTTAATCCTGACCTTGGAAGAAGAAAAAAGAAGCAAAGAATCAGCAGAAAAACTGTATTTCTACCTCAGAGCCTGCCCCACAATGAATCCTGCTCATGCCACTGACTCACACACCCAGGCAGAGGCTCTGCAGTCAGAAAATGAGAAAGAAGAGACCTCAGAAGGAAATGTCAGGGTAGTCATTTTCTCACAGGACTCTTCCTGGCAGCTAGAGCTGGTGGCTCTGGGACAACACGTTGGAGTTTTGCAGGGGGATTCCTCCGGAACGGAAATGTCCTCTGAAGGATCATTCCCCTGACTGTGCTCAGTCCTGTGGGAAACTCTTACCCTATGACGAGTTCTTCTAAACTAGATAGGATTTATATTTACTCTTAAGTTGTCTTTTTTTTTTGGCAACTCCCCCACTGCTGGCTTGACATCTCAGAAACAAGACCCTTCAGATTCTCAGAAGCCAGAAATGCTGCTGACAAAACTAATTCAGAGCTGTCCTCGTCAGCTCTACTCCCTTTTCTTTCCATTCACTTATTCCCTCCTCTGCTAATTCTGGAACAGTTTTGGTGTACATAAATGTAATTAAGACCATGTTGCTGGACATATATAATCCAAATTATGAGAAGAAAAGACCTTTCTGCTGAACCTGATTCTACTTCTAGTTCATGAGGTTTGGATTCTGCATGGTAAGACTTAGGGACAGGTGCTGAACAAACCTTGTAAAACAACCGAAATTATGGGCCATAATTCTGAATGCATTTTGTTATTTTGGGGGCACCTTAGATTCGTGTCTAGAAGATTTTATTCACTCCCCTAAATTTCAGTCATAATTTATCTCAGCTATGGCTGTAATGGCTCATGGGGCATTGAGCTGCTTGTTATAGGCTTCTCTTATATATATATATATATATATATATATGCTTCTCTTTTTTTTCCCTTCCCCTGCAGATGTTGCAACCTCAGTCTGAAACCTAAGAATGAGCCTGGATTAATTTCTAATTGCACAGCTTCATGAGAAAGAACAGACTTGCCAGTTTGCCCAGTGTCTCCAGTGATATTTCTTAGTCTAATCAATCCCTGGAACTCTATTCATGTGAAGTGTATTCATGCACTAGACCACTCTGCTGATTATGTGCTGCATATGGAGAGATTTTAGATCAATATTTTCATTTTACTGGTTGTTCCCTTTTGGCAGGAACAACAAGGGTAAAATCTGCCTCTGCTATATGGAGCGATTCCACACACTGACACTTTTCCAGACATTCCAAACAGAAGCACGACCTAATATTTTGGGTACTTTTTTCTCCACTTGACCCATAAGTCCTCCAGTTTCCACCCAAGGGTGAGAATTTGGTGACTCCAGGTGTTAAAATCCCCACCAGACTCTTTAGTTGCATTCAGTAGCAGCTAGATAAAAAGCAAAGGACTCTTTCAAAATATGAAGTTTAATTCTCTCCAGAGTGATAAAGGGTGAGATAGGAGTTCAGGATTTAGAGTTCAGATTTATTCCAATGGACAGGTTGTCTGGATTTTTATGTTACAGATGTGTTTTCTCATGCCTGTGAATTGTAAAGAACAATTAAAACAAGTTAAAATCATTGAATTCTCCTTCCTCCTGTAGTTGAACTTGGAAAAACAATGTTCAGTTTTGATTTTTCAAAATGTTAAAGATAATTTCTGTTTCATTGTTAAAGTTGTTGGATTTAATTTTTCCGCAACAATCTTTACTTGCCTGGCATTGTCAGGCACTTACAGAGCCATGTAATGTCTAGTATTAAAAAACTCTTGGTAGATTTGATTCTATACCACCCAAAACCACCCAAAACTGGGAGTTCTAAGGGAAAAGACAGTCTTTCACTTGGTCAGAGCATGCCAGAATGTCTCTGTTTGGGGTGATCCCAGATCATCTGTGAGGGGAAACCAAGGGAGTAAATTCCAGTGCCTTTCTGCAGGGGTCTGAAGACTGTGAATTTTCTCTTTTTACAGTGAATTTACACAGGCAGACCCTCCAGCCTTATTTTGTGCTGTGAAAATGCTGGTGGATTGTTCCAGCCCCTCTGCTGTAACAGAGGCACAGCACACTCTGCTTTGGCTGGAACCTGGGTGAGCAGAGTCTATTTGGGCAAATCTTCTCTCCTCCATCTCCCACAAGCCTTTTTTCTATGTTCCGCTTTTACATCTGAAACATTCAGGACACTCTCATCTAAAGACATTCCTGCTTTTTGATAATTGAGCACCTCTTGGAAGCAGAGCCCAACTCCTGGGCAAGCAGTGGCACAGTGGAGTGAGGACAAATCCTTCCTCCTGAATAAATGCCATTGATGTGTGGGACAGTGAGGTGGTGATTAATGTCTGAGCACTGTGGGCCAGCACAAAGCCTTTAAATTCTAAGTTTAGGCTAAGATTGCAACAGTTAACCAGCCTGGAAGATGGGATGCAGAGCAAGGTGGGAATTCTGACACAGACTAGACTTCCAGTCACTGAATATTGCATAACCTGAGATAAATAGAAATCTTTGTTGTGAAGCTTAAAAAAAACTTCTCAGGATGGAATGCTTGCTGAAAATAATGCTGCCTAATTTTACTCTGTCAGCTGTCAAATTCATCTCCTCATTAAAAGAAAAAAAAGTTAAATAAACCAAAGTTTATGAAACATATGTTTGCATTTAAAACTGTTTTGCTGTTCACTCTGAGAGGACTTTGGCGACATGGCCTGTGTTATAATACCACTTCCATTAAACATTGGAAGCTCGACTTTTCTTACAAAAAAATTCACACAAACATTCTGCTCTTAATCCAAACAGAGGGGTTATGAACTGAACCTTCAAACAGAAACTTTCAATATTTGGCTTCTCAGCTCAGTAGCACCAATCTGGGATGCCAACCAGCATGCACTGTCATTAATAATTGTTGTTAAAAAAGGTCCTAAAGGCAGAATACCAAGTGCATATAGCTTGTCTGCTTTTTTAACCAAATAAGGGAATGGGGCATTTCACTGTTTATAATAGCAACATGAAATACGATGTTTCAAACTGTTAAGGAAAACACTTTTAAACTTCTCCTGCCCATTTCCAAGTTTCTTCAGCTTCTAAAAAAAAATTATAAAAAATAACAAAACTGGCTACAACCCTCTGGCAGATTTATAGAAACCTCAGTTTTTCACTTTTCAAAACACTTTAACAAAGCTCCAGAGATGAACAACATATCACCCAAGTTCTGGCAGCTATGCCAGGATTGTACACACAGTTCCCAAAGAGTAAACATGCAAAAATCAATTCCAGGCAATGACAGAAAGCGGAACTAATTAAAGACTCCAAAGCAAAACAGATCATTTTCTAAGACAAACACGTCAATATTTATCACACAAGTGAGGCTGGTGCTACAGTGAGTCTGGTGGTATTTATAAACATACAGCTGGCACAATAATAGGCTGGTAATTATAAAATGAATGTTAATAAAACACATATAAATACTTAAACCCTACACTAGGCAACTCTTAAACTGCTGCTTCAGCCTCTTACCAAAACTTAAACTTTAGATTGTCTGACAGTATCCTAAAGTTTTTTAATGATTTGTTACTATCTCCTCTTACCATTAAAACTCTTGACTTAGCCAGAGTTCCTTTTGATCACCCCAGTGAAAGGAGGCAGATTCAAACCACAAAATCCTCATGACACGTCTCTCTTCCCTCCGTTTTCATCCCCCTGCAAGCCCAGGAGCGGCTGAGCAGGGCTCCCCTGGGCTCTCCTGCTGGTGGTGCCATTCCTGCCTGGTGCTGGCTACCCCTTCATCCTGCTGGAGGCTTTCTTGGCACCAGACCCAGGCCACAGCAGCTGAAATACATCCCCAGGGTTTTATTCCCTGCTTCCAGTCTGGATTATGGACTGAACTGAGACTTTAGGTCAGCAGGTGCTCACTGCCCAGAAGCGAGGCCAGTGGCGTGCAGGTAGGAGGAAAGGATGTTTTCCTCCACCCTGACCAAAATCAAGAGAGCTATCATCATTTTCCAGCTTTGCAAGGCTCAGGGTGATGGTGGTACAGCTCTGCCAGATGAGGTTTGTCTCATCAGCTGAGTGTTTGATGTTCAAAATCAGCACAGCCACACACTCCCAGAGTGCTGAAACCGCTGCTGGCACCTCCCTTTTTTCACAGCTAGGTTCCTTTAAGGCAAGGAGTGTGTGTTTATCAATGCTTGGTTTTGTTTCTAGCACTGTGTGCCACATTAGCAGAGCCACTTGAGCAGGAGGCAGCTCTTCCCTCTGTCACTGGAAGTGGTCCTCTGTGTGCTGGTGCCAAGTGGGAGGAAGTGGGGAGAAGGGATGAATGTGGCAATGGGTAAGAGTTTCATGAGCTCTGTGCACTTCTCCACTCAGGTTAGCTGCACTTCTAATTCCCTGGTGGATTTTATTCTCTAGTATGCCCAAGATTTCTAGCTGCTTCTGGGTTTTGCATGTATCAAATGCATTCAAGGAAACACTAATTCCTTTTAAAGGACAGCTCCAGAGCTGATGGATGGAAGCCAGCTTTGCAGATCAAAGTTCCTTTTCCTTCTCAATATGAATAGAGTATTACAAAATGAAGGGGAAATCTGCAGCACACCTGCACAGCACAGAAAAGAAACAGCACCATGGCTCAAAAGCTTTTCTTTTGAGCTTGAGTTTTGCAGTTTGGAAAGGCTAAGGTACAATTTCTTCCTATTTTTTTTTTTTTTAAATTATTGTCTTGGGTGGAAATTTAAATGTAACAGCAAGAAAGCCAGGTTGTATTCATCATTTGACTATTTCTACTTGGTTGGTTAGTAAGAGTTTCCTGTCTGCAGGAAAGGTCTGTGCTTTGGAAAGAACAATTTATTTCGGGTTGATTGAAGCACTATATGCTGTATTTGACAGAGTGAATGAAATAAAGTTCAGGAAGTTTTCGTTGCTGCCTGAGAGGAAATTTTATCAAACCTGACATTCATGATGTTCAAAGTTTTGGTACTCACAAAGGGCCAGGTTTTAACTTTTCCAGCTGATTCCAGTTCAGGCTGTAGTGCCACATCCAGCAGCATGGTTATTTATGATTTTATAAGAAACTCTTTGCCTTTTTCTGAGCTGCCTCCGGCTCTGGGCCATCACTAAAGTGTGTGTTGTCACTGAGAGATTGTTTGAGGAACTGGCTCAGCTGAACAAAACCCCAAATCTTCTTTTTCTTTCTTTCCTCATTCAGATAATGTCTGTGTTGTTCCTCTCAGGCTTCCAGAACCATAGTTCAGAGGAGGGAGTGAGTGCAGCAATAAATGGCCCAGCATGTACAGGAAGAGGGATGGATTGAGCCAGAGCTGGCACCAAAAGTTGTTCCTGTAGAGCCACGATTGCTGTCTGATTTCATTATCAAGTACGGACTACCTTGTTTCATCAAATCAATGATCCCAAATCCCCAGAGAGGGAGATATATTAAGTATATATCAGTACACATACAGCTCTGCTTTGACTTAAGGATATATTAAGTATTCTGGGTGGATAAGAAACAGACATTTGGTGTGAAGGCTAAAAATCCCAGGACAGCTTTGGCCATGCCAGAGGCTGCTCTGGTGTCTTGCAGAGCTTCCCTGGGCTGTGCCTGGTTTGGATACTCTGCAGGGAGGGATGCTGAAGTCATGGTTAATGTAAGACACTTGGCCACGGCATCCCAGCACTTTTGGGCAAATATCTGCTGCTAAAAGAGGTGACAAATGAAAGGAAGGCAAAAAGAACAAAACGGATTTATGTGAGGGAAAAAGAGAAGACAAACCCAAGCACAACTGCAGGAATAATGACCCCCAATAAGTCAGCAAAGCACACTGAGGACCTGAACAAAGGCATCAGGTGATAATGCTCAGTTTTAGTGAGGGAGCTGATTGCTGAATATCCCAGCAGTGTCAGACAGGAGCATCTCTGCTTGAAGAGATGTTGTGCAGCTGAGCACAAGCAAAACTCCTGCACTGGAACATGCAGGAATTATTGCTGCAACTAACACACACACACACACAGAAATGCTTGGGGCATAATGCAAGCAGAACCTCCAGTATTTTCAGAATTAAGCAAAAAGAGAAAAATTTGGATTAGGCAACCATTGGACACTCCTAAACTCACATGCTCCTCACCTCTACTCCATCTACCTAAGTGATTGAATAAAAAGCCCCTCACACATCTACAGACTTCATTAAGTCACAAACTCCCCTGATTCCAAGGGCTGGTAATTGCAGTGGAAGCCCTGATGGCAAGGTTGGACAAACCAGGCTTTAGTCTCAAGTTTGCAGAAGTGATGGGGTTTGTCAGAGCTAGGTCTGTTATCAGTAATGCACAAGGTAAACATTTACACATGTGAATAAAGCACAGTCAAGTTCACTGACTCATATTCACAAGAAAGGCAATGGTGGGAAAAGGATTCACATCTTATGACTCCCTTCTCCCGTGTTTTATCCATAAATCCATTTTTGAGACTGGGGATCCTGCTGTGTTTGTGATGAACATAAAGAACACATCATGTCTTCAACATATATAGATATATATATATATGTGTGTGTATATATGTATATGTATATGTATTTTTAGTTATAGTTATATATTTACAAAGCCCAAAGAGTTTTCTCATTTTGGAAACCACTGATAAACAGTTTTACCTACATTCAGCAGGTAACAAGCACAGCAGTGGACAGGCAGTTCATAACCTAGATGAACACAGAGAATGGGAAAAGCAGCCCTGTGCAGGTCCAAACACAGTCAGTTATCAGGAAGATCTCAACCATGAGATCTGTGTCACTGCAGAACCATTTTCCCAAGCAGAATAACAGGTGCTTGAAACCTTCATACCTGGACCATCAACTCATGGATGGAATAATCCACCTCTGTGTAGTCTGACTACATAGAAAAGGCATTTTAACTCCATGCAGGGCTCACCTGGGATTTTAAATGAGTTAAAACAGTTTAACACTTGCAAAAAAATACCCAAAAAATTCCTCTTTGTGATTTCTACCTGCTGACTTAAGGAATCCACCTAAAGGAGCTCTCAGTTAGGGATGTCTCCCTCAAGACCTCATGTTGACCTGGAAAGTGTTAATTCCTTTGAAAACTCGTTGTACTAATTTGTTTGTTTAGCCTGGGAAGAGGGAAGGGCTAGATGCATAATTGCCTTGAGAGTTAGGAGGACATAAAAAAATCCAGGGAGAATGAGAGTTCACCTAAGAAAGCAGGAAACTCCTCTAGAGGAAACCTTCAGTAGCTGAAGTCAAAGAGGAGAAAAAAAGGAAAAGTTAGGAAAAGTTAGAAAGAAAAACATTCTGCCAAAGCCATTCCCTGAAGCCCAGAGGAGCCTTGCTTTCATTCATTGCTCTTAATGGTGGCATTCCTTGGAATTCTGCTCCCGTTTCTGAGCAGCAGGAGGAGGATGAGCAGCGGAGCTCTGGCATCCAGTGAATCCCCAGCCTGACCCTGCAGCTTGGGTGGGGCTGGAACAGCCCAGCAGAGCCTCAGCGGGGATGGGGCAGGGCTCGGGTGGGCCTTTCCTCACACCTGCAGTGCTCAGGTGGCCCTTTCCTCACAGCTCAGCTCTGCCCTCAGGGTTTGCACCGTGCTGGGGCTCCTGCTCACCCCAGCACTAGGAAAATCCCCTCGGTTTGGGGCTGCAGACACCTAGATTTCAACAGATGGGATCGTGATGCATGAAGAACTTTCATATCTTAGTCTAAATGTCAAAACTTCCTTTCTAGTCAGCTTTAGCATGGAAACACAAATTGATTGAAAAAGGGCTGGAAATTTTAGTAACACAAGCATGATGTTTCTAGAGTAAAAAAAGAATCAAAATCTAACAGTCCTTTGTCTCAACTTTGTATTTTAGGGGCTATTTGGCATCTTTTAGCTTCAAGGCTGGATTCCTCCTTGATAAGACCATGGACACAGGATTCCTCCTTCCTCAAGAACTAGCTGTGGTGGGAAATAATCCAGACACTAGCTAGTAAAAGAAATGAGGCAGCAAGAGATGCACAGGGCAGGGATTACTTTCCCAGTCCTTTCAGATGAAGGGATGATAAAACATTGCATTGCTTTCCTTTCTTTTTCCTTCAAAATCTGTCTCACTTGACAAGGCTATCAAAAGCTGTAACAGGGGGGTTTTTTCTGATTTATTGTATGGGAAACGTTTTTATCTTGCTCCTCTGGCCTTTTGGTGCCCCCTCGTGTTTAAAAGAACGTGATAACGATCAATTGCATCTGTGTGTCTTTTAAGACGCAGGATTCATGGTGAAGAACTTAAATAACTCTACCTGAGAAAGGTGTGAGAATTAGGGCATAGGGAAAAAAGATACTTCAAAAGCTTTTTTTTTCCAGAATTGAAAACAGAGTTTTATCTTGTAATTTTTCAGGATTGTTTTTACATATGTCCAGATGTTCTCAAAGCCACTGATAAATTAAAGTTACTTATAAGTTTGTAAAAAGTGCATTTTAAAAAGTATTTTAAAATACTCAGAAAGAACACTGAGATTTCTTCTCTTTATTCTGTTCAGGTTTATTGTCCATATTCAATCACTAAGTAATACTCTTCATGATCTGATGGGGAAAGACATGTGAGGGCTTGTTTTCAGGTAAAAATATTTTAAGGTGTGTGAATTGTTGGGTGTGCAGGTTTTATGTGGGAAGAAGGAGAGAATGAGCCACTGGAAATTCTCTTGTGTCACTGGTCCCTTTCCGACCTTCTGCCAAGTCCCTCACCTCATAACTGCTGATATCCTCATCCTCAGGGTGTGTGCTGGCATCTTCCCAGAGGAATTCAACCTGCTGCTAAGATAAAATAATTCTGTATTAATATATATAAATATAAATGGATATCTATATATCTATATCTATCTATCTATCTATCTATATATATATATATATATATATATAAGAAGTTGGTTTTTTATCATTGGAGTAGCTGATGATATAGGCCAAAGAAATATTACATCTGTTGAAAACCCTGTGTTTTGAAAGGGAGCATTCAGGAGCTGCTCTTGAAAAGAAATCACCAGAATCACCAGAAATTTGTGTGAATTTTGGTGTCTGTTTCCCACCTTGACCTACATAAATGATGCACACAGAACTTCCTGAATCTACTCAAATTCAGGTTTCATCTGTGGCCAGCAAGGGGCTGCTGTGGTGGGAGTTCACCTCTGAGACAGAAAACCCCTCCCTGCAACTCCTGGACCGCAGTCCCGACAGAAACAGCTGCAGGACACCCTTTCTTCTCTTCTTGACAGTCTGGAGAGGAGCTACAAAAACATTCTCCCATGACAGATTCACTCCTAAGTGGTGCAATTAAAAAGATTAATTAGGATTCCATGGAGAAGGTGGCATTAGAGCTGAAGGAATGGCCTGGATGTCACAGTACCCTGACAGGAGCCATCAGCTCATCAGAGGAGTTGGACTTTGGATAAGTCACACTGAATAAGACACAAGGATTTTGCAAACTTTTTTTATCACATTTTTTTATCCCTTCTTGTCCAGCCCTCTTATTACTAAACCTAGCCCACAGCTCTGGGTTTTTGTGTCACCTTGATTTTGTCATCCCCTCTGGCTTTGTTTGCCTTCCCACCCTGATTTTTCCTGGAGCTGTTGGGATCACACAGGACCCAGTGCTGGCTGCTTGCTTTTCAAACACCAGCGTTTGCTGCAAGTGGTGCATCTTTATGGCACCTTTGTGTACAGTAACAAATGGCCTGGCTTTGCTAATCCTGATTACCCATCTGGATATAGACTGGCTACTTATATTTACAGATATAATGCAGGAAGGTGTGTGGTGCTCAGCCTCACCAGGAAACAAGCACTGCTGCATTGTTTTATTTATATGGATCCAAAGCACAATATAAAAAGGTCTCCATTCTTTCCTGGATCCATTTGCTATTCAAACACATGCATGTGAGGACGCAGCCATACCTGATTACCTCACCAGGAGGGGTGTGATTTCATACTGAAACATCCTTCAGTTTTGTCTCTGCTTCTACTTTTCAGTACCTGTCCTGCAGAAACATGGAGGTCTGAGGCTGAAAAAGTGAGCACAGCTGTTCCTTTAACCAGCTCACCACTCTCACAGTTTCTCATGCAAGCCATAGGTATCTGTGCTTTGGAAAATATTGGTGAATGGCTCTGAACCTGCCTCTGACTCAGCCCTGGGCTGGATTCTCAGCTCATTGTCCTCCTGTTTCCAGGGAGTCTTCACTGAGATCCCGACTCAGTTTGTGATTCAGGTGTTTAAACCACAAACACCTTGGAGATAAACTGTGGATATTAAAAAAAAAACCAAAAAAAAACCACAATGAAACACACAAAAATATGTGACCACCAGTTGCAACTAAATATATGAAAGTAAAGACCTTAAACCTACATTTCAGTGGCACTCTTATGTGGAATTTCACTGGTGATGTCTCAGAGAAAGGCCTTACAATATTTGGAGGCAATTGCTGCATGCAGACCACTGAGAGCTGCACTGCCATAATTCAAATCAGAAAAAGCAGATGTATGAGTGAAATTTTATACAAATATTACAGCAACAGGTTCTTTGCAGTTATACCACAATCTGGTGCTGTTGTAGCTTCAGGTCTGCACCCATGTACAGAAGTACAAATTTGCTGCTTTTTGTGATGTTTTGAGGAAAGGGAGATCAGTCTGGGCTCCTGGCTACAGAGGAGGTGGAATGGACAAGGAGCAAAACACCATGGGCTGGGTCTCTGGAGGTGATCTCTGCTACCCTGGTGAGCAGATGACCTCATGGATGGGCTGATGAACCAGCACCTCCTTTGGCAAGTGCTCAAAGTCAAAACTCTGAGCTTGACAGAGTTTCTAATCTCCAGTGGATAACAAATCTTGAGCAGTTTTAGTGGATACCTGCTGATAAGGAAGGAGAATATGAAATATTTAGGTCCTGGCATGTGAAAGCCATCACTGCTGATGGCAAAACTCCCATCACAGCAAATGAAGTGTTAAAACCTTGCCTCTCAGTGGGCTGGGATGCCAAATATGCTGCAGAATTATTGTAGCACATGGGGCTGCAGCCTCCCAGCATCCAAGCCACTTAAAGTATTAACCTGACTCACTGTTAGTGCCTCTCTTTATTTTACAACAAAAGGCTTTGCTGCCTCAATTACAAATGGTGAAACCATTGCAGGCTCAAAATGAAGTTGCAGTTGACACCTGGACTAAATGTGTTTTAGGGAGATGATCCCTCCTATAAATGCAAAGAGTGGGAGGTGGAGTCACAAGTAAATGCTTCACCCTTTCTTCCTCCTTGTGATTCAAGTGGCTAAAGCTCTAAAGCCCTACAGGTAACTTCTGCTAAGTGATTTTGTATCATTTTTTTAACCTTCATTGCTGAAGAACAAAGACACAGAAGCAGATTGTAGCATGCTGGAAGGTGGAAACACTGTGGGCTGATTTTTGCTTTGGACTGTACAAGCAAAGGAAGAAAAAAGCAAACCAAAAACAAAAAAATGGAAAGGAAAGGAAAGGAAAGGAAAGGAAAGGAAAGGAAAGGAAAGGAAAGGAAAGGAAAGGAAAGGAAAGGAAAGGAAAGGAAAGGAAAGGAAAGGAAAGGAAAGGAAAGGAAAGGAAAGGAAAGGAAAGGAAAGGAAAGGAAAGGAAAGGAAAGGAAAGGAAAGGAAAGGAAAGGAAAGGAAAGGAAAGGAAAGGAGAGGAGAGGAGAGGAGAGGAGAGGAGAGGAGAGGAGAGGAGAGGAGAGGAGAGGAGAGGAGAGGAGAGGAGAGGAGAGGAGAGGAGAGGAGAGGAGAGGAGAGGAGAGGAGAGGAGAGGAGAGGAGAGGAGAGGAGAGGAGAGGAGAGGAGAGGAGAGGAGAGGAGAGGAGAGGAGAGGAGAGGAGAGGAGAGGAGAGGAGAGGAGAGGAGAGGAGAGGAGAGGAGAGGAGAGGAGAGGAGAGGAGAGGAGAGGAGAGGAGAGGAGAGGAGAGGAGAGGAGAGGAGAGGAGAGGGAGAGGAGAGGAGAGGAGGAGAGGAGAGGAGAGGAGAGGAGAAGGAGAGGAGAGGAGAAGGAGAAGGAGAGGAGAAGGAGAAGGAGAGGAGAAGGAGAAGGAGAGGAGAAGGAGAGGAGAGGAGAAGGAGAGGAGAGGAGAAGGAGAGGAGAGGAGAAGGAGAGGAGAGGAGAAGGAAAGGAAAGGAGAAGGAAAGGAAAGGAGAAGGAAAGGAAAGGAGAAGGAAAGGAAAGGAGAAGGAAAGGAAAGGAGAAGGAAAGGAAAGGAGAAGGAAAGGAGAAGGAAAAGGAAACCATTAAGAACCATTCTGTTTTTTTCTCTCATGGTTACCTCAAGATTCAGTTCAAGCAGGTAATCAATTTGTGCTGCTGTTAGTCACAAAGATCAAAGAGCAGGGAGCACACACTGCTGTGTCGGATGGAAATGGCCACGGACCAATTGTCTTGCCTATAGCAAGAAGTGCTTGGGATTAGGGAAAACTTTTCTCAATGCATGGATAATTTTAAGCACAGCAACAGAATCCCACAGGAGATGGAGATGAATGATGGCGATCTCACCAAAAGGAAACTCACATCAGCAGCAGTTTGGCTCGGGTTCAATCAGCTTTGGGATTGAGAGGGCGGCTCAATCCAATGGCAGAGGGTCTAAAAGGACCGGCAGTGGGCTCCGTTTCCGTGCCGCCCCTCCGGCCGGTGCAGCTGGGGCACGGCTGTCAGACTTTCCTTCCCGAGCAGCGGGAGCAACCGTGACTCACCCGGGCTGAGCCAAAGCCGCTCCCGGGAGCGCAGCTCGCAGCATCTCCCAAACTCATCCCAGAGGCCGCCGGGCTCTCGGCTGCTGCTCCTCTCAGCAGCAAATGCACAGGGAAGAAAGTGGGAGGTGCCCGAAGCTACTTCTGTAAAACGACGCTCGGAAACTTCGGCAGCATTGATGGGAAAACCCGGGTGTTTCCCAGATTCGTGGCTGACAGCAGCTAGTGAAAATATTTAGTAGGGATCTAAGAAAGGGAATAGTCCTGCTCCTCCTGGACATTACTATTTACAAGCAGTAACTTTTTTTCTCACTGAGCTTTGCAAAATGTTAAATCACAAAAAAAAAAAAAAATTAAAAAGCAGATACTGCTCACAGAAGAGACCTAAAAGAGCTCAAAACAAACAGAATCGTCTGTGCTTTGGGTGTTGAGCTCTACATGAATGCTGAGTGCTATAGAGCCAAAAGAACTTGCCATACTCTGAGGTCCAGCTCACCCAGGACCCACTGACTGTCAGGGGTAAGCAGCAAGGAAAGGAGATTAGAAATAGAACATCCCCACAAAGGTCTCTCCAACAATCAGAGCTTTGAGATCTTACTAAGCTGAAAATTACAGCCAGACTCCTTTGTACAGTAAGATGCCATTGGAGCATTTTTTCGTAACTATTTCTCATCCCTTTTCAGAAAAAAAAAAAAAAGCTTCTAGCTTAACTTGTATCTCATGACAATTAACAATGTATTCTGTGTATAGTTTTGTTCTATTTACTAGTATATAGTCATTTACTTAATAATCCTATGGTGTCAGTGCATTACATGGCAAAAACACTCTTCCTATTTATTTAATTTTGCCACCTGCTAATTCCTCTGGGCATGCCTTAGCTTTTCTACTATGAGTTATCACCCTCTGTTTACCTTTCCTGTGTTGCCTGCAGTTTTAGGGCTCTCTGGAACCTGATTCTATACAACGTACCCTCTTTTATTTCTGCCTGTGAGGCCAGGACAGCCAGGGGGTGTGCTGTGTGTGGCAGTGAAGGTGAGGGGCAGGGGCTGTGCTGCTGTCACAGCCAGGCTTTGTTTCACCATCATGTGATTGTGTTCACGCTGCTCCGGGTGCCTGCCAGGGATTCGGGCTCTTATCTCTGGGTGCCCCAGCTGAGAGCAGAGCTGCAGTGGATCCCTGGCTGCTCTGAGCACCCCTCAAAAGTGTAAAAGTTTTCAGAAAAATAGTCCAGAGGCAGCTCCAGGACAGAGGGGTGGGTGCTTGGTTGGTTTGCCATTTGGGGTGGTGGGGCAGGTGCCACACACAGGCATTTCCTCAGAGCACCCTGAGCACACAGAGCCTCCACTCCAGAGCACAGGAGCCCAGAGCTGCATTATTATTGTTGAGAAGGCACACAATTCATCTCACAGACTGTAAATATTTCCAGCAAGAGCACTCACTGTAGGTGTGGGTGCCAAGCCCCGCTGTCGCCTTCCTCGCTGCTGGGAGAGCATTTTTGTTTTATTGCACAGACAGAGGGTTCTCCATCCCCTCACCATTCTTCTCAGAAGTATGTGTGGAGATGCCATGCTGGGTTTATCACAGGCTGAGGAAGAAATCTGGAGCTGGAGCCTCTGCTTCCTGTCATCCTAGCAGCCTATTTTAGCTCGTGGGGCTCTTGAGAAGACAAATCCTCTGCTGTTGGAGCCTGAGCAGTCTCACAGAGCAGCTCTGTCACCTCAGGTGAGTGGTGCAGCCCTTGTTAGCCCAATTGCAAAGCCCTTATGCCCGTGCAGAGGAGGGAATATTGACAGGTAAAAGGAATGGTGTGGGGAAGCAGCGGAGGGGGATGGAGGTCCGGCAGGCTCTGTCTAGACTCATGGTTTCCCTGTTATCTTTACAGCAGTTCCCAACCATGGGCTTCTGCAGAGAAGCTAAAAGATCTGCCAGAGCTCATCTAGGGCTGTGGGATGGGAATTTGTTGTCCTGCCTCTCAGTACTACAGGGTGGAGCACAGGTTCCACACTGCACTGAGATTTTTCCATTTCCACTCAAATCTGGGCCATGTCAGCCCAGGACCTTATAAAATAATACCAGGAAATTAATGTATTTTAATTTTCAGGACACCAAGATAAATTATTGCTCATGAAGACTTAAACACATCAAATGAGGCAGTAATGTCAGCTTTATTTTTTTTTCAGGCGTGAAGCTGGAACACACACCTGAAAACACATTTTAATTCTCAAAATCCTACTTATCAGACAAAAACTTCCTAAAACCTGCTACAAAATGATGTCATCAATCAGCTGATCTACCTCTGGCTGGGCTTTGAGTAGGGAAAGCCTATTGAAAGCCTTCTTTCCACCAGGAAAGGTGGCACTTCAATGATGAAGGCCCTGTGCATGCATCCAGGCTGAATTCCCAGCCCAGCTCTACCCAGCAGATGCTCACGGAGCTTGTGGTCATGACTAGATGGGATACTGGAATTCAGCACGATTCCCAGATCTCTCTTTGTGTCTCACATTTGTAAAATAAATATATGTGTTGGTCCCGTGCCCACATTTGGGTCTGTGGCAGATCTCCATCCAAAATAAATTAGTTACAGGCAAAAGGAAAAGAGCACATTCCCAAGTGCCTTTGATCTGGGGGTTAAGCGGGCTGGTGAGTGAGGCTTCGGTGCAACACAATCTGCTCTCCCCTTCCCCTGCTAAAATTAAACCCAGTGATGTGCACTTCAAAAATAGTCCCACCCAAACTGTCCCCAAACCAGCCCAAAAGTTAGAATGGAGGAAAAAAGCTAGGAGATGTAGCCTGAAACCATCCTGACTCAGGGCCTCTAGGGCTCATATTCCATGAAGGGAAAGTCCATATGCATGAATTCCCTTGTTCCTGGATTTACCAGTTTACCACACTGCTCAGGTATTTACCACATTGTGTTTGCTGCCTCTGCTGTCAAACCCCCAACCAACCAAGGAAAGAGGCTTTTACAGTTTTCCAAAAAAACAGCCCCACAGAGCTATCCAAGCCATAACCTGCTACACGTTCAGTAGCACAGGGGAATTCAGAGTGGAATTAGAACCATGATCTGTAGCCTAGGGGTGAGTGCCACCAGCAAGATGCCACCCTGAAATTTCCCTGGATGCAAGGGGACCAGGAAGGGCCTGGGTACAGCAGGGGCATGGCAGTGAGAGGAACTTGCAAATGTGGGACACTTGGGGGCTGCCTGCCAGAAGTTGGGAAGCCTGGTGAGCCTCTTTCCTCTTTGCAGAGCCCTTGCACACTCCTGGCTTTGCATTTTTGAGGGTTAAGTGCTGGTCTGAGATTACAATTAAAAAAAAAAAAAATTAAAAAAAAAAAAAAAGGGAAGAGAGAGAGAAAGCAGACAGAGAGTGGTGCAGATAAATCTGTGTGATGTTTGCCTGAGTGGGTTTCTGCAGCACAGGCTCAGGCTGTAACTTTGGAGAAGACCAGGGAAGACCCCACCCTGTGGGGTGCTGAAAAGGGGAATAGCCTGAAATCCTACTCAAACCCCTGTACAAATACTGCAGCCACACAACGGGAGGTGTAAAAAGTGAGCGCCAGCTATTTCACACCTCACACTTCTAAAAAAAGTTTTTAAAAAATTTTTCTTTGAGGGCCCGAGTTTGTTAGTGCCTACGGCTACATTCAGAGCATCCCTCCTGGACCAGACCTGGGAGAAGAAGCTTTCCCGGGAGACGCGCCGCACTGGCTGCCCCTGTGCCGGCGGGACGGAGAACTTTAACCCCGGTCTCGCAGCTGGGAATCTCGTCACCTTTCCCACCGGGGCTGTGAGAAACACGGGGAGTGTCCAGCCCGCACTTTGGGCAAGGGCGAGCGATCCCGGGGCTTCAGCACAGCAGACCCAGGCTCGCTTTTCCTTTTCCCCTCGGGAAAAACGGGAAGGTGCGGGACCTCCTGGGGAAAAAAAAAAAAAAAAAAAAAAAAAAAAACAAGAAAAAAAAAAAAAAAAGAAAAAAGAAAACCAGGCCTAGGAAGCGGCGCGGGGGTTCTGCCGTGCGCGGCGAGTGCGGGGCGCGCTGACCTTTCGCGGCCGCGCTGTCCCCGCCCGCAGCTGCCGCCGTCGCTCCGGCGCCGCCGCCCCGCGCCCAAGGTCAGCCCCGCCGCCGCCGCCGCCGCCGCCGCCGCCGCCGCAGGTACGCGCGGGGATTGCGCGGGGGCGGCCGAGCGGGGAGGGCCGCGGCGTCACCGGGGAGGGAAGGGAGAGGAAAGGAAGGGCAGGGCGGGAGGAGGGCCGGCTCCCCGCGGAGGGCCGCGCTCCGGCGGGCCGGGCCGGCCGCCGCCCGGCGCTCGTATTTAAAGTGTGCCCGGGGGCGGCGGGCGCTGCGCGGAGCCGCTCCCGGAGCAGCGCGCCCGCCCCGGCAGCGAGGGGGGACGAGGGAGGAGGAGGAGCGGCGGGAGGAGGGATCCTGGCAAGTTCACTTTGGTACCAAGTGGCAGGCGGGCTGTGGAGCTCGGACGGGCGATGGAGAAGGATGAGATCCACCTGCGCAGGCTGCCGGCCGCCGCGCCCTGGGGACCGCGTAAGTCTCGGCCGCCGTCGCCGCGCTGGGGAAGGTGCGGGATGGGGCGCGCTCCTGTCCGGCCGGGGACGGGCTCAGCGGGCGGCCGCCCCGGCTGTCCCGATAAGAGATTTATTATTAGCGTTTCATCGACTATTTTTAAAAATCCAGAAATAATCGCCGCAGAGTACCGGTGAAATGAAATAGCTCGTCTCCCACCTCCTGCTTCCCGACCCCCCCCCACCCCCCCAAGCATAAAACAGTGTAAAGTCCTTTTAACCTATATTAATAGCATAATTAAAAGCTCGTCTAACCGCGGGAAGCCAATCTAATTATTAAAAATTGCCGGAGTACGAAGTATATGTGACAATATATGAGTTGATGATTGCTGTTAATTCACACCGTGCTGCAGAAGACGAGCTAAACAAAAACCAACTTGCTAAATGAAATGGATCTGTCTGAGATTGTCAGTATTGTTTTTACAGAACTGACTAAATCGTGTAGCTCGCTATCATTAACTAATGTGTTCAGCAAAATAAATTATCTATATTGGAAGGGGAAAATACATTCCTTGGCTGAGAAGTTGCAGAATGTTTGGAGCCAAAGAGCAGATCGTTTAAATGGTAGGGGGTGGGAATTTCCTTGGCTTCCCTCTAGAAATAAATCACGGCTTGGTGTCTGTGTGCATGCATGTGCACCCACATGCGCATTTATATAAAATCTCTGTAGAGAAAACCTTCGTGCACATGCACTAGGACACACATTTTGCAAGCACTATTTACTGAACGCATTTTTTCTACCAGCTCGGAGACAATAAAACCAGAACCGAGATGCTAACCAGGAACACACTGGAACACTTCTGATTATCCAGCTGAATTGTATACAAATGAAGCAAATTTAGCATGGCACCATTTATAAATTCCATGCTTCACAATCAAAATTCCAAATCTAGCTGTTTGCAGCTAAGAATAGCACGGGGAGCCCTTTTCTTTACTCCCACTTTTTGGATTCCCACGAAAACTGTTATCCTAGAGCCTGCTCATTAAATAGCCAAATATTTCACTGGAGTTCAGCCCACTTTTAGAAGAAATGCTGTTTACTCATCAAACCTAGGCTGGCCAGAATTTAAACTTTTTTCTTTAATGTCTGGCACAAAACAGGTGGGATTTATATCTAAGGAGCAGGGGCCGGGGTTTCTGCATGACACTGGTTGTCCCACCTTAACTTCTTCCTGGAAATAAGGAGCTCCATCTTTGCACAACTGCAGCGGAAGCCAAGTAGATCATGGGAAGCTGAAGTGTTGTGGCAGTACATTAACAGAGATATCAGTAAGAGGACTAAATGGTAAAATGGCACTGGGAACTACCATTACTCATGGGGCAGGTGGCAATTTATCACGAGGTAATCGCAGCGATAGGGTGGTGAGAGTCCTGAGAAATCCTTTGAGTGACTTTTTATCTTTGAGAAGCCCAGTCTTTTACAGTGACATTATTTAATTTACTGAATCACCCCTCAGCAGCATGAACAGCTTCATTGATGAGTTCAAGGAGCAGTTTTGTTCTCGGCAGCATGTGTTTGTATTTCTGTTGATAACCTGTCCAAAAGAGCTTGTTTGTAAAAGCTGTTTCTCAAACAAAGCTCCTGTCTAATGACATAGCAGCATTAATGGCACAAATTCACTTTGTGACTTGTTAGAGAGACATGTGAAGACCCATCCTTAAAATTTTTGCGCTCAAAAAAATCCTCCTGCAGACAGCAAAGGAAACCTGCTCGTTGCAAGTAGTTAGGAAAAAGTTGGGCACAGTGAAAGGATGATGGAAGTCAGGAAAGCAAAAGAGAAGCTGTGCTCCCCTGAGCTTTGGGGTGATACTATCTGTTGCCTAAATCCAAAGTAGTGTTTCAGTTATCACTACCAAGGAAAAAAGTGAGCTCAGCACATTATTTTTGGCCCTGTCGGTGGCATGAAAGGACAGGTGTCCTGAGCTGCATCTGTGCCCTGAGGAGCCAGGCTCCACAGCTGATGCCTGCCAGCTTATTATGGTGCCCACTCCTTCTCTGTGCATGGGGCAATGAATGCATCTGGGCAGGATGGGGTGAGGGTCACAGCTGGGGTGGGCTCTGGGGCAAGGCAGGGGCATGTTGGCTCCTTACAGGACCATGGTGATATCCTGTCACTGCAGAGAAAAGCTTGGAGGCACCAGGACAAGTGCCTGGGACTAAGCCCAACTTTAGAAGTCAAGTCTTTATGCCTTAACCTTTCAGAAGTCAAAAATCCCCTGAGCAAACATCTGCCCCCTTTGAAAACAAACTTAAATGCTGTCAGAAAAGTGCCCCCAAAAATGAAATGTTTCTCCTTCTCTTCTCTGAAAGACCTTGTTCAGTCCAGAGGTGGGAGTTATGGTTTCTGGTGTGTACAGCCCAGCTTCCCCTGGTAGCACTGCAGCTCTTTCCATTAACAGTGAAAATGATGGAGCATATTAAGCTAATAATTAATCAGAGATGACAAGGGACTAATAACTGTATTGATTTAATTAGGACTTCTTTTCCAGCTCTGTAACTTGCAGTCATGCACATCATTAACTTAATATTTTAATTTGTCGTAATAACTTATTAATTCCTGGGGGAGCGTGCACGCAGCCAGGGCAGCGGCTCTGGCTTGGTGCCGGACTGAGGGCATGTGCCACGGGAAGCATTCCCTGTGCTGCCCCAGGCTGGCAGCAAGCAGGACAGCCTGGCAGTCCCTGGGAGCTCTGACAGGGCACCAGGGTGTGGGGAACAGGGCGTGGTGGAGTCAGGTGTGGTGGATGTGCTGGGTGGAGGGTGGGGAGCTCTGGGGCCACAGGCTGAGGTTGCACGGGTGTGTGATGTGAAAGATGGGGGAGAGCAATGTGCCAAAACAGAAGGCTGGCAGCAGAGTAACCCCTGGGGAGCAGCAGTGTTTGCTGGGATCAGGAAGGGAAAAATGTCCCTTTTGACACGAATTGCACCCTTTGGGTTCTGGCAGTTTTGAGAAAAGGAACTGCTTGGGGATGTGCTGTGGCTGGAAAATAAGGCTCACTTTTAATTAGGATCACTTTGGGGAGAGGAGGAAAGGAAGGGGCTATGATAGGCATGAAAAGCTTGAGGACTTTACTGTGTGAAGGGCTGATGAAAGCCAAGTTTGGCCCCACTCCTGTTTTATTTGGGATACTTGGCACTAACCAGGGTGGGTTTGGCATCTTACACAGCTGGGTCCTGGGTGAGATCCCCTGAGATCTTAGCCCTGACCAGAAACCTCTCCAGCGGAAGGAGCTGTTCTCACCTAGATGATAGTGCTGAAGAGGCGCTTGTATCACACTGTACAGCAAGGTGTGTGGCTCCTGGGGAAAGAGACACAGAGCTCAGCAGCCTGCTCCCTCTTGTCCAGGTACTCGGGAATCTTTGCCCCGTGCCTTCGGAAGGCTGATTCCTCTGCTAATATCCTCGTCTGCCACAGAGTGCAGTCAGCACAGGGATGAGATCTGGGAAAGCCAAAGGCATCAAGCAGGCTCCAGAGGAAAGCCTGTCCAAAGTCCTTAGCAGTGTCCTCAAGCAGGGTGATTGGGAATTTGAAGTATCCACACTATCAAAACTTGCATTTCATATAGAATTGTTGGGTCACGGTATAGGTGCACCACTGGTTCAGTGAGCTCCAGGAAGGGAAATCACCACTCTCCTTATTTCTTGTGAGTGTTTTCAGGGGTTCTGACAAAGCCTTTCTGCTCACAGCCTCACATTCTATTACACAAAAGCCAAGTCAGCAAAGTGGGATGAAAGAGCTCTGTCTGATTTCTGAGACTGCAGAAGGTGTTCAGCTGGCATGGCGTTACTCACCTCCCCGACCTCACTCATGTTTGCAGCCACACTGGAGATCAGGACAAGACCTGCAGTTCTGTCATAGGTACAAATCCCAAGGGGAGGGGGCTTTACAAATGACAAATTTTCAGGGGTTGGCAGCTTTGCTGTGGCCCTGTCACGGGGTTATTTTCAGTGGTGCTAAGTCATCTTGTGCCAGCTGCTAGATGTGAGCAATGCCACTAACACTGCGCCACTTTGTTCTGGTGCTTTGAGAAGAGCACAGAGATAGTGGTGTCTCCATTGTTCCTGCGAGGTAATTTATGGTCAGTGTGGGCCTTTTAGCAACAACCACAATGTCTGTGAGGCTCAGAGTGTGAAGGAAGCAGAGCTCCTCTGCTGGCCTGCATTAGTCACCAGGCTGGCTTTGTCCTGGGCGAGCCCGCATGCCCTCAGGGAAATAGACTCTTATTTGCTTTAGCCTTTGATTTGTATCCCTCATCCCTCTATTTCTGAAAGTAGTACTACATCCTGGTGGGAGGGCCAGCCCTTCTCCCTGCTCCTAACCTCCCTGCATCCTTCAGCCTTTCTCTTCAGCAGCTGAACCGTGTCCTTCTCCGTCCTCACCTCGCCTTTGTTCCGTGCCCTTTGTGCTGCTCCATGTGTTCAATGTTCCAGCTTCCTTTGCTCTTTCCAGTGCCTTGTCCCTGCCTCTCCTCTGTGGCTGGCCCACATGCCAGTGCTTGCTGTCTCCTTCAGACTCCCACAGTTCACATTTTTTGAACCCTCTGCTGGCAGTCTGTCCTTCCAGCCATTACAGAAACTCTTTCCAGTTTTGGACTGATGGAAAGATAGCAGTAACACCAGACCCAGTGCCATTCCTCTTTAATATCTTTGCCTGCTTACCTTATCTACATATCTGATTTATTCTTGGCAGCTCTCTATCTGTGCAAGGACCTGGATGTAGATTCTTATTCCTATCAGTGGCATATTAATAATGTATACAATTACTGAGATGGCCTTTCAGACTGCAGCTCTGGAAGGCAAAACCTTTTATTTTTTTAAACTGACACAAACACCTATGGCTTTTTCCACACAACTGTAACTGCTCTGAGGGAGTTTTAAAACCTGAACTCTGTTATGAAAAGCCTAAGTGGTTAGCAGGCATTAACTGCTCTTTTCATATCCTATAAATTATTGGACTGCTATCATGACATTAGCGATATACAACAATCTGAGTTGTGTATTCCTGGCTCCCAGTCCTGCTGGTTTACCTCTCCCTCTATTTGTATCCTGATGAGTACAGACTAAAACAAGAAAAAACTCTGTTTTCTAAACATGTTGCAAAATATTTGGTGCCCCTTGTACATCTTCATTGACGTCAGCTGATATCCTGCTCGCAGAACAGGCTTGCAATGTGCAATAGGGATCTGTGTGTTGATAAGTAAAGTTTGCTAAGAGAAAATGTGCCAAGGAGAGAGAAATACATTTCACAGCATTCAATTAGTGAAAAAAGGGAAAATTCTAGCAACTAAATTACATTTTCAGAGCAGATTCAGGACACACTTAAAAAATTAATAGGAAAAGTGAGCAGATAGTGACTTCAGTGACATCATGGAGGTAAAATAATGAACTCTGAATACATTTTAAAGCTCTACTTTTCAACATGATACTGTAGGAATTCTATAATTTTTCTTAAGTGGAAAAGGAGCCAAGGTGGAAATTTCAGGACAAAGTATCATTCAAAGTTTTAGGGTTTTTACTACTTTGTAGTAAGGGTGGTTAAAGACACTTGTGCAGAGCAACTCTAACAGTCAGAGCAAAACCTCCTGAGTATTTGTGTCTGACCATTTGCACTTTGGCATCTTGGCTGCCCACACACCACACGACATGTCAATGAGCGTGCCTTGCAAGTCTTCCTGGATTTTGGAAGGCAAAGATTCAAAATATGGTGTGACTTTATGATTGTGGTATGACTGCCCAGTAAAAAAATAACTTCTGCAGGCCACAAGAGATGGAAGCTTTTATGCAAATCCTGTTAAATTCAACCACGAGTGCAGTACCGCACGGCGCTGTTGGCCTCAAAAGGTTTTCCACTGTTGGACTGGTGCTGTTTTGGCAAACCAGCAAGAGGAGGGGAAGCAAGGGGTGTGTGGGTGTCCTGAGTTCATGCAGTGTTTGGGAGCTGAGCATCCAGATCCAGATTTAATCACCTCTTTGGTTTTGATTAGCGTTGCCACGGTCACAGAATCCCAGGGTGGTGTGGGTTGGAAAGGGCATTAAAGATCATCTTGTTCCACCCCTGCCATGGGCAGGGACATCTTCCACTATCCCAGGTTGCTCCAAGCCCTGTGCAGCCAGGTCTTTGGACACTTCCAGGGATGAAGCACCCATAGATTCTCTGGGAGTCTGTTTCAGGCCCTCACCAGCCACACAGAGAACAATTCCTTCCCAATATCCCATCTGAACCTGCCCTCCCTGTTTGAAGCCATTCCCTCTTGTCCTGGCACTCTAGGTCCTTGTCCAAAGTCCCTCTCCAGCTCTCCTGGATCCCCTTTAGGCAGTGGAAGAAGCTCTAAGGTCTCTCCAAAGCCTTCTCTTCTCCAGGCTGAGCAGCCCCATCTCTCCCAGCCTGGCTCCATAGTTGGCTCCAGCCCTTGGGGCATCTCCATGGCCTCCTCTGGACTTGTTCCAGCACGTCCACATCCTGTCCATGCTGGGGCCCCAGAGCTGGATGCAGTGCTCCAGAGCAGAGGGGAAGAATCCCCTCCCTCAGGCTGCTTGCCACGCTGTTTCTGGGGCACCTCAGGACATGTTTGCTCTTTGGGCTGCCAGCACACCTTGACAGCTCAAGCTGAGCTTCTCTACAGCCAGCAGCCCCGAGTCCCCTCCTCAGGGCTGCTCTCAGTCCATTCCCTGTACCTGGGGGTTGCCCCAGCCAGAGTGCAGGACCTTGGGCTGTCCATCTGGAGAAGGCAGTCTGGACCTCAGGATGTTTTCCTTGGTGTTTGACCTGGTGTGGGCACTGCTGATGGAAGTTGTGTGGACAGCACACACCTTCCCATTCATTTCCTAGTTTGTGATGGACCAGCTGGTGCCAAGGTGCATCCGGAGGGAGGAATCTACTGCAGGACCACTGGGAGGGGGAGAGCAAGCAGCTGCAGCCTGTGTGGTGACAGCCCCCTTTCCTGCTAGTGGAAATTACTCCGTTATTGTCTATATCCTGTGTTCCTGGCACAGAGTCTGGGACTGTGTAAAGAAGGCAAATGTTTCTCTGTGAGTAGTCTGAATGCTGGTATGTGGTCAGCAAACCCCATCCAGATGCTTGTATCTCACTGCAAACTTTTGGATGTTGTTCTTCTGATGAATGGCAAGAACAGGTTTCTAAAAATAAATTAATGGTTTTCCCTTTTTACTTCCTGTGACTTAATATACTTTATTTATCTATATAGCTACTAGTCATCATCATTCTTCAGCTCACAAGAGTATAAACAGAAATGAGACTGAGTCACAGAGTAAGGATGTGGAGCCAGGCTTTTTCCAGGATTTTCGCCAGGTGTGGGAGTTGCAGCTCCAGGGTCAGTGAGGGAAAGGGCTGGCTCTGGGGTTGTGCCTCAGGGGTCTCACACATGGCATGGGCAGCATGCAGGGGAAAGCTGCTTTCTGCATCTGCCTCCAGTGTGGTAAGACCTTGCAGCTCTGTGCAAAGAGTAAAAAAAAAAAAAAAAAAATCATTAGAAGTGGAATTCTTAAGGTTAATTGATCACTAAAGTAATAAAAGTGAGAGTCCAGTCAATTATTTCTCTCTCACTATCCCTAAGGTTCGTCAGACCAACATCCAAAGCAACTTTTCTTTAATCAGCTCAAGCAATGTATGTTCACAAATTTATTCTCCTAGGGCACACAGTCAGTTCATCATGCTTCTGCCCCAGGCCAACCATAAATTTGAATTAAACAGATCTGAAAATAAATTACTGTTATGAGGAATTTTAGGTGCAGGTCTCCTTTGGGTGAAATTTAAGGCTGCCTCTGTACAACAGTAGCAGAAGATGCTGTAATTTTGTTCACTCATTAAAAATGGTGAGTAATCTAAGTTAAAACATGCTGAGCATCATTTCCTTTGCCAGGATATATCTTGGGAGTACCTCTCTTAGTGGCAAACAGAATAATGAAGAGTGAGTGTCCACATACTCCATGGTTTTTTTAATCAGCATAACTGATTGTAAAGAGGGTGTGAGCTGAGTAATCCTTCACTTCCATTTCAAGGTTTCTGGGGTTTTGGGTGTCAGCACTACACTAGCAGGGTTTTGTTTGCAGACTCCTACAATTTGTCTTTTAGGGTATAGCATAGACACTGACAGGGACATAGATCTGAGATGTTATTTAATCTTTGAATCTTTATTGCTGTCAATAATCCATTTACCAGAAAGCAGAGGCCAGCTGAAGGCACGAGAGAGCAGCTTGAGGTGCATTGCTAGGACACACTTCAGCCAACAGACACAACTCTTCCTGTGCCACGGATTTCACATTCAGTCATTTTGGAGAAATATTTGATTTCATGGGCCCTGAGGTGCTAGATGATGTTTGAGCTTTTGGAATAGGAACAGATCCTGTTTCTGAACAATTGTATTCAAGGATACACAGGAGATCCTCCTTTCAGGTTAAGAGGCTGAACACCAAAATCATGTCCCAGCCCTTTCATGTATGCTTTAGAAGGTACTTCTATGTATCCACAGATTTTGGAGGACTTCAAAAACCTTAGGGAGACATCATGAGAGCCCATCACTCCTTTTGCATTGCGTTCAAGTTGTAGAACTTCTGGTGTATGACAGGAATGAAAATGTTGAATTTGTGGCTTTGACAGGCAACAGAGAACAAGAACTGTCATTTCAGTTCACTTGAAATGGATCCAGCTGAGAGAAGAGAAAATTTGTCCAGGGTAAGACCCTGTGCACTGTGTAGGTGAGGAGGAAGCAGAGTGCTCTGTGTCTGGTCCAGATCACACAGGGTAGAACTGTTCTAGGTGCTCCTTACTTCAGAAATGGAGTTTGGACTATCGGGCCATTCACTCTGCTGCTTATTTTGTAGGGGACTGAGGAATGCCATCACACTGTAAAAATTAAATAGCTTATTTTGTAAATTTGTAGCTGATCATTTTCTTTTGAGAATGAATCTGCTCTCTCAAACATGTTGAAAATAATGACAAGTCATTGGCAGCAAGAGAAATTGTGCTCTGTTCTTACAGTGCCATAATGACTTGTCTTTTGTGTGTTGTGATAAAGTATTTTTGATTAATCTTAACCATTTAAGCCCATCTAACAGTATAAATGAACAGCTGGATAATGAAAACCAGAGACCATCTACTAATTATCAGAGGAAGAGCAGAAACCGGTTTTGGTTTAGATTTTAAACATCATTACATACCAGAGGCATAAAATCAAATCTAAGCCTTTTCAAGCTAATAGTTCCTAAATGGCAGAAGAAATAATTTAATTTTTAAAGCTTCTCTTTGTAGCATCTTGCTAAGAAGCTCTCAGTTAAAAGAACCAGATTATTGTTTCCAAAGCAAGATCTTTGTTGTCTTGATAATATTAATTAACGAAAGCTTTCCTTTTTCTCTCTCTTCAGTACATTTTCTCAGAATAGCTCCTGGGGGCTGTGTCCTGCAATTCCCTGTGGCCCTCTGGCCCTCATCCAGAGAAGCAATTAAGTGTAGAAGTAGCCCCAGTTTTGGTGGCAAGTGGGCAGCTGAGCAGGAGACCCTCCCATGTGCCCCGACAGCTTCCATGCCTCTGTGTCCAAAGAAATTCTGCAGCAGCTTCCCACTCTCCACAGCGCTTTCTCCACCTGGCAGGAGCAGCATTTGACACCCCAGCCCTGCCCCTTCATTCTCTGTGCATCTGTGTCAGGGCTTTTAAGGATTCCTTGGCTGAACTGGAAGATCTCTGCCTTTCGGGGAGCTTCTCGTCAGCTCTGCTCCAGCGGAGGCTTTGCCATCCGGTTTGGAAGCAATGTCTAATGGTAGCTGAGGATTTCAGCTTCTCATCAGTCACAGCACTGAGTCTTTAGAGCAAAACCCAGTTGAAGCAGTTCCTGGGAGCTTGTGATTGATTTCAGTCCAGCAATTACTCGGTATTGATTGACTTGAGCGGGTTTTCCGCCAGGAGCAGAGCTGTTTGCGGGAAGTTTCATGTTTTTCCTGTGGCAAATAAACTCAGAGACCCTATAAACATATTTCAACCTCAATGTGAGCGATCAGATGTTAAAAAGAAAAAAAGCTTTTAAATCCCACAGATTGTATGTGTGTAGTCATTTAATAACGTAAGTAGGCAAATGAATACTTTTCATGACCAGATTATTACAGGGGAGTGTCTTTCCTCTGAAGTATGGTGTTGCTGTCAGAGCAAAACAGGGAGCTAGCTCCAGCTTTCACCCTTTTTTGAGTGTTCTTTCTGTTTCTTCACGCCACATTTTTCTCACCACTGCTTTCCTTGTTACTTTGTTACTTTTTTTTTTTTTTTTAAATCATTGTTAAGATTCAGAGGAAGGAGAAGAGAGGATATTAGAGAAACAAAGACCAAACTGGGTAGATAAAATGTTTCAGCTATCCACAGGCAGGAAATCTGAGCTCCTCTGGAACCTGAATGAGTCCTGGAGCAGCCCCGTTAGTTTTATATATTTATTTCCCTGCTTAACTGTTCTGCCTGCTTTTCCCACGTTATCATCAAAGTGGCCCCAGAAGGGACAGTTGTGAAGCAGAAACTATCTGTGAGCAGAGGAACAAAAACAGAGCTTTTGTTAAGCCTGGTTTTAGCAAAAACAAACAGCTTTAATTGCCACAAGTGTTTGCAAATGTTGCTGTTCTCTTCTAAGTATGTTTTAATACGGGAGGGAAAATAGGGAAAGGCAAGAAGGGATGTTGGTGGGAGCTCCATCTCACTGAAACTTGGATTGAGCCAGTGATGGTGGTTTCTCCCTCTTCCTACCCTGTGTCCTGGCCAGACTGCAGATAGGTTTGCAGCACCGAAGGAAAAAAATAGTTCCTTCCCCTGGTTCACATGAACTACTTTGAACTGGAACAGATGTGGATGTACAGATCTGTCTACTCACAGCGACTGTTCCATTTATAACCACGGGTTTTCTATTCAGATCTCTTTATCATTTAACTTATTTTCTGTTTCCACATGCTTTTCCACAATAAAATATTCTTAACTAAATGGGTTTTCAGCTCAAATCCAAAGCCTTTGCCAGTACTATTCCTTGCTTGAACTTACAGTGTCAGCATTATTGATCAGTGACTTTTTGCTGATAGTGGTACCCAGTGGAGGAAAGATTGATTTTGGCCTTGTGGGGTTCAGAATATCAGTTTGTTCCCAAAACAGGGCAAAATCTAGAGTCTGATGGTATTAAAATCTCACAAGAGGTGTTTGTAACATCCAGCTTCCAAATGGTGTTTCTGTTGATTTTCTGCTTTGTTGAACTGTGTTTGACTCTGGTGTACAAAATAAGTTTGTGTGCAGCCCTGACCAGAATGGTTCCGGTGAGTACAGATAAGAGATTTGGATTCAGCCACAAAAATTCAGCTGATGATGTTGGGTTTGCTTTTCCATGAACTCGTACTCCAGGGTATGTTCATTCACTGTTTGATTTGATTAAATGCTCAATAATTAGTTCTGCCAATGCTTTGCTGAGTCCTGCAGTTTGCACAGGAATGTGTCCTGGGATGAGGAAGAGATGAAGTAAGAGATGAAATCAGTATTGGTGTTTGGGTAAAACCAATCAGTTTTGCCTCTCCAGTTCTGCACTCACTTTTGCAGACCATGTGGCCTTTATTACAAGATCAGGAATTCATTTTTTTTAGAGTTATTTCAGTTTGTTCTCTGGTTTTTCTATGGAAACAGCCAGTTGTTTGTACATTGGAGACATGTACATGTGTCAAGTTCTTTGTTTTAGTTCATTGCTTTTGCTTGACACGGAAAACAAGACTTTCATCAAAGCTGTGGAGACAGATAGGATTTTAATCTAAACCATATTAAAAGGCAAAACCCTCTGTGACCAGGGTGTTCTTAGGGTTCAGCTTTGAGCTGCCTCCTGCACTTTCTTCTGGGAAGAAATGGATTTTTCTTCACTTCGTGTTTGAAGGCACTTTTCTTTTCTGGTTGACTCAATTCCACTGGGTGATAGAATCCCTTGAAGCAATGCTGCGTTGGTGTTGGGATGCTCTGAGGAACAGTCCAGGAAGGCAGGGAATTCTGGTACCCTGGCCTATGGATTCCTCACAGCACTGGGAAAGAAACATTTTGCTGTTGTTGGGCTACCGTGACATCACTCAGGCTGCATTGAGACAAAAGCAAATAAAAGTAGATATTCATGGTGTGGAAAAGAGTTTCAGTTGCTCCCCAAGAAGAGATAATGAAGAGACAAAATGAATCTTTGTGCTGAATCTGGTCTTAGCAATGTTAACAGGTAAGATCTCTCTCTCCATCTGTCCAGCTGATGTGGTGTAGACTGGTTTCTGACACACAGTTTACTCTTGCTCAGACTCAAACTCCTGTGTACTTGCCCTCCTGGGTGTGCCTTCCAGTGTGAAACATTTCTCCTGCTCTTTTCCCCTTCCCATGATCCGCACACTTTCTATTTCAATAGCTCTAGCTTGCTTTATTTGCTCAGTTTAATTTTCATTTAAAGTTTCTCCTCAGAAAAAAAAGTACAGATATTCATCTGCAAACAGTTTTTAAATCCCTCTGAATGTTTTTGGTTACACTGCAGAGGAAACCCTTTCCAGAAACCCCCACAGCAGCACTTTCCTCCTGAGCCCTCCTGGTGTCCTCGCTCCACCCTCCTGGAGTTTTAACGAGAATTAAAACTTCATGGGAACATGCCCAGAGCACAGCCACATCAAAGCTGTGGTCAGAGCCCAGTTTTCAGGCAGAGCTGGCTGAGCCTGGTGTTCAGTTCTGATGTGAGATGTTCTGTAGGGGCCCTATGTGCAGGGCTGGACACCAGACACTGAGTTCCCAAAAGCTAATTGCTATCTGGCTGAGGCACCTCCTCGTTTACCCATTTCTGTAACTTGTCCACATGAGTTGTTTCATCCCCTCTTGCACCAAAGCACCACATCATTTGTCTGCTTTTAATACTGACCAGTAGTAATTCCTCTATGTGAAGAATGTGCACTGGAGGAAAATTTGTTTACAGTTCTTTGATAGATCATTTCCAGTTTTGTTCATATTTGCCAGTTTTATTGGCTTTATTTTTAAAGGAAAATAATTACATGGAGTCTGGTTTTAGTCGAGGACTTCTCTGGTTTATGTGAGGAACAGACAAAGACCTGTCACATCAGAAGGGTGAAATCAGGTGGAGGAAAGAAATGTTCTTTCCCTGCAACAAATAAATCAAGAGCTCCCACCCTCCAAGAGTATGCAGTAATGTAACACGTGTGGGCACTAAGGATAAGCAGACACATCAACAGAGGGAAGTCTTTGACAAGTTTTAGGTGTGTCACTTGCTCATGGGATGTATCTTAGTAGACAGTCTGTCACTTTTATTCCCTAATAACTTTTTGACAAGAGACAGATAATACCACTGAGTTTATTTTAAGGTAGATTGTTTAATTTTGTGTCTGTTCTTTTTCTTTCTTGGTTTCTTTTTTTTTTTTTCCTTTTTTTTTTCCTGTTACTTTCTCATTTTCATTAAAAAAAGCAATAGTGCCCCAGCTGTTTGTGAAGTCTGGGGATTTGGGGTAAGTAGCTGGTTATGTTTGGGAAGGAAGCAGTGGATGCAGAGAGCAGCTGGATGCTGTTGGAGTGTCAGTTCCTTGGATGTAGGAGATGTGCCCCCTGCTCCGATCCCTCTGCCATGTGCTGTGCCCGGGAATGTTGGAGCCCTCTTGGACCCATGTGGGAACATCTGGGTGGTCCAGAGAGGCTGCACCTGGGGGGGAAAGGGTCTTTTTTAAAAAGCTGTTGAAATCTGGGTGATCTCTCTTTTCCAGCTTCTTGTCTTGCACAGCCTGATTTGTTTTACATTTGTGGCACTATCCACAGGTAATTTTTATTTAGGGAATATTTACTCAGCCCATTTGGAGGGCACAGAAAATTCACTGTGGGAAACCGGTGCATTCCTGCAGGCTGGATCTCCAGGCTGCCTCCAGGTATGTCTGAGGAGGGAGCAAGGAGTCTGACCTGAGCAGAGGGAGGCTAACCTAGCCCTGAAGAGTTTTCTTTCATATTCATAACTTCTGGGTCCCACACTGGTTGGTAAAGTGTGGCTTGAGAGGCTGGTTCTGTGAAACATGAGCCAAAGTGTGTTCTGAATGCAGCATGCTCTGCTCCAGCTGGTGTCTTGCAGTGAGGGTTTGTCAAAATTTGTGTGAACAAGGGTTTCACTTTGCATTTTCTGTATTTTAGTGGTGGTGCACAGCAGTATGAGATAGGGTGAAAAAATTCTGTGGAAAAAAGAGGATAAGACCCACCTTGCTTCACTGAATTTATACAGTAAAATGATGAACTTGGCCCATGAGGGTTATAACTGCAGCATTTCTGAGCCCTTACATCAACAAAGTGCTTTGCTTTCCATCGTGTGTGGTTTCAGGAGCAGGGACCTTAGAGCAATACCTGCTTTAGCTCATTAGGAGATCTTCTCTATTCCTCAGCATCCTCTTGCTTCAACACTTGATCAATCACTTATTGATCGAGTCTGCTTCATGCAGCCTTTACCTTTCCTTGGACTTGGTAGTGCTGTTTCATCCCACCCTAATTTACTCTACAATCATATACCCTAAAACTTCAATCCTGTCATTCCTTCCTCTATCCATGTAAAACTTTAACCCATCAAAAACTCCAGATAAAAGGAAACAGATGGGTGTGTACCTGGATGACTAAAACCTGCTTAATCTTTCTCAAAGCACTTATCCTTTAAATGCTTTATTCTTTATGAGGGAATAACTCACAGCCCCACCAGGAAAAAATAAATGCTGCCATCAAGTAAAAATCAGTGTGGAGTAAGTGAAACTGATAGTTCACCAGAGTATGTGTTGTAGTTTGGAAATGCCTGTAAGAGGCTGTCACTGAGAACAGGCCAAAAATGGAACCTGGGGGAAAAATTAGAAAGGAGGTGGAATGTTATTAAAGCTATAATTATAAACACAGGGGGCACTCTGATATTGTTTCTCTTCTTTAACATTTCCATGTGAACAGAGCTTGCTGCCTGGGAGTTTGCTGCGTGGGCTCCAGGAATCCTTTTTAGGGTAGAGGAGAAGGTGCCTGTTGTCTCAGCAGCTTTATGTGTTCAAATAATGAATTTAGACCTTAAGAATCATGAACTTAGAATTCATGAACATGAATTAGGATTTCTAATATTTCTGTAACCAGTAGGCAGTAATTGATTGAAAGAATTATGGGCTGCAAAAA
Source organism: Haemorhous mexicanus (assembly GCF_027477595.1). Classification (NCBI taxonomy): domain Eukaryota; kingdom Metazoa; phylum Chordata; class Aves; order Passeriformes; family Fringillidae; genus Haemorhous; species Haemorhous mexicanus. Next base: position 10,079,412 of record NC_082346.1, read on the forward strand.
TATTTGACTCCCAACTGTTCAGAAATGTGAAATCCCCAAAATCTGCTCCTGGAATCACACAGTGTGTGGACATGGTCCACCATCCAGCATGCAGATGGCAAATGCTTTTGGAAAGGGCTTTAGAAAAGTATTTCTGCCTGTTTTCCTTGGTGCTGGTTGCTGTTGCACCCTGAAAATAAAATGAGAGCTGTTTCTCTTGCCTCTTAAGGAAAGGAAACCAATGTTTGTGGTGGTGCATGTTCAGATTTCATGTGCTGCATGTTTGGTTGCCTCCAGAAGCACTGCAGGGGATGGACTCCAGCAGGAGATAAATGGTGTGGGTGCCAGGAAGGAGCCACCCTGCAAGTGACAGCTGTGCTCTGTCACCTGGGGAGAGAGGAGCCCAGCGTGGTGGCCCGGCGTGGGAGCTGGAGCAGCACTGGGCCCTCAGTGCTTATTCCATGTAATCAAACACTCCAACAGCACCCATGGGCAGCAGCTGTTTTGAAAATGACATGATGGACACGTGTCAGAACATTCTGGTGGCAGCAAGCCTGTGCATGCCTGCAACTGAGAGCGCCCCGTGTCCCCTGTGATGCCCCACTCCGTGCCCTGGGTCAAATGTCCTTAAGGTTGGCTGGGTTAATGAGGACCACTGGTTAATTTGGTTAAATTTGAAAAGCTCTGCTTCCTGGAGTGTGGATGTAACAGGGAACGTGAGCAGTGCTGTGCTCATCCCTGGTGCTGTCACACACACTCTTAGCCCCCCTCCAGCTAAATAATTAAAACCAATGAGCTATGGGCTCTTCTCCATCCTCCAAAGTGTTTCAATTTAATGGCCAATTTCATAAACAGTCCAATAGGTGCTGGCACATATTGTTCCTGAAGGATGATCCTGGCAGCAAGTGCTGTCTTGTAGTTTATATAGAGAGAGTGCTCTAAAAATTTATCTTTATGTTAATTTTTTGGTGGAGCTCATGGACCTCTTCCAGTTGTGTTCTCCATGCTCCCCAGAGGGGACTTTCATAGGAATTTTAAACTTCAGAGGCCAGGAAATGTAAATAGGAAATGTTGGGGGGAAAACACTTTTTTTTGTTAATAGCATTCCTGAATTTCCATGGTATTTTGAAGATTGTCATGTGGTTTTTGATGCCCAGCAATAGTCACATCGTGATGCTGAGAAAATCCATGTCCCATAGCTTGGCTGCAGAGAGTCAAAATAAAGTGTGCCACATGGACATTACTTCTTGAGTAAATGGATGGATTGATAGTGCTCTTGGAATGGTTCTTTCCCGCCCTGTGGTGGCTTTTGTCTTCACATATTTCATTCAGCTGCAGTCTTAGAAAAACTTTACCTGTCTTTTTAGTTGTACCTTCAGCTGTCTTTTTAGTTCTTTATTTTGTTTTAGGTAACTTTCTGGTGAAGGGTGTTACAGGAAAATATTGTACTGCTAAACGGGAGCACAAGGAAGTATGTTTAGAGAGGCTTGGAAGTCTCCAAATTTCGGTCCTTTTGCTTTGTGTTCCTCATCCTGTCACTACTAATGCTTTTGGGAACACCTTTTCAGCTTGGTCACACAGCTTAGTAGTCAGTAATGAACCAGACCTACCCATCCTGGGAAATCTTCATTAGCATCAGCAAGACAAATGTCCTGCCGAAATACCCACAGGTTTGTGCTCTCCTCCACCAGGACTGACACCTTCTGCCCTCAGTGTTGTGCCTGCTGGTGAGAGCAGGAGCTGGCAGTGTCATCTAGGCTGTGCCTGGGACTCAGATTGCACTGACTCAACAGGCACCCCAGCCAATACAGCCTGCAAACTGAATTATTAACAATGATTTCAGTCAAATTGGGCATTTGGATTTTGCTTGTGTGAAGGAGAAGTGGTTTTAAAGCCTCTTCAACATGGGAGATTTAACTGAAGAGCAGGGGTTTGGGTTTGCTCTATTTTTTATTTTAATCCGTGTTTGTGTTCTGCTCCACCATGTGTTTATTTTAAAATCTACTTGTGCATCAACACATTCTCAATCTGAAATGTAGATCTCAGACTGACATGTTTTAAATGTTTGAACTGCATCCAGTTTTTAAGTACCACAGTTATCTAAGAAGTACATCAAAGTTTCCTGCAGTGTTCATTTCTCATTATTATCTGTGCTGGAGCACTGATTGTTTTTGGGTATAATTAGTGTAAGTTCTCCTTTTGATCTCCATGTCAGATATGCTCTTATGTTTACAGAGAAGAATCTCCTCCAGGTTTACTCCTTCTAAGTTTTACTGTGTAAAACCCAAACTTCTGCCCTGATTCCACAGTTTTAGGTATTGGATCTGTGCAGTGTCAGGCCACTCAGAAGTGCTGGTTTCATTTGCTTTGGGTACGGTCACATATGGTTTGTATTTCCATCCAATTCCTCCAAAAAAAGCACCCAGAGGGGTTAATGCCAGCTCTGTTCCTCTATGCCAGCTTTGGGCTGGACATGGCAGGACAGTTGATAATAGATCTAAAATAAAGCCTGCTGATGACAGATTGCCCCACCAAAACTTTTTTGAAACTTGAACCAGTGAAGTCGGTGCCTCCCCCTTCAGCTTTTTGTGTCTGGGGAGGTTTGGATCTGATACCAGCAGCCTTAAATCTTGCATTGTTAAAGCAGACTTGTTGTTGCTTATCTTCCTGGAAAAGGATGTGCTCCCAGGACTGGAGATGAGAACCAGACAAATGCAAAATCCTCCATCTGGGCAGGGATATTTAGCCAGTTACATGGCAGCTCCTCAGAGAAGGGTCTTGGACTCAAACGAAACATAAATCCACAATATCTCTGTGTAGGGAACATGTAGTAATGCTGCTCAGGGCTGGAAAAGCCTGACCTGGCGTACTTTATCTTGTTTCAAGCATCTTTTCACAAGAAAAATGTGTAGCATACAGCCTAAAGCAACAAAAATTAAAAGAAATCCAGGGAAATATGTCTTGGAAGAAAGTAGAGGAAGAGAGGCGTCTGGCCAGTGGGGTTTGCAAAGTTCCCTTTGGGTTTCTGGATGGAGTTGTTGGTTTTGGGGCAATATTTATCATCCTTGTCCAAGTGTGAGGTGCCTTATGCTGATGCTGAATTTTGTTTGTCACTCAGAGGGAAAAGCCCATCCTGACAGGAGAGGGGAGGCAACAGTGGGAAACCCTCTGTTCACCCTCTGTGCTAGCTGCTCTCAGGAACTCCTGGGGTCACCATGTCCAAATCTTTGCTATTTCGGGCAACCACATCACAGAATCCCATTCATAAATTTCTCAAGTACCATTACAAAAATAGTTTTGTTTTACTTTATTTATATATTCTTTATCTTTTTTTTCTTTTTTTTTTTTTTTTGCCACTATTGCCCTGGCATGAACCTCTGCTTTGGAACCTCATCTCTAATGACTGCTTTTGAGTTTTTTAAATGTTAATTAATCACTTGTGCACTTTATTTGTCCTTCATTACCCTTTGTCTTCTTGACTATCCAGTGTGGGATGGGGAAAGTGAGTAATTTTTAGTTCTTTTAAAGAGGGGGTTAATTTTTAGTTCTTTTATTGTGTCCTAGGAAGAGAAGCTCCTCCCTCCATCACTGCCACATCCCCCTCTGTCGTTTTGCATCTGTTTAAATTTGAGTTCCTGTGTCTGACACCACGGGTGATGTGTGCTGCAGGCAATATCCTAGAAAAAAGGCTGCTGTTGCTTGTTCATCTTCACTGGACACACCCTAAGTAGTAATTTTCCCTTTTCTGAGTTGTTTCTCGCAGAGGGATAGTTGTACTGACACAGACTGAAGGAATCCTGAGGCACCTGCAATGCCAGATGGCACTGGCAGGTGAGAGCTCTGGAGAAGATTAGGAGCAGCCTGTCTTTGAGCAGAGCACTTCACACCGTGCTGGGAGCTCTGACGAGCTCCTAGAGGCTCTACAGTCATGACAAAGATATTTTTGTGGGTGTTCCTTGAAGCAGAGGAGCTGTGCGGTATTTGGGCACAGGGTGCACAGGCAGTGGGTGTGCAGTTTGCCCTTAAGGTGTTGGCTTCCTCTTGGCTGGACACTGCTTTCTGCAGCTCTGCTCTGAGAGCTCCTCTGCCACCAGTGGTGGCTGGAAATTCTCAACACGAAGTGTCCCCCAAAACCAAGACACTGGGATGTCAGCAGAGACAGATTTCACTTTGGCATCTAAAAATTAGGGAGAGAGCAGAACTGTCAGTAAATGGTGCAACCAATTCTATCCTTACCCAAAGCAGAAGAGCCTCCAGCTCAAGGGCAGGATGGGCAGAATTTGTAAATCTTCCAGCTGTGTGGTGTGCCCCAGTGGTGCTGGTGGATTAATGAAAGATAAAAGGCTGTCTTCACCAAGAGATCCCTTTCCCCTGCTCCCTTTTTTCCCCCAGGCACAGCAGCAGCACAGCCAGTGCCTTTGGTTGTGCTGCTACAAAGTGTTTCCATTTTTAAACAGTGCTCCAGATTGTTTATTGACGTGGATAAGTGATAGAGCATCCAAACCTCTGGGAATCACACCATGAGTTTCCCAAATAAATAGGCATAAAGGAGAGAAGCCAAACAGGATATAGGTGCTCAAAAGACTCACGATCAGCAAGAAGTGTGCCTTTCTGTCAAACCAACACAACATTGTTTTACCATGAAAAGTAGCATTTCAGACACAGATTTTTCTGCAAATGGCTGATTTTTGCTGCCTGGCTTTTTAAATCTTGTTTAAAAGGTCGTGGGCTGAGTCCTCTCTAAGAGCCTGATGTCTGATTAGCAAGGGTAAAGATGAGCAGAGAAAGCACTCGATGTTTTGTAGACTGGGGAGATCCCGATGGAGGCTGTGGGAATTGTTTCACGGCTGCACTAGGTGTGATGATATTTTTCCCACTGGAACATCATGTTCGAGGTGACAGAACAGACAGAACAGACCTGGGTCTGTAGGTATTTCCTCTGGTGGGAACTGTCACTCCAAAAGCTTTGGGCAGAGTCAGCTCATTCCTACATTGACACTTGCCCCAGTTCTCAGTACCATTGGAGCATCCAGCCTTTCACAAAAGACAGGTTTGTGCTGTACCACTGTGGGATGTTTATCAAGAAGACCTGGCTTTGTGCTCTGAAGTTTCCTTGCAGGATCTTGTTGGACTGCCTGGAGGTGTGCTATGGTGGCATTCACTGTCCTGCCTGTCCCTGGTCCCAAGGACAGGCAAAAACCAGCCTGCAAGGAGAAAAGGCATAAAGAACTCAAACTGTTGATCTGAGTTACAAATATTTCCTGAAGGAATACAGTTAAGAGATGAGAGTTTTCAGGGAAGAAGGGTTGGTTTCACCTAAATAAAGAATTGTGTTGAAGTCAGGCAAAGAAAACAAGCAGGCCCAGAAACATCACAAGTGTGTGTTGGCTCAGGGGGATGCTGTAGTGAGCTGCCCACCCCTCTGTCCATCCTTGCCCTCATGGAAAGGTGCCTTCATCCTGAATTGGGCTGGAGTCTGACAGCATGAAAACAAATATTTACCACATCAAACATCTTTTTTCCACCCTCTGCAACTGGTTCAAATATTTTAAATATTGTCTGTCCCTCAAACACAAAAAATGCAGTATCATAACAAAACACAGCATCTGCTACAGGCTGCAGACATCCAAAAGGTCAGTAAAGCAAAGGGCCCAAGGATGTTGCTGGCATTGTTATCTCAGGCAGGTTTGAAATCAATCAGAACTGCAATTCCTTTGTTTTTAAGCTAGTTGCCCTCTCTTCCTTAAATTACCAATATTGACATCATTGCTGCAGTCACAACTTTCCTTTCTCTCCACCAGCAATACATTTATTGCACGTTTAAGAGCAACCACTTCAAGATGATTTCCAAAGAGCTTGAATATTAAAAAAAACCCCAAACCTAAAATTGTAGAGGCTGTTCATGAGACTAGAAACCTAGCTGACAAAAATGTGTTTTGTAAACTGATTTAACAAACCCACCAGCACAGAGTATGTGCTATTAAAAAGCAATCAACTTTGTAAATAGCCATTTACAGCATATTTTGAACACGTTTATGGAATAACAGATACTGTCCTTTAGTGTATCCAAAACAATTACTTTCCTAAATATATTGGTAAAACACAGGGTTTTTTTCTTCATGCAGAGTATTGTTTTTCTAAGTGTTTCAGTGCTTGTAGATAAGCAATATATTAAAGTTTAATTCCATTTGATTCTGTTGTTTAGGGGTTTTTAACACAGATGGGATAAACATTTACCAGATAAATGAACAGCACATTTTCCTTTTTCAAAAAAAGAGAAGATAGAAAGTGAAATATTATTCTGCTAACCAAAACAGAAAAAAAACAACAAAATCAAAACTTATCTTAGACTTATAAACTTAATCACACTTTAGGGGAAAATAAATTCCTGTCCTAAATTCTAGGATGAAACCTTGACCCTGCATAAATAAAAAGGTTACATCCTCAATGTCTTTCTCAGGAAATATGAAAACAAATAATGTTTTCTCTCTTTCTCTCTGGGTTGATGTCAAATGCGTGCTCTTGGGAGGAGCTGCTGTTTCCTTTCTTACCCAGAATATCTTTGGGCAGCCCATCACTGACCATGTGCCTGTGATGAATTTTGGGCTCTTCCATGATGGAATAGCTGCAATCTGGGAATTTAAAGAAGATTTGGCTCCAGAAAAGATATGATGTTTGAAAATCTATAATTTCTTGTTTTGCTTGTTTGGGCCATACTTTTGTGGTGCTCAGAGGTGTTTCTTCAGTGGAGGAGGATTCATTTCTAGTAGCAAGGAGAAGTGCTGAGGGTTTGTCATGGGGAGAATGATGCCCCTCTGGTGACCCTTGTGATTGGCTGGTGCTCTTTCTGGGAGCGATTTTTCAAAGAATAATGAACAGAAAGATGGAGAGAACAGGAGAATCCTATCTCACACTTTTGGAAATAAAATACTGGACTAGAGTTGCCCTTCATTATTTCTGTTTTCATTAGTGTTTTGCATGGCCATCATAATTACAAATAAAGGTCTTCAGGTTTTTGGGGTTTTTTTTTAGGACATCTTTTTGGGTTTGCCAAGATGTCCTTGTTTATACACAGGTTGAGTACAATCATCTTTCAAAATAAGTCTGTCTTAGGTTCTTGTGATATGAACTCCTTGGGTTTGTTGTTTGTGTTTTGGGGGGAGCACTGTTAGGCACCTACACCCTGATGTAGAATTCTGCCTCTTTAAGGTCCACTCCTTTGGGATGGATTCTGAGCTCCTTGTGGAAAAGTGCTGCTGCAGAACAAACAGAACAAGTTAGGAATGAAACTGAAGTATTTGGATAGAGATTTTGGCCCAGCTGCCTGTGAGCAGCTGTGCCCTCCACGCTCTGCTTCTTTCCATTGTACAGGTGACAGCAATTTCATGGCAATTGCCTCTCCTTTGGTTTTGGGCAGGAAATGTACCAGTGTACCTTTGGATAATCCAGGTTTATTAGTAAGCCTGTCTCCTGTTACAAAACCCACAAGGCAGCCGTTTATACTTAGACTGGATCTTGACTGCTCCTTTGATACATTATTAGATAATAATTATTGTCAAAAGCTCCTTAAGGAGGAGGTTTGGTGAGCCTGGGCTCAACCCTGCTGTCCTTCTCAGCTTCCCAAACTGCAAAGAATGTCCATCCTCAGCCACTCCAAGTATGCCTTTCACCTGGGGCTGTCAAGAACCCTCACAAAGGCACTGGCCCACTCCTTCCCCTTGCTGGCCTCAAGGGAGGCTGTCTTTGCTGATCACCTTTCTGCTCCAAGAATTCAGCCATTCTGGGAATCCTAAGCAGGAATGTCCTGTTTTCCTGCAGCATCCCCAGGCATAGGGAGAGCTGCCTGGCTGGGACATGGCACCCTCACAGGTCTCAGATCTTTTCTAAAAACCAAGGAACAGAGTGCCTGCTTGCATCAACACTTCTTAGGGCTTCTGCCTCTGCTGTGCCTCAGCTTGGTTCTTTAGGACTGAGGTACACAGGGAATGGCATACCCTTGGAGAGGCAGGAGATCATTGAGCTTTTCCCATCACTGATTTGCATTCTCTTGCTCAGGGAGGGAGATTCTTCTAACTGCTGGTTGAACTTGCCCCTTTATTCTCTTGTACTGGTGTTGTTCCAAGTTCAAACTGCAGGGCCGTGAAAAAAACTTAGCTGGATATCTCCCACCCCCATCACCCCACCACATCAGCTCCACCTGCCTGGGCACACCCAAAAAATATATATAAGTAAGGTGGAGCTCTGTCCTGTAAACCCCAGCCCCAGTGACTGCCTCTCTCAGCTCAAATGTGGAAAAGCAGCTCCTGAATGTGGTGCCTGTGGCCCAAACCCTCTTTATCAGGTGAGCAAAGCCTTCCAAGGCATCCATGACTGGGTTTATGCAGCCCAAACCTCCTCCTGACTTTGCATGGAAATGTAAACACCAGTGCAAATGTCTCAAGATTAGGAGTTTAAATGGGAAAGCTGAGGGATAAAGAGCAGCTCTCCCAGTCAGCACATGTGCCATGGCCTCAGCCCCAGGCTGCAGCCCATGACTGAGATTTTTAGAGTAAAACTGGTAATTTTTGCATCCTCATTTCCATATGTTTGGTGTAAAGAGGCTTTTGTTACAGCCTGGTAAAGGAAAATACACATCATATTTTAAATGTATCTAGATTTTTTTTATATTTAGACTCTGGTGATAGTTTGGGTATCCACTGTCCCAATAAATACCAATTCTCTCACCATAATTTTCTTTTTATTTTTTTTTCTTTCATCTTACAGCTCCCATTGATAAAAACTGCCTTCCCTTGGAACATACGAAGAAAAATAATGAGAATAACCCTGCAAAACATATTTAATAGGATTAACAAAACATGGATTCAGTGGCTCTCCCATATCTGGTTTTGTTTTCACCATAACCTTGAGCAAAGTTTGAGTGCTGATCTTTGTGCAATAGCAACAGCAGCAAATAATATTTTTCTGGTGCCTGGAAGAAGAAGAGTGCTTAATTTAGGTGTATAAGAAATATGTCTGAAAACAGATTTACTTAATAGACCATTAAATAGTTGTTGGTAGTTGTGGAGAAAAAAGTGAAGTTTGTCTTGGGATGGGAAGAGGCTTTATGTGTTTTCATAAAATGTGAGATTTGACAGGGTCTAGAGAAACAGGCAGTAGTGTTACGGTAGAATTTGTATTTTCTTGTCATTTATGTGCTGTTGAAAATGCCATTTCAATCAAGATGTTCGTGATCTTTAGAGGTTTTGGGGTGGTTTTGCTCTTTGTTTTTACATTTCACAAGGCTTGTGTCAGATCAGGCTTGAGTTCAAGCCCAGGACTGCATCCTGTAAATGGGGTAAATAAATCTTTGGAAATAAAAATAGACAAGCATAAATAAAAAAATGATGTCATAGCTATGTGTCCTTCTAACCTGCTTTGAATATGTTGCTGACAATAATAGATCAATAACTTTAAAGCTGCAGACAGCCTTCCAGGAAAGCTGCAGCCCCACTCCAGAGCCCCACCATTCTCAGTAGTGAGGAACAGAGCTAAGCCAGCTGATCATCCAGACAATCCTGCCAGGAGCTGAAGTTTTTCCACCCGTGTGACTCCTAAGCACTGGACACAAAGTGTCTGAATGGGCTCTGCCCTTCAGTGCGGGTTGTCAGCATCAGGTGCATCAAGGTCACTCTGATTTGGAAGCATTTCTCCTCTGCAAAGGGAACTGTTCATGGAACCCTGGATTTATTTCACTGTTTGAGCTTTTTTTTTTTTTTTAATGGATTGGGTCATAACATCATACTTGATTCATTGAGGTAATAACCAGCACAGATGTAGGCTACAAGTTTTAAAATAAATGGAAAAGCAAAGGAGATGGGTGAGTTCCAAAGTGTCCTACTTAGAGAAGGTGGAAGAGGAAGGGTTCACCTTTTTGCAGATGGAAGGGCAGGAGGTATCAACATCCCTGCATCTCTGAAAGGATGGACAGGAGGTCTCAACATCCTTGCATCTCTGAAAGGATGGACAGGAGGTATCAACATCCCTGAAAGGATGGACAGGAGGTGTCAACATTAAGTTTGCCCCAGGGGAGGTGGGCTCCCTTTTCCTGCCGGGCCAGTGGGTGGTACCAGGGAAAGCTGCTGCCTCTCCACCAGCAACAGAGCTTGGGGCAACATCTGGCTGCTCACATCTGGAGGGGCGAGGGGGAATTTACATCCAGTTGTCCCTGATGCGGAGGTAATGAGCGCCCGATGTCAGCACTTTGAGCAGAGCAGAATTCGGGACGTGTGCGGGTGTTCACGGGCGAGCACGGCAGCTCTGTTGGTCCGGGGCCAGTGCCTCGTAAACAGGTGTCAGCATCCCAAAAAAAGAACTGCCCTTCCTGCCAGCAGCGGGTATCCTCGCTGGCATTCCAGCCTGCTGGCTGGCATTCCCGGGAACGGCTCCCCGGGCCGCAGGGCTGACCCGCGGGTCGGAGCGAGCCCGGCTGGGCTGGGCTGGGCTGGGCTGGGCTGGGCTGGGCTGGGCTGGGCTGGGCTGGGCTGGGCTGGCACTCTGAGCCTGCTGGCCCGGCCTCGCTCTTCCAGGGCTTTGGCCTCCAGACCTGCCAGCCTTGGAGCGTATCAGCAGGTGGGGGAAGGAAAAGGGGAAAGATAGAAGAGTCGCTTGTGAGAACTATGTTTTTTTCTTCTTAGGATTAACCTCTGACTTGGAATTTGGGAGATACAGGCGGTGGAGAGCTGGTTGAGGACGTGCGGAAGGAGGATCCTGCTGCTAGGGGGCAATATGTAGCAAGCAAAACCCCTCTAAGGGAGTTTTATCTCAATATCTTTTCTTCAAGAAAAGAGCTTAAATCCAAAAGTTATCCAATGAATTGCACAAGCTAACATTTTTTTTCCATAGAAAGAGTATACTATAAACAAATATTCAACATTTGCTTCTAGGTTGTGTTTGTTTCTTTTACCATATGTATATATGTGTGTGCGTGACTTTCTTAATATGCTTCCTTGTTACCTCCATGATTCTTAATTTTTCATTCTGAATTCTATCATAGTTTATATAAAGCAAAAAGATAAGGACGTGGACATTTAAAAGCCTTGAATCACATGGTCTTGTAACTCTCCTGCAGCTTTCCCTTTTTAACTCGGAGGTCTTTGTGACTTTTTTTTGTCCTACCACTTTCTTAAACATAGTCTCTAAAAGTGAAAGCAAGAGGAGACCAGGAAAAAAAGAAAAAGAAAACAAGGAAAGGCAGTTTCAGTGACACTACTGGTTTCAGGTGGAGCAAGAAAATGTTGTTCATTTGTTTAGATGTACCCATGTTGACTTGATGATGCTTATTTTAGAACTAGTGCAGGGTATTTCTTTAAGAGCTGCATTGTGTGAATGCAGTCTTTAAATTCATTTTAATGACAAAAATACTTTTTGACAGGGAATATTCAGTGGCTGTGCATGGTTATGACTATAATGGTAATGGTTGATTGAATCATGGAGGAAATACATTGGTTTCTACAACAGGTTTTTGGTCCTGGTTCACCTGGCCATCAGCATTCAGTGAAGAAGCATTGTCTGAATGAGGAAAGGTTACAGCACAGTGTGCCAAATTTCAGTGGTGGCAAAATGATCATTAATTATTTAGTGTTAATTTTTGCAAGATGAGTTTGGGAATTTTAACAGCTGTGACTGAAATTTGAACAGAGGAGGAAGTGGTTTCAAGTTTGAGGGTTTTTTTATTAGTTCAGTCTTTTTTCCTGTATGGTTCAGAGTGAGAAACTCAAGCATGGTTTTGACTCCGTGCCCCAGAATATTAGGGGACTTCTGCTGACTCAGAATCCATGGGGTTTTGGAATTGGTTTTATGGCTGTCTTGAAATACTTTGAGTGCGTCTTCAAGCCTTTGTTGTAGTGTTTTCTGCTTAATAAATAGAAGAGAGTGGGTTAGTCAGCATTAGAAGGCAGCAAAGCCAGCAGTCTTCATAATGCTCACCTCTTTCAGCTCCCAACAAAGAGATTACAATGTCAGGCTAGCTGAATTAGGACATTATTTTTCTTTTTACTCCTCACCTTTCCTCTTCTATCTTGCCATAAATAATTCTGAACATGAATTTATTTTGATATTAAATTATCGTCCTTGTTTAATTTGATTAACATAAAATATTCATGGTTTTAAGTCTTTGAAGTGCTCTACTCCATGTAAAAAAACAAAAGAGGTTTTGTGTTCTGCAACAGAAGGCTTTGACCTCTGCCAGATCAGCACAAGTGAACTGCTTGTAATCCCTGGGTGTTTGTAATTACCAAAGTGGTTTGGATGGCTTTACTTCGGATTAAATCCTGACATCATCCTTAAGTGCAGAAATCAAACTTGTTGTAATTAAAATTATATCAAGAAAGCTCTCACAGTTCACATATTTTCCAGTAGTCATAATAAACCAAAATTCTATGATTCATTGCCTATCTCAAGCACTTGTTCTTTCCAATATTGCCAGGATACTGATGTGTAAACAGGAATGTAAATATCTCCTTGTGTCGGGGGAATTGTTTGGGCTTGCACAATGGTGCTGAATCATCTGAGCAGGTCTCCTTGCTCCGTGCTGGGGCTTAACAAACTCTGCTTGGAAGTGTAGCTTCAGAGCACAGGGAGGTCGTTTGGGCTCAATGAAGCTTGTGATTTTCTGCTCTGAGCCTATTCTGTCTCGGTGGTGATTCCTAAACTGGCACTTTTCCGTTCACAGCTCCATTATTCAGATTCACAGTCAGTAAAAGGTGCTTCTCTTCTAATACCTTCTACAAAATTCTGACATAACTGGGTTCTACTTAGTACACGTGTGAAAAGGAGGGAAGAGAGGACTTTTACTGCACTTAATCCACTGCTTTTACAAAGTTGTTTCCAGCATCCTTCCAGATAAATACACAGGTTTTTGCAGTTATGAAGTTCCAAAAGTTGTATTGTTTTATGAGTATTTTGCAGCCACAGAATAAAGGCTTGAGTACACAGGATTCTGCAGCTGCCCACACTTGTTTCAATTCCCATTGTTCAGGGAGCCTGCCCATATATGCCTGTGAGTGTTGGGAAAGAGAGACCATGCACATGTAGGGAATGGATACAAACATTCCAGCTGCTCCCATAAGCCAGCAGACTTCTGGATCTCTAGATTACCCCCCCAAAAAAGCTCCTTGAGATGTTACAACTTGCTGTTCAAGTAGCTCTCTGGGTTTGGTGATGCTGCCCTGAGATGTCACGAGTGGTGTCTGCTCTGGGACAGCTGTTGGGGAGTGTTAGACAAGAGCCAGGTCTGCAGAGGTGTGGGTGTTACAGGCTGTGCACATGAATATGCAGAGGGTGATTTCTGCCCAGGTGTTGTGATGATGTTAATGAGCACTGGTGTTCCTGGGAAAGCAGCTTGGGGAGCAGATTGCCCAGAACTGAAATTAACATCATGGTGTTGGCAAGCTCCAGAGGAGCACAACTGCGAATTCCACAGAAGCACGGCTTTCATAACAGTAATGTTTACCTTGCTCTGATCAGCTCAGGACAGGTGCCAAGGCTTTGGTTGCGTCCTCCTCCTCTGGCTGTTGCAGGCTGTTGTCCTTGCTGGCTCCTGCCTTGTTCCCAGGAAGAGCCTGATCAGAAGTGTAGTGATTATTGCAGTGCCTTCCCAACATTCAGATTAGGCCAGGTGGGGTCAAGATCTGACCTTCTCCAGGGATGGATGGAGATTTATAGCTTCATTGGTTCCTTCCTCACTGTGTGATCACTCTTGTTAGAGAATTGAGATTTTTTTTTTAATGTTTGGTTATAATTTCCCTTGTTGCAACTTGTGTCTGTAGCCTCTCACCCTTTTCTCATTCTTCACCTGTGAGAAGAATCTGGCTCTGCTGTGTCTGTACCTGCTCAGTTGGTAGCAGAAGGCAGGAATGTGACCCCCATCATTTGCCTTCTCTCCTTTGGGCTGCATAAGTGGGGAACTTTTTTTGGGTTTCCATTTTTCCAGCCTGTTAAGACCCCTTGAAGTGGCAGCCTGACCCTCCAGCTAATCAATCCTGCTCCTCAGTTTCACATCATCTGCAAATTTTCTGGGGGTGGAGATATTCTTTGTCTCTTCCCTCAACATTATCCCTGAAGTTCAACAAGACCCAGACAGGGTAATTCCATTCCATGTTTTTTGTTGTTTGGGAAAGCTAATTTAGTATCCATAAATTCTACAATTCTTGCTTTATCTTAACTCTTTAGACAAGCAAGCCCTCCTCCTATGTGGTTTCAAAAAAAAAAAAAAAAAAAGGTACAATGCTGTAGTATTTTATTTCACTGTCAAAATTAATAAAATCTTGGAACACTGCCTTCTGTTACTTGCATAAGTGCCCATATGCAAACACCAGTTTGCATTCTGTAACTATCTGGTTGCTCAGTTTGTAGTGAAATGTTTATTTAAAATCCTTTAGCCTATCTATATACTTAAACAGGAAATGGAAACAGTTCTGATGACTTCATCAGAAGCAGGTTGAGACTGAGAAACCCCCAGATTTTCAAGACTATTTAAATAAGAGTGGTTCAGTAAATCAGATGCAGGATGTAGGTACTTGAGGGAAAACCCTTGACTTAGTTTTTTATCATTAACAAGTTAAAGGAGGAAACGCCTCCTGAAAAGGGAAAGGCACCATGGCACCTATCCTCACCAGCAGTTTTTCCCTTCCCCCCCACCCCCTTTTTCCTTCTCTTGCCAAGAAATACAATCATTCCATGAGCCCACAGAGTAAAAACCTCCTGAGGCACCCGTGCAGGATAAAAGTTAACTGAGCTCTTTTCCTCTGGAGGAGGAGGACACCCAGGTAGGGCTGAAGAGGGCTGAGGAAAGCTGAGAAGGGAGGAAAGGAGAAGGGGTGGGAGCCCTGTCCAAGGGCTCATTGGCAGGAGAGGGCAGGAACAGGATACGTTTCAGCTTTTGGGTGGCTCTGGGAGGAGCAAGTGGAGATTAAAGTGTCATGATAAAATTGTTCCCTTCCTTCTCAGACGCAGACAGCGAGTTTCATGGGGTGGATTTTCTGCCAGAAGATCTCAGTGAAGCTCCAGAGGAGACAGGAATGAGGATGAACAAGAAGTACTCCTGTCTGCCTGCTGAGGAGAAGGGCATCCACATCATCAACATCCGAGCCATCGAGGATATCGGCTACGACCAGCATGAGAGCACAGTGAGTAGCCACGGCCTGCTGGGTCACCACAGGCTCTCTGCCCCTCAGCTTGTTGCTCATCCTTTCCACTCCCAGGATGCTCTGAAATCCCCTCCCTCCATTTTCCCAAGGTGCTGGGAAGGATTGCCACCACGCACAGCCCGTGCTGCTGTGGTGTTCTTGGGTGTGTGAGAAAGGGAAGCTGGTTTAATCTGTAGCATAAAAAGGGGCTGACTCTTCTCAGGGTAAGAAATCTGGCAAAAAGGCTGTCCCAACCTTTACATCTTCTTGCCAGTGCAGAGAAGAACAGAAGAGAATGTCTAAAATTTCACGCAAAAGGCATTGTTAACATAGAAAACATTAAACTGGTCTTCTCCAGCACACAACAGAAATTAGATTTCCAGAGTCATTAATTGCTCCTCAGTTAAATTCTTTAACACAGATTTTAAAGGAAGTTAGGAATATGAATACCCGGCATGATTATGACTTGGTTATGTAATTTGAACATATAAAGAAGTTTATTAAGGTGGAGTGGGCTATACAACAGATTCACTGGGGAAAGAGGTACCAGAAAAAGCAACATGGGATTTATTGTGCTTGTGCTTAAAATTAGGATGGAGCATGGAGGAATGGTTCTGTCAGGGTGTTAAAATCCTCCTGCTGTGGTGAAACTGAAATGTCTTTTCTCTGTCTCATTCACAGCTGAAGAGACATGAGTTTTACATGGTCTAAGTCAATGCAACTCAATTTAAGCACAGCAGCACTGCAAGGGAATATCTGGCCCATGAGTATCTTTCAGCATTTATACCCCATCCTTAAAATAGTCTGACCATGAATTTCTTTAAAACAGAACCAAGTTTTTTGGCTGCTTCCTGTTTGCTGTGGGATATAGCTGTTCTCACATATAAGTGAATTTCTTGAGGCTTTAGCAGCCATAGTGATGGCTCAGCCCGGTTTTTCAGAAACTGCTGTTTAATTAATTAGTAAGATCAACACATTTTTAAAAATAAATTAAACACAATCCAGTTAGTTGCCATTTGTTAATATTTTGTTTCTGTAGATATTTGCATAAGTGAGTCGCCTGCCACAAGCAGACTGTCAGCTTGCTTTAAAAAAAAAGTTCTGAATTCACAGGTGCATGCCATTAGTCATAAAGCAATTGAAAAGTAATAGGTATTAATGGTCTTTTATATCAAAATTATGCTTATAAACTAAATGAGAATATCTAGCTAGGGCATAAACATTAACATTAACAGAATGCCCTGAAGAGTTTGACATGGCTAAATAACCTCCTCTGCTTTCATGGAATAAGGAATAAAGGCAAGAGGAAATGAGTGAACTCCATGGTGGTTCCAAATGCTGTATTATTTTATTATATATTTATTAACTTGGTGTAAAAGGTTTAGGTTAAATGGGAAAGAAGGATGACATCCTAAATAGCAAAGGCTATCTAAAATAACTTAGATTTAGTGTTTTATGGAATAAGCAGGTGCGCACATCCCAAATAGATTTTAGCATTTTGCAACTGATGACCAATTGCTCTCTTTTGGAGCACAATTCCTTTTCCCTCCATGGAGGGTGGACATTCTTCTATGAACTTAGAAGCCAGAAAAGCTCTCTGGTCACTGAAAAGCCATTTCTGTGTTGGGTATTTTTTGTGAAAACAAGTGCCAGTTGCTAGTGAATTTTCTTACTTTTTTTTTTTTTTTTAATATTATGTGAATCTCCAAGGGTAGAATTGTGAGTTATGCATGAGAACTGTTATAAAAGTAGAAACAAATTAGTTGTTAGTACCTTTTGTTTATTTATTTGTTTGTTTCTACAGTTGCCCTGTGCAGTTTTCAGATAAAGGCTTGGAAATTAAATTGTGTTTTGAGTTGTGCATTTCATGTATCTTGCAAGACTTACCCAGCATTAACCCGGGCTGGGAATAAAGCCATTGCCACCATCAGATTGCATAGTGACATAGGTTTTATAAGTGGGAAAGAGAAGTGGTGAACTCAATAAGCAGTGACCCCACTTCCCTGGCTACTTTCCATGGCGTTTTTGGCTGTGCCTCAGGAGCAGCTGGCTCCCTTCAGTCTGTATCTAAGAAGATCTCTTTCTCAGATGATATGGACTTGCAATGATAGATAAGAGAAGTGAGAAATGTTTCCACACGGTATTAATCTATTTGTCAGAATTGCAGCATTGCAGATGTCATGGGTGGAAAAGGACAGACAATCTTAGCAGCGATTAACCCCCAAAGGAGAAGACCAAACCCAGCTAGTAGCTGACTTATGAACCAGTGTGCTGGTGATTAGATTAAGCCCCAGTCATGCAATCTATTTATTTCTGGCCAATAAAACCCCAGCTGGCTATCAGTAAAATTAAAGGTGTTAACTTGCAAAAATTTTTGGAGTAAGTAGCATGGGGGGACTCCTCCCATCTGCTGGCTGTCTGGAGAGAGGGCATCGCGTGCTCCAGGCAAAAGGAGCCTTGAGAGGAGAGGATGGTCTGTCTGGTGCTTTGTTGGGCTGTGCATTCATTATTCTTCTCTCTCCTTCTCTCCACACACAGTTATTAAATTCCCTATCAAAAAACCCAGATGCTGACTGCAAATATGGGCTGTACTTCAGAGATGGCATGAGGAAGGTGGACTACATCCTGGTTTACCACTACAAGAAGTCCTCTGCCGGGAGGACTCTGGCCAGGAGACCTCAGCAGAATGATGCCAGTGTCCGAAGCAGCAGGCAGGACCAGCCACTCCCTGGGAAGGGAGTGCAGCTGGAGATGGGGGACAGTGAGCCTCACATGGATTACCACGAGGACGACAAGAGGTTCCGCAGGGAGGAGTACGAGGGGAACCTCGTGGAGGCTGGGCTGGAGCTGGAACGCGATGAAGATGTAAGGATCTGTTTAGAAGGGTTACAGAGGGTGACTGGTGGCCAGGTCCTGGGGGATGCTGAGCTGTCCCTGTGAGCCTGGCTCTGATCAAGGTTGCACAAGCTCAGCTCTTGCAGGATTTGATTGCAGTTCTGGCAGTCAGTGCCATCCTGACCCACTGATTTAGCTGGCTGTACAGGAGTGTGCCATGGTGTTGTAAATGCCCTGATGAGGTGAAGCTTCCTGACTTTTCTTGGCCAGGATTTGTGGCACACGCACCGTTGCAACATGGCTGTGCTGTGCTGTCTGGAAGTGAGGCTTAAACTGCTCTGAACACTAATCCCAGTTTGGTGGGCTTACAGTATGCAGTAGTTTGGATCCTCTGGTAATTCCAGCTATGAGGGGAGAAAAAAAAATCAGATACAGGCAGTGTCATCTTTATTCCTCAATATAGGCTGGAGGAAAATTAAATTAGTTCGGGAGGCTCTGGTCCACGCTCCTGCTGGAGCACATGGGTCTGTGTTACAGTTTGCTCTTTCCATTCTTAGACACGAACAGTACAGCTTGTAACATCTTCCACCTGCACCCCGAAAACAGGATATTCTATTAAAAGCCCATTAGACTGTGTAAAAAAATGATGTATGTGAAGTGCTGCCAGTGTGTGATTAGTAGAAATAGACACAGCAGTATTAATTTCAAAGAAAGCTGCTACAATTATCTGACCCAACCAATGTGCCCCAGACTCCTGAGAGAGGGTAAGCATTTATGCTGGTTTTATTTACAGGATCTAAAAGTTGAGATCAACATTTCAACCTGGGAAGAGACTGCAAAAAAATAAATCTGTCACCTATTACTCACAAATTACAGACATTTATGTCTTTTAGGTATTATGTATATGTAATATATATACTTAACATGGTTCAATGCAAGAAAAGCCCAAAACCTTTCCCCTCTCTGTCTAACAGTGAAAATCAGACTTGCTTTCTGTCCAGCTTGCAGGTTCCTGTAGCACAGAGGGAGCTTGCCTGTGCCAAGTCATGGATATTGAAATCCTTTGCCAGATGGGAGGTGCCACCTATGACATGTAATAGGATTTCAAATGATGCAGAAGGGCTCAGGGGTCAAGACAGGACACAGTAAAAGAGAGAGAACCCTGTCCTTTCAGTGCAAAACACCAAACCACATGAGATGAAAGTGTAGAGATGAAAGCAAAATGTGGGGATTTACATCAGCTTCCACAGCCAGCACATCCATGTAGGGGGAAAGATCTGCAATCACTTGGGCCTGACAAGCCACAAAGCTGCATTCCAAAAGAGCAAAGGCTTCTTAAGCAGATGGTGTTTCAATAAACCTCTTAAGCTCTCTTCAATGAAATGGCTGGATGGTCACACACAAAGAGCTGTGGTCAGTGGTTCGATGTCCACAAATAATTGATTAAAACAAGGCCAGGTTGGACAGGGCTTGGGGCAGCCTGGCCTGTCCATGGCAGGAGTGATGGAACTAAATGACCCCTGAGCTCCCTTCCAACCCAAACCAGTCCATGGTCCTCTGAGTAACCAGTTCCTAGAAAGCCAGTGAGAACACAGCTGTGTGAAAGCTAGTTATTGTAATAACTGAGTTGGTGCAGCAGCAGGGTTAGAAAGATTAATTGAAGTTCATTTCTCTTCTGTTTGCTGAATGCCTCCTAGTTGGGTATCATTTGTCCGGTGTCTTTGGAATGGCTGCTCCAGGGGGAGCAAACATGAGTGTATGTGGGAGTGCCAGGGGCAAACGTCCATGTCAAGCCCTCTAGAACACAGCTCAGAGAATTACTGGGCTGCAGGCAAACCACTAATATTGCCATTAACTTCTGTCGTCCTTTTGCTTTGTTTTGTGGAGTTCTTCCTACTGGTTTTCCTAACTATGATGCTTTAATGGAGATACTCACTTTTGATTCTGAGGCTGCTCCTCTGAGGTGTGAGCAGCAGGGACTCTCTCAGCCCCAGCAATTACAACACACTCACCAAATCACACCATTTTGGCTGGATGCCTCTGCTTCAAATTTAACTGGCTCAGCCTATATTTGTGTCCACAGTCATTAGCTTATATTTCCCAAACAGTTTTTATCTGTTTAACCTTGTGGTAATTGCTCTGGGAGACAATAGCATTTTTTGAGTCATGTTCTGTAGCAGCTCAGCACAGTGAGGTGTTCAGTGTTTGTCCTGTTGTTAGAAACCAACTCTCTCAAATAAATGAGATTTATCATGTTGGCCCCAATGGACTGTTTGTTCCTTAAATATGTATGAATCACAAGGGGTAATGTATTTAATTTCCTCTCATCAGTAACATTTTCCCCTGCCTTTTTTTTCTTTTTTTTTTTTAAGACCAAAATCCATGGGATTGGATTTGTAAAAATACATGCACCATGGAATGTATTGTGTCGAGAGGCAGAATTCCTTAAGCTCAAGATGCCCACAAAAAAGGTGAGTCTTGATTTTCTTGTTTTCCTCATGAAGGCATAGTTTAAACATATGTTCCTCTCAGAGCATCTTATAAATGCAGACTTCTCTTTCCACGAGCATTTTCAAAGCAATTAACTGAAGTGCACCAGAAATGAAAGTCACAAATGTACTTGCTTGGGGCAGCAGAGGGAAAAAGTGGAGGGAAGAATGGAAATTAAGACTTTCTGGCTGGTACCACTGTCTGTACATGATGAGAGTGATTTCATCCTCAGTGTGTTTTAAAATAAGAGGTTTCAGTTGATGGTGAAACTTCTGTGTGACTTTTGGACATTTTTTTTCTCACTTGAAGACTGCTAAAACTGAACACAAGGCTAGGAATTTGTCTTGCTGGGTTTAGTGACTATTCATACACGTTTGCAGGAGCTGGGGCCGCTCAACCACAAAATAAATTACCTTTCAGAATATTTGAAATATCATTAAAGGAATGACAGTGTATTTTCATCAATTCTAAATCACCTGGGATAGATAGATAGCTACCTGCTCAATGAGCACAGCTCAGAGATGGATTAATATTTAAACACAGACTAAGTGCAGGTCCCAGACTGCACAAAGAAGTCCATAATGGAGCCAGAGACAGTCTCCAAGCCCAGCATCATTTATTACAACACTAAAACCACACTTTTGGTTTGGATTTCATATTAATCCCCATTATTGCCTCACTTACCAGGGATTTTAATCAGAAGCACAATTATATTAAAGAGTCTTTTGTGATCCTGTGGTTCCCTAACCCTTGGTTTGACTTTCCCATCCCTTTCTTTCTGGATGATTTCAAGAATGTAAACTTCACTCCTCGATAGTTTGTTGTGATATATTTATCTAATTGCTGGTTGATTCCTCGCAGTTCACTCTGACCTATGGATAACCAAAAAACAGTGAAGTTTCACTGTTTGGGTTTTTTTGTCTTTGCCCCCTCAGATGTATCAGATCAACCAGACCCATGGCCTCCTGAAAAAGATTAATTCAGTGATTCAAAAAATAACGGAGCCCATCCAGCCCAAAGTAGCAGAGCACAAACCTCAGACGGTGAAGCGCCTCTCCTACCCCTTCTCCAGAGAGAAGCAGCACTTGTGAGTGAAAGCCTTCCCTGAATATCCACAGGTTCCAGCCTCTCTAACAGCAGCTCAGGCACCAGAGAGTGAATGGGAGCATGAGCACCAGAACTTTGGTGGGCATTGCAGTAAACAATATTTCCATTTTGCAGTAAATTTACTTTTTGGGGGATTTTTTTGGCTCACTGTAGAGGAATGAATCTCTGCAGAGAAATCTCTGTGTGTTTTAGCTGCTGTTGTGGCACATAATGTGCAGCTGTATAACTGTACACTTCACCTGTTAGGCTGTCAAAAGGGGATTTTTAATGTGATTTATAACAGTCTCTTCTCCACATTAAATAAAATGCTCAGTAAAACTTGTAGCCAGAGATGTGGGTTGATAAATTTCAGAATAAATTAATATATCTGGTGTGGGCAGCTGATACAGGTAGTGCCAACCAGACCTTGCCTTTGAAGTGCTGTGGAGTCAGAGATGGCTTTGCCATCAATCCCAGATCAGCAAGAACAGCTGTAAATGTGGGTGAAGGGAAAAAAATCACGAGGTAGAGCCCAGCCAAAGCTTCTCCTGCCCTGGATTGCTCTGCTGCTGCTCTTCCCTGGCCAGCATCCCAGAGGAGTCACTTTGAAGGCTGTGTTTATGGATGTGCCAGCTGGAACAAACAGCAGTCCTAGGGCAGGATCTCTTCCCTGCACCCCCAGGGCTTTGAGTGTTTCATCCAGAGATACAGAGCACTGATGGGCTCGGGCCAGGCAGTGTGTGTGACATCTTGGCCTGTCCTTGGGCTTGCAGGAAATGTCTTTGTGTGTTGGCTGCGTGTAGGGCATTCCTGGAGGTTCAGGGAAGGTCCAGAATATGCTCTTGAGGGTAGACATGGATGGACCTCAAGCTGTTTGCAGGTGGCTTTTCCAGGAACAGCACCTGTGTCTCTGCTGGATGAGGAAGGAAACAGAGGCCTCACAGGGAAAATTAAAGATTAGGAGGGGAAATTCAAGGCTAGCAGTGGTCAGGGATTCAACTTAAATGAACGTCAACACTCTCTTTTGTTCTGAAAAACCTATAGAGACATAAAACCAGTGAAATGTATAAGCAGCCTCTTTAAATTGTGGAATTGTGGGAGTTGGGTTGGACTTGCTTTTTAACAGGGTTTCCACAAGCTATTCTTTAATTTAAGCCCTGAGATATCCCCAGGAGAAATGAAAATATTGAAGGGGTCAACAAGAACAGGAAATTACTGAATTTTTTTTTTTTTTTTGACCTAATGGGCTTCCTTCTAATCTTTTAACAGATTTGATTTGTCTGACAAAGATTCCTTCTTCGACAGTAAAACCAGAAGCACTATAGTAAGTACTGCCTATAAATAATTTATGGTGGATATTGCCTCAGTTGTGGTGTTAACAGCTTAAGTGCAATGCCTGTTCAAGTTTATCTTTCTTAACCAAATGCCAAGGATCTCCTGTGCCATCAGGTGCTGAAGTGATTCCAGATTTAGTGCTGAGTAGTGTTTGATGCCAACACGTTGCTGCCTTTTGGAAAATAATTTGGATCTTCTTTCTAGTTCATGGGTAATTTTCTTAGTAGAGATATCACCAGCTGGGAATGTTTAGATTTTACCACTCATTCTGCCCACCAGCTGTCTGCACCCACGAGAGGTTTAACTTTTTGTGACTATACATTGTTCTTTTTGCAAAATGCCGCTAAATACCCTGAGACAAATTCCAATGAAACAGCCAGGTATTTACAGGGAATATTATTTGTAGTTTTGAGGGGGGGAAAATTCTCTGTAATGGTGGTATTGAAAGTGTTGAGGTTGATGGCTTTTATCTGACTTACAAAACACAAAATAGAGCTGGAGAAGAAGGCATAGCCTCATTTATAGCCACCAAAGGAGGAATTGAAAGGCCAGCTCGTGTGACATCCAGGGCAGCTGGAAGGGGCCATGCCAAGCAGCCCTGGCCGCAGCACATTTCAGAGGATAACAGGGACTCTTTGCTCCATTCCACTGCTCCTAACTGGTGCCTTGGAATGTGACTGCCAGCATGCTTTTATCTTATATTTAACTTCAGCCTTTTGGGATGCCAAGTGGTTTCCAAAAGAGCTTATATCCCAGTCATAGCTGCCTTTCATTGCTGTGGTGATAAGGGGTGTAAGATATCCAACTTCCCTTTCCTGCTCTGAAATCCCAGCTTATTCCACAGTGTAGTTCCCCACCAGCCTGAAGAGCAGGAGTTTAATGTGAGCACTGGTTATGGGGTGAGGTGAGCTGGACAAGGGGAGGCAGATGCAGGAGCACAGAAATGGGGAAGAAAAAGACAAATATTGATTTGGTTTATTTGCAAATAAAGCATTTAACTTGAGATTGGGGGAGGAGGGGGGAAGCCTGGCTTTTGTTTGTAGGCTTTTTTTATATGTCCAGATGTATAGGGAAAAAATCTTATAAGTGCAAAGAACTCAACAAATGAAGAGTTCAAATTGATGACAGGCTGAGGAAGGCAGCAAGACAAAATGGCTCCATGGAACAAGAGAGTGAGCAAGACTTACTGGAAAATGGACTGAAGCAGGAGCTCAGAGCAGAGGCTGAGAGGAAAAGGAGGGACAAGGGTTTTTTAAACAACTGAAGGAACACTGGGCATATAAGAATAATGCTGGTGCTGTGCTGCTTTGTGAGAAATCCCTGCAAATCACCCAGTAATGAAGAACATATTGAATGTTTCCCAACATCATTTTATTCTGTGTGCATTGCTGTTTGTATTCTTCTTTCTTAAAGTTCTCCCCTGCCTTTCTCAAATGTATTTTTGAACCACAGTGCAAATATTGACCCTTCCACCTACTGCAAAATGAACAGGAATCTAGTCACTACCCATGAGTCTTTGATGAATAGAAACTAAGCCAAAGACCTTTTAGTTATTAAAAAAGAAAATAAAATAAATGTATTATATAACTGGAAATCTCTCTGTGACAGCCCTTTAATTCACTGGGGTTACAAGACGACAGACTTGTATGTAGACTTGGGATGAGCTGTGGGACTTGCCCCGGATGCCCTCACTTGCTTCCTCCAGTGAATTGGGCAAGAGTCAAGTTAGCACACAGATTAAGGAGCTGGGAAACTGTCCCCAGCTCTACTGACAGGCCAGGCAGTGGGCAGGAGGTGCCTTTGCTCCAGGTTTCCCTGTGCTGCCTTCTCACCCTGCCAGAGAGTATTGCTGCACAGGAATGGCCAAAAGCTGATCCTCGTGGGCTGCCTGCTGAGCTGTGCAAAGGTTACTCAACAATAAGGGCAATAAATCCCAAAATAAATACATCTGTTTTGCCACTGAGGTCAGGCAGGCTCAGAGATGTTAAGGTCAGCCTGTGTTAGTCCAGTTTGATAAACAGCTGCGTGCTGTGTACACGTCGTGAGCCCAGAGCAGCTCCTTGGGATGGAGCCAGCCTGTGCCCTCAGAGGCCAGGGAAGAGCTGCTCCAGGTGAAAGAACCCCCCTGAGCTCTAATCGATGGCTAACATGAGCAAAAATTGCATTTCTGTTGTGCCACGGGTAGATGTAACCCTGTTTGCCCCCATCAGTTCTCCTGGTAGCTGACTATTTACCTAAGCTTTTCTCTCCTGTACAGAAAACACAGCACAGAGAGCTCTGAGCCCCGCTCTCCTGAACACCATGACTTTTATTAAAGAGTGATGACTTCATCCACATCTTGGTTTGGCCAATATTTGAGCTGTACACAAAAAGATTGTGCTTTTCACTGGCGGTGTCTGAAGTAACCCTGTCTTTTCTTTGGCTTCTGTAGGTTTATGAAATATTGAAAAGAACGACGTGTACCAAAGCAAAATATAGCATGGGTAAGGAACTTTATTTAGCTTTAAGATCAATATCTTTTTCAGGTATTGAAAATAATCATATGTTGTAAATGGCTGTGGAGTTTAGGTTTTTCCCCCGCTCTCTAATTCGATGTATGTGGATGTAATTGTTTTATTTGGAAATCCGATTCAATTTATGCAGCTGTTTGACATTTTGTCAAATGTGAATTTATAGATTAAGTTAAATGGTAAGTGAGCATGTAGCCCCTGCAGATGTGACTTAGGATGGATGGTGACATAAACCAGCAGATGAGATGTGCTCTGTGTTCTATACACCCTAAATGGATTGAGGGTATTTCTGTGAAATCCAGTACTTGCAGTGAAAATCTGTGGCTTGGCCCATTTCATTCAAGCAGGAGCCCCACATTTCATAGTAGGATGGTTTTCCAGTGACTTGAGGGGAATGGTCTTGACTGGTGACTGTCCTGAGTGGAACTGAGATGAGCCCCCTGGAGCAGCCAGGGGCCAAGGCTTGCACTGGAACTGGGCACCTCAGAGCAAGTGCTGCAAGTCAGGGGACATGAAGTTTGTACTACCACGACCAAGAGTTTTGGGATTTCAGCCCTAGGGCTTGTGCTGTAAGAATTAAACTCATAATAAAGATGAATTGCAAATCGGGCCACCTAAAAGATTTCTTGGCAGCTGATCCTGCTCAGCTGTTATATTCTTTATTTTATACATGATACATAGATACACACTTGACTGTGGGACCCAAGTTAACAAATAGTTAATGGTAAATCCAAACAAATAAGGTGGAAGGGTGAATTCCCAAACAAAGTGAGAAAAGTGCGTAAACATGGAAGAAAATGTTTGGTAACTGTTGAAATCTGTTATGGCATGTATTTGCCTACAAGAAGTTAAATACAACAATAGGAACTTGAATTACAGGTAGTTCTGTTCAATATTGACCCATCAGCTGCTTAGAAAGACATCAAATAATAGAAGAACAATTACACCACAAATTATTTCCATGCTTTGACTTTTGTGTTGAAGTAACAACATACAATGCACAATTGTTGACTCCTAATATACACTAAAATTTGGTGTCCAGCCAGTATTAACAGAAGTGCTGTCCTCTGTAGCATGGGAATTTCAAATTATTCTGTGACTTTCGAGACCTTTTTGAGTCTGGTGCTGGATCATTTTCACTGGAAGTTACATCTTTGGACTCTTGAAAGGGGAAGGTCACACAGCTCAGTTTGAATTCTTGCCTTGGAGTTGGTTTCTCAGTTGATTTTTTTTTTCCTTTTTCCTTTTTTTTTTTTCTTTTTTTTTTTTAGTCCAGTCAATGGGAAGCACAGCAGAGATTAGTTGAATAGGGAAGACACTCATGTATAGTAGAGTGTTAGGATTCCTGGATAGTCCTTCTCCCTGAGACTGGCAAGGCAACACAATATTGCTAATAAAAATGCCACCAGGCCAGCCCAGCATAACTCAATCAGCTGCTTTGTGTTCCAGTGCTGGAATGCTGGGTTACAACCCAGCAGAGGTGGCAAACAGATTTAAACAAACACAGATAATGCTGCAGCACCACTGCCCAGCAGGAAAAAAACAGCTGCCCAGGGGAACACTGCAGCCTTTGTTATTTACTGGGAAAATTTTATGAAAATGTGAATCTGGCTTCACTTTAAAATCCAGATCTGTAGTAGAAGGGGACTATGTAGCTCTTCTCACAACCCTAGAAAAATCATTTATCTGCTCACCAGTTGTTTCTGCCAGGAGTGTGGAAACATTTGCAGACAATTCATAGACTTGTATAATCTTAAATAGGGCTTTGAAAATTAATATCAGTATCTGCAAGATACTGACCACTCCTGGAGCTGCTCCTCCAGCAGGTGATTAGTATCTCGAAAATGTTAATGAACTTGAACAATCCTCATTTCAAGAGCAATCAAAAATTACTCTACAGTGAGCTGGTTCCTGGTTCATAGTCACTGTTCCTTCACACCCAGTCCCACACTTTTAGTCATGAGCTGTCGGGCAGCATGGAGCTCACCAGAACACCTCATTTTTCTTTTCTTTTTAAAGTCTTTTCAAATCCTCCCCAATGCCAGTGGCCAGATTTATATGTATTTTTTTTTTCAGTTGGCATTAATCACCCTTACCCTGCACAAAGACAAGTGCTTGACTTAGCTCTGACTCAGCACCCTAAACTGGTTCATTCCATCCCCAAATGTGTGTTCATGGGCAGCGTGATGCCTCCAGACGTGGTTGACAGAATTGGAAGTAGCTCTATTAAAGCCAGCAGCTGAAGGAGGAAAGAACATTAGGGAATTAATGAGCTACAGCCCTCCAAAGGCCCAGGTCCAGCCACCTTTGGGGATGGTGCAGCACTCCTCCAAACTTCCACACCAACTCCTCCTCTGGCCAGTTAAGGAGTGACACCACCCCTGGGAAAGGCAGGACTCTTCCCAGTCCCTTGTGCCACAGACATTTAATAGATGAAGCACTAATTGCCTTCGGCCTCATGCATGTCACTAATAAACGGCTGTGTAAACAGGGAAAGGAGAGGGAAGAAAGAAGGAAACTGCCCTTTTAAATAAAAGACGAAAATGTGGTAAATATGGTAAGTATTACGCCAAGGTCTTCGCAAAGGCTTTCCCTACAATTTCTCTGATCAATCTGAAACCTGAATTCAAAACTTTGCGTGGGTGATGTGTGTGGATGTGGGTTTCCCTGTGCCATCAATTCCAGCCATAGTCTCCTTGTGATCCAGCCTTCTGCTACACTTTCAAATCTTCAGGCTTGCCCTTAAATCAAACTGACTTTTCAGAAAATGTAATTTATTTTAATGACTAATTCCAAGTCATTGGCTTCTAATTCTTGATTCTCAAATATATATGACTTCCTCTTGCTCTCTGCAGTTTTCCATTTCATAAAATGAGTCATGTATAATAACCTATATGATTAAAAATGAAACTACATGGAAAGGAATAAGATGGCAGTAAAATCATTATCTGATCATATGGCTGTTATTTTGAGGGAAATCTCCTGGAAGGATGATGAAGTGAGGCTGTCTAACCTTGAAATTATAAATAACTATTATGTCTTTATTTTTCAAGGGATCACCAGCCTGCTTGCCAACGGAGTTTACAGTGCTGCATATCCTCTGCATGACGTAAGTGATCTCTCAATATATTTTACACATCTACTGTCTGTCACCAAGAAATCCCTCATGTGTGACGTGTTGGTGGCATCATCCCAAACATGACTGACTCTCTTTTCACTTGTGTCATGAGTGTAGTAACTTCTGCATGTTGTTTCCATCCCTCTGCTCACTTTTAAGGAATTCCCCACTTCAGTTCTACCCCCAATGATCATAAATTTGAATGTAACATTAGAAGAGTTGTTACAGTGTTTTAGTAAATGAAATTCTCCCGTTGTTTCCTGACCTTCTGCCCCCAAGATCTCTGGCACCAGTGCCAGGAAACACATTTATTACCAGGGCACCAAGTAGCTGGTTCCCTTGGCCACATCTCCATGTGGAAGTGTCAGTAGCTGTGTGTCCGTGCAACCACGTAAAGCCATAAGCAAGGATCTGATGGCACATATTCCATGGGCTGGATGTGACTGGAGACCTTCCTGCTGATGAAATTTGCTTCTGAGCAGCTCAGTGAGACGTCAAGAGTGTGTTCAGCTGTGGTGCTCATCGAGAGGGTCATTGAGAGCTCAGGAATGCTGGTGGCACTCAAGACAAGCCAGGGGCCCCCATCCTGTCAGAGGTGCACAAAGCTGGGTGCTGGTATCCTGATTTAGAGGTTCAGGGTGCAACTAGAACTGACAAGCACACGCTCTTAGCCTGCAGAAAAGCTTGGCAGATGTCACAGGGACTGGCTGTCACACTGCTCACGTCTGAGCTGAGTGTGAGTGCCCAAGGGCTGTGGAGCCCAGTGCTGGTTTTCTGGCCTGGGATTTGAGGCTGAAGTGTGTCTTCCTGGTTTTCTGCTCCCCACACTCACACTGGTTTTACATGGGACTGTGAGAGCTTTATCTTGGAGCACCCAAGAGCAGAGCAGCGTCTTTGTCTGCCTGATGTTTGTCATACATGTCAGGGCTCTCAAACTATAGCAGTGCTGTGTAGAAATCAAGAAGGTAAGGTTAAATAAACTTCTCTTCCTGTTCTAGCCTCACATCTTTGGACAGCTGCTGATAGTCTTGTATAGAAGTTATTTATTGTCTTAGTTTGCTCAAAAAATAGCTCCAAATTAAAACCTCAAATCTAATCAGGTCTGAGTGTTTGGAGAGTCTGGAGAGGGAGCAGCTCTCTCAGCTGGTTCCTTCTCTTTCCAGTGGACTGAGCTGAACCCCAAATACCATGGCAATACCACATCCTTTCCCTGGACATTTTTAGGCCACCTTTATCACTTATTCATTCTTTTTCCCCCCATGACAGACACTATTGCTCTCTCCTAATGTGCCCGATGACAGAAGACAAAGTGTGCCGTGACAAATGAGCTCCTAAAATACAGCATTATTTTACAGATTGCTTTTTCTGGTTTTGATGCATTAAGTGAGTGGGAGACGTGGGTATGCAGGATCAGAGCAGTTCTTGGCACAAGCCACTGGATGACGCAGATTTTCTTTCTCTTCAAAGGGTGACTATGAAGGTGAAAACGTGGAGCCCAATGACAGAAAAGTAAGTTGATGCACAGGGGTGTTTAACATATTCACAAGAATCCCAGCCTGAAGAGTCACTTGTAGGAATCTGGATGATTTTGCAAAATCCCACAGAAAATGCTGCAAAAAGGCACTAAACGCCAAGCAGTTTAAGAAAAAATGTGCTTTGCAGCTTTTAAATTTGCCCAAATGTGGAAAGTAGTGTGGATATGTATGAAGTACCCAGCTCAGTAATGACACATTTCATGCCACATTGGTAAGAATATTGACATATGTTCAGATAATGTCATTTCAGGCCAGTTCTGATGACAGTATGCTCAGTCATATTCTGCTATCTGTATTGGGCATAAATCCTGCTTCATTCCGTGGCATGAGGATCAGAATTGGAGGAGTGGGAGGCAGTGGCACTTTATGCACATAAGCGTGAAAGTGATTGGGAAAGAAAAATATTGAATATTTTTTAGGAATAAGAGGTCTTCAACAATGTTTTAATGTGTGCTCTGCAGCCAGAAGCAGTCCTGTGGGTATACACTGAGGCATGGCATCACTTTTTGCTGAAGTTAATGCTTAAATTGTGGTTTTATTGTCTGTATAGTGAAAAACATTTGTTCACTGTGATAAAGCAAGTAGAAATTATCCTAAGGAAGTACTTTTCCTAAGAAAGTAGGAGGTAGTACTTTATAGTAAGGAAGTATGAACAAAAGACCAAGTTTTTCACCCTTTGTGGAAATACTGATTTCTTAAATTCAGAGCTCAGTGATTTCATCCTCCCCATCACGCTTCCCCAAAGAAGGGTGGCTTTTGTCTGTGCATCAGACAAAAACTGAAGTGGAGAGGTGACAACCAGTTCTCTCCAGAGGAGCGACTAAATTTGGGTGTTGTATATGCTGGGGTTTCAGTCCTGAAACTTTGCCTTTCCTGTATGCTTCATAATTTTTTTTTTTTTTCTCCAAAGAAATGCTCTGAATATTCATGTCATAGGAAAAGCAGATTTAAAGACCTTCAGGCTTTATACATAAAAATAGGTTCCAAAAATTGACAGTGTGTTTGTCCTTCAGGTGCAAATGGCTCATCAAAAGACAGTGAATGTTATTTCCCTCCCTCTATTGATTTGTGGTAAAAATACCACACATCTGTCTTTTCATTATTAAGCAACACATCACTCAACTAAAAATAGAATGAAAGTCCATGTTTTCTGAAAGTGTCCAGATTATGTTCTGCATTACTAACATCTCAAAGCTCACAAATTCACTAATTTCACAGGTTCATTGAGTGTTTGGAAGTGTTTACCTTGGCTTTTGACTTTCAGTTCCATCAAATAATCTTTTGGTGTGTTTTGGCATGTCTCTTCTGGTTTCTTGAAGCTTTCTTTAATCTTATCCTGCACTAGGCCAGGCCTGTGCCTTTTTTAACAAGAAAATTAAAGATTTTAGGCCTAGAAATGAAGTAAATATTTAGGTCTAGTGTGCTGATCTCCTCTAATCATGTCTTTGAAGCTGTGCTTTGAATATCAGGCTGATAAATGTCAGGATAAATGAGATAATACATTTGTACTTTAGGCACAAATCTGGTTTCAAGTTGCACAAAACTAAAACATGGCACTGATGCAAAATCTTCTCAGCTTAGTGTTTTCCTGATATGGCTGACCAGCTTGGATCACAGAAAAGGAATTTATTTTCCAGCATAAACTTAGTTTTAAAGATTAAATTTTAAAAAATATATATAGAAGGAAGGGGCGTAGCTAATGCGGTATGTGAGTGTTGAGGTGTCCCCAGTCATTGCTTCCCAGACATAGGCAGTTGGCCTTAAACCTTTGGAAAATGTGGTTGAAGGAAACTTAAAGCAGAATAAAAATAAAATTTGCAAGAATGTTGCTGTTGCACAAAGGCCTGCTGTTAAGTTTCAGTTCCTACCCTTACTGTTGTAAGGAAATTAATAATGATTAATGATTTTGGGTTGCAGAGGGGAAAACCTACATCCCATTTACATTTTTGACATCATATTTCTGTAAAAGCTAAGAAGTTGCTTTGTTGGTTTTTTGGGTTTTTTTAATGAGTCAAGCCATTTGTATAAGTACAGCAGTTCAGCTTGGAAATTCTCCGTTAATGGTTTGGCAGGAGAGTTCCAAAATTGCTGTAGGAACATGGTCTGTGATCAAGTGTGAGCAGGAGGAATGGGCATGGGCAGTGGCCAGGCTCTGCTCTGCCCTTTTCTTTTTGCTGCATTTCACTGGAGACATGTAGAAGTTTGACATCTGTCAAGTTTCCCATGATAAAATAGCCTGGAGTTCAGGGAATAACATCCTGTTTGGTCAAGGAACAAGATTCATCCTGTTGCCCTCCCTGTACTGGTACTGGTTTCAGTCTTTGTTCCCCATTGAGTTTCATTTCTTGTTCACTCTGTTGGCTGAATTGAATGAGGGATGAGAGTGAGGTTTGAGAAGCACTATTTATGTATTTTACAAAACAGAGGATAAGTTGAAGGTCTCAGAGGAACCTATTTTTGTGAGGCATTCAGTTTTGCAAATCAGTAACGGGGATCATTGTTTTCCTTGGCCCACATCCTGACAAAAAGGAAGAGTGGAAATCGTTGGCTTCTTGCAGTTTAAAGCTGAAGAAGAATTTTGAATGCAGTCTTTGAGGCACCTCAGCCCAGTACCTCTTGCTGGATGCTGAATTATAGTGAGATGGTCTGAGGTTGTGTCAGGGGAGGTTGAGCTTGGATGGCAGAAGGCTCTTCCCCCCGAGGGTGGCTGGGCCTGCGGATCACAAATCCAGCACTGCTGTCCCTGTCTCTACTGTAGGTGTCCCTCAGTCCAGCTGCTGAAGAGCCTTTCAACATGCTGGAATCCATCTCTCTGTTGGAGCATGCCAAACCATCACATTTACTTTTAATGTTTAATTCAGGCTGGTGTGTTGGCAGGATGTGGGCCGAAACCCCAGCCTGGTGAGGCCTGCGGGGCCTGCAGGGCCAAGGCAGAACCCGGGCATGCTTTAGCTCTCACCTTTCTCGTGCCTTTCTGTCTTCCAGCTCCTGTGTGAGGAGTGGGCGAGCTACGGAGTGTTTTATAAATACCAGCCCATCGACCTGGTGAGGTGAGAGTTCAGCCCTGGGCAGAGATGAAGCTCTGCAGGGATGCTTGTGCCCTGTGCCCCTGGGGGGATGCTGCCCTCCGTGCCCCCTCACCCTGGGGGATTCCAGAGAATGGGAAATTCACTGGGAGAAAAGGAGCTTTCTGTGAGTTTAGAGCATGCTGATATATCCCACACAGAGTGAAAGCTTGCAGGGGATGTATTTTTAATTAATTTTGTTTGCTCACGATAAGAATCTGAGGAAAATGAGGTGCCTTTTGAAGAGGATTCACTCACAGAAGGTCCAATGATACCAATTTGCATAACAGAAACACAGTGGGGGGAAAAATGACTGGTAGAACAAACTTGTTTTCAGGGTGCCCGTATCTCTGGATGGACTCCAAGCATCATGAGAAAGAGAGTCCTCTGAGAAGAAAAAAATTCCCACAGGTCATCTTACTTTCTCCATGCCTAATCCAGATGTGATTCATAATTTTAGCCATGTTATATTTTAAGAAATAGGAAACTTGTCTCTCTCATTTCTTTCTCTTTTTTCTAAATGTATTTCAGAAAATACTTTGGAGAGAAGATCGGGCTATATTTTGCCTGGCTGGGAGTTTATACACAAATGCTCATTCCAGCTTCAATTGTAGGGATTATCGTTTTCCTCTATGGCTGTGCAACTGTGGATGAGAATATACCCAGGTAATGGATGGATAAATAGATTCTGCTGTTGGAGGGCACTTCAAGCTCAAAATTGCCTCACTTTAGAAATGTTTTGTCAGTAATATCTAGGCCAAGCACAGCTGAAATTGGTGAAGGGATGTGGGTCTTGTCCTGTGCCACCTACATCCCTTCACCCCAGTCCCCATTCCCATCTGTCCCAGCTGGCTGTTGCAGCAGGATGGTGTGCTCCTAAAACACTCCATCCTCACGCTTCATCTTTTGGAAGCTGTGCTTCAAATTAATCCACCTCCACAGGCCCCCTGATCTCAGCTTCCAGTAAGGCACGGATCTCTCCCAAGGGCACAGAGCAGCCCATTTCTATCTCATTAGCATTCTTTGTTACTATTACTTGGGCAGTTTGCATTGATGGCCTAAAAATAATTCTTGGCCGGTTGCTCAGGTGGTTGGGTTTTTTCCCAAACTCAGACCATTATGTTAAAACAAACCAGCAAAATTCTGCTAATGAGGGGGTTTGGTGCTTCCCAGCACAGAGTGCTGAGGAGGGCATTGTGTGACAGAGAGATGCATCAAGAATATGCATCTCTCAAATAAGCTACTGTGATCACATCAACAAAATCTGGATGTCCTCCTACTTTTAATCTTTCAGCAAGTTTTGTATTAAAACATTTTTAAAGCCCTCTGATTTTGCATTATTCGCCCTGCATGCATCATCAGCTAGAGATGCAAATTACATGGTTTGTACAACAAGCACCAGCCCTGAATAACAAAGCAGATAACGGGTACCAAAAAATAGATTTAATTTTGTTTTGTTCATTAAGATTGCTTTGTTGTGCTTCCAACAGTTGAAGAAAGTCAAAGGGAGGATCGCTGTTGCTACTTCACAGATGGAGCACAGAGGAGATAAATTGGTTGAACTCCAGTCTCTTGATGTTTAGCACTTCCCTTGTACCTTATCTATCACTGTAGATAAAACAAGAGTGTTTTATTTTATTTTTATTTATTTTATTCTTTAAGATCTTAGAGTAAAAAGCATAGAGCCTTATGGCTCTGGGGCAGGAAGGAGGAAGTGAGACAGTCTTACATGAGGATTTCAGCCCCTGCAGTGGTGTAGGATCGAATCCAATGATCCTACAGAAGCAGCTGCTGTCCAGAGGAAAAAAGATCACCAGAGCACAAAACTGGAGCCATCCTGACCATGCTTTTCCCTTCTCTTGTGGCTTTGTTGCAGTATGGAGATGTGTGACCAGAGAAACAACATCACCATGTGTCCCCTGTGTGACAAAACGTGCAGTTACTGGAAGATGAGCTCTGCTTGTGCCACTGCCCGTGCAAGTCATCTGTTTGATAACCCTGCAACTGTCTTCTTCTCAGTATTCATGGCTCTCTGGGGTAAGAAGATCTATGCCTTGATGTTAAGCTTTTAATTATTAAAAACACAATGGAAGAAACAGAGGAGATAAAGCAATATATTTATACACAGGCAGTAAATGATAGAAAGAATTTCTCTTTTTTTTTTTTTCTTCTTCCCTTTTTTTCTTTTCTTTCCCATGAAACTGTCACACTCAAATTTATATTCTGGACTGGAGGCTAAAATTCAAAAAGTTGCTGAAGCTGAATAGCAAATGAAATTGTTAAGCATCTGTCATAAAACTGCTGCGTGGTATGTCAAATTTTCATTAACGGGATTGCACAGTTTGCCAAAAAAAAAAAAAAACCTCTTTGCAGAGCCAGCTTCCACTTTAGAACATTACAGAAGAAATGTTTTAATGTACACTGGGGTTGAGGGGAGGGCTCTGGGGGGAAGTGTAATGGCCTTTAGTGTCTTCAGGACAAACCAACATTGATTCCTGAGTGTGCTCTGAGACGCAATTAGGTTTATCAGCAGGCAGACATCATGCAAGGAGTCTGGGAAGAGGGAACAGTGGTGGAGAGGGATTTTTCCTGATCCTGATTCTGCCCTCATGCTTTGAGCCTTTTCTGGACATGTCTCTGGCACTTGGTCAAAATATGAACCCTCTCATGACATCTTTGTGAGGATGTCTTCAGAAATGGTTATGGAGGGCTTCTCCCCTCCCTGCTGGGGGAGGGGTGGGGAACCTCCTTGCTCCAGGAATGGGCTCTGGGGGAGAGGAGCTTTGATGGCCACATATTCCCAGCAGCAGTGAGAGCAGCACAAGCCCCCCTGTACACCTTGTGAATTAACACAACCTGTTCTGGATTATATTTCATCCTAATAATATACCCTGAGTTTTTATCTCTTCCAGTACATAGGGAACTGTTTGTACATTACCATTTTCATCTGAACTGATTTAAGTACAATTCAGCATAATTTAATTTTAATTTTTGGCCAGGATCTGTGTTGGGGATAACATTGTTTTAGATGCAGCGCTGCGAGGTTATTATCAGGTACCACTAGGAAAGTCAAGTGTCAGCTTTGATCTCCCTCATTTACCATTGCTGGGAGCCCCACATGGATCTTGGCATATTATCCTCTTGTTCAAAAAGTAAAAGTTTGTCTCCCTTTCCACAGCAAGCAACTATGGGTCTCTTCATCCAGTTTTTACACTCTTGTGCAAAGTAAGGCAGATTGGAGAAGCCAGGTTCTGGGCCCTGCACAAAATCTGAGAGGGTTTTGGAGTAGCATGTCAAACTTCTCAAGCTCTTTGGAGTCAACACAAAGTTTTATTGTGGTACAATCCCATATAAACCAAACATGGTTTCAAAAAGGTCTTTTTCAACTGGAAAACTAAGAACTTTCTCCACACAATTTTGAATTCGTATTGTTAAATTCACGTATGGTTGAAATAGGAAAGTGCTGGTGCTCATGGCAGAGCAGGGATGCAGTTGCCTGGCACCTTCCCCCAGGGCTCCTAAAACAAGCCAGCATTCCAGAAACTGTCCTCTCCTTTTGCCCTGCTGTAAGTCAATGCCATGGGAGGATTTCCAGCAGCATCTCGTTCAGAGATATGGAACATCCATATCTCTGGCTGTAAATGGAAGCTGTAGCCCCCAGCCAGCGTGAGAACTGTGAGGAGAGGAGAGGCAATAAGGTCCCTGAGACAAGGACCCTCTCAAGACACAGCTCTGGCCACCCTGATTCACAGGAAGCCTCTGGCTTGTGAAGGGGCTCAGCTGTAGCTTTTCCACATGAAAGTTTCGCTTGGAAGGCGAATGAATGTCATGGCCTCAGCCTGGCTCCAGTCAAGAGGGTGTCCTTTCCTCTCTGTTCAACTTTGTTACCCTCTCCCTGCCTCTGTTTTTTCTGGATACGAATGTTTCTGAGCACATCTGTTAATACTCACTGCGGGAAGCTCCCCTGGGAACACCATTTCTTGGTAGACTTGCCTCTTTCATAATCACTTATTTATTATACAACACTGGTGTATTCCCAGCATCTAAATATGTCCTCTGAGAACTCGCTTGGTCTCAGGGGCAGATAGACTGATATAGACTGGGATCATTCATGGGGACTCAAGAATTGCTTTAAACAGTTTTTTTCTCTGAGCCTTCTCCATCAAAAAGAAAATGGCTGGGTTTCTAACGAGTAAAACTCTTAAAGGCTTCCTCTTTCACACTTTCTCAAGAGTGTTTGGGTTTGAGTGTGATGATTAGGGCCAGCCACTCTATTGTGACCACTAGGTGGATGTAATTATAATGATATAAAAATGCTTTATCTTGATATCCTTGAGGGAATAACTCTGCCATTAGTGCAAGTGAAATCATTCCTATTTTGTACAGATAAGATTCAGGTTTTTTGGATTCACAAATGAAACAATACACAGTTGAAGACCAATAATATTATTAGTCACACATACAAATATTTAAATAAGCTTGGTTGCCTGGCTTTCTTAGACCCCTTAAAATTGCAGTCATCTTCCAACATGAAGCTATGGATGTAACAAATGCCCTTTTTTCAGCTTACCTGGATAAAACATTTGGCTCCTGGCACATCAGTGTTTCCCTGCCAGACCTGACTGTTGAATAAGAGGGAACAGAAATGAAGTTATGTGGTAATCTGTGTTAAATGTTAAACTGTTGTTTCAGCTGCCACCTTTATGGAGCACTGGAAGAGAAAACAGATGCGCCTCAACTACAGGTGGGACCTGACTGGGTTTGAAGAGGAGGAGGTTTGTCCCTTCAGTTCTGACTCTTTGCTTTCCACCCTGCTGTTGCCCTGACCTTACAGACTTTGCCTCATGTTCCTGGGAGGGTTCCATCCTACAGGAGGAAGGAAAATCCCTATGCATGAACCATTTGAAGTTTTTGTAGCAAAGACATGACTAGTCTGGTCCTGTTGCCATGTGAACATAATTGTATAGCCACAAAATGTGATTTTTAAATTTTTTTTTACTTTTTGAAGTGTGGGGTCACACCTAGCAGTGTAGGCATGGAATATACAGCTCAGACCTTCTGCTGGGCTGAAGTCAGGGTGCCAAGAGCCAAGGACCTCATTCATCACACACTGCTGTAAATCAGAAATGAGTGCATTGAAGCTGATAAAGTTACAGTGCTGTAAAAAAAGCACTGAAAAATTCCTATTAACTTTAACGACGCAGGATCAAGCCCTGACTTGGAAAATACCTCAGAAAGCATTGCCAGACATGTGGGCTTGAGGCATGGGGAGGGGCATGGTGTAGAGGTGGTGGATTTTAATGCAGTGGCTAAAAAAAGTAATACCTCTGCCCAGGTTTATTCTAAATCTGCTGAAGAGGATAAAGGAGAAAAGGCCCAAATCTGTATGAAAACAAGATCTTCAAAATCAATGAAGTTTTAGAAAGAGAGGAGAGAAAATCCTCAGTCAGCTGAGAAACTGTTTCCCACCTTTTTAGTTTTGATTTTGCCGCTTTACAGAAAATAAAGGAGACACCTTCCCGGAGCAGAGCACAGTCCCAGTCCCCAGCCTTGCCCTGCTGTTGTTATTAAAAGAAGTATGACCTCCCTTGTCACGTCTCTAGATGTCCTAAATAAATACACAACAAATACTGCTCACGTGAAACACAAACCTCAGCAGCCCTTCCTGGCTTTGACACCGTGCAGCTTGCTGAGCCTGGCACAGCCATCGCTCCCCTCGCCCCCAGAGCCTTTCTGTAGGAATTATCTCCCCTTAATATGTTTATCTCCTCCATAATATATTTAGGTGCCCTGTGCCAGCAGCCTCTGCAATGGTCCATACCTATTTACTAGAGGAGAATATAGGGATTTATTTTCTGGACACTATATGCTCCTTTATTTTTGGTAACTTGTTAGCATCCATGAAAGTGAAGAGGATTAAGTGTATCTTTTCAATGGCAGCTTCATGTCTGAGTCCAGAGCTCTGCACAGCCAAACCAGCAGCTGTCAATTCTGTATATTTTATTGTGGTTTTGGTAGACAGTGATAAATAATACAGTCATGGATTTTTCACAGGATTTAAGGTTCTCCTGTTGCTGATTTGGGGGAAACTTAAGCTAGAATCACATTGAACAATTGGGGTTTTGAGTGAAATACTAAAGCACAAAGTATCTCATTTTCTGGTGGTTTTAGGGATGCCCAATACTTGCAGTAATGTTAATTAATATAGAACATGAATAGACTGGGTTTTCTCCGGTAGTGTCTAACCATCCACTGTACCTATGTTTGTTTAATGTAACGTTTAATATATAAATACAATATGACCTAGAACAGTTCAGTAATCAAATTTTTGTTTATTTGTTTTTTGTTTTTTCTTGTTTTTCGTGGTTTTTTTCTGGTTTCCTGAAGGAGGCAGTCAAGGTTTGGAAAATATTTTTTTTTTCAAATCGCTCCTACCTTTTTTATTCCATGTCTACTGATGAATGCCATCTTTTGATCTCCATTTCTCCTTTTTCAAGCATCAGATTTTCTTTGGAACTCCCACTGATTGCTTTGCCTTTACACCCTTCCCCTCTCCACTTGTTCAGACTTTTTTCAGCTCCGTTCTGTTTCCCATCCAATGCATAATTTTGAATTCTGAATTCTTTTATGAATGCATAATTATCGGAAATTCTGAACCCATGAATCTTCTTCAGTCTTTTGGCTGTCTCTTACTTCCAAGTGTTTCCTGCACCTTCTCCTGCAATGCAGACAGAGAATCTGTGAATGCTGTCCTGGACAGAATTAGGGGAACGCCCCAACTGACAATTTTATGGGACCCCAAAGACAAGTATTTTGCATACGTACAGCAGAAAATTAATCCCCTCATGAGCTGAGGATCATTGAAATTAGTTAATGACATTTAATTTTTTTCAAAAATAGAGATGACTAAAATCCAGTCATGAGCCATGCTGTCTGCAGGTTGTGCTGCAAATCTCCTGTATTAAATGTAATCTACACAGCACTGCACATTGCTGCCCAAATCGTTCTGCAGCTGCTCCTGTATTCACAGGACTTAACATTTTTTTTAATTAATAGTCAACTATCAATTGACATGAATGACATACCAAGTGAATTGGAATTCAGTTAGAAAACCCAGAAGTTATCAAGAAAACAACCTGCAGAGAGTTCATCTGTAGATGATAGAGAAAGTAATCTTGCTTTTTTTATTAAATATCACTTCTTTCACAGGATCATCCAAGAGCAGAATATGAAGCGAAAGTTTTAGAAAAATCATTGAGAAAAGAACACAAACATAAAGAGGTATGGTAAAAATATTCATTTGTTTCACTTATGAAAAAGAAGATTGTTACAGCAGGCAGTGACCTGAGACTAATAAATAGGTAAAAAGTAGTTAATGCTCACTGTGTTTAAGTTCCAGGTGTCTTCATCCACACATGAGATGCTCGAGGTCTGCCAGGCACAAGACCTGATTAAATCTAGAAATGACTTTACTAATTAGATTCAGGAGTGTAGCTGAGGAAAACTAACAGAGTCTCATCAAAGAGGTGCTTCTCTAACACTAATAAATCAAGTTTGAGAAAACTGCAATAAACCATCTTGTTCTATGCAGTAAAAGTAGCTAAAGCCTCTCAGGAGAAGTTCTTTGTCTTGCTGGACTTTCTCTGCAAATAAAAATATTAATGAAGAGTACTAACTCAAATTTCCACACCAAAGTCCAGCTTTGGCAATAACTTTCTGCCTTTTAAAACCACAGCTTCCCCTTTTATCCCACTGAACAAGGCAGTGCTCACTTATGCTCTGAATTTGCTCTTTATGTCACTGTGAGAAAGGTGCTGCCTGTCACCCCAGGAGCACCTGCCTCTTGCCAGGGGGTGGTGCAATCCCTACAAGCAGCTTCCCTGTCCTTTCACTGGAGCTGGAATTCCTTTCCTGTCAGCAGCAGAACGATTTGGGAAAGTTCCTTTTCTCCCCTGCACACTGATGCCCCCATCCTTCCTGAGATTATTCCCCCTTCACTGCAAGGAGTGAGCCATCTATGTGCCGTGGTTTTATTGAGAAAAGTAAAAGCTCCAACGTAAAATTTGTCAGAATTTCCTCTCTTGTGTCTGTTGCCAGTGGCACCACAACATGGAACTGCTCCCTAAATTGGGATTTTATGACAACCCTAAACTGGGATTTTATGACAACCCTGTGAAAATACGACTGCAGTAACATTTGCACTCTCTAGGGGCAGCACATATAGATGAATCCTGAAGTAAATTTATACTTGAGTACCACTGGGCCCCTCTTACCAGATGCTACAGAGCTGCTGGTGGTGTGTGCCCATTAATCTATAGGATGCTGTATGTAAGTGGTTCAGGGCCATAAGCAAATCAAATCCCTTTTAAAATCCCTTGCAGAAGAGAAACAATTTGGGTTGCTGCACTAGGATAGGCTGGGTAAATGATTTTGGTTACAGACTTTACTGTATTCCACTAAAAACCTGTAACTTGCTCTACTTTTGAGTATAATCAGAATTCAGGTCTTAAATGTGGAAGACTAATCAGACAACTAATGAATGGTGGCCCTCTAGTATTGGAGAATGAAAGCTGAGCAATTAAGAAAGGGCTTGGTTTTTTTTAACCAGACTATTTATAAGTTTTTGGGCTGTGTTCAATTTGGATGTTACTAATTTGGGAAACGTGAGAAAAAGAGGTTTTTTCTGAAAGACTTGGTGGTTATCTTTCATTGGGATCTAGTGTGTTAAAGTTCAAATTCGACAGTTGTAACACTTGGAAACCTTCTTAAAGAAAAAATATCTAAAGCTAAACCAAAATTGCTTATAGCTTTTTCAAGAGATGTCTAATTAAAAAAAAAAAAATTAAAGGAAAAAAAAATATGCACATTCTTTACACATCATAAAATTGAAAGCAGAGCACAATCCTATATTAAAAAGGGAATGTCATTTGCAGGATTGCCTAATGTTCCCTAGGATTCGGGGCAAGCATTTATCTTTTGTTGCTGTTATATTTTATTAACTTAAAGCTGAAACACAAAGCCTTAACCAAGCTAACAGAGCATTCACTTGTGCTAAAGTGCTGTGTCAGTAGAGAATATGGAATAAATTATTGGAATTAATTGAGCAGTGCTTTGTAATGCCATATTTCCCAACCCTTTTCTGTTTCCTTTGACTGCTCATCAGAAGCACCGATATTTTCCAGAAGAGACAGCAAACAAATGGAGACAAAGAGTTAAGAAAGTCATGGCTGGGGTGAAATTGGTTCTTTTTGTACAAACTTATGAAGAAACTCAAATTATGAGTAATTATGGAAGACACAAATCAATTTGGTTTTGGCTGTTGAACCTTTGTTTAATATTCACATTCAGTTCTGGGTTTCTTCCCCTTCCTCGCCTCATTCCTTCAGCACTTTTTGGGACACTGCTCTATGAGTTGGGAATGGCACTGCATGGCTAATCTTAGATTTCCCATCCTGGATGTTAATGTTTTGCAGAGGAGCATGGGCCATGTGCTGAAAGAACCGCTTGTACTTCCCTGAGACAATGTGCATGTCATAAAAATAGAATTTGAGCAATATTTTTATGTGCATTACAACGTGTGCATCATCCTCTGAGATGTTCCTTTTGCTGTTGATTTTCTGTGTTTCAAAACAATTCCAGGCATCCAAGTTTGTGTAGGACTCCAGAGGAGCAATGCTCTTCTAAATGAATATTTTGTAGCCAAAATTCAGGCAGTGGCTGGTTGACGGGGTTTAGGGAATTCAGAGAACATACAGAGTTGTTTTATAGAAAATAACAAAATGGTTTGGGTTGGAAAGGACCTTAAAGATCACCTCATTCTAGCCTCCTTCTATAATTCCTATTAGTGTAGTCCATTGAATACCATAGGAATAGCCAGGTAATATTAAAAATCACTCATATCAAAGGAATTTTAAGTCTTGCCACACACCAAAACTTAATCTTCCCTGTCAACTGAGTGTTCACCTTGGAGCTACTCTGTAGCATGAATTAATTTAATACTTAAATTTGTATTTCAGTGGAGCCAGTGGTGCAAAGCAGAGCTGCAAATATTAACTGTGGAAGGGGAGATGAAGGAGGGGGATTTTTGTAGGGAAAGCAAAAGAAAATATTTAACAGCAAGAGAGACCTTACTTCATGGTTTATGACAGCCTATTTGCATGTTTCCTTCAAAAAGTACACAGAAAAATCTGGTTTATTTATACTCCCAGCACAGGCGTTTGACCAGTCTGAACCTGGATACGGAGTAAACAATTTGCCTGTGTGGAATTGTGACTGTAAACACTGTGTCTGCATCTTCTAACTGGTTGTGGTTTTGCCAGCCTTTTCTTCCCCCTCTCTGTTTTCATCACATGTGCAGACACTCTCCTTCTTTATCAAATGTACCTTTTTTTTTCCCACCAAAAAAAAAATTTAGACGGATAAAGAGAAGCTGACATGGAAGGATCGTTTTCCAGCCTATTTAACCAATTTTGTTGGCATCATCTTCATGGTAAGCATCACCTGGCAAAACTTGAATTTTTTTGTTACTGAATCATTGTATGGAAGAGAAGTGATAAGAAACTTTGTCAGGTGGATGTAGTTCAAAATGGCTTTTTTCCAGTGGAAAAAATCAAGCATTTTATTGGTTTATGATCTGAAATCTTTTCAAGAACTCAAATTTCTACTTGGCTGTCTTTTTCCAGTAAAGACAAAAGAATACAAACCAGGGGAGGGTAAAGTGAGGGCACAGAAATGGAAATTCCCACACCGCTGATGGGATGAAGCTTAAAAAGTACAGGGAGCCCTCTCAGAAAGTAGTCAGAAAGTAGAGACCAACATCATTTTTATAATTAAACTTTAGGAAATAACTGACATTGCCAGTTACAATCATAATTGCAAAGATTTTTAATAAATCAGTCAAATTTGGAGCTATACCATCTAACAGGAGAATTGCAAACAGAGCACTTAATTCAAGGAAAAGGTAAAATAATGATGAGAACAGCCTGCTTCCATTTGCTGATAAAGCATCAGCATTTAAAACAAATGTTGACAGAAGCAATAATAATTCAAGCCATGGAACAGATTGGCAGATATAGTGAAAAAAACTTAAGCCCTTTCCAAAGGTAAAATTTCCCAGACTAAGTCAATTATTTTGTTTTTTTTGGTTTAGGGTTGAGTTTTTGAAATATTTGTATTTTCAGAGAACAGAAATGCAACAAATCACATATGCTCAGCTAAAGAATTGGTACCTTTTGTGAATCATGTTTTAAAATCATTCCTCTATTTAAGCAATGAAAAATTGAGAGAGATTTTACTGTGCCAAGAAGTGTGTTGATTTAATCAGATTTAATTTCAGTTTGTGATTATGAGAGCACAGTGGGCCTGTCTAAGGGTTTTGAAGGCTGGTGCGCAGAGTGAAGCTGATATACTCCTATTTGTTTCAAATTTGGGGCTCTTTGTTTATCACAGAAGAAGCACCATGTGTATATGCTGTTGGTGTCAGGGCTGAAAGCAAGCCCACTAATACTTTTCATATTAGTATTTATATTAATTACAATTATTACTTATATTCATTAGTAAAATATAATATTTTAGAATTTATTTACTAGTATTATGTAGTATTTTTTAATGCTGCTAAGCATGGATTTTACATATAGGTGCCTTTTAAAAAAAAAGCCTTTTGCCTGCTGTTGTGGCATCATGGTGCCATTCTTTTTCCTGTGATTT
This sequence comes from Haemorhous mexicanus, assembly GCF_027477595.1. NCBI lineage: Eukaryota > Metazoa > Chordata > Aves > Passeriformes > Fringillidae > Haemorhous > Haemorhous mexicanus. The sequence continues at coordinate 10,124,235 of NC_082346.1, forward strand.
TCAAGTAAAAAAGGGGGCTCCTTTCCCACAGTTCCTCAAGGCCTTAATGCAGTATTGGGTGGACTTGGGGTGTGGCCCAGAGGTCCCATTTGTAAGGTTATTTCTAAATGCCAAACAAAGCGTTGGAAGGCAAACCTTTGGTAAGGTTTTGGGCAATTCTTCCTGGCAGGTTGGGCTGACGTTCGCCATCGTGTTCGGGGTGATCATCTACAGGATCTCCACGGCCGCCGCCCTGGCCATCAGCTCCACGCCCTCGGGGCGCTCCAGCGTCCGCGTCACCGTCACCGCCACTGCCGTCATCATCAACCTGGTGGTCATCATCATCCTGGATGAGGTGTACGGCTGCATCGCCAGGTGGCTCACGCAGATCGGTGCGTTGGAGCCCTCAGCTCACTGCAAGGGGGTCAAATCAGAGCACCCAGATCACTGGGACTCATGATTAGGCACATTTGTGCCTAAAATTCCACTGTGGAACTTTATTTTTATTATTATTATTATTATTGTTGTTGTTGTTGTTGTTGTTGTTGTTGTTGTTGTTGTTGTTGTTGTTTCCAAGAAATTGTCAGTAATGAAAGGTCCAGAAATCTTTTCAGGTCAAGTTTTGGCACACCTACAAGTGATTGTCATGAGGGTCAGGCAGGTGTGGAACTAAACTGGAATTGCCATTGTAATGTGTCTGACTGGTGGGATCCTCAGGAGATCGACCACTGACCTCAGTGCCATACTGCTTTGATATATATATGTAGCACTATACATTTATATCCCTTTGTTTAAAAGGTGGCTGATGATGTTCTCCAAAACCCACATTTATAAGAACTTGAAATGTTTCCAGTAGGATAATTACTTAATATCCAGGTAGGATAATTCCTTAACATTTCTCATCCATGTCCCATTGTTTCCAGAGGTACCAAAGACTGACAAAAACTTTGAGGAGCGGCTGATTTTCAAGGCTTTCCTGCTGAAATTTGTCAACGCCTACACCCCCATTTTCTACGTGGCTTTCTTCAAAGGCCGGTGAGTGATGGAAGGGCTGTTCAGGGTTTCAGCTTCTTGGAGGCCTTTTCAGAACTAAACGTTAGGTAGTTCCACTCAGAGGCATAGAGGATGACATAAATTACTGTAGGAATCAAATACTGGAAGTATAAAATCTGATGTTTTTAACTCATTGCCCCTAGATTTGTTGGACGTCCAGGCGACTACGTCTACATTTTCCATTCCTTCCGAATGGAAGAGGTAATTGAATTTCTATCCTGTCTGGAATTGTATTGGATGGATGGGATGGAGGAGATCTTCTGACTGACCTCTCCTCTGTCCACCGCAGTGTGCCCCAGGAGGTTGCCTAATGGAGTTGTGTATCCAGCTCAGTATTATCATGTTGGGCAAGCAGCTGATCCAGAACAATTTATTTGAGATTGGCATCCCGTAAGTAGCAACTTCTGTGCTTTCTTATTTTAATTATTGTGCCTGGTAATGCAAAACAACTGAGAAATGAGCACTGAATGAGCAGAATGGAGTGCTCAGCAAATTGTCTCCATTACCCTCAGAAAAATGAAGAAGTTTATACGATACTTGAAATTGAAGCGTCGGCGTTCTCTAGACCATGAAGAGCACATGAAGAAAAAGCAGCGCTATGAAGTAGATTATAACCTGGAGCCCTTCGCTGGACTCACCCCTGAGTACATGGAAATGAGTGAGTGAGGTGGAAAGAAGGCATTTTAAACTGTAATTATTGTGACTAATTGGGATGGAGAGCTGAGCTTTTTGAACTGTACATTCAGCAGACAGTGGATATGAGATAACCGACTTATTAACGTGTGCAGTCTTGGACTGGAGTGTGTTTCAGCCAACCATGGCTGCTGGAGGGCTGAATTGTGCTCTCTGCTGTTTGCAAGCCCTTACTCTAGAATGATATTTTAGATATTTTCTTTCAAGCCATGTAACACATCACTGTCAAGTTTCAAATGCAAATTATTTAGTGGCATCTACTTGAGATTGTGAGGCATATTTTACCATCAGTTGAACCCTTCACTGGAAGTAAGTTAGTTCAAATTTGATTATTTCCACACCAGAGTCTTTTATCTGATATCTGAACTAAATCTACTGAGAGCAGTGCATGTCTGTAGACCCGGTTGTACTTGACAGATCGCATTGAATTTTTTTTCAAGTAGTACCTTATGTTGAGTGAGATGAATTAGAATATCTGGTGACCTTGATGTTCAGAGTACTTGAAGCAGATGGGAATTCAGTGGTACAAACTGAATGGCCATGCTGCCAGTTCATAAAAATAAGGAAAGATGCTGTTACTGAGATCAGCATTTGGAAGTAACAGGAGAAAGATGGGCACTGGCAGTACCAGGATGACCATGACATCCATACAGAAAGCGAATATAATCCCAAGTTATAGGAAGCAAGTTATTCCTGACAAAGGCAGGAATCAGCCATGTCCTTTCCAAAGCTTCCAGTGAAGGCCAGAAACCTGCCAGGTGGAACATGGCAAGCTTAGGTAGAGCCAACATGGTCACTGCCATAATCCTACTCCTTCAGGTGACCCCTGTGCCAGCTTTGCCCACGGAAAAATTGTTTTAGGATCTTCCCCATCCTTCTGGTTACTATTGCCTTGCGTTTTACAAGGTGACAACTGGCCCTTCCATACCCAAATGGAGCAGCCATCATGCAAACTGTGCCTGACACAGAAAACGGGACTGAGTCTCCCAGAAGTCGTCACCTCATCAGAATTTAGGGGCTGGCACTGATGTGGTGATGGGTGCATTTGGTAAATACTGACAACAGGCACTGAAATGTTTTCTTTTTCTTTCCAGTTATCCAGTTTGGGTTTGTAACTTTGTTTGTTGCCTCCTTCCCCCTGGCACCTTTGTTTGCTTTATTGAACAACATAATTGAAATCCGTCTGGATGCCAAAAAATTTGTTACTGAGCTGAGGAGACCGGTAGCAGTGAGAGCAAAGGATATAGGTAAGTGGATATTGTTATTGTATCCCTGTTTGTTTATTCCTGGATTGATGGCAGGATATGCTGAGCTAGTTTCAATAACAGGGAGATATTTATAGGAAAAGTCAAAACATTCAGCTGTGGCTTACCTGTGAATTGTCATAATTTATTGAGACTTTACTTTTAAAATAGGATGACCAAGGCTTTAAATTCAGATGAATATTTCATTAAGTAAATATTATCACTTTTTAAATCAAAATGATCAATGCAATAGCAAAATATCTCACACGGTTCTGACATCAACAGCCCTTCCTGACAATGCAGTTTTCATGCAGAAGCAAAAATTTCCGCATTTAATAACTCTGCACTGGCCTCAGAAATACCCTTGGGAATGAGAGGAGACTCAAAAGTCTGTGGGTACATGGATATATTTGTCCCTTCTCAGCAGGAAGGTCAGAAGGGTGAAAACTGCAGTGGATGGAGCTGGAGCTGGGCTCTGTGGCTGTGTGGGGACAAGAGCCCAGTCCTGTCCTTACAGCAGGGCTCACACCTACAGGTGCTTGTAATGAGGGAGTTGCCTCTCCCAAATGCTGCTTACTTATGAATTAAAAGCTCATTAAAATAAAAATAAAAGTAGACGTAAAATAACTGTCCTTGTTACAGAGCCAAGCAGCAAGAACAGAGAAGTTTATCTGTAATTAAACTCTTAAGTTCATTCTACTGCAGTACAGGCAGAGTTTTTCCTTGGGCTCATCCTTTTGCCCTAGGATCATCCTAGACTTGAAGAACATATCATGTTTTGCCATGACTTTGCTTTGGGGGTGTTTTGTGGCTCCCTGATTTGATGCTGCAGGTTCCAGTTGCTGGTGGAGATGGGAGGGTGATGGTTTTTTTTATTGTGGTGGGTGTTTGACTATTTTTTTAATTTGTTTCTGAGAATTTGTTAATTGCGATTCATTGCAGTTCAATCCCCGTCTTCAAGACCAGAAAAAAATAACTGCCAAAACATAGTTGGGCTCCTTTTGCTTATATGCCATTAAATTAATTTTTTAAAATTTGTTCTTTTTCTATTTAAAATATAACTAGCTCAGTGCAATCATACATGCTCCTAACTCTGTTATCTGAAGATTTAATTTATCTCAATTTAAGGACTAGAACAGCATTTACATGTTTGTCTCCTTCCTCAGGAATCTGGTATAATATCCTCAGAGGTATTGGGAAACTTGCTGTCATCATAAATGTAAGTAAATCAGCATGAATTAAAATTTGAATTCAATAGGCTGGCTTTTCCATTCTGCTCCATTAGTTTTGTTTCAGTACAAAATCCCTTGAATCAAGTGAAAGTATATGACTGAGAAATTTTTGGAAATACTTGTGGATGAGTTGCTTTGTTTATTTTCAAGCTGTGATGGCAGTAGCAATAATATAAAATAGTAAGTAGTCACTGCTGCTTTTTTCTAGAACGCTTTTGTAAAACAATTCTGTCCTTCAAACAAATATGACCACAGCTGCTTACTTTCACTCTTTTGAAATACTATCAGTAGCATAAGATGTATTTTTTCATTTCAGTGCTATTTTGGGTAAGATGAGAACAAGTTCAGCTCCTCAGAGTGCAGAATCTCTCCATTGAAAATCTGCCCTCAAGCTGCATTGCCTCCACTCATAGAGCTTGGATAATCCTGGAAAAAAAAGTTTATTTCAACATTTCACAAAAATGTAGCAGGTCTCAATATATTAATGCATGTAGTTCTGCACTATTCTATATGAATAGACAACCACAATGATCATCCTCCATGCACCCCAGCTGAGGGAAAGATGAAAACAAAGGCCAGCTGAAATTCAACATGTGTCCAGTGCAGCAAAGCAGGGGCTCTGTAGGGCTTATTGCCACATGGCTATGGGCTCCCTCGGGGTTTTTTTACAGTATCCAGACTTGAAATCCGTTCATTTTGTCCCCAGGGTTCTGTTGTGCTATGGCAAACCCATTCTTTTGGTATGCCGCCTTAGTTTGTCCTTCCCATTTCTCCTCCTTTCCTTTGGAAATAATTTCTCTGTTTTTCTCTTTTGTTCTGTGTAGTCTCTCCTTGTCAATACCCAGTGTTAGTTTTCCCTCTTTGATCAAAGTACTGCTCCTCTTTACCATAAAAGAAGTAAAACATTTTGTACTGTTTGTTCCACATGTACATGAGATTTATGCCAGTGTCAATGTTTCATAACGATGACAAATGAGGAAGGCTAAAGTCACGAGGAACTCAGCCCAATTGATTGCTGTGCCTTTTCCCCACGATATTTTCAGAAAATTTTAAATAACTGGATGAAATGCAACTTTTGTGACCATAAAAATAAAACTGGGCTCAGTCTCCTCATCCTTTTATCCTGATGAAGTTAAGCACCACACACAATTAACATTTTTTGCAATGCAATGAAGCTTTGAAGAGTCAAATCACCGTGGGTTGTTTGCAGGATGGAAAAGCAGCTGGAAATCAATCAATTGGACTTTGTTCAAGGCAACAGGGAGAAGCTGTGACAGGGACACAGGGAAGCAGAGCTGTGGTAGCTCTCCCCTGGTGCTGGGGGGTACAGCTGCTCCATTTTTGGGGGCCCAGGTTGTCACCCACGCAGACACCTCAGCTGGCGTGGCCCTGCTCCAGGGAATATGCTGCACCTCAGGAGAGCAGGCAGTGAACAATCCCTTGCTGGTGCAGTGAATGCTGCACTTTCAGGGCCTTCAGGCTCCCCTGAGTGGTGTGAGCAGTTTGGGCAATCATGGTTGAGGATGTGATGAAGTTAAGCTCTGCCTGGGTACTGCGCTCACTCTTTACTCTTGTGGCTCAGGCATTTGTGATCTCATTCACATCCGACTTCATTCCACGCCTCGTGTACCTGTACATGTACAGTGAGAATGGCACCATGCATGGCTTCGTCAACCATACACTATCCTCTTTTAATGTCAGCGATTTCCAAGCAGGAACAGCTCCCAACGACCCCCTGGATCTTGGCTACGAGGTTCAGATATGCAGGTACTCTCTTGAATGATCGCTTATGCCAAGTGTTTTCACAGCTGGCTGAGAATGTGGCAAATTCTTATATTCCTGGGGCAGGTTCTTTGTATTTTCAATATCTTTTTAGCACCTTGCTAGCCTTTTATATCAGATGGATCCATTGCCTTGAACATCTTGCTTACATATTAAGTAATCACAGACCTGAATATGATTTACTGCTAATTTTGGGAAATGTAGATTGTTGTTAGTTAAATTCAGTGCTTCTCAATGCAAAGATTTTTATTATTATGGATTCCCTTTTCCAGGAAAGGAGACAAATAATGAAAAACAGCACAATGGTGCTTTAAGGGAAGACAATTATGTCCCTCTGATGTTGTGTCATGATATAATGACCATGACCTCTTTTTTTTGTCCAGTTCCCAATTCCTGATTAGAGCAGTAGCATCCTTATCTGCACTGGAACTTAGGACTTATTTATAGTGTCATCACACAGGAGAAATTTGCATGCCTGTGACAATTCATATATATTCTTCTCATGTTTAAAGGAAAATTGTGGCTACCTATTTCAGCTAATATATTCTTAGAACTGACAGTGAAGCACTTAGACCAGCAAAGCTGAAAAGGGGACAACAGAGGGAGGAAGAGGGAGAGGAGAGTAAGGAAGGAAGAGAGAGAGGAGGGTGAGGAAGGAAGAGATATTCCAGGGGAGAAAGAAACAAAGTTGACTTTGATACATGCATACTAAAAATATCACACTAACTGACCAAATAAAAAACCTTGCCTTGAATCATATTATTTTATATTATATCCTTTATGCATTTGAACAGTCCAAGTTAATATGGTGAAATGACCTCTAAACAGAAAATTTGCTCAGAGATGAAAGCAAAACCAACCCAAATTGCAATTGCAGTAGCTTTGCTTGCTTTTACTTCCTCCTGGTTTCCTCCTGCTGCTCTCTGGACAGAGGTTAAGCAAGGCTGGCAAACATGTTTCAGCACAGAATGGAAGTGTTGGCATCGTGGTCCAAAAGCAAAATGCCAGATTTATTTGCTTTCCACTACCAGCCTCTGTCTTCTTTCATTCCCATCCTTATCCCAAGGATTTTAAAATAATTTGAAAATGCAGAGCTGCCCTAATTCTTTCAAAATACTGACAGGATGCTGTGGTTTTGAATTTAATGTATTTTTCTTGGTCCTGTTTATCAACACATAGATTTTCTGTAAGGCATAGCTAAGGAAAATTCTCTTCTCTCCACCTGGCAAAATTTAGCTTCAACTTTTTGGTAACCACGTGTTCAACACGTCCTATGAATCTGAGACCACTATTTTTGTCTTTAAAATTAGTTTGAAAAATATATGTTGTCTTTTAACCTATCTTAAAATAAATCACCTGAGCTGTGTAGTTTACTCTGTCTTATACAAAATTGATATTATATGTAGCAATCAGAGGGTATGAAGATGAATTAACCTCTAATTTTAAGGCTAACTTGAAGGCTGTGGGAGAGTTTCAGCTATGTCTTGTTTCTGAGAGATTAATACAGTGAACTTTCTTCTAGACAGTTCCATTTATTGTTTGGCTGCTTGTTAATAACTGCTTCCAGTGCCAACATTTCTAAATTGCACCTCTGATTTACTGAGTCTTGTTTTGCAGGTACAAAGATTATAGAGAACCCCCCTGGTCTGAAAACAAATATGACATTTCAAAGGATTTTTGGGCTGTCCTAGCAGCAAGATTGGCATTTGTGATAGTTTTCCAGGTAAGTGACACAGCAGGCACTTGGAAATAAGTTATTGGGCCAAAGAAATATCTTCTTTCTTAGTTGTTTCATGGAAAAGCCAAAGAAATTTGCCCATCTTCATCACCCTCTTTGTCCCACCCACCCAGGCACTGGTATATCCTCAGTGGAAAAACTCATCCCCAGGGATTCCTTGAACTGGTTTGATGCAGAGCAACTTAATGACCTTAGAGACCAGCAAAGCACATGGCTGATACTAATTAGGTTCCACCAATTTCTCCCATAGGACATCAACAATTTCACTGAAGCAGCATAAATTTAACCCAAAATCATTTTTAGACCTAGCCAAGAAATGAGATTTTCAAAATTTTCCAAGTTCAGATTTTATTTGCGTCTGAATAAGAAGCCAAATCTTGTAATTTGTCCTTAAAAGACATTATTAAATCACAACAGTGATGCTACTTATTGTGGCACAAATGTTTTAAGTCTACCTTATCTGAATAACTTGTTTCAAAACTTTATTTATTTTTTTGATTAAAAATTATCTTTTTGGGAAAGACCACCCCTTCCTTGAATCACGGTTTTTTCAATTAGAAAAATTTAATTGGAATGTATTTTCCCAACTTGTACCATTTTAGCTCTTGTATTTGCTTCTGCTTTCCTGATATAAATCTCATGAGCCACTCACCAATTGCAAATTCCTTTGGATTTCTAAGTGGCTGCAGTGTCAGGATTGGTACAGAAATCATAGAGGTCTATACCTGATGTATTTCTCTACTTCCAGCACACACAAATCAGTTGAGGGGAATTTGGTCCCGTAGTCCAACTCAAATATTGTCCTCTCTTCATTTTTCCTTCCTAAGTGCCCTCTCCTTTCCCTACCACCCTTTCATTTGGCCCCACTGACACTTTCTCACAAATTCATTTTCAGAACTTGGTCATGTTCATGAGTGAATTTGTTGACTGGATTATCCCAGACATTCCCAAGGACATTAGTCAGCAGATTCACAAGGAGAAAGTTCTCATGGTGGAGGTCTTCATGAGGGAAGAGCAAGGGAAGCTGCAGATGCTGGAAACCTGGAAAGACAAGGACAAGAGAAAAGGAGAAAACTGCAACAACCACAGCCCCAGGCTCTCGAGGAGCCGCAGTGGGAGCTTGTCCTCCTGCCATTCCTATCCTCTGGACGTTTAGGAGAGGAGGGAGCTGAGTCTGTCGGGGCATTCCAGAGACAAAAGCCATGGCACCAAGGGCAGGACTCCGGTACGGACACCCTGGTGCATGTTGAAGGATGTGCTGCCATTTCGCTCCCATCTTTGTGAGAAATGCCCTTCTTGCAAACATGGAGGACCACATTCTATTTCTGACAATGTTGGGGGTTTGTTTTGTTTTGTTTTTCTTTTGCACAAGCAGTAATGCAGGGAGTTTTTGTATTTCATCCTGAGGTAACACTATCGATGTTGGCGTGCATTAAGAAATGCAGGTACTTAGGACAATCTTGCTAGAGATATTCTCTGAGATTCTGATCTTAGCCTATCAACTAACTAATGAAATAAAGGTAAATTTGAAGTCATTATAATAATGCTAATTTGAACTATTTTTGGAAAGCCGGGTTTTAAGGTCCATGGGGTAACTTGCTAAATGATATGCAAAATCAGTATTCCCTAGTATTCCATAAAGCCTACTAGACTGACTTGCTTCCCAAGGCTGGGTTTAGCTTTGTGAGTCTGAGCTTTGGAATCCCAAAGATGTGGGGGGACTTGTGGCAGCCTGCTGTGTCCCCCAGACCCTCCCCGGGGCACCACTGCCTCTGGAAACATCAGCACAGGGATTCTGGGCAGTGCTTTCTTGGCAGCAGCAGCAGCAGCAGCACAATTCCAGAGATCCTCCCAGCAGGTCCATAGTCACGGAGCATTTGTTAAATGTCCTGAGTTAATGAGCACACAGAGAGCTCCAGTGACTCTCACTGCCCTGCCAAGCACTCACACACTGCTGTTGCTGAGGAAATTCCCTTTTCCCCAATGTTTCAGCACATCCCTGTCCCAGCCTGGCTTTTCCCTGTAGCCCTCTGGAGCAGGAGAAGGGAATGCTTGCACCCATGTTTCACAGCCAGCTTTTCTCACAGACTTCCTGCTGTTGGCTGGCACTTCCCAGAGGCTGTGCCAGAGGAGTAAATCCCAAATGCATCCCACTTACTGTCTTCAGTGGAAGCTTTGCCTGCACTGGGGCTACAGGACCAGACCTTCAGCTAGTTACAGGACTTTTCTTTTGTCTTAAAATCCTCTGTCTTTTGTACAAGGAGCTTTTCCCTAAAGTATAAGTCTGAAATCCTTACTTACCATGTCTAGCTAAATCCCATCAGTACAGCTCTTTTTAAGCATAATACATTTTTGTTTTGCTTTGTTGACTGATAAACTGCACTTCCAAATAATATTGGTGCAATTAACCTAATTTCTTTTATTGCTTTGTCTTGTCCATGGCACTTGCATTATGAAATTGAAAAAGAAAATAAAAAGGAAAGATTTCTTTAAAGTCTAACTACTGTATGGTTTGTTACAAAACCAAACTGTTTTCAAGAGGTTAGTTATTTCTTTTTTTCTTTCTTTTTTTTAATTTGTCAAACTAATTTAAAGATTAATGCTAGAACTCTAAAAAGAATGCCATATATAGCTTTTGATATATTTATTTGTTTTAAAGTATGTGATAAACTTGATATTTTTCTGTAGTCTGTCCAAAGAAGGTACCAAAAGAGAAATTATGTGGAAGAAAGAAAATGGTATTAACCAAATATTCTTGAAGCTTATTTAAAATAGTGATCCAACCAAAGATTTTTATTAATAAAGGGCTTATATTTTGTTAACTCTTGTTTCTGTTGTATTTTGACTTGCAGGAATGTCACTATTTTTAAAATTTGTAACTTATGATAGCATGTTGCTGTAGGGCCAAATCCTGCCTGATTTATTCCCACATAAATGTAATGCCTGGTTAGTAAATGTTTACCAGATCAGGCCCACTGACTGCAATAGGACTGGGGAGAAATCAAGCAGAATTCTGTCCACGCGTTTTGTTGAAAACCTGTTTTTCCTCTCATTCCTTGGTAGCCCAAAAGATCCAGGAGAAAGCCAAACTACCTATTCTGAGGAGAAATCTTAGGGATCGTCCTCGAAGGGGATTTAATCTGTAAATACCGACCTGAAAGTGTTCCCAACTTAATACTGACATTCCTGTAAATGATGGAACTATATCCTGAACACATACTTATCTGAATTTTTCATTATTTGCTGAAATCATGGAATAGTAACAGTTGCTTATACTTTCTTTTGTACAGTAAATTGTTTGAAATTGAATTTTGTATATAAAAATCTGTATTACTACTTAGATATCTATAAAATTATTTCATTGAATCATTTTTTAAGAAAAGCAAATATATACTAAATATGTTTTATTTTGGTTTTTTTTTCTTTTTCTTTGAACATGTATTTGAAATAAACTTAAATATCCAAGAGTTTCTCCTGTGGGACAGATTCTGTTCCCAGCCCTCCTTATGCACTGAGTGTACAGACATCTCACTAAAAAAGTGTCCCAGGTAGGTCTGGTGTTTGAGCTGCTTTAGAGACCCACTTGGAGATGAGTGAATCCCACCTGAAATCCATCTCCAGGAGTACAAAGGGAGTTTTTGGCTGCAGAATGGCTTCACTGTGGTTGTCACATTTCCACTGCCCTGAGGGGCCTGTCCAAGCAAGGCTGGCCTCAGAACCTCACTTGCTGATTCCAATTTTTTTCTCCCTTTCCAATTTAACTGTCATATAAGAAGGCAAAGCATGAGGCTTCACACCAGTCCTCCTTTCCTTGATGGAAAATGTTAATGCTCCAAGTCAGGAAATTTAGTTTAGAAGGTGGGAATTGTGTTCTGAGAGAATGGATATGGACACCAGAAGCAGGTAAACCACAGTTTAGCTGGTGACTGTATGGGATTGTCAGTTATTAAAGACAAAATAGTACATATGAGCTCATTAGATGGAAGATAATGCTTTCCAGAAAACCACTTGCACTGCAGTTGTGGTACTTTTCCTGAAAGTTGTTTCATATTTGGGATGCAAAAAAAAGGAGGTTTGCTTTTAACAATAGCAAATTTGATGCAGGATTGTGCTAGAAAGGATTTACTGGAGGGGGGGGGGGGGGGGGGGGGGGGAAGAAACTTAAAACAGGGAAGTAGGGATCTGGAAGTGATCAAAGAATACCTGCACATGCCTTGGTGTGACTCACAGTGACCAGGTTTGATGAAAGATAGCAAACCAAAGTGTGTCTCTGATTTATCCTCTTTTAAAGGAGAGGAGATGCTACAGTATTCCTTAGAAGGTTTCCATGTGGAATCCAAGTGATGAGACCCCGATAATAATGTTAAATACTTAGCTAAGAGATTCTTTGTTGGCTGTGTCATTTCTGGTGCGTACTTGCACATATTTCATTTGTGCAAGTACAAAGCTGAATTCTGTGTTGAGTTGTATGGCATGTATGACACCATGCCCATGACATGCAGCCAGCCGGTTCTTGGCATGCTTCTGCCTCAAAACCATAAGCACAAAACCATTTCCAAGCCCAGATTTGATCAAAGAAAAAAAAGTCTCAAACCCAACATCTTAACGTATTGAAGAGGAAAGTCATGGCATCCATTTGCTTGGTCCAAGAGAAAATGCAGACCACGGGGAAGATTCCTGCTGGAAATGGCTGCAGGGGCCATTTCTGAACTGCTGCTGAACCGCTGTTTGCTGTTTGCCGTGCGAGGTTGGTAGCGAACACACGACATCAGTCAGTGCATCTGAGGAGGAAGCTGTTCCCACCCCAAGTGGGTGAGTCTGTGAGTCTGTGTGACTCTGAATCTCCTGGATTTCCATGTCATTGTGTTTCCAAGATACTGTCCTACAAATATTTTGCAGTTTTAAATAGCTTAAGAATGAATAAGTCTCACATCAAGGCACAGACACATTTGTATTTTTAACCCCCCTACGCTCTCTGGTCCTGAGCTGTCAATGATCTTTTTGGCTGTTGTGATTTCCAATAAGCAATAATAATTTACTTTTCATCCTGATACCTCCGGAGTCTGACCTTTCCCAGAGTTCCATACATCACTTGAGTGCATTTATATTTTCCTACGAAATTTTCAGAGTACACAAGTTCTCTTCCTCTTACCACTGAAAAAAACCCATCTTAAAATTTATATGAATTCCATTCAAATTCTAGTTCAATTCTTTGCACATTCGAGCACTATTTATTCCAAAACCAAACACATCATGCCATTTTTAGTATAGCAGAGAAAAACCAAAGTTCTTTTTTTAACCTTCTTTTTTTAGCCCAACAGGCCTTTCTGAAGAAAAAACTAACTATGAATGTGGCTTGTTTTGAATTTTAACTCTATCCTAATTTTTAAGACTATGTCAGCCACCTGAAGCCAAAGAAAATATTCCCATTGATTCCCTCCAGTGTGCTTTGCATGAGGTTAAGCATGAGGGTATTGAGTGATTGGTTTCATTTTGGATAAAATAAAAACTCCTGACAGTTTTTGTAGGTTACTTTTCTAATCTTCAGTGTCTGCTAAAGCCAAAATAAATTGATGCAGATGCGTTGTGAGAGCAGTAAAGAGTTGGGTTCACCATTGTGCTGGTTGCCATGAGGCAAAAGCCTTGGAAAATCCAAGAAAATTGAAGATTCTGAGGTCATAGCTTTCATCTGGTTTAGTACCATCTCTGGAAAAAAATTCATGCCAAAACAGGAGATGTAACTGTTCAGATGGCCATGAGAAACAAGAATCAAAACACAAAATATTTAGCAGAGTGTTCATGCTGAACAAGCTTAAGTGTAATAAAGTCCATTTTTCAGAGCAAGAGGCATGTGGTTAAGCAATCTTACAAGAGAAGAAAAGGTTATTCCCTATTTTTACTGCTAAATGAGAAAATAGTGGGTATCTTCTCCAGCTGAACTATGAGATAGAGCTAAGGAAAAGATGCACAGTAGAGAAGAGAGGAAGAAAAGGCTTTTGCCTGCTGTTCTCAGACCCAAGTTAGTTTTTCTGGAAAGAGGATGGATTCCTCTTGTAGGTAGGTGATGGGGCAGCCTCTGCCACTGTTCCCACATGCCATCCCAACCACACCAAGCCAGGCAATGCCGTGGGTCTGGTGTGGAGGTGGAAGCTGGAAGGTTTTGGTCCTGTGGGAGGAATGGAGCTGAGCCTGGAATTCCCATCTGTCATGGCAGCAGTGTGTAATTACAGGAGTAGCTCACATTTCTCAAGGCATTATTCTCTGAAATACATCTCCAGGTAATGAAGGAAGGCAATTGCAGGTAATTAGCCAGCAAGTGGGGAAGTAATAAATCCCAGCAGGCCAGACTGCTCTGGATTTACTGCAAGAGATGGTGTGTGTGCCCTGTGTGTCTGCAGGCTGGTGGGCTCTGACTCCTGGAACTGTTTGGGCATTTTGTTCTCCTCAGGCACTGCTGGCAGTGGAAAAGGGGAGTTGTGAGCAGGGAAGGAACGGTGAAACTCCTGCGAGCAAATCAACATGAACTTCAGCTCCATCTTCATCCTGTCTTCAATGAGAGAAAGAAGTAAAAGTGAGAGGCAGTTCTAAACTTCTACTGAACTTCTTCCCTTTTGCCTCTCTCCCTTTGGCTTCTGAAACCAAGTTCCTCCACCTCTTGACAAGGCTTGCCTTTTAGAGCTGCTGAGCTAAGCTGGTAATCACTTCTGGGGCTTCTTGGGGATAAGAAGTGGCAATTAATTAATCACTGCCAGGTTTAGGTGCTTGGCAAAGATGTGGTACAGGCTCCCTTTCAAAAGCATCACTCCAAAACTGGTGAAGAAGAGCAAAGTATAGTTAGATGTGTATTTGAGTGATCAGAGAGGGTGAGCTTGGGGCTCCTATGCTCCTATGCTACAAGTCATTTAATTTTGGTTGTATCTACACAAGGAAAAAGAAGAAAACTGCGGCTTTTCTGGCACCAAGTTGTGGTGTTTGTAACTTCCTCACTTCTTCTGAAGTATACAGACAATAAGGAAAATAAATAAATGCTATATTTTGTATTAGATTAACCCAGCCTTCTCTCAGGAAGTCACGCTCCCTCCCTAGACTTTTCATCTCTGGGAACAAATGCAACAAGTTTCCCACAAGTTCATATATGAAAATGAACTCCAAATTGTGGTTTAGGACTAGCTGGTATCTGGTTCAGACCACAGCACAGTGGACTAGCTCAAATTACAGCATTTCTTCAGAGAGCAGAAAATAATACTTCCTCCCCAAAGAATCAAGGGAGAGGGATGATGAAATCAGATTTGCTTTCTTATTTATTATATCTAAATCCCTGTGAGTAATTCACCCAGTCATATCCTGTATCACTTGGTGGCCACGTGAAACTATTCATGTTTTAAAAGGAAGTAACTGAATAATAACTGCACTGTGCTTGAGCACATGAGGCACTCCCTCTCTAATAGGAATTGAGTAAAATTCCGATTAGAAGGTTGCACCTTCCAGCCTCCAGAACGGTGACTCAGATGGAAAATACTGCCCTGGCATGTCCTGAAAAGAATGAAAATCACAGATATATAAAGCAATGCTTGTTTCTAGGAAATAACCCCCACCTCTTGGCTTGTCATTATCTCCAGTCACAACAGTGAGTTCACAATACCTGAGTTTAACTCAAAAATCAAGTAATTGTGACAGGTTCACTCATTTTTATTTATTAAAGCAAAATTTCAGTACCTCTGAGAGACATTTAGATATTTTCTGGTCTTTGAAGAGACCACTCTGCAGGCTGGATGCAGGGACAAAGTTGAGAAAAATTTTCTATTGGTGCAGAAGAGATAAGAGCTGAATATTCACAGACACACACACACAAAAAAAAATCCCTGCTGCCATTATTTCAACTGCAATACTCTGCAGCAGGCAATGGAGTGCTGCTCCTCAGTAAGGAAAGGGTAAGAAAACCTTTCCTTGGGTGGGAGCATGAAGTCCTGTGGTACAGAACTAATTACATGCTTGTAAGAAATACTCCAAAGTTGTGCAAAATGGATCAGTTTTCTGCAAAATAATTATTTTTGCTATCCTAACCTTTATTTTATAGCTGCTTGGAATATTGTATTTTCTAATATAAAGATGGAGAATGAAGAAAAACACCTCAATTTACAGAAAATAAATGTTATTGTGGTAAGTATTTACCTTTTCATGGTTTTATCTGGTTTAGGAACTGGCAATACAGCAGCTCAGGAAAATAAAGAACAAATTATACATAGTCTGCAGAAATGAATTAGTATTAGCTTCCAAGCCTGGCAATCAGAGCTGCTGGATTATTTCCCTGCATGAATACCCACTTCCAGTTTGGATCTTAATTTGATTTGCTTTGCCCTCAGCCAGTCACAGAGCAGGAACTGAACTGAATAGAAATAGAAAGGGCCCCAAAAGAGATCTAATGATCATACATCGTTATTCAGGGACATTTTGTCATTTCACAATGACATTCCTCTACAAACAACCCTTGCTCTCTGTCTTCTCTGTTCTTCTGCTTTTCCAAGTGCAAAACTGATGTTGCAGAGCTTAAGTAATAAATATGGTTTAGAGGAATGAGGTGTGCTGGGCTAATATATGCACACAGCTTTATTGACATGTGAAATGTTTGTTTGAATGATTTCATATTTCCATGGTATGATGAAAATTCACTACAAAAATAGGTAAAAAGTCAAGTCAGAGGTTTTTAGCTGGAGCAAATAAACAAAAGTCTACAATTTATCCTTCCCCTAAAGTTAAACTAACTTCTTCTGCCAACAATAACACAACAGAACTGTATCAACAGAATTATATCAACACTTCTGCTGTTTCAATATTAAGTTCAAGCATCTGTTAACAACTTATTGCTTGTTGTTGTTGTTACTTGGCCAGATTTTTTATCTGTATACAACCTAATCATGGCAGAGTTCACTCTCTTTTCTGTACTTATTTACTTTTCCCACACTCTGCTTCTAATTTTCTCTCTCAACCCACAATAATTTGACATTTCTTATGGGCCCTTTTGTCAGGGACAGTTTTCTGCTAAGATCCTCAGTCTCTTCACAAATGAGTTTCTTTACCAGAACACTTCTTTCTAGACTGCATATTATAGCAACAGAGGGGTGATAGCTGACAAAATAAACATGTACAGATCAATTTATTCACAAATGAAAACACAGAAACTGTCCTCTCTTTGCTGAAAATGTGCATTTTAGGGTTTTGCAAAAAATGGGTGGGAGGTGTTAGATAAGTACACTAAGAAATTTTATGGAAATCAGTTTATTCAGCATAGGAGTAAAAAAGCAAGTAAGCAAACTAAAAACGTTTTGAAGCCCAATTCTGCTAGTAGGGAGAGGGTTGGTTTTTTTTTTTATGCAAAGTCTCCTCTTATCTTGAAGCCGGCAAAGGAAAAAGGAGATGTCATGAACTCCCTTGGAAGACAAGAGTAGGTATATTAAAAGAAGTGTACAGTCACCTGGGTCTTAAAAGAGAAAGAGCTCCTCAGTACTGTCTGTGCCAAGGGGTTTGCCCAACCTGTCTCTCAGAATTGTCAGGACACAAATTTTAAACCCCCCCTGGGATACGTGCTATTGAATTGCATGGGAAATAAAGAAAAAGTTGCTTCACTTAAAAACACAGCAGCTCCCAAACACTCCAGCTTCTCTGGACCAGCAGAATGTTGCTTGCCTTGGCTGGAAATAAGGAAGGATCTTCCCGAGTTTCTACACAAACGTACCTCAGGACAGCCCCACACTTTGCCATTTTTGCAGTCCCCAGATGGGTGGTTTTGCCTGGATGTCCTGGTGGCTGACACTTCCCCGAGGGCTCTGCTGAAGTGAATCCTTTCATGCTCTCTTTGCCCGGCTCTTCCAGCAAGGACCGTGAATTCAAAGCCAGGTCCGAAGCACTCCCAGGCTTCGAGCTCCCTCTGCAGTATTTTTCAAGGACTCATCTTTCCCCGAGAAACCCGAGGATTATTTGGTTACGAACTGGATCATTCTCAGCACTTCCACTGAAATCTGAGCTACTCCAATAAATCATTTCTATTAAGTTTTATTCTGACACAGAAGCACTTACAATCTGTTAGGCTCACCTAATACTTTCTTTGCCAAAGCTCCACTACTGTAAATCAATGGCAACTCCAACGAAGGAGAGAGAAAATGATGCATCTGACTCCATCATCAGAAGGCTAATGAATTACTTTATTATACTGTGTACATTGTATCTAAACTGAATCTGACAAGCACTCACTCTTGCTCACAACTACACTCATCTCAGATTCTCTTGTGACGGTCCCATGACAGTCCCACACACACACCCTTCTTGGCCCTGATAGGCCAAGGGAACAAAACATCTTCACTTTGGGTGAACAATCTCCATATTGCATTCTACTTTAGCACAACACAGGCACAGCAAGTGAGATAAGAATTGTGTTTTCCTTCTTCTCTGCTTGTCTCACAGTTTCTCTCTGTTCAGAGAGCATGTGAATACCACACCCCACAAGCTGCTTCCAAAGGAAATCACTGGAATAAAGCAATTTATTGCTTGGAGTATTTTCATCAGTGAATGCATCCAAGTCAGGTCCAGAGAGAATAAAAGACCCTGCTCAATCACTCTGCCTTCCAATAGGAGTGAGTTTAAAAGCATTTAAGAGTCTTAATTAAATATTGATTTGTGTCTTTCAGTTTCACTTTTGTAACTGATTTAGACACCTTTGGAATTGCATAAATGTGCAGTGTCACGTTCACACTCCTCTTACCTCAGTGCTGAATCTGGCCACCAGGTTTGTATGAACTGATTAAAACCTCAGTTGATGTTGTTTTTAATTACATGTCAGAGTATAGAGAATAAAGGTATAAAGTGTGCTGATTTGGACTTCTCTCACACAGATTTGTCTCTGAATTTGGCTGGTTGCCATCACCAGGCACCATGTGATTTGGTCCCTGCTCTTTAGTAGAGTCACCTTCTCTGGCAAAATTTAAAAGAAATTTTATTTAACTGGATTTTATACTCCTATACCATTACAAGGGTTACTCCTGCTTCATAAATTAATGCACACACATCAAATATATTTCTCCTATGCTACCCTTTTTGTTAATTACTTTCCTTGAGTTTAAAGTATATTCAGGGCTGCAAAAAAAAAAAAAAAATACACCTCTTAAATCAGGCATATCTTGTCCCAGCTCAGATTCACAGTGGCAATTCCTCTCACTCTTTTCTTTGCCACAAGACCCTGTAACAAGTTAAATCCCTTCAGTCTGCAGCATTTAGGGAATAAACAAAAATATCTAGTGGGTTTATCTAAGGAGGGCTTGTGCCTGTGGGAGTTTTAGAAATGTTTTGGGGGTTGGTCTTCACGTTGGAATGTGAGAGTGGAGACAGAGATGAGGAAGATGATAAAGTGTTTAAGTCCATTTATCAGTCAGAAACCTTTCTATAATGAGAGAACATAGGTCTGTGAGTGTGCTGTAAGAATAATAAATTAAAGTGTGCTGGAAACAACTTAGGATCAGGATAACTTGGGGAATCAACATGCCAGTGCTCACAGAAGGAATAAGGAAATCTCTGAACTATCTACATGTGCTGAGAAGAAAAGCCAAAAGGCAACTACAAAACAATGGAATGAACTTGATTTTCCCATTTAAGAAAAGTTCACAACCTTTCACCTTGTGTAAGAGTCACCTCCAAACTACAGGGACTTAACCTTTGCCCTATTTCTTGCCTTTTAAAGGTCAGGAGGTACTTTGTGTCACAATTAATCTTCGTGAGGAACAAAGGCCAGGCTGCATGCCCTGTGCTTCCAGGGAAAGGCTGGGGTCTCTGGGGGCAGCAGGGGCACACAGGGAGGGCAGAGCCTGCTTCCCTGGGCAGCTGTCAGGCAGAGATCCATGGGAATGGCATCTCTTTGGGAGTAGGGCTCTGCTGGGGCCTTTCTTGCTCTTGGTGGAAAAAGCCATTTATAGAATCATAGAACCATGGAACAATTAAGGTTGGGAAAGACCTCTAAAATCATTGAATGCAGTCATTAACCCATCACTGCCAAGCCCACCACCATG
Organism: Haemorhous mexicanus; assembly: GCF_027477595.1. Taxonomy (NCBI): domain Eukaryota; kingdom Metazoa; phylum Chordata; class Aves; order Passeriformes; family Fringillidae; genus Haemorhous; species Haemorhous mexicanus. The sequence continues at coordinate 10,144,009 of NC_082346.1, forward strand.
TCTCAAAGCACCACATCTGTACATCTTTTAAATCCCTCCAGGGATGGTGACTCCACCCCTTCTCCATGGCAGCCTGTTCCAATGCCTGTCCAACCTTTCAGTGAAGAAATGTCTCCTAACAGCCCACCTAAACCTCCTCTGGTGATTTTCTTCTTGTCCAGCCCCTTTTCCTTGGGAAAAGAGACCAAGCCTCTCCTGTCTCCATGCTCATCTCAGTGAGCTGTGGTAAGCCAGAAGGTACCCCCTGAGCCTCCTCATGCCCAGGCTGAACCTTTCATCCTTGTGCTGCTTTTCTTTCCACCTTTTGGAAAAAACAAACCCACACAGATTAACTCTTACAAGGGTAGGTGTTCACAAGAAGTCCAATGATTCAATTTTAACCAGGAAATCTACAGTTCCCCCAACTTCAGGCTTAGACTGGTGAGGTCACACCTTGAGTCTTGCATCCTGGTGGGTTCCTGGATTCAGGAAGGCCATTGAGGGGCTGGAGCATGTCCAGAGAAGGAAATGGAGCTGTGGGAGGGTCTGGAGTACCAGGAGAGGCTGAGGGAGCTGGGAAAGGGGCTCAGCCTGGAGAAAAGGAGGCTTGGGGGGACCCTGTGGCTCTCCGCAATTCCCTGACAAGAGAGGGCAGCCAGGGAAGGTCAGGCTCTGCTTCCAGGGAACAAGTGACAGGACAAGAAGAGATAGTCTGAGCTGCACCAGGAGAGGTTTAGGTTGGGCATTAGGAAGAATTCCTTTGCAGAAAGGGTGATCAGCCATTGGAACGGCCTGCCCAGAGAGGTGGTGGAGTCACTGCTCCTGGAAGTGTTTAACAAAAGCCTGGATGTGGCTCTCAGCGCCATGCTCTGGTTGACATGGTGGTGTCCGGTCACAGACTGGACTCGATAAGCTCCGAGGTCTTTCCCAAGCGAAGTGATTCTGTGATTCTGTGATCTGGCCACGGCTGAGGCACCGGGGCTCCTCCAGAAGCACGACACCGGCCGCACCGAGCTCGGCTCCAACACACGCTCTGCATTCAGCAGCACCAAAGAAGCTGGTTCGCCTCGGGAGGGGTTCGGGGCAGAGGGTTCCCGACCCCAGCTGAGGCTGAGGCGGCGGCGACGGAGTACACCGCGCCCATCACGGGCGGCGGCACAGCCGCCATCTTGGGGCGGGCGGCGGGGGCGGGAAAGCCGCGGGTCACGTGAGTTCCGGGCGCCGCTCGGGCCGGGCCGGGCCGGGCCGGGCGCGGGTCGGGTCGGGTCGGGTCGGGTCGGGTCGGGACCGTGCCGTGCCGGTACCGTGCCGTGCCGTCTCTCCGGTGTCTCTCCGTGTTCCCGGGAGGTCACTCTGCACAAACAGGAATGGATTTCGTCTCCGGAGGGTTGGGACAGGACGCCGAAGTCCCCCCCGCGCGGCCTGTGTCGGGCGCGGGCCCCGGCGCCGTGGATCGTTTCCTGAGCCTGCAGCTCTCCATCTCCTCGGGCCTGTCGGCCGCGGAGGTGGATACCATGAAGTTCCTCTGCCGCGACAAAATTGCGAAGCGAAAGCTTGAGACGGTGCGAATCGGCCTGGAGCTCTTCAGCATCCTGATGGAGCAGCAGGTGATCGCGTCCCACCAGCTGGGATTCCTGAAAGAGCTGCTGCAGCACATCAGAAGGGGCGATTTGCTGTCTCTAGTGGAGCAGTTCGAGCAGGCAGAACTTCATGCCCCTGATGATCAGCCTGATGAGCATGAAAAACGTAGGTGGATTATTATATATTGAGAGGTTTTTTTATATAGTTATATCCCCGCATATATGGCTCCTCAGCAACCCCAGTAAATGTGTACACAAGCGTCTTTCGGGGTGGAATTTTCCCCCTCTTTTTTTTCTTACTTTTCTTTTATCTTTTGGGATTCCAAGTCTATCCGGTGGCTTCTGTAGAACTCTCAGTATATGCAGTGCAACAGGAGTAGTGGCATTTTGCTGAAATAAAACCAACAACTTCTAAACGCTTTCTGGAGTTTCTTAGTAAATGCGTGGCTAACTTGATGTGCTTCTGCTGTTTCAGGTCTCCTGAAGGTAGCTTTTGATGTCATTCGTGCCAGTGTCGGGAGGGATTGGAAGAAGCTGATGCGAGAACTTGGGCTGCCAGAGGTGAAGCTGGATAAGGTAGAGACAGCCTATCGATATGATTTGGAGGAAATGGTTCTTCAGGCACTTCGGGAGTGGCAGAAGTGGAAGGGGAAGGATGCAAAGGTGGCTGACTTAATAAAAGCCCTCCAGGGCTGCAACCTGAAATTGGTGGCAGACTGGATTGAAGACAAGCTCTCACAGGTGAACAGTGGAACCAAATGAAAGCAGTGTAAAACCATGAATGAAAAAAGTCAGTGCCTTCTTCTCTTCTGGACCGAAATAATTATCACTGGCTGCTTATCATTCCACTTATTTATGTGCCTTAACTTGTAGTTTGATGCTTATTTCAGGATATTTTAACTTTCACAAGATCTGAACTCCATTTTGTAGAAATTCTCACACTTTTGTTCTGCCACTCACCTGAAAAGATTTGCTTTGCTGCAGGCACTTTTCAGATGCATTTCCACTGGAAATACATCCATGGGACACTTCTGAAACAACTGCAATTTAAAATTTCATGGAGATGTTGGATTTTTTTTTTTTATGGCCTGTTAGAAATATAGCGTGAAAAAGAGAAGGAGTAAAGCTTTCAGCTGGGTGCTGGCTTTTCTTTTGGAGTAGCAAAAAATAATATCTTAGGTAATTTGTCAAATATATTTTCTCTCCATGAAAGTATATTAAGACAACTGTAACCTCCGACTGCAGTGCAAGAGGAACACTAAATATTCTGGTGGCTTTCTTGGAAAAAATGTGCCTGGATTTGAAATTGAAGTCAAATGTCTGCACCAAGTGCCTTCAGTATCCTGAAGTTCTCCTGAAACTATCCAAGAGGCTGTGTCACACAGATGTTCACAGCAGCCTCTTTCCAAAGCTGGGGATGCTTTGGGGCTCCTTGCTGGGAATCCTTCCGTGGCCTCTGTCACAGAGGCTGCTCATGTGTGCTGGAAGGTGTGAGCCACTCTCAGAGGGAGCAGGATTCATCAGCCTCTGGCAGATGCAGCTCTCAGCTTTCATCTGGAGCAACCTTCAGCCAGTGGCCTTCACACCTGACCCACAGCTGGAGAATTGCACCATTGCACAGTGCAGGACATGCAGGGCTGTGGAGGCCTCAGTGGGGAGAATCCCATGAAACCATTACTGCTGGAACAGCTGTAGGATCCTGTGTTTCTGCAAACATCTCCCAAGTGCCTGGCCAGATACTGGAAGAGGTTTTATTGCTGCTGCACCTGTGGGACTTCAGCTGTTTCCAAGTTGTTTTTATATGGTGCCATTGCTGTGAAGGCCGGTGTCAGCACATAACCTGTCACTGCTCTGCAGAAACATTGTAACACTGATGATTTTCATTGTACATTTGCTTGCTCAAACAGTGAGGCTTGAATACTTTATTGTAGTTAGTGGAAACTGCTGTAAGTTCACATGATAGAAAAATCATTTCAGTCAGGGTTTTTTTCCCCTTCAGTCATTTTTTTCCACATTCCTAGAAGTGCCCAAGGCCAGGCTGGATGGGACCTGAAGCAGCCTGGTCTAGTGGAAGGAGTCATTGGTTGGAACTGGGTGATCTTTTAGGTCCGCCCCTGCCCAAACCATTGTGTGCTGATTCTCAGTATCTTTCCAGTTTGATATATTTAGTATCACTGGTTGTATTCAAGCAAAGGAGTTGCCACCTGTCTGCCTTTTGTGCAGAGAGTTGGCTCCGAGTTCTTATTCCCTTTATTTGTATCAATTGTCAATTCCCAGGAGGAGCTGCTGAGCTTCAGCTGAATGATGAGCTCCGGTGTTTTGGAGATTTTTGTTTCATAGACATCAGGAGTATCCATTCTGCAGTATCTAAAGAAAAGGATTGCTCCAGCAGCTCTTCCTTCCTGCCTCTGAGCAATCCCTGGGAGCAGAGGAGTGGAAGTAAGCAGGATGTTATGTGAGTGCTCAAACAGCTCTGCAGCAGCTCCAAGTCCTATCTCTGCTGAAGTGCTTTTCTTGTCCACTTCTACTAAGTCTTCTGCTTCAGCAAGGAGATTTATGTGGGATAGGAAGAGTGTACTGCCTGCTGCATACAGCCAGGATATTTTAGGAATCAGTTGGAATAACCTGTTGGTTGTAGCCAAGCACTCATCAACCAAGCACTCACAAGAAATACTCTGCTTCAGGAGGTAAAAACCTCTTGTTTCTCTAAGGATTTTGTACCTCCTTTTACTGCATCTGAAAGCAATGACCTAGACTGCATCCATCTCTGCCATACCTTAGAGCCAATTAAGATCATTTTTATGAGATATTAAAATGTTGTTTATGCAAAAGCAAAATCAACTGAAATGAAGGGAACAAAATTTTTTTAGGAGAGAGGGATAAAGGGTGCAATTTGTAAGGGAGTGTTTTCTGATCCAGATGACAATCTTTTATTTTCAAATTAAACACCTTGAACTCATATGCATATTTTTGATAACTTGAATTAAAATTTTATATTGTGTAATTCCGTGTACATTTCATTAAAAGTAATTCTTAAAAAAACCAAAATAAACGGAATGGGTTTGGTTTTTGGTTTTTTTTTTTTTTTTTTTTTTTGTTTGTTTGTTTGTTTGTTTGTTTGATGGGATTACTGTCTGCAGTAAGATCTCTGACTGGGAGAAAGTGGATGTTAAGGACACTCTGAAAGCAAGGAGTGGTGCTAAACAGGCATGGTGTTACCTGTGTCCTTCTTGGGACATTAAAGGCAAAAAGCAAAGTGTTTTGTCATTGAGCTTCTCAGAAGTGCTAAACAGGCTGCAGTTTGCCAGCAGCAGCAGCATTTGAATGCTGTCAGTCAGGGAGGTGTGAGGAAGCAAAGATTCCCTGCCAGCCCTCAGGAGCCCAGACTAGAGTCCCAGTGTGCCTAGGAGAGAGGCTGCCTGTAGGTAGGCTTCCTTCTCTTCTCCTCTGCTAGCCATGCTGTGCTAAGGATGTTATATTTGTTTTATAATTAATTAAAAGCCCGGCTTCTGGTTTAGTCTAAGCTTGGTCAAGCTTTTAGAGGACGTGCTCAGAACGAATTGACAGAGGCTTGGGTGCTCTGTGGAGTGTCAGCCTGCACTTAAAGCTGTGAGTGAGTAAGACAAATAACTTAATTGCCCATTTTATCAAATCCTTTAGGATGCTCTGCAAGAGTATCTGCCTGTGAGGAATTACTCAAACCTTTTTCCTTTTTGTCTCCTGAGAGTAATCTTTCCTCACAGCCTTGAGAAAACAGCACATCAAAACATGTGGAGAGTTAAAAGTGCCATCTCATGAGAATTCTCATCTCAGAGGATTGTTTTTCCATGTCACTCCTCAGTCCCTTTCAGCACTTGCTTGCCATTGCCTATGATTTTTGAAGATATCAATTATAATTACATATTGAGGTGGTTTTCTTTATTTAAATTGCATTATTTTCATTACTGAGTTAAAAGAAGTTTTCTAGACTATTAATTAAAAATCCTCTTACACAAATTGGTTGTTGTAAACATTTCACATACAAAGCTTTGGTTTCCTTTTCTCCATTCTCCACACTCAGGCAGCTGCGTTTCCTCCAGCCTTTGTTTCATTCCTAAAATAATTGTCTCCTTTCTGAAATCTAATTGCTTCATTTAATTGTTTAATAAAGAAAGCTTAATAACAGACTGTGTCTCCAAGCTCTCTGTGGCACTCAGCATGTTCTTAATTCAGGCTTTTTGGCTGAGTATTTTCAAATTCAGATTTACTTCTAATCATGCCTTGTACCCTTCTTCTTCTGCGTGAATCACCTGTATCCTTAAAATGTGTTCTAGCATGGATATTTTTCTAGGTTGTCTTTCCTCTTTGATTTATTGCTTTTCTCTGTCAATGTTTTGGTGCTCTGGTGGAATTGAGAGAAATTAACTCACTATAAAAATGTATGGTTTCTACCATAAAAATAGGAATCGTGGGGGTGAGCTGAGGGTAGGGGAAGGAGTTGCGAGGAGAGATTCAGGAACTTCTGGAGAATCTGTGTTTCAATAAAAACTGTCACAGCTGAGGATTGCCTCACAGGAGCAGGGTGTGTTGCCATTGTAGGTTCAGGGAGAGAAGGAAGCAGGGCTTTACTCAGCTGCTGGGAAAGGCAGAGTCATGCAGCTCTCTCGTGGGAATCTGTGTGGAACCAACTCCTAATCACTAAATTGTCCCGTCCACAGACCCGTTCCAGCTCCTGCCTCATTCCTGAGAGCATTACACATGCCTCTCTTAAAGCAGGCTGAAGTGAAAACAACAGGCTTGTTCTTGTGCAACATGATGTAATAGACACCATTGAAACCCCTGAAGCTGGCCATCCTGGTTGAGTTTGAATTCAGTGATTTCTCTGACTTGATGGGTTTTGGAAGCTGAAAGCCTTTTCCAAATGCTCTGTGTGCTTGTCCAGTTCCTGCATTGATGGTGGCTGAGCTCTCCTTTCTTTGGGTTTCTGGGGCTGTGTTGGTGCAGGTCACAGCACTCCAGGCAGCTCTCCCAGTAACCAGCTCCTGCAGCAAAGTGGAAGGGTTTGTGTGTGCTCTCAACTCCATAAAAAATAACAACTCTAAGGGAGGTCTTGAGCCGTCTCCGGTACAATGTAATAAAAAAGTGCCTTTGCTAGGGAAAGCAGCTTAATGTCAACTTTGTATCTCTGCTGAGTGCTTCAAAAAGCTGTCAGACTGGTATTTTATATTTACTACATAGTGTTCAAGCCTTGAGAGCGGGCGCTGGTGCTGTGTGAAGTTACACAGATATAAAACTGGACCATTGTCATGGCAGAAGTAAAAAACACCCAACTGGGATTTTATGTGGGAGGGTGTTTCATTTAGAAGTGAGCCTGGCTTTGGAGAACTACAGAAAGCAATCGTCTGGCCTTTAAAAATGCTTACAATTTTTAAAATTATTTCTTCTCTATTTCTTAATTCTGCTAATCCTATTGATCGCAGCAGGAGTGTTAACTTTAAAAAAATGATTTGCAGAATTTAATCTGAGCAGTTCTTAGCAGGTCTAGCTTCTAAAAGGGTTGTAGCAGCTGTTCTACAAGTGTTCACACCACCTGTGGCAAAAGGGAAGTACAAAGTTTAAATTTCTTTACAAAAGTTGGTGATTTTTGTATGCAAACCTGGCACTAGATTTTGTTGACAGTGAGCATATAAAGTGTGAGAAAGGTTTGACATGAAAATGAAACTATAAAACTGTTCTTGCCATTAATGTCTATATGTGAACAACTGAGCTAAATCTTATCTTTGTTTCCCTCCCAGTCATCTCCTGAGAGGTGCTTTCTGTCACAATATTTGGCATATTGCCAAATTTTGAACAGAAATTGCTGAGAAAATGTGAATAAAAAGGGCACAGCACTGGCAGGTCTGTGCCTCACATCCCACATTGTTTAATTTATGTTCTGCTCAGCGTAAGCAGAATTTATTCACAGCTTCTTGGCTGTGAAATCCCTAACATGGGAAAGCCGGGATAGCCTGAATTCCCCCCAAAGCCAGGGTTGCCATGGCAATCCGAGTGCACGGCAGTCCACGGGGCATGTGGCCACAGCACGCTGCTCCCGGCCATCCATCCCAGCCAGCCCACAACGCTGGAAACTCTCACCAATTGTGGGATTTGCTGCACTCTCCACTCTGACCATGTCAGGAATCCAAAATCCGAGGGCAGGAATGGAAATGAAACTTCTTGGCGAATTCCCTCAGTTCCACTTCTCTCTGGAACAAGACATGTGAGAGAGCAGGGCTAAATATTAAAAAATATAATTTTTTTTTAAATTTTGTCCTCAGCACCAGTTTAGTATATGGTGCTTCCATTTCTGTTTCCAGCTGGAATGGTAAAGCTGCAGCTTGTGTGTGTCACTGCATGTTTGTGCATGAAGCAGCTAATATATATGCAGATGAATTAAAACTAATTAGAGCTAAAGTCAGCAAAGTGCACATTTCTAGCTAACGGCTGCGTGCAGCTCTGCTACATGGCAGCTAATTAAGTTATTCACTGTGGACCTGTTCATCCAATTTTCTGTAAACCATGTTCTACTTTTTACAAAAAAAGGAAAAGAAAAAAATCAAAACAACTTCATGCAAAAAAACTTATGTCTGAATCTTTAAATCAGAATGTCAAATTCCACATCTGGGCTGAGAATTTTCAGGGCTATTAAATGTTGAACTGTCTTTTAGAGGACTATGTTTATAAGGCACTTCACCTCATGAAGTATTTTTTTCCCTTAATTCCTGAAATGTCATGGTTAAAGGTCTCCAGCCCTGACTGACAGAACTTTTTCTCACATGACTTAGTGGCTGAGGAGGAATTTAAACCCCTTATTTTCACATCAGATCTGAGCAAGAAGCAACCCCACAGCCTGGCCTTTGTAAGAGTGATTTTGTGGAGGGGACCCTTTTTTTCCCACCCTGCATCCAGTAAATAAATATGCTGGGGAATAAAGGTGCTTAGCCAAGGTTCCAAATAATCCCTGAGCTCCTCAGGATATGGAACTTATGCCTCTGCTCCCTCCAGCCTCTGGGGGTAACTAAAAGCAGCTGGAACGTGGCATAAGGTACCCTGATCATGATTTTCTCCCTAGGAATATCTCCTCCTTCCACCTGATTTGCCTTAAAGTGGGAATGGAGGTGGGAATCCTCATCAGAGATGGAAATCCTCAGCTCTAAAAATTCCTGATTCTTCTCTAATCACTTCCACTGGATAAGATGCTGAGTGGTGTGAAAGGACAAGAACATTTTTCAGCTTGAAAGCCAAAGGCAGATTTGACTCCTGTGAATTAAGGTTTACAGAGGAGTCTAGACTAACAGTCTCAGAGAAGATGCCATCACACAGCTACTTAACCAAATTTAATGTCAACCAGCACCTTTGAAAATCCAGAGTTTGCTTTACACACAGTGTTTGCTGTTTCCTAGGTTAGTATTTTCACGGGTTTATGGTTGACTACTATTAGGTTTGATGGAATACATGTCGAACTGACTTTTTCTGAAGGTGATTTCTTTACTAATGGGTGATTCAAATAGGCTTGAGGTAGGTCTTCTGCCAGAAGGGGCCTCACCAGCAAGTCTGATGTCTGTTCCTCAGGCCTGACTTGTGGGGAGCTCAATTTGTTTTGTGAGGGCTGAGAAGTTCCCACAGGCTAATTCAGAGGAATTAGAGAAGGAATTATAGAGAAATCAGATCCCAGTTTCTTTTATTTAAAGGGTACCTGGAGTGCCCCACAGGCTTGTACCATTTTCTCCTTTAAAAGGTTACTTTCATCCCTTATCTCCTTCCCACAAACTCAACCCCCAACTCATCATTAAATGCTGAATAATTCCAACACTCAGGCCTGAGGAAGGACAAACCCTCATTTTCTTGGTGGTTTGAAGAGTACTCTGACAGTTCTTGAATCACCCCTGGTTATTCAGACAGCCTGTTCCAGTGGTTTCTCATGCATTCAAATAGGGTATGACATCCTCATCTAGGGAAAAATGGGCACAGATGGAATTGCCATGGTACCTGTAAGCAGGTCAGGGAGTATCCTGATTCTGCAACCTTATCATGTCACAGCAGCAGTGGCGGAATCCTGGTTTGGTTATTGGGGTTTTTTTCCCCAGTCAAAAAGAAGGAATGGGGGAGCTGCAGGCCACTGGGAGCTGCCAGCTTCTCTCAGTCGTGTATTTTGGTACTACAAAGGTGGCATTATTAAGGGCAGACAAAAAAAGCCTCTAAATCATGCAACCAAAGTGAACCCCAGGAGCTGAAAAACCCTTCCTTTGTGCACTTGGAAACTGTAGCAGGCGCAGGGCTGGCTACAGCTCCGTGGAGGGATGTTTAGAGATAGGTATTTGCTGAGTCATAGGAATTGAACCAGGAGTCCTCACTCTGGTCCTCCAGGCCTGCTTATCTCTCTGTGACCCCATAGGCTAGTCTCCCTAACCCTTACAACTGGTCAGTTTTCAATCCTCCCTAACCCTATAAAAGAGGCTGTCTTGGCTCATTTCTTTGGAAGAGCAGCTTCAAGACCCTTCGCGAGACCCTCAGAATAAACCATCATGGAACACTCTTGGCCGCCTTCTCCTCTCTCTTTCGTCTGCCTTCCAGAAGCCACGGCCAGCCACAGCCCCTACGAGCAAGCTAAGAGCTGAAATCATAAAAGAGCTGATTTTCACTAAGAGCTGACAATCACTAAGCTTGCTAGGGGTCACGGCTGTGCCGCAGTCCGGCCTAGGGCACCCCAGCCTCCATAGGGCTGAGGTATCCGGCCTTGAGACTGCTTGCCTGGGGCGCTTACCCTACGAGGGATCAGCTATCCGGCTAAGAAGCCAGCCCCTGTGGCTTCATTCTATTTTACAGGAAACCTTGCTATGACCTAGCTGGTGTCTGGATACAGAGGCTTTTCTGCAGCTTTTTGTCTGTAACTGAGACATGCTACCTCCATGAGCATTGAAAACTGGGAGCCAGGAACCATCCCCATTGCTGTTGCTAAACATTCTGACCCTGACAGGAGAAAACAACCCAATGCAGCAAAGCATTACTGGATTTGACAGATAAAAATTTAAATTATCACTGTTTTGGCTAGCATAAAATTTTATTATTCTGTTTACAGCAAAAATCTGGTACTGCAGAATTATTTGTTGTATCACTTATGTCTTCATATTCCCTTATTTGCTGAATATCCATGGGCATGTGGCAGCTAAAAGCTGAATATTCATACCAGGAACCTCACTGTTTGTACATGGCTTAAAGATGTATTAAAATCAAACTGGTGCCATGTTATTTTGGTGAAAGGAAACTGCACATTTAATCACAGGAGAGAAAGAAAGTATTGGACATGAAAATTATGTGCCTCCCAAATCCTGATGTGCTTGTGTGTGTGTGTATCCACATATCAGTGTGTGTATAGTGTGTGTGTTTCCTTATGCATACACACACACACCCCTCAGTAAAGTTATTTGATATCATCTGGAAAACACGATTTTCTTGACAGGGCTATTTCTCAAAACTCCTTCTCCAACTTCTGTCTGTCCCTTATATGCTCTGTACTGCAACTGTAAGGAAATATATCCCTATGGCAATCTCCAAGAGCAGCCAAATTCTGGTAGAAACAAAGGTGGTGTTTTTGGGCCAACTCATTTATAAAAAAAGTACAAATTCAGAGCCATCTGCTGTATCTCCAGGATCAGCCAGAGCAGGAGTGATTTTGAGCCATTGTTTTATTCTTACAGGTTTAAATGCAAGAATTGGCTTAAATTCTGGTGTAGACTAGAGCAATTTCTGTGATTTTCAGCATTTTCCTTCAGTCTGGTGTTTTGGGTCAATACAAAACCTGTGATGCTGAAGTTAACCTTCTGTTCTCTTCCCTGTTGCTTCTGCTTTTGCAGGCAGCAGCTGCAGACATTGAGGAAATTATCTAACAGAAAAAAATTCAGAAATTTTAGGTGTCCAAAGTAAAAGGAGTTCTGCTTGTGCTTTTCCAGTGCCCTAAATGATTCCAGCACCAGGCAGCTGAGTCCCTGCCACTTCAGTCTTTGGCTTCACAGGTAAAAAGTACAAAGAGCAAGTTAGTGCCAAGTTCCTCGCTGGCTTTTGTGGTTAGGGCAGCTCTTCACCAGACTGAAACTGCCAGATTAATCTCACCTTGGCTAGACATAATATTTCCCATTTGTGCATAAAGAAATGCTAATGATTCCTGGAAGTTTTAGGCATTGTTATTTAAAGTTGTTTGAGAGACAAAGGGAAGGTATTGTTTGCATTTGGGGGAGGACCTGACCTTTGTTTGGAGTGCTGGATGATTGATTGTAACACAAAAGGAAAAGGTGAGGAGTGTTCTTGTAGCTCTTTGTGCAAAAACTAAAGTGTGTTGTGGGAGCTTAACTCGCAGGCCTAAGCTAGAACCAGCTCCTGAGTCAATATTTCTGTTGACTCTTTTAGATTGGATTACAATGCAAACAGATGGTGTGGTCAAAGGGTCTTTCATATGAACTGTGTTCAGGAGAATGGGGAATTTAGCTCCAAAATAAATCAGTTCCCCTGTTTGTGGTGGTACAGATGAATAATATCAGGGCTGCTGGTTCTTCTATTATGAGTTATTCCCTTTTATATCTTAGACATGTTATTCTCACTTTGTTTAAGGATTAGTGTAAGACAATGACAAGGTTTGTTCAGCTATTATCTACCTTCCTAGAAATGATGATTCCTAACCAAGAGCAGGGAGAAGACAACCTTTCACAGCTTTTTCTCTTGTCTTTTGGTTTTTTTCCAAGTTACACATCATGTCACCTTACCTGCAGCAGCTAGATAGTAAATGACTTTTTATTTACTAACAGCCAGCCTTAATTAATTGTAATTTGATGAAAGCTGTGTAAATACCTCTGTGCAAAGGAACAGGGCATTCAGGCAAACAGAAGAAGGGAAAATGAGCGCTGGAGTGACTAAGAGTGTTATCTCACACAAGGCAGGGACAAACCTTTTGTTGGTATGAGTCAAAAACATGTGGACACCTCAATGGCAGCTGAGGACACACTGGATGAAACCTCAGGTGCAGATAAAGACATTCCTGTAAGGAGCCTGAACTCAGAGTGACCCATGGGGATGGGTTGAGCAGCACAAGCTGCACACACAAAGCCTGACTCCAGCTGGAGGAGGCAGTATGAGCTGATCATGTTTTACAAAAGATGTTTCTGTGTAGAGGGAAGGTAAATTGGGCCAGATTAGTAACACACACTCTGCCAGCCAAGAAGGGATGCAAGGCTTCACTGCGCTTTTATTCATTATTAAAATAACAGATGGTTCTGTAAGGACTTAAGCATCTTCAAACCATTAATCTCAAAACTAGGATATCATGTCAGAAGTAAAATTAAAATTTCAGACAGAAATCCTAAAACTCCCTTACTTTAGGGCACTGGGAGTCCAGCAGTAGGGATAACCCATATGAGCAAGGCTCTGCAAAGGCAGCTCCTGCTCTTCTTGGCATTAGAGAGGATCCTGCCTTCTCCATGAGGATCTCCTCTCCACAGCATGTCTCACCCCGTCCATGTGCTGTGTGCTCTGGGTTTATGGATTTGCAGGGAATTTCCTCAAAGTTATAGTGTTTTCTTCAAAAGCTAAGGATGAGACCACTCACAACACAGGGATAATACTGGATAATACACGCCAACATAGAAGCAACTGGGTAAGGAATTTACTTAAAAAGAAGCCCCATTTTCTATATTTCCATTATTTCTCTTGATATTTGTTTCAAGTTGACTTGAGCACTGTTCCCAAAGGTCTTGGGTTTTTTTCCTCTGGTGAATGTAGAGCTGCTTTTTCTGAAGTATTGTCTGTTTTCCCTGAAGGGTTTCTTCTGACTCTGATTGCTTTTAAATGTCACTCTGCTGCTTTAGGCTGCTGGTAGGTGGTTTGAGCTGAATGGTTACCATTAGCTGGCTTATACCTATACTCATTTTCTGTGTCAGATCCTGACCTAGTAACCTTCTTCTCCAAATGCCAAAGGTGAGATTTAGTCTGAAATGACCTGGTTGTCTAGGCACAGTTGCTACTAGTCAGAACAAGAAATAATATTGGGAACTGAACTTTGACAGCACTTTAATACACCATATCTATTGGCAAAGTTTGATCTGAGCCTTAGGCTCACCTTGAAGCTGGAGATGGTTTTTTGCCAAACACACTGTTGCCATTGCAAGTGTCCACAGTTTTTATAATCTTTATCTGTTGCAGTTTGCTTTATGACTTCATTTTGAGGCTATCTTGGTTTTTAGTCACCATCTCAGACAATTCATTTTAGCAAATTAATATTCCTAGTAAATACTGTGAAGACAGTGGAGAGTTATAAAATGGTGAAAATAAACATTTTAACTCATTCATAAACTGGTGATTCACTGAAAGTGTTATTTACATTTTCATTTGCCTGTAAGCTGAAACTGGTTGCACAAAAGTCCTTCAGCTTCATCACACACATATGATTTGGGACTAATACCTTCCCAACATTATTATCTTCACACACACAGGTTAATGCTTCAATTCAGTGTTCATCTGAATAATGAAGGTGGTGATTGCTGCAAACAATTTCATGCAGGCAATGTGCATGTAATGAAAGGTATGTTATCACTTGAAATCTAGTCAGGTAAGGATTAAAAATAGGCCTAAGTACTATTTGAGGTCTCTTTATTTTTAAAATGCTTTTATCTACTTTACTACGGTATGAAGGACTAATAGTAGAGGACACTGAGTACATAGAAATTGTGATCCACTTTGCTTAATGCCTACTCCAAAGCCACTTGAAACAGCAGGAGCCTTTGCATAGCAGACAAAGCAGAAAAAAAATCTTTTTTTCCCTTCAAACATTTATTTACAGGAATAGAAATGTTACTTCACATGCAAATCCTTTTTGTTTTCCTGTAGTTGTACTATTTATAAAGTTTATTAAATATATTATTAAAATAATGCAATATTTTTTGTTTTTTTCTCTTACCAGATCTCAAAACATTCTAAAAGCAGAAGCCTCAATATCGAAGTGATCCAGATAGAACGAGAGGAGAGGAGAGGAGAGGAGAGGAGAGGAGAGGAGAGGAGAGGAGAGGAGAGGAGAGGAGAGGAGAGGAGAGGAGAGGAGAGGAGAGGAGAGGAGAGGAGAGGAGAGGAGAGGAGAGGAGAGGAGAGGAGAGGAGAGGAGAGGAGAGGAGAGGAGAGGAGAGGAGAGGAGAGGAGAGGAGAGGAGAGGAGAGGAGAGGAGAGGAGAGGAGAGGAGAGGAGAGGAGAGGAGAGGAGAGGAGAGGAGAGGAGAGGAGAGGAGAGGAGAGGAGAGGAGAGGAGAGGAGAGGAGAGGAGAGGAGAGGAGAGGAGAGGAGAGGAGAGGAGAGGAGAGGAGAGGAGAGGGGAGCTCAGTGTAGACTTCACTCTGTGATCATCCTGTCTGTATACAGGGGGGGGAATAAAAATAACAGCATTATTTTCTCTTGGAATGAAGACAGGCTGAGGGATTTGGGACTGCTTATCCTGGAGGAGAAAAGGCTCTGGGGAGACCTTAGAGCCCCCTGCAGTACCTTAAAGGCTTACAAGGAAGATGGAGAGGGATTTTGGGCAAGGGCATGGAGTGACAAAGGGGAATGGCCTTAAGGTGGAGGAGGGTGGGTTTAGGTTAGATATAAGAAATAAATTCTTTGCTGAGAGGGTAATAAGGCACTGGCATGGGTTGCCCAGAGAGGTTATGGACTCCTCGCTCCTGGAGGTGTTCAAGACCAGGCTGGACAGGTCTTGGAGCAGCCTGGGATAGTGGAAGATGTCCCTGCCCATGGTAGGGGATTGGAACTGGATCATCTTTAAGGTCCCTTCTGACCCAAACCATTCTGTGTTTCTATAATTCTGAGAGGCTTCTATAACCCTGAGAGGCTGCCATGGCTCTGAAGCTCTCAGCTTCAGTCTTGCAAATACAGTAATTGAATTGCAGACCAGTTAAAATACTGAGACAGACAAACCGTGGGCTGCTAAATCCATAGCAATGAAGCCAGGAACAGCCCTACTCATTTCTGTGGACAACCACATCTACTTCCCTTGCTTTCCTACAGCAACAAGCTGTGCTGATCCCACACGTATCCAACACCCAGATTCATCTCATGCTGCTTTAGACATCTGAGCACAGCTCCCACAGCAAGAGTCCAGCTGCGCTGGGCTCCCTCTGGAGCCAATGGGAACAGACAGGCACCTGGAGCAGGTGATTCACGGACCACACCAAAGGTCTGAATCACTCCTCCCATGGAGTGGCTCTCTTGCTCCACTGATTACAGAGGCAAGCCAGGGTAAATGGGTTCATGCTGTAGGTGTTCAGCCAGGTGGAATGTATCCAGACCTGCTCTAGGTAGGCAGGAGCTGCATTATCTCAGCTGGGTCTGAATCCTTCAGTTTCTTCTTCCAATATTATTCACAGCTAGATCACATGAATATGGCCCTTCCGAAAAATATTATCTTTTTAAAAATGTTCAGCTCTATTGCCCTGAACTTGCAACTGAATGAACTTTTAGCTCAATACCTTTCATTGTAGCTATAAACCATCGGAAGAGGTGCTGAAATCAGTCTACACTGAGGGAATGTACTATGTTTGAATTGGATATTAGAGGTGAACTTCATTTCTGATTGAAATAAATGATACTTGGCTTTAGAAATTCTTTCTAGCTCAAGGGGATTTCTGCTGCGATAAATCCATACAGAAAAGACAGCAGGTGCAATAATTCTGAACTGCAAATTGCACAACTGAAGCTGAAACTAAGCTGAAAGCCTTTTCGAGTTCAGCAGGTTTGTACTTGAGTGAGAATGTGTGGTTTTGGTTGCAGAAGTGACAGCTAAATTTGAAAAGCATTTATGGTCTTGACACAGATATGATTCCCACTAAAATAAATTGTGTAAATGCATCTGGTCTTTTAAGAGTCCTCTCCAAGCCTCCAGTTGCGTTGTAGAGACTTTTTTTCCTAAATTCAGTTCAAAAACCCTCTTCAGTTTCAGAGCAGCCAATTCCCATGTGATTTACACCTGCCTGAATCCAGCCCAGATCTGTGTAGACCTACATGATATAAATAAAATGTCGATGTGAAGGACTGTGCTGTGTCGGGGTTTGTAGAAGTCGTGGCTTCCATGGCCCAAGGGCTGACACATTCACTGGTGCACTTATCTTTATACATGGGCATAGCCATTAATTACCTCTGTCCTCTTCTCCACAAGCCACCTTCCAGCCTCTTCCCTCTCATCCCTTCTCCCTCAGGCAAAGTGTCTCCCCTGTCTAGCAACCTCTGGAGACTTTTTGTTATGGCAACAGAACGGTCCAGGTCACGTTTATCTACTGACAAAAGGATAATCAGTGCTGCTGGCAAAAATCCTGTTCTTGCATCTATTCATTTCGGTCTGAAATGCCTGAAATGTGTTCAAAATGCACTTTGCTGCTAAGTCATTAAGTCATCTGTAAAGGACAAAGAGTAAATAAGGTACCATCAACTCGACTCGGGAGGGGAAAAAAGACTGCGTAGGCGATCTTGGACTATTTTCAGCAGAGGTTTTGTGCTAGCGTGGGGTGGCTCTGAGGCTCACAAAGGAAATTTGGGCACAAGCGGAGCGTGAAGCCCTCAGCGGGCAGAGCTGCGGTGGGCAGCAGGTGTTTGTCCTCAGAGCCCGCGAGCAGGGCAATTCCGGCCCGACCCCACTGCTCACCCCCGGCACGGGCTGGCAGGAAAGACTGGCTGCTTTGCTGATCTTGGATAAACATTAGGATCTAATTTATCATGTGACAGGAAAGGAAACCTTCCCCCCCCCCCCCCGCCAAATCGTTTTTAACAGCCTTTGTTTGAATTTCAGCGTGTGGTTTTTGAGACGCAAAGAGTGGAGAGAGATTTAACCTGGGTCTCTGGACTGATTACTTTGCTGTCAGCTGATGTATGTGGGGCTCTTTCCAGACACATCCACAAGTGTTACATCTCACTAAATGACATGGACAGGGAGCCAGACCTCTTGCTGAACTTACAAAAGAGACATCACACTCATTTAATTAAAGAGATCTGAGCTGCTGGTGCTCTTCATGTTGGATGGTATATCCTTGGTTACGTGCCCAGGAGGAAAACAAAAAGAAATGGTTTTGCTTGTACTACAATGTAAATAGGACTGAGAAATATTTTGGTATTTGCAAAGTCTGGGAGTTCTGACTTTATCATTCCACGTGTATTTTGTGGAGCATGGAGCATTATGCAAAGATCTGGTTATTCACTTTTTTTCTCTAGAATTTCAAGACCTGCTCTTCCCTGCTGGTCTGGTCCCAGCTTTGGTGGACTGCACATGGGAGTAGCAATCAGCTTTAAAGTCAGGCCTTTCAAATATTTTTGGGGCACCTCAGCAACTCTGCTGTATCCACAATCTGGGCTCTGTGTGGTATTCACAGAGCGTGGTGCCTAAGGAAGGTATTTGCAGTATGTCACATGGGAGGCATATTCCTTAGCTAGGATATTCTGGATGTAGGTTCCCTCCTGGACTAAGCCATCCTTTTGGGCATCAAAAAATACCTGGCTCTTTACAGTGCCTCCTTCTCATGTAGCAGACATTTATATGCTGTGGGAACTCTGTTCCCACCTGAGGCTGAAACTCATTTCCCAAGAAAGTGCCTAACCACTGGCATTTCCACCCTCCTCTTAAACTGGTGTACAGAGTGATTTGAAGGTGACAGAGATAAAGGTGAGGCTGAGCAGGGTCTGCAGCAAAAACCCCCTGCCTCTCAGATAGGAAATCCAAACACGGATATGAAGAGATGAGCAAGCTGAATGCAAGTGTCTGTGCCTTGTTAACAAACTGGGTGAAGTGAAAATTAATTAAAATGGAGTTCCTCCATTTTTATTCTCAATTCAGGATGGTGTGCTAGGTTCTTTGCTTTCATAATGAAGCAGGATTATAGCATGGTAGAAATCTTCATTTTTTAGTTTTAACTATTTAAGGACAAAACCAAACTTAGTTTCAAAAGAAAAACACACATTCCAAGGCATCCCAGACTGAGAGAAAATGTTATTCCATGTTTTAGGATCTACATGAATACTGAGGTTAATTAATTTATTCCACATGACCTGGCTCTAAGATCAGTTAATCAGGCTGGATATATTGCAGTGTCCAGTTTGAGAGAGATTATCAACTCTGTGCCCATTACAGTCTTTAACCTTTTGCCTTTTCATCCACAGAGTCTCCATTTGACTCACATGTTAAACACAAATCAAATCAGTCTTTCTACTAACATTATTAATTTTCATTTTTCATGTGTGATGAGCTGAAGTGGAATGGTGTTTGTTCACACAGCCATGAACTCCACTTTATTTTCCAGCCTTGTTTTGGTATTGATGGAGCAGGTTATTTTGAAAATGCTGCTCTGGCAGCTGCTTAGCCTGAAGTCTTCTTCATCTGCTGAAAATCTGGATCAAAGCTTATAAATAAAAGCATTTACCTATGTACATGTTGAATCATAACAATTCATTTAGGAATCTTTTTGCTACTCCTTCTACATTGAAAAGTCAGACCTCAGTTATTCAGACATTCAGCACTAAATCTGTGCTGATCTATATTTGGCAGAACTTGTGGTTTGAATGGGCCTCATCATATTTGGCTTTTTCCTCAAAGTTCCAGTTCCCAGAGTCATGGGAAGTCATGGGATTACATTAGAAACTTCAGGAGGAAAAACAAAAAGTAATCTAAACCTCACAGCTTTACAGGGAAAACTAAAAAAATGTGACTTGAATTCACTCTAAAGGCTCAGATACCAAAGGGAAAGAGCACAGTGAAGTAAACTTGTAAAGAATTTTGTATGTGGAAAAGGAAGATTGACTCATTAGTGATCCTTTCTATCCAGTGCTAGGTGTCGAGATGTTGTGTTTACAAATTAATCCACATGATCCAGCTACAAATCTGCAAAACCTTCTGTGCGGGGACTGCTGCTTGTTGGCATGACTTGCCTCTGTCTGACTAACTGGCCCTTGATGCCTTTTAGAGCTTTCCACTGCAAAAGCAATAATAGGGTCCAAAATGCAAATACTTTATTTAGGGTGGTAGCACAAATGCAAAGAGAGGAAAGAGAGTTTTCTAAGCTTTGCCTGGCAGACTTCAACTTTCAACTCATGGGCACGGTGAAGGCTCCAGGAAGAGAGTAAAAGCTATAGAAATGCAAGTGGAAAAGCATTTCTATGGTATTTTGGAAAAATAATAGCCCACATAGCCAAACCCAGTTTCCTGTGGAGAACAGGCTATGTCAGAGAAGTCGCCCCTCACTGTGCTGAGGACCTGGCAGCTCTGCTCCACAGGATCACAGAATGGATTAGCTTGGAAAAGACCTCTGGGGTCATTGAGTCCAGTCTATGACCAAACACCACGGTGTCAACCAGGACATGGCAGTGAGTGCCACATCCAGTCTTTCCTTAGACATGTCCAGGGATGGTGACCCCAGCACCTGCCTGGGAGCTCATTCCAACTCTAATCTCCCTTTATGTGAAGAAATTCTTCCTCATGTCCATCATAAACATCCCTTAGCAGCTCAAGACTATGCCCTCTTGTCCTGTCACTTTTCTGGGAAAAGAGACCAATTTGCCCACAGCCTCGTCTCAGGGAGATGTATGGAGTGATAATGTCCCCTGCTTTTGTCCAGGCTGAGTCCCCTCACCTCCCTCAGCCCTCCTGGTGCTCCAGACCCTTCCCCAGCTCCATTCCCTCCTCTGGACTCGCTCCAGCCCCTCATAGCCTTTCGAACCGAGGTGCCCAGAGCAGGTCCCGGGCTCTGGGCAGGCCGAGGCGCTAGGAGCGGGCCGGGGCAGCCGAGCCCCAGCGAGGCGCTGCGATCCCTGCCCGCGCCCGGCCGGGCCCCGCCGCCACACGCAGGCCCCGGCACGGGCTGCGACTGCAGGGCCGCTCCAGCCCTGCCCTGTTCCCAGTCCTCAGCAAGCACGCTTCCCGCCCCGGGGCTGCGCTGCAGCTCTCCCGTCCTTTCCTCCGGGGCGGGCAGCGTGGGCGGCGGCGGTATCGCTCCCAGGGCAGGCAGCGCAGAGCGGGTCTCGAACTCGGGTCCCCGGCGTCGGGGAGTGGGGCAGGAGCGGCCGCGCCACCCCGCGCGGTGCATTGTGGGCGCCGAACTGATTTATGCGGGGCCGCGGAGCGCGCCGGGAGCGGCGGGAGGCGGCGGCGAGCGGGGCCGGGAGCGGTGGGACCGCGGCGGCGATCGCGGCTCGCCGGGCGCGCAGCGTTTCTGCCACCCCCTGAGGCCGTGGCGGCACCGCCGGGCGGCCGGCATCACCCACCCGGCCTCAGCCGACCCCGCGCCGGCCACCACGGACGTGGAGGCGGCGGCGGCGGGCGGAGCCGGGCCCGGCCCAAGGGGACTGTCCCGGCGCGGCGAAGCCGCCGCCGCTCGGTAGGGGCCGGAGCGAGGGCGAGCTCGCCGGGCCCTCCGCGGCCGGGCTCGCTCCGCGGGGGCTGCACGGGGCCCGGGCCGGCCAGGCTGCCGGCGCCGCTGGGGCCTCCGGCGGGGAGCGAGCGAGGCGAGGAGGCCGGCCCGGCCCGGTGCTCCCCGAGACGGGCGGGGGGAGCGGGAGAGCCCCGCGTCCTCCGCCCGCAGCTTTGTTAGCCGGGCCCTCCGCAGGGAAGGGCAGCGGCGGGACCGGGCCGGTGCCCCGGAGCTGCCGGGTCCTTTCTTTGCCCGCTCTCGGCTGCGGAGCATCGTCTGCGGGACTGGTGCGGAGAAAACAACAGGTCTCGCTCCCTGCTCGCCTTCCAAAGCGACGCCAGCGCCTTGCTCTTGGGATTATAAATGTTTGAACTAAGACGCAAGGAACTGAAAGGAGAGCTTCCCGTTGGAATTAATAGAAGAGAAAAGAAGGGAGGCTTTTCCAAATCCTCTACAAGAAAGCTCATGCTGTTTTTCCCTGCTGTCTGTACTCTGTTTAATAATGCGATTGTGACCTGAGTGGAATTTATGAGCGATGAACTGTTGAAGCTTGTTGCATCTCTGCATCAGACACTTTTTTTTTTTTTTTTTTGGTCAGCACATGATTCCTTTATCCCAGCTGTTGCAGGACCTATGGGCTAGTAATACAGGGATGGGAAGCTGAGACAGTTTATTTTCACATTCTTCCGTGCCGGGGACTTGGCGAGTTAGCTGAAGCTGCTGCTTTTTACTGGATCTGCTCTTTCCTCGACAGGTTTATTATTATTTTTTTCATGTGTTTCGATTAAACAGTCATTGGACTGGAGCTGGATGGGTGCTTTGCAATCCAAAGGGTTTTGGGGATAACAGAAAACTGCTAAAACAGAGAAGAACTGGTGCTGCAGGAAGCCTGGGGCCTGTTTTCCAAGCCTTTTCGTTTTATTGAGCAAGGTAAATAACGTAGTGGAGAAAATTCAAGGCTTATCGTTATCATGCATAAAAATGTTACAAAGCACTTCGGATTGTTCCGAATCTTTCAAAGCATGGAGAGGACCCACTGTAAGACTAAGAATGAATTGTTCTTTTAAAATTTCCAGATGTGAGTGTGAAATTTAAGGCTGAGAACAAAGTTTGTGGTACCTGAGAGGTTTGGGGATCTGCTTCTGATTTTGCTTTACATTCTTGTAGGTTTGTGCTTTTGAGAGAGGTTGCCTGAAGAACTTAGTTGTTGGTTCAGTGATTATACAAATGGGTTTTTTTCCATGGTTTTTAAAACCTTAATGCCTTAGCTCTGGTAGGGATCTGTTAGGGTCTCTCAAAGGTGGTCCCAATTTAGTGTGCTCACTTCCAGTAGTGCAGTGCTCCCATTTGCATTGTTAACTGTATTCATCTTCTGCCTTTAATTATTTTTGCTTACCTTTACTTTTGCTTTTACAGCTGCTACTACTTCATAATGAATTTTTTGCTTTTTATCTTCCTTTTCATGTTTTTATCTCCTGAATTGGACTGTTTGGATTTACCACTCATTTACCATACATCACTTTCACCACCATAAAACTTCTGCAGCCAACACAAGCTCAAAGCACTGCTGTAGATACAGTCTTTGTACGTTTGATGCAGTGGAAGAAGCAGATAATGTTTCCCAAAATGTGCAGTGTAATCATTTGCTGGGTGAAGTGTATAATTTTTGGTGTCAGGCTGCATGCCTTATCTTTTTTTTTTTTTAAAGATCTCGGCAGCAGTTTACTCCTCACAAAAGCATAAATCCATTAAAATGAAGTCACAGTTTGAGATGTAGCCTGCAAAAATCTGGTTTTGCAAGAAGTCACAAGATTCTCATTATGAAGCAAAGCCTTGGTTAAGTTGACTGTACCTTTTCTCCACTCTTAATGAAATAGTGGCAAACACCAAGGTGCTGGCAGCCTTTTGCTGATGCTATCATGGGGAGAGCTAAGTGGGTATTACAGGCAGCACTCAAAGTTCCTGTTTAGATTCGTTTGACCGACATTTCTGGCCTTTGTTGTGTCTCTTTTTGTTTCAAGATGATGTGTGAGGTGATGCCAACCATCAGCGAGGCCGAGATTCCCGCCGGGGGAAATGGAGGCCACGGTTCAGGTTCCCCGTTGCAGTCAGATGCTGATTCCCACTTTGAGCAGTTAATGGTGTCCATGCTGGAGGAGAGGGATCGCCTGCTGGAAACGCTCCGGGAAACGCAGGAGACGCTCGCCCTCACCCAGGGCAAGCTGCATGAGGTTGGCCATGAGAGGGATTCCTTGCAGAGGCAGCTCAATACTGCACTTCCACAGGTAAGAACGTTTGGGAAGGGAAGGGCTTTTTCAATGATTTTTGTATTCTTTGTGGTGTGTTGTTGGCTTTTTGTATGTTTGATTTACTGAAGAGTCAAGTTGTCTTAGGGAAATCTATCCTGAAGGATCTTTTGGTGCTTGCTCACTTTGAAAAAGGTGCAGAAGCAAGGAAGAGCAGCCCTTTCCTTCCAGTCTGCTTTCCCATTTTCTGGAATTTCCTTGGCTTAGCATAAATGTGGAATGGTAACTGCATCCTTTTGTTTAATAGAACGTGATGGACTTTTTTCTGCAACTAGTACTTTTAAATGCTATCTCTTAATTGCCTGATTCATTCATATACTTAAGAATTAATACCTGGTCTAGTGGGAGGTGTCCCTGCCCATAGCAGGGGTTTGCAACTGGTCTTTAAGGTTCTTCCCAACCCAAACCATTCTGGGATTCTGTGAATTCCGTACAGACCATTTTGATTCTATTAACGACTTTGATTTAAAACCTTGAAGACTACTGCCTTGTGAATGCATGCTGAGTTGTCATGGCAATATAGAAGTCTGAGTGTGTTGTTTAACCTGTTTAGTTGTTTTTGAAAAGTCAGGATTTGGTTTTTGAGATTTTTTTTTTGGTCCTGCTAGGAGTTCCTAATTAGTGCCTTGTGGAGAATGCACGTGGCCTGCAGTGCTAGGTTTGTTACGTAAGGAGCGTAGTTAGGAAGGTGATTGGTGTCTGCAGAACTCTTTGGGTTTTATCCATTCGAGTTAAAAATAATACAATTGGACTTTGAACATGTTGAGAAGCATTTGGTTGTAGGCAAAGCAGGGGCTGCTTTGAGGTGTTGATTAACTGTTGACAGCCTTGTGCTTTCTGGCCTGGTGGTTGTTGTCCCAAGTGTGGCACAAGGATGCTGTCTCTTTTACAAATGTTCCCATATCTTTAAATATTGTAGTTACTATTTATACTCGTTCAAACAGTGGTGTTAAATCCTTCTGCTCTCATTATAATGTAATCACTGTATGACTCTTGGTATGGTAATTGGTGCTGGTAATTACTGAGGGATGGAAATGAAAATGTTACATGTGTTAATCTAGTTCTGTTACAATGATGAAAATCAGAAGTTTCCAACCTTTGCTGCTGCTAGTGTTAAATCATGTGCTTCAGGCAAACATCCTTCTTTGGTTTTTTGTTGCAATAATTGTAGCTTCTCCTCATCCTCTGTGTCAGGTCTGCTACATTAATGGAGGCCAATAACCACTTGCCTGACCGGCAGACTACTGGACCTGAGTTTGTGGCTGAGCAGAATCATCTTAGCTCTCAACTCTGCTGTTCCCCTTTTGCCTTTTCAGTTCTCAGCTTTCCTTCCTAAATCTAGCAGGCTACTTGTATGTAACCATCACTTTCTAAACATTTCTGGAAAATTAGTAAACTGTTCCCTTTTTCAAGAATGCCTTAATTGCATGGTTTCATGTGAAATCTGTTGGAAAAGCAAGTCAGTTGAGGGAGAAATTTTACTGCAATTTTATGTAAACGTACAGCATGGTATGGATTTTTGTAGATTGCTGTTGGAAGATACTCTTTTCATCCTGTGGAACTGCTGCTTTTGTCCTCAGTGATGCTTAGCTCAAATGATTGTGGTGCTTTCACAAATCAGAAATATTTTCGTTATTGTTGCTACATTAGAAGTAACTGCTGTATTGGGCAGTTTTTGTTGTTGTTACAGTAGAGTCAGTTACTTCACGGGTGCAAATTTCTGATGAGGGGAGACAAAAAAAAATGTGTTCACTGTCAAAACTTCACAGTGACTAATATTTAAAACTATTCAAACTTTTTTGTTAATTATTTCAAGCTGAGCATTCTTTTGAACTACTGGTTCAAATGCTTTGTTGTTTAGCTGTGAATTTCAAGGAGGGTAAAGTCTTTAAAATTGATAAAATAACAGCTGTGTTATATTTTTTTCAGTGAAGAATGGATAGTAGTGTAGATTATAATTTTTTTATCATAGTAGTTGTTTTCAGTTTAGTGGACTTGCAAGGTCAATTTAACTAATTGTACAAAGACCTGTGTAATTTCATTAATTGCTAAATCACTCTGTAACCAAAGCATTATTTCTTTCTCAGACTTGGCTTGTAAAAAGTCTTTGTAGTTGATTGTAGACTACTTTATCTTAACAGGTATTGAATTAAATTGTTTCTATGTGTACTTTTCCTGCTTTAGATCTTTAGCTGAACCAGCTAGTTTTAGAATGTTTTGATGACTGTTGGGAAGTCCTGGTCTAAAAGCTGGAATGCCAGATTGATTTCTTCTATACCAAAATGCCTCTTCTGGTTTTGCTATGAAGGCAGTCAATTTCTGGTGGCATCCCTGTGCTTAATTCCTTATATTCACTGAGTTTTCTGTGTGTAAGAAAGAAGCTCACACTGGTATATAGCATACACCATATATATATTTCCAAAGTAACTAACAGTGTATGTGATCAATTTCAAAATGGCAGTATTTTCAAAATCAGTATTTGCACCTCTGAGATTCTAAAAGTAAATGCAGTTTTTCCTGCAGCAGTGATGCACATTTCATGGTCACATTTCTTAGTGTGGTGGGCAGCTGGGAACTCAAGGCATCAGTCTAGCACCATAAACCTAGGACAGTTATTTGGGTTAAGGCAGCTTTTATGGATGTCCAATTCACTGAGAGGAGTGCATTTTAATCTTATATAGATGTGCTTTATCTGTTACACTTACTTGAAGTAAATACTTAAGTGATTTACTTAAAGCTGACTTTTTCTGGGTTTTTAGTGTGGACAGCTGGAAGTGAAATACATCACCACTGCCTTGATAAAATAACTGGATTCTTGGCAATGCTCTTTGTTTTCTGGGAGTTTCCTCTATTACAGATTACCCTAGTCAAACTGTACTCTGACCTTGGAAAATGAACTTGAGGAAATCAAAGTACTGTGCTAGAACTTAATTTTATGCTTTCTAGAATTTTTCACAGAAAAAGGAAACCATTAACTTTTTACTTGAAGAGCTTTGTAACATAAACACATTGTTATAATTCTAATGATGGTCTTAGTGGATTTGATTATGCCCTTTATGTGCCTTTTAGAGTGCATTCTACAGAATTCAAGATTTGTGTGCTTCAAATTTGTAAGTTAATCTGTAAAACTGTATTTAAAGGTTTAATTTTGAACCTAAGGTAGATGAGGCCCAAGTTACTTCACTACTTGCTATTAAAGTTTTGCAGGCCAGGGTTATTTTGCTGATAAAATTTCACGTAGATGTTTTCTAAAACATGATGCTTGTTTTGGTGAAGACCAGAGTTTAATCTGCAGTGACTCTGGTGCTTATCACAAACAAAAGCACAGTCCGTGAATTCACAGCAGTTGTTATCAGAAAGAAAATTTTAATATGTATGTTAATTTTATAAGCTAATAAATACAATACAAATATGAAGCAATACATATTAAGATCTGGCTTAATCTTACACCTCTGATCTTGTGGCCTTAAATTTATCATGCCTCATTTTTTTCTCTACAAGGTAAGCAAACAGCAGGTTAAAGTTGCTTTCTATCCCTAGTAAATTTTTCTGTCACTATTTCACACTTCAGTTAAAAATGGTGTGTGTCTGCTCATATTTCTAGTCAGTGAAGTTCAGGTATGTCTGTATAGAGTGATGTTCCTTAGACAATCTCAGAAATACTCAATGCCTCACCTGTAAGAAATATCAAAACACTTGGCCCAAAGACTGCCCTGGCATTGTTTGGAAGTGATGGACTTAAGGATTTCAGTGCTATTTTATGA
Organism: Haemorhous mexicanus; assembly: GCF_027477595.1. Taxonomy (NCBI): domain Eukaryota; kingdom Metazoa; phylum Chordata; class Aves; order Passeriformes; family Fringillidae; genus Haemorhous; species Haemorhous mexicanus. Next base: position 10,171,070 of record NC_082346.1, read on the forward strand.
ATAGTGGTATTTGGATTTCCTCCAGACAAGTTTTGAGTAATACAGGATGTTGTAGATGTAGAAATGAGGCTTTGAATTGTACCTTATACGAAGAACACAGTGGCAGAACACACAAAGACCTGGCCAGACTGCAGCAGCTGAAATTTCTTCAGCACCTCCATGCAGCTCCATTTGCAGCATTCCCAGATGTTCAGCCCTGTGGTGCCATGGCTTGCACTTCTTACTCTGGCAGCAGCTGCTGCTGACTTCTGAATAACAGCCATTAATCTCAGCAGAGTGCCCAGGAATGCTGGAGGTGCCAAAGGGTTTCACATGGATGTCAGGGCAGGCACATCCTCCATTGCTCCTACCCCATTCTGACAGCAGAGATGAACAGGATTCTTCCTGTTGCATTTTCAGACATCTATGTTGAGTTTCAGTTGCTAAATCATACTTGGCTCTTACTCTTAGTAAATTACTGGACTGATTTGGCTTTACACTAGTTTAAGTCAGATGGAGGTAGGAGTTAACATTCAGAATTCTTCACTCATTATCAATAAGCCTCAGCTTACCTAGCATTTCTTTGTTTTAAAGACACAGACACAGATACCTTTTGCTCCAAACCTTCAAAGTATGAATTTGTCTGAAATAATGACCTGTGTCTGGGCAAAAAAGAGTAGCTGCACCTAAATGATGCAGAGGAGTATATTGAGAACCGTCTCCAGCATTGGTTCCATCTTCTTGGTTTCTCATGTGGATATGTTTGGGTTTGTTTATTGAAACATCCCACCCCTGCCCAGCAGACATCTGTTTGCCTATTGTTAGCAACTTGCTGTTTATACTGTGCTTTTAATTTAGATTTGCTTGATTATAAATAGGCTGTTTAGTGAGCTTAAATTTGCATTTCATTTTGAGTTTCCTTGTATTTGAGGGTGAATTTTACTGCTGTTAAATTTGGGGTGAAATTTACTGCTGTTTTACTGCTGAGTGATGTCCCATCCCTCCCCTTAACAAGCAGATTTGGTGAAGTCCGGAACTATTGTTTTTATTTCCCTTAATTTATTTGTAGAAAGAGTGTTTTGGTGACTGCACAGAAATGCTTTTTATTTGTTTTGGTAGTGGATGAGGCCCTGAAACAGGAGCAAGTGATTTTTCCCTGCTCTTGTGTTACTGTGGACAGATGTCTGTCAGTGGGTTTATTAATGCTTGGGGCGCTCTAGTCTAACCTGCAGCCTAAAAACAGGCTGTATATAAGGTGGAAAGAACTATAATCAAAACAAAGTATTTAAAATATATATTTAGAACCAGGTGAACATCACATGTATATCCTCATCAGTTGCCTGTAGTCTCTGGTGCAAGAGGTAGTGTCTTTTGGTATTTAGAGAATTCTTCCTCTGTTACCTTTTACTTTTTTCCTCTGTTCTTTTCTAAGAGTGTAACTAAAAAGTGCTTTGAACATGTTTAGTTGCAAGACTTGAGGAGTCAATGTGGCTACATAATTGCAATGCCAGAAAACAAAACAAATCCCTTTTTCTTTTTTTTTTTAAGACAAGTATGAATTAAGAATGCAGTTCCCTACCCCTTTACAAATTTTTAGTGTTTGAATGTCCACTGGCCTAAGACTTAGTTTCATCCTTTCTGTAATATATTTAGGAGAGTTGAATGTTGGTTTTATTCACTGTAGGTTTTGATCATGGAATTAGGAGGACACATTGTGTTTTAATATATGCAGGCCCCTTATAGTTATGAGTGTTGTAAGAGACCTTGAATTTTTGGAAAGAACGTTTTAAGTGCCTATTAGGAATTTATTTTTCCTCTCTCTCTAAGTTAGCATTGCATCTCATAACTGCATGAATATACTTCACAGTTGAATTTGGGGATTTATATTTTAGTTTTCCATTTTTAAAGGAATATGACAGAGGTCTTTGTGTAAGCTGCTTGAGGCAATTTAGGCAGCTTAAGTCACTTAAAGTCTGTAAAGCTGACTGGTGTCTGTTGAAATATATTAGAAAGTACTCACCATAATCTCTTGTGTGTATGCATCTCAAGCTACAAATACGGAGAAGAGATAAATTTGTGTTGTGTGTGTGTCAGGTAATCTGGATGCTCATCACTTTCCAAGTGTCTTTTTTTAATAATCCTGCCTGTGGGTTCCCCAAGTGTGAATGTAATGCAATTCTTGCCAGGAAAAATGTTTTCACATTCTCTGGGCCGAAAGAAGAATTATTATTTTGCTACTGAATGGAGTGAGTTTTTTATTCAACTTGACTTTTTCACAGAAGCACAGGAAAATAACATTTCTGCATTTTGGAAACTCCAGATGATTGTGTAGGAATCCATATCTGTAGGTCACTTGAGGAGATTGTTCTGGGAGTTTGGTTATTTAGAATTGGAGGGCTGTAATTACAAGTCCAAGTTAATGCTCACATTCATTCTGATGTGTTGTTTTCCTCTAAGCTTATGTGAGTAGTTGGTTCCCTTGGTTTTTTGCCTGTGACCTTTATCTGTTTCAGACTTGACCTTTGGTTTCACATAAAATCAGCTCCTTTCCTTCTGATCAGCCTGACAAGGCTCTGTGGCCTGTTCCTGCAGTGGCTGGAGCTGCAACATTTTTCAAAAGAGAAGTTTTGTTGCTTAATCTTCTCTTTTGCTGTTCCACAGTGGCCTTGAACTTTGCTCATGTGTTTATGCTCCTGTCTACTGAGGATATGGTTTTTGGGGATGGTAGTGGAGATCTTAACAGCAATATAATTTTGGTTGGATCTGAAATGTGCCGTGGCTATGGATGGATACATATGAATAAGAACACTCAGCATATTCCTGTAATTCATCTGTCTTCTGGTTATGTTTTCAGAAAGATAAGTACCTAGATTTAGTCTTTTGTTTTACAAATTCTGTGAAGTGCACCAAAGCTCAAGTCCAGGCTGGATGCAGCTCTGAGCTAGCTGGTCTAGTGGAAGGTGTCCCTGCCCATGGCAGAGGTGAACTTTAAGGTCCCTGCCAACCCACACCATGCTAGGATTCTGTGATTCCTTAATGAAAATATCCCTACATGAGCAGTATTGAGCATAATCAGATATCTTCAGGACAGATTTTAAATAAGGACTTGTTTAAAGGGCTGCTTAGAAAAAAGCTTGAAAAATTTGATTTGTGACCTTTTGAGTTTTGTTAAGGAGAAAAAAGAACTTCTCTTTAGAAAGTAAGCATTTTTTCTTTGTTGTCATAGGAAAATGGGCAACTCTTGATTTTCTTTTAAAATTTAATTAACTTTTTTTTTCTTTTTTTCCATTCTGTAGAGCAGTAATCTCTCTTTGGATATGGTCTGAGTCATGCTGTGTTTTGCTTTACTCCTATTGCTAGTACATAGTAGAGTTGGGTATCCAATTGTAGAGAAATATTATGAAGCGCAGTGTTTGGTTTTTTTAATCCTTCCTCTCACATTAATGAATATAAAATTTGGTTCTATACTTTTAAAACATTATTTTTGGAGGCATATTTACCTTTTATATAGAATGGCAGGGTAGATTATGTGGTAAAAATGAGTAAAGCATGGAGATTGTTAAACACTGTACTGTTGAGAGAAGTGAGATTTTCTTTTCCTACTTCAAATTTACAGAACAGTGCACATATATAAGGATTTAATTATATAAGCCTATGGAACTTAGTAATTTACATAGTTAAAAAAGCCAAACAAAACAAAGCCACCTTAAGATGTGCAGTTTAAACAAAGAATTTCTCTGTTGGCTAGTACAAAGTTGAGACTGGCCTGATGTATGGTTGAAAGATCTGTGAATGTTCATGTGAAGAAACTGCCTTGCAATTGATGAAGTCTATTGATCATTGTCTTCAACACTGACAGTATTCAGTGCTGAAAAATTGTGTTTATTTTGAATTACTTGAAAAGGAATTTTGGCCATCAAAATGCTTGGTGTAAAAGCTAAACAAACATTCTTCAATGTGGAGAGGGCTCACTCAATAAGGAGGATCATAAACTCTTGGTTTTTTATTGCTGCTATATCCATAAATAGTGACCACTTTTATTAAGCTATTTTTGAATTTCCAAGCACAGTCATGAAAAGGGAGGGAGAGATCTCAAAGTGAAATTGCTCATTTGCTTTACAGAATGTTTGATATGCAAGTTTTTTCACTGTGCAACCCCAAATTGCCTTAAGAAAATTGGGTGAAAAGGGAGTTCTGTACACATCTGAAGGGACTGCTGGGTTTAAACTGTGGATTTGTGGGTTTGAGTTGTGGATTCTCAATTGTCCTATGTGAGCCTGTCACAATTATTTAGCAATATATACTTTGCCAGTAGAATGTTGGAGTCAAAGCTCTCATTTTCTTTGCATTCCAATCTGTAATTGGGAAACCTGTGAGCTAAACATCCATGGGACTCTCAACCTTGCTGAACTAATAGTACCAGAGCTATATTCTGTTATTTGCTGTGCTTTTCACAGTAGCTTGTGCTTGTGGATTTGCTGTTGCCAGTGGGAAGCTGGACTCTGTAATTTTATATGCTTTAAGGTTCTCTTGTGTAGGGTATTGAAAGTCCTGGATGCATCTCATGTTTCAATCTCTTGCTTCTACTGGGATTTAAGGCATGGGCTGCTTTGGAAACCCAGCAGTAAAAGAAACTTCTGATCCAAATGAAACATTTAATAAATGGGATTCTCATGTTTGGAGTTCCTCAGTTAATCTAATTTGGATGTAAAGAATGGTGTTGCATTCAGGAGGCCCAAGGCTGGAAGAGCAGAGCCCATGTGGAGGGTGATATTGGATGTGTGGGTGAATCTAGTTGGGCTTTCCACATGTTTCTGCCTGTGTAAGGTGAACTCCCTTCAAAGCTCTCTGTTTTCTGTAGTACATTTGGGGGAATGACTAAAAGTTTGGTTTAGAGAATTTCAGGGATGCCCTGGGATACCACTGTGAATCTTTTTGTTATTCTTAAATAATGTATTTTTCATACAACATGATCACCTTTTTGTAGTTAATGGGAAAAAGCTTGGAAAGTCTTAACATTCTTCTAGCTTTGTGTTAAAGAGCACGAGGCAGGTGCATCCAGTAATTTATTTTCTAAAACAGGCTGCTTGAGTTTTCAGAATGTCTTTGCAGGATGTGGTTCCACACCATTATCTTCCAAAAGCTGAGTCTTTGTCTCAAGAAATCTGGAATTACTTTGCTTCATGTAAAGTGGAAATGGAACAGCTTTTTAGGATTTTAGCTGTCCTTTTCCACTCCCAGGGTCTCTTTTATGCTGATACTGACATTGGTGTAACTCTGGAGCTGTAGTTAGTGGAGACTGCATAACCCTCTCCTGAATTTTGTACAATGGTTATAAAAGATTAAGTCCTGGGAAGTAGAGGAGGATAAATGGTCCAAGCATTTCTTTTGTCTCAGTGGAGTAGGAGGCTGCAGGGCTTCCCTGTTGCATCATCTTTCCCTTGTTTTTAGTCCAGTGTGGAACAGGAGCTTCACAGGTTCCCCACCAACCCATCTTTCACTTCAGCATTTGGTAGTGGTAACACCATATTGACAGCCTTGCCCTTGTCTTTTATTCATTTATTTATTTTTCATTTATTTAACATTTATTGATAGATTTTTTTTTTCTTTAATTATTTCTTCTCTGCATTATAGCCTTGCTCATCTCCCTGGTTTCCTTCTGCTGACTGGGTTCAGGTATCACCAAGTTTAAAACTGTTCAGTATAGATTTGTTTTGTTTGTGGCAGACACAAAAATGACTTTGAACTTTAAATAAAGCTTTACCCCTCCCCCTAAAACAGCCCTTCAATGTTTCATCTATGTTACTGGTTTTTTTCCTAGTTTTTTTCTGTGTTTAGATAGCAGACGTGTCTGTTGTAGGAACTGAGATTGTGCATTTTTGTGCGGACTTTGGAATTGCTTTGTTTTGGAGTATTTGCTAAAATGGTGCAACTTTTCCAAGGAATGGTACAGTAGAATTTATTCAGAATATCACAGATTTGTACATATTTAGCTTCAGTTAGCCCAATGAATCCACACAGCCTGTAAACTGGGGTGATTGAGTACAGAGAAGTAGGGAAAAACAAAATGTGAAGAGCTGGTAAGTTGAATTACCTGCTGAAGGCACGTATCTGTCCTCAGTGAGTATTACTTGCTTAAACAAGTTTGAAATTATAAGACTGAAGTGTTCATCACCTGGCAAAAATGATAAATACAGAGATATATATATATATATATATATATATATATATATAAAAAATAGGAGAGCACTGAGGGAGAAGTACATGCTGGTGCTTGTTTAATGAGGGTGGCTTGGCCAGCCTTATTCAGATATTCCCAAGCATTCCTTCTTAAGAGAGTGTGAAAAATGTACTTTTCAGCTGCTAGCCACAGAACTAAAGCTGGCAACCAGAGGCCAAGATGAACGATTAGAATAGGGCAGGGCCTCAGCTGCTGCTCAGAGTTTTTGCAAGCAGGAGTATCTTGTCATTGAAATAGTTGTACATGATGGGTCTTGTCCTGGGTCTGTTTGTAAAAAAACTCTGCAGTATTAGTCATGTAACATGACTAGAATATAGCATGTAGGGTTAAATAATTTCTGATTTATAAAAGTCATAGAAATTTAATATTTAATGCCAGTTGAGCTAGAATTGTGCTGTTTCTTGTAAGTGCAGTATGTTTAGAGTTGATGTGCAGAAAAATATTTTTTTCTTGCCTGGGTAAACTTAAAATTTGATGTTGTTTACAACTTAAAAGATCTTGCTGTAGCTGCTTAGTCTCCAGAATGGGGGTCCTAGGAAAATTACGGAGCTTCTTAAATCTTCTCAGCACATCTTGCAGTTGTTCTATAGTATGGCATCCTCAAGCAGGATTGCATGCTGTCCTGTCCAGCACAGAATCTCAGGAAATCTTGACCAGCTTTGTGTGAGGAGAGGACAAACTTCAGTGAAATCCCTCTACTCTCATATTAAAGATGGAGACTGGTTTTGGTCCCATACCTTGTCAAACTGGTAATGCAAGATTCTTGCTCTTTAATTAAGTACAAGTGTATTCCCCTTTTGCCATGGTGGGTATGGGTGTGGGTAAGTTTCTTCACTAACATGGACTCCAAAAATGGAGATGCCTAAAGCTACACCTAAGAAGTTGTGCTGCTACTTTACTGTATTAGTTCCTCATCAAAGTAGACTAGGCTGGGGGTGCAGGAATGTGGTAACTCTGATTGTGAAATCCTTAGAGTTCATTGATTCAGTGTGTCACTGAGAGGCAGTTGTTTTTCAAACACCCCCCCAGTACTGTAGCCTTATTCTGTGTTAAATTAAGCTGTTATTCTGGAATCTTGGTGGTTGGAGTGGTACAGTATTGGAAGGGATTAGTTTGTTATCAGCTTTTCTCAACAGTTACTGCTCTGCACAAAGTAGCCATCCCAAGTTGAAAAGCCCGTTTTTCAACGATGACTAAAGTTTTCCTGATGCATATTTTAGCCGATTTGGACATTTTTCCAAGGAAAACAAGCTTGGTATGGTTCTGAATACTTTTGTTCCTTATCTGCCTTTTCAGGGGGCGTATTCCTGTGCGCTGAGGAGCAGCTAAGGTGGAACTCTTTGCATAGCCACACCACAATGAAGTGATTGGGAGGTTTTCTGCTACTGTTGCATATGAATAGATGCCAAGTTTCATGCACGTCTGAAGGCTGCTTCTCTATTTCCTGTGCTTGCTCTCTTAATGCTTCATCTTTTGAACTTCCTTACTGAGAAAATCCAGGGTTTTGCCTGAATAGAGGCAACATTTCATAAGTATTTTTACAAAGACAAGTGAAGAAAATAACTTCAAACTGGTATTTCAAGTTAGTGCTCAGTATGTTCATTTCTTGTTAATCCTCTGTGCATGCTGCTAACTTGCAGGGTTTGCCTTCTCAGTTGAATATTTGGAGAAAGCCTTGGGGGGAGAACCAGATACTCTGGTGGAGTTTTTCACTGGTTGATTTGATACACATCTGTAGCTTTAAAAGGGGTTTGAAAGGCTGGCATAAAAACGGGTTGTGTCTGCTCTGGCTGGGTTAATTGATCACCCTGTGTGATCTGCCCTGATTTGAACAAGCTGTGTTGATTTGTTAAGACTGGTGCAAAGATTAACAAACTATCTGGAGAAATTAGAGATTCTGAGTGTTGTGATGATCCCAAGGCTGGTTACTCTATAGAAGATGCAGAACAAACTGCAGGTTGTAATAGGAGTGACTGGATGAGGTTTTCTGACTTGTTTAAACAACCTCATTGTTCTTTCCTTATTTTCTCAGACTACAGAGCAGTTTGTAGGATGCAGCTGTGGCTTGGCTTGGTTTTGCCCACATTAGCTGCAAACAGGCTTGTAGGGACTGTGTTGTGTCTCGTGTGTGACTTGTGTTCCCCGTGGAGGATGGATGGAGGTCTGGCTATAATGGAGTAGCCTGGAAGGTTGCCCTCTGTCCCTTCAGTCCCAAGCATGGTGTGTGACCAGGGAATGCTGGCTCTTCAGTGCTGCACAAAGATCTGCTTTTGCACGAGGCTTTGCCTCTGCCCTTGTGTACATAACAGCACGATTCTGCTGGGTTTAGGGAAAATGAGATCCAGGAGGCCAGGCAGTGAGGGTTCTGCTAGTCCAGGTTTGGACTGGCTGGAGTTATGATTCCAGGGCTCTGTGCACAAGGGTTTGTAGGCTCCCACTCCAGACTTTGCTGCTGTGTGTGTGATGGCTGAGCAGGGATTCATGTGGTGAAAGGAAAACCCCTAATTCTCAGAGGAGCAAGAGGCTGGATCCAGGTTTGGGTTCCGGTACTTTTACCCCCTGCACCCCAAATAGGCCATGTCTGGAATGTGTTAGTTAGATTGGGGAAGGGGAGTTACAGGGGGGAGAACAGAGGAGAGCTGATGTGTTTCTACTCCCTTTTCCTGCTGCTCCTGCTTTCCTTTTGCTAAGCTGCCAAATCCTACCTTTCTCCACTTATGTTTCCTTGCACTTCCGGAAGCTCCCAGCGCTGAAGTCTGGATTTTGTGCTTTGTAGTTCATGCTCAGGGAACTGAGCTGTGCATAAATTTGGGCAACTCACTCAGGATGGTAATTGGAAACCCACGTATTGCCATGGAGACTTGGGCTTGCTTTATAAGCTTTTCCATTTTGCCCTTGGGCATACGTTGGGTACCTGCTGGCTGTGAGCGAGGAGTCCTTTGGCTCTCAGCTTGTCAAATGCCAGGCAGTGGATTCTGCTTCCAGCTCTAAAGTGGGCTGGGAACAGCCAGAGTTTCATTCTAGAGCAATAACATTATGCAACTGTAAACACGTTAAAACTTAATTGCCTGTTTAGGATTGAGCAGTGTTAATGACAAAGCCTAGATAGGTCAGTCCAAGAGGGACACTTGAAGGAGACCTGCTAAAAAAAAGGGATGGAATGGTAAGAGGTGACTCAGGTTTAGTATTGATCACTGGCTGGCAGCAATATTCACTTGAGTGTTTTTGTGCAGTGTTGCAATTCTTGATAGAGGAAAAAAAAAAAGCAAGTTTTTTCCATAGAAAATACAGATTTTTGAGAGTTAACCAGAGGTGGTGTTTAACCTTTTCTATATCTCAGTGCTGCTAGTTGGAAGGGGAGAATTTTTTTTGACCGAAAAGAAATGTGAACTTCAGTTTTGGTGCTTGTCTTTTGAGTTATAAAACATCTTATGCATACACAGAAATAGGAAAGGAGGCCAATACACTAATTATGTAATGAGCTCCAGTGTGTTCTCACTCTGGTGGGTAATTAGCTCCACTTGGAAAATCAGCTACTTTGAGACTGGAAAGCCTTTCAGTGTTCCAAAACACAAGAATTTGTCATATCCATGTATTAGTATTACTTGAAGTATTCTCTTACACTTCCTTTTAAGTTCTGGGGGTTTTGAGAGCAACAGATAAATTTGTTTAATAGAATTGATTCTGTTAATGTTTGAAATAAGTTTTATGTTTCTAGCTTAGTCATTTCAGGCTGCTCGATACTTACTGGAAATTAGTTTCATGAAGTGAAAAGGAAAATATTTTTCTTTGCACACTCCATGCTTATTTTTTTCTTTCCCATTAGCAAGTGCCAGAGATAGGGAAAGGTTGAAAGCAGTGTGTTTAACTACATGGAACAGGCAAAGCATAATCTGTGTGACTATGTTTTTTCCCAAGGTTGGATTTAATGGTGAAAACAAGTCAGTTCTCCTCAGTTTTAACTCTCAATATCCTTGAACTGTTTCATAATTTTATAGTTCTGATTCTTAGCCTAAAAAAATCCCAAAACAAACTTTATAGGTATGAAAATTTGCTTGCTAGGAACTTTCAAATATATTGGGGCTCTTGGTCACTGTGCTACCTAAACCCCTTGGATTTAAAGTGAAGTGACTGTGAAATACCCTTGGAAAAAACCTAGATATTTTAATTTTCTTTTCTTGTGTTTTTTTTTTTTACTGTATATTTTCCATTTCCATGCAGTCATCATTTGGAATAATTGTGGTTTATGTGCGGTACAAACATCATGATGGAAACTTATCTCAGATCCCATTGGTTTTCACTCCTGATGTCCTGCACTTCCCCCAGCTGTTCTTTTCCTGCTCTCTTCAGCAGCTCAGATTTGTGAGTGGCTTGCTTGATATTCAGTCGGCAGACCAGAATGATAACAGTAAACCAAAATATCACTTGGAGATTAAACAGATAAATTCCAATCATATATTTGGGTCAGAGATGTTCCTAAAGATCTAACAGTCACAACTTCATCTTCTGAAGTTACTACTTTACAGTATTTAATAATATTTTATGGATTCAAAATGTTTCTCTTTTTTATGACATATTTTCATAATTTATGTAAATTTTCTGGCCATGTGGTTGCTTGTAATTCAAGATTATTTGTGCACTCAAGTGGTGTTGCATTTTCTTGTGTAATAAGAGGTTTTTTTGCTTGATCAAATTCCAAACAAATTTAGTTATTTATAGAGCATCCCTAATATACAACTTATATTAACAGACTTTCAGGGATTACCTCTGTTTCTTTCAAGTGTTTCCCCAGGTTAAATACTACCTTCCTGTCATGTAGCATTTATTGGTCTGTGATGTGCTGTCTGTGAATCCTATGTATTATGTTTGTAATGAACATGAAGGGAACCTGTTCTCTGAAAGATGGAATGTTCCTGGATTGGGATCTTGGAGTTCCTAAGTGTGTCAGCTCAGCCAGGCTTGACAATTCAGCACTAATGGATTCAGCTTTTGGAAGGATGTTTGTATTGTTGCATCTAAATACTGAAGGTTGAAGGTCAGCTCTGAAGGTTGAGGTAGAAGAAATGCTCTTGCTTTAAAAAATCCTAGAGCTTGGGAACAAAAAAAGCCCAGAAAATGCATTACTGAACAAGAACCAACTTACTTGCTCAGAGTGACTTTTTGTTGAGAATATTTATTTTTGGCAGCAAGAGTGATGTGTTTGGAATGATTCAGTTGGGTCAGAAAGTTACTTTCTTCAGTAAACATTTCAGTTTAGTGTAGAGTATGGGTGTTTGCCAGAATGTTCTAACCAGCAGGGAGTATTTCCCTGGTAAATTCAGCACTCTCCCACCAATTCCAGTGAGTGCTCTGAAGTGCTCATTGTGAGTTCCTTTCCTGTCAGTCCCCAGCACTGTGTATTTGTTATTTTGATGGCAGCCAGAAACTGAGCAGAACTTCATTCTTTTGCTCTCAGTCTTCTTAATTACAGAAAAGTGACACAGCTTTGTGGTCAAGTGGGAAAGTCTCTCAGGATTCTTTCCTTTTTCTTAATTCTTTCTGTACATTCATCTAATGCCAAGGAAGAAATTATGAGACAACTTGAATTTTTTTGAGATGATAAAGGTGCAAATAGTTTCTCTGCTTTTGAACTGCTTAAGGAAATCACAAATTGTCTCCCATTGAAGGTAAGTATTAAAACTAGAAAGGACATGTCTTTTGGCAGTGTCAGCTGAAACTAAGGACGTTCAAATGTTCTTTCTTAGGCAGCTCACGGGACTCAAAGCAATTCTATTATGTCAAAACAAACAGCAATGGAGGTGTTATGCAATGCCAGCAATCCCTGTCAGTGTGTTTATACAGCAGCAGTATAAATTCCTGTGTGCACTCTTGCTCTAGGTCATCTGACAGTGTGATGGTTCATGTCACAATTGGGATCTATTTGTGCCACAATTTATATTTACACAGGAGTATGCAATGGACTGGAACTCTGTGTCCTGTAACCATCTGAGGAGTGAATAACTTTCCTTTCAAATGTATAGCTGGTTTTCATGTGGGGAAGCTCATACAGATAAAAGATATCTATATATTGATGCTCTGCAGTGATTTGAAGTTGAAAAAGGATGATGAGATGGTGTCTGGTAGTCCTTGCTGTGCTTTTCATCCTGTTTTCGAGACTTGAGATAGAGGCAGGAAAAAATATAAAACTTCAGGCCGGTGTAATCTGGAGAATTGGGCAATGTTATGTTTCTAAATGTTGATGTTGGCATTTAGTTTTAAAAATGACTCTTCTTATATTGTTATTAATTTGGAAGGGGAAACACACCAAGAAAGTAAATTCATACCAAGCTCTTCTCAGTATTACATGATTATCTAATCTGTAAAGATAAGTGGGGACTGCCCTTGAAAAATGGCAGCTTTGGTTTCAGGTTTACCTGAGCTCATGTGAGAGCAAAAGGGGAATGTGTTGCCAATTCCCTGGGAGTCTTGGAAGCTTCCACAGGTGGCATGTTGAAAGTGCAGGAAAAGCTTGGATGTGAAGGAGCACTCTGCTGGGAAAGCTCCTGATAGAGTCAATATTTCTGTCAGCTCCAGTGAAGCTTGAAGTAGGTTTTTCCTCTCTTGGTTTCCCTTGCACTCCGGACCCTTTTGTAACTTGTTTTGTGGGTGTAAAAGTTCTGGTAGCTGTATTTACAGACCAGGTTGTTTTGGATATGTTTCCTGGCCATTTTGAAAATAATAGTGGGTTTTTTTGGTTTTTTTTTTAAGAGTGCAAATGAAATACTGCAGTGAAATATTTATATGAATGTAATTATTAAGTGTGCTAGAGAAATCAAATAATTTAGCAGTTGAGAAAGGAAAATAAATGAAGATGTCTTGCAGTCTTTTGCTGATTAAGTGGGGGGATTGAAACTTTTTTCCAATGAGCAGGATTTGATTTAGGAAGAGGGATTATAGGCATGGATTCTGCATTTGTGGTGGTGGTAGTATTGCTGTCTTTTTCACAGCAATTTTTAAAAGCTTGATATGTTAGTAATTCCAGAGTTCACTCCAGGTGTATATTGTGCAATGTGTTTTTTGTCTTTTCAGTCATGTGTATATTTTAGAATAATGTTTACCAAATGAATATTGGAAATTGCAGTGTGTTTTGACTGTGCCTGCTTATTTTAGCTGCATGTTAGAATTTACAGATGTGCTTAGTATAATTAATTGGTTGATGTGGCCTTTTGCTTTTAAGCATGTGCATTCTGTCACTTTGAATTTTGCTGCAGAACAGCTCCATCTTAAGCTTTCACTTGATATGCAGCTGCTGGCTGATAAGCAGTGTGTCTTGCAGAGTTTGGAAAAAGTAGAGAAGCAGCAATTGTGTCTCCACTTAGCTGGCTATTTGTGTTCACCTTGTCCTGCTAATCAGCAGTTCAGCTGTACAAATCCATTGTTTATTAGGCAAGGCTCTTGTTTGTGAGTATTTTCCTTATTTCGGAGAACAGAAAGGAGTGGTAGTTATTAGCATTTGATGTTTTCTTATTCATGTGCTCCTGGTGTGTTCACTGGCCACTGGAGTGACTGAAGCATATTTATTTTCACATTAAAAAGTTGCATTGACAAGACATGAGGGTTGCTTTCTTGCAAGGCTCTTTTCTAAAGGATGGACTTGTTCACATTCACACTGTCAATTCTCATTTCCGGTGCAGTTCAGATTAGAATTTAAATTTTTCCAGGGTAGATAAAGTTATGCTTTGTGTTTGCTTCTAAATGTGGTGTATAGTTGTACCTCTTGTTCTATTCAGAGTATGGTCCCTGAGTTAATTGAACATTTAAATCTCTTTATATTAAATGCCTTATATTAACTTTATTATTTTATTTTTCTTTTATTTTTAGTGAGGCTGTTGATAGAGAGGGGAAATGGTTTAGGCTACAGTGGCTCTTGCAGATATTAGTGCAATCATTTCCTGACAGCAACCCCTAACTGTAGGAGGATATTCTTTCATATTGACTGTGTTCACTGTAGTAATAAGCAAGCAGTAAGTGATGTGAGTTAGCTCCACTCCTGTTCCCTGTTGACACTTCACTCTGTATTGTTTCACTTTGGTTGGGTTTTGTTTGGTGAAATCTTTATAGAATTTGAAGGATGAGCCTTCTGAGGGCTTTGAGCCCCTGGGCTCAGCTTTCAGAAAATTCTGATTCTAGTCCTCAGAGATTTCTAGCAGGACTGTAGGGAAAGGGCTGCTTTATTCCCTTTTGTGAGATTGGAAGGCTTGAATGAAATTCCTGTATTTAGCTGTAATCTGGTACATGTCAGGGTTATTAATTGTTGCTCACAATTAAATACTGACTTGAAATATGTCATGTTTGTTGGTTTCCTTATTTTGCTGTGCTTAATGCTCTGTTTTTTCATGTCTCCCTCAGCAGTTGTTAAAAAAAAACAACAAACCAAAACACACAAAGCTAACAACTCTTTGAAACTATAACAAAGCATGTTACAAATATGTTTTTCCTTTTGCTTACCAGGGAAACTCCAACTCATATAAGTGCCTTGAGATACAAACAAGTTTTCAAAATCTTGGTCAAACATCATTTGTCTTTACAGTTGGCAGCATTAAGATTTTAAATGTTTGAACTGAAGCTGGCTTAGCATGACTATACAGTTGTATTGGCTTTGCACATCTGAAATAAATGCTTCAAGGAACTGTCAAGTGTTCATATGAATCCACTCTCACTGTGTGCTGATATTTGATGCGCTTATATTTCTGTCTGGTTTGTTCCAGGAATTTGCAGCACTCACAAAAGAGCTGAATGTATGCAGGGAGCAGCTGCTTGAAAGGGAAGAAGAAATTGCTGAACTGAAAGCAGAAAGGAATAACACAAGGGTCAGTTCCTTGTCTTCTCCTCCAAACTCACCATTGTTAAAGCATCCAGCAACAGGGAGGAAAACAAATGTTGAATTTGAAAAGCTAAAAGTACTTTTTCCCCTGATACTTGTGCATGAATCCCCATGGAAGTGCAAATGTGTGTGTGTTGATCAAGAGGGTTTGGCAGCTCGTGCACAACTCCAAATGCTGCTGTGCAGAATCAGGAAAAGCTTGTAAGACTGCACTGCTATCTGCCATCCAGATTTCTTGTTGTTAAAGTTTTGTAATCCTGCAGCTCTGGGATCAGAGAAGCAGAGTGGGCTGGTTGTGGTGATCTGTTTGAGCAGCTTACTCTGCTAATACAGCTGAAATGTTAATGAGTCCTTACACTCAATACAATATCCTTTGTCTATGAAATTTGAAGTTTAGAACTCTACCCTTGATGTTCTAGGAGGCAAAGTTTTCTGCAGCTGTACAGAACAGGAATAAACATTATTCTTTTTTTTCCTTTTGCTTTAGCTATTACTGGAACATCTGGAGTGTCTTGTCTCCAGGCATGAGCGATCCCTCAGGATGACTGTTGTGAAGAGGCAAGCTCAGTCTCCAGCAGGAGTTTCTAGTGAAGTAGAAGTTCTAAAAGCACTAAAATCCTTATTTGAGCACCACAAAGCCCTTGATGAAAAGGTAATGAAGTATTGTACCTAACACCTTTTCATCCTCTTTCCTTTGTGTGGGCCAGGCAGTTTTTGTACTGCAATTGTAGAAATTTCTGCAGTGTAACTACATTGGTAAATGCTCTCCTAGGTTAAGATGCTACACTTAAATAAAGCAAGGTGCTGTGGTTTATTCAAGCACTTCATTAACTGTGTTAGTGTAAACTCAGCATGGTTCAGGAGCAATATATTTGCTGTAGGAATGCACACAGCTGCTTACCTGTACAACATCAGGATTTATCCTTTTGATTATCTAATAAAAGAAATAGACTAGAGAAAAGAGGAGGAGAAGAATCTGCTTACACTGGGATAGAAGTCTGAATTAAAAGAACTCCTCCCTTCACTTGTGCCTGATATTAGCAGCAGGATATGCAACTGCTAAAGTTCACTGTACACTTTGTTGCCAACTTGCAGTTTACCTGACTTTGTGACCCTTGTATATAAAATCTTGCAAATTATTTTAAGTGGAATTCTACCCGTTCTTCCATGTTGTAAATGAGCAAAAGCAAATACAGCCTGTGCCTTGCAGAAGGACAAGCAAATTCTGGGTATGTTTAGTTTTTTAGTGCCTAAACATACAGGTCAGGTTGCTTATGACAGAAATGAGGAAAAGCTAGATTATAAAATACGCATTATTTGGTTATTTTTTTGGTAGCATGTGTTGTAATTAAGACTGACTCCAGATTAAGAAGGTTTCTAATTGTAATGGAAACACTGTCATTTATTGTCTGTAAAGACATAGCATCAAGTAAAATTGATTTCTTTTTGACTTGAATGATTTCAAATAATTTGAAATTACCCTTTCAGGTAAGGGAGAGATTACGAGTAGCACTTGAAAGGTGTAGCTTATTGGAAGAAGAACTAGGTACTACACATAAAGAGGTAAGTTTCTGTCTTAAAAGAAGGCTTCATGTGTCCATTGTGGGTGTTTCAGTCAATATTTGTACAGAGTAATTTGTTAAGTTTCACTTTCACTTCTTCCTTTTGATTTCTTGCCAAATGGAATAATTGTTAATTTTTAACTTAGCTGCTTTGAAAGAGCAGGAGAGGAAAAAAACCAAACCTCAACCTCCTGACACCCTCTCTGCCCCCAAAAAAACCCAAGCAAAAAAACCCCAACCAAACCAATAAAAAGGGTCCCTGTGCCTTTAAAATAAGGGTTTGCAGTGGCATAAGGTATTTGAGTGCCTGTGCCAGATTTTATTAATACATACCTGGCAGTAGAATCAGTAATTGTTGTTTTGCTCCCTTGCTTTTGCAGCTGTTCCTTATATTATTAGTGAAAAATGAATTGGCTTGAAACATGTGTCTGTAAACTTTTCTTTTAGTTAATGATTCTGAAAGAGCAAAATAATCAGAAGAAAACACTTCCAGATGGGATGCTGGATATAAATCGTGAACAAGAAAATACACCAACTACAAATGGGAAGGTACAGCTATTTACTTTGCTTAGCAGACATATGGGTTTTAATCATTAACTATAACATTTTAATTTTAAACCATAATAAAATATTTTTGTATGATCATCTAGTTAAAAAGTCATAGTTATTCAAATTTCAGCTTTTGCAGTCTGTTCAATAATAAAATTATCTTTGGGGATGGATGTTTACAGGTGAGTAACAATTTGTTTTTCAATCTAATTTGCATCATGCTAATACACTTTTTTCCCCCTGTTTAATAGAGATCCTCTGATGGCTCATTATGCCACGATGAAAACCTGGCTAAAGTGATTGAACTCCAAGACATCATAGATAAGCAAAACAAAGAGCAGACACAAATGAAAGAACGCCTCACTGCTTTGTCCAGCAGAGTAACAGAGCTGGAAGAAGATCTAGACACAGCAAGAAAAGACTTAATCAAATCTGAAGAAATGAACACAAAGTTACAGAGGGATGTACGAGAGGTGAGGAAGGAACAGTCAGGATTTGGGGAGTCACTAATGCCATCTTTATAAAATTTTAGTCTCACTGGTGCTCAGTTGAACCTTTATGTTTTTGGAAGTCTTTGGTTTGATAGATGAGAAGAAAACGGTTTTTAGGACATGGTGGGTGTCTAGTTTTTGTTTAAAAGACCAAAGGGTCCCATTGTCCACTTAAAAAAAAATGTCTTCAGGATAAACTTATGACTAACTAGATGTTTCATTAATAGATTGGAATTTAGCATTGCCAACTTCAGCATGTTCTGGAAGAGATGTTTGATCTTGTCATACATGCTTAGCTTATTACTCTTTCTTCCTTTTTTAAAAGATGCACTTGGTTGAGGAATCCCTTTAATTTGAGTGGTGCGGTTGACAGTTCCTGTCACTGCTGAATAATCTCCAGGGTCCCACATATCCTTATTAGATAGAAAGAGAGCTTAGTTAAATCCCAGAACACTCTCTGACCATCCCCAGCAAGTCAAGATTTGTTCTGTGTGTACCATTGGAAAGGAGAGTTTCAGATCTGTGGTGTAAGGTTATGAAGACCAGTGGTTTTTAATCATTAACTGTTTTAAAAAGCCATTTCTTTCCACTTCATTTTTTACTGAGAAAAATAACCTGATTTTAAAAAATTATTTGAAATTATTTTATCTGAAATTATCTCTCACATTCTGACTTCTGTGTTGTGTCTTGCCCAGACTCTGGCCCAGAAGGAGGACATGGAGGAGAGGATCACCACTCTGGAGAAACGCTACCTCGCTGCACAACGTGAAGCTACATCCGTGCATGACCTCAATGATAAACTTGAAAATGAAATTGCCACTAAAGACTCCATGCACCGACAGGTTGTGATTTCAGATGAGATGAAGTACATTTTGCTCAGCATAAAGCTAATGGAGATAATTAATGTTCATGCTGTGCTGAAGCACTTTGCTTTTAGGGAGATAAATATCAGCTGTAATGTGCTGTTATTAGTGATTGTTTTTCAGGAGCTGGAGTCATATATTGCAGAGACTTTTACCCTGCGAATATAGATGAGACAGCTTTACTGAGAAGGGGAAATGGTTTTGAGAAATTTAATGCACTTTATCTTGGGGCAGCAGGGCTGTTGTCCCTATTAATTGTGGCTTTTTAAGTTACTGTATGTGTATCCAAGCATCTCTAGTTTTGGGGGTGAGAATTATTCATTCTGACCTAAACTTCCAAGATTTGCATAACATCCAGTGATTTTTTACAGGCTATTGCCTTAGTGAAAGAGGAAGTTTGAGAAGTACTTGATGTGAAATAGTCCAACTTTATAAGCCAGAAATGGTTGTTTAGCCAACCACTTTCTAACTAATAATTTCTTTTACCCTCAACACTTGTTGGCCATAACCCTGTGCAGAGCGAAGATAAGAACAGGCAACTGCAAGAGAGACTGGAACTGGCTGAGCAAAAGCTGCAGCAGACCCTGAGAAAAGCTGAGACTTTGCCAGAGGTGGAGGCTGAGCTGGCACAGAGAGTGGCAGCACTTACAAAGGTGAGGTGGTGGCACAGTGTCCTCCAGACTCCCTCCTCCATTGGTGTCTCACTGTAGGAAATCTGTTCCTAGGGTTGGTTTGGTTACATTTGCTTTCCAGTTTTCCCTGTTTGAATAAATATTCATAAAATATTTATTTCCTACAGAAAATGTTTATTTCCTACTTTTTTTCCCCATTCATCTCTCTGAAGACACTCTGATTTACTCTTGCTTTTTTTTTTTAAATTTTTAATCTCTCTTTGTTTTTTAAGTTTCTGCTCTTTGGAACTCAAGTGGGTTTTCTGTTAACTCTTCTACATCATAAAAATATCTCCCTGAATTATTATTTTGGTTCTTTTTATTAAAATTATTCAATAATAGACATAAAGTCTTCTAAACATGAACTGTTTCTGAACCTAAATTTCTTACACTGCTAAGTGAAGCAAGTGGGGAGAGAGAGAAGTTGTGGTACTACCAAGTACCAAGATTTTTAGAGGGCTGCAAATAGACTAATGAAATCTGAAGTGTTATATTTAGTTAACCACAAATGAGCCTTTTCAAGTGTGTGTGTGTGTGCATGTTTTCTTTCAAAGCCTTAGTTTCATTTTTTTCCCTGTTATCTTTCCTGTCCCTAACTGGCTCTGTAGTCTGACCTTTTGTCTCCTGGGAGCTCTGCTGCTAAAGATGCTAAAGTTTTGGAACTTGCCACCAAGCTTAGGAAGGTAGAATTTGTATCTTAGTCCTTGTCTCTGCTTGCTGCTTTCTGCTTTGCCATGATTACTAACAAAGAGTCCCATCGTCCAGGCTAGTGAGGAGAAGCTGAAAATGCACTCAGTCTTTACTTTTATTTATTTTTTTTGTTTTATTTCTTGGGAATATGAATGAACTTTGCTGCTGCAAGCTTGTTTGCAAATAGTAGTAGTTGGTTCATGATGGTACTTAGGGGTGAGAGATTTCATCATTTTGCCACTTCCCATCTGAACTCTTGCAAGGTCCTTTTGGTGACAGAAAAGCATCTGTTCTGCATTGTCCTTTATCATAAATAGCAGTTGTGCAAAGCATGTTAGAAATATTCTTGTGCCTCAGTGTTTCTGTGTTTTTGGAGCCTAAAAACCCACCCAAATTCTAATTTTGCTCTCAAATTGACAGGCTGAGGAGAGACATGGCAATATAGAGGAGCGGCTGAGACAGATGGAGGCACAGCTTGAAGAGAAGAATCAAGAACTGCAAAGGGTACTGCACATCATTTTGACAAAAATAAAAAGCTGAAAGCAAGAACCTAATCCTCTTTGTTTCTCAGCTGGAAAATAAAGCTAGAGTTTAGGCTGGCTGATAGTGAGTCACTGTACTGTGGCTAACCTTAAATCTCAAGGAAAATGTGCTGAAAGTCTCCCATAAAAGTTTGAAGAAACTTGATGAATTAAATGACTATGGAAAAATTGGTTCCTGGGTTACAGACAATGGAATCCACTCTAAATTGTGCCTTTTAATTTTTTTTTTTAATGTAGGCTTGGATTTTTGAACTTCTGGTCTTGCATTACGTATTAAAGACTGAAGTGTCCCTTAGATTCCCTCTACAGAGCCCTGGAGGCACATGCAGTGTTCCTCTGTGGAAAAATATTGCTGTTAAAAAAAATGCATTTGGATTAAAGAAAGTTTGCTGCCTTCATAACCTGGAAATTGTTAGAGAGATTGCAAATCTGAAGTTTTTTCAGCAGCTTCTTTGTATCTCAGGCTAGACAGAGAGAGAAGATGAATGAAGAGCATAATAAACGTTTGTCAGAAACTGTTGATAAGCTCCTGTCTGAATCCAATGAAAGGCTCCAGCTTCATCTCAAGGAGAGGATGGCTGCCCTGGAAGACAAGGTAACATTCCAGTAATGAATGTGTAATTCTGTAATGATTTGTGCCTTTTACAACATGTCTGAAACTTCAGCAAATAAACACGTCACCCTTATTAATAAGTAGTTGCTGTTAAGGCTCTTTTTCATTGTGGATTTTGAAAATGTGCTCTTAAAAATAATTGTTGAGGTTGTCCCTGGGCACTGCACTGTGCTGTTGAGAGGGCAGCTTTTTAGAAGCTTTATCCTTCTTTATTTGACTGGTGCAGATTGCATAAATAGGCTCATCCAGTGTAATACAGGAAGCCTAAAGCATTGGAACTTTGACCTTTCCAGTTCAGTTTCCTTTGTTTTCCCACTGCTTTTGGCTGTACCAGTTCCCCTGAGTCATTGTGGGATTCCTGCAATTTGCTTTTCTTCTCAGGTAGATCATTTTGGGACTTGTTATATGCATGTAAACGGGTTTTTCCTGCACTGTCAGTGCACATCTTGGAACTTTCTCCTGCACTCAGTTTATGTCTTCTGACACATTTTTCACTCCTTTTCTTCCCTTCAGCTTTTGGATCTAGATCCTTATGGATTATTCTTCCATGCACAGCTTGAAGTTAGATCCCTTATTCTTCATCCAGCAAAGTAATGTCTTCTAAAGTGGACTTTGCTTGATGCTGATTTTGAGTTGCTTGGTCATGGATTAAAATGTATTTGGTTTCTTTTACTAGAGGGTGAAATGACCATCTGGGGAAATGTTTCAGGAAAAGCTGAGTGTCTTTGGTTTTAAAGTCATGGCAATAAAATGCTTTGGAATGCAAATGGTGTTTCCAGACTTGTACTGAATGTTTGCTTCCTCTTGCATTCATAATGCCTGAATAATAGGTGATGTCTCAGGGTTTACCCTGACTCCCTCTTATCTTCCAAACCATAACTATATGTGCAAATAATGAGGAAAATCTACTTGACCTTTACTGTAGTTAACAGCTTCTAGAGACGTGTTCTTGTTGAGGCTTCCAGCTCATTCTTTTATGCTAATTTGGGAAGAAACATTCAGGTAACATTAAGATTTTGTTCTGATCATGTGGTCTTTCTTGAATTACTTTGAATTATTCCATAATTATTCCCTTTTTTTTACTAGTTAGACTGTGAAATGGAGCTTTAAAGGACTGCTATTGCTATTAAAGATTTATGGAACCAGTGCTATTACTAAATCCATTATTTAGCGGGCTGTACACCTGGAAGGATAAACCTTCAACTATAATCAAAGTGAAATCATGGAAGCAATCAGGGATCTGTAATTTAAGATGCATTAGTGTAGTGTTGACTGCATTTTTTTGATAATCATCATGGTTATGTTTTAAAAGTGTAAAGCTTATGAGTGATTTAATTTGTGATGCCTTTAATTTCAGAATTCACTTATTCGAGAAATTGAAAATGCAAAAAAACAAATAGAAGAACTTCAGCATGAAAAGGTAGACTGCATTTCTGAAATATTATCTTGGAACTTAATTGCTGCCTGGCTACACATCAGGATCAGATTGTAATTCCTCATAAAACTTAACATTTCCTGCTCTTTTTAAAAGAAAAGAGTTGTTATTGTTTATTTTATGGTATTGTGTGCCACAGTTTTAGGGGGATTGTACAGATAATACATAACCTGTTAGTCCAAGACTTAACACACTTTTGAATATGTGAAGGGCTTGGATATGTTGGCAATTGGCCAAAGTTTGGAGATTGTGTAGAATTTTGATACTGTTGTACATATGACCTTGAACAGCAAAACCAAATGAGAAATACTTTTAATGTTGGGTATTTTTCCATAAGGTTTTCTCAAAGCATTGGATATCACAAAATGCTCGTGCAACTGCTAACATTCTTTTTTAAGTTTTAAGAACTGGGGAGCAGAGGGAGAAATATTTACTAGACTTGGCTGCTCCTTAGCAATAGCTAAGGTGCATGATGTTCTGCTTGTCCTGGCAATGACAAGGTCCCTCATTACAGATGTTCATTATCAGCCACTTTTTATTTTATTTAGGCTTTTGTTGTTTTCTCATTCATTGTATTGACTTTAACTTTTGTTAAATTCCGAGTTTCTAGAGCATGTAGAAATGTCCCAAGTTAAAAGTGAATTCTTTTAGAGCCTTTTGTGCAGAAAGCTTGAACAAATCTTGTTGCTTATCATCACTTTATTATAATAAACTTAGTAGCATGTGAACTCAGCTGTTTTTAAGATACATATTGTCATTACTAGAGTCAGGGTAGAGAGGCAGTAGAATTATTCTGGCATGCCCTTTTGTGACAGTGCTGTATTGTGTGTAGCAAAAACAATGTTTAAATAGGTAAAGGCTATATCTTAAAATCTTTTATTCCCAACTTTCAGAGAAATGAGATAAAAAACCTAAATGTGAGCTTATAAATTTGTATTTGAAACTAATTTTTTTTTTAAAGCATATGATATGTTTTTCTATTTATTTTTCCAGGATCAACTTGTATTAAATGTTGATGCATTAAGGGCTGAAAACGACCAAGTGAGGCTCAGAGCCACATCACTCCATCATAGGTACCAGCAATAGTTTGTTTGTTTCCTATTTTCTTTAAGGTCACTATGCTAAATACAATCTTGTATATTATAAATTAAAATATTTCAGCCATTGCTGTAAATTCAGTTTTACAGAGCATATAAAACAATTTTTATACTGCTTAAAAAAAACTGGCAGTGGTGGGACAAGAGAAATCTTTTGGGTGACTTTTTTTTTTTGTTTCTTTCTCCCTTTGTAAAGATGAAATGTTTGTTTTGTGTTGCAGCAGAGCAGATTTCAGATTCCCTGTGCCATCTTCCTCTGTGGGGGACAGTCACAGTGACTCCTACAGCTCCTCCTCCGTGCTGAGGCGGCCCCAGAAGGGGCGTCTGGCTGCTCTCAGGGACGAGCCTTCCAAGGTAAGGGAAAATACAAATAACAAAACAGATCTGTTCAGTGCATGAGGCTAATCAGGTGCAAGGAGGTTTTACAATTGGGAGGACCTGGCAAAAAACTCCTGAGTTTTATAGATCCTGTGTAAACAACTCATGAACAGCTGCTGGTCCTTTTAATTGGTAGCAAATGGTTGCAAGATTGTGGTTTGGAACTCCTATTTTGTTTTGTTGGGTTTTTTAAAAATTTTTTAATTTTGTTTTTTAATTTTGATAAGCCTGTAAAGCACAATTTGAAGCAGTCCGACTTTTGTGTCTGTATACTCTAATCTAACACATTACTGTTCTGCAAGCAGTTTCCATTTCCTTTCAGGATGCATGAGTACCCATTATATAAAACTGATTCCATAGTTCCCATGGAATTGATAGCAAAATTCTACTGTAATTAAATGTGTGTTCTGCATCTTGCAGTTAAATGAGGTTTAAAATTTCCTACATTATAGCTTGTTTTTTTTACATTTCTCTAAACATTGCTGTCTTGATGGATGCATTCAGCATGTAAGTGGACTTACATAAATTATTTTAAATATCTTGAAAAGTAGTAGAGATGTCACATTTTTTCCATTTGAGCTTGGATTTACTTCTTTAATGGATTCTTGTAGGTTCAGACCCTGAATGAGCAGGATTGGGAGCGGGCCCAGCAAGCCAGTGTGTTGGCAAATGTGGCACAAGCATTTGAGAGTGATGTGGATGTGTCTGACATGGAGGACGACAGGGAGACCATTTTCAGCTCAGTCGATCTGCTGTCACCAAGTGGTCAGGCTGATGCTCAGACTTTGGCCATAATGCTGCAGGAACAGTTGGATGCAATCAACAAAGAGATCAGGTATGGCCTGTCTGCTGCTGTGGAGCTTTTGATAAAAGTATGCTGGAAAGTGGGAATTTTCCCATGTTTTTCTGCTAAGTGCCGCTTCTGTTTGTGTGGTCCTTTGTGGTATTTTCTGGGGTCTCCCGACAAGGGGAGGAATGATGAATCTGACTCCATGTTCTTAGAAGGCTAATTTATTATTTTATGATATTATATTATATTAAAAGACTACTATATTAAACTATACTCAAGCATAGAGAAAGGATACCGACAGAAGGCTACAAAGAATGATAATGAAAACTCGTGACTCCTTCCAGAGTCCTGACATAGCCTTACCCCATTTTTGGTCATTAAGTTAAAACAATTCACATGAAACCAATCAAACAACCACCTCTTGGATGAACAATCTCCAAACCACATTTCAAAGCAGCAAAATACAGGAGAAGCAAATGAGATAATATCGTTTTCATTTTTCTCTGAGGCCTCTCAGCTTCCCAGGAGAAGAAATCCTGGCGAGGGGATTTTTCAGAAAACATGACAGTGACAGTCCCTGTTGGAATGTCACATTGCTGTGAGGCTCTTTTTCCCTCAGGCTGATCCAGGAGGAGAAGGAGAACACGGAGCAGCGCGCGGAGGAGATCGAGAGCCGCGTAGGCAGCGGCAGCCTGGAGGCGCACGGCCGGTTCCGCTCGCTGGGCTCCGTGGTCCCCGCGCTCGGCGGGGCCCTGGCCGGCTCCTCCCCGCCTGGCAGCGGCCGCTCCACGCCCCGGCGCGTCCCACACAGCCCCGCCAGGGAGGTGGACAGGCTGGGCATCATGACACTGGTGGGTAGCCATGGCCTGCAGCCTCCTCCTCGGAGCGCTCCTGTTCTCTAGGAAATGGGCTGTTCCTTCCTCTCCTGCTTACTCAGCTGTATTTTTCCTTTCTCTAGGTTTTTCTACTGCTTCCTTTCAACTACTATAAAAAGTGTAAGATACGTAATGATTAGGAAAAGTGTTCAGAGCTTGAGTCTATTATTTGGTCAACATCTCGTGCTCTAAGTATTTATTCCTTCTGTTGTTATGGTCTTTCTTCAGACTCCTCTTTCTAGAAGAAATAATGTTTTCTTTTCAACCACTTTCTCCATCTGCTTTAAACTTTATTTTTAGCAGTCCACTGTTCCAGTGAACACTCAGCTAAAAAGTGATTTGCATATTAATTTTGAAGACTGGGAAGGTGTCACTGCTGTTTGAATATTAATGAGTGCTAGTGTCCTGTTTTAAGCTATTAAAGCCCGATAGGTAAAAGAAATACCTGTTAGACCTTGTGGTTGATAAAGTAGTTTAGTCTTAGGAGTTCAGAGAGTAGATGAAGATATTTTCCTTCTTTTGACATTCCTACGATTGCTGAGGAAGATTAATTCTTCTAGGAGCTGCTTTATGCATGTAAAGACATCTGTAAAATTAAGATACAAATTTTCCCCTTCTTGTTTTACAAAAATGTTAAATAAAACAAACTGTTAAAACCAAATATTTCAGCTAAGTAGTTTTGCTGGCTTTTTAAAATTAATGTGCAAATACACCAAATAGTATTTTTTTCATACAAGGGAATAATTTGCCTTCTTTGCATTAAAATAAAGATAATTAAAATAAAAATCATATGGCTCTAGCCATATGTCCAGGGGCAAGCAGTCTTCTAAAAAAAAAAAGCTATCAAAATTCAGATTATGGAATGCTTTATCTTCTAACATTTCACAATTATTAGTTAAGCTAAATACTTCTCAAGGAGAAAACCATATACAAATTTAAGTAGCTCTTTTCCCCAAAACTAGATCAGGAGAATTGTGTCTGGTCTGAAATCCAATGCAATTGAAGAAAGTGAACTGTAATTAAGTTCCCTTTAGATCCTAATTGTGCATTGAAGTCACTTGATCTGGTGCTTGTAGCTGTATTTGAAGAGTTTTGTACCTGGCAACTGATTTATGAAAGCTTGAAGTCAAGAATTAGAGAACAAGAGCTTTCTAGAAACTTCAGGAAGAGCTATCATGGATTATTAGACTGAGTTCTGCTGTGCCTTCCAACATTTTAATAGAGAGTTGCATTAGGTTTTGATCATGTAGGCAAATTAGCTTAATGCCAGTGCTTATGCAGCTCAGTCAGTTGAAAGCCCCTCATGATTAAAAAGCATCAGCATGATAAATGGTGAAGCCCACAGCTCTCTTGAGCAGTCCTCGTGGACAGTTCATTCCATGTGGTGAACATTTTCATTTTTATGCTTATCAGATTTAATGGATGAAAGATCCAGTAATGCTAAAATGAGCCTGCAGTGCTTTGTCAAGAACTTGAGGAGGAAGTAGATCATCTTTAAAGGTCCCTTCTATGATTCAGTGAACTTATGATTTAGTAATGTAGTACTCTACAGTCAGATTGAACAAAACTTTCCATATTAATGCTGCAACATTTACATGTATTCTAAATCAAAACCAATTAAACGTTATCCTTTGTGGGAGGGAAACAACATCCCCTCCCCGCTGTCCCACTTCAAAGGGGAACAATTTTATTTTTGGTTGCAGGCTTTTTAAATAATGAGAGCTATTAAACAAATTATCTAAATTTAACTTTTGTCAGCATCAGTCTGAATAAGCTGTTTGTGTAACTCTTGTTCTCTGAGCTGGCAGAGGTGAGCACTCCCTGGGGAGTGAGGTACAGCGGATGGAGGATAAAATAAAAGTGCTGGTGAATTCCTGCTCAAACATTCCAATACTGGAAAGCTGTAAAAAGAACAGAATCCTGTTACTGTATAGAAATTGGCTGTTGTTGGCACTCTTTGACATTATTAAAGTCTGGGCTGCTTTTTGTGCAGTGTAGGAAACAGCTGCAGGAATCCCTGGCTTGTGAGGAGGAATGAGTGAAGATGATTTATTAAGGCTCCTGTGGCTGACCTGGAGGTTCAAAGCAGCTCTCACCTTTTCAAAGCAACACCTTGCACCCCCACACACCTTATTGGGGTTTTTTTGCTGCACATATTTTGTGCTAATTTGCTGACGGTCCCAACACACTCAAACATCTCTGGTACTTTGGTAGATAACCAACTCTTAAGTGTTTATTTTTTGCTTCCTTTTCCTCACTTCGGGGATGCATTTAAGTAATCTGTGATTTAAGGAGTACTTCATACCCAGTATCTCTCTGTGCCATTGTTGTAACTGTTGTTTATATTCTCCCCAAGGTGTTTTGTCTGTTCTAGTTGTCTTAGTCTGTGCTACAGTTTACAATAAATACAGGTTTTCCAAATTTCTTTTCTTTGCATGCATCTGTCAGCCTAGTGATTTAAGGAAACACCGTAGAAAGGTAAAAATCTTTAGTTTATTTCATGGTGTGCCCCTTCATCTCTCTCCCTGTCCCCAAACTCATTAGTGGATAACAGGAACATAAAGCATTTGCAGGGTAGCTCTGTAAAGAAGAAGATTATGGCTTATCATTTTAGCCTAAGTGTGGGTTTGTTTTGTGCGGTTTTGTGTTTGTTTGCCTGTTTTTGCTGGTGTGGAGGACTGCTGTGCTGCTTTCTGTTTGCAACCACTGCTTTGTAGTCTTCATGCATCAGTGCTGAATTTTAAAAGTTGTCAGTGCACACACAAATAAGTTATTCTTTCTGTTACTCAAACTTTTGTAGCCACAGGTGTGTAGAAACTAACTTCACAGAGTCAATGATCTTGCTAATAATTCTTTCCACAGGTCTCTTTAGTTTTTCTGTCTTTGCACTTGCTTGAACTGGGGACAGGTATATTCATTTTATGGTGCTGAAGGCATTACTTTAGTTCTTAGCTCTATGAACGAATAAAAGATAAGTGCTACTTTCTCATTTCAGTAGCT
Organism: Haemorhous mexicanus; assembly: GCF_027477595.1. Classification (NCBI taxonomy): domain Eukaryota; kingdom Metazoa; phylum Chordata; class Aves; order Passeriformes; family Fringillidae; genus Haemorhous; species Haemorhous mexicanus. The sequence continues at coordinate 10,199,709 of NC_082346.1, forward strand.
AAGACTGAATGTAGTCATTTGTCACTGAAGGTAACAAGAAATTCAGAAAGAAATCAAGCAAAAAATAGGCAACTGCAGAAGGGTAAGGGCAAGAGTGATCCTTTAACACTAAAATAAAATTCTTCCTTTCGCTGTTTTGTGTAGTGTTGGTATTGCCTTCATATTTTGGCATTGCCCCTGAAGTTTTCCTTCCTTTCCCACCAGTCTCCAGCTTCCAGAGAAGAGGTACGAGATGACAAAACCACCATAAAATGTGAGACATCGCCACCTTCTTCACCTCGCTCCTTGCGCCTGGACAGAGTCCAGAAGGGAGCTCTGCACACAGTGAGCCATGAAGATATCAGGGACATCAGGAAGTAAGTAAGCTGGGAATCACTCAGACATACCAAGAATTCAGAGTTCCACAGTATCAGAATAAAATCCCAAACTGCAGAGCTGTTCAGCCTGTAGGATTTTAGTCTGAGTGTTAAAGTGTTTCTCAGAAGTCAGGAGTGTGAACACAAATGGGTGACCGTTACATAAACATTAGGAATGTAGATTTTGCTAATGCTTAGAAATGGCTTCATGGGAATGCTTTTGGTACTCAAAGTCTGCATTAAGTTTTCTTCATGCTTGGGATATGAAAAATTTTAACTCTTTACGTTTTTATTTAGCTATAAATTGAGAAATAACTTGCAAAATTGCAATCACTGATTGACAGATACTCTTCTCAAAGTACCTAAGTACCTGAGATGGATTCCAGTCAAGTATTTTGAACTTTTTCTGCTCCTTTCAGCCAGGAGCTTGTGCTATCAACATTTCTTTTCATAATTCATAAAATTAAGTTAAATTAAATGTCATTAGTGCGTTACTGAACTTTGATTAACTTGCACAGAACCCTGAACTTATCTCTGGTGAATTTGTTGTACATGGGCTCCTTTATGACTTTTTTTTGTTACAGTTCAACAGGTTCACAAGATGGCCAAACAAGTAATCCTAGTAGCAGTAACAGCAGCCAAGACTCCCTTCACAAAGCCCCCAAAAAGAAGGGGATCAAATCCTCCATTGGCCGCCTGTTTGGCAAGAAGGAAAAGGGACGACCTGGACAAGGAAGCAAGGAAGCTCTAGGACAAGGTTGGTTTGCTTTTTCTTACACAGTGAGAGAGATGGCCTTGGGGCTTGGGTTTTACACATTCCTGATCAGTAATATTACAAAGCATTAAATTGAGAGTGATTTGAGTTTGGGGTTTTTCGTAGGTGGCCTGGGAGAAGCAGATGGTTCCTCTCAGGATGCATTAGGCCTCAGCAAGCTTGGAGGTCAGGCAGAGAAAAACAGGAAAATGCAGAAAAAGTAAGTTATCAAATATTTTTTATTTTTATTCCTGTGTTATTCATGTGTTGCTTTGTTTAAAAATGCTGTGGTTTTATTTTTTAGTTTGGTTTTGGGGTATTTTTGCCTAATATGGTGCTATGGCTAATAAGCCTCTGTAGATATTTTCTTTTACTATTTTTCCAGAACATTAATAGCAGCATAGGTCATAGTAAATTTGAAAGGAATTTCAGCTGAAAACTTACAATTGGACTGCTGTAATAAAGAAATTTGGAGATAGAAGTGGACTCTTATCAAATTCCCCCTAAATTTATTATATTTCATACCTGCTTTGGGAGGTATTAAATGTAATAAATTATAAATACCTTTGATTCAAATGGGAGATTTCCCAAAGTTGTCCTTGGCTGCTCTTTGCTCCAGATTGTGGAGGAATTGTCAGAAGGGAAGCACGAGATGCTATGTGCAGATATCCCTCCCTGTGTATGAGTTTGCTGGCTCCTTTCTCTGTCCTTTTGTGTTGCAGCTGCTGGCAACTTCTCTCTTCACTAATTTTTTCACTTCTGTTTAAGATTGTCTGTTGAAATCTTTTTTCTTTCCACCGTATTGCCCTGGTTTCTTCATTTTTTTTTAAATCAGTTGTGACTATTTCCTTTTTATGGCACCTTGTATGCAGTTACCCTTTCCTAGTCATGAGAATTTTTTCACTCTGTCCCAGAAAATCTTTAGATTACTGCTCACCTTTAGAGTGTCTGTTTGCATGTTTTGTTGTTTCCAGACTTGGAACAGATGAAGCAAAAACTAATCATAGGTGAAAAAGAGATATTGCTACTGGTAGAAACCCTGACTTGATGTTTATATGGGAATACAGGAAACACTGATATTTATAGAAGTAGGATCAGGCATTCCTTGCATTTTTTCCTCCAATGCTGAGCCATATACCTTAAATTTCTGCTGCTTCTGTTCTGTTCAGCTGTCAAAAACTGATGAAGGTCAGACTTTCCTTGCTTTCGGAAGACAGTAAATGTTGAAAAGAAAGGGTGCTAATTTTCCCTTTGAGAGGGATTTCTTGCAGTACCTAAGTTCTGTTAACTAATAAGAATAATGCCTGGTGGCTGCTAATGAAAACCAGCAGTGTGTTGGTTTGAAAAGTCGGAATGGAATGTGGGTTTGTTTGGATAACAGAAGGCTCAGCTGTTTTTCTTCAGACTGCTGCTCTGAAGGCAATCATATATTATTATGATCTGGTATTTTCCCTTTTCTATAGAGCTTTAAAGTCATACCACATCTTGGTTGAATAAATAGTTTTAGTCTGCTCATATCTAAGGAGTAGTAAGGTCTGTTCTTTGAGCAATATAGGTATTTCTCAATACCAGCCATAAGTTCCATTCTCAAGTGAAACAATCCATACTGTCTTGCTTTAAGAAGTGCAAGAAGTGCAGTTGCAGATAAATCATGTCTTTTCTTGTAAACATTCTGCTTTTCAAAAATGTGCTGGTATTACTTAAAGTGCAATTTATGTCTGCATGTTGCAGATTGCTTAAAAGGCAGCTGTCTCTATTAAACAAGTGAAAACTTTCAGTTTGGAATTGCCTTCCTTAGCTCTTCCAAAGCCCCTCTCCATCTCTTCCACAGCCCAGTTAGGGGCTGGAGGGGACTTTAAGGTCTCCCTGGAGCCTTCTGTTTTCTACCACTCTGTGAAATTCAAACAATCTAGATCTGTCATTTGAACAATCTCAAGTAAGGTGCTGTCATGCCATTGTTCAGAGCCCTGAGTGGTGTTCTGAACATGGGAAGCAATATTATCACAAGGGGTCAAAGATCCCTTGCTGCCTTCTTGAGATGCTCCTTATCAAAAAGAAAAAGTGGTAGAGCTGCTCTGAATTGCTTTTCACTCTGATATTGGAGGAGGGTGGGTTAAAACAAATTATGACTGGCTGTTTGCTTAGAAAACCTTGTATTCAGCAAAAAGAATTCCAGCTACCTGAATGCTTGGAACAACGAGAGCTCATTCTATTTATAGCTCTCTAATCCCTATTTGCTCATTTATCTTTCTGATTTCTGCTTGCATGTGCACAAACAGGCTGAGGGCAGTGTTCAGTGTCTGCTAACAAATATGTATTTATAGTTACAGAATTAAATTACAGTACACATTATTTGTCTGGTTTTGTATGCCTTTGAGTTCAGTTTAATCCTAGTTTTATATTTGTCTTTCATTATTTTATTTTCCTTTTGTTTACCATTTGATGTGGTAGTGCAAAATCAGGGTAAGTTTGTATTTATTTTTATTAGGATTGTTGTGCAAGTATGATAAAACTCGTTTGGATTTTTTAGCAATATATTAAAACTTCTATCCTTTCTTCAAAAAAGTCTGATCATAAGAGGAAATACTAGATTAAAAAAAATATATTATGAAAATGTGTTGCTGAAATAAATCCAGTGTCACCTAGTTCAGTGTGAAAGCTAGTTTGGTGTCTTATCTAATTTGCATGGTGTGAGCTTTTATAGTGGAAATATTAAACCCTCTTAGATTAGTTTTGTAATCTGGGATTTGAAAGTTGTTTAGCAATAGTAGGTATTTGTGCTTCCAAGGTAGATGTATTTCTGTAAAAGTGTTGTTTGGTGTTTACTAAACCTAAGTGGTTCATAGTGCTGTGTTCATCTCCTGTGTGAGCTGTGGTAGTGACAGTGTTTGCCACAATTGTGTTTGTGCTTTTCTGGCTACAGCACCACCAACTTAATACTGTATTCACCAAAAAGGAAGGCAACCCTAAATTTAAAAGAACTCACACACAAAGCACTTACTGCATCCCTGAACTCAGTCTAGAATAAGGATATTAACTTTCCCCTGATGCTCTGCCTATTTCCATCTCATGGTTTACAACTGTTCCTTCTCAGTTTTTACACCCTGAAGCTCAGTCACTTCCATCAGTATCACTCTCTTCTCTACACTGCAGTGTTCACTGTTTCTGAACTTCTTCCAAATCAGTCCTCTTTAGTTCTCTCCAAGAAATCTGGGATACAGCATTCCCCTCTGGCTATGAGCTCTCCATGTATCCATTCCCATGTTGTCCTAATCTAGTGGCCAAGTGATGCAGGCTGCTTTATTTCCTCTGTGGGGTGAGCATGTGCTCTCCTGCCACAAGCCCTTCTGAGCACAGTGACTTCACACAGTGGTCTCTGGAGGGTCCTGTGCACTCTCTGCTGCATCAAGCACCACCTGCAGCTTTGACATCATTTCTCACTCCCTGTGATCACAGCTTTTGTCCTCCCCAGCTGCTGTGAGATGCCTCTGGAATGTCTCTAACAGCGAGCCTTCACCCCTTGCAGCAGCATGTTTGGGCTCCTGTTCCAAGGGAAGCTCAGCCAGATTTTTTATTAAGTCTCCAGACATCTCTCCCTTGGTTTTGTCACCTAGGAGTTATTCCAGTAGCTGGCTACTCTTTTGGCACTCTTTCATACTTCACAGGGCCAGATTTGTACCAGTTGTTAGCGCTACTGACACCACTGCAATATTTTTTCCCTCACAAAGATTCTGAATTTTGCACCTATTTCCTAACTGGTGTAAATAATGGTTGGGCTGTGAGACTCAGTTGGCTGGGCAGTTGTGATCTCTCACATTTTACTGGAATGCAGTGAGTGTCTTGGAGTTCGAAGGGAATAGTGGTAAAGGAGTTCTCTGCTATAGGAAGAAAACATCAATGCATCATTTGCAGGTGAAACAGCAGCTGCTTCTGAATTCTTCCTATGAGATTTTGTGTGCCTGGGCTGCATCTTGAGCTTTGGGGTTAAGGATTTCCTCTGCAAGCAAGTTTTTTATCTCTTACTGCATATGAACAAATTCTGCAATTAATTTTCTGCTTTATGGTTGCTTTCCTCTTTGGATCCATTGAATAATTTCTGCATAAACTCATCTCATAAACATTTTTTTCTTTGTTTGTTTTTATTTTTATGTGTTTTCCTCCACCACACAATTATTTTCTTCTTACATTACCACCATGAGTTTCAAGTTGGCATCATAACCTCTCCTTACGTTTTTGATGTATTCCTTGTATTCTACTCCAAAGGATTCACTGTTTCATGGTTACCATGAAGTATACCATGAGACTTATAGAACAACCAGAAATGACACTGATATTCTCTGAACTCCACACCATACAACCACCAAAAAGGAAGCCATAGACACCAATTTGGAAGCCAAAGTACTTGGAAGAAACTTTGTGTTCCTTTCTGGCAAATACAGTATTAAGCACTTTATTCTGTTCTTACCAAACAGTGTTTCAAATGATCTTATTTATTTATTTTTCTAATTTTTAAATCTTTAAACAACAAAGAGAAGCAGAATGAAATGTATTCAGGGCTAGTTAATTGTGGAATGAATGTAATGTGTTCCACAGTAGCAGGGAAATAGCTGATCCTTTATTTCAAATTCAGAAATATTTGTCTTTTTGAAATGTACAAATATGTCTAAGCTTTTACAGTCTTTTTGGTAGTGAAATTCAGCTGCTGACTGCTGAACACTGTTCTACCTTAATGGATGGATCCCAAAATGATACCTGAATGATTATTTGTAACCAGTTGTCTGGCAGTGCCTTCCTTCCTCCCCCTTTCCCATTCCTGGAAAGCACATTTAATTAGCACAAATTACTGGGAGATTCTTCCAGAGCAATAGGAATTTATTGGTGTGCAGGTGCAAAAGTGCTGTCTATTGATAAAGCAGTTGCTAGTATAGTTATTGCTTCATTATTGCTTTTTAATATTTAGTTACCTACCAATATAACATGAGGATCCCAAATATGTCTAAAAGAGCTGAATGCTGCATTTCCATTTTGTAGGAGTAGCAAAACAGCTCCTTGTCTGTCAGTAATCACTCTTCAAGGTGCCTTGTGTATTTTAATACCTATAACTTCTGAAACTGTTATTATCTTAGATCTATCCAGTGAGACAGTTCAAAAGGCAAGGAGATTTTATTTGATTGAAATAGTGAGGAAATGGTAAATACATAATGTAAGGTCTTGACTGTAATATTGCTGCATATCTTAATTCTACACTTGCAGGCATGAATAAAGAACAGTGAAATCATTCTAATTAGGTGCAGTTTTTTTCAGATTTTCAAAGGAGAATGAGTGGAGATTTAACTGTATATAACTGACTTTCAAAGGCAGTGTAAAAATGCTTTTTTAATGCTTTCTCCATGTTTTCAGCCAGGCATATCCAAGCAGCATTGCATGCTTATACCCACAGTGCTAGTTTTTGTGCTTTGGTTTATTAAACATTTTTGGCAGCTATTTATATGGACCTTTTGAGCTTCCATTGTCTCTGGGAGCTGAATTGTCAATATGAAACTTCAGGCGCTTCTGTTTCAGCACAACAAAGGAAATGGTGTCATTGTGGGAGATGAAAGCTGAGTTTCAGTACACAGCCTGTCAGGATAGAATTGCCAAACACAACTCTGGTTGTATGAAGCTGTGCCAGACGTTCTGACAGGCTGATGTTCACCAGTGGAATGGTCACTGTCCCAGTGTCCAGCCATGACAGCTTGATGGACAGGTGTGTCTGATGTGCTCATGTGTGGCCACAGGTTTCAAATCTGCACACGCTGAGGAGAAATTACTGCTTTGGTTCAGCTTTGCTGGGCAGAAAACTTAGCAGCTGAGAATCTGCTTGCCAAATAAGCCTGACATCTTCACTTTGGGCTAGCAGTGTCATTTAGTGACTTCAGAAACTGGGCTCTGAAAGACAAGATCCACATCTCTGCTGCTCTCAGATTTCCTGCCCAGCTCAGCTTTCATTCCTCCATAGTCCCTGTACATGTGCTGTACCTGCCTGAAGAGGTGTGTCATATAAGGCTGGCTGGGAAAGGAATAATTATTGGAAAGAAGATAGTGACGTGAGTGCAGTGCTGGAATTGTAACATCCGTTATAACTAATGACTATTTCTGTAATTGTAGGCATGAGTTGCTGGAGGAAGCCAGAAGACAAGGTTTGCCTTTTGCACAGTGGGATGGGCCCACTGTGGTGGTGTGGCTGGAGGTGAGTGGTCCTCCCAAAATGAATAAAAAGCCCCCTCACGTACAGACTTGTAAAGACTGTGTGGGTTTGGAGGCAGGAATGTTTTCCATATCCTGTTTACTTCCTTCTCTGTGTTCCAGCTGTGGGTGGGGATGCCAGCCTGGTACGTGGCTGCCTGCCGAGCCAATGTGAAAAGCGGTGCTATCATGTCAGCCCTGTCTGACACGGAAATCCAGCGGGAAATTGGCATCAGCAATCCCCTGCACAGGCTCAAGCTCCGCCTGGCCATCCAGGAAATCATGTCCCTAACCAGCCCCTCTGCCCCTCCCACCTCAAGAACGGTAAGGAAACTTACTTGTGCAGCAATAAACACCTAGAATTTCCCCACACTCTACTGTAAACTTAGAACTGAACTTCTACAAAGAATTTCTGGAAAGGAACACATTATTCAAATATAGGTGGTTCCTTCCTTTCATGGAAATTAACTTAAAGGAATAGCTGCAATTTTCTTTCTCAAGGAATAGAGAAGTTTATTTCAGTCTAAGTATGTAATCCAAAGTATTTAGAGTATGTGTTATTTTGGCCTCCAGAGAATTTAAAATACAGATGAAGTCTGCAAGTGTGTACAGAAAATTATAGGGTAGTTGGAGGCTCTTTTAATGTAGCTGTAAAGCCATTAACTCCAAATAATTCAGACTACATGATCTAGGAGGCACCTGTCTCTCTCTAGTAAATTTAGGCACGTAGTGGGAATTTTCTCTTATGAGTCTGTCTGCTCTGCAGTCTAAAGTTATTCCTGGGGCTATGTGCTAGGCTACAAATGTATTTTTCGGATTAGAGCAGAGCTGTATGTTTACCCGTTAATGAAATCCTGTCAGCTGTTTCTGCTGCTCAGTTTTGTTAATATCTGTGAAGGAAGTTGATCCCTGTGAGTAGGTTTTATTGCATGCCATGACTGTCAGTAGCTGTACCTGACCTAGAGACCATTGCTTTGCCCATGCCTGCTCCTTACATGTACCGATTGCTTATCTGTTCTGCAACCTCTCCTCTTTGTTACTGCTTTCCTTTCACTGGATGGGATTGATTCCCTGTGGGCTCATATTAGACCACGGGAAATGTCTGGGTAACACATGAAGAGATGGAAAATCTTACAGCCACACAACAAACGGTTAGTTTACAGTGTTGCCACTTCTGTTCCTTAGAGTGCTTTTCCCACTTCTTGAACATTTGAATCAAGTACCTTTTGGGGTTTTTTTGGGGTTTTTTTGTTTTTGTTCTTTTTTGGGTTTTTTTTTTTTTTTTTTTTTTGTTTCCTTCAAATTAACGCACTAAAATTCTGGATCATTGCTTCTTCTAGCTATTAACCTTGCAGTCTGCATCTTGATAGCTTTTTTTCCCAGAAGGGAGGAAGAAAAAAATCAATGTTGATAAGATCGTAAACAAAACTCTAATCTGTAAAATGGAGCTCTGACTTGATTGACAAATAGACAAATTGAATTATTGGTGCAGAAATTTCTTCTCTCCAGAAAACTTAATCAGTAGATGGAGTTTGCAACTTCTCATACAAAAATAAGTGCCTTGTGTATAATTTTTTACATTGCATGATGCTTGGTTTATCTAGATTTTTTTGGTATGCAGTAGATTTAGAGTCTTGCAGTGCACCATTAACTTTGGCCTCCTTACTAAACTTAACCACTAATATGTGTGTGTTCTTTTGCTTTCCTAACCACCTAACAGGAAGATGAGGAGGGAAGCTGGGCTCAGGTTGGAAACTTTATCTCATATTACAGACTGTATGTAAACTGTCACAATCATTAGAGCATGAAAGAATCTGTTTTGCCTTTAGGCCAGCATCTTTTAATGATTCTGGGTGTGACCTGGGGATTGGGAGAGGGGGAAACTGCAGCCTTATCTCTCTAGAATGCACACTTGGGAAATACATGTGATTTAAAAATATTTTAATGTTTTGGTGGGGGATGGCTCTCTGAGGAAGCCAGAATTCCAAGAGGAATATCTGCTCTGTGTAGAATGTCCCTGTCCAACCCAGCCACCATCCCAGGTGTGCCACAAGATACCCTGGACCTGGATGGTTAAGCAGATTTCTATGCACTAATTCTCTAATTCCCCTTGATTGATTGTTTTGCCTTAAAGTGGTGGCAAATCCTAATTGTATTCTCAGGCATTGATGTAGCTGAGTATTTATACAGGGATAGAAATGTAACTTAGGATTTACCCATGATCCATATCTTTGCACAGTGTGGGCTCTTCTTTCTTGGCTGCCCTCCAGCTTAAAGCTGTTTTAAGTCCCATTAACTACATCTCAGCTACTCATTTGTTGATTGTCCACAGTAAGGAGCTTCCACCTTCTGATGGCTTGGAGAGGTGCATTTCCTTGTGGCCTTGCTCCTTTCTGGAAGGTGCTTCCTTTAGAGGAGAAATAAAGCTTTTGCCTTTTAACAGAAAAATCTGAATTATTATGCATTTGAAAAAAGGAGCTCCTGGGTTTTGTTGCCCAAGGAGTGATTAGATGTCTGATTACAAACTCTTATCTTTATAGATGTTTTCTCTAAAAAATGCCTGGTGATTTGCAGATCAAAACTGTAATGAGAAGTCTCTTTTAGGATAAGGACTAGCATCTGGAATGTCTTGTTCTTTGGTAACAGGCTTTTATCAGTTTTTGAAAACAGCTAACCGTATATAAAAAGGCCTGTAGTTATTTTTCTGTTATCTTTTCTTTATAAAGTCACATGAAAAATCAGATTCCCTTCCAGTTTTCAAAAGAGAGAGTATTTACAACATCTCAACACAATGAAATTCTATGGCTTTTGCTATCCAACCATGTAGATTAGTCTTTCTGTAAAATTTTATTAGCTCTTGCATATTTTGTCATGCTATTTCTTGATATAAATTGAGGCAGTTTTACTTGCTGATGTGAATATCTGCACTTGCTTTTCTCCATGAAGGTGACTTCAGAAAACAAACAAGTAGTACTCAGTATTCTGATCTGCCTGTCTTTACAGGCTAGGAATCAAATAAGCAATTTCTTTAAACTATGCTGTCTAAACCAGCTTTTCTTTTCTCATTTCAATAAGCATGTCCCTTAATTTTTTTCAAACCAGACATTAGCCTATGGTGACATGAACCACGAGTGGATTGGCAATGAGTGGCTGCCAAGCCTGGGGCTCCCTCAGTACCGCAGCTACTTCATGGAATGTCTGGTGGATGCTCGGATGCTGGACCACTTAACTAAAAAAGACCTGCGTGGGCAGCTGAAAATGGTGGACAGCTTTCACAGGTAACGAGGCTGAAGCTGGAGACCTCACCCACAGTTAAGTGTTTCCATTATCTCTAAATAGTTTTTCTAATTTGTTTTTCCTCTGGTCCAAACAGGAACAGTTTTCAGTGTGGAATTATGTGCCTCCGAAGACTGAATTATGATCGAAAAGAACTGGAAAGAAAAAGAGAAGAAAGCCAGAGTGAAATTAAAGGTAAGTGCATTGTATTCACCTCAGTCTGATTCTGCCATGTTTTCACTGATCAGCTTCAAAGAAGAAAAGGCTTTAGAGGATGGAACCACTTATGAAATATCAAGTATTAAATGCATAAGGTGTGTCTGGATGTAGGCCCTGAACACTGAATGATAAACCACATCATTAAATCACTTACTTATACTACAAATGTGAACATTTTTGAAACTCATACTGCTCTGAAGTTTGAAATGAAATGTTTTAGGAGAAAGAGAGTTAAGAACATGTTGGGGGAGGGGTGTCCTTATTTTCTTCTTTCTCCCCTGTTTTGACATAACTTTACATCTGCATAATTTTATAGTTGCTTGTGGCTGGTAACTTTTATTGCCCAGCAGTTGATGAAAAAATATCCAAGTGACTTAGGTAATTACATCTTCCAGATTCGTGATGATTCTTGTACAAGAGAGAAGGAGTAAGAGAAAGTAGGGTGGGAATTCATGATTTGCCATAGTAATTTTGTTCCCTGCCTAACATCAGAAGTATTTTCTGATATCTGAGTCTAAAAACTTGCTTAGAAGGTTCTGTGCTTGCTCTTTCCCTTTCCTTTCAAACCACTGATACCTTTTGGTGCTTAATTTGGTAATTGTGCCTGAGATCATTCCTAGGAACAACTAGCTGGCAGCAACCAAGCCAGGGTTGTGGCTGGTTGGTTTCTTTCACCTCCCAAATGGAATGGGTCCATCTCTTGCATCTAGAGAATAGCTCCTTGGAATATTTAAGTTACGGTGTGAAATGTCTTCCAGCAGACTTCTAATATGTTTACTTTCCACTTCACTCCAATCATCCAGTTCATGACTGTGGATGATTTGGTTCAGAGAATTGGTGTTGTAATGAGTCTGACACTGTGTTTTTGCCTCTCTAGATGTCCTGGTGTGGAGCAACGAGAGGATGATCCACTGGGTGGTGTCCATTGGCCTTAAGGAATACGCGAATAACCTGCTGGAGAGCGGCGTTCACGGCGCGCTTGTGGCCTTAGATGAATCCTTTGATTACAATGCATTGGCTCTCCTGCTGCAAATCCCCACTCAAAACACACAGGTAACCAAGGACGAGGCACTTTAGGTCTCCTAAGAAGGTTAAAAATGGATGCAAAGTTGTCCATTGTCACGCAAGACAAAAGCTTTCAATCATGCTTTTCTAATGGTTTTCTAGTTGTTAATAACAATTCTCATTGATAAATTTGCTTGAGAAAAAAATAGTTTGAATATTTTCTTCACAGCCCATCTTCACAACAGTAGTGTGAAACTCGTCATTTTTGTTGTTTGGTAGTATTTACTCTGAAATAATTAAGTTTGAGGCAGAGTCATTGTCATGGTTTGAGCCTGGCGCAATGCCAGTGCCCCCAGGAGGATACCTCTTTCCCTGGTATCTACTGTGAGATGTGATCAGAGACAGAGCAGAGCAGGCTCCAACTTAAGATTGAAAGAAAAAAACTTTATTAACCTAAAACTACGAGGAAAAAAACCAGAACACAGGATGAAAACCTTCCAAATTTCCTCCTCCTCCCCTCACCAAATTTCCAATCCCGTTACCACCCCTTAGATCACTCGCTCTCAGTCCATCACCACCCTTTAGTTAATCAATTCTCAATTCCTCGAGAAGAGAGGAGTCCCTCTTGCACCACAGACTTCCCCAGGAAACAGTCAAAACTTCTCGTGTTTCCATTTCATGTGTGGCACCGCCCGGAGAACATTTTGCCATCGTGACATCTTCCTTCCATGTCCAGTGCTCTCACCACTGCACATGGACCAGAGCTGCTTCTAGGGTTTTTCCCTTTAAGGATACTTTGTCCAGTTCCAAAAAGAGCACAGTCTCTCTTCTTTGGGACACCTGTTCCTCCCCCCAAATTTCACCTGGGCTGAGGGGTCTCTTGAACAGAGATCATCTTCCTCTTCTTCTTCTCTGAAGATGGAGGGCACCACCACCACCCTCCTCACCGTCGTCTCTGTTCACACACTCTCACATCACCGCACTCTCCTGGCTCTGAGCCATTGCCTCCCCCTAGATGCAGTCTCTGTGTCACAGGAACTCAAGTGGTTCTGCCATGGCTACACAAGAAAAGTCCAGCCCAAAGGCCACTCCATCATCTCCTCCCACCTAGGATTCTTCTCAACTTCTCTCAATATCTTTCACTTGCCCATTTCCTGCTATCCCATTCTATCTCATCAACTTCAGGAGGAATCAGCATTTGCAAGGTTTCCATCGTCCCAAGAATGGTTAAAAGTCCCAGGCTCTGCCGGTTTGGTTCATGAACTCCCACGGCTGGCTGCCCTGCTGGGCACCCCCCCCTTCTCCTTCATGCCAGCTGAGCTATCACAACAGGCACAGTCTCTCTCTCTCTCTCCCTCCGGGGGGGGGGGGGGGGGGGGGGGAAATGGGGGATGGCTGCCCGAAGCCCTCGCAGGGCTCTTCCACCCTTCGGCCCAGGCCTGGCCTACCTCCCTCCGGCTGCATGGCTCCCCTCCCCCGCCCAGCTCGGAGCCGGGCAGGGGAAGGTCTGCTCTCTTCCAGGACTGGAACCCAAAGAGAGTTTCCCCTGGGAGTTCATGGCTTTTAACCCCCTGTGTTCTCAGAGGCATATCCATGCCCTCAGTGGACAAACCAGGTGCCAGTATTAAAATCTGAACACCGATTGGCGTGACCACACCATCCCAAAAAAAAAAACTCATTTCCTCTCAAACCATGACAGTCATGAACTTCATATCACAAATAGAAGAGAGCTGTTAAGTTTTCCTTAAATTTTTAATAAGTTACAAATTAAACTGTAACTTTTCAAGTACTGACCTTTCAAGTATGAAGTATGTTTATTAATCTGATAAGAAATCACTAAACAATTTGGGTCCTATTACGTTTTTAAAATCATATAGGTTACTAATTACTAATCGTTTGGAATTAACTTCCATTTCTTTCGTACCACAAACTTCAGGCTCGTGCTGTTCTGGAGAGGGAATTCAATAACCTCCTTGCTATGGGCACTGACAGAAGACTTGATGAAGTAAGTTAATCGAGTTGTTGAAATTGAGTTGTTGACCCATTTTATGGTCCTGGAAACTTTATCAGACCTGCTCAGTGAAAGAATTTAATCTGAACCTCTTCAAGCTTTTGACAGAAACTTTAATTTGAAACTCCTTGTCTCTGAGGGTTTCTAAATACAGCAGGGTTTGATGACTTTGAATATGAAAGTATTGGGAAGATTTGCAAGTTTGGTTTTTTAGCTTGTAGGGTTAATGTCTAATAGCAGCACTTTGGGCTGAATCCTCTTTATCTAAAACATGGGAAAATTAGTGACCAGCATTGCAATGAACAAGCTGTGATAGAGAAAGACACTTTATCCTAAAGAGCAGTATTTCAAAGAGCTTTGAGTGGTTTTTAAGAAATATTAAGTTAATTTTGATTCATACTGGTGCAGAAGACCACCAGGTGTGTTTACACATCAAAGTAATTTCTGTTGGGCAGCCTATGATCTTCCTGTACAAACTGCATTGAAATGAGAGTAAAACTCTCTAAGTGTGACTCTCTAAGCTGTGCACCCACAGGAGGAGAGAGTGTTCCATCTTTAGCCTTGTTGGTTGCTTAGTGGACAGATTCAAGCTGGTGTTACTTCCCCAGGAGAGCATTAATTAACTCCATGCTGCTTCATCTTTGGTGCTGACGAGATTTGATGTCGTAGCACATGTAGGCAAAAGTGTTCCAAATTAAGGCTGAAGTGACAAAACCCTTCTGGTTAACCAGCTCAGGAAACCAGTCTCAAAAACTGGTGCTGGGAAGAGGAAGGGGACAGGGGAAGGGGAAGCTCCTGACAGCTCTGTTCCCTTGTGCATCTCTACCAAGGTTTTAACAACCCATCAGAAAACCTTGATGGTTTTCTAAAGTATTTTCCTTGGAGATTTCAAACTGCAAAAGGAGCTTTAAGGGAACAGATGTTTGCTCTGTTCTAGTGACACAGGGCAGTTTGATCATGAAGATCTCCAAATAATACGGACACTTATCTCCTAATTGCACAAGGGAATAAATCTGAGGTAAAAGAACATTCAAAGGATTTAACTGGTTCTAAATAGGAAGCTGGCAAATGGAGCTGCCCAGTGGGTATATTTACATTGACACAATACTTTCTCTACCAAAGATGTTTTTGGAAGTGGGACTTAAACTGTATTTACTAAGTGTAGCATTATATTTCTGAGATGGGAATATTGCTTCAAAGATGCAGATATATTAAAGGGGGAAGGAAAATGCACTTGGGTAATTAAATTACATTTACCCAAGTGCTTAAGGACAACTGTGCTTGGCAATACAGTACTTAAAACACTTACTTTTTATTTCTTTACAATTACCTTCTTCAGTGGTGATACCTTTACTTAAGTTTGTCAGTAATCCTTTTAATGTCAGTAGCAATCCCCAGTAACACTTTTTGCACTGCTAATGTTGTTTGTCAATATGACAGGATGATGATAAGAGCTTTAGGAGAGCACCTTCGTGGAGAAAGAAGTTTAGACCAAAGGACATAAGAGGTTTAACTGCTGGATCAGCAGAGACTCTTCCTGCAAATTTCAGAGTTACAACCTCAATGTCTTCACCCTCTATGCAGCCAAAGAAGATGCAGATTGATGGTATTGATTTTGTATAATTTTAAGCATGATTTTTTTTTTTTTTTTTTTTTTTTTTTTTTTTTTGCCTGAGATTCCAGGGGAATTAGGTCCAAATGACCTTTTTGCTGCATAAAAGCATCTGCCTTGTGCATGGTTGTATTTATAACACTGTGTTTAACCATAGGGTGCTTTGTCATTTCAGGAAGCTGTACTAGAGGTGGAGTTTCTTTTTTACATCACTGGAGTAACAAAATGAGAATTATAGCTAGAAATAAATGTAATTTAGGAAAGTAAAATGACAGCTTAGTAGGAGTCTTTTAATCATGATGCATAATTTCTGATTAGCAGCAATTAGACCAATATCAACCCCACTGCTGAAATGCAATAAAATGCATTCAAAAATGATGTGAGTAAACCCCCTCAGATAATTTTGCGATGCGTACAACTTCAGTAACAGGTGCATTACCCCCCTGCAGTGATCACTTCAGTATTGACCATACTTGAAATTACTGTTTTATTCATTGCTGTGTACTTAATGATCTTTGGGCATATGTGTGCACACACAGATATGAGTTAAAAAACCCCAAACCAACAAAAGCAGACCCCAAAAATCCCACCTGGAAGTGGAGGTTGATCACCTGTCACATGAGGGATCTTGTTTGTTTAAAAACCATATCTGTAACAACATAAGAATAAACTTTGACTTGAATTTAGTTTACAAAAGACACACAGAAACAAATATGAAATGTTTTTTTATTGGAACAGACAGGGTGAGAACACAATCTGTTGGAGTAGCCTCAGGTTCTGAAAACTCTTTATTTATTCATAAAGCTCAAAAAAACAATTTTTGCATCTGATGCTACTCTCAGTAAGCTCTTCTAAATTTTAGATACTGTCACTAGCACAAAATATTTACCAAAACTCCTGTGGAAAATTCTGTAAATGAAAGTAAGTTAAGTCTTTACCATGTAAAACCACTTTCTTTTTGAAATATTAGACATTTACAAATTACATAAAGTAGTAAATAACTTAGAAAATCACCTTTGCCAATTTCTCTGTGCTAGCTGGCAAGCAGATATTTTTTTTTTAGAATACTTTTTGTTAGCCTGTGGAACAAAAAGTGGTTAATATACAAACTGTAAAATAAATTCTGCTTTTCTAACTTATAACCTTAGAGTTGGGTGAGTACCAAAGCTGTAATCACCATTGCTGTGGAGGGTTTTTTTTTTTAGTTTTGAAAACTAACATGCATGCTGTGTTCTGCATGTCTTCCCATGCTTCTTGGAATAGGCAGTGTATCAGGAACACAAAGATTGGATTCTGCCACAGTAAGGACCTACTCCTGTTAAAGCCTTCTCCTGGTGAGTAAAGCTGATAGGAATAAGACTGAAGCAGATGTTTATGAAATAAAGCAGCAGGGAGTTTCCTACAGTGGTTTTACACACTTAGAAAATAGTCCAGGTTTTCAGGTTCGGTCTTATATTGGAAATCCCAAGTTTATTTCCTACAATAAGACTGAGTGTTGAAATACTGGGTTTTGTCAGAACTGTGTTCCTGTGAGGTTTTTAAATCAGCTTCAGAAGGGACCGGTGCTAAACAGCTGTGTAGAAAGTGTCGAAATCAAAGGCTGGATGAACTACAGCTAGTGGAAGTGGGGAGGGGGGGAAGAAAATAAATTAGGGATGAAAATAAAGTAATCCAGTGTGTGACACTGCAGCTCAGATCTCTCAAAGTCTTTGCTTGGTCGGAGTTGTCCCACTAAAACATGCTTCAGTACTGAATTGTTACAGGGATTATTGCAGTTTCCCAGTTCCTGGACACTCCATACCACTGTGATTGCTTGGGCTGGCTGCTTGGATTTAGCTACCTGCAGCCTCAGTTTGGGGAGCAGTGCTGCTGATGTGTTATAACACAAAATCCGTGCATTCTACGGCTTGTGAAAGAGCCGTAGTCCTGTTTCTCTAGGATCTGGAATGTTTCTGCAGCAGCTTCTGCTGAATTTTCTCATGGCACAGTACTTCTCTCATTTTGCAAGCAAGCCCAAAAATGAATTTTTTTTTTTATTTTATTTTTTTTTTTTTTTACTACAATGAACTTTAAAAAATCAACTCAGTGGCTCTTTCCCCCTCAGTGATATCTCTCATGGACTGTAAATTGCCTGTCTTCTCTGCTTGCAGTGTCTTTCTTCTTACTGGTAGCATCCCTTCCAACTCATGTATTTGCTTCCTAAAATTCAGAACCTTTTTGCATGTATGAGATGAGTTCTAAAGAGTTCCTACATGTGAAATGCTGACAGAGGAAACTCCTGCACGTAGCAGCTCAGACCATGAGCGTTGTCAGTTCATACCTAATCTCAGGGGCTCTCTTTAAAGTATTTTTAGTTGTAAGAAACTGAAGTTTTAGGTCTCTCCCCCAGACTCTCCTCCCTGGTTCAGGATTTTCTGTAGTCAGATGACGTGGGATGGAAATCCTCGAGGCAGAAACATTTGCCCTCATTGCTTTATTTGCATTGCAGCTGGAGATTTCAGGAGGCAATAAAATATCCAGCATGGCATGGCAGTAATCCAGTGCATCACTGCTGAGCTGTTTGTGACAGTCTTGGAATGCAATGGTGGTTAAAACCTGCTAATGGAATCTTCTGTGTTCTTTTCTTTTTGTGTGTTGTTTTTGTTTGTTGTTTTTGCAGTTTACCCACACTATTTCTACCGGTGATATGCAGCATTTTGAACATTTGGAACCCTTAACCTGTTAATACTTGTTAAATGGACACTTTGAGATATTTTATTACAGAGTTTTTAATTAGCAAATAAATTCATGAGTACTATAGAGAAAATATTTTAGAATCTAAATGTTTCTTATATTTATGTGACTTGTCATTTATATAGTTACTTACTTTTTCTGTTTCTATTCAGTCTACAAATCAAATCATTGCTGATTTTTTTATTCTAATTTTAGTCTTTCCAGCTGAATGTACTGTAATGCTTGTATGTATATGTCCCTATGAGCAATATAGGGCTTTTGTAAATTATGCAGTAACTGTAATTATCATTGTTTTTTAATAATGAAACTGAAGGTGAAAAGGATTTTAATACCTTTGTAAAAGTATCATGACACCGAGCAGTATATATTTTGTCTTTTGGAGCGCTTAGCTTAGATCTGAAAACAAGTCCAGCTTTTTTTCAGGTGAGCCTTTGTTGACGTAGGAGGGACGGTACACGAGTGTTGTTCTCAGAGCTGTACCTTTCCACACAGAGGATGTGTCAAGTAGTGGCAATTTGTCTTTATTTAAAGTAGAACTGGTTGGAAAAGCTGGGAGGAACTCCTCAGCCTGCGGGACGCGTTGTAGGAGCGATTGCCTCAGTGCTCACACCCTCTGCTGTGTTTGTGCAGCGACTCTTCGCAGTGACTGAAAACAAGCCATACACCAAGGACTGTTTTTGTTTTTGCTTTTCCTTCCCTGAGGAAGACAGACTTCATAATGATTCCTGGTTGTGAGCCACAGGCCACAGAGAGGTTTTTTTTTTTGTCCTAGACCTTTTTGCTTGAAAACACTTGGTGGAAAGATGCTGGTGGAACCAGTTTTAATGGACCAATCCTAAAGCACTGCAGCCTCCTGTCAAATGAGTAGTGAAAAATGAAGGTACAATGGGCTGAAAACTAAAGCAGTGCATCTTCTAATAAAGGCCTTACTTTTCTTATGTAAGTCATCCTATGTGTTTTGTAAACTTGTTCTAAAGACTTGTCTGGACATTTGGATGGTTGTAGCCATTTTGGACTGTATGAGTAGAAAATATATCTGACACTTGTAAATGGCACATTAAAAAGCCAGCAAGAATCTGTTTGGATGGTGCATTATTTATTATGCAACAATATATATAGCATGTCTTTTTTCTTATTTTGTTTTCCACTTTTAACTTGCTTGTAAAACTGAAATTCATTGTTACTGTTCTGTTTTTCTATTAATCTTTTGTGTATTTTCAGGTTATGTAACAATATGTACAGTCTACTTTTGAACTATTTTTATCACAGTATTATTTATTGCTTTCAATAAAGTACTGATGCATTTTCCACTGCCAATAAAACACTATGGAAAAGCTAAGATCTAATTGTATGCAGGCAAAAACTTTGCAGTGAATGGATATTGTCAATAAAGCATCTTAATGATTGTTTGCTGCCCTGTAGATCTGGTTTCAAATGATGACCTTTTTCCAGGAGCAAAAATATTCAATTAGATGTGACCTTTTCTTTGTAACTGTTCGAGTTCACATGCATTAATATCAGTTTTCTGGAAAAAAACTGCTTTATTGCCTACTTCTACTCATCTTTAGAGCTATGATTTGCTTTTTAAAATAATAAACCAGACCTGACACACAACTTCAGTGTATTCTGGTCCACATGGTGAAGATGGAAATGCTCTCCTAGGCAGCAGCAACAGTTGCTTTGGTAATAAAATGAAATCATGGCCATAGTGATATTTGGGGAGAAATATAGGAGTTGAGGGAACCAGTGCAAAATGTGGTCACAATAGGGCCGTTCATGTCAATGTTGATATATTTGTAAACCATTTCATTGAGTAGACGACAGAGGGATAAAGTTGCAGAATGATGAAAGGAGTAGTAAAGCATATTTCATCATGTCCTCCACATCAACAGCAGGACGTGGAATGCCTGGAGAAACACTGCCATGGATGTTCTAAACCTTGTTCAGTGATGCATCTCTGTTTGTCTGGCTTGTCAGTATGAGTTGCTGTCTGTCCATTTGCAGTCTCTTTTATATTCTCAGAGAATCTATCTTTCTAGAAAAAAACCCTAAAATGGAACTGCAGAAGGAAATCCTGACTCACTGCTCAGCTAAACTTTGCTGTTTAGAGAAACCTTGCCTAGGCGTTGCTGGTCACTGATGTGAGTGATAGTAGGTGTTCAAAGTCATGTATTGTTGCTTCTCAAAAGTGAAACCAATGCGGGATAGACTTGTAAAATGTGAACAGAAAATGCGTTTATTATTTTGAAGCTGTAAAACCTTAACTGTTATGGAACAATGGAACTGACATGAGAGGTAGAATAAATGAGTGAAATGGCGAAAGCTTTCACAAACTGGCAAAACTGTGTGTGGTGACTTCCTTCTGAGTTACACAGCAGAGCTGTGCTGGAGAGATCCAGAAAAATGTGTCTTGCTCAATTTTAATAACTCCCACACACCCTGCTGAAAGAAAACTGTGCACATGGAAAAGGCACCTGGGTCTATTACAGTGAGCTTTAGATAATGCTTGATTAAATACAGCGTTTTCTAAATTGCCAAATGTCTTTAAAGGCTTCAGTTGGAAAGAGGGCTGTAAAAATTAAACCGTGCATCCTGTCTGCATGCTTCAGAATTATCTGAGTGAACTTTAAATTTGCAATTTTTGCGTGTTTAAAGGACAGGGACTCTCAAAACAGATGTTTTAACTCTGTCTTTTAAACTGCTGTAGCAGTGTCTTTTCTTGTGGACAGAAGTGATTTATCATGCCAAGATTTGGAGAACAGGTAAATTGGTTCAAAACAATTTATTTTTGGAGCTTGGTTGGCTAAAGACTGAGAGGGAGGGGCAGCAAAATTAATTTTCAGGTAAATAAAAATTGACACTCTGTGTTTGGGGGTGGTACTTTTAAAAGAAACTAAAGAGTCACTTTGCCTTAAAAAGGAAAGTTTTTCACTTCTCACTGTCAGGGTTGTAGCTTTGGTGCACAAGTTATTCTACATTTTGTTAATTTCATTGTTAATAGTAGGGGACTTGGGAAGGAAAGGGCAGTTGTAGTTAACTGAGGTGGCAGTACCTTTTGGTTTTACAGGAGATGTTGAAACAGATGGGTGAAAAGTGATATATAAATGTGGTTGGTATTTCTACCTATACATGGAGGGAGAGGTGAAGACTCCAAAAAGACACAGAAGAGATAGAAGTAATACCCAAAGGACTGAGGTTCTCTGCACGTGTTCTCCTCTAACAGACAGTGGTTTTAGAATAAATTTAGCCCTTTTCAAATATGCTGTATTCGGTTTTTAGGGTAAATTGCACTGCATGTAATCCAGGAAAAAGTAACGGACCTATTTATGACATGAACTGGCTACATTTGGAATTAAGTCGTTCTTGTGTTCACCTGGATTTTTTATCATCTTGCCCTCTATTACAGCTTGAATTTATGTGTTTATCTGTAATGGTTTTTTTTTTTCGCTAGAAATGGCGTTCTTTGGGGTCTTCCCCTCCTTCAGAAGACGCAAACAAACCAGTACCTCATTCCACAGTGTTTTAAACCCCCGTCGTTTCCATTTTGGCATCCGTTTCATTTGGATCCGATCCCAGCAACGGGGGAACCTTTTGCCCACTGATAAAAAGCGATGAAAACCCCTGGGGACGGAGTAGATGCGACTTCCAAAACATGACGGTGCAAAAGTGAGTATTAAAAAAAAAAGAAGGATGTTAACAACTGCACCAGCAACTCCCCTGTGGCCATTTTAAAACTACTGATGCTGCATTTTTTGAAAGAAGGGGGACGGAGCAGCTCCAGAAAGAAGCACTTCTGATGGTTGCGGCGGCTCGCAGGCCGCAGGAGAGGCGGCATTCCCGCAGCCGCCAGCGCGGCCCCTCCCGGCGGGGCGGAGCGGAGCCCGTCCCGCTCCCACCTGGAGCCGGGAAGAGGAAGTGGGAGCTCGGGAGAAGCGGAAATTGCAGCGCAGCAGACGCCGCCAGCCCGGGAAGCACCGGCGGGGAGCCAGCGCCGAGGAGGAGGAGGAGGCGGCGGCAGAGGCACAGTAAGCGCGGCGGGGCTGAAGGGCAGCCGGGCCGGGGGCTGCGGGCACGGCCGGGGAGCGCAAGGCAGAGCCGGGGGCCGTCGCGGCTCCGTGTCCTTTTTTTTTTTTCTTTTTTAAAAAAAATTTATTTAAACTTCGAAGCTGGGAACTTGAGAGGAAGAGTCTGCGGCGGGGGCTCCCCACAGCAGCGGTGCCGCTCAGGGCAGAGCCCCCGGCCGCATGCCGGGTTCAGGCCGTGGGGCCGGGCCGGCCTGGGAGCTGCTCCCGGCTCCCCTCGGCTGTGCCCCGAGCCTCGGCACTGCTGCCCGGAGCTCGTCCCTAGGCCCGGGCGGCGGGGAGGTGCCGAGGCTGCCGCTGAAGGTGCTGGGTAGGATGATGTGTGTGCTGATTAGTCATAGCAGCGCCGGGCAGCGCATACATTCGAGGCATATATTTAGCTTGGGTTTGTGTTCGAACCGTAGCGTTTGCTTCTTCCTTCAGGAATCATGACCACGTGAGCCAGTGAGTCATGAATAGATCGTGTTTCTCCTCGTTCTGCCCTGGAATCGGTGCTGGAATAGCAGGCGGAAACCAGGCTTATTCCTGCTGGCTGCGGACTGGGAGCCCCGGTCGCTGGGGCTGCTCTGCTCCTTGTGGAATTCACAGAGTGCGGGGCTGAGCTGTGGAGCATTGAGAAATGTTGGCGTTTGTGGGCATGGTTTGCAGAGAATCGTGGTGGGTGCTGGATTTTGCACGGGGGTACGTGTGAAATCCTTCTTCCCTGCGCTATTGTTTATGAGAGCTTGAGGAGGAAGGAGTGAAATCTTGAGTGAAGGACCCAGCTTTTTTTCTTTGAAATGTCCAAGCATAGCTGAATGAACAAAATACATCAGTCAAGTGAGCATAAAAAACAAGTACGTGGGGGAAAAAAGATGTGTTTGGCACAAAGCATATAGAAATTTGCCATACATAGCACCCCTGAGTCTACTCTCCTCACTTGAATTCCATTCCTAAACATCTTGCACAGCGTGGTGGAGCACGAAAGATGGATCTAGAACATCCCCCTTAGGAGAAGTTAGAAATAACTTGGACCCATGTTGAATTTCATTATTGAGCTGGTTGGATTCTGCTTTCCAAGGCCTTTGGGGTTGTTTTGGTGAGAGATTGTCCTAATCTTTCCTACCAAAATCCAATCAGACCACAATCATGTGAGAGAAGGCTTTAGATAGAGTATTTTAAGGACAACATTAAACCATCTGTGTTGGGTTATAAACTCATAGTGTCAGAAGTTTTTTGGATATGAGGTACTATTATAAAGGTTAGTTCCTTAGCTGCCACAGGAACTTGGAGATGGGAGACCTGAAAAAACCTGAGAGGAAATATGCTAATACTGTTAATATGTCACCTGCTCTGCTCTCACACCCTCCTTCCCAGCTACTCCAGCATTTGCTACCCTGGTGTTTGACTGTCAGTTTTCTAGCTGTTCTCACTCACATTACCAGTCCTGAAATTTCTGAAATGCTCCATAAAAGTGGCTCATCAGCTCGTTCTGCCAGGCTGCAGAACAAGCCTGACAGAACAAGCTGTGGACTTTACCCAGGGATTATTAGTTATGCATTTAAGAGGAAATGAGTTTTCATCCCACCCACTGAATTATGCTTGTGTGAATTAAATAGCCTATGATAATTATCTTTGTAATCTATTCCTTATTAGAAGGATGAAGGTAAGTGGACAGAATGCTGGTGTGTTAAAAACCTGAACTCTAGTTGAATAGCAAAGAAAAAATAAAATGGTTTCTCTGAAGTGTATTCTGAAAAAGCGTATTCTCTGCCTGCTGGAGAACAGGCAGCTTGTAGTTTGATGTTTCAGTTTTGCGTTCTAGAATGTATTTGTTTTGATTTATGTAGAATAAGCATGTAAAATCCAGCCACTAGCACCAGGAAGATCAGGAATTCTGCTAACTGGCTGAACTGTTAATTAAAAGCATCCAACTCGATACTCCACAGGGAATAAAGTTTCCAGAAACTGAGAGGTCCCAAATCATTAACCTCTTGAAAGTGCGGTATGTTGTTTCTAGAAGTCATTGTTTGCTTTTTCTATGAGTCTTGCTTCCTGCAGTCGCCCTCTGTTTCCCGTGAAAGCCAGACAAGGTGCTGAGTTTGTGAGCGCCGTGTCTCACTGGGGGTTACCCGAGGAGCACAGAGCTCCTGTTCTCTGTTGTTGTTGGAGCAGTGTCTGGGTTGTGTGCAAGTTCTTAGGGTTGTTGGGATTTCTGTCACCATGCTTGAACTCCCTGCATGGCAGAGGAGGTTGTGCAGGTGTAATGCAGGTGAAGAACAGTGTTGTGCTCGCCATTTTTAACACCTGAGGGGGGAAAAAAATCACCTATTCCTACACCTTAATTGTATGCACAGGATCCAGAATTAGCAGCAATCTTTAGAAGTGCATGTTGGCTTGGAAACCAGTGTGAGCAGAAGTCTTTGAGTGCAGTAGCTGCACAAAAGGCACACATTAATTTGAGCAAAGAAAGGTGACTTTGTTTTCTTGAAACAGCAATTGCTCCTAATCTTTACAGTGCAAATGGGAGAGTTAAACAGGTTTGTAAGCCAGCTTGAGAAGACAGCCTGAGCTCCAGTGGTCAAACCTGTTTTCACTGCGAGCACAGCTTTTGGTGATGTGGTTAAATAACATACCTTATTGGGAATTTTGGATTGCGTCTCTTCTGTCAGCTCCTGCACGAATCAAACGAGCTGGCAGGTGAGTGGAGTGTGACCCTGCTTCTCCTGCTGGTGTTGCAGATGTGGAAGGCTACTGCAGGCCACACCGTGTCTGTCAGCCAGGATGATGGAGCTGATGACTGGGAGACAGATCCAGACTTTGTGGTATGGCTTTTGGGGTTTACTGATCCACCAGGAACTTGTTCTGGGACAGTTCCAGAGGAGCTGTGCTGGGTGGGGGATGTGTCTTGGCCAAATAAACTGTCAGGAGCGTGTCCCTGGAGTGGAGGGGAAGTGAAGCTGCTTTTCCAACACTTGTGGTCTCAGTGACTGCTGGAAGCTTTTGCTGTGAGCTCTGAAATGTGTGTTACTAGTGATTCCTTTGGGTTTTTAACTCTCTTTTTATTGTGTCCTTCACAGAATGATGTGAGTGAGAAGGAACAGCGCTGGGGAGCTAAAACTGTGAATGGGTCCGGCCACCAAGAGCACATCAAGTAAAGCAGCTCTCTTGTGAAATGTATTTACAGGCACAGTCCCTGGCAACTTCTGATCAACTCATGATCTCAGTTACTTGTGTCTCCATAATTAAAACAAGAGTCCCTGTAGAAGATTGATTATTTGCCAGATGGCTGGTCTTTCAAATCTGTCTTCAGAGCTGAAATTAAGAGCTGAAATATGGTGCAGGGACCCTTAAATCTTCCTTTGTCTCTGGAAATGTGATTTTTCCTGCCTCTGTATGTGAAAAGGGTTTTTTTGTGCTGTTTTGGTGCAAGAGCAAGTAGTGCCAGGGAAGAAGCTGAGGGATCTGAGCAGTTTCAGTTTGGTACTTTAAGGAAACATTTTGTCCCTTAATTCTTACACTTTGATTAGAAAACTGCTACAACCAAACTCATAAAAACCCTGGCAAAGTAACAAACTTAGCTCTCTGATGGAATAGCAAATAAGTGCATCACAGAGGGATGTGTGAAACCGAAATGATGCATCTCCTGAATCCTGTCTGTCTTACAGAAAGTGTCTAGGACAGAACTTTAAAGCAATTTTAGGAAATGTGTGTTATTGCAAACAGAGGAGACTGAACTCTGGTTACTGCAGGGATCAGTGTTGCTCTGCTCTATTCTGAGGGCAGTGGGAATTCCTGCTGGCTGAATTACACCTGAGGAAGCTTAAAACTCAGGTGGGAAGTGCTTAAAGTACAGACTACACCTTGGGTTACTCTTCTTTTCATAGCCTGCACTGCCCTCAGTTCAATCCTGCGAATTTTAAGGGATCACTTTGGGAAGAGGAGGTGCAAGTTTCCTTACATCTTTATTTTGCAGTACAGTGCTGTCCAGAATGCTGTGTTAGAATTAGCCCTGATACCACAGGGACTGTGTGATAAGAGATGATCCCTATTCTGAAAAGTTGCCATCTATATAGAAAGTGTTGGGAAGAATTTAAATTAGGACACAAGAAAAAAAAAATTATGTTTCAGGCACAAATCAATTCTATGTAAAGGGTTATTAAAATAGCAAAATTCCCTTCCACATTCTTCTTAAAACCAGCAGTTTCTTTTCCTTTTTTAAACAACATTTTGCAGCGGGACAAATCCAGTGTCTCAGAATTTGAGGAAATGTTTTGTACACTGAAAAAATGGGAAGGGCTTGAAAAATACAAGTGATCCAGCTTCTCATTAAGATGATAGTTTTGTCAACTTTATATTTTGCATCTTTTTGAAGTTGCTTGCTGAAACTTCCTTAGTAAAAGTTGCTGCTTTGTTGTCTTCTAAAGTATTCATCAGCTGAGGGAGAATGTATTCCAAGAGCACCAGAACCTCAAAGAGAGGGAGCTGCAAACAGGACCAAAAGCTTCCCATGGCTACGGGGGGAAGTTTGGCGTGGAACAAGATCGCATGGATAAAGTAAGTGTGGATGGGGCTTCCTTGGGATGAAGGGATCAGTGAAAGGAGAAGCCTGGCCAGCACCACTCTCTGTGGGAGCTGAGCTTATTCCAGCTTTGCTCTGGGGTGTGCAGTGGCCCCACATGGTTTTTGATTGATGCCAAGTCTGGAGATGATTCCCCTGGAGTCAGGATTCAAGTTTTTAAATTTCTGTTTCTAAATGAACAAAGGGCTTGGTGCATTAATAAATCCAGTATGATCTTTTTATTTGGATGCTAGGCCAGCTCTTCTATGCATATAGATAGAGACTGTCAAAAAAATGAAAAAAGGATGTGCTGCTGCATTAAAATCAGAGTGCAGCTCTTGTGAACAAACTGTGAACAGTGACAAATAATGCCAGTATTTAAAATATTGTACTTCAATCAGATGGTAGTTTTTTATATAAGGAGTTGATGGATGCTTATGTTACATTGTTAAATTATAATTCTTAGTATAACTCCTTTAGTTATGTGATAAATAGGCATATCAACTTCTGGCTGCTTTCTTTCATGAGCTCTGCTAGAATAAGAATCAAAACATTTCTGAATGAGAAAGTTTCTTACTTTGTTTTCTGTATTCTTGGTAACTTGTCAGCCTTAAATTTTTGCTGGATTCTCATATTCCAGAGTTAATTGCTGTCCAGTTCTCAGTGGGCCAACCTTTGAATCTGAGAAAAGGAATTGCTGAGCAGATTCAACCACCAGGACTGCTCTGCTGCTGCTCTCTAGTGTCAGCAGTTTATCCCTCACCTGTGTCTGTGGGGGAAGAAAAAGGAACAAAAGTCAGCAGTGTTTCCCATAGGCCAGAATTAATCGTGGGGAAAAACATGCTGGTCATGCCCGTGTGAGTGATGCTGGTGGCAGGAGGTGTTCACAATTTCTGTTTGTAATGAATCTTTCTCCCTTGTAACTGTAGTTCTGAAGCCTTGTGGCTGAGATGTCTCCTTTGCAGGTATCTGTGCAGGTGTGCTGCTCCTAAAGCTTGGCTTTAAAGCTTGGCCATTAAATCAGGGTTGCTGTTGCATTGTCATGGTGCAGGGTTTTGCTGCATTTAGGGCAAAACCTTGGTTCTGAGTTAAAATGAACATTTCCATCACTCTTGTGTGCCATACCTCCTGAGCTGGTGTAAAATGTACAGAAAAGTTATGAGGGTGTTTGACTCTGAAATACAGATTACCAAAAAAAATTTTTTTCTAAGGGGGGTTTTGTTGTAATGCTTGGTGTTTGGTGAAATGCAGAAAATCCTGGTGCCACCAAGAAACACCACGCTTATACCTCAGTTGTTGTGACAAAAGGGAGATCAGGTAAAACCACGTAAAACCTAAAGTTTTCAGAACTCCATGTTTTTCGTAAATGTGGGAGCTCAGCACATCACTCCTGATGTCCAGAGCTACCGAGAGAACCCTTGGGAGGCTCGGGAGTCTTGGAATGTTGCCAAAAGCACTTGGTGGCTTGATTTTGATCCATCTAGAGATGTGCCACCGATGTATGAGGAAATGGAACCCGCGAGAATCACTCGGGTGTAAATGTTGATGGGAAGATATCATTATAGGGTGAATCACAAATTTTGGAGTTTTGGTACAGGGGGGTTGTAGAGACAAGATGGAGGAATCAGGGTGTGCCACCAGGCTCTTCCTTCTTCTTCCTGTCTTCCATCTTCTGGAGTGGTGTTGGCATTTGGGGATTGGTCTGGGATGAGAGTGTAGTTAGTGACGAAGATGACAGGTATTGGGGACAAAAGGTAAATATGATATACGTAGTTTTTGTTATAAAAGATGCGGCCGCCTTGGGGGTGAGCAGAGTGCCTTTGGCTGCCGTGCTGGTCAGATCCTTCGGGCAGAGAAGGGACTTTATAGATAAGAAATAATAAACAATTCTGAAGACCGAAAAAACCTAGCGTCCAGACTCATCTTTTGAAGCCCAGCATGCAAGAAGAACCATCCTGCACGTGTGTGGGGGCAGAGACAGACAGCCGACCCCATACATAAATGTAATGGGAAGAAAAAAGGGAGGTGGGAGCCTTCTCTGACACATTTCACAGATACTGTACTACAGAACACCTGCAGAATGGACAGGAGTGGTTGTTTCAGTCAGGAAAAGAAGGGAGCTTTTTTGATGCTTTTGAGTTAAAGTAGTGTCCTGTCATTGCCATCCTTGATCTCCTTGGTCTCTTATCTGGCAATGACTTCATCCAGTAATGCTTTGCCTCCCAACTTGCTGGGAATGTTCCCTCCAGCCCCTGTGTGGAAGAAGGAGCAAACACCGTAAAATCCAAGGTGTGCAGACACCTTGTGTCCTCGAATTAGTTCACCTTGGTCCAGCTGCCTGGCACAGATTATGCAGTGTTGGGTTACTGGTGACTTGCAGGTTGCTCTGGCCAGTTTCCAGTGTTGGCACTGGGCAAGGAAAAAACATTTTTACTTGAGGTGTGAGGCTCCAGCTTCAATTCCAGGAGCTGGAAGGGCTCCCTAGCACTGGGTCAGTGTAACACTAGCAAGGGCTGTGTGGAGGCACTTCCAGGTGTGTAATTACATATCCGTGTGTGCTGCCAGTGGGATGGATGGAGCTCAGCCTCTGTTCAGATCAACTTCCAGGGTCAGGATGCAGGGCTGGGATACCTTTGGCACAGGTGTGGATGCATCTCCTCATGTTCAACACCATTTTGCATGTGAGGAAGATGCCTAATTGTGATTTATGCAGGAGACTTGGGTGCCTCCCTAAACCAACAGCACCTGGCTTTGGTTGTATTTGTATTGTTGTACAAAAATATTGTTGTATTTGTTGCAGTCCCCTGTCAGCTAAAACAGATCCCTAAATAAACACAAGGCTGTGTGTTTCACCTGAAACTCACTTCAAATTCTGCATGTACACCATCAAGACTCCCTCTGTACCTGTCTTGTTTTCATTCCTGTGCTTTTGAAGTGCAAATGCAGGGCATAAAATAGTTTCCGTAAAATGCAGTCACTTCCCTTGCCTAGGCTGAATTGGTAGCATGGCAGCATCCTTGTGGAGACTTCCCAAGTGAGTAGGAATTTCCAGGGAAGTTGGTTTCAGCAGGAGGAGTGGCAGTGATGCATGTCGGTAACAAAACTCACCCGCCAGTTGCTTGGTGCAGTGTTTTGTCTGACACACAGGACTGTAGAACTGCTGTCTCTGAACTGCACCAATTTCTTCCAGTCAGCTGTTGGACATGAATACCAATCCAAACTCTCTAAGCATTGCTCCCAAGTGGATTCAGTGAAAGGATTTGGTGGCAAGTTTGGAGTGCAAACCGACAGAGTTGACCAGGTGAGTGATTTCATCTCCTCCTGCAGCCACCCACAGTGGCTGATTTTGTTCTTTGTACATAAAACTGCAGAATTCCAGTGCCTTAGGATGCTGGTTTGGGCTGTTCTTCCTGCTCTTTTTGAAGTTTAGCAGAAGCTAACACTGACTGTTAGGGATATAAAGTACTGTTTAAAGCAGAGTAGAAAAAGCCCTCATGGGAAGTTGAGATGAAGTGAAAAGAAAGCTGAAAAGAGATGTTAAAATATATTTTTTTTGTGTTCTTTGACAAGGTCAGTGTGAATACTGTAGAATGTTTCGGGATGGTTTGTCCTGTATCACAACATGAGCTACTGGCCAGGATATCTTGTTCCAAGACTGTGTAACAATCCCTGCATGGAAATGCTGAATTTCTGTCATACTGAATTGCTGGACCTGGCAAGGCCAGGCTGGAGCATGCTGCTGGTACAATTTGCCTTGGCAGGGGAGGGCAAAGCCCTGGCCATGAACACATGCACTGAATTGCCTTGTAAATGAATATGGCCCGTAAGTTAAAGAGATATTTATGCTCCCAATCCACAAGGTCAGAGCAGTATGGAAAGACACAGGAACTTGCTGTGCTCTGTGTCCACTGGAGTGCATGCAGTTTTTCTCCTAATGCCTAATACTGTCACAGTTGTCATTTTATTTCTCTTCCAGTCAGCTGTTGGGTTTGAATATCAGGGCAAAACTGAGAAGCATCCCTCCCAAAAAGGTAAAGTGGGGAGGTGGTCACCTTGGTGGGCATGTCTTCTATGAAAAATGGAGTAGATTCTTTCAGTGTGTGGGAAGTACCTCCTTCAGTGAGACCTCTGCATGACATTCCAAATGAATCAAATGGTGGGTTTCGTGGAACAGAGGAGGAAAAAATGAATTTCCTAGCAGTTTCATGAGTGGATGAGGTTTTAAGACAAGGAAATAGAGGGTCGTCAGGAGTCTAATTCTTCTTTCTGAAGTGAGGTTCGGGGGCATGTCAGGAAGACTGGGAGTTGCTCTTTGCTGTATTGCACCCTGTTGAAAATAGGGAGAGAAAGGGAGCCATCATAACCTGTAGGACTGTTGCTTATCTTGTGTTTAAAATTGAACTGAATTTTATGTGCTAAAGCCTTCATAATACTTGAGATCTGAAATAACTTGTTTTTCCCCTTGCTAGGCTATGCTGTATCCATGACAAGTTGCTTTCATGCTGTTTTTATTGTGCTTTACTCTCAATGCAGACTATTCAAGTGGTTTTGGTGGAAAATACGGAGTACAGGCTGACAGAGTGGACAAGAGTGCAGTGGGGTTTGATTACCAGGGGAAAACTGAGAAACACGACTCCCAGAAGGGTGAATAGACGCACATGTGTTAGCAGGCTCCTTCCCTAGTGCTGTAGGCACTGCCCATAGCCCATGTTGTAAAATACTCATGTTTTACACCTCTTGCACTCCTAACCTGCTGAAAGGTAATGCTGGGTAAAATTTATATTGCTGAAAACCTCAACTTCTGGGGAAAAAAAAGCCCAAAATAATCTGCCTGGTTTTAAGGGATGGTCCAGGGCACACAGGTTTGTCTGGAGGTTTTTTTACAGCTCCTTTTGAAAAGCTGTAAATCAAAGTAGTCAGACTGAGAGCAGCTTAACCACCACAGAAAAGTGCTTCTAAAAGAGTCAGCTGTTTGTAGATTAAAACACTTAACAGTGTTTAGAGTTAATATTGTGTTGCTGCTCAAGTTTCCAGGCATATCTAATCAAAAATTGACCATTTTATTGAAAAATGGTGACATTTTTGCCATCTGTTTTCTGTTTGTCCCAAAGAAATGTTTGAACTCTAGAAATGCTGACATGGAGCAGGGGGGTGTTGCTGTTGCTGACGTGGGTTTTGAAATTCACTTGGCCATTAGTGTCTTCAGAATTTTACCAAGGAGTCAGGCAGCAGAACTGCTGGTATTGCCCAGCAAAATGCTGTTTTATTTTCCACCCTGGAGAATGTCTTCTGAAGGATTTCTGACTTCAGTGTCTGAAATCAAGTTTAGCTGTGGATGTCAGTGCTTCTTTCAAAACACAGTGCAGTGCTAGCAGCCCTGATTATCACAGTTTCTCAAGGTGATGATTTTGTTGCTGAACACTTACAAACAAAACTCTTCCCTCTTATCTCTAGATTATTCCAAGGGCTTTGGAGGTAAATACGGTGTTGACAAGGACAAAGTGGATAAAAGTGCTGTTGGCTTTGAATATCAAGGCAAAACGGAAAAACATGAATCACAGAAAGGTTTTTATCATCTTCTTTAAAAGTAGTAGCTCAGATCCTTTTAAACCTGGGAAAAATACTTTGGTGGGGGGTTTTGGGTGGGAGTTTTTGGTTTGTTTGGGATTTTTTTTTGTGGTAAATGTGTGTTTACCCCATGTGTGTGCAGATTTTGGATCCCTTAAAAAGGGATTAATAACAGGCAGCTTATCCCCTAACATATTCCTGATTTTTTTTATTAAATGTGGTTTGCAGATATGAATTGCAATAATGTTTTCTGAAAACTTCACAGATTATGTAAAGGGCTTTGGAGGCAAGTTTGGCGTGCAGACAGACAGACAAGACAAATGTGCTCTTGGCTGGGACCACCAGGAGAAGGTGCAGCTGCACGAGTCCCAGAAAGGTACCTTAGCTCTCAGTTCCTTGCTGTTCTTTCTGCCTGCCCTCATTTTGACCTCCTGTTGCCTGTGTGAGCCCTGCCCTGGTGTCTTTGGGCACAGCCTCCCAGGAGATGACATGGGGCTCCTTTCCTGTGTCAGCTTTTGCTGTTGCTGGGTGAACTGGTGGCTGCAGAGCAGCTGACACCCAGCCCCTCAAAGTCCAGGCTCAGGACTAAATTTTCTGTTTATGGGCCTGCAAGTATGCTGGGTTGTTTTACTTTTTCAGTTGAGCTGTGCAAACCACAAGTTAGGAATTCCTTTGTATTTTCCACAAATAAATTTTTCCTTCTGAATTCTGTTGTGCATATCCCTATTTCCACTCAGGAAGAGTCTAAAATCAAATGCTGATTTTTTTTTTTTTCTTTGTGGCCTGTGGAATACCTATTCCTGTGAAATACTTGGTTCCCAGTAAAAATACAACTTCCTGTAAAATGCAGCTGTTGCTCCTCAGCCCTCTGCCTGTGACTGCTCTTAACTTAAAGAAATTAAGGTTTTTTAAGTAATGAAATTAAAACTGTTCTTCAAAATATTGTTCTGTTGGGTGCTCCAGCAGACTTGTTGTGAGAGGATTACCTGAATCCCTTTTTTTCTGTGCCATCCCTCATTTTATAGTACACATATATATTTATATAAATAAATATATATATGTAAATGGATAAATATATATATGTAAGTGGCTGCTCCCTAGGCAGCAGTAGGGAATGATCAGCTCTTAGCTGAAACCTTTTCTCCCTCAAGCTGTGTGGCAGTAGGAACATTCCTCTTTCCTTTAAGGAGTATCTGGAGGGTGGTCTCTGTGGGGTCCATCCTCACACCTCTTTAAAAGTCAGCTCTCTGTACAAATGTTAACCATGCTGATGAAGGAACCTCATTTGATTCTCTTGTACTGTTTTGGTGTTTATTTTGTTTTTTCTCTTGTATCTATTGTTGTTGTGTTTGGATGAACAAATTACCTGTGTACCTGTGTTTGTACCTTTGTTCAAATGTAAGTGCATCATGCAGTATGGATGAAAAACGTTGAGAAATGCTTTTTTTCTGTGACTTCAGAATGGTGTTCTGATATCTGATAAATAATCTCAAGTTGAGACTTTTTTCAATTTACTTTTGCAGAAGTGTCTTGATGTATTTCTTTATTTTTTCACCATCCAAAATTGCTGATAATTGAAAATATTGCAGAAATTATTTTGAGTGTCTCTGACTGAACTTTATTTCCCTGCCTTGGTTTTAACATATCCCATGTGGCTTTTTCAGACTATAAGAGTGGTTTCGGAGGGAAATTTGGTGTACAGACAGAAAGGCAGGACCCATCTGCTGTGGGGTTTGATTACAAGGAGAAACTAGCCAAGCATGAATCTCAACAAGGCACCGTTTTCACTTGTTACTTTCTTACTAGTGCAGCCACTTCTCACACAGTCTGAAATAGTTCTCTGAGCAGATCAATGCCAGGAATGTGCAGACACTTAATGCGCTTCTATTCTTCCACCATCCAGCTGTTTTCTTTATTCTACCCTTAAAATATTACCTCAAGCAAGCCTGTGTTCAGGAAACACCCAGTGTTTAGTCAACAGCTCTGCAAAGTCCTGAATTAGTTATAGCTGTACATGCATGGGAATAATGACATTATTGTTAGTATGATGTTAATGAAATCAGTTTTAGAGACTAAATATAAGGTTTTGCCTGGGTAAATTAGTGGAAAAATAGTCAGATAACAACCATGCACGTAGCCATTAACAAGAAATGGGCTGTGGCAAGATCATTTCAAAATGATTGTAGTCTTTGAAAGAAGTAGGGAATGTTTGTTCTTGGGCAAGCAAATGCTGTTAGAATGCTCTGTTTATTCATTGTGAAATAGTTGGGGTACAACCCACGAACTCCTGGTTTTCCATTATCTTAAAGTGAGGAGTCTGGAGCAGGAAAATGTAAGTGTAGTATATTTATTCTGGCTGAAAATACGTACAAAGCTGAAGAAAATGAGGTTGTTCGTTGATAGCTGGCTTTTTCCTGTGCTATAGTGACACATATTCAGACTTTTAGACCCCGAGTGCAAGCACTGCAATGGCTGGCAGGGAGAGCCAGGGGTTTGGAGGCTGAGAGGTGAAGGGATGGATTCCAGGGATGGATAGGAAACATGGGCAGTGCAAGGGCACATTACTACAGCTCACACACCACAAAGAAGTCTTTTTCCAGTCACACACTCTTGCTGCTGCTGTTGTGCTGTTCTGGTGCTCCTCAAATGTTCCCATGAGAGCAGAAACCCTGGGTCTGGGTTTGTTTGTTGTTTTTATCAATGTCAATGTGGAGTGGATTTGGGAGAGTGACAAGTGCTGAGGGCAGCACCAGCTGGGAGGAAGAGTGTGTAGCTCAGGGCTAGTGTGGGATAGCACAGCCACCCCATTTCTCTGCTGGTGAGTTGCTTAGGCAGCTAAAGCTGGCCTATGTAATTTCCCTTTTCTGTGTGTAGAGCAGGAGTTACCACCAATGGCTTTAATATTCACCAGCTGAGTATCTCAACCAAAACCACTGGAATGAGAAAATTGTTACATTTTCCTGCCATTCATGAAGAGGGAAAAAAAGGCCAAAACCAAAACACCTTTTTGGTCACCGGAGACTCCTTTGAGCAAAGCAAAATGGCTCAGGCTCCATGATTCCTGCAGAGGGCTCAGGATTGGTGCTGTCAAAAGCTGTGTTACAGAAGTGATGCATCAGGAGGGCTCCTCTCTTACTCCTTGCTTGATACCTGTTCCATCCTCAGCTTTGTGTTTACTCAGGGAATGCATGTGGCCCACAGTCTCTCTTTTGCTGGTGTTCCGGAGGGCTCTCGGGCTTCTGTGTCTTCTCTGCATTGTGGCCAAGTTGCATTTTCTCTGGTGGCTGTCACTGGCTCTGCATGAGGCTGAAATGGCTCTTTGCACCTGAGGTGGCTGTTTGCAAGGGGGCAGCAAGGGGGGAGTGGCACCCAACTCCCTGCTCTGACCTTTTTTGTCCTGCTTTTAGATTATTCCAAAGGATTTGGAGGCAAGTATGGTGTCCAGAAAGATCGGATGGACAAGGTAAGTTGCTTCAAAGAGCCATGACTTCTGACCAGGCAGAGCAGCCTGGTTAGATCTGCATTGCTCAGCTCTCTATTTCTGGACACTTCTCCAGTCTAAGGGCAGAGTTTTGTGCTTTTCTAGGCCTTTAAAAAGCAAATTTATACAGACAGAGCTGATGCCAGCTTATGTGGATTAGAACAGCAGCAGCTACACAATGTATTTTTATTGCCTTGTTCTTAGTTCTGATGAATCACTCATAAACTTTTTTATTTTTAATTAATGGGATTTTGATGTGTTCAGAACTGCCCCTGAAGATTAATTCTTTCTAGCTTGACTTGCAGAAAGGATTATTCTGTTTGTAAAGTTTTGATCCTTCCTGATTTGTTTTTGATCTTCTGCAAAAAGCCTTAGGGACAGTACCACAGTAAAAGATCTCAGGCTGAGGCTGTGTGAATGTCTTCATGTCTTTGTGGGGGTTTTTACATGTATCCTTTTTGTCCTCACTGATAGAATGCAGCAACTTTTGAAGATATAGAGAAACCATCATCAACTTATCAGAAGACCAAGCCAGTAGAAGCTGGTAAGGCATTGGTCCCAAATCCTTTCTTTGGAGGTGATTATGTCCAGAATCCTGGATTATTGATGTAGTAGTGCTGAGTAAGGATCATCCAGAGAGAACTACTGTATTTACAGCTCTTTAGCAACTTCAGATATTCTCCCTCCTTCCTTTAGAGGTTTCTTTTCTGAGGCTCATCCGAGTTAAGGAAGGGAGAATAAAAAGCGTGAGAATAAGGAAGGAATAAGAATAAATTGTGTAGGGTAATGGTGGGGCCTGTACCGTGAAGGAGAGGAGGAAGAAGCATTACAGAGGTTTTTTGGAGGAGTAATAGGGTGTGCAAGGGGTTTGAGCTGGGAAGGGAGAGGAAGAAAGAGGTATAGAAGGACTTAGCTGACTGAACTATAAACTCAGAGGGCAGAAAAGCAGAAATTTGTAGCAAAAACTCATTCAAGGCTACTTTTTATAGAACCATGATTTGACTTGAATTCTTTTCCTTGTTACAGTTGCCAATAAAACAAGCAGCATCCGAGCTAACTTTGAGAACCTGGCCAAGGAGAAGGAGCAAGAAGACCGAAGGAAGGCAGAGGCTGAGAGAGCCCAAAGAATGGCCAGGGAGAAGCAGGAACAAGAGGAGGCTCGGAGGAAACTGGAGGTCAGTAAGATTCAAATCCCATTGGAGCAGCCTGGTTTCAATGCAAGGCTGGGAGAAAAGGGAATCTTTGAGAAAAGGTTCCTTCTTTCCAGCTGGCCTTTAAAGCTCAGAGTGTGTGTTTGTGCCTGTGCTTCAACTGTGTTTGATCCAGCCTGGCCTTTTCCTCCTGTACTTCTGCCTTTTGGCAGTCCCACATTCCATTTGGGCATGGTGGAGCGCATGAGGGGAGAGCTCTGGGGTCCCCAAAATGCCCTGCATGTTCAAGAAATTTCACTCCATGGTGAGAGTTGGTGATGCTGTTCCTTTGGGATCAGTGTTTTGGGAGATGGAGGTGGTATAACAAACAGCCAGGAGATCAGGGGAAGATAATCTTCCAAATGTTAATTGAATCTTAGGGAATGAAAAAAATTGACTTTGCATTGATATGGGTAAAAGCTTCGTGATTTTTTTTTTGTTATTCATAAGCAAGGTAATTCCAGGACATGTTTAGTCAGAAACTGTATCTTATCTGCTTTATGGAATTTGCATATTTGTTTGTATTAGTTTGTATTACAGGAGACTAAGGCTTGATGTAATTAACTTCTTTTAAGAGTATGAAAGACTGTCTGGTAGGGTCTCTTCCTCTAAAGAGATTGGTTTTTTCTTTTATTTTTCCTTGTTTCCCCCTTTTCTCTCAGCTTATCACCTATTTTGCCTTACGGCATCACGTTGTGCAGTGTGAGCATATGTTCACTGCAGAAATGTGTCACGAGCTGAATGGAAGCTCATCTTCTCTGCATCATTCTAATACTGCCTTTCCTCCACGTGGACTTTTAGTACCTTCCCCAAACACTCCTGGGGTTTCTTTACTGTGCTGGAGAAAAGCTAGGAGAGGAAGAGGTCACGGAATGGTTTGGATTGGAAGGGACCTTAATTGCTTTGTCTTTTTTTTTTTTTAATTACTTTGTTATCTCAGTAATTATGTTATTTCTCTGCTGGTATTTTTGTTGTGAGTGTGGGTTAAATCCAAGCCATTTTGCTTCATTTTTCTTGTGCTTCATCAAAGATTCTGTTGCCTGGACACATTTGAAGTTTTTTTCCCCCAAAGCTGGTATTTAAATTTCCCCGTAACCGGATGATTAATGTTCTTACAGCCTGAACATCTCCGTGGTTAATTGTGGGATTCTGTAGACATAGAGAGAGGGGGGATGAGGTTGAGGGGAACTGAAATGGTTCTGCTGGCACTGTCCCTTGCTCCCAAGCTAAGCAGGAGAAGGGCAGAGATGTGATCCACACCATCCACAGAGAGTGCAAAGGGCAGGGATGGACTCTGACTGGAGTGAACTTTATTTCTGTCAGTGAACTTATCTTCCAGAGGATATGTGGGCATACACCCTCCCACAATGGGAATGTACATATGGACTGCATTCCTTCCAGAGCCCTGGGTACTGGTAATCCTTGTTCTGGTTTGCTTTCCACAAATGTCACACAGGCAAAGAGTGCTCAGGGAGCTCTTTGATGCCTGGGTTGAGTCAGTGCTGCCTCATGATTTTACTGTGCTCTGCTGCCTTGCAAAAAAGGCAGGATGTTCTTTCACATGGAGCATTGCACTGTGGAACAAAACCCAACCTGAGGGGAACCATTCAATTTAAATGTTTCATGGCAATTATGCTGTGTCTATCCTAAACTATCATCTGGATTGCAGACCCATTTCCTAGGACAGATTAGTCAAACTGTTGCCACATTTGCCATCATTAATGTATTGATGCTGCTTAATTTGTCCCCAAACTTAGGTTTGACTTCTAATACTCACTTTGCTGGTGCCTTTTTATCTTTTGATCTCTAGCACAGGATTTAAAAGTGAGGGAGGTTTTGCATCAGGAGAGACTTTTTCCAGAAAGCACAGCACTAAGCTTTGAATTGTCTTCAAAGCTGCCTCTGCTCTCATGACACGCTTTGCTTTCCTTGTTGGATGTATTTTTTTCTGAGCTGTAACAAGCAAAGGAAAGGAAGAATTTTTTGCAAGGGAGTCCTACCACTGTATTTCTGTACTGCCATCTCCTGAGAATCCTCTGGGGTGTTACAGCTTGATGGGCCTAAATTACTGGAGTGCACAGATTCCCATTGCACACATCCTCTCCTCCTTTTTTTCAATGAAGAGGATATTATGGCCCTGGAATCATGGTTTACTTTTCACCTGTGGTAAAGAGAGGCAAAATGAAAGTTACCTGTTGAAATAGTTACCTTGTTTTGTGTCATGTTAGCAACACAGGATTTCTTGCACTTCTGTGTCCTGCCTCCGTAATGAGTGGCTTTCCAATGATTGTGGAATTGCCCTGTGAATCACTGGTGGGATGGCAGTTGAGTGAAGCATGAAGCACTTGAGTGCCAGAACAGATCCATGTTCTTTGTGTCACGGAACACAAAAGCAGTACTGCTTTTATTTCTACCACATCTCTTAATTCCTCTGAACTTTGGAATCCTGACTGTCCCTGTATAGGGCCCACTTCTGCCTGAGCTCTTCGGTCCTTTGCCTTGGCAGGATGTTTTGCAGACCTGCCAGAGCTTGCACAACCATTTCTCACCAAAGGCCGTTCATCAGTTGTGCACCCAGAACATGTGTGGGCTTCAGGTTCTTTAAACTCAGGCTGAAATGGGACATGAGGCCCAGGTAGCTGATGATTAGAATGAAGCACTGAGCACCAAAACCCTGCAGTTCCTCTGGAGATGGGCCAGACAACTCTGGGGATATTTTTAAACACAGGCATGCATATGTGCCATGGGGGTTTTGTTTCTTCCCTTGTTTTTCTTCTGCTGTGCTGCATTTCTGGTGCTCTGCTCAGCCCAGGCAGCCCAGTCCTCCTGTGACCACAGCTGTTCATTGCAGGATATATTGCCTGTCCTTCGTTCTGGAGGGTTATTTCTTGGTCCCCTCATCAGTGACTGAGCTGCACTGAAGTTTTCCTTTCTCCTGGATTTAGGAGCAAGCTAAAACCAAGAAGCAGACCCCACCACCCTCTCCTGGCCTGCAGGTGGCCGAGCAGAAGGCGCCCTCCAGCCCAGTCTACGAGGTTTGTTGGGATTCCTTTGGGACGTGGGCTTTGATCCTGATCAAAAGGATCCTGATCCTGTGATCTCTTCACCAAGCCCTGACAGAGCTCCCCTGTCTCCCTGCAGGATGCAGTTTCCTACGAAGCAGGGTCAGCCTACAAGAGCTCCAGCCCATCCTACCCTGCTGCCCAGGAGCCAGAGGCTGGCTACAAAGCGGCACAGCCGGAATACCAGGAAGCAGTGAGCCAGCGGGAGGCAGAGTATGAGCCAGAGACTGTCTATGAGGTGGCAGGAGCAGCAGACCACTACCAAGCAGGTTTGTATCTCACGGCCAGCCCTTTAGGATAGGGATTATTTCCTTGTGCAAGAGCTTAATGAGCAGCTGTGCTGATAGCACGCTGTCCTGGTTTGCTAAACTCTCAGTCCAGTGAGACTTTCTACATTCCCCACCAGCAAACTTTAATTAGGAAATTAATAAATGGCTGCAGCAAGGTGTTGAAGTTAGTTAACTTTTGTGAGATGATGTTGGAGTAATTACAGTGCTCTCCAGGGTCTCAGTTCAAAAAGAAATTCAGGGGTAACCATTCCCACCCCATGGAATATAGCTCAACATGAGAAGAAAGCACCGAGCTGGAGATTAAACATGCACCGCACCAGGAAACAAATCCAATCAACAATTCTTGGAGTTTGATATTAAAGTGTTGGGTTCTGTTCCTGTGAGGGAGTGGAGTAGGGATCTATGAAACTGCAAGAGTAAGATTCTTTTGAATTCCTGTTTTTTTTCTCACCTCTTCTGGTTATTAAATGAGCTGTGAAGGATGAACCTGCTCTGGTGCAAAAAACTGGGAATTTTAAGCAGGCCCCTTTCTGCCCCCCCGGCATGCCACCACTTGTATTAATTATTGTCTCCCACAGTGATCTTGAGCTCAGCTGTCCTGTCACATTTTACAGAAGCAGTACAGGGCTGATTGCTTTTATGTAGTCCCGTACTCAATGTCTCTTGTAAATGCTTCTTTTCATGCTTCAGTTGTGTGTGATTGAGGGAATAAGTCCATGCAGAAGGAATGTCAGCACTGCTGAAACCTAGCATGGGTTGTTGTCTGCTTCCTGTGTGGGTTAGCAGTGCAATTGAAGGAGAAGCACCACAGAAAGGAACCGAGGGTGATAATGTATTTCATATTTTAATTGTTCTCCCCTTCTCTCTTCAGAAGAAAATGCGTATGATGAGTATGAAAATGAACTTGGGATCACAGCCATAGCCCTTTACGATTACCAAGCTGGTGAGTAAAGCTCTTGTTTTCACCCTTTGGCTTTGAAAACTCTGTTCTGCATGAGATAAATCTGGATTTTTCCTTTGCCTTTCTATGTCTCTTGTGGTGGCAAATGAAAAGTCAGGGATTTGGGAGGTTTAACAAGAGCGCAGATTGCAGATTCCTGGGTGCGGATTGCAGATTACTGGGTGCTGTTTGTGGGACTGGTGGCAATTTCCAAGGAGCTCTTCCACCCAAGTGCTGGGGCTGATGTGAGCCCTTGGCAGGGTGGATGCTGACTCTATTGGGCTCTCCCTGCAGCTGGTGACGACGAGATCTCCTTCGACCCCGACGACATCATCACCAACATCGAGATGATCGATGACGGCTGGTGGAGAGGGGTCTGCAAGGGCCGCTACGGCCTCTTCCCCGCCAACTACGTGGAGCTCAGGCAGTAGGGACTCCTGCTGCTGCTCATGCCTTAATTCCCCAGCCCACACACCACTTCACACACTACAGACAGACCACGAGGCTTTCCCGAGGATGGAGGGGGTATATGCATATGGCTTTTATATTTAATACTTTGCTGATGCTTTTTAAAACACTTATGCCACAGAAATCGCTAATATATTGTAACTACTCTGTCTTTCACCGAGGCTCTTGGGATTTATTTTCACCTGGAAACGTTTCTGCTCTGCCAAATTAGCCAAGCCTTTTGGAGGACAGGTAGTTGTCTGCTGTAATATTGCATGTTTTACTCCTAAGTGAGCAGATTTAGTCAAGTGTTCAAGTCTAGTTAGTCTTCCACAAAGCGTTTGCAGCTGAGAAAGTCATAGCTATGCAGGCTGTGTGCATTTCCACCAAGTGGAGAGGACTGGGGAGGTGCAGAGTTGGTTTTTTCCTTATTTTCCTTTTTTTCTTTTTCTTTTTACTTTTTTCTTTTCTTTTCCAGATAGTGCTTGAAAAAAATGAAGAAAATATTTTACAGTTGCAGTTAATCAAATACTGCCCAATATTTATGGAATATAAATGTTATGAAGGAAACAGTCTGGTACTTTTTCCTTCTCCTTTAAAGTGTAGGTTTTTTTGGCTCTTAAATTAATTTTTTTTTTCTTCTTTTGTAATTATTTTTTCTTGGTCCTGCTCCTCCTGCTCATGTTATCCCAGAGGAGGGCTGCAAACTCTCTAGCACTGATTGTCCCAAATTCCTTCACCCTTTTGTTTTTGCTTCACCCTCCTCTTTTCCCAGGAAAACTTGGAAAAGTTACTGTGCAAATGTTAAGTCACCCAAGGGGATTCCTGCTTTTTCAGAAGGAAACTGGCATCCAGATCTGCAGGAATATTCCCATTGTTTTAAACGGGAGGAAAAGGCAGGAGGGGTGGGATTGCAGTTGTGTTCTGTGTGCAGTGCGTCCCTGCTCACACAAGGAAGGAAGGGCCTGCTGTGCAGTAGTGACATTTTATGGAACCATTTTCAAGTCAAGGAATGTTAATGATTGGATTTGAAACCCATGTAAATGATCTCCATTTTTAAACCAGACAAGAGACTTTTTTTTTTGTACGTTCAAGAGAAACTGCCGGTACTGTTCTGCTAAACAACAC
The DNA here is from genome assembly GCF_027477595.1 of Haemorhous mexicanus. NCBI lineage: Eukaryota > Metazoa > Chordata > Aves > Passeriformes > Fringillidae > Haemorhous > Haemorhous mexicanus. Next base: position 10,242,628 of record NC_082346.1, read on the forward strand.
AATTAAACTGTTTGGTTTTTGGGGTTTTTTTTTTGCCAAAACTGAAATTCCTGTCACTGTAGAAAGCTGACCACTGCAGATTTAGGGTCCCTACCAAAGATAGCAAGTTGCATCCAATAGTGCACATGTTCAGTGTCTGTACTGTCTGTTTCCACCTTCTGATCAAAAGGAAAATGTCAAAATCTGGTGTAATAGCCAAGAGAGAAGGCAAAGACTTCTTATCAGATCTAAATTTGGACCAATGAAATATGGAAGGCCTGTACAAAATGGTAAATTGTATAGAGTATCAAGGGAGAAGGCATCCTGTTGAACCAGTTCTTGGATGGTTGGGACAATCCTTCATGAATGTCACATGTGTGTCATGATTATTGCTATCTTTTTCTCCTTTCCATGGTCTCATATCTGTGTTGTATTTGCATTACTAGGGTTGGGTTTTATATGCAGTTTATTTTATCCAATTTTAGAACACCTCATAGGGATATGATTTTTGTAAATTAAATATTCAATAAACTTTTTGAACCATTTGCATGGAATATTTTTTTATTTTCTCTTGAAAAATCTCAGCATCAGGCTCAGCTTTCTTTTGTTTTCTGTGCTTGTTACTTTTGCTAAAAACACCAGTGGGCTGTAGGGTTTGTGGCTGCTCCTGGATTTTGGGGATGCTGGTGCCATCAGGGCACTGGCTGCTCTTGCAAACACAGATGTGGGGTTACAGCAAATAAACTTTTCCATCCCTTTAAAGCTGTTCTGCTCTTGTTCATGGCAGGGTGGGTTGTTCCCAAGACTTTGCTCCTCTCAGTCCTGCCAGCAGGAAGGTCCTGCCTTGCTGTCTGCATTTTACAGTTCCAACCCTGAGCTTCTGTGGGAATCTCGTTCTTGATGCACCGCTGGAAATGTCAAGGAAGAAAATCCCAACAGCCTTTTTTTGATTCTTTGGTGGTGCTGATGATTAATGCTAGGTGTTATTTGTGGATTGCCTCACCTCCTGGAGAAGGCTGCATGGAGTGGAGAAATTCTGTCAGGAGACACCCATGGCTGTCCAATCTGCTGTTGGCTGTTGATTTTTAATTTAAATGGATTTTCAATAGCAAGAATCAACCAAACTGAGTTGCTTTTTTTTTTTACTTTTAGCCAAGGAGGGAGCAGCAGGAGTCAGGGGAAATCACGAAGTGAAGCTCAGGGAGCAAGCATTCCCAAGTGCTGGTTTGCCTTTGCAAATGCAGACTTGAAGCCCCTTGTAATTTTCTGAGACAATCCAGTCTGTACCAGGAGCTTTTCCAGTGCAGCCTATGGGTGTTGAATACTCCAAGTCAGCTCCTGCTGGGGTGCAGTTCAGGAGCTCTTCCCCTTGCTGTGGGCTTTTCCTTGTCAGGAAGGGATGTGGAGCCTCCAGAACTCAGGCTGCAGTCATGTCCATATCTATCAACAGGATGCTCGTGGTGAGGAGCTGGATTTGTACTAAATTTGAAGAAGCTGCTTCAAATTCCTCTCACGTTGAGCACATTTCTACAAGAGCTGCTGCAAAGTCCCTTGGTGAAGGACAAAGTGAGACATTAATCCATGGGCAGAGGAAAAGAGCAAGAATTGATCAATCTGGAGGCCAAGTGTAGAGTACTGCCCTGGATCTCTTCCAAAAAGGGAATTTGGATTGATCAGAGTAGCTTCACTTGATAGATTTGTCCCAGGATCCGGGAAACTGGGAGAGAAAAAGAGGCACTAAATCTTCCACTGCCTGGGAAGTGCCTCACACAGCAAGGCAGCCCTCAAAGGAGGAGTGTGGTGCTCTGCTACAGCTTCCCCAAAAACAGGGTCTAATGGCCAGGTGGAGTCAGGCAAAATTGATTAAATAATTACTTTTAAGTAGCCAGAAAGTTTAAGTCAGCTATTTCTAGCAGAATTCCCACTTTAAAACAGAAAGAAAATGATCCTTAGAGAGTTGGGCTTACGTGACTTCCCATGCCCCTGTTTGCAGTTCCCAATGCCAGGTTTTGGCTTCTGGAAGTTTCAGGCAGCAAAAGTGCACTGTGGCAGAGATACTGAAATTGAAAGCTAAACAAGATTTGTTAATTCTCTGGCCTGCAAACCCCACTGCACAAGGAGGAGTCCTAAGTGAGGAATAAACTTCAGGCTAGCAGCGAGTCAGGAGCTGGGGCATCGCTGGGAATGTCATCAATTTGGGTTTTCTTTTAGGAGGTCTGGAAGGCCTAGGGAAGCTTTGGAGAAACTCTGTATTTTGCTTTCCTGCCTGCCCAGTGCCATAATTATTGCAAGCAGTAATTACTGGCTTTTCTTTGAAAGCAAAGCACAGCCAGAGTGACCGTGGGTAGGTCAGCAGTACAGAGACATTCCCAAAACAGCCTTTTGTTGGATCTTGGCCAGGGATCAGCACTGGCTGAAGCTTTGGAAGGGAGGGAGCTGCTCCCTGCTAGATGCAGAGCCAGGAGCAGCTCTTTGTTCCGTGGGTGGATTCACCCCTGCAGGCACCACTCAGAGCTCTCCTCTGCCACCCCAGAGCCAGGGGCAGCCCGGTCACCCCGAGTGAGACAGGGGAGGTTCCCCTGTGGGCCAGGCCAGCTGAGGGAGAAGGGCAGGAAGGTCAGCTCTGCAGCCAGGGGTCCTTTTCCAGCTGCTGGCTGGCCTTTCCCTGCTCATTCCCTCTGCAGTGTGTGCTCATTCATCAGGTGCACATTTACACTTGTCCTGCTCCTCTGCATGTTGGTATTGGTGCAACATCCCTGCTACTCTGTGCCGGGCAGCCCTGGACACTGGCACATCCCAGCCTGGGAAGTAGCTCAAGCTCAAGTTCAATTGTTATTGAAATGATGTAGAATTATTAAATTATTTAAAAGCCACATAGATGTGGTGCTTGGGGGCATGGTTTGATGGAGGGCTTGGCAGCTCTTGGATGATCTTAGAGGACTTTTCCAACCTAAACAGTTTTCTGATTATTCCCAGGCACACAGAGTGCTACTACAGTTCCTGGAAAAAAAACAAGCTACCATCTTACCCTCAATTCATCTGTGTGGCAGCTACAAAATAAATTAAAATTCCTCATTAACCAAGCCACTTATGGCTCTGCCTCACCTGTGTTTGCACAATAGTGCAGAAAACTTTAATGCAGCCAGCAAAGCACTGATAAAAATAAAGGCCATCAAAATCTCAGACGCAAACACAGCCTGGGAGTATTGCAAGTTGGTAATGAGATTTCTCTACTGAATATTGGCTGCTATTTCCAGTGCAATCTGGAAACAGATCCTCCAATGAGTTCATTCTGAGTTCCTCTGCTTTTAAAACTGTATTGCTGCTAATTTGCACTGGAATCACCTTTCCTTTCTGTAAAGCTCAGATATCAGTACTGGCCTTCAGCTTTCGTAGCTGGTAACTGCAAACAAATCCAAATGTTCTTGTGTTTATATTGGATACCATGAGGGAAAATATGGAATTTCATCTATCCAGGAAGAACAAGACATCAGTCAGGAAAAAGAAGGTGTCCTGAGGATTAAAAAAAAAAAAAAAAAAAGGCAATGATACAGCAAAAATATTCAACAGCTCTTAAACTTAAACCCCAGACAAGCCAGGTCTTGTTTCTGTGGGAGGTTTTGTTTACAGTACAGGATAGAATTGAGCCTTGTAATAAACCCAAGTACCCCAAATAATGAGATAAAACTTGTGTTTTCAGTAGTGCAAGTAAGCAATATAATGAAATACTTGGCACAGTCCACTGGCATCCTGACAGATGGCCCTGTTGCCCTTTAGGGGACAGTGAATCATCCATAACCACACATCTGTTTCTGGGGTTTTTTAAATGAATATTGGTTTTGCCTTTCAAATCTCTGAAATTCTTCACAGGGTTTCTTACTGTGGTTAATTTGACAGTTTTTCCAGTCTGATGGAACATCCTTACTTTAGAACATTTCCTTTATCTGTTATTTAATAATGTAAAAAAAGAAAAAGGAAATGCATGTGTTTAAAGATTTTAGATGTTATAGAAACTGCTATAAATTTTCTGCCATCCTTACAGACAAGGACAATGAATAAATGCCCCAACGATCTTTAGCTGCTTTCTTTCTTTCTTTAAAAAATGAAAAAGGAACAAAACAAGCCACGAAAACAAGCAGAACCTGAAGGTAAGGACTAAATGGCACTTGTTAGCAGGAATACTGGGGCTTGTGCAACCTTGAATTTAATCTCTCAGGACCTGCAGATCACTGTTTTATTTTACTTGTTTTATTGCACCTATTTTGTGCTGACAAGAGCATGCAGAACTGTGCAGAGGTTGAAATTTTCTCTTTCCTGAAGAAACTTTTGCCCCTTTTTCCTGGAGTTCTTTAATGCTGCAGCCAGGCTTTAGGTTTTGCATAATTTAGGTGCAATATCTCAGGTTTGCTTTCTCTGTCCAAGAGCTTGGTCTGGTACATCAGTATTAATCTCACTAATAGTTTTCAATAGAATCATGAACCCCTGGAATGGTCTGGGTTGGGAGGGACCTTCAAGCCCCTCTCATTCCCCTTCCCTGCCATGGCAGGGACAGTGTCCACCCACCCAGGCTGCTCAGGGGGGACACCTGGTGTTCCTCCATCCCGTTTTTCTCAGCCCACAGCTCTGGCAGAAGAGCTCACAGGAAGGTGCCCCAGGATCAGTTGTGTGCCATAAGGAATAAATCCCAGGCTGTTTCCTACAGGACCCCCCAGCACAGCCCCATTCTCCTCCCCGTCTGAGCTCCCTCCCGGTTTCCAGCCTGAATCCATCCCCAGCTGGTGACGGGTCATCCCAGAGCCAGCATTCCCTTAGGTCACCCCCCTCCCCTGGCAGTTCACCCCTCACGTGAGGGGAAAAATCAGGCAGCTCCTTCCAGCCTCCCATCTTGTGGTTAAACAGAGCGAGTCCTTCCCAGCCCTGCTCCAAGCCCCACTCCCAGCTCATTCCCACCCTTATCCTACTGGTCCTGAGCTCCTGTGAACACCCTCCAGCTGCTGGCACCTACAGAGGTTTATTCCTTGGTATCAGGAATTTCCTTGCCCTCTTTTGGGGCTGGGTGTTGTGCACGTGTCTGCCAAGCCAAATTTCTCTTCTTCCCCGTCCCCTTCAACAGAGCGGACCCGTGGAATTCCTGGCGGGATTCTCTACCCCGTGCATGTGCTACAAGCAGATTTTCCCTGTTCCCGTGGCCCTGGGCTTTCCAGCTGGTTTTCCCTGGGATAAACCAGCCTGGTCAGCAGCAGAGACAGACACCACTCACCCAGAGGATGAGCTCTGCTGCGGGTGGCTCTGTCCCCAAGGGGGGCAGGACAGCAACAAGGTCAGAGGCTGGAGCTGTGCCCGCAGGACAGAGCCAAAGGTGTGTCCAGGGTCTGCTCCCAACGCACAGAGAGGGGAGGAATTGGCCTCTGGAAGAAAACTCCTTTCCTAGAAATTGAAAAGTAGCTTCAGGGAGTCACCTGCCCTTGCGTTGTGCCTTCTCTGCGATGCAGAAAATGAGCATGTTTTTGGACATTTCAAATGACCTGGGGTGAAGTGCACACCTGTAAATGTCTTACTGGGGCACTAAAAGTCTGACAGGTCAGCCAGCTGAACCTACAGAATGCAGCACACATTGAAGCTGACACCCACTGCTTTGGAAGGAAAGAAAGCTGCTGAGACAGAGCAAATGGAGAGATGGGATGCAGCACAGCTTGAAAACAAATCCTAAACATAATAGTATTTCTTTGCAGTATTTGGCTGTGCCCAGATAAAAATGAAGTGATTGTTGTTCACTTGTCAGCACTGCGACAAGTAAATGGTGATAAATACATCAATAACAGAAAAGAGAAAATGAGAAGTGACTTCTGTCTCAGTTCTGTCTGATCTGTTGGAGCTCTCAGCTTGCCCTTGCCACAGCAGGTCTGACCCCAAAGGAGACCCCAAGCTGCAGCACAGGGTCACAACAAAAGGACAGAAGAATGACAGAGCCCCAGCAGTTCCTCACTTGGGATTTTCTAGGGGTGGATTGGGGGGGAGAGCCAGGCTTGGCCATTCCCTGCAGGCAGCAAGGAACACTCAGAGACATCCATGTAATGGGAGAACACCAGTGGAAAAGAACCCATTAAAACATGAGGTAGATTTTGAGGTTTCTGTATATTGTATTCTCTTCAGATTTCCAAAGCAAACAGGTACACGGCGACATTGATTCCAGTACAGGTTTAAGCACATGCAACACTGGTGTCCTATCTGTACATTGTTTTCTAAGGCTGCCCAAGGACCTTTACATTGAAAGCGTACAAGAACTCACACACACGTGCACGGATTCCTCCTGGCATCAGTCCTGAGGAAAAAAACAACTGGAATTTTATTGGAGAAACCAAACTTCAGCACTGCAAGCACATCAGGGAAATCCCCCCTCAGCTGTTCTGAACTGCTTCCCAACCTCAAAACTCACTTTTTTTTTTTTTTCTCCCACAATTTGGAGCTGAGCAGGATGTTGTTCATCAGGTTGTAGTGTCAGAAATGGTTCAAAACAGTCCAAGGTTTACAGTACTGGAGACAAAACCTATATTCCCATTAAAAACCATGCCGGATGCAAATGAAGTATCACATGGAGATGCTGACGTTCAAAACAGAAAACTGAGAAAACATAAGCACAGAGAGACCAGAAAACACATTAAAGACTTCTCACTCGTGTATAATTTGTGTAATTATACAGTCAGCCTTTCTGTAAAGTACTGAAGGCCTAAATACTCAGGCCAACCTAAATAACAGCAATACAAAATTTTCTAAAACGGCTTATTGTAGAAAGAATGACAGTAGTTGAAAGTAAATAAATAAATAAATATCTTTAAAGGTCTGATATTGCTCTGAGACAGTGTCCATCAGGTTCCACTAGATGTCAGTGGCACAGAACCAGTTTGTGGCAGACTTAATGGCACCAAGTCCACTTGGTTTATTTATTTATCATCGTTACCTCGTCTGTGAAACACAGCCCATGTCAATTGTACCAACCACCCAGGATTTATGGCAGTGAACTGAACCCAAAATAACAGTCTCATCTCATTTCTTTTCCCCCTCTTGCTTGCCTGATTTGAATAGAAGACTTGAAATCAGGCTCACAATGCCAAAAATGTGGCGAGATAAGGTCTGAATCACTGCAGCTCCTCAGCGTTTCCTAAAGCAGTGACACGGAACTCCCTCCAGCCCCAGCACTCCCTGTTTGTCAGGTACTGAACACCTTGAAGATAAAGCTTTTTATGTGAAATACAGTGTAGCTGATCCAGGTGGAAAATTATAAGGCACATACAATTTTTTTGTTGTTTTGTTTTTGTCTTTTTTTTTTTAAAAAACACACATTCTGAAGCGTTGTTACACTCGTGCTACTCTGGGTGGCCCAGCCAAGGACAGAGGGGATGAAAGTCCACGAAATGCAGGAAAATACAGGAAAAAAAATACGGAAAAAAATACAGAAAAAAAATACAGAAACCAAAGAATAAAGCAGAACACATTGATACAATGTACACAATGACAGCAATGATCAACTCTTCTCATTTCTTTGGCCAACAAGCAGTGACAATTGCAAAGCATTCTTTGTTTTGCACTGGAAATACCTGACTTTATTTGGATACACAGATGTTTGCCACAATACCTGAAATAAGTAAATAAAAAAAACCCAAACAGGCTGGTTCTAGTTTATGTTTTTAACAAAACAAAGCTGCCAAGTAATTGTTGTTGGGAAATCATGAGCGAAATAATAACAGGGGGCTACAAAAATAATGAGCTAGAACGACAGCTGAGAAGAGAGTCATAGTTAAGGAACGTATGAAACCAAATGGCAACGGTTCTAGGCATTTATTCCAATATCTTAGAAAATTAAAATAAAAATACTCTTAATTGCATCACCATTTAAAGATAGAAAAACAAATCTTTAACTTAAGCCAAAAGAAGATGAGAATTGTTTCCTCGTTTTTTTGATTTTTTTTGTTTGATTGGTTTTTTTTCCATTTGCAGCCTTGTTTATTCACAGTACAAACAGAGCCCGCTGGTACAGATTTCAAAGTCACAAGATGCACAAAGTCGGACAAGGAGCGCTGTTCCCTCCTCCCCTCTGCACAACTGCTCTGCCCCCGAGGAACCCCAGCCCCAAATAAAAATAAAATCCCCAAACCCCCAAACTTTTCAGTGCCCGTGAAATGGCAGAGCAGCAGCAGCACTGAAGCTCAGGGCGTGCGTTCTCTGAACAAAGAACATTCCACACATTTCGGAGTTCCACCTTAAGGCAAAAAAAACCAAAAAAACAAAAAAACAAACCAGGTAATGCAGTTTTCTACCTGTCCCCTTCAAAGTTTCCTGCTTTTCCAGATTTCAAGCGTGAACCCTGAAATTCAGTAAATGAACAGAACATTCGGCATAAGGAATGCTTTAACAAAAAAAAACCAAAAAAACAAAAAAAAAAAAAAAAACAAAAAAAAACAACCCCCCCCAAAAAAAAGGAATAAACAGGAAATGCTTTTCCCAACAATTAATAAATAAATTTCCCTTAGCTCTACCTACATTTTGTTAAAGCATTTTATGCATTTTCAATAACAAATTGCAAATATTTTTGGCAACTTATTTTTTTTTTCTTTTTTAATAAAAATCCAGACAGTGTTCTCTGTTTGCAATCAGAACCACACCCTTAGTGCAATATTATATTTATTTCTTACAGTAATTTTGGTTGCCATACAAGAGTATTAAGGATTGGGGAAAAGTGCAAGTTACAGGAGCTTGATTTTTTTTTTTGTAATCAGTCGAAATAAGAGGAATTAAAGCACAAAAATTACAGCAACATAGATAACGTGAACACAAGTTGTTACACAAACTATAGCGAGAAACATATTAGTATTTAGAAAAGAAAAGAAAAAAATGTAATGGAAAAATTATCAATATTTGTGGCTCATACACATAATCATCGCCAGATCAACTGGGTAATGCTTTCTAAGAACTGAGAAGAAAAGAAAAAAAAAACCACTATTTTTTATTAACTTAAGTACCACAAATAATTAACTTCTTTGTGATATGTAAATTCTGTAAATCAACAGTCACATCTAGTCATTTTATAATATATGAATTAAACTTAAAATGTTCTCAGACACCTAGGGCAAGGAGTCTGTGCAGTTATACACAATTTACATCTTGTAAGATTTTGGTATTGTATACACAAATATTACAGAAACTAGGCATGTAAATGCAATTTATTTAAATTACAGTATATAAACAAAAGTTGATCCTAAAACCCAGAATATCATAGATCTCTAATGACTTTGTTTTTCACTATCAGAGTAGCATGAAAGAAATGGGTCTTCTCTCCTCCCCCCTGGTGAAAATACTCGGAGGCCACGGTGTTATCTGTTACTATTGCTTTCTTTTTTTTGTTTCAAACCACCCCTCAGAGCTGGAGACCGAACTCGACTTGGCAGAGGTGCATTCTGGGTGGTCCAAGTAGGTCCCCTCAGGTCTCCTTACCTTTTTGCTTCACAGGACACAAGGTGAAAAATAAAACTATTCCCTTACAGCTCTTTCTTCTGCTCGTTTAGTACCTGCTCTTGGAGTACCTGAAGAGATGCCCGAGCAGGAGCCACACCTGTGTGAGGAAGGGACGGTCCCACCTGGGAGTTACTGGGTGTGTCAGCCTTGCTCAGGGCAGGTTCAACCAACAGGAAGGTTGTGATCCAAAAAAAGCAGCTTTAAAAGTCAACTTCTACGTTTTTTTATTTTACTACTATATTTATTTCCTAACGTATTTCTGGCACGTGTTATAGAGGTAATAGCAACTGTACCCAAAGAAACAAACAAAAAAAAAACTTAAAAAAAAAAGAGAGAGCATGGCATCAGTGGTTTATTTACTGAATTCTGTCGTATCACCAAATGGAAGACAAAAGATGGCTAAATTACCTTTTCTTTTTTTTTTTTCACTTCTTAAAGTGTGTGATGGCCTCACGTTGCCTGCATCGACCTATCTGAGTGGAACTGCCATTTTCTACACCTCCCATGGAAAAACTCAGCACTCCTCAACAGCAAAACGCCTCAGTGCTTCGTTTTTGTGTCAAGGCTCCTTGGAACTCCCCAAGTACAAACAGAGAGCAGTAACAGATGTTAAGTCAAAAGATTTGCTGTTCCATAAAGGGGGCAGGAGGCTTAAATAAGTTGATTTTTATGAGTTTCCAATGCGTTGGTAACTGTAACCACTTTTGAAGAAATATTCATCCTCCTCTGTAGAAGTTCTAGCAAAGATAGAAAATATAACACAGCTCTGCTGGTTCAGATGCATCCAAATGAGGTTGATTTTAAAAAGGTCAAGACTTTATAATTATTCCACAGAAATAGTAGTAAACCACAAAAAGTTTTTTTTTTCTTTTTTTTTTGTTTGTTTTTTTTTCTGTTTTTAACTTCCTAGCACTGAAGTGGCACAAAGGCTGCCCAGTAGACCAGCCACTTATTTTCTTAAAATATTGTGCTTATAAACTATCTGTACAACTATTTAAACTTGCAGTAAAGAAAGATATTTAAAATGCTAAACTTTATGTACTCATACTAGGGCTGTTGCAGACCTAATTAGACACTTGTTTGTGAGCAAAAAATAATCACAATAATAAAAAAATTAGAGATAGGCTGGACCATATCAAGGACCATATCAAGGAAAGAAAGTTCAGGTACCTCGCAAAATGTAAGGGAACCTGAAAGTTTGGTAGGGAGGCAGTTTAGCCATCCACACCCAATTTACCCACCTTGAACATCTTGAATATTCTGTCCAGAAAGTCCTACAAAACTCACAGATATTCAGAGGTGTTAATTACAAGGGGGAGTTCAAACATGCAGAGAGAGACTTGTTAACTTGAAAGTTGAAAAAAATAAATATTAATTTTTTTTTTTTTTTTAAACAAAGCCGTGTGAACCAGCCATGGGTGTTTCTCCCCTGCTGACGGAAGTCTCCCGGAAAGTTCTGTCTGCCCCACTCCCAGCCCTGGATTCTGGCAGGGTGCTCCCACCTCTCGTGCCAAGGAATGGGCTGGGGGCCAGTGCCCGGCCCTCTGTCCTTGTCCAGAGCCAGTTCCTGCCAGCAGTGATAAAATGAGAGCCTGGATCCCTCCCCAGCCCTCCTGGCTCTCAGAAGGCACGCACCCCCAGACACTCGACAGCTCTTTCCATCTTGGCATCACCTCTCTGCCTCCTCTCGAGGATCTGAAGCATTTCCATCCTAACAGGCTGAAATCCCTCTCTCACTTCAGATCCTGGCACACTTCCCACTGACTTCAATGGGAACATTCATCTCTCTTCTCCTTTCTTCTCAGCCTGCTGTTCAAAATACCCAGGCACTTACCACTCACTGAATTAAGCAGCACCTCTCAGGCTCAGCCTCTCTCAGTGTCTCACTGCCAAGTCCCAAAGCTGTGCCCAAAGTTTGTCCTGGCTTGTGGAGTTCATATTTTGACTCAGCATCAGCTGAGCTGGTTGAGAACTTGGAGGGGGGGGCGTGTCTCAGGTTCAAACTAGCTTCACTTTGCTGTACCCCAAAGCGTGGTCCCTCCTCAGCCTTTACTCAACATCTGCACCATCCTAGAGGCCACGTCAATGGAGCGTACACTGAACTTGTTCTGCCACCTTGGAAGAGTGCTAAATACCACTGCAGAAATAAAGAAATACTAGGTAAAACAGAGCAAGGTTACCATTGGACTGACCCCAGCAGAACAACCAGCTTCACTGCCAACAGATCAGGGAGCTATGCCAGTAAAAAAAGAGGAATATGAACTCCAGTGCCTGCCTCAATATCCCTGCTACTGATAAAACTGGGTTTGAGTGGTAATGGAGCAACCTGTCCTCTTAAAATGAACCAAGGGCTGGGCAAGTAAGCCTGCTTGGAGACTGAATGTCAAGGAGAGAATAAAATAAAATGCAATGTTTTTTTTCTGTCAGTAAAAGAAACCCTGAAATGTTTGCAAGTTTAAAAGAAAATCGTCACGCAACGGTCCCAGCCAAGGGCAGTATCAAGAGTTTAAAAGTTAACAATTGTCTCTCTCTCACGTCTCCCCATAGCTTTGAAATAAAATGGCCCCACTTCTTTAGCATCTTTAGGTTTGTGTTTGGGCATGTAGCAGACAGTTTACATCTCCTGAGTACCAGGAATTCATCTGTTTTCCCCCTCCCCCCCAATTTTGCTGGCACTCACAGACAGACAAGGCATTTGGGGTATGTCAGTACCAGCCCATCTCTAGTTATCAACAGAAGTTTGTGAGGCAAGATAGCTATTCTTATCTGTCCAGCAGCTGCTTCAAAGCTCTTTCTATGTTCATTCTGTGCCCAACTCTAGTCACTCCAAGGTCTATCAGATCTTCCTTCTGTAGATTTGGTAAATGTGTGCCATCTATTTCATTGTCCATAAATGTTTCTTTATGTTCACCTAAGTTTAGACTTTCCAACCAATCTGCCACATCTGGTTTAGTCCACAGGTGGACAGGCTTAGTTGTAAAAGGCTTATTTGAGATTGGCTGTTGTAATATGGAGGGAGAAGGAGACCTGCTGCGCCCTGTGGTCAAGCCAAATAAGTCCCCAGAAGGGGGCTGGCTGGGTAGGCTAAATACATCGGACAGAGTTGGAGAAGGAGATGAGGCTGAAGCAGAAGCAGTCAGAGGAGCAGGCAGGATGTCTTTATTAATCTCTGTTGGTGAAACCACAGGGCTGGGAGCGTGCCTTGCTCCTGAGGTCCTGCTGTCATAGTCTGGGGACCTGCTCTGCAGTGTGATCGGCTGGCTGGCTCCGGGTCGGACAGTGAAAGTGATTGTTGTACTTCGTGTACCTGAGACAGTACTCATGACTTCCGTGCTCCTGCAAGGGCAAACAGACAGGCACAGTTAGAGCTGCTGGCCACCAAGATGGCCTCATCTGCACATGGTAATTACATCATGGCAATGCTTGGGGAGTTTCACATTTTAACTAAAAGTACAAAAATAGTATCACTGACTCTTTCCCAGAAAACCAGCACCAATGGTAAGCCATAGTTAAAGACAAAACATTTGCTTATGAGATGTCCAGGAAAAAGCACCTTCCAGAGCACAGTCTCTCCCTTTGTAATACCTGTTCCCAAATTAACTCCGGTTAAATGAGAAATGCTGAGTGGAACAAGCACAGGAGCACTTTGTACTCTCAGCGAAGCACCACCAGGAGTCGACCTTCCCTTTGCCACGTGGAGGGTTGGAATCCTTCAGTTCTGGCTTTACACATAGCATAGCCAATAATTGTAGCTGTGGAAAGTTTCAGGAGCACTGGACTTTGGATCTCTGGGCTTCATTCAGTGAATTTTGCAGAATACTTGTAGTTTATAGAACAAGCTGCTTTTATTTCCCTTTCTATCCATGCTTTAAACATAAAACAGTTCTTCTAAGGGGCCTAAAACATGTCAGTGTCTATTTCCTTCTACAAAGAAATTATACTCTGGCAGTTTCACCACAAAATTAAGGAGACAAAATTCTTTTTGTCTTCCATGCATGACTGGAGGTGATGTAGCTGGGGTCAAGTTCTGCCTAAGGAAAATGAGTTTCAGATTAGGAATGAAGCAGGCATGAACCTCGCTGAGAGGCTCGCTCTGATGCCCAGCCTGACAGGGTGGGTGAAGGAACAGACCCTCTGCTTCTGCCTGCTGGCTACAGAAGCAAATTTAGAAGGTTTGGGTCTGTTCATGTCATCAAAGGCTTGACCCCACAGCCCTCACTCCCATGGGAAGAGCCTGCTGGTCAGCATGCACACTTCAGGACACTCCACAGAGCCCAGGGTTCTTCACTTCAGAAATAACCTGCCAACTGGGAAAACCTTCAGACAACTAATTTAAAGCTCTTGCAGACCAAAGGACGGGTTTATTTATCCTGGGGGCAATGCCATGGAGTCCAGAGGATGATGAGGCTGATGCTGTACTGAGATTTCCAGTGTAGACCCTGACAGAAGCCCTCTGTTTCTGAGTTCTGTTTTTGCCACACTGTCCCCAGGCCTGGCCTGTCCTGTCCTGCCTGGGCAGAACTGAGCATGGCTTGGGTGCATGATGTCAGATGGAAATGCTTCCATTAATCCAGCACAGCATTTATTCTGCAGTGTTGTGCAGAAAAGAACTCAAGGGGATGGAGGAAAAGCAGGGTAATGGCAACATGGGGCATTGCTAGCAAATAGGTTATCAATCCCTTTCTGCCCCACTGCAGCCCTGAGCTGGAGACAGTGATTCCCTGGCTGGCTGCTGCCTGTGGAGAGCCCTGAGAGTGTTCCCTGAGTCACTCCTGGGGCTTTGGCACTTCACACCAACCCAGAGCCCAGGGAGGTGCCGCTCTGCCACACTGGCATCTCAGCAGGTCCAGCTCAAATAAAACTCCCTGTCATGAGAAGAGCACCAAGAATCACTTTTGAGAGAACTCACATCTAATTCACACCAACATTCCCACTGATTTCCCACAGGCTGCTCCATAGATTTCAATGGGAACAGGGGGATCTCTTTGGAAGATTGGTACTTCACTTAAAACCCAGTAGGAGCAATGCTTCCAGCACTTATGGCTTTGTAATTTAACACAGAAAGGAAACACTTGGCAAGGTTCTGAGTGTTTCCAGTGATGTTTTCAGCACCTAATGGCTCTCATTGTTTTCCAAGGCTGGAGTTAAGCATTCTTACAAATAAAAAGTCTGTGGCAAGAGACTATTAAATTCTACTAACCAAGGGGAGCAAGTTATTTCCACCTCCTTTACCTCAGCATTAGGAGTCTCACACTCATTACTAAGGCATGATATAATTTAAAACCAAGAATAAGCCTTCTCTGAGAAAGGCTGGGGTAGTGCTATCCTAGTGATGGCAAGAATGAGCTTTGTATAAATAGGGAAATGAATCCCTGATCTTTACCTGCAATCACCCTTCTACTTAACTTTCCTGTCTTGCAAATACTAGAAATTAGGGTTTTGTATTTACACCCATTGTAGCAAGATCAAATAGATGATGAAAATATGCCTTTTTTTATTCCAGGTGATGAAAGATAATTTCTACTGCTTGACTGACAGCTCCAGGCTCAGTGCTTTGCAACTTGCTTTTGCTGCTTCTCCTTCAGACTGCTCCTCTTAAAGACTCCCTGCCCAGACTTGCTCAGGAAATTACTGTCACTCTTCCTTTGAATAAAGGATGTTAAGACAGAAGAAACAACCCCCCCAGAAGTAAGCTCTGTGCTCTCATTTGAAGTATTCCCTGGCTGGTGTTCCCTGACTTTCTCAGCCCCATGGGCAGGAATACCCAGGGTGAGCAAAGCATCCCAGGCATCCTGGTCCTTTGCCTCCTGTCAGCCTGGATCAAAATATTGGCTTCACATGGCTGCAAGCAGCAGCAGGAGAACTGAGAGCATCTTCCTTTTTTCAAGAGGTTCAGGGCTGATGATTATTAAAACAAAACTCTGAGATAGCAATAAGATTTTTTTAGCTGATTGCAGAGGTTTCAACACCAACTCAGTTCATAGCCATGTGAATGCTCAGATCTCACGGCATGGGCACAGCCCTGGTGAAGCTCAGGGAAGTCTGCTGAAGCACTGCCAGGCTTTCAGTTCCATGCCTTTCACTCCAAGATTATTTTCCCATGTTTTTTTCCCCCTTCTCCACCTGCCATAGCAACTCCATTCTTTTGTGCTGCACTGTAATTGTAATCCAAGGGAAAAAAAACCCCAAGGATATTTATGTAACTCCTATGCATCCTAAATGATAATTTATGACATCTCCCACACGATCTGGGGTGCAGACACAGCCTTGAAACCATCATCTGTCTTGCATTTTATGGTTGGTTGGCAGCCTGGTCAATAAGGAGGGAGCAGGTTCCAGCTGGAGAGCAGGCAGGGTTTGTTGTGTCACAGGGTTTCCGGATCTTTAATCAGAGCAATTTCTTCAAATAAGATTTTCTTAATTTTCTTATTTGATCATCTGTTATCCTAAACATGTCAAATCCATATTAAACCCGCCAAACCCCAAACTTAATTTAAAAAAAAAAGGTGAAAAGTCCGATAATTATTTTAAATAAATGTTGCTCTATTAGAATCAGCATATGGTGGTAATTTATAAGCATTTGCTGCTGTGAGCCTGCACTGACTGCAGTGCCCATTATGTTGCTTCATATTAAAATCAAAATATATAACCTATATGTCACAACCACATGGCCACCAAGTATAAAAGCCATCAGCACAGCTTGTAGCCAAAAAATTACTTTAAATTTTAAATTATATTTGCAAGATTCAAATTTACTGTTAACTTAATATCAGAGGCAAATCAGTGCAGCAGCTCCTATGGAAAAATAAGAACCCCAAATTATTCTCAGCTCCTGGGAGCTGTTTTAACCTAGAACTTTCCAGAAGACTTGCTGGTTCTGACACAGCTTTTCCATTGTATCAAAGGAAAACACCTTAAAAACCAAGAGTGAAGTAGCTGTATAGGGGTGCTGCAAGAAATTAAATTCTTACAGATCTTGGAGGCCGCACAAAGCCCAAACTTTGCCTTCACCTCTTAATTTTTTAAATTTGTTTTCAGAGGCAAATTGCATGGCAGGAAAGAAAGGCAAGAATTGTCTGTTTTGGGGGCAGGTGAAGAACAAGGGCTGACGTGATGACTGGCAGGCTGCAGAGCTCCTCACAAGGGCGTTATTGTGGGGAGAAGAATTGAGAGCTGCTCAGTGTCTGCTGCTAGCAAGGAACAGTCAGGAAGGTCTGTGGGAGTCTGTCTGTGCAGGAGCAGGAGTTTCCATGTGAAATGTGTGGAAAGCAGTGGGAAGGGGATGGTGCTAGGTCAGGAGGCAGCCTCAGCCCTCTCTGCTTGGATAACTGCAGGGCAAAGGGAAGCTGGAAGGAGAACGGGGGGAATTCCCCAGCTTTCGAGGACAAGACAACCACATGGGCTAGTTTGTCTTTACTTTTAGCCTCACAGAGGTGTGTAAAACTGTATTACTCATCCCTCCCCACCCCTGCACCTCCCAAACTCTGGCAGAATCTGGCCATATCTGAAAAGTCCCGTCCCTTGTTTAGGTGCTCAGACACACTCAAAAATCTGGTCTTATGTGCTCATGTTGCCAACACATTTTCTGAGTACTCCTCTGATAAATGTGGCTTTTATTTCACCTTGAGATGACATCCTAGGTCCCATTTTAGGATGGCTACCATTTCTGGATTAGGATGATCTAATCCACACTGCACTGTGAGAAACAGAGTCACGACCAAAGTCACTGAAATGCAATAACAATGGGTGAGCATCAAAAAGCAGCAGAATGTACAACACAGAATAGTCCATGCTTTATGGTTGGCACTTACTTCATGGCACTTCAGCATGGCCCTCCTCTGACAACAGCAGTCATGACAGCAAATAAAAATGACAAAATGGAATGACTGAAACACTGCAGAAATCACTGACAAAGCAAGCAATCCTGTGAAATTGGCTGGCAAACAGTTAACAATGTGAAATGAGTCTAATGGGAGAGCAGCAAGTGAAAAGTCAAAGCACTTATTTCATCCTCTGCCAAACCCAGACATCCTTTACCATAAACCAAACACAGGATCACTCCCTGTAAAGGACTCACTACTAAGTTCTGTTCTGCCTTACCTGCTTGTGGAAAAATAAAAGGAACTTCTCCAAATGCTCATGAAAAAAACTAATTCATTGATGGCCAAAATCACCGGCCAGTTTCTCTTTTAAAACTTGTTACTCCAGCACAGTGCAGGTTATTCTTCCTGGAGGACTCAATTCCACAGCATCCTCCATAATTCCCACACTGATAATGAGTATTTCCCATCACCAGCAGTGATGCCAATGTGCCCCAGAGGCTGCGGGATTATGCAAACACAGCTGGGCAAAACCAGAAAAGCTAGAAGTGTTTCTCCCCCTGGCCAAGCCATGGATCATTTTGGTGTGGTGCTGGTGGAGAGCAGCAGGAGCTGCTGTTCATTACTCCTTACCAGTGCTCCAGAGGCACGAGGAAGGGAGGATGCTGTGTTCCCTGGGGGCTGAGCTGTCTCTCCCTGGCAGCCCCCAGGTTTATCCTGCCTCAGCCAGGCTGCCTTAGGCCCTGGATCTCAGGGGCTGCCTCCTGATGGTGGTGTTGCTATGGGACTGCAGGGTCACAGACAGAACAAACACTCCTCCTCTCTCCCAGTGAAAGCCCAGCTCTGCTCTTCTCCCTGTTCTTTCATCAGCTCCCTAGAAAAGCCAGGGGCCTCTCAAATGGATTTATAGCACCGCTGCATTTATTGTGGTTGACACACCCTGTCCTACTCGGCTGCAGGAGGACGTGGATAAACCAGATTAAAACCTCTGTCACCACAACAAATGGCCAAAATTCCTCAAAGTAAATGGTGGCCAAAACTGGGAGTGGGATCTGGAGCTCTCTTTCTGACCCTTGTGATCAAATCCTTTAATTACACTTCAGTTAGTACAAAGTAAGCAAGGGCATTCTCTCACTTCTTCCTCTTTTCCCTTCTCCTGCTGGGCTCCTTTTTCCTATCCCACAGGCTGGCCACTACCACTGAGGATGGAGGAGCAGACGGTTTCCAGCCAAGCGTTTCCATGCTCTATTTAAAAATCTTGAAGCTCAGTGTCTCCATAAGAACCACGGGAAAACTATAAATACACCATGAAAGATGATTGATAAACCAAGATGCAGAGAATAAAAGCAAGTTTAGGGTGGTTTCAATGTAATACCTCAGAAATGCTGTTCAGGACCATAGAATGATCTCTCCCTAATCCTCATTTATCAAAAACACACAAAGAAGGTGTTTTTATGGGTTACTGCAGCCATTCATTACCCAACTGTCTGTAGTTTAATTCACCTCTGTGCCACCCTAACAGGGCAATTGCCTTCAG
This sequence comes from Haemorhous mexicanus, assembly GCF_027477595.1. NCBI lineage: Eukaryota > Metazoa > Chordata > Aves > Passeriformes > Fringillidae > Haemorhous > Haemorhous mexicanus. The sequence goes on from NC_082346.1 coordinate 10,261,474, forward strand.
TGAATCCCAGTTTTACATCTACTGGCTGTGCAAAGAGAATTCCTAGTGGGATTCAGGATTCCAATCTGGCCTATAATTTCACGTATGGCCCCATAAGCAGATACATATTTTTAATTTCATCAGGCTGCCTGTGCTGCGAACACCACCCAAGCGAGCCTGTGAATGCTGTTCCTATTTATAACCCTTCCCAATCCTTCTCCTTGGCTGAAGGATAGGAACAGGCCCACTTATTATCACTGCTCTGTTTGCAGAGCTAACGAGTTGTTCTTTAATTTAGCAGAATCCCTGCTTTTGTGAGCCAAAATTCCTTGGTCCCTTTCTAATGCTACCTCACAGGGAAGGGCTGCAAGATCCACAATTGGTTGTCATAAGCTTTAGAGTATTAGGGGGGAAAAATATCAAGGAACTCCAGGAATTTTACCTTTGAAATCTAAACATTAGTTTTACACTTGAAATTTTCACAAGGTGGTATTCCTTGGTCATAATATTTGACAGCTTTGTAAAAAAATTGTGTCAGTCGTGCAGTTGGGCTAGAAAGGCTGTAATTTATTTAACTTTTAGAGAGATAAAGCTGGAGTAAAAGCAGTGAAAAAAACCCACGGGGCTTCTGATCCACAAGTGAACATCTCCACTTCCATCTCTCTGCCTTACCCTGGTTGAGATGAAAAGACTCTGCCTGCAGCACCTTTTCAAACACACTTCCAGCATCTGTAGATTGCTGGTTCTCTTCGGCTGTCTCCTGGATTATTATTTGCTTAAAAAATAAATCCTTTCCTGGTGGTTTTAGCAGCTTCAATCCAGCTCATATTAAGAACTAATCACATCAGTTTGGAAAACGGCAGGAAAGAAAACCCAGCCCTCTTGTCTCCTGTTCCCACCAGGAACACTGTGGAGGTGTCACTTTCTCCCACAGTCAAACAACAGCCAAGAGTTTTGCTGCTCTTTGCCACTGCCACCTTATCCCATTTATCCCCTTATAGCTCTTTTGGCTCAGGTACCTCCCAGATCCTCTCTCCAGCTTGCAAAGATGAGTGTTTGTGTTTACTTTTCAGGGAAGAAGCAGGATTTCAGCCCCATTGAAATAATGCTTTGGGTGGGGTTTTACCCCCCTGCAGTTGAGCCTCTGTATTCCATCTGTATTCCATAATGAAGATGTAGCAATTTGCCAAAGCTGAGTTAGAAAAATTAAAAACCCTTAAGGACAGAAAAAAAAAACAACATACATTTGTAACACTAAGTCAGCTCTTCCTCTAAAAGGTGACATATGGGGCCTACTTCTGCTTACATAACAATTTGTTTTTCTCTTGTGAAGTGCTATAGTTTTTCAAGTTTTCCCAACCCTTTATACCTTTAAAAATGTATTTTCACTGAAAAAATATTTCTAGTTATTTCTACTTTTCATTTTGCTCTCAGTAATGAGAGTACTTTTACATATTTACAGTGCCTTGTAGTCGGTAACCTTGGTTATTTTCTAATAAAATAGGGATGCTAAAGATCTCCACTGTAACCTGGAAATACCTTCAGTTTAAAAAAAAAAGCTGATAAATAATGTTATACACATGAAGCTAGAGACAACATGTTAATGGGGTTTAACAAGAAACATGATCAACATCTAGCAAAAATAATGTGGATTTTTTTCATGTATGAAGGCTTTTCCTGCAGACCAAACTCAATTTCTTCTCTGTTTAGTCAAGTGTCACTGAGAGGAATTCCAGAATTTCTGTGTTTCATCCCCATTTCTCAAATCTAAAAATTGAATTCCCTCACTGTCACCAGTTTGATGACTTCCATCCTGCAGGAAATAATATCTAACTGTGTGATGCCGAGGCTGTGGATCACACTGTTTTCTGAATGAGCAATCTTTGCAATCAGCAGAGACAACCTTCCCTTAAAAACAAATTATCTTCATGCTTGCAAAGTACATCATCTTTCCAAAGCTGATGCTATTTATTAACCACCAGAATAATTCTAATAAAATTGACTTAGGTGGCACCTTTTTTTAAAAAAACTAAGCCAGCATGGTGGTTTTGCAAGAAGAAATACCTCAGTCTCCTAATGAAACATTCAAAATTAGCTTTCTCTTTTTAATAATTGCGGATTTCAGGATATTATGTCCACATTCCATACAGATGTGGTTTAGTAATAACATGGACAGTGCAAAGTGATTTTAATGAGCAATTCCCTGAAATGATTAAGTAGATTAGGAGAGGTCTCAGCATGAATCAAATGAGACCACACAGTGAATGCAAAGCAATCCTTGGAAAAAACACTTTTTACCTGTTTGAAGCCAAAATACCTCATGGGACTGAAGAAAGAATAAATTATCACCCCATTTTAAAAGGGAAGAAACTAAAGAGAAAAAAAAAATTAAAGAGAGGAAAAAAAAATTAAAGAGAAATCGAAGAAATTCACATCAAAACAACAGAAAGGTATGTGCAAACCTTGAAGTTGAAGGCTGAGAAAGCTCCTGTCCTATCATGCAGGCAACACAAATGTTGACAGTGTAAGAAATTCTTGTTTGACACAGATTATTCGTTAAGCAAATACAGAGTACATTCTTCTTTTATCTATGCGATTTACAGGAGAAGTTAGCAAAGGGATGGCAAAAAATAAAAAAAGATCAAGCCTTTTTGGAAAATGATTTGGTTAATTACTTTTACCTTGTACTAAGACTCGCAGTTTTCGTTCCAGTCGGCGACTCCAATCCCTCCCCTGGCTTTGAGGATTTCTCTCTGTTCATTTGCTGGAGTATTGAGTTCAATTCACTAATGACATTAGCCTTGGGGCCTGAGAGAATCGGGCTTTTCACCTCCGGCACGTCCCCCCAAAGCTTGGATGTCCTTTGGGGGACAGCTTTCGCCAGGTTGGGCTGGGCACTGATGGGAGGCGGGGGCGGAGCGGGAGGAGGGATCACAAAGCTGTCTACAGTTTCCTCGATCAGCGCGTCCTTGTAAAGTGCATTGCTTTTGTTGATTATGGGCTTCATTTTTGGCTTAGGAGGTACTGGGGGTTTGTCCACCAGAAATGTTTGCCCATCTGCATAGACTGTACAAGTATCCACGTTCTCCCCCCCTTCCGAGGATAAGGTAGAGATGCTGGACACCGTTGAGATAGTGCTGGTTGTCTCTAGGTGATGGTCACTGCTGCTCCGACTGTCAACCTCCTCGATCCCAGAGTCGGCGACGTTGTCGAAGCTGTCGGGGGGTGGCAGGAAGGATGCAGGCAAACAGTTTGAGAGACCCACTTGCTTTTTGCCGTCCAAGGAGTTTGCTGGCTGGCTGGGCGAAGGGGTGCCGTTCTTCCGCTGCGCCATCAGGTCTGTCAGTGCTGAGCCGGGCACCGCGCGGTCGTCGGGGATGTCGAAGCTGTTGGCAAACTCCAAGGGAGGGGGCAGTGGCTCAGTGAACAGGAACTCCTCATCGATGTCCACTGAGGCCAGGGGCGGCGGGGGAATGCGGAAAGGCAGGATGACAGGATCGTCCACAGAGCTGGCGGCCACGATGGTTTTGCAGGGAGAAGCCGGGGGCTCGGACGCCACAGGGACGCTCAGCTCGCTCTCCGCTTCCTCGCTGCCCTCTGGCCTCTCTGGCGGGGAGTTTTCAGGGCTCGGCTCCATCTCAGCTCCCTTTTCCTCCTCATCCTCGGGCATATCATCCGACTTCGCCGTATCCACTGTGTGCACCATCAACAAGCCAGCTGATTTTTGCTGCGAGGTATCCACGATGTTTATCAACATGTTCTTCTTCTCCTCAGCTTTCTTTTCTTTCCCTGCATCCATCTCGTACTTGTTCTCAGTCTCCTGCCGTCTCAACAGGCCGCGGGTATTTTGCCTGGTGACAGTGGCAGTAACAGGAAAAGTTGTTTCCATGTTGGGTCTCAGCTTGGTGTCGATGTAAAGCGGTTTGTTAAGGTCAGTTTTGACTGCATCCCCTTTGCCTGGAATCTGCTGTGTCTGCTCTTTCATGGCTCTGTCCCTGGCAGAGAGCGCGAGGGCAAGTGGAGAGTTTGGATCCAACAGCTTCCCTGTGACCGGGTGGACGTAGCTATCTGAGCCAGGAGCACTCGTGGGCTTGGCTGCTACCATACTGTTGTCAGTGCCTTTCGTTTTGGACGGAGCATTCAATGTCCTTGAGTCGCTCTGGCTGCTGGGCTCGCTGCTGTTGAAAAGGTTTTCAGGCTCCCTGGGGGTGGGGATCGGAGATGGCGACATGAGCTGTCTGAAACCATCCTCGCTGCTGAACATTGCCTCCTCGGTGAACTTGGACTGCCTCATCCGTGGTGTTGGTGGGGTTAATCCAACGTCCTCGTCTCCCAGGTCTGTGGAGAGGAAGGCCGGGGAATTGCGTCTCGCCTCCAGCCTCTTTTCCCTGTCCCTCACGGCCCCTGCGATGGCTGCTGCGAACGGGCTGCTGACTCCCAAGCTGTCGTCAGGCCGGAGCTGTCCAGGCTGCTCCGAAGACTGAGGATCGATCTCCATACTGCTCCCTTGGCTGCTTTTCCCGCTGCTGCTGGTGGATGGCTCTTTGACGATGATGGTTGGGATTGGAATAGAGCAGGTCTTTTCTGGACTGTCCTCCACATTGGATTGTTTCACCAGCATCCCCTTCCTCCTGGCTGGCTTGGCCGGCACGTAAACGGCTTTGCTGGCAATCTTCCCAACCTCGGAATAGGGGTTTTCCGGCATCTGGCCCCTCTTGCTCCTGAAATTGGCCTGAGCTGCAGCACTCCGGTTGTACAGGTCTTCCGAGTCCAGGGAGTACCGGTCCAGCTCCCGCCGGTAATAGATCCCTTTGTCCCTTATCATCGTCCCCACGCTCTCGGGCCTAACCAAAGAGATTTTTGCACCTGAATTCTGGTTAAATGGAGGTTTGATCGTTCCATAGCTCCGGGATGTCAGGGATTTGGGGGAGTTGTACAGAGAGGGGGAAGGTGGCGGTGGAGAGGGAGGTAAGGACTGTGGTGGCGGTGGGATATCTTCAGAGGTGTCAGGCATTGAAAGACTCCTGGTAAACTTCAGCATAGGAGGGGCCAGAAACTGCCGCTCTTCCTCCGTTATTCCTGAAAAATCAGAGAGTGCTTTTAAAACACTGCCACATCCACTGGGAATCCTCACGCTGTACTATTTCTCCATCCAACCCAAAATTCCAGGGTGCATTTCCCACGGCATGGGGAGTATGCAAAATTCCAAAAGAGGCCTTTAGGTTGATTCCCACCATAATCAATCTTTCCTGTTGGACATCCCAGGTGCCGGGATTGAAAAGGATGTTATGGAATTTTAATTAAACTGATGCATAGGCAAATGTTTGGGGTTTTTGTATCAGCAAGGTGGCTGTAGAAAAGCACATTTTCTTTGAAAACTATTGAACAGGGAAGATATTCTGAGTAGAGGAGATGCTTCTACCTTGCTCCCGTACTCTACAAATGCATATAATAAAACAACTCAGAAACTTAATGAATTTTTAAGATGCAATTGAAATTTAGCAAAGGGACTGCGAAGATCCTATTGGGAAAAAACCCATAATGTTGCGTATCAAAAGATGGCATTATATCATTACAAATATGGCTTTTAGCATAAATAAACTGGGTAATAATGGGATAGTTTGGATGCTAATTTTACATCAGCATAATGCATTTGTAAATTGATAAAAGCCACTGCTAAGATTACTAACAAGAACAAATAAAGACCAAATTTTGTTTGTTCTTTTTTTCTTTGTTGTAAAAACATCTATTGCCATCATTTGAAATGAAAAAAAAAAAAGGTGAATTTTAGTCCATTTGATCAACAGGATTTCTTTGTAAACTACACAGCATTACAATGCTTTCACCACAATAACAAGGAAAAGAAAAGGATCATATTTTGCCCTAATGTTTTGCAAAAGGCTTGTACTGATTTTTTTTTTTTTGTCCTTGTTAGAGGGAACAGTCTAAAGAAAATAACCAAATTATAATTCCATACTTGCCAAATGTGGAAATCACATCACCTTACACACAAACTTCTTTTCTCATGAGCTTTGTATAAAGATTAAACAGTCACTCACTGGAGTAAAGATGCTGGAGAAACACACTTTAGGAAAGAACCAAAGTTACTAAAAGTATGCTATTAATGAACAAAACCATACAAGAGAGGCATTTTACCTATAGATTTTTGTCTTCTCATTGTACCCCGAGGTATACCCAGAAAAGGACCTTGAGGGCTCCCTGGGACAGTGGGTGTCATCACAGCAATACCCTGTCTCTCATACATGGACTACAAAAGAGCAAACAGAAACCCCAACAGCATTAAAACACGAAAGTCTACCTCATGTGGAAATAATGCCTCATCCATTACCCCTTTCACTGAGAATTCTTATGGAAAATAATGAATCTGGGGTTGTTTCTGGGGAGGAGGTGGAGAGAAAGGGAAGGATGGGCTTTGTTTAGACACTCATGAAAGGACAGCAGCTGTAAGTGGAGTGTGTTGGTATTGCTTACAAGGCAACAGCTGAAGGTGGGTAATGGAAAAGTATGTCCAAAATGCAATAAAACCAGTTATTTTTTTTACCTGCAAAGTTTTGTAAGATTAAATTCTGCACTTGAATGATGCAATTTCAGAGTTCTGGCATTTAATTTTTAATACATGCTACTGTAATAATGTCAATTATTCCCTTACAAAGCATTGCGCATTATTTAATCAAGGAATTAGATACAATAGTAGGAATAAAGCAGTGCTTTGTGGCTCCCACTCACATTCATATCTGTAGCTGAGGGAAAACATCTACTAGAAGGCCGCTGTTTTATAGTTGCCACTCTGGAGTCCACAGTTGCATTGTCTGCAATTCTTGATGGCTTGGAAACTGGCACTATTTCATCCACCTTATCTGTAATATAAAAGCATTCAGTAAAATAAATATCACTTGTTCAAAGGAATGGAAAAGTTAAGTATTGCAAGGTCAAAGGAAGAGATTTACTTTTCAAAAAAATGCAAAGAAAAAGTTTTTTTGGCATTTTAACAAGGCAACGCTTGAGCATCATAAGTCGTGCAAGCCGAGCACTTTTTATTGCTGCTACAAAACATGCATGCTTTAGTTTTAAGCCTGCATGCATTTAATGTTTACTTAGTGTGACTCGAAAAACAATCCTCTTCTTCAAACCTTCAAAATGTGAAGGGAGAATATCTATATAGAAATGGAAAGAAGACCTTTAGAAATAGTGAATCCGTAGAGCACTGTTTCAAATAGAGATAAGCAGGCTGTACTTAGTCATGAGAATTTCAGTGATATTTTGGACAACAACAAGTACTCCAGAAGTGCTCTTTCATGCCTATGCTCCTTAAATAATAACATCCTGATTTGTTCACACTCTTGGACTTGTAGGCTAGCACACTGCTAACTGCATCCTTTGTTTAAATGAAAATTTTATTTGCATTTCTGTTCTGAAATTTTAAAAATTTCTTTTAATAACTGGACAGTTTGGGAATGCATTTAGTCATGGTCAGAAGCAGACCAAAAATAGGCAAAGTCCAAATCTGAATGAGAACTTCAACATTTGGATTTGGGACTCTGATCTACTGCATGATGTGATGGTAAAATACAGGGATAAGTTTAATCAGGATATTAGAAAAGCTGAGTGCTGGTGTTAACCCCGTCTCCAACTTTGGTCACAAACAAGGATCATCAGCATTAAACACAAAATGTTACTCCCTCACATGGAAGACCTTGAAGTACAGTGTAATCCACTAATTATTCCCTGACAGCTCCTTTTTTTGCCCCTTCTACTGCTACAAAACCAAGGCACAGAGAAATTAAATCACTAGCCCATGCCACCAGGAGAGTTTGAGTTTGGAATCTCTACTAGAATCCAAACTGGAATCACACCACCAGCTTTCCTTGCTATGCCTTCCATTGCATTTGCTTGCCTGTATCATGTTAATTTAGTGTCTTTTCCTTTGAAGTTTCACCAAAATTAGGATTAATTTCATAGCCTGTGGCATTTCTGTGAGTGGAACACCCCAGCCTGGCTCCAGGCTTCCACAACTCAAGTCAGAGCAATGCTACTTTTCAGCAATTAGCTCCATCTCTCAAATAATTGATTACTTGTCAAACAAGGATAGTTACTTCATTAGGATACTGCAGACTTGAAAAATCCCCAGGGTTTTGGTCGTCTAGAGCTGGTGTTACTACCCCAAGTATTGTATTTAGGGATTTAAATTTTACCTCTCGCTGGAGAGCAGCGCACTCTGAGCCCTGGATATTGATATGGATGGGAATAAGGCAGGAGGAAAAGAGCTTTTGATCCCTCTAAACAGTAGATCTGGCTGATGCAAGGATGATATTTTAAACAGGAGAATAAGAGAGGGAAGAACTTTTAGCCTTCAGGTCAGGAAGAAGGTTGTCCTAGAAGTGGATATTTCAGTGACACAGAGGGTCAGGGAGCAGGCAGGAAAGGAAAGGCTGAGCAGGACCAGTAAGCTGAACACTGCTGAGAACTGTCTCACAAGAGTAGTGCTGTTGTTTCTTTTCAACTGAAGTTAGCATTCAAGTCTTTTCATTGGTCTGCTTTTTTTTTCTTTTTTTTCTTTTTTTTTTTTTTTTTTTTGGTGGGGTTTAAATCATCCAGTGGAAGGAGAAAAGGAAAAAATTCTTAAAATTGTCACACGTATTCAAAAATAAAAAACCAAGTTTGTGTCACATTTCATAAGGCTTTTCATAAGGGGATCTATCACCAAGAGCTTCAACTGGGCAGAGATTTCCTCTTAAGGCTCTCCCACCCTTGTTCTCATCCCAGAAGCCAAACAACTAATCTTTGGGATACAGAAAGAAGGAAGCCTTGGAAACTGAAGCACTCAAAATCTGCACATGAGAAATAGAAATACACCACGTAAGAAGCTATCCCCTTTATTTTGAACAGACACACGTAGCCAGATACCCATTCAGACAACAAAAAGCTACAGGGAAAAAGTGATGAGTCCATGACAGACACTTGGAAAAGCATGAAAATTTTTTTTGGGGATGAAACATACATACCCTCCAACTGCACTGATTTTGCTAGACAATCCTAGAAGTCAGATCCTAATTTTGGATCTGACCAAAATATCAGTTGGTACCCATTCTTAAAACCATCTACTATTTCAATGAGGGAAAAAAAACCCTGGTTTTTTTTTTGAGTTTATTGCAGGTTTATCGTCTGTAGAGAGGTTTTCAGTCCTTCTCACCCTATGGCTGCTCCCATTTGCCACATTTAGCCAAAGCACTTGGAAATGGGAGAGGAGGGCAGGTAAAAGCTTGAGCTGCCTTGCAAGGAACTCTTAGGGCTTCCTTGCATGGCACTTCCAATGGCAGCACTGCACAGCTCTTTCTCTTGCTCTACTGCCTTTGGATCAGAAAGCAAAGGTAGAGTGGAGCTTGTCATTTTGGAGCTACTACAACAAAAAATGTGAGGCCACAGAAGCAGCCAGCATGTGGAGACTGATCCTAAATGGCAGCAGCTACATGGCGGGTCCTGTGGGAAACATCAAAACCTGAACGCCTTGCCACGACTGCCCCACCCTGCCAGAGTGAAAGCACGACGTGAAACAAAAACATCCTCACTGCCCTATTGCTCTTCAGGGCAAGGAAATGGACTGGCTGAACCACAGCTATTCTCGCTCAGACTCATCCCAGAGAAAGAAGACGTGTTGGGCCAAACCTTCATTCGCCTGTGACTCCAGCTGTTTGTCTCCACAGCACCAGAGTGCAAACCCCTCCTGCATCTGAACCACACACTCCAAATATACTCCTACTGGAATAATTTGTCAGGCTCACTAATTAGCTCTCCTCCCAGTCTCCTTGTGAGTTCAAATACTCTACAGCATGCACTCCTCATACCAACAAGAGGGGAAGCTCACAAGCTTGTGCTGGAAATTCTGAGGATAACTTTACAAATAATCCTGACAAAAGAGAGAGAAAAAAAGTCACAAAACGGATGCAAAAATTGGCACCTGCTGTGAGGTGTGTTGACAGAGTGGCCCAAAGAAGCCTGCCTCCAATGGGATTTTTAAAAGGAATGCAGTTGGATGAAGGTCAAAAGGAAGGAATGTGGGAAAAGCCTGCACTGGAGGTTAGCCATGCAAGCTGCATTTCCTCCTTGAACCGGTCATTTAGCAGAGTACAGCCACAAGCACACACACACGCACACTTTTACAGGAGAAGTTTGTGGCTGGCTGGTAGAGTAACAAACTCTGATCTGCTTTGCCCTGAATAACCTCAGCCTCACTGGAAGACAGGGAAGAAGAGTCTATGTCTTACTGGCCAAAGAGCATGGCTTGGTTGTAGTCACAGAAGAGGATTTTTAAGCCTACGATTATTCCCTTGCATTTTCCATAGAAACTGCTCTGCACCTTCCCGAGAAGTCGCAACGGCGTGTTCAGAGTCAAACACAGGAGCCATGCTACACCTGTGACAACTTGTCCCCACTGCTCCAGGCCCTCCTCGGAGCAGCATCCTTCCGGAGAACTGTCAGGGATACCACATGTAAAAGCCAGTCTGATGCCTCTGCATGCATATAGCAATTTGAGTGCCACTATATTAAATTCCCCCGAGAGAGGCAGCACCAACAGATATAAAGTAATTTATTGCCAAAGTGCGTTTCCATCTGCCCTGTTGGGTTACCAATGGGACCCATGCCCTGCTCAGGGTGCCAGCCCTCAGGAAATTGGATGGCCTAAAGGCACAGAAAGTTGTTGTGTTTTATCAAGATGCAGGTCTCATCTCTGATGAAAAGCTCTTAAATCACAGACAGAGTAGCACAGTACCCAACAGCATGTCATGACCTTACATTCTCAAGAGGTCTGGCTGCTAGGCAAGTTGCTTTTTTTTTTTTCTTTTCTTTTTCTTTAATAATTAATATCTGTGATAATTACAGGGGACAGTCTCCTCCTAATAGATTTGTTGCAGGAGATGGCTCTTATCCCCATAGAACACATTGCTTAGTGACTCCTGTTCCGAATACCCAGACTCTCTCAGAGGAAAAAGTATAATGCTGCCCATCAAGCCACCAGATCCATCATCAAATGAACTTTGAAAACGAGAGTCAGGTGCCCAGATAGATCTGGTGGCACATCACTACACAGCCCCCAAAAAGAGAAATATGAGGTATGATCCTGGCAACATTACTTATTGTACGACATAGCCAAGACATGTGGATTAGCTCCACCGAGGGTCTTAGGAAGTGAGCTGGTGAGACCCACAGAGGATAAGAATGGTCATGATCCAGTACAGGCTATACCCCAACACCTCAGGCTGGCATGCCAGAAACACCAGGCAAAGACTGATCGAACACAGTTTGGGAGGCGAGTATTGCCAAGACCTCTATACTTACCACCAAGTCCCGAGTGCTTGCTCAGAGGGGGTGGGATAATGGAGAAAGAAAACTCAAAAAACAGCTGCCTCAAGAAATGACTTGTATTTGTAAGAAAAGCAATGAATGCCTGGCACAGAGTAAAAAAATGCTTGTATGAATTTAAAGTGAAAGAACAGAGGCAAATGTTCTTCAAATACCAGCAGCACACATCGTTAACAGTGCAAATATAAACTACAAAATGTTAGACTAATCTAGTCAGCCAGAATACAATGTTAGCCAATGTAGGAAATGGTTGAACTCTGCCACCGATGGCCTTATGGCTAAGAATTAAAAGGACAGGCACATTAAAAAAAACTCTAAAAATCCTATGAAGTGGTTATTTTTTCTTCCCTCCCCCTTTTGCCTGGCGTGGAGGCATGGGCAGCGAGGCCCTCTCGGTTATGGCTCTCTGCAGCCGGCCACTGCGACAAGGCAGGGTGGCCTGCGGCGGGTCGCGAGAGTCGCTCGTCCCTTCGGCCCCTGGTAAGCACACAGTGGAGGATGCCACTGCGTCCTCACCAGTCCATGTCGAGGCACACGTCAACTCGACATGGGGGGTGGCTCTTTGGGAGATGCGTGTTTCGAGGACCTGTGTCCTCGGCTGCTTGAGGAAAGCTAAAATCTCTGACAGGTAGTTATGGATGGCTCTTGTGGAGGTAGCCACAATGCCCAGCTGCAGCTCCATACGGCCCATGGACTGGGACATGAGACCCATGGACTGTGCATGCTCCCTCTTGATATTTTCCAGCAGCTGCACAATCCTACTGTTGGTTTCCATCAACAGCTTCTCTCCCTCTGTTAGCTGGGGCTGCCCTCTCCAACCCCGATCCCTAGGGACAGGCTCAACACCGCAGCGCTCTTCATTCATCTCATCATTTCCCTCCTCCTCAGGAGAGTCACTTTCAAACTGAGGAGTCCTACTGAGTGACTGATCCCCGGGAGACTGTATGTCCATGGTGCACTCTGGAGTCCGCGCCGGCGTTTGAAATCCCTCAAAATCCTCCCCAACGTTGCTGTGCGTTTCAGACGAGGACAGCGGCCACTGCCAGCTCTCTGTGGTCCTGGCTGGCGAGTCTTCGTCAGAGGCAGGCACCGAGGATTCCTGTTCTTCGGCCGGTGTGGACAGCGAGCTCCCTCGGTGATGGCTGGCTTGCCCCGAGGATCCAGGAACCTCCCCATCTTGCTCCCCAGTGACATCTGGCAATCAAATAGAGGAGCAACAACCACTGTATCTGAGGCCAGGCAGATGGAGGTATCTACATGCATTGGACAACACATAGAAATAAGCCAGTTGGGAAGCCAGAGTGTATGTGTTTGGGCAAACGGAAGGGCGGACTAAAGTTTAGTGACTGCATTGGGCACGTGGTAATTGGCGTCATTAAGCACTTTTGGTCTCAGTGCACACTGTCCTGTACCCAGAACACACACAGCCGTGCTGCACCCCAAGGCAGGAGCTACCAAATTCCCCTCAGCGTGACTGGGACAGGAAATGTCAGTGAACCTAGCGAGAAGCTCACCTATGCACTGCAGTGGTGTCAGTCAGAATCCCTGGGACGAGCTCAGGGCCAAGGGTCCAATTGAGCTTCTGGGGTGCCAGATGTGCTCCACCACTGGCTGAGGGCAGCCCTTTGTTGCTCTGAAGCACTGCTGGCTATCTTCACTTTTGTCCGACGTCTCACGTCACCCCACCCAAAATCTCTCCCAAATAACTGCTGCAGCGCGACGGTGGCCGTCCGTGGGATTATCCCGTGAGCAATGCCCTCCCCAACATTTGCCAGATTTTCCTTGCTCTCTTCTCCAAACAGTAGGAAATGCTATCTGAGGGCATTGCTCACCGGGATCTCTTTTTCTCCTGCAAATGAACTGAGTTTTGCCCTACCCTGGCTACCTCTTCCCTTGCCTGAGGGTGCGTGGTGGAAATCTGGGTGCAAACGCTTCCCCATGGCAACTCTAGAGAAAAATGCCCTCCCAAAGAGCAGGAAAGGCTCAGGCTTTTGCACCCACAGGAATCACACTCCATTGTGATTCTGCCCAGCTCTGTCCTGCACCTCTCTGCATTACATGAGGCTGTGGCCAGGACTCTGTACACTTTCTGTTACTTCAGATAAAAAAAATGAGTCCACTTCTTTTTTTTTAATTTTTTTTTTTTTGAGGGGAGCCAATTTGGTCATGAGAAATCACCCTGGGGCAGTGTGGCTGAAGAAGGCAGCACAAAGCCCAAAGTCCAAAGCCCTGCATTCCCCACGCTCAGGCAAGGGACAGCTGGGAGAAGCACTGCTCTCGGTAGGGTTGTGACCCAACCAGACTGCTGCTGCTCACACCACAGTGGCCTGAGTGCCAGATCAGTGCCGTGCCTACTCTCTGGCATCCCAGCATTGAATGAAAAAAGCTTTTTGGGTTTTTTTTTTTTTTAAGGATTAATTCCTGCTTTTTGAAATACTGCTCTGCAGACCTCAGTGGAAGCTGTAAGCTTATATCTGCAAGGTATTGCTGAGGTCCTGTTAAACCATACTTTTGGTTCTGTTTATGAATCAGGGCAGGGTTTTGTTTGATTTTTTGTTAAAAAATTATTTTATGTGAAATATAATGAAATGAAAAGCTTTTTCTGACAGACCCAAGGATCCCTCCTCCTATATCTCAATCCCTGTCTACCACAGTGTGGTACTCATTATTTCTACACCCATGTGCCTGCAATATTATGGTGCTCTAAAAGGGATTCTGTGTGACTTCATTGAATGATGACTTTTAAGTGCTAAAATAATGGATATTATTCGTGCATTTAGCATATTCACTACTTCAAAGTATTCACATTCAAAGTATTCATATTCTCTCTGCGTCTGGCTGGACTGTCCAGTTGCATGTTTTATGGAAAGTGAGGATGAAATTGTATTTGTAAAAAGGCATGAGCTCCTTATGGAAATGAATTCTAGGGACAAACTGCCATGCAATCATTGGCTCTTTCACTCCATGGAGATTTGAAAGGGACTATATATCAACCTAACTAAGAACTGCTTCTTCCTTGGCAATTCTTCTCCTGCTTTGTCTAATACAGCCATAGCTGCATTCCTTCATTAGCAAAGCTCTCTTAACAACTACAGTGTAGGATCATGAAATGATTTCTCAGCATTTTCCTATTTGAGTACACATGAAAAAAAAAAAAAAAGAACAAAAAAACAGGGGACCTAATTTTACCACACAAAGCAAACACACACTTCAATTAAAGTCTGTAGAATCAGAGTGAGGTAAGGGATCATAAATACTCATTCTGGTAGAGCCACTGGTCATACTGAATGTCTTGGCATTTCTTTTGACATGTCAACAGAAAATTCCCCATATTTAAAAACCCCATTTAGCTGGCAAGGGTTCTAAACAGAGCCTGCCTAACAACTGGTAAGCAGTAGAACCAAACTATACTGGAAGTCAAAAACAGAAGCAAAGTGAAATCAAAAACCTCCAAACTCCCCCCTGATTTATGAATACTTCTGTAAATGGTATCACTGTCTAATTTGTTCAGACTCAGGGGGACCAGAACACCTTTGTTATTTGTGCATGTCTACACACTTGCCAGAGGCTTGTAAAGAAAAATTTCTCTGAAAAATCACAATAATAAATTTTTGCAAAATTGCTTATGTCCCATGAAATGTTACCACTTGCCATTCTCCCAATCAGTCTTTTCAGTCTTTCAGAGCTGAAAGAACAGCATCTGGCAATCGGTGACCAATGATACAAATAACAAAAAAGCAAAGAGTCTGTGAAACCCCTGGGCAGAAGGTTAATTGCTGAAACTCTTGGCGAATACTTCTGAATAATGAATACATGCACAGGCTTTAGGTTAGGTTGGTAAACTTGGCTCGCAATGAGAAGGAGGAAAAACCATCACTATTATTATTTGTAACAAGGTGTTCAGCATCTCTCAGCAACTCCGGTTTCTGGAAGCTTTGGGAAGCATTGCCATGGGCATGGGGAACCCAGGGTGTGTTACAGGCATGGCCTTCCACAAACTTTCCTTCACTAAGGAGCAATCATGGGAAAACTGCCTGGAGGCCACTGGCTGACACCACCTGGGTGAACATGTGAGTCTCTGCCCAAGAAATCCATTCCTTGGTGACCAAAAGTCACCCCGAATTCTGGGTGGACCTTGGTCAGGTTGGTTACACCAGTGCCTAGGCTGGGGCTGTGGGAGAGGTGTGCCAGGCACAGCAAGGGCAGTGCAAAACTGGGTTCAGCCAGAAACCGTCCTTATGTTTGAACAGCTGACAGAGTGACCTCAACTATCTGTCTTTAACTCCTTAGAAAAGGGGCCACTTCCAAAAAAAGGGAAAGAGAGAGGCCACTACAACTGTGAAGTCAAAATTGGCCATGGATCAAACCATGTACCAACATGGCTGACCTCACCTGGCTGTTAATTTGCTTTAAAAAAAAAAGAAGTCTCTTTCTTTTCAAGCTTTAAATAGAGTGGGTACAAAGAAGCACAGCTGGCTTCCTTGGGTGTGAAGCAAAGGGAAGAGGTCAGATTCCCTGATCTTTCTAGCAATTTCCACCTGACACACCATTCCTACATGCAGCATTTTGCTCTCAGTGATAGATATGACTTACAGGCAAAATAGGTCACTTCTGTCTTTTACAGGTATCTTTATAGCAAGTGATAGCAGCCATCAGACCTGCAGCCTCCAAGGCTGATGTTCCTAACCTCACGTCCCTTGCTCTGCTGAGACAGGACTTCCATATTCATCCTTAAATGGCTGAGGAAGGGACTCAGGGAGGAGCATGCAAATGTGCTAAAGGGAGCAGAAACATCTGGAAGCCAGTGACCCATTGCACTTCAGCTTTAGTGTTTGATCACTGTGGGTACTAGCAGCTATTTCCAAAAGCCCCCTGGGATTCACAGGTTTCTGAAGGCTGGTTTTTTTTTTACCTCAGTGACTCTGCTGTATTTAAGGGAAAAAAAGAAATCTGCTATTGAGGAGGTCCATGCAATAGGAACTGGTGAGGCTCCACAAAAGTCCTGGCTATCTCCCTTTCTCCCCTGTTGGGTAGGTTCTCTGTTTCTGCAGAGGAGCAGAATCTGTCAGACAGATTCTCTGTTCCTGCTGCCTATCCAGGTGGTTCCCCTGGGCTGACACAGAACCTGGTCTGACATGGTGGATCAGCAGGTGCTCCTGGAGGCCACAGGAGAGCTGCTCCAGGTGTGCCTGCAGGGGAGAGCTGAGGTTTGCCCCATCCTGCCCTGAGCATGCTGATCAAAGCCAAGTTTATTCCAGCCTTTTGGTACATGAATATGTCCATTATTTTGGAGCACTGCTATTCCGTGCTATCCCTTGCACAACAACGTTCATTACCACTGAGAGTCCTTTGTGTTGGTCATTAGGCATTTTTAGGATTGTAGCAATTACTGGGTTGAGATACACAGAGAATTACTGAATGGTTGATTCAGCTGCAGGGGTAGAGGACTGAGACAGAGGCCAAGAACGGAGCAGGGTTTTGGATATACACAAACTTTAGAGACATCAGAAGTATTTCTTTAACTTTTGGTCACTGAAGAACATTTGAGATTTATGCCTGTGTTGTGCCTTACCTGCCACTTGGACTGGCAGCTGATCCCTCCCCTGAGATGTGCTGCTCTTTAAGAAGCCCTCCTTTTGAAATCCCACCATTCCTGTTTCACCTCTGCTACCGGATCGTTGCCTTTTCCATTATCTTTCCTTTTCAGACTGCCCACCAGCGGAGCTGCACGGGAGGGCTGGGGCAGGCACCGTCTCTTCCTGCTGACAGACAGGTGGGTGGAGATGTCCCTTGGCCACAACAAGAGGGCCAGGAGCCCAACAACAGCGGGAACACAGCGGGGAAGCTTCCCGGGCCCTGCCTCTGCTGCTCTGGACCTGGGCCTCTGTCTGTATCTCATCATCCCTCCTGGGGTGGGTGCATTTCTCAAACTGCTTAGGTACCAAGGTGATAGATGCCTTGTAAATACCTAAGATAGATACAGACAGAAACTGTACCAGGCGCATTATGCAACACTTCAGACAATGCCAATGGCACCTCAGTGCTGTAGGATCACCCACCTGGTCCAGCATCTGCAGGCAAATACTGGGCACATGCATTTTTCCTTTGGAAAAGTGATGGGAACACAGGACATTCATTCTTCCTTGGTGGCAAGAGGTTTGGGCACGCAGCCCTTAGTGTCAGGCACTGCACATGCAAGGGTTTTGTTCCATCGCCTCCCCTAAATACGAGTTTGCAGGTTTAGTTTAATTTCCTTCGCTGGCCAATAAAAGTTGCTTCCTTGTCTGCAAAAACAGGTTACAGGAGCTGCACCAAAACTAAAGGGGTGGTCTTCACATGTGCCTCTTTGAAATGCCTACTTGATATGCCTTTTAAATGACATAAAAATATGGCTGTGGTGTTGCTTTCATCTTATGGATTCAATTTTTTATCCCAATTTCTTTTATTTTTAACTACAAGTAGCTTGTTTTTAGCATGAAGACCAGGAGTGAATATGCATATAATTAAGTTTCTATGTCTGGGGGAAAAAAAAAAAAGCAGCATCTAAATCAAGTAGGTGCAATTATTTGCACTGCATTCCTTTTAGATTTTTGGCACTTCCCATATATATGCCAAAGGCCTTACCCTGCTTAATTTGTAAAAGAATAGCTGGGAAGTAACTGGATAAAAACTTCAGGGGAAATGCCTGTGGGTGGGAGAGCTACTAATCCGCAATTTGGGCAAACAGTGGGTCTGGGGATCTGGGCAAGGCTTTCAAAGAAGCAGATGAACAAAAATTCTGGACCACCTTCCCAATGCTAATGGGCAGGTGAGAACCTACTGATTTCAAAAAAGAGCTTGGTCAGATCACAGGAGTTCATCTGATAAAGTTGCTTGGCACAGAAGCAATTTCACCTGACAGCGTCCCTGGGAGAAAAACAGGTGACTCATGTTTGGTTAAAATGGTTAAAAATGGATCTGTGCCCCCTGAGAACAAATGGCTTTCTCTTCAGCTCTTCAAATAGGATCAGATGTGTAAAAATTCATCGAAGACCAAAAGTAGGTAAAGTATAACAAGGCCTTCAACACACCACTGAGCATTCAAAGACTAGCCTTAGCTGAAGCATAGATTCAGAGTAAGAACATTAAAGGTTAAGTTCTAAATCCAAATTAGTTGTTTATGATCAAAATTAGAGGAAAGAAACAACAAGTTCAGCCTACAGTTATGTCCTGTAAATATATAGTTAAAAATATACAGAAATGGAATGACGTGAGTTTTCATGTGGACAATTAGCTAATCCTCATCAATCTGCCACCTCTTTATCTTAATCTGGAATTACCTTTTTCCAGCCCCACCCCAAATTAACAATTTGCAGGACTGTGCTTGAATCACAATGCCCAAACCACACATTTACCATACTGCAAACAACAGGCAGAGAATATTATTTTAGCAGTCAGAATAATGAGGAAATAATAAAAGCGCTTTGCAATACAGTCTAACACAAAAGGCACTTGAAACATTTTCCTTCTATGAAAATTAACTAAAAATAATTGTCTGTTCTCTGGGATACTGTAAATTCTACAAAGTACTCTAAAATAAAATAAAAAATAAAATATATAAAATAAATCAATAAAACATAAAAACTTTAGTTACTAAAATTAATCATTTAACATTGAGTATCTATAAATACCATTACATGATTTATGAAAATGCTTTGTAGGTATTCACAATAAAGAGCTCTCAAAACTTTCTTGAAGGAAAGCCTTATTTGTGTTTCTAGGGCTGAAAATAGCTTCACATTATTACGCAAGTCACATTTACACATTATAACCACACCATCAAAAGTAATTTTTAAGGAAGGCATAAAACGGATATGTTCAAATTCTTTCTAGAGATATAATTTTCAAGTACCAGCTCTTTAACAGCATGTTCATTATTAAGGAAATAATGATACAGGCATTTAAAATACACCTGCAATGCTGAAGCCTTGCAATTCAGCCTACCTTGAAAGAGGAATGGTCATTGTCTAACAGTGGTTTCTGTTCAAGAACAAAAACAAAGCAGAGAATATAGTCAATACCCACTCCTACCCTGCAAGCCAGGTGGAATTTAAATGGCAATTTGATGTTCTGTTTAAGAGACAGCATTTGAAAATTTGGCCTAGTCACAAAAGAAAGGCAATCAAATCAAAGAAACCAAAAAGAAAGTGGAAGATCTAAGACACCTACAGCATTCTCTGGTCTTACACTTAACTCTCACGCTTCCACACCGAGGGGAAAAACCAAACAAACTATGAGGAATTATCTAAAACAATTTATTTTTAATTAGATTAGAAATTAAGTAACATGGATATGTGAACATTTGAAGGAAAAAGAAAAAAAATAGCAGCAAAGGGAGTTTTGAGATGAGGGAGGTAAGTCCTTCATCTCCCTGGCTCCTGAAAAAGAGAGAGAACACATTAAAAGTGCTGAAAGAGTTTTCCACTGCCCTAAGTGTGCCGTATTGGGAAACACATGCAATTTTAACTGTTCCTCAAGCCCTCATGATTTTGAATTTGTGCTTAGATACTAAACTGATAATATCTGAGCATAGTCACACTCACATAAACCAACGTATTTAATGTGTCTCTTTGCAAATGCTACAAACCCCACATTTTCTGTAACACTTACAATTCCTTTTCCAACTTCTTTTGTACCATTGTCTTGTTTGGCTGATGCAGAAAGGTTTTGAAAACCTTTTCAATTACAGTCCTGTAGTAAAGAAAAACAAGTATCATGACAGGGCACTACATCCTCAAGAATAAGCTGACAAATTCAAAATAACAACCGTGTAGATGAGAACACCCATACAGACTCAAGCAGCCTCTACGCAGGATTTCCAGTGTTTCCAAAATGTAAAAGCATCTCATGAAAGGTAAATCTTGGTCTGAAGAAGTCTTTAGTACCAGGAGTTACCTGTTAAGTTTGGAATCTGTGGCACAAGTTGCTAATCAGCATATTGCCAAGTTATTTTTCGTGGAAAACACATTGTTCCCTTTTTGAAACATGCCAATTTTCGGTACTTTGCTCTCACAAAGTGTTTTACAAGTACTTATATTATAGCCTAATCCTACACTTACACTGCTGTGGACTCCCCAAGTTACGCTACAAGCCATAAAATCTGCAGACTTGCTGCACCAACCACAAATGGGGCTGGAATTTCTTCACACAGACTTGACAAATTCCACCCAGAGTCACTGCTTTCTGCTCTAGATAAATGACAACCTGATGACAACCTCTTCCTCATTACTACACTGCCACTTCATTAGAATTTCAAATATGTAATGTGAATCAGTTACTTACAAGGGATAACCTTCAAGAATTCTTCATGAAGCCTGATGCCTTTTGCTCTCGTCTTCTGAAATAGTGTCTGGCGAAGATCTGAAAACCTTCTTCCTACAGAGAAGCACTGTAGGTGCTGGGGTTATCTCAGGAGCTGCTGTGGTGAGTGCTGTAAAAGTTGCTTTGGTGGTATTCCCATTGTTCCCTGCAGACAAATCTCCATCATCAACTCCACCACAGTGAAATAAAGAAAGTGAGTTTTGAACCCAGATGGCTTTGGGAGTGGTCTCTTCAAACAGAACAGAACACTGTGAGCTAATCCACTGCTTGGCATTCATTTATATGTATTTGCTCTGCAATTTCATTGTTTCAGATGCCATTGGAAGGTGCCACCTTTGAAACAATGGACAACAGGAATGGGATGAAGTGGGAATGCTCATTGCAGACAGAGCTAATAATATCTCTTTTGAATGCCATCAACTGATATTTTTTCTATTCAAATGCCAGTCAGACTTGATGCCAGGTGACAATATTCTGTGTTGATGATACCACAGTTATTGTGTATCTGTGAGGTGGTGACAGAATCTAAACCCTTCAAAGGAGAAAATCCTTTATTTGTGGTTGGTACTGCAGCCCACACCAAAGCCCAAAGACCAGGACCAACACACATACTTTAGCAGTATATGGTATATATCAATATTTTATATTGATTACCATATCAAATCTAAGAACAAAGCACCACCCCAGCTCACAACTGACACCCATGTGACACTGCCAGCAGATTATTTATTAATGCAGAAGGATTATTTGTCATTTCCATTTTGCTGTGGAAATTTAACCTGCTCTGTTCTTCATTTTGTCCTTTCTCTTACAGGATTTTATATTAGATATTTTAAAATTCAACACTGTCCACTTCAGCTTTCACTGAAAATCCCAAATTACTCACTAAATCAAACCCATTTCCTGGCAGCAAAGAAAGCTGAGGAGCAGGAAACTTTTAAATCATGTATCTAGACATTTACAGATCTTAGCTTATGGATGTGTTCCTTAAGGATCATATAATTTTCAAATTCTCCCTCCACAAGGAGTTATTCATAAGTCAAAACAAAAACTAAAGGAAAAGCCATTTAAAACTAAGCTCTCCACCAGCTGCATAAACTTATTATGAACAGAGTTAGGTTTTAAGTTTTAAAATGTTAATTTTGAAGCTCTGATACCTATTTTCCCATTGTGATGATGAAAATTATGACCTCAAACTTTTCCCTTAATCTTTCATTTTCAGAGTGTTTTCAAACTTTCATTTCAATTTGCTGCATGAATATCCTGGTTATTGTTCAGTATTAATGGAGTCACATTATAAGTGCTGCCTCCAGGAAGTTGCTGCTACAACTCTTGGTTTGCACGTTGCCATAACTTACTCATACAACGGTTCTTGGAAAACTACGAGGCACAGGAAAGAAGAACACCTCTACCCCATCCCAGGTATCCCACAAAATCCAGAAAGTAGTTTGGAAACACGACCCTTCCACAAATGCATTTCAAGGTTGGAAGCTACCTCTGACTCAGGCAACTACTGCAAGCAGAAAGTCAGTGGCACAGATGAAGTTAAATTTTAGTTAAATTCATGCTATGTAACTGCAGTAAAATGACAGAACTGCCTATGCCATGCTGCTCCAAACCTAAGGATTTTATCAACTTTTTAGACAAAAATACCCTATCTTCTATCCTGAATAGCAAAAAATATGTCCTGTCCTGCCTTTCCCCTGCTTTCCCAATGAACCAGAACCCATCACCAGAGATAATCAACAAGACCAGTCAGACAAGAACCACAGAAGCCATTATTATTATCTTAATGCCTCCCTCATCTCTGACCCAGAAAACTGAATTCATGGTTGACAGAAGACTCTACACAACAACAGAAAGATTTTTTTTTTTTATATGCTGCCAAAAAATATTTTTCAGTAGCACTGTGATTTATTCTGTTCTGCTCTCTGAATGGAGAATGGCAAATATCCCTAGCTGGAACCTCTGGTAACCACCTGAAAGGAGGTCAAGAAAGAGCAGGAAAATAAAGAGTGGAAAATAACCCAATTCCATCCTATTAAATGTCAAAAAGGAAAAGCTTCCCTGCTGAGAGAAGACACTGCCTACAGCCTAGATTTCCTTTCCATGACACTGAACCTCATCCAAGAGCAGGACACAGCCTGTTGTTCACCAGCTACCACCCAGGGGCTCAGGGAAGTGGGAGACTCTTCCTTGGGCCAGGCTCCATGAGAAGCTGGAAATGAACAGCCCCTGCTCGGGAGAGCTCACAATCTAGGGAAGCAAAATGACGTACAGGAGCATGGAAAAAGTACAGCTCAACACAAACAAACTCTCTGTACACAGAAATACATTCATGAAAACTATTAAAATAGCACTGCTATTTCTACCTGTCCCCCTGCCTCACCATCAGTGCTGGGATGATTGCTCACTGGGGATCTAGGGAAGGTGGGTCTTTGGGAGAGATTTCAAGGAGAAGGTGGTAGGTGGCCTCATGAATCAGTCCAGGGAGGGCACTCCATGCATACAGGACAGCGTGGAAGATGTTCTACCAGACAGAGCAGCATTTCTGAGGGTGAGAAGCTCAGGTGTGGTGTGCGAGATCCCTGATTCCTGAGCCAGACACAGTGTGGGCATGGGGAAACGTGTGGCTGTTGGGGACACGAGCGGGGTCACTAATGTGGGACTGCACTGGGGGTCACTGGCCACTAATTCTCTGTGGCTGCCAGTCAGCACAGGAACTGTGAGGAGATGAGATGAAAGGGGTGGGAGAAGAGTCAGGTGCAGAGAAAGAAAAAAAAGGCAAGGTGAAGGAAAGGAGACAAAAGGAAGAAATGCAGGGGATATTTTTGAATGTGGTCTTCTGTTTGAGTTTCTTAGTGTGTTTGCAATTTATCAACTAAATAACTAAAAAAACATATACAATAATTAATGTACATTTGACACCATAAAATAAACTGGACCATATGCCAACATTTACATTGTTATTATCCTTCACTATGGAAAGGTGAGAAACAGGTTAAACAAGAGACAAAATGCTTCCCCTTACCCTTCTTCTTCCGTACTGAAGCTTGGAAATAGAAAGGGAAGGAACTGTGAATCAATTCTGAAGGTAATTTTTTATATGCTAAATCCTCGTCTGTCATTTTGAGTGCAAACATTATCCTTCCCTCTAAGATGCCAGTCTCTCCTTGCTCACCTCTGCTAAACAGGTATCTCTCAAACTACAGTAGATAACATCTGCTTTTGCCAAGCTGTTTATCAGGGTTTATGAGGAGTTTCTCCCCTGCAGTTATTAGGGATACATGCAGAATTTTTTTTTCTAAGTTCTTTTTTAAAAGCAGTAATTGGGGCAACTTATTGATACCAGGGCTGTCAAACTATGACAACATCAGGCATTCCCAAATCTTTGCAGATTGAAATGGAAAGGAATCATTAGCACACTGCCATCTTTTGGATTAATTAATTTGAAAGAGAACAGCTCAGATGGTCTGCTCTGTATTGTGAAGAACAGAATAGCTCAAAACATGTCAATAAAACTGTAAGTAGGGTTCAGAGCCAGGCAAAGGAAGTGACTCTAATGACTGCAAGATGGACAAGTAAAAAAAATATATATTACATTTACCTTAGCTAGAAGATATTACAAAACTATGCATTCTAAGGGAAAACAAATGGGGAGTGTCTATTTATATTTTTCTTCTACTACATAACAAGGGACATTCAATAAAATTAAAGGCATCACATTCAAAACCAATAAAAAGGAAATACATCTGTACACAGCACATAATTAGCCCGTGGGATTCTTTGTCATGAGATGTTATTGAGACCACGAGCTTCTCCAGTTCAGGAAAAAGGGTTACACATGGGTATTGATGAGAACATCCACAGTGCTCTTTTATAGGTTCTTCCTATTTGGTTTGCACATATATGGCATGAAAGGAATGCTCATTCATTAGAGAGTTTAATGGCTATAAAAATGTGGGTGTTCTCATAGCTCTCACAGATGTCCAATATATAGACAAATACATAGAGGGATATATAAATTATAGATAAATACACACATACAAGCTGTGTTTTATGTCAGGAGACAACTTTTAACTGATGATAGGGAGAACACTTTCCCTGTGGAAGCTTGTTCAGTTGCTGTGCAATTTAAGAATTCTTGTCCCTTCTGATAATAGCCCTTTTCAGGACAAATACGAAAATAGGTAGACAACAGATGTTATTTGGAACAGCAGTCACATTGTTTGCTAGGGTGGCAAATGTACTGAGTCTCACAGGAAGAAAGCAAATTTCTGCCACTACTACAGCTTTCCTAGAGCACAAACACCTCTGGAACACGGTGCAGGACTATTTCTCAGAAGAGAAAACTCCAGCCACTGCAATGTCTGCCCCATCTGGATAAAGGCATGAATGGGAAATGTGCTTAAAAATGGAAATTTGTCCCATGGCTGCTTGTTAAAGGAGTTGCAGTGGTTTCTGCCACTTGGTGAGGACAAACAGCAGAGCAAGGGCCATAGCTTGAGCAGGGGAGTAGGAAAGCTAAAATATGATGTTCTCCACTGGGGACATTACTATTAACAAGCTATTCTCCTCTAGGAAAGTGCTGCTTCTGCTTTAAGATCAATATCTCCTGTGGAGGATTGAAAAGTCAGAGAAATAGAAGAATATCCTCAGCTTGAAAGCAATTGGCAGAAGGGGATAAAAAAGGGGCAAAAATGGTGCTTAAGTGTTGCTGTCCCCTTGGGAAAGGTGGTTGATAAACCAGCAAAGTTTTACAAGCTCTCAGCACTCCATGAAAGAAAAGCAAATAACACCCAGACCCACAAAGTGTGCTCCAGAAATAATATTTTACATTTTAATCCTGGAAGAAAAATGATGGAGCATTCACAAGCTGATGATACCTTGAGTTAAGCTCCTAAACTTCCTTGTACATAAAAACCAAATTTTCTGAGACTTGCTGGAGCTAAATAATCAGACTGGGGTGTTTTTTCTTGGTCTTCATTTGGTTGTTACACCATAGAGAAGACACTACCTACTTCAGCACCACTTTGCTGGGAGACTCCCACTGGAGTTACGCGACTTGGCTCACTAAAGGATGGATGGGGTCCATCTGCCCCAAAAAACACTGACTTACAGGGAAAAAAGGGGCCACAAGGCTATGATTCCTTCCAGTTGGCCTTCAGATGAGTCCATGTCAGGAAAACCCCAAGATCATAAAATTAAGTATTTAATTGTAGAATTACATGGAAAAATGGTTTTATTGTGTGGATTATCATCATCTATTACTCTGCAATGAGGGATGTGGTTTGGTTTTATACCCATTTCTCACTTGCTAAACACTCTGTTATACTGTTGTAGCCACACAGAAATATGCACTGGGCTTTTCTCATATGCGATTTATTCATATTTCCATGTCTTAGTCTAGCTGCAGAAATTCTACCTTTTAATGACCTAACAGATTAAAACCAGGAAGCAAAGGACAATTACCTTCCTCATTTCTAGAAAATGAATGTAAATTCCTGAAAAATTATGCATATCTAGAATGTGGATGATCAAGCAAAGGAATCTACAACCACATTTCTCAAAACTAGCAAATAAAAGACTGAATGCTCAATAATTTTTATTACCAATAGTGAGAGGAATTAAGTTTATATCATGCACTGAAGTCAAAGTGATATCATAATATGCACTTTTTCAGATCAAATGAAACAAGTTGAAGTTGAAGCTGCTTTAACACTGTCAGCTTTTAATAACAGCTTCTTGCAGCTTACCTTTATCCACTAATGAGAGGCCACAGAAATTTAAAATAAAACAATATTAGATGAACTGAAAATTTAGAAAGCAAAGCTAACAAAACATGATACAGCATTATTTTCTTTTTTTCTTTTCTTTTTTTTTTTTTTTCTTTTTTGGTAGATGTGCCAAACTTTGATGATGCATAAAATGTATCAACATTCCCTTGCGCAGCAGTAAAGGCACAAGTCTCCACAAAAATAATTCATGCGAGTCATGCACATTTTGAACTCTCCAAAGATGCAGCATTCTTAAAACCTCCTCTGCTCTAGACACTGTACACAGTGCAGCTCCCTTCATCAATTTCACATAGAGACATATAGATAGATATTTACATCTCCACCAAGCCAGCATGCTTGCCAAAAAACACTTTCTTACCAAGCTCTTCAAGCTCTGAGGTCATGGACTTAGAGCGCAGGGTCAGTGCAGTGGTTGGAGCTCGCTTAGGAGGTGGTGGGGCTGTGCATGGAACAGAAAAACACATAAGTGTCAGCCAAAACACACCCTCTGGAAGCCCTGTGCTCACAGCCACAATTCCATAGCCATTTAAAAGAATAAGCTCCATGAAATAAGGCGAGAATAAATACCTACATGTGGAGGAAAAAGCCCTGAGATGCTTTTCATGGACTGAATTTCTCCACTGTTTCTTGCTCTAGCGTAGGTTGCTTGACACATCCGCAAGCTTTTATGTAACAGGATACATAGAAACATTTAAAGCTAAATAACTGAGCACTTCTGTTTCCCAGCAGGAAAAGGACTTTCTAGAGAAAGGACCTCACAGCAGTGGTGCCCCTTCTGAGAAATATGCAGGGCTAAAACCTCCTGGGCATCAGCCAATCTCTGGCAGATAAATTTAGTCTTTGAGGAAACTGTTCAATCTAAGAAATACAGGACCCGAACTGTTAAGGTTACTCTAAGGGAAATGGGTGATCCTCAGAATATATAAGGTCTTAAGATATCCAGGCAATAATCTAGCACAGAAACTTCCATCTCTGCTTTAGTGTCCTGGCAACAAATATTTCTGCTGGTCAGAAAAGATCATCTCATTCCAACCCCTCTGCCACAGGCAGGGGCACCTTCCACTGTCCCAGGTTGCTCAAAGTCTCACCTATCCTGGCCCTGTGTACTTCCAGGAGTGGGGTGGCCACAGCTTCTCTGGGCACCCTGTGCCAGGCCTCACCACCCTCACAGTAAAGAATTTCCCACTAATATTTACCCTAAACCTGCTGCCTTTCAGTTTAAAGCACTGCCTCCTGTCCTATCACTACATTTAAGGTCAGTATGATATATACCAAAGGCAGAGGCAAAAAGGTTTAAAATGAGTGAACAGTCTTTCCATCAAGCCAAAAATAAAGCAGGACCATGATTTAGTTTAATACAGCCTTTCCCCTCCACCCCACAAGCTGGTCTCATTCTTTTTTGCTTTTTAATTGTTATTATTATTAATAAGCAGTGGAGGTGAAAAACACTTCCAGCACAGAGAGAAAGTTTTAATTTTGTGGAGCAGGAGGAATCCTGCAGTGCCAGCTCCTCACCTGCCCCCGTGCTGAAGAGCCAGGTGTGTGTGTGAGAGCTCAGGGGACTGTGGGAGGAACAGGAACTTTCAGCAATGTGCTGCAGCTGCAAGGAGCACCAGTGAGCAGCAGCAATCTTTCCTGCTTAATGATAATTATGAGGGCCTAATGACTTCCCAGCATAGCTGGGAAACCAAACTCTGGTGCATCTAAGGTGAAGGAAACAGTGCAAATTCCTTTTTTGTTTCTTCTTTTTTTGGGGGGGTGAAGTTTTCATGGGTGGGTGAGAAACACTGCTAAACTACCCTCATTTCAAGTACATTTGAAATTAACAAAAGATCTTAGCTCTTCTTAGTGCTTTTCCTCTCTCACCACTGCAAGAAATTTTACTACAAGATCCTCAAACATATACATGTGAAAAACTCATAACGATTAATGCCAAGCATGATGAGACAATATTGCTCTTTTGGCCACATGTTAGTGTCTAATCTAACAGAATTAAATCCCTCCAAATTAAACAACAACAGGGCATTTCAAATTTGAGAAGCAAAGTCTAATAAATCAGAATTTAGAAAACAGCAATTTCATGCCCATACTTGGTTTTCTGTGAAGGAAGAGCAGAAGAGTCCATTAGGAAGAGAGAAAAATGTACCTTTCTTCCTTGCTGTGTCATCTGGATCAAGATTCCTGGTTACTGTGACAACCTTCAGCACGAGGTGATTGCCCCCCTGTCGAATCATGTTCACCACCTGCCTGTGGCCAACTTTCACTACATTCTCATTGTTAACCTGCACAGAAAGGAAGGAGTCTTTTAGCCCAAAATGCAGAAAATTTTTGTTCTATCATTTTTATAAAAAGAATGTGGAAGGAACAGATAGGAACAGAATTTCTAGTTACTACCTTGTCATGAAATATGTATTTAAGGAATAGTGCATAGCTGACATGATGACCAGAAAACAAAGCTACTCCTTTGGGAAATGCGCATCTAATAAATTCAACCAAATCCTGCCCTTTACATGTTTTATTTACAATTACTAGAATTTTCCTTCTGCAAGTTTCTGGAAGGAACTCCTGTCCTGGAAGCAAAGGCAACAGGGCCATAGGAGGCCCAAAGAGTGTCCATGGAAAAAGAAGAGTTAAATACATGAAGCCCTGAGCAGTTATTGTGGTTATGCCAAATTGCACTGCAACACTTACCTTAGAAAAAAAAATTAAATATATATATATATATATATATATATATATATATATATACACACTCTCAGTAATTTCTAGTGCTAAATCATCCTTTTTGCTGGATTTGTCTTTCCATAATATCAATTAATAGACATAGAAGAAAGCAGAGGCATAAAAACCGTAAATTAGCACGACTAAAAGTAATTTATTTATTCATTCAATCTATAAGGAGTCACTGAAAGTTATCTGAAATTTGAATGATGACAACATGTAAGATTGAAGTGCTGCCTGTGCTATTTGAACATAAAAGATATTGAGGAATGGAGGAAGAGCTGCTGCCAGGATACATGCTGGGAAGTTGATCTCTCTCCAAAATTCCACTGACTCAGTAATATTTCACTGAGATCACTCAATGCCTCCAAAAATGAACAGTCATTTTCAAAGTAAGTGTTTTTAGCCTCCTCTATTTATTCTGACAGGCTGGGCATCTCACACTCGGAAGGATTTACAGTTCAGAGCAGAGTCTCTCATTAAATATTATTGCTGTTTAGCAGAACAAACAGCATGAGCCGCCCCATTCCTACTTGAAATAATTTTTCCATCCACTGTCTGGAAGGAAAACCTTCCTTTTCTTCAGGCTTCAGCTGAGCCAAATGAGCTGAGCATTTTAATGAACCAGTGCATTGGTAAAGCATCTTTTCAGCAGAGTGCTGCAGTGGGGAGCCTCCAGGACAAACTTGTGCTCAGTGCCTGAGCTCAGGGTGCTTTTGGAGATGCTTTTTTGGTTCCATCCACTGTGACGTAGGTGGAACACATGCTGAACATCCAGACCTGTTGAGCAGGCAAAGACGAAGTTCTCTCATTCTGTAGGTGGAGGGTATAAAAGAATATTGATTTAAATAGGACTCTTGATGGTTTGCTTTATTTTACACCTCCTTAGCATCTGGTATTTAATTCCAAGAGATATTTATTTAGCTGGGCCAATGGCATCTAAATTTAATCTGTCTAAAATACTGAAGCAAACAGCGTTATCCATTTACTTCTGAATTCCTTCCAGTATTAAAGCCTCAAACAGGTAATTCTTTTTCACAGGAAAAAAAAAAATCATGTAATTAAGAATTATGGAATGCATCCACTCTATATTTACTGGAAATAAATTTCAGCTTGGAAGCCAGTAAGGATTACCATGTAATCCGTAATGCTGTCAAAAAATAGAGCCCTCCAAATAAATCAAAAGTCAATATTAATCAAACACATGTACACTTCACTAGCGGAAAGTGATAAATGTGTAATATGATAAACAGCTTATGCAGCATCCCATCTGTTCCCATCGTTCTGTGCAATGATATTTAACATTTAGAGCAGGAGCAAATATATACAACACATTTTTTTAAAGCTGCCTCAGAAACAGAACCTATAAATGACTGTTTATAGCAGCTTTGTTGAAAAGGCACAGTTACAAAAGCTGGAACTGAAAATAAATAAAATAAAAATATTGATAGGAGAGCTGGAGGTTCTTTAACTCAGAGTCCTGCTGAAATACTAGAGAACGAAAGGATCATGGAACCAGCAGAGCAGAACCTCATCTTCACAGTCTTTAGCACCTCAGAGGGTAAAACTGGAGCATGATTACGTAGTAATAATTTGGGAATTGTCAACAGCTTATAAGTGACATTATTTCTTTTACCCTTCTTCAAAATTTCATCCAGAAGCCAAATGTCTGCAGGATGGGTTGTTAAGCAGTGAGACACCAGAGTTCAAGCAGGTTTGTCTGACAGTTTTAGTTTGATTTATTCAGCAAAACTTTTCCAGGTGTGAGTAATTTGAGGCAAATCTCTCTCCACTTCCACTTCAAGCTTTGGCAAGGGGGAGTTTGTAAACCAGTAAAGCAGGTATCTATTCCAACTGTGCCAATTCATTTCATAATCACCTGTGTTCTCTGTATGAAATGTAATCCCACTCTTTAAAACACTCAAAAACGACTTTCTGTTTTAGCAGCTAGAAGTTTGGAAGGAAGCTCTAGAAACAAAGAGTAAAGTTGTTTTCCAGGCACAAATTTGTCTTTCCCTCGTTTTCAACCCAATCTTTTTGCATATTTTCTGCAATCTTTCACTGCAAAATCCGAGATTCTTATTTTCCTTCTACAATTCCACAAAACGTTTTTCTGCCATGTCCTTGGTAAATAAGTGAAAATAGATAATAGAAATAGACATGTGAGGAGGCTGGGTCTATGCTACATCAATGAAATCTGGTCACGCAACAAACAAAATGTACGGAAAACTGTCCTTTGGAACACCTCACAATTTCAACAACTCTCCTCTATCCTCTCTGGACTCTTGGGAAAACCCTCAGAATTCTGTATGCTTGAAAGTCATCCTTTATTATCATCTGCTTACTGGGCTGTGGGATGGAAATTACTTTGAGAGAATTAATTGATGAAGTAATATGATCTCATGAATGTCTTTAAAAATAGTCTAAACAGGCTGAAAAAAACCTTTTTTTTCCGTTGAAATGCAGTTATGCAATAGGTTGAAAAATAACAGAATATAATAAAATGCAATATAATATAGTACAATGTAATAAAATGTAATAAAATATAATATAATAGTAAAATAACCTGCACATTGTAAGCTGGCAGATGCCTGAGCTGGAACACATTCACCAGAGCAGCCTTCCCGTAGGAAGGTGCAAAAGGAAAAAAATAACCACTACCAGAGAAAGAGATTTTTGCAGACTTTGTTCTATTAATTAAAAAAAAAAAAAAGGATTAAAAAAAAAATTGATTTCTTCAATGCATCATTCTAATCCTTCCATTACCAAAACATTCCCTCAGTGAAAAAGGCAGTCAATCATTTTCAACAGCAATTAAGTAGACAGAACTCCATTGTTATGCTTGGGATGCCCATGGTTGAAGTTGGGAATCACATCCTCCCAGAACAAGCTTCTCAGAAGCTCTTCCTTATCCACTGAACTACTTGGAAAAAAAACCCCAACAAACCCCCAAACCCGTTACACACACTTTCAACCCCCTGCCTACACACTTTTTAAAATTCACCCTTTTTGATAAACATTTCACACACACAAACCCAATCACAATTTGTACCAGCGAAAATAAATAGCTCCCAAGTGATTTTGCAGGCTCAAATGATGCTTCTGCATTTCAACTAACCACAGAGCTGTGCACGTGGCACTGCCTGTCAGCAGCCAGTAAGAGTTTCCCATCTGGAGACTCAAATGTGAGAGGAAGAAAGACACAGTGACCCAGAGACTTTTGGGGAAGTTATTTGTGCTCTCAGTGTACCCACAGTGCCAACCCAGGGGTCACTCACTGAAAACCAGCAAGGGGTTGTGGTGTTTGTGGCCATACTGGGATGGGCTGGAACAGCATTTAGCACAAACCAGAACAAATGTCCCAGATATGCACCTGACAAGCATATTTAGTGTCAAAAACTCTATTATTTTATCCTCTAAATTCATTCTAAAGCTGGATTTAACGGGCTCATGGACAGCACAAGGGTACATAGTGAATCCAGAAAGGCTTCTGTGAAAGTAAATTTGAGCAAATTCTGTTGGCAGCATACTTCTTATTGAGCATCCCAGGAAAGGCCTGAATGCAGATCCAAAGGAGGAGGCAAGATCCAAAGGAGGATGCAAGTCAAAAAGATCCAAAGCCAAAGGATGCTTTGGTGTAATGACATTTAATGTGCTCACAAAATGCACTTCACCACAAATGATATCAAGATTCACTGTCTCAAAAAGCTTGCACATGACTTTAACCTGTGTCTTAGATTAAAATAGAAAGCAATAATATAATATATAAATGAGTCCCATAATGGAAATTATTTTATTAATTTGTCTCTGCAAACCCAATTATTCCTACCCCACCACAGAAGCTTAAATAGAGAGAAGCAAGTGGCTTCAGTCCACCAGGCTCCAACTATTCATTTATTTCAACAGTTTCTGAAACAGGCCTTGAATAGTCTCTGGAAAATTCCTGAAGATTTTCTAATAGAAATGGGAAGTTTGTTTACATTCTGATCTCCCACATAAACATCACTGATTCTCACAGGTGTTTGAACATATCCCATTTAATCTACATTGGTGTAAAAGATGCTTCAGAGGCTTCATGCACTCTGTTGATCTAAAAGGTGCTTTAAAAATTAAAAACAAAAACAAAAACAAAAACCTTCCCAGAAGCAGGGATACAAGGATGTGGAAATTCCAGCTGACATCTTGCATTAATGATGTTTTTGCAGTAATTCACTTGCTCATAGATTTGCCTGCCCTGGTGGCCTTACTGCATGGCCTGATGTAAAGATGAAGCCAGTGAGCATGGAATTGGACTAGGTGATCAAAGGAGGCAACTGCCCACCTGAATCCTGTAATTTATGGGGTTTCTCCAGAAGAAGAAATATTATAAGGAAGTATTTGACAGCCTCTCAGGAAAAAAGCACATATGAATTAAGGGAAAAACACCAAAATCATTTGTAGCCTTGCTACAGTACAAATGTCTTGGCATCAACTCCTGTATTGGGGCACACAAACAAGAGATAAGATGTCCGAAAGAAAACACCCTGTGGAGAGACAATGTGCTGAAGTTTTGGATTCCATCCTGTCACCACATTTGCCCCTGTTTGCTCATGGGGAACGTTGTGCCTTCTCTGCTGCAGCTCCCGTGGCAAAGGGAGATGTCACTGCCTGGTGCTTGCTCTGGGTGAGGGCAGCAGGACAGGCTGGAGCCTGGTGGAGCCTGGGATCTGCAGGGCTGCTCCAGTCAGGCAAAGACTTTTTCCTGGGCTGATCCAGCAGTGGCAGAAACGCTGAGGGATGAGGTCTCTGCCTGGAGACAGCAGAGCTGTAAAGGAAGGGCTCAGCCACTTCATCCCCACGAGTTGCACCAAAGCTGCAGTTGCGCTCAGGAACATCTATTTCTGAGAGAGGCACTGGAAGGAAGAGGCATCTCAGATCATAAACTCCAGACTCCTTGGTTGTCATGGCAACTGCATCACAAAATTTGTTTCTTAACATTTAGCCAAGCTCCATCTTGGAACTTCTCCGTTTTCTTGTCCCTGCTATTCCTTTTAGGCCCAGAACTTCTGAGAAGAAGTGCCTTTTTTTTGTAATTTCTGTCCTGGGTGTAACCAGTTTGTATTATTTTTTTTTTCCTGTGTAAAGCTACCAAAAGCATAAATAGACTTTATTTTCCCCTTACTTTCCTAGCATTCTACAAACATATGTGGGAGTAATGTCCTGCCTTGGTTAAACACATGTTTTAATAATATGGCAAAGTTGGAAACCTGAATGGAGTGTAACAGCTGTGAGTCCTTCAAAGACCTTTTTAATTTTTTTTGAATGTGTCTAACTTTAGTCAAACCAGCCTATAAAGATGGTCATACACTCACCTCTGTTTCACCCACCTAGGACTGGCCCCATGCCAGTGTCTGACCTCCCTCAAGGGAAATACACAACTTGTTTTCTTCTAGTAAGTACAAACTCACTGGATTAGTTTGGGATCAAACTAATACCCCAAAATAGCTGCTGCTATTTTGGGGTATCAGCTTTGATCCCAAACTAATCCAGTGATACCCCAAAATAGCAGCAGCTGGTTTAAGGCCTGCTTCTCCTCTCCTATCCATGGCATGATTTAAAAGGCAGAACTGTGTCAAATTAGCAATCTTCTCTAAAATTTTGGATTTTGCATACTTATATCTAACCTGAAAGTTGTTGCAAGTAAGTGACTTCCATCCTCAGGAGACTACACAGAACATTTAAACATCACTCAATTCCTTGGACCCTGTCCTATTAAAAATAATGGCCTCCATTAATTAGTACCTGTTCCTGTTTTGAATCCTTTGGTTTAAGTCACATTTCATTGGAGAGGTTCAATTAACTTTATTGCAGTTGATTGAACTGCAGTGTTCCGCAATCAATTAAGTGGCACTTAAGATGAATTTGTCCAATGTCTGCCAGGTGCAAGAGGTGTCAGCTTCTCATGTTTGAACTTCTCTCAGGGAAAAAAATATCCAATGAGCTGTGCACATCTGTTTTGCTTCTTTTTCCTTAAAATAAACTCACTAAAGATAAGTCGATAACTACTTTTTTCCCCACATTCCAATGCTCAAAAAAAAATTTACTAGTCTGAAATTCAGTGAAATGAAAATGAAGTTTGCAGTGCAACAGAGAGTACCTTTACATTATTCATCTTGTGAACATGCCTCTTATATTGAATTTGTTCTCATAGCCTATAAATTATGGTACATAGCACCAAAAATAGGGTACCAAAAATAGCAAACTAGAGATCACCCATATGGTAAAGAAACCTCTCTAGCATGTCTGCCCTTCACAGATGAAAGCATGCATGAAAATCCAAACTGCTTAACCACTGCAACCAGAGCTGCTTCCATCTCATTCCCCTGGCACATCCAGTCATCCTCCTCTGCTGGGGGTTGCTCCAAGGGAAAGGGAAAGGGAAAGGGAAAGGGAAAGGGAAAGGGAAAGGGAAAGGGAAAGGGAAAGGGAAAGGGAAAGGGAAAGGGAAAGGGAAAGGGAAAGGGAAAGGGAAAGGGAAAGGGAAAGGGAAAGGGAAAGGGAAAGGGAAAGGGAAAGGGAAAGGGAAAGGAACCCAAGCTGCTCATTCAAGCAGTTGGAAAACAAACTCCCATCCCTCCATGCTCCTCTCCTGGCCAGTCACCCACATCCCAGTTTGCTGCTCCCTCTGCACAGTCGCTGATGCTTCACGAGACTCTTCTGATAAACTGACTCCAGAGGGAAAAATTAATCAAACTTGAGAGGATAATTTTGGTCTGGATCACAGACTGTCACTGTGATCTGAGAGCTGGGCCAGCTCAGGGCAGCACGGCAGGTGGAGCTGGTCTGCTCTGATGATGAGTTTTGGATGAGCCTCCTTTCGGCCCCTGTTGCCTGTGTCTGCTCCTCTGGGACAACTCCTCCAGGGCAGCAGGAAGAACAGGATCCCCTCTGTGCAGAGTGCATTTCCAAGCCAGGCCCATGCCTGGAGCAGCTCCATCCCCTCCTGTGCTGCTGTGTGGGACATGAGCAGAGGGAGCTGAGGCAGCATTGCCCTTCCTGCTGTGCCCTGGGAACAGCGCCCACCTGCACACCGTGGCCCCAAAGGGATGAAGGTTTCAGACCCCCATGAAACAATTCCCACCCCAACGCTGGAGGAAAACAGGGGGCTGTGTTCCACCCTAAAAATATAATAGTTTTTCAAATGGAGAGTTGCAGTGCTGTTATGCAAGCACTGGGAGGACAATGGATCTTTATTTGAATTCTGAATGAACCACTTGATAAGTATTTACAGGAGGTAGAAGCTCTCAGGCTGAGCCCTTCTATTTTTAAAACTGTGCATACCTACACTAAAGACCATTAGGCAGAGAATTCTAAAATATGGATCATAATATAGATCTCTTTATGAGCATTAATAATACAGCCCAATATTCATTTACATTAGGTAAGTGCCCTGAGTCAGGCAACACAATTTAAAATTAAACCCTGTACATGGGATATAAACTGCCTGGTTTTGTACATTTCAATGATTTTCTGTTAAAACCTTCCCAGAGATTACACAGATATATTGACAGAAAGTGTTGTCATCATGTGTTGATAATCTATATTTCCTCCTCCCACATACAGTCACTTTCCAGAAAATGCATCTGCTCTAAGAACAATATTTTAAAAAAATGTATTGCTCATGCATCCCTCTTTATGCAGGAAAGCCTAATCTTAGAGCAGATGGAGATAATTCTTTCTTAAAGCCATGTTAGTTTTAATAAGCTGCCTTAAACTTGGAATCCCTTGGAAATTTAATTTGGAGGCCATGGGAATGAGGACTGAAGTCTGGGCCTGAGGAGTGTCTAAGCACATACAGAATAATAAAACTCACATAAAAAATGTTTTCTGTGTTAGATGAGAATGAAGAAATACCCATCAGTCAGCTGCTGATATGTGAGTGTCCAATTTCAATTTAGAAAATTTCTGATTGCACCAAGCATACTGCAGCTTTGTGTGTGTTTAATGTCAGACTTCCCAAATTGTAGATAAACCCCAAAAAGAGATACCAGTGGTGGAGTCATTGCACAGCACAGTTACATGGAAATGCTTAGTTTAAAACAACCTCAAAAGAGCATCCAAATCTATAGGCACAATTGTAATGTGAAACAGACAGGAGACACAAATTCCATGTTACACAACATTAACTCAACAAAAGCAACCAAAGACAACTTTCACAGCTCTTTTTAAAGAAAACAAACTTGTTTATAAGAGCAACTTCATTAATTCATAATAAGGCTTTTTGTTACCACTTCAAACAAGCGACGTTCTAATTTACTTACTCTCCACACAGAATAACCACTTTTTATCTTCTCAAGCAAGAGTAGAAGTGCAAAAAGCTCCTCTGTTAAGAGGGAATGATTTATTTTGGTGAGTGAAGCAGCATCAGAGGAGGATAACAGCAGATTCCTCACAGCATTTTGTCATAGCAAATAAGAATCATCAACAAACCTTTCACTAGGTTTGATTTTATTTGTAAATAATTTGGAAATAAAAATCTATTTTGGGATGATCTGGTGACTCACAGAGCACAAGGCAATTTCCTGCCCTTTAAAGAGGCCCCACCTTGGCTACAGAGAGCACCAGCCCCGAGGGAACATCCTCCCAGCAAAAGGCAGAAGCAGCGGAGCAGGGCTTTGCCTTCTGCACTGCTCCCAGCCCACAGCAGCCAGAGATGCTGCAGCCTCTCCTTCAGGGGCATTTGCTCCACAGTCTGGTTCTGTATCCAAACAAAGCTTTGGAAACTCCTTTTGGAGACACTTCCTGCCTTCTAGTGGCCAGAAGGAAGCCAAAGCTGTGACCTGCTTCCTTTCAGCGCCCGGAGCCAGCAGCACCATGGTCAGCTGGGGGATGCTGGGGGTGAGTCTGTGCAGTTACACACTGACATTTCATTTCATTTCCCTCAAGAGCTGCACAACCTCGTGCCAACAGAGCAGCTCAGCAGAAGAGCCTTGTGGAGATAAGCATGCCCCAAACCTGAGCACAGGCACCGAAGAGAGGGAGACAATACCAAACAAAGCCCAAGCAACAACAACATAACATGATTTTCAGTCAGAAAGCAGCACCTTCATTTGTACCAACAGTAATTTTAGAATCACTAGAAAAGATGTCCAAAATCACAGTTTTGCAGACTTGTTCTCTGCCACCTAAATTTTCTCTGCAACCCAATTCCCAAAATTAACAAACAGCAAAGCCCACTGAGTTTGATTCTATGCAAAATATTTAGGAATGTGAACTAGGTCTTAAGCAAACAAGGAAAGATCAGAAAAATAACATAGTTTGTTAAGAACAGAAAGAGACGGGGGTGCCCCACACCAAAGGGCAGAAATGCTATGTGCTTCCAAAACTAAGGGAGGGAAACTTTGATTTAAACACCAAATATTATGCAAATCCCTTATAATTCAAATTAAATTTGTATCTGGGTGTTGTAGAATGGAGTTTAAATGTTAACCAAGCTCTTAGGCAAAGGTTTAAATCTTGGAGGCACTATAGGAAGAGCTAATGTTTCCCAATATTGTCAAAAGCTGTGTCAGGGTGACTTGAATACTGCCCTTGATGGACAGGTTCAGGGAGACCCAGTAGCCCAAATTCCCAAGGTGCTCAGCAACCTGCATCCCCTTCTCAGGTAATGAAACCACCCA
The DNA here is from genome assembly GCF_027477595.1 of Haemorhous mexicanus. Taxonomy (NCBI): domain Eukaryota; kingdom Metazoa; phylum Chordata; class Aves; order Passeriformes; family Fringillidae; genus Haemorhous; species Haemorhous mexicanus. Next base: position 10,300,370 of record NC_082346.1, read on the forward strand.
AGGTGTTGGAATGACTCCTGTGAGCACCTCATGTGCCAAAACTTTGTCCTAAATCCCTATCTCAGGGAGGGCCAGGGACAGCAATGCAGATGGAATGTCACCCACCTCATCCAGCCTCTCCTGAGCACTGACCCTCTGCTAGGCTACTAAATCCTGCTTGGCCAGCCCCTCCAAGGGCACTCCCACTGCAGGACTTGGGAAGCAGCAAAGGCTAGGGACTGTTTCCAGGGACTGGGTGGGCGCAGCTGCCTTGCTTTGGAGCCTGCCTGCATCTGTGTGACAGCACATTGCTCCCTGCCAGTGGCCACACATCCCAGAGAACCTGGAATACTTGAATTTCCCAGCCTATGTGAATTCTACATGCTGCAGATAAACCTGGGAAAAAAAACTTTGCCTTTTGCCAAACATGTACCATGTAACCCTGCTGGAGGTTACCAATTTCATTTCACAGGTAGCAGGAGCAATTCCTTTAGTGCCACGTTGCTCACATGGCTTTCCCACCTCTCATGGAGACAGAACTGTGATGAAACGGAGGCACACTCACAGCTCTAATGTATAAATTTTAGATGACTTTAAGGTAGTGATTGATTCTCCTTGAGTGCCATCCTCTTTTTTATTTCAGCCTCTGAGCTCTTTGCCTAATTGCCCAAATTGCAGTAGCATCACATCTGATTTCTCTCCAAATACCTTGACCTAAATCAGCTTTGTCCCAGTTACTGGCATTGACAAGTCTGGCAATGGTAGAGGGATAATTTCAGTGCATCCTAATATGCTTTTTATTGATTTCCAGGTGGGTTTTTTTTAGACTACAAGGAAGACAGCCATGAAAGACATGATTTAGATTCTGGAGTCTGACTGAGGCAACATAAAAGCTTCAGCTCTAGGAAACATTCTAAAAAGCAACCTTAGTGTGTGCTACTCACTCCTACCTACTACTGTGTCCCCCAAATCCTGCACAGGCAGCACTCCTGGAATTTCCCAAACCCAGGGCAGAATATCTTCTGCCACTGGCTTTGATTGCTGCATGACTGTCAGTCTTCAGAGCATCTTCCTGCAGAATGCAAGGAATGCCTGATCCACAACCAAAGCTCCCGATAGTCTCTGAAATTAAAACTATTTTTAGCCATCCTAAATATATGCTGTCTGAAATAGTTAAGGGAGCCATTGTTGCTAATACATAGTTCCTTTCACACACATATAGAATACAGGCTTATCACCCAGAGCACATTCCTTACTGAGGGAGCACAATTTTGTCCAGAGGAATGGAGAAAAATGTAGGTGTGTGCACTAGAGGCACTAGAAATAACTCTGCTAAAGGCTTGGGAATAGCAAAAGGCTGGGGGGTTCCGAGGCAGCACTTTGAAAACAAATAAATCAATCAGGCAGACAAAAAGATGCCATTAATGAATCCTTCTGATTTCTAAGTGGGGAAGAGCAGCTCTAATCTGATCGAGACTTTACCGACTCCATCAAATGGCCAATGTTGGTACAACAGGCAAGGGCTACTTAAAAATAAAACAAAAGGAGAAAGGACTGGGAAAATCATCCTTTTAAGCACAAATTGACTCCAATTTAAATGTTTCCTCAGCAGAAAGCTTTAAAGCATTTTGCTTATGTCTACATGGCAGTTCTTTCTCAGAAGGAGAAAGAATTTCCTTCTTGCTCAGAAGGAAAGGGCTGGAAGTTTTATGCTCCTGGAGAGACTGAATGTCATTGTTTAATTCAGGAACTGGCTGCATCCAACACTGGAAAAACTAAGTTGTAAAATTCACCGGGGTTTGTATGCAAAAGTTAGAGCAAATAATTCGTGTTTCCTCATTTCTCTGCTATTCCTGTGGGCCTGGTGGCTGTTTGTTTGGGAATTCCTGATCTCTGTGGACATTCAAGTCCAGAGTTATTTTCAAAGAGAAAAGAAGAGAATGTCTCACAGAGCAGTACTTAAAAATTGAGGATATGGAAGAAAGTAGCAGCAACTTTCTGGAAAGTTTTCCTGCATCTATGGCATAGGCATGTGTAGGAAGTTGTGTGGATGCAAGAACTCTAAAAACAGACATTTTGTCACTTTGGTTAGAGATCAAAGACCTAGAAAACAGGATCCAGCCTCCTCAAAGTATCAGATTCTCAAGTTACTATCTAATACATTTCCATCATTGCTCAAAAACAAGTAATTTTATCATAAAATCCCAGCACCATAGAATGGTTTGGGATAGAAGAGACCTTTACAGTCCAAGCCCTCCTGCCATGGGCATGGACATCCTTCAGTAGGTTCAAGAGTTCCTTCCCACAAACCCAAAGCTTAGGACAGAAGCAAAGAAATGTCTCTTGCACATAAAATTAAGCAAATTTACTGGAAATTTAAAAACCAAGCCAAGATTGCATCTTAGAACTCTATCATTACCTATCTGCACCAAGATTAAACTGATAATAGCTCCAGAATAGGCAGGATCTTGGGGTTAGTTGCTTAGCAATTGAAACTTCTCTTTCAGAATCCAAAGGAGGCCTAACTGCACCTTTTGTGATTATAACTTGAAGTTTTCCTTCCTGACAGTGCAGCTGTGATGTTCTTAGCTACAAATCAATCACCTAAACCTTTATTTTATTTTGATAACACAGCTCCTGCTGTGCATGGGAAATATATTCCTGTCTGCCTGGATTCTGAGCTCTAAGAGCATTTCTTCAGAACCCTAATTTGGTGCCATTAAAGTCTATTCCCACTGAGGGTGGCTCAGCTTTTCTGCACTGAGACACTTTACAAATTCTAGATCACCTTTGCCAGGCAGGAATATGACAAATACAAATCTTTCTCACCCACTTCAGTAAGATCAACTAAATGATCAGGGAAACAAGGATGGAGCAAGAATAAGGATCTCATTCATCCTTTAACTATGGAAAAGGTTTCTGATAACACTGAGGAGTTAAGCCACTAACAAAGCATAACTCAGAACTAGGACAGAGCCTGTTTTCTTTAGCCAGAAAGGCACATGCCCAAACAAGAGAGTGAAATGGATAAATTTTGCAAGCCAAGAATAAAGAGGAAGGATGGGTTGCAGGCTGTGATAAGAAATCAAGGTTAGTTTCCTCCACCTGGAAAAGTGATCTTTCACTTTTCAAACCCGTGTGGTCCAAGTCATATATTTTATGGTTTTGCTTCTTGTTTTGCCTTCTAAGAAGGAGATGCAGTATAATTTTTAATTTTTTATTCAGGTCTGGAGTACTGAATTCATCACAGCACCAACCAAAACATTAGCAAAGTTCTCTTAAATATTTCCATTGTGAAATCCTAGTTATCAACTGTGGCTTCAATTGCCTTCTTTTCTCCTGTTTTTGCTTTCCCTGGAAAAGTGACATTCATTTTGCCTTGGAGTATGTGCTGCTTTTATATTTTCCTCTTCATGCCTTTGAAAATGAGGACCACCTCTTTACAAAGTTCATGGGCAGCTTCTCACTCCCTGCTACTGCAGCATGCCCCACCTTGGGTTAATGAAGAATGCCCTCACTTTACTATGCATAACTGGATTTATTTCTCCTTTTTTTTTTTTTTTTTTGGCCTCACCCCGGGGTTATCACATAATTTATCAAGAAGAGATGAAGTATTTTGTTTGACATGGCTGCAGCTCATCTGGAAGGTTGCAGGAGATGTAATGTGGCCGAGAGCGATTATTTCATCCCACACCATGACAGCCAGCAAGAAGCAGCAAACAACAAAAAAACCTCACTGTGAATTATAAAGGTGCAGAACTTTCACTGTGAAAGCTGGATTAGTTAAAAGCTTCCTAGATAATACTTAGTCACAGAAAGAATAAACTCTGGTTACTTATTTCCTTCCCTTTGTCATGCAGCGAGACACAGATTAAAAAGATAGACACAGGGAAGCCAGGCACTTTGAGGGTTTGCCAGTATTTTGATTAGTGACCAAAGTCAGTGAACTGCACTTTGTCTTGTCTTTTATGTAAGAATAAGGATGAGTCATGCAAGACTAAAATAAACACCTTCTTAAGCAGCCTTGCTAATAATAGCTGCTACATCTTTAGTCCTCCCCAGCTGAAACTACTCTATTACTAAAGCAGTAGTATGGAGCAGAGCATGCTCAGGGAGGAATTCTACCTCTGCTGCTTGCACCTTCCTATCTGATGGTATCAAAACAGACAACTCAGGGCAGACACTTCCTCTGGGCTTGTGTGGCACAGTTTGGCAGCACGGAGGGCTGTGTGGGTGGCTGCTGTGAACATAAGAACCTGCTGGAAAGTTCTGCTGGGTCTGATGGAGCCAATGGCAGGGTGGACTCCATGCTGGCCATGGCCAAGCCCGCCAGCAATGGTGGGAGCACCTGAGTGAGAAAAAGTGAGAGAAAAAGCTCTGCAGGCCCCCAGGTCAGGGGAGGAGGAGAGGCAGGAGGTGCTCCAGATGCCAGAGGCACTGTGTCCCTGCAGCCCATGGAGGTCCACAGGGAAGCAGAGATCCAGCTGCAGCATGTGGAGGAGCCCAGGGGAAGCTGTGATCCCACAGAAGTCTCCTGCAATGCTGCAGGAGATCCATGCTGGAGTGATCTGTTCCTGAAGGACTCACCCCAAGGAAGGGACCCATACTGGGGCTCTCTGGGAAGAACTGCAGCCCCTGGGAAGGACAGATGCTGGAGAAGTTCATGGAGGATTCTCTTCCCCTCTCGGGAGCAGGGAGAGTGTGTTAGGAGTCAGCTGAGGAGGAAGGAGCACCAATGACCACATGGACTGGCCATGGCCCCCAGTCCCCATCCCAGTGTGCCGCTGTGGGGGAAAATCAGGAGGAAGCTGAGCCTGGCAAGAAGGGAAGGAGTTTTAAGATCTGCTTTAGATTTCTCATTACCCCAGCTTGAGCTGTTATAAATTAAATTAATTTTTATCCAAATCAAGGTTGTTTTGCCAGTGGCAGTATCTGGTGAGTGATCTCTCCCTGTCTCTATCACAGCCCAGGAGTCTTTTGGGGTATTTTCTCTCCCTGAAACACTGGTACATCCATGAACTCTGCATGCCACTGATACCAAAGGGAAGCTCAATTTCTAACTAGAAAACAGGAATACTTCCTATTCCTAAACCATTAATCATGTCTGTGAACTATTCTGTACAAAGAGAAAATATTTTCAAAAAATGCATCCCATAATAAACACATGAATTATATTATATGACACTTTGAGGAAAGTATTAAACCGTTCCATGTCTTTCAGGAGTCACTGGGTAGGAAGGAGTTTAACCATTTTTACACAGAAAATTCAAAAATTAGCTATTTCTCAAGTGCAGAAGACTACCCAGAGAACACCAGCCAAGGTAAAAAACCCTTCCACAGCACAGCAAAGCTCAGTAAACCCGAGGAAAGGAAAACTTCCCTGAGTTACAACTGCACCATGAGGAACTCTTCCCACTTATCCCAACAGACAGGCTCTTCCTGCTTGAATGTGCCTCAGACAACTGCACTGGATTTATATTTCCCTGGAATTAAACAGTTTTCAGGTGCTCTCAAGCCTTCCAACCTCTCCACAACAACAATCACCTCCTGTTCTTTCACCTGAGCAGTTGAAACAGCAGCTGAACAATGAGCCTGATATACTGCTGGTTATCCTTTGAGACATTATGGACAAGAATCTTTTTCTGGGTTGGATCAGCCCTCTGTACAGGGAAGACTTATCCCAGTTAGAACCAACCTCTGCAGCAGAGCCGTTTTATTTCAAGATGGTCAGAATGATGATTTTTTTTAAGCACATTTGATAATTGTTCAAGGGGAGAGAGCAATTTTTAGAAAAACTAGAGAATGCCCTGCAGGTTCCACACAACTGATCTTTCATTTACAAGCCTCAAACTGTCAGGTCACTGAATATTGTCCTTCAAAAGTGACAACCACGACTGGCTCCTATTAGAAAAACATTGTTGATGGCTTCTCCAAGACTTAAAAACCCTATTTAGCTTCTCATTTCCTCTGTGAAGTTTTTTTAATTACGTAGCCAAACTTGGAAAGGCCAAACAACAACAGATCCTTCCATGGCTCTCACAGTCCTCTGGCATTAGGAAGATATGTCATTTGTGTTTTATCAGACACCAAAGGAACTTAATTCTTTCTTCTTGGGCACTTCTGAATTATTTCTGGCAAAGAGAGGCATTGAGACTAGAAAGGGAATAGTCCTGGCAGCAGGAGTAGTTTCTCTTTAAACCATGCTCCCCCTCCCCTCACATATAGAAAGTATTCCAAGTTTCTATATATTTATATAAAACTTTATTCTCCTAAGTTAATGAACTAAGTCAGTGCAGTGAATTAGTAGGTTATTAGAAACTTTTTCACAATATGAGTCTGGATCAAATGGCAATATTCCAGTGGAGCACTACCAGGTGTGCTCTCAGGGAGGTCTGCAGGTCTGCTGTTAGGAAGGCACCTGCATGGCAGAAGGGAGTGGGGATTGTCTTCTTGGCCTTGCCTTCCCCAATGGCTCTCCCAGCACACCATATGTTCCATACACAGTATCCCAGATGGATGCTTAAGGGGTTCATTAATTCCTCAAACCCAGATTTCTGAGGGTCTGGACAGCTCATACCTTTGTAAAATAGGGAGGGAGAAGTAAGAGCCAAAAACAAAACTGGGGGAAAGGGAATTAAATTAAGATTTATGCAGGGATGGTGGGGAGCAGCTCTGAATTCCTTCCTTTGGATCCAGGGCCCCAGGACTGTCTCATTCCATTGAAATAATTATCTGTACACAAATGACATCTTAAACACAGCTTCACTCTTGTGACACCAGGCACAACTGTGGAGGCTTTGCTTTGCTCAGAGCTGAAGACTGCATTAGTCATAATATGACTTAACCTTTAAAGGAGCAAATCCATGGCCCACTAACATTTTTGGAGGGAAAATTTCGTAACATCCCAACAGCCAGAACAATCCATCAGGGCCTCTCCAGTTCTCCTTTTTGCCTTATTCTTTTGAGGCACCACTGTCTGCTTTGCCATCCTGGCATTTTTCTCCTGCCACAACACAAGGTTGTGATGAATAATTTTCATTCCCTCCCTCCCTGGGTGTGGGGTCAAATTAATGCTGCAGGGAACGTCTAAGGAGAGATGAATGAGATCCTGGAAACACTTTCTTCAGGACCTGTGCTCAAATCCTGCTGCATTGGGAGGTGGAGCTTGAGAAGATCATGATGCAAGTTGTCCAACAGAGGTGGAAATGAGCTGAAAAACCTAGGAGGAATAAGCCATCAGGCCAAGAGCTTCCCCTGATGTACAGCCCCACATGGAGCACAAGTACCTCCAGTCTTCCTCATGCAAATGAATTGAAAGCTGCACTTCAAGAAAAAAAACACAAATTTGTTGGAATGTAAGTAAAAATTCCCTTGGTAGATGGCAGAAAAAGAGAGCAAAATTTGTAATGCAGATTTCTGCCCCCTTCTATTGTCATCTAAAAATTTGCTGGTGCTATTTGACCTCTTTTCCAGCTCTTCTCTGGAAGAACAGATGGAAGTCAAGTGAAAAACATGGAAAGTAACAGCACAGTCTTGTACCCCTCTGAGAACAACAAACAAGTGGTAGAAATTGAAATATTTTCTTTCCTTAGTAATGATTTTTTAATGGATCTTTCCTCAGATACACCCTTTTCCCCACATCCTCTGTAACTGATAAACCAAAGGAGACAGCTTCCATTAGAACATTCCCTAAATTTCCTTAATATTTTTTTGCCTTGACACTGACCCAGTGATAAAAGGCTCTGACATTTTACATTGAGGAAGGCACAGATGATCTATAATCCATTTTTAACCTCTCTCTCTGCAGCATCTGGACAACTATTATCCATATTAGAAGCCTCTGGAGTCAAAGAACTAACAGTATATAATCCATGAAAAATGTATATAATGTATATAATGTATATAATCCATGAAAAATAACAAAAATACCTATCCTCTGAAGTATTTATCCAGAATTTTGTAAAGTCTGTGGCTCTGAAAGACGAAAAACATGTGAGAGATCATCCATTCCAGAAGAACATCTCAAGATGCTCATGGGGGAATGGCTTCAAGCTGACATTGGGTGGGCTCAGATTGGATATTGGGAAGAAATCCTTCCCTGTGAGGTGGGGAGCCCTGGCACAGGTTGCCCAGAGAAGCTGTGGCTGCCCCTGGATCCCTGGAAATGTCCAAGGCCAGGTTGGACCTCACTGATGTGAGTCTGTTGTGGATCCAGGAGGATTTATCACCCTTTTCCTGCTTGTCCTGCTAATCCTGCATCACATGGATTCATCTGATCAAAACCTTCAGCTATTTCTGACCTGATTTTGATAGGTGATCCTGTCTCTGCCCTAATAATGCCAGTGATGGTGCTCCTTTCATCTGAAGCAGTGAGATAACTTCATTAATAACTCAGCATGATGTCATCCCTCTGCCTATATAATTTTTAGACCCTTGTGATCTAACTTTTCTTCTAAGTCTGGCCCCTACTTTTTAAAAAAAAAAAAAAAAAACAAACCTAGACATCTTCTGCAAAAGGTTGAAATTTTTTTAAATTTTTTACAGTTATTTCTCTTTCAGCTCCCCAGACTTTGAAGCAGAAGAGGCTAGAGGGGATATCAGAATTATTTTTTGAAAATCCAGCCCTTAGAACATACAGATAAGATACATAACGTATATATATACAGATATACTTAATCTGTAAATAGTGGGCATAAAACTCAAGTTATTTCCCAGAAACACAAAAGGGATCAGGAGGGCAAAAGTACAGCAACCTCTTCCTAGAGGAGCAATGAAAAGTTTTGAGGGACAAAGCACATTAAAAAAATTGAAGTTTGTTAATCCAATTAGTGTCTGTCCAGGAATACAAAACACTGGATAGAAATACAGATTTTCTAAAGTGTCAGAGGTCTGATTTTGACTGCCATCACCTTAGGAGGAAATATAAGAAAACACTGTTCAAGTGTGTCCAAGCAAGTCTACAGATTATAAAATAACATGTATTTATTTGTACTCCATTTCTTAAATATTATTACAGACCAGTCCTTGTTTCCCACTGCAGCACATTTGACTTGTTAAACCCCACTTTAGTTAGAAATTAATAACAACAGCTACAGCAAAGCATGTCATATCAACTTGGCTACATCAGCTTCCAACCCAGGAAAGTGAAGGTGTCATTTACAACAGATTAAAAAAACACTGAAGTCTCTGTGGTATTGACTTAGGAAGTAACTGAAATAATTTCCAGCTTTGTTTCGTCTTCTTCCAGAATATGACTTAATCCTCTTTGCAGATAATTCTCCATTTACCAAGCAGGAAACTTTTCAGACCAGGATTATGCAAAATGTGCCTTGGACCACAACAACTTTGATTTTCCAAAAGGCACAAGCGAGTCCAGACCTTCATGGAAATCCAGAAAATATCCAGGTCAGAACTTTTTTGATGGGAAGACCCCTGACCTATCTAAATGGCCAATTACAGGTATTGTGCATTTGCCTATTACTGCTTTCAAATATCTGACACTTCAGTTCAGCATTCAAGGAGAAAGGTCAGAAAAAACAACAAGAGAATGTTTTTAGAGACAAATTCACTCAGAGAATCAAGTCAGAGAATGAATTTGTTTCACAGTTTCTTGCAGTATACTAAGTAAATAATTAGCTTGTTTGAAATTATGAATACCTTGAAAATAAAAATTATAATGAAATGATAATCAAAAGGATTTTGCTGGGGTTTTTCAGCTAATGAATTCTTGAAAATAAAAGCAACAATATAATATAGTCTAGCTAGATTTACTTGGCCTACAGTGATACAGTAATGCTGCATTTACTAAACTCTGCTAGGGAAGGAATAAAAAATTGGAACTTTCCCATGTTGATAAATAAAGTCAGAGATATTCTGCTGAATAAATTGACAGAAATGCAAACAACAGCAGGATTTGCATGAAGGGAACCCTCCTGTGCAAGCACCAAAATGTGAATTTTAAGCTTACTGAATACACAATAATTTCAGCACACAGACCTGAATTATAATTATTTTTTAAGCAAGAAAACTCACATATTTATCGATATGTTAGGTAGTCATTAGAAGCTGATCATTCTCTTGTGAGCTGAAGTTTGTTAATCCTCTTTTTTAACAAATCTAAATTTAATGAGTGATGGTATGAAAGAGTCAATAAGAGCTAAAAATAATTTAACAGCAAAAACTTAGGCAATGATTTATTTATCTTCATGCTGATGAAGGTGTGTGGAAAAGCATTGAATAAAGAAGCATTTTTGTGGGTCAGTAGCCAAACCAGTATGTGGCCAGTCAAATAGCCCTGGGTTCACTTTCAGCATGGAATATTGCAGACTGATTATATTTCCGGAGAGCAAAGAATCCAGCTGATGTATTTTGATTATCCATTTTAATTCAGAAACAGAGAACAAGCTTGGCTTGCTCAACACTTTGAAAACTGTGTACCTATATCTCTATTAAAAAAATCCCAAATTTTGCCAATTTTTATATGATGTAAATCTATAGAATTCATATGTCTGCATCACAGAATCATGGAATGGCTTGGGATGGAAGGGACTTTAGAGCTCCATTAATTCCCACCTATGTTTATAATATATATTAGCATTCCAAGAGGATGATGGCAATATTCAGTAAATATTCTTTTCTCTGTTAGCAGTCAGGAACAAGTTAAAACTAGTACTGAAACCAAATGCTAAGAGCATGACTGAAGCCTTAAGCAACCAGCTATTAGCTACTGCTATCAGCAAAATAATCCCCTGCCGAATGCTGTTAATTAGAGCAAACAGTAAAACCACAGAAAAATGGAAATGCTCATCTTTGTCACAACAGGCTGCAGCTTCCTTCAGTAATGGTCAGAATCTGGGTCACACACTGGAGCTCCTCACCATTTAGCATTTTCCAGGAGGAGCTGGAAAATCCAGCTGCTTTCCCAAACCCCGATGATTCCCCGCTATCTCCTGGGAAACCATGACCTGTGAGCACAAGGATAAACATATCCAAGCTCCCTTTCAAATCCATCAATAGTTAATGGCACCTCTGGCACCCCGTGTGTGGGTTTGAAATTGCCCCCCACATAAACCAGAGTGTTCCTTTGATAACACAGACTTTAAAAAACCTCTCATTATCCAAAAAAGCATTATAAAAAGTCCTGGAGAATCATGGGATCATTTAGGCTGGAAAAGACCTCAAGATCATTGAGCCCAAACCTTAGCCTAGAACAAACATTCTCTCTGTTTTCCTCAAAATGTGGAGTTCAGTCATTTTAGGTGCATTGGCTTCTCCAGAAGAACTTCCCTAGGTCATTTCCATTTTCCACCCAAAACCTACTTCTGAGATAAGACAAGTCCAAAGAAGGAGCCCCACCTGACACTGTCAACACACAAATGCTGAAAGCAGCAGATCTGAAAGAGAAAACAGAGGTCACTCAGCACAAGGGAAAGGGCAGCATAGGAGACAGAATGCAAAAATGCAGATGGTCAGGAGTGGAAAATACTCAGAGAACCAATAAAAGCTGAAGGTTGCTCAGAGGACAAAGCAGAAGTGCACAGACAGAGGTAGGAAAGCTCTAAAGTGAGGCAGGAATTCAGCAGTGTCCAGCAGGCGTGGAGAGCAGAGCTGCCCAAGGGTCAGCAGTGATCTGGCCACAGGAATTTATCACAGAGATGGGAGACAAAGAGACAGAAAACCTCTGAAAAGAACATAAAGCCACAACTGTTCATTCTGGATACGAGTCAAGGGCTAAAAAATATGACAGTCAAGATAAAGGGGAGAAGATTTCTGAATATTTGGAGGTGAAAAACAAAGGTGTTGGTTGGATGTGAAAGAACAGAGTTATCCGGACAAAAATATTGATGACACACAGAACTGCTTGAAGAAAAAGACAAAAGACACATTCAATTCGCAGTGGGAAGCTGATTGCATCTTCCCAAGTGAGAATTCAATCCCAATGACAAAGGCAAAATTGAATATTATTCTGTATCTGCAGAATGTGAATTATTTTAGAGATGTCAATAAAGCAAAGAGTAAACACTAGCAGAGAACATGGGTGTAAAAAAGATACACTGAAATGGAGGGGATTCAAGCAGTGACAACATCTTTCATTATTGACATTGATTTTTTTTCCCCCTGAATCTTATTAAATTAATACTGTTGGTCACAAGACATGGATCTTTATAATCAAAACAAAAAAAACTTGAAGTCCATGTGAAGCAGAGGGACACACAGCATTTTGGTTTCTTGAACCCTGGTGTAATGAACACATTTCAAACTGCATTCATTTATTAAATGGAATAAAATAGATTTTTTTGTCAAGATTAAGGTCAAGGTAAAATACTAGTGAAATGCAAAGCAGTGATTTAGTGATATTTTGGCAGGAACTCGGCACTAACTTCTAAAATCCAGATCTATAGAAAAGCATCTGGGATATAGAATAGTGTGCCATAAATTTGTATTGACATCACTAGAGGTAAATTTGGGAAATGCATTGTAACAACCTGAGCTGTCAATCCCTCCGTCACCCATGGACATCTTTTCCCTTAGTCGATTTCAACAAGAACCTCTCTAAAAAGGCAAATCCAGACAGAATGACCAAAGCTTTTTAGTTTTTGAGATGGGCAATCTATTTTAAGCACTGTGGCTTTCTCTCCTAAATTTAATGATTCCTCTATTCATCATCTTACCAGGATAGTTCCAGGAGAGTCTTGTACTTAAAATTTGCTTCTATAGAAATCCACAGGGTCTAAAGAGGACTTTCTCCTTTGAGGTCAGCTCTACCAACAGTCTGAATTTAATATTCCATGCAAAGTGACACAGGTCATTGTAATTTTCCTTTCCCAAAGCTGCTGCATAGAACATTATTTTATCTGATGCTTAGAGCCTGGTAGATTCACTTAAACAGAGATCAGTGGAATAACAAAAGGCCTGATGCAGAAAACCAGTTTCCAGCAGTAAATACAGACATATTTACTCTAGATGTATGGGTTTTTCATCATTCCTATTGTTATCTATACCTATGATGACTTCAATACATCTTAATTTGTGTTGGAAGAAAACAGAAAATAATATATTTTTTGTGGAGTCCTCTTGCTCATTGGAGCTGGAAAGCACCATGGTAATATGATGAAATACTTGGGGTCCTATTTTCCTTCCCAAATTCCCTCTATACTAAAACTAATTGATATTCCTGTTGCTGGTAGCATGGTATCTGTAACACAGAATTCAGAGTATTTCATTTCATGTTGACATGACTGTGTCTGATAACTGAAGGTTCTTTAATCTCCCAGAATATGTCAAATGCCTGAAAAACCATCTGATGTCTGGAGCAAATGAAAAATACCCTGGTCTCATTTCCTGCCAAGCAATGAACTCCAGCTCTCTGGCAACAGAACCACCAGGTTCAACATTTCCCCCTGGCTCCCAAAGCTCCCAATCTGCAGAGCTTGCTCTCATTCAGGAGTGATGGTTGTTAGGAGGGAATCATGGGCAATTCCTTAAAATCAGAGATAAAAATGCCACAGAACATCAGCGAGAACTTGAACTCCTCTACTGTAATCACAGAACAGTTCACATAAATTTCATTATCTTTATTACTCCTGAAATCACCAAACTGTCTGAAGAGCACTTAAAATATCATTTAAGAAAGGGAGAGATAGCAATCACTCTCTCATGGCAAACATGTGGTCTTCTTAGAGTGATTTTACACCTCAGAAAAGGTGAGTTCTTCAGTACAACATACATTTCAGCTGCCCTCCACGATCCTGATGGGTCCCTTTCAATTTAGTATATTCTATGATTCTGGGATTTGTAGTAAAATAATTTTTGCTTCAGTAAAATCCTAGAGATACAAGCCATTAAAAAAGCCATGTAAAAATGAAGCTGTGAATTAGTCAGATGTGGAAAAGTGGAAAAGCCCCATTATCCATCCCAGCCAGAGTTTTTCTTCAGAGACAACACTCAGCCTTCCAATTCCCAGCAATACCAGGAAATAAAATTACTTCTCTAGAAGTATTCACAAAAACCATTCCTTCACCTCCACTATTTATTGATTAAAGTTCCTGTTGCAGTCTAATTTTTTCCAGCCCAAGTATTACCACCTCATACCTCAGCAGCTGCCCTGACTGGCTTATCCAGGGGTTACTCCTCTGCTGTAGTAACCCCTGGATAAACCAGTCAGGGGTTTTGCCTGGCCCAAGTCAGAGGAGCCCATCAAGGAGGATCCATCTTAGTAGCTCAATTAGAAATGAGTTTAGAGAGGCAGGTAATGATTGGGATTAAACTCATTAGACTGCACCTCCTGATTACAGGCTCAAAACACATTTTAGGCTCATTCGAGTTAAGCAGCCAGAGTAAAAGAATGGGATTCAATATTTTATAAGTATATCAAGGCCCCAAGAAAACCCAAATAGGTTTCTATTTTTGTGTGCTGCTGTTAATGTTTTAAGAAGTGCAGTTCAGGCCTAATATCTCACATGCCAAGGAGATGCAGAAAACCCCACCTCTGCAACAACTTCATGCTCCTAACAACTTTGTGAAGCCCTGGTAAGAACTTCTCACAATTCTGTTCTCTAAAACCTGACGCAAAAGCAGAGCACAACAATAAACTTGTTTATTTACAGCTCCAGTGACAATGAGCAACTGAATGTTGCTCAATAGCAAGAAAATATTTCATGTTCTTTTTCATCTCTTGTGCTGCTCTCTCTTTCTCCAGCTCAGCCTAGCATCTCTATGACAATCACTACACAAACCACATCATCCTGCAGCCCACACAGGCAGTTAACAATTTATCCGTTGTCTCCATCAGATCCATTTAAGAGAGCAGCAATCACTCCGGCTTTAAGGCTCTGCTAATATGAATAATTAATTTCATCCCTTGAGTCCCAACTCCAGTTTCCACAGTCCCTTAAATTACTTGGACAAACAGATTGGGATCTTCTTTTCTATGCCTTTTATGCCACAAATCTTTTCCTGGGATCAAAGAAACAGTCTGAATATTCCCCATTAAATGTAAGTTAGCAGTGAATCATGTCACAGTCCTCCACACTACACATTGCACTGTGAAATTCCAGATATGTCTCAGCTGCTTCACTGGCACCTGCTGCATGTATACCTGATGATCACTTTGGGGTTCAGCCCTTTTAAAAACTCTGTTGCTCTTCTTGTAAGGACTGCATTGCCCTTACAGGAGGGAAATCTCTCTTGCCCCATCAGAAAAATCCCAGAGAGAATATGGACAGTTCAACCTCCAGAAAAATCAATCTAGGTTTTACTTGAATTCAGCTTTTTTGCCCTCCTTCTCCCTTTCAATGGAGAGATTGAAGCTGCTCCTCAGACTCCTCTCAAACACCAACCTGTCATTTGTCACTGGACACCATGCCTGGCTTTCAAGCTGACACTGGGATTTCGTTTAAACTCGGGGCCACGTGATGTCTCAAAGGGCTCACCTTCACAAAAAGAGAAAATATCCTGTGGTTGGTTTAGTCAAGATCCCCAAACAGGGGCACAAAAGAAACCTAGGATTCAGATTATCACAGCTCAGGGAAGAAATGATGTGAGCCTAAAGCTGAATTTCAGTACAAGCAAAGCACCTTTGATTATCTCATTTTTGGACCATGCTTCATGGGAAACATGTTGTGCTAAAAATAGCACAACAACAGCATGAGTAATTCAAACTCCTCTCATGAAGTTAATATTTAACCTGAAAAATTCCCTGTAATCCACAGAAATTCACAACAAATCCAAAAGGGCTACTTTGTCTCAGAAAGAAAGAATTAAGGCATGAGCTGCCTTTTTTTGTTATTTACAGAAAAAGCAGAAACATTCTATTAGATCATTTATGGGCTTTAACTGGGATAAACCATGATGCATCCTGGAAGGATTCTCAAAGATTCCAAATAGGAGAATTACAGTTTTCTATTCATTATGTCTCCCAAGCTCACAGAAGCTGCAAATATTATGCTTTCTCACATCTTACTGCCAAAGCTGAACCCCAGGTTAAGTGGATACAGCTTTCTTTAAGAGCTATGCCAGATCAACATTGAAAATTGTATAAACCTAATCCCAAGAGCATGTGTTTTATATGATTTATAAGCTTTGTTCATATTTATAACAAATCACTGCCTTCCAGAAGGCAAATTTTAAAAAAACCTCTTATTTTGCACTTATTTTTGCACTAAAAGCAGGACATATGTGTGATGTTGTTGTTATATGATACACATCAATAGCTAATTAAATCAGCCACATATATTTCATTGTTTAACACTGCAGGTGGTCTGAACAAATCATTTCCAGCTCACATTCCAGAGCCTTGTAACAGAATTGGGATCTTCATTTCTCCATCTGTAGTTCCCTCCTCCCCCTCAGAGCTCCATTACAAGAGGAGCTTGTCCATTTTGAGGGCAGTAAGAACTTCCTTTCTTTCATCTATAGGATGATCTGACAGAAAATCTAAAAGAACTGAAAGAATAAATAATAAATCAGGCTGCCTGATGTCTCTGAAAGACAGGGCCAGCATATACATGGAACAATCCCAGTTCCTCCAATGTCAATTCAGGGTTTGATTTTCTGTTAATAACTCTGTGGATTTGTGACAGACTAAGAGCATAAAGAGGTCAGAGTGTTATAAACAAGCTGTGAATTGACTTTGTTTGATCATCTAAATATAACCATAACAAATACCTGAGAACAAGTGAAAAATCCAGTGCACTAATGCAGAAATTAATGAACATGCAAAATTCACTTGGCCTGTCACACCCTGACTGCTGTGGAGCCAGGATCCCATCTCTGCATTTTCAGTGACAGATATTAACCCAGGATCCACGGATTTAGTTGGGTAAAGAACCATTAAAAGGGATGAACTGAGGAGAAAGCCAGTTTTGTCAGTAATCACCCTATCCTCACTGTCGGGAATGCAGAATTTTAAAGATTAATTTGATTTCTAGCAAAATTTTCCCCTGTGCACTTGATCAGCACAGCACAATTCAGATACATTCACTGGCAGACGGAAGGAGGAAGCAAAAAGGAGTTTGAATAACAGCTTTTTAAAAGGCATCACTGATTGTGTTATTTGTCCTGGGACAAAACCAGCAGCTTTAAAGCAAGGTGCACAATAAAAGAGGACTGGTATTTACATTTATAAGCACAGGGTGCTTGTGAAGCAATGACAGGCAGCCCACAGACTTACTCACTTTGCTTAAACAATTGGGAAAGAGAGAAGCACAGTCAGGAAAAAAAAAGATTTGGACAAAAAGCATTCTACAAAGAAGCCACATCTGAAAAATCCAGGAGTCACCAGGGATTTCGTGATAGAAAACCCCATATATCCTAAAGGAGCTATATAGACTTAAGGATTTGGCCTGAAAAATACTATTTCTTTTCTGAACTTCCTTTTAAGAGTTTCTAAATAATCTGCAAGAATACCTCCAGTGAAACGAAATAGGGAATTCAACATTTTATGATCCCAAATACTTTCTGAGTGTGTGCCAACACACAATAAAAAAAGCCAAACCCATCAGAAATTACTATTCTCTCTTTTGCTGGGTTAGTACTCCAGCTATTTAAATTTATACACTCATTGTGGTTTATCACAGACTATTATGGCACAGAAGGGCAAACATTAGCTGCATTGATTATCTCACAGTATTGATAGTCAGAGCCAGCAGAAGCTGACAGGTGAAAAGAATTAGGGCAGTGATGAACCTCACTGTCATGTTTCTAGGCAGAAATAACTTGCTATATTAAGAAAACCAAAATTCTCTTTCTTTTTAGAAATATAGTCACTTGATTATCCTCTTTTCTTTTTTTTCTTTTTTTTCTTTTTTTTTCCCAGGGCAAGAATTAAAACCCAACAAAATAACCAAAATCAGATGGACTGGGAAAGAAAATTTTACTCAAAGGCCAGTTGCTGCTATTGAAATTTTGCAAGGACTTCTTGGTTAGTTTGGGTTAATTTATTCCCTGAGGAACCTGTTAGGAACAGGGATTATGAACAGTGAGGACAAGTATCAAAAGGGAATTGGAAAGCCTGCCACTCTTACCAATAAGAAGACTTAGAAAAATAAGGATCTTGGCTGTTACAGGAAACATTTTTCAGTAAAATATTTCCACGTGTCAGCCCCAAAAATGATGCACATGGAGAGGCCAAGTGGCTGCTGTCCATCTTTCTCCCCAAGAAAATGAAGTACTTTGGGTCTCCATCATCAAAGCAACCACCAGTTTTTATTAAATTGGTAGGAATGATGATCTTATGACTAATGACTTAAATATAATGACTAGATCTTATGACTAACGATTAGATCTAATGACTTCTGGCTCTGTCACATTTGCATTAAATTAACCAATGTGTTGAAAGCCGAGGAGGAGGTTGGGTAGTGATAAATGGCTGAGCAGGCAGACATGGAGACTGCAAAATTTGTCCCCCAGGAAGCCAGGCTAAAAATAAAAAAAACCCCACCAACTAGGTGAACAATCAATTTATTTTAAATTTCGCTGGCAACCATTTCCCTCCAGAGCAGACAACAACTCCCCAGTCGAAGCGTGTGAGCAAACAAAGTTCAATATACAGCAGTTCCATATCAGCAGGAATTAAGCCAACCTGCTATTTATGAGCCTTTCCACCCTTCCTCATTGTACAGTGTGTCTTACACGGTGCATCCTAAATCCTTTCTCTGCTGAAGTAGGACACAGATGGAAATGGGAAATCTGGACCCAGCTGGAGAAACTGCTGCAGTGGAATTGCACTTTGGAGACCGGGTGGAGATTATTGGAGGTGGAAAAAACACATTTGGTATGCAGGGCACAGGACTTGTAATGAAGAAAAGATGTTTTCCACTTACCAGCAAACCCTGGCTTTGCATTTACCTCTGATACACTGCATTTTATTTGTTCATACAATCACAGAATTGTGAGTTGGAAAAGGGCTTTAAGCTCAAATCAAAACGGGTCATTTGGAATATCTGAGTTTCTACTTGTGAAATTGTAATTCTAATGTAAAATTTAACTAAAATTTTATCTAAATCAAGTAAATTCCAATATTGATGCTTAAAAGAAAACAAAACAGAGAAATGGAAGGACATAGATTAAAAAAATACTCTGTAGGCATTCTTAGTAAGCCTGAATAAAAAGCAGATTCTCTTTTTGCATGAGGAATCTCAGGCATTAAAAATTTAGATGGGAAGCAGAGCAAGAGACTTTCTGTGCAGAGAACTGAACACTGGAGTCTCTTTCTCCAAGGTGATTTGCTCACCAGAGCACTCCTGTGATGGAAGGCTGTTTTCCCAGGCCTCCATGTGACAAACGCCACAAAACCCCCACTTTTCAGGCTTTTTTTTTTTTTTTACCACGTTTCCTCTGAACCTACAAAAGACGCTCCATGGTCCTGCCTGGTGTTCATTAACACACCAGGAGAGACTTTGGGGACAGACAAAGTGAATGGAGGAAAACTGGGAGAAAGAATGCAGATGTGGGGGAGGACTCCCACGAAACATGTGGAGGAGCTAATGGCATCATTAACACTAAATTAAATGGAGTTTTAATGAGCATTTTCCCCACAGGAGACAAGGCAGTAAAAATGCTGCTTGCTACAAGTAGGAACTATGTGAAGCTTTGGGGAGACTTTTCTGAATCTCTGAGACACAGTTTGTGTCAATGGAATTTTTTAGCAAAATGCCATGATATAAATACTCAGTATTCTGTAATCTGCCAGATTTCTTCACCACCCAGAAGCACAACTTTTTATCTCAATCTCTCCCTGTGAAGAAGCTGGTAAAACAAACATTTGAGATCTATCGTTCCATATTCAAATTCAGGTTGAAAATTTGGTTTGGATTATATAGCTGAAGGGTTAATTTTTTAAAATTATTATGGCTTGGAATTAGAAGCATCAAAAAATCCTTAGTCAGCTATTTAACCCCAAATTTAAAAGAGGAGTCAGCACACTAAAGAAGCTTCTCTCCAAAAGTAGGTGATATCACCCACATTAGTTCAGATTGGTTGGATAAAGGACAGAAGGGGGGCATCACTACTGAATTTTTTTCCTGCTGATTACCTGTGGCTGAGAAAGGAACCTGTGAGATGATCTGTTCTTGGCATGGAAAAGGGATTTAAGTAGTGTCTCAAGGCCAGAAATTCAAAAGGTACCTACAGAAGAGAGGCCAAAAATAGCACATTTCTAGATGATATTAAGCGCTTGGCCCTATGTATGTAGACCTTCCATTAACTGGTTTCTCCAGAATTGAATTTATACTTCAAAGGATTAGATTTTTAGGTTGCCATTTTAGCACAGTTAAATTTTCTAATATTAATGGCCATAAATTAAATCTGGTTCAGTTCAAAATCTACTTATGTATTTAATTTCATTAACTTCCTGGCACGGAAAATGCACCCAGACAATTAGATGCTCTGTACACTTGTAACAAACAGCAACATTTAAAAGTGCTTCCTAAAAAAGTCCTGTCTTTCTTTCCCCCAAAACCAAGAGAGTTTCATTTTTTTCCTGGTGGCTTTTCCCATTCATCTCTTTGCTCCAGAACCACAAAGAGTAAAGATAGATGGAGCCAATCCTTACGTAGTCCTTAGATTTGTCTCACAGCCTCTTTCCTTTTTATTTTGCTTGTGTGGATGAATTAAGTTAAACTTGCATGCAGCTGAGTAGAAGCCCCATCATTTTATGTCTATTCTACTGCAAATTATTAATTCTTGTGACTTATTAATGCATATTCAATGCAGAAACCTTTTGATGCTGAAGAAACATTCTGCAGCTGGACAAGATTTTAAATACTGCTTGTCTTTAAATCCAAAGGAAAAATAACAGTTTCATTGTAGTATAGGAGCTGTGGCATAGCAGCAATGGCCTCTTTTTGTGTTTATCTGATTCTCATCTATCCAGTCAACCTAGGCAAAAAAAAAAAAAAAAATCACGACTTGATTTCTTTTGTGAATTAGAGATACATAATTAATCTGCAAATCCATTTGAAGCACTGTGATTTAAAAACACACCCAAGGCACCGGGTGAGACCAAATAAACGTTTTCAGTAAACTCTGGCCACGGTTTGTCAGGTAACAGACCCTGCTTGGGAGGCAGCCATCCAGAATCCAAACCTGGAGCTCCCATTCTGGCTTGGCAGCACCACAACTTTTAAAGGGAAGTTGTTGTGCTCTCAATGTTCTTTTGTTCAGAATAATCTGGTTGCATTGATAAGACACTGCAGTTTTAAAATTCACCAAAGAGAGGAAAAATATCAAAGTGATCTCTATAAATTCTTCCTTCTGAAGTTAGATTGGTTTTATCCCATATTTAATAAAAAGGATAAACCATCTCTGTGTTTAACACTCCTCTGGCACAACTAGGCCAGTTTTTAAGCTGCTGGAAAACCAAGATAAAGCATTTCTAAATCATAACAGTGGATAGCTATCAAAGAACGTGACAAGAGTAATAGGTGGTGGTATCAGTGTGGCAGAGAAGGTCACATTTCTTCAGATGGGAAGGAAAAGCATGCACATATGCACATACCACTTCAGATGTACATTATTCATTGTTGTTGTGGGTGGTTAAATGAATCTCCATGTAGAGCAGTACCAGGCCAGGCCAGATGCAGAGAAACAACACAAGAGATTGCAGCTGCTGCTTATTCACGAAGCATGCAGGTGCCTTCTAGCTAAAATTCTAAAATTCCCTTTTAATTTGGAAGTGATCTTGGCTCAAAGCACTCAGGGACAGCATCTGTACACAGACAACAGCCATGCCAATTGCCTCCCGTGAACGCAACCACTTGGCTGTGCTGGTGCTGCAAAATGCACCTTTCAAATTAAAAATATCTGCTTTTAAAACCCTCTGTTTTGAAGCAGAGCATCAAAACCTGCAGCACTGAGTTTTACTACAACTGCTGGCTGAAAGACTTGCACTGAGAAGGAAAAGGCTCCTTTCTCAACCTCCCCTCTGCAAGTTTATCCCAGATAGGGCAGTGAGACACCTTCAAGCTTGAATTTTTGAGAGATTTGATGATCAATATATCGCAGACACCTAAGAGAGGATTCCTTTAAGGTCTCATCTAAAAGAGCTGGGAATAAATGTGCTCATGTCCCCTCCTGTTTCTCCCTCTTGCTCGGACTTAGGGAAAAATGAAAATCAGTGCAAATTCCCATAAACCTGAAGCTGTGTTAAAAAGAGGACCCTGGATTGCCTGTCATACACTTTTGCTTCTACTCACATTACATGTGAATTACATCCACACTTCTGATAGGAGAAGAAAGGAAAGGTTGGTTATGAAGGAAAAATTGGGAGATGGAAGAGGTTATTTTTCATTTCACAGGAAGTCCTGAACACTGCAATTTCTGCTTGAGCATCCTTTTAACCTTCAAATAAAGAGAATTATTAGTGCATTACTCTTCCTCCCTGCTCTTCCCTCAGAGATGCTACTTTGAAGCTATATTCTATAAGTTATTTCTAGTATGTGAACACATCCACACACCTCAGAGCCTGAGCTCCAAGCCTTTCTTCAAGGCCTTCAGTTCATTTCATGCCAAGTTGTTTCATTAGGTACAGTTTCATCTTTCCTTGGGGCAAGAGAGCACAACTGGATATCTCCCTGACATCCACAAAAAAGCTTGGAATTAGTCTCCAATTTTTTCTTACCTTTTGGATTGCAAACTGTCACCATGGAATTAGTAAAATTGGGAATTAGTAATACTCCTCAACCAAGGTGATTAAATCAGTGAGAAGCAGGAGTGGGTTTCACAGAAGTTTCACCAGAATCCCAGAATCATTTAGGTTGGAAAGGCCCTCTGAGATCATGGAATCCAGCCAAGAACCCAGCACTGAACCCCAATTCTGTGCCTAGTAACTGTAAGTAAAATGGCACAGATGAGTTCCAGCGTGTCCTCGCAGAGGTGTTGGAGTTTTAAGGTATTTTTCCTGCTTCCAGAAGGAAATTTTTTAACATGCATTGTGATTCTGTGCAAGGAAGAATTACTAACTCAGACAGACCTGATGAATTATTTAAATCTGTTCTGAAAACAACTCAGTCCATAAGCATTTAGGCAGATAAATATAACACGGGACGTTTTTGTAGCTTCACCAACCCTGTAAAGTGGCCAAGCACTAAAAGCACCTCCCAGCCTTTAAATACCAATATTTAATAGCAGGTTTTAATATGTTTATTCAAGCTAACTTAACACTGGGCTGAGAGTCAGTACACAGTAAAAAAACTCATCTGCATTTATATGATTTTTCAGTTTCATGATATGCAAAGCACTGGGCTGCACTTCTCCAGTGGCACTGATTGAATAAAATTCTTGCAACTTCACCACACAAGCCAGAACATATGCCTTGACTTTCAGATGTGCATTCCCACTCAGAGGCAGGAAGCAATTACTTCTATTTCTTCCCTTTCAATACCACACTTGCATCTGCATAATGCAGTTCTGGGACAGATTATTGAAATTCCTTGACACAGCAGCAGCAAGCACACAGGCTAGTTTGGGCTCAGCCTCTCCTGCTGATCCCACATGCTTGTAATTACACAGGGACCATAATAAAGCTGCTGGGAAAGATCAGGGGTCTTTCAGAGTTCCACTCTGCATTTTCCTGGCTTACTCCAGGCTGCTGTCAATCTCGTCAGACAGGACAGTTCCAGGAAGAGTCAACAGCCACAAAACTCAAGGAGTGAGGAGGTGAATACCAGAGAAAAAAAAGGGAAAGGAAACATTCTGTACATATCCTCTAGCTGGTAAATTTTATCAAGTTCTGGGTTTGGAAGCAGACTTTCAGCACTTTTTGATAACCAGCTCGATAACCTCACAGATAAGAAATCTTATGACCCTTAAATATTTTTCATTTAAAACTGAAGGGAGGAATTTAGGGCCACAGCAGCCACGTTTATCAACCTAATAAAAGCACCTGAAAGGAGCTGCAATATAAAATTTACAGCCAAAACACACAAATGGCAAAAAAAATACCATTTCAATCAGAAATCTCCTTGGCTACTAGTATCTAATTTGGGGTATTTAGCCAGCTTTTTATGAGACTATATTTCATTTTGTCACAGGATTTTCCAAATTGAAAATGGTGAAGAGATCATACAACAGAAAAAATCTTTATATTTTTGTTGATTCAACAGAATACTGGACCCCTGCCAAGACCAGAAGCTATATTCAATTAGTTTAGGAACATATGTCTTCATGTGTTGGAAGGAACCAGGGTGCAATTAAATTCACAAAAATTATTCAGCAGATGGAATCAAATTAATGTGTTCCTGTGTCTCATGTTCATAGAACTATGTTTATTTTTTTGCTTTAAAAAACCCAAAAACCAATGAAAAAACAGCCATAGACCTAATAGGATATATATATATATTATGTTTTCCTGTTGAGATGCAAAGATGAGGATCAGAAGTTGTTTTGAACACAAGGAATAAATTGGTATGGTCTGTATTTCCTCAATTCCAATGTATGCAGTGTAGGGCATTTCTAGCCAGGGGAAGCAACAAGTAGAAGTCTTTTGAAATGTGCAGGAATAAATATAATAAAGTTATGCATGGATTAAAATCCTGCCCCACCCCAGGGTTTTTTGCAGCTTAAAGTATTTAAAAAGACCCTCAGCATTCAGCCCACTATGCCTCACCTGGAAACTGATTAAAATAATTAAGGATCAATTCAGGATGTGTGGCCGCATCCTCGGAAAATAAAAACCCTAACGTGTGTCTACTCCAAGCCTGGAGCACGTGAGGAGAGTGAAATGCAGATGGCAGAACCTCCCTGAGTTTACTCAGAGTTTAAAGCCCCTTTGACAAGCTCTGTGCAAAGAGTGTTGAAGCAGGAGGTGAGGCTGTGCGGCAGAAGCTGCTTAAGGAGCAGACAAAAGAGGAGGAATGAGTCACCCCTTTCAGAGCCTTGCAAGAAAGTGCAATGTCCCACACTTCCCGATGGGAATCAGCCAGCCTGAGAGAGAGAGGCAAACCAGCAGAGCAGACAATCACTCTTAGTCAGAGCTCCAGCTTGCTGAGATTCCAAGAGGAGGCTGAAAGCTGGGAACGTGAATTCCCAGTCTGAGAGCAGGGACATTTTCATTCCTGGGAACAGGGGACGGTCAGCTCTGACTGAAGAAGACCTGGGCTGCACTGCACAGGTCCTTCTGCTCAGCTGAGCTCCTAAAGGAGAAGGAAGCATACCTGAAAATCTCTGCTTTTACTGCTGATAGGCAAATAGGTGATCACAGAAGTGAAATATGTCTATTAGTGAGCTCTAGACTGTGGGGAGGCCTCTGCTGGCAGCAGGAGGGACCTAAAAACCTTTTCAGGAGTGCTCTGAGGACTTGGTGGTTTAGTGTTGCTTACACTGAAAGCATATTTTCAGGAAAAAAAAGGGAAAAAAAAGAAAGAAAAAGTTCCTTTATAGCACAGACCAAGCAATTCGTAGGCCTTTTCTCAGAATCCAGACTGAGAAAAAGAGGGCATTAGGCAGGGCAGAAACTGAGCTGTTTTTATGGGGAATTGCTGCTTCCCAGGTTCTGCAACAGCAGTTCCCCCCCTCTCACAGCCCAGTATCTCCAGCTCCAAAATCTCCTCACCCACCACCCAGTTTATAATTCTCATCAGTGGGGCACAACTTTGACCAGTGCCCTGTAACTTTTCCATATCCACCTATCCAGCTGGCAATTCCTTTGTATTTGCCCTGCATGATGAGTTTTTCTCCAGCTGAGCAAAATCCTCTCAATTTCACATTAGCCCAAATTTAATGAGCAAACATCTAATAATATCTTCTAATCATGGCACAAAATCATTAATCTCTATCCATCCTGGAAATTGTATTTTGTTCTCAGCTGCTTGTAGTTGACCCCTTAGCCATCTTCCTGTGCAATTTTTTTCCACCTTCAATAATCATTTCCTGTGGAATGTTAAGGTAATGTTTTGTTTCAAACCAAACAGATTGACTCTCCTGCATTAATCTTGTTTAAAAAAACAGCTAATTTCTGCCATTAGTCTTCCCAAACCAGCATGAAAAAAAATCCATTTATACCAGTTCCTATTCACTTCCCATTAATTTTCAGGTTCCCACCTACCATTTTTTAAATTCTGGGTTAAAACTTCCCACAGAATTGACCATAGGAAAACCAGCAGCTGCCTCACATTTTCTCTTTCTGAGCACAGATGTCATGTTCACCACTCATCTCTCCTGCTGGCCTATACTCTGACTCCTGTGAAATCCAAGCACCACAAATGCAGTTTACCAGCTCTGTGCTTGACTGCCAGGCTCATTTTCAGCAGACACCTGATCACCCACATGCACCACGTGAACCCCACGGAACACTGACACAAAGCACTCCTTTTCCCTTCAGACTCAAAGAATAAGCGCTCCTACATGTTGGGAGAGGTATGAATGTGTTATATGTACCCCAAATATCAACAGGAATGAACTTTTTTTTAAATTTCCCCCAAATACTACAGATGTCCACAGCCTCCTTTGCTGACTTTCTAATTTTAAATGTGCTTTGCACATTTAATTTTGATGGCTGATAATCCTGCAGGTATCTGGGCAATATTTGGTCGCCACAGAAAGCTGCCATCTCTTCCTCAAGAAAATAAAATATCCCAAGTCTCTCCTAGCACTATCATTCTTTCAAAACTGCATTCAAAACCATTTCACGACTCCAAGTTTTTTCTCCAGAGGAATCCCACTGAAGTTCACCTAAGCTGCCATGGCTTGCAGCATTTTTCACACCGTGTCGTACCTGTTTCAGCAAGACTCTGGCTGTACCACTTGTTCCAGCAGTAATAACAATAAATTGCCTCTTCTCTATTCCTCAAACACAGGCTTGTATTGCCTCCTTTAGCTGTCAACACTGCTATATAGGTTTTTCCTAACAAATCTATCTCCCCTTGCCAGGAGCCCCCCCCTGACTCAGATCTCTCAGGTGGCTCTAAGTCTGTAAAGTGATTCTCAAAACATTTCTAACTCCCTGTGACTCTGATGCTGGACATATTTAATGAGCTCCCTCTTCTCATCTCCGTGGCTTGGTCATTCTTTCCTTCCACACACCAGGTGCTTCTGGCTTCTCCCTCTCATTTTTTGTAGGAGCAGGACTATCCCATGTGCTCTGCAACCAAACACAGCAGCAGCAGCTGCTGCTCTAGAATTCCCACACAGCAGAATCTCCCTGTGCCATACAAGTGTTTATCCCTGACCAGGAACAGGAGAAAATGGAGGAACACTTTCTTTGCACATCTCCTGGTCTGTCAAAACAGTTGCTCTGCTTGCCAGCACTCGCTACCTTCACGACTGGCAGATTTCACTGGTGTCAGCGAGACCCAAGAGCCACCAACTGCTTGGGGAAAAAAAAATTAAAAAATAAAGTATGAGTGGAAAGGAGGTTCACAAAGGCAAAACAAATTCTTGTATTTTGCCATCATACTGAGGCCCATGCAGGAAATCCATGGCACTGGTACCCTTGTAGAAGCCCTGTCAGAGGACTGAGGGAAAAGCCCTGCAGGGACTGCAGCTCTCTCTTGGTCCAGCCCCCAGGGAAAATGAGGCAAGAGACTGGGAGAGATCCCAAATACAGACTAAACTGCACTCTGCCATTTCTCTTAGCTGCCATTTCAGCCTCTGAAGATACTTCATGCCGAATTTTATCCCAGGCAGTTTCTCATTCTAGAATCATATTCCTTGCTAATTCTCCATTCTTAAGACATTTTAGCACAGGCATAGCCTCCATCTTCTGCCAGGTCCCAGTCCTCCCAGTTTATCCTCAGTTCCACTTATCTTCTACACTTATCCCTACTACCTTTTCTCAGTTATTTGAGCATTTCCCCTGCTCTACTGCTCATGATGCATCCCATTTCTCTCTATCCATTCTTCCTATTTCTTCCCCTCTTTCAGACTCTCTCTTTCCTTAACTCTTCCCTCCACACAGATGTGGTTCCTGGGTTATCCCTGTTTCTCTCCAGTTCCTGTCCTTCTTCCATGGCTGTTCATAAGGCCGTGGTTCAGCCCAGCCTGCTCCCTGACTCCAGGTGTTCCCACCATCCAGCTC
Source organism: Haemorhous mexicanus (assembly GCF_027477595.1). NCBI lineage: Eukaryota > Metazoa > Chordata > Aves > Passeriformes > Fringillidae > Haemorhous > Haemorhous mexicanus. The sequence goes on from NC_082346.1 coordinate 10,328,361, forward strand.
TACTAGCACTGGAGACAAATCTCTGGGATTTCCCCCAGATTTTGGAAAGTCAGCTGAGGGAGCAAGTGCAGTTAGAGAAGTGACAAACAGAACCAAACACAGCACATAATTTGGGCATGTTTTCTGAAAAAAACTTCTTTCTCAAAAGCAGAGGAGCACTGTCATCCTCCTAATCAAAGTTCACCAGAATAGAAAAAAAAATCAACAAAAAGAGGAAAACCAACTAAAGCAGAAAACATCAACTCAAACAGCTTCAGCAGGGGCTTAATAACTTGAGCAAAGTTTCTAAGAGTGGCATGTATCTGACAGCAGTTTTATCCCAAGCAGTAGAAGCATTTTATTATCACAGAATTATTTAAGTTGGAAGGGTCCTTCAAGATCATCAAGTCCCAAACCCCCAGCATGGGCAGGGATGTCATCCACCAGACCAGGTTGCTCAGGACCCCATCTAAGCTGGCTTTATCTTCTAATCAGGCTTAAATAAATATTAGTTGTGGTTGCACAACATCCATGAGCCATTTCAGTGCCTGAGAATCTCACCACAGAATTTATTAGAGGATGAGCAGTAAGGAAAATGCAACTTGGTTTTTTTCCTGCATCCCAAGCACTGAAACAGCCACGTTGCCTAAGAAAGTAAACCACATCCCTAATTAACTGAGAGAACATAATTACCTGCTTAATATACTTCCAATGTATATTTGTAAAGCCACAAGAAAGCAGCTTCTTTAAAAAATATAATCTGACCTGTCACTTGATGGTCTTTCAGAAAAAAAGGTGGAGGGGTTTTTGGCATATCCATGGAAGATATTTAATATTTGCTGTTTTCAACTTACCCCCAATTTACTTAGCATGTGTTACTCCATTATGATTTAATTTGGACAAGAAAACTGCATGGCTGCTCAAGCAGTAAATTTAAAGTGTAAATGGATTCTTGGCTGCCAATGGCCCAGTTTCTGCTTCTGTTTCCATAGAAACCCATGTAGGAGTGGCAAGGAGGCATCACTTAAAATATGAACTTAAGGGTTTACTTCTCCCTTTTTCCTCCCTCTCATCTCCAAGCCAATGGGAGGTAGTTTAAATTTTCAACCCCTTCTTTCTCACCCTTTGGTTTTACTCCTCTGAGCATATGAAGCAATAATCCCACTGGCCAGCAATTTCCTCTGCTAAATTACAGATTCTGGGTTGCAGGAAGTGTGTATTTGGAACAGGAGGAGGAATGCCACACTCTCACACACCTCACACGTTTGGTACCGTGCCACAAACTGTTTCTGTCCAATGAAATTCATCCTGATGAAGGGATGTAAATATAGAAGGTAGAAAAATCATCTTTAAAATGAGATGTACAACACTAAGCCTGAATAAGAGGAAACTGTGACTCCTCAGGCGAGATGCTACACACAGCTAAATTCATCTGCTAGGTTAATAATAATCCTCTCTTTATTAACCATCACTCTCACAAAATCTTCAAGCCAAGGTTCAATTTATGAGTATCTGTGATGAGTCCCAAATACAGTCTATTTCTTACAGTAATATGTCCTGTAGCAAAAATATCATTTCACCAACACAAAACTTTAGTGAGTTTGTTCATAAGAACTGGTTAAAGCCCTCAGATGTGGCAAAGCAATTCTTTAAATGAGTGATAGAGACAAATGGGACCTGAACCATGATTTCATGGTAAGTGAAAGACAAAGATACAGAGATAGGCAGAGTGTCTCAATCCCACCACTGGGTTTTTTTAATTGCCATCAAGATCCAGTGCACACATTCTGAGCCTACTTTGGGCACTTCAGCACTGAAACTTTTCCGGCTCTTGCAGAAATGAGCCCCACATGACAAAAGCAAAGAACCAAACCCTGCCTCCCCTGAACCAAGGCAGGTCAGGCAGGGAGACAGAGGAGGAGCCAGTGGAGAAGTGAAGGCCACCATCCACTCATCCTCCTCAGCAGGTCCTTTCCTACTCCTTAAGCACAGTTTTTCCTCCTTTCCACAGAACTCTAACACAGTAACCTACCCAGATATAAAATCCATGAGGGTTTGCAAACTTTCCTTCCAGAAACTCAGAGGGGGGAGCTCAGTCACAGGGCACGAATCCCTCTTCACATTTACTGCACAGCAGATGTCTGGAGTCTGAGCCACTTATCTTCCATAAAAAGCACTTGCAAATAAAAACCTTATCTTTTCCTGCTGGTGTTCTTTGGTGGGCAACAAGGCCAGAATCTTTCTTCTCCCAGCATCAAAAAAACCCACAAAAACATGAAGTAGCAACCAAGGGGACATAATTTCAGAAACTAATTAAGCTTGCTCTAGAGAACACATATGCCTTGTTATCAAACCTGCTGCCACATGGTAAAAGGAACAATTTGAAAAGGGAAGAAATAAATAAAATGTACATTTTCTTTACAAGAGCCACATTGTTCTTGAAGTCTGATCTCCCTGTTAGACACATGTTTGCAAAGGATGAATTACATTTATGGCTCTAACAAAAGCCATTGCTTACACGTTGCCTGCCCATTAAAAAAAAAGGACAGAAACAAATCTTAGTTGCATTTCTCAATATTGCATAGATTTGTGTTGCAACAACATAATATTTTTTGATTCACAGAATCATTTTATCATAAAGCAGCCCAACTGTTCAGCTGAGAGCAGGATTTCTAACTATGTTTTTCCTGAGAATTGCAAGACACCTAAATCTTGTGCAGACTAATGATAAGGATGTATTTATAAATTGCCTTTGGATATTTATTTTTATTTATGCAGTGCCTGTGGTACTTCACAATTAAAGTAAGTGGGGCATCAAAACCTATTGGGATATGAGGGAATAATTATGCATCAGAATCTAAGGAAGCCAATTAAGCTGCAAGCATCCTTCAGAATAAATCCCTGATTCTCCCAGACAAACAGGCTTCTTCCATATTTGTGCAGCACAAATGAGACAAACAATCCCTTGGAAAAATCCTTGAGATGCCATGGCCTATAATGCAGCTCAAGCCAACATAACTGACTGTTCAACATAAAAGGCACTTTCTAATATTTTGGCTAATCTCCAGGTGCTACTTGTTGGCTCTTCTGCTGTTCAGCTGTAAGATAATGACTGTGACAAGTATTTTTCTTACATCACTAGTCCTAAATAACAGAGAGTTGTACAAAGCCCTTCCAGTTGAATCCATGCTAATCACAGTGAAGGCTTTGTTGTACCTATTTACAAGCACAGCAAATTTTCTGGTGGCACCTCTAAGGCTCAGGAGGCTTAAAAAGCTGATTGCTGCATTTGGATCTAACATTTTCCTTGGCTCCTGTGTGTGACAGAGGGAAAAATGTCCTCTGAATAAAAAGCCACTCTCCACCTGAGATCTAGATCTGAAGAATTCCAAATCTCACCCATCAGCAATTTGCAACTCCATCCAAAGGTCAAATGATAAAGCAGAAAATTTAATCTATTTGAAGAAAATACAGTAGTAAGTTATTTATTATCTAATATATCTGTCCTACACATTTATTAAAGTGAATTCCACTGGTTTATAAGCTAGGTCCTACATGAAACTATGCTGAATACCTCACACTGATCACTGAAATCAGGGGGTTTTTTTGCTAAAAATACATTGGTGGATACAATAAAATGACAATTATAATTTTGGTGCTCTTACACAAAGGTTATGACTCATTCATTAAAATATTTAAATTAGCAAGCCTACTGCTAGCTAAGATGGCAGATGCTAACACAGTCAAAGACTCAACACTCTGCATTATGTATGACTAACAAATCTTTGTGTAGAATGATGTGTAAATATTTCATACCAAGCAAATAGGCTTTGTGGAAAGTAGCATGATCTGAAACACACACAGATCACATCCCAAGTGTATTCAAAATACCCCTGATTATGTCACACAGGCAGAGAATAACCAGCTCACACACACTGAGTTCAATTCACCATAAATGAGCATTTTTGCCATCCACTCGGACAGGAAATTGAGCTTTCATAGTGAAATTCCTGTTTGCATCTCTGATTTTGAATCTCTACTGCCTATTTGTGTGAAAAAAAATACCAAAAAGTATAATATGACCAATAAGTTGTCCAAGAACTTTACATACCCTCAGTAATGCAGATATAAACCAACAGGTCTATGATCACTGTCCAGTCATGAGCAGAACTTCAGATAATTATTTTTCTAATTTATTTTTAAATTAGATGGTATGAAAATACAGACTGCTTCATATGAGACCTTCAAATTTACCACTTGGTTTTTACACTTTTAAGCTTTTCCTGCCCTCATCCTTTCCCACAAAAAAAAAAAAAAAAAAAAAAAAAAAAAAAAAAAAAGGCATTTAGAGTTCAGGGAAGGCTTTCCTGCTTTCCTGTATGCTCCAGTTCATGCTCCATTACCCCCTGCATGGAGATAGAAACACAAACCTCTGTTAAACCTATCAGAACAGCAGCACGGAGCAGACTTGAATCTACCACTTATTTACCACTGAGCTGCACTTTCCCTAAAAATTCTTCCATGATCCTCTAATTTGCAGTTTAATTTTGCCTGTGTTCCCAGGGTTCACAGCGCCAGTGCCGCGTCAGCAGAGCCCCTCCAGCAGAGAGATGGGAAATGCTGATAAAAGGAGCTTTTCTGCTGGCTCTGGAGCATCATCTCTGAGGAAACAGCTCAGACTCACTGAGCAAACAAAAGCTCCTTCACATCAGCAAAATGGCAACTGCGCCAAAAACGTGGCTGCGGTATCAATGTCAGGTGAGGAGCAGGACTGTCCCTGTCCGGCTGCTGTGACCACAGCATGAGGATGCTGCAGGACAGAGGAGAAAATACTGAATTTGTTCTGTGCAACACCTTCACAACAGGCACAGGAGCAGGAGCATCACACCAGCAGCAGGAGTTTTCTAGTCAAATTCGAGGCTCACCCAAGTATTAGTGCTGGTGTTTCTAAACTCACTGAGAAACAAGGCTTGGAGCTCAATCTAATGACACAACAATTTTACAAATTTCTTGGATGTGTGGAAGAAGAACCTGAGGTTCTAACAAGACCACATGAACAATCCAAACCTCAGCCACTTGGGAATGCTGTTTATTCCAAAAACAAGTTCTTAACTTCTTTCTTTTAAACTACTAGTCACTGAACTAAAGCAAAAAGCCACCACATGAAGAAATGCCATAATCCATTAACAGAAGTGCATTTCATTAATGTCCCCTACCTCTCAATTTCCCATAAAATGGCAAATATTTGTGAGAAGCAAAAATAATAATAAGTTTCTCATGAAGAGATCAAGAAAATATGTTAAAATGTAGACCAATATTAAATGGCATCTCCAGGATGCAAGGAAATGTCTGTAAGGTATTTTCCTGGAAAAAAAAAAGTTATTCTGGAAATACCTGTTTAAATTTTCCCCTCCTTTTTCTTTCAGGTATCAAAAAGCTTTCTGTTTCTGTGAAATTATTTAAGTCAGGCTGCTTGGTAATAGGAGAAGCGGAGCTCTTAGCTTCAAAATCTTGGCTGTAATATTCCAGAGAAGTCACATGAAATTATGCAGCTGAGTGGAACTATTGTTACAGTAGAAGTCAGGTTCCAAGAAATGGATATTAGAAGTAAGCATTTCATTGTCAGCTTCAGCTTTGGGAAATCTGAAGTACTTGACACATGAAGGAATGTTTGATTCCTTTTCTTGGATTAGAAACCTTCTTTAGGGATGGTCTGTATGTTCCTCTGGGCTCCATGCCTACCTGGCTTTTATCAATAAAATCACTACAAAACCCAACTTCAGCTCTAATAGTTATCCCCCAAAGAAAGAAAAAGCCTGATTTTTTCATTCAGCAGTGAAGAAACTTGTTCCAGATGCCTCTGTTTCCTCCATCCTTCCCTTCCTGCAGCAAATATCTCACTCCATGACACAGAGACAAGTTGTTTACTCTTAACACTTGGCAAAATGTTAGAAAAGACAAGACCCCTGAACACAGACCACACCTGCCTCAGGAAACAAGTGTGAAACCAACCCAAAAAATCCAGCAGTGAAATTCAAACGTGCCTCTGACTGCTGAAAGTAAAAGCTGCCAATTTAAGGTTCCAACACAGTTCCTTTCCCTACAGAAAAATATGAGGCTCAAAAGCTGCAAGGAAACAAATCCCCACAGCTTCAATGTAGCAAATAAATGAACAGCTCCCCAAAGTCCAGCTCCAGACCAATGTCCTGACATTCACTGCTGCTGCTGTGTAAGGTGATGCATGGAACCTGAAGATGCCAATCCTAAAAATTCTGCCCTTGCTGAAATTTTTGTTTCCTTAGAAAGCAAAGGCTGGTCTTCCCACCCATTGAAAAAGATGTTTCTAAGCCATGAATAACATAAATCTTCCCCCAAGGAAAATAACTCTGCAGCCTCTACAGTACATCCTTGACCTGCAGAGCATCTATTACGAGAAATATCAATCCAGATTGTCTGTTGACTCATTACACAAACCAGGTATCAAGGTATCACCAGCAGTGCAGGTGAGGGAAGAGTAGATGCTGCCAGAGTTACTTCCTCATGTTCAAGATGTATTCAATCTTTTGCATTTAGTAGTCTAAATTAAGGCTTTTGCATGTTCCATTTTATAAGGAATGACAACAGTAACATTCTAAAACCTCCACATGCAAAACACTCTGTGCATGAACAGAATGTGAAACCTTCCCTGAAAGCAGCACATCATGGATGAAATTACAGTGCTCCCTCTTTTTTAGAATCCTTCTAGTCAGTTACAGATAACCATGGAAAGGCCTAGATTTTCAGAAAAGTGGTTTTGCTCTGTAGCAATTAGTAGGAAACACAATACTTATAAAATTAGTGTTAAAATGGAGCAGGTCGTGTCTAACTCTGGCAAGCTTCAGTTTAACTAAGGCAGCCATAAAACCTTCCAGCTCTGAAGACAGCTTTCCCTTTCAGCTTGTTTGATAAAGATGTGGCAGACCAAAGGTTTCCCCTGTCACTATCCACATCCAGAATATCCACTTTATACCACACTGTCATGGTCTGAGCCTGGCGAAATGCCAGTGCTTCCATGAGAAAACCTCTTTTTCTGGTATCTGCTGTGAGATGTGATCAGAGACAGAGCAGAGCAGGCTCTAACTTATGATTGAAAGGAAAAAACTTTATTAACATAAAACTACAGGGAAAAAACACACAGAACACAGGATGAAAACCTTCCAAATTTCCTCCTCCTCCCCCCACCAGATTTCCTAATTCCATTACCACCCTTTGGATAATCAATTCTCAATTCTTTGAGAAGAGAGGAGTCCCTCTTGCACCACAGACTTCACCCAGGAAACAGTCGAAACTTCTCGTGTTTCCGTGTCACGTGTGGCACCGCCCAGAGAACATTTTGCCATCGTGACATCTTCCTTCCATGTCCAGTGCTCTCACCACTGCACATGGACCAGAGCTGCTTCTAGGGTTTTTCCCTTTAAGGATACTTTGTCCAGTTCCAAAAAGAGCACAGTCTCTCTCCTTTGGGACACCTGTTCCCCCCCCCAAATTTCACCCCCTGGGGCTGAGGGGTCTCTTGAACAGAGATCATCTTCCTCTTCTTCTTCTCTGAAGACGGAGGGCACCACCACCACCCTCCTCACCCATCGTCTCTGTTCACACACCTTCACATCACCACCCTCTCCTGGCTCTGAGCCATTGCCTCCCCCTAGATGCAGTCTCTGTGTCACAGGAACTCAAGGGTTCTGTCCATAGCTATCCAAGAAAAGTCCAGCCAAAGGCCACTCCATCATCTCCTCCCACCTAGAATTCTTCTCAACTTCTCTCAATCTCACCAACTCCAGGAGGAATCAGCATTTGCAAGGTTTCCATCGTCCCAAGAAGGGTTAAAAGTCCCAGGCTCTGCTGGTTCGGTTCATGAACTCTCACGGCTGGCTGTCTTGCTGGGCACCCCAACCCTTCTCTTTCACTTTAGCTGTGCTATCACAGGCACAGTCTGCTCCCTCTCTCTCCCTCCGGGGGGGGGAATGGGGGATGGCTGCCCGAAGCCCTCGCAGTGCAATGCTCCTCCACCCTTCGGCCCAGGCCTGGCCTACCTCCCTCCGGCCGCATGGCTCCCCTCCCCCCTGCCCAGCTCGGAGCTGGACAGGGGAGAGGTCTCCTTTGGTCCAGGGCCGGAACTCAAAAAAGAACTTCCAGTGGGAGTTCACAGCTTTTAACCCCTGTGTTCTCAGAGGCGTATCCATGCCCTCAGTGGACAAACCAGGTGCCAATATTAAAATCTGGACACCGATTGGCGTGACCACACCATCCCAAAAAAACCATTTCCTCTCAAACCACGACACACACCTATAATGAAAACACACTCTGGAAGCAATTAAAATTTATTTGCTGTTAACTTCAGCTTTAGATCAGGCATTTGTACACTGAATTACCATGAATTTCTTCAGTTATGTTCCATCATTTAATCAGGGTTCACTGCTGCTGCACGGGCACGCACAGAGTATTCAGAAAATACTAGAGGTAGGAGTAAAGAGACAAAAATCTGCGTTGCTATAGCTAAAATATGTGCAGTCTAGAACCACCTCCACTAGGTACCATCCTACTCCTCCAAACTGGAAATATTCAAAGTGTCTTCTCACTCTGTCAGGCTGCACATTCCAATCCCCAGCAAGACTCGAAAGGCAGGTCCATGGGGTCAGTTCCTTCCATCCCCAGCTAGTTACTATCAACACTTTTAGCCACTATCTGCATCTCCCCACATTTAATCCATTTAAAACTCTACTACAAATTGCTGCTGAGGCTTGCTTAAGGATCAAGTCAACCAAGCTTTGCTAAACATATGCAAGTCTTCAATGGACATATGGTTACTTTAGAAATGCAGCTGAGGCTGTGCTTCAATACATCATCGTCTCTAGAAAGCCCTGACAAAAATTAAACATTCAATGACATTTCTGCTTAGGCAGAGGTAAAACTAGAGAGCAGAAGATCATAATCATCACCTTTTTAACTCTAAAACAGTAATGTGAGCACAAATTATCCTCAGCATCACAGTGCTAAAATGTTATTTACCCTGGAAATGGAAGCAAACTGAGAAGGCTGTTAAGTAGACTCAGATTTTTAGCCCTCAAACATTATCAGATCCTGCCAGCTGTCTCAAGGAACATGCATGTTCTCTCCTGAAAACTTGACATGCTGGAGATTGGGATGCTGTCAGATCACAATCAAAAAGCAAAAATGCCTTCCTACAATTCTAGAAGAATTTAAACCCTGCAATTTGTATTGTCTACAACATGTGTTGCTTTCTCTGATATATATGTATGCATATATGGAGATAGGAGTGTACCTAAAGACCTGTATAAATTATGTTTGCACCCAAATAAATCAGTCCCTTGGTCTGTCTGTCTATCAACCCATCCACATTTTATCAAACATCTCTAGGCAGGAAAGCACCAAAGAAATGCATTTAAAAGCTTGATATACTACAGTGATGGAGAAAAAAATTCAATGTTCTTCCCACTAGGTAGTGAATTAAATGCAAGAATCACAATAGCATTCTAATGTTTAAAATAGAATCCAGAAGATTTTCCCTTCTGCCAAACAAGCCAGTGAAAACAAATGAGCTACTCCCAAATCACAGCTTGGGACATGAAAGATTTAACATTATATGATTATTTTTTGGTGCAGAGAAACCTAAAAAACCCAACAGTTCTTTTTCTGGAAATAGAAACTCTTTTGTCACCCGAGTTTTAAATGTGACATATTTTGAAGGGCTGTTATTCCTTAAATAAAGACAGCCTAAAATAATGTCAAAACCAGGGGCTAACAACTGTGGAAATCACAAGTTAAAACTGCTTGAACATGTGTAGTTTTCCATGGGTGACACCTTTCATTTCTACTTCTTCGGTGCTCTTATTAGGTTGGGGTAAGGTCAAAGTCAATAATCAAGGAAAGAACTGCATTTCACACCAAAGGTGGGAAGTTATTCTTTGTGTTATGTGCTGGATGTGGATAAAGGAAATCACATAAAATCCCAAAGTTAAATAATGTGATTTTAGGCCAACAGAAGACATTTGGTAGAAGTCAAAATCTTTATGAATAAATCTCATTCCAGGCATAGATGGCAGCTCACAGTAATATCTATAAAAACAAGTTACAATTTGTATTTCCCTAACCACCTACTTACTTAAGCACTTCATAGCTGAATGCAGCAAAATGCAGCCTTTCTATTCTTTTAACTTTATTTTTGTGTGCTTAGGCACTGTAAATTCATAATCACAAAGATTAGGAGAACAGGCAGCATAGCAAAGAATAATGTGTCAATTTTATACACTTCTGTATGGAATGGTAATTACAGCCACACAAAATGGTGAAATCCTCTGTTTAGGTTTGAGACAATGCTATGCCAATGGATTCAGTACTCTGGAAAGGCACTGCTGTCCTCTGAAAGTGACCTAAAAAGCTTAATTGAACACTAACAGATGTAACCAGTTGTTCTGTTACATAACTGAATAGAATAAGAAAAAACATCTGCTAAAATGGCAAAGCATTCCAGTTTGGGGGAAGAAAAGCGCAAGAGTTCAGAAGCCTGAAGGTAAGTCATTGTCTCTCAGGAGACTGTGGTCCACCTGCTCGGGCTAACAATGAGTTAGCAAGATTTGTAGAAATCACCATGAGGAGCCAGAGCTCCATCCCATCTCCCCTGGACTTCTTTTTCAATGGGTTTCCCCTTGTGCACTCTGAGTCTGGAGTCACTGATTGTTCCAGGAGTTGCATTTAAAGAGGTCTCGAGATTCACCCATGGACCTGTCCCCTTCCATGTCTTCCAAGCTTGTGATTCCAGCCTCTGCAGTGGTCTGAGACCTCGTGGATAAGGTGGATTTAAGCAAGCACAAAACCAAAACTGGAGCTTGCAGGGTATCTGCCCTGAGAAGCACATGGTTACAGAGCCAGCACATCCCAGGGCTGTCCTGCCACCTGTGCTGCTTCCAACAGGGCCCCGACCTGCGCTAGCTGCACCATGATCAACTCAGTGGCTCTGATTTTTTGCATTCCAGGAAAAAAACCCAAACCAACACTCTTAATTCCAAATCTTTTAGCTAAAGCGTTTAGAATCACAGAATGGATGGGGTTGGAAGGGACCCTCAAGACCACCCAGTCCCAGCCCTTAGAGGATGTACAGGGTTGAAGCTCAACAAGACTCAAAGCTTTTGCGGTATTAAAACCAGGAAGAGAATTCAGGCTTGGCTTGAGAAGCTGAGCTGAACCTGAGGGTTTCACTTAGCCTTAGTCACTGTGAGTGAGATCAGCACAAGCTCAATGCACAAGGCTCCTTGGGAGTGCAAATGTCAGCACAAGCTGACACTGCAGCTGCTCCTTCTTTAAGTGGTCTCCAGCCACACACGATTGGGAGAGGGAAAATTCTCCAGCCAAGCCAGAGTACAGAGAGCAGCCAGAGGGAACGAGCAATCCCGTGTTATTCCTGCCTTTTTGTTTCTTTTGGAGGGCAATGATCAGGTGTTGGTGTCCTTCCAAAGGCACACATGATTAAAGCCATGACACTTTTAGTAGTTGTGCTGCTTATTGCAGTATAAGCACAAAATTCCCTCGGGAATGTCATTCTGCCCATGTGCAAATAAAGAGGAAAAAAATAAAAACAGAGCAGAATTTTTTTTCCCCCCACCTAATTTTTTTCAGCTACTGTGGTTTTAAATTTTAGCTGCTATAATTTAAAAAATATTAATTAAAGAAATGCAAAAGTTTAGAGAGAATTCCTCCAATTAGCTCACAGGAGTCAACATTTGTCTTCTAGGGAAACAGAAGGGCTTGTGGTTTGGAATTTTTTTTAATGATGAAAAGCCACAGCTCAAGTGTTAAAATTTTTATGACATTCTTGAGTCCACTACTCAGTTGAAGACTAAAGAAAATCTTGTGCCTGCAGAGGCCCAGAATATCTTTCCATTAGTGCTTGAACACTCTCCTTCGAGTGAGCAGTTAGTCCTGAGGGCTTTAAGAGGATATTTATGCTCAGGTATCAGCAATTCATCAGCTATTTTATTTGGAATAATCATCTTGCCTATTTACAAAAGCAATGAGTTAAGCTGCATTTCCTGGGAACGCAGTAGAAACAAACAGCAGGAAGTTTCCATACTCAAAAATCCCTGACTGTGCCACAGATCTGAAAAATTATATTTTAGTCTGCATAACCAGAGAAAAACCTAAACAGGACGCAACAACTGCTGTCTCCAGATATTCTGGCCCCACTGACCTCCTGCCTTGCCATCTTGACCCCTCATCTTCTGCTGCAATGTGCCAAATGTGCCACCCCTCTGCTATTTTTGCTTCAGAGCTGAGCTGTGAACCTTTTTTTTTTTTTGGGGGGGGGTAGGGCAGGGGAAGGAAAAAACCCAATCCCAAATTCATCTGTATTTATAACTCCATATTTAATTTTTCTTTGAAGAAATCTTGTGTCAGTGCCTTGCTGAGGTGTGGGGTGGGACAAGCTCTCTATCAACAAGACCTGTTTTCCCATTTACACCTTTATTGTTACACAGCCTCTTGTCATGATTGCTGGGGATGCCTTTACTGAGCAAAGAGACTCAATTGCTTCTTCCACTGAGCCTGAAAGAAGGAAACCAGCACAACTCTAACATCTCTTCAGGGTTTTCTTAAGGACCCTGGTCTTTACTGGCAGGAATTACTGTCTTTTAAAAAGAATTTCAGAAAAAAACAGCCCTGATTTGATTTCGCAGGGGAATTACTTTTCAGGGTTAATTACTCTGGCAACAGATTTAAATAGATAACCATCCATTTAGCAGATTTAATGACTAAAAAGAACTCTCTTGTTGAAAGATGACAGGGAGGATTTTGAATTATTCAGTTCCAAGTATTATCAGTAAGTTAACCTGGAAAATAGATGGGTTGTCACTCAGTTTGGCAAAAATTAGAAAAAAAAATAAAAAAAAGCACCAGGATCACCATTACAGGATCGCCAAACTAATTAGAACTATGAAGGACAGCAAGCACTGGGTAACCTAGCGGCAAACATCACTGAGCAAAGCAAAAAGAGCTCAGGCACAGGGGCAGGGGAGGGCTGGGCGTGGGAACAGCACAGGGAACATGCTCCAACCCAACCCAACCTACAATGAGAAGAAGAGAGATCCCAGATCTCTCCTGACACTCAGAGCTCTTCTGTGAGGTGGGCCTGAGGGACACATCCCTGCTCTGTTCTCCCTTCTCTCCCTGCCTGCTGTAGCAGCTCAGAGCAGCAGCTCCATGGATACCTCAGGTTTTAGCTTTTATATTTTTCAGATTCTGTACTGCTTTAGTGTGTACTTCTGAGTTTTCTATTAGGGGATGGTAAGCTAAATGACAGGTAGGGAGACAAAACAATTCCTTCTCTAGCTTGGGACCAAGGACAACCAATACAAGTTTCAGGCCAAGAGCACAAACCACATGGACTGAAGAGAGACAAACAAGAAGGATGGGACTTCATAACCTAAAGCTGTAACTGGACAATTAACTCCAATATGCAAATGGGCCAGAACTTATAAAAGTGAGAGACTCCATAACCAGCTGTCCATTTTGTGACCATTTTGGGTTCATCTCAGGTGTAGCCCTGTCTGGGCTCTTGTACTGCCCAAGGTGGATCCATTGAGGCCTTTTAATAAATCCCTACTTTATTCTTTAACTCTGCCTAGCCTCTCTTCTAGGTCAGCCTTCACAAGGCATCAGTTTCTGATGACCAAGAGCCTGTCACACATCCCAGTCCCCAGCCCAGATCCACGGCAGTCAGACCTCATGGAACATTTTCAGGTTCTCCAGGGAATCCCCCCACAGGAGTATTTTAAGCACACACACCTCAAAGGACCATCCTTGCTCATGCTCAGGAGGAAGTTATCCTGAGTGAGAGGGCAGGCTCAGGAGGAGAGTGTGTGCCTTGGGCTTTGTTCCCCTCATGGGGGGTTAGGCTTGAGCACCGAGTGAGCATCAGCTCTTAGCACAGACACAACCAAGGGAGGGTTCTCCAAGGAAAGCACAATTTTCACCTTAATCCAATTTAGAATGTGAGACACACTCTAAAAGAGGCTGCCTCCACCTCAGTGAATTTCAACAGGAAATGCATTAAAACAAAGCAGGCATTGGACCACAGGCAGCCAAATAAAATCCTGCTGGGTTGGACGGTGCTCTGTTTTGGAAAGAAAATATGGGATGCTCCTGCATTCTAGGCTCTCATGGAAAATCTAATTCCTCAGGTAACCCAAGCAGAACACTGGGAACTCTGCCTTTTAAGAGGGCACATCTGGTCTACAAAAGAAGCTTAATCCAGGAGTTACAGGGTAAATAAAATAAAAATATTTTTTCACTTTGTAAAAACTTGTTCAGAGTAACCAGGAGGCTGGAACTTGCATTGTGCACTTAACAGAGCACAAGCAGAAACTAAAAACTACAGGTGTGTAAACCTCAGCAATATATTTATTTGGGAAAAACACCCAACAACTATTCATATAGAATTTGAAATAACTATGGTCCTTGGCAGCTCTGTGTATTGAGCAGGTTAAAAGCAATACCTTACACTATTCCCAACAAGTATCCTTATACATAAGAAGCAGAAGTTCATTGTTTGACACTTCTGGCTGCTTCATCTGATCCTCCCAAAATCTATTTCTTTTTAGAGGTGTCTTATTTTCCCCTTGTGCATGTTAAATCTAATTAAAAAAAAATTATGAGGAAAAATACCATCAAATCAGGCTTCTGTTGACCTCAACTACTTTCTCCAGCTCACTAATAACTATATATAATGCAATAATTATAGGGACTTCATTTGATAGTGGCCAATAATATTATAAAACTAAAATAATTATTCGCGTTACTGATTGGGAGATTTAATGCAATTAAACCTCTGGATATTTGATCAGATTAGCAAACCAAAAGAAAGTCAAAGCTCATTCAAATAATATTTATCTGAGTTTGGTTCCTACTGCTATGATATGATGGATGTTGAATCAAGGCTGTATCCATCAGCTCCTGGTCTGCGCTCAGATTGAGAACAAAAATAAAAATGCTTATCAGCATGGAAAAAGCAAATCCCATATAATGCCAAGCATGGCCAATATAAACACAAGATTTACACAGAATAATAATCCCTTACAGATTTTTGTGCTAGGAGACATTCCAATGATGGAATAAGCATGTTAAAAATACAGCCTGTCCATTCTCTGAGCAGCCAGGGTGACCAAGCCCTGTGTTTGGGAGGGAATGATGGAAAGGATCCATGGCAAGGTCCTGGGCACCCTCCCCACGGCAGCTGGCAGCGCTCTGGGGAGGTGGAAGGGAGAAGAAGACAAACAGCCTTGTTCCTGTCACATTCCCCCAGTGCCAAGCTGAAACACAAAGCGAAAGGTGCAGCCTTCCCAGAGGTGTTACAAGTGTGGGAGGCAAACTTTCTAAAAATTAAGGCACTAGATACTAAATAACAGGCTGCACACAGAAAACCAGCAATAAATCCCACTTGTTCATTAAGTACAGGCTAATTTCAGATCTTGTAAGAGACTTATGGATAGGTCATGTATGTAAGAGCTTATAAAGGACTTCAAATTGATTTTTTCAGCTGGGCTTGGCTATCAACACTTCCCATATGCCTTAGAGACATTTGTCTTTCACTTCAGGCTACAACCACATTTTGGTCTAAGATCCCACATTTGCTACCCCAAAATCCTCTTCTCAATTCTTCAGTGGCTGTGGGCCTCCTGTCACCTTGTTGTCAGCAGTTCCCACTTCAACTGCTGTTCACTGAGAGAGTAAAATCCAAATGTACTTTGCCAAAGCAAAACTTTTAAAATGCACTGTGAACTTTTGTGATCTTTGCCTTCTCCAATGTGCAGATACAAAAATGTAGGTTCTGGTGAGAAACTTCCATTTCATCCTACAAGAAGCTGTACAAGGTTAAACGGGGTAAATAAAGTTGTTACTACATTGCCTGTCATTTTATGGCTCATCTAAAAATGGTTATTCCACTCCAAAGTTGTGCTGATGACCTCATATACAAATGAAATATCTGTCCCATTATTGTCATAGACCAAAAGCAGCCAACATACAAACCTCAGAGCTCTGAAATAATAATATTGGCCCCTTTGCCCAGCTAATTATGCCGTTAAATGAATCATTTTTTGTCTTCTTCAGGTCCTTTTACATGAAAACAATAAAAGAAAAGCCTTATAAGTTCAAGATACATCTAATTTTATTTCTTTAAAAGATCTAAGCAGACAAAGCATACACATGCACATAAACTCCAAAATGAGTCACATAAAGCTAATAAAGTTCATACAGCAAGGAGCTTAATTGAATTAATGGGACAACTTTGTCTTCTGCATTTCTGATGTTGAACCAGAAAAAGCTGAGTGTTGAAAAGTGGGGAAAAGATGGTAACTGGAGTAGTCAAAGCAAATGCCACAGTACAAGTGTTTCTAGATTGTTTCTAGTCACTAACATCTATGAGGGAGAAAAAAACTGAGGCAAACACTGTGCACACTATGCCACCAGTGAATTGCACTAAAACTGCAAAACAAATGCTATTTAACATTAACAATCCTGATAAAATATGATTTTAGCAGATATTTAAACTTCTGATAAAGTATCCCTGCCAACCACAGAACTCAAGTGGTGTCTTGCAGTTATCATTTATGAGGTAGGATATTGCTTACTAATTAGATCTAATAATTCTTATATACACCTTTTTTTTATCCATATTAGTATTTTCTAAAAAATATTACTTTTTAAATGCTTTCAGTGAGAAATAGTATCTTCACAGCTAATGTGACTTCAGTGATAACAGTTTGCTCTGCGTTTCACATTTTCACTCAATTGCAAAATTGGTGCTCTTTCAATAAAAGATGTCTATCAGTTGCAGTCTTTAAAAAACACACCGGGAAAATTTAAATTATAGCAGGAAGCTGAACTTGACATTAACCTAGATCTGTTTTGTGAAAAAATACATGGAAATAATTATGGATGTTATATAGATAAGCCTACATTTCAAGATATTAGTTTTGGAGGGTGTTTTTGAACAGTGAAATTTAATTTCATAGATGACTAATTAAAGGAGGAGACATTTGGAAAGTACCTGGAAATCAAGAGTTTGTCTCGGAAAAGCTGTGAAATTTATGTTAATAAATAGAAACTCAGTCAATAGAACAGTAAAATAATCAGAATTGAACTACATCATGTACCACTAAAACAAGTGGTCTGTGTGGAAAAAAATCAGTGTTTGCTAGGAAACTGGTGGTGAAAGCTGAGAGTCCAAAATGAAATCATAGCATCACAGGATGATTTGGGTTGGGAGAGACCTTTACAGCTCATCCAGTTCCACAACTGCCATGGGCAGGGACACCTTCCACTATCCCAGGGTGCTCCAAGCCCCATCCAACCTGCCCTTGGACACTTCCAGGGATGGGGCAGCCACAGCTCCTCTGGGAAATCCATTCCAGGGCCTTCCACCCTCTCTGCAAAACCTTTCTCCATCACATCTACTCTGAACCAAACCTCTTTTAGTTTAAAACCATCCCCCCTCATTCCCCACTAAAAAATCTGTCCCCATCTTTCCATCAGCTCCAATTAAACATAGGAAGGCCACGGCAGGGTCTCCCTGAAGCTGTCTCCTCTTCAGGCTGAGCAAGCCCAGCTCCCTCTGAGCCTGTTGCTCGAGGGACACTCATCCATTTGGTGACAGCTTCATTCCCAGTGCCAGCATGGGGGTGGAGAAGGGAAGGAGTGGAGCAAGGAGCTCCAGGTTGGCAGCACGTTTTGCATCTCTCCCTGCAGGAAGCACCAGGGCAGGAGAGGAGCACGTTTGAGTTTCCTCACTGCTCGCTGCAGTGCCAGCCCTGGAGCTCTCCCCATCCCTCACAGCAAGGCTTGGGGCACCCCAGGAGCCAGCAGCTTTCCCTCTCCTTCTGCTACCCAGAGCTAGAGAGAATGAACTGCCTTTTTTCCTGCAGTACACAGAAAATATTCCAGAGGAAGAAAAGGAGAAAGCTTCATCTGTATTCACGGAAAGAGAATATATATATATATAAACACACATACATATATATATATCTATCTATCTCATATTCTCAGGATGGAGATCTAATTGTGGAATGGGTGGGATGCAGTTCAAATCTCTTTGTCAAGCATACAGTAAAAAAAAAAAAAAAAAAAAAAAAAAAATATATATATATATATATATATTCATAGAATTATAGAACTATCCAGGTTGGGAAAAGATCACCAAGTCCAACCATTCCCCAGCACTACAAGGCCACCACTAACCCATGGCCCCAGGTGCCACATCCACACAGCTTTTAAATCCCTCCAGGCATGGGGACCACTGCCCTGGGCAGCCTGGACCAGGGCTGGACCATCCTTTTAGTGAAGAAAATTTTCCAAATATCCAACATAAACTTCTCCTGGCATAACTTGAGGCCATTTCCACTCAAATGTGGTGGGACCATCTTGAAAACAATGTATTGAGGATGCACCAAATGCTGACTGTGTGCCATTTATGTAACAATAAAAAATGAACAGAATAATAAAAAAGGAACATAATAATAATAATAATACATTTGTACTGAATAATAATATTAATTATGATCTGAAAGAGGCTAATCACAGGAGCTAGTACTCATGAAGGGCTGTCAGCACATTGATGTTTCTGCAGCATGATCTGCCACATTTCCCTACCCAGGAGCTTTTACTTCCTTTTAGAAAATTCCAGCTGGAGAAGGTGATTAAATCTGTGATATAAACATATTTCAGTGAGTTTGTTGGGTTGAGTTATTCAGACCACTAAAGCAGTACCTCTGGTTTGAATAGCACTGATGAGGGACAGTACAGAAAGTGTCTGTAAAATGGGAGTAGAGTCATCTGCTATTAATGTGTGGTCACTACCAGAACTCATTCATTGGAGACTTTTTAGAATTTAGGAAGCAAAAAAGAGAATAAATGAGGAAAAGCAAGGCAAACCTTACAGTGCATGTCCCAGCAACATCCCCAAGCCTGGCAATTTAGGCCTGGGGAAAAGAAACAGTGGCAAGCTAACAACCAAAAAGCAAGTTCATGTTTGTTCCATTTCCTTTCCTCTCCTTTCCTCTCTTTATAGTTCTTCATGCTCCCTAAGAAAAGTCTCAAGCTTTTAATCTCAAAACACTTCTTCAAAATTATAATACCCCAAATCAACAGTCACACCAATGACTACACAAATTATACCATAAAAAGAAAAAAATCCTCTTAGGTTACGAGGTTCTGTAGCAAGAATTTCATAGATTACAATTCCCTTCCACAAAGAATTCCAAATATTCTGCTGGAATTAAACTGGGGGAAGTGGATTGCTACATTCCTGCAGCTTTTAAACAGTTGGAATGGGTCCTAAATGAAACATAATACAGCAAATAACAAAATGATGAGCTTTCTCAGAAGGACAAGGATTGCAAATGTACATTATTACCTTTTACAAGAAGATGTTTCCTACATATATTGCTAGTTTTGCAATTTGATAAAGCAGCTGGGGAGAAATTATATTAAACATATAAATTTTCTTTCTTTGTTGTATATTGATTGCAATGAATTAGATTCAATCTACAGCTACTTTGTTTTGGTTTTGAGAGCTTGTTTGGAATCAGTTGGCTGCAAAAATACCATTTTGCCAAGCCCCACTGGCACAGACAAGGGAGCAGAGTCGATGAATACATGAAGAGTTATTTTGGCAAAATGACTGACGTGGGCAGCTGATGGCCCAATCCCATCTCCCACCCGCGGGGATGGCTACTTCCTGCTGGCAAGAGCCACCTCCAAGGCAGCTGGAGCCTTTTCCAGCAAGGGGCAGGAGCCAAGGCTGGGTGGGAAGGGGTGCAGGGCTGCCTGACCATCCCTGTCTCCGCCGGGTTCTGTATCCTGGTTGCACATCCCGGTATTTCTCACAGTTGCTTGGAGACAGTTGCTGTGTTACAAGTCAACTGGAGCTGTAAAACAGCACCACAGGCACAGATTGGTGATACTCTGTCAAGGGGGATCTTGTACTTGCTGACTGCTCACAGCTCTCTCCTTGCTCTTGAAGATGCAGAGATTTAGGTATTTAGGAGGGAATGACTTAGGAAGGTTTCTGTCCTCACTGATACATTTGTGATCAGTGTTTAATACCAAATTAAACCTTCTGAAGCTGCACTGATTATTTCCCAGTGTTGAATTTTGCTCACAGCATTTTTCTAGTGACATGAAAAAAATGTGGAGATTGTCATTATACAGGACGAGAGAAATATTTCACACACTTGCTCAGCAAATAAAAGCCATATTTTACAAATTAGTAGCTGCATTTTGTTCTTGCTCAATAATAGGATATATGAAATAAATTTCCCTTTTATGCATATGAATCTATACCATGTGTCAGAGCTACCTGATGTGAAACATGAAGAATTTAATTTACTGCCACCCTTTCTGTCCCTTAGCAGCTTATCCTCACTAATATTTCTGACATCTTTTGCACTTTGCATGCATGTATTTTAAGCCAACCATGAAATAGAGGCACAAATACATTCAACAAACAGAAAGCAGAAATACCAGGATCCCTGAGTCCTCTGCAAAGCTGCTTTCCAGCTGGTCAGCCCCAGCACATCCTGGTGCCCGGGGGGATTCCTCCCCAGGTACACTTCCTTTGACATGCTCAACATTGGCATCTCCTGCTCTTCTAGTTAAGCTCCAAATGCTTTGCTGGTTTTGAATTATGCCTAAGATCCTATATCTGATCATGGTTGTACAAATTTAACAGGACAGCTCACAGAGCACAGCCCTCAAAAACTGTGTTCCTTTTCCCTGTATTTTGAAATAAGACCATTTATCTCTGCCCTTTTTTTCTTATCCCAGGAGGTCCTTTTCTCTTACTACACAATAAGCTGGTTTTCAAGCACATCTTTCCCAATGTCCAAATGAAAGCTGAGACTGCCAAGGCAGTTATTCATACAACCACCAATTTCTTCCAAAAACATGACTTCCCATTTTGGAATCACTAAAGTTGGAAAAGCCCTCCAAGATCATCAAGTCCAAACTTTGACTGAACACTGCCACGCCCCTGAACCATGTCATGAAATGCTAAATTCTGGCTCCTGAAGGCTGCTGGGTTTTTTAATATCTTTTCTAGCAATTCTAATCTTTCTGACACCAGCACCAGCACTCCAGCTGTGGGAACATTCCTAACTCAGTTCTCAGGTTGTTTCTCTAAGTGTCCTGAGGAAGCAGCTGCATCCCAAACTCCTCCATAGTTGGACTATGACTAAGAAGGCTCTCTGAGGTTTCCATCAATAACATTCTCTTTCAACACTGCTGCCTTTTAAAGGTCCATCATCCTTCAGGTCTGCTGACCTCTGGCAGACCTCCCTGTTTCTGGCACATTTGAAAGAAAAACATCTATCATCAGATTTTTATGTCTTTGGCTGCTTCTTCCCTGAAATCTATTTTGGTGAGCCATACAACAGACTTTTAACTCTGCAGGGTTAAAGTCTTTTCTCCCTTGTTCATATTTCCAGTTTTAAACTAAGGCTTCCTAATTCCTAGTGACACTGTTTGGAAGCCTTTTAACAACACTGTCTTTTTGGTGGCTGCACTCCTAATAGACAAAAAATAAGGACGGAAATAAAAAAAACAATCAGCTATCTTTTGTTTTAAAAGGTGTCTAAGGCAGGCTGTGTAGAAGGATGCTAAATTTCCTCAGAGCAAAAAAAAATACTTGGAGAACCAAAGGAAACCCTGTTTAGCTTAATTCAGAAGAATGCTTTAATTTTGCAAATGAGGTATTGCTCTGGAATTGTTAAATTTTTCATCCTTGAGCTTGTTGCAGCAAGGGTTATCTGGCCACATGCTGGGTCAGGCTTTCTGCAGAGCCATCAATCCACATAAAGTGTATCCAGACAGCTCCTTGGACACCAACCCAGGACAATTTTGAGAGCTCTCAGGAGCTGACCTGTGTATCTCACTAAACTGATGAGGCTGGACTTCTCTGTGGAGCCAATTCTTTTGCAGAAATATTTCTTTTTTTTTCTGCTACTTTTCTGCATCCCAGAGACCACCAACACAGTCCTCCTAGAATGGATGGCTTGGAGCAGCCAAATTTCTTTTCAGACCAAGCAAACTCAGTGCAATTTATCCAAAAGACCACTGATGGAATTAGGATATTTTAGTGACAAACTGAGTCACAAAAGCACGATTCCCAACCGTTCATTTATTAGGTCATATAACAGGGAAAGAATTTGATTGTAACATTATAACACAGCTGTTTTATTTCAGATGTGGAACGAGGCCAAGGATTGGATAATTGTGCTGCTTCAATTAGTGGTGACTGGAGAGCTGGTGAAGTGGCATTGTTTGCTGCCAGGCAGGAAGCCCAGGGAAGTTCATTAACCAGCCCGAGGCCTTGAAGGGCTGGGGGGGCTGATCCTCAACAGGCCAAGGCAGGTGGCAGCACAGCAACAGCAGGGACCTTCCTTTCCCTGCACACTGAGCACAGTCAGCAGCAGCTCAGCCTAAAATCTGCATTTCCCAGGAAAAAACCTGCATCTTCCAGCCAAAGGATATTGGGCAAAATTGTCTGGGCCTACGTAGAGATCTCAAAGAATCACGGAATCATAGAATGGTTTGGGATGGAAGGGGTCTCAAAGGTCATTTAGTTCCAACCCCCCTGCCATGAGGGAGACGCTTCCACTAGACCAGGAATCTGATGAAGATTCTCATAATCAGCCTTTGTGGTCTTCTGTTAATTTCCCTGGAAATTCAATCCCATGTGCTTCTCCTTTTCTGTTCATTTCCCTGCATTAGAAGTGTTTATTCATGCTTCCTCTGCCCTGCCTTTATCAAAATACAGTCAATCCTATCCCCACGGCAGTGATGTGCTGTCAATATTTTAATGATGTCACCATAACTCAGCTGTCCCCAGCCCCCAGCTCTTCGGGCAGGATTAGGGTCCTCTGGAAACCACTCCCTGCAGAAGTTGGGAAGGTTTTGCCTCAGCCAAGGAAAAAAGCTCATAGTGCTGTATTATACTGCCACAGCAAATCTCTCCCTTGTAGGAGCCAGACAAGGATGGAGAAAGGTTGTCAGCATTAACCACCCTGGTTGCCATTCTTATTTGACCTTGGGAGTGAAGGAGAACAGGGGAAAACAACGAATCACTCTCTGTATTTTTCAAACTGCTGGAAAAAAATTGTCAGAGGGAGAATCATATCATCTTCCTTTTTTATATTCTCACCTCCTTAGAAAGCTTATTCATATCTCTGTCTCTATTTAGCTCCCTAACACGTACACATTGGTGCATTTTTGGAGGGGCACAAGGAAGAGGGGGGCAGGGGAGGCTCTGCTCCCCAAAATTGCCCTCCCGGCTGGCTGAGAAATCAAAGGGTTAACAGTATTATTATTATCATTCCCTCACCACTTGCATTACTCAGAAAAATCCCAGCAGGCTGCCAAAGCTGCCACAAAACATGAACAGCCTGAAGAGATGGATACATATGGTGGCTGAGGCAGCTACATCCAGCTCAGGCTCCCACTGCCACGAGGAAAGCTCAGAGAAAAGGGATGTCTCCAGACCACAGCCCCAGGAACGCCTGGAAAACGTGACAGCCCTCTAGGGAGCTGGACTGGCACTGTTCTGTTCCAGCTCTCACAGTGTTACTGGGTTCTGAAGTTTATTTTGGGATTGAAATGAGGTGCAGAATTTGGACATCTCTGCTTGAACCACGGGGTTATCTGCAGTCCCTGACAGAGGAATCCGAGGGGACATCTGGCACTAAAATCAGGATGACAAGGCACGGAGCAATGAGAATGCTACAAATACAATCAATGGTTTCACCTTTTTAAGAATTCCTCCAAAAGTGAGGAATTTAAATAACCAAAATAATTTTTAAAAGACTGGCCAGGCTTTCCAGATGTTAAAGTGCTGGATTTATGCTTTTTCCCACATATAAACACTATGTTACCAGCCTAACTCCCATTTTTTATTGTTGATAATCTGAGTGATTCAGTGCCTTGATACAAAGCCATAAATCTGACAATTTTCAAACGTTCAATTTTTCAAAACATGTACTGCCATTGCCCTCCTACTGGTATTTATGTGGAAACACATGGACTGGATTTATCCAGCCCAACTTCTATTCCTGCCCAGAGTGTCCTTTGAGCATTTGTGTCTCTAACCTGGGACAACCAGGCCCTTGTTTTGTGCCCAGCTGTGACCTGAAGTCCTTAAGACTGAAATAACTTCTACCAAATTTCTGAGGAAAATAAATTCAAAATCACTCTTTTATTTTGATTTACATAGCTCTGAGTCTTTATTCCTTCTGGAAATAAGTTGCCATGCATTTTATACCTTGCACAGTAAGTTTAGTAAACATTACATTTTAAATGAGGCTCTGTAATTCCAAGTCTAAGTCTAACCTTCTTCCTTCAACCACTCCTAATATATCCTAAAATCCCAAGAGAGCCATTCAGCAAAGGTGTTGTTAACTTGCAAATACAAAGTTGATCCTCTGGTTGATATCTTAAAGCTTTATTCTGCATCACAAAACATCTCACAGTCTGTTAAACCACTGGATCAAAATGTCTCACTAGGCCGATAGCATAAAAAAACCAATTTGTAATCACTTTTTTCTCATTTTCTTGTCTTCTCCTCATCTCTTTCAACTTTTGAGATTACATTTGTAAGAGTTTTCCTTCCTGATTTATTTTTCCTCATTAGCAAGAAGATTGACAAATGAAGAGAAGAATGCTGGGATTACATTTAATCTATTTTTGGTCTCTCTGCCTTTCTGATAGCAGCTCATCCACTACTTGGAGGATCTTACTCCAAATCAGAATGAAACACTCAAAGCTGAACTTACCAAAAGATGAGCAGAGGGCAGCGAGACTGGATCTTACAAAACCTCGTAAATACCGATTATCTATACTGAAAGCATCAAATAAAATCAACCCCTTCTTGTGCTAGAAGCAGACAGGGCTTGCAGAGAGGAGGAGCATACTTTGGGAATGGGTTATTGAGCCCAAGCTTGCACATGTCACTCCAAACTCCACATTAAGCAAATTCTCAAGTCCACAGACTAAAGATCTCATTTTATATTTAGTATATGAAGGACCAGATGGGCAGGAACCTTCCCACAACTACAGACCAAGTGATTTTTTAATGTCTGTCACCGTACCAGGGCAGTTTTCAGAGTAAACTTTGTGCTGAGAGAGTTCTCAGTGTGCACGGGAGAGAACAGGAACCAATGTGAATCAAAACTAATTAAAATAATAATTCAAAAGAGACACTTTTCCCAAAGACATTACTGCAGAACAATAAAGAAATTGCTGTGCAAACATGGCATATTTTATTGAAGACAGCATTTCTTTACTCAGATCCCTATGGGCTGGAAACCAAAATCAAAACGGGAAGAAAAATGTTCCTTGTCTATAGAATATGATAAAATTGAGATATTAGAAGGGAAAAAAACAAAACCAAAAAAATACCAAAAGCAAAAAAGCAACAAACCCCTGATAATCTCCCATGGAGACAAATAAGAAAAAGAGTTTTCTAAATGTGGATTTGCACATTTCATGCCAATTTGAAAGTTAAAGCTTAGAACGGGTCATACAGCTCCCAAAAACTGCTGTCATGTCACTGATCTGTGCTGATTATGAGTAACAGTGTTAAAACTATCTGGGTGGATAATTGCCTGGCAGTAGCAGTTTTGCATATAAGATTGTCACTAAAAAAAAAAAAAATTAAAAATAAACAACTTTTACATCTTACTACATCAAAAGGTCTTTAGAAATATGTAAATTGGATTAGTGACATTCATTTGTACATTAAAAGCAGCAAAACAGAAAATATAAAACTGCTTAAAATATCAAATGGTTTTTAATATTCAGAGAGTCAAGCTGAAGTTTCAATAGTAATCCAGCAATTAGATATGGGTTAGTATGCAAATGAAGGAGGAAGTTCACTCATTAAAAATTCCTCTGTAATGTCAGGAAGGTGGCAATATTCCTGTGTGGAAAACCTATTCTTGGTGACTTTTACAACAGTGTCAAATATTGTACCAGTTCCATTTTTATGTTCCAAACCCTTCCCTGTTTTCTAAGGCTAAAGACAGGAATTTACCCATTACATAATCCCTTCAGAGATGGAAAAACCTACCCAAACAATCTTCCTATTCCAGCAACACTTAATATTAACAATAAATTGTTATCTATTGGGATAACTCCAACACTAATCTACCCAAAATTAATCAAACCTTCATTTCAATCTGCCTTGAAATAGGACAAGAGAAAGTCAGTGCCTGAATGACAGGATTTAGTGTGACTGCTTTAGGAGCATTTGAATAGTTGAGAGAGGATCCAGCCACAGCCATGGGAAGATTCATCCACCATGGGAATGTTCTGAATCCAGCATTTCCAGTTCCAGCAAGGCAGCTGAAACATGAGCACATTGATAAGGCAACTGCAGAAAGCTGGAACTGCCTCAGAACAGAATCCTAAACCCCTGCAAGTTATCCCAACTTCCTTGTGAGGACAGAATCAGAGAATGGTTTAGGTTGGGAAAACCCTCAAAGATCACTGAGTCCAACCACTAACACAGCACTGCCAAGGCCACCACTGACCCATTTCCCAAGTGCCACCTCCACATGGCTTTTAAATCCCTCCAGCAATGGTGGCTCCACCACTGCCCTAGGCAGTGCTCCAGGCCCTTCTTTCTGGGGACATATTTTGCGTAATATCCAATCCAAACCTGCCCTGGTCCAACTTGAGGCCATTTCCTTTGTCCTGCTCCTTGGGGGAAGAGGCAGTGGCTGTCATAGCCTTCAAATGGCAGCAGCTGCCCAATCTGGCATTATTTGCTACAATTCAAGGCACAGGCAAGTTTCTTTACTGTCAGAGCTGCCAAAGAGAAACACCAGGTCTCAGGCCTGAGGTTTTCACACCTTTACACGTGGAACAAGACCCATCCAGAGAAAACCACCTCGATGAATCCCTTGGGGAGACCAAATAGGAACAAGTTCAGGCACCCAGGTTTGGGGCCATACCATAAGAAAGGAGCAAAAGGACCAAAGTTCTGAACAGCACTTCTGCAGAGGTTTGCTTGGGATACAAAGAAGGAGTAAAAGGAGAGTTGGAGGTGAATATTTCTAGTCTTTGAGTCTTGGATAACAGCTGCCTACATCATTTCCAGCTCTGAAGAACCACCACTTATTTAGGTGCCCACATGATTTCTATTAAATATCTCCAAACTATTCTGAAAATGCACAGGGAATTATGGGAACCAAAGGGCTACTCCCAGACAAAACCCATCTTCAATTCCATTCCCAATCTATCTGGTTTTGTACAAGCCAGCTCCAAAATAGGCACAGTCAATAAGGCATATTTAGATATGAAAAGCCCAAGGAACTTTCACAAAATTATTACAATGGATGTTTTGCTGGTCATTTAAAAACAATTTCCTCTTTAATTTAGGAGTTAAAGTGAACCATAATCATCCCCAGTGTAAATAAATACACCAGATGCAGTTTACAACTCAAAAGCCTGTCAACATTGACCATGGCTTCTCACAAATCTATCTGGTGCTGAAAAGTCACAGGTCGAGTCCATTAAAAACAATAGCAGCTGTTTGGAGAACAGTTCTGGAAGAAAGAATTGCAGTAAAAAATATGGGGAGATTGATGTGGTGAAATAAAAACAGGATTCTTGGATTTTGCTGCTTGTATTTTTTTTTAATAAAATACAACACAATCAGCCCAAGAGTTTTGTATCTGCTCTGCAGATTTTTGTATGATATTTGTCCAGAACCAACCCTTTTTGTAACAGGCTGTAAATAAACCCTTCCATTACTTCTTTTTATGAACTTCTATGCTTTCAAATTTTCTCTTCATCAGCAAATAAAGGAACACTTGGGTACCTACTCTTATCCTATCATCCTACACACTCATTCTTGAGAAACTTCCATGTATTTGCTAGGAAATTTCCAGTGCTCCTATCAGCAAAGCTCTCAGAGACCTTCAAATGCAGCCACATGCAGAACCCAAAACAGAGGAGTCACCACTTGGCCATGAAGACAACACAGGAGAGCCTATTTTGACCATGGAGAAATTATGTTTTTCTAACAAGTGAAAACTTTCTACCACAAGATGAGAAGAACAAAAAAATCCACCTCCCCAGACAGCTGCCAGAATATATGAGGCAAAAATGAGGTAATGATAAATGATTATTATCCTTCATTGTTGTATACAAGAGTCTCTGAAGATTCCTTTCAGTGGCACAACAGGATGTAAAACGCTATTTCTAATCTGATTGATTTAAGGTACATTTCAATTTGCTTATTAGATGAATTTGCTGAGCCACACAGTCACAAGGCAGGGGAAATGCTTTGAAGGTAGAGAAAAGAACTAGGCAGGGATTCCTTGGAAAGCCACCTTCTCCCTTACTGGTGTCCTGCAGAGTTGCACAGTGATTTCAGAGCACAGCAGCTCTGAATGGGATGGCTACCATCTATTGGGATAACTCCAACACTGAGTATTCCCATGTATTTACCATCAGCCATCTTAGCAGGAGAATAGCAATGGGAAAGGAAGCCTTCTCCTGCTTTTTTTAAAAGCAATTAATGGATTAAATCTGAACCCAGTCTTCTGCAGAGGACACATGCTAGAGATTGGATATAAAAGGAATATTAATCAAAGGAATGCACAGCTTCTTCTAGATCAGACCCAAAAGTTCAGAATGTCTTCAAATCAAGTGTTTCTGCAATTCTTAGCACCCACACAGAAACAGTGGGGAGTCTGCTGTGTGTGCCAACATTAGGGATTTATTTAACCCCTCTGAAACCTCGAGAACAGTTTAGGAACCTCATTCCACAGTAAAGGTTAAAAGAGGACGACCCTGAAGAAATCCAACCAAAAACCCCTAAATGAATACAGTACATGTCCACCTACAGAGTTCTCATTTGCTTTTTCCAATTTGGAGATAATAGCAAAGATATATTTTCCTAGTAGGGGTCCATGAGTGAAGCTATTTTTTCAGAAAACTTGAATTTTTGGGATAGGGAAGTTTACTGCTCATGAAGCCTATGATGATCAGATGTTCCTACTCTTCCTTTTAACCTCTGCACAGACTTGTGGCTCATGAAACACAACCAGCAGGTGAACTGAGCATTTCAGTGTCAAATTGATTGGCAGTCACAGAACAGGAAAAAGAAAACTGTCCATAAACTAAGGAAGACACTGTGACACACACACGTGATAGTATTTCTCCTGCTTGTAAGATGCATGCACCTCCCCCAGAAAAAGGATAAACAAAGAAAATAAAGAAGGAAAAATCCCAGATTTTTAGATTAGTTCTGTCCTAAGCAACAGGAGTTTGTCAGTTCATTTTCCACCATTGGAAACAACTCATCTGCTTTCCCTCACCTGCAGTTTTGCAGTTTTGTAGCAACATCCTGCAATTAAAAGAAACTGTATTTTCTCCCCTTAAATACCAGGCACAAGCAGTGTTTTTCATATAGCTCCAATCCAGCAACCAGGTTTCCATAGTATCCAGGGACTAAAAAAAGCCAGCGGCCTTCAGGGAAATTAATTTTAATAGAATGTCTTGTGGTAATTGCCCAACCACACCACAAAAATGGCATTTATTTATTTGATGTTAGTTTTAATACTTAACCCCAACACCTGAGAGCTGGAAATGGAAGAGATGCATTATTCCTGTGCTATTTGAAGAGAGGCTGGACAGTTTTCTGCACGAGTGAAGACCATCCAGAGCTGAGCTTTATGTGAATCACAGGATGGCCAAGGTGGCTGGATGCCACTGGATGCCTTCTAGGTCGCCAAGAACTGGCTATTTATACTAAGCAGCTTAACTTTATACAAATTTGGTATTTTTAGAGGATTTTGTAGTAGGAATTTGGGGAAACAGTGGTTTTCATATTCACTGGGAGTCAGAAAGCTCCCTGTGGACATCTCCACACTCCCCGTGCAGTCCCACGAGCTTTGGCAGAATCCCTCAGGATAGGAATGTGAGGAAATTCTGCTAAAACACTGCAGCATCCAGGCCAAAATGCCTTATAACTGAAAATGGAGAACTGAATGAACAGAGTTAGTTCTGCACGTTGCTGCCGTTATCATCACAATGCCTTGCAAATCCTCCTCTCAAAGAGGCACAAAAATGAGCTCTGAGTTTCAAAGAGCTACTTGTTAAATTTTGGGGAAGCAGAAGCCCAGTATACACCTTATGGAGAGTCAAGGCAGAAGGGAAATGCTTCCCAGTTCTGCTCACAGCCTGGAAAGCAAAGGGCTTTCATTCTTGTCTGCTCTTTGTTCTTATTTTTAAGCATACTACTTGCTTGTGTGTGAATAACTGAGATCCTTTAAGATTCAAATTATTTTTTGTCTGTCCATTTCCATCTATGTCAAAAAGAAAACAGTCTTAATAAAGTATTTTAAAAATGAACCAATTTTTTTTGTTGTTTTTTTTAATGATCACACTGGCACATTTGGAACACCATCACTTCCTATGGGTTAGAGGATACATGTGAAAAACAGACAAAAAGAACAATCAGAAACAGCTGTGTACAGTGGGTTTGTGCACATCCAAAGCACTATGAGGGCACAATAATGTCATTAAGGTGCCACCATCCACTAAAAACAAATTAAGAAAAAAACCAAACAAACCCAAACCCTCAGTTACTGAGTTTAAGTGTAGAGAAAATAAAACACTTCTCCATTAAGTGAAAAATTAATTCCCTCGGTCAGATGCTGCACAGATACACCAGGCTGTTCCACACTTGGACCACAGCTGCTCTTTTTCCAAGAGCCCATTGTCCCAACCCTCCAGTACATCTGTAGCTAGGAGAATTCCAAAAGCAAAACAGGAAGAAAGTTTTCTTTGGACTCTGAGAGCTTGCATTTGAGGCAGTGTCAGGGGTTTGTTGGTGCTCAATAGACATAATTTACAGATGTCACCAAGAGGATGATGAGTAACTGGCTAATAGAAATAAGCTTTTCCTCTAATGCTTGGTTAAATCAAACTGTGTGCCATTTAAATATACAGATTTAAAAATAGTGCTGCCCAGCCTGGTGCTATGTACATACATAAAGAATCCCAGAATGGTTTTTGTTGGAAGGAACCAAAGCCCATTCAGTTCCAAGCCCCTGCCCTGGTCAGGAACTCCCTCTCCAGAAGCTCAAACACTGCAGTGCTGCTGCAGCTTTGGCAAACCCCTTGTCATTAAAAAGATGTTTGTAGAGTTGATCCAAACTCAAAGTAGGTGCTGTCTAGGAACAGAGCAGCTCCCAGCCTGGCTGTTCTCCTGCCAAACAGGAGGCTCCCTGGCAGGGCAGGAGCAGCAGCCAAGCTGGCAACAAAAAAATCCTCCTGCAAGACACTGAACTAGTGTGGACCTGCCTCTGCTGGTCCCCCAGAAAGGCCTAAGAGTGAGAGCTAAATCCAGCATTCAGAAATGTACTGGGCATATTGGCTTTGCTTTCTTCCTCCTACACACAGCACTCTTATTAAGCACTGCATGGAGCTGGTGTCCATACTGCCAGGAGGAGAGGAGCAAACTTTCAGCTGCAGCGTGAGAATCCTGGTTCTTACAAAGCCATTAACAAAGCATCCAGTTATTTCCAAGGGAGAAAAAAGTATCATGGTTCTCATGAGTCTGCCCATGAGAAAAATAATAAATAATTTAGATTCCTATCTGGTGGTAGAAGCGAGCAAAGTTCACGCTAGAAATAAGAGAAAGAACACCCAGGGGGTAATTAATGAAGATTATCAAAGGATGGGAAGGTTTCTCTCTTGCTAAAAGGATGGAATCAGTAATAGCCAGCTTTGTAAAACCACTAATTCACCCCACCACTGAATACCAATGTAAGGCATAACATTGCTAAAAATATTAATAATTGCTAGAGTTTAAGCTACAACAATAAAGTCCAAAGTTTGCTTCCTACAGCTGTTTTCAAGTTTGTATAAAGTGCTTACTGGAATAAACCCAGTAACCTATTCCTAAATAGGCTTAATTTGTGTATGAAGGTACTTTTTTTTTTTAATATTTCAGATTATTAAAATGCCTATTGCAACTTCTTACATGCAGTCAGAGGACAGATATCTTCAATACAATGATAAAATACTGCTGTAATAAAATTATTTTTTTCTACCCAAAACAAGTTAAAGAAAAGTTTGTGCCAGTAAATTGTATAAGCTTTTGAGGATGAAGAAATACAGGCAGTTATACTACAGATATTTTGCATGTTTAGTACAAGTACCAGCTGAAGAGTTCTGCAGCAAAATGATGACATTTCTTCTATTACCATCTCTGGTTTTAATCCTCAAATTACACCTTGAATTTTGCCCTTTTGTTTTTATTTTTTAAATGAATAATTCACCAGGTTTATCTAGTTTACATATTAACTGGAATGTAAATAAGCAGCTATGCTATTCCAAAGACAATAACATTTCAATTTCTCTAGAAAAATAGGAGATTTTATGGCACAATAATGCAAACTGCAATGCCTCATTTAGAGAACAAATGCATTGTTCTGGTAAAATATTGCAGAATTAACTTGGCTTTCTAAGTATTGATAGTGTAACATTATTGTTTGTGTGACAGGGAAAATCCCCACGAGCCACATCAGGCAACACCTGCACAACAGCTGCACACTCATGGGGACAACAAGAACAAATAGTAATCCACTGAGGGTTAATTTTAAAAGACACTCTATATCCTACCACACTAAAACCCTCCACAGAACTCTATTCTGAGTTAAAACAGGCCTTCCAGTTTAATGGATTTCTTTACTCAAAAATGGTTAGACTTATGTCATCAAAGCAAATCTCCAACACAGCCCCACCTTCAAGAATTCTTGAAGTCATGTCTCAGGGTAGAACTCTCTAAATTTTTCCAGACTTGAGCAGTTACAGTATAGAAATCCAGTCACTGATGAGTTATTAATGACCTACCGAGGAATTAGTGATGGTTGTAATTTTTTAACCCCTTTCTAATGGTGACTGCAGTATTTAGCACTCGGCCTAATATGTTGCTTTACTTTTATCTATCTTTTTAATCAGGCTGATATCAAGATTCAAGAAAACATCAACTAAAATAGTGAAAAATAGCACATAGGGCAAGCTGTAAAATGTCAGCCATAACAACCAAATCATAACCATCCTTGTTTTCTGGCTGTTCATCAAAGCTAAGAAAAAAAAAATCACATTGAACTGGCATCTCTTAAATTGCTTATGAAAATCCACATCTATTGACAGCTGCCTCTACCTCACTCCTTCAGCTCTAAAACTACTCCTGCACTTTTCTAGTACATTTGCCCTGTGCTCTATCCAGGAAAGCCACTACACACTTTACAATTTTTATCAAAAAAACCACGGCTGGGTTTGAAGCAAGGAGACAAACCACACACTGTCAGAAATTTCCATGGAGACTCTGTGAGATCTGTTCCAGGGCAAGTGTAATGCTCATCTCTGAAGTCTCATGTTAAAATTAGTTGTACAGGTTGGACAAACCAGGAACTGCACATTTGATAAAAACTCTGTGATATGATACAATGCCAGCTGTTCCAGGTAATCCCTACTCCATTTATCTGCTGGAGCAAAACAGAACCTTTTCTTCCTTTTTTGTATGGATCTTTTATTTGTTCTGCTCCACATATATCAACTCCAAACATGAGTTATTATAATGCCTCATAGCTGATACTGAAGTTTTCCCTCCTCCAGAAGATTCCAGACCATAACTGTACACAAAGAAATGATGCCCTGTCCTCCTACCCTCATGCCCTGAAAGAAAGGATCCATCTCCCTGTCAAACCTGTCTTTCCATAGTGAGGTTCCCCTCATCTCCATTACCCCAAGCCACCAAACCTCCTCAAGCAAGAATGAAGCATCTGCTCTGCCTCTCATCTTGCCCCCTGCCAAACTGAGCTCTCCCCTCCCTAACACCCAGTGCTTGCCACGAGTGTTAAAAATAGCCCTAATTAGGATCCTGGTTGCCCATTAACTCCTTTATTATTCATGTGACATTTATGATAAATGCCTGATATTACTTACAAATGGTTGAGGTGGCACTTACACACAGAAGCATAAACTTCAGAGTCATGGGAGAAATCATTTAGCAGCAAGGCAGGCTGACTACACCAGGGCATTCAACCACTTGCTGGTGTGTAAATTTAAATCTTTTAGTTCAACACAAAAGATAAAGTAGCTTGACATTCTTGGAAGTGCAGGTGGACTTCTAGTTCAACAGTCTTTTGCATCACTGTAAATATCTCTAAAGATGGCTTTCTCCATCCAGCCAGGGCTGTGCACTGCATGTTGTCCATAAAACAGGAAAAAATCCTGCCTTTCTCCAACAGAAAAGTCTCCTGCAACAGCCAAGTTGTCATTTCTCAGGATTATCATAACCTCTTAATTAAGTTGCAAAATTCAGAACGGAATAACCCCAGTGAACATAAATTACACAGAAATGGATTTGATTTGCATGTAATAATGGCTTCTTTCAGAATTAATTACAAATATGCTGGAGTATGGATTAACGTCCTCCTGATTCAGCACAGTATGTGCATGTTTAGCTGCTCTTCTAAGCTAAGGCTAGGAGTAAATTGTCTAGACAATTAATTACAATTCTTCTCTCATTTGCCAAAAAAACAGTAAAGCTTTGTGCAGAGTCAGCTACCCAGCCTTCTTCCACCCCTTCAGAGATCTTAAAAAAATCCATGGGCATATTTGTCATTCCATAATGAATTAAATTGCACATTGTTCACCATCAATTCTATCTGTGCAATCTGCCAGTACAGACTCTTCATACTTGCCATAGATTAAAAGCCTAACAAGAAACCCACCTCTAAAAATACAGCCTTGTTTCAAAACCCCACCTAAGAGGAGTAGGGAGAGCTTTGGCATGATCCCTGCCCGGGGATCACAGCAGCTCCATTTGTAAGCTGGTCTCTAACGCTAAACGCTTCTCCTTAAGTAAACAAACAGCAAGGGAAATGTGCTTGAAGACAGAGATAAAAATGCAATCTATTTACTTTAGAAGCCTGCAAAGCCTGTTCTTTCACGGCTACAGTGTGAGGAAGTGGTGCAACTATTTAAATTCAATCACCATGGGAGTTCAAGGCACACTCCAAAAAAAGCTGTGTGTTGTACCCTCTCCCGCATGCAAAAGCCAGCTCTGCAGAAATAAACATTGTAACACCAGAAGTATTTCACCAAACCATAGATGGGCCTGAACAAGACATCAAATAATGTAAAATCAATAGATCTTACAGACAGAGTTTGACCAATCCATCCCAAAAGACCTGTTTTCAGTACCCAATTTCACAGAACCACAGAATCCCTTTGTTGGTCATGAAGAGGTTGTGGGGTAAGAGGAAGAAAATCCCAAATCATGATTTTGCTGTAAACTGCCTAGCAACACTCAAAAGGAGAACCAACTTTTTAAACAAAACCTAAAACGCCAACAAAAAAATCCCCCAAAATATCAAACATGAAGATATTTTTGACATGAATGAACAGAGTATTTAAATATACCCTTTTTATAAAGTAATTTATATTGCAATAACATTCATTGCTTTTTTTTTTTTTTTTTTTTTTTTTTGTATTTCAGTGTAGTGTTGAAAAAATTCAATTTCAAGCCAAAGTAATTTGCTTTATTCTCCATGGTTACTAAATGCCACTGGACCATGGATATTTCTGAGTGCAGAAATAGTTACATAAAAAGTCATTAATTCTGGTTACTCCCCAAAAAAATATTGAAGAAACCAGAACTGATAGCCCACAGTAAATATTGGAATTCATCTAAATTTCAATAACTAAAGAAGATTACGACCTCCCAGATATCTCTGAGACTGCATTCCCAAAGGACAAAAAGAACAACCAGAAAATTCCCAGTCAGCCTGACCATTGTCCTCTGTCACTGCTTTCCTGAATGCTGCGTGAAGTTTTAAATTGATCAAGTGAAGCACATCACTGGTGTTAGCCCACAGAACTTGCTGCTCAGAGGCATCCCACACTTTTTCCAGAGTCAATTCTCCACCAGGAACATCACTCTTTCCCCAACAGAGCACTGAGAATCAAATTTCAGGATCTCCTACCTCGATCAAAAAGTCTCCAGTTCTCAGGCCAGCTTGCCATGCTACTCCCCCTTCATCCACAGATTCCAAGTACTGCAAAGCAGGAAAGGCTGGAGTTGGGGTGAATTCTTCAATTGGTGTGTCAGCTTTAAAAATAAATACCACATTAAAAAAAGAAAGTTATGGAGTGCTTGCAAATACCACTTGACTACAGGCCTATCATTGGCCATTCCAATTTAGGGTTAAAAAATGGTGAGTGCTGGAAGTGAGAGGGATGTGCCTCACGGGAGATCAGGATGCTGGGGACAGAGTGCAACCCCCCTGCAATAGCAATCCACAGGTCTTCCTTCCAGAGGGGGAAATACCTGCTCCTTTCCTGACACAAACCAAATCAAGCTGCACCAGGCAATAGCTGGGTTCTGATATTCCAGGATATTCAGTGCTGGCTCAAGTAGCCCTTTTGTGTGCCTGGCAGAATGCTGTAACTCTGGCAACATTCACATAAAAATGAATTATGTGCTGGAGCCAGGAGAGAGCAGCTGGCCAAACTAGGGGCTGGGGGGGGATGGCAAAGGATGAAAAAAATCAACCAACCAGAATTTTTTTTTTCCCCTCCTAAATTTAGATGTGCATAACAAAGAAGAGACCACTTTTTAGGACAGGAGGCGCAGCTGACCCTGTGACAGCCCTGCCTGCCCCTCTGTGTCACGTACACACAGAGGCAGAAAAGTCCTTGGGTCTTTCACCTGAGCTGCCCCCGCTGCTACAGAGAAAATCTGGGGGAAACCACTGGGCTCAGCCAGAGGGAGTGAGACCTGCTCAAAGCACTGATAACCCACACCAACACTCAGAGATAAGGCAGTGCCTTGGGCTTCCCTGCTTCAACTCCAAACATTTCATTTGGCTAAAACTGGCAAAGCTTTGCCAGCCCTGCAAATCCACGGTGGCACCGGTTTAGGTTTAGGGGTGGGGAACAGGGAGAGCAAAAGCCATGTCCCAAGAATAAAGACATGGAATAATTTTCATGCTCAAGCAAGGCAAGGGAGAACCCATGTGAAATGAGGGGGAGCAAGAGATGGGACATACCATCACATATATATATTCTTTTTTAAAATACAAAGGGAGCAAACTGCACTGAAAGTTAAAAAGCAAAGCATTAAATAGAATGCCTTTTTTAACTGGTAGGAATGCCACCGGGATGGATTTTAGCCTACAGAGAAGTGCCGTGCAGCTTAACATATGAACAGCTTTAAAAATGAGCACACTACAGGCCATGCAACATACGTGCAGCTTCCCAAGATAAAAAAAAAGCTCATATTTTCATACTAAAACTGCACCAATGTCACCTTGCAGAAGATCCCCACCTATTTTAAACAAAACATCCCTGTCTTGACTATTCCTATTCGCAACCCTATTCAATCGGGCTGGCATTTGAAATAAAGCAGCAGTTTTTATGAGGAAAGCAGGTTTCCCACAGTTAGGTAAACTGCACAACAGAACAGATTAATGGCAAATACTACATCCACTGGCATGAGAAAAATACAGGTAAAACTTTCTCCCCCCAAAACAATTATGCAGTGCTTCTCCTATGTAAAAATGCAAACTGCTTCAGAGAGAAGGCACCGAAATCCATCGGAGTAGTATAGCATACAGAGAATCCTGTTGTCTAGCAACCAAGTGCACCAAGAATAATTCCTGCTTATATTCTGAGATGTATAAATTTCTTCATGCCACTGCACATCACACACACACACTCTCACACACACACACACACAGAAGCACATACCTTTTGCCCCTCTGAGCACAAATCCAAATCCTTCATTGTCTTTTTTCTGCAGGACCACTGCCTTTTCTTCTATTATGCAGTCACTGTAGAGAGAATTCCGAGGATAGCGACCATTATTACATCCCTTCATCACCACTGTAGTAGCTGCTCCTCCAGTGTGCAGGTTCATCATCATCACAGCCCGTTAATCAAATAATATTGCAGTAACCAAGCATGGGAAAATATAGAACAAATAGCAGCGAGGGGAAGACAAAGACTAAGCTGGATGGTAAAAGAGAACATGACAAAGCAACTTAAAATGAATAAAAAAGGCAGAGAGGAAAAAGAAAGAAGAAGAAATCATGCATGGTGGTTTGTGTTCTATATGAATGACTGGATGAACATGTGATCATGTAATCTGTGGGCTAGCTAGGACTCTATAAGGAAAAAAAGTAAGTGAACTGAACGACAGTATCATTAATAAACTCCTCAATCGTGGATGTACCAGATGCATCTTCTAGTGAAGCCAAAATGAAACCAACCAGAAGAAAAATGAGGCAGCATTTTAAATTTAAAGATAATAAATTATGATTTTCTATTAGCTAACTAAAAGGCACAAATATATTCTGAAAGCTATGCCTTGCATCAAAAGCCCTTTTTCAATCCTATTGAATGTTGCATGCTGCAAGAATCCCACATGATCATCTGACAGCCTACAATGCTAACAACGTGCAGCTGCCTTGGCGTCATCAAGCACAAATTTCCACAGCATCGAGAATCTGCATAATTGAAATAGTAACAAGGCATGCACAAGCAGGAAAACACATTTTCTAAGGAATATTTCCTGTCTCCTGATAAACAATTAATATTATAAAACAAGGAGATGGTATAAGGGACTATTTATGTAAGCAGTATTCCCTTAAAGAGAAAGTAGCCTTAGGAATCTCACTGTCATTGGCTAAGATAAAAGTAGAAGGTAGATGAAGAAAATGCACAGAATGCACATTAAAATGGGACCTTTCAGATACAGGGAAAGATCTGTAAAATCCTTAAGGTGTCCAATATCTTTCATTAAACAAGAAGTTACTAAAAATAAGCTCAAAGCAAAAAAAAGGAGAAAAACATTTTGAATGCTCTTTTAGGTACCAAAGAATTGCACAGCACGAGTTGCAGGGGTTAAGTTCATGAATTGCCAGCACTGCAAACTATGCTGCTTTAAAATACCAACAGAACTAGTTCAGATAGAAAGGAGTATGAGCAAGTTTGCTTTCCTTAATTTCTTACTAGCCAACTTCTGTTCCCACTGGTCTGGTACAGAATCCAGTCCCCAAAGTAGTAAATGCAAGGAGAGACTGGATCTGCCTCAGGGCCATTAATAATCCCCAGGGCGAGGAGGAAACTAAATAAAGAGAAATTGTTGTGACCTTTTTATTTAAAGCTCTGAACAAAGAGAGGGATGATGATATCAGGACACCAATGGACAGCCTCCAAAATCCAGATTTTTCATGCATCACAGACCATCCTTTTGGTGCCTTTCCAACTCTGCAGGATGAAACTTCCCATGGCTGCTGAAGCGATGATGTAAGGCTGTCTTCCAAATTGCAGAGTGTTTAACACAACACATGAATTCAAACTGTCACAGCAGTGACTTTGTGGGCAAGAGATGGTCTCCATCAGCACCCACAGCTTTTGTATTCTTAATTTATTGTAATTTACTGTGTCTTTCAGACATTTCCTGTTCTTACAGTTAAAAAATTTCTGCTTCTTGAGAAAGCCCAACACGCTCCTGGTCAGGGATATCAGGATGGGATGGAATATGCAGCTCTCAGAGTCCACTGAAGCTCTCCATCAACATCCTGATGTTCTAGAAACTGACTGCTCCTGCCAGTGCACTGGCTTATTTCCCTCATTTCACCGCCACGTTCTCAAGGTGGCTCCCTGTGCTTATCTACTGAAGAGTCAACAATGTTCCTTTTTTTAGTACTTGCTCAAATTAATAAAACCCATTCCCTTCAAGTTTCCTTGTAATCAATCAATAGCTTAATAGAGCTTAGAAGGCAACTTCTGAGATCCTAATTATAGCAAGAGTTTGGTTCAAAGAACCCCCTCGTATCCCCTCCCTAAATCCCACTCTTGTATCAGTTCATTTCCATACAGAATTCAGAAATTTATCAGCTCAGCAAACTCAGGATCAATTCTCCTGGTCTACATCCAAAAAAAAGGCATCCAGGGTCCTTCCAGAGCCAGCTAATGAAATGGATGGGCATTGTCAAGTCAGGCTCACTTCATCCTAATGGACAGATTAAAGGTATAAAAACCACTTCTGATTTTCTTCTCACGTACAGCACATCTATTCCATAAAGTACCCAGTTTCATACTTCAGTTCATGTACTAAAAGTGGGGATGCAAAATTGCCAACATTTTACAAAATTACGTTCAAGGGGGAGGTTAGAGGGAAGGGAGGGAGAAGCACAACCTGATTTTTGGTGAGAAAACACACAAACTGCTCTCTATTATTTGACAAATACAACTTTCTAATATACAGTTGCAGTCATAAAGACAACAGCATCACAGCCTGGAAAGTAAAAAGATAGGCTTGAAAAAATCAGATATGTTGCATTTCTTCTCATTTATGTTCCCTAGAAGTAGGGAACCTACAAAAATCCTATGGCTTGACCAGCTTAAACTTATTCAAGCAACCACAGAAAGCAAATTGATTCTCCCCACACACCTCAGTGGTGCAGAGCAAAGAACCAGCAGTAGGAAAAGGGGGGAAGACACACAAGCACACAAAAAAATGAACCGAATTTACAACCTGCACACCTTTTCTCCCAGAAAATTTGCATTCCCAAGAAAAGGAAGCAGAAGAGGGGCAGGGTTTAACCTCTGACTCTTTGCAGTGCTGCTTTTTGCTGGCTTTGCCATGCCAGGGCTCTCTTTCCCAGCCAGGGTAGACTCTCCACCAAAGGTCTGTTCACAGTCCACCTGCTCCTGGCAGGCAAAGTGGTGCCAAATGTAAAACTAGGTCAAAATTTCTCCCCATGAGCCTTCTTGGCAGTGTCTCTTTGATCCTGGAGGTGTTGTAAATACTTAGCAGCAGAACAGAGGATATGGAAACCAGTGACAAATGAAGGTGGCACTGCATTAAGAGCTGCTCAGAGGCCTGAGCTGAAGCAAGAAGAGGAATTTCTTCCCAGGTTCTTTCAGTAAAATGCACAGCTCTGTGTGAGGCCAGGCAGCCCCTGTTGTCTGTGATATGCCAAATTTCAATAGGTAAAATCCCTGAAGTCCATTTCTGTCCCATCCCAAACAAAATTCAACAGTTTTCATTTCAGAGACGAGTCCTCAGAATATGACCAGTTCTATATGATGGTAATAGAATGAGTAATTCTAAAATCAATAGCTCATTATTTAAATAGGGCAAACACTGCTTTGACTTTGGGCTGTGTAAGGCCAAGATTCATTGCAGGCAAAGTTAAATGCAAAAGGCATCCTATCAAGTGCAGGACGTTTCTGTGTGGAGCACAATCATAAAACTTCAGGTCAAAATAACAGTCAGTGTAAATCTCTGCTTCACTCAAGCAGTAGATATTAGAAAACATGCTTGTTCATCAGCTCATGTAGTTTCCTTAACAACTTAAGGCTCAAGAACTGTGCAGAGGTGTTACAATTTCCATAATTTTACAGACTGACCAATGGAGAAAGGGAAATAGAAGGGTTTGCCCATGGTCAGACAGATATGTGAGTTTTGAACTCAGCACTGTTCCACATAACAACCATCATTTGTGTGGGCTTTTCTAAACAGCAGGAATTTCTGCTTTGCTAACAGCCCATTAGGATAATATCTGAGGAAGGAAGGAGAAATGTCAAGTCTTTCATAAAGACCTGTATGAAGAAAATAAAGGTTGGTGTGCAGGTTCCTGCTGGAGGCAGGCCCACAAAACCTGGCTTCCTGTTCCCTTCAGGGATAACTACACCCTATCTTAAGGTATGACTTTTTCCACAAGCTAAAATACAAAATTACAGAGGTGGAGACTATCAGGACTACAGGATGTGTTTAAGCAAGTTTGTATCAAGTGTTTCATTGCTGATTTCAATCTGAAAAACATCAAGAAGAGGACA
This sequence comes from Haemorhous mexicanus, assembly GCF_027477595.1. Taxonomy (NCBI): domain Eukaryota; kingdom Metazoa; phylum Chordata; class Aves; order Passeriformes; family Fringillidae; genus Haemorhous; species Haemorhous mexicanus. The sequence goes on from NC_082346.1 coordinate 10,370,316, forward strand.
ATCCACTGAAAATTATCACCATTATCGAGAAACAAAAGTGGTTATTTGGTATCTTGTCAGTCTCCCTCTAAGGCAGAGGAAAAAATGAATGTAAAAAAGAAGTATTTTCCTGATTCCCTGCAGTCATTCATCCAGTGGAAATATAACCCAACCTTTTCAGTTTCAGTAGCCCAGCAGTCCACAAGCCCTTTAGTAAGGACTTCCCCACCCCCTGGAGTGAGAAGCGGACCTCACTCTCTCCAGGTTCACTTCTTTCAGCTGGCCAAGGAAATCTAAATCTCTTCATTAGCCCTTTTTCTTCTCCTCAGCACTCTTGCAATTGCAATCTCTTTGAAAGATCTACTGAGTTCACAACTAGATACATCCTAGAAGAATAAAGTGTTCTGCCAGGTGCAATAAAATGATATCTAAATCATTCCATAAATTTATATGCAATGTCTGGAAGCAGTCACACTAATTCCTTTCAGGATAAGATGGCCAATTTATGGTGGTTATGCTCAACCCAGAGAAGGGCGTTTGGGAAATCCATTCAACAGAAGGAGCCCTTTGTGCATTATCCAACAGTCAATCCCTGTTAAAGGCACATTAAAACTATTCTTTCCCTTTTTTCAGGAAGTAACCTGTCCTGATACCACATAAAATGGAAATTATGTCTACAGAAACCTTATTGTAGGATATAGCAAACTTTCGGTGGGAAAATATTTCCTGTTACTGCTGGAAGGGGTCAACCTTACAATTTATAGTCAACTACTCTAATGGCTTCAGGAAAATTGGCTAATCCAACTAATTAAGGCCTTCAAGATTAATGAAGACTCTTTCTGTGATTGCTCAAGTTTCCCAGGCATCAATCATCCACTCTTAGGTCTCACAGAAGAGCTCCCACAGCTCTCCTGTGTCAGGCAGAGTAGCAATCACTTGCTCAAGAGGCAGCAGCTACAGCAGCGAGTGGGTTCTGTGCACAGCAGATAGGAAAATACACAGGCTGTCCCTAAAAAACCCACTGGCAACCCAAACAGAAACAGCGGGATGCAGCCAACTAAACAGTCAAACTCACAGTGACCTCTCCCTTCACAGCATCCTAGGATCCCAGAATTGGGGGATTGGCCCATTCTGTACAGCTGAGCAATGCTAATGTCTTATATGACAAGTCCAATGATTTTCCTTTAGAACACATGTTTATCTGGAAGTTCATAGCAAGCTGTGTTTGGGAGGAAGAAAATATTTCCAAAGAGATTGGTCAGTGCCTCAGCGCTTTCCTCATGGCAGATAGAACCTAGCATTAAAATAGAAATAGTAGAGAGCAGTAAAATTTAAATTGATCAATTCCTTACTAGCCAGCTGAAGGAACAAGTCCAAGGAGTATCATGGTATAATACTTAAAATATGACAGAGAAGGGATGAAGAGAATCACTTAGAACTAAAATTCTCCAAGTTGTTCTGCTATGTCATTAAAAAAAACAAACTGGAAAATCAGGGCTGCATATGGAAGTGCAGCATGGAACCAAATGCTCAGTACTACCTATGGATCTCAGCTTCACAGGTGCTCCCAAAGAAATCCAAGAGGAGAATCTTCACAGGCACAGACAAACAGACAATTGGTTGTGTATCAGTGCCTGACTGGCACAGCTGGCACTCAAACAAAAAAACCCAGAGAAGACAGACAAGATCACCATTACCCCTGCTTGCACTGTGTTCCTCTCTGGCTTTATGATTTGTGGCAAACAAATTCAAATTGCAACAGAAAGGACATGGTCTAGTTTCTCCTTGGTAAACTTGGCATAGCTATGTCTTCCTCAGCTGGCTATGATCAAGCCAGATAAAGGAATAGGAAATAAGAAAGGATGCTCCAGCAATACTCCTGGAACCTCCCCATATTCATATATTTGTATTTCCAATCTCCTGTAGCAGTGCTGTTTCTCCAGAGTTAGTAAACATCTTGTGGAGCTCTTTGATCATGAGAACAGCAAGGCTGCAGATTTTGCTTTGAAATCTGCTGATGAAAGAGGAATATGTCAAACTGTGGCTGTTTTAAAGACATGGACATATTCCGCAGTTCTGGATCTGTACTGCACAGGGAGGGAATCACAGGCTCCAGTAAAACCTCACAGCACATCTTCCACCTAAAAGAGGTGTTTCATTCACACTTCTAAACAAAGAATCAAACCATCTTTATTGGATTTTGTAAACTTGCCACTAAGTCCCCAAACCCACACTAATGATGGCGCTGCTTTTACCAACCTGTGATCAGTAGAGGTGTCCCAAAAAAAAAAAAAAAAAAAAAGAAAATCAACCATCATTTCAAGAAGCAACCTACCCTATCTTAAAGAGACTAACAGTGCTGTACACTTCAACGGGCTTATGCTACAAAATTTTACCACAAAAAAAAAATAGAGGTTTAAAAGAGAAATATTGAATTTCACAACAGAAGTGCATATTAGTTGCACAATTTCTTTACGTAGAACCAAGGCGAAACTTCGTCTCTCTCACCCCCTCAGTCCACATTCCTTTACTCAGCTTTTAATTACACTTATTATCATGTTTTTTGGTGTGCAGGAGAAGGGAGTAGCCAATCTAAAGTAATGCCTTTCAAATAAATTGATTTGGTTATTGGTACTTGTAGGTTGTTTCCTGGTTTCACCTTAAGTTGCTGAAACTGCAATAAGTAAAGTAAAATATTGAGACAGCAATACAGGAAGTCACCTCCCCGGAAAGAGAAATCATCCAGTAAAAGTCTGATTCTATATTATGTAGGAATCTCAGGATAGGATATGAAGGCAATAAAAAAGTCAGTGGTAAGTTCATAACCCTAAGTAAATGTATATATAGGGTATATTTTTACCATATGTATGAATATATTGATACCCATGTATGAATGTATTTATACACACTCACAAAAATCCAAGTATTTTAGCCTTTTTTAAGAGAAATGTTATTATTCTTTCACATCTGCACTGGTAGAGAGAAAACAAAAAAAATCACTGAGTGAGGAAAGTGGCAAAATGAACTGAAAAATAAAAGCTTAATTTCTCTGTATTAATTAATTTCATTTTTCTTGCTAAAATGAACAGTCATTTCAAACATCACACATGACAAAGTGAAAATCAGACATTCAGGCTATGGAACAGGAGAGTTTTATAGCCCAGAGTCCCTCTAACCCCTTCACACAAATGCTTCACCTAGCACAGGAATATTTTGGGTTCCAGCACACTCCACTTGCACCTGATACTGATCAGCAATTTTCAGTTTTATTTATCAAGCATTTGAGCAATGTGAGCCTGGACTGTGGAAATATTAATATTCATTGCTAATATGATGAGCTTTTGGCAAACAGGCTGCCCAAACACTCACATATGTTTAGGTAACCAGGATATTTATCTAATAAACACTTCACTGTTTAGGTTTGTATTTTCCTACCCTAAACCAGCTGCAGTTCCACCCTCAGATGTTGCCACCAAGCCACAGAGAAACATGAATTTTCTCCCTAATCATCTTAGCATATAAAGTATTTAGATAAATGGAATATTAATTATAGATGTTAAACCCACTGTTTTTTTATTTTTTTAAAGTTCATAATTTTACCTGCTGTTTTTGCTAAAATTGGTCATTATTATCACAGACAACCTCAGTGCCAAGGAGAGGAACATGTTCATGGTTATCAAACAGGACAAGTAACAAAGGCAGAACAAGGGAAGTGACTTCAATCACACCTTGGGTTTAAAAGAAAATAAACAGAAAGTGTTTTATTAACACTTTTTAAATGTGCTACAAGCCCTTTAAGGTAGCAGTTTGACCTTGGAAGTCTTTAAAACAATTATTAAACTCGCAGTACATTTTGGTGTCATAACTCCACTTGCTCCAAGAGAGTCAAAACAAAAGTAAGCTACAAAATAGGGGAAAGAAACTGGTGATTTCAGGACTGGTAACAAACATGAGTTTCAGATTAGTTTTAAGGGATTCCTCAAGTTTTCCATCACATCCTGTTTGCTATGATGAGTAGGAGGAATTATCATCCTCCTGTCCTGCATTCTTTGGAAAATAAATGCAGACCTGACCACAAGGAGTGTGAGTAGCCCTGACTGTACATTTCAGCTTCATAGATGGAACTATTTTACTTACAAGTCTGCATTGTACAGAAGAGCACAGTGATTAAATCAATGTTAAACACACTGCAAATTTTTATGACAAAAAATGTTATACCTTTAGTATATAACTCACAAGTAAGTTTGAATTTCTGTCTCAAAACAAATGAGGCCTCACCTAAGGCATAAAGTTTTTCAGAAAAACATCTTTATTCTTCTGCAAGTGCTTAAAAATACAGTGTACATTGAGGAACTTTGATATTCTAGGATTTTGCACAGAAAAGCTGTAAAGGTGATGTGAATTACAGTTGAATATTCACATATCCTTTTAAAAATCCTGACTAATCACGTTATTTCACAGTCTCATTAACAGAAAGGAGGTGGCAACTCTGCCTTATTTTCTGCAATATATTCTCCCTCTCCATTTCTCTAATTGCAGTAAGCTCTTGAGTTATTTAAATTCTACTCCAAATTTTGCTTACCTGCAAGACAAAATGTCCATCTTAACAGCTCTCCTGCCTCCCAACATCATCATTTGCAGCAATTCTGTCAAAGCATGGCCAGTTTAGCCCAAAATGCTGGTAGCAGTGAAAAAAAAAATCACTGACTTTACAATTTTATTTTAATTGGCCATGACTTCTCTTAATTATGTGAATGTTGAACTGGAACCTGTCTTTATTGCCCCTTTGCCTTTCACATTCAGCTTGTTGGTTGCACTGATGTAGAATTTCTGGGAATATGAAGCTTTCTTTTTTTGTGTACTGGAGACATGGTAAAAACATTGATTTATTATTTCAGATGCATAGATTTTAATATATTTCAGAGTTTATGGTGCTGGAGGTGGTTGCAGTGGAGGTATAAACCACCTCTGCCATAGGTGCAACTGCTCTAGGTTTGGACATGCTGGACTAAAGGATCCCACAATCTACTCAGTATCAGCCCTGGTTTTCAACTGGAGCACCAAATTCTTAATTCTGTTGTCTGGGCCCTATAAAAAATTAGAGAAATTAGAAGGCACATGGGTAACAGGACTTTTTTCCTCCTAAAGATGCAGTAGCCACTTTTTCTTAGTGCACGTATTCAACACTCACTATTCCTCTGCTCAGAACCTTGCCATGAACTCAGTTTTTGTGTAACACTTATCCCTCAAAGCCAAGCTTTTGTTGATACATTTTAGTGCTTGTCAGACATCATCTCTCCAAAAACAGGCTGACATTTTGTGTCAGAGGGAGCAGGGTGCCCCAGCAGCATCACCAGCCACTCAATCGGTGCATCTGCCAATCATTGCCATGGAGCAGCCCCTAACATCCACGGGGATGGAGAGAGCATCTGCTCCTGGCTTGGGGAAAGAGGAACACTTTCAAAGGGCTTGGATAAACCCTGTTCTGTCCAGCAGGTTCCTGGCATTCAGCAGCAGCTCAGGCTGTGGATTTAAGTCTGACACACAAGGGACTAAAGCCCAGACCTCCTTTAGTCCAGGTGAATGCTCCACCACCAGTTTTTGTTTGCTCTTTAGCTGCTCCCTCTTTGCTGGGTTCAAGTCCATTTCTTAAAGAAACACAGCTCCAGCACATCTGGTTTGTCCCAGGAGGAACAAGGCACCCTCTTCCCACACCTTCCTTTTGCACCACCAAAGAGACTGAGCATGCAAATCCACCCCTTTCCAATTTTGGATCATTTCAGCTTTCAAGAGGAACAAAACACATACGCTGCCTGCCAGCCACCCTGAGAATGTTGCCTCATAGATCAAATTCACCAAATGCAACAAATATTTGTGAAAATCTGCCTGGAAAGAGGGGTTGGGTGTGGGGAAGAGTGGTTTAGATCACTCCCACTGGAGGCAAGCCCACAGTGCGAGCTCACCAGTTATTTGTTCCATTTGGGGCTGCCAACTGCATCATTCCCAACCAGAGGCACCATATGGAGCCTTTGCTCATCTGGTGATGAGGTGACAGCACGGCAGCCAAAGTTGCCCTGGGGCATGGAATTAAATCATCACAGGGCTGGGATGCAGGAATGGAAAACACCAATTATTAGAAACCTAATCATCCTCCTTTCTGCCCCCTCCCCCAAAAAATACCATTTGAATCTCCTGTTTTCCTCTGCTCTAATTATGTGGCTCGTGTTTCTAACCAACCTGGTGTCACACCCTCACAAACTTGTTCTGCATCTCCACTCCTTTTTCTTTTCTTTGTTTCCGTTTTCTCTATTCTAATTTAAAGAATAAAACCCACTTTACTCCCCCCCATGCACAGGACACAGGCTGCTGCTTTCAGTGGTGACATTTAAATCCATGCTGTCCTCCAGCATGCGGCCAGACAGAGGAGTTGCACAGGAAATCCTGCTGAGCCTGGGAATACCAATTGCTGTGCAGGAAATGACACAGCCCCCAAATCCCAGCCCTTGCAAGCAGCAGCTTCCCTAGCCCAGGCACACAGTTAAGTCTGGACTAGCACTAGAGGTAGATCCTAGAAGTTTTTCAGACGGAGCATTGTAATTCCACATTTGGGAAAGGCTGTATATTTTTTTCCCTCAGCTCTTGAGCTTTCTTGGCTAACACTTATCACTAAAAATTTAGGCAAACATCTAGCCCAGAAAATGCATTTTAATCACTAGTTACCAAACCATTAGCTGCTAAAAGCTGGAATCTTACTGAAGTGGGTTGAACAAACTTCACTGTTAAGGCAGCAAACAACTTAAAAATGCACTTAGGAGCTAATGGAAACTTTTATCACTCATAGTAGTGCTTTGTATCTTACCATAATTGTATTAGACCTTAATAGTGCAATTGCAGTACAGGTTTAGATGGAGAGGCACCACAATTCAGATGCACACACACACACCCTTTTTGCCTCCTATTTCAGCAATTCCTTTCAATATTTGCTGTAGCCACCAGCACAAAAAGCTCAATCGTGGCATCACATAACAGCAGGGGAGGCAAAGTGCAAAGCTGTTTATTAGCAACCAAAGGAATTTCCATTAGAAACAGAATAATTGTAAATTAAAAACTTCACATTTTCCATCTCCACCTGCTCCATAGAGGCTACAATGTGTTAATTATTGCTTAAATACATATGCAATTCTTCAAATTGCATCAAATTATGCTCTTCAAGTTAATGAGGCACAAGGTATTAAAATTGAGCTACCCTTGACTTTCTGCCTCACATTAAGAGCAGCTCAGTGCTATCAGGCTGTTATGCTCACAGTTAATTAATTAATTCAGAACAGATAACAGGCAAGTCCAACAAAATAACTTTAGACATCAAGGTGAGACTACATGCACACAATACATTTTACATATTTTCTTTTCCCTACAATTTGGCTGGTGCTGACCATTCTCTGTGCCCAAAAGAACCATGATATCACATCTGCAGAGATTTAAAATCATTAATATCTCAGAGAGCTTTCAAATGTGACCACATCGCTGTCTCACAGGGTTATATTTAATTACAATGATGAGCATACTCAGATATTTTTGTTACAATCTTCTAGGCAAAAACTGAGCTTTGTGTAGAGGTAAAAAAGTTAAAATGCTGCTGGTTTTACTTATTTCCACCAGAGGAAACCAAGGACTATGTTTAAAATGTATGCCTGCAGGTAAAATCAGCTATAAAATCACTTTCCACTTATTATCAATGTGTCAATCCCAGATTATGGATTTATTGTTAAGAGTTAGCAGCACCATTTTAATCTCCTTATTCCCATTTCCTTCAAGAGATCTCCTGAGCAGTACAGACTTCCCAGGAAACATTAGTACAGTGGAACTGGTGATATCCAACAGAAAACAAACAAAAGAGCAGTTCACAGAATCCTAGAATGGTTTGGGTTGAAAGGGACCTTAAGGACCATTCAGTTCCAATCCCATATCATCTAGTTCTTACTCCAATTCAGAAAATCCCATTTATTTCCCATGTAACAACATTTCTCTCACTGTTCTGCCCAGACAGAACCAACATGAAAATGTGGGAAGCAGGATATAAAATATAACAACAGCTCTTATACCTTCCCTCAATTTTTGCAAGGATCCATTTGCCAGGATTTGGTGGATTGCTGCCAGGCAAGCAGCACTCAGCAAGCACATAAGCCAAATTCCCCACCCCAGGGACACGGGGCCACCATAACCGAGGAGAAAATCCCTTTGCTCCCCATCAGTTTTACATTCCTCACCACTTGTAATAGCCAGAATTCCACTAAAACTTTCCATCTGTTTTAAATCTATATTTTATTATTTTAAAATCTATATTTAAAGAGATGAGCAACTGCATTTCTCCAGAGGCAGATTATTTATGTGAAATATCCACATGAAACCAGATGAAAGTATTTCTGCATAGGACTGAAAGCTTCCACTAAAATAGGTGTGGAACACACCTAATGCTTAAACCACCAAGACAGCCCCACTTACATCACAGTTTTGGGAAAAAGGTATCCAACAGGCACATTCTGTGGGCTAAAAAAATTAAAAATATAACCAAGCTCTCCACAGCAGGCTGAGTTGCAGGGGCAGACAGCTTCAGCTGTGCCAAGGAGTCTCTCTGAGCTGCTCAGGAATAAATCCTATGCTGCTCTATCCAACAGCACAGATGACAAAAGCAACAGAGAATGGCCTGGAAAGAACTTCTGAGAAGAATCTCCATTTTTTATTAGGTGTTTGTATGTAAATTGGCTTTTGAAGAGCTGTTCCTGTCAGCTTCTACACTCGTGGGACATGGATGTTGCCACCTGACTTCATGTAGGGACAGTAGGGTGAATGAATTAAGCCTTTAATTAGGTTTTCTTACAGATTACACCATCCTGTTTTCCACTTGGTCTTTCTCCAGAAAAACAGAACAAAAACCATAAGGCAAATCAATTTGGTCCTGTCGTTAATGTGGTGGCAACCAGCCTTTGGAAAAGGTTATTCTTCATCACATCCTTTCCTGTGAGCTCCTTAATACTGCTGGAGCCATGGCATGTCCAAGAAAGGCACCAGGAAAACTTCTGCCATGCAGGGATTGGAACCAGTTAAAGAGTCTGGAGAAAAGCCCCATGTGAAAGTCAATAACTCTGTGTTGAAAGACACAGAATAGGCAGGAGACCTCCCATTCATGTGCAGATTTGATTACACTGATGTTGGCATTGTTGTGTTATTGACTTTTCCTGCTGCCCCGTTCTGCTGGGGATGGGAGATGATGTGATGAATGCAGTAGGAAAAGTTTCCACCGTCATGTCCTAAAGTTCCCAAATTCATGGGGGCAATGGATCATGTTTTCCACCACACCAAATTTATCATTTTTACATAGCACCACACTATGTCTCATACCATTTATGTCTCCAGAGTATAAAACTAAGTTATCACTGTATTAACAGTCCCTTTCCATTTAAAAGGGTGATAACACTTTACATTTGAAATTAAACAACTAATTAATTCCACATATTTTCCTGACTGAACAATCTACTGTCCCATCTAGAAAGAATCAATCAATGCCCTCACTTCAGTTAAAAAGCAGATAAAAAATGGTAATTTCTAAAGGTTTACCTTAGCTTTAAGTTTTTAAAAAAATAAAGATTTTTTTTTAATTCAAGCATCCATTCTATGCCTTAGCAATACTTTCTATTATTAAACTGGAATTCAACCTTGATCAATTAACTCGTTTTTGCCCTACAAATAATTTAATTTTAATTAACTGCTGACAAATGCAGGAAGACAGAAAACTTCAGAGATGTGGCAGAGCAGTTCTGCATTATCTCCTTGCAGTTTCCATGGTGTATCTGTTCTTTAGGACAAGGAGGGGGGATTTAAACTGAAAGAGGATAGACATTAAGAAGAAATTCTTCCCTTTTGAGGGCATGTCATCAGCATTTAAAGCAGATAATACATCAGACCTGGTAGTTTCAAATGCTATATTATATTTGTATGATATTTAGTGACTATTTGCATGGGCAAGCAAGTCTCAGTGCCTTTCTCCACATTAGTAAGCATCCTCCCCATTTTCCCAAAGTTAATGTATGGATAACTGATCTCTTATGCAAAGCTGAAATAGGATTTAATGAACCTCCATTACTCAAGCTGCACATTTTCCTCAAGATGAAAAATGCCATGTACAATGTATTTTCCTGCATGTGAATAAGCCCATTAATATAGATTTCTGAACAGAGTGTTTCTACTCAGCAATTTTTGCCCTTTGGGAGGGAGAAGGAAAGGGAGAAGGGAGCAGACACTTCCCCTCACTCCCCCACACAGTCTCTGTAAAGGAACTGGACCAGCTTTGTTAGTACTTTGGATTCAGAGCTGTTCTTAGCACAGAGGCACAATTGCCTTCTGACAAATGTTTATGAAACCTTTGCTGCCAACATTAAATCTGTTCTAATGTATTCTTCCCCGACTTTGATACGAAATGATAACAGAGAAAGTAATCAAAGCAATACAAATCTGGCAATATCAAAAATTGCTCTCACTTTCACACCTTGTTTGCCTCTTTGAATAATTCCCCCCCGAAGGAGCCCTTGTGAGGAATTAAATCTGGATGTACCACCAAGAGACACTAATCTCCAGACAGGTTCTGAAATGCAAACTCTCTTTACTTTAGCAGCAATGCACACGCACCAGTGGAATCACCATTCAGAGGTATAAAAAGCTGATTTGCAGCCTCAGTCAGGTACCTGAAACACAACTTGGTGTATTATTGTCTTTCTTAGTTTTCCTGGTGTTACTTTACAAAAACTCTAGATTAACCATTCTTTGCTGAAAAATGTCTTAAGCAAGTCTACCTTTCCACTGTATTTCTTAGAATTTCACATTCATTTTGCCTTCTTCTACCTTTTCCTCTCAGTTTCCACTAGTACCCTTCCAAATGGATCCACTGGGTCTTGGATTCTCTGTGGAAACTCAAGGAGAGTTTTCTTCCAAGCCTTGTCAGGAGAACTCTGCTGCTGTCCCTCTCGACTACTCAGACAATTAATAGATATCAACTGCAGACACTCTTCATAACTAATTTATATAAGGCTGTACAAAAGTTCATTTTTTCCTGATTACGTCTCCTGCTCAGTCCTGAATCGGGTAAGATACATTTTTTGAGAGCTTTACTGTTGCACTGGACAAACCCAATAACTTTAGGAAAAAAAACTCAAAACAATACAGAAATAAACCCACAACCCCCACCCCCTTCCACCCACCCCCCCCCCCCCCAAAAAAAAGGTGGAAAGGAAGGTTTTGATGGAATTGACATTTTCTAATGAAAAAAAAAATCTTTTGTTGGAAAGTAGCAGGAGGTTTCCAAGTGGAATTATTTGCTAACTCTGAGGCAACATGCAGAAGACACAGGTTCTCTCTTTTGCAGAAACAGCCCTATCCATTCACACTGAAATACAGAGACAAGGATATGGATTTTGTAGACTAATGATCACTCAAAGAACCTTGCAAAAAGCCAACTCTTCTCACTGCAAATGTCCCCAGTAACCACTGGGTCTGCTCTGCAAAGCTTGTCTCAGGGTATGGGCTCACAGCTTCTCTTGACAACTTTACCACCACCAGACTCCCCCAGTCAATCACATCATGTCCAACTGGGAACTCCCTCCCCAATTCTTCAACTCAAATAGAAGCTATGCCTCAACCTCAGAACAAAGTCTAAGATCACAGAACAAAACCAACAGTTACCATATATATTTTTTTTAAGTATTGTACTACATGAAACTCTGCCATTGCTTTACACATTTCAGAGTTTTTCTCCTGCAATAAATGTGGTTTCCTTGCAAACAAACAAACAAACAAAAAAAAAAACACAAAAAAAACCCCAAGCTGCAATTGGACACTCAGGAGAAAAGCATTATAGTTCCAGTATGCCACCAAAATTTCCTCAAGAAGACACAAAGAGCTAACTGAGGTTCTGTGTTTTGAAGGTCATCCTTTCTACCAGCAGTCACCTGTATGTTCAAGGTATATCCATGGGGGAGAAGAACATGCTTATAAATCATGAATTCTCCACAGATAAATAATCTGAGTTCCCATTTGCAGCAGCTTCAGTTCTACTCAGGTTCCAAAGTTACTGTTCAGAACAACAAGTCTTTCACCACTCCCAAAATAAACCAGTGACACTCATGACTTCACTGCTCCCAAATTTTCTACACCCCTCCCATATGAACAAAGAAAACTGCAATAAAAACCAATTTAGAAGTAAAATGGTACCCTCAGAAGTTCTGTTTAGTGATCTGCTTCCCCCTTCCTCTCCAAAGCCTAAACCAAAAGTAACAATTAAATAAAACCTGGGAAGGTTTTGTAAACAGATTGCAACCAAAAGGAAAAATTCTTACCTTGAAGCATCAAAGCTGTCATAGGATCCAACAGTGTAGTGTCTAAACAGCTTCTTTGTTCTATCTGCTCGTGTTTCTGCACAGAGAAAAAAGAATTTTCAGTACTTCTGTCTTTCTTAATATTCCCTCACAGTGAATTAACATAGTTTCAAGGCATTTTGGAAAAAAAATGTTGGCTTTGGAGATATTCTTTTATGGCATCAGACACATCAAGTGAATAAGGAGAACTTCTTGGAGATCATGAATCAGATCATTCACAAGTTTTAAAGCTCCACTCACATTCTCAGTGGCAAAAACTTTTTGGCCAATATTTGTGCCTTTTATAGCTAAGAGGCAAAATAGAAGAAGAAAGAAAGAAAGAAGAAAAAGCTGCAATAGATGTCAGAAAGGTTGGGAAAATAGCCAGAATATGCAAATCAATAACTTTTTGCCTAACTACGGGCTGGTCCTCCAATGAAATCACCTTTGGTTTGGCTGAGAGACATCAGATGGAAAAGTTTCGGTTTAGATTATGACCATCAAAGTCTCATCTGCACAGCTGAGGGGCTCTCCATGGAAGGACAGCCTGACACAATCCCAACAGATTTTACTGATTCTCCAAGCCAACCAGAGCCCTCAAGGCACAGCACCTCTGCGGCACAGCTTTTAAGGATGGTACAAATGACTGAGAGATTGGTGCTGTCAAATGACCAAGGCAAGCCTGCAGAGAGAAAAAGAACATCAGAGCAGGATGGAAGGGCTTTGAACACAGCCAAGGAGCAGGAGAAAATCCTGGGAGGCAGACCTTGGGAGGAAGGGTGGGAAAAATACTTATTTCCATGCTTTAACCAGTGCAGCTGACATGTAACTGGATCATGCCCCTAGCTGGAGGCATAAATACAAATACATCCATAATACAGAGAAATTCCAACTGGAAATGTACATGAAGGTTGCAGCTGGCTAAAAGAGTAAGAAAGTTGTTTCTTCAGAGCTGTGCACCAATTAGTAAGGCTCAAAGCAGTATTAGGAAAAAATCAAAAATATTTACATTTTTATATATTATGTGGAGACCAGCCAGCCTCCATCCTACTGGCCAGAGAGGGAGAAAATTCCTATTATAATATGAACTCTACTGAGAGTTTAGTTTATTTTGTCCCTTTGTCACTCACCTACAACCTGTATTTTCTGCCTAAAAGGACTTTCCTTTACCCAAAATTCCTGCTCCTACTGCACAAAGTGCAGTCTGCTCCCCATCAAACAACATTCTTTTTTTCATGCCAGTGTAAAAATCAGGTTCATACCAAGAGACATAAACAGAAGAAACACAGAAAATCATAAACCTGGAGTCCACTTTGAGTTTCCCCCTGACCTGTTCTCAGAAGTCCCTCAGAAATTATTACAAGAAATAAATTATGATAAAGAACATTTTGAAATCGTAAAGCAACTGCTTGAGCCTTAAGGAGCCAGATGTTCCCCCTGCAGAATCTGTTTTCTATAGCATATTTCAGTGCTATAAGGAATACAAAGTGGGTGGGAGGGATGGGAAGGCACAGCAAGACAGAGAGCTTTGTTCAGCTCCTCAGGATTGCAGAGCCAGCACTCTTCAGCTGCAGCTTGGGTCTGCTCCCCTCTGTTTCCCCCCACTCCTCTGTGTGCAGCCAGGGATTATTTGGGAAAACAGAAGCCTTGCAAGGTGCTGAACTCGAGGCTAAGTGGCAGTTTCCCAGGCTGCTGTGTTAAGCTCCCTAATTACCCTCTTTCCCTCACCTCACACAGATTCCAGGCTGCCCTATTACACTGCACAAGTACAGACACCCAGGAGCAGGTGGGGAGGACCAGAATCTGCCATCAGAATGAACTGGGGACTGAAAAAGGAAAAGGATTCCATTCTCTGACTTGACAAAAGAACACAAAGAACCCATAGGCAAATGCCTAACAAATGCTGTTCTGAATTCAAGCCAAATATAGCACAGTAACACTGTTATAGGTATATTTGCATCAAGGGGTTAGCTCCAGGTTTCCCTGGATTTTTACCCATTCTTATGTCCCACGTTTTCTTAGGACCAGAACTCTTTATCAAAATGCTTTGCAGCAAGTTAGGACCACCTAGAACTAACAACCCCCAGCTTAAGAAGCTTTTACCCACAGAATCTTTTGAGGATTTCTTCCTAAACTTGGTAGCAGACAGATCAGAAAGACCAGCAAGAAGATATGGACATGAACGTCTAGAAACATATTATTTAGCAGTTTTATTTTAATAAAGATAATTATTTTAATAATACTGCATTCTTACTGAGAGAAATATCTGTCACCACAGATGAAAAGTCACTACATCAAGTTGGATCAGTTCAAAAAGTTTTTTTAAGAGGTAGAACAAAATGCCAGGGTTTGCAAAAATGGTCCTGTCTCCTTTACATTGACAAAAGACAGAAACATTGGGATATCACTTGAAATTTTTAGAGCTCTTGAGAAGCACATATTTTACCAGAGTAAATACCATAAGAACACAACATTTTTTTTCCTGTCCATTTTCCATTGAAACCTGTGGAACTGCAGCAGAAATAAGCTGTGTGCCCTTGGCAATAGTGGCAATCAAAATAATAAAGCCCCAGCTGTTTCTTTATTAGAATCATTTATTGTTGCAGACATCTCAGTAAGCAACAGGCTCAAACTCTGCCCTTCCAGAATGTAATTTACAGAGTTCAAAGAGGGGTGAGCACTGAGAAAGTGTAGGTGGAAAACACTTCCTCCTTTCTCTACCTCAGGAGCAGTGAGGGCTCTCCTCCAAATAAACGTAGGACTTCCTGTAGATTCTCTGTCAGTCTCTTAAGTGACCACAGGACTCCAACAGATCTTGCAGACATTACCAAAAGCTGAATGATCACTGCCATGAAAAGCAAGAAATAAATTTCTTGCCTAACTCCTGTTAGGCCACTTGTGCCCTGTTTCAGCCCATGTCACAATTGTGGGCCTGTTCCAGCAGCCAGCCCACTCCCACCCTGACGCTCCTGCTTGGACTAGGCTGCTCACATATTTGATATTGCTTTGGAAGGTAAAGAACTAAGAGGGGTGTAGCAATGTATTTGTAGACTATTGTGTGCCCCAGCAAACTGCTCCTGGGTATTCTCATCAACACCCTCTGGAATTCGTCAAGGTTACTAAGACATAAATTGTGCTGAATTATAGAAGAAAAGGCTGAGAAACAGAATACCAAGACCAGAAGAACTAGATAACAGAGATAGATAACCAGACAACAGAGGGCTGTGAAACACCTGGACTGTAACCAATCACTCTAAGTGCATGCAGAACATATGAACAAGATAGAGACACCAATCAAGAGATGCGTGATCAGTGTGTGCAGTAAAGTTAGAATGTATAATTAAGTACCTAATAGAAACAATAAACAGCTTCTAGTTAATCATATTAGTTAGTTATCCAAGAGTCCTGATTTCCCACAGAGGGGGGAAAAATCCCAAAGCAACTGTCTGCATTCCTTGTCTCCTCCCTGCTGGTCCTCACAGGGCATTTCAGTGCCGTGTTTCCAAGGAAACCGCACAGGATGCTCTGCCAGCAGGGATGCTGCCAGAGCTGCCAGCACTCTAGGAAAGGTTCTGAGCCACCAGCATGTCCACAGGATGAACAGAGGAAACAGGAGTGCAACACAGAATTTGTGCGGTGATACTGGGAGGTAAGAGAGCAGCAGGCACTCCCCAGATACAGCAGGTGGGTAAGGGTGGGTTTTATCCCCACCCCAAACATGCAGCTTTTCCTTCTTCCTTCCCTCTTCCCCAGTGACAGCCCTGGGAGATGTTTCACTCCCAACAGACACTTGTAGATGTTCTCTGCCAGAGCAGTTCAGGTACAGCACTCTGCAGGTACAACACCCAAAACAGTGGCAGAATTAAAGGCCTTCCCTCTGCACCTTCCCCTTCCAGGGGGAAAAACCCTTTCCCAGCCGTTTATGCTGGGGGTTAGACCAGAAGTTACTCAAAGCTGAGGAAAGCAGTCTAATAATAAAGTCAGCAGATATTCACTATTCAAGGACACTTGTGCTGGTTTGCAACAAGACAGGACCCCTATCTTATGGGTTTTTCCTTAAATTGATCCAAATTTGGCCATAAGAAAAAGTAGAGAAAAAGTTTGTAAGATTGAAAACACCACTAAGAAGAGCATGCATTTTTCTATCCCAAGTATATCCAAAATATCTGCCATACCAAATGATGCTCCAGAAAATAATCACATTAAAAGATAAAAATATTCTTCATATCACAAACTGTGAAGTCTCAGTAACTTATTTTACTTATTCCTGTTTCCCCTTAGAAAATGGAGATTCATCAAAACTAGATTGTCTATTAAATATGGTACATTAAAATGGTGATAAGTGAAAAGATTTTTCCAGGCTATGATACAATTGTTTTACACAACATTTCTTATTGCTTTCTTTGAGCATTTCATTTGAGCCATAGGAAAGATGAAGTTCAGGGATCCTCCTCCAAATCATACAGAGCAGGATTATGAATTCTAAAAAATGTCCCAAAAATTGGATGAAGAAATAGAAATAGAAATTTTCTCTATTAACTGTTTGATCATTGATTCTGATAAAGGGTTATAAAAACTCATGAAAGTGAGATCTGCAGGTATGTCGCACCCAAGAATTCAGAGGAAACTACAATTATCTTTTTCATATCTTAGCAAATTGGTGGCAAAAACATTGATGCTTCAGTCGAAGGGATAAACTGTGAGGATCAACAGAAAAGAAGCATATGATGAAGGCATTATAAACAGTAAATTAATGAAAACCTTTAATTCATGGCTCACTTTCTTCTCTTTCAGTTTGTGGATGTTTTGGGTTTTTTTTTTAAGTCCCAGTGTTCAGTTGATATGATGGTCTCAGCCAATTTTTCTTTCAGTTAAAGCCGAGAAATAGCAAAGCTTATGTGGTTTTTGAAGTGTTTCAGATTTGAGAATAAGCATAAAAATGTCTCAAGGACAACTTGAGTGGAATAGCAAATCCTTTGACATTCTTCTGCCTTTCCTTTTTTTTTTTCCCCTACTAAATCTTATTTTCAGAAAAAGAAAGGAAGACAGTGTTGATTCCCTCCTTCATCCTTAGAGGAAGATTAGCTGGAATACAGTGAATTCTTTTACCCACAAAGGATGCTGAAATGGCTGATCAATGGAGTGAATCAGCAAGTTTGTTTGCAAGGGAAACCTTAATAACTGAAATATACAACTTGGACCTGCTGGAGAGGCAGTTATGGAAGAACAGTGTTCCCCATGTCATCAGTTTTCCCTTTAATTTAACAAAAAGCTTACTTATACCTGAAAAATAAAACCCCAGCAAGTAGTTGTGGAAGCATTTGCTTCTTACTGTCCTAACAACTTTACCATCTCTTTGTACAATTGTGGGATTCTGCAGCTCTTCCCTCATTTGCAGAATATTTTTAAAACATGGTAATGGTCCCATGATCTTTCCCTAAGTTCTCCTGTTGGGTTTTTGAGGGTCTCCATTCCCTCTGCCTCTCCGTGGCAGCTCTGTGCCCATGGTCTCAGCTAATGCAGAGGATTAAGCCACTCTGTCTGGGACAGGCACAGACACAGCCCTGAGTGATCTCATAAAAAGCAGTTAATTGGCAGAGGACAAATTTTTTTCCCCTCTTTGATTTACAGAGTAAAATGCATCTTAAAGTAAATGAGTGAAGAGCTCATAAAAAGCTGGATGTTGACCTCAGATTTTCTAGCAGCTGAACATGGCTTTGGTCCATGTGCACCCAGTTTGATCTTTGCTGAAATACCCAGCTTTTACCAAGTCAGGCCAAAACAAAGCAACTTTGGTGCACTTTGCCTAAGCTGTAATTATGGCCTGACAATATGTGTATCTGCCTCATGAAAACCAGCTCTCCATGTCAATCTCAAGGTGCTCCTGCACACATAAATAAAGGCATCTTGTTTTTCAGATTCAGGGAGAACAAAGAAGTCTTGATGAGCTGCCTGCTGGCACTATAATCTGTTGCAAATGTTATTTATCCTGAAGGTCAGGATGGTTTGTTCACTTACAAAGCTCAGGTGGTGTAATGTTCCAGCCCTTTAGAACTGACTCAGGGTATGAATGTTTTTAATCATAACACCGAATTTCACATTTTTCATCCTCCCAGCAAATAGTTCAAATATTGCCTGCAAATATCAGTGTTCTTACTGATGGCAGCAGCATAACCCAGAATGATGGCCTGTAGCAAAGGGCAGGTGCCAGGTGAAACCTGGCTTAATGACTTTGCCTTGACAGAAAGACTTTGCATTAAATTTAGGGAAATTCCATTAGAGGCTTGTGGAGGAACTCTGCAGTTGCTTGTGTGGCAGGAGCTGTGCTCTGCTCAGCATGACAGGGACTGTTCTTACCTGAGACATGTTTACAGCCCCACAAAGACAACCAACTGCTTGGGAGAAGGTCATTGAGCACTCTGAGTTGGAAAGAACAGATGGGGAATTATTTTGGGCTGAGTAAGGAAAAACAGGCCCTGGAAAGCCATTCTTCTATTCAATTTCAAAAATCATTAATTTTCATGTACAGCAAGTTTCAGCAAGACTTATTATGGACTTTCATCATCAATGGTGATACAAATGTTTCCCCTCAATTTCCTCCCTTACAAGAAGCTCCATTCAAGTCTAAATCTTCGCCAGCTGTACTCAGGATCAATGATCTGTCAAATTCTCTGCCTTCAATAATAGATAAAATTTTGAATACATAAGAAGCTGCTGAACATGGGAGATACGTGGGAAGTTCCTAAAACCTCAGCATCTTTTTCACTACAGCACTGCCTTTTGTTTTTCCTCTGCCTTGACTGTGGACTTTTCAATCTGATTTTCACTGTGGATAACGCAGTGAAAATGACCAAACATGACCAAAACCCAACAAAGAGAGGAATGCTTCACAACTTCCACTGTAAGGGCGTCAGAATTACTTCTAATTTAATGTTATAACTCCAGTCGCAGCAAACAAATAGCTCAGAGCCCGATGGTGCTGAGCAATCTGGTACCCAGGTTTACACAGGACCAGGGAGGAGAAGATGAGGGTGGAACAAGGAGCTGAGGCTGTGGAAGTTCCCTGCTCACCAGGAAGAATTCCTGCCTTGCCATGCTGTTGCATGTGTCTGAAATACAACATTCAACTACAAATTCAAAAATGCAAAAGAAAAATTACTTAGAAACACTACATCACTTTTAGCAGGAGTATCAGACTTCAGCAACTGAACTTGTGGTGCTGTATCAGAACATACAGAGATGGTTAGATATAGATATAAAAAAATAAATAACATATATAAAAAATCAAAATAATTTATAGATATGGTTAGAGGTACTTTGAATTGATGACTGCTAGGTAACACATGATTCAGAGCCAGGCCACAGGATAATTAATTTTCAAGTAGAATAAGCTATCACCATTGGTTTGAGAGCTTACTCCTGGAGAACCTACACCAGTATTCCAAATAATTAGGATGACTGCAGCAGGAAAGGTGCCAAATCCAAAAATATTCCTACCTTTTAAAAAGTATGGTACATACTTGTCCTTACAGTAGACACATAAGGGCAATGAACACATTTGAAACTCCATGTTGCAGCTTTAAACACTGCTGGAGATTAGAAAAAATTGCTGAGAATTGAGTTTTCTAAGAAAGCACTAAGAATCAGATATTATATGTTAGGCAGTGCATATAAAGATTGTACCAGATATTGAGGAAAACAGCAGTACTGTGCAAAGTTTTTAAAAGTAATTCTATTTTCCAGGCAATTTAGTGATGGAGGTTCTATAAAACCTTTCCATTCCTGCCACTAGCACTTCAAAACTCAGTGATCCTTCATTAAAGCTCTGCACAACAACCTCCAAAAATGAGCTTCATTCTTGGACTCGGACTTTCCAGCTAGTTTCTCACCAGCTTACCTGGGGTCTGGGTGCTTCTGCATCCTCACAGAGAAAAACACCTAGACATTTCATTTCAAAATGTACTCCTTCAACCACACTCAAAAAGTTGAAGCTCATCAAAAAATGAAGGATTTGACAAGCGCTCCAAATTGCTACACAAAGTGCTGGTGCCAGCTCCTCTCCCTTTGCAGAGAGCAGCAACAACAAAAACCCCAAACCAAGCTGACCACAAGCGAGAAGCCTTATTTTACACCAGGCTCAAAGCCCACGTCCCTTTAGCTCCACACTGTACCAAGAGGGATTTTTTTTCCCTGCTGCAAGTTTCCATGGAAATGCATCAGTCACTAATCTAAATAAGTGCGGCTGAAGGACGCCTGAAAACCTGGAGCAATTACGCATGCCATTAGAGGAACAGAATATGATTCAGCCCAGCTATTAGAAATGTGCCACAGCTATCATTTCTATATTTTGTTGCAGTGTTCTAAAAACAATACTGCTTTTTATTTTTTTTGAACCCACTCTTTTGCTGCTTATGAGAGGGAGAAAAACAAAACCCAGAAAATGCAGTAAAAATACTTCTCACGTAACTAGCACGCAATGAAGTCAGACAGTAAATGTTGCAAAACACAAATGGAGTTGATGCCACACATTTGTTTTGCCCTGAAAATCCACAGGACCTGAAAACTTCTCTCTGGTCAAAGAGACTTCACTTGAGTCATTTCAATGAGTAATAAGACAGTGAAAGCTTTGATCTGCATTAAAGGGCTAATGAGCCTTAAAACAATTGATGTGAATATAACTTCTGATCAATACAATGGCAGACATCCATGTGCAACCACAGCACACAGCTTGGGCACAGCTGGGTCTCTACTGATCACAGAGCTATAGGACCATGGAATCATGAAGGCTGGAAAGGCCCTCTGAGATTACTGAGTAAAAATGTTATCCCATCACTGCCAAGGCCACCACCAAACCACGTCCCCAAGTGCCACATCCACATGGCTGTTAAATATCTCAGGGTCCAGCACCAATGTTCCAATGTCTGGAAACTCTTTCTATGAAGAAATTCTCCCTAATATCCAAACTGAACCTCCCCTGGCACTACCTGAGGCTGTTTCTTCTTGTCCTGTCCCTGTTCCCTGGGAGCAGAGCCCGATCCTACCCAGCAGCCCCCTCCTGTGGGGGCCAGAAGGTCCCTCTGGAGCCTCCTTTTCCCCAGCTTGAACCATTCCCCCCCATCCCTCACCAGGCTCCCACAGGTACTTCTGATACTCCAGACCCTTCCCAATCCCCATTCCCACTGCTTTGGACTCAAATTATTCCTACTTCACATCCCACAGGAAAAAACTTCAAAAGCTGCGGAACAGGGAGTGTACTGGTGATTCTGAACAAATGCTCTGAGAGTTATTTCAGACTATCTGAACTTGGTGTTAACCACCCCGTTATTCTTCAAATTCCCCTTACTCTTGAAGAATGAGCTGATAAAACACTGAAAAAAATACAGCTTTCAAATTCTAATGACAATTTTGTCAAGTTCTGCTTGCCTGTGTCACATTTTGCAGAAAATGTCTCCCAAGTGGTTGGTATTCTATATAAAAAGGGAGGTGGCTGAATAAACAGTGCTGCTCCAAAGTCTGGAGATGGGCTGTCTGTGCTACCTGTGTGTACACCAGCAATGTGCAGCCCCTGTGCCAAATCTACTTGAAATTAATGCAATTTCTGCCAATAAACATTGCAATTAGACCTCAGGCAGGAGAAACTGAGGAGGAGCAAACACACTTGTGCAGGAAAAGGCCTCTCAAATGATTAATGTGGTATTTCTAGACTGCAGCTGAGCACTCTCCAATACTGGGAACATCTACCAAAGGAAGCACTCAGGAGACTGAGGAGTGGGGTTTTTACCTGCTTGGGGTTCTCCCTGCTGACACCAAGACACCACTGGGAATAAAGTCTAATTAATTAGATTCAAATTCATGGGCTGTAAAAACCAGAACAAGGGGGGAAAAGGGGGAGGGGGCATAAGTATACATTAAGAACACTAAAAGATCATACTAAAAATCAGCCTGTAATATATATTATCCTTTCTGTTAGCTTTTGGTTTGTTAGTTCTTACAATTTCACCTAATGCCTTTTCTTCATCTGCTGAAGTCTTCACAAAAAGGAGCAGAAAGTAGGTCTTCCTTTTCAAATCTGACAATCTTTTATCTACACCTCAAGCCAGGCCCTTTCAAGTTTCATTTTTCACCACTTAGTTGACTCTAGATTAAGGATTTATTTTAAATATGACAGTAAAATTGTTTTCAAAGTTCAGATTTTTGAGTTCTTCTGTGACAGAAACTGAAGAAGTTTTATTTATAACACACTTTGAAACCCTCATGAATGGATCACTAGAAAATTAAATGGCTTTTAATTGTGCACTGGTTAAATTGAAGAGTGGTTTGTCTTGATTTCCCCAAAATCCAGTGAAGGTTTAAAAAAAGTGTATGATATTATACAATTTTGGAATAATATCTGAACATGCACTTGTAGGATAAATACTTGTAATAAGTATTACAAAAATTAAACAAAATTCAAATCATGCAATTAGGATGAAATTGCCTAAATAGAATTGAAAATCAACCCTGAAATGGATCACATGAAAGACCAGCTTATTGCTGAGGGTCAACATTCATGAAGTTTCTCCTCAGAAAAGCTTAGCAATTTAGAGCATGAGGTACCTGAGGCATAGGGAGTGCAAACAGCATCCCAGAGATCACAGCAAACACCAAAGGCAAGCAATAAACCTGGATTAAAGTCATGCAGCTGAAAATGGACCTGAGCTTTGAGCTTGTAAATTTAATGGTAAAAATGTACATTTGTTTGATTGTTACAGAAATGTCAAAACCCATTTCCAAGGTGCCCAAAGGTTACAAAAGCAGGAATGGCACAATAAACTTGTAATTTCTAGATATTTTCTGCAAGCCTAAATTACTAATTCTTGGAAGCAAGCAGTGATATGGAAATGGATTCTCCTAAGACTGACATATTCCTGAAACTCCATTATGTGTTATGCTTAATGCCTATAAACTAATAAGAAAAAAGGAATTATGCTGCATCTTTGTACTTATGAGATTTGTAAAAAGTTATAACTGAAGAAACCAAGTAGTCTGGGTGGTTTTTAAAGAGAAATTAGGTAAAAAGCTTGAACCTCTCAACTGACATACAAAACCTCCCAAAACCACTCTCAAACCTGCAAAGCGAAAATGTAAAAATACAGCCTTGACCTGTTAGAAGCTTTTATATTATGGACTTTGTGACCTCTCAGATTTGAATGGAAAAAGGCAAATAAAGAGAAGTGGGAGAGATTTTGAATTTGTGATATTTTGTTTTGCAAAAAAAAAAAAAAAAAACAAAAACCAAAAAATGTCTCAAAGATGGGATGCACTTAATTGAGATCTCTACTTAGTAGGTTTATTCCTTTCTAAAAATGTAATTGAGTGTATTAAGCCCACCTGCATTAGCCATCTCTCTGTGCTTGATAATCACACTCCCACCTTCTCCCCCTGCTCCCTCTCCTTTATCTCCTCCTCACATATAAATTGCATCTCAGCATATCCAAACTTAATCCACAAAGAGGCCATGCAAATCTAATCCTCCAAATATATCATTAAAAAAATCCCATTTCATTATTTACCCTAATCCTGCACACAGACAGCACAAGACATAATCACCTCCCAGTGATAATGATTTGCACAGCTTGAAGAGTTCTTTGGACACTCAGAAAGATCCAACTGGTTAAACAATCCCTCTTTCATGCATCACTGTCTAATTACTCTTCACAGGACTGCTGGGGCACCTCAACTTATTGTCATACACCACCAGCATTTCAGGAGAAAATGGACAAATAACTGCTTTTAGAAAATTTCCTTCCTCATCACATAACCTGAAGTTGACAACTTGTCACCTCAAGAACATTATGATGTCAAAATTTAAAGAGAATATTGTTTGAAAGAAGAGGCCTCATCTAGAAATGGGTAACAGGAATGAGGCAGATAAAGGCAGATTTGCTATTCACAGTGTGGGATTTAGAGTTAACTGCAGTTCTGCCAGCTTTAGATGCATTTTGATTTGTTTTGTTGGCTTGTAATCACAAAAATCAATTGCAATGTTGTGTGTTGACAGCAGCAGCCCAGCTCCACTGAGGTATTTTCAGGACTGGGAATCAGGGTGCTCCTCCCAGAACTAAAATATGAATAACACTGATTTTTGAAGATTTTTCTCCACAAAACATCATAAACTGAAATACTGCTGGCACACATCAATTTCTACTCCTGTCTCTAGATACAAAACACTCAAAATAGGTAGGAACTAAAACAACCTGCCTTCCACCCAGGGGTATTATAGGTAAAGCCATCAATCCATTTTAACAGTGTTTGCTTTGCTAAAAACACTTCAAAGATCTGAGGGTTTCCCCCCACCCCAGATGTTGTGCTAAATGCCATCTGCTTTATTCCTGAAAGAATAAAAGCCATCATACATTTTACTTGGAGATAAAGTGAAGCAGAGTGGTCGTTAGCCAAAAAAACAGAGAAATGAGGAGTTTCCTGAATATGTAATTAGAGATCTAATGAAATGGACTTCTTTAGCCAAAAAGTCAGGAGATTAGAAATCAGAGGAAGAAAAAAAAAAAAAAAAAAGCCCTCATCAGATTTGTGGAAAGTACAAAATATATAGAGGGGGAAAACACCCTCTAAATTATATAAATTGAATGTAATTTAAATGTATATTTTTGATTGATGAAAAATCCCAGAGGACACTTCCCAGGCCAAAGTTTCTCCTGTTTTATTTTGGTTTTATTTTAGAAACTATACTTATGGATCTATTTTCTTTCCCTCCATTATCAGAGTTAATAAATACTTTTCGAAACCAAACTCCGACTGAAATTTTGCTCACTGGAATTTTTGCTCCACTGCACAAATCAACATTTCAAGCTGCCCTCCTCTGTAAAGAGGCACTTACTAAAGACATTTTAGAAAACTACCAAGCAGACCTAACTTTTGGCATTTTCAACATCCTGAAGCAGCAAGAACCACTTGGAATAAGCAACAGCAATTAGAGATGATGAGATCTCCTGTCATATCCACACATCAATCTGGAAGCAGAATTTAGCTCAAGATTTATTCAGCTCTGCATTCTGCAGCTGCAGCCATGGACACAACCTCAGAATGTGATTCCTCCCCTGATCATAAGCAAGGTCACAGACACTGGGAAGCCCAAAATGATGCCTTTGATCACCAGAGATGTCAAAGACATTCCCAAGATAATAGAAGGTGATTTTGTGTTATTTCTGCCCAGTCAAGCACAGCAGTGATAAGGTGATATCCCATTCCAATCTATCTCATAGTTTCACCCAAAGCTTGTGTCACCTTCTTACACCATATTTGAAAGGATTTCTGCAGCAGCTCTTCATTTGCAGAGTTATTTGCCCACTGCACAACATCCTGCTTGGCCATTAAGTGGATATTAGAGTTGTGTACTTTACTTTGGTATTTATGTTGCACATAAAAAGATTAAAGGACCATCAACCACTCTCTTTTCATTTAATTATTTCTACTCCACTGACTGTATTTCCAGTACATTATGCAAAGTGATGGAATCCTACTATGTTTAAAAACATATTTATTCCTAGTGGACAAGAATATAAAAAATAACACACAATTGTTTCTTTTAGACCAGTACAATACAGATTTGCTCCAAGTGCTTCCCAGGACACAACAGTTTTCTCTGATTATCTCTCCCATGATTTGTCACACATATACAATCCATACCTGGGTAAAACCCCCAGAAATCATCCACTCACACCTTCACACACAGAAGCTGTTGGAAACAACTGCAGCAGCAAAGTTCATGTGAATTCTCACTTTTAAAATCTCCCTTCAACTTGCCCATACTTGAGCCCCCTGTGTGTCCACCAACACTGTTAGAGCATATTAAGCAGCTTATCAGAGCCTTTTGCCTCTGACACCTTCTGTATTTGAGGAAAACAAGCAACTCCCCTGGCTTTATTTAAAAGTGTCTCTGAGTGCACTCCTTTCACACACGAGGGAGTGATCGTAGGCTCCTTGAAAGGGGCTGGGAGTAAAGCAAACAGGGGGATGAAGGCAACGGGAGTTATATTTAACAGGTTTAGAACTCACACTCTTCTACACCAATAAAGCTCTGGCTTGTTTTATTTTAAATGAATGTATTTGTGTGCTATTATCTTTCAAATCGTTTGCATGTCAAAGTTGAGACCCCCACGATATACAGAGTATCACCACACAATTTCAGAAAGCATCTGCCCACCCAGAGTAGCACCTCACCACATCAGAAGGCTTCAGGCACCTGCCCATCCAGAGTAACACCTCACCACCTTGGAAGGCTGCAAGCACCTGCCCTTCCTGTTTGTTAGCCCAGCCTTTTATCCCCTCCTGTTGATGCACTGCCCCTGTGTGCCCTCTGCTCCCTTTGGTGGTTGGTCAGTGCCCTGGGGACTCCATGGCTCATTGCTGTCAGTGCTGCCCTCCTGCTGCTCACAG
The DNA here is from genome assembly GCF_027477595.1 of Haemorhous mexicanus. Classification (NCBI taxonomy): domain Eukaryota; kingdom Metazoa; phylum Chordata; class Aves; order Passeriformes; family Fringillidae; genus Haemorhous; species Haemorhous mexicanus. The sequence goes on from NC_082346.1 coordinate 10,397,135, forward strand.
CTGTGCCCACTGGGGATGAGGCTGGCCCAGCCCCACTCCCAGGTACCACAAACTGTGTGCCTAAATTTGCACACTGCTGGGGTAACAAATCTCTCCTGTAGGTAAGATTAAAAAACCAGCATCTGTTCCCTGCCATGACAAACAAGAGGACTGAATCAAAGAGAGGTCCCTCATGCTGCTGACAAGGAGCATCATGACAAATCCAGGGCAGACCAGCTTTGCCACTGGGGGAAAGGGAAACAGGCAGCTGACACCATTGCCAAAGGATTCAACTTCTTTGGGAAGCGTGCAAGAGGAGATTTTTAACAGCACAGGCCATTTATTGAGTGAGAACAGTGATTCCTGTTCTGAGGATCATCCTATAAGAAATTCAGATGAAAACACTGGGTAATCTTGACTGACAGATTCTTCCTGTTTTGTGAGAAGCAAGAAAAAAAAAAAAAAGAAAGAAAAATAACCAAAACAACTTCTAGACACACAGACAAGCACTTAGGAGAAGTCTGCAAGAAGAACTTTTCTCAAATACATTTAGAGGGTTATTATCACAGTTTTACAGAACAGCTACAGATAGGAAAAAGAAAGTATCAGTGGCTTGGAGGACTCTAAATAAAAAATGCAAGCCATACAGACTTTGGATGACATGAAAATGTTTAATAAACACTTTGTTGCATTCACATCCCACTCTCTGATAGTCACACTGTTTCTTCTTTGGTTTAAGAGGACTGCCACCTACTGAATTACCCTCACCTCTAGCTGGTTTTAGGAAAGAGATCAATATTACCTTCAAATCAAGAGAATTTGGACAGCAACTTTTATGTATTTCGCTATAAAAAGATAAAAGGTATCTTAATATGTAAGGATTAGAGTGCTGGACATTTTCTTCTTTGCTGCAGAACTTGTTTTGGTTTTAACCTGGAAATCTTTGTTGGTAACTGCTGACTGGTTGCTTTCACTTTTAAGTGTTTTCAAGCTGTGATTTTATCTGGAATATTTCCAAGTGATTGATTGTAAGGAGTGTGGAAAACCCCACAAATGACAGATTCCTAGATCTGCATTTATACATAATCCAAAAATTTCCACAAATATTACCTAGAAAAGTATTGCAAAATGTTTACACATAATTATTAGAATTCAAGATAAACCCTACTGCTCAGAAAGTACAAAAAATACGGAAAAAAAAGTTTCCTTCCCCACTGTCTCCTGCTGCCTGGGCATGTCCTTTCTTAGGTTTTTATATCCAGGCAGAAATAAGAATGAGCTGAAACGAGGCTGAGTACAAATGAAACGTTAGAGATGATTTTTCCCTAAATTCTGTACCCAAAGATGCCATCTAGTGACCACCTCCTGAATGCAGGGACAGCTCCCGAAAACGCAGCTCAGAGCCCACGTTACACATCAGCTGAGGGGCGTCTCCCTCACTGTGTGTGAGGAGCAGAAGGGTGACGTCCTTAGCCTGGTGCTTTTATTCACGGACATCTCTTTGTCACTGTCTTATTTTCTGGAAAAATCCCTTTGCCCAGGATTCTTCTCCTGGGAAGCTGAGAAGCTTCAGAGAAAAATGAAAATAATAATTATCTGATTGCTTCTTGTGTGTTTTGCTGCTTTGGAATGTGGTTTGGAGATTGTTTATCCAACGTGTGAATTGTTGTTGCTTAATGACCAATCCCAGTCCAGCTGTGTAGGGACTCTGAGGAGGCAGTCACGAGTTTTTAAGTAGTTTCTTGTTAAACCTTCTGTCTGTATCCTTTCTCTATTCTTTAGCATAGTTTAGTATAGCATTATATCATATCATATATCATATCATATCATATCATATATCATATCAGCCTCCTAAGAACATGGAGTCAGATCCATCAATTCCTCCTTCATCCTGGGGACCCAGCAAATACCACATCTTCTGGCACATCTGTCACTCCTTCCATGCTCCAGTCTCTCCATCTGGAACGGGGCTGCTGTCCCAGGGAACGTGTCTGGCAGACTCTGTGTGCATCCCCAAACAGCAGAACATTGAGGCATTCACTGTTCCCCATCATCTCCTAGCCAGGAAAGGTCCTGTCTGCTCTTGCTACCCACACATATTAATTTTGACTTTACTTGGAAAAAAGTAATTTTTGGCTGGCAGCTGACAGGATCAGAGCACTGGCTCTGGCAGCACTCAGAACACAGGCCAGGAGAGAATGATGCTAATCCCAAATTTTGGTGAGCCAGGAATGTGGGACCAAGTCAAAGAAAAACACCTCACTAGGGATGGCTCTTTGGAAAACTTGAGTCCAGTCTGACAGCCAAGAGAAACTCCTTCAAAGCCCTGGCACCCTTGATGATATTGGCTGTTAGGAAATGTAGGAAAAGCTTTTGCACAGTAACAGGTGCACAGTGGTGACCTTTTCCTGAAGTTAAACAAGGCCCACAGAGGAGCTGTACACACACACAGCATCCAGAAGTCAAATCAGAGAGTGAGATTCAAGTTTGGATTGTATCTTTTTAAAATTCTGCTGCTGTAGGGCAGGGTAATTGATTTTCTGTAAGGAAAAAGGTGCAATCAGCACGTTCAGGATGTAGGAAGGCTTCTGAATATTGATATCCCAGATAAAGATACCAGGGCAGTCCAATTTATTGAGCTTCCAAACAGATGCTTGGGATTTTAGGATACTAATGGAATGAATTGATTTGTGTAACACAATATATTAACTTCAAGAAACCCTGACTTAAACATTGTCATCAAACCATTAGATAGCTCATCAAATGCATTTAATCAAAATTCAGAATATGTTCTTGCTTCTGAGATGCTGAAAAACATTAAGCACCAGATCATGTATTATGCACATTTGGAAGATGGTCTATAGGGTATCTTTTACTTTTTTTACTTTAGAATAGCTCAGCAAGAAAATCAGGGGAAAAACCAACAAGGAAGAGAAAAATCAATACAAATCATTGGTGTTTTCATATTCACATGAAAGTCTGGTCATGTAAGCAAAATGAGTATTGCAAAATCAGGTAAAACCTGATTTAGGGCATCAAAAATGAATGCTTCAAATATACATGGCATGTACACACATCACAGGAGGGAAAAACACAATGTTATATACTGCAGGTTTCAGAAAAAAACCTTTAAAATGTATCTTTGCGAGATAAAGACTTTCCTCAAAAAAACCCCAAAATATAAAAACAAAACAAAAAAAATTTTAAAACACTGTGCCTTTAAAATTAAAGCTGTAAAAGTAACCTTTATCAGCAATGATGCAATTTTAAGTGTCTTAATGCTTCAAAGTAGACACATTTCAAGAAAAATGCAGAAAATAGCCCCAGAAAAACAAACTATTTACAGGAAATCATTGGTCTCCTACATTTATGAATAGCAATAATGTTATATCATAGCTCTTCATATGTGTTTGGGAAAACATTAAAGCCACTCACATATTTTAGAGGGTGAGTTAAATGGGTTCCTTTTTTTCATGCTCCTTCAAGGGACATATTTGCAACCTTTACCTTAAAGCTTGACTACAGGAGACTACATGGGCAAATTTAATTTACTCTAAAGGTATGAAGTTAGAATGGATTTTTAAAAAATTAAATCAGAATGACAGGGGGTGCAGCAATTTAAATTCATACCTGCAATTCAAACTACTTTCCAAGGCAGTCACAATCTTTTAGTGACCCAATACTCTTGGTCATCCCAGTCTGTGTCTGCCAAACCTGATAGGGCTGGGTGTGGGCATGCCAGCCTGGGAATTAAGTAATATTCAGGCATTAATTGATTGATTTCCATTCAAAACTATCTGTTGTTGTGGTTAGTGTGGTTTCTCTGTGCTTTGAAGTGAGAGCTGAAAGTCAAACCATAAATCTGCCACTTAGAGTGACAGGTTGCATACCCCAGAGCCTGCACTATAAAAGGTTTTTTTAGAGTTAAGCCCCAAGTTCTGTTTAAAACACAAAACAACCACTGCTCTCCCAAATGCTTCCCAGAACAAGATTCCAGCCATCAGGGATAAGTGGTATTTTAAGCATACCCATTTCAGTGCCTGGGTAATCTGTCTGAGCCATCTCAAACAGGAGGATTATTAAGGGAAAATCCTTGTCAGGGTGAATCCTGTTAGAAAGCCCAGATCCTGTTCCCTGTGACAGTACCTATGATCCTGCTGCCAACTATTTTCCTTCTCTTCTACCAATATCCTGGACTACTGGAGGCTTTTTCAAGCTTGTCTCTCATAAATAACATGACAACTTGAAATTTATCCCCGTTTGTAGTTGTACTGGAAAACACTGGAAGAATCCCGAAATTACATGTGCTTAATGACAAATGAAACACTTCATCAATATTATTTCCATATAGCACAATCTAAGAAAATGGAGGGTGTTTTTAAAGGAATATTCTTAATATCTTTTTATTCTGAGCAGATTTGGTGGTAGATTTTCATGCTGCCTTATTTGTAACTCGGGTCAATCCAGAAGGATAATCAACTATTTACTGATTCTTTACTTTTAAAAGATTCAGTAATACATCTTAAATTGGATCAAAACAGCCTTGCAAGAACTTTCTGAAGTGCTTGGCTGATTAACTCAAGTATTTCCACTTAACGTTTAAATGTGATGAGTTGCAGCATCCTCCACAGTAAGGTCAGGACTTCAAAAAATTCTAAATATTTACTTTTGAACAAGAATATTTATGATACATTTCAGTCTTCCAGTTCTATCCACTGGGTGAAACCTCACTGAATCTCCAAATACAGGAATTATGGTGTAGTTCAATTCATTAGAGTTCAACTGAAGGATTTTTTTATATTCAGAACTGAACACTAAAACATCCTTAAAAATGAATACTTAAAAACATCTTGGTAGAGATAAAGCTTCTCATTAAATAATCAGTATCACCTGCATTTATTAGCCAGCTAATAAGACATATGCTAATAAACTCAACACCTGTTTAATGAGGAAAAGTTCAGTAATATTTAGCAGTTCTCTTCCCAGACAGAGAATGATTAAATACAAGTTTGGGTTCAAGGTTACTTAGACTTTAGACACAGCAGTCACTATTTTAGGAACAATTTGCAGAGAGTTTTACACACAAACTAACCTAAAAAAATTTAAAATTAAAAATCTATTTATGTTATGTTATGTTATATTTACACTATAGAAAATATATAATATATATCTATATTTTTATCATATGCATATTCTATATATTTAATATTGTTATATATAAAAATATACTTTTTTTCCCGCAGGTCAGTGGCAGCATTAAAAGCACAGTCAAAAACACACGCAGCAAGAAGCTGGAGGCAGTGGCACAGCCAAGCTCAAGGCTCCAGCAGCACCTGCAGCCCCCCTGCTCCCCAGGTTGTGCTCATCCCTGCTGCTCAGGCTCACAAACACTTCCCACCCCGAGGCACTCAGGGGCACCGAGCCCTCGAGGCAAGCTCTGGGGCTGTCTGCCTGCTCCAAGAGGTGTCTGTCCTTCCCAGCACTGAGCAATCTGCTGTGGGGGAGTGAGCACCTGAGGACAGCCACTCCTAAGAATAGCATCCCTGTGCTGCAGCAGCAGCATCCCATTGCTGGGCTACTCAGGAAACACAAAAAGTGTGTTCTCCACCAGGGCAATGATGTACCACCCCTCTGACAATCATTTCCACCTCCCTGCTCGCCTTGCCCCCAATAAACAAGACATTTGCAGGAAAATAATAGTTTCCCTTTTTCATCTGTCCACCTGCTGCCCAGAACACAGGTAATATTTCACCAGCTCACCCTGAAAATGGGAATTCATTTATAAGCAAAGCATTAAAACCAGTGAGGAAGAGTAATATAAGGAGTTCAAGAGTCCATTTGAAAACAAACTACACCCTTAAGATTTGTTTGCTAAAAATGAAACAAGATTCTTTAATTTGCCTTTTCTGGGGCAAGCTCTTAGCAAAAATCTATAACATTAGAAACAACCTCTGCTTCTCCAAATAAACCAATTCTGACATCATTTCTTCTGACAGTCTTTTGTTTGCTGCATGTAGCTGTGTCTTGTCCTTGGGTGATAAAATCTTAGCATGAAAACTTGGGGATTTTGGGAAGGTGTCTTGGATTTCCCTATCTATATTTGCATTTTTCTCTCAAACAGTGGCCCAGAGCCTCAAAGTCTCCTATGAGATCAATCCAAAGGAGAGGTTTGATCCTGGCAAAATGAAAGAAAAAGTATAATCTTTAAGGACTTACAGTAAGGAATGTAACTATTTTCTTTCTTTTTAAAGTCTTGACTAACAAATGTTAATACAACTTTTAAAAAATAACTTTGTAACTAACCTGACAAACAAAATTTGATATAAAGACATGTTAAATTTCATTTCCTCAAACTACTATTGTGTTGTGCAGGGTACCCAATATAATTACTTTCATTATTTTCAGGAGAGCAGCCAAAATACAGAACTATTTTCAATGTCTCTCTAGACAGCACTAAACTATTTCTTGATGTGTGCAAAACCTAACAGCAAGCATAGAATAAAGACTTAGTGATTGTTGTATAAATAGAGTTGAACCCTTGGCTATAAAAATAAAAAAAGACCCAAAACAATACATTGAAGTGCTTTTTGCTTGTAAGTCATGCACAAAACCAGTTTCACTTTCACAGCCACATTTTGTATTTGTGAATTGTGGACTGACTGGAGGGTTGAGAAAGTTGATGGACATTTTCAATTTCAGTTCAGAAAGCAAAGCCCAAGTTTCAGACTCAGCTACAAACACAAACACACTCTTGTGTGTAAATAACATAACCAAGTAACACTACCATTTCAAATTCCATCCACTTTGGGAGTTCACAACTAGGAACATTCACTCAGGTCTGTCTGTTTTACCTGGAGACCAAGAATCTATTTCTGATCCAAGAGTATCCCTTTAGTACTGATCTATAACAAAATGAGCTGAGCTCTCTCGCAAGGGAGAGAAGCAAAAAGCAGAGCCATGATTTCAGAACAGAATATGGATTATCTGACAGCTGCTCTGTTTAGGCATCATTTTCCTGATCACCTCGAGCACTGCCATTACTTTAAGCAGTTGCTCCATCATCTTCCTTAAACCAAGAATTTGATCTCAACTAACTGGGGAGAGTTTCAAAGAGTTTTCAGCCTCTGTTGTCAAGCCTTTTATCTGAGCCATTAAAAATCAGAAGGGAAAAAAAGCCCAAATGTGTCATTTAGTGCAGCAGAAAAAGATGATTTCTCAACACTTTTGGAGTATGTACAGATCTAAGGCTTGCCTTGCTTTTTTTTTTTTTTAAAGTTGCTTTCAAAAGTTTCAGGTCATGCTAAATGTAATGAGTTAGATTAATTAAACCATTGTATTTAATTCTGATAAACAGCCAGAATGATTAGAACAGAAGTCGTGTTCTGATATAAATAATATTTACACAGGTGCATCAGAGAATCCTGGTTAAACAGAATTTCAGGGGAAAAAATGAATGTTAAATCAAGGTAAAAGATACTGCTACTGTCACTTAAGATACTTAGAGAAAGCAAAAAGATCAACTACAGTTGATCAAGGTTCATAAGATATTACAAAGTATCACTAATTATAAAACAAAACAAAACAAAAAACTATTAGTATAGAGATCCTAGAAGTAAAATATATATTCTTTATGAAATTTGAAATGCTCCAGAATTCCAGGAGGTAAAAGCTACAGATTTTTGTCTATTAACAGTCATTAAGTTCTCCCAGGTTTGTTAAAATTTGAGAAGCTCAAAACAGATTTTAATGGCTTGAAAAAACCATGTTATATGAGTAGTTTCCACAAGAACAACTGGGAATTAAAAATTAGGTATTACTCCTAGGTTTTTAGCATGTTGCAGAACAGGGCTGCTCAAATTCTGCCACAAGCTGAAGAATTCTCTCTTAAACCAATAATTGGGCTTAAATTCCCCAGGAGGCTCCATCACTTCATAAATCATTCACTTCATAGCTTTAACTTTTTGGTGCTTCTACAGTAATTTGTAACATTAGACATCTCTGATGTCTCTGTCTGCTCTCAACTTGAAAATATTCCATGGGCTGTGATTTTGAACAGAAAATGGGAATGCATCACTAGAAGTAAAAGGAATAAACCATCATACTAACTCCTTTCTTGAGACATCCCTCAGAGTTTGCACTTCTTTGATCCTCTATGGTGTGACAGATGATTTCTTGAGGGGGGAAAAAAATGCAGAAAGAACCAGAAGAGGAAAAACTCCCCACCTGCATGTCCGATTTCACACAGCAGCAATCCCAGATGCACTGGAAATGTTGAGTTTCCTACCACGTAACTCTCATTTTATATTGCTATGCAATTTATTTTTAGCCTATTTCAATGCTTTGGAGAGTTGTGCTGCTCCTTTCCAGCTGATTGGAGTTATTCTTAAGTGGCTCTTAGCAAGCATGGAAATGGGAGTGAAAGGGATGAAGTACAGGTCAGCTGAGCAGCCCAGACAGTAAAATATTATGAATTAAAAATTCCTTATTCAGAGATAAGTATGCAGACAGGCTTACATTCTCTACAAGCTCTAGACATAGGCTTGCTTTTTTTTTTTTTTTTAATTTGAATAATTTTGTTTGATGCTTTGGCTTTATTGCTGCCCTCAAAACCTCAACAAATGCTGAAATTATTATCATGGAATCCTTTCTTTTACTCTTCCTTCAAACCAGACCTGCATCATTATTTGAGAAATGGGCTGGTAGACTCAGTGTTCCCAAGGAGCTCTAACAAATACTCCTGTTAGAGTAAGAAATCTCTATTGCTTCTTGCTCAGAAGATCAAGACTGAAAGAAGGAAAGGCCTTTCAAGGCACCTTTGGCCAGAGAGGACGCCCTGCAGGTTGTGTGGGAAGCAGATGGCTCCCTCCCATAGCCAGCCTGCAGATAAAAACAGCTCTCCAGTCACCTCTGCCTCCTTCTTCCCATTATTATTGAGTGATGATTCATTCCAGAGCCTTTTCCCAAACTGCTGTTTATCATTACTGGGAGCACAAATGCCTCACTCAGCAAAGCTAAAGTGCAGAAACTTGCTGAGGTTCATTCTTTGAATTTCCATCACTTGAGACAAAAAAGTGGGGTTGATTTACATCCTCAGCTACAGAGAGTTGTCAGAATTAGTTGATTATTACTGCACCAAGCTCCTGTGTCAGTTGGGCTTTGTGGGCTGGCTTGCCAGCACCTCTCATCTAGTTCTTTGCATAGTTTTTTTTTTTTTTTCTTTTTTTTTTGGTTGCAGTATAGTTATCCCACTGATTGATGGAGGAGAATGCAGTTTAAGCAAAAAAATGGTATATGGCATATTCCTGATCTTTCTAAAGCATAAATCAGACACTGAGTATCTTTGTGTATGTATTGAGTGTTGTCATCCATTCCCAATTTTTTTTAATGACAGATCTGTCCATGGGAAACACTATGTGGCAGAAAAGCACTCCTCAAATGATGAAATTGTTCAGAATCCTATGAGCTGGGTGGTTTGTTGTGCAAAACACAGAAAAAAGGCAGGAAAGAGCATTTCAGAGGTCAGAGCTTTGGAGACATCCCTCAAGGCAGGGGGACTGACTGAACAGTGCCTGACCTGTCAGCTTGGGCTCTGGGTTCCAGGGTTACAATGGGATCCCACCTTCAGAGCCTGGCTGGGATTAAAAATTTAATATAATATAATATAATATAATATAATATAATATAATATAATATAATATAAAGTATAATAGTCATCCCTTGAGCTTTCAACCCATTTGAAATGGCTGCCTTTGTATCTGCATCACAGCACAATTTTTCAACTACATGTGAGGCAATCTTGCCTTTTCAATTTGATTTTAATTTGGCTTTATATTCTCTTGGCCATATTAAGTCCAGCCTGCACTGTTAAGTCAGAACATATTTCCCAGCTCTCAGAACTTCTTAGCTCCTTACACTACTGCCATGACAATGTTTGTGATTAACTTTCCCAACAAAAATATCTTTCCCTCACCTATATAAATTTCTTTTATGCTTCCTCCATTTAGTCCTTCCAGCTGCAGCAATGTTTTGTCCTTAACTGCCACTGCTCACACCAAACAGTTCAAGTTGCACAATAATTCTGTCACAGGTACACAGGCACCTTCTACTCAAGGTGAAATCTTGTGGAAGGAGAATTTATCAAAATTTATTATCAAAACCCTTGAGGTGCTCTCATTTAGTGAGATACCATCTCTTCTGTCTCATTGAAACCCACTTATTTCTAGTGGTTTCCAAAGTTATTTGTGCATAGAATTTTTCTGAGTTCTAATAAATACTACAACTTTTCTATTTATTCTTCAGTTGCCTTTCTCGCTAAAAATAGCCAGAAGAAATCAAGAATAATTTGTTAAAAAGGATTTTGCTAATCTGGGTCATTTATAAAAGGTGGGCCATTTAGGCTGGATGAAAAGGGGGGTTTTATCTGCTTTTTTCCCCCTCCACTGCTGTGTTTAACACAGAATCATAGCATCAATTATATGGAATAAGGCATTGGTTTTACATATGGATATCTATTATGTCCAGATAGCAAATTTGGGAAACCAAGACTCCTGTCCTTCTGGAAGGCCAGTACAGATATCAGCTCCTCTATCCACAGTAAAGCATCTTTCCTTCTTGCGGGAAGGCAAATCCATTTTCTAGCAGCCTGGCTGGCTTGACTGCCTGGGAAGGTGCTGTGCTAATTATAAAAAGGGATGGTGGAAATGAGGAACAAATCTGGTTTTATTGAACGCACAGTTTAAAAACTAAGAATGTGGAAAACAGAAAATTCTCTGCTTCAGAAACAGCAAAAGGATGCATTTTATTAACACAGCTTGGATTTGTTTGGTAACTTCTGGGATTGAGAGGGAATGCTGGACAAGGATTGCTGCAGTTTCTGCTTTTAACACCCTTGTACACCCTGGTACAGTTACATAGGTAAAAGAGAAATTGCAAGGGAACTCTGCTATTCCTGGATAATCTGTCTCTACGTTTCCAAGTTGCTGGAAACTCAGGAATGAGGGATACCAAACAAAAGCACAGGCACTGTGCTCAGGAAGGGACTGGAGGTGGCACTCAGCCTGGCTGACAGAGTAGTCTCGGTGATCACTGAGGTCACAGAGTTCACAGAATTCACAGAATGACTGGGTTGGAAGAGACCTTCAAGATCATCGAGTCCAACCCATGCCCTGACACCTCTACTGAACCATGGCACTGAGTGTTACATCCAGTCTTCTTCTAAACACATCCAGGGATGGTGACTCCACCACCTCCTGGGGCAGGCCATTCCAGTACTTTGTCATTCTTTTTATCAAAAGCTTTTTCCCAATATCCAACCTAAACTTCTCTTGACACAGCTTGAGACTGTGTCCTCTGGTTCTGTCAGCTGTTTCTTGGAGAAAGAGACCAACCCCAGCTGACTACAGCCACCTTTCAGGGAGTTGTAGAGAGTGATAAGGTCACCTCTGAGTCTCCTTTGATCCAGGCTGAGCACCACCAGCTCCCTCAGTGGTTCCTCACAGGGTTTGTGTTCCCAGCCCCTCTCCAGCCTCGTTGCCTCCTCTGGACGTGCTCCAGCATCTCAACGTCCTTCCCAAACTGAGGGGCCAGAACTGGACACAGCACTCCAGGTGTGACCTCACCAGTGCTGGATACAGGGGAAGGATGACCTCCCTGCTCCTGCTGGCCACACCATTCCTGATCCAGGCCTTTCCCGACACAAATATCCCATGCCTCTGCGTCACCTTGGAGAGGAAAAGGCAGTGTGGAGCCTGGCATAGTCTGCTGTGACACTAGAGGTCAGCACGGGCACAGCTCCACGGGCAGCCCAGGGCCGGGAAAGTGCCCTGCCAGTGCTGCCCCCGGGACTGGCACAGCCCCCGGGACTGGCACAGCCCGGGCTGCACAGATCAGATCCCTGCCTGGAAAAAGGAGCTCCTGAGAACTGCTCATGGCCACTGCAGCCACGTGCCTGCATCAGATCTTATCTGAAATAAACTCCCAGCACTCCTACAGCTACTAATAAGGTGTATCCCAAGGGCACAGGTTAGACAAAGGCACAAAGGAGGCTATGGAATGAAAACTCATCCTAAGAAAATATTAAAAATGAGGCTGGAACTCAAGGAAAGGTGCACTGAGGAGGCCCAGAGTTGAAAGACAGCAAGAATCTCTCAGACACGCTGAGTCTGCCTTTGTATCAGTATCATTGGAAAATCTAGGAGTTCTCCAGGCACTTTAGGGAGGGAGGAATAATAAGTGATAAAGTTGGAATGTAGCTAAAGATAACTTCCAGCCTGAAAATGAATACTTCACCTCAATTGTGGGCAATCAGACAGCCCTGATTTCTGAAGGATGTGGAGCATAAAATCACAAGTGTAATAGAAAGCATTTATGTAGTAAGCCTCTCAAGTTCATGTAATACCTTATGATGGAAGAAAAGCAAACAGAAACATCTAAATTAAAGCAGGAGAAACATTTTTTCAACTTACCCAGAATATTTTAGCACAAGAAAAAAATTTTAACATATTTTGGTATACAAAGACATTTCAAAATGGAATTGGCTCATTTCTGAATAACACAAGATAACTGTCAATGCAGAAAGAGTAAATACGGGACATTTGTGTTCTCTGTTTGAGCAGGTAAAATGCAAGATGATGTGCCAACCTCATCTGAGGGAATATTTCTACTCTCAGAATAATTCTGCAGAATGTTAAAAACTGGCTAGAAAATGCCAAAACCCAATACTTTTTAAAACGAGGTAGCACGAAAGTCTTTTTCATAAGAATTTTTTAAAAGCAGGCAAAAGAATTTAGCAGACCACAGTAATGATTTTCTTTGTTGTTGTTCTTTTTCCATTGGATCTCAAAATGTCCAGGGAACTTTAAACTGGAAAGCAGCAGGTCCTGTGCTGGTGCCATTAAAGGGCAAATGAGACAACCTGGATAATTGGGAGCCCATAGACCTGGCATCAACCCTAGCAAAATAATGGAGCAATTCCTGCAAGTCTCAATTAATGGAGGATACAAGAAAGGAAGTAGAATTAATGCCAGTCAATATGATTTTCTTTGGAAAACAGAACCTGCCAAGCTGGCATGGTATCTTTGAGGAGAACACAGAAACCAGGTGCTGTTCTGTCCTGCCCACTTCCAGAGAACAGTTGGGATTGCAATAAAGTTCCCTAAAAATGGAACTTACCTTAGAAGAGAGATTATACATCAGCCTGACATGAAACACCTGCCCAGCAGTTTTACTGGGCCTGGAGTGTTTAATTGGAGTTTGTTTTTTCCAAGAACTATTCCTCTTTCATTCACTCACGGCGTGCAAATGACAAGCCTCTATTAAACACAATTGTTCAAACTTAATAGCAAAGGGAAGCTGCTGGAAGAAATGTTCCTAAATCTCGTTGAGGGGAAAGAACTGTTGCTGTGGTTCTGGTGTGGAAAAAGCTGAGTCTGAGCTTCATTTCCTCCACATTTAAATGATCTACTTTCTAAATCATTATCATAAGAAGTTCTGCTGCTTTGCAAAGACCATGATGCAAATTCTTGCAAGAGGCACAAGTTTGTGATGTTTCTCAGCTGATGTTCTTTCAGCAATCCCAACAGACCTAATTTAATTTCTAATCATTTCACCATGCCTAACACATTTTTCTAAATTACTTCTTCATTTTTACTCAGAGGGAATACTGGCTGATTTTTGCTTATAAAGCTTTTCCCTTTCATTCCCATTGTTTCCTATGCAGAGGGAATGCACAGAGCAATTCTGTGATCAGCTGCTTTCACTCCATGCCATATTTCAATAATAATATGGCACACACTGTGCATTTCATATATTTCACTTCCCTTCCAGCTCCAACCTCTATCACATTACTCACAGAAGCACTGAACCTCATTCTGGGTGCGGGACATTTTTTGAGACAGCCCAGCAAAATATGGGAGTGCACAAGTTCACTGCCAGAGAAAATGTGTCCCTTTTGTTGCTAGTTAATTACCTATTCCTATTAATTACCTATTTTTCCTATTAATTTTCATCCTTTTTAGAATAGAAGAATGGCATATTTAAAGCCTTAAATTATGTTAACATTATTATTCCCACTGTACCATAAGCAAACAGGAAAACAATCAGAAAGAAGGCAATAGTTATAAATTACAGTAAATGTCGGTGCTTTGCCAGACACATGGCATAAGTCTTCATAATTTCACGTCAGAAGATTTGTAACATGCTTCTGTTTATATTCTCTTCTTGCTTCCAGCTTTCATAATCCTTTTCTTCCTCTTGTGACAATTCTTTTCCTAATTTTTGTGTTCCTTTGAATGATCAAAGACCTTCTTGCTCAAAAAACAATCATTGTCTATTAAGACAATCCTGTCACATACAGAATTTACCTCCTGAAGAAATTCTCAAGGAAGTCTTTAAGGATTTGTAACAAACAGGTTTGATTACTCTCTCTTCAAAATCACTAAAAAGATGCAAAACTTCTTTCTAATCTTTAAACTTCACTTCACACCCTCAGAATTTTCTACAGGTCTGGAGACAAATGGATAGCTCAAATTTAATGCAGGGTTACTGTTCCTACACTGGGCAATTCCAGCCTCAATCTTCCTTTTGTTTAATACATCTCCATCTCTAAATTCTGACTTTTCTCAAGCCCTTTGAAGAGCTACACAACTCTTCTCCCTCTATTCTCAGAGCCTGGATGCATTCTCTCTCAATATTAGATCTGGTTTTCCCTCGTCCTCTTTTCCCCTCTCAAAAGGGAGATAGAAAAGGAAGCACAACCTCTCCACAAAGGGAAAAAAAAAAAGAAGAAAAGTATACCTTGCAGTTTATAATGACATGCATAAAAGAAAAACATCTGTAAATGAATGATACAATGCATAAATTTTAGTGTATCATCTGTGCAATGCCAGAAGTTCTTAATCAATACAACAGAGATCTAAAAACACATCAATAGATGATTTCAAACTCCATACACTTCTGGAGAACATTAATTATATTCTCAGAGCTCATTTATAATGAGCTTTTAATTAGAGAGGATGTCCTCACATCCTAATTCTTAAAAGCAGAGCAATGATGAGATGGTAGGTATTTCTTAAAATAACCTGCTTTAATGTAGATTTCATTTTCTTTTATTATACCAGGACTATAAAGGCTCCTTGCTTAAAGTTACTTGTGGCAATACACATGTGTGATAAAGGAGGATTCCATTTCCTTTGTCATCAGTAGGGATGGGTATGGGACATCCCATTAAAGGATACCTCCTCTAGCATTTAGGGAAATGTCAACAGGACTGTGAACAAGAGCTAAATGCATTGTAAGACTCCCTCAGACTGGGAGATGACTGGCCAGGTTTCCTTCCCTTATTTATTTGTCTCATTAGACATTTTCCCACTCTAGAAAATAAAAACCAGCATAATCCTATACAAAATGTCTGCGTATAGCTCTGTGTAAAAGCTTTGATACTTCCCAGCATAGTTCCTCATGAGAAAGTCTGTTTACTTGGACACTAAAATCCAATCAATAAACCTACCTGTATTTTTCAGTTCAGCAGCTCAGCTTTATCCAATTCTCCCATTTCTAGCAGTGCACAAAGGCCCTAATGTGTCTGTTGGGACAGACATGTGGCATCTGTCACATTAGGGTTCAACAGGGGCTTGATGTGATTACCTGGTTTGCTTTCATTTGGTTTGCACTGGACTTCTTCCACACACTCTGCAGGAAACCAGCCAATATGTCCCCGGGTGCTGCCTTCCCAGAATCCACCTTCTCCGATGCTCAGCACTAGACAGGGCAGACACAGGCAGTGTTACACGTTGCCTCCTCACACAAATACACAATTTTTGCATTACACCTTCAGTAATTCCTGAAAACTAGCAAACACTGTGCAATAACTAATGCTGGTACCCCCAAAATGGGCACAGAGTAACCTGTAAGCAGGACCTTCCCTACTCAGTCTCTGTAATCACTCTCCAATTTATTTTTTTTTTTTACCACAAGTTTCCTTGGCCTTCACACAATTGTTTCCATTTTCAGTGTTCTCACTGCTGGATTAAGCAAGGATAAATACATGGTAATACCACTACCAAAAAAACCACCAAGACTGTCTTGTCTGCTGAAATGAAGTGCTGAACCCATTGTCAAATTGCAGCCACCCTGAAATGGATTTTAATAATACATATTTTGATATCTCCTGTTTTTCCTGCCTCCTAAGGAAACATGTTTTTTGATTTAGTGGGTAGCTCCAGGGATTTGCAATGCAGGTTGAGTAATATCATTTAAGGGTTTGAATACACAGCAAACACTTGAACCTCCCATAGGTGAGATCTACAATGGAGATGCCTTTTGAAACATTTCAGTGATTTTTTCTCTATAGAAGAAAACAACATGGAGGAGAATGGTTTGTAAATAGGAGAATAGGCTTTTATCTGGCACTTCTAATTATCTTGATATTAATTCTAGGACTTAGAAAGGATTGTGACAAAAGCCTGCAGAGCAAGAATTTTATAAGTAAGCAACTGGAGGTGAATTATGGTGATGGAAGGGCACTAAATACTTGCTATGGCATTTAAATTATTATTATAGAAGTTCCTGCAAAGCACTGTATGTTTACTATATATTAGAAGACTGTAAATGTACTGTTAGAAAGATGCTGTACATTAATATTGAGACAAAGGTGATACTCAACAAAACCTGTTTGATTGGGAATATGGATCAGACACACAGCACAGGTGCTCAGAGCTTCCCAAAATTAGCCCAGCTCCATCACTGAGTGCCAGCTCAGCCTCAACTGCCCCTGCTGAAAATCAAGGCTAACTAGCACAAATCCGTCTCTCTGCTGAGGGATTCCAGTATCTGGGATCCTGCCTCTGCAGGGTATTTCAGTGCAGGAGGGACATAAGGGAGAGCTGCTTTGATGGTCTCCAATACCAGCACTTGAGGCACTGTTAAAACCTTGCCAGACTTTAAAACCCTGGTCTCTGCCTGGCTGCAGTTGAACTCAGGATCACTGCAGCTGCTGTGACTCAGGGGCACTGAAGCTGAATTTGATTTGCACTAGTACAGAGCAGGATGAAAATTAAATTAATCAGAGCCCCCCAAAAAAAACAAACAAAAAAGAATTCTTGGTAATGTGAAAGTAGTCTGATTTGAGACACCAGGAGCTGTAAAACTGCATTTGAAAGTAAATTTTTACCAGGGTTTTTATTAATGCAACCCTCAGCTATTTCTGGTATCACTTAAAGAGCATGGCCAGCTATTAACAGAGACATTTGACAGCAAAATGTTTATAAACACGTCACTTTTAAGCTTTTTAATGTAGTATATTCCAAGAGACAGATTCCATGAACTGCACATTTACACACCACCACAGTAAGAAGTACATACCAAGTCCCAGGAAACATCCATTAAGGGAAAGTCCTACACCTGGATGGGTCTCAAATGCACAATTTGTCAAGCACCTTTCTGACATATATGAGAAAATCTATAACTTATAACTCCTATAAACCTAGCAAGTTATGGGATACTGGAGGAGGGCACCAACCTTGGATGACACCAAAAATACACTGAAAATTGACCTGAATTAAAAAATATTAGCATGTCTTTTTTTAAAAAAATATAAACATGGGGCATAATTAATGAAAAAATATGCTACTGTATTCCAAGTGTTGTTAAAAATATTTAAAGCCTGTGCACATTAACTAACACACATTGTCCACCTGTTAATTCAGTCTTACATAAAACACTCCCTGATCATCCATCCAATATAAATGGGGAATTCAGCAGCTTCCAATACATTTTTAACAATGTAACATCTGCTCACATAAGAAAGCATTTCTTAGATATGAGAGAAGGAACCAGGAAAACTTAATAACCTACATGTATATATTAGAATCAGTGTAGAATTCAACTGTAGTTGGTTTAATTTCAGTCATAAAAGAGAGTGTAGGACTCCAGCCAAAAGAAATTTCCAAATGTGAGACCCTGAGCATGCTATTGCCAGTAATTAGCTGCCTTTTTTTTTTTTTTTTTTTTTTTTTTTTTTTTTTTTTTTTTTGAGAGGAGTTTTCAGCACTGAATCTCAGGGATTTTACTCCACAAACTGACAAGATGCTCAGAACAAAACCTACTTAGATGTTGAGACAGACTTCCCTAATTTTGTATTTTATTAATCTGTCAGATCTGCTGACACTCCCAATTCCAGCACTAGAAAGAGAGAGGCACTGTAAGGAGGAAGTTGGGCATTTCAAACCCATGGAGTGATTTCATGTGTTTATGGCAGTAGCAGCTGATGCAAATCAACACTTTTGGGAAATGAAAGTTGCCTTGGAACACTGTCTGTGAGTGCAGGGTGAAAAGGGATTCCTACAGAGCAGAACCAGACCCACTTTAGCCCATTATTATATGAATTATTGAGTATTAGCCATCACTAATAGCCAGAGCAAAGAAAAAACACGTGTAGTCCTGCCTGAAGATGTAACATCCATGGAAAAGAAGTGGAAGGGTGAAATGAGTGCTGCTGGAGCACAGGCAGCCTTCAGCATTCTGAGAAAAACCTCCTGCTGGGGGCCAGGGGAAGGAGGAAAAGCCTGCCGGAGCTGCAAGGGGCACAAAGATGACACAAGAGGCAAACGAGGGACAGCCCTGGGTTCAGCTGATGTGCAGAGACAGACAAATTGCTGTGGATATGGGGGACAAGCTCATATTCCAATGCAGAAGTTGAGCCCTAGATGGTTCTGCATCCCCTAAAACCTTGAAATGATCTTCCCCCTCACATGGTGCCATTAATAAGAAATTCTGCAGCATGAGCCAAGGCTATAATAAAGTATAGATCTATAAAAACTGGCAACACTTCACTCACTCCAAAGTGGGGGACTTAAAGTATAAATAGAAAAATATAATTTATCTATTGTACCCATGAATGGCTTTTTTAGAATGAGGTCTTCATTTCTATCTTTCCTCTCCCAACAGTGTTTAAGAGACTCACTGTAACAGATAATTTGCTACCAGCAAGAGATTTTCTAATCAATCTTTTCCCTGCTGAAGGACAAAACAATGGTAAATGAAAGGATAACTTTCCCAAAATTAATAATAAGGCTTTCTAATTTCCAGTGGTTTTCACTTTTCTTTTGGTGTGGTTGCTATGGCAAAAGCAGGTCAGATGCTCTTCACACACAGCCTGAATTACAAAAAGAATCTGATGTTGTAAGAGTGAAATAAAGGTTCTTGTAACATCAGGTATCCTGAGACATCTTTTCACAACAAAAGTGTGGTTTAAAAGAGGAGTTGTGTCCAATTATATGAACAAAACTGCAAAGCAAAATTGGATATACACCAAACAAGTGGGTAACAGGAAAACATGGATAGGCAGGTGACAATCAGAGTTTGTATTTTAATGTCTTTAAAGCATTATACTTAAAATCACTGAGATTCTGACAGAAAATTAAATATAAATAATATTTTACAGTATTATATATTATAAAATTAATATAATAGAGCATAGAATGATTTGTCTTTTGCAAATTTAAGTCTACTGGCAATGTATCTATTGTAATTGATATTATATGGCATACTAATCTCAAACAGATTAATTACTCAATATACCATCAAAATCACTTTAATCAGAAGAACATAGAATTTGTATCCTCCCACATTACAGCTCCTTCCATGCCCCAACAAGAACTGGATGTATTTTTTCCAAACAAACTATGGTGACTACTATTTCCAAATTCCTTGTGATATTGAAATGCCCAGGAGTGAATTCTTCCAGGCAGCCTTTTTAGCAAAAATGTCAAGGAAATTTAAAGCCAAATTCAGGCCAATGTCTTTACAGCTGTTACAGCCTGTACCTAAAATGTCTTTGTAATATCTAAATCAATTTTTAGTGCTTGGATAAACTGCATTCTTCTTTATTGGGAAAATAAATAATCATATGGATTGGGAATGGGAGACCATATTCTGGGAAAAAAAGAAGATTTTTCTGCAACCAGCAGAAAAAAAAGAAAAATCAACAGAATCAAAGTAAAGTATAAAGTTGGAAATCCATTGAAAAAAAAAATTAACAGCTGAACCAGCCTGTGCTGATGTAAAACTCTGGGTTTGTGTCCCGAGGTAAAATTCATCTCAATTTTCTTCTTTGAAATACAGGAGATTTTTAATTTCTAATTGGTGGAGACCTAACTTTTTTCTCTCTGAAATAATTAACATTGTGATTTAGGCTTTTCCCTTGCTGAAATGTCTGTTGTCTGACATATATTTTCAGAATTATTTGTCTTTGTCAGGAGAGCTTCCAAATGCCAGACAATCTATGCAGGAATACTTATTGGAGGCTGTGGCGTCTCATCCCTGGATGTGTCCAAAGCCAGGGATTGGGACTGGATGACCCTTAAGGTCCATCCCAACCCCTAAAAACACCCTAGGATTCCATGATTCTTGGGTGAAAACAGACTTTACATACAACATAAATGAAGGTCAGCACAAGTTACAACTTAATCATACTCTCTGTTAAAAACAGGGATTTTTCTGACTCTGTTCCTCTGCCCCTCCTGGCTCCTGACAGCAATCCCTCCCTCCCTCAGTGTGGGATGCTGAGCAGGATCTGGCTGTTTTGCCTTCTGGGCAGGCTGGTTCTGGCTCCCAGAGATGTCATCGAGAGAGCCAGAGAGAACCTGAGGTAAGAGCAGCAGCATGGGGAGGAACTCAGTGCCCGTCACCCTGCTGCCAGGCACAGAGTGGGTTCCAGACCTTCCTGGGCACTCCACCCACAGCCTGGAAGGACAGCCTCGTGCATCTGCAGTTAATGATCCTGGCTAATTGACCTGAGCAGTCAG
Source organism: Haemorhous mexicanus (assembly GCF_027477595.1). Classification (NCBI taxonomy): domain Eukaryota; kingdom Metazoa; phylum Chordata; class Aves; order Passeriformes; family Fringillidae; genus Haemorhous; species Haemorhous mexicanus. The sequence goes on from NC_082346.1 coordinate 10,417,915, forward strand.
ACTGGGCTGTGGCCCTACAGACATTTCTTGTGGTGGAGAAGGAAATGCAGCCGTTCCTTCCCAGCTTGAGTTATGGGAGCTGACCAAATTAGGGAGATAACACAGAGACCCTGACTTAAAACACCTCTTCACCTTTTCTCACCTCTGCTTTCCCAGGAAAGAAACAGTGCAAACAAGCACTTCAGGAGAAGAACCTTGGGGTGAGAAGATAACTGGGGCTACTAACAAAGCAACCACTCTCTGCGTCCAACCTACAAATACAATAGGCTGCAGGTAATCCTCTAAATCTGAGGAAATATGGCTCAGCTGAAATAGAACTGAGCTGTGCTGTTCAACATTTGGCCCTCTGTGGGAGCTTTTCCCCCTTACCATAAAGTTTCTATGAAGATCCCCTTTTCCCTGTTTTTTATGTGTCTATGAAATAGTTTTGAGATAGTGAGGGAGAGATGAAAACAGTGTGAGAAATCAATCTGCACTGATTTGGGTTTTGCAAAAATCCACCCTCTGATCCCCAGCTCTGTCGAGGAAGGCGCAGTCAGAGTCAGCTTTGCCCTTCTTCACAGTGATGCCCAAACTTGAAATCAGGGAAATTCTGAGAGAATTAATGGAGAAGGGGCCCCAAGCCAATCTAGATGCAGAGCCTGGAGCGTTGCATTGCACCCCACTGGCGCACTCACAGCTCCTCTCTGACCCCTGGTGCTCCCTGTCCCCTGAATATTCCAGGCCAGCTGCTGACTACTCAAGAAAGGATGTGTCAAAGTAGCCAAGCACAATGACAGGGGATTTGTGGATGCCTTTACCTCCTGATCCCTTCCCATGGCCTCAAACAGCAAAGGGAACTCTCCTGCTGGAGCAGGAGGAAGACTGGGTCTTTGTTACATTTAAACAGCACCACCCTGTCCTGCTCTTCAGGCACAAGCAGCTTGAAGGAATGAGTTAGGATAAGACCTGTGATGAGCCATAGTTTATCACATTAGGAGCTGAAATCAAACCATCCAAGTCAGGAGACCTAAAGGAAGCAAAACAGACCAGTGAACCTGGGTAAGATTAATATTCTGTTTCACATTCATTTCATCCTTCATGTGAAAGAGCAGCTGAACAATGCCTTGCAAACCTCTTAGGTTCAATTTTGCTGCCACACTTACCCACACAAGGTACAAAATGCTCTTGAAGAAACAGAACAGCCTTTCTGAGGCTCTTCCCTTCCCAGTATTTTGTTTACTAATCTAACAAGAGCAAAAGCCCAGGAGACTAACTTTCCTCCTGCCCACAAGCACTGTCTGTTGGCAATATCTTTGAGCACAGCAGGGGTTTAATAATCTTTCTTTTCCGAAATGACTTACAAGTGGATTTCACAAGAAATGAAAATGTTAGTGATATATTTGGATTGCCCTGCTGGCTGAGATCACTCTGAAATAAAAGCAGAGTCACAAGGGTCAATATTTCTGCTGCACAGAACTACTGACTTCCTGCCCAGAGCAGATGCTTGAGCTGCTGCTCCTGAGTTACTCTTGCTCCTCTGACCCTGAGCAATGGAGCTGAGAGCTGCATTTGGGTTTACCACAACCCTGCTGTGATGTGCCTGCACCAGAGGTATGTCAGAGGGCTCATGGAAGTCTGTTGGAGCATATTTGAGATACTGAAATAACTCCCTGTTTTTTCATCCACTGGGCACTAGAAAAGGCAGAGAGAGCTGTGGCAGGGCAGCCTGGAAAGAACAAGGATCTGGGGAGATCATGAAAAACAAAGCTGTGAGCAGAGTGAGACTTCAAATGCTCTCAAAGTATTTCAGTCAGGTAGGCTTTTTCTTTCTAAGTCAGTGAAGTATAGTTCACGTGCATTTTAGGTATGTTTTAATATAACCCAGACCCTAAAAATAATACTGATTTTTTATTTTTGAAGTGACCAGAGCCTGTCTGCACCTGGAACTCAGATTTGTTACCTTCCCAAAAACCTTCTCTATTGCTTTATCTTCATGGACAAGAAAACTGCTAATTTGCTCACAATGAATCTTTTGAGCATTGCATTCTGAGCTTTGCTATCAAAGAGACCACTTAATTTCCAGTGCAAGAATTCAATTTAGGAACACAAAAGCTGATTCAAATTCATTTTGCAGATATTTTATGCATATTTGAGTGCATTTGGATTGTGGCAGATTTATTGCTATGGACTTTCAGATAAAGAAGGAAGAAAGAAAAAAATATATAAAACCAAAATATTAGAAGTGTTTCAGTGAGGAATCAAACTAGGTCTCCTTTATTTATGTGAAAACATAAGATTAGGACAATTCTGGTATAAATAAAGATATCAGATTTATTTTTGCAAGCAGCCATGGCTCCTCTCTCATGAGTGGCAGACACACAAATGATGTCAGTGTGTATGACTAACAACTAAAAATACAGCAGGTATTTTTGTACAGGCTACATAATATCCTATGAATACAAGACCATTTTGTTTAGTTTACATTTCTTTGAACCTTGCCCATTCACAGATTTCTCTGAGCAGTTTCCTTGTATCACACACTGTGAACTATTGTCACTGATGCACTTCTACCAGTTTTAGAAAGAAAAAAAAAACCTGCTTCATCTCCATCTGATGAAAACATCTGATTTTTCATCAAGAGTTTAGGAATTCATCCCTCTCTGTGCCCCTTCTAATTCTGCCAAGTTAAAAAAGAAAATCCATAAAAACATTTCCCAAGTAATCCCTTTCTCTAATATGTTCTGGGTTTTTATCCCTGCAATAAATGCCTTGCTACATCTTTGCTGTGATTAGTCTCATGGGATGTACTCGTGATGAGCATCTCCCCGGGGTCAGCCTGAACATGGGGCACAATCTCACTGCCAGTGCCAGGCCACATTTGAACTCCCCAGAGCAACCCAAGAGCCAGGACTTGGGCAGCAGTGTCTTACACAGAACAGTGCAGTCACCAAGCTGGCAGAGAGGGGCCAAGACAAAGCTTTTCCATCTCTCAGTGAGGATAAGATGCTTCCAAAGTGAAGGACAAATTGAATTCCATGAGGTTTAATATTCTCCCATTTCCTCCAAGTACTCTACAGAGCAAGTTGCTAAACCCCAAAAAGGCTGAGCCATGGTCTTGCTAAGTAAGTCTGTAAAAGACAGAAAATACATCCAGTACCAAGAATTCATGCTCAGGAAGAGGAAAAAATGCAGAATCTCCTTATAGTCAGCAGTTCTGGCACTCCCACAGTGTCGCCCTGATTTTCTAGGATTTTCTAAGCCTTCTGATGTTTACTTCCTTGTGGAGAACTTTATCACACACTGTCTGGAGATAACACATTGTTTTGCATTCCTTTATGGAGGAGGAGAGACTTGATGGACTGTTGGTTTGACCAGTGGCATTGGAGAGGTGGCACGGTCACCCTCCAATCCACTGTCACTTTTGGAAAACTATAACTGTTGGAGTCAGAAAATAAACTTCCTCTTTTGTTCTTTGCCTTGGAGCAGCGGTGTGTGCCTGGTTCTTTCATGTTTGTTAGCGACACCACAGCACTGAGGACTCTGAGTTCTACTGCCTGTGCTTTTGGAATATGGAGAGGGAACCCATCCTGCTCACATGGAGAAATTTTTTTTAAACATCACAGAATCCTGGAATAGTTTAGGTCAGAAGGGACCTTCAAGATGATCTTGTTCCAGCCTTCTCCCAGTGAGAGGGTAACCTTCCACTATCCCAGATTGCTCCAAGCTCTGTCCAACCTGGCCTTGGACACTTCTAGGGATGAGGCAGCAACAGCTTCTCTAGGCCACCTGTGCTTGGACTTCACCCCCTCTAAGGGAAGAATTTCTTTCTCAAATGTAGTCTAAATCTACCATCTTTCAGTTCAAAGCCATTGCTCCTTGTCCTATCACAACACTTATGTCTAGCAATAATTACATTTTGTCTGAAACAGGGACGGGAATCCAGATTTAATTGGACCTGAATTTTTGGCACAAAAAGTCTGAGCAGCTTCTTGGATACTGTTACACAACAGAGTCCTCTTTAAAGAACCACTGTCTTTTCCCTGCACTCTTTGTTCTCTACATGACCTTGCCGTGTTCATTCTGACATATTTTTTGCTGCAGCTGAGGAACCATTGACATGGTAACACGAAATAGGATTTGATCTTGTTCTGGAAGTTTTCCCTTTGATTAGCTCTGGGAGGCTGTCACACACTGTTCCAGCCCTGCCATGCAAACAGCCTTAAATTACATTTCACAAGGTTTCATCCTTGGGAGTAACACTGACAATCCCTAGGTACACTTGTTCTTTCCCCAGCCCCTCTCCAAAAGCAGGCTGACACGTATAGAAACCTCACCAGACTTGGCTGCAGCAAAGTTCTCTAAAATGCTAAAAACAAATGGGCCTGCAAAAACTCTGCCAGATTTCAATTCAATGTGCAAATCAGATTCTTGAAGCTGAAAAAATTATCCCTGCAGGAAGGATTTGATGTAGGATGGGCACATCCTCCTTTTAATGGCAGTAATAATTAATGTGTTACTTTCAATAAACTTACATTTTCCCCACAAAGAAAAAACTCCAGCCATAATTCCATTTTTTATTTCAGCATTTAGAGTGCCCCCCCCAAATCGTTGGTCTCACATTTAGGCTACACCATTTTATGAAAACATGAAAAGTGGACTAATTCCTTCCTGCAATGTTTTTCAGTGACTGTTACTGTAACTTAGAACCAAGGGCTCCTGAATTAATTTTTCAAAAACATTAAACATTTCATTGAAATTTAATTCCTTTATTCTGGGAATATTTTTGCATATAATAGTCACAAAACATAAGGTAAACCACCTGCCAGATAGGGAATGCCTCTAAAATATTCAGCATTCCAGGCAACCTGTTGCAGTGTTTCCTCTTTTTCCAGGAAACACAATTTCTGTCTTGTCTTTCCCCAGAACTGCCCAGAGTTGTCTTATTCTGGGGAGAAGGACCTGTGTGGCTGGTATTCCGTCCTTTACATAAACAGAATATTCCTGCATCCTTAAATCCAACAGGACAATTAAACATCTGTGTCCAACACCTGCCACAGAACAGCCACTCATTCCTTGTCCATTGGCACCTGCCAGACCTCTATGAACACTGAGTGGAGAAAGATATTTAGTACCCCCAAAATTTCATCCTAGTTCTTGTGCACCGTGAGATCATAATCACTGCTTCCTACCTGATCAGGGAACAACCTTGAGAACTGCAAAATTATCTTCTCAGCCCTACAGACTCTAAAGTTTAACCTTCTTCCTTTGTCCTTGCATTTAAAATTAACTTTGCATGTTTTACCTTTAAGTGCAGCACCCTTCCAATTTCTATCTTACACCTTCTGAGGGCTGGAGTTAACAGAAATTATTAAATTCAAAAATGCTTCAGAATCAGTACATCCAAAAATAAAAATGCAAAAATACCTTCTAATGGGCCCCTGGTTTATTTTTTTTTTTCAGCTACTGCTTGCAGGCTCAGGGGAGGAGGTATTTGAAGTCTTCCTTTGTGAGATAAGTAGTTCCCTTTGCAAGAAAATTTGCAGCTACTTAACACTTTTATTTAGGACACTGAATTTATTCCCTTTTGTTTGATTTCCATAACTGTTGTTTGATTTGTATGGGTCCAACACAAAGTCTCTTTTATTCTGTTTTACCTGGATGTGCAAAACCACAGCCTCAAACCTCACTCTGGGGAACGTGAGTCCTGTACACCCTATCTCCCTTTTTTTCAGCTGTACCTGGATCTATTGACTGCCTTCAAAGCAATAACAAAGCTTGGCCTTCAATTAAACCTGGTCTTAGCATGTAATTGCAGTAGTGAACAGAAATTTCACGTGCACCACCATGCTTCCTCCAAAATTATATTTACAGGAGGTTCTCCGTACCCACTTATCCCAAGTCCCATGAGGGGACATTTTCTACTTAACCAATTAAATGTTCCTGCAGAAAATGGCCTGAAGCAGAGCTGACCTTACCCCCAATTCCTTTCCTGAGCTGTTTAGATAGCTGACAGGTTTACAACCCCTTAAAGCCCTGGAGCAGTGCCTCTGGAATGGCTCCAGCAGCAAATTCCATGCCCTGGGTAAGAGAAAATGGTGCTATTACTGCACAGAGTTGTGAGCTGTGGCAGCACTTCGAAGGCAGTTAAAGTGGCAGCTAAGTATGCATTGGTTACAAAACAGAACCAGGAGCAAAATACCCTGCAAAGAAACAAATGCATAAAAGCACTTTCACCATACAGATTACTTCCACCTGTGTAAAACAGAATTTTTACCTAAAATTCCCACCTAGGAGGAGAAAAGGTTTATTCTAAATGAATTAGGTGCTCACCTTTGACTCTATCTCCTTTGTGCAGGTGAATTTCCCCTTCCCCTTGAGGTTGATATGGCTTTACAACAATAAAAAGTCTCCCAGGGACAGCACTGTAGAGCTTCCTTTTGGGACCCTGATAATCCAAGGCAGACAGAGTATCTTTGTTGGCACTGGGACTGTAAACGGCACTGGAAATTGAAATGAAAAATCATTAACAGCTTATTCAAAAGGGGAAAGTTAATCATTTACCATCACATTAGCAAGATTAAATTAAGCAGTGAATAACAAAACTGGCTCCCAGTAAGACATCAAACCCTGCAGAAAAAATACCAAACATGAGCATTTAAGGGTTGAAATCTTTCAGTATGAAACATGATCAATATTCACCTGACCATAATGGCCTAGAACAGAAAACACACCACATTAAAGCTTTTAGGTTTTCCACCAATTCAATTGCACATTCCTAGGCCCTAATTAAATTCAAAATTTATATGCCCATCAGACATTCCCAGCATGTCAATTTGTCAGAGGGACTTGAAAATGTCTGTATTTACAATTCTTGGGAATGGATATCTTTGTAACACAGAGTGAACAAGAGAGATCACTGAATTATTAACTAAATGGACTGAATAATCAAGCTACTTCATCACTTCAAGGCCCAAGGTTAAATTTAGATCAGCACAAAGCCTGGTACTTGTGGTTAACATTTTCCAAATATCATCTCCTCTGGATGGTAATCACCAGCTCACTCAGTGACTCCAGAATGTGCCCAGGAGAGCCACAGGTTACCACCAACTCACAGTCATGGTGTATAAAAAAGGAATTGTTGAAAGGTGGTGAACAATGCATAAGATCACTCTTAAAACTGTGGGAAAATGAGTGAACTGTCAAAAAGACATAAAAAGAGAAAGAGGCAAACACTAAAGAGGGTGGGAAACCTATAGGATAGATCATAACAAACTTGCAATACACTAGCAGTCAACTTCAAAAAAACCCCAAAGCATAAAAAATTGCAGTCTTAACCAAAGTCTAGAAAAGGAAAATATTAATGAGAAGGAGTAATATTAATAGAGCTTGATAGGGAAAAGTTAGGCTACCAAAGGGAGAAGGGTGATTTAGTGGTGGTTTGGCATTATAACGTTCTGCTTGCCTTCATGTAAGAAAGTATCTCAAACTGCTTTAAGCAAAATTAAATACAAGGGCTGGGGTCTGCTGAGTTTTCACTGGTTTTTTTGTTTTTTTTTTTTTAAACCAGTCTCCTATCAAAATGGGAGCCAGTAAGTCAATAGGTACAGAAGTCTGATAAAAACCCACACCTATTGGATCTTTCCTATCAGGAACACTCCTGTTTTCCTGCAGTAACCTCTTCACCATTTGTAACTGCATGCCCCTTTCACCTTGTTTTGTTCTATTACTGTGAAGTGATGCTGCTAATGGTAAGCCCCACTCAGGAGTTTAGAAGTGAGCTCTGCTTGCATGTCTGTGATGGAGTTTGCACCAGAAACCTCAGCCAACTCTCACAGTTGTTTAAAGAAAGCCTGGAAAAGATGACATTCAGATTTCAGTTCTTTTGCTCCATTCCTTTTTCCTTATAAGTGTAGGAACAGTCATCACCATAAAAAAATAAAAATCCAGATCTATAAACTATAGCTACACATCTGATTTCCACTTGTATCAAGCTGTGTTTCTGCCTAGTCTGGTGGCAGCTATTCCCAGTGTTATCTCCCAGCATCTACTTTAACTGTGAGCACAGAAGATACATTCATTTTCTCCCTCACTGAAAGAGAAAAGGGAAATGGCACATTAAACCCACACAAGGAATGCAGAACTTCTTAGGCAACATGCTCACTAATGGAAATCAGGGCGGCAACGTGGGGTGCAGGACTTTTTAAAAAGAGATCTTTCCTCTCCCTTGCTTGTCCCCAGCGTGGGCTCCAAGCCCAGCAAGTGCCATGCCAGGAAGGAGCAGGAGGAGGATGCAGAGATTTCAAGAGAGGTGTAGACATGTTTCCCTCTCAGCCAGAAGAAGCTGGCCATCCTTGGCAGCTCAGCCCTCACTGAGGCTGTGCTGGCACCTCATTCACTGATTTCTGTGGGGTAAGTTCCACACAAAGACTGTCCCTTTCCTTTCATTCCCAGCTTCCCCCATCCTAACCACTTTGCTATGAAGAGCAACAGCCTTGTGAGAATCAGGAACAGTTTGGTTTTAAAGGGACCTTTAAGACCATTCAGTGCCACCCTCTGCCATGGGCAGGGACACCTTCCACTGGACAGGTTGTTCCAGCCTGGCCTTGGACACTTCCAAGGATGGGGCAGCCACAGTTTCTCTGGGAAGTCTGTTCCAGTGACTCACCACCTTCTCAGGAAATAATTTCTTCCTAATATTCAATCTAAGTCTTTCCTCTTTCAGTTTGAGAAGACAGAACGCCTGAGCCACACGGGCTGCAAAGGTCACATGAACCCCTTCCAGCATGGCTTTCCAGCACCTCTCCACAGCAAAAATCCCACAGACCTCAATAACCCTTTGTCACAGTCTGACCTTCTCCATCACCATGCCCCTTCTGGCTGCTTCTGCTCCACAACCCAATCTCCTGCTCTGTCAAAAAGAGCTTTTCCATCCCAGGGGAGCAACAGCTTCGTGGTGACTGTTATTATTTGTAAATAATAAGCAGAGACAGCAACAGTTCCCACATTTAGCTAACTGTAAGTAGGTGGTCATGCAGTTAAACAAAATCTGTAAGGAAAGTGTCATATAAGGTGCCATTTCTGACTGCAAAATGGGCCTGCGGCAAAAAAAGGCATTATTTGTAGGAAAAATTATATATATAAATCCTTTCAGTTGTCTTTAAATTTAGAAAGCCTCCAGCTCTCTACTCAGTACTTGTATGTACTCTGGACTTCTGTGAGACAAGTCTTGGTGGCACAGAGGGAACTCTGCAGCTGGGAAGCAGCTTCAGTAGCTGTGATGCTGATGCACTAAGAGAAGGACCAAAATTTTATATCCACAAACTCTCAGGCATTAAATTGGTCCCGTTGTCACCTGAGCTACTTTTCAGAAAGGGAAGAGGAAAGTGGTTGAACAAAGTCAAAGCAGGTAAATGTTTGCTTAATCAAAAAAAAAAAAAAAATTTCTAGTTGTTACCCCCGGTTCAAAGGATTATTTATACTTCTAGAATTTGAAGCGTGTTATCCCAGTAACATTGATGAAAATGCACTTTTTATCCCATTCAGCTAAAATAATCACTGACTCTAAGGTAGAACCTCCATCTCTGGTGGCATCAGCAGAATCCAGAGAAAAAGAAGAACACTCATTCTCTGAGAAGAACCTTACAATCTCCTTACTTCAACTCCTCATCCAGTTGAAGCCTCATTACAGACTGATCTTGAGCTGTTACTGGGCTCTGTGAGGAAATGTCACCCAAATTAGACCCAAATGAACTTTTGCCATTATTGTAACACACAGCAAAGCAAGATGAGCTTGCTTTCCTGGATGAAACCACTGGCATATGGCATGTGCATCCACTTCCTTCCCTTTAATTTCACTCCTTCTTACATGCCAGACAACTTTGTCTCACAATTCACCAGATTCCCCCTATCCAGCAGTATTGTTTCCATCACAAACAGTGCCTGGCAGTTTGGCCAGGGAGAGCAGAGGAACAGGCAAGGTAACAGAGGCAGTGTCAGCTACATAACATTTTGTTTTACTGACTTGAAAACTCCATTGAACATCCTTTACACCTACAAACAGCAAAGAGAAACCAACAGCTGCATTTCTTGACAATTCCCAGTTCCTTTTTTACTCTGAACAGCAGATGTGTATATATATATATATATATATATTAGGAAACAGACAAAGCCTGATTTTCAAATGAGGAGTGAGTCAAATGTGTTTGGCCAAAATGTGTGAGCTCTGGTTCTCTCCAGCAGTGCTCAGCTCTGATACCTCCCAGCCTTTTTGCAGCACTTCAACTCCTTGTCCTGGTGCATCTCCATCTCTCTCACATTTGACAGGAGTTTCTAAGTCCACGGCAGTGCCTTCTCAAAGCTGCAGCCCACCCACATAAGTGATCAAAACTTAGCCCCAGCCCTCTACTTTATTCCATGTCTTACAATACCTACATGACTCTAATTAGTCAGGATTTGCCCTCCAGTGGGATAGAGCTGCAGGATATTTGCCCAGAATTCCTGCTGGATCACATTACTCCCTCTATTTCACTCTTTGGTTCAGCACACACCTACAGAAGAGAGAACCTAAACAGCCTCTGCTCCATCACCCATGAGCAGCTCCAACACAGATTCCAGGCATGACCAACAGCTCTGTGAAGGGACCAGGTATCCCAGCAACAGTTTGCTTCACTGTTATATACAATCCTTATTTCAACTATGGGAAGATGTGCAGAGCCAGCACCTTGAGCTGGAGGTGCAAACTGTGTTAACTCACTGCTGAACTTAAAAGTCTGCCTGGCTGCTGGAGCTCTGTGAGGAAACAGCTGGCTTTGGGGCTTCCAAATGAAATATTTACACTTGGGCATGGTCCACTGTGCTGAGAATGAATAACTATACATTCTGGAGAGTGCAAATAACATAAGGGGACGTGGCATGGTGCCTTTAGGGGTACCTGGTGCTGTGAAACAGCCAAAGCTCACCTGATGTGCCTGTGCTGCTGCCTCTTGGCATCCTCTCCCAGCCTGTTGAGGGAGGGCGAGCGGCTCCGGGAGGACGGAGTGTAACTCCCCACAGTTTTTACAGTTCCATTGGGATTATTCTGCATCTGTTGGAGCAGGTGAGGGGAAAGGCTGCGGTGTGAAGAGGCAGAGGAGGAGGCTGACCACTCAGGGAGGTTGTTGATGTTCAGGTTGTTGTCGCTGTTGGAGCGGAGCAGGATCCGGGGGGCTGCCAAGGTGCTGGGAGGCCTCCTCCTCCTGTTGGAGTAGGTGGGAACCTCCCTAAAGGGCACTGTGCAAAGAGAGACACGGAGGGTGATCTCAGATGATTTCACATTCATGTGTGTTTACCACCACATGCAACATATGGCATTGTTTCTTCTGCAGAGACAGAAACTCCACCTTGCCAGAAGAGCTGATCAAATTATCTTCAGAACATCATTAAATCAAAAACAACAGAGCAACATTAACCTGTTTGCTGGATTGAATACACGGTGAGGTAACACCAGTGTCCTGAGCCTGCTGAACGCTCTGAATTGTGCTGTAGGAAACGGGAAACACCTCATTATTGCCAAGTTTCAGGCTCAGAAGGTTCATTTTCCTGCTCTGTTGTCACATTCAGTCAGAAAGCCACATAAAAGGGCTGCCCAGCAGAATTCCTGATGCATTGACCTGCAGTTTCCATCCTCCAGCTGATACCCAAACTGGTCCAGGCCTCAGTTCAAGCTCAGGCCTAACCTGAAATCTGTGAACAGTCACCTTATCCCCATCTTGCAGGTTAAAAATCGAGGACACAGCTTCCTGTCCTGGCAAAACTCTATTACACTGCTGCAATCCCCAGGCATTCCCCTCTTTCTAATCCTGGCATTCCTACCACATCCATTACTATGGTATATAGAGCATATTACCCCAGGGTAATACACTGGCTCCATCACGTGCCACGTCCCAGAGGGAATGCCAGGATATCCAAAGGCTCCAAGAAACTCCTTAATGAAAGAGCCACAACACAAAAAAAAGCAAGGGCGACACAAATCTAACTCACAGCAGAGGGTCCAGCCCTCCATGCCTGCTCCTGGTTCACATGAGCGTTCACACCATTTTCCAGATCTCCTTTTCCCACTCCAGTGGGTCAGTTTGTCCCTAGTGCAACTTAGAAGGCAAATTCCCTCATAAAAAAGCACCCAGTTATCAGCAGATGTGATAGAATTTCCTTCCCTGTCATGAAGGAATTGACCCCAAAACCTCATGCTGGCCTTGATCCCCATTATTGCAACTGCCCTCATTAATTTCTCTCAGTGGAGCTCATGGGGTCACAGGACCTGAGCCAAAGTGCACAGATTTACATCCAAAAAGTCACAGTGGCAAAACTAACAAAAGGCAGCCAAGCATTATCCTGAGGGCTTCACAGAGCTGCTGTAATTCTCAAAGAAAAAAAATCATATGTAAATTGGGAAAGAAGACCCACAAAATATCATCCTTCATGTCTAAAGTGCCAGTAAGTGCCATTTATAAAGAGCCAGAAATGTCTACTCATTCAATACCCTTCAAAACCACACAAAAAACCAGAATAAGAATGTCTGTCATACTGTGCAAGTAAATAAATTCACATAAATATGAATATAGATAGGAATCAATCTGTCCTGCCTTGAAATAGAGCCTTTAATTGAGAGAACAAAGTAAAATTTAAGGTTTCAGTGCAAAACTGAGAGCATATTTATAGCATAAAATAGAGATGGAACTGCGAGTAAAATAATGGTTTGTATCATTTTCACCAGAGTCAGTTTACGATTACAGTTTATCAATTACAATTCTGAATATTTTACAATAACATCCTTTGTATTTCCAGTGAGCTGAAACTTCCCCTAGTAAACAACTCGACAACATCTGAACAACCAAACACAGAAACAGCGTGCACAGAAAGGGCTTCAATTCATTCCCATGCTTCCTTTGAAATAAGGGAAACAGCCTTTAAAAGCTTAAATGGGAGACAGCATACAAGTCCAATGCTTATGCTAGAAACTAGAAGACACTCTGGATAATTTTCCTGACGTTTCAAGTTTTTTCCCATTCCATATTTCTTTAAGGTTACAAAGCAGCCGAGGGTATCATGAGAGCACCTTGGTGCCTCAGATGTCACAGTGAAAGCCCCAGTTAGTGCTAACTTACAGCAAACTCACAGCATTTATCTCCAAAACTGGCACATACAGACCCTTAGGTCAATGTGTCGGGCCAAGATGCAACATTTCTACATTCCTTTATTTTTGACATTTGGAATACAGCTCCAGAAAGCACTTCACTGAAGGTGGGGATCTTTACCAGGTACAACAAAGCAGAATTCAGTCAAGGAGAAAACACACAAACTGAGTACAGGAGATGTTTGGCACACTCAGGTTTGCTACCAAAAGCTCCAATGCAATTCCCCCAGGTCACCAAAGTTTGTGTTGGATTCAGTAAAAATTGGGTCTGACCTTTAGATTTCAATTTCTCATTAAACTGAAAGCAGCCTGCCCAGCCCTTCCAGCCACAGGCTGAGAAAACAAAATCCTGCCAGCGTTTTGGGGATGTTTACTGGGACTCTGGAGAGGCTGGTGGAGGGTGGACAAGGACAGGGTGCCAGGGCACGGTGACAGCACAGACACAGAGCTGCAGGGCACATCTGTACTGACAGATTGGAGAAACCACCCTCCAGGCACCAGAGGAAGGGAAATCTTTTTCCCTTACACACCTCAGGAGCATTTTACAAGTCCATTTAAGAGTTTAGCTTTTGTTTAGCTATTAATGTTCTGTTCTTGAGGAGAGAACTAAGAGCAAAATTAGCCTTTACTACAGGAAATAAACAGGGAAGGGGACAACTAATTACACCAATTGATGCATGTCTAACACAAATCTTTTATAGAAAGAGTTAAAAATAAGCATTTCTGTGCCTGAAGTGATTAATATTCCACCCAACTGTTTCTTTTCCCCAGTAATCTGCAAACTGTAAGTGGGTGGGTATTTTTTTAGCTGCTTCTTATCAGCATTATTTATATTATTTTCCCAATTAAAAAACAGAACTACAACAAAAAATGATGAAATGCAAATGTCCATGCTTTAGTCCCTGTTGGACTCTGCTTTCCCTTAATATTTCACCACATTTCAGAACTGCAAGAATAACTGTGGCAAAACTTGTTTGGGAAAAACACTTAATATAAAATGACATGAAAATGCCTGAACCAATTCCATGCCCCAAAAGTTTAAATTTATCATCCCTAAAAGCATACTTGAAAGTACCACATAATCCTTCCTCCAGCTCTCTGAATTCTATTCCTGGCACTTCAGACATCTGAAGGTGCAATTCAGCACCATTCACTGACAAAATTCACCTAGGAAAATCCTTCCACGTCTCCAAATGCATTTCTTAGGGAACAAAAACATTTTTATAACTACTTGATTCTTCAGAGAAAATCCTAAAAGGAATAAAGTCACATCCAGCTTCAATAACCACTTGCCTAAACGGACTGTCTAACATCAAATAATTTTGAAAAAGAAATCGCAGGAATCGATTAATTATAGAGTCACTAAGCTCATCATATTAAATGTACACAAGAAAACACCAGTCGGAAACATCAAAGTGTTCTGCTTTCATCGCTTACCTTCTTTCTTTGTGAAGGCATTTAACAAAGACTTCATTTTCCCTTTTTACTTTAGCAGCAATCCCCTCATTATATAACCTTTGCAGGCAAGAAAGAGGCAAAAAAAGATTAAAAAAATAAAAATAATAATATTTAAAAAAAAACCACCAACAATCAAGCTACCCAATTTCTATGTGTTCAGGCTGGCTGCACCCTGACATAAGCAGCAGGTTTCTGGGCACTGTGGAATTGCGAGCATAGCTGGGCATGCAGTACCCAGCGTTCTGGTGACAAAGCCCACCCCACATTCTGTCTGTCAGCTGGGAGCCAACTGTGCACAGACTGGAGCTGCTCAAAAAAAAAAAAAAAAAAAAAAGGGGAAGAAGAAAAAAAAAAAAAAAGAGAGAAAAGCGCTCCTTCTATCTCTCGCAGCATTAGTCATGTGAACCTGCCGCCGCCACAGCCTCGCAGAGCAGACGCTGCTCCCGGCCCCAGCCCGCCGGCCGCGGGAGCACCGCGGGTCCGGGAGCTGCGGGGCCCCGGGGGCCGTACATTCCCGTTCCCAGGCGGGAGCGGTGCTGGAGCAGCTGGGGCTGGGCACGGGAGAGCCCGACCAGGGCTGGGAGCTGCCGGGGACCTGCCTTTCGCTCTCAACTTGCACAGCTGCCTCTCGGTGCTCAGAGCATCCCACTGTTTATTCGCTTGTTGCTATTTATGTGCTTGTTGCTGTTTACTCACTTTTTGCTATTTATTTCCTTTTCCCTATCTGTTTCCTTTTCACTATTTCTTTTCCCCCATCGATTTCCCCTTCTGCTCTTCACTTTTTGCTATTTATTCCCTTTCCCCAGTTTATTTATTTATTTCTTCCAAAGGACCAATCCGAGGAGAAGCACCAATCGCCCCAAGCTTCACACATCGACCACGTTAAGGATGGAGCCAGACCTGCCACTAGACACAATCCCTCACCTATATTCTTGTATTCCAGTTTGAAACACAGGGAATGATACAAGCACAATTATTCTCCCCTCCCCTTCCATCGGGCTGGAATAAAAGAGAATTTCTCTTTGGACAGAGTAAGAATACAAAAAAAAAAAAAAAAAAAAAAAAAAAAAAAAAAAAAAAAGACCAAGCTTGTTTGGTAACTTTGATGCAGATGCCAGGAAATACAAGATATAACCAGAGAAGTTTGGAAAGTCCTAATTCTGAATGAAAAAGAAAACCAGGGATAGCTGTGCTTGGCAGTGCAAACATGCTTCCAGAGGAAGAGCAGATAACTGAAACAGGCATATAGGAAGGAGGGGGAGGTGCTAAAAATCACAAAAATTTTAAGCAGATCTACTTAAATCTAAGACACAAAGATTCCAAAGGATAGGAAATTCATGGTCTAATAAAAAAGAGCAAGCTACATTAAAAAATTGCCTTCTAATATAAACTATATAATAGGTAATAAATATTTATTCCATTTCAGGCTTCTTCACTGATCACTAATGCATCTATTTGGAAAATCAAGGGGTTTCTTAATGAGAAAACTGCTTCAAGAAAGACAGAAAATAAATTACCTAAATGGATTTAATGTCTGTGTGCATAGTGATCTCACAGTTAACATAGAACTGAAAAGAATTAGTAAGTATAAATAAATTGAACAGTTTAAACTTAATTTAACATCACAGTGTTTAATTTACAAAGAAAAGAATATTCCCCTAATATAATTTTACATTTGGTTTGATTTATTTTTGAAAGCAACTATCCTTAGCAGGTGGGACTCTTCCCAGAGGAAATGGACACAGCACATGTGTGGGATTAAACATCTTTATTTGACAAGAAAAAAACCTTCTTCTTGACTTCTAATAGATGCAAGGCTTCCTAAAGAATAACTTTGAACTTTAATTCATTCACTTATAACTATGTGCATTAATTAGCTCCACAGAAGAATCAATATAATTTCCAGAACAAGAACTGCTCCACCAGGGCTGTGCCACTAATTTGAATTATAACCCTATGTGGGTTCCATTTTCTAATATCTTCATCTAATCCCCTGGTTATATTTGGAGCTGGAAAACACAAAGCAACTGGGAGTGTTAATGGAACCCTTAAACTGCTTTTTCCTTTTTCTGGGTGTCAGTGGTGGAAGGCAGTGACAGCCCAGGCCCTCAAGGACAGGAATTAGGCCAGGGAAGGGTTAACTCAATCCTGCTCATTCCTGTCTGTTCATATACAGTAAAATAAAAACAAACAGGCAACTGTAGTCAATCAAAATCAATCCCAGGGGGGATTTTTATTAGATTCTCGCCAGAGCTGTAACATTTCATCATCTGGAGGTTTCTAATCAGTTATAAAAACATCCAAAATATGAAAGTCACTTGAAATTATTAAGTTTTGTGGAAATGGTGGGAACTCTTTCAAACCTACACCATCAGAGAGATCACCTGATGAGTGATCATTTTATTCCATTTAACTGTCTGTCTTTCCCCCAATGTGGGAAATGTAATTTCTTCCTACATGGCAAAGCCTCCTTCAATAACCACTGTTGTACAATGGGAAAATGTGACAATCAAGGAAGTCAGTGAACACTTGCAGCTGCAGTTTTGAGCTTCTCTCATTTTCACTAATAGCTTATTAGAATTTGTTTATTTTAACAGAAGTCCCAAATTCTGCAGTGCTGGCAAATTAAAAACGAAAATATTCCAGCAGCTTCTACTCCTTCCTGAAAGATTTTCTGCCGCAACTGTAGCCTCGGTATTATCACCTCAGGACAAAAACTTAATAATTTGACTGTGCCTATATCCAAGCATAATATAATGCACAAGCCATTAGCATCCTTAATCTAAAAATCATGAAGAACCTTCCAAATAGAGGTGAGGTAAACCCTCATTTCCCTGCTCCTTTGGTAGGTGCTCAGAAAAACGTGTGGGAGCTCTGCATGGGGATGTCTCTGAGAGAAAAAAGCCACCTTAAACAGAAACTAAACATGGGTTAATTTTGATGAACATTTCTTGTGCATTTCTAACACCAGTTTTTATGTGTTTAAATCCATAACCGCCATCAGAAGTCTAGGGAAAATCAGTGCCTTACACACTCTTGAGGATCTATTTTTAGGTACTTAGATGCCCAATGTCTTATTTAATCATCTCTCCAACACACCTTGAGGGTTCAAGGCTTCTTAGATAATGCTCAACCACAGCTATGATTGCCATGATTTATTCTTTCCTGATTTTGTCCATTTTGGAGCTCCTGTCAGAAAAATCCCTCTAGCTGGTACATACATATAGGTTCTTGTTAGAAATTCAGTCCTTAGCATATAGAAATGCATTTCTCTGCGCCATAAAACAGGCTTCCCGTATGCTAAGCCACCAAATGGAGAGTTAGACAAGAAAAGAGAGATTCAAATATAGACTGGAAAGAACATAAAGGCGCTTGGGAGGAAAAAAAAACCACTCAACCTAGGCTGCTACAGTGCTTCTAGATGACTGACATATTCCAGAAAGCCACAAGGTGGTCATGAGCCCAGGCAGGGGTGACAGATTCAGAAGGACTCCACCTCAGAGCAACAAATGAACCAATTTTATAAAGCAAAGGGTTTGGGCTTTTTTTCTATCTTTCTGAATAAAAAAAAAATCTGTGGAGTTTGCTCAGGGAGCTGCAGCTAAAGCAGCTCCGAGAGAGAAGCATCTGAGTCCACAGAAACGCTGCTGGGAGAGCCCAGCCGGGGCTGACCTGCTGTTATATCTCTGTCAGCAGCATCTTAGCACCCAGCTACCCCTGGTATCAACCAGCTCTCAGCAGCAGCCTTGGGGCACTCAGCCTGAGCTCAGGGGTGGAACAGGGGCAGGAGACTGTGAGTAGGAAAGGACAGCAGAGGGATGGCTTGGGAACAGATGGCAGGAGTTATCAATTAGAAGAAAAGCAAAAAATAGCAGTGGGAGCTGCACAGCCATGCGCCAGACACCCCTTCCGTCACCCGGCACCGCCGTTCCAGGCTGTGCTCGCTGTGACAAGGGCCAAGGAACCCAGAACCTGCCCAGAACTTTCTGGAAACCAACAACAAGGACTTGGAAAGGCTCTGGGCTCAGGCACAGCTCTGGGGATGGCTTAATCAAAGGCAATTTCTCGCGTGGTGGAAGGTCTGGCCACAGAATTCTACAGAAAACACTTTAGTAATTTTAATTACAAAGCATAGGAGGTGTATGTGTTTGATGGCACATCCCAATGGAATTTAAAAGTTGATGAATCCACAGTTGCCACACATAAATTACATTGAATTCACAGGAAGTGAAAATCAATCCTTTTTTTTTTTTTTGCCATATCCACAGGATTATTAATTAGCCCTCACTAAGATTGCAGCAGCAACGCAAGGAAAGCATTCAAAGAGCTGCATGTGCCTGAGAAGGGAGACCTGTTCACCTCAGGGCTTTACTTGCTCACACATCAAGGAAGAGACAGAGGATCTTCTGGTAAGATTACATTCAAAAATTGCCAAGTATTGCTTCAAAACTTGCTACATATCAGAGCAAATGTCTGACATCTCTCTGTGAGGTTGGAAGGTATTAAGTGGAGAAATTATGATCCAGAAGAGTTTGAATAAGATTCAAAAAATAAAAAATTATCAGGCTGGATGTAGCAATACTTGCAAATATCTGAAGTTCTGCCGGCAGCAATACAGATACATAGATCAGAATTTACCTGAGAATAGAGATAAAACCTCTGTCCCCAAGGATGAGAGATGGCTTTGTGTGAAGAATCTGGGTCAGGGGTGCAGACAGAAGTGAACAATAGAAGGTTAAAAGGTGGGGAAATGAAACCCTCCAATTCTCTGGGAAAGGCTGGAATCAGGGAGGAAACAATGGCCAATAACGAGGGAAAAGTCTTGCAAGTAACAGCTTGAAGAGAGAGAGAAAAGCAAAAGCAGTGACAGAAAGCTCTGACAGCTGAAGGGGAATTCAAAAACATGATCGAAATCTATCAGCAATGTGGAAGTAAGCAGCCAATCTGAATAAAATATGGCTGGCTGGCTGGCTGGCTTTCATTCTAACAGGTATATTGCTGTAAAAGAAGGAAGTTATCCAAACAAAGCCATGTATTTTCTGTAGTTCCGGAGAACATTCTCCCTGGAATGGGAAGACCAGCTCTGACAAGGCTTTCTCAAGGTTTTATACTCCCAGAGCACTCACACCCCTCATTTCTATTATTCCTGTTTGCCTCAAAAGTAACATCCACTCTTACTCTGAATAATACAAATAACTACAATAAATATTTGTGCACCCTGATAACAAAGAGTTTTCTCTGGTGGCCATGAAGGCAAGGAAAAATATAATCTTTAAAAAAGAAAATAGTTTTTGTGAACTCTTTCAGAAAAAGGCAATAGGTGATTTGCAGTCAATAAGACACAAAACTACTTGTTGTAATTGATTTCTTTAAATATGAACTGGACTTATTTCAAGGTGTGTTTTCATCAGCAAGTAGAACTCCTCCAGTGTGGTTCATTTTTACAAAGCAGCAAACTCTGAGTAACCAGCTCCTTACAAGCGTCCTTGAAGCAAGAGATTAACAACTTGTAGAGTATTTGGACAGAAGGATCCATTTAGCTCAGACGATCAACTTGAAATGAAAGCAGCCAAATGTGAACCCCTGAAGCGACATTCTTTTACTTCCAACAAGAAGAGAGAAAATAGGAATCAAATATAATTATATCCCACTACAAATTCTTCTGCTCTCTAAACAAGCTGGTGAAAGGATGGTGAAATGTTCCCCACTAATAACACACTAGGAAATCTTGTCCTGATGCAGCATCACTCAGAAGGATTGAAGTACACAACAAATTAATTTTATTCCTGGCATTATGTATACATTGAGTTGAGAAAAAATATCACTTAACATCAGGGGGCTGTGCATATCCTAACCCAAGTGGGAAAAAAAAAATAACAAAGCCATGTCATTCAGAGAGAGTTTCATGGCTGGTGGCTCCTGTAACAAAGACTCTTCCCCTAAATCTGACACTCATGGGCCTCGCATGCAGCATCTGAATTTGTGGCTACAGCACAATGTCACAGAGGAGAAGAAGGACAAATGCAACTACACAAGATGCTCAGCAAATCATTTGCACCAATATTGGGTTGCACCACGCATCCTTGTCGTGGTGGTGTACAGAAAACAATCTAATTTTGCATTGGTGTAACTTTCTTCCTACCAGAAGCTCTGCATGAATTCCTTAAATCATTATGTTGTTCCAGGCTTTATTCAGTGATTTGATTTCACTGCTTTAATCTAAGTGTGAACCTCTTTAGTAAATAGTGGGACAAAGCATCTGTGCTTCCAAAAGTGTTGGTGGATCATGTCAGTTTTATTTAGAATAACACCATTTTCATAACTGAAAAGTGTATATTGCTCTCAATGGGAAAAAAAAAAAATGATTGGACTCTTGTAGAAGTTTCAAAATATATAACTGGTCAGATGTTAAAGATCATGCATGAGTGTGAGGGTGCCAAGGCAGGTAGGGTAAGAAAACAGCAAAGAAAGAAATTCATAATATTTTCTTTTAGCTCCAGCTTCTCCTTCTTCTCCAGCTCTTAAATCCTGGTGTGCTTCACTGCCATTTTTCCATCTCATTTCCCCTTCTTCTCATTGCTACAGTTGCCTTTCACTGTTTCCCTCACCAACTCCCTAAGGATAATCTTCCTGCCACCCAGATCCAACAGGAAATAAATGGCATGTAAGAGTAGGCCAGGGGAGAGAATTTCTAGAAGATACCACATCATGGCAAAGTTACATAAAGTTGGCAACCAAGACAAAACAATGGGGATAGAAGAGGAGCTGGACACAAGAAAACAGCATCTAGAAGGAGGCTGCAATATTAAAATGCATTAACAACAGTGGAAATAAGCCAAAGTTTAATTGTGAAGAGAGGAGGGAACAATCAAGCAGTAAATACAACATTACTGTAAATTTTTACTGGTTTATTGCACTTTGGGGGGAATCCTTTCATGGAGTAAAGAATACAGCGTTTTACTGAGGAGACGGAGCTGGGCTTGAGCTGTCAGCAAAGGAACTGAAGGTCTGGGAGCTTTTCCCTCTGCTGGCTGGCTTCCCACAGGTACTGCCACTTTATGATGTATTTAATGACAAAAAACCTGCATTGCCACTTTCATTCTCATTTTACAGCAGAGCCCATTTTTATCCTGGCAGAAGCATTGGTAATCCAGAAACTAAGCAGCAAGAGAACTGAATTATTGTGAAGAGAACTGAATTATTATGAAGCCTCCTTGAAGCCCAGGAGTCTGCAAGAAGTGAGAAGAGAATTTAGGGAGAGAATCGTAGTGGGGGTTGTGGGTGTAGAAAGCAAAGAGCATTTCTGTGATTGTAGATTCTCAAATGTGGAGCTAGTGAGACTCATCATTATGACACCCCTCATTATCCTCAGCACAGTTATTCCTTTCTTACCTAAATGACTTTCAAGAATTCTTCCTCTGCTCTTATTCTCATCATCTCAATTCCAAAATGGACCTAAGAACCAAGTAGCTCACACTGACACTTCTGAGAAAAGGCACATTTGGGTTACCAAAGCAGAGAGTCTCCCACTGCAAACTTCCAGTTGTCTTTTCTATAAAGATGGGAGATACACAAGCATTCACCCCCCCAAAATATCTTCTCTCCTAAATAGGGGATTGCAAGCTCTATCCAAAGTCATGTTATTAAGCAGGATCCTTTAAAGATAAAACCCAATAATTTAAGCTGATAATTGTCTCGCTATCCTTAGCTCCATTCAGACATTTGGTTAAATAGAAACTAAAACATTGCTGACTTATTCATTAAAATAACAGTATTTTAAATTGTATTAGTAGCCTACATTTCTTCATCTCAAAAATAACTGCTAATGAATCATGCTGGTACAACTAAGAAAGGATAAAAAAAGCCTGCATCCGCTGAAGCAGGGGGTTATCTCTGTACAAATATGTAGGTGTTTGCAGCATTTATAACGTTCTCAGTGCTGAATCCCATTGAGAAAGGAAAGCTTGCTCACTGAAGGTGTTTTGAGGTGGATTAATGATTTAAGTGATGTCACAATACTCTCCCTACTTCTGCTTCAAGACATCATCACATGTGTTTTACAATGTTTGAAAGTGTTGAGGAAAGACTTCTTTTCCCATCCTGTTTCTTGATGCTTCCAGCAGATTAAGTTTCGCACTGACAGCTGGGTTTAGATTTTATGTAACAAGAACACAAAAAAAGGACTGTTGTTAAATAGGTTAGTAAGTCAGAGCAGGTAAATAAGATCAGTTGAAAGAATAAGGAAGGTGCAGGCTTTAAAACCATCATCAGAAAGTAATTTTATGTATAAACTATTTCAGAAGCAATGTCATCTATTCTTATGTTCCTGGCATAAATCTGATGTTCATTAATTCAGTGGAAAATGCATGGCTGACATCCAATATATTACTATGAAAAGAGAAGAGTTCTGGATATTATTTGGCAGTCCCACCCCCGGACATCATGACTACTACAATGAAATTTGACTTCCGTGTTCAAGTTTCAAAA
The DNA here is from genome assembly GCF_027477595.1 of Haemorhous mexicanus. Taxonomy (NCBI): domain Eukaryota; kingdom Metazoa; phylum Chordata; class Aves; order Passeriformes; family Fringillidae; genus Haemorhous; species Haemorhous mexicanus. The sequence continues at coordinate 10,441,013 of NC_082346.1, forward strand.
TAACTCTGTTTTCTTCCGGACAAGAAGTGATGCAAATAGTGCTAATGCACATCCCTTAAAAAGAATGGGATCAGAGAAAGGAGAGGAATTGTATGAATATGGGAACTGTGTTATGTTGCTCTCTACTAAGCCACGGCATCCCACATGCAGCAGATTCTTGATGTTTCTGAGTAGCTGCAGAATGTGAATTTAGGAGAGGAATCATTCTCACTCTGGTGTCACCTGTACACTGGTGACATGTGTGTGACTATTCCATGTGTCCAGCAGCACTTCCATTGGAGGAAGGATCATTTGGCATCAGCCACCTAGGATCCAGTCTGTGGCCATCTACATCTAATTTAAGATGATGACTGCACTCACAAATTCAAGGGCACAATTCAGGCGTTAAATGTTTCAGGAATAAAATAACACATCTTTATAAATAAAAATAAGTGCATGAAGAATACACTATGTATCCAGAGAAAAAACTGGATAGGACAGACAACATAAAACAGGGTGCCATCAAATATGCATTTCAGACATTACATTAGGAAGCTTCAGCTGAGAAGTGAATTCAAATCACTTGCAATATTTTTTGTTTGCTAGAGCCCTAAACCAAAGGAAATACCCAGCCCTCAGCTCCACCAGTGGACACCAGAGGTTTCTCTAGGAACAATCCAGCAGGCACTCCCAGCAGCTCTGGCTTCTGAGGAACCACGGCCACAAACAATAGAGAGGGGACCGCAGTATCCAGGACACCTCTGTTACAGCAGGGGACAGAAACACAGTCAGAGATTATTCTCGTTCCCTGTGTCAAGTTCCCATTGAGGGTCAGGAAAAGCCTAAAGTCATTCTCTCAGCTGGGTGATGACGGGTAGAGGGTGGTAAAACAGAATATACAGAAATTTAAATGCTGAGGAAAACTTCTATAGAATCCCCTCAAGTAAATTTTCCATGGGGTTTTAACATATCTTTCCTGGCCAAGAATTTGGCAAGAAATTTAGAGATGACTTACTTACCCTAAGACCCCCTGGCTAGGACCATGCTTCACTTTATGTTGAGAAAGAACATCAAAGGTATTATTAGCAGAAAAGGAGAAGAAATAAACGAGGCTCACAGGACACATCTGAGATAAAGGGAGGTGGAAGGACTGAAAGACGGGAAGAAAATACACCAAAACTCCAGTGGTTCCCAGCAAATCTGGGAGCTATAATCTGGAGGAGGCTCCCATGGAGCAAATGAAGATGGGTTGCTGCTGTCAGATGCTCGGGAATGCCAGTGCTCCATGACTCAGGGAATGTCAGCAGCACACGAGGCAGGAGGCAGAGTGTGCTGCATGAGGGAGGGAAGTGCAAGTCCTGAAGTCTGACTCAGGGTCTGAACACCAGGCACCAGTTCAAGGACTAATCAAACCATTCAACAGCCAAAAGCAATGCAGGAAATAGTGAAGATGCAGAAGTAAGCAGTGATTTACATTTATGTAGGAGGCTATGAAAAGGAAAGGCTCTGAGGATCCAGTGAGAGAGTCACCGAGTCCTGACAGTGGGACAGAGGCATCTCTTAGTCTGTGGGTTGTTGCACAATAAATAAAGGGAAAGACACATCTGTTTAAATTCTAGCCCCAGCAAAGGTGATTTATTTTTTTGCTCTGGACTCAATGGGGACTGGAATTTCAGCCAGGAAATAAAGAATCCAACGAATGACACATTGAATGAAGCCAGGACTGCTCCAGACCCAGAGAAATGGACCTTTGTAGGATAGCTAGAAGAGACTACAGGAGATGTTCTGGTCATTAACTGCCAGGAGAGGACTTCCCTGTCTGCAAATAGGTATTGCTGAGTGGTAAATAACATCAGAAACAAACCACAGGTTCTCTCCCTTTACAAACACCTTACTCTGCCTCAGTGTGGATTTGGGTTTTGAATCTTACATACTGAGCCTCCCTGACCAATTTTAACCTCCTTCTCTTCTTCCTTAAAGGAAGAACCGTCAGGGATTTTGTTGCTATCCACTATTACAGCTGGGAAAACCTTTGTAATTCTAATTGATTTTTCTTATCTCTTCTGCCACTCTCCATTACAGGAAAAAGGAGAGGGGGAAGCAGCTGGCTCCTAACTAGGACCATTTTCTTGGCTTTTGCACTTTGACATCTCTCAGTATTCTGCATTTTCAGTACATACCCAGAGAAGGTGATGCCTGAAGTCAGGGACAGAACAAACCTTCCAACACAGCACTGTAAATGCCAGGTGAGAAACACACTTCACTAATAGGGAGCTCTGCAAAGAAAGGACATGCAAACACATACAGGAGAAAAGCAGAGGAGAAAAGAAGCCCCAGGGTCTAGGGACTATGTTAGCAGTCATGAATAGATCCCATAAGCATTTAACTGCACGCAAAGGTAGTGTAAGGGCAGAAAGTTCAGGAAACTGGCTGGCAGAAAATGACACCATTGCTCCAGAAATGAAGGAACTGAGGAGGGACACTGTGAGGGGAGGGCTGAAGTAGTTAAACAGGCATCTAAGCCTTACTATGAGACAAAATTTAGGGAGCAGTTTTAAACAACACAAAAATAAATGGAAAAGGAGATAGGAAATAAAAACAAGGCAGCAATTTAATACTGATGGTGACAATCACAGATGGGTATTTCTGAGCAAACAGGCACAGGCATACATCAGAGATAGAAAACACCCTTGTGCTCCACAGGAAATGGTGCCTGTTGCAGTAGGCTTCAGGAACTTTCCAAAACACAGCACACTGAGGAAAAGCTCTTAACTAGTAGAAGGAAGACTTACCTAGCTTGACACTACATGCTAGGAGCTCCTAGGGAACACGGGAGGATCCCAGCAGGCTGATCACACTGCAAGATGACATCCTCAGCTATTCCTGCCAAAAGCAGGATGATCTAAAGCAGCAATTTTTGCATGCAGTCATGCAAGACACACACAGCTAGTGGGACTTTCAAGCCTGACCACAGCAGAAATTTCTTTGGATAATAAAGACCTCTAAGGTCCTCAAGCTAGAATGGGGAATAGAGTGAAGAAAGGAATGAGTACAAGTAGTATAAAACAACTTTAGGTTTTGTTTCATTCAAGAACAGAGTTTTTTGGGTTTTTTAGGAAAGCACTTACTCTTTACTAATCTACAAGCATTAAAAATTAGTGTCCTTAATAAGCTGGGAAGGACATTCAAATATTTAGAAGAGTACAAGTACTAAGTAATTCATGTAAGTAACAAAAGCACTTTAGTGCTAGAGCAAAATCCAGCAAGCACTGCTGTGTGTATTCCCAGACCAAGGAGCAAAAGGGAACATGGCTCATGTGTGAATTCTGGATTCACTGCTGAAGGAGTTTTTTAAGTCCATTTAATTGAATTCTGAAAGATAAACCTCACTGGGGCACAGGTCTAAAATCAATTTTAAAAACCCCAAACATTCTAAAATGTACTTTTTTATAGCATTAAGCACCAACTACCCGTACAGATCTGGCATTTCTATGCCCCTCATCACATGGTGCTTAATTGTAGTTCAATTCATTTGTTTTATTCATTGCTTAGATTTTTCATTATATTGCTATACACACAAAACCCCCCATATTATTTGTACTTCGTGACCCCTCAAAACATCATCATTCAGCACTCAAAAGGACTGGGATTCTCTCCATATGTATTTAAAAGCAGTTTGACTAAATAAATATATTTCATTTGCAGAATATTGTAGGAGAACTGGAAAAAAAAAATTAAATTTTACCCTATGGAAAAATACCCACTTCTTCATTTTTCTTGAAAGTGTCTAGATCTACACTAAGAAAAATCTTCCACAAATACATCCTGGAAAAACCAATATTTTTGCTCACTGTGGTTTGAATATTCTGTTCAGTTACATGTCTCTGTGAAAGCCATCATTAGATCATTTTCTGTCCCATAGCAACCACTTTGTTTTCTCAGGGAAATAAAATATTTTCTCCTCCTCAGGCAATACCTTTCTCTGCATGGTTCCCTAAATGAAGTTGTTTGTAATCCAAAGCTAACATCCCAATTTACACTGGTCTTCTGAAGGATTTATTCCTATGGATGTAGAAAATAAACTGCTAGCCAGAGGCTTTTCTAACTTTATATATGTGTGTATGTCCACAGCAAGAGTTAAAATTTCACATTTTCTATAGAAAGCCTGGGTTTTTAATAACATCTCCTTATTTAAAATTACAGATTCAAGTTATTAATTTACATCATTAAACAATTATCTAGAAGAGAGTGATGGAAAGAAGAAAGAGGCATTGTTTTAACAGTCTGAAGATGCAATGATAATTTATATCTGAATTTACTGAGTGATAGGAAAGTAAATAAGCCACCAAAGACTTTCAAGCCACTTGAGAGGATCTTCCTGTAGCTGTCAGAGATGACTATTTCATGGCAATCCATCAACTTCAGGGCTTCTGGCCACAGCCACCAGTTCTTCAACAAAGGTTCTCAGTTCTTTAACCTAGCCCTCTGTGGAGCTAACTTTGTCTTTAAAAGGATTTTTTAATTATTAAATCACACTAAAGTGACTATACCTATTTTAAATAATTCACTGATGCTGTTTCACTGTGCAAGTCACTGCTGAAATTCCTCACAGGCATTACACAGAAGCAAAATGGAGAGAAAGGCAGAGGGGAGTAAAAACCACCAAAGCAGCAGCAAAAAAACCCACAGAAGAAGAATTTGTACTTGTACCCTGTCTGCAAGACTGCTGTGATCAGCTGGGAGCTTGGGTGCTGTCCTGAATGTGGTCTCCAATCAAGCACAAAAGGACTACCATGAAAAAAAGACTTCAACACTTTTTTTTTTTTTAATTTGGTAATCCTATTACATCTTTCCATGGCATCAAAATGTTACTGATTTAAAGTTTAAACAACGAGGGGGACTGGAACCTGCAAAAAGTCTCCCAGAGGAAAATTGAAATGAGAGATGGAAGGCTAAACAGGATGCAAACACCCATGCAAAACTCTGTAAGAAGAGAGTAAGAAAAAAAAAAAATATTTGACTGGCTGTTGTACTACTCCAGCTCTTCAGGAAATCTCATTTCTCCACCCAAATTCTGAAAAAATAAACACTGAGAAGGTTAAAAAGGTAAAAAAAAAGCCAAGATTAAATGTTTCCATCTCCAGCTAAGCTTTCCAAACCAGTACAGAAGGAGGGCTGGTAGGAATCAGTTTGTTCTCATGGTACAATTTCAAATTTTTTTGCCATTAAGCTTTAATGCAAGGCAAAGACATTATCTGAACAGCATTTCAATGATGATGCAACGTGATGGGTGCATTGCATAATGTCACAGGATATCAAAAGATGTGTCCTGGTGTAACCTCCCTCACTCCCAGGGAGAAGCTCCTGAAAATGCAGGAGGCTCTTCACAGCTTGGAAGCCGTCACTGGGAAGTTGTCAGTTGTTTTCAATAACTGAGCAGGATTTGTGACTACCCAGCCTCAGAGGGGCCAAATGCTTCCTTCTGAAACTGAGCCTCCATTGGCTTCTGCCAGGCTTATCCTTCTCCTTTCATTTGCTACAGTTCCTGGCTCCTGGGCACGGAAAAGAAGGGGACAAAATCCACTTCAGGCAATTGCTGTGCTTCTTCCTTTGGGGGCTGACTCAAAGATGTGCTAATCAAACCAGAGCCCCCAGGAGGGTCTCCAATTCCATCAGTCAGGGATGCCTGGGACAGGGGGACACTTCAGTCACTGTGTCCTGAGACAGGGAGGGCTGATCTAAGAGCTTGCTGGGCTCAGGGAACTGCTAAACCACCAGCTAAGTCAAGCCTAGATCAGCTCAAAGCAGGCAAACAAATATAAATTAGTGGAAGCAGGACTAGCAGTTTTGCAGATTGGTTTTCTAACCTGTCTTGCATTTTTAATTTTCAAGATTTTGTATGAATTCCTCTGCACATTCATCCTTTTAAGAATTAGATGAGCTCTCAATGCCCTTTCTTATAGATGAAAGGTGATGCCCCACACTGTGTGTTTATGAACAATTTATCAGTTAAAGATGGAGCAGAATTAGAAAGCCCTGAGATTTTAATTCCTTGTTAAGTAATTGTCATGGCAGCTGCTGACAAGAACAGAAAAATGTCATAAAACTAAGCAGAGCTTAGCAGTCAAGATAATTTTCACCTTCTAATAAAACCAAAGCATGTACACCTATACATTCCTTTACAAAGCCTGTAACCATGGTAGGAAAAGCAGCACAATTTGATTCTGACAACCTGTAATTCCTCATTATGCCACAGTTTGAATAAAATTTTTTAAAAATCTGCAGGGCCACTACATTATAACTTTAAACCAAGAAACACAAAACCTAATCAAACAGCATTGAAAACTTAATCTTAGCTGGGGCTCAGGGGCAAGGCTTCAAACATTCCTGTTACAGCACAGCACCACTTTGGCTGAAATAACATTAAATGCCTTGAAAATACATTGGGGAAGACCAGAGAAGGAAGTTCTAAGGGGAGCTATGAGCACACAATGGCAGGAGCTTGGGGATTGACTACCAGGTCTCCAGGATGGAGAACAGCTTCCCGCCTTGGGCAAAGAGCAGAGGACACTGCACAGGAATTCAGATGGTGGACAAACTGAAATATTTTAATTAAAATGCTGATTTCACCAAACTCTTCTCCAGACTGCCCTCATCTTGATCAAAATCAAGAAGAGTACTACTTGAAATATCTAAACAGCTCTGAGTGGGTCAAGGCTGCAGAGGCAAATTAAAAGCTGTCAGCCCTATCAATACTGTAGCTTCCAGGCACTGTCACTCTTCATGAACACCAGTCCAAAGGAATCTACATCCTGACATTTTCCTATACCAACATGGAACTACATACTGAGAAATTATTTCTTTCTTTCAGGCATAAGAGTGGCAAGCAATAATAATTAACTTTTTTCTAACTGAATGTCTCTTCCCAGTTTAAGTGACTTCTCTCCAAACAACAGAGAAACAAATTAAACCATAATATATAACAGTTATCCCATATGATTTATTCCCCCAAAATGTACTGTACAAGCATCAAGGAAAGCAAGGAATCTGAATCACGTCTTACACTCATGGTGGAAAACATACTAGCTAATCCATCCCTGCTGATTTTAAAAGTTTATTTGGGTTTTAAGACAACTCTTTAGTGGGGCTTTTGATGCTCCAACATGCATTTAAATTCTGGAAATAATTCCTTTGATCCAGAATCAAACACTCAGTGCCACTCACTTCTGGAACTCAGAACCACAAAGTCATACAGTAGATTTAAAGTGTCAGAAGAACAAATACCTCTAAAACTACACAAAGTGTGTTTAACATTCCCTTTACGCTTTTGATAATACCCAGCATCCTGAAAAACCTCAGATTTCCTCTTCTTTTTTAGAGAATTGGAAGGATTTACTTCCAAGTTTTGAGAACTTAATTACTCTAAAATGGCTTCTGTCACTCACTGCACCATGAAAAATGGATATGCACATTCCCAGATGTCTGGACACATGTCCATGGAAAAGTGGGCTTGCTGTAGGCATACTACAGGAACTCTTTATGTAAGCCTTCCTCATCTAAACTGCTCTTGATAAACATTTTACAGCAATAAATTTGAGCCTGTATTTTCTACAGCCATCTTCTTGGTAATTCTGCATGGCTTGTGCAGACACCTTGCAAAAGCCAGAGCAGCATCAAGACCATTGGCTTAAATAAATTCCAAAGCTGGGATGATTGAAAGGATATCCATGCCCAATTTCAGTTGACTTTGAGGAAAGAATAAGGAGGGGGTTTTTTTTAATAATTAAAAAAATATCCAGCCTACAGTGTTCAGTGAAATTTGGAGTCGATGCAAATCACATTAAAACATCAATACACTAAAACAAAGTAAAATAAAACTGTATATTAAGCAATAACTATTTCCTTTTAAAGAGACTGGGAAAAAATCCTATCTGTATTAATGGAAATAAAACATTCCCTTTTTATGCAGAAGCTTTCCAACCACAGCTGTCCTTTTTCTGCTTCACATTTACTGGTTTTCCCAGATAAAAAGGAAGGTAGGACCACATGGAGCAGCCTACCTGCACACAGAATCCTTGCTGACGTGTCATCTGCAAGAAAACTGGGAGACAAGGTGCTCAACTGCATTATTTTTCCTTAATAACCTAAATATCCAGTACTCCTTGCAGTAACACCACTTTTAAAATAAGAGAGTGTTTAGTCTCAAACACCTCAAGAAGTCACAGCCCCTCTGGCGCAGGGACTGGGGTCATGCAGCATTTAATCACTTCATGAGATAAATTATTTCTGATATATTGCTTCAATATAAAACATTTGAAGATAAATATTCTATTAATTACAATGAATATTCTAAACCCACTTTATTCCATCCATCTTGTCATGGTTCTCGAGGCCATATATAGAGTTTGGAGTCATTCTGAGCCCCCAGATTTTAATACATAGAATGGCTTGGGGTGGAAGGAATCTTCAAGATTATCTTGTTTCATGCCCCTGCCATGGGCAGGGACACCTTCAACAAGCCCAGGTTGCTCCAAGCCTTCTCCAAACTGTCCTGGAACATTTCCAGGGATGGGGTAGCCACAGCCTCTCCGGGCAATCTGTGCCAGGGCCTCAGCACCCTTACAGGGAGGAATTTCTTCCTAGAAATTTTCTTTACTTACCACCAAGTTTAGCTCAAGTCAACAGATTATGGGTGTGTGAAGTCTTTCCTTTTGGGAAAGCTGTACTCCTGAAGTATTCCATGTTTCTTTGTTTTACCTTTCCAGGAATAAGAGCACCAAAATCAGACCTTTCTACTACTGCCCCCAAACAGAAAAATGACCATGGTTCAACCCTTACCTGACAGCAATGGATTCCAGGGACTTCTACTTGGATATGGGAAGCTGGATCCTTTAAGAAGGGCAAAGAAATGAAGGCAACATCAAAAAGAAGTTAGGTGTCAGAATTCCATGTTAGGGGGAGAATTTGAAAGCAGAAACCCATAAAAGCAAAGCTCTTCTGACGGCACGATTTGAAAATGGAAAAATGGACAGAACAAACATTTAGAGGAGATGAGGAAGAAACTTCACTTCCTCTTAGTTCCTCCTGCTTGGCTATCCCTGTCACTCTAAGCATGAAATGAGGAAATGCTAATGAGGGACTGGAAGAGCATTAAATGGGATTAAGGCTGGCACAGGAAGGTGGCACCGGACTTGGGAGCCTGGAATATCTTAGTGATATACCTGGAGCCAAGAAACACTGCTTTGAGCAACAAATGTGCAGGTCAGAGACCAACAACTGCAGTGGGGAACAAGACACCACCTCCATCCCTGCCCTGGATGTGCAGCAGCACCAGCACAAAAAGAGCTCACAAAGCACATGCTGGAATTATTTCAAACTTAAACCACAACCTCAACATGATTTCCCTGTTTCTCTCTTATTCTTTGGTTGCGTTTTGAGAATTCATGTTTTACAACCCGAAACCAGCCCGAGTATTTTCTCTGAAATTTTCAGCATCAAATACCGTAAGAAGTTCACAAAATATTTCTTGGACTGGTTTTAAATATTTATTGCATTCTGTTATTGTAGCTATTAATCTGTATCTGCTTTTTAAGCAGCTGCACTACTCAGTGCCTTGTTTACTACGCAGCCCTTACAGTTTCACACTCCTTCAATCTTTTATCTTATTAAACATCAGGCTGAGCTCAGATTGGAAGCATGTTTGAAACATTGCTCCCCTTCATGTCTGGATGTCTGTAATTCCAAGGAATATTGTTACAGCTGGGGAGTTTGGAAGAGTTCTAGTTTAGAAGACTGTTTTGTTCAGTGGCGTGATTCCATAATTTAGGAAGCTCTTTTTAACCACACTCCACAGGACTCTCATATTGAACACCATTATCTAAAGTATTTATTATGTTTAAAACAGCCCTGGAAGGTTTCACATTCACTGTTCCAATTAAATATTTTGTTTAGAATGTCCCATAAGTTTCAGAGTTTTGGTATTTTAGGGATCCAATTATGATCTTGAATAAATGCCCTATAAATACAATCTAATCACAAGCAAACAAGGACAACTATTGTGCTCTAATTTTCTAGAGATCTGGAGCATCAAAGGGTATTTCTCCAATAAGCTGAAAAAGAAGAAAATATCTGCATAATCCACGACTGAAACAAGAGTACAGTAAAATACTTAAATGCCCCTTAATAAATTAATAAAGGAAAAATTTGAAGAGGTTTTTCTCAGAAGTGGATCATGGTGGGTTGAAGTGTTACTTCAATTATAACAGCATTTAATGTGTTTAGCTCTACCTCCATGAAACGTTCCACATGTTACACGTAAGAATTGCTTCTATCTGTGCCCCAGGGCTGCTAGAGCAGGAAAGGATACTCCAAATTATCCCTCTGGGACACATTAAAGAGCAAGAAGGAGGAGTGAGAAGGAATCAGTGGTCTGAGCTGACAGGAGTGACAGAGAAATAAATTTTAAAAAGCCCTGTTCCTGATAGTTTCCAGGAAGCTCAAGCAGCAGGTACAACAATGTGGCATTGAAATCTTGAGGGGGAGTCTCAAGGAAAATAAGCTTGTACTGGAAAATTGGCAACTGGCTTTTTCATTCAAATAACAGGTAGTCAAGGGAAAAAGAAGAGAAAAAGCAAACGTTGCCAATATTTTGGCACTTGTAGGAGTTCTCCAAAAAAAGCATATCTAGGTTCTCTCCAGCTTTAACCTGAGAAAGAAATGCACATTAATGCTGCAAAGGAGCTGACACTTTTAATCTGCAGCCCACTCAGCCAAGGAACATCCACTTATACACCCTCATGCATTATTCACCAAGAAAATTGAAATAATCTACCCGTGGTTAAGCAGCTCAGCAGCAAATGCAAATCAAGGGAAAGCAGCTGAGAATGAGGATCATTCACAACTCCTGACACTCCTCCACAAGACTGGAGCCTCCCGTGGGAGCAGCCAAATCATTACAATCCAAATCCCCATGGCTGTGCCTGGGAATTGTCCTGGTGGCACAAGCACTGACCTGTGGCCATGCTTGGAAAAGGAACTTGCTCATTTTTTATTCCAGTAGATTCTCACTCCTTATCAATGAAGGTGCGTCCTTACGCATACACCTGAGAAAGTCTGTATTATTATTGTTGTTATTGTTGTTGTTATTTTTGTTATTATTATCCCATTATAATTCTAGCACTGGCTACAATCATCTTCATTCCGTATCGGACTTGTGAAACTTTGGGCAGGCATTATAAAGTTATATAAAGCAAAATCTCCAGCGAAGGAAGAAGTTATTGCTGTCACCACCTTCATTTTTAATACTGAGATTTAATGGGAAGTATCTTAGGCCATGATTTACAGCAATTATTTTATTATCTTTAGGAATATACATGAAGATCAGAAAGAATAAATTAATTTTTTGCCTCCATCCCAGTCAGATGTTTTGAAGTTATCCACCATTATTTACAGGCTAATGTGAACAGGAGAGAGATGCATAATTCTTGCAAGTTTATACAAATTATTCTCATAAATTCTCCATGAAATCTACATAAATCTTATATTATGAAGTATTTCCATGTGCCTGAATTTATTATCATCTAAGTGGTTTTAAACACTCAGGTCGCTGTAAACTCCATACATTAATACTTTCTTCATCAGAATTCAATAGTTTTAACCCCTCTGGTTTTAAGGAAAACCATTACAGTTTTGTTTGTGTTTCATTCTTTCCCACACATCTTCCACAGCAAAGTTTTCAATTCAATGGAATTGCCTACTCTAGACCTGATTTCATGAAATTACAAAATGACAGAAAGCAGAAAACTTTCCTCTCATAACCATAAAACAATAAAGTGTAAAATACTGAATAAAAAAATTAAATAGGCCTCACTCCAGGTAACAAAAACATCCATTAAGGTTATATATTTTTTCAGTCCTTTCAGAAATAGATTTGACTATCAGAAGGCCTAAAGAAAAAGCAATCTTAAATTTCAGATACTGCAGGTACGGTGAGAAAAAATGTGTTCCTACACACAGAATTTGTGATGAAAAATTGCTCCAGCAAGAATTTGGTGAGTGTAATTGTATTTCCCTTCATGGATTTTGAGTTAAGTTCCCTGTGTTGTAGTGGTTCTGCAGCAACAGATACTAGTCAGCCAAGGGAAACAGGAGCCCAGGACAGAGAAGGGCTGGGTTTTTCTTTATGGAAAGTAACCAAAACTTTTTTAAAGTTCTTACAATCCAGATCAGAACTGCCATGGGGCCTTTTGGAAGATCTCCACTTTTGCAAGATCATACTTCTCATGGGGCCTTTTCCACAGAGATCTCCACTTTTTCCCAGGAAGCCCAAGCACATCTCCATGGAATTTTAACTCAGATTTGGTTCTTCAGAGGTGATGCTTTCACTATACACTTATGATAAATATTCCACAGACTGGAGGTATTTCCTTGCCAAAAATTGCCCCTAAATTTCAGATCAACCGAAAGCCTAAAAAATCGTTTGCAATAAGATGTTTATTATGTCACTGGCACATTGTAAACACATCCTTAAAATTAAACTGATCATTCATTTAGTTTGAATAATTAAAAATCTCCTCTGCTTCAATTGCTGACCCAAGATACAAAGCAGTGGCATCCCAGAAATAAAGGAGATTAAATATGTACCCAAGTATTTTGCAAATACTTCAGAACTCTCCCCACATTTCAACTAAAATGACCTTATCCCAAATGACTTTATCCCAAATTTTATGCAGTAAAAGAGAGAAAAACTTGAGTATCAGCAGACAGAGATCTGAATTTGATTTCAAGATTCATGTGGACCCAGTGCTAATTACACAGACTTTTTCAACATGTCTGCAGGGAAAACAAAAGAACACAAAAAGATAGCCCTAATAGCTTTATTTTATACACATGTAAATCTTGGCTCTGTGTGTTCAGTTTTATGTTATTAAATGATATTGAGCTTTGCAGAAAATATTCTTTATCTAATGAGAAAAGACAGATTCGGATTTGATCACTAAAAGCCACCTATTCTCATTTTGCCACAACAGGAGTAAATAAATCTAAATGTTCTTTAACACCATACCAAAGCTATTTGTAAAGGACATCCAGCAGAGGTGGCCTTGCATTCTCAAAGTCAAATTTTAGGAACATTGACCAAAAAAAAAAAAAAAAGAAAAAATGTTCTAGAATTCTGAGATTTTTTTACCATGATATGATACTTGCCTGACCTTCCCTTATTGCCTGGGAGGAATTCAACCAGAATGGGGAATTTAATCCTCCACATAATGTATTTTAATGACTCATTGTTTTCCTATTTCTTTCTAGTTCCTGCAAAGCTTAATGGACTTGAGCATGATTATTAAAATGCTGCAAATAAAAAAGAATTTTTAAAACCTTTAAGTATTAAAAAAGAAAAAAGTGGAGATGCAGAAAAGGACATTCTAAAATTGGAGCCCATTTTGTTGGGGATGGGAGCAAAGTGTCTGAGCCATATGCTGGTGTTACACAGGCAAACTGGATACAAAGCTTATGTCATTGCAACTTGCTCCTTCAGAAAGCAGCTATGGCAGAAATAATCCCCAAATTTTACATTTCAATTTACACGCAGCTCCAGGTTAGCACCAATATTTGGATATCAGAAGTCCATTAGAGTTCATCTTCCTGGGTCAAGAACATGCTGTTACCAAATAATAAATAAAAATAAATGGGTACTAAACAGCTCCTTACACCCAGTTTACTCAATTTTTTTTCACTTGAACAGAAGACCAGAAGAGAAGCAGATTTTTTTTTAAATCTGCACAGTTATCTTTCAGATGGCATAGGACACAGTCCAGCAGCTGCCAGGGAAAAAAAAAAAGAAAAGATTTTGTGGTTTTTCTTCTCCAAGAGGAAACCCAAACACACCCTAAGATAAGGCCCTAGCCTAAATCCGCAATAATTTCAGTGGCTTTTATCCAGATTTACACTTCTTTAATGCAGAACTCGATTTGTCACTTGCATAACAGAGTTTAGACACCAGAAAAACTCCCCCTGTCATTTGAACTTTCTCTCTCCTCAGCTGGCACAGAACAAACTGCAACTGGTGATTAGGACAGAGCCATGGGTGGACAGAAACAAAAACTATATTTGGATAATCCCACAGTGCAGGGTTTGTTGGTTTTTTGGTGTTTTTTGAAGAAATAAGAAAATAAAAGTAAAATAACAAACAAATCCCAAAATCTGTTAAGTCTACAATGTGACCAAAAATCTCTTCCCAAGCACTAGTCCCTCCAAATCTCTGGACATGACAAAAATTATGTTTAACTGCATAAAATTTTTGCCAGCACAAAACTTTGAAATGTACTTTCTAAGATAAGAGCCTGGACTCCACAAAAGGATGAGAAGCAGTTTTAGTCCACAGGGAATTTGACTCAACTAGATCTTCTCTTACTTAAAAGAAAAACACCACAAAAATCCTTTGGTGCAGGCATGTGGAGAGAAAGCTCCACCAGCTTTGGAGGTAGAGTGGCTTCAAGCTTCAGTTTTTGTCAGGAAAGATGATGAAAGGGAAAACCTCATCTCACCATCATGAGAAAATTTCTGTCCTCGCACTATGTACAGACAGAGCAGCAATGAAGCCCCCTCTTCCTACTCCCCCCCACCCAAAAGAGGTGACAAAAAGGAAAACACAATCCTGTGTTAAAAACCTAAAGCAGGTCCTATATTAGCAATCTAGCTAACGAAATTTGCTTTCATTTAGTTGAAATAAACAATATCAGATTAGTTCCTTTTTTTTTTTTTTTTTGTTTCTCTTGGTTGACTTTACACATAAGAATTTTCCTCTGTTGCTGATGAAGATGTCTGAATAAACACTGCTATGCTAATGTAACTATTTTTCATTCCTAAACTCCAATCTCAATGTCACAGACCTTGCAAAATGTGGAAGTTCCTGGATCCAATCAAAGAAGGTTTGCAAAAGAAAAAGAGTTGTAGCTTTGGATCAGTCAAACTCTGAAAAGGTGGCAAAGATTACCCTGCACAGGGCTGGAATTCAGCCTTGCTCTCTTTCAGGATGGGGGAATGATTTTCCTTATCCCAATTATCTTAGAGTTTTGTACAGAATTGCTTGAGGGAAGTAAAAATCAGATATGCAGAAATCATTGGAGCTTCCTGAGATGCAAGAAAGGGTTATATCTTACAGGGGGAACAGAAGCTGGGTAACCCAGCAAAAAATGGGGAGAGCACAGAGGTACAATACAGAACAGAGCTGGCACTGACAGAAATGAAAGAAAAATGAGGGAAGGTGACAAGAAAAGAAAGAAACAGGAAAGAAAACACAATTAAATGGCAAAGTGATCCAAAACAGGCAAGATGCAACCAGCTGAAAAAAATTACAATATCTTTATTTGGGGTGAAATTAGTAGCTAGACAAATCCAGGATTTGAGTGCGAGGTGCTGAATAAAAGGCTCTGATGTTACAGCTCATCACAGACTGATCCTGGGTTGCTGGGGCAGACCAATGACGTCATTCTGAGCATTCCTCAAGCCATGTTGTTGATGCTGTCAGGCCACACCATCAACCTCCCTGTTGTGAAGTTTTCAGAATAAAAAATTAAACACAGTCCAAAACTAAGCTCAGGGTTTCCAGTCCATGGCCTCCCTGGTGCTGCTTCTGAGCATGTGTAAAAAACTTCTGGTATTGCCCTCAAATCTTTTCTTGGTCCTGGCTCATGGAACTTTTTCTTGCCTTTTTGTTATACTGCAGGTCATTGCAAGTGGTTCTTTGCTGGTTTTTTGGGTTTTCAGCCCAGGAAAATCAACCGTGCCATGGAGCAGGACTGCAGTGCTTGCCCCTGCAGCCGGGTCAGTGCCAGAGTCCCTGTGTGGGTCACAAAGGACCAGATCCCTCCAAGATCCCTACCTCCTGCTTATTTATAAGACCGGGGATCCCCTGGCAGGGTTTAAGCACAACCCCTTTGAGTAGATCAGGGAAAAAGAGGCATCAGGCTCCTCAGCATCTCGCATTCTTCAGGTAACTGCTTAATACTGAATGTTAAATAAAATTGCCCTGGAACACCTGTGGATAAGGGGGACATTCCTGAGCCCCTTAGTACTTGAGAATCCTTTATTCAAAGGCATTTATTATGGAATTATCTGGAAATAGTCAATTGACTGCTGAAATATAGCTAACAAAATGTACCATTCCACTTGTTATTTTATTTGTTTTTATATGCATCATTTCCTGCCTTTAATTTTAATTCCATGCCCTCTAAGAAATGCAATCTCAAAGATCTTCCCCTTTATTTTCCTGTAATAATATCATAGCAGTTTTCTCTAGCTATTTACAGTCTCTTCATTCCCTTCACAGCTTTTCCAAGCCATGGAATGAAGAATTATGTAAAAATAGGCCACAAGAAACCAGACACACTTGATCTGCACAGCAAAAATAGAGCTCTTTAGCACCTGGCATTCTCAAGAGTGGTAATGAAGCTGGCAAGATAAGCCAGGCTTTGACCCAAAATAAAAAGCTTAGCCCTCACAAGAAGGATAAATTTCAACTAACACAAAAATTCTGTCTTTTGGTTTCTTGCAAGGTGCAACCCCAGACATCTGGACAAGCAGAGAGACTGGGGCTGACCATAGGTGGGAAATGCGGGAAGAGGACAAGCAGCACACATGAAAACATTAATTTTAGCCTGTCATAATCCCTGAGGGCAAATTACAAAATCCCCCTGGTGCCTGCAATCCCAGGAGTGCTCATGGATGAGGGGGAAGCCAAAAGAAAGGAAAGGAACTCAAAAGACAAACCAACAAGCCTGCACTTTTGAGGTTTTCTTCAGGAGCAACAAATGAATTCTTCAGGATAAATAACCGATCTGTGTTGAATTACAGATTTGATGAGGCACATTTAAAACTGAAAATGCATCACAGAGTTTATGTTAAATTTTGCTACCTCAGATGTTCCAAAGAGATGTAAGAGGCTCTTTCCCAAGATGAAAATGCTATAATGTGAAAGATTATGCAGAGAGAATGGAAGTTTATCAATGGGGCTTTTGGTAAGAGAACACATAAGGAGGAGGAAAAAAGTCTGGACTTCTGGAGTCAGCAGAATTATATAACAGAAACCAGAGATATCTCTACATATACACAGATAATACAATCTTAATGTTGTAAGTCTTCAATTCAATAAGATTTTGTTGTTTTCATTCACCAGGGATTTCTCCCAGTTAGAGCCACTTGGCTGATATTTACTTTGCAACTTTTTCTGAATCAAGGTGGCATCATAATTCTGTCTTTTATGAACAATTCTGAACAATTACTTCAGCAACACCACCCAGAAAATGGAAGAAAAATCAGGCTTTTGGCTTCAATATCTGAAATTATCAAGATGCATAGAATGGAAAAGTTAAAAAAAAAAAATCAAAGCAGAATGGAGATTTGCTAAGGGAACAACCTTGTTGGACACCAGGAGGTATCTCAGGCCATGCAAGGCATCCAGCAGTGAAATAAAAACCTCCAAACATCAGCTCATTAAAAGGGAGAGGGAGTGACATAAAAGGTTCAGGTAGCATCATTAGGTTTGGAATCCCTGGAATCTCTGTCCAAGATCCTAAGCAGACCTGATTTAAATACTCAAAGTGTTTACTCTGAAAATGACCGCCACAGTGTGACAAGACCTTGACTGCAAAAGCTGCATCTTAACCTGAACTCTGCAGGAAAGACTCAGAGCCAGCCCAGGAGATTGAGATATAAATGGAGTGACAGCACGAGCGTGAAATATTGTGAGCAGTGTGAAATACAGTGTGAAATATTACACTCATTACAAAGCCCTGTGCTCCAAAGCCCATCCCTTTATCAAGCCTCATCTAGAATTTGACAACAAACAGGCTCCTGGGATGATACTATTTCCTTTTAAAGAGGCTGAATATTACCAGATCAATTTTCACAAAGTTATGACTTGTTATTAAAGTCAGAGTATTTATAAGGCATTACAACAAATTTCTTCAGTGAAGCTTCAATTCTTAAATTGTCAAACCATTGTATATTGAACAGAAAACATAACATCAACTTCATTTCTATAAATAAGGGAGTTTGACCAAAAACTGGTATGTTGAGCTGTTAAAAATGATGTCAACATAAATTCAGCATAATAGAAAGAGGAGTTGCAAGTAAGAGAATCAATGTAAATAAATGCAAGCAGGGATTAGCAATTATATAGTCCAATATTAGCAATTGAATGGTCCAACTTAACCCTTTTCAAGTTTATTTGAATCTAAAAGTAAGATAGTAGTCTTGAAATTATGCAAATATTTAGTTTTACATTCATAGGAAGGATTTTTTTTTAAAATACAAATATTTGTTTCATACAATTGGAAAATTAATAAAATTACATCTATATTTGGAAGGCTTTCCTCATCCAGATCCAATTTTTCCATGGATGTTCCTGCCTTCCCCAAATGGGAATTATATTGAACCTAATTCTTTTCCATAAAGCAATGATGGCACATAAAAATCCACATACTCACAAGCTACAAACGCAATCCTGTACCAATAGTCACGGTCTACTTTTAGCCTAATTACAGAAAAGAAATTATTGGGTGCATAAAGAGGTTTGTGATGAAGTGCTCAGCCTAAGGACCTACACTCAGAGTTTCATGGGGTCTAACTTTCCCTTTCTTCCCTTTTTTCTTTTGGGGTTTTTAGTGTTTTGGGGCAGGCTCTGGGGTATTTGGCAAGGGGTCTGTTTGCTAGGTTTTTTTAACTCATCTGCATTTACTTTGGGAAGCATAGGAATTTTCTTCAGGAATCATTCTTGACTATTTTCAACAATCTCTATTTTCCTTTTTTTTTTTTTTTTTTTTTTTTTATTTTTTTAATCTAGCATTTATTTCATGTGCTTTCATCTCTTTCTTTCTGTGTTCTCACCATTGTAAATGGAAGGAATAGAGAGCCCTGGGAGCCTCCACACATCTCTTTCCCCACTTGTCCTACCTCTATTTTTGACCTGGCTCTGCTGTTAGAAATCCTCCATGGCATTTGACACCATCTTAGAGAGTTCTTGAGGCTCATGTGGAAAAAATGATTTAAAGAAAACACATTAACTTTTGAGGAATACTAGAACTCTCTGGGAGGCTCTTCAAACAGTTTTCCTTCTGTAGCATCCTTTACTGGACAGCCTGATATCTCAGAGTTGCATTGACATATCTCTTATCTCAGCAACTGTTTGTTTTCTATATCCTAATTTTGGTGTGGCCATCAAAACCCTCCTGTTTTGTTACACTGAGACCTAGATACCTATAGATATAGATATAATATCATGATTGAACTGCACAGACCACATACTTCCAATAGGCACAGCCTCTTAAAAAAGGCTCAGTTACAGCAAATTTAGGGATATGGATTTTAGTGGAGCCTGAGAAAAGTTGCCAGAGGGTGCCTCAGATAATGCTGATCAAACTGCAGTAGAAATAAACACCGCCATAAACGTGGTGGTTTCCAATATCTCACTTAAACCTCAGAGTTTTTCCTCTCCAATATTTCAGCTCTGAGTTGCTCAGAAAAGAAAATGTGGCACTGACACAGCAAAGTTCAGGAGTCTCAGCCATACTCAGGACCCAGCGGCAGCACCCAGAGTGATTTCAGAAACAACAGATGTCTGTTCAAAGAAGGGGTGGTGGACTCCAGAACAACAAAAGGATCCAGCCCCATCAGATCACAAGACCAGGACACAGTTTTCCAAATCCCATTTACAGTAATACAGGTCTTTAACAAGGCAAAATGTTTCTCCTGGTTCTAATCCAGTTCAAACATGAGTTAGTTAATGTAAAATCTGTAATCTGAACTATGAGAAGGTCAGACAGCATGATCACATAAACCTCTTCCTGTTTTGTCATCTATGACCTATAAAACTGAAACAGAGGTGACTGAATGAACTTCAGGTCAGAGACAAACTCAAGAGTACTATTTTCTTTTTACAACCCCTCAGACAAATGAAACTCCTTAACAAATTCTAGCTTCCCTTGTGTCCCAAAGACATCCTGGTGTAGGATCAGGCACCAGGCTGAATCAGAAAGCAGATTCCTGAGGGATGGTCATCTGCTGACCATATCCAGTGCTTCCAGGGGGAGCTGCTGGGATCAGAAGGATCCAATTGCCAGGCTGAACAACATTGTGTGTTTCACTCAGGGATTAACCGAAAATCATGAGTGGAAGTTCCAGTTTTGTGGAAGGATAGAATGTAAGAAAATAAAGATAGTGCAGAAGGTAGTCTCACACCTGAGGAGTTGCAGCTGCACTAATCACCAAAGACTAGGAACAGGCCTGCCCTTAATAGGCCACAGCTAGAGTGTCCAATAAGAAGAGTGCTACAAAATAGTGAGTTAGCTGGTTGAGGAGAGAGATGGTGTTTGTTGGCTGTGCTGAGAAGAGAGTTGGGGTTTGTTGGCTGTGCTGAGAAGAGAGTGGGAGTTGTTGGCTGTGCAGAAGAAGGAGTCAGTGCTGTGAGGAGCTGCCCATGAGAAATCACCAAGAAGGTATGAGACTTTTGAAATATGATGACAACACAGTTTGGCTGAAATATTAGTTCAGAATTGCAGCATTTGAGGGCTTTGGGGTACTTGCACTGTTGTCTGCTCCCAACTTGACCCTTGGCTGCAAAGTGAGCTCAATGGCACTATCCTTTTATGGACTCCACCAGAATTTTGAGGACAGTACAATCCACTAAATTAGTTTCTGTAAAGCAAGAAATTAACATTATTCATTTGGTAACTTGTTTGATATACAGAAGTACGTTTCATTTTTATCCCCGTCAGAGCCACTGTCACTGGCATTCTCAAATCACTTTTTCTACTTCTGTTTTACGGCTTTATTTCTTTTTTTAATTCTGTGACTTGCACTAGTTCTCTACATGGCTTCTGATTTTATTTCCCTGTACAGTCCCTCGGGGGGGTCAAGACAGTGAAAACTATTTAAAAAAAAACACCAAGGGGACAAAAGCCACTACTAGTGAAAGGATGGTGTCTTAGAGCAGCCAAAACACTTGAAGGGCTTGGGAACGGTTTCTGACCCGCCTCTGAGGAAACAGCACTGATGACAGGAATGCTGCTGAAAGCAGCATATTCCAGCTGCTGGATACAATGGTCCCAGCCTGGAAGGTGCAGAGAAGGTGAGAGACGTTTCTGCTGAAGAGCAGCTAGTAGACTGGCAGCTGGCTGGAAGCCAGATTTGGGGGAGGCAGGAGCTACAGGCCCTGGAAATGCTTCCAGCCGTTTGGATCTGGGCATAAAGATTGGGGCAAGGTTCAAACACGGAGCAATTCCCCCCTTTCCTTTCCCCTGCCACCCTCCCAAGCACCTGCAGGGAATGTGCCAGCATGACCTGCAGCCACTGCTCAGCCCAGAGTTCTGCCTGAGACCAAAACTAGCTCAAGGGCACTGGAAGCAGCCTGGGATCCCTCCAGTGGGTTATTTTTGGCTCAAGTGCCAGGCTCTTCTGGTTCAGTCTGTAAAATAAAGCCTAGGAGGAGTAGCTGTGGCAGTCGTTGCCTACCTGGCAAGTGGCAAGGACACGCTGCAGGCTGGTCTCCAAAAGCAGGCCAGAGCACTCTGCAGTCAGCTGTACTTAAAGCAGCACTTACACATGGCACCAGCTCTCTCCTCGCCTCCCTGCTCAGAATTTCAAGTAAGCCTCAGAAATGGCCACACCACAGAACTTGCACACCTCAGCCTGCAGTCCTTGTTATATGCACAGAATGCGCCCAAGTTCAAAGACGAAGAGTAACCAGCTTCTGAAAATGAAGTTCAAACTTTGAAATAAAGCATATTACTGTACAGTTGTGCACCAATGCACACACAGAAATAACTAACTTGTGGATCAAAGGGAAAAGGAAAAGCATGGTAAGTTTTTCAAGCTCTGCCCTACATTTCAGTATGTAATTACGTTAACACACAATTCCCAGTTTTCCAATTTGTTTGCTGCCATATAGCAAGACTGAGCACAGGAAATTCTATTTCTTGCAACCATTCAGAGGAAAACAGAGAAATAATAGCAACAGATTTATTTCATACCAACTAATATTTGTTTGCTTGTAACCCAGCCTAAACATCATTAATGCAAAGGGGTGTTTTTCTATGAACACAGAAGTAATTATTCGTTTAGCACAGATATTTGAAAGGAATTGCAAAAGGAACACAGGATGATGATATTCTACCACACAACATGAATTTAAAACGTGGGAAATTCACACCTCAGTGGTTTTGCCATCCAGATTACATAGATATCATTCTTTTTCCATGTAAATGCTTACTAACATTTGAAATCGGTAATGCTACACCCAAATGACAACTGCACAGGGCTACAATAGATGTTTCTGTCCCTTTTGCTTCTATTAAATAACAAGTGATAAAAATAGAACAAGTCACTGCACGCTGCCAACAATTTTGTAGTTTTTCCTTTTTGCTTTACTGCCTTTTCCTCTTTCTTATGTTGTCTCAATCTGATTTCCCTCAGCTTGAGGAGTATTCTGCAGGCATTTGATTGATGAAAATCAAAATTACTGAACCATTCCCCAAACCCAAATAAATAAGTAAACAAACAGAATATTCCTTAGGCTGACCAGCATTTAATAGCAACACTTGCAGCTGAAAAACCAAGATTGCTGACCTCAATCACTCTCATCTAATTAAAGAAAATTAGTTAGAAAAGCAATTCTGCTACAAACCAGCTAATACGTCATGTTCTGAAATACCTGTTCTGCTTATTCCACAATAAAATACACATTCCTTATGCTTACAGTCACAATGCCAGTTTAAAAATCCACCTTTTTATTCATACTTGAAAAATGTTTAATTGCAAAGCAATTTCTCTATGTGGAATGTGTCTACAGACTGTATTAGCAGATTTTCAAAATTATCAAAATAAAAACACCCATGTGAAAGCACAGACAAACCATCACACACACACATCTCTCTGCATAATTATAGAGGAATACAGGAACTCTGACTTGAAGCCTAGCAACAGTATCCAAGTATTAGTTAGTCTGCTAATCAACTACCAAAAACTCACACACCAGCTCAATGTGCTTCATTTTCCTAAAGCAAACAAAAAACCAGACAAAAGAATCCTGTCAGTCCTGGCTCCAGAGCTGCTGAAGGACAAGATGCACAATAGAAAACAAACCTTGTTCACTTGAAGAAGAACAACCCATGTCATTTACTCCGTCTGAGAATTCATCCCATCACAAAGAACCAAGGCAAAAGAGAGATTTAAAAATAGGTTATCCAAGTCAAAGGATTATCAGCTGGCAACATACTTAATATCTGCATATTTGTATGTAATGAAAGCTTCAAAATTCTTACATATATGATTGGGCTTTGTACCTCCATCCTATAGAAGCCATAGTAAATTCTGTACAGCAAATGCTTCCTAAATCTGCTGTGCTCATTTACTCACAGACAGCTGCAGCCTGGATGAAAACAATCAGGGATTAACTTTTCTATTCATCACATCTTTTAATCCATTACTTTCTCTTAGTTTGCAGTAAATAAATGCATAAAGTTAAATAAATTATAAATGTGCTATGGTTAGCTAAAAGAAAAAAAAAGTTTAAAAGGGACACTATTACTATTATATGTTTTTAATGGTGTGCAACTGCCGTACATCAGAGGTATATGTAAGGTCTTCCTCAAAGCAGAAAAGAAGATGCAACAATAGTCACTGAGCTGGGATACACTTTTGGGTCCCAAAGAATTCCAAAATAACCAATAATTAAAATAAGCTATTCTGGTGCTGTTATTCTTCTTCTTCAAAAAAAAAAAAAACACCAAACTAATTTGGGGACATGATGAATTGAAATAATCTGAGAAGCCACACTAAGCATTTCATACTGCTTGTAAAACGAGTTTCTAAGTACCTTATAGTAATAGGGTTTCTTGCTTTATGAAAAATACTATTGTAATTTGTTTCAAACAGGATTACTTTTTAAATGATATGACAATTTCTATTCACCTTTCAAACATCTGCCATGAAAACAAAAGGGATTCCCTCATAAAAGATAAATACAATGAAATCTGGATCTTGTTTTTAATCCTTATGGGCATCTCTTTTTTTCTGTCCTTGGATTCCTTTATCTTTTCTGTTTGATTCAGTCTTACAAAACAGCCTCATCCCAGTCCAGAGTAAGAACTTTCCTGGTAAAATCAGCCAGGGGGGTTTTATTAGACTAAAGCCACAGGAATCCCTTGCAAGGCTTTTTCTTTATAGGTTTATTCACATTACTCCATGGGACATTATTCTTACCATTTTTGGCTCTTAAAATATTTTTTAGATTTTTCTTCTTTTTCCAAAACAGCTGGAATTCTTATGATTATTGCAAAAAGCTAAGTTTATATATGCCTAATGTTCACATCTATCTGATGTGGAAGTGTTTTACAATTAAATTAAAAGAAGAAGGAAGAACAATCTTGGTGGGATTTGATCTGCAGAGCAAAGATTTAGTGACTCCAATGTAAATCAGAATTTTCTATTTCTAAAACAGAGTCTAAAATAATTACAAAGTGCAAAGAGATTGGGATTATTAAATGAACTTAAAATAATAACAAGTTTTAATGATCTGGTTTGATATCAAAATTCAGCATCTAACCAAAATACACTTTCTGAGAGATGAGTGATTAAAAGTTTCTCAAGAGACTTGATAGTATGAATAGTCATCATCTTCCTGAGGATGCTTCCCAAGCTCTTCACTATTCCTTCCCCCTCTGCTGCCTCTAACGAGGTGCATTACTCAAGTGATAAATTTTGGAATACATCCAAAATTATAGGAACACAGTGGGCAACCAGACAAGCACAAGAAGCAAAAGCCAGCTTGCTGAAGCTGAAATGCTGACATCACTCTGCACATTGATCATCACAGCAGCTCTCAGGTTTTCTGCTCAGGATTTGGTTCTTTGATTTACTCTTCTTCTTGGTTTTTTTTTTCTCCACTGGGAGACACTCCAAAAATGGACATTTCAACAACTTCATTTTTCATAAGTAATAAAACTTAAAGGACAAATGTCCAGCTCAATTAAATTAGGTGGGAGGAAATAACATAATGTAATGTTTACTCTTTAGACAAATCTATTAATTTAAACAGTCATGGTCAAGCCACCATCTTGCAAAAATGGCAAGTGAATAATGGAAGTACCAATATATCTATTTTTCAGTGGCAAAGATGGAGGCATCAGAAAAATTTGAAGAATATTCCCATAGAAAGTATTTTCTAAGAATTTTTCTAGAAATCACCAAATCCTACAAGTCAGAAAAAAAAAACATTACCCATATGTAAATATAAACAACAATAAGATGCTCAACCTAATAAGAATAACGTGTTCATTTTTAATTCATGCTTTACAGATTATTAATAAATATAGACTGATGAAGAATTCTTACATGGAAAGGAACTATCCCATTATCCCAGGAAAAAAAAAAAAACCCTCCTGACTGTCTCTGAACCTTTATGCAGAAGTTATGACTTTGGTGCATTTTGCCCTCAGTTTTCTCAGTGCACACTGCAAGAGCTGAAAGTGCTACAAGAACTTAAATTACCACAGAACCTTCAACCATATCCCTGCAGATCATATGCAACAAGGAAGGGAAAGGGAAAGTAGTCCTTAATCCACATCCTTAGTTTTATGTTTCATGTGAGCTGGCCTAATTTCCCATATAAATGAAATACTCAAGTCAGAGATTTGCCTCGCTGAGTTAAATCAGTGCGGGCGAGTAGACAGAGCCTCCTGCTGCAAAAGAAATGCCTTTTTTTGTTCAATTTCAGGATATTTCTCTGGAACTTTAACTCGAATTAAAACATTTTAACCCATTTTGTTCAACTGTATTAAGAATAACTTGTATCAAACTGGCTCTTATTTTAATGGCAAATCCCTCTGCATAAAAAGATATTGAAAGAGCCTCCAATTTTTTTGTCAGGGGCCCTTAAGGCCCTTAATCCCACCAAACTCAGTGAGAGGGAATGCTTTTATGGATAGGGGGAGTTGGCCTCTACCAAATATACATTTAATTATAGAGAAACATTTTTCTCCATTTTCATCTTTTGATCAATTATTCCTATTTGGCAGCTGCTTTAGGCGAGGCCAAAACAATCTGCAAGAGCCAATGTGGCTCTTCCAGGGAAGTGGATGTGTATTTAGTTTATTACAAACTGACTGATTTATACTTAGAAAGCACCTACCACTTACCACATTTTCCTCTTCAGAGTATATTTTTGAAAACATTTCAGCTTTTTACCCATCTGCATTTTTTTACAAGAGTTACTTTTCAAACCTCCCTGAAATGTCAGCAGTCCTGTGGTTGTATCTCACATAGAATCAGTTTTAACATCTTTGCAAAATCCTGGCACAAACAAGCACAACTTATTTTCAGAGTCTGTAAATATTTTGCTTACCAATATCAGCTTCCCTGTGATTCTTGATGTATTCAGCAAGCTCAAAATTTCCCGCTATTATAGCCACCTAAAGGGTTGCAAAATAGGCACAATTAATACGTTGTCATCACTTGCCAAGAAGGAAAACATGTCACATCACTGACAAATATCAGGCAAAGATATTTTCATTTCACTAACTGGAGCGATTCTATTACTTTCATTCTGCAATACGTATCTGAAACACCAATACAACACTGAAACAGCAAGAAATGAGATCTTAATCTGTGTGTAAGAGCACTGCCAGTCCCCCAGCTGCCCATTTCCCAGGAATGCTGGGATGGTGGCAGTCTCAGGAGGCTGCTGGAAGAGCTGCTGCTCTTCACATGGTGGCAGTCCAAGGCAGCAGTGAACATTAAGCACAGCATCCCCATAGCTCTGGGAGCTGTACTGGTGTGTGGGGAATGCTGCAGGAGAGACACACTGATGATGATATCTCCCTTTAATTGCTCCTGCCTCTCTCCTTACCTGAGCAATAAAAACAGGAGCTGAAATGCAAAGTACACAAGAGAGACAAGGACCAAGAGCTACCAATATTCAGGTTCCACTAAGGCACCAAAAATCACAAGGAAAGAGAGAGACTGGCAAAGTTTATGCATATGTATAGAGTTTAAAATGTCTAAATACATTGAGTTCTAAATTAACAATTTTCTTTTTGATTTATTTCCTGATTGTTGAGCACAGATCTGAATTCTCATTTCAAGAGACTTAAAAATAAAAACATCTCCAATGTGTTTGAGGGAAGCATTTCAATTTTGCCATTGCTGGCTTCCCCCTTTTTCTTCTTCTCCTCTTCTTGCCCTGAATATCAAGGAATTGTCTTTTCTGGCCCCATTTTGCAGCTCTGACAGATCCTGTTCTCTAGTCGCACTGCAGATTTCCTGATGTATGTGCAAGGCATAAGCTGGGATGGCCTTTCTCATAGAAACTTCTGCATCTACAGGGTGCAGGTTAAAAAAAAATTGAAAAAAAAATCTTGCTGTAGGATTCTCTTGGATATAGGACAGTATCCAAGACAGTGAGACATGAGAAATTATTAAAAACTCCATGCAAATTTCTGAGCTGATGACCAAGAAAAATTATTTGCTGGTTTGTGCCTTTCCACATATGAAGAATGATGCAAAGGAAAACTTAAATGCTGCAATGGTCTTCGGGAGTTTATAAAGTACAGTTAATGTCAGCAGTATCTTGGAATGTAACAAGCATCAGATCTTGTTTCTGCACTCAGCCTAGGAAATTGAATGGGCAATTTTATTTACCAGTAACCAAAACAAACTAATACGGAAATCCCTGAAATTGAAGACTTTACACCCAAGCTATGGCTTCCCCATCCCTGGCAGTGTCCAAGGCCAGATTGGATGGGGCCTGGGATAGTGGAATGTGTCCCTGCCCATGGCATGGAGTGGAGCTGGGTGACTTTAAGGTCCTTCCCAACCCAAACCATTCTGGGATTCTGTGATCGGGGAGGTTGGACACAAGCAGGTTAATGCACTAACACCTCAACACCACCTAAAAATCATCCATCTGATAATTACTATTTTAAACACTGGTAAGATGACCTTTATTCCAGAAGCCCCTCCAGACAGAAACAGTCTCTCAGCATGGATGACACAGCAGACTCTGGCCCCCAGCCTCCTCTGTGCAGCCCATGATTCTCCCTGGCAAACAGCACTAGGAAACCAACAGCAGAGCTGTACCAATCTTCTCTCTTTAACTTCCAATTCTGCAGCCTGGCTGGCTCCAGGTTCATAACTGCAATATTTGTGCACAGCTCTGAGGTTTTCTCTGCATTGTAAGCAAGTGGTAGTACTTCTCTCTGATGTTACCCCTAATTAGCAGTGAAATTCCAGCAAGGGGTGGAATTCAGCAGTGACAGCTTGCTAGACAGCAGCCATGGCACTCAAATGAGAGAATTTTTGATACCAAGCAGATTTTAAACCTCAAGTATAAACATGCTCTTCAAGTGATAAACACATTTTATTACTTGGGGAAAAGAAAAAAAAAAAGATATTTCCAGATAACTAAGAGACAGCTTGACAGGGAATTGTTCCTGTATTTGCTTCTGAACCAAGCAGTAGATTCAGCAAGCTCAAGGAACCATTTTTCTCAATTTAATTCACTTTGATGCACTAAAAACAGTATGTAAAATCCTTACAGCAAAATGAAGGAAAGATATGTTAAGATCTAAGGAAAGCAAGGAAAAGTTAAAAAGTACAAATATTTCTTGGCATAACATCAATGCACTTCACTTGAATTTGATGGGTAAAATGTGTGGGAGAAAGTGAAGTCAGAGCAAAATCAGAAAGACACAGAATTATTCTCATTCAACTTGTACAGTTACAAACCACATAGCATGGCAACCTTGGCCCTTTTTCCATACAGACATATCTTAAACCAAAATTATAGTGAGTTCACATGAAAATATAAATGTGAATACATTAGGACAAGCGAATGGTCTTCACAAGATCCAGAGCTGGGACCAAATGAAGGTGGTAGAAATTCTCTCCTTGATCAAGTACCTAAATCAGAGACCAACTGAAGCTCTATATTGGTACTAAATTTCTTTGTACTTTAGAAAAAAATAGTAAAGCAGCACCTTGGCAGAAAATACTAGAGTTTGATTCTCTCCATGCTTCATAATTTACATGGTTTTAAATAGCCATAGTTTGCTTTTCAGGATGTTTCATAGACAAGTGCTAGTTTTAAAATTAAGAGGTTATGGTAGGAAAGAAGGTTTTGTTTGAGTTTTGTTTTGATCACAAGACATCTTCTCTTGGCAGTGAAAGAGCAGCACAGCCAGCAAAACTGCAGCAAAAGTTTGCTTCCAATTCCAGTAGGAACTGGATTCCAGTCATCAAAATGTATAACGTGTGTGTTTACAGACATGAAATATCACCATGAAAGGCTGGAGGTAGCACTTTACAACTAGAGGCTATCTAACAACTCTGTTTTGCTGAAGCTTCAAAAATTGCAGCTTTTCTAAAACTGCATATGCAGCAGTCTTGCCGTAATTCAGGTTCTTACATTCCTGCAGCAAATGTCCTTTCATGTCATCCTTTTGACATTTATCTCACATCAAAAGTCTGTGTATCCTCAGTCACATTACTCTGCAAACCTGATAAAACCTGGTTCTGCATCTTGTATGAAATAAAAGCATCACTCACACACAATTTGCACTAAGAACTGCTTTGTGCTTTGCCATGGTTTTAAAGAATGTCTTTACTTTGCATCCAGAATCAGAAAGAGTTGACCTGCAGGGTCCCAGCACGGTGTCAATCAAAGCCCAGCAGAAAAGCCTGACTCAGTAATTCAGTGCTTTTAAACCCAAACCAGGATTTTTGTCTGCTGCAGACATTTGGTTGGGAGCCCTGCCACATTCTACTGTACAGAAAGCAGAAATTATCTTGTTGGGGCTTTTTTAATCACATTAGAGGCAATTTTATATGAATGACAGTAACCAAAGTGAATCACTTATCAGCTCCCTCCCAAGCTTAATTGACCCCACTAAGGCTGTTAACATGGGTACCTAATTATTACCAAATTACCTTTGATAACACACGTGTCTGGCCTGGGTAAGTCTGCCATAGGGAAGTAAGCAGAGAGTAAAGCTAAGCAGGAAGATGGATATTGGTAGGAGGCAACTGATATAAAATAAAAAGAGAGGATAAAACCATGCTGCTGGACAGCGGTACCTCCTCCTATTCCCACAATGATCTGCCTCCAGCATGACAAAACTTAATGGAGCGCCCAAAACAGGTCCCAGCTGGGACACCCTGAAGCACAAAGCCATGGGTGAACAACTCACTGGAGCAGATCCAGGAGCTGGCTGTCACTCAGTGTGTGTAACAGGGAGCTTGACCAGAAAGGTTGTGTTTACAGAGACATTTCCTGTGCCTGGGGAGAAGCAGAGCTGTCACAGACACCCTGGTGTCTCACTTGCTGTCTCACAGACACATGTTTCTTTCAAACGATGCAAGGTTCCAGGGCCTCGCTGTTTGCCGTGGCAGGCAGTGCCAGATGCTCTCCTGCCAAGCCAAGGGAGGAAGGGAAGGAGTTTAATCGACACTTGGCCACTTGCTACGGGTGGTAACCAAAGGACGGCTCAGCCGAGTGGAAACCTGAATGAATGAAGCAGCTGCAAGGCAGGGTCTGGGAGGGAGCAGGCAGGAGGTGGGAGCATCCCAGCACTCCTACTCCAGCACTGGGCAAGGAGCAACACCCTCAACACTGGCACCTTCACAAGTGGGCTCTTGCTCCTG
Source organism: Haemorhous mexicanus (assembly GCF_027477595.1). Classification (NCBI taxonomy): domain Eukaryota; kingdom Metazoa; phylum Chordata; class Aves; order Passeriformes; family Fringillidae; genus Haemorhous; species Haemorhous mexicanus. Next base: position 10,471,682 of record NC_082346.1, read on the forward strand.
ACAGATCATTCTCACCCCTGGCTTTCTGATATTCACAGTCAGACACAATTCTTCTGGATAAAGACACCTTCACAAGTGGGTCTCTTTCTCCTGACAGATCATTTTCTGTCCTGTCTTTCTGATATTTGCAGTCAGAAACAATCCCTCTGGATAAAGGCACTGTTTAAGTTGCCTTTCAGGAGTAAATTCAGAAATTAAATATTTGAGGCATCAGGTACTACTTTTTCTGAATCATTCCCCAAAGAAACTTAGTTTAAATCACGGCAAATAAAAGTACTTTGTGTAAACAGTGAAACTGGCCAGATGTCCCATTACAGGTTTCAGTGTAAAAGGGTTTCACAGTGTTTTCAGACTCTTTCAGACAGAAGTAGCACTGACTCATCACCATCTCTCTGTTTAGCCACATAAATGCAGTTCTAAAGGTATCAATTTACTTACATTCAAGTATTTACATTTTTTGTGGGGATTAATGCAGTTTTTTGTTCCTTTTGGGAAATTAGAAATTGTATTTACACTTTACCTGGCACTAGCCTTTCACAACTGGTATTTTCCTGCTCTTGAAATATATCACAGATAGAGATTATATTAAATTACAGCATGATTTTGTAGCCTGTTAACAAATACAATTTTAGAGCTTTATGTGCTAGCCCCTGAAAGGCAAACACCACAGCTAAATTACATTACCAGTCTTGGGAACAAACTGCTCCACCCAAGGACAAATGACAGAAAAGAGACAGAAACTGAAGCTGCCCCCCTCTCAAATCACGACAATGAATTTTGACAAACTTTCTGTGTGGGACTGAAGAGAGCCTCTTAGTCCATTTATGTTCCACTCAGTCCAGGCTCCTGTATTTCTGCTGCACATGCTTACATTTGAGAGACCCAAAGCTCTGAAATGCAGAGCCTTTGGAGGGAGCTGCTGGGTTGTAGCTGCCATTCACAGTGAGCACATAAAACATCACCACTCGCCACCTGCTTTTGTCCCCCTGCTCTTCTCATCCAGACAATTTCCCTTCCCTGAGGAAAGTGCATTTCATTATTCTTTCCTTCAGGGCTGATGTTTCACCTTTCTCTTGTCTCTGCCAACCAGCAGTGTTTATTGAATGATGGCTTTTCCAGAAAGCTTGGATTGGCAGTAAGCTCAAGTATGGTGCTGTACATTAAAGGAGGTAACTCCAGCCCAGAAAAAAAAGTGAATTACATCAGGGCAAATGCAGGTGGACAGACAGGACACTGAGGTAAATCTTCCTTACAGGTTCCTGTCTTCAGTGGGAACCACAAGAAAGGGGTCACACAACCCTGTGAATAAGACTGTAACCATCAGACTCAAAAAACTGCCTTCCACTTCAACCACAGGCTCACAAAACCCAAATTTCTCATTCCAGCAAGGATTATACTATTTTAACAATGAAAAAACACCACTCAAGCAGTCACAGCAATCACACAACAAGATTGACTATCAGAAGAGGCACATGAGAAATTAACACAATGGAATTTGGAAGCATTGGGATCATTCCTTAATTAAAAGATTTTCAGAATTGCTCTTCCATGTATGATAATCAGGATGTGTTTGCTTAGTATTAAAAATATATACCCACATTCTAATAACCACAGCTTTTGGAGATTGACACCTCTTTAATTTGATACAAAAATCCAATGCTGTTTACTGCGGGGCAATGGAAATGTAACATAGGTAAACTTCAATATATTTATTTTCTACCGTGTCCTCTGGAAAGAAAAGCTCTCCCTAACAAAGCCAAGAGGTATTTGGAGTCTAAAGCCACTTTGAATTTAGTTCCAGCACACCATCAAGCCCACAGCAGTCATCTCCAAGGACATCAGGAAGTTAAATTTAGGTTGTTAAGTGCCAAGACCCTGTTCCCATGCGTGCCCGTGTAGGACACGCAGCGGGAGGCTCCATCCCTGATAAATGATGACACAAAAGCACCCAGCACACCCAGCAGACTCAAACAAATCCCATCCTAAATGGATCTGCATTAGCTGCTCTCATGTAGCGTGTGGATTTTATAACTCTCTCAGCGGGACAGATGGAGTTCAGTTTGGAAAAGCAGGAAGCAATCTGTGTTCCAAATTTCTTTCCCATAGGTGTGGGATGGAAATGTATCGATCACCCACTGTTGGTTCCTTATGCAATTCCAGGAGCCTGCACTTGAAGAGATGTTTATTGATTCAAAGAGCACCACAAGTACCTGGAACTCAGAGTCCTTAGGAAAGGCATTCTCTTGTGACGCCTGAGCAAAACATGAAAATGTGGAAAACATTGTTCTGAGCTCAAGCCACAATGCAGACCTCAGGTGTTTTCCATCAGAATGTTAAGAATTCCAAATGGGTCTCTCTGAACCAGCTGGAAAATCCTACACAATTGCCACAGCCATAATAAATTAACGCAGAACTGCTGGACAATCATGAATTCCTTATTTTACTTTGCAAAAATCAAAGGGCAAAGTTTCACCCCACATTTTGTAGTTCCATGGATTGCAGTTGATTTTTGAGGCTACGACACAGCAAAATAAAAGTAGCAGAAGCTTCTTGGTTCACCTCATTAAAAAATAAAACCAAATGCTTGATTAATATTCTATTAATATCACTAATTCCCTGTCTTTATCTAACAGTGCTGCTGGATACATAGAATATGAATGACATAAAACATGACCTCGAGGAGATACATATTCTTGCCTTATGGAGAAACACATTTAATAAAAAATAACCAATTCTGAAGCTGAGATGTAATACATCTATTTAGAAATTTGTCAGAAGAAAATCACTACTTTAGGAAGTTTATGGTTGTGCAGTATTTTGTATATTTAATAAAACAATTGTGCTTCTGTTGAAAACAGATCAGAACTGAAAGGTTTTATTTTATAAAATAAAATTAATTTTATCCATTTAAAGTTCCCATCCAGGTGCAACATTTTCAAATTTGGGCAAAACTCAGTGATGTAAGGTAAGATAGAATAAAGAAAAGCAGTAAAATTGAATTTTTTTTCTTTAAATAATAGCCAGCAAAGGCTTATATTAATTGCAGAAATAGCCCACATTCTCTACCAGGACAATAAAATGCTGACAATTTTCCTAAATTACGTTATAGTAATGTTATGAAGAAATACAAGTTAAAAAACCATATTCAGCATTTTCCTGCATGCTTCTTTCCTGGACGAAGAAGAGAACTCTTAACATTTTAAATTATATCATGTAATATAATACAAGCTCAATATTATGCATTTTGAAAGGAACTAATTGTGTATATTAATAGATCTGCTGTCCAGTAGATGGCAAAATATCAGCAACCACCACCTTTAATCTTGGCACTTGCTTCATTCAAACCCCAAAGTAATTTTTTTTCTTTTTGTTTCCAATATCCACTTTCTATTTCATTGGAGAGCAGGATTAGCTTTACCTTTTGGATGTTTTCTGTCTATTATCTGCTTGAAAGACAATTTCATCTTCGTCAGGTCTCGATACAACAAAGCACAATAATGTTACTATCCTTTAAATAGTCCTTTGAAGACAGTTTCTTCACCACTGAATTTTTTTTTCCTCCAAGAGCATTCTGCTGCTACTGTTCCCAAATTTGCCAGCACATGTTAGCATACTGTGTACTAAAATCTCTTAGCAACAATATCTTAGTGTCTAACATTTCCCTTCTTCCAACTATGATTCACGGAGCCATCTGTAGTCAGATATTGACATGCAGCATCCTAAAATAGGCACCTTACATTTGCTCAACAACTAGTTTTAGCATCTGAAAATATAAATTGTGGGGAGAGGGCCAATATTTCTGCAAGGCTCCTCAGCATTCCCTGGATCATTTCAGCACTGTTAAAACAAAGGCTCGCCACGAGCACTTCGCCTCAGTATTGAGGGCACAGTATTCCCACTTTTCCAAACGACAGCGATGTTTACGTAACCCTCCGAGCAATCCCAGGCTTCCCTGGTGAGGACCCCCTCACACTGCTGCTCAGGCTGGTTTTAATAGTAATCAAAGACTAGGTTTTCAAGCTCCAAGATCCGAGCATTCCTAACACCCTTGGAAGCCTCAGGCTCATGGGAAGCCTCCCATGATAGGTGGGACAAGGTCAGTGTCCCAGCTGGGTGAAGACAAAGGGACTTCTGCTGTAGGAAATGCAACAATATCCCACACTCAGGAAGAAAATTTACAACCATAGCCTCCTAAGAACTGCTTTTGCCTCCCAAAACTCTTATCAAGCTTGCCCTCAGAAAATACAGCATCTTCTTTTCAGCTGCAGCAAATTAACTCTTAGCAGCAAAGACTTTGCCTAACCCAAGTTTTTCGTGGCAATGCGCTGTGCAGTTCTGTACAACTTAAAAGAATAGTACTGCACAAAAAATGTTAATTAAACAGGAACAGGAAATGTTAATTAAAAATAATCATATTCAGAAGAATACATTATATAGGAAGAGTTGATAGTATGGCTCTGGAACTGTCTCAAGTGTGAGGAACACACTTTCACCCCAGCAAAATCAGTGGGATTTCTTCCACGTCAAAGGAACCGAGATTTTACCCTAAATACTTTTCAGCAATTAATATTTTAAAAACCAGCAAACACACAACAATGTGCAGCCAAATACAGCTGGACTTATCAAAAAAAGTACGTTGCAAGCATAACAGTGCTGGCACATTTTCCTTTCTAAAATGCTGGGTTTGCTTGCAGGAGATTTGACAGCCCCCATGGGTCTTCTGGAATACACTCAGTAGCCATGAAGCTGTGCCAGGGCTGAGCGAATTCCAGTCAGAATACGGGGAAGGCAATCACTCTGAATGACCTCTTTTCTGTCTCTTTTAGGTCCTGCAGCGCTGTCTTAGCAGGACTGGACAGCACCTAAAATGCCTGCAGGCATCTTTGTTCATTTTCCAGTTTTCCTTACTAAGATTTAAAAGGCAGAACCTGTGTTTTATTCTCCTCTGTCCTTTCACGAACACACACAACTGCATTCTTAAAATCTAACCGCTCTTATTCATGAATTAGCCATGACTCAATACCTCCAGATTAAACTAAGCCTGCATGGACACCAAGATAAAAAAATGTAAAGTCCTTTCCTCACAACATGGGAGCAAATCACTTCTAAATCATCTCCCCCCTAGGCTTTGAAATGCAAACTTAACTCCTAGGACAAAAGGAGTCCTTGTTATGCAAGAACCAGCTTGACAGGAAGTGTTGAACTGAATACACCAGCAAGTTGAGCAGAGTTACAATGAAACATGTCAGGAAGCCTAAAAAGGAACACGCAGGCAAATCCATCCCGGGCACAACTTTGCTGCTTCACGACATTCTTTTATTTCCTCCTATTTCTTGCAAGAAGAAGTAACTCAGATTTTTAAGTTATCCTATTTTGTTCAGGCTGTATTGAGCCTCCTCCATGGTCACTGCCTCTAGTGGGAAATGTTGTGTTTCTAGCTATTCTAAAAGTAGTGGAAAAAGACTTCCATCTTCTTCCTGCTTCTCTGCTGAAATGCCACCCAGCAAGTTATCCTCAAGCAAGATACATTTTCCTACATTCGTGTTTTAATAATTAAAAGAAAGCAGAAAAAGCCAAGTGTGATACACACACACAATTACAGACTCATTCCTCAGGAAAATCTAGCTCAAGCTGGAAAGAGCCATCAAAAGCCAGTTATTACATAATCCTTATTACTGCTACATGGGCGAGCAGCGGTTCCAAAGGAGTATTTACTGAAAGCAGATAAAGCCAGGTTGCAGCATCAGATGAATCAGATAAGACACAGCCAGCAACAAAATTGACTTAATTTTCTTCGTCCCCTCCAATAATAAGCTAAATCAAAAAGCCATGAAATGCAATCTTCTCCAGCTGAACTCTCCTAGAAGAAGACTGAGAACATGTGCTATTTGCTAGATTTTGTTTTTCTTGGTGCTACAGGAAACATTGGGCTGTGCAGAGAATTCAGCTCAAGGGTTTAGGGGTCTGTGCTGCTGTAGAGTGAAATCTTCCACCTTGCCAGGCAGCCTTACCTCATGGAAAAGCCAAAACCCACCACATTAGCAGCTTCTTCCCTGAAGACTTTCAGAAAAAAAGTCTTCCTACTCACAGCAGACAGACACTTCCCACTATTTCACAGCAGAAACTTTCAGGGATTCAGCTCTGCAAACACTTAATAATATAGTGTTGCTTCAACTGCTAAATCAAATGGCTGGAAATCCTTTTGGAGAGCCCTTAGGATAAAATGCATCGGTGAATAAGACACTGTGATTATTTTACCTAATACATTTGGTGGCTCCATTCCAAACTCTGTGGGTTAACTACAATAAAACCTTTGGAAACAGCAGTCTATCAATAGTCCATGCCAATAACATACTCTGAAGGAGATGGGATTGCCAACTGCATGCCAGGAATGCTCCCTCCAAATGGCAGTGGAAGAAGATGCTAAGTCTGTCCTACGGGCACAGATTCTACATTTCTATAAGGAGCAAGAACTTGCATATAGCCAGAAGATAATGCTGAGTAGCCTGTTTTGAAATGCAAAAGCAGGAGATGATGCCACACAGCACTCAACCATCATAACTCCAAGCATGAATCCATTCCTGCAGGCCTGAAGTGCCCATGAGTCCCACTCACAGGTAATTTTATCTCCCAGACAAACTGAATGGTGTTAACATCTCAAAACAACATGATTTAAATTAGGATTATACAAATGCCCACTGCCTCTTGTAACTTCACACACGACAACTAACTGTTCTGAATCACACTCAAGCCTTTCCTACTTTAAAGCAAGAGCTAGTGGTGACCCTTACAATTCACTTTATTTGTCCCCTTTTGTAACTTCTGAACTTTTTTTCTGGTGGAAGAACAAACAGATTGGCTTCTAGCTACCTCAGAGAGTGCACTTTTCCCAGAGAAACTAGACTGCCTGTGGCAACGCCTGAGGCATGTCGGCTGGACAGCTCTGTGTGAGCATGGAGAGAATGGGAAAAGGGGGAAAAGAGGGGTCTTGGATCATTTACATGGAACACAACACAACAGATGGTCACATGGAGACTCCTCCAGAGTTTGCTTTTGATAAAAAAATGAAGACACATCCTGCAGTTAAGTATTTTTAGCATCTCCAAGCATGGTAATATTTTGCCTTTCTCAATAAAAAGTAATCATACAATTTCATTCTTTTATGCTTTACTTCCATTTGGCTGCTTTTCTGAAAAATGGCAGGGTTAAAACAAAGGTCAGAAGGGACCAGCCAACACTAAGAAAACCATCCCTGAGTCAGGAGGAATCAATTTAACTCTATTTTGTATCCATATATATTTTTCTGCTCCTGTATCTCCTAATATTCTCAGGAATATTTCATTTGCCACTACTTCCCCCAATATCAATTTCCACCCTTTCAGTTATTCCCCTTCCTTCTAATTATAATAATTTTCTTAATTATGTCTTTTTAAGAAATTGTGCTGAGTGTTCCTACATATAGACAGACTCACGTACATTTTTGATTTTTAAAGGAAAAATCCACAGTTTGTTCTGGAGTGGTCACTTGTATCAATTTTTTTTTTTCCCTAAGTATGAATAAGTTCCATTATTTGACTGAAATCAGGAAAAAGCTGGAAAAAGCTTGAAGTGTGACTAAAGGCAGAATGTATCATGAGCTCATAGCTGTATTTTTTTCCAACTATACCCAATATTCAGTGATTCATTGTTCACACAGGTGCTTCAGGAAAGGAATTAAGATGGAAATAAATACAAGGAAAAAGCAAAGTCAAGTGCTCCATGAACACAATGGTTCCATGCTTGAACATCATGACAGGAAGCATTATTTTATATTTGTGAAGATGCCTTGCTGAGGCACCTGATGAAGAATTTGGGTTTAAAATTAGCTTTCACACCCTTTCAAAAAAAAATTTAAAAAGTCAAAGAAAAATACCTGAGAAGAACTTCTTGTCCTTCATCTGTAAATTTCACCCAAGAGAGGGAAATTAAAAATGCCAGTAATCTAAATCTAAACTGAGCTTTGGAAAGCCATTCTAGAGAGGTGCTGAATATGCCCAGTTGCGTCTGTGTTCCCCCCAGCCAGCTCAGCTTCCAAATCCATGGGTTTAGTTCCTACTCCTGGTTTGGGAGTCTCTGTGTCTGAGTCAGTCTGGAAACCAGCTCCCACTGCCAGGTTGTTAACGTGGAGATCAGCACACAGGGCAATAAAAGAAAATAAAACTAAACACCACAACATAACACAACAGGGGAGAGAGGACAAGGAAGGGTGGGTCAGCAGAGCTTTTCAGTGTGAGGAAAACAACACATGTTTCCCTTGCCCAGACTCCAAAGAGCTGAATCATTTTGTTTTTCCAAATAACAGAGATTGCAGGCATGAAAAAATTCAGTTCAAATGATTCAAACCTGGCAAAAAAAAAAAAAAAAAAAAAAAAAAAAAAAAAAAAAAAAGTGAGCAACTGAAAATAGAGGCAGGGCCAACACACTGAAAGGAGCAATTGCAATTCTACCTGCAGTGGAGCTGGAAGATTGCTGTTCCTCCAGCAATCCATGGGATGTAGGCACATGGATTATTGAGGCTGGTCTGTGACAGCAAAGGCCAATTATTAGGGACACCTGAGACACAAACCATTCTCAGGTATGATTCTGCCCTTAAAAGGTGGCAATAAATGCCACCTCAGAATAGCTCTTCTGTACATTGAAACACATTTGTTCTAAAAACACTGACTAATTATTAGCACTATTAGTTAAAATAGTGCTTCTTTGCCCATTTGAATTATTCACAGGGAGCTGCTGATCACTAAAAGAGAAAGACCTGGTAAACAAGGTGTTTGGTCATTTTAACTTACTTCATTTCAACAGCTTGTAAATACTGCAAAACTCAGATTTTTGAGCTATTGGATTAATATTTGCTAGATAGGCAATGTGTAGAAAACCAAGTAGCTGGTGACAGCGATGGAATACCATGGTTTTTCTGAAAGGCTGTTTCTGGAGGTTTTACTAATAAAATAGCATGTAAGTTACTTAGATGGCCCAGCCAAGATGGGCTGAGTAAGTGATTAATAAACAGAACTGGCAATATAATATAACGATGTGGCACAACTTTCATCTCACTTCAAATTGCTAAATATAAAATACAGGAAAATTCTGCTGACCCCACAATCTGCAGATTTTCAGCAATGGGTGACATCAGCTGTACCCAACACCAATTGCTGACTCTATGCAACCCAGGAATGGGTCAGGATGAAACACATATTTGCAAAGGCAGCTAATACAAGGTTAGGTGATTAACAGGGAAATACAGCCAAGTTTTTTTTGTATCCTCAACACCTAGCAATGCCATTCCAATGCTATCTCTGCTGGACACTGATAAGGCAAAAAGGACACAGATCCCAGGTGGGCACAGTGTGGGGTCCCTGAATTAAGTGGCACAGAATTCAGCCCAGATTATTTTTACTTCCTGCCATCTAGTGTATCTATGCTTGCTTTAACAAGCCCTGTGATTTGGTGAGAAGCGAGCACATGCACATTTGTTCTTTTGGTGGCAAAACTGCACCACGTTCATTGGACACTGATGCCTGATACAAACTCTGCCACTAATTTTCATCAAAAGAAACAAAGCCTTAGCAGGCCTTGAAAACAGGACACAAATTTATCCACAAATGTCTGGACCCTGTTGTTTCTACAGAATAGCACAGCTTTCATATCATCAATTTTCTGAGCAGCAGCTCCAAAGAAACATCTTTTTAATGCTGCTGAGAAAGGGACATAATGGAGGTGACTCAAAGGAATAGATGCTGCAGCTACAACCACTCTCATTATGTACATATGAGATGCCTCAATGTTCCTGTCTGCTGATTACATGAGCAAACATTTTTAGTATGCAAAATCCTACTAACTCAAGGGGATTCTGCATAATTTTATAACAGCTTCACTTGTGGTGTTTGATCGACTGGGTCAGCAACAGACAGATGGCAAAGAATTAATTCTCTAAGGCTGCTTTATTGCAGGGCTGGCGTTGGGGTTTCCTCTACTCACTCCACTAGGATAAAACAGAATTTTTCTACATTCCCTACACCTTTTTCTCTTCTAAGAGCAAGAACAAGAATGTGGGAGCTGTCAGCAAAAAGAGGAAGACAAATGAAAACTCTTCTGTGTGACATTTACCCTCCCCTAAAAAATCCTAAATCAAAAAGGAAAGTTAGCCTCAAAGACATCAATAATCCAAAAGATTACCCTGGAACACATCCCTCCAATAATTAGGGTTGTCTCTTGCTCCATCTCTTGATCATTTCATAATTCTGAGATGCAGAGAAAAGTATTAGCCAGTACATAGTGAATTTGTGCTTAGCATGTATTTAGATGGAAAATTATTAGCAGTCTAAAAATGGTGCCTAAAATTAAATTATTAATGCACCGTTTCCCCAATTTGAGGAAAATGGTCCCAAAAGTAAACAATAATCTGGCTGGGATTTATAAACAGAACTCTTAAGCTTATAAGATGCACAATTTAGGCTCAGAAAACCTTCAAAATATGGAGGGAATTAAACTGATATAGAAATATTTGGCAGAGGGTTTTTTTGAAAGCCCTGTAACTACATGTAAACTTGGAGGAGTTAACTCAGAGACCCACATGGATCCAGCAAAAATTCCAACTGTTTCACTTGTCAAAGCATTTTCCCTTGAATCCTCTGCCAGCATGATCCAAAGTGGGTCAAAAAGGCAATGGGGGAAGACACCAAGGAAAGATAAATCAGGATTTATTTTAGTTGAAAAACTCCTTGGTTTGGGGAAACAGCCCCATTCTGTTTCACCACAGCAAAGTTCCTGTTAATGGCACTGTGCCATCATTCTTCCAGAAGTACTGATTTTATAACTTGAAAAAAATTCTTCTGATATTTTTTGTTGTTGTTGGTTTTGGGTTTGTTTTTTTTTTAATATTACAGTTTCCATCCTGATTTCTCAAATCACTTTGCATTAGGAATGTTTCTCTGACATCCCAGCTAATTAAGCCTGCTTCAGAAATAAGGGCTTGAGGTTGTCAGCCATAGCTTACAACCCTTTGGACAAACAATTCTCCTCCATTTGGATTTTTAATTAAGTTCACTGAAAGTGCTTTCATAGCAGAAAATTGAGACAAAATTTTGACTAATCCAAAGCAAGACTTCCATTTTCTTTTGGAGATAACAGATGGCAGCTTCAGCCTCTAATGCTGACAGTGCACTAAGTCAATCCCATCCCTGAAACTTAGCCCACCTCTTTGGCCGCACATCCAAGGAAGGAAGAGCTTTTTGGCTAAATCAAGAGGGGTCAAGCAAGTCCCCAGACAATCCTTGGACCACTCTTACACAAATCTTGGATCTTTCTTACAGGAGACTGGAGATCAGCACAGAACAAGGCACATCTGACTGCAGAACACCAAGAATTTCATCTTTCGCCACCAACAGCTCACAGAATTCTCAAACACATTAACAGTGTCACCAGAGGGTGTGTTCCTCTCATTCCTAATTATTCCAGGAACTCTTCACTTAGTGAATTAGATAAAAACCAATGTTTTCATTCACTCCCTCCACACCTGTGTTCAGCCTTGTACAGTGTGACTTCTCCCTAAACCCAAGTTCATTTGATACTTTCTTCCCAATATTTCAGGGGGAAGAAGTATTTCCTTTTTTACCTGAAATGGAGACTGGCTGTTGTAATTCTTGATCTCCTTGTTGGCTCCCCGGAACAGCAGCACCCTTGCACAGCTCTCCTGAAAATGATGGAAAAGGAAACTTGTTCATTAAGATCACTAAAAAGACTGTGATTGCTAAGAGGTTATGAGCTGCTTGGTCTATATTTTCATGATAAAAATAAACCAAATAAATCTGAGAACTTAAATTGTTAAAATAGCATTTTAAAAATGACAGGGCTTCAGGTGCTTTGCAGTATATTAGAAACACCAGGCAAGTGTAAAGAAACATGCAGGAATACAAGAAGTAAATGCCTTATTTTTAAGTAACTGTACTGACAAAGTTCTATATTTGACAAATCAAATTTTGCACAAATTTGACTCCCATATGGGATTTTTGCCTATATTGTAGGAAAAACAGTACTGTTAACAGAACTGGGATGAATTATATCCTTCCCTCCTGCTAAAAGTTAAACAAAGCAGTTTTACCACTTATTTTATTGGGGACTTTTTTCAATCTATCCTCAATATAAAATGTATGGGTTTTTTTTTTTTAGTACACATGAAATTATTTGATCTGCCTATACTCACTGCACTGACTAGCCTTATTGCCTCTCTTTTCCTCTAAAAAATGCTAGCAGTTACAGCACAAGGAGGAAAATTTGGCTTCAGATCCTCCAAACTGAGAAAATCTGCAAAGGAAATCCCTTAAAAACAATTTTTTTTGGCCAATACAGTGCATTGGTTAAATCATTGCTCTCCATGGCTGTTAAATATGACTGCCCACAATCTAGTAGAAATTCTTGGAGGTTATGAGTGGATTCTCAGAATTTTTGATGATTCCTGTATGGACTCTGTTTCTTACTTGTCATCTTTAATGTTCATCTTAGGGTCTCATGCAAATCAATTCACATTTCAAAAGGGTTTTATATTCCCTCATCACAAATATTGTTCCTAGTTTTCTTGTGCTTTCTGTGCTGTCTTGATACATTGTGCTATGGAGTTTTACCTAATTCGGTATTTGGACGTGCTACCTTTCACACTGAACGGCAAATTTGCAGTCAGAGAAGACAAAGAGCATAATTTAGGTATTTTAGTGACAGAAATGAAGCTTATTTACTAGACTCTGAGTCACAGGTTAATTTGCAGAAATTATGATTGGAAATCATTACTGTCATTGTGTTTTCTAATTTCTCACCACTGATTCTTGGTCCCATTAACTCTCCCCATCACAGGGCTGCCCTAAATGTATCTGGAAAGGAGGTTATCCTACCATTTCCTCAACTGAAAAACAGCAGAATGGATCAAGATGGTAAATTAACAATTATCTCTTAGATTATAATTTTTAATGATATACAGTTTACTGAGTCTCATTTGCTTGCACTGCAATCTGCACTTTAGTTGCATTTTCTCTATCTCTAAACAATTGATCAATGCCCAATTTTAATCAAGAACTTGAGGATATAAATAATTATATTGAACAACATACTGTACTCATTGGGTGATTATTCATTTATCAGAATAAATCATCCAACATTACAACACCAAAAGAATTCAAAAACTCTCTACAAATTTAACTGAGCCGCCTGCAGTGTAACAAAAATATGCAAAGGGATTTATTAACTAAATGATTGTGACTAGAAAGGTTTTGCCAAAAGTTGTCAAAGAGCTGTTCAACATTAAAAAAAAACCAAGAAAATTTTTTTGGGTTAAGTACTGCATTTGTTCATTTATTTATTTATTTGTAGTATTTTGAAACAAACAGAAACAGTCTTAACTTCACGTTTGCTCCTTTTTGTTTCCTCCCCATCTGTCAGGTTATATTCAATTTTAATACTACAACAGCTTTCAAATCAGATCCAATCCTCCCAGTGAAAGAGGGGACATTTCATCCCAGCAAAAAACAGACTTACTGCATGGCCATGGAATAGCTTTCAAAACCAAGAGTTTATTCTGATCAGGACTTCGCTGACATCCAGGAAAACAAATTTACCAACTTCAGAAAGTAAGCCAAGAAAATTCCCCAGGGAAGACGGGAAGGGAAGATCAAACGGGTAACGACTCCACCTACAGGAATCTGGAGGTAACAAGGGTACTACTGTCCTTCCCATCCTCTCCAGCTGGAAAAGGCAGCACTGTTCTTTCCACAAGAATCAATAACAACTTTCCATAAAAAAACAAAAAAGCACTGGCAAAATCAGCACGGTTTAAGGCTCACAGCACCCCAAGGGAAACTTTGTATTTCCACATACACTGGATGAAAGAAAACAGAAGGACAACAGTGCAGGCAGAAGATGTTAAAGTTCTATTCACCAAGCCAAGCTTAGTGACTGTGTAAATATTTGAAAACTTGTAGATGGAGTTTCAATTAGAGTCTAAGTCTCCTGCAGAACAACTTCTTGTACTGAGGTCAGGAAAACACACCTCTGCATGAAAAATGCTGTAATTCTACAGGATTACTCTAATCCCCACCTCATACTGCATAAACTTTGCTAAAAGTGTATGGTCTTGAAAAATGTCCAATTATCCCCCCCCCCCCCCTTTTTTTTTTTTTTAAGCTGAGGGCATTTTAGACCTAATTGAGGAATCTGCCTTGACATGACTTTAGAAAAAAAACTAAGATGGTAATTTAATTAAGAAGCAGATCCTTTAACAGATGTTTCACTGTTTACAGTCACATCTCATGCTTTCCAAATTCAATGTAATATTCTATGTGCTGAATTTTAACATAGTTCTAAAACTCATCCCCTCCCCATTCCATCCCTGCAAAGAGAGTATAAAATGCTATCAAATCAAAAGGTTATGCTACTTGTAAATGACTACACAGGTTGTAGACAGCAAAGAATCCAGTATCTTCTGTATAGAGACAATTCCACAGTATTTTACAACTCTTTTTTATTTAATTCTAAGTTAAATTATAGACCTAACAGCAATAAATTCTGTACAGGAAACAAATACTTAGATATGACTCAAACCAAAAAAAAAAAGCTGGTATTTTATTTTTTAATATCCATACTGTTGCTACCTACAATGAGCAGCCTTATTTGTAATCAGTGAATGAAACAGCACTAAAATAATTTGAGCTATGTTCTTTCCAGATAGCAAGATCGTTTCTTAACACCTGAAGCACTTCATTGCATATAAAATAACTTAGTGATAGGATGAAGAGGAAAGGCTTCAAATTGAAAGAGAACAGGTTTAGATCAGATACTGGGAAAGAATGCCTCCCTGAAAGGGAGGTGAAGCCCTTGGGAAGTTGTGGATGACTCATCCCTGGAAAGGATGGCGAGGCCTTGGGGAAGTTGTGGATGGCCCATCCCTGGAATGTTCAAAGCTAGGTTGGATGGTGATTGGAGCAATGAGGTGTAGTGGAAGGGGATTGGAATTGGATGATCTTCAAGTTCCCTTCCAAGCCATCCTGTGATTTTGTGAGCTCCCAGCTCCTGCTGGGGACATTTCTGTCCCTGCAGGAGGCCAGCAGGACTGGTGACAGGGAGGGGCTCTCACCTGGTTGTAGAGGGCACAGATGTGCAGGGCCGTGTTCCCCGAGGCGTTCTGCGCGCACATGTCAGCGCCGTAGAACAGGAGGTGCTCCAGGTGTTGGACGTGTCCGTACCTGCAAGCCTGGGCAGGGATACATCAATATTTTGGTTATTACACCAAAGCCTAGGCAAGATTTTCATCAGAGAGGGTGCTGTTTTTAATGAGGGTCTAATTTTTAGAACCACACCTGGTTCTCTGACGGAAGCACAGACACCCAGATGTGCACTCCTGCACCAGCTCCAGTGCAGGCGTTTCAGGTACAGCAATCCTGTGCTTGAGCTTAACCATCTGATTATTTTGGGAATGACAGCCTAAGGATCAAGAAAATACTGCCTTTGGAACTTTTAATCCACTAATATTCATTACTCAAACATGACAAGTTTTTTGTCCTGCTACACTCCAGAACACTGCCCACCAGATGGCACTGAAGATGATCAAATTGCCAGAGCTTTTTCCCAAACTGCTTACAGGCCTTAGCAAGAAAATCTGGCCAAAATCCAAGTAAATCATCTTGGTTCTCTGATGTCAAGCAGACACAAAACATACACCAAACACTGCTCCAAACAAGGGGAAATCTTTAAGAGTCACTTTATCTGTCTCACAAATAAAAGATTTGACCCTGGATTTTTGGAAATAAGCCTCTATGAAGAAGATTCATAGAAATTAGAAACTTTCCTGATTAACAAATAAGCTTCAGAAAAATCACAGTGATTCTAGTCCATGGCCTCTTTTACTTGACTTCCTTCTCCTCCTATGACCCACTGATCAAGCACCTCCCAATTTACAATGTTTTGAACTTTGTGGTAGCTTAGATCAGCATCATTCCTGCATAAATCAGAATTTAGGGTAACAGATACAGGTATAGAAATCCATTCCGTCGGAGGTACCTCATCACTCCTGAATTCAGGGAGGTACAAACTGACACACCTGGCTTGGATCTACAGTTTGAAAGAGAAAAGTTAAGTGGATTTCTCAGTGCACAAATTAAATCCTCATCCTTCTTACTTCATTGAGGAATGCTTTAATTATTGATTAGTCAAAACGGATTGTTCCTAATCCAAATGTAAACATTGATTTATTTAGGATTACAACCAACACAGGGAGTTTGGAAAGCTCTATTTCATTATGAGAAATAATAACCTTATGTGTATGAGGCTGGGGTTTAAAAAGTGAGACATTTTCTCTGTATTTTTATGGAGTCCAGATGGGGCAATACTTTGATCTAGACAATCCATTTCCTCCATATCCCCAGAAATTATGGTAAAAACATAATTCCTTTCTTTTCCCCTACTCTAGAGATGGATCCAAAAAACCTTGACCTAGACCTACTTAGTGAAAAAGCTCCAATTCCTGCCCAAATGTGGGTGCCAAAGCTACCTCCCATTTCTTTCCAAGAAAACTAGAAAAAAAAAATCTGTGTACTAAAGAATTTAGTGCACAGAAAATAAATTGAGTCAAGATGACCCAGGCAGACCCGTAAGGTTGATTACTTGTGTCTTTATTTATCTCATACTAAAGCAGCTCCAATTTTTGTAGTTTTCCAAACTCATCCATACAGAGACACGACAAAGTAGCAGCAATGACATTGGGACAGTTAGACTCTTTGAACTTTGTATATTACTGAGTTTATCACTGTGCAAAGGGAAATCAATAAAGCATTTTTACACAACTGCTGGATAACATTCAGGTGTTTCTGGAGAGGACAGGGAGAGGCTGATGGACCCCAGCAGCAGGATCCCCAACCCAAACCTTCCTGTAAAGTTCAGTAGAGACAAGGGGAAAGCAGCCTGACAAACACAGAAGAAGCATTACCAAGGACACTGACACTGGCATCTAACCAAAAGAAAGAGCTATATTTTCCTACTGAAGTGCCACAAACAGGAATCTAAACTTCCAAGAGTTCACGGCATAAATATGATGAGTGCAATTTCTGCATCAAAATCCACAGTGACCAGAGGATTTCAAAGTTACAGAACACCACTGGAACAGTTTTCTACTTCTTAGTCACCATAGCAGGATGCAAAGTGAATAAATAAAAAGAAGTAGAAAAAGCAGATAGAAAAAGGAAGAAAATACTTTAATGTGCAGGGACTTCAAAATAGCGCTTAACCCTAGAACAACCATGAACAACTTCCTGATAAAAGTCCAACTCCAAACAAAAAGCTAATCCTTCCTACCTGATGAATTTCTTGCCATCCGTTTTCATCCTTGCAGCTGACTGTAGCATGTTCATGGAGTAAGAGCTCACAGCAGAAAGGGTCCCCTCCCACCACGGCTGTGTGGTACAGCGGGGTCAGGCCACAGCTGTCCTTGTAGTTGGGAGATGCTCCCAGCTCTAAAAGGGTCTAAAAGCAACCACAGACTGTGAAAAATAGATTTGGGAGGGACTTCCATATAAAGGGTCTTTACCTGAAAAAAAACCTGAAAAAGTATGTGTGAGGTTGATCATTGACATAACATTTTTTGCTCCTCTATTTATCAGCTGCTAAGAGTGGGCCACAGCACAGACTAAATTAAGCAAGAAATGACCTTGGAAGAATTAAGATCTAAAGGAATATATGGGGATGGCACAGAAAGAAGGAGTGGCAATGTCCACTGTGTCCACTGTGGAGTGGCAATGTTGCATCACCTTTGCAACACATTCACCTCTTCAGCTCCAAGGTGCTTTATCAAAAAAGTCATGCAATTTGAGTATCTGTCAAAAGGGAATAAACAAAACCCATTAATCTAAGACTTAATCTAGACCATCAGAGTGAATTAAGAATACCTGTTAAAATACAAAAGAAAACAGAAGACACTGTGTTAAGGCATAATGTTCAATCCATGCCACTGGAAGCTGCTTTCAAAGAGTTAAGTGACAATAATGCTATTCCTATTTCCTCAGACAGATCTCAGTGTATCAATGAATAAGCTTAAATTTCACCACTTTTCTTCCTAACAGGAAAAGATAAATCAGAAATTAAAAGGATCTTTATTGAAAGCAAATGCTAAGATTTGTAAGCCACAAGAAAACACTAGAACAAGCACATTCTAAAGGATCCATGGAGGACAATACAGTAATTAACTGAAAAGAGCCTCCTTTATGCATTTTTTTAACAAGATAACAAATAATTTGCTCCTGAAAGTGTTTACCTTGAGGGCTACTTGGTTCTTGGCTCTGGCTGCTTTGTGCAGAGCTGTCATTCCATCTTTGGCTCTGAAGTCTAAATGTGCTCCTCCATTTTTCAGGGCTTTTATCACTTCTACTGTGTTATCAAGCTGAGCTGCCAAAGTTAGGGGTGTTTCTAAGGAAGAGAATAGGATGTACTTGGAAAGAGATGATCAAAATTATAAAATAAATTTTATTTTATAAAATAAAGTTTGAAACACTGTTCAAAGAAAAGCATAAAATTATCAATTATGTCCTTTGGAAAGAAAAGCTCTACAAATTCCACTAGCTCAGAGTTGTGAAAGAATGTGTGAGATTCACCCTGTTAATTAATTTAAGTTTAACCAACTCAAGATACTCCTCTATGCTGCTTAGTTTTGTTGTTCTGACCTCCACTTTCTAAGTCATGATAGTTTGGGTCCAGTCCTCTGTCCAACATCTTGGTCATTTTTTCGACAGAGAGATGGTGGACATGATCCATAAATTTTTTCAAATTGGCCTGAAACAAAGAGCAAAAAATGAATCATCCTCTCATTTCAAAAATAAAATTTTAACTAAAAATTTAACATTTTTTCAACTGACGTCAACACCCACTGTAGGTAATTGCTAACTCCTGCAGGAAATTGGGATACCTTGGTGTGAAGCTTGGCCAGCTGCTTTTCATCGAGATTGAACTGTCTGTACACTCTTTTCTTGTAGCAAAACTGAGGGAAGAAGAGAAAAAGAAACTTTAAAACTTAAAATTCATAATATCATTTTCTGACCTTACCAGGAAGTATCATCCACTGTGATGGTAAATTTAGGCAAAATTGTAAAAAATTTAGAAATAGGCTCAGTATTTCATATAGTTTTACATCATTTAAGCAAAATTCATATCTTGTATGAATACAAGAGATCAGTGGAGGTGTGTGGGAAATTAGATCAGCCTCTAGAATCTACAGAAGTAAGCAAGAATTACACTGAAAAGCACTTTTCCCCAAGGATTCCTGTGCACTTTCATTTATAGTCTCAGGCAGAAAGCTAGGAAGGCATGTTAAATAAAAAAGTATAGATTTCAAAATTGCAGCTTAGCATTTCTGAAATGTAAAACCAAAAATAGTATACCTGAAAATCCCTTAGAGGATTGTAAGAGGAACTTGCACATGGGAATAGTTCTGATGTTGAATAGGACTGGGTTTGTGCATGAGATTCTGAGGATTGCCTCTTTTTGGCTGAAACTCAGTCACATTTTATCCCGAGAGCAGTAGCAAGATCTGTAGCAAAAGTCATGGGGGTTTCCATAGCTATAATTTACCACACTCTCATTGTCCCATGTAGAATTCCAGGAATGCAGCCTGTCTGTTGGACAAGGGCTTTAACACCAGCTTTCCACAAAATCACTTTTAGCACCTCAATTGCTGCAGTCAACACTCATGAAAAATGACAAAATACAGTGTCTCTTTAATTTCCTTACAGCTGTAATGTGGTCATCAGTGACTGAAATTCTGAAATAAACTCCTGGGAAGGGGAAGACCTGGAGCCTTCTCAGGACCCTGATTTTTTTCTCTTGGATTTGTGTTATAGTGGAGTAAGTCTATTAACCACACATTATTAATGGTTGATCTGCCACCATACAGGCAATATCAAAATTAATTAAATGCCAGTTTCATGCCCCAGTTTGCTGCTGTGTCACGTGATCTGGCTCTGCTCAAGTTAGTTCAGTGCCATAAAAATTCTGCCCAGCTTATCCCAACTGCAGAGCCTCTGCAGGAGCAACAGAGAGGGGGAAATCCCAGTACACACCTTCTCCTCCCTTACTGCTGTCTCAGGAGACAGACAAAGGCAAGCTGTGCACCCTGAAGGATGGCACAGAGGGAACTAGATGGGGGTTTAAAAAGGCTGCACTAAGACAAAGTTCTCTTAGGTAGAAAGCAAAAGCTGGTTATCCAGTAACTACTGCACTGCTATTGCAAACCTCCTCACAGATCCAACAGCTTCACCTAGAACCTTACATTTCTGTATTAAATCCCTAAATAAGATACATGTCCTGTGTCCTCAGCAAAGGAAAACTCCAAAATCCACTGTCCCAGAAGGGCTGACACTTTGAAACTTTTAGGGGATGGACCATCTCCATGAGCAGGGAATGCCAGCACCTCTGTGAGCAAGGGTTCAAACTCAGACTTGCTGATAAGCATTTCCCAGATGTAATTCAGCTGCATGCAGACACCTCAAATACAGCCTTCTGCACAGTTTGTATCAGAATAGAAATGCTTCAGATGTTAGATCCAAAAATACCTCGAGTGAAGGAACTCCTTTATTTACTGGCTGTGGGTATTCCCTCAGAAGTCTCTCCTCATCCAAAAACTTCCCATCTCTCCCATTGCTTGCAGGCTGGAACAGTCCATAATTCAGGACATCTTTCAAACTCTGGTTCAAAGTGCACAAAATCCGCTGCTTTGCAACCCACACTGAAGCTTCTGGGTTAAATCGAATGCATTTCTGCAAAGAGAAATTATTTTAAGGAACCCAGTTAGAGAAAAAAAACATTTCAACAGTGTCTTACATTCTAAAACTTACAAACGTCATGAATAATAGGAATATGCATAATAAATATACAGACTCCATGAGAAAACATTGCTCAACAAGAATTCTATTTCAGATATGCATTGATAATACCTAATGCCCGAGTACCATGAAAATGCAGGACATTTCAAATCCTTCCACAAACCTCAGGGAACACACACATCCTTCCTCAGAGAGAGAGCACCTTCATGGAAAACCTGTTCAAAAAGGATGTTATAAGGTGTTTAACCATCCACTTGATTCTTGGCTGTTCTAGTATCAATTAGATCCACAAGGATTTCACCAAAAACTGGTATTCAGGCAAGAATTATACTTCCCTTTAAGCTACATTTGTCTGAGGGTAAGTTTATGGGAGGAGTGATACAACATGAAGCAAATTACTTGAAAACCTCCACAAACTTCTGCAGTTCTCTGCTTCTTACCAAGCTGGAATTCAGGGCTTGAGGAGTTTAGGGATTTTGCCTACACTGCAGTCACTGGTTCCAAGGTACCAGCAGATGGCAATGCCTAGAAAGCAATCTGGGGCCTCTCATGTACATCCTGAACACACAATGCTGTTTCTGCTTTAATCCTTTACTGTCTTCAACATAAATGAAATGTTAGACTTTGTCACAAGTAAGGCTAGGAAGCAGCTTTCATTTCCCTTACTTATTTTATTTTTTCAAGATGTTTTGTGAAAAGTTTGTGGGGTTTTATACACTGTAGGGAAGGAGAGGGATGCAAAGTAGATTGTAATAGGTATTTTCCTTCCCAAACATTCCAGTAGTTACAGTATTGGCTTAGCAACAAGGCAAATCTGTCTGAAATCCCTGTGTTCCTTCTGAACCTCACTTGCCCAATGACTCCTACATGGATTCAAACTTCAATACAAGGTTCAGACTCAAACATCAGCACTTCTCAGCAAAACAGTCAGTTACAAGATGTGCAATGAGCCTAACTTTTAACATTATCCACACATCTGAAAGATTTCAGTGAGTGTTATTCAAATGGGTAGATAATGTTGAAATTATATGTATTTTTTTTCTCTAAGGAAAGTCTTTCTTACATGAAACAAACTAATTTTGGACTTGTATGACAGTGTTTTGATTTTAAAAATACAAAGCAGTTACTTCTGATCACAGTTTAATTAAGTCTGCTGGTTTTTAATGCACCTGGAGAATCCAACATGTTCAATTTTGTTCAGTCTATTCTTGTGTTCTCTCTGTTCTTGATGTCAGGCAATATTTCACAAACTAATTCAGTGAGAGCTCCAGCTCTTCCAGTTATTCATAAGAAACAAAGGTGGCCTTATTGTAAAAAAATCTGATTCCATTAGGAATTTAAAATGAAATAAGATCACTTATGTAAAAAGTAAATTGATAACTGGAGAATTTTTTGCTACCAAAATTTTTCAGGCTGAGAAAAGTGAAACTAGTGAGAAAAGTGATTATTTATGCTTTCCATGAAGCCAGGCAGGATAGAAGTGGAGCTGTTACCACTCTCTCAGAGGCAGGTGCTGACCAAGAGGATAAAAAGAACCACTCAGATGCTGCATAAGGTGCATTTTCCATCAGCCTGTGTCTGGAACAACTCCACTGTGCTGCTTCTGTGTCCTCCTGGCAGCCCTCCAGGCAGGGAGCACCACAGCCACCCCCTCTATCCTGCAGACAAGTCATTACTTACTGCCACACTCTGTATCCTGAGAAAACATCAGCTCAGTCACAGCACGACCTACACACAGGCTGTTCTAGCTATGAAATAAGGAACAATTCATTAGGCACACGTGGCGTGGTGAGCACAAGGAAAGGAGGCAGCAGCAGAGTCAAAAAAAAAAGGACAACTTTTTCTAATCTTCAGTGACAAGAAAAAAAAATAAAGAATAGAGATCTTTCAGTGACAAGGAACTACAGAAACACATGAAACAAAGATGTTTTGCACTGACAGATACATTCACTGTAAAAAAAACACAAAGAAAACAAAAAAAAGGCCTGAGTGGCTCAAAGTCACTGTCAAAACCACAGCAGGCCCCTCAAAATGCAAGTGTAGCAGCAAGACAGCATGTCAGCACTGGCTGCTGAGATGCAAAGCCTGTGTTTGGGATGTGAAAGCTCCTTGGATGACAGGAGACATGGTCAATTATAATCTTGCATTCCTGCACACTGGTGAGAGCAAGTCATTGAGTGAAGGACAGGATGGGAAGCAACGGAAAACACAACTCCCCCAGCTGAAGGGAATATATTAATTCAGTAGGAATAATTCTTATGATACAAAATGTCTGAGGGATAATATTTATCTGCTTAAAATCAATCAGCAAACGCTTCTTTCTGCTCAGCTACGCTTCTTTCTGCTCAGCTGTCAATCACACAAACTGTGCTGTGACTGAGGGACATGACAAAATGGTTTGTACAGCTACCTCCAAAAATATGATTGCCAGGATATCAAAATATGAATGATTCTTTTCAATGGGAGATTTTGATATTAAAGATGAGACAGCCAAAAAGTGGGAAACACAAATGAAAGTTTGGCATCACAGAAAGGAAAGGGAGCAAGTCCCACATTTTGGTGTGTGCTGTGTTCAGTTTGTTTCTCTGCTGAAACACTGCTCTCCTTGATCAGGCTGCACTCAGGAAACACAGAATTCACAAGGGGACAGGTCAGAAAAACCAGTCTGGCCAGGCTGTCAGCAGATCACCTGCCCACATCAAGGGCATGTGAACAGATACCAGCAGCACAACAATTCTCTCATCAAACTGAAGATAAAACAAGGAAGAGCAAACAGAAAGCAGAAAGGAACAATCAGGCACAAAGTGGGATAGATAAGAATACTTGGGAAAAGTTGCAAAAGAAAATCTGGAGTATCAATGAGGCAGCACAATCTGGAAACAAGTGAAACTGGAGGCATCCCAAGGAAAAATGGGACTCAAGCTGCAGTTGTCACAACTGGGTTCCTATTTAAGGTAAAAAGTGCACAAAGTAAACAAACTGTTTTATCTGAGAAGCAAAAGTAGTAAAGGAAAAGAATTCTTAATCCTAAAAAAGTAAAGAAAGGATGCAAAAGTATAAAAAGCAATGCAGAAACAGAACACCAAGAAGGGGCTCCAGCTTAGGCTGTTGCTATACCAAACTATCACCAAACAATATTTTGCATAGAAAGTCCAATATAATTTTAAAAACACCAAACCCAGGGGAAGGAGGAATCACTAAAAGCTCATTATTACAGCAGAGCAGCAAAACAGATGGGCAGAAAGTGTCTCAGAAGTCTTCAGCAGACTCAAACCCATCTCAGCCTCAGAATTTAATAAAATGTATCGATCTGAGCATTTTGACTTTAAACATAACAAAGAGGGAGCACATAAGTACAGGGTAAAACAAAAGAGTGGAACGAGCACAGTGTATTGATAATAAAATGATGACAATATTCCTTAAAACCACTGGCTGACAGAAGTGTTCTCAGTGTCTGTGGCAAAGAGCAATTCTAAGCACAAAACACCATCGCTGTCAGAATATCAAGGTAAAGGAGATTTCCTTGACAACAGCTCCTGAAGAACCAGACTGATTTCACTGAGAGGCAGCATCACTTGGAATTTGTTCCTACATAGGCTGGAAAAGGAAATGGATACAAGATGACTGGGCCTGGATTCAGACCAAATAATATAGGCCAGATAATACAGCTGTTTTGCCCATGCTCCTTGAGACTGGAGGGCTTTCCATGCTCTCCATTCCCTCAGGAATTTTACTGAGCTCAGGAAATCTTTCAGTTATTCATTTAAATATTCTCCACCCTCCTGTGAGAAGGATGACACTTATTGAATACGGGTCATGCACAGAGGCAATAAGAAATTACCATTTCTACCAAGCAGTGTTTCAGTAAATTGGGTTATCACCCAAACTGAGAAGGAGACAAAAAAATAACTGATATAAGAACTGAAAAGCAATTGTTCTTAAGGGCTCTGTATGAACTTGTCAAGGTTCACATTGTCTTCTAAGTTTCAAATGAGAATAAAAGAGCAACAAGACAGACTTCCTACAGTGTGTGGTAATTTATAAAGTTTTCCATGGCAGCACATCCTACTCGTGGTTCTTGGTGCTTATCTTAAACCTGCAGTGAAATAAAGGCAGTTTGTACCACAGCCACTGCAGACGAGCAAACTTCATTCTCTGGCAGTTTGGCTTTAAAGCTTCCCGATGGGCTGAATTTTATCTAAACCCCTAAACTTGTCTTCCTTAGAATAAATATAGTCTTGATCATACTCCCTAAAAACCAAAAAACCTAAATTATGTTATTTCATGCTTCTTTGATTAAACAGACTAATTTTAAACACTTCATAAGTTAAATTAATTATAATTATACAGGAAATGGGGCCTATGTTTGCTCTGGCTTGTAGCTGTACAACAGCTCAAACTCTGATCTTCTCCACAGTTTTCTTCACCATATTGAATCCACCACTATTTCTGTTTGCTAACCTGAATCCAGGTTTCACTTTCCTGCACAAAGAGTTTGTGGGCTGACAAATTAACTAAGAAATACATCAGCTTTAGAATCACTTAGAACACTTCAGTTGCTTTCCATGAAGAGTTAATTGAAAAAGAAAAAGAAATACAAAAAGTAAAGCAATAAAAATGAACAAATGATAAAATTATTTTTAAATTTGTCTTGATAAAGTGAGTAAGTAACTTATTACTGATCTAAAAGCTAGAGTAATTAAATAAGAGGACTTCAGGAAGCTACTGTCCCTGTGGTTTTCACAGCAGAGTAAACATAGCAAAAATGTTGGTATTTCCATTCCATTTTCATGGATCTACTTATTGACAGGGTCACAGATAGAGCAAGCTGGTAAAATCATCAAAAAAGAGCTCCAGGACCACAAATGAGGGCCTACTGTCAAAACAGCTTTTCCCTGCCAGGCTGCATCCAGCCCATCTCTATCATTCTAAAAATGAACTTAATTAAGAAGAAAGGAAGGTTTCATCTGAGATAGATCTTGAACAGCAGCAGGGCATGATGTAGCTCTTACATGTCAGCACAGAGTGATATTCGTGGCTCACATCCATGAAATTGACATGTTTTTATAATCTTGGACATTTCAAAAGGCTGGTGCCACCACTGAAAATCCTGACAGCAGCATTCAAGGAGACCCAAGGTAATTCAGATAATTAATAACAAACTCAGACAAATTGTGGTTCTAGATGGAATCAGTGTCTCCCAAGACCTTTTCCAGCACAACGTAGTTATTCCTATCACAGCACTTGTGTTGGTTTCTCTGGCTGGAAGGTTCTGAAACAACATCCTGTAGTAAAGGCACAGCAGCAAAGGAGGAAGGAAAGGTTTATTTGTGCTTTTTTTTCCTCATCTTTACACTCTAAAAGCCAGAGGCTCTCTAAAAGGGATGTCTTTTGTGAGGCAGGTTGACAGAGAAAGACAACAAATACAGTAAAGAGAGAATTTGATGACCTCTTACAGAACCCCAGTCTAGTGTCAATCACAAACTACTTCATGAGAAGAGGAACTAGAGAAGCCATATATATATATATATATATATATATATATATATAAAATATATATATACATATACGCATATATATACACACACACACATATATACACATACACACACACACACACACACACATATATATATATATATATATATATGAGGCTTTCATAGAGTTAACATGTGATTCAATCTTCATCTTCTGATGACATTGTGGATTCCCAAGTCTCTTTCTTTTACCCAAAATCTCTGAATGCAAATCAGAGAGATATTTTGCTTTATGAACATGGCTTTCATCAGGTCAACACACTAAATTCTCTTGGAAGGGATGGTGCCATTACTTGAAGCAACCAGTCAGATAAAGCACTGGGGTACAAAGCATAGACATTAAAACATGAATTTTGTCTGTATTATGCCAAAAACAAAAGTATAAAAAAGGGAACAGGTGTACTGCAGTTTGAAGCCAGCAAAGCTAACAATTAATTTCACTTTGTTTAATTGCAGTGCACTCTGCCTTACCGTTTGCTGCAAGTCAGGTATGATAATTCGAATCACTAAAGTGTTGCTCTGATTGTCTTCCATTCTGCTGCTTGGCTTTTCTGCAGTTGCTCTAATTGTGTCATAAATAGTTTCTTCTTTGGAGCTGTCTGATTCAGATTCAACAGAATAGTCAGAGAAGCTTTGTGCCATTTCATCTTCACTTGATGTAGGGCTACGAGGCATGTTAAGGTTTTGTATCCTGCCAATACAAAGCAGAAAAAGAAAAAAATAAGTTACAGTTCAAGTCTTCAAAATGAAGCAGATACATTTTTTTTTTCTTCTTGGAAATAACATGCATTTAACAAGCAAGTTTTATGGTTTATCCTCCTTTTATTTCTTTCTGTCAATTATGTGGGTAGGCAGAGTGTAAAGGAAATAAATCTGGCTAGCAATTTACTAGAGAAGAGGAAGGGCAGGAGAAGGAAAAAAGAGTAGTAAAAAAGATGACCTTTCTTTCCAGGCACACCCAGCCTCCCAAAGGATCCAGAAATTACAGCATAACTACCCAATCCTCTGATAACCAGCACTGCTGTAAACTGTACTAAGAGCTAGGTTTGGCTTTGAAGCTTCCTCCTCCCAGTGAAAAGACAGTTCAGGGAATTAATGTAAATGCTAAACTAACATCATCCTATACACCAAGAATCTGCACAGGTGAGGCTTTCATGAAAGTCAGTATTCCCAAATAGTGGAACCAACCAAACAACTAAATCCTACAGGGAGCCAGACAGACACAGATGCTGCTCTGTGGTTTGTGGCTCACACAACATCCTTTTAAACCAACACTACCCAAATCTGCCCATTATGCATAGAGTTTAGAAGCAGTTTTAATCTGTGATATAGCTTAGGCTAAAATGAAAGTCATGTTCATTCCAGACTAAAGACACTTGTAATCAGGGGTCTCACACTAAGAACAGCAGAACATTTTCCTTCTGGGCTTTTCCACCTACACGGGTAAATGAATTTTGTGGTTTTGTCCCACAAACTCAAAGCTGCTCCAGGATATGAAAATTATTAATCTGTGGGAAAATGGAGGAAAACATTTACAGTGGAAAAAACTGAAATGACCAACAATAAACTCGGCAGTGCTTGGACGTCATATAACTTTTCAGATTTAGGAGGCCAGAAAAATGTATTATTCTTTTTCTTTTTTCCTGTGAGTAATCCTCCAAGACAATTCCTCTGCATTTTAATGAAAAATAAAAATAAATAAAAGAAAGAACTAAACAAGCAGTTCCACTGCCAGCTCACATTTAAAAAGAGACAGTAAAGCAAAAGTGAAGCATGGAAGGGTGAAGTGACTTGATCACTCATAAACCAGGTGAGTGTACTGAGGTATCCAAGTACACATTTTCTGTACTGATCTCAGCCAGATCAGCCCAAGTAAACCAAGTCAAACAACAGCAAGGGATAAAAGAGCATTTTTTACCACTGTGTCTAACACTTTAGTTTAAGTCATTTCCTCTTCATTGCCCGGTCACTGTCCCAGCAGTGACTCCAGAGCAGGGACCAAAGGCTGCCACTGTCATTCATTAAGGTGCCCATAGGTTAGCTGGGTAGTGGAGAGTCAGGCCTGAGGTTGGAGGTCAAGGACAAGCACTCCCACAGCACATCACGTCACACCCCCACATCATCAAGCCTTATTGTTGTTTCTGAAGAAGGATAATTCTAGTGTTATTACCCTCAGCTATAATTACTAATGAAGATAAAACCAGTGCATTCAAAAACCTGAAAGCAAGCCAGTTCACAGCAGCTTAATGGAAGGCTCTATTTACAAAGGAAAACTCTGCAGGGAGTATTTCATTTTTTTGCTGCTTCAGTGAACTGTAGATTAATGCTGCTCTCCAAAGCACCTTAAGTCAATACAAAGCATAAACATTTCTGTGGTTTCTCTATTTGTCCGCCACTGCTAAAACATGTGAACCCAAAATACAGCAGGGCAATACACAGAATTTAAGGGCATAAGAGGTTCAGGCCAGTGAGTGTGAGCAGAAAGACAAAGACCATCACATGGTTTGTCTGTCCCTAAAGCCATCTGAGAGTGCAACACATTCCAGGGCAGTGGATGTGACAGAGAGCAGTAAACTGCAGCTATACAGTAGCCAAACAAGAGTTGAGTTAGGAGGAAAAAAACTTCCCCAGGTTTTGGCAAGTGGATTTTCACGCAGAAAATACCCAGGAATATCTCATTTACAATAAGGAAAATTCCCAGCTGGAAAACCAGCTCCCAGGACTGAAATTTTTAAGTTTAATAAATACTGGGACAAAGAACTTCTTGGAGTTGTTGGACAAGTCTTGGAGACTTGTCAACAAGGCATAAGACACCTAATCTTCTGGAAAATAATGCACAAGTAAGCATGGAATGGATAATGAAAGTCTGTATCCACAGTGGCAAGATGAACAGGATATGGGCCCCACCAGCACAGTGGAGAAACAGATCATTTGAACACCATTTTTTAAACAAGATCATTTGAATACTGGAGAAACTGGCAGTTTTTTGGCTCAAGTTGTGTGGAAATGGAAGATCCCACCATTTGTTAACCAGAGCCACTGGCTATCACAGCTCCCACAGAGAAGCTGTTATCTTTTAGGAACTGCTTCACTTTTGTCCCAAGGATATTCCAAAAGCTTTTTCCACAACCAAACTTACTACATCAGGAAAAAAAGGCAAGTTGCCTGGCTTACTAATTAATACTTGTATAACCCATGAAAATATTGCATCCCAGATTCCTAATTCCTACCTTGCAATTCATTGGTTCAATGCAACTGAAACATAGATTAGGTTTATCATGGTTGTCTGGGATGCCTTCTTCCTTTTCTTAAAAAAAAAAAAAAAAAGAAAGAAAAACACCAAACCAACAGATCATAGGATTCCTACAGTTAAACTCAGTTAAACTGATTGTGTTTTGTTTGTGGCTGCTTGTTGGGTGTAGAGGAGTGCTGACAAGATTCTCTGTAAATGAATAAAAACAGATGTCATTATAGTCTTGGCAATAAACACACAATGAGAAGTGTCACACCAACAGGGTTTGTTTCACCTCATGTTGTCTGGCCACATTTCTCAACTCCTGGGCACTGAGTGAGTCCCAGCTCCAGGTACTGTCCTGCACTGGCCTTTGCACATCCCCTAAGCAAAGCAAGCTTGAGCTGCAGCTGGTTCAACACCCATTTTGACAGAGGAAGGCCACAAAGAAGCAGGAAGATGAGAGAGTGAAAGGATGGCTTTATGCTCCCCTTACTATGGAGCTTCTTCCCCCGCCCCTTGCCCTTTAGCTCGAGTGGGAGCAGCAGGATGTGCACCCAGCCTCTGGGGCTATGGCCAGGTGATGTTTCGCAGACCAACAGGTCAGATGAAAGAAGCAGAGCTCAGACTGCTGCCTTCCCTTTACAGATGCTATTTTTAGATTGTTTTTTTTCCAGTCCAGCCCGCAGCTTTCATAAAATCTGCTGGAATTTCTTATTCTGCCATTTGCTGCCACTGCATCATTAAGGAGAATTTCAAACAGTCCAAACCATGACCATCAAACTCCCTTTTCCTCTAAAAAATAATTTTTAAAAACCCTACAAGAACATTGCAAAAGGCTGGAATTAAACAGTGCACAGGTTATCAAATGGGAAAAAATCAACTGCCAGAGCTCACTCTCAGGGTGAAAGGTGTGCTCCAGAGACTGCAAACAGACGCAGCAGGGGAAAAGCCAAGAGCAGCAACAGATTAATCTATTCTTTGGAGCCTTTATGTTGTTGAACGTCACACTAGAGGAATTTATTAAATATACATGTTTACATTTATTTGTAAGTTAGATATTGTAAACTTGATGTGAAAGGGTTTGAAATATCATCAATAGAGAGACACACCAGACAGGGGATCTTCATTGAACATCCAGGTATTATCAGATAAATCCACTATAAAAAC
Organism: Haemorhous mexicanus; assembly: GCF_027477595.1. NCBI lineage: Eukaryota > Metazoa > Chordata > Aves > Passeriformes > Fringillidae > Haemorhous > Haemorhous mexicanus. Next base: position 10,502,503 of record NC_082346.1, read on the forward strand.
CACGTTTGAAAATCTCCAGCTTACTAATGGCTCTGTGTGATTTTTGTGGACCCTGCAAAGTACCAAACTCTCCTAGTCTTGTTTGCCCCTAAAACACAGCTGAGCCACAAGCACCAAATGTCTTATCCAAGGCCAGGTCTCAGAGAGCAGTTTCAAATCCAGAGGTCACTGACTCCTAGTCAAGATAAGACCAATCTATTTTTATATAAACATTCATTTGCACAATAGCAGCCCTGTTGCCTGCAGGGAGTAGCCCTCCAGACTGCTGCTGTGGGGCCAGTTACAAACCTACCTGTGGGAATATCTGGGATACAGAGTGAGCATTGTCACAGGCTGACTAATGCCATGAACCAGACTGTGAGAAAAGTTTGCAGGGAGAGGAACAGTCACTGCTAGAAAGAGGTATTTAGTCATTAACTCTGAAGGAAAACTATTCAGGAAAGGGATTTCTGTGTAAAACCTGCCAGAACTCCCAATACTTGGATTCTGTGGCTTTATTCAGGATTATACATATCAGCTCAAGAACCAGCTTGATGAGGTACTAAATTAAAATGCTGGAGACGATCAAGCATTTTCTTTTCTAATTATAAAAATATTAAAACAAAAATGCACTTCAGACAGAGCTGAAGGTGGGGGGTTGAGTCCCAGCACACCATGCATTTCACACCTCTCCCTGGTTGTGCAGAAAAGGTCATGCAGACGAGCATTTGAATTGAAGACCAATTCCAAAGGACAATTTGCAATTTGATGGGTTCAAGCTCCCTCTCCACTCCAACTTTAAAGCTGGCAGTAACCAGCACTGCCTCCCAAAAAGCAAGCCCACCCTTCTCCTCACCCCAGAGCACTCCACCCTTGTCCCCAGACTGCTTCAACACAAACAGTGAGGCAAAAAAAAAGCACTGATCCAGGTCAAACTCCAGCTCTTTTTTTTTTTTTTTTTTTGAGAGGTTAGTTTCCAAATCCATCATGCCTCTGAACTGGATCACTATGCAAATGTTTGCAGAAGCAGCAGGAGAAAGATGGCACAGGGCCAGAAGTGAACTGCCAGGGCTTGAAAAGGGCAGAACCACTTCATCCAAAGTCAGCATTAATGTTTGCCAACACAGAGCGGATCCAAGACACCACTGCCTGAGCAACAGGAAAGATCTTCACAAACAGAGCCACCTGATTAACCCCAAGGGAAATGTTATCAGCACCCAAATTCCACAACTCCAACCAGGGCACAGACACAAAATCCAGCCAGGCAAAGGCAAAACCTAAAAAAAAACATCTGCAAGAAGAAAGCAGGAACATGGACAAGGAGTGCTAAACAATCCACAGCAAAACCTCAGGGGAGACAAGGCACTTGCAGCTCCCTTGCTCTCCCAGCTCCACCAGACAGGAACAACTCCCCTAATTACAGCTCTATTCCCCATTCAGCAGTCCCTCACTTAAATTCACTTCCTGGTGATGATGTATTTTTGATCTTTCTGTTAAATAACTGAAACACCCAGATAAATATTTTAGAAGATGAGTGCTGACACAAATACTACAGTACCACAATGATGAGCAAAAATTCCTCCTGTACTTTTCTCTGAAGCTGTGTGGCATCAGTGTGGCATCTCATACTTCCAAGATGAATTATTGACTGGAAATCAATATTCAAAATCAGTGGTCATATCCATTGGTTCTCATCAGCCCCACCAGGAGATTGTTTTCACTGCCCTGTTAAAGAGCAGACTTAAGCAGCCCTTGCTGGGTGACCAACACAAGTGTCAAATTGTTTTGCAAAAGGGCTCAAGAGTGAGACTTCACCCCACCTTTTATTTTTTAAGGAAACAAAGAAGAAAATTGTGTGAAGAGATTGTCAAACCTGCCACTTATTTCTGAGTTCTCTTGCTCATGCCTATTTGCACAGACTTGCTAAGAAGCAGCTAAGTCCCATTAACTTTTGGTATTTAGAGTCTTAAATGCCAGCACCATATGATTAAAGTGGGTCTGTAAGCAGACCCACTTTAATCATAACAATTTTTTTATTTTAGTATTTTTTATTTATTTTTTTAGTATTTTTTTAGTATTTTTTTATTTTAGTATTTTTTATTTATTTTTTTATTTTAGTATTTTTAAACATAGGTACTTCACCATTATCACTGCTGCAGACACACAAAATCTACACAAGCAGCCTATTTCTGCAAATGCAGGGCAGTTTTGAGTTTCTTTCATTACCAAGCAGCTTTGGAAGATAAATTTCTCCTTTGTTCCCTATCTCTTCTACTTGGCATTTATTTTCCCTGTAAACTATTCAGCTGGTCACGTTATCTCCATGGAAAGGCTGAAGTTCAGCCAGGCAGATGTAAAGAGACATTTTGGGCAAGGATAAGTACAAAGAATACAGGAGACAAGCAGCTTCTGCTGAATGAGGAAGGCTGGAAGACAGGCAGAGAAGCAGATGTAGAAAAAACTTTCAAATGTCTGAAGTGGAATTTCAACATGAAAAACATTTGAAGTAGGATTTCAACATGACAAAACAGAACCTGCTGGCAGGAAGAGGAAGCAGGTGTAAAGATTTAGGACTGGGTAGAGCACTAAAATTGGTTAGGATGGATACAATAATGATTCAAACATATTAATAGGGGAACATAACAAGTATTTATAAATGCTAACAAGCACAGGGAGGTTTGCAGTAAAGGCCAACTCCCAGTGGCAATGTAAGTTCTTAAGTGGCTTCTTTTAAGCCCCTGCAAGGTTTCCAGAACAATTCTGGCTGACCTTTATTTAAAGGTCCTTCTTCCAGACAAGGAATTAGGCCCAGCCCCGTGAGCCCCACAGAGCTACCCTTCCAGGCTCTGTTCATTTCTACAGTTGCTTTTAGCATGGCCTCCAGTTTTCACATTTATTAGAACTTCTGCTTTCCAACAGATAGACAAAGGTGCTCCTAAGACATTCTTTAAATATTCCTTCCAGTGGAAACTATAGTTTACTTATGGCAAAATAATAATCACTTTGAAGTATTAAATAAGATCTTTACAGGAATTGCATGCACTTAGTTGTAAAAACAACATTCAGTTTGAAAATTCATCTGTTTGGTATGTATTGATCCAGAATTCTAAACCACTTTAAATAGATGATAAACAAAAAAAAAGCTACATAAGTAGCAGCTAAATAACTAATCCAAATAGGGCTGAAAACAACAAAATGTTTTCAGAAATGCACCAAGCTCATTGTCCCAGATACACAACTTGACTTGCACCCAAAAAGTGAGATGTCTTCTTGGACTCAACATTGTATGCGTGAATAAAACAACAGTCAAGGTATGAAAAGCCAACTTGAAACATGGAAAAGTTCATCCAGCTCCAGATCCAGAAAGGCATTTCTTCATAACACAACAGCTTTTACATAAAACATCACAAAGAAATTCTTTACTGTGAAGGTGGGGAGGCACTGGTTGCCCAGAGCAGCTATGGGTGCCCCATGCTGGAAGTTTTCTATGACAAAATAGGCTGCAGATGCACTGACCTAAAGAAAAAATTCCCTTCACTTATCCAAACCATGAATGCTACAATGTGAGTAGTTACAACATATTCTTGAAGTAATACTGAAGTACTACATCACTTCAATTTTTAATAGTCTGTCTGTTTCCAAGAAGATAGATTAAATGGTCATTTTGCGGTACCCACCAAATTTTCTTACCATATAGGGCAAGGCATTTTATTTCCCAGCCTTTCTGCTCCCAGCCTCTGCTTGCACTTAGCTATGTAAATATCAAAAAGATTATGATATGTTGGAAGGGAAAGGACATAAGAGAATTTAAAAAGATTTACAACAGGAGTCTGGAAAAAAATAAAATCAAAGCTTGTTGAACACATTTACCTCAATTTCACATCCCCAATGGACAAAGCAGCTTTGTCACTTTTTAATTTGCATTTGATGTTTATCAGCCTCTTTCCTCTTTACCCATAGAGCATTTTTTTCTGATAATTCTAATACAAACAGAATAAAATGTTAACAGAGAAGCACTGCTGGTGTCTTGTTATGTAGATTAGATCAAGCCCTGAATGTAGATAAAGCAGATTTCCTCTCCTCCTTGCACACAGGTTAGCATTTAGAGCTTGCTATGAAATTTAACCTGAATTTTCCTCAGATGTGATCCTGGTGAGGACTACTATGTCATTTGATTTGCTGTGTTGACAGAAATAGTCTCATTGTTTGCCTTAGTTTAATCAATGGAATAACATGCCAGTTAAAAAAGAAAGCAAAGCTTCAAATAGATGCTCTTTTTTTCTTATAAAAGGATGAGTTATCTTTGGTTGAGAGCAGGCACAACAAATAAAATCAATTACCCTTTCTCCCTGTGTATGCTGGGGTTTTTTTCTCATTTAATTTCAATGAATTCATTTCTATTTCAACTCAGCAGGGAACACCCGTAGAGGTTTTCAAGTGTCTGCGATGGGATTTGGGGGCACAGAGCTCAGACTCCCCAGGTCTGCAGTTCCAGGCCTGTCCCCTGCCAAAGAGCCTGCAGGGAGAGATTTTCCCTGACCTCCACACCAGCTTCATTTCTTTCCTTAGTCCAGGGGGAAGGAACAAACAAACGGCGACACAGAGAGGGAGGAAGAGGAGCAGGGCAGGTGAGCAGCTCTTGGTTTAACCAAACTCCAGTGCAAGCACAGCCACGTACCCTGTCCTCACCATCCCTCTGCCCATCTCTGTCTGTCTGCAGCAAATATTCCTGGTTCCCAGGGACAGATGGTCTCCAGGCTTCTCTTAATTGCAGAAAAACTTCCCTGACTTCTTCCTTTTTCAGAGGTAATTTTGAAAAAGGAGCTCTGCTGACCTTAGCTGCATCTTCCCCAGCTATTTTCCAACCCAAGGTAAGCATATTTTGGGCTTTAATTTATACTCCAGCCTGTGCTCATGGCACAACCAAGGACATTCTTTAGGGTTGTGCAGGTAAAGGATGGTGATGACAGAGTAGAGAAAATATTTGCAGGCTTAGAAAGGTTAAATGATCTGCCAACTGACCCAAGCAGCACAGTGACTCCATAGAATAACTGAGAAATAAATTATTTTCTTGACATTTGAGATTTTTTGATTCAATTCATTATACAGATAAGAAACTCATTTTTACCAAATTATAGCCAGCCAAAAATTATGCAATCAACCCAATTAAACTGATTAAAAGAGCCAGTTTCCTCACTGACTACCCAGGTTTAATTATTACCTTCAGTAAACAGCTCAAGAAATAAAATATCACTTCTTAGGCAAGAAGAAAACAGAATGAGACCCATGTTTGTGACCATTAGGCAAAAGAAGGGAAACAAAAAAATAGAATGTTATAGAAATAGAAATATTCATAAACTTTTCCAGCTTTTGCTATTTAAATGCTATTTGATATTGGAATTTAATATTAAAAATAAATAGCATGCTAAATCACCCTAGGTTATCTGCTCACAATACTTTAATTTAGAGGCAGCTTAGGATAACAAGGCTGTTTTTCTGAAGTAGCCCTCTCTCAATGCAGAGCCAAAATAAAATCAGCCTCCCTGAACACAATGACCTGGATTCTTTGCTGTGCCTTAGACTCAGAGAATCACCAAGTCATCTGGGCCACAGAGGTCTCTGGAGGTCTTTATTTCAACCTCTTGTCCAGAGCAGGTCCAGCAATGAGATCTGCTTGGGCTGTCCATGCTTTCATCCAGGCCTGCTGGAAAGTCTCCCTGAAGCTAGCTCTTTTCCAGGCTTACCTATCCCTCTCCTTAAAGGGCAGTACTGCAGCTCCCTTTTTCTTGGTGGCCCTCCACAGAACCTGCTCCAGTTTTTCCATATCTTTCCTGTACTGTGGTGGGTCCAAAACTGGACACAAGGTGCAAGATGTGGTCTGTAGAGTGCCAAGTCACAGCTGGCACCATAACTTTTCTCCAGCTGGTGGCTGTGCAACTTAGTTTATAATGGAGATTCGAGCAAATTTCAGCATCACCTAAATTTCTGGACTCATTTATACCCCTTTACAGTGATTTCTTACAAAGTATATTTTCTACCTGTTTGTGTAGGTCTCTAATTCAGTCCCAGGTAAAGTAAGGCCTCAAACAAGACTGTTGGAGAACCAGAAATACTTTAAACAGATTTATTTCTAATTGACTAGATTTCATGTTGATTGTACTCCGGGAAGTCGTGATTAAGTGAATTCATTATCATTTATAATTTCTTAACAGCACACTTTGGAGATTCCAGCCATGGAAATTATCACAGTCTAATCAAGATATGCAAACTGAATATAAAAGCACTTACCAAAAAAAAAAAAAAAAAAACAAAAAACAAAAAAAAAAAACAACCACTTGATTGAATCAGGATGGAAAATAATCCTAAGAAAACCAGGATCATTTGCACTCCAGGCGTACTACTATCAGTTTCTGCCATGAAGAAAGTATTTAGGAAAAGATTTTAATAAACGTTCCAAAGGAGCAGCTGCTGAGAGAGAATTTGACAGAGCCTTCGTGAAGGACACCCACATGTGACCATGACTTCCTGGAATGACAGGCAGTGATGCCCAGGAACACTGTGCTTGGAAGGGCTCCTGGGTTTCTATAAAACTGGGGGCTGGGCTGACCCTGTAAGAGGCACCCCTCACTTTGCTGCCCCAGTGCCTCCAGGTGGGAACTGTAATGCAAAGCTCATTTCCTGATGCTGCTGCTGCCAGAGCTACCTGTGCCTGCACCTGGTCAGAGGGGAGGAACAGCACCCAAGCAGCTCTGCTTTCCCTGTTATGCAGCTGAGCAGAGAAGGCCATAATGAAGCCCATCATGTGAACCAAACCCTTCAGGACATATCCATCAATGAGATTTACAAAACCCTCTCTCTGCTTTGCCATTTGCAGGAATGAAGGAGGCAGAGCTGGCATGGGAAAAGCCCTTTCCAGCATTCACATAAAACTAGAAATATTCTTTTTCCACACTTTTAAAGAAAAGAAGCATTTAAAAAGATTTGCTATTAGTTTTTTTATCCGCTTAATGTTCTCCCACAGCTTTTATGTAGCCTCCCTCACAGCTGGTTTTGGGGCTTTTTTTCCCCACACTTGCCTGCACTAGTTGCCTCACCTCAAAAGTTTTCTGCAGTTCTTAATAAATCCAAACTTCTCCTCTTGGTTTTTCAGTCACACATAGAGAGTGACCACTTCTACATATCAGCTGAATTTTCTTACATGCTTCCTAAAGGGGGCTTACAAAAAAGGAGAGTGACTTTTTTTACATGCAGATAAAGACAGGACAAGGAAGAATGGTTTTAAACTGAAAGACAGGAGATTAGGATCTGGAAGAAATTCTTTAGTCAGGAGCTGGCGTGGCCCTGGCACAGGGTGCCCAGAGAACCTGTAGCTGCCCCTGGATCCCTGGAAGTGCCCAAGACCAGGCTGTGCAGGGCTTGGAGCAGCTTGGGATAGTGGAAGGTATCCCTGCAAACTTAAACATTTCAGCCAATAGAACACAGTTATTCCCATCAACTCAACACACTGTCAAACATAACACTTCAAATCCAAATTTGCACACCTGTTTCTGCACCCCTCTCTTTAGATTGGTTTGCTTATCTTTGATAGTAGCCCTACCACAGAAGCAAACAGTCAATTACTAAATGCTCTGATAAGCTAGAAATTCATTAGGCTGAGCTTTGAGACACACATTTTTTAAATCTTTCTCCTTTTTCCATTTTTACATACTAGTGATCCAAATTATACTGCTTCATGTCACCACACGCTTTACAGCATCCCACCTGACACATTTTACATAATTTTTGTATTTTCATTCTCCTTCCAGTGCTCATCCAAAGGCACCGTTAGGACTCACTATCCAGTCCTTGATCTGTGGTCATAAATGCACATTGACACAGACACCTGCAGCAGCCAGTGCAAGAAAAGGCACCTTCAGTTATCACCTCTTATCACAGAAAAAATGAATTTTTTAGTTTTCAGATCATACAGAAGCATCATGCTTCACCAAAAGGAAACCTAAGTTTCAATCAGTGTCCTTTTTGTTCTAGCTTTCTGATCTCTGAATTTCATGTTTCAATTTATTTTGTAATGATTGAAATGGAAGCCAAGAAAGTGATGCTACTTCAAGAAATTGTTCTGCATAAGAAGTTCTCAGTCATCTCCAGAGTGCTGCCAAAACTTTTTGGACTGTGTTTTGAAAGAATCAGAAAAGCAAAGATAAAGACATTTATAACAAATGTAGGGACTTGAAGTCTTTATTAATAGGAAAGACTGAAAATGCAGCATTTAGGTAAGATAAGAGAGATAAAAGAAATATGATTGTGCTGTATCACAAGAGGTTCAAGTCCAGCAGTTCTCACCTAACTGTACAAAATCCAAGAAATTCTTCATCCAGTCCTAACGTCAGCTGCAAATTTGCAGGGACCTCATTAATTAATTGCTCCTAGATGAAAACAGGGGGGTGTAATGCCTAACACAAGAAGTATGATAACTTCATCCATCTGCTAGTTCATGTTTCAGGTACTTTGAGGAGGAGGAAGATAAAAGTCAACCAGACCTTTCAGCCATCTTCACTCCAGGCTGCAGTTCAACTTCAAATTCCTCTGCTCTGAGATAATTTTTGTAACCCACCCACCGCCATATAGCAGAAGGAGGAACAGTTTCCTTTCTGGAGATCAAGAAAGTTTTGGAAGCATTTTTGATCACTTGTTTGTTGAAAAACTCACCTTTGCAGCATCCAGCATGACCCACGGGTGAGGTCCTGGGCTGTAATTGTAGCTTTACCCACCTGACACAAATAATTCAAACATTTTGTCTTCAGAACCAGCTTGCCATACTTACCTGTCAACACAGGTGACAGCAACAGTGACAAGATGGTCATCAGAATCTAGTTCTCTTTCATCTCAGATTCCTGAACAAAAACAAAAAGATATAAAGATTTATAGCTGAAGAAAGAAATTGTGACCCAATGGCCACCTTATTTAAATGTTATAAAGCAGAAACGCTCAAGGAGATTTTCTTTTTCCACAAAGGAGGTTTTGATAGGAAAAGGAGAAAGGAATTTTACTACATTGCAAATTTCCAAAGTATTTCTCATACTGTAATATAAATATTATGCATAGCTTTGCAAGGGCAAAGCCTGCTATGGCTTCACTCACTCCAGAGTGCCTCTGGCTCATGAAGTCAGCAATGAGACAAAAATAGGCTCTTCTGGTTATTAAGAAAGACATTTCAGGCCAGATCTGACAGAAGGTGAAAGGTGCTGCTCTGCTGTTCTCCACAAACATCTTCCTTGATTTAAGTCTTGCCAAAGCTCTGAGCATCCCAAGAATGTGCATCTGCTGAACAGCCCAAGTATGAGCAGCAAAATGCTTGGTTTTGCCTCCCCAGGTCCACCTGAGATCCTGAAATTTGGGTCTGCTGTCTACAGGCCCCCAAGGGGATACCCCAAATCAGCAAGTATGTGCTGAGCATCCCAGTCCAGCTCTGGGCACAGCATGCATCCAGATATCCATATCCAGCTGTGCTCACAAGTGCATATGACTGCTTTCATTGATGGTTAGAAACTCAGGCTGAACAAAATTCTTTCCTGTTACATATTTTCCTCTTTTTAGAGATCTAAATGGAAGGGGAAATCCAGGTATTTCCATTGCAACAGAAAGTTTGACTAACTCTAGTTTTTGTTGTACTTGCTGTATGGTTCTCCATCAGAAAATACTGCTGAATTATTATGCTTTCAGTGCATTTAAGCCCATTCTTCATTTTAAATATAGATTTTGACACATTTTACTAAAAAGAAACATTCCTATCTAAAATGTTCTGAGAAGGAAGAAAATACTTGCATATCTGTCTCCAGAACCTTTGTGATTCTGCTCTTTCAGCAGCAACAAAAGGAACTATTAAAGGACATTTCCCACACTGAACTACTATATTTTGTACCAATGCCAGCTGCATTTGCGATTAAGACTGGTAGGTTTTGCATTTTTAAGGTGGAAGATAAAAATGTGATTTCCATGACCACTGAGGCTACAGGAAAGGTAAGTAAAAAGTTCTCACAAGGCAAAAGGAAGGCAAGGAAAGAAGTTAGGAGGTTGAAAATAAACCAAAATAAACTAACCTAACCAGTTTCTTAATCTGAGTTGGGATAAACTGCTTCTACTTTTGAACTCTCTCTTTTATGCACACCAGCTTTCAGTTTCTAAATGGATCCAGAAAGAGGAAGAATAACTTGGGATTGCATACATCAGAGAGAAAACTTTCCAAAACTGTTCTCAAACACTGACACATCACCTCAACATATTCCAAGACCAGGCTTTGTTGCCTTTAGGAAAGATTTACATCGGTCAGACTGAATAAAGGTAAGAGCACAGCAACAGCTTGCACTTGATAGTGGAAGAGAGGGGAAAGCCAGAAGCTGGTTGTGTGTGGAGATCAAACTCTTCTTACCCAGCAGCATGGTTCCACTTTGCATTTTGGATGTTGACTTGTTTTTCACTGTGCCGTCCAGAGCTAACCCTAAGGATAAGCAAGTCAGCTTGTAAACCCATGGCTTGCCAAGAGATGGGGAAACTCTTTACATGAGAGTATTTATATACTGCAAATTCACAGGAAAATGAAAATAAATTGTGCCAATCCTGATTTCTTAATGAGATTGGATATGTTAAACACAGGAGAAAGGCACTGACACTGGAAAAGTGAACAACTGTCCTCTCTGCTATTTCTGCAATAGGATTCCCTTAACACCCACTGGTAGACAAAAAACAAGTCCCCTCCCAGATCCTGCTTTTCCCTCTCCTTAAGCACAGGATCAGTGGAGCAGAAGCTTCTCTTTGTCTCAGAATCTCCAATGCATCCCTAAATAAATCTCTGTGCTGTGAAAGCCTCAATTACTGCACATCCCCAGCACTTTCCCTTGCAGGAGGTTTCCCTTCCAAACATCACTTCCATGTGTGGCCAGGCAGGAGAGCAGGGCCATGCACAGGCCCATCCCCCAGGAAAAACACCAACCATGACAGGCAAGGTGCTTTTCCCTCTGTAGGAGCTCCAGTGGGAGTCTCTCCTACACCTAACCACCCATTTCCAACATGTTTGTAGGAATGTAACCCCTTCAGGGATTTCTGATCCTTTAAAAACTTTGGCTGAAGTTGAGCAGTAAATTCCAGAGCCACTGGAAAGTGGAAGGAGATGGATAAAGAAGGGAGGAAAGGCTGAGAGCACAGTCACACAAGCCATTTTCTTGATCAAATCCATCTCTAAAATGCCAGGGTGACTCCAAGCCACCCCAAACAAACGGTGCGGTTGGTGATTTCCACCCGACTCAGTGCTGAGCAGTGAAGGATGTGACATTTCTGCAGAGTGCACTGTAGCAGTGTAACTTGGTTCAGGGAGCAGCAGAGCTGCAGCCATGCAGTATTTATGGGCCTTCTCCTCAGCTCCTTCTCCCTGCTCTTTCCCCCAGGCAAATCAGCTGGGATGTTGCCTCCCAAGCCCAGCTGCTGCCACTGCTGGAGGAAGACCCTTGCTGTACCACTGTGCTGCAGAGGGAACACTCCCAAAAGATCTGACACAGGGCAAACCTTCCCCCAGGTCTGGCAAAATGAGAAAACATTTCAAAAATTGTGTGAATTTTAGCAAGCAGGATGAAAACGTCAAGATTTCCCCATTCTTTTTTTCCCAGTTTAAAGAATTTCCAAGCAAGAACATAACTTTGTTTGGGGATGTTTCTCTAGGCCCAGGTGCACACCTAGGAAAATAAAAGTTACTAACCAAAAATAAATTCAACTATAAGCATGCATTTATTTTGGCTCACACAAACAAGTCCACAAATTATACAACCCTATCAGCAATCTCGAGTGGGTATTTCTGTCCAATCTCTTCATTCTCTTCCAATGCCAGAGAATTCCCAGGCTCTGTTTCTGAGCTGGCTCCCAGCTGACCAGCCAGCTTATCTGCACAGATGCCTGCACAGCCACAGAGAAACAGCCATCCCTGTTAAATTATGAGGATGGCACAGAAAAGGGAAACACTGAAACACTCAAAAATGAAGCACTTGGGAGCATTCAGTAACAGGATGAGCATGCCTAAATTAATACAACTTCAAATTACACACTTCATTCATTTAACCCTGACTTTTCTGAACAGAAACACAGCATCCTGTTGTCTCTGTTGTCAGGTACATAAAATGTCATCAGCCTTGAGGACCCTTTTAGTGGCACATAGGCTCATGTTTTTCCAAGCAGCCTCTGAAATCCAAGGTAATTTATACCTGATGTCTAGGAATGTGAATACCAGTAGAGTTCATCAGACTACAGAACACTTGACACGACCCATTTTAGTTGAAAACCTGCTAAAGCAGGCCAGTTATGCTGCATAGAAGTCTTGGCTGCTGCTTTAACAGAAAACTCATGTAACTTATAGGGAGCTAAAGGTATTTTGCACTGTCAGACTGCAGGCAGTTCATTAGTTTAGCAATTTTCAGAGACTCCTAGATGTCTTTGGCACTAATAGACCCCAAACACACACACACACACACACACACACACACACACACACACACACATTGAATTTTCCACTTTTCCCCCAAGTTAAATTGAGAGCTCAAATACTAAGGAGAGTAGTAAGAGCAAGGTTTGTGTCTCCAGTACATGATGGATTCAAATCCTGCCTGGGAGAGATGTAATAACTAAACCTGATTTGATTCCAGCTCAGCAAAGAAGGAGGCAATGAGCTGAAAAATGAGTGCAGCAAGGGAAGAACTACCTGAGATTTTGGGAGGCTACTCTCAGCTAATCCTGCCATTATGTAAAGCCAGTGAAAACAAAACCTGGTCACGAGGTGGAAATGTGAACAGAATCAGGAAAACTGTTCAAGGAAGTGGAAAAATAGTCATTTTCTTCATCAGGAGACACCATATTTGGGCACATATTTAAAATTCTGAATAGAATTCCACATGGACTTTTTCAGAACTAAATATGAAGTCTACAGCTGCTCAAACACTTGCTGGAATGAACTCACATATTTGTGTCTCTCTTTGGTGTTTTTTCTACGGTCCACTAATCTTTTCCTCAGCAGCCTAAACATAATGGCCTAAATGCTTGTACATTGTGTGGCAGCAAAGAATGATCTTCAGAAACACCAGATGCTTTGTGCCTTCAGATTATTCACTTTTTATGGCAGCAAGTTCAGGCTAGAAGGAAAAACTAAATACCAAAATGTAATTCCTGTCTAAATCCCAACAATATATATGCACTGCTAACTTCGTATATATTAAAGAGAAATAACTTCCCAGATATTACTTCTTAGAAGGCACTTAAAGCCACAACATGTAAAGAATAATATAATTCCAGATAGGTCTAGCATCAGATCCTGCATTTTGGCTGGCTGATCAGAATAGATTAAAAAAACACTTCCAACATGGAAAGAAAAATCCCTTCTTCCTATGCTTATCTAAACATAAAATGGCAATATATTTAAAGCAGTATGGACTACTGCCAATCATCAGCAATCAGTGATGAAAAAAAATGAGCCCTCAGTTCATGGCTCATAACTATTTCATTTCCCAAATACTGATATTTGGGAAAAAATCCCTGATAACTGCTAAAAAATAATATTAGCTCTCCAAAGAGCCAGAAGGTGCTCACCTTGGATGTAATTTTTCATGTAGCTCCTCAGCTCTGTCCAACTCAATGAACTCAATCCTAAATTTTGCACTGAACATTTTCTGGTCTTTTGTTTTATGAGATAGTGGAGAACTTTGGAACTCAGATACACAGGAAAACTTGTACCCATTTCCTACCTACCCTGAAACTGGAGGCTGATCCTTAGCTCAAAAGAAAACCTGTTGATTGTATGTATCAAAAAAAGGCAGGCTGGTGGTTTTTTAGACTTCCACACCTTCCAAGGGCTGTAAATGTTAACAGCCAATGACCAAAAAGAAAAAAATACTTCCACAAAGTGAATGGAACCCACGGGTTCTGATATCCTAAAAGGGAGAAACAGCCTGAATTCAGTCCCAGTAGCAGAATTCTGTGTTTGCTGTGTTTTTAGTAGTCCAGATGGCTCTGTTTTATTTACATGTCCCATCTAAACAATCACTTCTGCATTGTGGCAACACTTGTCACTGTTGTGACAAGAGGAGGGAAATCTCTCCTCTCAGTTATAAATCACAAATTACCAAGGGCAGCTGCAGCCTCTGGTTCTTTATCATCCCCTTCAAGACAGGAATTGCAGTGAAAGATGGGAATCTATTAACTTTGCTGGCTGAGCTATGCCAAGTGGAGAGAGATGAAAGATGGAGTAATGAAAGGGAGAGAGCCCAGCATCGTGACTGACCTGTGCAAGGACAGCCCTGGTGTCCTGCTCACAAATGAATTATTCAGCTGCCAGGCCTTGCCTGCAACTCCACAGGTCCTGAAACACACAGGTCAACCCAGGCCCATCCTGTTCGGTTTCTTGGCAACACATTCAGGTTGGTGAAAGGGGACAGGACTGCTCATTTTGGGGGTATTGGGTTAAAAAACTGTTGGTGTCACTAGCAGTACTTAAGTGAAAGAGAAACACAAGCTAAAGTGCAATATTTTGAATAATTCTCAAATAAGTACATCAACTCTCTGGGAAGATTAAACTGTTCTTACTAAAACTACTATGGCAGTCATCTCAATAATAAAGAAAACATCTGTGGTAATCTAAAATTTGGTGAAGGTCTAGCAAGGAAACCATCATGTACATAACAAGCCACAAAGGTTAAGAGCTGCAGCCGTGTGATCTCAAGAAATTCATCAGACCTAATTAAGCTGATGGTGCATGAGCTCTCCACAGAGAAAATTACAAGCAAAACAAGTAGAAAAGGGAAAACCACAAACATCTTAAAAATTGTGTACGTTACTTGTCAAAATACCGCTTGTTCAGTTTCTCCCAGATCAACAAGATCTGGACATGGACGCCCTTATCCAGTCCAAATTGAGATAGGAGTCTTTCTTCCCTCAGGAGCACAAATAGCAACGACCAAGGTTCAAGGAAATTGGAAGCACAACAAATGGAAGAATATAAAGGGCTCCACAACTTAGAAATTCATCAGCATTTTGGACAGCCACATGCAAGCAATGCATTAAGATAAAAATCTTGGTTTAAAACAACCAGGTATAAATGTTGAGTCTGCTTAACAACCCAGGGAAGCCAGTGTTCCCAGGCAAATACATCCCTGATAAAGGGATGGGAGAAAAGAGAATAAAACTGACAGATGTACACAAATCTCAATGGGGAGCTCAAGCTGGACCAATAAAACCCCTGCCAATCAAGCAAATTATGCAACACTTATTTACTTTTGCTGAAAACACACTGAAATGCTCATTACAGGAGGATTACAGCTGGAAAAGAAAGCCCCAAGAAGGCAACTCCTGACATTTGATGCATAGAACACTTGACTCCAGCTGTCTCCAGTGGAGCAGCCTTGAGACACAGCTGCGTCACACCAACTGCCCCTCACTGGGCACATCATCCCCCTGGGAGTGTCACCCATGCCACTGTGACATCCCAAGGGCTATGAGATGAGCTTGGCACCAGCTTGTCAGCCCTGCCCGAAGGCTCTTTGTTGTACTGGCTCTGGGTGCTGAATTGAAGGTCTGCTCCCTTAGGCTCTGGGGAGAAGTGAAGAACACTGTCCCTTCTCTGGATCCCCACAGAGTGAAAGCTCATTTCCCAATATCAGCAGAGCATCCAAGCCACAGATACAAACTCCTTGCTCACATAACATACTGCAGCAGTTCTGCCAGGCATCCATTTATTTGTTTGGATTTTCCAGTAAGGATCTACTGCACAGGACACCACCTATTCTTTCCACAGGGCGTTTATTTAGCACTGCATCCTCACTCACTGTACCAATGTAATTTAAGGTCTTCCATTTGCACAAACTTGGCACTGCCTAGAGTACACAAAGCGTAAACACAATTAAAGTACTTACATTTTTCTCTCACTTTCAAACATGGGTCACTCTGTCTTTAGTTATGTGTTTCTTCTATTCAGTTTGTTCCCTGCCCTAGTTACAAGTTAGTCAGTCTTGCCCTTGTGACTTAGTTTTGTTATTCACAAAGTTGTTTGTTTAACCCCATAAAAACTATTAAATAAGATAATACTAAGAAAATTGATGTCCCAAAAGTAAGGTATTAAAGAAGTCACACATACCTATAAAAAGACACTCAGCTATTACAGAGCAGCTATAGAAACATGGAGATTGCTGTATTGAGAACTGACCTTCCATGATGAAAAAATATATGTTAATACCCCTAAGCAATATATGGCCACGCAGCCTGCTAAGTGAATTCAAACATTCACTATACATGGGGTAGCAGCAGCCTCTGAGTGATCATTCCCTTCAGAAACAGAGTGGTTTTATTCAAATTCAACCTCAGAGAGAAACAGCCCTTCCCTTCCTCACCCAGAAAAGACAAGGTGTGTGTCTGTCAGGAACAAAGCAAAACTAATGTGCACCATGTCACCCTGACCTGAGACACAATTACAAGGTGTACCACAGAAGAAAAAGGGAGAAAGTCCCTGCAAGACTTCAAAGAGCACAATTGCGTGTGTGAAATACATAAACACTCATTTCCTAAAAGATGTATAAGGCTTCCATTAAGCAATTCTTTAATCTCCAGGTGACAGAGAATGCTTTCCTGGTTATGTGAAAGAAAAAAAGAACAGCAGGGAGCACAGAATAGCTGCAAAAGACATTTTTGGCAATAATACAGAGTAAGATCTGAGCAGCCCAACCATCCTGGGGGATTCCTGGGAGTGCTCTTCCTCCAAAGAACAGCTCTGGGTCCTGTTTCTTCCAAGGAAGGAACCAGGAGCTGTCTGTGGAGCTGAAACAAATAGCAAAACTGACATTGCTCTCTGAGCCTTTCCAGCTCAACTTTCTACAAGGTTTGTGAGAAATCTGAAGGGAGGACAAAAGCTGGCAACAGGGAGCAGCAGGAGAGAGATGACTGGGCAAGGAAAAGGCAATTTGAATAGGAAGTTGATTAACATGAAGTGTCATATGAAGTGAATTGGGCAAAACCAATTCCAAACACACAGCATTGGAAATGGAGCTGATTTTTCCCAGTTCAGAAAGACAGTGTTGTGCAAATGTCAGTTTTCCATACTGCATTCACAGGAATAACCGGGATATTGGGGAAGAAATAAAGAACAAAGACATTAAGTCATGATATAAATATGTGAAACTCAGGCCCTGGCCCTACTCTTTTCCTGTCTGGACAGCAGTGTAGTGTGAGTGGCTGCATCTCCAGAGCACCACAGCTCCTACCAGCCATATCCTTATATTTTTCCTATTGGCATCAGGAACATGATGACATTACCAGCCCCAGACAAACTGGGAGATCCTTCAGAAGACAAATCACATGAACACCTCATGTGCCTCATCAATGCTGCTAAACACAATAGGAAGCAACCTGAAACAAGTGTCAACACTTAGTGCAAACAGGATCAGCTGTTAATAGCCTATTAGCAGCACAATTAGCAAATTGGATATTCCTGCTCATTATCCAGGGTTCTATTTGCAAACAATATTTTGAACAGATTAGAACACAACCTTATCAGTAGAAGTCCCACCTGAGAAGTAATACTTTCAATTAAGAGCTTACCAAGTTTCCCCATAATGCACTGAGGTCAATTTTTGGACTTCCTAGAATCTCTGGAAACCTGGAATCCATCAAGATGTCACAGCATACGTCACAGCTGAGACAGCTACAATACACCAAGTATCACCATACAATTTCAGAAGCCTTTAAGCATCTGCCCACCCAGAGTAACACCTCACCACATCAGAAGGCTTCAGGCACCTGCCCATCCAGAGTAACATTCTGCCACCTCACAAGGCTGCAAGCACCTGCCCTTCCTGTTTGTTAGCCCAGCCTTTTATCCCCTCCTGTTGATGCACTGCCCCTGTGTGCCCTCTGCTCCCTTTGGTGGTTGGTCAGTGCCCTTGGGCATTCCATGGCTCATTGCTGTCAGTGCTGCTTTCCTGCTGCTCACAGCTGTGCCCACTGGGGATGAGGCTGGCCCAGCCCCACTCCCAGGTACCACAAACTGTGTGCCTACAATTGAGACATCATTTCATAGAGAGAAAATTTTAAAAAAAATTCAATTTCTCTTTTCTCCAAAAAAAACCCCAATTCCTAAGAGCCTTCCAACACCATTTGTGCTGGCAGTGCTTTGTTGCCAGCTTTGCTGAGGTTTTTGTTCCCACAGTGAGCAGAGAAGAGCAAGGCTGAGGAGGACACACTCTCCAGTTCAGAAGCATTCGGATGCAGAGGTCTGGGCTTGCCCCAGTCCTGCTCAGAGAGCAGCAGTGGCAATCTCTTTGTGCCATTCCAAGAGGACTCTAACCCTTATTAAAAGCTTTGTCTTTGTAGTCACATTCTGCAAAGCCCACACAGTACAACATCCACCGTGCAAAAATGTCCTTTATCCATTCTAAACCAAATTTTAAACCCAAATTTCAACTACAAATTCCAGCTTACATCTTTCATGGTGCAGAGCTCAATGAACAATGGTTCCCAACTTAATCCACCACCTTACCTTCATGATATTCTAGCACATTTGCCCTATTGGGAAAGCCTTTCCTTAAGTATCAGGTACTCATCCAATATAGACTTTAAAAAATAAAAAAACAGAACAATTTTAACTCATATTGACTGCACTTTATAAACTGCTTTATAAACAGCAGTTGAAGTGGGTTGGGGTTTTTTCCTTGGGACAAAGTGCATGTCAGTTCTGTGGATGTGACAAACTTAAATATTTTTATTGCCATAAAAAAGTTTATCATAAATAGTTACTTACTGAAAGATTACAGTAGAATAGACTGTTTAAAAAAAAAAAAGAAGAAAAAAATAAAAATTTTAAAAATCCAGATTTCAAACTGAAAAGCTAAAACTACCATGTAGGTCAAGCAGGTTTTTAATTTTAAAAAGAAAGAAAGTAATTTTCAAAGCATGACAGACTGGAGAGAAGCTGAAATACTGAACAGCAATTTCATAAACAATTAAGCTGTAGCCAAGAGCTATGAGGCCTAGGAAGGAAACAAATAAAAACAGAAATTGCAGCAACATTGTGGAGTAAGGCTTGGGTTGATTACACTGATATGGAGTATAAATTATGCAAAATTTTTATTTAGATTACACTTCACAGGACCATTTCACACTTCCAGCTGACCAGTAAGGAAATGTTGATATCTGAAGATCTCAGTAGGATATTATTTTCAGTTTAAGTTAGAAATTATAGACTCTTAATATCAATAAATATCAATTAAATGAATATACTACTGCACATGTCATTTTGTACTGCACAATATTTTCCCACTCTGAACAGAATTCACGAGCATGTGCAAACTGTACCCAAAAAATTCAACATGCATCTTCTCCTAAACAGGTATTACTGAGAGACAAACTGCTGCATTCAGCATCATTTGCACAGTATTTTATCCCATCTGGTTTGGCAAGTAAGGAAGCTTTGAAAAAAAGGGAGCCATACATAATTTGATGAGTTTAATTTTGAGAAGCTATCAATCTGAAGTCTCGTGGGAGGAAAGTTTCAGAGTCATCCTGAAAGTTTTAGCTCAGCTTTGTTGACAAAAGAGAAAGTCATATCAAACAGGTGGATTACCACAGGAGAGAAAATTTCAAGGAAATGTTTGAGTTAAGCTTTGAAAAAGGCTCCTTTTTCTCTTTTGTGCTTTGAAACATAAAAAGGTGTTTATTTCAGGAACTCATTAAAAATGAAGATCATGTCCTCCATAGAAGGGGAAGTGCAAAAGGCACCAGTCACCAACACTGTGATACACAAAAATTTGGGATTAAAAATACAATCCCCTGGAAAACAAAGAAGCAGAGCCCCATGATCCAGCTCCCTGGGAAATCAGGCACTGCACAGACATCACTCAGCTATGTGGGAAATACCACTCAGGAGAAAAACAGGGAATATAGTGTTATTGGGATAGCATAGGGAGGGAACAGAAAAAAGAAGAGAAAAGCAAAATACTGCCTTGGACTGCTTTTTTGTGGTATGAATCTTTTAGGGACCTTGACATATTTTCTTCCATGTGGCATTTAAGGGCAGCACTCTGCATTAACACTTGCAGTTTTGAAGTCTGAATATTGGCATAAATAACCAAATTCAGCAGAGCTGCTGACACCAGCTGAGGACCTCCAAGTAGGGAAAATAAACACTTTTGTTTCTCAAATGTTTTCCCTGGGTTCGGAAGTATAAAAATTTCACTTGGCTTTATCCTTCATGTTCAGTTTCCTTGACTGACAAGCAAAGTGGCATTCACAGTGACACACTTTCCAGACCTGACTGTACAAGTACAAAGGCCAGAGGAAAAAAAGCAGAATTTGCCAGAAGTTAAGCTGCTCCACAATAACATTTTCAAATATTCATTTAGGGTGATCTTTACTATCAGATAAATGCTATGCTGATGGCAAAGTGTTGTGTTTGCCCTCTATAACACATGAAAAAGGGTGAGCTCAGTTCAGTTTTGCAGAAAGCAGGGAGAAACCAGCACCCACAGGTGTGAGACAAGTCCTGTGGGGTGAGAGGCCAGGAGGGATATGCAGTGCTGACCCTGAAGTGGCTTTTCCCCTCTGTGAGAAGCCTCTGTGCCCCCTGTGAGCTCACCTCTGTATCCACGAGCAGAGCAGTTCCAAAGGCACCATGAGGACAAGCCCGCTCCTCTGTCCTGGTGGGATGGTTCCAATGGGGAGAAAATTGATCCAAGGGGATGGAACAGGGCTGGAAGCAAAAAGCAGGGAAAGCGTTACATTTCTGTGATCTGCTGACTTCCCAAGCAATTTTCAGCCCTATTTCAGAGAGGTGATGATGGCAAGAAGAACAGCTCCATTCCTTCCCTCAGGAACCCACAGCTGGCACATCCTGCTTGTCCTAATAGGAATTACATCCGAATAACCTGCAGCAGACAGGAAGACAAGCCTGTCTACCAGAAAAACTGCCATTCCACTTGAAACTTTTCCTCTTTACCAGGTTGACCCAAAGAAAGTAACAAAGGGTAGGTGAATAGCAGCATAGGAATGGGTATCATCTGGCTTATGCTTTTCAGGCTGTAGCATGCTTCAGAAAACCCTATCCAAGTCTTTCCTGGAGAAGACAGAAAGTGACCAGTTCACTGCACTGATGGCAGCATCATTAAAGTAATGCACAGAAACAAAATTCATAGCAATGTGCTACACCCAGTCCTGTCCTAGGAGACTGTTGTCTAATTGGATAGAGATCATCTCAGAAGCCAGGATGTTTTCATACAGCCAGGGTCCTTTCAAGTGTGCTCCAGAAGCTGCTGTCAGGAGCAATGGCCACAGACATCAACACACGCCAGGCTAAATTAAGGGGTGGAACTGCTGAGCTTGCTCCAGCAATGCCATGGAGGAAAGACTATAGGCCACTCACCTGCTGGGTTTAAATTTACTCTCTCTGGAAGTACCTGATCTGTAACGACGTGCCCTGGGGGTAATCCAGAGGCTGGCAGGTGGCACAGGTTTTAATACACTTCATTTTCTATCAGATCTGGGAAGGAGGTGACCCGCAGGACCAGCTGTCCCATTCTTCCCCATCTGCAGTGTGGAAGTGGGAAAGACTCAGGTGGGAATGTTCTGAGGTGGAGGAACTCAGTGCACTGGATTTTGATTAATTGAAAAACATCTCCATGTGTGACAGCAAAACATTTGAAAATAGCAGGGAGATGGAAAAGTGTTGGTACACATCAATTTTAATCAAAATGTGATTTAACCAAAACTCAGCATGGTTCCCAGTGACACAGCCTGTTCACATCACTCTCTTTCCCTGGAAAAGCTGCTTTCAAAATATATGAGGAACATCAACATAATTCACTACCAGGCCACTGCACATCACAGTTTCTGCCATCAGCCCTCATTTAATATTGGTTTCATGGGATCTGTGCTCAGGCTTTTCTCTTCACTAAAACTTCTTGTACCCAGAAAAGTCTTATTTCAAATTCTTTCATTGTGTGCCTTGTTTAATTGAAGATTCTGATTAAAAATTATGTTGTAGCTGGCATATAAACACACCATCAGTGGCACCTCAAGTTACGAAGACATAGGTCCAGCTTTCTTAGTAAAAAATTCTGAGACAAGACTTTTAAAAAATTCCCCAAGATAAGGCAACATCAGAGATTTTCAGGGGCAAAACTGACTGTGACTTTTACAGCTTAATGAAGAAAGAGAGCACCACTTCAATCAGAAATGCAGGAAGCCAAAAGGCTGTATTTGGAGTAAAGCCAAATTTGGGAAAGCATTTTATATTTGTTACATGGTTGGGAAAAAGCCATCAGTTTTCCACTAGAAGCAGAGATTCTTTTACCAGGATTAAATAACGTGGTCGTTTAAGGACTTTAGAAACACCTGTTGCCTTTTCCACTGCAAACATTTTATCCCTGTTTATGAATAGCTCTTGGTCACTTCTCTCCATCTCTACTTCTCTTTTTCTTTAATATGTGCCCTCTTTCTTCCTTCTCCTCCCCTACATTTTTCCCTCAGTACTCTGGCTGGGCTTCTTTACAGCTGCTACCGCCAGCTATGAGAAATGACCCAGGAACAGATCTCCCTACCAGACACAGCAATGTGAAAGTATCATCTGCAGAGTTCAAACTATTCAAGATGCACAGTCTCTTCTCACATCCACAGGTAAAATTCATTACAGTGGAATGGTTGGATGATTTGAAATATTTATATTGAAGTGATAATGCAAATTAAAGGAGAAGTATCTTGATAAGACATCAGATTAATGACTGTTGAATGTATTCTCTGTTACACTCTGGTGACTGAACTTTATATTTAAAGTTTAAGATGCTCGTTTCACAGCTTCACAGTTGAACTAACTGCTTTTCTGAGGTTCACTTTCAAAATTTACTCAGACAGAGTAAACATCCTCTGTTTGTAATTGACAGGATGTTAGTCCCAGAAGTGTATTTCCAACTGCATCTCATTACAATTCTCTCATGTTGTCACTGCTGATATTTTTTCAGTAAAGTTTAATTAAACAAAAGCACTCGTGCACTGTGAGTGAAATTGCAGTGATGAGCTGGTGTACGAGGTGAAGTGTAACAGTGCTACCAAACCCCAGATCAGCGATACTTGTAATCCAAATACAGGAATTTCAAGGCTCCATTTCTGACAGCGAGTCTGGTCACTCCCACCCTTTGTCTGGGCACAGCCAGCCTGGTCAGTTGCACTCTGTTTTGGAGCAGAACGAGCTCTGCACGTGGGAGGGAGCTGTGCCTTTTGGCCCTGGGGATGGAGCAGAGCCACTGGCCTCTTTTACTGAATTGTGGAGGCAGTCTCTGGTGCCTGCGAGGTGGTGCTGGCACAACGCTGACTGCACAGCTCAGCACGCCCTCAATAAGCATCCCATTGCTCAACCATGCACAGCTACCAAGATCCTCCTGGGTGCTCCCAGTGTCTTGAACACAATGCACATTCCTCACATGCTACAGCAGGAGAGTCCATGCTCAGGAGTGAACAAGGGTGCACTGCCCACTCCTGCTTCTTCTGATCACAGTGTCCCTTCTTCTCATCACAGTGTCCTAACTGGTTTCTAAAAAAAACGTTTGTTTTGGTTTTTTTTTTCAAAGTGGGAGATCATACACCTTTGATTTTTAACACAAAATTCATCAGAAACAGTGTTGAGTGTGAAATATATCTCAGGCATCAGACAGCTGCTTGTGTCCTAGCATAGAAACCAAAATGCTTTTTTAAATATCACAGGAACTTCCAGCTGATCCGCAGTTTGCCGTACATTTTATCTTGCTATTTAGATCCTTTTTTTGTATCAACAGAACTGCTGCACACTGTTTTCCCCTCCTTCCTGAAAGAAGAGACATGTTCAAGCTGCTCCACTGAACAGCAGTGGCACTTTCTGCTTGCTCCCAAGGAATTTCGTGTTTGTAACCAATGTAAGACATCCAGCAGCACAAGGGGTTTGCAGCGCTGCTGTTAATCCTGTTTCCAAAGCTTTTCCAGAGAGGGAGAGACCTTACACGCTCTGGCATCTGATCCAGGGTAACCCTGTGCTGGCTCCCAGACTCACTGACTTGAAGGCAGCCTATTAAAACAAGCCCCGAGTTCTGGGCAAGCCATGCATAGCAAAGGCACATTCCAGGCCCTAGGTTTTTAACGGGAACACAACCTCATCTGCTCATCCTTAAACGTGCAGCGACTCCTCCGCCAGACAGCGCACTCAGCCTCTCTGAGACGGCAGTGACAGCACCTCCGCAGCCGCGCCAGAGCCCGGGAATGCTCGTTCCCAGCATCTCCGACATCAGGCAAGAACACGCTCCTGTAAACTGCTGGCAAAGCGCCCGTGTCGTACCCCGGGTGCCGACTGCTACACACAGACACTCCCAGCCGGATCCTTCAGCTCACACACAAAGCTCTGTGCCAGGGAAACCGAAATCCTGGGGCGGCTACACTGCCAGCCTAGCTCAAAAGGACGCTGTTTTCTCCCGGTTTCCCTGTATTCCTCGAAATCTGCAAGCTCCCATCCACACTTCTTTGGAATTTCTGGAATGTGTTAGATGCTCTGTTCATAAATGATCACAATGAGTTCAGTGGTGGCATAATGAGTGTGCAGTGAGTATACACCACACCAACTTCGTTCATTTTTAATTTTGAAACTTTCTGTTGAGCATGAAGACTGAGTGTTTCTGCCTTCAGTATGAAGACTGAAGAAAGAAACTGATTACAAAAATTACTGTCAACATATTTTTTAACTTATTGTTTTTCCCTGGATAGAATGGAAAACAAAAAATGAAGCAGAAAGTAAACAGCAGTGCTGAAAGCAGTTTATGTTCTCAGAATTTGTGGTTTGCGAACTCCAGGTGTAACTTCTCAGGCAGACAGGAAAATTGGGTTTCAAAAAACACTGATTTTAGCACGAGGGTGTTTTTTGGAAGTTAATGACATGCAAATCATTATGCATGTATTTACATTTTTGATTAGGACAAGATTGAGAAGTTAGAAAATAGAGCAGTGATTCTCCTGTAGGTCTCAGCAAAGCTGTTTCAGGTCTGCCAGAGCTGTGAATAACTAACACAGATGAAATAAGCAAAGGTCACAAAGAGGAAAGGATTAAAAGGCTGAAGATAAATAACTTCTCTCCACTATCCTCACCAAGGAGTTCATGCTATCTAGGGTGCCTACTTTTTTAATTAATGGAAAACTAGTTTGGTGGGAAGACCTACGTCATGCTGGGGCTCTGAGGGGCTTCTCTGGAAACTCGGAGTTCTCTGACACTGAGAACACTCCTCCAGCCCCCAGCAGAACAGGCTGACCTCAGGAGCAGGGAAACTCAAGCCTGCAGTGAAACTGAACACAGAAATTTGATCGAGCCAGTGGAGTCTCTTGCATAATTCACTTTCTTTGGAGAACTCCTGGCTGGGCTGGGGAAGAAGCACCCCAATTCCCAGCCTTCCTCTGACAGACACTTCCTAAAGCTTCAGGACCCCTCCTTCAGGTGTATTTTCATGGGCTATTAATTCTAGTTTACAGCAGCACACCTAGAAAAGGTGTGCAGGAGTAACACTTCTTCTGGCACTTGTTCAGGCTTCCCTACCTGAATTCAGCTCCTACTTTTTGCAACTTTAATTCTTCCAGACTAACCACTGTGGCTAGAGAAGAAATGCCAAAGGTGCTTTGTAGTTTGGAGTTTCTGTACCTGCCTGCACAAAATTATTGCAAATACCTGATATATGTAAGTGCTTATACTTGTTAGATGTAAGATCATATGGGCCATCAAATTTGGGACTGGGAACAAGTGGTGGCATCCAGCAACAAATCCAAATGTTTACCAGCAGGTACCCCAGCTCACAGAGTGCAGCTGCAACTTTTAAACAGCACAGGAACTTGGAAAGGGTGGATCCATATTTCACCCTTTTCTTGCTGTCTTACATCTAAACCTGTGCATCATAGAATTATAGAATTGTCTGGATTGAAAAGGACTTTAAAGATCATAGCTATAGGCCTCAGGAAGAAAGTGGGAGAGATTAAAAATATTATCAATTACAACCTCTAACCTGAAGAATTTCTTCAAATAACACACAAAAAGAAAAGACCCACCACTAATTCTTTATTGATTCACCAGAGAGTTGAGGTACTATAAAACCTGCATTAAGGTTTCACTCTGCTGAATTGCACTTCAGCCCAGTTACCTACCCAGATTCAGATTGTTTTAATGTGTTATTGTGTTTTTAATGTAAGCAAGGGAGAGCCATTCTCTTTCACAGTTAAGTCACAACCTTGATCCACAAATAGCTTTAAACAAAGATAGCGTTTGTTTTCAAAGACTTTTTTTTTTTCCTCCCCTGACAGAGAGTCCCTTCAACAAGGCAGGTTATTCTGAGAGGACTTAAACAGAGCCAAAGCAAGGAGGAAGGGAAGATAGAAAAAAAGCAAGGATATAAAAACTTTCAGGAGAAGAATCTTTTCACCAGTGCATTCAGTCACTTGCAGGGAGGTTGTGTGACTTCTCCTGTGTTACAGAGCAAGGCCTGATTCAATTTCCCACTGCTTTTACTACTGCGGGAAGCCCTTAGGAAGCACTTTCCTGCTATCCACGCTCATATTCCCCTCTCCTACCTCACCCTGCTGCTCGCGGTCCTACAAACAGCATAAGGGGAGCTCGGTCTTCCTCACATCCTCCCTTATTCTCTGCCCTCTCCCCTCAGTTCGAAGAAGCCGGGACGCCCTTGTGCCCCCCGTCAGCCTTCCCGCCCGCCCCTCCGTGAGCGCCGAGTCCACCTGCACCGGCCCGTCCGGCCCTCACCGCGCCCCCTCCCCTCACCGCGCCCCCTCCCCATCCCTTCATCTCCACCTCCCCATCCCCTCACCGCCCCCTCCCCATCCCTTCATCTCCACCTCCCCATCCCCTCACCGCCCCATCGCCATCCCCTCACTGCCCCATCCTCTCACCGCCCTATCTCCATCTCCCCATCCCCTCATCTCCACCTCTCCGTGCCCTCACGGCCGCCTGCCCATCCCTTCACCTTCACCTTCACCTGCCCATCCCTTCACCGCCCCATCCCCACTCGGCAGCCGGGGCAGGAGGTGCCGCTTGCCTGGAAGGAGCAGCCGAACCTCTCGCCTCAGCCGCGGGCTGGGGATGCGCCCCCGAAACTCCGCCGCGGAGCTCAGGGGAGCCCTTCAGGGGTCCCGCGGCCGCCGCCCCTCCCCTCACGCCCCAGTTCACCTGCAAGGGGGGACACAGCGCCGGTCCCTCGGACCGGGCAGCGCCGCGATGCCCCCGGCACCGGCCGCCGCTACCGCCACCGCCTCCTCCGGCTCTCCCGGGCTCGCTGGGGCCGCGTTTCCCGGGGGCCGGTCCGGGGAGCCGCCCCCCGGCTCGCCCTGGCAGTGCCCGCCTCGCCGCCCGGGCCGCCCCCTGCGCCCGCCGCCCTCAGCGGCCGCTCCCGCCCAGGGCCGCGTCCCCGCCCCGGCCGTGCCCCCTCCGCGCCGCGGGCCGGGGGTACCTGCGCGGCCGGCGGGGCGCCGAGGACTGTCACAGCCCGGCCCTCAGCCAGCGCCGCTGCCCGCACACTCCATTTCTTGGGTTTTTTTTTAATCGTGCTGACTGGCCCAAGCGCGCTCAGCCGGGCGGGAGCATCCCGGCGCGGGGCGGCTGTTGGAGGCTCCGCTGCTGCTGCTGCGGCTGCTGGGGGTGAGCGGCTCCCTCAGAAACTTCTCCCGACACGCCGGTTTCCCTAGGAATGGAAGGCGCCGGGCTCAACACAAACGTGCGGAGGGCCTGGGGGCACGGCTGTGGAGCCGGGGGCGGTCCCGGCTGGAGATGCGGGCAGGGATGTGCGGGTCCCGCACGCTCCGGCTGCTCCCCTGCTGCTGCTGCCGGCTCCCCGCAGGAACCGTCCCGCACCTGCTTCCAGGTGCAGCCACGGCTCGGCAGGGCAGCCCAAAAGCACCGCAGGCTGTCACGGCACGCCCTGGATCTCACACACCCCTTCCCAGCTACGATCTCTGCCCAGGCACTGAAAGGACTGGGAGACGGGAGAACCACGATCCTTGGTGGATGCAACAAAGTTAGGACCACGGCAAAATGTCATCCTCAAAATATCTTGGACTCTTTTTATCCTCAAAGAACTCGAACTTTCAATCAATAATGCCATTTAGAACAAATCTCAAGTTACTCCACACAAGAATATGGATTTCAGACTACTTCAAGCTGTCAACTCATAGGCACAATTACCCCCAGTACAGTTTTTTCCATATGAACCATTTCAAACTGCAAAGAACAGAAAATGCATATAAAAATCTTCAGTAACTCACTTTTGGACTTCCCGAACTGCTTTGTGCAGCTACCAAACTTTTTTACTATGGCAGCTCTTCTTCAAATAAGTAATGTCTTTGAAAAGGGGAATATTCTTTAATATATACAGAGCAACTATGTTACCTCATTAATATTAATGAACATTCAGCCATGAAAATAATTTTCATGCAAGAGGACCTGTGCCCATAGGTGCATTCACTGGCAAAGTTCACACATCATTCTCCCTTCTGGTTGCAAGTCCCTGATGAAACACGGAGGTTTTAGATATAGTGAAGGATACTGGGAATGCCGAGCTCTCAAAATGCAACATCCTTCTGGGAAATTAAAAGCAAACAAAACCGAGGAGAATTAAGCAAGCAAACAAACCAAAAGAAGACTATTTGGCTTGAATGGGAATTTCCTACCTCTTCTGAGCTGATTTACCCATGCCTACATTTTGGTCTTTAAATTTTAAAGCATCTGAACATTTGCTCTGTCAGTCGAGAAAAAATGGACTTACTTAAACTCATGTTAGATCCCCTGGGGATATCACAGGGAAAATAGGACAGCAATGCTAAGGAGAAAAATTTCATCTACAGCATCTTTTACAATTAAAAACTTGCAAACTGTGAACAGCAACAAAGGGGCAGGGGGGGGGAACCATACAAAACAACAGTTTTTTTCATTAATTTTTATGCTTTAATTCAAAACTCAGTATTGTAGCCAATGACCAGTGTACAAAAAGTGGAAACAAAATATATTTGTGTTGACATCTAATTCATCAAATTCCATATGAATAGCCTCAAAGTATGACCAAACTAAGCAGCACATATCTTTGCCATGCCTGAGATGCAAGAGAAACTCAGCATCCTTCAAGTACATTCTAAATACTGCTGGAAGCACAAATCTGCAACCCCTACATTTTGACTGTCATGTCTAAAACTTTTCCTTAAAAGGCCAAAGCTTTATCTATAATTAAATAAATTTTCAGTTTCCAGATATGTAGGTTTAGTCCTTTTAAAAAACATTATGGTGACCCTCAGGAGCTTCTTGAGCCAAGAAAACCAGGGCAAAGCAGGCATCCCCAACTACAATCAGTTGCCTGAAAAACTTGAAAGTTTGGACATGATAATAGAAAATTCTGTTTGTGACATTCCTTCCTTCAGAAAAAGGAGGTGGAGCAAGAGCAAATCTCCATATTTCATAGGAATTACACAACTGTGCAGCTCCAGGGGACTTCCTTCCATGGGTACAGTTGACTACTAATTACCCCAGCCTGGAGAATGAACACTTTGTAGGCTGAGAGGGGCAGGTGGCATGAAACCCATGGTTCCTATTCACAGCAAAGGAAGTTTCAAGGACTTTTTCACCTCTCATTGTTTCAAATTAATGACCTGGTTTCAGTGAATTCTGGTAATTTCAAATGCAAGTCCAGCATTAGAATTATTATAAGATTTTTAAAACTGTCAAACAGACCCTGCATCAGCTGAATTACAAGAAATTGAGGTAGGACTAAAGCAACAATGTGCCTGACTCCAAATTCAGATTTTTTGTATAAGAAGTAAAAAGTTAAATATTTTGTTTAAAAAAAAATATCACCTACATGTTCCTTGGCATTTCATAAGTTTCCAAACTTATGAAATCTTATACAAGATCTAGTTGTATAAATTAGCAGGAAATTTTATTTAGCATTTTTTGCATCTTTTCTGAACCCCATAAAATGTACTCTCACCGGCAAATTAAATCTTTCAAATAATTTTGGAGGATGCTTTTGCTTACAAGACAAGGTCTCAACCCTCTCACTCAAGGCCCTTCATCCCTGAATTCCCAATCCTTTTCTATTTTTCCTTTCTATTTTTCCTTTTCTGTTCAATACTCTCTGACTTCCGAAGCCCTTTTAAGGAGGGATGTTTTGACATCTTTATCCCATTATTGTACTTTGCTTCCATACTTCTTCAGTAATTATTTTACCCCTTCTATTCAGACATGGTCTATCAGTTGGCCTTAATAAGCCAGTTTATTAAGCTTAAACCAATATAAAGTTAAATTAATGCAGACTTTTTTTCCCTGTGTCTGTGAATAGATTCCTCCAGCAGTTATGTTCTTCAAGAATAATAGAAGTCATTAAAAGCACCAGCTAGACACAGATCTGGAAGAGGTGTTAAATACACGAATGTCTCCTGATGTAAGATTATTGTGCCCTTTAAGATAATAAGGCATTTAAATACAAAAAAACTTTGTGTCAATTTTTACTAGGTTCGTTGCTCTCCAAGATAAAATACTTTTTAAAATTAATGACTGACAATGAAAGAAATCTGTTCCTTTTCCATTACAGATAAAATACCATGGAGTCATTTGCTGCAAGTTTCTTGCTATTTAAAATAGAGAATGAAAGGCTTCCCTAACTTCCCCTCCTTACCTCGTTCACATTGAAGAAAATAATTCTTCTACAAATTAGTATAAAAGCAAAAAATTATTACTATGCAGCAAAAATTTAACAATAAATCATCTCAATTTCCTGTACTGAAAGTTTGGGTGCCTTTCTTTTTTCTTCTGATGGTTTTGAGATTTGGCTCTTCTGATTTCCATGGTTAATTCTTTTCCCCCTTGGGTTACAAGCACGATGACACAGTGACCCAATGGTTTATTTTAAGAGCTTGGCCTGTTGGACATCACCACAACCCTCCAAACCACTGGTGCCTCTGCAGTGTCCAGTGCTTTGGTTGCTCCACTGCCACTCCTTTTCCAGGGACAGCAAGCCACAGAAATAGGACTGGCTTTGCAACGCGTGGAAAGAATTTTACATATCAGTATCAAAGGCATCTTGCTTCATCTGAAGCCCTCAAGGAGAAGGAGTGAGGTTTAATCCAGAGCTGGGCCCCCCTCCTCCTCCTCCTTCTCCTCCCTGCAGCTCCCTCCTGAGGCCGAGCCAGGGCAGCTGCACCCCAGCCATCCCAACCATCCCGCCACATCAGCACAGCCTCCTCCAGCTAGAAATGCAGTTTTTAAAGAATCCCTCACTTTCATTATTTTGTGCAGCAGATGTTGTGCTCCTGTGCCTCTGCTTCACTCCATCCTCTGAAAGCCTCATCAATGGGATTTCCCATCTGAACTAATTGAAATCAATGAGAACAATAGAACACAGCAAAGGAAAACTATTTAAAGGAATTTAAATATGGTACCTCTGTCTTTTGCTGAATGTTCCCCAACTTACTTCTGTGCTTTACTGTATCTGGGCAGTAATAAAACTGGAAGAGAGCAGGCATCCATGCACTCAGAAATAATAAGAGAAGCAGCTCACTTACCAGACTTTTGGCTGAGGACAAAGCTGAGTGAGTGCAGATGACCAAAGAAGATTCATCAAAGGTGTGTGTCAGTCATAAATACAATGGAAAACAAGTGTTACTCACCATATTCAAATTCATAGAATTTCTCTGCCTATAAAAATAGGTATCATGTTTTAAAATATTCTTCTCAAAGGAATTTAGCATTTAACTCTCACAGGAGCTAAGCCAAAATGAAGCATCTTACACAAAATGTAAATTACAGACTTAGACTGCAAGGAACTGAGGAAAAGAGTGAAACACACTGCAGATTATTCCTGTTTCCACACATTAGCAGGCCTGTCTTAGGAATTAACATAACAGACATGCAAGGTTAATTAAGTTGGCACCCACAATTACCTCACCCTTACAACCAAAGCCAACTGCAGATATCTGAGATTCAAAGGTGCTGGAATGGACAGAGCCCTTTTGAATCTGAGCGATCCCTGCACAAGGTGAGTTTAGGAAAAAAGCAGAAGTGTTTGGAGCCTGTGGTCACAAATGCAGTCTGGCTCTGCTGCTCTCAAGACCAGATCCACGATAAAAGCTTAAAAGAATGCTAATTCCATATTCTGGCTGATCTCAGTGTTGCCCCAGAATATGTGAGAAAATCCGTGTATAAATTGGGGTTTGAGAGATGTGCTCAGTGCTTTGCATGTGCTTATGTGCAAACTTCTGGGTAGGAATGGACAAGTGCTTACTGAAATGCTTTAATGACAACCAGATCAAATCAGGACATTTCATGCACAGAGGTTACAGTAGGGGTCTGCACTCATAGCTAAGCAGTCATTGCAGCAATTTCCAAAGATACCAATGAAAGAATTTAAAAGGAAAGCCATTCCAGCAATTTCCAAAGATACCAAGGAAAGAATTTAAAAGGAAAGTCAAGTGTCATGTTTTTAATGATTTTAGAGGGATTTCAAGCAACTCCAGATGACAACATTTCCATCCACTGCACTCCTGTTCTCTTATCAAGCCGTAGCTAATTAGCTGTAGGCTGCCCTGCTGCTAACTCAGGCAACAAACCACTAGTGACTTGAGCAGATGTTCTCCTTTTCCTGCCAATAGGAATAGTTACTAACATTTTTTCTTTGCATGTTAAGGTTTGCCATCTCAAAACTTACTCCTCAGGATCAGGAATATGCCACATTTAACCACTCACAGCCATAAATACCCATTTGCTAAGGCTGGTGTTTGCTTGGAAGTTACACAACAAGATTTGACAGAGCTGAGTTACGCAAAGTGGGGATTACATGGACTCCTCATCTTTAAAAATTAGTGTTTATTGAAATTTGTTGTTAAAAGAGGGAGTTCATCAAACCCATGAGGGCTCTCTGCTGTCAAGCTGAACATGGACTTAAACTTCATGGAGCTTGTCTCTGCCAAAAGAGGAGGCTGCTCTACAAGGGGAAGAGATGCTGCCTGCTAAAGCCATCTTTTATTATGCAGGAATATCATCTACACTTTGTAAACAAAGCAAAGCACTACCCTCTTCTAGTCAGCATTCACTAACCTGCACCTCAGGGACATCTCAGCAACCTCTGGAAAACAAGAGCAGAAAAATTAATTTTTTAAGGATAAATGTCAGTGATTTACCAATCATTAACTCCTTGAGTTTATTTACATTGAATTTCCAAAGTTCATAAATACCTTCAGTGCCTAATTCATTTTTCACACAGATCTGGTAAAATAGAGATGGAAAAACTTTCCCAAGGGCATGAGTTAGTCACAGTGAATCAAGAATTCATAAATCCTGCTTCTTGCTAAATCCAAATTGTGTTCACTCTCATATTAGTTGGAAGTTTCTGAATTGTAGTTAATGCTACCAGGTGTTAGGTAAACTTAGACTTTATTGCTTCTCAGCCTCTTGCAAACTGCAAATCAATTTCAAAAACTGAAATTTATGTGACTACTGTCTGATGGTTGGCACGTCACAAAGACCCAGGACAAAAAGAAAGGACACAAAATAGACTTTTTTTTTTCTCTCTTGATTTTTCTTTTGTCCTTCATTTGAATTGACAACAAGGCCACAGTGGCTGGTAGAGAAAGAGTTCTGTCTGTGGATTACAAGGGTTAGAAGATCACAGGAACCTGTTTTCTTTCTCACTGCAGTGGTGGAGGAACTCACACTTGCTTACTTGCTCAGTAAAGGGGCAGGTAACTCATTAATTTAAATAGCCATGTATTAAGTATACAGTTAGAAGTTTATGGCTAATCTGTTTTATTTGTTGCTGGGGAAGGCTGGATGTGTATAACCATTACTGGGCAGCAAGTCCCCCAGATTTGCTGATTTGTCACTTTGACTATCTGACTACAGACTGTTGCACAGATAAAAGTGCAAAACAGTGACACACTCAACAGCTGGAGATAAAAACACTCCACCTGTACTCTCACATCTCTCAGAAGGCAAACAGAGCAGTCATTTCCAAGACTTGTAATATTTAGAAAGTCAGACACAGCCTCAGTACTTCAGGCTGTCATCCAGTTCGTGTAAATTTTACTGAAATCAAGGGGATTTTGTGTAGAAAGACGTGATTGGTGCTGTGACCTGATTTTGAAAGACAGCAAGCATGCAGACCTGCCTTTGGCTCCACAAACAGCTGTAGATGTTCATCATGCCAGACAGGGAAGCCATTACCTTTCAGCATCCTGGTATTCCAGATCATTTAGATAGATTTACCCAGAGGAAATTACTGTAGCTATTAATTTATGTTCACTTCCTCACACGTAGGGGGAACATATGAAAGTCAAGTGGTCTCTGCTGCTGACAATAAAAGCCATGCATTCAAAGATCAAGGACTTTGTGGTCTTGCTGGCCCAAGCCCTTCATGCCTTGTCATCTCCCTGTCCTCAGTGGAAGACCACCAGTTAATGGATTTAACCTTTCCATCAGTGAGAAATAACAGATCAGCTTGTCAAAGATGAGTTACACTGAGGCCACGGACGTCCCCTTTCTCCTTCACTTCTTTTTACAGTCATTACATCTAATTCCCTTCACCACTGTTTTCCTTGGTTTCATCAAAACCACAGTTATTCAAGCAAGTAAAAGGCAGCTTAAAAGAGCAAAGTTGCAGCTGCTCACAGGGCTCTGTGCCCTCTGAAACTCAGCTCCCACATGTGCCAGCTTCAAAATGTCACCAACCATCTCCTGGAGACACCTTGACAACCTCTGCCAGCTCCTGACTCCAGCAGCAGATTGAGCCAAATGATCATTTAAAAACTTATTTTTCCAAGGTAACGTTAAGAAAGAGCAAAATCACTCAGTGTCAAAATAAATCTCTGAGCATGGAATGACAGAAAACAAAAAAAAATTGTTATTTCTCTGCATTCCATGCATTTCCTGCAAATACAAGTGTTTGTACATTACATGAACAGTTCTATACTGGCAGGAAATTCTCCAGGCCCATACTGGCAGAAAATATGGGGGTGTCAAAAGAGAAACAGAGGTCTGCACTGAAAAATTCCAGGAGCAACAGCCCCACAATTTCAGCTTGGCTCATATTTCCAGGAAAACACCCAAGACATCACAGTGACAAAACAAAAACCCAACTGTAAGTAGTGAGAAACTAAAATATTTAGGAAATTAAGAAGTCATGACAAGAAACTGCTAAAAACTTTCTTTTCTGTGACACTCAGGCTCCTGGAACTATCCCAAATGGATGAAACTGGGAAATCTGAAACACAGGCAAGGCAAACTCAGTCAGTGATTTTTGTAGTTTTGACAGTAGAAACACTGAAGTGAAATGAATTATTTTATTTATTATTTACAAACGAGTTTCCCCTGGAACAAGCTGAGTTGAAGTACAAGTTTTCAGGTCCACACACAGCATTCTGCTCATGGCAGTGTCAGCTGGGTTTCAGAGCTATGAAATGGAAAACCAGATGTCCCAGGCTCCAGGGCTGCCCTGGGAATGGGACAATTCTCCAGTCTTATCCAAAGTTGAAAGTATTTGCCATAGCAGGCAAATTTTGATGCCACAACTGGCTGTAGAGCAGATTTATATAAAGTTCAGCAACCCCTCCATGGACCCAAAGATTTTGTTTAGTTGTCTATAGAGAATATTTCTCTTTTTCAGGAAAAACAAAGTCCCAGAGGAGGTTGGAAGGACAAACAATGCTAAAACCAAGGTTATGATGGGGACTGCTAAGGATCTTATCCCATAATACAGCGAAGTAATGGACCTGTGTAATAATATTTCCAAAAGGGCAAACTGAAAATGAACTGACCTCTTAATGTTTATTTTACAGTCCTAAAGAGTGATTTACTGCTGTTTAAAAAACCACATAGGAGCAGAGCCAGCACAGGATGAACCTGAAACTATCAAAGCATCAGAACACCAATTCAATACTGCACATATTCAAAGTATCCCAGAACAGAACAGAATAACAGAGTGGTTTGGGTGTCATTGAACTCCTTGGAATTAGTACAAGAAAAATGGGTATGCTAGTGTTTTATGGATTTATTTTTCTACCTCGTTTTGTCACAGAAGATGATCTGCCACTGCAGAGTCTCAGTTTTTCATAGAATTCAACACTGCCTTGCAGGAACCCATTATGGTTTTAGCCTCTTTGATGGAAAATGCCAATATTAATTAGTACTTTGATGCTAATTACCATTTAAACTGAACTGCAACTATTAGGATATTAAAGGCAAGGTAAATTATTACATAATTTATGGGATAGGGTAAGGCTTTAAGTTTAGTTTGGCTTTTAATTTTCCATACCAGGTGACTTCAGTGATAGAAAAAACATTCCTTCTCTCAGAGGCCATCTGAGGACAAACTGATGTAGAGCAGAGTAACATTTACAGCTTCCCATGGGGATTTATTTACATGACATCAATCCTTTGAGCCAATGGGGGGACAATTCTTTGTGGGGTTTTGTTTTTACAAAAAATACCTTTTTTTTTGGGGGGGGGGGGGGGGAGGAGTGTAGGGAGGTAGCAGTTGATTTGCTCTTTTATATCTTTTGCATAATCACACATTCCAGTCCTGCCTCTTCTCAAATTTAAAGTGAGGGGTTTTTCTTACTACTTTAAAAGGCAATAAAATTGACCCTACCTTTAGGGAGGACAAGAGTCAACCCAGGCTTCAGGAGACAGAGAAGGAGCAGCTGACAGAAGATTCCTCAGCACCAAAAGCCTCCCAGTCTTCCAGAAGAATTGGGAACTGGAAAACTGCCTGCTATCAAAACTTGTCTGCACTTATCAGCAACACCTTGAATTTTCTAATCTGAGAGATCCACAACATCTGCTTACAAAAAAAAACCAAAAACCACATCCACAAAGCACAGGCAGCCCCAGCATTTTGCAACTCATTTCACTATTCCTTGAAAAAAACATATGTCAGTTCTCCCTAGCAATGTTTCCAGCAAGAAGCCAAACAAAACACAACCAACACATTCAATGGGATTAAACTTTTCTGCTTTTCCACCACTCATCCATAATGGCAGTGACATGGAACTTGCATAACTCCATCTGAATCATGTTATGCCATCTCTGGGCTTGTCACTGAGCATTTTCTGTAATTTTACATTTCATGGCAGTGCTGGGTTAGCAGTTGGACTTGGTGATCTTAGAAGTCTTTTCCAATCTTAACTGTTCTATAATTGCTGAAAATCCTGTTGTCCTGAAAATAAGATGGAGTGAGTGAGATGTAGAACCCTCCCAGGGAAACCTGGCAAAGACCAGCCTTTGACTTCAGTGAATTCCACCAGATATTTTACACCCTGAGTTTCCTGCTTGATTAGGGGATTTGAATGGGAAACATTTTGCATTAACATACCTAAACTCTTATTTGTTTGATTTATAACATTTACAACCCACGTAATGCCACTGCATAAATACATAACATTACTGCCAATTTTTTTCCCTGAGTCATGTTGTGAAGCTGAAGAACCTCCTGCTTGACTTCACAGTGATGTGGTCTGAAAGCAGAAAGGGAGCATGAAAGAGAAGAACAATGTAGTTTTGCTCCAATGGTTGCTCTTGCTATAAAACATACATAAACCTTTTGCAATCTCATACAGTTTTTATCGCCCCCAGAAAAAAAATCCCATCCTGTTACACATATTGGCTGTCCTAGAACTAACAGTGCATGGAGCAGGCTGATTTCCCTTTAGGAATGCACTTGGTCACTAGGAAAAAAAGAAGGAAAGCTGAGGAAGAAAACTTGAACTTGAGCATGGAATTATTTTAGATCACACCGAGAGCAACCTGGCTCGTAACAATCTGCAGAAGGCAGTTTGTGATTTTGTGATATTCTGTGATGCTGAGCATTCATCAGGTTTTTTGGGGAGCCTCAGCCCCCTGCTAGGCCTGTTGGAGCAGGACAGCCAAGGGATTGCTGCAGAGACAGATTCCCTGGAGTGCAGAGATTCACAGCTGGATGTCCCGGGTGTGAGGTGAGCACAGGGATGGACAAACACAGCCTGTGCACCAAGTCTGCCCTCCAGGACCAAGGAGATGCCTGGGACAGCCCCAAAGAGATTTTGGGAGCACAGCAGAAACCCCACAAGGGCTCCCCTCGCTGCTGGAGGCAAGGACACTTCAGGGAAGGAACAGAGAGAAGATGGGACATTCCAGTGGCAGTGGCAGGAATGAGTCCAAGCGTGACTAATGAAGTGACAGGTGATTTCCAGGGCCATCTCACCTGTGAGCCCCTGAACTTCCCCTTAGCAGCTCATCCAAGCTGAAACTCCAGCCTTGTCCCTAACTGAAGAGCCACAAACAGGCTGTCACACTCTGTGGCTGTTCCTTCCCTCAGCACAAAACCCAACGGGCTGGGAGCAAGACATGTATTACCAAAATATCCAGGGAAGGAGAAAATGAAGCCCCAAAGCAGCTGAAATAAAAAGTTGCCCCAAATCTTCAATATTCAAGAAGGAGAAAATAAAAGAAGGATTGGCCCTACCACTGCAAGGCCAGCACTGCACACATACATAGGAACAGGGAGCTTCATTTTTCAGGGGATTTCTTATTTTGCCTTGGGAGTCCTGGCATGGGCAGAACTTCTCTGCCATATTCTTCAGGAACCGATATTATTTCTGCTTTTCCTTTTTATGCTTCAGGAATTTCTTGATCAAGAGGATTGTCCAGCCCTGGCACAGCTGTCCAGGGCAGCAGTGCAGTTGCCATTCCTGGAGGGAATTAAAATCCCTGTGGATGTGGCCCTTGGGGATGTGGTTTAATGGTGGCCTTGGCAGTTCTGGGTGGGTGGTAGGATTTGATAATCTTAGAGGTCTTTTCCAACCTAAATGAATCTATGAATTATGAGCTTAAAGACAAACCAGACACTGCAACTCATCACCCAACTTTGTGCCACTTCTAAATCTGCTCTCCAAGTTCAAGTCTCAAGTTATCCTTCCAGGGAATTTTATTCCTAACTGGGTATCAGGCAATGTCATGGCCACTTTAAATTCAAATGTATGACTATTGTTTAAAAACAAATGGAAAATGTGTAGATGCAAATATTTGAACAAAGAACTGCTCTGTTTTTCTCCAATCAAGCAGCAGGCACTACATACAATGTATCTGGCCAACTGCATTCAAATAATAGCTCAAATCTTGAATATTCATGGCTGATGAATAATCATCACATTGAAAAAAAAATACAGAATCCATTTCAGAGTAGTTCTGTAGATTAAGAGCAAGAAAATTCAGCAGGGAAAAATTATATCTAACTTTCAGAGTCAGAGTTTTCTACACTGCAGAATTTCTCTGATTTGCTATTTGCATTCCAATTTAACAACTAACTGCCCTTTCCCTCACTTCAGGTTCCCAAGCAGTGGAATTTCCCTCTTTCCCTGTCCCTTCCCTAGGGATCACTACCTTAGTTAAAAGTAACTTGCAGTATCTTCCCAATAAAGGACAGTAACAGGTCAGTAAATAAAAGCACAGAATTATATATAAGGATATATGCAGCTTTTAAAGCTTTCCCCTCTTTAGGAGTTGCCTAAAACTGAGTAGAGAGTCACAGGGATTCCATTTCCATTACAAAATTATAAACAATAATTTAAAAATACCAGGGTTTGTGTTTTCAAATCATAAAATTTCCACTATGTTTCTTCAGAACAAACTGAGTTTTAGACTAAAAATATTCTCCTTTTTTTTAATTCTGTTTTTCACTCCTAATTGAAGGCTTTTTGTGTCATTGCCCACTGCAGATTGTTGTGAACAGCTTGAAAATGTGCTTTGACTTATTC
This sequence comes from Haemorhous mexicanus, assembly GCF_027477595.1. Lineage (NCBI taxonomy): Eukaryota > Metazoa > Chordata > Aves > Passeriformes > Fringillidae > Haemorhous > Haemorhous mexicanus. The sequence goes on from NC_082346.1 coordinate 10,542,319, forward strand.
CAGGGATGTAGAAGATAAAACTAAGTCCACCATTAAAAAATAATTATAACAATTTGGTGTTGCTTTTGATCTTAGAGATTTTATCTGATTGACTGACTCTTAAAATCTCCAGCTGAAATCTGTAAGGGAGGCAGTGAAGAAAAGAAATCTGGTGACCAAGTGAATATCTTGGCATTAACAGCCCGCTGAATCAACCAGAAATCAACTCTGCTAAAGCTAATGAAGCATCTCCCTTGCACTCCTTAAGGGTCTAAAATCAGATTTTAAAGACAACTTGCAGTTCACATTCAACTGCCCTATAGGTAACAAACTGAAAGACATCCTGAAAAGCCAGCTGGGAGTATTTGTGTGTCTCACCAGATCTTTATCTGCCCAAGTAAAACATGGCAATGTTCAGGCATGTAAAAATATCCCATTAGTCAATTTAATCCAGCTGTCTGCAAATTCTCCTTAGTTACACATAGTCCTTTATAAATCCTGTTGGCATCATCTTGAACAGCTATTTCATCCCAGCTGGCAGATTTAATTGGGAGAATTTATGGGATGGTCAGTGCGGGGTCTCACATATAGGCAGCAGCAAAGTAGGGAATTTTTGTCTTAATCCCAAGGGTTTTTTTACAGGTCTTCACACAAAATGCCAGGATAAAACTGGTACAATTGTTCACTGGAAGAAATTAAATGCAATTTCATTTTCTGTGACCTTTATTTTGCGCATGTTGGCAGGTCCTTGAAGGGTCTGGGAAAGTTTGGTTCATACCAGCTGGGGTTTTTAGGGCCACAGTTCCAGTGAGAACAGGACACATTCATCCTCCTCCATCACCAAAGTTACTCAAGCTTCAGATCTAAAGCATCATCTTAGTTCTGGTCTCATCTCAGAGTTTTCCTTCATTACCAGCACAGCAGAGTCCAGTATTCCGTCTGTTTGTAAGTAATCATTTATTTTTTAAATGGTGCTGTAAAGACAACTTAGGCCTGCATGGGATGTATTGTTTGCATGCTGTTGATAAGGTTTTATTTTTGGTAAAAGTTAATAACAGCAAAGTGGATTAAAAGCAAAAGCAGCAGAAAAAATAATTCCCTAAGAGTGGTGTTTGCTTCTATAATTCACAATTTGTTGTATAGGACATCAAGTTTCTTATTAAGTCAAACTGAATTGTATCTGTTTATAAATTTTACATGTGTTGGATCCAACAGTGATTTCAAGTTCTATAGGTAAATTTGTGTTATGAAACTTGGATGTGTGATACCATTTAAACTGACACTAAATTCCTGTCAGCATGACAGAAAATTTAAAATCTTGTCTAATTTTCATCAACATTGTCCTTGCACTAAATTAGAGTGACGGGGGAAATGCAATCATATGGTTTGATTGCTAGAAGGCTCGGAGTAAAATTTTTTTCAATTTTTTTTTAATAGCTGCATTTACTGCTAAAAATGTCAATAAATTGCCTTTTTGCTTACAAAATATATCACAGTTAAAAAGCTTAGAATTTTTTCCCTACTGAAAAATTCTTACAGGCTGTCACAAAGAAATGTTGAAGGCAGGCAGCCAACAAGACTGTTCTAATTCTTTTGTCCCCGTTTCTCAAAATATCAAAATGATGTTGCGTGCCTTGTTGTCCCAGATTGTCTGTCTGTGGATTGCAGGGCAGAACAGCTCATTTTATGATAACCCAGAAATAAGAAGCTAAACACTCCCCTTGACTGCCATCCCCACGCTCCTGACAGCAGCTGGGGTGTGCTGCAGTGACAGGGTCTGGGCTGGACGAGCTCTGGAGGAAATATGGAAAATATTTGCTGCACTTCAGGTGCTCACAGTGCCCCAAGAGTGCTGAGTACCACCCAGAATCATTAAAGATAAAGTGAGTTTTTGAACAGTGGCACAGAATTCTCTGGAAGGGCTGTACCAGATTGGGTTTCCTCAGGTCTGACACAGCCCCAGCCATGATGTGTTATCTGTGCTCATCATAGCTATCACTGCAGTTACCCCTTCTGTCCTAATGCTGGGCTTTTAAACCAGGTGCTGACTGTTTCAAGTGTCTTCTGCACCACAGCACAGCCCCCAACCACCTGCAGTTGCTGAAATGCCATATGTATATTTTATATATATATATACATTTAAATATCTGGATAGCCAGGCTGTCCAGGGCAGGGCAGGGCAGGGCAGGGCAGGGCAGGGCAGGGCAGGGCTGGAGTCCCCATGCCTAGAGGGATTTAAAATCTATGTGGATATGGCACTTGGGCACATGGGCTACTGGTGGCTTGGCAGTTCTGTGGGAATGCCTGGACTTGCTGATTTTAAAGGGTTTTTCCAACCTAAATGATTCTGTGAATATATCAATCATATATATTATAGTGTATTACACTTTCCTATATATTACACCCATTTGCAAACAAACAAGGAAAGGCTTTGTACTGCCAGGTTGGATCCCTGGAACACTTCACACCCTTAAATAATTCAGGGTCTCCACTTTCACATCCTCAGAGAGAGGGCTGGGATGTGGGTGTCAGTTGCTTCATGCGCTGTGAACAGTGGCAAGGATGGAGTTCTGACTCAGCCACTCATCATGGGGTAAGGATTGAGAAATTTGGGCAATCTGCCCCAAAACAAAAGCCGGCTCCTGTAGGCACAACTCCTCCATGCAAATTAATAACTTGAAGCCTAGTGACCCAGCACTTCTGACTTAAAGTTGAGTTTCCCCAGGCATAAAAACAACACAGACAGGATAAAGCCTCAGGCTGTGAGGGAAAGCATAACACAGTTATTTCCTGCAATACCCAGAGTCAATGTGCTGCAAATGCCAACATCTGCAAGGCTGGTGACTCTTGTGGAGCATGACCACACATTATGAGTTTGAAGGCTTCTAAAGGGAACAAAAATTGAAGTAGAAGTGCCTTAAAAGTTCCATCAGGACCCCTACATTGCCCACCCCTGCCAAAGCAAACCCATAAACAAGGCTCAATAAACAGGCTCATTTTAGAGCAGATTAAGTCACTGCGAAGTATTTTTCAACCAAATTACCAACCATGTTTTTAAAGCCTTCAAAAGACCCAGTTGATTATTCCCAATCTCCTATTGCCCCTTCTTCCATCTAGTCTCCTTGTAAGTGAGACATCCCTCCCTTTGGCCACAGGGTCTTGGACGTGGCTCTGAAGATCCCTTTCCTGCCTGTCCAAATCTTTTTTATATTCCTGGGCTGAAAGTGCAGCTTTTTCTACTCTGATTTCTTCCAACACTCATCTGAATGCTCAATTTTCCTGCTGTGAGGAGCCTGCCGATTCCAGTGTTCCTTATTCCAGAGACACAGATGCATTTCCCCATCTCTGCTCTGCTGTTCCCCATTGATGTGAAGGGACTGTCAATTTTCTCACTTCCTAAGTATTGGAAAACAAATTCCCACGTGGCAGTGGTTGCTGAAGCCCCACAATGAAGGCACAAGTGCTGCAGCTCACTTGATTCCCTGTTATTAATGTGCCAAAGGAGCAGCTCATCAGGGAGGATGCAGCCAGAAGAATGGAAATCAGGCACCTCCCATGGCTCTAAACTGAAACATGAATGTAGCACACAGGAAAGCATCCTTCTCCAAGTGCCTCTCTCTGGCTGGCACAGACAACAAGGGAGGGGATGGAAATGGAATTTAATAACTGCATCCAAAGCCAGAGCTGCTGTGATGCATGAAACAAGGCAGAATTTCAAAGACCATTCACACATTTAGTGGCAGGTGTGTGCTGCTGCTGCTTATTAGAAAAGTCCCCAGCTGCTTTCTGTGAATTCAGCTTGGGGAGCCGGCGCGTTCCAGTTCCAATCTGCATTCTGGGACAGGTAGCAGAGACCAATTAATCATGAGAACTCCCTTGGATGGTCTCACCTTCTTTTGTCTTTGAACAGCACCAGGGAAAATAAAAATGGGTCATCAGTGCTTTAGTAAGAGGCTTCAACATCCTTTCCTTGAGAGGTGTTACACTTTCAGCACAGATGTGAGGTGCAGGGAACAGCAAGGAGCTGCTCAGTGCCAGAGCACTTCATCCGTGGGTGAGCACTGTTTGTCTGCACAGGCAGCATCAAAACACTGTTTTGTAGCAAGGACGTTGCAGAGAAGGGGATTTGGGCAATCAAGGTGAAGGCCAAATACCACACAGGATGTGCTTCCAGGCAAGGAGCAACAGGTAGATGAGAAAAGCAGGTTTGTGGATAAGTAAAGCAGACCAAAAAGAGGTAGAAATGAAAGCAAATTGTCCTACAATGCATAAAACTTCATTTCCTTCACTTGGTTTACACAAAGAGAGTGAGGAGGGGCTGCACACAAAACCAAGGGGGAGGAGATGCAAAGAAATGACAACTGAAGCTCTGACTTGGCAGAAATCAGTCAAAGCGCTGCAGCTGGAACAGAAGGAAGAGATTCCTTGGGACTGCCAGAACAGTAGGATGAAACCTGTGTTACATTTATTAGAGAGAGCAAGAAGAATAGGAAAAGAAAAAAAAAAGAAAAAAAAAAAAAAAGAAACCAGACAGCTCTACAAGCACGATTTGAATAATGAAAATAGCAGGAGTAGCAGGAGATGGTTGGCATGGATCACTTAGCAAATGATACCTAAATTGCAGCATGGATTTACCCCCAGAGAGCTGGCCTAACAGATCTCCCACTGCCTCACTGAGGAAGCAGAAAATAACAGGAAAGGTTTGGCAGAGAGAAAATCGGCAGGTATAATTACATGGCCTGCAGGAAACATTGTTATTTACATACATATTTATATCTATATGTAGATAAAACCAGCTGGAAATGAAACATCAACAGGGGAACAACTACCACAGTCAAACTCCAGCCAGTGCAATAGCAAAGAACAGGAATAAATAAAAAGAGATTTTACATTACAGGACAGGAGTAAAGGGTCTTGAATCACAAGGCATATTCTACACTATTCCCAGGAAAACAGTTGGGAATGTGTGTGGGCAAGAACCCCAAGAGAGGAGATGTTTTGTGTTTCCCTCCAAACACTTAAAAAGAAAAAAAGAAAATAAAATTAGGTTTTGAGCAGATGACATTTGGAGCCTTAATTTCAAGTCTAAAAGTCTGTGATGAATTTTCCTGACTTCATACAGGAGGCAGTGCCAAGGAATCTCACCCAGTAATTCCTGGCTGAACAACCACATATCTAGGAAAAATACTTAGTCTCAATTTAAATACTTCAACAAATTCACTATGTCCATAGGTTAATTGTTCTGATGGTTAATTACTCTCAGCCAGTCTGAAATATGCCCTGAACTACTCTGGCTCCAGTTCCTAAACTCAGGGGTTTGTTGAATTTTGCTTAATTTCAGAGCTCTCTGCAAACCCTGAAGGTTTTACAGCTTTTCTTCAAGTTCCTTTACCTTGGAGCAGCTTGGGCTTCTTTAGTTTCTCATTACTGATGATGATTTTGAGATTCCAAATCATTCCTGGAATCTTTTTGTTTTCCTAATCTTTCCAAGTTTCTATTTTTTTTTTCTCTCTCTACATAAGCTAGACACAATTTACTAGCCAATGCCTAATCACACACAGTGATAAATCTCATTAAAAATAAATACAAATCAAAGCAATTGCATCTTAATATGAACCAGAAGTCAGGTCTGAATTCTACAATCTGACTCCTAGTAGAGTTAACCCTGATTCAGGTTTTTTCCTGACTTTTTACACTTAATCAGAAGAGAATCTGGGGCAACTGCACAGCTCTGATTAGAGCAAGGGAAAATAAATGGACAACACAGGAGGTTCAAGAGAGGATAACTGAGATAATAATGCCTCTAAATGACAGCAAAAGAAGGTTAAAGATGCTGTGGAAAAGATAAAATTAACAGAAGACATCACTGAAATACCAAATACCCTTAGGGAACAGAAAGGATGCATTTTAGTAGACTGGCAATTTAATAGAGAACTATGTAAGCATGATTAATTAACATCTGTATTAGTTAATGACTACCAAAAGCTCTGTATTAATGCTGAGCTGTAGTAGGAGGAAAAACAAAAACAGCAGAGAACTTTCAATGTTTTAATGCAGAAGTTTAACAAGTGAGATTGATTTTTATTATAATAAAAGAGCTCTTTGTTTGGAGAGATAAAAAGTTTAGTCTGACTTAACCTAGCAGTTAATTAATATAACCATGACACCATTATGATTGATAAATGATGTATAATTGAGTAGACTTTAGCAGGATACCTCTGTAGGAAAGAAAGGTTGCTGCCAACTGTTTTTATTTCAGTTCTATTGACCATGACAAATCCCAGGGCTTTAAATATGATGCCAATCTAATTTTAGCTTCTGAGAATCAGTTTCCAAGTGAGTATCTTGGACAGCAAAGCCAACAGAAATCATTTAGCCACTAATTCTTTTGTGCTTGGAGTTTTTGTTTGTTTTATTTTTGGGGTGGTTTTTGTTGTTGTTTTTTGGGTTTTTTTGTTTTGTTTTTGTTTTTGTTTTTTTAATCCATGAGATTTCAGCAATGAAATTGAAAAAATAAAAAAATAAGAAAGAAAAATGGCTCAGTTTTCCTGGCAGCAGTGCAGGGTTCTCACAATGAACTCCTGCAGTTTTTGGTAAAGCCTCTTAAGATTCCTGTGCCTGGGGAATGGCAATAATTTCACCAGCACTCAGAAGAGTCTTTGGAAGCTACTTTTGGACACTTCACTTTTTGCAGGGAGCACCATTTGAAGCAGTGCTCATTTTGAAATGCTTCCCAATTTAAATACAACTCCCACAATAACCTTGACACTGCTTTTGCCAGGGCACAGAAGCCCAGGAGCAGCAGCACCTCACTGCCTTGATGTTTTGCTGGGACAGCACAGAAAGTCACAATGAAAAGAATTAGAAGCAAATGCCAAGAGTGCATTGCCCTGATAATAAAATCATGATGAAACTGTTACTGAGACACCCATTTTTAGCTCTATTTACAGCAGAAATTCCCTTGCATGGATACAACTCACTAATAAAACCAGGGAGAAAGCTTTTCTCATGGAGATTTGACAATTCCTCCCAGTAAAATCTCTGACATCTGTTAAGAAGCCTTCAGTCCAGGTTCATAAAGCACAAAATAAATCCTCACTGAATACACAGTCTAGGATGAATTTTGTTCCCATCCTCAGGCTACCCTCCTGCTGAGGTCAAAGCTTTCTTGGAGGAGACTGTAAAGATTTAATGCAAGAACACTTTTTTAGTGCAAAAAGTAGAAAATTGGCTCATTTATTGCACCATTTCTTTGTAACTGTGACATCCCCTAGCAGGTAGTGTGGAGGAAAACTACTCCAGCAAGCAGCTCAATAAACTGCAGTGTCCCAGAGCCCTGAATGTATGTAAGCTCTTATTCCAACAAACTTTACCAACATATTTGCCCAGCATGAGCCTCAGAGTGATATTTGCCTAAGAAATAGTTTTGAGAGAGGAAAAGAAGTCATTCAAAGCAAGCAATAAAGTCAGAGGTGTTTACTGCTATTCCTCCATTTTCTAATAAACAGAACTAAAAGCAGCACTGGTGAAAGTTACTTTACACTTGTAAAAGAGGCAAAGCAATGACAGATGAGGAAAAACTTAGACTGGAAGAGATCTCTGGAGTTCTTGCTCCTCATGTGCTGGTAAAGGGCTTTCTTGAGGAATTGCTCCTTAATCTTCCTAAAGACTGAGAGAAGGCTGATTGACCATGATTCCCATCCTCCTTTTTCCTGTCAGACTAGCTAATTCACAAGAATTTATTGTAAAAGGTTATAAAACCCTCAGGTAAATGATGCAAGAGTGCTGGTCCAAGCTAACAGAAAGAGGTGTTACTGAATTTTGGCCACAGATGAGAACTCCTGTTCCTCAGCACACACCACATCCCCTCTTCTGATGCTGAAGCTCCACAAAACAAGAGGGCAATGCAATAAAATCCTGCCAATGGAAGGGGCAGCCTTCCATTGGCAGGAACACCCTCTGGTATCCCACTTTGCTTGGCATCAGCTGTGATGGTTGCCAGAACCATCCACGAGACAATTCCACTCTCTAACCCATCTGGAAGCTAATTAGTCAACACTGAACAAAAGCAGCCCTTTTGTTTGGCCAGGGCAGGCAGAAGGAATGGCAACAGAAGCGCTGAAGGGGGAGGAAAAGCCCCTGCCCTGCTGATGGCAGCAAGCCAACAGTTCAGCTGGGAAGTCTGGGAAACTGCAGCCTCAAAACCCAAAGGATCCTAAAAGAGTTCTCTATAGCAAATGTTAGCCCCAAAGGTCTATTGTTTTAGGCACAGAAAAATAATCTTTTAAATAAATTTCATGTGGTCAGATGAGGGAACTTTAATCCTTCTCTAGCGCTGATGAAGATGCATGATGCACCCAAGTTTCTAACCTGCTTTTTAGACGTGAACCACAGGGCCAGACAGAAGCTGGTTTGTCAAGCTGATGCACACAACTCTGCTGTCAGGAATGCCACTTAAATATTAACCAGCAGCCTTCCTACCCTGAGCACATCCAGAGCAGAGGAGAGATGGTTTATTTATCCTGCATGGAATTTGAAGTAAAACTTCTTCCAAATTAAATCATGTCCACAGTGCCATCTGGGATTATTCCAGAAGGATTATCATTCTGGATTGTTTTATTTTGGGGAAAAAACTCAGAAAGGATTGTGACTTTGAGGCTGCAGCATGTAGAGACTTAGGGAGGTGATGTACTTGTGTTTTAAACTGCATTTCTTTGTGAGGGATTTTTATTTCTAATTCTCTTCTCCAAGAGCTGTTTCCCGGACTTCAGAAACAGGTCTCTCTGCTGAGTTTTATACTTCGTAAAAATCTGTAACTTCACTATTCAGAATTTTTTCCCCTAAATTGATCCCTGCTCTTCAAAAACTCCCCTCTCAGCCTCTGTACTTTCTCCCAGTGACATCAGCTGTTGTCTAGGAAACCCATCTTTGTGTTCTCCTCAGCATCCCAGCCCCGATAATGAAAGAAATCCCTTTGCATCCCTGGGTCACATCACATTCATTCAGCAGCCCTGGGGGAGAGCCAAGCAGCTGATTTAGGGAGCAACCTGCACAGCAAAATGCTCTTTACAGGACAGCCAGAGTGAAGGAGCTTCCAGAAGGAAATCCTTCCTGACAATCCCCAACAGAGGCTGGCTGGACAGGGAATTGCACACATTCAAGTTGATCTCTCATCTTGGGCATTTCATAGAGCAGTGGAAGCCAGGGATGGCTGAAATTCTTATCTGGTTTAATTAAAGGCTTCCAAGCCTTTTAAGAACATTGTTTTTTCTGGGCCAGATAGGAAATCAATTAAGAGTAAATCTGCTAAATTCACAGCCTGATCATTAACAGCTCTCTAGAAAACTGCTCAATATCAGCATCAACTTCAGTGAAACCATGTGTTACTTCTTGGCTAACAAGGGTTATTTGCCAACAGCTTTTTTTCTTGTTTTTCTTTTCTTTTTTTTTTTTGCTGCAGGGCTGCAACCATGAAGAAATCTAAGGTTTATACATATATACAAACACACACACATAAAATGTACAGAAGACACAGCTGGAAGAAGCCATGAGGAATAATCTTGCTACTCCCATCTCAAGGAATAATCAGATTTGGCTCTGCCTGAGACTGCTTTAAAAAATGGCCTTTAGGATGGATGGTCTGTGAGGACCAAAAGTGGAAAGACACCCATGGATTGTGTAAAAGCAAAAGGGACAGTGTTCATTCTATCCCAAAAGAGAGCAGATACCTTGGTTGAAGTGAAAGCCATCAAAAGGCATGGCATGCCATCAAGGGCAGGGACGTGCACCAAAGCTTGCCCAACTGATCCCCATTGAAATCACAAGATTTCATTTCCCCTCCCCAAAGGAAATTAAATTTCCTTTAGGGAAGGGAAATGGGATCCTGCAAAACAGAAAAGAAAGATTTGCAACCACTCTGGAAAGGAGATATGATCAAATGAAATGCAATTGAAAAAAAACCCCAAAAACCAGAAAATCCGCAGATTTAGTGACTACAAGAAAGTGGTCTGGGAGGAGATGAGGTGAAGTGCAAAGGACCAAAAGAGGCCAAAACTAACCTCCACAGCTGTTGCAAAAACAGGGGAAAAAAACAAGGAGGAAGACACAACTTGGAGGGGAAGATATGAGGGACATGGCATGGATACTTTAAAGAAAAAAAAAAAAGAAAAATCTTGGTTGAAGTGAAAGCCATCAAAAGGCATGGCATGCCATCAAGTGCAGGGACATGCACCAAAGCTTGCCCAAACTGAACCCCACTGAAGGCTGAAACAGGAAAGAAGGACTCACAAACACTCTGGAATGGAGATACCACCTAGGGAAATGAAATTGAAGAAAGAAAAAAAAAGAAATTTGGGAAATTTAGTGACTACAAGAAAATGGATGGGGATTACATCAGGTGCAGATGTCACAAAAGCAAGGGAAAAAAACAAGGAAGAAGACACAACTTGGAGGGGAAGATATGAGGGACATGGCCTGGATACTTAAAAAAAAAAAAATCCTGGGCAGCAGAAATGAATGGATTTCAAATAATTCCTTTTAGCACAAGGAGATTATTTGTTGTCCATACCTACTGACACCATCTCCATGATTTTTTAATGATTATCACACACCTGGTCCCTTGCTCCAGGGAAAGCAAGCCTGCATTAAAATGATAATTTAAAAAAAGCCCTAATCCTGGTGATTTATAGTCTCTTACTGAGCTGTGCAAATGATCCACTGTCCCCAGAATATTAAAGCTATTTGCCATTCAAACCCAGATCCGATTTTCACTGAGGACCTCTCTCTCCCATTAACTGAAGGTTAGATCAATATCACTATTTGTAGTGTGTCTGAAATACATGCCAGGAGACATTTCCATATTAAAATTCAACAACATATTACACTGACAAACTTGTTCTTGCCTGAGGCCAACCTTAAACAGGAGATATTTTACCCTGTTAATCTCATTCTCCTCCACAGCAGCTCCTCACATCGCTGGGCTCGGCTTCCACCTTCACAAATTTAATTCACCTCAAAGCTTGCACCTTTCATTGCTTGTTGTCACCACGTTACAGTTCTGGTCTTCTTCAGGCCAGGACTGGAATATCCTGCGAAACCAGCACAGAGGGATGTGGAATTTGGGTTGTTTCCACTACTCTGTGCTTTGCATACTGGTCACGGTGATGGAGACTCAGTCACACACTCTAGACAAGGTTCAGCACTCTGCCCAGACTTTCTGGCTGTAGATTTGCAGAGAAATCAAGAGCTTTACTGAAAATGAATGCAGGCAAAACAGAACTTTAGCATTTTAGTTACAGCAACTGCTATTCACTTAAGTGGGACCCAAGTCTTGCTCTCACCTTGCCCTTCACTGCAGCCAGCCACGTGTCTCAGCCAGCAGTGTGAGGGCAGACAGCCTGGATGACCCCAGGGGCCTCTTCTGTCCCTATTAAGAAGGGAAATGCACTGGGAGTGGAATCAGAAATGTGAATGCTGCCCACTATAACCTTTTTTAATTGTCTCAGGTGTATTTTCCACTCTTCTTGTTGGATGGGAATGCACAATTGGGAGGCCCATGTAAAATGAGAGCTGCAGGCTTTGCTTTTTACATGAAATGCTCATCAGGATCATCCATTATTAACCTCTGCAGCAAAAGATCACCAGGCCCTTTTCCTCTTTCATTAAAAGTTTGCCAGAATGAAAAAGGGGTCAGTTTATCCCAAGCATGGTGTCCTCAGTGACCTCAAGAAGCTTTCCACCACAGTGATTTGCTTTCACCACTATATATTTTTATCTCTTCCCTCCCTATTCTGTACACATGAGGTAAAGCAAATGTCATTTTTTCTTTGAAGCCCCAATTAACATGACCAACAACCACTTTAATGAATGGTTAATGATTAGTTTCAGGATTTTCCATTTCCATTTTGTGTCTTGAAAACACTGCTTCTTTTTTAAAAACACCTTTTCTTGTATCTAGAGCTTCTTAAAATGTCAGCAAGAAACATCTAACTTGGAAGCAAAAATGGAGGGAAACCTCCCCAAAAGAAACCCTCAAATTGCTCCCTGTTTTTTGTGAATGAACATGAAGACCTTTGACATAACTGATGACAAGTGTCTCCCTCAGATCTTGTATCACTTACCAGGAAAACATCCCTGATGGGAAATGCAGAATTGAATTGCAGAGTTGGAGGAGGCTGAAGGCTCAGCAATCACTTCCAAAACTCCCACTGAAAATCTCAGTGTCAAATACTCAGTGGATTTAATAAATTGCATCCACAGAAGCCATTGCACCTGGGCTGGTTTATATGTAAGGTAAGCTTCATGTGAATGCATGCTTTCCTCTACAATTTACTTCTAGGAAAATAAGGTGTTTCCCCTGAGAAAAAAAAATGTGTGAGTGGGAATGCCTGCTTCTTCTTGCATTGGATAGATTTTTCTTCCATTTAGAAAGAATAACATTCAAATAATGATGACAAATTTTCCTTGTTAAAGCAATTCTGAGAATTAATGGAAATTCATTACCAAATTAAAAAGAAGCAACTGTGGAAGTAACAAAATAGTTTGTATAAAACACAAATTAAAATTTGAAAACCTAAAGAACATCCTTCACCATTAATACTGAAACAAAGGCAAGTAAATTCTTGGCAAATTGAATGGAATTTTGCTTTGATCCTGTGGGGACTGCAAATGTAACTTGGTTGCAGAGATCTGAGGACCAAGGTTGGTGCTCTTGACCACCACACAGACAAGAAGTCACGATTGAAATGTAACTAATGATGCTTAGGCAGGTGATAAGGCCAGCCAATAGTACTATTCCTACATGTAAGGTGATTTATTAACAGCCTGAGCAGTCATACAAACTGAAACCAGAATAATAAAGTAAAATTCACACAGAGGCCAAGGAAAATATGATTTCCATTTGCTTGAGAAGACATGGATGCTGGGAATTTGAGCTGACTGCTGTTCAAAAGTGGGAGTGAAGCTAAGATCAACCTCTCTCACTTTTAGGTAGCTAGAGCAGAACTTTGAAAAACTGCTTTTTGACAGATTTTGCAGCTTTTACCATTAAGAGACCATTTGAATAAGGAAAAATAATCTTAAGATGGAACTGGCAGCAATAAAAATGTTTAAAAAATCACCTTAATCTTTATTGTACTTGGAGACAAACTGTCCTCTCCTTCTGCACATGATCCCAAATCCCAGGGTACACATGGTGGTTCCTCCAGAGAGGACATTTTTCCCAGGGAAGTCAATATCACTCAGGGAAGTCAATATTACATCCCACAATACCATTTGAAGTGGTTTCATGGATACCTGTGCATTCCAGCCCTGAGTGGAAAGAAGCTTCAACACATTATTTCTCTCTTCATCCCCTTCTTTTTCCTCCTGTTAAAATGAGAGGAAGGCTCACTAGTCCAAGCTGTCTCCCTAGGAAAACCCCAGGAAAAAGACAGATGTGTGAGGCTCAGAGAGCAAGGACAAGGACAGCACCTTCCACTCACCTTCTCTGGAACCTCAGCATAGTAATTATACAAGCAAAATACTCCTGGGCATCAGCACCATCCATTGCCAATGGTGAATTCCTTCCCCTGTCCATCAGGAAGCTCCATGCCCTTTTCAAGAGAGGAGGAGGAGGCAGCAGTTGCTGTTTCATTTTCCAAATCCAATGCCACATAATATGAAGTCCATGTTTTCCACTCAAAATGAATAAGGCATTTCTGATACCAAGCCTGCACACAAAAAGTTGGATTTTAGACACATATTGCTGGAACATGGAACATCTTCAAAAGGATTTGGAAGGAGGAGTTGGAAAAACTTTAGGATCTACATTTAACACAAACTGAAGGGACAGCCAATTTTGGGGTTTTTTAAATGAATGCTGACAGTTACTACTCCTGGGTCCCCTCCTGAACTGTGGTTCTTCTGTGAACACCATGCCATGCTTTCTTTGGGAATTCATTTAAAAGGAAAATCACCCAAGTCCATGGATACCTTTCCATTAACCCAGGTCAGGTTTTTACAGACAATATTAATTGGAGATGACACCCTAGGATAAGTTCTTTTACATTGATGGCAGGGCTGCAGCAATGCAGCAGTCTAAGGTTTTTACATATACACAAACACACACACAAACTCCAATACTGAATTTCAGAAGTTAATGTCTTCACCAGTAAAGTCAACTTTTAATGAAAACTATGCTTTCAAATAAAGAACACGTAAATTACCAATAATTCATAATTACTGTAATGAATTTAATGCCATCAGTGATAAACAACAAGCCTTTAAACCATCTTGAAACTCAGATTTAGCACTGCAGTGTAATGACAGAGAAGCAGCCCCAGACACGTCTCCTGTAGGAGCTCTTCCTCCTCATTGTTGGAAACTGGGCTGTTCTGATGGTCTGGTGCTGGTTTTTATCTCCCAGCTGTATTCCCTCCCAGCCACTCCTGCTGCCAAGCTCACAACTTAATTAATTTATTTACACTGTTGCTAGATGGATGCATAATCTTCCAATTAAATATACACCAAAAGTGGGCACCAAGGGAAGTGTAGAGCCACATCTCCTTTTCCCCAGGTGATTCTATACCAATATTCTGTACTTAAATCACACTTATTTCTATCCCTGGCTAAATTTACCATGTGGACTTTTGGCCCAAAGCCATAAGTTTTTCAAATACAGCCTGAGTAATGTATTTTTTATTATATTATTTTCAGTAAGAAATACATTAAATTATATTAAATAATAATATATTTTAATACATTGAATATATTTTATAACATAGAAATAATTTCTTTTTTAATTTTTTATTCATATTTTTACAGCCATATTAAAATAATAGACAGAAAGCATGCAAGAACAAATCTGCCAAACTCACATCACCAAATTTATCCAAATTCACTGGGTTGGGTGTTTATTCTCTTTTGAGCTCATTTTTTTTCTGACCTAACACAAAATATCAGGATAGTTTTAAGGGTAAATTTATTTTAAAGAATATCCTAAAAACAAGTATTATATCCTAGAAACAAGTATTATTATTCCCCAAAATGAACTTAAATGGAAAAGAGATCCTCTCTAAATTTGAAGCACCTACAATATCAACATCTGTTCAGAGCTGGAGTTATTCATTAAAATCACCAGCTGTTTGAAACAATTCAATTCTATATCAATCTTCTAAGGAAAATAAATAATCAGATGTTTCCAGAACTGGGCTTTGGGATGCCAGGCCATCCTTCATTTGAAGGTTTGGAATACAAACGTTGGGAGAAGTTGAATAAACCAGAAAGCAATTATGTGAAAGTTAAAAAATATATATCCATAAATCAGATGTAAGAAGAAAATTACTGCTATTTCAGACAGGAAAGAAATAAGGGAAGAGAAGGAAACCTCTGTGCTTACACAATTCCCAAAGTACAGGTGGCTTCAGCAGTGAGGAACAGACCTGGACTCATAAAGCAGGAGCCTGCCTAAAACTGTGGCACTTCCCAGGTTTTCCCTCAAAACCAGGCACACTCAGGCCCTGCACAGCCCATTAAATCTGACCTAATGATAACCAGAATGTTAATGGATAGCAATACTCTACAAGAACCAAAACAATCCAGGGCTGATTTTATAGGTCATGAGAATTAAATGTGAGCAGCAAGCACACTGGCAAAGAGCAATTACTGAGGAGGAAACATCCCAAATTATCCCAGCATTTCTATTAAACACTTACATTGTCACCAGCACCAGAAAAAGCTGGGTCCCCACACCTTCCCTGCCATCCACTGTCAGCCCCTGGAAACAAATGCCCAGGGATGGACAATGGCTTGTGCTGGGTTCCAGCTGGAATATTGTGAATTGAAGCACAGGAGAGCAGGAATGCTCCATTCCATGGCTGCCTGTGCTCCTCCTCCATTCCCACAGCCCCCCGTGCATCCCACACTGGCATTGCTGTCGTTTGCAATGAAGGGATGGGATCTTTTCAGGTTAAGAACGATTTATTGCTCAGATAAATCAGTCTTAGAAGCTGTGAGACTTTGAAGGAATAAGCCATTGGCTACAGCTCAAGACCAGTCACAAGTTTCTTGGTTATAAGGCAATATATAACTTTCTAACTTAGTAGACAGTTGTTACAGGGTTGATTTTGTTTTTCTAACCTATCACCTTTACTTCCTTTGCTGCACTGTGGTTACTTTAGTCTTTTAGGCTTCTGTCTCACATGTACACATATACTTCTATTATAACTTCCAAATTCTTAACTGATTCTACACAACCACATCCCCACATTATAAACCCATCACCATTTTATCAATACAGTTTCTTACTTAAGGCATATTCTTACAACCATAGCAACATAAGTTTATGATTTTTCTGCTTAATGTTTGTGTATTGTATTTTTACATCAATCTAAGTTTCTCCCAAGGCTGCATATGAAATCCTTCAGTGTCTGTGGAAGTTTCTATTTTTCTGATTCCCACACTGCACCATTCCCACTCCTGCTCCCTCTCACACACCCGGCCTCAGCCTTTGGGATCCCCCCTTTTGTACCCTGTGGATTGCTGGGCACTGCACTGCTGTGCTTTTGTCCCATTTTTGGCACATTACCCAGGAATTCTCTTGTTTCCTCCACATCCTGGTGCTTTCAGGAGTAGGATTTCCAAGCACTGGGAAGAAATTTGTGGCTTGAATCAAAATCACACAAGGATCCAAATCACCCTTTCTTCCATATTTGGAGTAATCACAACAGTTATCACCTCTGTTTCTTGTCCCTTCCCTACCAGTCTGGGCTAGGGAGCCACTTCCACAAGTAAATCTTCCATCCAAGAGACAATAAGAAGGAATGCTTAAGCTGCAAGAGCCCAGTTAGTACCTGACCACTGAGTTACAGCACTGCCTGAGGCCTCCACCACGTTACACCCTGAAAATAATCACACTACAGGAAAGCACATTCCACCTTTTAAACCTTCCTTAATTCCTTCTTTTAACTCAATTTCAGATGAGCTGTTCTTGCATCCAGCATTCCCCAGAGAAGGAACAGGCACTGGTGTGTGCTGTGCACAGGACAATTGCCAGATGCAGATGAGGAACATAAAATATGGGCCCACAATTTGGTTTTTTTTTTCCTACAGGAAAATGTTATTTCTTGCTGAATGCAGACAACAGGAAAGTTCTGAGGTAGAAAAACAACGGGATGTAGTTAGAAAAGTGTGCTCATAGCAAGGAGGGAGAGAATGAAACCCAAGTACTGTGCTTCCATCTAGTGGAGTGAGTGGGCAATTTATTTCCAAATATCAACTGAGAACTCCCAGTGCTCCTGGATCAGCTTTGGTCTGTTGATTTGGAACAGCGAGGGTCCATGGACATGGCACAGTAACGGAGTTCAGATACCTGGGTTATAACTGCACCTCATCCCAGCAGGCAGAGTACAGAACAACCCAGCCCTGTATCTCCCTTTCAGCAGCAAAACAGGACAGGAGCATTTCCCTCTGGAGCTTCCCCCCAAACAGTACAGTCTTTTCCACACACGGAGCCAGATACTTTCCAAAGGCACCAGGACACTTGGGATATTTAAGATATTTTGCAGCTTTTCCCACGAGCACACCTTCTTGCCTGCACCTGGGACATCCTTGAAGTGGCATTTCCCCCAGAGCTCATTGCACAATGCCAAGGATGTGGTGCTGGATGGGATAAAGATGCCTTCTGACCACCCAGACATGAAATGCTAACTTTTGGCAACAGAAAAACATGCTTTAAAAAAAAAAAAAAAAAAAAAAAAAACCAACCAACCAATCCCCCTCTCAAAGGATCAATATAGGGGCAGGAAGCTCCAGTCTGTCCTTTCCTCTGGAAGTGCCAATGAGAATGTCACATGGAATATGAGATGTGGGCACCACCCATCCTCTTGCTCATGTAGGTCAGTTCTAAGGAGAGAAAATAACCCTCCCCCCTGCACTTCACAGGCTTTGTTCCCAATTTCAGTAATTTAATATTTATCCAATTCACCTCTGATGAATTGCAACCTGTATTTTTTTTTAACTTCAGTTTCTATCACTGTCAAATGTTTTGCCTCAGTAGGAACTTCATGACTGCCAAGTATGTGTAAATATAAAAACAAATAAAACACCCACCTTTCCCACACCATCCCAGTTAATGATGACTCCACACTCAGTGGGATTTTCCAGTGTCAGGATGCCTCTTTTACTTTGTGCTTCATCCCCTACATGGCTGTATTTTTGACCCATTCCAACCATAACACCCTGCAAAGGACATTATTCTGGTATTAGTGAAGTTTGTCAGGAACATCAGGGACAAAATATCATTTTGAACTTAAAACTTCCTGTGAAATATTGTTCCTGCTCCTGCCCTCACAGAATGCACCCCCAAAACATGCAAGGAACTAAAATGTGAATTTGTGGGCAACCACTTTGTAATAATTCCTTCCATAAACCCTCCAGAAAGACCAAGGCAGCTTCAAAAATGAAGCGCTGCTTGTGCTTATACAGGAGCCCAGCCAAGGTGAGCATCAGTAAACTCATGGTTCTCCACAAGGAATGGGTCCTTTGTCATTGCACAAAGGAAAAAAGGGAAGGAATTAGAGGTAGAAAAGATATTATTTCTCTAGACTCACTTATTTGGTTGCTCTCTCTGTCTAAGCAATTCCACTGTTTTGCCTTTTAACAGTGAGGCTCCCCCTTGGTGTAAGTTCAAATGGTTTTGAAAAACTCATTGATATAAAGGGGAGAGAGATCATCTAAAAGAAAAATCACGTATTGAATAGTGATTTTACTAAGTTTATCACATTTGCATTAGGAAGTCTGTCATGATTGCCCCAAATAACATCACAACATATGAGGTAAAATGTTATTCATCACACAGAACTTCAGGGGAGAGTTTTGACAGCCCAGAAAAATCAAAATCTGACCCATGATATGAATACATTCCAACAGGTGGGGTTTCTCTTCCCTAAGACACCTTCATATAATTAAAACACAATATTTTTGGGAAAGGATAAACCTAACCAGCAAAGTCCATGCATCTTACCAAGCATGTGAAGTACCCACATAAATTCCCACTTGAATAGGATTTCACAAAGCAAATTAATCAGGACATTGGCAGCCTTTTGTTTCTTCCAGAGGGGAAATCTCCTGCTGCAGCCCCCAGAGTCCTGTGATCCTGTTAATTGGCCTTGTGGCCATGGGCAAGCTCAGCTACAGGACGCACACTTAGCTCTACTGGGACCCAAGCATAAATCCCACCTCTCCCAAGGGGAAATCATCTTCTAGAAAGTTCCTTTGCTTAAAATTAATTAATTGTCTGCACATACCAGCTGTAACATTAGTGGTTAATGGTAAATAAACCACCAAAAACATCTGTTACTTCAAAGACTGCAGTTTTTCCCTCATGGAACATGGAAATTTGCTGGGTTTTTTGTTGGTTTGGTTTGGTTTTGGTTCTTTTTTTTTTTTTTTTTTTTTTTGAGGGTGATCATCAATCTCAAACAATCAACTAAAAAAAAACCCAGCAAAAGTTTTGGGGAAGTATTTGCCACGTGTTTTTAAGTGGCAGCCACTCTGTAATGTGGAGAGCTCATTCCAGGACCTATTCCATATTAGTAAGTGGCAAACACTTTATGAAAGTGCCTGTTCTGGGAAAAAGAACAAGAGGCAGCTGGCACAGGAACACCTCAGCTACAGCAGCTGGCCAACACCTCCAAGTCCTGGTCTCCCTGAAATTCATGGCAAAACCCTCCCCAAGTGCAGGCCCCACTAGGGATCCCTGGAGTACTTTAAGGACTGGAAAACTGCCTCTTCAGGCAGTTGATAGAAGGGAAAGATTTTATTTTCCCTTCTTTGGCAACTTCAGTCTGTAAGGAAAGGTACTTCAGAAATGGGAAAGGAATGAAAAACAGCACTTGGCAAGCAAAGTTCTTGTCCCCAACAAGGCAGAACTGGATTTTGTCACACAAATTTGGAAAGAGCTTTAATGTGGGAATTATCTGTGGGAATGCTTATCCCTTAGTTCGAGCAGCTGGTGGGTTTGAACATTTGTTCACATTGCCATGAACTATTTTCTCCAAAAACTCTCCAGAAAAGGCTTTGGACTGCAATAAACCCATTATTTATCAGCAGTATCCAACATTACAGCACTGCACCCAGACTCTGGGCTCCAACCCCTCAAACCAGAGGGAAATTCAGGTCTTAAATTGCATCAGCTGAGACACTGGAATTTGAAGATAGAGAATTTTAAATAAATTTCCTCAATTTGCTTGATCTCAGACCGAGTGAAGCCAAGCATTTAAATCATGAACTGTAGCAGGAGCACATTCTGAGCAATACTTACCCAGGAAAAGCTGCTTCCTAGACGACATGAGCTCACCTCCCAATACATTTTTATCAGCTTCTGGAATGGAGTTCACAGGATATCTACATTTGTCAAGCCATTTGACTTTTTTCCCCAGTTTGTGCTTATCACAGTGACAGCACAAAGGCCTGAAGAAAGCAGGACAGAATTTCAAACACCTCTGGATCCTTTCCCACTCACTGAGCCTCCGGACAGAGGGCTGTCTTCTCTCCCCCCAGGTCAAAAATCCCGCACACTGGATGAATAAATCTGGAAGGGCCATTGTTGCCTTTGGAAAACATTCTGCTTCATTATAACATAATTAGCTAAGAAAAGCTCATTATCATTCTGCCAACACCCATTTTCAGGCTGAGAAGGGATCATCAGTACTCATGTTCCCACTGTACCTGGTGTTTATGAGTTATCTCAGTTTTTGGGTGACACCAGGGCTGAACACAGGGACTGAATCAGCCACTCAATGGAGATGAACCATCACTATTTTTAAAAAATCAATTATAGCAGAATATATTTGATTTATATAAAAATCCACACCTTTACCAGACTAAGAAATATTAAAGACCATCAAAAGAAGGTGGTTTACAGTATTTACCTGCAGCAGTAACTACCTCTTTAGCAGATAAATCACTTCACTAAAATATCTCCAAGTCAACCTTGTTTCTGCTCATCAGTAAAACCGATGGAATCCTTCCTTTTCCATATTCACTGGGTTTTCCTTTTCCCACAAGATTCTTAGCTGAATTTATTGATTTGTACCTTGAAGCTGAAACATGGAAAATATGTGAGGTTGTGTCTTTAGAAGCTTGAATTTCATGTGTTCTGCAGCTGAGTAACATTTTGTCTCCAAGACAGGCAGTAACTAAGCTCCAAGAAAAACGCAAGGAAATTTTAAAAATATTGAACCCTCCACAAGTTATAAAAACTAAAGAATTACAAAAAGAATATAAGTTGGAAATATTTATGTCACCTCAATTTTGAATTTTTACTGAATCTTTAATCATCAGCTTACCTCATTACCACACACAGATCTGTGCATCCTGATTTCTTTACAAACTTAATGGGAAAGAACCTTCTTAATTCTTTTATTTTCAGCCAAAAAAAAAGAAAAAAACCACCTAACCAACCAAAGAAAATCAAAAATCCAGTAGTTCTTCCTTTATTGCACTCAATAAAACTTCTTGTTATAATCAAGAAGCCAATATACAGTAATAGTTTGGTATTCCTTTAGAATTTATATTTTAACTCTTAAAATAAAATTTGTATAGAAAAGATATCATTTACAACCCATTCAGTAGTAATCCACCATTATGTACCCACAAACGATATTAAATAACTTGTATGCAGCAGTTTCCTTATAGGGCAGAGGGGAATATTTTCTCCTTACAAATATAATATCCCACTGTAAAAGAGCAATTCAAGTCAACTTTGGAGCAAGTGTGATATGCAGGAGTTTCACTGGAGAGGCTCGAGGCTGGGTGTAGCGTCCCAGGGATTTGTACGACTGTGTCCAGTGCATAGCAGAACAGCAGCATGTGAGGAGCCTCGGGCTGGGACTGGCACTGCCCACAGGGAAAGGAGCCACTCAGGGAGGGCAGTGCACTCAGAGCACACCAGTGAGGCACAGGACAACAAGGAGGTGTAGTGTGACCAGGTAGGTGAGGAATAAATAGCGGGATTTGGCTCGGGCCGTCAGCAGCTTGGAGCAGTAAAGGCTTCGCCCCCGGAGCCAGCGGCGCAAGGACAGGGCTCCTCCTTTCATCTGGGGAAGAGACAGAAGTTATCAGAGGGAGAATCAGGAATACAAACCAGGAACAGCTCCCCTGCAGCCTGGATTTCTGAGGCACTACAAACCTTTTGTCTCTGACACAGCAACTGACCCCAAAACACAACTGATGCCAAATACCAAAGCATGAATGATTGAAAAGCCCCAAACCCAGCATTAATCAGAGGGGAAAGGAATGAATCCAAGCTGTGTATTATGCAACTCCACACATCAACATGCATAGTGCATTTTGGGCATGCATCATTAAATGCAGACACAGTTTATTTAATGGCCACAGGTGTAGTATAAATATGATTACATGCATTTTTTAACCTGGACATATGCAGTGTGTTTTCTGGCATGGTTTATACAGCTGCTGGTCTTGGACTCACAGCCCCCACGGAAAGAAATGAAGGATGTTTTCCCACCACTTTTAAGGAGCTGAGGGTTTTTAAAGGCTTTCATTCCCTTACCTTTCTCACAACAACGTGTTCACTGGGATTGATAATTAAGGCTTCCCTCTCCTCCTCATCTTCCATCTGGACAGTGTAGTCACTGGGGACAGACCTGTAACTGCCTACTTCAAATCTAGAGAAAAATTCAAGACACAGAGACATGCACTGCTGAATTATCTCCTAAGTACTGAATTGACAAAAAAGTCATTATTTTGCATACTTAAAATGACTGAGGGAAGGTCCCCACAAAATGCTGACTCACTTTATGCTGCCAGTCTTTTTCATTCTCTATTTACAATCTACTCTCAAGGTGCTTCATTTATTCAGAATTAATCTCCACCATCACCAGCTGACTGAACAGGGATTTTCAGGTGATGGTAGTGAGGGACCCTTTATTTATGCAGGTGCATAATGATATTTTCAATCTAACCAGTGGCTCTGCTAAAGTTGTTATATGAGAAATTGTTTTCCCAACCTGGAAAAAAAGACAGAGCACCGACTACTAACAGATGAACAGTCTAACAGATGAAATTAAATGAAGAAAAGAAATCCCAAAGCCTGTAACACTTTCAACACATGGATTTTCACTACTTCAGGCACTGTGGGCTCACACAAAGGTTTGTTTATTATTATTAGAAGTAGTATCTCAAAAAAATCACAGAACAACAGGAAAACCTCTCACTAATCTCAGCAAAAATAAAAGGTAAACAAATAGTCTGTGTTTTACCTGTTACTTCTCTCCTCAGAGAGTCCAAGAGCCTCTTCTGCAGCTTCTCTCCTCCTCCTCTCCTCTGCCAGTGTTTCTGTGAGCTGGGAGAGACTCTGCTGCACTGACTCATACTGCTGCTCAGACTCTGCAAGCCTGGGACAAAATAAAATCCGAAATCAATGTTTCATGGACTCAAAGAATTACTTACTTGTTCTTTTTTTATTAGGAAGTCTTCCTTTTAGTGACAAACAATTATAATGAGATGCTTCAGCTTAAATACTGAGATAAAGCCACCAATAATCAGTATATTTATGTACAGATACAAACCACAAGTATTACCAGATTATAACAATTCAAGAAAATGGCTTATGATTCATGTAATCCACTGTAAATCTACTCCTCCTCCTTCATCTCCACACAAATGCCTCAGAGGGATAGAAAAGCATTACTTTCAAACTCACAACACAGCTGTCAGGAAAATAATATTGCTAATACATGCTCTGAGTCCTGACCTTTTCCTGAGCTCATTTAGTTCCATATTGTCTGTCTCCACAATAATCCCAGATCTCTCCCGTGGTGCTCCAGGGGGAACTTCTGCTCTGGTTTCATCCTAGAAAATATTCAGGGAAAAGAAAACAAACCAGTGACCATTTTTCTACTTGCCAAAAGTCTTTATTTCAATTACAGAAGCCATGAGCATCACAAAACAGTGGAATGGATAATTATTTGTGCCACTTAATGCTTTCATTTCCATCTCTCAACAATGTCTGAGGGGAAAGAAAAGCATCTACACATCCACAATTCCAGAAGCAAGGCAGTTATTAATTTATTTTTAATTTACAGTTCTTGTTTGGATTTATTTCCATTTATGGAGAGCAAGGGTTGTTTCCTCAATGTATTCATATGCTATTTCAGGGTGTTCTCTTAATGATTGTTAAGGAATAATCAAGGCAGTACAGGAAAGCTTTTTAAGAATAAAGGAATAATGATGAATCATAAAGGACTGGGTTTGAAGGGATCTTAAAAATCATCAAGTTCCAACCCCAAATAATAATCTTACAGATGGGTTGGCAAAGGGTACTGAAATGCCCAACTGGTGATGTAGATCTCGCTTCTGAAAATATTACTCAAGCATTGTGAAATGATCTATAACTGATGTGAAATTATCACAAAATTTCCTGATCCACTGAGCAGTGATCATCCAGTTATCTCTGCCAGCTGCAGACCAACTCAAAAAAGATGTTTCAAAACAAAAAAAATACATAAACCAGCCTCCTTAAATGAAAAGTCAAATTAGACCAGCTTAACAACAATAAGGACAGTCATCTTCAGTCACAGGCCAGAAAAAGTACTGGGTCACTACAACAAAAAGTACTTTATTTAATTTTTAGCAAGAAAACCAGAGAAGTGTAAGCACAGAAGGAAGAAACCACAGAACCTTTCCATGTATCTGTTTACCTGGACTGAGCCTTGGAAAGATGCCACCTGCATTGCCTGATACTCCCTCTCCAGCCTCACGTAGCGATTTTGCAGATCAGTGTAATGAAGCTGGTTGTCCCTCAGAGTCTGGGAAAGAGTCTTCAGCTGGGCAGACAGGACAGCATTCTCTTCTGCTGACTGCACAACCTGAGAGAAATTCACATCAAAGTCATTCAAATTAGTTCTCCCAGGAAATCCCTGCAGATTTGAGACCTGCTGTTTCAAAATTGCATCCACCTTTTGGCAAGGTCACATTTCAGGTGGGATTTAAGATGTTTTATGGGCAGAGGAAATAATGAAAGCTGAGCAGTGATTTCCCCTGCCATCAGTACACCTAAACCAGAAGCTGAAATCTTGTTCCAGCTAAGACAGACACCTGTTTCTGTCTCTAATGAAAAATATTTGACTGTGAGTAGAAGTTCAGAGAGTCAAATAAACCTCTCAGAAAAACAGCAAGTCAGGAAAGCCTGGCAGAAAGAAAACTGACATTTAATTTGAACGTCCAGGTTGAGTTCTTTTAAAATATCTATGTTTCAAAGTAAAATACCATTCAGTCATGCAAGACACCACCACTTCAGGAATATTCCAACATGAGGCCAGCCCAGATTCACATGAGCTTTTCAGAATCAGGGCTGTTGTTCCAAGCTACCTTGGAATTCATCTGCTGGAAGTGCAGGTCCTTCTGCTGCATCTCCTGGAGGCAGTGCTGCAGCTCAGCCTGCAGCTGGTTCTTCTCAGCCAGGACACGTTTGATTTCCTCTGCTCCATCTGCACTTCCAGCAAGAGAGGCAGTTTCCAAAGCCTTAAAAATATCAGGATAATTCAGGGTAAATGGTACAGGAGTTCTCTAAATAATCCACAGCCTCAACACTAAATATACACTACAGAATTCCCTTTTCACATTGTTTTCCTCTCACAACTTAATACCACATTTGAAAGATACTTTAAATACAAGATTTTTTTAATACATTACATATAGTGTTAATACTTCTGTTAAAAAAAAAAAAAATTAGCACAAAAAGGCAACCCAATCTAATTTTTATTTTGGAAATAATGTGAAGCACAAAAATAAAAGGGGAAAAACAGGAAAAGATTAAACACCTATCAAAAATTATTTTCAAGCTAATAAAGTCTTATATTCATGACTTGTAAAACAACTGTTTCGCAAATATGAATTTAAAGCCAAAAGAATCCATTTTGAAAAGAAAAAATGTATTAGCAATTTACAGCTTTGGCCTCCTTTATCACTGGCAGCTCAACATTTTGATATTCATCTCTAATAAGGGAGGGATATGTGCCATCTCTAATGTTTTATGGAATCTATTCACCCATACAATCATGAAATAAAAGGTTTTTTACCACATAAACTACTCCATTACCCACAGACATTACTGGTCAATAGCTCTTACTCATGATTGTAATCACAGAAAATGAACAACATACAAACTTCAACTAAAATGCTGGTTTTAATGAAATTAAAATGAATACTGCTTCCTTCATTTGGCACAGAAAAGGTAAATAAGAATATTATTCTAAAATAGCACTTTGCTTGAATTCTTCATGACAGTCTACAAAACAGCATTTGCCAGCCTGGGTGTCAGCTGCTGCCTTTCTAAACCCAGGATTTTGTTCCTGGCAGAAGCCAGCTCCAGCTGCTTCAGGGGAAGGACAAGAACACTTCCACTCTCCTTTCTCCCTCAGTCAGGTCCTAGTCCAATCTGCAGTAACATGGATTTAGGCTCTGAAGAATGAATTTCATTAAGTGTTTAAAACCCCTCGCATCAGCTATACAAACTGTGAAATCTGCTGTCCACGTAAACCACCAAGTTCTTTTTCAATCCTCTTAAAAAGCCTGTCCTTGAAAATGGGTTACAGCCATAATAAATCTGAACTAAATAAACCCATTTAATTTTTTTTCAACTTCTTCCTTTTATATTCTGGATTTAACTAATTTAAGACAGTAACTTACAGGATTACTACAGACTGCTCTTTTCAGAAGCAGGCTGCAAATTTCAGACAATAAGCTGCTACCTTTCACTTTACACTCCTGCTACACTCCAGTTTTTTACCTTGACTGGGTAAGTGCTGCCAGCAGGGAGTGACTTCTTCCCGATCATGTCTTGCTGCAGCCTCTGGAGCTCTGCAATCTGCCGGTCCTTCTCAGCCACTGTGATCTGACACTGATTCCTCAGCGCCTGCGACTCGGAGAGGAGGAGGTTTTTCTCCATTCTGAACAGAAAACACCAGATGTTAAGCAATTTCTATATTCTATACAAATCAATGAAGAGCATAAAGCTGCACTGTTATACCTTAATCCAGCCAGCTCGTTCTGGTATGATGTGATCTCTCGCTCGGTTTCTGCCTGGAAGGCTTTTGTCTGATGCAAAGCCTTCTCCAGATCATCAACCTTGGTCTTCAGTTTGGATATTTCGACAGCTGCAAGGCTGGCTCCCTCTTTAGCCTAAGTTTAATAAACATCATTAGTGAACTGGAATGAAAAATAGATGGGTGAAGTTTGATTAGAACTAAAATTTTAATTACAGACAAAGGTTTTCCCTATTTGCTTTGTTTAACAGAGTAATTATCTTAACTCCCAAAATTGTAAACACACCTCCTCTGGGCACACAGTGCTATCTTAGCACTCAATCTACAAACTTAAACTCCAGAATCCAACATGTCTCTGAGCATTTTCTGCACCAAGAATAAAATTACAGAGCCATGTGGCTAATTACAACTTACCAAAGTTTCCCCATTGTTCTGAGGCACATCCAAACTATTTTCAACAGTGCTTTTCTCATTGATGCCGCTGCAATCAATGGGAAACGAAGCTGTGCCCTGCTTAGCTTCAGAAGTTACCTTCTGATGGCTGAGCTCCTGCAGCAATTTGTCTCGGTCATCCTGGAGACTGGCCATGGCCTTGGCAAATGCTTCCATCTGCTGGACATAATTCCCACACTCGGCTGAGAGCCTGCTCACCTCCAGCTCCCGACTGACCAAAGTCCTACAGACACTTCCAATGTCATCAGCCACCTGAGCAAGGCTAACCTGGCCTGCAGCATCAAGGACAGCCCCATGCAGAAGAGAGTTTTCTTTGAGGATACTAATGAGATGGGATTTAAATCCCTCCAATTCAGCTGCAAGTTCATCTCCTTTTTTTCTTTCTGTCTTGAGCTCAGAGGTGTATTTGCTCTGAAGAACTTTGAAGTCCTCTATGATTCGATCTCTGTCGTTCTGCAGAGCAGTCATTGCCTTCCCAAAGGCCTCATTTTGGGATCTCAACTCCCTGTTTTGAGACTGAACATCAAGCAGCACCCTCTCTGCAGAAGCATCAGGTTTATCTCCATCCTCAAGTGTCAGAAGAGTCCCCCTGTATTCCTCATCTCCATTTTTGCCTCTGGATTTCTGGAGCTCCTGAACCTTTTTCTGAAGCCTTCCTCCATGCTGCCCATTAGATTCTTTTTTCTGAATACTCTCACTACTTAGCAGCTTCTCTCCAGACTCAGAAACAAGTTTCTCTTTGTTGAGTGATGCAATTAGAGATTCTAAATCACTTACTTTAGATGCCAATTTTTTATTCTCATGTTCCAAAGTCACAGCAGCCCCCTTCTGCAGTTCAGTGGAAAGCTGCATCTCTTTTATTTGTTTTTGAAGATCATATTTTTCATGCTCAAGGCTTTTAATACACTCCAATTTCTGCTTAAGTAAGTCCTTCAGCTGATGGTCTTTCAAAGATAAAACCTCGTTTAGATCCTCCCTGTATTTTATCAGCTGTGCACTCAGCATTGCATTTTCAGAATGCAGATCATCAATCTGATTGAGGAGGACCCTTAACTCCTGTTTCAAAGAATTAGTCTCACTTGCACTGCCAAGCAGGAGACTGTCCCTCTGGTTTAAGACATCCTGGTGAAGATGTTCCAGCTCCTTGTATCTGGTAAAAAGATCATCCCGGTCGTTCTGGAGAGACGACATGGATTTTTTAATGGCATCTATTTCACTGGCAATCACAGCCTTCTCCTGACCTGCTTTTTCTGCTTTCACCTGGAGATTTCTCAGCTCATTTTCCAGCCTCTGACAGGACTCCTCAGCTTGCTGTCTCTCCATCTGCAAAGACCTTACCTGAAGTTCATACTCTTTGATCTGATTCCTGTGCTGAGTTTGTACCTGAATCAGATAGTCTGAAATTTCATCCCCTTTTGAAGAAATGAGTAAGGAAATTTCTTTGTCTTTATTATTTAGCATGACCTTCATTTGCTCAGAAATGGTCATCTGCTTTTGCAATTCAGCATTCATTTTTTCCTTCTCTGCTAGAAGTTCTTGCAATTCTTGCTCCTGTCTTGTAAAATTACTTTCCAGAGCTTTTATCTCTCTTCCTGCACTCTTACTATTCTCTATGAGATGATTTAGAGAATTATTTTCTTTCAGGAGTGCTTGCAAAGCTTCTTCTTTGGACTGAAGAACACTCTCCAGCTCTTGCTGTCTGTTAAAAAAGAAGGTATTTTCTTCCTTTATCCTGCAGAGCTCTTCATAGCGCTGCATATCAACAGATTTTTGCCTCAAGTACAGTTCATCCTTTGTTTCCTCTACCACAGAATACTTGATATTTAGTTCTTGAATCTGAGTCATTTTATCTTTCAATTCATCTTGCAAGGCTGCTATTCTTTTGTTACTGTCTTCCAGCTGTTTCTCCTTGTTTTGGATGGCCTCTTTGAACTGCATTTCCCAGGTTTTCATCTCAGAGATGACCCTGTCCCTGTCATCCTGAAGGGAGGACATGCACTTTGTGAAAGCAGCCAGTCGTGCCAGAGCTGCGTTCAGCTCTGCCTGCAGCTGCTTGTTCTGAGAGTCCTTTGTGCTGACCTCCTCCTGCAAACCCTGAACGTCACCCATCGCCCGATCCTTTTCTCTCTGGAGTGCACCGTGTCTTTCCTCCAGGCTCAAAATTTCACTTTTGTGAAGCAATTTTAGCTGCTGGAGATGAAATTCCAATTCTCTCTCGTATCCTCTCTTTTGAAGCTGCAGTTCATCTCCCTTCTTCTGAAGTTCTTTCCTCCAGTTTAAATTCTCATCTTTAAGCCTGTCCACTTCCCTTTTTGACTGATCCAACAGGTTAATCTGTGCAGTAAGCTCTCCCTTGAGATGAAGTATCTCATCATTTGATTCTGCCAGCTTTTCTGATGCATTACTTAAGTCCTTTTCAAATTTTTCATTTTTTGACTGTGACAATTTCACAGATCTTTCCAAATCCAGGATCAGCTCCTGGAACTTTATAGAATCCTTTTGCAATTGGCTGATCTCCTGCTGTTTCTCCTTTAAGAGTTCTTGCAATTCTTTTGTTTTGTTTTTAGTCCCATTATTATCCCTCTGAGCACTTTTCACCTTTTCCTCAAATATCTTTACAAGATGGAGCTGCTGCTCTTCCTTTTCTCTAACCACATTAGATTTTTCTGCCTTTAACTCTTCCAGCTGCTGTAACAGCAAGTTATTCTGTACCTGTGCTGATTTCATCCTATCAGTAAGATGATCAACCTTTTTTACATGATTAAGCAATTCTGTCTCAAGAAATTCTCTCTCACTCTTTACTTTGTAACAACTTTCTTGTACATTTTCTAATTCTTCCTGTAACAGGCATTTGTCATCCTCTAAAATCTTAACTTTTTCATTTAGACTAATAATTTCTTGCGTTAGACTTTTAAATTCCGTGTCCAGCTTTGTTAGACAATGAGTTTTGTGGAGCAAAGACTTCTCAGTTTCTTGTGCTTTTTCTGAAATTAATTCTCTTTCTTTTTCTAGGACAAGCACAGCTTGTTCTTTTTCAGAGAGTTTATTCTTTAACACATTAATGTCCTTTAACAGTGATTCATTCTCACACAATGCATCACTGATTTTGGATTGTGTATCATTTTGGTACACTTCCATTTGAACCTGTAGCTCTCCCAAGGTGGCTTTAGTTACAGTGATGTTATTATGAAGGACATCATTCTCATTCTGAATTTTCTCTAAAGCCTGCTTAAGGTTTTCAGAGGTCTGCTTCAGCTGCTCGTTCTCCTCCATCAGCTGATGGTTGTGCTCAGTGAGCTCACACAGACGATCCTGGTGTTCCTGCATCCTGGCCTCCTGCTCATGGATCTGCCTTTCTGCTTTGCTCTGTAACTCCTCGACCTCCATTTTCTTGGATTCACTGAGTTGTTTCAGTTGGTTCTTAATAACCTCATTTTCATCAAGGAGATTTTTTAAATGCTTCTGCAGAGCCTCCTTTTCAGATTCTCCTTCCCTGAGTCTTTGAACAGCCTCTTGCTTCTCTTTCCTACTGAGATCAATGACTTGCCTCATATCTGCCACTTTACTACTGATATTCTCATACGCCTGAAGAAGCGATTCGTACTCCTGCTTTAATTCACTGTGTTTAGCCTTCCATCCTGTCAATTCAACTGTCTGAGAATCTTTTAAGGTATTTAATTGAAAAGAAAAGGCCTCTTTTTCCTGAACTATGGACTCCATAGTGGATTTCAGACTTTCACACGCTGCAGTGAGGTTTTCATTTTCAGTCAGCAACCTCGCATTTTCTGAAGCAAGGCTCTCCTCTCCGGACAATGGAGCCATAGCACTTGAACTCTGATTTTCTCTGCCAAGCTCTAACAAGTGCTCCAGCATTCCTGTCTTGTTCACTAGTTCTTCTCTTTCCAACATCAGCTGATCAATCTGCTCCTTTAGAGATTTATTTTCTCTCAGGGCTTCTTTACGTGATATTAAAGCCGCCTGTAACTTCCTTTGGAGGCGCTCTCTGGATCTCTCATCTGTTACAGCTCTTTGCTCTTGGGCTCTGGAATCTTTTAAATCTGCAGGTTTTGCCAGTGGCTCTTCCATTGTTTGCATTTGTTTCTGGATTTCATATTCTGTTGCTTCTCCCACTTTAGTTTTCCCAGAGTAATCAGCCTCTGATAGTTGAAGAGCGGTGACTTTTTTTTCCAAACTCTCTGGAAGGGAATTACTTTCTGAACCAACCTCTCCCAATTCCTTTTCAGTCCCATTTTCTTCCTTAAGCTCTTTGCCCAACACCACAGGTTTATTCATCTCAGCCTTTTCACGCAGCATACACAGCTCTGCCACAAGATGTTTGTTTTCTTCACTGAAATGTTCTACCTCCTTTTCCATCTTAATTAGTTCCAAACTGGACTTTTCCAAAGAGCTGAGAATTTCCTCTTTTTCACTCTTCATGTCTTCAAAGGCTGTTTTGTAACGGAGGGCTTCTTCCTGGCCCTCCTTTATGGCTTTGTTTAATAATTCTTTTTCCAGAGCAAGTTTCTCTTTTAAATCTGTAAGCAAACATCTCAGTGCTTCTATTTCCTCATTCTTTCCTGCAACCTCCTGCTTAGCTTCAATTTGTAACCTCTGCAGTTCCTCCTGGCTCATCCTGTAATCCTCTTCACTTTTTTTAATAAGTGCTTTTTTCTCATCATCCACACGTTCAAGTACTGCCTTGAGCTCTACAGTTTCAGTCTGACGTGCTTTCAGTTTTTTCTGTAGATGCTTTATGTCCTCCAACAAGCTGCCCTGACATTGCTCCTCCTGTCTCAAAGACTTTAAACAGTTTGTTTCTTCTTTACCATCACCGAATTCAACCAATATTCTTCTCAGCTCTTTCCTTAACATCTCTGTTTCTTCCTGAAGTTTTGCATAATCACTTCTTAATTCTTCTAGCTCAATGTTTTCACTGGGCACCGAAGTGACTGTGTTTTCTGACTCTTTCAAGGATGCAACATGAACCTTGTTTCTTTGTTTGTCTGATTCCAGACTCCTTAGGTCAGCTTGCTCTTCTCCCAGCAGTGCCTTGGATGGAACCAGCTCCTTCCATTCTAACTGGTTAAAGCCCAGCTCTTTACATTTTGTTTGGAGAACTTCCCAGAGTGCTTTATGCTCTTGCCTGAGCTGCTCAAGGTGGGTTTTTTGATCATCAAAATCTGCTGCCAGTTTCATGTGCTCTTCCCTTTCTTGCTGGATATTTTTCATATCTTCTTTCATGAACAAAAGCTCCCTCTGTAAAGCTTCTTTTTCTTTTTGTAATTGATTCATGGCATTAATGTCATTGCTGGGATTCAGACACTCATTCCCATCTCCAGCACTTGAACGAGGCTCTTCTAAACTGGAATCTTTCAACAGTTCTTCCTTCTTTTTAAGTTCAGATTTCACCTCCTCAAGAGTCAAGAGCAACTGAGAACGTTCCTCTTGATATGCCCTTGTTCTTTCATCAAGCATAGATTGCAGATGAGCAAGCATAAAGTCCTTCTCCCCTAAAGACTTAAGGTTTTGCTCACAAACATATTGTTTTTCAGCTATGACATCATTCAGTTCTGCAATATTGTGCTGAAGTTCCTCTAAAGAGGATGCTCTTGAAGACAAGGTTTTGGTCAGATCACTTATCTTGGCATCTTTTTCTACAAGTTGCTGTTTCAAAGTTAAAAGATGAGACTCAAAATCATTACTCTGTCCTTCAATTACTTTCAGTTTGTCTGTTAACTCATTAACTTGCTCCAACAGCTTCTCTGCTTTTTTCTGCTCTTTTTCTATTTCTTCCTGTCCACTCTTTTCTAATTTCCCAACTTTTTGCATCAGATCTCTTCTTACTATCAATGCCGCTTGAAGCTTCTTTTTCAGATTCTCTTTTTCCTTGCCCATTTTCTCAAGATTACACTTCATCTCCTCTTTTTCATTCATTAAATCTTTAACCTCAGCTTCTCTACTGCTTAACATAACCTGGTTATGTTCCAGTTCTTTCTTACAATCTCCAAGTTCCTGCAATACTTGGTTTAGCTCTGCCACTGAACTATTATGAACAGCTTCAAGGTCTTCAAGTTTGGCATTTAACGTGCTCCTCTCTTCAGAAAAATTCAGCATTTCATTAGACAATGACTCCATGACCTGGGTAACAGAAGAGTCTTTTTCTTTCATTTGCTGGCTTAGACCAGAAATTAAGTCCTTCTGCTGATTGATCTGGGATGTTAAGTTTTCAATGATGTGATCTTTCCCCCCCATTTCTTCAAGGAGATTTGCTACTTTTTTACCTTCAGCCTGCAGCTTTTCTTGACTAGTTCTTACCATTTCTTCTGATTTATTCATCTTGTCCTGAAGAAATTCCACCTGCTTATTTATTTCTGCCAAAGACTCGTCCCTTTCTTTCAGGAGACACTTCTGTTTGCCTACTGTTTCCTTGAGTGAGACCATTTCTTTTGACAGACATTCAATTTCAGACATGTATTTGCCCTTCATCTTTTCCATGTCACTCTGCAGCACCTCCTTCTGCTTCTCAAGCGACTCCATACTTCTTAATTCATGTTTCATGGTGTCTATTTCTTTCTGTTTTTCTAAAAGTGCCAGTTGCAAACTTTCTCCTTCTGCTTCTTTGCTCAGAATAGCCGTAACCAGAGTGGAGAATTTTTCCAACTGAGTTTTACAATCGGTTGGCTGCAGTTCAGAATCTGACATTTGTGCCTTCTTTTCTTTACTTAAAAGCCTACTACTAAGTAATGGAGATAAGCTCTGAGTAAATTGCTCTTTTATAAGATCCAGCTCTTGCTGCAAAGACTGGATTTCGTTATCTTTTGATTTTATTTCACTTTCTAAACTGCTCAATTGCTCAGTAAGATCACTATTTTGTGAATTTGCCCTGTCAAGTTCTGTTACCCATTTGTTTTCTGATTCAAGCAGACTTAGTTCTAAAGTTTGACATTTAAGTTCTAAATTAGAAAGTTCTTCACCCTTCACACTAACCTGCATCTGTAACTTCTCTCTTTCAGTCTTCATCTGCAGTTTGACAGCATCTATCTGCATCCTTGAATAATTCTCACTGGTTTCTAGTTTATCATGGATTTCCCGGAGCTCTTCCAATTTCTTTTGCAAATCAGTCTGAGATGTAGTAAGTTGTGTGTTTTCAGCCATCAGCTTACCAACATCATCTTGCAACAGCTTTTTTTCTTTCTCTAAAGACTCCACTTGACACTGCAGACTATTTATTAAAAGCGCATTGTCATGGCAGTCTTGAGATGATTTGGAATTTACGTTGTTGAACTCCAACTTCAAACATTCCAGTTTCTCAGCCTGTTCAGCGCACGTCACATGCAGAGACTCCACAGCCAAGTCTTTCTGCTGGAGTTCTTGTTCCCGGGTATTTATTTGGTCTAGTGCTTTTTGGTGCTCATTTTTAAGAGAGTCAAGCTCAACAGTCAAAGAATCAATTGTTTTCTGATGATTATCAAGCTTCCTGTTCTTCTCCTGAAATTCCTCACTCAGGTTTTTCATGGCCGTTCCACTTTCTTCTAATTTGGATCTGAGAATATCAATCTCACTAGAAAGAGCATTAACATTGCTCTCTGCCAACTGTACACTGGCATCTTTCTCCTTTAAGGAATTAAGCAGTCCAGCAATAACGTCATCTTTGTGCCCAAGAGCAACGTTCAATTCTGTTCTCAGCTCGTACTGTGCTTCAATTTTCTCCTGAAGAGATAAAAAGGCATTTTCTTTCTCATGGACTAGCACTTTAGAGTTTTGTAGCTCTTGTGTAAGTTTATGGACCTGACTTTGGAGTTGAGAAATTAAATGCATTTTCTCTTCATCCTTCCTTGCTTTCTCCGCCAGAGTTTCAAGGAGACCTTTGTTTTCTGTAAGAGATGATTCCTTTTCTGATAAGGACTGCTCCATCTCAATTATTACATTCTTCTGATGCTCTATTTCTTTTTGTAAATTCTCTTTCATTTCCTGCAGCTCCACCAACTGTTTCTTTAAGACACCACACTCAGTCTCTTTCTCTTGAAGTTGCATCTTTAAATTCTCACTGAATGCTGAAATACTGTTGATGGCTGATTCTTTTTCTGAAACAAGTACTTTTAGCTGTTCTGCTTCAGAGGCTAAAAGTTGTAACTGCTTCTCCTGCACAACACAAGAATCCTGTAGGGCAGAAAGCTGGGCTTTTAAACCAACGCATTCATCCACTTTTTCTTTTAAAGATGCATCTTTCTTTGCAATTAAGTCATTCATCTGGAATGCTTGTTTTGTCATATTTTTAAGCTGACTTTGGAGGTTAGAAATAACCTCCATATTCTCAGACAGTTGAACCCTAAGTACATCAGACTCTTCAGATTTATCTTTTAGTAACTTAAATTCTTGGGCTTGCCTCTTAAATTCATTTTCTTTTTCCTGCATTGCGTGTCTGAGCTCATCAGCTTCAAAGTTCAGGACTTGTATTTGGTGCCGGAGATCTGCAATGAATTCCACATATCGCTCTTCTCCTGCCACTTTATCTTTAATTTCCTTAATCAGAGCCTCCTTTTCAGAAAGGAGACTTTCTTTTTCCTCAAAGGTAATTTTTAAGTTTTCTTTCTCCATCAACAGGCTGTCAATCTGGTCCTTCAAATCTAAAATACTATGGCTTTGTTGGGACAGGTGTGAAGTTAAAGCAGCTACTTCCTCTGACTTTTTGATTACTGTAACATTAATTGCCTCTATGTCTGCTTTCAATTTTTTATTTTCTAGAGCTGATGTTTCTGCTTGGTGCCTTGCTGAAGCAACTTCAGACTGGAGACTTTTACATTCATCTGACTTCTCATTCAATAACCTTGAAAAGTTCTCCTTTTCATGCCTAAGCATCTCTACTTCTTTGCTTAATAGCTGTAGCTGATTATTTAACCCTGTATTTTCTTCTATTTTTTCAAAAATTTGCCTCTGAAACTTCTCAAGTTCTGAACCCTGACTTTTCACAGCCAGGTCTCTTTCCTCTACCAACTGACTTAATTTAGACTTTTCATCTTTAAGATTTTTTAGTTCACCCTGCAATTCTACAACACAAAGCTTACTCTCCTCCATTTCCTTATGCAATGAATCATTTTGAAGATTCTTCTCTTCTAGAGACTTGTTTGCAGTTTCAAAATCCAAAGTTATGCTTTGAATTTGCTCCTGCAGGAGTAAATTCTTTTCCTTGCTATGGCTGAGCTCCTGGATTAGACCACTGCATTCAGATAATTTATTATTTAACATTTCTTCTTTCTTTATTTCTTCATCTTTAACCTCCTTCAGCTGAATAAGCAGTGATTGCACTTGTTCATGCAACTGTTGGGTCTGTTCCTTGCTTTCAGACAACTGCTCAGCCAGCATATTACATTCCTTTGTTTTCTCCCCCAGCTGTTCTGCAACTGAACTTTCCTTTTGCTTGGCAACTACTGACAGTTGTTCAATCTCTTTTGCCAGAGTGTTTTTATCACAATTTAGTACTGAAAGAGTTTTTTCGTACTCAGCAGTGCTAACAGATAACTTATTCTCCAATTCTGTCACAGCCTGGATTTTCTTTAACAACTCACACTCTTTTACATCCAGGAGTTTGGACAAATTCTCATTTTCTCTGATTAGCTGTTCCTTCTCATTTTCCATTGTCCCTATACTTTTTTTCAGATACTCATTTGCTTTTATTTGCTCTGCCAATTTTTCTTGTTTCTCTTCAAGATCTGCCTGCAATTGGTTATTAGCTGAAGCTTTCTCCTGTGTCTCTATCTCCCATTTTTTAATTTGTTTATGCATTTCATTTAATTGGTCGTTAAGTTCTTGGCAACATGTCTCTTTAGCTTTCAGATCCCCAATTAATTTAAGTTTAGTCTCTTCGTTCTGCTTCTCCAAAGCCCCAAGTTTCTTCTCTAATGAAACAATGAGTTCTTGTTTCTCTTGCAACTCTTTTTTAGCTGTTTCCTTATGATCAGTATGTTCCGTGAGCTTTCTGGATAACTCAGCCAACTCTTCATCTTTTTTAGTGTTTTCCAAAACCAGTTTGTTGTATGAATCTTTAACTGACTTTAACTCATTTTCCAATGTCTGTGCTTTGCTCTCTTTCTCTTTAAGCAAACAGTTCCATTTTTCCTTCAGAGCATTGTTTTCCTCAAGTTGAGATTTCAAGTGTTCCATTTCTTTTCTTTGTTTATCCTCTGTTTCTTGCAGCTTTTCAGATGATTTAGTAATTTGGTCTTTCAGCAGAGCAATTTGTGACTCACACTCTGCAACCTTGTTTTGGTACGCAACATTGCTGGCCTTGATTTCAGAGCGGAGATCCTTAATTGTCACGCTGTTCTCAGTGCTCTGCCTTATTAACTCCTCGTTTTCTTTGGTTTTAGCTTCATTCTCAGCTCTAGCTCTCTCCAGCTCCATTCTCATGACCTCACTCTGCTCAGAAAGGGCAGACATCTTCACACTGGCATCTCTCACATCAGCTGTCTGTACTTCCTTCAGCAAATGCATTTCCCTTTCAGCCTTTGATAAAGCCTCTTCCAAACCTCGCATCTCCTCCTCTTTGCACTGCACTTGATGCTTCAGGATCATAACCTGCTCAGAATATTCTGTCATGTTCAGAGACAAGAGAGACATCTCCCTGTCTTTTTCTGACAGCGCTTCTTTCAGATTATCGATTTCTCTTTCACGTTTCTGCAGATCTTGAATGAGTTGAGACCTCTCCTCCAAATGGCTTGAATTCAACTTGTCAAGCTCTTCGTTTGTCTGGTCCAGGTCCAGCTGCATGGACTCCACCATGCTGTCTTGCTTCAAAGTCTAAACAGCAAGAAAATAATGTTACAAGAACACTCCAAAGACCTGTTAAAGGGAGAAGCTACACCCCACAGGTAGGACAAGCATTTGAGGTAATCAGACTGTACCCAATGTAAAGTCACAAGATGTTCTTCTTTAGATTGTTTTAGCAAACAGAAAGCTCAGTGTATGAAATTTAAAGCAGCTCATGCTGCCACTTTTGCTGACATTTAAAAGGGCCATGAAAAATGAACACAGAATTTCTTCTCTTACATTATTTTTATAAATTACCTTTTCTTTCAGTGTAGCGACTCTTTCCGTGAGATCACTGATAGCTGTTTTCTGCTCAACATTCTCCACTTCATACACACTGCATTTCTTTAAGGCTTCATTCAGCTTAGCATTAAAAGTAAAAGTTCATGTGATAGAAATACACAGAATTCTATTAAAATTGTGATGTTACCAGTTATAATATTGAGTTTACACAACAGTGAAGTTTATACTTTTAAACTCATAAACAAAAACTTATCACCCCAGTAAAATGTAAATACTTTCATGCAAAGCTGTGTTGGGTCTAAGAAATCCTTACACCAAACTTAATGAATGAACAAAATGAAATTACTTAACTTAATTGTACTTACTTACAAAATTAAATTACTTAACAAACTTAATTAAATGAACAAAACTGTAAAGACAAAGTACAAACTTTCAGACTGGAAAAACAGCAATAATTCTGTTGGTACACAAATCAAAAGTTATGGTTAAAGCTCATCAGTTCTAATAAGCGAAATAGTAAGTATTATTTTAACTTACTTTTTGCTCAACATGCACAAACTTTTCCCCAAGCTCTTTGTTCAGAATATCCTTTTCTTGAAGCAGTTTCCTCAAAGTTTCAACTTGTTCCAGCTTTTCTGTCATGCTCGCCAGTTTTTGTTCTCTTTCTCCAAGTGAATTTTCAAGGAAACTATTTCTGTCACTCAATCTGAAAAGAAAATACATATTTAGACATTTTGAAAAAAAAGCTTGCGTTAAGTTTTCTAGACTTACTAACCCCAAACTAAGAGAACCATTATTTTTACACTTTCCACTTAAACTCCCCCAAGTATAAAAATAACACAACTGCAAAGAGAAACAAGAGCCAAGTAATTGTTTTTCCAAGAGTTTTGAGAGACTATACGCCTCATTAGAAGTTGAAGTTTAAAGCAGAGAAAGCCAGTGGTGTCTGGTGATGTAAAGAGCCTTGGTTTTACCCTTTAAGCTGCTCATTCAAGCCAGAGATCAGAATCTGATGCTTTTCCACATCGCGCATTTGTTGGTTGCGCAGTTGGGTGAGTTGAGTTTGCAAACGCTCATTTTCATTCTGCAACAAAGCAACGATGAAGAGCATTATCACACCTAGAGAAGCGTGAGAGAACTTCACTTTGTTCACACAGCTTTTTGGAGGTTTCAAACACAGCACAAATCTCCTACTCTAGTCAGATCCACTGCACCAAGTCAAAAATAAAACCACCAAAAGAAAAGAAAAAAGAAGTTGTACAACAGCAACCAACAACCAAAAGCAAAACACATCCAGAATCAACAGCAAGTAGGACAAACGCGGCAAACTTGTCACCATTCCTGAACAGAAGGTGGCATTTTGGAGGAGACAGAACACACCTGCACTGCCCTCAACAGCTGCCCTTCTTCCTCTACACCAAACGTTACCTGTATTGAAAGGCTTTGTTACAAGAGTCTCAATAATTAATGTAAGCTTGTCTCTCATCTTAAAACCAGTCATTCTTTTTTATACACATGCAACTCAAGAGATAAAGAACTATGAGTAATGCACCAAGAGTTTGATAACAAGATCAGTTGTGTCACTTAGTGAAAACATGGTTCCCAAATTACCACAGTAATTTGTCAGTCAGGCAATACTAAAAATTTCTTTTCCTTTTAAAAGAACTCTACTGTTCTTTGTGGGGCCTTCAGTGAATGGTTTTAAAATATAACTACGTGTCTAGCTAATATCTGGAGTTTAGATTGCATAGGTATTTATTTATATAGAATTATGGATCATTTTTATATAAGCAGTTTCTTCTCTAAAAATGTGTACATATATATATATATGAAAAATTAAATACACACACACTCTTACAGAAAAGAAACTTAAGAGATATACGGAGTGGGAAATTCAAATGAGTCATAACCAAATCCAATTGTGGCCTTTCTGGCAAAGACCTCCACAAAGAATTATGAAAATCATGTGGTCTTTTTACTAAGTTTCTAGAGCAAATAAAGCTTAATGCTAATCATAATTCTCCACATGTTGAACAAATGCAACAGGCTTCAGCCTCAAAGCATAATAATGTGCACACTCTCTGACAACACAATTATTGAGTGTAAATTGGGTTTCAGCCATTTTTTATCAGCTGCCAATTGATGGGTTTGGCTTACTGTAGGCTGTGATATAAAGAACATAAACTCAGAATGATTCTCTTGCATCATCAGGTTTACACAACTCCAAAGCTCACCTGGAGAGCCTCCATTCTACCTTGAAGCTGAAATCTGTCTTCCAAATCCTGACAACGCTCTTCCAGAAAAAGTATTTGTTCCTGCAGTTGGTTTCTTTCCAATTCCAGCTCTTCAACCACACTCCGTAAACCTACTCAGGTCAAAAAAGGAAAATTCTTTCAAGAGAAGTCCACCAAAATTCCCAAAGTCTAGAAATGGCTGCAACTCTTTATTCAAAGTTCTCATCAGTGTTAGGCACAAACAAATCTCACCCACTTCTAGTGGAAATGCCTGAGCTACATCCCCAAAATTTAGATGGCAAAAGTACTCTTAACAGTTGAAAACCAAAATAAGTTGCAGAGCTCATGAACTCAGAGGACCTAGCAGAAATATTTAAATATTGAGCCATCACTACTGTGGCTCAACCAATAGTGTGGCTCATTTTACATTAACCACAAATTGATCAGGTGCTTGCAGGATCATATATTAAGCAATTATTAATAAACTGGTCTGGACTGCAAGTGAGTCCATTCCATCTTAATGATAACATGTATTTGCAATCTTTACCACTGATATAAAGCCATCACCATTAAAAACTGAGAACTTATTTTTACATTAAACAGCAATGGAACGGAATTCTGGTTTGCAACATAACCGTGATATAAACTGAAACACATTCACAGGAACAACTCGTAACTTAAAACAAACACATGATCTTGCCACATGGGATATTTGATGGGCATCAAAGCTCATCCAATTCCAGTGCTCAGCCATATTGATGCTGTACTTGTAGGCCAGAACTAGGCAGTTCATCCAGCACGCACATGCTTGGAAACAAAAAGGAAGAAAACACAAGCCAAAAAAATCCAACAAAGATTAGAATACACCACAAATGGGCTGTTAGCTGAATTTTAAAACAAAAATAGACACAAAATGCAGATGCTGTGTGCATGCTTTCATCAACTGTCTAGTCGCTATCACACCTGCATTGGGTGAAGGGTACTCTGGCCACCAACCTCCCATGTTTTCTCCTTCAGCTGAGTCAGTGCTATCCAAGGTGACATTCAGTTCTTGGAAGCATTGTTTGCCATCGAAGGGGAATTCTTCCTACACAGAAAACATGAGAAGGAAGTTTAACTTAAAGAAGGAAACAAGCAGGGGTTAAGATAATTCAGCTACTAAAACCACAGTTTCAATCCAAAATCCCAAAACTCAGCACTGATTCGGGCACTTAAATGCAAGTATGTGGGATTGCTGTGAACTAGAGTGGCCTGCCCAGCTTCCAGATATTACTTCCAGAAAAGCCAAGTCTCCCACAGGTTTTTTAGGATACCTGCAAGCCTTTAAAAACACCCTTGGCTATCTGAGAAGCTAATGGATAACAATGTTTGGTTATCTTAATTAGTGTCCTGATTTCTGAAGTTAAGAGTTCTCTGAAGTATCAGTTAACTAATTATCTTCTTCCAACAGTCTGTTAATGAGACAATAACATCCTAATTCTTAAAAAAGTTACCATTTTTTCATGCAAGGTACACCACCACCTACCTAGAAATCCACCTGAATGTAGTGGCACTAATTATTCAGTAAAGCTCCACCAGCAAAGAGATTTGTAAAGATTTTATAGAAGCCAAAAACAGCCTTAACATCTGAAGCATGCACATGGCTTCAGGCATGGGAATTACTCCAGAGAAAACCTTGTGATTTTTCAGTGGAAAGGAGTATGAGGTGTGATGCCATTGGAATTTCTCATCTTCTGGCTATGCACATGATCATTAAATTTATCAATGTTTTCAGTTCCAACCTATGTTCTTAAGCTCCTACTGTTTTAAAGACTAAAGCACCACATAAATAACAGTACTTCCAACATTTTTATTAATAGGTAAAAATAAACTCACATCTCTTTGAACTTACCTGCAGCTTCCTGCTGGTCTGACTGCCTTTTCTTCTTGCCTGCTGCAGCCTGCCCATTCCTTGAACTGTGGCCAGTTCCTCCTCCAGCTCCTGCTGCCCTGAGACTATGGCTGGATCGGAGCAGCCAGGAAAGAACCAGTCATCCTCAATCAGTTTTGTGCCACAGGAAAGCATTTACATTTATATCAGACACTACTACGTGAAAAGAGACCAGGGACAGGGTGAAGTCCCTACAAATGACTGACTGGAACTAGATTACATATTAAAATCCACTGCATTCACCTTGTGATTTCCCTCCAACATTGCTATGTAGAACATAAAGTCTGAGTATCCCACTAAGAAGAAGCAAACCAAAGTCTAACTTCACTTCTTCATCAGCTCTAAAGGAAGACTTTACACAGGAGGGTGGAAAGGGTGAGGTTACACCATACTAAGAAGGAAAGCCAATCAATTAAAATGCCAAATTACATCTCAATTCAATTTCCCAGGTTCAAATATGTCTAATTTGTATGATAAAAACCACAGCTTTTTCAGCTGATGCCTTTTTAATCTCAACAATCACATTCATTTTTATAAAAAATTTAATTTCAGTTCAAGCTCTAAAGCCAGATCATTTGAGGAAGTCACAAGCACGTGTTACACTGGCATCAAACCATCTTATCATAAATTAGTAACATCATTCTTTTCAGGACAAATACAGAATCACTAGTAAATAAACACACTGAATAAACTGAGAAGATGAAAGCTTAGGTATGCATCCTGTTCATTGTTAGAAATGATTTGTCATCTGAAGTGCATTCCCATCTGTTTTGTGATACAACAAAACACGTTTGGGGTAAAGATTAGGAAACAACACGTTCCATGCAAAGCAGACACAACAGCACAGCCAGGGAAAGGGAGGGCAAGTAAAGGTGGCTCCATATTTGAACTGAAAGTTACATTAATTGGATCATTACAAATTTGGCTTTCAGTTTAACCACATGAATCCACAGTTGTCCTCACAGCACACAAAACTCAGAGAATTTATGTCAATGCATCTGTGAGGTCAACACCAGGAACTATTTGGAGATTCAGCCCTG
This sequence comes from Haemorhous mexicanus, assembly GCF_027477595.1. NCBI lineage: Eukaryota > Metazoa > Chordata > Aves > Passeriformes > Fringillidae > Haemorhous > Haemorhous mexicanus. Next base: position 10,586,051 of record NC_082346.1, read on the forward strand.
CAAGGAATACCTTGCTTTCATTTGAGTTGGCCAAGGATTACTTATACCACAGATTTCCTTAACTCACAATTCCATAGCATCTGCTAGATTTAAATTCTTCCTGTAATATTCCAAAATTAGACCCCTAATGTCTTGTCAAAAAAGATTAGTGGGGAAAAAAGGTAAAGAAAAAAAAATGACCCTTTTCAAGTGGGATTGATAAATTGGATTATACTTCTGATTTCCATTACACTTTGGCTTCTTACACTGTCAATTCATAAGTGTTTTAAACACCCTTGTGCATTTTCTAGACTTTACTTTTTTTTTTTTTAATCATTATACACCCTTTTTCAAGGCTGTAAAATTAAATGCTGAATTTTGATATCAGGCCTTAAACCTCGATTGACCAGAACTGGGAGTTAAAGAATAAGATCCGTTCCAGGTAAAAATTTAACCCCTCCTCTGACACTGTAATATAGGAGCCCAACAAATTTAGGCTCCTAAGTATCTAATGATGAAAAAAACAATGAAATTACAAATGTCACAAGAATAATGGAAGGATAGAAACTGGATCTTTAGAATTATTTAGCACATTCAGACAAGTGATAAAACACTTCCAGCTAAATTGAGCTTTAAAGCTCAATTTAAATTGAGCTTTAAAGCTTTAAATTGCTTTAAGAACAATTAGTAAGTAAATACATTTTCTAATGTTTTACAGCAGCTTAGGAAGCTTTTCATTTGCAATTATCTAACATAAAAACCTGAAAAACTTCCCAGAACACCTTTTTTCAGATACGCACTGCATATAACAAATTACGATGTGTCTGTACTTCCCTGAGTCACTACTGATGCTACATATTACTTACATATGGCTTAAAATACTGGTAGATAATATTAAGGAATGTAAGTTCAGCAATTTATGGGATGGAATATTATTTTTTTTTAAATACTACTGAATTTCAGATCGTACTAAGAATTCTTATTTAGTCACAACCACTTGTGACAAGCCAAGAAATTTGTCTCTAGATAAAACATAAATATGGAGTCAGCTGTTACTACAGTGAAAAAAAGAAGATGACTTTATTGATATAAAAGAAGAAACAGGTAGTGCAAGGCAGGAGAAACTCAAGTTAAAACCCAGCAGTTGTTACACATATTGCTAAAATCCACAAACCATCAATGGCAGACCTTGCAAGGTACTGTTGGCAATTTTCTCCACAAGAAGCAAGAGCAGGAGAAATCAGCAACAGTACACTGCAGAGGGCCATTGCTGCAGGAACCTGCATGCACAAAACTGATGGGAAACTGTTCTCCCTGGCTGCCCAGATCGCAGTGGAGGGTAGGAGTGGAGGGGGAAGGGACGCTCAGGGCTCACCAGGTGGAACGGCAGGAAAAAAAGAAACAGAAAGATCATGCTATTCCCAAGGGGAAAAAAAAATGCAAAATTAAACCTGGACTGAGGCAGAGGAAATTTTACAAGTGTTATTAATATTGCATGTGGCTCTGTGGCCAGCACAAATGTGCTAACAGGTGGATTTGGTGGAGGGGTATTATTCCCTCTCAATACCAAAGCATAAATCCTTCAAAGAGAAGAGACGTGATCCTTAAAACATTTCTGTGCTTACACACTGAACTTTCAAATGGATCATGGAAATGAAAAATAATTTAGCTGCAGATTGAAAAGAGAAGGCTCAAATTAACTAACTGGATTAATTATGATGGGAGGTCCTGTGTATTAAAGCCGGCCTTATTCCCCACGCAGTTAACTAAGGGGACAAAAATGGTCATTTAGTTCAGATGGCATGGGAAGAGCAGTAAAAGCTATCTAAAATTTAACAAGACTTTCATAAGTTTTAATAGAAGCTACTTCAGTTTCTCATCAGCTGACTAATTAATAATTTAGCAAGCTCTAAAACCTGACATTACTTGAAATGCTATTTTCTGTAGGTAATTTGATATTTTAACCACCTCCAAGCCACTGCCAGTGAGCATTACTCACCTGGTCTATACAAGTGGCAACTACTAACAGATCACTAAATATCCTAAAGAGAATTAATGAGAAATTTCCTAAAGAGAAACTCCACGTCAGCTACATTTTGCTTAAGTACCACCTTCATTCCTCTAATTCAAACCAACACTACAGTCCTCCACACTTTCACCAGTTCTCTATGCAGGCAGCTTTAATATTTCAATGGGGAACTATTTATCATTGATAAAATATATTTTTTTTATCATTTTTATCATATGCAGACAATAAGCCTGTCAAGCAGTCTTACAAAGCAGCAGCTCAAATGGCAAACAGAACAGCACATCTACTTAATAAAAATTATATAAAACAAGATGAATATATGAAAAACAAACTTGAGGGAATAGGAAAAAGCAGAAATTGCAAATTTCAGCAACTTCACTAACTATACATATTTTATGACTACAGAAATGAGTCATGGTGGTGTGCTATCAATTCGGTCTGAAGCACAACAGACAGACACAGATCTATAAAAACAGGATTGTTGTACTGGAAATAAAATAATTCACCTTCTCTGTCCTCCTCAATCTGAGCCATTCTCAAGGCCATGGCAGATTTCTCTTCTCGGACTTGATCCCGGGACTCCTCTGACTCTGGGACATTTTCCTGCCATTCTAAGAGCTGATTCTGCAGTTCATCCACACTACCTGATTCACTGGCCTAACAAGAGAAAGTCTGTGTTAAAATAAATTTACCACACCTCTGCAAATGTAAATACATTTTAAGTTGGCAAACCACAATAATTCACAATTTAACTTAAATAAAAATCTATGAAATTGGTAAATGAAGATTGTAGATATTGTAGATTATGTGAAAAACAAGTCCTGCGAATCCATAAAGTATTAAAAATATTTTGTCTACAAAATAACAGCCACACTTTGACAACTCACGTTAAACATAACTAAATAAACAACAAACTACTTGGAAAAATGTAATTTAAAGTGTGTGCAAAGTAGGTAGAAATCAATCCTTTTGAGCAATTCAAAACCTGTCATTGTGTTCTCCAACTGAATAGCCACTGACAATTCCATCTATCAATAAATGAATTCTCAGCTCCAAAATCCAGCTGACACACTTTTCAAAGTCTAATTAGCACCATTAATCAGTAACTCATGCAAATCAATTTTAAAGTCAACCTGTGAAGCTGCTCTCTTTGTAACTTGGTCGAGATCAGCCTGCAGCTTCCTCTGCTGCTCTTCATAGAGCTCAAGCTTTTTCAGCAGTTCTTCTACAAAAACATAAATATGGTTCATGAGGTCAAAAATAATTTATTTTAGTCTCTTTACTTTGGATCATCTGCAAAAGATTTTCTTTTACCATTTTGAGTTCCAATTTCATGCAATGACTGCAGTTTTGACTGTAGTTCTTCATTTTCAACTTCTAATTCTGACACACGATTGTTTAAGGCAGACACATCACTGTTTTTTGAGGAAAACTGAAAGAAAATACAGTTATGGGGTTTCAAACAGCAAAATCACAGCAAAGTCTTTTTTTTTTTTTTTTTATTCTTTAGTAGTATCTAGAATAGCTGTTTTTCTAATATTTAAAGTGCATACAGCAGCTCTCTCTAACAAATTTACTCCTGAATGCTGGTAACGCATTTGTACTATTTTTTATTTAAACTACATCTTGTATCAACACTTTATGTCCATTCCATTTTCATACCTTAATTCAGGTTTGAATAAAATTAAAAATAATTTACCTTAAAGTAAACTATTTTGATATTCTACTTATGCCACAGTTTACTTCTTCCCAATCAAAACTCCAAGCACAGCTGGAGCAAGACACAGAGCCTTAAACACAAAGCTACACATACATTTTTCAGTTCATCCTCCAGCTGTTTGATTCTTGATTTGGACCAAGCCTTCATTTTCAAAAACTTGGCTTCAGATTTGCTGGCCTCTTCTGTTTTCAATTTCACTTGGACTAAGAAACAAGAAGCAGGAATTATTTAAAACTGTAGAGATTATTAATATAAACCTCGTGTGTAACTCCTTTAGCAACTGGAAGTTACACACACAAGACAACAGCATTTACAGAAAAACGTAAGAATCAGACACAGTGACAAATTTACAGCTCATGTGACTGTCTTGGTAATCCTCTAACCCTCATTATTATAGTACTTGATCCCTTTAATTACTGTGGCAGTAACATTCCATCGAATTTCATGTAGTTCTAATTGCAGTGAGTATCAAATTGGTTCAAAACACGTCGAAGTCTGGGGCAAAGAAACCTTTAATACTGTCAGTGACAACTGTTTAAATAGGATACCTTCCAATTCTTCCATCTTCCCTTTGGTTATAGATTCCAGATCTTTGACTTCTTTGGAGTTACTCTGTCCACCAGCACTTAACTCTGCCACTTGTTTCTGAAGCTGAACCAGGGCCTGGTCTTTCTCATGTAGCTCAGTTTCGTGTTTCTCTTGAATATCATGCAGTTCAGCATTGTATTTCGCCTTAACTTTTGTCATTTCAAGCTCATGTTTCTCCATCATGTCCTTTAATTGGGCTCTCATTACATGTTTCTCAGCATCCAGTTTAGACTGGAGGTTTTCTTTTTCAGACAGAAGACGTTTCAGGTTTTCATTAATCTCCTGTTTAAAAAAAAAAAAAAAAAAACCAGCACAAAAAACATTTATAATTTCATTGCAAAGTATTTTTCCTACCATTGTCAAACATTACACCTGTACTCCTACTTATGGCACTTCTTACTTTCAACTGCTGGTCCTTGGCATCCAGCTCCTTTTGCAAGACATCAATCACCTGTGTCCTTCCCAGCATGACTTCTTCTTTTTCATGGAGCTTCTGTTTCAAAGCCTTTAGTAGCTACCAAAAATAAAAAGTTAAATAATCAAGCAATCTATAAAAGACTTATTTTTATTCTCCCAACCAGACATTTGAACTGTGTCACAGAGTTTAGTAATTACATGACTCCCAATTCAAGCTGCTGAGTTTCCAGAGCAACATACCTGTTCTAGGTCAGCACTTGCATCAGATTTAGCAGCTAATCTAAAAAGCTCCTGTTCATGTTTTTCTCTCTGTGCTTCCAGCTCCTTTTCCTTTTCCTGAACAATATTTTGAAACAGACGTATCTAAAACCAAAAAGAAAATAAATATGAAACCAGTCCACAAAAACCACACTGAACTGTCTAACTAAAGGTACAGAAAGATAATGGATTCCAAATTAAGTCTGAATTTTGTTTCCAGTAACATTAAATACACTAATTAGTTACTTATGTTTATTCCTAGCAAGTTCTAACAATTAAGCCCAAATGGCAGCCTCCTCCTCAAACACCTGTATTCTACTTTTCCTAAGAACTGGATATCCTGCATTTTGGAATTTTGGAATCCTGCATTTACTTACATTTTCCATGTATTTAGCTTCTTTTCCTTGGAAATGTTCTCTTTCCTTGCTTTGAATGTTTTTCAGACTCTCAATCTGCTCCTGGAACAAGCTGCATTTTTCCTCACTGTCTCCCACCTTCTTGGTAAGGTTCTGCACCAGAATCTCCATGCTTTGCAGTGATGACTCTTTAGCTGCCAGCTGGTTCTTTACAATGCAAACGAAAAGACAATTAGCAGAAAAATGATACAGCAAATCATGAAGCCTCTCCCTGGTAAGAACAAAATAAGCAAGTAAATATATATAAATTAAGATAGTCAATAAAGAAGTTTTAGTCACATGAATTAACTGTATTTCAGAGAGAGACTGACTACATAATATATCACAATTTCTTGAAAGCTCGACAGAGATTTTATAACTGAGCCACTAATATACCTTCAATTCTTCATTGGGCAGGAAGATTTCATTGGCAGCATCACTGGATCCACAGGCCACCTGCAAATCCCTGATGTAAGCATCCCTTTCAGCCAGCCTCTTCTCCTTCTCTGCCAGCATGGCATCCATGTCAGCCCCACGGCCACGCTGCGCCTCCAGCTCAGCATCCTGAGGTGAAAAGGCAGAATTGTTTGTGCTCAGTGCTTCCATCTCCAGCACAGAAGAATGGCCTGCATCATTTCCTTACTGCCTGTGTTAGAGTACTCCAAAAATTACAATCAGATGTGTAACTGGTTCTGTTTGAAATGTAATCATTATTTACTGAACCTTTCTCTCTCAAACTCTGCAGCATTCCCATTCCTGCCACCATCCCCAGGGAAGTTATGTCCACAAAACACCACAACATGAAATCTGCCCTTGCTTACATTTCCTCCTGTTATGACCTATTTTTTCAATGAGGAAAACTGAAACAAACCAGTACTTTTGTTCAAAAGCAAGATTTAAATACAACATTGACCCAGAGAGCTCATCTTCGTGTATCCTTCTCCATTCATCCAGGATTCCCTGCTCACTGAAGGCACAATGACAGAATTCCCACTGCCCTGTAACATAACAATTCAACAGAAAACTCCCAGAATGGCTGTTCAGTACCACAGAATTAAATGTGTACTTAAATAAACATATTCAAACATAATCCTACACCATAAAGGTAAAGAGTCATGTTATACAAAACATCACCTTTTTCTGTAACTCTTCATTTTTTTGTGTGATCTGGGATTCCAGCTCTTCAATTCTCCTTCTCAGCACTAATATTTTCCCTCTATTTGCTGCAGCATTTTCCTGGTCTCCATCCTTTGATGCCTGCAAAAACAGGGAGGTTTGCATTGAACAGGCAACTCCTGAATTCTTTACCTCTACTTAGTCTGATAATATTGGTGAAAAAAGCAGACTTTACTCACAGACTCTGTTTCAGTTCTCTTCTGTACTTCATATTCCATGTAGAAGCTGGCACAGAGTTTGTATTAAGCTTATAAAAGTCTTTGTATTTAAATTATTCACTATAATTATGGCTAAAAAGTGGACTGGAATGCGCAGCAAGGAGATTCACTTCCTCTGGCAATTAAAACTCAATCTGGCAAGTATAGTTCATACATATCAGAGGGAAAACAGGACTACTGGGGGAAAAAAATGTAAATTCAACCATTCCTAAGCATGTTTTTAATCAGAATTTTCCCAGTTGTAATTGCTGTTTTGTAGAAATTATCTGCCATTACAAGGAATCAATTTCTAAGCAAGTTTTGTCAGCCAAAAAAAAGATCAGAAGAATAAACAGTTACTGTACATTTTTGTGGAAAACTAGGGACTGCAACAAACTGATTGTTACCTTTCCCTTCCAGCACAGCTTTAAAATACAAATTTCCCTGAAAAAATAAAGCCTCACTAAAGTTATTTTAGAAGCTATATGAAGACCTACTCTGAAGAAATACAAGTCTACATGCACAACTGTGTTACTACAAACAGATCTGAGACTCTCTTGTTAACAGTAAAACAACTGTCACTTTCCAGCACCTAATTTACATTTTGGTAGTAAGGACAGTTATACATTCCCTAAGGAACAAGACAGGTTTTGTTTTCATTTCTTCTCCAAACCTTATCTGCCTGATTTACATGTGTCAAAACTTTGAGTTGCTAATAGGATGAAGGAGTGAGAAATTTTTACTAAAACAATTTGAAGGGAATGTGCAATTTTCCAGATTTCTATTGAAAAATTAAAGATTTAAATAGAAACACAGATGAATTGACAGAACCCACTCAGTCTACCTTATCCTAACCTGACTCAGCCCAAAATTTTAATTTCCCCATTGAGTCCAGCATGGAAAATAGCCTACAGCACCACAGAAATTGTATCTGCTTTCAAATATCAGAACACCTTACCTTTTTTGGTTCTGCTTTGGCCTCTAAGCCTCCTGCCACTGGTAACTGCTTCTTAAGTTCTTCCAGCTGTGAGGTTAATGATGCAACCTTGGCTTTGTTCTGCAGCTTCAGCTTGGAAAGTTTGGCATCAGCAGATTCCTTCTCCTCCTACAAACATCAAAGTCATGACAGACTAAATTAGCTACACGGACAACTGCCTCCTTCAATTCTTCCATTAAAAAAAAAATGAGAGAGGGAGAAATCTGAAGGGATTAACAAAAAATGTAATGTCTCTTCCCTGAAGAGACATTACAATGTTTCATTTTCATTATTTAAATATTCTCTTATTTATCTAAACTTTCTGCACATGGTGATTATTACTATACAGAATTCAAAACCTTATTATATACATTTCCCTATTTTTTTCATAGCAATACAAATTCTAGGCTTGACTTTTTAATGAGAAGAATTTTTTCATAAAATACAAAAAGACAGACACCTTCATTATGTCTAAAGTGTAAAATCTGATTTCTTTTTTTTTTAGAGAACTCGATATACAATGAGTTTTAAAAGATGCAGTATTTTAACACCTGGCTGTTCATAGCCACAGATAGAAAGGGCAGAAAGAAATCTCTCCTAGGAAGAGATCAACCTTACAACTTTTTTAAAAAGAGTAACAAGGCCCAAAAAAAGCCTTCAGGATATTAGATATAAATTCCTTCCAGCTCAGTCCTGGAACAGAACACATGCTGGGAACAAGCAGCAATGTCCAGAGCCCAGAATAGCTCCTTGTCACCATCCCAGAGCTGCTGTAACAGACCAGAAGCTTGCAAAACATGACAAAAAGGACTGAAGGGGGATTTTAAACAATGGTTATGACATGAACACATGCTCAGTACCTTTAACTGAAGATCTTTGCTCCGGAGCTCAGCATCCTTCTCCCTGACAAGCTCCTTGAGCTGTGCCAGCAGCTGCTCAGTGCTCGTCAGCTGCTCCGTCAGATCCGTCACCGCCGTGCTTCCCACATCCCCAGAGGCTGCAGCCTGCGGAGACCCAGGGAATGCTCAGCCTGGGGAGATCCAGGGTGCCTCCCAAAAGCCAAATGGGGCACACTGCACTGCTCCTCACATGCCTGCACTTCGTGTCCCACTTCATTACAACGGTCAGCAAATGCAATGCTAAAGCTTCCAGGGGTTATATATACTTATAGTAGGCTGGTTTTACCAGGCCTCGTGGAATTCTAAACCTTAAGAGCTGCTTTAGCAATATTGGCTTGAAATACAGCAAAACCATCCAAGCACTCTAGGTATGAACACCTGAACTTCCTCATTCCCTTGATTTGTGTTGTGACAGCCAGCAGTGCTGCTAAGTAAAATAAATACCCATAAAATATTGATATTGAACCTACTCTACCCAAAGATACCCTGAGGATGGAGCTTATGTAACTCCTATGGATGTTTCCTTAAGGCAGGATAAGCAGAGTGAGGACAAACACAACAGCTGTGGAAGGCACAAGAGATTAAACATCAAGGAGATAAGAAACAAGGACACAACACGACTTTTAGAGTCCTAGAACAATCATGGTAAAACTAGTCAAACAACTGCTTTATAAAAGGGAAAATACATATAGTTAGTGTATAAAAAATGAAAGATTTTCTGTGTCAGAGAGTCTTAAAAGGATATTAATAGTAATTCAATACTTACTGCTGTTTTGGAAGGAGAATCATCTCCACTACCCCATTTCCACATAGTTCCACGATGGCTACGGAAAAATAAATGAAATAATACCACAGTAAGTATCAGGGACTCAAACAACTGTAATTAATTCATACTTTTATGTATCTCCTTGTGAAATGCTTGAGAGTGATTTGCTCAGTTCTGACAGCACCTCTGATCTCCACTATACCACCAGTTGTTGAGAAGTAACACTTTTCATTATGTACAAAATATGCATAACGTGCCTTTTCTAAAAACTGCCAGTCAGTAAAATGCCAATACTTCCAAAAATAATCCAGAGAAGTCTTTAAAGAGTAAATGCCAAGAAGTATTATTCTGCACAGCTGTCTCTCCAACATATAAACAGAAGACACAAACCACATATAGTTTGCTAATATTTAACCTGACCTTAAACACTGCACTGCCTGTCACTGCAGGAAAGCAGGGATTACATTGACACAGATTTCTAAAAAAAAAATCACACATTGAGGCTAAAACCATTAAATAACATCAAACTGCTTGAATTGCTGTGACTGCTGCCTATCTGAAAAGTACAACCAGCACTGCACCTGCTCAGTAATTGTCACTCTCAATTAGCAACACCCAGAGGAAAATCATGTGTCCTTCCCATTCTTATTACAGACTTGTGAACCACACATCCACAGAGCAGGGCTGAGTTTGGAAAGCAGGTCATAGTAAGCACTAGCACACAGCTTATCTTTGAAAGAATGCAGCCTGATAGCAGAGGCTGCCTTTAAAGCAGTTCATCACTCCAAAGCTGAATCCAGGAATCACAGACTGCAACTCACATCACCTACAATTCCAGACTGAATCCTCCTAAGGATCTCTCCCAACATTAAAATCAAACGAGCCATGGGTGTGGGGATGGGAATTGCAGAACCTGTAAATAAACCCTCCTCTCATAACTGCTGCAGAGCTGTAACACCAAACCTATTCCCAGTGAAAAGCTCACTTCCAGGCACACCAAAGGGTTACCCAGGTACAAAGAGGCCAGAATGACTCACTAGATGGAACACGGTGGTGCATTTGTAAATATTTCAGCTCATTTCCAGCTCTGACTGACAATCATTTTGCTGGTCTCACCTGCCAGCATTCCTACCCAAATACCTCAACTGCTCCTTCCTGGTGTTTCATTATTTACATCAGTGACATTAAACACTGACAAGTTTTCCAAACCAAGTTGGGAAAAAAAACTGATCAGGCTTTTCCCACCTGGCATGAAATCAACCAAGGATGAGGTTTGCTTTTTTTCTGGGGTACAGACAGCAAGTTAAAGCAACAACCTTTAGTTAAAGCTGCAATCCCTCAACTCCTTATCTTCCACAACTTCCACGAGACACAACAGATGCTGCTTAATTTTACAAAGCAACTTTCTCCAAATGCTCAAAGTACAACTGAGGTTTCAGCTCTGATCACAACAGAATGTTACCAAAAAGAAAAGCCCCAGTGGCAGCTTTGCCTTCCTAATTTATCCCCTCCCAGCTGCAGCCAAATCCAGCTAAAAAAAACCTAATCTCGTATTATTCATCTGGGCACTTTCCAGCCTCCTCAGTCCCCTGAGTCAGGGACCACAGGGCCGAGCACCAGGAGCACATGACAGATTTGGGCAGCAGCTCATTCCAGCTCTCACTGCTGAGGAAGGTGACAGCAGTCCCCTCCATCCTCTCTGCCACAGGCCTACAGCAGAAAAACAAACTGTGTAACAACTCAGCTAAACCTAATATTATTTTAAACCCATTTCCCAAAATCATTTGGTGTTGGCAATAGATCCACTGAAAGAAAACCATTTTTATTTGTTTTCTCCTAGTATGTGCACACCTTTCCTTTTACCCACCAAGATGCTGGTTCTTTTGCTAAACAAATTAAATTTGTTTTCAAGAGATCTGTGCCATATATGAACTAAAAGCTCCCGGACAAAACCTTGGCCAAAATCTGCACAAACATACAACACACAGCTCAAACTGAAGCAGTGTTAACCAAACCACACACACCCTGTAAAAATATATTGAGACATCAAATAGCTATTACTTGAACCTGTTATAAACACGATCTCATAGTCACACTGACCACATTTAAATATTAATATGAATTGCTACTTATTTTCCATACTAAATATATTATATATAAATATATATATATATAATACAAGGGAAGCATTATTTTGTAAGAGTGACCCAGTGGAGAAACCGCAGATCAGAGCAGTGCAGGTGCATGTGAGGCGTAGAGAACCCCAAACAGTCATTTCCACCCTTTCCCACATTTCCAGCCCCTCCTGCCCGGCTCCATCGGCGCCCGGCAATGGGACTGCACGACCCCCACCTCCCCCGCCTGCCCCCTCAGAGCTTCCGCGGGGCGGGCTCGCACCGGCCGAGGCCCGGGCAGGCCTGCCGGCGGAGGGCAAGGGTTTTTCCGTGGCCGTGATGTCCGCACTCACCTGCGGGGCGGCGGAGGGGCGGCCGCGGCCCCCGAGCCTGCCGAGCCCCCTCAGCCCCGACGCGGCCCCGTCGCCGCCGCCTCTGCGGCCCCGAGTCCCGGCCGCGCCCACCGGGAGCGGCTCCGCCCCCGCCGCAGCGCCCCCTGCCGGCGCGGAGGACCGCCCGCCTCCCTCGTTGTGGCGCTGTGGGCCGGCGGCCGTCTGAGGTCACGGAGTTCCCAAACTTTTTCCCATTTTTCTGTGAGGAAGCAGGGACCTACAAGCCAGACATGCGTCTCACTACACATTACCACGTATTTATTAACTGCTTACCTGTGCCAGCAACTCACCACCACCCTCACAGGAGAGAATTTCTTCCTAATGTCTACTCTAAACTCACCTTCCTTTAGTTTAAAGCCCTTACCCCAAGGCCTTTGTTCCAGGTTAGACTCTCCTTTAGTTTGTTACATTTACACATGTTATAAATAAGAAGCTCGACTAGACCAATATTCAAGCAGCAATCAATTTATTAATTAATATGGTAAAGTATGAGCAGCACGGTGCTGGGTACAGTGGGGACAGTTTCTCTCCAACTGCACTCCGATAGTTGGGGCTTACGGGTATTTATAGGGGTACTCATAAGCTTTCTCAGCAGTTTCTATTCCAATTTTTTACTCATCAGCAGTTTCTATTCCAAATTTTTATATCACAATTCTATACACTATTGTGATTTAGTTTTTCTCAGGATGTGCATCCAAAAAGGAGTCTTCCAGGTGGTGGTGGTCTGTTTTCTGAAAGAAGGAAGGAGTATCCCATCTGGTGGGGTCCAGTTCTCTAGAGGTGGGTCCACCTTTTGATTGCAAGGACTTTAAATCTCATAACAGTGATGTCCAGCTTCCCTTGGTCGAACCTGGTAGTCTTTGAGTTGATGTCCATCTTCCTTTCTCAAGCTGCATGTTTCCTTTTTATATATTCTAAAGCTATAGTTTCAAAACTATAAGCAATAGTTACTTACTACAAGCAATATTCTAAAATTATACTTCAAAAGGTTATTATTGCAAAACTCTTTAAGGCTTACCTACAAGCAGAAAGTTCCTGTCAAAAAGCAGCATCCTTAAAGCTTTAATTCAAATGCTCCTAAATCAACTTAAGACTTACAAGGTTAATTGCAAACAAAGGATAGGTTCAAAGGCCTTCTTCCATGCTTTATTTTTCTCAGTTATTATTAGAATTCATCTTTACAACTGTCCCATGGTCAGTTTCCACACATATTACAATCACAAATACACATATTGCCTGTATGTACCTGACACAAAACACAGCTTTGTATTTCACACACATGAGCAATGCCAAAATCTCCAGTAAAATTCCACCAGCTCAGTACATTGCAGTGTATGATGTAATTAAGAGATATTTATAAATAAAACATTTTCATACTAGAAAAACTGGCTGCTGTATTATTAGGAAAGGGAGTTTTCTTACCAATAGTTGTATTGATCTCACTTTCAGGGAGAGGAATGGATTGGAAATCCTTTTTCTAAGCAGAAAAAAAAAAGAAAATCACCTCCAGCTTGCTATAAGGTAAAAGATGCAGGTACAAAAGGAAGCTGTGCCGCGTATCTGACAGCAGTAGCTTTTATATTTTGCATTTTGTAATTAGATAGATAGATGGGTAGGTAGGTAGGTAGGTAGGTAGATAGATAGATGGATAGATAGATAGATATCTTTTAGATATCTGTGTGCAAACTGCAGATTTCTAGACATAACTGGCACTGTGTTCTGGGCTACAGCCCCCCCCACTCCCCAGACAAGCATCACTTCACCCCACAGAACAGAGAATAAACCTCAATTCACAGGATCCTAAGCATTACCATGATTGGGAGCAGGAAAGAAGAAACCCATCAGACTTTAAAAGTCATTTGATTTCAAGATGTGGCTGTGCCATTTTAATCTCTTTAATCTTTTCCTGGTGCAACACTCTTAACATTGTTCCTGTCAAGTGGGAGCTAAATGGTGACACTGTGCATGTTCTCACCCAAGCCCTGACCACTTAGGAACATGACAGCTGATGCTGATGGGTGCCTGAAGATCCCACCAAGACTTTGGCATCTCTGGAAATAGGAGTCTGGGCATGGAGTGAACTCCAGAACTGCAGGCTTGCATGTGGCACAGAGCACTCCTTGGAGAATGCTCTGGAGAATGAGGTTTCTGTGATTTGCAGCAGTCTCCAAAACCAATTCCATGGTGAATCTGACCACAGCATCCATCCCCTCAACCTGTAACCTTTGGGATTTTATACCCATCCTGTAGTGTCTCTGTAGCTTTTCTCCAAACCTGCCCTGCAGCAGGATCTCTGAATACCTGTGAGAGAGGAGAAAACAGCAGTGCAGGTGCTTCACTCCCATCCCTATCTACCAAAATGGTGTGAGAGGCTGGTTTGAATTGTATCAAGCACCAAACTAACCCTGTGCAGTGAGGAATGGTGAAGCTGTCATTCCTGAACAGCACTAGTGTGCCATGAATAACTCAGCTGGATTCACAAGGTGCTGGGTATGGGTTCAGACGTATCTGAATCAATTCAAGACTGCTTATCCCTTAAATAGAACCAACACTGGATCACATGCAGAAATTTCCTTATTTGGGAGGGGAACTTTGCTCCAAACCCTTTTGGTTTTACTCATTCCACTTAGGAGGAAGAAACCAAAAGTATTTTTAATTTGTCCTTTCCTAGGCTCCAGGATAGTTTTCCCTATGCTGTAAGTTGTCATACCCATGAAAATAGTATCATCTGCAGGTCTTCATTTTGTCCCAATGTATAAATTATTCTTGGAAGGATGGGAGTGGCGATGACAACACACTTCTTTTGAGGATCTCACAGCCAATCAGTCACTCCCTTCTCCCCCTCTGAAATGCAGAATGGTGTTAGCACTGTGGTGTTAGTGCAATAGTCACCTTGTGTGGAGTCAGAAAGTGCAGTATGATTGTTTCTGCCTCAATAAACATGGCTTTCTTGGATGTTTAGGCACAGCCAAACTCCCCTGCTGTGATGCCAGCTTAGGACTGGCTGCATTTACCAGTGAGATCCAAGCCCTTGGAGACACACAGAGATTCAGACACATTAAACTCTCTTTCAGCTGGAGGAAAACCACCGTTGGTCAATGCATTTAATATTTATATTACAGCAGTATCCAAATGCCCCAGATAGTGCAACAGTGAGGTATTTAATGTGCAGCTCTCTGCTGGGACTATTGTGTTATCTTAGCTACTCCTTTTTACAAAATAAAGCTGCTCACTGATCAGCCTCTTCATTCCTCTCACACCAAAAAGCAGTGGGAGGAAATTGCCTGCTCTGCCTGTCTGTTTTTTCCCCATGAATCTGCTTCTTTTTACAATTTTCTGCATCCTGAAATGACAGGGAGACATCCCACCTCATCTTTGATGAGGGATGGTAAAACTAGAGAAGGATTTCACACACAGGATAAAGCCAAATTCTTTTCAACCAGGTCTATCAGCCCCACATTCCTACCAGTACCAGGAGGCTCCCAAGCTCTCTCCATGCCCAAGTTCAAGTCAAAGGACACCTGCACCACCACGAGGACTTGGAGGAGAAATTCATGCTCAAAACAGATCACAAGAATGAATTCCTGCTGTTGCTGAAGCTTTCATTTTTTACCTTCTCCTTCTTGTTCCTATATAACTTGTGTGTGCCCCCCAAAAAAGAGACTCCTGTTTATAGAGCACCTGAGAAGTAGATGTAGGGAAGAATATTCTTTGATGATCAGATTATCATTAGTACATAAATGATGTGCAGTGGCATAAAAAAGTACATCAAATGATGGGGTTTTAGTCATGCCACTAATGCAGAACAGAGCAAACTACTCAGATAATTACAAAATAAAACCAAAGCAACCCCGGCAACAGTGACAAGTTACTCAGCACTCACTGCAGGGGGCAACAGACACCTCTGCACAGACACTCACCCTAAGTTTATTCTGCACCACCCTGGCTCTTAGAGGACACTGCTAAACCACACAAAATGTCTGGCTGATATTCCCACTGAGGGAGGCCCAAAGCCAGGAGTCCCTGGATTTCAGGCATCACTTTGTGACACCCACCCCAAAGGCTGGGAATCACCCCAGGCACCAGCACAGGCTGGGGGCTGACCAGGGGAAAACAGCTTTGCAGAGGGAGTCCCGGTGGACTCAGAGTTGAACAAATTTCAATATTTTAATACTTGAACTAAAGATTTCATGTCCCTCTTGGTTTTAATGGTCCTCTTTGTGGACTGGCCAGCAAATCTGGGCATGACACAGCAGCAGCAGGGGGAGAAATGCCAAAGTTCAAGGAGCAGCCACTGTTCGACAACCAGCAGGAGAGAGCTCAGCAGTCAGCACAGCCAGACTCAGAAAATGCAAACCTTACAGGAATTAAATCATGTTCTGGTTGATCTTTACAAAAAGAAAGTTACACATTTAAAACACAAGGACTCATTGCTTAGGCTGCTTCTAGAAGAGAAAAAAGAAGTATAATCTAGACAAAGTGTTCAAGGCTATCAAAAAAGAAATAGTAAAAATGATTGCTTGAAGATTAGACACACAAAATACAGAGCTTCTTTTTGCACTTAACAGAAAAGGAGAGTATGCAGGCCATACAGCAATGAAACAAGTTTTAAAGTACCACCATCAAAAAAGAGACATTGACAATATAATAGAGAAAAAATACTGCCATCAGGATGATTTAAGCATAAGGAATCTATCATCTAGTCCAACAAAAGATACCTCTCTGCTACAAACCTTCCCCCAATTTATACTGAGTCAGTGCTTTAAAACTTTTTCACCAGAAATGAGCCTGAGTTTGACAAATGGTGCTGCAGCAGTGGAAAAAGTCATTGTGCAGGAATTGCTGTCTTACAGTGTCTGTTTTTAATCAGGTGGGAAATAAAAATAAGGAAGTCTACTTGGAACCTGCTGAGTCTCTGGATGGGAAGGAAGCATGAATGCACATCCCATGAAAACAACTGGAGTCCTATCCAGCTGTAAATACCAATAAATCACCACACACTCCACATTCTTCTTTTTCGAAATTTTTATTTATCAAAGATTTCTGTATTTAGAGTGATGGGGGAGATCCCAGGACACATTCATAGCTACAATAAGCTCAACCAAAAGGTACATTGTGGATTACATCAGGGATTTGGAACAACACCCTTGTTGTGACTGGTGAACTGGTGTCACTGGTGTCACGAGCACAAGTGAGGGTCCTCAGGAAGAGGATATGCCATTGGCAATGGACACAACTCTGGCAGGGATATGCCAGCAGCTCCAGAAGAAGAAAAAGGAGGATCTGGCATCTCACCTGACTGAGAGGGTCCCCAGGTACCAGAGATGTCCCAAGGTCTGTCTCCACCACGGAGCAGAGCAATGTAAGTATTTCAGAATTTGACCCCTCACACCTACAGATGGAGCAGGTATAATTCATGCTATATAAATACACACCTATGCTGTGCATTGGCATTTATGGAAAGAAAGTTCTGCAAGATTTTAGTACTCTTAGGTGGAAGCTTGAAGGGTTTACATCAACAAAACCCAAAAGCTAACTAGGTGGAAAAGTCAACTACATGTGCCATTTCAACTCCTTAGCATTTTATAATTGATTTTGAGTATACCAATAAATACTCAGTGCAAAGCACATGCTCACTTAAAATCCTAAGCATGGATAATGTATGAGGAAAATCCAAAAAGAAGCTATCACATGTTGTCTACATGCTCACGGAAATATATATATTAAAAAAAAAAAAGATAAGTGTTTCTCACTTAGAGCAATATTTTGGTTTTGGCTTAAGAAATGTAGATGCTTTCTCCCAAAATAACAGCACTTGACAAGGTTATATCATTGGCTGGTAGGAAAAAAAAAGAAGGTACAGTGATGGGAACAAAGTGTTTACATGACTTGAACCTGAACATTTCCATATTCATCACAAAGACTGCAGCAAGGTACACTTATGATCCAACACTTCTTGTGTTGAGGGCAAAGCCACTGCTTGGTTTGTGACACGGAGGATCCAAAGCGAAACAAATCAAAACCCACAGAAATGCCAACTTAAAAAAAAAAGAGAGTTTATGGGACAGGAAAAAAATGACAGTTTCCAGCAGAAAAGCTGTAGTGTTCCTTCTCCTTCACATCACCCAGTGGAGTTTGCCCAGGTTCTCCACAAGGTAATATGATTTCACTAGAGCTGACCTTCCCCATGAGCAGGGGGACAGATGAAAACACCCACTAAGGGGTAACAACACACAGAACAGAACAGACAGAATCTTGGGAAACAACTTAAAATTACACAGGAATGTTTCTGCCTATGGACTGGAGCTGAAAATATGCTATATAGAAAAGAGTTAATGGTTTTGTGTAACTTCATTTTGAAAGGACAGCTTACAAATCAGGATTATTACAGGAGCATCCACAACATGGCCATTACCGAAGCAATACTGAAGGCTGCTTTGTTAACCCCAGTAATTGCACTCTCATTGCACAGGTCGTGTTGGCAGCAAAAGAATTCAAAATTATCCAACAGGAAGGAATCAGCAATTTCATTCACACTGCACTGGGATGTCTTCCAGCAGGAGAAAGTTCTCAATTTACCTATGGAACAAAAAAAAATTGAACAGATTAAGAGAGCATTGACAGTAACACTGTTTTTGGTACTGAGAGAGAAGCAGTGCTCAGATTGCCACTGTTAGAGAATAAAACTGTGAGGAGAAGGCAAAGCTCAATCTGTGTCAGGGCCCATGGTGTAAACAGAAATTGGATGGAGGCCTTGAGGTCTGTGTTGCCATGGCATCGGGGGGCAGTGGAAGGAGGCAGAAGCTGCATGGTCTGGTTCTTGACTCCACACCCAGAAATGTTGCACAGATCCAGCACAAACCTCCTACCAATAAATATTCTGTGCAAAGAGTGGAAGGTCTGACCACAGTCCCACCCACAGCACTCTGCACAGCAGTGGCTAATAAGGTATAAAATGTACCCCCAGTTTCGTAGCAAACTGGAAATGAGAATTTGACATGAAATTTCAGGGACAGATCACTGGGCTTGGCCCCTCACCCTCCCCAGAAGAGACACTTTTTGTAAAGTCTTGTGTCTTGCAGTTCATGGGCCATTTGTGCCCCAGCATCAGCCCTACAGTTTTATTTTTGCCACAGCCATGCGCTTCCTTTTTAAATTCAAGTGTTTAGAAGTTTCCAAATTTGCTTTCACTAGGAAATTAGCAGTGTGTATCCAATTTACCCACTGGGAAATATAGGGTGGAGCTTGAGTGATACCTGGCATCACCAGCCAGCTCAGCCTGCATTCACAGAACCATTTAGGCTGAACAAGACCTCCGAGATCATCAAGCCCAATCTTTAATCCAGCACTGCCAAGCCCTCCAATAACCCATGTCCCCAGGTGCCACATCCACATGGCCTTGAAATCCCTCCAGGGATGGGGACTCCAGCACTGCCCTGAGCAGCCTGAGCCAGCACTTGACAAGGCTCTCAGTGAACAATGTGCAGAGGTCAGAGCTGGCAGAGTAGATAAGGGTGGTAAAACACTGGCACAGATTGTTGAGAGGGGTGGTGGATGTCCCATCCCTGGAAACATTCAAGGCCAGACTCTGAGTAACCTGATCTAGTTAAAGATGTCCATCCTGAGACACAAATCAATCCACCCTCAGGAAAAGAGAATTTATTTTAATAGTGGCAATTCATAAACAACTGAGCCATTCATCTGCAGCTTTATTTTGTGGGCTACGCATCCTTTATCTGTTTTCATAGAATAACAACTTGTATTTGAAATTCAATGCTGTCTTTATTTTTTTCCAGCTCCCTTGTGTGGGTTTTTGTTTGTTTGCTTATTTTTAAATCTGGATATATAGCTATCTATGTGCATGCTTTTACAGCTACAACTCACATATCTAAATCATTACATTATTGCTGGGATATAAGCATGACCTTCAAGAGTATTTGCAAGTTCCTTTTGAGTGAGGCTGAGATATGCATACTAGGGCCAGATTAGAGGTGTCCAGGCAATGAAAGCTGATCCAAGTGGGTTTATTTTAGGTCTGTGGGACACTGTACATACCAAATTTTAGCTGCAAGCAAGTGTCTTCAGTTGTTAAGCAGGTGCTGTTGGTCCTGCACAGGGTAGGGCTGTTGTCACAGTGGTAACATCTTAAGGCATAACCTAAGACAACAAGGGTTTATCTTCACTGAGTAATAAGCTACTGAAACAGCAGCAGCATTAAAAAGGAAAAGGAAAAAAAAAAAAGAAGAATCACTTATCTACATCTAATTGTCACTAAACATATGCCTGGTTGTTAAGCTCAAGACTTCAGCTAAAATTGACAAGCTGATCTCAGTGCACCAATTGAAGCTGGCAATTTTGATAGGCACATCTTGAAGCATGCATTTATGTCACTTTTAAAAACACCATTATCTGCCTGCAGAACAAGATATTCGTTTGCTCCTTTTATCTGCTCTTGAAGACTGCCTTTTCCAGGCAATGACAGATACTTGCAGCTGAGTTTTATTCTATCCATTTTTTTAATTCCATCTCCTTTCCCTCTCATACTACACACTAGTTTCCAATTCACACAAGGGGAATCCCATTTTCTAGCAGCAAAATACCAGTTTTCTGTTGTGTTAAGCAGCACCACATCCTACCCCGATTCTCTCTCCTGAGAATCTCCTGTTCTGATTGTCTTGACCCAAGACAATCAGAACAGAAACTGAGCCCTGCTTTGATGGTTACTGACATTCCCCATAGTGGTATTAACTAATCCAGGCCTTTCTCACTGTTTTTCCTCCCTCTGGCATTTTTTTCCATGATTTTCTCAGGCTCTGCCATAACATTAAACCACTAAGTCCCTCTCTTCTACTCACCAGAGCCACAAAAAGCAATCAGAACAATGCAGGTGGTCAGCAGGCTGCAGTTCATCTTGGTCATGCTTCTTCCCTAATCTGAGGGCATAAAGAGGTAATAGAAGTTTATTCTATTTAAAAGCAAAGTGCCTGGTGATGAACCGAGGTTTCAAGACCTGTTTCAGTATAAAACTGAAAGCACTGTCCAGGAAAAACAGGGAAACACAAGAGAGAAAAATAACTGCACTTTCCAAGGGAGGATTCTCAGAACAGGATTTTTATTCTCAGAACTGATATTTGAGCCCTGACAGGCTCAGATGGGTCTCCTCTCTGATTACACCATTCATCAGGCCTCCCAATTTCTCACAGCTACAAATACACCTAACAAAAAGAAAGGTCTCAAATGCTTTTTCTCTTTTAGCAATTCCACAGTAACCCTGGAGCCAGACTGCTCTCCTTTCTCCTCTCTCATGGGCTTGCAAGAGGTTTGGCTGCTCTGCAGGAGCTTTTGCCTCTCCTCTCCCAAAATTTCTCCCTCTCACTGAGGGACTGACACAGGCAATAACTCACCAAGTGCCTGCAGCAGTGGCTCAGGTCTCCATGGCTGCTGCAGTCTGTAGGCAGCAGTGAGATGGGAAGGTCAGGAAGTTTTTAAACATAGGCAGCTCCAAAGCAGAGTTCTCAGACAGATTTCTGCACACAGACTCTGCACTACAATCACAGCTCCTACTGAAAAACCTCTGCTACTGCAATGGGATATTCTGAGGAAGATCAGGCAGACACAGCAGGGAGAGAGGGACCACACTTGTGCTAGGAGGACATGATTTGTGTTTATCTTTAAAGCCCAAGTGGCATTCAAAGTTCCAAAATATTAAAGGTATTCAGATAAGAAGTTTTACATCCAACAAAACTGTAGTGAAACTGTCACTGCTCTTAATTCTGCCTGCAACTATAAGATTTTTGCATGGCAGACCTTAACTATTTTAGGATGGAGCTTTTTCCTCCCAGGACACTGACTGTGGACTTGACAAGACGGGTTCACAGAAAAAAAATATTTAAATGCTTCTCAACCTTAAGTCTAATTAATTTTTCTACTGACAAAAGGCCCCAAACCTCATCAAACAAAAAAACCCAAACCTATCCAAAAGAACCTTAAGAAATCCCATCCAATGACTTAAAAAAACAACCTGCTCTCTTTTTTCTCCTCTCTGTATGACTTACTGTTGAGCAAAGGGGAATCTATAAAAACAAAACCATAATGTGCAAGATGATCTTATTTCCTGGGGTAGACAACTTTGCAAGAAGCCTTTCAAGGCCAGAGGGTTGTTCCACAGTGATGTGGATCTATAGCAGCTCTGTTAAGTCTGGTGGTTATAGCAAGAGCCCTTCTGGACAGCAAACAGAACCACCCTGGGAATCTCTCCATGTTCCAGGAGTCCTCAGTCACCCGTGTGTCAGCAGACAAAAACTGCTTTGCCTTTTAGCAACGCCAAATCATGACCAGCATAAATATAAGGCAGATGAATAAAAATTATCAGAGCCAGCAAAACAGTAGTAATTCAATGCATCTATTTTTGGGAAAAATAATTGTTTCTGTGTGTTTTCAGAATTGTGTAATCAGGAAATTCCGACCTTTGAAAAGCAATTACTGTATCTATAAACAACAATTCACAACGTGGCTTAGAGGAAATTAAAGGAGGAAATGTCTCCTAAACTGGATTTTCTAAATTAGTCGTATCAGTCAAGCATCCGACCCATCTCAATGACAAGGAACAGCAACTGCTACAGCGCGGAAGGCTCAGTGCTCGGTTGTGAAACAGAATTTCTCTGCAGTCCCACCTGGGAGGAGGCTGGCGGACAAGACCCGCTGCTGTCATCACAGATGCCAGCATGGGGGGAAAAGGGGAAAGGACAGGGGGAAGGGGACCAGGATCCGCATCCCCGCGGGGAGCGGCTCAGCCGTGCCGTGCCCGGACGCGGCGGGGCAGGTGCCGGCGCCTCCTGGCCGCGTTCCACCGCCCAGCGCGGCCGCTCCGTCCCTCGGCCCCGCGCAGCGCAGCGCACTGCGGTGCGGCCCCCGCAGTGACTCAGGGCACGGCCCCGGCCGGAGCACACCCGCCCCGGGCCGAGCACACGCTTCCACCCAAACGCTCCCCGCGGCTCCCGGGAAACGCCGCCTTTCTCCCGCTTTCTGGCCCCTTCTCTCCCCCGCAGCGGGACCTGTGCGCTCTCCCCGCGGCCACCGCTCGGCCTCGCCAGGCTCCCGGCGCTGCCGCCGCTGCTCCGGGCTTGTCCCGCTCACCTTCCCCGGGCAAATCCCGCCGTGCGCGGCGATGCGACGCGATGCGCTGCGATTCTGCTTCGGCCGCCGCTGCCTCTCCCGGCGGTGCCGCCTCCGGGGCGGGGCGGGGCGGCGGCCGGAGCCGCTGACGGAGCCGAGGCGGGAGAAGCGTTCCCTCAGGACGGGCGGCGGCTGGGAAGTTTCTGCGGGTTCGCTGCTCCCACCGGCCGGGAAGGCTTCCAGGAATCTTTGCAGGACCGCGTGTGCCACCCTCCCTCACGCGTCGTGTGGCCATGCCTGCGGCCATCGCCACTTTGGGGCAGGAGGAGAACTCCGAGACTGTTCGTTCCTGCATGGGCAGGTGTGACAAGTGCATATTATATGGCTCTACGCAGATATTTGCTATATGTATTATGGTGTATTGAGTAGTAGTGTTGTATTAACATTTTAATAGTATGGTAAATGTAGTTTTGTAGTTAAAATGTAGCTTTTGTAGTTAAAATAGAAATTATGTTTGTGGGATATTTTTTTAAGAGAGGAATGAGGTACTTGCACCAGATAGCAGCCACAGGACACCTAAATCTTTCCGAGAAAAAGAATTTATTGTTCCCTTATCAGAAGAAACAAACTTCTCCTGCCTCACTCAGTTATGAAGACGCTGTCAGAATTAAAAGGAAGAAGTTGACACTGACCAGCCAGAATCCTGTGTTTGAATGGAATTTATGCATCATGTACGAGGTGTATGAACATGCAACAGGCCATTGCTTTTAAGGGTTAATCCTCTGTTAACGGGTGTCCTTTTTTGGGCTTATGCTGCCCACAAAGAGGTACCCGGACCGTCCATAACTCTTTGTTCTTATTGTCTCGTATTGTCCTAACCCTAATTGTCCAAATTTTTATTACTCTAATTTTATTACTATTTTTCTAACCATTTTATTACTATTAAACTTTTAAAATTTTAAAAACAAGTGATTGGCATTTTTCACCGCAGGGACACCTTCCACTGTCCCAGGTTGCTCCAAGCTCCATCCAGCCTGGCCTTGAGCACTTCAAGGATGGCCACAGCTTCTCTGGGAAACTTGTGTCAGGGCCTCACCGTGCTCTGATTAAATAATTTCTCCTTTCTCCCCAATATCCCATCTAAATCCACCTTGTCACTTAAAATCCATTCCCTGTTGCTCTGTCACTCCAGGCCCTTGAGCAAGGTCCCTCTCCAGTTTTCTTGGAGGCCCTTTAGGTACTGGAAGGTGCTCTAAGGTCTCCCCAGATACCTCATGGTATGAATTAATAGACAAATGAAAACAGTGAAGGGTTTTAGAACACACAAAGGAAAAACCAGGAGTGGAAAGTGGCACGTTCTTCACAGGTACCTGACTCTAGATTGAAACATTCACAACCCAGGAAAACATGGAACAGCAATAGAAATGAGAACCCCACAATTATTTTACTAATACTTAGATGCATGCTATCTAGAAAAAAACAAGGGTCAGTGCTGACTTGAGGACAATATGAAATTCCTGTAAAACTACCAGTTATATTTAAGAAGGATTCTTGGATTTATTTTTTATCCCACCTAAACTATTTATTTACTAAACCTAAAGCAAATCCTAAATCACTCAGAACTTACAGCAGGTTCTCTTGATGTGTTGATTATCAGTCAGCTCAGTATATTATTTTCTGTCTATAAGATTTTGTCTCTGTTTAAGCCATAAATAAAAAAGGGATGTAAGAGTGAAATGCTTGCAGTTTATTGGATGCAGCTTGTTAAATGAGAATACCCTCAATTAATATGATAGAAAAAAAATTCCATAATAATTCACTTAGCTAAGGAACTGGGAACAAGGAACTTCAGCCACAGCTGAACATTTACCTGTTTTCCTTTCCCAAAATCTGGCAAGAGTCCTTCCAACAGAGCACACATTTATCTGTATCATCACAGATAAATGGTATTTCAAACTTGACTGGAATTTTGCACCTTAAATTCGTTGCATAATTTTTGAGAAATTAAACAGTGACAGAAAAAAATAACACCAGAACACTGGAATAACTTGCACAGCAACTTTCAGTTGAGTTTCTTTATTTCGCTGGCTGGCGCACCACTTGTTTTTCTCTCTGTGATACAGTGATGGCAAAGAAATCGTAGCCAAAGGACCCCTCCGGGAAACTAATCAGCCAGCAAAATCCCACAAAAATGTTGAAGGAATCCTAAAGAACAATTATAAAGAGACTGTCAGCATAGGGACAGAAGAAGGACCAGAGCAGGTGCATGTTTGTGCTGGATGTACCAAGGTTTCACCACAAGGTGAGTCACAGGTGTTCAACGAGGCTGGTTTTAGAGGGCCAGGTGAAGTCCTAACCAAGCACTAGAGTCAGATCTGAGCCAGGAGAAGGTGGCAGAGCTTCAGCTGAGCCTGCAGGAGGATGGCTGAAGGGAAGGACGTTCCTGTGATTCCAGTGACTACAGGAAGTGTTGGACAGCTGGAGGCACTGGAGTGACCCTGCCCCACAACTGTGCTCACCCAGAGCAGTGAGGTGCTGTCTGCGGCCGTGGGACCTCAACTCAGCTCTCTCCTGCTGCTCAGTGAACATTCCCAGAGTCCAGCAGTGCTGCCAAACATCAACTCCTTTGTTTTCCCTTTCACATTGATTCCATGATTCACACTTCTTGGGAGGGGTGAGGAGAGCCACTGGCTTCAGCCCCACTTCAACTGCACATCATCAGAAGCTGCAGCAGTGCTGCCAGCTCCAGGCAACACACCCTGTGCTGAAATAGCTGCCTGAAGCAAAGCAACACCCTTTGGCCTGCTACAAACCCACTGGAGCTCAGGGCAGGAGCAGCACTCCTTCCATTCCCTGCCTGGCTGCCTCCTCACTCCAGACCCCTCTGCCACTGGCTGTGCCCAGAGCTGAGGCCTCAAACCCAGGCACAGCAGTGCTCAGGGGCTGAAAGCACAGCACTGTCCTGGATCTTGACATCTCCCACAGAGAGCAAGAATTCCAGCTCAGAACCACTCCCCAAAAATGAGTGAAATTGCCAAGAGTTGGCAGTGTTTGTTGTGTAGAGTCCCATGCCCTTGAGCTGATTCCACTGCACTAGAACATAGAGATCCTGGGAGGAAACTTCCCAAGAACAGCCTCCAACCATGAGGGTTTATCTGTCCCTGGAAACACACAGGGCACTGACAGCCCTGCAGTATGTTCTAGTTCCACTAAAGCCTTCTTGTACTAATCCTTGACAAAACTTTTGTGGAAATTTCTTACCCCTCACTGGTAATTGTGTGGTAATTGTGTGGTAATCCTCCAAAACTCTCGTGTTTTGGAAGCATTCCAGCAACTCAGTGTTGTTCTGACTCCTGTGAGGGACAACACAAGCTGGTTTTGGTTCTGGAGATGTTTCACCTAATGACTGTTGTAGGGATCAGACTCAATATTTGTTTTTCCACCTTGTGCCACTATGGAAAATGCACCAGGAAAAGGTGAGCACATGAAGAATCCAAGACCTGGACTTGCAAAAAAAAAAAAAAAAAAAAGAAATCTGGAAATTAGCCAGTAATGGAAAATTTGAGTTGGAACCACAATACACCAGTCCACCTCATAAACCTACAATATCTGGCTGTCAAAAGAAAGGACTACACCAGTGCTGGTCACAAAATTATTGCTCAAGTCTTGGCAAAAACAGTCCCATGCAGCACTTGAGAACAAAAGAGGCAGTTGTTTATTAATGATGACAGAAACAAAAAAAAAGATAAAGCAAACAGATACTTCTTTAAATATAAATTTTCTAGTCATCTGCTATTCTGCCAGCCTCCTATTTATTTTTTTTTCTTTTTTATTCAGTTACAAAAATTCATCCAGGGCTCAGGAAAACATGATACATAACATAAATTTGTCACCTATGACAACAGCAAACATCATGTAACAGAAAAAAACCTCAAAACATATTTACAAATCCATACTCTGTAGTCATTGAGAAATTCCTTACTTAACGAGTGGCAGATTATGCATGGACACTACATTCCCAGAGGCATTCTCCAGTCAGAGTCACTTAGCATAAAATCCAACTAACAAATAGATTGTCTATAAATAAGGCCAGTTTCACTCCTAATTTATGCATTTTGATGACCAGAATTTTTTGCTATTACTATGTTAATTAAAAAAAAAAAAAACAGCATAACAGCACCTAATCTCACCCAAATGGGATATTCTGACCAAACTGCAAGTTTCATTCTTAGCAGCAGTTATTCAGAGCAGAAACTCACGAGAAAGGACAACAGGATACACCCTTCTAATGCTTTGCATAAAACCAAATCCCTACACCATATCTGCAGTATGATCATAAGTAGGCAATACTTTAAAAATGTGAGATATGAGTACCTTGGACTATCAAGCTGTTTCACACTTCAGAAAAAATAAAAAAAGCCCTAACACCTTCCTCTTCCTCTCCCTCCCCCAGATTTCCTCCCTCTTCCCCCACTTCCAAACCAGGGAAATAGAAGTTATACTCTTAATGAATATGAGAACTGGCACCAACATTCATGCTAGTTGCCCTGATGTGCAACAGAGTTCACTTACAACAGTCAGAAATATTCCTATGCACTAGCCCTGAAGAGTTCAGCTTATGCAAACTGTTTGGGAAAAAATCCCAAGTGTGACATGGCAGCATCCAGAGGGTGCAGGAATGTCCAACACTGTACGTGGATCTCAGGAGTCATCAATGCCTGTGGAATCTTCATCTTCATCCACTGCAGATTCATTGGGATTTGCTGCCTAATACAAAACACACCCAGGTTTAAATAAAGTCTTCCCTTCCAGTTAATTTTAAGAAAGTACTAACAATTGCCTAGAAAAATCTGGGCTACATTATCACACCCATTAGCTGAAGCAGACATTGTGATCTATGTCCTAAAACCAAGGTAATTTGCAACAGAGGTCATTTTGCCATGCTACTTGACCTTTCACTCCCTAAGGATCCACTGGGTTTCCATATTCCATACCTACAATTATGGAAAGCCACAGTTCAGTAGCTCAGCTGTACCCATTTTCTTGGTGGTTTAGGCTGTCTTTTACTAAAGTAACTTAAAAAGAAAAGGGCCATTACTACTTTTAAAGTAGGAGTGGAGTAACAGAGAAAAGCAAGTTACTTTTACAATCAACTGAAGGGAAGGAAGTTAGGAAGGCAGTTACAATTCCCAAAAATGTAAGCAAGAGTTAAGAGGTGTCATTTTCTGTTAGAAGCACGACATCTGCTGGCACCTACTCTTAGAGCCACTGGGAATGTGTGAAATCCTGGGATAAACCTGTCACAGTGTGCAAGCAGCTGCCTGCTCCTGAGGAAAGCTCACAGCTCCTCAGTGCTTGCACTAATACTGGAGATAAAATAAATCAAGAGCTCTTCTCTAAATATGTCAACGAAAAGGGAGAAATTATATAATTAATCCACAATCTCCAAACTAAAACTACATTATAATTAACAGCAAGTGAAGTATCTTGGTGATTTGCAAAGTCATTAAGTGACTTCATGAAATGCACTTTCAGCAAGAACTAATGCACATACAGGCTCTACAGTTTTTAAACTGTCATTAACTAGAGCATGTCTGAATAGAGAGATACATTATTATGGCTATAATTAATGAGTGTGCTTCCACCAAGGAGGGAGCTCTGAAACTCAAGCAGTTCATGCAATGCCATGCCTGCAGGCACCAGTGAGGAGCTCTGAATCATGGGGAATGTTTTGTATGGAATTAGCAATACAAACACTATTCAGCATTGTAACTTTTGTAATTTTTGTAATTTTGGGGTTTGTTTTAGCCAACTGTACCTCTGCTTACCATTCATGCTGTGGACACCTTGAATGCTGGACACACCATATGAAACCTAGGGATTGTGACATTAAAGAATCTGTCCTTGTTGTAGAGGCAGTGGAAGGTGTAGTAGCCCTCCATGTATCCAGAGGTTGTGGTAAACGTGGTACAGCTGGTGTACTCGTAGACTTTCCCTGGGCTGATAACTGGGAACTCTCCTGTGGGAAAAATATCACATCACAATAGTAAGGACTGATGGAGAACTACCATTTAGCAGTTCCTAAAGATTTGCACTCCACAACAGACTCAGGCAGATCACTTTGTATTCCAGTGGATGCATAAATTGATCCTCAGCAATTATTGATATTATAAAAAACTGGAGAGGGGTTAAGCAGCAGGATATTCAGACACCCCTTACAAACTTGCAAGCCGAAATAGAGGGACACATCTCTTTTTCTCTGATTTTGATACAAAGCCCACAACCCAACAAACAGGCAATAACAGAATTTAATAACAAGAACATTAAATACTCTCTCCAGTAATTTTTCCCTTACCAACTACTCCAGGACCTTGGACTTCCTCCACATCACCTTTGGCATTTGTTATTCTCCAGTATCGACTCTCCAGCTGACAGGCATTCTCAGGAAGGGCATCTTTGGACATTTCAATTCTAGAAGCCAAAGGACATACTTAACACATTCCTTTCAAGAAATGTTTTAGTGCCCTTGTGATCACCAAGCAGACTGGGAA
Source organism: Haemorhous mexicanus (assembly GCF_027477595.1). Taxonomy (NCBI): domain Eukaryota; kingdom Metazoa; phylum Chordata; class Aves; order Passeriformes; family Fringillidae; genus Haemorhous; species Haemorhous mexicanus. Next base: position 10,615,623 of record NC_082346.1, read on the forward strand.
AACACCCACTAAAGCAGCCTAAATCAGTTGGCAGGATCCATCTCCATGCTTCACTGTCTTTTACCCTTTTCTAAACCACAAGAGCTGCTTTTAACTGCTTTCCCCTACCCATCACTGTATTTTAGCAATTACCAATTTGACTGGTGCTTTGTGTACCTGACCAAGTAATGTTTAGGATTATTTTATTAGAAAGTACAGCATGTTGTGCATCTCCTGTTCATTTCAGAACATTTATGAATGCTGTGCATAAATTTGTTTTGAACATTCCACAGGTCTCTCCTGCATTGTAAGAATTAATTCAGTTATTTTTACCTGATTCTGTAAGTGAAGAAATAATGTGGTGGATGTACAGAACTGAGCTCAGGTAGAAAAGAGGTGGACACAGACACAGTGATATCTTCTGTGGTAGCAACACAATCTTTATCATGCACATACCTGCAGAGAGGAGAGCATTAACTCTGCAGATAGCTCTGCACATCCAATACAGAAAACTAAACACAAAGAGTGGTTAATTATTAATAATAATTAATATTAATAAAAGCACTTGTTTAAATAGGGATGTGTCATTATAAAAAGAAAACAACCTAGAAACTCTAGCAGCAAATTTATTTACAGATCCAAGGACTTGGTTCTACAGTATCCCAGTTTGACAGAATTAAGGTTCTTAATTGTATTTAGAAGAAATTGCAAGTGCATGAAGACTTAAACACCAGAACAAGTCCAGCTTATTTACATATTCAAGAGACCAATTAGCTGAAACATTTGGTTTTTTATTAACTCTGAAGAGTCCTGCAGCAAAACCACACTCATGGCACACAGAATAAATATCACGTTGTTTGCTAAACTTCAGATAACTTATAAGGTAAAATTCTGGTCCCATTAATGCAAAGTTACAAGCTCTGAAGATTCTGGTTAAAAAAATAAAGTTGCTTTAAGCATTCTGGTTTACATGTTTCTTTTCAGTAGTTTCATGGGCTTTCTCCTCTCCCCACCACCAGCTTTTGTATCAGATACCCGAAACTACTTGGGGAGGTAAGCATGCAGAGAAGCGGCACCAAAACCTGGCACTAAGGTTACAAATCCCAGTCACAATACCTGAAAATCTGGTCTCTGATGATAGGATAACCTCCAGTGACAACTTTGTTTACGTAAGATGTAAACCATTCCAAGTAAGATGTACCTAGATGGTAAGGAAGGAAAGCATTCCTAAGGATGGGCAAATTTACCACTGAGCACATTACAGTGAATACTTCAAGGAAAAAGTTTAAAGCTTTGATTTTTTTTACTAAAAACTCTCAGGCATATTGAGATGAGTCAATCAATATTCCAGATCATTCTACCAACAACGATCATTTGGAGAAACCAATTAAGGACTAAAGAGTTCAGGGTGCACCCTCCAGAAATGACACAGCCAACAAAGAATCTCTTAGCTAAGTATTTAACATTATAATCGGGGTCTCATCACTTGGATTCCATATGGAAACCTTCTAAGGAATACTGTAGCATCTCCCCTCCTTTAAAAGAGGATAAATCAGAGACACACTCTGCACTCCTCTACAACCTCAGAAGACTAAGGCTGTATGTCATTCTGGGATTTTGTACACTTGCAGCCATTGTCTGAGAACAGCTTTTCACACACCCACAGCCATTATTATGGAACAGCTTGATTGCTAAGCAGACACTCAAGCTGTCACATTTAATTCTCAGAGAGAGTTTTACAGACCAGCTCTCTGCACAAGAATTTCTCAGCCATAAATCTTCCAAGCATTGCAATATAGAGTTCAATAGAAAAGTAGGGAGTTCAACTGTTTGTCAATATCAGGGATTCAAAACCGGATTGAAGCTGAGCTACCAAGAAATTATTATCCTTGCCTTCCCTGATGTGTTATCAAGTACTCCCACTCCTTTTAGATTAAGTGTACTTACCACTTCTTCCTTAGAGCATGAGCTGTGTGTGCTGTCCTTTGATCTTTTGGAATGCTAAGGGACTCCAAGTTTATTATGCTCCTTTCTATCACTAATCCACAAAATGCAAACCTTGTATAAAGTATACTGTGTATAAAGTAAACCTTGTATAAAGCTCTGAATGGAGGAAGTGGATCTATTTACCTGCCACCTTTAAAATGCTGAGAGAAATGCTGTGCATGGAATTTCCCCTCCACCCCACGGTAAGCCAAGATTAAGCCAAGAGGAATATTTCTAAATATGTCGGATGATCCCACACTGACTATTTTATTTTGAATATTTAATCTGAAATGTTACCTGTAATGAACATAACAATAGTAGATGGATTGCGAGCCATTTGCTCCTGAAAGGGAAAGAAGTTTAAGGATATTAGAGAGCACTGGACTTTCAAGGTTACAATTTAAACAACACAGGGAACACTTTCCCTACATTCACTAAACCTGAAGTCTGGCTGCCTGACAGATCACTGTAGTCCCAGTCAGATCCTCAGACATGTAAAACTCACAGTACTCCCATGACCACTGAATTTACAGCTTCAACTTCCCACTAAGGCTCCTGCACTACCAATCAGCACAGAAGTACTTTGGGAACACAAACACATCTTCCTTACTGGACACTGGTAGAAGATCTCGTATTTATTCCGTCCCTCCACGCTCTCCAGGGCCATGTACTGACTGAGGCCAGTGTGGATGCAGAAGGTCAGGGGCAGGCACTGCTTGAGCCCCAGCCTCTGCTGGAAGCCCCCGGCCGCCGTGTCGATGTCCAGCAGGTCTTCAGAGCGGTAGTGGTTCGACAGGGCCATGCTGCCCATCAGCCTGGGAACAACAAGAACAGGGAACACCAACAGGAGACATCACTCACAAGGCAAGGCTGGCTGGTCATCTTTTGGAAACTGCTTCTTTCAATGATCAAGATGCGTATCAGACTGAGCTGAAATTCAAGCTGAACATCCACATGCTGCACTAGGTTATTAGTTCACATCACCCTGGCTTTGTGGAAGCATCACCCAAACCTGAGTGTACACTCCACACCCACACTCCCAGCTGGGAACACCGGGGAAAGGCAAATGAGATGCTAATTCCTGCAGATGCTGAGCAGATGCTGTTATGAAAGCAGTGACTCAGGTGCAAGCTGCCACATGTCAGCATGCTAAAAGCTGATCCCATCCTGGGCAACAGGTTCCATTCCTCTTTCTCCTTAGGAAGTCTGGCCTGGAATTAGCACGTTCTACAGAAGCTGTACCAACATGCCAACACAGAAAACTGAAGCACCTAACAAGGACAAGTCCCACATAGTTTGTGTTTTGGATCTAACAACCCGCTGCACCAACTTTCACTGCCTACCCCTGATCTTCCCAGTATTCATTCCCCATGGGATCACACCTTCCCCTGGAAGCCCTTCTCCAAGCTTGTAAGACTTCCCCACAGCTTTGTGTCTGCTCCTGCAGCCCCTCCATAGCCACATCATTACAGTAGAGGCTTTTTGGGAGTGAAACAGTGGGAAGAGAGGATGCAAATGGCTGCAGAACACCATGTGAAATCTACAGAACTAGGGCACCTATATCCTTTCTAAAAAGTTTTAAAGTCTCTCCTAGAAAACAGAACTAGAAATCATCCTTATGGTTTCATAAAACAGTTTCCTGAATCCCTTCTGCACATAAAACACTCAAAATGGAGAAAGGTGCACCTTCTTTATGAGTGAAGGTTTCGGCAGAGCAATATGAGTGCACTCCTCCCTACAGACCTTGCAAAGATTTGCTGTAGTTTTCCATCTTTTGCTTCTGTTTCCAGCACTATATCAGGTGCTTCAAACACCTAATTTTTCTACAATGGAAATACCAGAAACTTTGGTCAGCAGCCTTCTAACCTTAATGTAAAAGGAAGTTTTTCACTGCAGAAACTGCATAAAATATTACAATCTTCTACGGAGGAAACTTAATTTGCAGAACTGAAAATTTGATTCTACCTTAATATGACTAACTGGTTTGAAGTCATTCCCTAACCATTTTAAAGAACAAAAGAATTACTAAAGAATGAAGCTTAAAGAGCGCAAGGGGCTAATTTACTTCTGTAATAAAAAGCCAAACTTCAGGGGAGCAACTTGCAGTCCTATGATTAAAAGTCTAACAGCTGGAAGTTTAGCATTGTTGCAAAAAACTGACAAGGTTCTCATTAGGAAAAGGGGAAGTGTAAAAATAATTTGAGCAATTAGAAAACCACGCTGGGCTTCCAATTACTTCCAAGATTAGAAGACAGCCAATTCTGGAAGTGTCACTAAAGCGGTGACTCAGTCACAATATATTTAAATGCTTCATTTATCTTGTTCTGGGGACATTTCACCTTTTATTAAGTGAAGTGTCTAAGAAAAACAAAAGGAATTAATATTCGGTAAGTAGCTTTCAGTCCTTACCCTGGAACAACCAACTTCTGCCCATTATGGATACGGAACGAACACCGATAGTCATCGGGGAGTTTGCAGCGGATTTGTGCTTCCACAGCATCCAGATCTTCCTCCCTCACACTCTCTGGAAAAGAAAGGATGGTGCAGGTATTTCAAACACAAAGCATGGAATCTCTAAATGCCCTCATCCAACCAATGTGGACTCAAGTCAGTATCTGGTGGCCTCACTGTATGCTGGGTGGTACACAATGAGTATTGCATAAATGTGAAAGGAAAATCATGACTCTAATTGATTATTTAATACAGCACCAATCTCAGTCCAGTGCAACCTCCACAGGCCTCAAAGCAGCAAATGTTTATAAAGTGGAATGAACCTTTTCCCCACAACACTGCCAACAACTGAGTCCCAGTTACAGCTCTCAGGCAGTATTGATTTTACTCTTTCATCACCCTAAGGGTTGGTTCTTTCAGTTTCCAGTTCCATCAGTGACACAGAAATGTTGGCTGCAGCCCTCATTCACCTGGAATCTGAAGCAATAAATGGGTTGTAAAAGGGGATTTTCAAGTCAATAACATAAAGGGGTGGAGAAGAACTATTCTTACATTTCCACATACACTTCAGGGGCGTTTCAATACCCTCACTTCCAGCAAAAACTGGTCTGTTCCAATCCATTTTCTTAGAACCCTTTTCATACTCATTACCTGTTTCATTAACAGGACATAAATTAACAATTCACTGAAACAGTACTCCTTACAAATGGTATGAAAAATGCCTAAATTTATCTAAAACCTTCCATCATTATGTAAGAGTGGAAATTGGTAATCTGAAATTCTTCTTTGTCTTTCTGTACATAAATAAAAGCTTCACATTCTGTCTTGAAAAGTACTTAGCAAAACATAAGGATCCAGCACTATCCAAGCAAAACAAGAAAATGCTTAAATGGGAAGGAGATAATCTGTCTCTTAATATTGTCTCTTAAGAGATCATTTGTCTCTTAATTTCACAGATCAGGTTAAATTAGCCATCATGGTTTAAAAATCAGCTTCATACAGGAAACTGAAATGCAGCTGAAAATGTAAAAGCTTTCTTGTCCCCTATACCAGAAAAGCCAAAACTCACTGTAGCTGTGATTTACGACCTAGAACACTGGAAGTACTTCAAGGATTAAAATACAAACTGAAACATAAATCAGAATCTAGGAGGGGAGTTAAAAAAAAAAAAAAAGGAAGAATTGATGTTCCACCACTGGACCACTGTAAGACCTACAGAAAAAAATAAAGCCCAACAACATCCTTTTTGTCTGGCTTCAGATTAGAATGTCTGCTTTCATGTGACAGTGTTTTAATGAGGTCTTATGAAAACTTCACAAATAAAATCCCACTAGCAGATCCTCAAAGCGATGGAGTTACTACACTAAAAAAAAAAAAACTAAACAATAGGTCATAGCAACCTAGAAGTGTGATAAAGACAGAGCAGTCACTAGAAAAAAATCACCTTGATTTCAGAGAATCTTTGGATCAGTAGGAACTGGGCAAGGACTCTGCCTGTGTTTGCAAGGAAGGGAGAGCACATCTACCTGACTTTCAGGACTCTGCTAATTAAAGCACACACCTTCCATGAAAGCAGCATGAGGCCTAATAACAGGCAGGGCTGGGTGAACCAACCTACTCCCAGGTGTGCCAGGTACCTTTCAAAGAGCTGATCATGCGCGGACACCACTGCCCCAGGTACTGCTCCAGGTCATCCCAGGCCTTTTTCAGCGTAGCATAGTAGTGGATGTACCTTCCTAAATCAGAGTAGGTGCTGATGAAGATGGCTCTCCAGCTCTGATTCCTTCTGCTTTTTTCCTCCCTAAGGGCACATGGAGAACATGTGTTCAAATGGCAGCTTGAAGAGACTTCTAAACCCAAGGAGCTGGTATTTGTTATTTGGCAGGAACAGGGTGCATAACATTAACCCAGGAACACTCTGTGCCATGTGAAGCTACACAAACTCAATTAATTCCACCATCTATTCAACAGCTAGTTGGAACAGAATTAGGAAACATTTGGGCTACTTAGGGGAAAATTTAGAAACAATACTCCCTTACACAGAGTGCCTTCTGAACAGAGCTCTGTCTAGTAGTGAATCTTAGAGCTGGTGAAAAGCTAATTCACATCCTTCATTACTCAGCTTTTTGCAGCTATGGAGAAGCTGAGAGTATGAGCTGGATCTAAGATGGACTGAAAATCAGCTGAACAACATCTTTCAGAAATTCATTTTCATAGGGAAAAAAGCTTAAAACAATCCCACTTACTCTGAAATGAGCCAGTATTTTTTGCAGTGTCTTTTCCACAGCGGGTCATGGCTTGATAGCTGGTTTAATCTTCTATTCAAATAGCAGCAACTATAAATATAAAATCATTAAATGCAATTGCAGCAAAACAGGCAGAAATGCTGTATCACACATCACATTCTCATGAAAAAAATGCAGAGTTTGAAAATTATTTGGCTGTCCTTTTAGAACTGTGCTTACAATGGTTAAAGCTCTTCATCACCGTTGTCATGAACTACTTGTAAGTCATGAACTACTTTTCCACACACTTAAAGAACTGGCAGCAATTAAGTACTTTTGTAAAGGAGGTCACCCTGCAGACCTACACCAGAGTAAACAGTACCTGAAAGATTCCAGCATGACTCCACTCCACCAGTGGAAAGCATTCCAGTAGCACAGGATGCTATGATTTAAATCCCTTTTTATCTGGATGGTCAGGCTCTGCCCCATCTTTTCCACAGTAAGCTACAGAAACCATATAGTTTGAGTATTACAAGCTTACTTTCCTCTTTAAATTGTTTAAATAACAAACTTTGAAGAAAGTCTCGAAACGGCACCATCAGTTTAGATGTGGCAACATCACTTCCTCTGGTAGCTCGTTCTACAGTGCCAAGTGTGTGTTCCAAAGACTGGGATTAACCCCAAATAAGGGTCCCAAACAAGGTTCCAGTTATTTTCTCTTGGGGTTTTATAAACTGTTTAAACTAGAATTGTATTAGTATCTCAAAATCAACCTCAACAAAGTGATTCTTCCTTATTCCCTGACATCACCCTTTCCATCCACATCCCCACAAACACATTCAATTCACACCTGGACATCAGGCTGTGCAAAACTTTCATGACAAGGGGATTTTTTTTTATATTTTCAAGGGGTGGGGAACTGAAATATCCCAAAGGAAAAAAGCCCTTGCAGAAATCTATTGATCTATTGTACTGGAGTTTATCAACCTAGCCTGTAATTTGTGGAAGGGAGTAAGTCACCACAGCACCACAGGAACACGTGGCTTCAAACACGATACAAGTGAAATTCAAGCCATTTTCAGTAATTACACAAACAATGGAAAAGCTGGCATGTGATCAAATACCTAAGGGACACCATAACAACTGCTATCATTTTTGCTTATGTTTAATGTCTTTTTTGCTGATATCCTAACAGAATTCTCCCTGATATCCTTATCATTCTTGACTAATATTTATTAGGGGTAATAAAAAAATCAAAACCCCCACATTTCTGGTAATACTCTGTTTTCTTCTTATGCTTATTCCTCTCCCTTTGATTAAACACTGTGGTTTCAATCACAGCCAAGCCTTGCACTTGACTGCTGAGGTTTTATCCAAAACCACACTATCATCTTCACTGTATGATTCATAACCCTTCAGCCACCGAGCCCAAGAGGCACCTGCCACTTTCGCTCAAGTTTGGTTTTTTTTTTTCTCTTGAAAAGTCACCCTCTTTCATTTCGTTTGGTTTTCCTCAAACGCTGGAATACATTTACTAGCAGCAAGACCACCCTTTGTTTGCCCGTTGAAACACAAGCTTCGGCGAAATACTGATTCCACAAATTTACTTACTGCTTCTTTTAGGTACAAACACATAATGGGGGAAAGAGAAACAGGTTCATTGAATGGTTTGGGTTGGAAATGACCTTAAACATCAATGAGTTCTCCTACCACAGGCAGCGACACCTTCCACTAGACCGGGCTGCTCCAAACCCCGTCCAACCTGGCCTTGGACACTTCCAGGCATGGGGCAGCCACAGCTTCTCTGGGCAACCTGTGCCAGGACCTCACCACCTTCTCAGTAAAAGGGAACATTTCATTTTGTTAGAAAGATGACGGTGAAAGTGGGGAAAGCCCGGTGCTGCTGGAAGGGAAAGGGGCTCAGATCGTGTCCTCCCCTCAGCGCTTCCTCCGGAGGCAGACAAGCCCTTTCCCCGCACAGCCCGGGGAGCGCTCCGCCCGCCGCGCCCCTGCCATTCCCCCGGGCCGCCCGTGCCATCCCCCCGGGCTGCCCGTACCTCACCAGATCCCGGTAGTCGAGGAAGCTGAGGATGAGCAGCAGCGGGTCGGTGGGGAGCAGCTCCAGGCTCAGGGTCGGGGAAAGCTCCATGTCCGGGGGCGCCGCCATCTCGCGAGACGTCCCCGGGACGCGCCGCCCATCACGCCGCTCCTCGCGCCGCCCGAGCAGCGCCTCGCGGGGGCGGCGGCTCCGCGGCATCCTCGGAGCTGGCAAATCAGCCCTCGGAGCTCCCAAATCTGCCCTCGGAAGTGCCAAATGTGCCCTCGGAGGTGCCAAATCTGCCCTCAGAACTCAGCCCTCAAAACTCTGAATTCAGCCTTCAGAACTCCTAAATCGGAACTCAGCCTTCAGAGTTCCCAAATCAGCCCTCAGAACTCTCAAATCAGCCCTCAGAACTCAGCCCTCAGAACTCTCAAATCAGCCCTCAGAACTCAGCCCTCAAAACTCTGAAATCAGCCCTCAGAACTCCGCACTCAGCCCTCAGAACTCTGAACCAGAACTCAGCCCTCAGAACTCAAAACTGGACTCTCGGAACTCAGTCCTTAGAATTGAGAACTTGGGCCTCAGAATTTGGCCCTCAGAAGTCAGCCCTGGCTCTCCTGAAATTCAATTTATGCACCAAGGGGTTTTGGTCAGGGAATGGCCTGCTTTTCACATGATCAGCTTCTTAGTGATCTAAATGGACAATAATAAGTGAGCAAAACTGAGACTGGGAAAATAAACTTACTGAGTTGAATATCATCAAAACAAAACTAAAAAAGCGTTGCATGTTCAGGATCACATTTTATAGGAAAAGAACACTCAATGTGTGACAGCTGCACAAGCAATAGACACTACTCCTTTAATGCCCCTCACCTTTAGTGAGTTAAATATTCTTATATGAAAGAAGGAGTTATTTATTCTGCATTATTTTATGCTAGAAATTATTTTCTCTCTTCTTTTTCAGGTATCAGTAGGATTTTAATGAAATACTTCATTGTCCTAGCAACACTGCTCAAATAAGAACTGGAAGGGAACAAGGGGGTGGTTTTATTGCACTATTGCTAGCTGTTGAAGACATTTTTTCCTTATAATTTCTATAATTGTAAAGTTCCCTGTAGAGAAGAAAACACAATAGCAAAAGTATATTTGAAATGCTTATAAAATTATATTACTTGTGTTTGTCTTTGGGTTTGTGGCCCATGAAAATCTAATAATGCAAAGCCAAGAGAAGGTCCATAATTCTTTCTGTCTTTCAGGTTTTGCCAAAAGCCTGGAGAGTTTTACTTCTAGCATTTGCAAAGATCCAAGCTGTTACTCAAGGGCTTAGGCAGTGGTGAAGATGGAGGTGGACGATCTACAGGAGTTAGTTATAAAAATTTATTATCACCCCTGGTCAGACTAGAGGCTCCTCAAGTGTAGAAATGGCTGGCATTTTACCTTCCTAATGAATGTCCTAACAATTATTTAAACAAAAACATAGTAAAACAGAAATATCTGTTGCTGAGACTGAAGAAAAAAAAAAAATAAACAAAAAGGAACCAACCAACCAAAACCCACAGAACCAAAAGCCAACATAAACCCATTTGAAATTGTAGTATTTCAATGTTTTACCCACAGCAGTCTTTGCATCCTCCATCAAATAACTGACAGCTGCAGAAACTGTGACACCAGAAAGTTATTGGGGAATTTTTCTAGCTCAGCCTAGACATAAAGGTTCTTTTCCACTTCAATAACGGAGCCTAATTTTTCTTCCATTATCACTGGCCATGGAGCCCAAATGGCCAAATAGATCAGAGGTACTCATCAGGCTGGAAACTGCTCAGATTGCTCTGTGTGTCCAGTGTTTAATCTCAGTGTCCAGTGAGACATGATGAGGCTTTTAGCATCCTTCATTTATGTTTACTTCTTGAAAATCTAATGAAATGACACACTGGGGATCTTCACCGGGTGCTGATTGTCTCTGGAAATTCAACTAATGTGCTAAGGTTTTGGGGAATGGGCTCCTCTTCACAAGATCACCTTTTTAGTGCTCTAAATGGACAATAATACGTGGGCAAAAATGAGACTTTGAGGGGAGGAGGCAGCTTGGGGAATTGGTGGCAAGAAAGAAGCTGAGGTCCAGAAAATTTGTGTTGTTATTATACTGTTCTTATTGGGTTTGTTCTCTGCTGTAGCAAAGATGCAATAAGGTCAGGGATTCACAGAAATAACCAGGCAGTGACCTTGGCTTGGAAATCTGATCATGTAAAATTAACCAGAACACAAGGAGTGACTGTAATAAAGAGCATAGAAGCAGCAGGGTAGGAGAATTCAGAATGGAAGCTGTATGATCCTGCGGTGACTCTGGTGAACCACACAAAGACAGTTCAGCAGTGCTTTGAACAGTGGGGGGTTTACATATGAACTGATAACAAATCGCATCTTCAGGCTTCACAAGAATGAATCTCAGATGAGATGTGAGAGATGACAGGGAGGGAACAGAGCAAGAACTTCAGGGAAATGCCTACGTGAATAAACTAAGTATTGCATGGGAGCTTGATGGACATTTTAGTAACAAATAGGATCTCTGATGGAGTACAGCTTTCATTGTGCCTCCTGACACAATGAAACAACAGCTGAAAAAATCCCTGCCTTGTTACAGCCACATAGACCCAGCATAAACCAACCAAACCCCTCCCAAACCTCACAGGGTGGTAAATCAGCCTTGGCAGCTCCACAGTGAAATGAATTCAAGGGAAACTCCAAGAATCAACCAACAGACTTCAGCTGGTGCTTACAGAGCAACTGGAGTCCACTCCCAGCTTTCATCCTTCTGGACCATCTGCCACATGGATGCTTTTGCCTGCATCAGTTGCCTGAGGTTATCAAAAAGCCACGTCCAGTCCTCCCCACTCTGCATCAAAGTGGCTTCAGGCTTGTCTTTGGTTATTAGCAAATCTTTTTGTCTCAGATTCTTAGCTCCAAAACGGGTCTGAAATATTAATGTATGTTTGGAGAGCTTGGAATCCCACTTGGAGAGCAATGTTGATAGACTGCACATTTTTTCTCAGATCAAAGATTCCATGTTGACACAAACCATAGCTAAGTTTTATTCTTTCACAGCCTAGCTTAGCTCCAAGTTGGTTTTCAATTCATATAATCCTCTCACATAAATCAAATTAAAGATACTGCTACAAATGGAAACATTACCTGGGAAAGTATAAAAAGTAAAGTTTATTTACTTTAGAGAGCATGGATGGCATAGGAAGGCATGATTCTTGCCTCAGGAGCATTTCTAATTTCACACTATTCCAGTGGTTTCACTGTGTGTGATTCCCAGCCTGAGATGTGGCTCGTGGCCTAAGGGATGTGTGAAAGACCCCACTGAAAGGGGCTGCAGAAATATTTCATGATCCCATGAAAGTGCCAAGGCCCTGTTTGCTTTGTGTGGGAGCTCAGAAGATCTTCCTTTACCTGAGGAACATAGAGAATAATGCGGCATCCCTGCAGAAAACTGCTATTGAGCCTTTCCTGACCTGAAAAAACCCCACACGTGTATGACCCAGATAGAAGCTCACTTTTCAGCTGCACACACTGTTCTTAGGTCATTAGCTGAGATTGTTAATGAGGCAGGCAGTCGGTCATGGCTACAGTGGTGGAGTTTTTGGCTACTAACTCCTCAAGCCAGAGCACATTCATCAAAGCATACAACAACAAATGACTGAAGTGCTGAGCTGCATTTGGAGAGGTAACACACAGATAAAAGCCTCCAGAAGCCCTTTGCAATTCCCTTAGTCATCCATTCCCACTGAAAGCTTCTCTTTGGGAGTTTCCAGGAGGCCTGGTGCAACCTTTGGTTGTCCTTTTTGGTCAGAGCTCTTATCTGTGCAGTGCAGACCCGGCCTTTTTCTGCTTGCACTCCTCCAGAGCGGTTCTTACGGGATAAACAAGCCGTATTTGCTGATGCACGCTCCCTTATCAGCTGGACAGCATGCTTCTCCTGCATGGTGGGTCATGCTCGCTGCTGGGCCAGCTCCACGAATTCCAGGGCGGCTGCATCACTGCTCATTAGGCGCTCGTTCACAGCCATGGGCTGCAAAAAATCACAGCCACCGTGTGATGGGGCCTTATCTTAGAGCCCGCCAGGAGTTTCCCAGTGTTGCAAAGCATCTTTAGTTTGATAATTGAAGGTCTTGGATCATTTTAATGAGATAGCAACATGATAACCGTTGGTTTGGGGAGCTGTCACAATGCCAGACTGAAGACTATGTGCCTTATTGAAGGAGAATGTAGCTTTTATTGTGTTTCTTTAAAATATAAGTAAATAAGTAAAGCATTTCTATATCTCAAAACCAGATCAGAGCTGTTATGAAGCTCATTGATAAAGTTGTCTGAGATGAGATGCAAGACATACCTGAGGAGAGGAGAAAACCAAAACCCTATGAATTTTTACCAACCAACCCAAGAAGTCAGAGCCCTGAAGAGGAAACATCTCAGGAATCACATGAAACATAGCTGGTAAAGAGCTACTGGACTACAGAAGGAGGTATTTCTCTTGGGTCATGGCTTTCAAAAGTTATTTCTCTCTCAACAGTGCAAAGCAACAGCTTTCCATCACCCTAGTCACTTCCTGTTACAACATTCCTTGTTGCCTCTCCTCCAGTTCCAGCACCTCCACTGGAATCAACCTTCTTGTAGTCCGTTCCCCTTTGGCTTACAGGCTTTGCTGCCTCATGCCAAGCTGTAAGTGTAACCATAATATGCCAGATACAGAGCGGAGGCAATCATGGAGCGCTTAGCAAAAGGTGTACTCGATTTTTCATTAAAAAAAGAAACATCTCTTCACTGAGACATCTTTAAAAAATCAAAAATTGTCATGCACAGCCTGCTATGGGGCATGGCTTGTGGCTTAAAATGGGAGCCAGACATAAAATAATGCATTAATTATTGCTTGTGAGGCACTTGAAAATGGCACATGGTGTATGCGCCTGCAAACCATGTTGATTAATTATCATCAGTGATCTGCTGCTTTGTTAGAACCTTTCCGAGATGTGCCTTCTCATTAGCCTGGTACAAAGCAACCCTCAGCAGGAGGGAACAAGTTGCTTCAAACACGGTTCAACTTTCTGCCAGTTTAATCTTCATCTCATTGACAGACTTCTGAATCTTAATTTCATTATAGTGCCTTAAATGTTTTGTGATAGCGTATCTCAATCTCTCAGTTCTGTCTTTTATGCTTTTTTAAGTTGTTGTGGGACAGAGGAATAGATAATTTTTTCCAGTGTCCAATAAATTTCCCTTTGCCTCCAGTGCAGTATGTGCTCCATAAAAGAGATGAACCTGCTGCAAGTGAAATAAGCTGATGCTGCACTGTCTTTTTAGGGCAACAAAAATCTTTATAGATTATTTTCCTGAGTGCCATGAATCTCCTTCAAAGCCTTAAGTCACTGATACCAATTAATAAACTTAATAGTCTCATTTTCAATTCACATTCTGGTTATACAGAGCGTGTGCTCTGGCAGATTCTTAAAAGCTTTGCCTTTCAGAGATAAAATGTTACCTTGTGTGTGAGGTGGAGGTGATTCAGGAGCAGAAAGACCTGTTAAAGTGCAGCACCTGAGGCCTCCTTGTTTTCTGAATTTACAGTCTCAGGCTGGCAGTCGTATAAATGAGTGATGCTCTCTGATGTTCTCTTCCAAGCAGGCAACGAAATTGGCAGGGAGTCTTGGGTTTTGTGCTGATGTGTCCAGAATTCAAATAATTTCATTCTCGGCTATAATGACAATTGGAGGCAGAGTATTACCTTGAGAAAAGAGAAGGGAGAGATGGCTTCTGGATCCTGTATTGAATTAACAAGAGATTCCCATTTACTCTCTCCACTGAAAACTCTATTATGCAGGGCTCTTATTGCCCTTATTCAAGGGCAGGGAATTAAAAAAGTGGTATCGATGGTAATGCTCTCATCTTCCTGCCATGACACTGAATAATGGGGACAAAGAAGGGGAATCTTGACGGATGATACGCCTTTTAAAATACTGCTGATAGTGGAAACGCGGAAAGGACGACACATTTGAGTATCAGGGATGAAGTCATATTCAGATTTTTGTGGTTTTTGCTTAGGACTTTAAATCAGCTCTGCTTTCCTTTTTGCTGTTCTTTTTGGAACATTTTATTTTCTTGTTTTTGCAGGAGAGACTCCTTACTGTAAGGAACATAATTGAGATGAGGTAAAGTGTTGCTTATACTAATTCCAAGAGAAATCTGCTCTCTCTCCTCCTGGACTCAGAGAGCAAGCATTGGGAATTTGTCATGGAAAAGTCCAGCAACAGATTGGTATAATTATTTGGGGAGAGCAGTACTGCTGCTCAAGTGGAGGCTCTTCTGCCGCTTTCTAATGCAGCTTAAGCTCTTTCTAAAGTTACACGGACTAAATAAACCTGGTGGTCTTACAAGAAATGATACCAGATACTGGTGGTCTTATAAAAAATGATGTAAAGGACCCTTCCTTTACAAATACATACATTTAGGTCTAAAAAATATATTTTCCTGTGCAAACTAGACCTTACACAAAATATTGAGTGTGTTTGCATTAGGAACTTCTATGGAATAAGTAAGAACATCTCCATTCTATGAGTGGGTAAATGAGAAGCAAAATATTGAACTACCTCGCCAAAAGTCACTTTCTGAGGTGAGAACAAAACACAGGTCTTGGTCTACTTAGTGCAAAACTACAAGGTCTCCCTGAGCTATTAACACTCCTCCCTGATCTCAGCCCAGATGTAAATGAGGGCCCTTGCCCTAAATTTTCAGTCAAATGTTCTGTGAGGTGAAATCATGAAAATCAGCCCTGTTATGGCTCACACTCTGTGTATATGTGACACGACCTGGAAAACCATTGTGCACCTCCACCCTACCTCAGCATCCTGGCTACACCCAGCAAGCTTTGTAAATGAACTCATTAATGACTTTAGGCTTTGTTTCTTGCTGGACAGAATATTTGCAAGGAGCCACTGTCAATGAAGAGAGCTGATAGCTTTATTTTCCTTGCCTTTCCTTGCCTCTGCTGACAGGAATTCAGGCTAATAATTATAATTATAACCAGCTGCCTGTGGCCTCCAGAGGTCAGCATATCACTGGAAAATAGCTAAATATCCGCATCCTCAAACTATACTTTCCAAGTTGTTCTCATTAGGTGCAGTTTCCAATTTCACTGATAACAAGATTTAAAGGGTTTGTCCCCAACTCTTCTTGTGACAGCAAAAGCCAAAAAAGAGCTCTCAGAGTATGCATTGTAAAATGCAGAAGGTTGTCATTGATCAGTGGCTGGCACATCCCCTGGGTGACGAGTTTATTGAGAACAGTCAAGTAGATATCCACAGGTTTAAGCTGCCATTCCTGATGTGTCACTAGTGATGGAATGAATGGACCTGCCAAGCACCTTCTGGGCAGGTGCCAGACTTGCTCAGTTGTGGGAAAAGCTTTAATTTTTAGTGCCTTTCAGCACAACTTGCAGTTGTAGTCCCACTCTCAGAAAGAATAATGTAGAATCAGAGACGAGAAATAAGAGTTTATCAGAGGCATGAAACAGCTTTCTGGCAAGAAGAAACTTAAGACTATTCACCTCAGGAAAAATAAGTTGGAGAGAATATGATAGCATAGAATCATGGAATGGTTTGGGTTGGAAGGGACCTTAAAGATGACTGAAATGAATTCTTTCTAAATAGGTTTATTGGCTCTCATGATATTATCCTGGATTCCCTAATCAGGAGCAAAATCAGGATGAGCTACCTTTCTAAAACACCCAAATTTTACATGATTTCCAAAATCAGATAGATGCAATCTGTTGCAAAACACCAAGAACCAGCCTCAAAACATCCTCATAAATACCAAAGAGCCTTGGTGTCCCACAATCTAATTTCTTAGCATGAAGAGCACAAGATTTACTGAACCCTTGCTGTTCTCACATTTGTGCTTTGAAACAAAACCTGAAGTGGATCCAGCTGTAGCAAAGAGTAGAAACTCTGCTACCAAAAAATAAAATTAATAATACAAACAACAACAACAACAACAAAAAAATCCAGCTCAATTCAAGAAAAAAAAAGAAAAAAGAAAGAACAACACTCAAATCTTTCATTATTTTTATTAAAGCTGCAGAGTCTTACTACACACAACAAATATTTTATTGATATAATCTAAGTTAATAAAATAGTTGAACAACTCTTTAGATTTATATTTGTATAGAAATGATCTGGTGAGCATCTCATCTTGAGACAGCAGTGCCCAAAAGCAACTATTCAGCAGGGTTTTTTTAAAAGAGTTTGGGACTAGAGGATGCACTGTTCATTCTCAAAGGAAAAAGAAAAAATTCATGCAAAAATAGCTCCCACCCGAAGTGTAAGGCCATATGGAATGACCACGTGAGGGATGGCTCTTTCCTTCCTTTGTCACGCCTACCGTGGGAGCTTGTCATCTAAACTCAGTAATGAAAACAAGACAGAATGAAAACTGAATTGCACAATCCTAGTCTGCAGGTGACAACTTCATAACATCTCTTTACAGAAGTCCCTACTCTGTTCCAGTTGGGAGGATGGGTTATGGTGCTGTGTCTGTCCCCAGCTGCCAGCTGATGTCAGTTACTGTCTGTGCTGTGAACACAAGTCAGTCTAGCTACTATTGCTTTGCTCTCCCTCCTTCACCTGGGTGTAGTTTATATTCTAGGTAGCACTGCCTGCCAAGGGCCAACTGCGTGGCGTTTCCCCCCGTTCCAAAGCCCACAGCCCAAGGGATGATCTCCTGGGTGCAGCTGGGCCCGGGAGGAGTCTGTCCCAGAGCGCCAGGCGCGTCCGTGCTAGATCATGCCGTTGATCTTAGTCCACTCGTAGATGTCCTGCTCGCACACGATGTCCGAGTTGATGAGGAGGTACCTGTCCCCCACGCAGAAGTGCTTCTGGCAGGCAGCACACTTGAAGCACTCAAGGTGATAGACCTTGTCCTTCACCCGCATGGTCATCTCGTAGGCGCGGATCCGCTTCTCGCAGGAGGCGCACAGCCCGTCCTGGCCAAAAAGCCTGCAACGACAGCACAGAGGTCAGCACGGCTCCTTGGCTGGGCAAAACCCAATCCAAACCAGAGCACAGCACCCCTGATCCATTAGGACAAGGGCTGACTTAGAGAGAGGTCAGGTGGAAAGCTGCCCAGAAGAACTGGAAACTTTGCAACACCAAAAATTGAAACAAAATCCAAGGGTTTCAGTTTGGATAAAATCACAGAATGGGTTGGGTTGGAAGGAAATTTAAAGTCCACCCTGTGCCACCCCTTGCCATGGGCAGGGACACCTTCCACTAGTGCAGGTTGCTCCAAGCCCCATTCAACCTGGCCTTGGACATTTCCAGAGACGGGGCAGCCACGGCTTCTCTGGGCAACTTGTGCCAGGGCCTCCCCACCCTCCCAGGGAAGAATTTCTTCCTTAATATCCAAACTAAATCTACTAAAATCTATCAATATAATTCACTTCTCTGATCAATGACCTTATCCTGGATTGGTGGAGCAAAGGTTGCCCAGAGCATTGCATGAAGTTGTGCCATATTAACACTTCCACTTCTGTGATCAACAGATATTACCTTATTTGCTAATAATTTTTGCCTTTCCTAAACTGTTGCTCTGTAACTTACAGGAGTTGGGATAAGCCATGGTCTAAGGCTCTCCTGCCTTTTGTCTGTGCCTCCACATTGGAAATTCTTTCAAGCATTTCTATATCCATGAAGGCACTCCTGATCCATGAAGTCACTGCTGATGGGTTTCAGAAGGACACATTCCAAGACCTCCTAGATACCTATGAGACAGTTTTATGCTGTGGACTGCTCTTTAATCCACATGGAGAAACCCTGCTGAGGTCCTCATGACATTGTCTATAAAAAGGAGACTCTAATGAATGCCATGCAGAGTTTAATAAGTCAAACCAGTAATAAAGAAGCATGAATATACTGATATTTTATTTTTAAAAGGGATGAATGCTACAGGTGATGTATTCATTGAGTCTGATTTCCAAACTTCCATACTAATTCTGGAAAGAGTTTTTCCATCTCCTACACATCTCCTGCATGTGCTGTGCCTGATTAGAATCATCTGAACTGGAAAAAGGATGTCTGTTAAATTAAAAGACATTTGAGGAGAAAGAATATCATTCCTTTTGTCTGCCAGGAGATGTCAGTGTTTACTTCTGCCCAGTGAAAGTAATGCTAAGGTTACAAAAAGGTTGCCAAATTTTTCATTAATGAGGGAAGATATCTATTGCATTATTAAATAAATAAAAACGTTGGATTGCACTGTAAGAAAATGCATTAATTGTATTGGCATACTTCCTGTTGCTTCCATTTTAAGATGAAAAGTATCTGGGAAGTGTAATTAACACCGGATCACTGCTGGATTTACAAGTGGTCCCATTAGCAGAACTCAGTCCTTAATTTCTGCTCAGCAAAATTCCATCAGCAAAACCCAGGGACAGCATAATTAGGAAGTCCACTGAGGTTTTGGTTTCATTTTTATTGGCAGATAAATTAGCCTTCAGTAAAAAAGCTGGAAAAATACCAAACGTCATTATTCTGTTCCACAAACCTCCTGACACTTTAGGGATCCATTAGAAGAAAAGGAACACAACCAGCACAGCAAAGATCAATGCATTTTAATCAAGAATATAAAGATCCTTTCTTGTCAATTTTTGTGAAATATCTTAGTCTCCAATTAATCCTTTACTTACAAATTTTGGCAAAACAGGCAGGCAGAGAGTCATTGATGAAAACACCCATAACAAGTGTATTTGTAGGATCTGATTCAGCAAAATGTGCAAATTCTTGCTTATTCAGCACTGGGCTTAAGAATGCCAAAACCCCAAATGATCTTTCACCTCTTACCTGAGTTTAAACACTTTTAATCTCCAAGGCAATTCTGGGAGAAGCAGAAAACTCCTTAAAACCATTCAGGGGAACCATTCATTGCCAGCTCAGTGGGAGATTGCTGGAATTCAGCCCCTTTTCCCAATTTCTGCTTGCCAGAATGCCACACTGACCCTTCACCTGGAGCTGTGGGGTTAGGTCTGTGCAGAATGACACATGCCAACAACTCTGAGTCCTAGGACTTCTTTCTGTATTCTTCACATTATCAAATAATTCTGGTTCATCCACAATGTGTAGCACTGCTTTCATTTCCATTAAAAATGCTTTTTTTTTCCCCCAAACTTAAAAAGATTTAGCTGTAAACAACTCTATGTTGTTTATCTAACCAACACAGATAATCTCTAGCTTCATCTGTAACTTACTGAAGAATCCCAGCAATACTAAAAGCATCTGCATATGAATCCCAAAAATATGAGGACAGGCTGAGAGAGTTGGGGCTGTGCACTCTGGAGAAGGCTCTGGGAGACCCTAGAGCCCCTGCCGGTGCTTTAAGGGGTTCCAGGAGAATTGGAGACAGACTTTGGACAAGGGATGGAGGAATGGGACAAGGGAGAATGGATTTAAAGTACCAGAGGGTGTGTTCAGCTGGAATATTGGGAAGGAATTCTTCCCTGAGGTGCGGCCCTGGCACAGGTTGCCCAAGGAGCTGCAGATGCCCCATCCCTGGAAGGCCAGTTTGGAGGGGAATTGGAGCAACCTGTCCTAGGGAAAGTGTCTCTGCCTGTGGCAGGGGCTGAAAGGAGAGGAGCTGTAAGGTCCCTTTCCAGCCCAAATGTTCCAGGGATTCTAGGACAGGAGGCCATACTGCCAACCTGAGCTTGCAGGCACTGTCAGGCTTCGAGAGAAATTCCAAAGGAATTCCTCAATCCCAGCTGTGCTCAGTAAAACGGGAAAGGGGGAGGAAAGGTGTGAGTAGTAGGATGCCTACCTGAGATAGTCCCTCCTGCAGAGCTTTCTGCCCAGCTTGTAGTAGAGGCGCCTGCCCACCTCACCAAGCCGGCAGCCGCACAGGTCACAGCTGAGGCAGTCCTCGTGCCAGTACTGGTCGATGGCCTTCAGGAAATAGCGGTCCCCGATGTTCTGCTGGCACCCCCCGCATGTCAGCAGCGACGGGGGGATCTGCAGCACCTCATCCACTGGCTCCCTGAGGGAGTGAGACAAACCTTGGATGAGGGAAACCCACTCTGAGAGCGTCCACGTGAGAAGGAGGAAAAGCAAAATGAGTCCCAAGCTCAGACAAGTTAGGACAGGGAGGGTGGTGTTCTCATTTTTGCTTGTTTTCAGCGGGACTAAGGATGGCACCCCAGGGATTTCACACTTTCCATTGGGAAATGGAAATCTGGAGATTGAGTGTCACTTGTCAGAACAGCACAAAATTAATAAACACAACAGCTGATTCTGTTGCCCGACTGGTTTAAGTCTCACTGCTGATTTTAATAAAGCCAGCATTTTACCTCATGTTGCTGCAGGACTTCTTTTTTCCCTTAGCCAAGGACATGAATCCCCTGGGATGGGTTTATACCAACATACCTCAGTTATCTGGGACTTACACATCCATCAGTGAAAGGAGGCACAAATCTTTATTGTGATATTAGCAGACTCTTTATGCACCTATTTTGTTCCTTTTCCTAAAAAGCTTGGAGAGCTAGGATAATTCTGGTAAAAGAAGTGAGAATTTTCTTCGAAGCTACTTTCTTAAGTATTTCTGTGTCTTTTGGGGTAATTTCAGAGCTAAAAATAAAAAAATAAAAAAATTTAAAGAACAGTGCCTGAACTCACTTTTGTAATGTTCTGGGATTCACCCAAATGCCAGAGAAGTAAATAAAAAATGTACTGGATCTCTCCCTTAAGCACTTGCTTAATTTCAAACCTGTGGCTAGTACAGTGAACCCTAAATTTTTTCATATTATTGGATTAGTGCTCCAGCACAGAGTCCCCGAGCAATTTGCTACTGTCATTGGTCTGTCCTCCTCTGGGCTGCTGGGGGCAGAGGAGACCTACACTGATGAAGAAGCTCTGCTCCCAGTTTCCATCAGGCAACAGGAAAAAAATTGTATTACTCCTGCTTATTTACTGGATCAGCAGTTTTCTGGGCAAAAATTACTTTCTTCAGCAGGGAGGAACGACCTCTGGTCAAAAACTTCTGGGCTGAGAAAGTGATCCTGCAGTTTTTATTTAGGCAAGCTGAGCCCTGAGATATTATCTGGTTCTATTCTGTTCTGGTTTCCCCCTTCTAAGTTTAAACTGCTGTGCCCTGCAAGCTATGTCGTAACACCCCTCTCCTGCCAGCTCACCATCCTGTGAGTTTTCATTAAAATCATGGGGAACACATGATTAGGCCCTACTTTTTCCAAAATTTTTCCTTTTGGGCCGCATGCTCCCTTTCCTAACACGTGGGCTCCATGCTGACAACTTCTGAGAGCTTTCCAGTAGAAGGAAGCACACATCATTATCCTTCATGATCCATTTTTTGAAACTTTGGAGTGTACCCCGAAAGGTTTCATCTGAGGGGTGTTTAGGAATCCCAAGCCAGGTTTCTCTGAAAGCCCTGAACTTCGGAATAGCCCAGCGGATGTTTATGCAGAGCAGCATTCCTGGTTAACGCATTAGGCTTTTGATGTCCACGAATTTCTAAGCCAGCGCTTAAGCCACCAGAACACAAGGCAGGTAAATAAATAAAGATTAAAAAAAACTTTGTAGATGAAAGCTGGACAGCATTAGGAGCTGGGATTAGCGTTTCTTAAAAAAAAAAAAAAAACACAGTATAAAGGAAAATGTAACATGTTAAACATAATGGAATTAAGTGATTTAACACCCAAAAACAGCAGTTGCATGTGCTCGTTCCGGGCTCCAAGCGATGGCACTTTTAGTATCTGACAGGAAACAAACCACGAATGACTCAATTTACTGTGAGCAAAGTTTTAAGCGTTATCTGGAAACGGAGATTTTATAATTTGTTTCTTTTTTCTTCTCTTTTACCGCGATCCCAGACAAGCCTAAGTGTAGACAATTAGCACGTTCAGGGCTGAAGTGGCCCTGGGTCTATGCTGAGTTACCATGTCTGGGTGTGCAGCAGGGATGGGACAGCGGGAGCATAGCCCGGGAGAAAGCCTGGCTCTGGACGTGGAAGCCGGTCCCTTCCCTGAGTGGGAAGCCCAGGGAGGGAAATTCTCATCTCCTACATCCCGTCCATCAAGTCTGTCTACATGCTCTTAGCAGAACACCCAGCCCCCACCAAAGCTTTCTACGAGCTTTTGGAAGTTGCATTACGAAAACGTGGAAGTTGGGCACCCGCAGCTAACAGCCCTGACCTTTCACTGATCGGCTGCAGCGAGTCGGGCAGATCGGCGATGGGGCAGAGAGGGTCCCTCGGCATGGGAAACCTGAAAGCTTGGGAAGCGGGATGCTCTCTCTCTCGCCGGGCATCCCCACCACCCCGCAGTGGGATGAGCGAGTGGGAGATGCCCTGCCCGGGGGGAATTGCGCCTCTCTGCTCCTGGCTGCTCCTTCCCACAACTTGGGGGGCTCTCCCCAAGCTCCCCCACACCGTCAGCCCCGCGGGGCCGGAGCAGCCCGGTGTCCGGTTCGAAGGAGGGGGTCAGAGCGGCGGGGGCTGCCGCCGAAGCCCTCCGGGGCTGCCGGGCACACAATGCCGGCGGCGGCTCCGTCGGGGAGGACGGGCGGCACCGGGAGGCGAGCGGGGACGATGGCGAGCGGGGGACCGGGCGGAAAAAGCGCGCACTTACTCGGAAGGATCGAGGCTTTTCCTCTCGATGGCCGATGACATTGGCAGGGCCGGTTCCTTTGTGGCGTGCCGGTGGTGGGCTCTGCCCCCGCCGCCCCCGCAGAGGCTGTCTGCTCGCGGAGCCTTGTCGCCAGCCGCGCTGCCCCGCCGCCCCGCGATGACATTCACAGGATTTCCTCCTGCAGCACCGAGACACAGAGAGAGACACAGGGGCTGGGGCTGCGCTCCGGCCCCGCACGGCCCCCCCCGGCCCCGCACGGCCCCCCCGGCGCTGACCTCCCATCCCCGCCGCGCTCCCCCCGCGCCCCGGCCGGCGGGGCCGCTCCCGCGGCGGGCGGGGGGCGGCGGCCGCGGCCGCCACCGCGGCTCCGCGCCCGGCGCTCAGCGGCTCCGCGCGGGCAGCTCCGCACACGCTCCGCGCCCGGGCGGCAGCGCTGCGAGCAGCGGCAGCCGCATCCCCGGGATTATTATTACTCCGTGGCTCAGCCCCGGCTCTCTGGTTTCATTTCCTTTTTCCTGATCACGATTCAAATACAATAGAAGGAAATCACACTTAAAGAGACAGCTGCCCGTTTCTTAACTGCACTCCTGGGGATTCGGCAATACAAACAGCAGCATCACGACTCGCTGGGTTCCTTAAAGAGACAGAGCGGGGCTCCCTAGAGCCAGGGCTGGGGGCTGCCGAGGCGTCCTCACGTTATTATTATTCCCTTACTAACGCTGTCTCTGTGCGCAGGCAGGTGGGAGACGTGAGAATGATCCCGAGAGCTGGAAAAAAATAAGCGCCTGGTTCCGGATTGTGCCACCTTCTCAGCTGCACAGAGAGCGGCACTCACCATCCCTCTCCTCGCCCTCTCCCTCTCTGACACGAACATGCACATGCCCACACGCACCCATGGGTTTGTGCGGCACTTGGAGAGCCACAGGTAAAGATCCCGAACATTATTTGTCCGCCCAGAGTTCAAACCGGTCAGCTCAGTTGTGTCTCATTTATAGCCCCGAGCGAACATTTGCTTCCAGACCCCCCGGATTCTTGGCAAGCTGTGTAACAAATTTACACCCTGGCACCGCGTGATGCTAATGAGCTATAAAAGCCGGCGAGTATCAAGTATCGATCTGTAATTAATCCAAGAGATGCCAGAGACGGGGAAAGTCTTGCCTGAATATGTCTGTTTTCCTTCCCACCCTTCCTCCTCTCCATCACCACAGCACATCCCGGAAAGGACTGATTTACAGCCCCGGAGTGAAAACTATTGCAGCAATCCGAGCCTTTGCCAGGCTCTGTGGCATCAGACGCTGGCCCTTGCTGGAGGCTGAGTTCTGGATGGGATGAACAGCTTGCCCTGTTAATTCCTTCAAAAACAGTAAAGAAATATTTGTAATAAAGACCCAGAGAGTAGTAGTAGCAGCAATATTTCGCTTCTATATTAATTCCCAGAAGAGAAATGTATTTGATGTATATTTTTATGACTACATTCTCCTTTTTTTTCAGCTTTTTGGCAGCTGGGGATATAATATCTGCAATACATTAATGAGCCCGATCCAAAGATTAGTAATGTCAGCAGAAGGACTGTTATTCCTTTCAAGGGGCTTTGAACCAAGCTCTTGAAATACTTTAGAGCTATCACTGGTCATTAGAACACATCTTTCTTATTCTTTAAACACATTATCTCCAATGTATTTTAAGCTATCACAGCAGAACAGTCAGTCTCATTTCTGTTGAAGGAAAAGGCTCTTTTGTTAGGTTTTCACAGACAGGACTGAATTATATGATGACTATTTAATTTCTGGCATGTTTACCCTGTGATCAGCAAAGTAAAATAAATGTAAATCTTGCCAGAAGACTGAATAACTAAGCTATTGCAAGACTCCATGGGAAAAAAAAATCTGCCAGGAACTTCACTTGGTTAAAAAAGAATCAGAAATTTAATTAAAGATGGCTCAAAAACATTCAGAAGGACATCAAACATGTTTAAAAAAACCCAAGACATTTCTATGAGCTTGGTTCCTCTAGTGTCTTAAGGTTTAAAAAAATATGAACTCTTAAAATATAGAAGGCAAAATTTCCCTGATGATTGGGGTACTTATATTCTGATAAACTCCTGACAGAATAATGTGAGTGATTCCATTATGTCAGTAAATGTTCTGGTCTCAGAAGTTGTGCACACACTGCAGACATGCTGGCCTGCTGCCCCTCTTCTATTTATTTTCCTAAAATTCACAGGAAATTAATATACTTAAGACCTCTGTGCCTTTGTGCATCCAAAAGAGTTCAAAAGTTTTGGTGAGGGACAAAAGTTTCAACATTGGCACATAAGGAATTACTTAATTCCTTAGGAAAACAACATCAAAATGAGGACTTACAATACACAGTGGCCAGCGATTATTGGGAAAAACCAATTTTTAAGGTTTTGCAATTCCTTGCTTTGCTCAGACCACCTCAGGTCTGGCAGATAATGAGATATTTCTCATATTCACAGTTGAGCACAAGCACTGATGGACAGACCAGGAAGCTGAAGAGGACAATTTGTATGTGTTTCACTTTTTCAGTCAGATCAAGAACAAACTTTCCTAGATGAAGTCAGATCTTTAAGCACAGAACTCGTGATAGTGCTGGGATCACTCCATGGGCCTGCAACTACCATCTCTCTCCTCATCTAAAGTAATTTTAATTAAAACTGTGAGATTATTTCTTGTTTTCTCTCGATCCTATGAAGGAGAGATGCCAGGCAAAGCCGTGAGCAAAGAAAAGTGGAAAAAAAAGTTGGATTTGCAACTAAAAGCTCATCAAGAAGGTCCTCAGAAGGCTGACCAAGAGCTGCATCTTCAAACACCTCTGAGGAACAAAGCCATACACCTTTTTGGAACAATTCCATTTTCATTTATTTGGTTTACATATAATAAACTCTTGCTCTGGACAGTGAAATTTGGCCTTTCCAGCTGAGTATTTTCTGTCCCAGCAGAACAGATGACCAGTAATCAAGAAGGACTTCTTTTTCTTCACCTTGAGCAAGTCCCTTAATACCACTTTGCCTCAATTTTCCCATCTGCAAATGTTTACTTTCCTCAGCAGAACTGGCTGTTGATTTACTTTTGCCTCCTGCTGAATAACGTTCCCAAAGACAAAGTGTTATTCAGCGCTGGAATTGGTGGTGCCGACATTTCCTGCCTGGGCACAAAAAGACCAGCACTATTTTTAGTGAGGGCTTTTCTTTCCATTGTTTCTTTCTCTGTGAAGCTGGATTTTCCAGTGCTCTTTAGTGTGGTATTTTGTGTGTGCGTGTGTGTTCATTGATTGAAAATCCCGAGGGATGAGTTTTGGTTTCAATTAACTTTTATTAATAAAGATCACGCTACAGACTAATTATTGGAGCATGGCTGGGGTCAAATCTGCTGTTAGAGACTACATTTAGCATTTGGG
The DNA here is from genome assembly GCF_027477595.1 of Haemorhous mexicanus. Taxonomy (NCBI): domain Eukaryota; kingdom Metazoa; phylum Chordata; class Aves; order Passeriformes; family Fringillidae; genus Haemorhous; species Haemorhous mexicanus. The sequence goes on from NC_082346.1 coordinate 10,642,402, forward strand.
GCTTGGAATAATGTTCCATGAATAAGTCAGCTGGACTTTTCTGGGTATTTCTCAATAAGAATTTAATGTAAAGCTGCATCATTTCTGTGAGTGGTGTAATCTAAGGAAATAGCTCAATGTGTCTGTTTCCAAAGAAACATTCTGTCTTGCACTCAGGGAATATTTCCAGCTTGGTTTTGGAAGGCCAAAATATCATCATCACCACTCAGCCTCAGGTTGTTCCTACCTTTATTCCCTTGGTATATCCCAGCTTTATCCCCCCTATAGCTTATGGATACTATTGAGCTATTTCAGGTCACCCTCATTTAGAGAAGTCTGTGTTCAGTAAGATTAACTTTGCTGCCCTCAATAGCCAGTAATGCTGGTTGTCTAAAAATGCAGTTTATGAAGATTGAAGTCTCTGCATAGATGGAAGAATTAAATCTCGGTGACTGTGGCCTAGATTTTCTGTTAATGCTTTCTGTGGGAGGAAAGAGTCAGGAGCATGACTAAAGGTGAACAATTAACACGAGAGGTGGCATAAAGGAATCAGGATTTCTGTAATTTGGGCTGTCTTCTGCTGCTGAGCCACCATTTGGTGATAGAATCACTGTTCCACTCCAATCCACCTATTTGCAAGAATCCTCCTCTTTCCCATCACACACTGGACTGAAAACTTGACCTGCCAGCCCCTGAGAGGAGGCTCTGAAGTAATGGAAATTTTGGGTTGGTTTGGCTTTTTTCAACCCAAATTTCACACCACAGAAGAAGAACCTTGGTCTCTATTAAAGAACGCAGAATATTTGAGGGGGAATTTGGACGCTGGAACTGGGGGATTTCTTCCAAGCCAAACCATTCTGTGATTCCATGATTCTGTATAAACCAGCTGCTGCCAAAGAGGTGCCACTGGAGAACCAATGCTATCAATATATAATGAGTTTAATGAGTATCAGTAGTTACTCATATCACCACAGTGTCATATTAATGGAATGAAGAGCACCACATAATTCAAAGCCAAAAAATAAAAAGTATTTTTTCCCTTTTCATGAACCCGAAAATTTTGTTTCAGCCAGTAAGTTCTTTTCTGGTCTGTGTGCTCTCTACAAATGCTGTTTTGATTTTGTTGGGTGTTTTTTTGTCATATCAAACCCTCCTCATCATTCTCCTAATTAGCACATTTTCTAACCTCCCTGAGGACAGAGGTGGATAGAGAGGATAAGGAGTTGTCACTGAGTGATAACCACATCCACTGACTTGAACACACTTTGGAGGCTTTTGGTGAAGTGTGACTCAGAGAACTTACAGACTTCTGACCAAGGACACACTTCTCTTTTTGGGGCTCAACCCTTCCTTTGAACTGGAAGAAAACAAACCAGAACAATAAAAACCACACTCAGGGTGAGGTTTGCCCTGGGACTGTGAGGTCCAGACGTTAGATAAGGATCCTGGTGCACAGAGAGGTCTGGGCAGTTACAAAGTTTTGTTTTGGTTTGGTTATTTTTGCCTTATTTTCTCCCACAAGCAGCAAAGATGAGAGAAATAAAACCACCCAGCCTAGCAACTGCGGTTATAGCCCAGAGAAATCTTCAACTACAGATCACATCAGGGATGATGAAAAGTTAGTTACAGGCAGTCAGATGAAGGGATATTTCACTGCAAAAACGTGAAAGGTCCCCCTCCCCATTTCCTCCCTCTTCTTTTATTGATTTCTCTTGCTGCCTTGCACGCAAGCCAGATCCAATTACTCTGTGATGGTTTTCATAAGGCTACTGCTCTACAGTACAGTTCTTTCAAGTAATTCCCTCTTTTTCCATGGTAAATACTCTCTCCTATGGTGATGCATGGGAATGACCCAGTAGGGCACTGGGGGGAGTTTTGACTTTGGCATTAAAATCTCATCCCAACCCATTCATGTCAAGGAAGACACCCACAAATACTTCCAGTTTAGAAAATAAATGGTGACTTGGGAACACAATTCCCTCAGGGAAAATTTCAGAGGGAGTCACAGACAACCAGAGACTGTAGCTCAGGCTCTCCTATGTATATATTCAGACACAGATATGTATATATATTTATATATTCATGGAGTTGGGGTTTTTGTACACATTTCTAGGTAGCATGTATATAATTATGCATTTGTGAACACAGAGACACTTGCAGACTTGCAGGTCTTCATCTTGTGCTCCTTTCCAAGCTGTTTCCCAACTAAAGGAGTTTTTCCAGATTACAGGCTCTAGTCAACACACTCCTTCATGTTACCACCAGGTAGATTCAATAACCTTGGCACTAACCAGCAATATTGCCAGGAAATCTGACATCATTCCAGGAACCTATCAGTCTTCTCATTCCCCCATGGATCGTTGTTATTGCTGCTCTTAATTCCTTCTAGGGTCCAACATGCAATGAAGCAATATTTCCTAATTAAATGTATTAGGAGGTGGATTTAATGAGGAAGTCTGGTGTCACCTAGTTCACATGAGCCAGGGAAACAGCAAGAACTCCAGCTGAGTGGCTGCCCCATCCCATTGCAAAGGCAAATCCCTAAGAATACCTGGCCTGGGGACAGTGGAATCATAGAATCATGGAGTGGTTTGGCTTGGAAGGGACTTCGAAGGATCATCTCGTTCCAACCCCCTGTCGTGCACAATGAGGTGCTGACACTTCATGTGCAAGCACCATGGACCTTTGGAGAAAAAACAGCCAGAAGAAAAACAAACAGCTAGATTCACTATTGTTCCAGCAGCTCCAATTAAAGCTGCAGCTCAGAGGAGCCACGCTCACCTCAGCTTGCAATATCAGCGCTCGCTTCCCGCGTTCCCTGTGGAAATTCATCCAACACGTCTCATGCCCTGAGTCTGCCCAAGTTTCATCCACAGACCTGTGTGCTGGAGCACTTCACATCCCCTAATTCCCTTCCTTCACTGGCCTACCTTCTGATGACAAAATTTCATCACTTGGGAATGCCTGATGCATCCTTTAAATTCCTTCTAATTTTTTTCCTACCTAACAAGGCTCTGTCCCAAGCATACCAGCCACCTAATTACTAACCTTGACCTTGGGGAAAAAAAAAAAAAAAGCAGAGTACATTTAATAACAACCCCAGTGAGCTGAGACGGCTTTACAATTATGTTGCATAATGTAGTCATGAGGAGAGGGTTACCAGGGAGATAATGGTAAACACCAGCCTTAATTCTGTCTTAAAAATAATTGGAGTGGTCTCCTTTTGTGGCTGGGGGAGAGGAGAAAATTGGATGAGTACATTTCCAGTTACTGCAGATGTTAGTGGAACATGCTGCACTCCACCACTGAGGGAATTATTAGCTGCCTCTGGATGCCTCTGGATGGGTATGAGTTGTCTGGCTCCCTCCCCACACACACAAGTCTGTGGAGAAGTGTCATTTCAGGGAGAAAAGATCACTGGTTCCAGCACAACTGGGGTCTCTCCATGCTGTTACTGCATCTCTTCACGGTGACCCTATCAAAATCATGTTTGTTGGAGTATTCATCAGTCCTGACACATTTTTAAATAGACAGTCTCTGTGAAGTCCTCCTGCTGTAATCCCCACGCCTCTTCTCTCTGCACCAGGCACCTCAGGAGCCCTGGGCTCACCTCTGGAGCCCCTGCACAGCTGTCAGCAGTGCCATGTCCTGCTCTGGCAGGACATGGGGAGGGCAGGGGTGTGCCAAAGCAAGAAAGCAGGGATGCTGAGCAGTTTGCTGGCACAGCATCCTCTCCTGTCCCACCCCAGCTGGTCACCACCCTCCACCCACTGATGAGCTTTCTTCTCTCATGTATGGACCAGGTGTCACTTGGCCACTCTCAGGTGAGAATAATCCCAGAAGAAGGAAAAGATAAACTTTAGAGGGCACCCTTCCCTGGAGCTCTCCTTTCTGCTTTCTAAGCCCCTTTGGGGACCTTTTCACTGATGTCACCACCCAGAAGTTTCAGCTTCTCTTCCTGGTCATCAGGAACAACAAAGAAGCCTTGGACATGCTTCCCTGCATTTTCTGCCCCAGCCACAGCCTGCAGCTGAGGCCAGGTGCCTCTCACCCTGCCTGTGCTACAGCTCTCTCCCAGATATTTTAGGCAGCGAGTCCATCAGCCTTTATTTATATTTAGAGCAGGCATTTAATTCCAGAACCACAGGGGCTGAGCACTCTCAGATTAACTTGTGGTTTCAATTCCCCTTTGACTGAGCTGTAGTCACCTAAGCACAGTGACAGGTAGGTGCAGCAGCTCCTATCACACACTCCCTATCAGCCAGCCTTCCAGCGACGGCTAAAGGTAGAATTATTCAGCATCCCCTATTAATATTTAAGTGAAGGCAGTGTTACACAGCTGCCTGTGTTTTTCAGCTTCTGTCAGCTCTGGTGCTGCTTTGCAGTGGATTTGGAGGAGCAGGGGCTGGCACAGGAGGTCCTGGCTGCTGGATCCCAGCAGTGCTGTGGGCAGCACTGGGACCTCTGGGGTATGGAGCAAGAGAATCAGGACCAGTGGGCAAACCCATGGTGGGCAAAGGGTTTCCAGTGCTCGTGACTGTCACACCTCCCATCTTCTGTGGTGTGTCAGGGGGCAGAACGAGATGGTCTTTAATGTCCCTCCCAACCCGAACCATTCTATGATTCTCTGGAGCTCAAAAACACGGACAGCTCATTTTGGCAGAGCAGCCAGGCCAACCTTTCCTGATTGCACTCGAGCCATGTGTTCCCTGCTGAAGCTTTCCAGCAGCGCAGCCAAGCTCGGCTCTGCTGGCTGCGAGACCCCAGCCCTGCCGGGCTCCGAGTGCATCCAGCACTGCCGCGCTCCCCCCTTGGCTCCTCGGCACATCTCTCTTGATGTCAAGCCACACTTGTTGGCACAAACACATCCTTTAGAGCTGCTTTCTACTACCCAATTAGAAGGCTGTCAGCAGCACAGCCATCACTCCTCCTGCAGCTTCTGACAAGCCTGGACACCGCTATGCTGCTGCTGAAGATTAAAGGAGTCTGTCCTTTGTGTTACCCAGCGGCTGTGTGCTGGCCAGAAACTAAATCCCCTTGCCAATGAATGTGCATGTGGAACAGTTAATGGGCTCTGCAAGCCTGTCTCCCTTCCTTGTGAAGATGAACACATGCACTAAAGAACTGAGTTGTTTAAAACCTGAGAGTGGGGGACTCGTGGGGGTGGAGGTGCTCTCAGTAGTTACAACCGTTCAGGAATTCTCAATTCTTTTTAACGATTCATTTAGCGGCTCCACACATCCTCTGAGACTGAGGCATGGGTGGGTGATGCTTTCACCTCCAGACTGCTGGCTCAGAGCTGCTCTGGGCTCTTTGGTGTGAAATGGGTTGAGTGACAATCCCATACATTAACTTTACCGCCCAACATAAAGATTACTGGGTAGTACAAAAGAAATGTTGCTTTAATCTCCTGCAGCAGCACAGAGGAGATCAGGATTTGTCAGGTCCTGGCGGCAGGAGTGATGGTTTGGTGGGGAACCTGGCCTCAACAGCATCCCAGGCTGCATCTGAGGCTGCACTTGGCCCATTAACTTTCAAATTCTGGCTGCATTATGATGGAATATGTAGAGCTGAAACTAAACTAAAATAACTGATCACCCTTACATCCCTCAAACTCCCCAAGAATTGGAAAAAGCATATACAGAGAACCCAAAGCCCATAAATTCATTTAGCATCAGGTAAAGTCCACCTACTTCCACTGGTGTAAATCTGGAGTAATTCCACTAAAGTATAATAAGGTCAGTGGAGTTGACTAGCATTTAACTGGCATCGTTGAAAATAATTTTTTAGCTATAAAGAATGAAAGATAAATGTTCTTTGAATTCCTGACCCCACTGTGAAAATGAAATACAAGATGTGGGAACTCTTTGAAACTGATAGAAATGTCTCTGTCTCAGATCTCCCTCCGTTAATCAAAACAAGGCACTGTAATCAGCCCTGATTCTGGGTCTATCTCTAAGGAACAAAGTGAGCTCAGAGAATTAAATCATTTAACACATAATTTCCTTCCTCATTTCAGCGCCGATTGAGCTTCTTGCACAATTTCTGCCTCTCCTGCTGCTGCAGGGCAGGACAGTCCCCAGCATCCCTGCTGACTGGGGGGATTTCTGCTTTGGGAACTTCTTCTTCAGGCTCGGAGATGTCTTCTTAGCCTTCCTGAGGTCTGATTTCCTATTTCCTTTACTACCTGCTGAGTAGGACACTTAGGAAAGACCTAAATGGGAATATTTGCCCATGATGTTATACTACCCCAGCAAAATCCTGACTGTGCAGCCACAGCTTAGATCTGGGAATAATTTAGGCTGGAAAAACCCTCTAAGACTGTTCTCCCAGCACTGCCAAGGCCACCACTAAACCATGTCCCCAAGTGCCACATCCACACAGCTTCTAAATCCCTCCAGGGACAGGAACTCCAGCCCTGCCCTGGGCAGCCTGTTCTCCAGCATCTTCTCGAGGAGTTTCTTGCTGCCTTCCCCAGGTGAAACAAAATCCAGTGGTGCTCCCCAGAGCAGAGAATGGCAGAAATGACAGGCTTTAAGCTTACTCTAAGCTCATGTTTGAGGAAAGGCTGAATTATGATCTTTTTTTTTTTAAAGACAGCACAAATGGAATCACCAGACTCTTAGAATAACATTCTCTACACTGAATTGATAAATCTTGCTTAGGGTTTTTTTAGATATTAGATTTATTTTATAGATTTGCAGTTTCAGTCAAAGAAGATTTTTATCAATTGTTCAGAGAATATTCTAAAGATATTTTTGTTGTTTTACATAATAGAAGATGTAATAATTGCATAACCAGTGGGCTGGGCTGAGGAAAAGTATTTTCCAGGTGGGATCAGTGCCCTAATATTGCACTGGCAATATGAACAATAGGATGGTTTGCAATCTCAGCAACATTTTCTGTGTTTTCTTCCCATCACCCTGTGGCTCCTTTAGAATGAAAGACCATTCCTGTAGAATTAATGGCTATTTGAGTCATTATATATCCATGGAAAATATATATCTTTACTTAGAAAGGTGGGATTGGCTTTGCTTCCAGAGGGGAGTGTCCACTGAGGTCCTACAGGTACATTCTGCACTATTGCTTTTCTTTGACGAATTGAAAGTTTTAATCAGGCTTTGTCCACTAATTGATTTTTTTCCCCTGTTTCACAACTTTCTTTTTTTTGAGAATGCACCAAAGCAATGAGCTTGAATTTCTGGCCAGACAAAAATCACCCTTCTCAGGTAAACTTGGGTGGTTGGACTTGATGATCCTAAAGGTCTTTTCCAACCTAGCTGATTCTGTCATTTTTTTATGATTCTAAAAGCACCCACTGTAGTTTTCTAACTATTTCTATTTCCAATAGATGCCCTGTTAGCTGTGCCTACAGGAAAGAAGTGCCCAGTAAAAAGGCACTGGCTCTTAACTAAAGCACTTTGCATTCCACGGCTGGGAACGAGCCATGATGCTCAATTGACAACTCACTTCCTCCCCGCTGTCGTTTGGGGAAAGTGTCAAGGAGAAAAACTGTCAGGGAGGGAAATAAGAATAAAAGCTGGGTGCTGGGCTGGCGGGGTTTCCTGCAGAGCTGCCTGTGCACAGATGGCTTCCTGCGATAGCTCCTCCTGGCCACCACGGTCCCCCGGCAGCTCGGGAGGCTTCATGGCTCAGCCTGGAGAAGAGAAGGCTCTGGGGACACCTTAGAGCCTTCCAGTGCCTAAAGGGGCTCCAGGGGTGCTGGACATTGGACAACGGCCTGGAGGGACAGGACAAGGGGGAATGGCTTCACACTGACAGAGGGCAGGGTTAGGTGGCACATTGGGCAGAAATCCTTCCCTGTCAGGGTGGAGAGGCCCTGGCACAGGTTGCCCTGGGATGCTGTGGATGCCAAGTGGGTGGTCACAGAAACAAAAATCCTGGATGCTTAGATGGCTCATTAGTAAGTCCATATCTTGCAAGCAGGATTCATGGGCTTACAGATTTACAGCAATATTGGAGATAAAGGAGAACATCTGACCAAAATCAGCAGCAGCAGCTTATCATGTGATGTCCATAGAATCCGGGAATGGTTTGGGCTGGAAAGGACCTTCAAGTCCATCTCATCCCAACCCTCTGCCATGGACAGGGACACCTTCCATAGCCTAGGTTGCTCAGGTTGCTGGTGAACATCTCACCACTATTTACCAATACTATTTCAGCTTTAATAAGTTTAGGGCGTTATGAAATTACTTCCTAGGCCAGTGTGGGCAAAATTTAGTGCCCAGCCTGGAAAAGATTAGTTGTTCTCTCAGTTACTTCTCTGGTAACTCAGCCATAGAATTTATCTTGATATTCCTTCAGCAAGTGCATGTTCTATTAACTTGAAGACAAACATGGTGGTGTGTAATGAAAAGCTCAAAAACTAATCTAAACCCAGGAAATCGACCTTGATTTTCATGGCGGGGGTGGGGGGAAGAAGCCACAGTCTTACTGGGTATGGCTCCAGCAAGGAATCCTGCATTCTTTCTGAAAGCCTGATTTTAATTCATTCCAAAGGTTTATTTTGTATGAGTATGAATGATTGCGTGGTTGATTGAGAGATGGAAGGACAGACTCACATCTACCACGGACAACCTCTCCACTCTTCCTTGGCCAATGTTTCCCTCAATCACCTTTTGCCTGTACTGGCTCAAATCTCACCCAGCTTACCAAAAACTTGGGGCAGATGGAATTTCCAGCAGATATCACTAAGCACACACTTATAATAAATCATAACACTCATTCTTTCACCTCCTTTCTCTGAAATTTTTAGTTTTCTAACAAGCTGCCTGTTTCCCTTTAATTACATAGACAAACCCCTCTTCCAACATCCACACTGGACTCTTTTACAACCACAATATTTATTGCTAACTGACCCATGGAACTTATTCAGCATATAACCCTCTTTTTTTTCCTTTTTGACCACAATCCATTTCCCCCATGTGCATGTTCTCTGGCTCCCTGTAGCTCATCCCATCCCATTAGCTCTCGGTGCTGAATAGCCTGTTCCAGGACATCAAACTTTAATTTAAACAGAAGATGATCAATAAGCTTAGCAAATTGCCTATGGCAACATCAGCAGTTTTAATCAAAGGGTTTTCTAGGTAATTTAAAGGGCATCCTCGCTCACCCCCACCATGTGGTAGGTACCTATTGCTTGCTTTGCCAAGAACAGCTCAGTTGGCTGAACACAAGGAAGAAGAGCTTCTCCACAGCTGAGCTGGGAAATGGCACAGAGCATCCATTCTGGATGCTTTTGAAAGTGTGTTTTGAAACCACAAAAGACAGGGCATCTCAGGATGGGAAATAAAAGCCTAACTCACAAGGCTTGTTAAAAAACCCTGACAAATCAGAGCCTAGAATTAATATCAGCACTAAAGAAACAGAGATGTAAAAGGAAAACACCCATACTTATCAGTCCAACCCTCCTCTGTGGTGCTGGGGCTTGGGACCACCATATTTTCACCTGAGGGAGGAGAAACAATCATTTAATCTTTCCCTAAAATCTCTGCAGTTTGATTTCCAGACATGTGGGTGGCCCTTGGCCTGACACCTAGAATCACAGAATAACAGAATGGCTTAGCTTTGAAGGGACCTTAAAGAACATGTCCTTAAAGATCACCTCATTCCAACCTCCCTGCCATGGGACACCTTCTACTACCCCAGGTTGCTCCAAGCCCAGTCCAACCTGGCCTTGAGCACTTTCTAGGATGGAGAAACCACAGCTCCTCTGGGCACGCTGTGCCAGGGCCTCACCACCCTCACAGGGAAGAATTTCTTCCTCATATTTAAACTCACCCTCTCTCATTTTAAAACCGTTCACCATTCTCCCATCACTCCATGACCTTGGGAAAAAAAAAGATCTTCTTCAGAATCCTTGAAATCTTGTGGTAGGAAGGGGAATTCTTTGGGCAGTGGGTAGCAGCAGCAAATGTGTCTGGCCTGTTTCAGACACACAAACATTATTTGGGAGCACGAGGGGCCCAAAAGGCCCTTGTGAGAGGGGATATATGGCTCTAAAGGCACTTAGCTCCTAGCTGGCTCCGGGTCGGAAATTACACAATGGATGTTGAAATGTTGGCTTGTTGAAAAGTTGTCATTCGAGTAATGGATGCTTTATTTCCTGTTTTTGCTGAAAGCTAAAGCGAAACATAATTAGCAAGCGAGAAAGCAACCTTGGCAACCAAACAAAAAAAGCACATTTTGGGTGCCTGAGCCAATTAAAATTGTTTATGTAGCTCACGAACAATATTTTCCTCCAAATCATTAAAACAGAGAATTCATCATAACACAGCCAGGCCTGGTGCTCCCAGCCCTGCTCCTGTGCCAGGCTGTCAGCTCCAAGGATGGACTGAGGGCACATTGTGATGTCCAGGATGCTTTCAGGGATCAGAGAGTGACTGGAAGGGGAATGCTCAGCTTCCATTTCATTTGGGTTTGAGATAATCCTGCACAGAGGAGAACTTTAATTTGCCTTGGAGATTGGAATGCCTATTAACTATAAATTCAAAATCTCTTTTTTCAGTCCTTTTCCTCTCTAAAATCAGAGTTGAAGAACCCCCCACTATTCTTTTTAGTACTTGAATCCACGCCCTGCTTGATTCTCACGTGGATGCCCAGAGATTGTTTCTGATGATGTAAGATCTGGATTCTCTTCTCACTGCATGAGAAAATAATCCTTTAGGAAAGAAACAGTGGATGGACAAATATTCCTGCTCTTCAGGATGATGCCCATCTGCTCCCCTTGCAACAAATCATTGTGCTTTCCATGTGAATTCTCAGCTTTCATCCTGGAGGTGAGGTCATATTATGTGAAATATTTTAGTGTGTTTTTATGAACTGGCCCATTTTAATGTTTTGCTTGCTTCTGAAGCAAAATTAAATCTGGTTGTGAAAAACCCCCTTCAATAAAAATTATACATGTCTTGAAATAAAAAGCAAAAGGGAATGGGTTGATACAGAGGAGGAACAATTTCTCTCACCAAGCAGTAAAGATTAAATGCATACACTCACCAAACTAGTGCTGTGCCAAGACATGCCTAAAGTTGTGTTTTTCTGTAAATTTGTTTTGCTTGTGACTTTTGTTTTTGCTTGCTGCCTATTTCTGGCTGTGTTTGGTGCGTGTGTGTTTATGTTACCGAGCGTCGCCCACTTTGTTCCGAGACCTTCCGAAGGAAAAAAGGGTTGGGCGTGACGTGCCCTGGGAATGTTCTCCAAACAAAGCTCTGGGTGGGTGTTCAGGCTGTTTGGACTTGCCCTTGGTGCAAAGTTGAGAGCACTTAGTGAGTGGACTCACGGATGGAAGCTGCTGGGAGCAGAAATCCTGGGCTCAGGCTCTGATCCCCACGGGGCCAGAGGGATAAAAAAGCTCTGTGTTGTTTACAGAACAGAAGTTCTGGTGCTTAAACACAGGTCATGGATCCGAAATCCTGGAATGGTTTGGGTTGGAAAGAACCTTAAAGCTCCTCTTGTCCAACCCCTTGCAATGAGCAGGGACATCTTCAACTAGACCAGGCTATTGAGAGTCCCATCCAACCTTGAGTGCTCCCAGGGATTGGGCATCTGCCACCTCTCTGGGCGACCTGTGCCAGTGCCTCACCTCCCCTCACAGGGGAAAGTCCATAAATACACAAACTTGGGTGAGGGGAGGAATGAGCAGAAACAACAAAGGCAAGATCATCCTGGCAAGAGTCACTGTAGCAGACACCAGGCACTGCTGGAGCCATCACGGCACTTTTGCAGGCACACCAGCAAAAAAAAAAATTTAACAGTGAAATTTAACAGTTTCCCTTTGTAAGAGTGCTGAGCATGAAATGAGTAACAAAATATGATGTGCATGGTTTTACCTGATCAAACAAGATACTTTTTTCCATGAAATCTATTAGCCCTGAGTGGGTTTTCTCTGACAAATGCCTCTCACTGAAACTGTCTGTGATGGGGTAGAGAAAGGAGCAGCCTGATAAGGCCATGATATCCTACAGCCCACTTGGAATGAAACAATTGCTTGCCTCAAAGGCAACAATTTGGTCAAATCATTGCTATTGTGAAGTTCTGGGTTTGGTGTTGCTGTCCTTGGGGCATTAATACACTGAGAAATTCAGACAGTTTATCAGCATCCATTAAGGAATGGGAGGAAATTAGGACAAAAGGCTGTTGTTTATTCAAGGTTGTGTTTTATTTATCCTCTGGCTTTTAAAAGCCTCCTATTTTATGTGCCTTCTGGGCACACAGGCTTTAGTTTAAAAACATCACCACTAAAACAAACAACCAAACTGACAAAAGTCGTTTTGGGGAGAGCAGCTGAGATGTAAAAGCAGCTCAGCACTCAAAGTACCCCTTGAGGTAAAAACTCTCTACTGAGGTCTGAAGGACCATGACCCCTGGATCAGACCAAATGGGGAAATCGTGACTCCTGGCAAAGCAGATGTTCCTCCTTGGGCTCTTCAGACTTTTATCTGTGAGTTCTGAGCAGCCCAGGCTCCTGCCAGGGAGGTTGGGAGGTTTTGGGGGATGTGATCACATCCCTGTGTGTCCAGACTCCAACTCATCCAGGGGCTCAATTAAGCAGTGAGGTCTTCCATGTTTAATAGAGGGGGGGAAAGCTGACAGGAAAACCAGCAACCAAAGGACAAATATTTCTATTTCTGGGGACACATGATAAGCATAAAACGTTGGGACTTTCTTGCTGATACCAACTGATTTTCCAGCCTCTTCTCTGACAGCTCAAGGCTCATGTATTGTCCTTTTTGTTACCCATGGTTAAACTCACCAAACAGCAAAGTATTGAAACATTCCAGAATGGTCTATTGACAGAAATTTTTTTGTTTTCTGCCTTATCCTTTCCTTTCCTCATCCACCAAGGATTGTCAGAAGCTCTGTGCTGAGGGCAGAGTCAGCTGAGCAGGAAGATCTATTAAAATGCTCCTCCAGTAGAATTTGTTTTCACAGATTTCATAGCTTCTCCTTCACCACCACCCCACATCCCCTGACCACCTGACCAGGGTGGGACCCTGAAATCCTTACCTGTGGTCCAGCAATATGGGAAATCCTTTCTGACCTGCCTTCCCTTTGCTCCCTGGCCATCTCTCCCAGTCGGATTTTGTATTATTACCAAATTCAATATTTCTGTTTCCTTTTGTAGCACATGCTGAGCTCTGTAACCCAGATGTAAGTACTGTGCACGCTTGTGGGTGGGTTCATGGATGGATGTATGGATGGATGTAGATCCTGCTCAATGAAATTATATTGATGCAATTCCTGATGAATGAAATTAATTCATCTTACTACTGTGGACAGGGTTAAAAGGCCACTATGGCAAGTAGTTGTGTAAGAGAACCAATGTTACACTCACCACTGCTCCTGTGGGTATTCACAAGTGCTGGGGAACACCTATTTTCCAAGGGAGGTAACCTGAATGGGAAAAAAGAGCAGGAAGGGTGTCACCCAAGGATCTTCATCATTTTTCTGCTCTAGGGCAGTTCTTCCCCCTTGACTAGCATTGCTCCCAAAGTGGAGGGTGTACTCAGGGAAGGGATGGCACCGGTCTGCAAAATTTGTGAGGAAGGCCCCCCTGCCCCTTCCTTGCACACACCAAGAGCTTTTTATGTCCTGTTGAGGAAACACAGCAATGTTTGGAGAAGCCAAACTGGAAGGCAAAGAGGAACCAGGGCTCTTTTAAAACACTTTGGCTACCAAGAAAAAAAATGTCCTACGCTGCTTTTTTTCTGGGCTCAGCAGGGAGGGAGCAGCAGCCAATTGCGTTATAGCACTGCTGATTACTTATGATTCCCTTCCTGTGAGGACAGGCCCTGATGTGTTGTTTTTTGATAACAGTGGCTCCTTTAGAGCAATAACCCTGGTACAGTTTCCTGCCTAATCGGAGAGCAATTACTGTACCTCAAAAGGGAAAACGTTGAGAAGGGCCCGGGCTGAGCTCAGAAGTGATAACAGGAACATTTTCTTGCTAAGCCGTGGTTAGACTTGAGCTCATTCAAGCATCTCCCATGGCAATACGTGACAAAAATCAAAAGGAAAGGAGAGGCTGAGGGCTGTTCTTGTCTACCATGTTCCACTAGGATCAGATCCCCTGGTGCTTGAGTGGCTGGGAAGTGTTGATGTCCTCTCTCACATCAGTTGTGAGAGGACATGGACATGGAATCTTTTTCTCTAGGCCCTTACTCAGAATTTTCTGTAGTTTTGCTGTTACTGATTTCTGACCTGTGTTAATTGATCGGGTGGCCTTGGCCTGGTGGTCACTGATGGTAGGTGATCATGTCCAGAAGGAGAAGGCTGCACTGCCATGGTTTACAGAGGTGTAATTGGTTTTAGCAAATTATTTTGCCAAACCTCTATGGGAACAAAAATCCAAGTTTTAAGGGGTTGACAGACTATTCCAGCAGAGTGGTGTAGCCAAAGACACTGGTCTTGAAAAGGGACTGGCAAGTGAAATATTTTGGGAGGGAAAAGTAGCTTCTGCTTGGACTGCTGGTATATTTCTGCTGCTCCAGTGCTTTCTTTAGGACTCACGGCCTCGGGCATTTCCACCTAAGGCTGAAGCTGTGCTTTGGAGCTCCTCTGTGGAGAAGTCCCTGGCTACAAAGGGTGTGTGCCTGTGGCAGAGAAGTGCTATCACCCTGGAGTTGAGCAGGGAGAGGAAATGACTCAGTCATCAAAAGGCCCTCCTTCCTCAGGGAACTGTCCTTAATCAGTATTATCCCGTTACAATAATACCATTTCAGAAGGACTGGGAACCAGAGCACTTGCGTAGCCATGTAAACTGCTTCCTGTATTTGCCAAACAAAACAACATTCAGCAATTAATAGAATTTAGCTATTAGTGCTGCCATGATAAAACAACAACCCTGGCTTTTCATCCTGCAAAACGTTTGGTGCAATCCCTCCCCCAGGAAAACTCCTTTTCTTTTGGCTCTGTCTTACCTCCAGCTCCAGGAGAGAATAAATAAGAATAAACAAGATTTGTGGCATTTCGCTTGGCTGAAAGTGTCATAGCTATGGAAATTGTCCTCATTACCCTTGCAAGAGCTACTGCAAAGCTTCCTCCTGGGATGCCCTGATTAGTCATTGCTTTAGTATTAAGCTGGGATACTTTGTGCTGCTTGCCAGGGATCCTGTGCAATCTCTACCTTTTGGTGCTTGATAATAGGCAGCTCCTAAAATTGGCAGCGGGGGCACGGGAATGAAGCAGTGGCTCCTTGGGAGCTCAGGAGCGTTGCAGGGCCGTAATTAACTCTGATTAGACACAGCCACAGCTGGGCAGCAGCTGGGCAACAAATGGCCCCTTTTGTTCTCCTTGGGTTTGACAGGAGAGCAGCTCACTGTGACAAGGAAGGGCCACTGTGACCTGCTCTGCCCTCGTCAGCTCTGGCCGGAGTGCGCAGGGACTCGAGGCCAACCTCCCCTGCATCCCAGAAGGGTCCAGCTGGGAAGGGACCTTAGAGATCACCCTGGGCCAGAGCAGGGACACCTCTCACTATTGTGCTCCTTATAACCTGGCCTTGGACACTTCCAGGGATGGGGCATCCACAGCTTCTCTGGGCAACCTGTGCCAGGGCCTCAACACCCTCACAGGAAAGGATTTCTTCCCAATATCCAATTTGAACTCACCCTCTCTCATTTTAAAACCATTCCCCCTTCTCCCGTCACTCCATACCCTTGCTCAAAGTCCCTCTCTGAAAAACACGAATGAAAAGCATCTTTGCATGAATTAATTTGGATGTGGGAATTTTCAAATATGTAAAGGAATCACCAGTGACACGTGAAAAACCTACTGAGTGAAACTTGAAAGATGCCTTTTTCTTTTTTTTTCTGACAACGCAAAAAATAATTAATATATCACTCAGTGAGAGATTTGACAAAAATGAATAATTCAGGATGCTCAGTTACCCAGGATGACTTCACCAGTGTGGGCTTTACTCCTGAGAATGAATTAGCTGATAACCAAACAGACTTGGCATGGTCATTTCCTCATGCTTTGCTTCTAAGCCTTTGCAAATGCACAAGGATTAGAATAAGGATAGAGCAGAGGAAGAGAATGTGGCTCTTTGCTCTTCTTGGAAATGGGGGCTACAAACTTTTAGCATCAGCCACTGGTTTCTGGTTATTGGGAATGATGAAGATTGAACACTGGGTCCTCTCATCACAAGGATTGGTCAGAAAAAGGCTTTCCTTGAAGTATTCTGTATACAAGATGTGTGCTGAACCAAAAAAAAAAAAAACCTCACTCCATGTCTGAATTCAAACTGCAGAGCAAAAAGAGAGAGAGAGGTGGTACCAACATACCCCATGTGAGACATGACAAATCACAAGAAGTGACAAAAATAAATCATTTTCATAGAACTGCCAGCAAGGGGCCAGAGCTCCTGCTGAGCCACCACCCTTTACCTGACTTTGAGTCAGAACTCAGAGGTTAAAATTCTTCTCAGAAACAGAGGTTAAAATTCTTCTCTGCCTTGGATAAGTTGGCTTGGGAATGCAGCAATGCATTTTTGGGAGCATTTGGGACTCTGCCTAAATCACTGAAATCAAACGGTTCTTTCCACTGGCTTTCTGTTAGAAAATAAAACTGATTTGGGGAGAAGGGATTGTCTTTGAAGGACTCAGGGGATATTAATTCAGCTCTAGGCTGTGCCAGAGGTTCCCAGGGTGTTCTTGGGAAGACTGCCTTGTGTGCCTCTGGAAGTTTTCCACTTGCACAGTGGAATGGTGCTGCCTCCTTCCCAGCACCTTCTGCCTGCCTCGTCCTTGGGAAGTGTTTGTGTAGGATCCATCCCAGACCTGGGTTTGCACAGCATCCATCACACAGCAGTCCCTGCTGAGGGGGGATCACAAAGGACACTGCAAGGAATGATTTGGTGGGAAGAACATCAAATAGGAAATATTATTTATAAAATGAGCGGCTCAACCAGACAAAAAACCCCAGAATATTTTGTACTGCACTAAGACTTAATTTTAAATTCTTGAGTCATTCTGGGCTCACTTGCTGGAGATAAAAAATAAGAGACCAATCAAACTGAAAGAGGAGAAATTTTGGTAAGAAGGTAGGAAGTTTTTCTCTGTGAGGTGGGAAGGGCCTGGCACATGTTACCCAGAGAAGCTGTGGCTGCCCCACCCCTGGAAGTGTCCAAGGCCAGGCTGGATGGGGCTTGGAGCAACCTGGGATAGTGGGAGATGTCCCTGCCCATGACAGGAGGTGGGAATGGGATAAGCTTTAAGGTCCCTTCCAACCCAGAGCAGTCTATGCCTCCATTAGCCATAAACCTATGTAGCACATCCCTCATTTCTAGGCTGAATTTCTATATTATCCAAAGAATCTAAATCCTTGACCTCCTTCACACAGCTTCTGAGTCAGTAATTAACAACAGCAGTGCCAGCAAGCCTGGAGGGAGGTTATTCCTAACAAGCAGCAAGCACATTTTAAGTGAACAGTGAAATTTTGGGAGAGCTGTTTGTTCAGATTCGCCTTCTTCATTAGAGTATCAGAAATAACAGCCTTATTTCTGTATCTCTCACCATTCTCCCCTACTCAGTTTCACCAGCCTAATTGGGATAGGAGCCCTTTTTCCCCTCTGAATTTCCTCTCCATGCATCCCATAGCTACATTATGGTCCATAATAAATCCTGAGCAACAGGGATCCAAGTGTGCTTAATGTCTGCAATCACCCAAGGCAGACTTGCTTTGTTTATTGTGGCAACTGATCAGGAAAATCTTCTTTCAAGATAATAACTACCTCAGAAAGACCTGAGGCACAATAAATCAAAAAAACCTTGGCAATACAAAGGGGGAAAAAAATAGTTGGCATGCTTGGGTAAAAGATACGAGCCCAGGTGGGTAACTGCTGCACTGAGCATGATCCAAAGCCAGGCTTTCCTGGGAGCAAAATTATGTTTGGCAGGATAGCAACAGAGCAAAAAAATAACATTTTTCCAGCTTTATTGGCAAAGATTACAAAGGGTCAGATCCATCATGCCTTTGTTAGACCAAGTCCATGGAGACTTTCCTTGACACAACCAGATCTATCAAA
The DNA here is from genome assembly GCF_027477595.1 of Haemorhous mexicanus. Lineage (NCBI taxonomy): Eukaryota > Metazoa > Chordata > Aves > Passeriformes > Fringillidae > Haemorhous > Haemorhous mexicanus. The sequence continues at coordinate 10,660,424 of NC_082346.1, forward strand.
AGAGGAAGAAAACACAGTTAGCAGCCAGCACTAAGGGATTCTTGTCAGGTTCCCCCAAATTACTTGGAAAATATCTTTCCTTCAATTCTAGACTTGTCCCTGGGTATTAAACATCTGCTCAATTGTAGAAATACTTGAAAGATTACTGGGAGATAAAACTGAGAATAAAAGAAAAGGTTTTACAAGGCAGGCTGATAACGTGTACACTCATCCAGTAAAACAGATCTCCTCCCCGTGGTCTGTGACACAGCAGGGAAGGGACTCAGCTGAAATTTGTCACCTGGACCACGATCCAACTCCTCCCTTACTCCCTGAATTTCTTCATACATCTATAATCATCCATGATTTTATGATACACCAGCACAGCAGTCTGCAGAGGCTTCAGCTCTCAGGTGTTCATCTATCATACCAGCCACGCCACAAAAAAACAGCTGCTGGCCTAAAACCTCTGCAGACAAAAACCTAGTTTTAAAACTCTCCAAAAAAGTGCAAAAATTCGTGTGGAACTCAATAGGACTGTGCAAAAATCTCTTGGATGTTTATGTCCCTGAGTAGTTCCAGGTGAGAAGCACATCAATAAGCAGAACATCAGTTTCTATATTCAAAACTGAGAATTTCAGAGAATTGAGAATATTCGGAGCATTTCCATGGTGAAATATTTAAGCAAGGTAAAATATATGTTGTGGATTAGCCCAGAGTGACTGGGCCATGTCATTGGGAAGATGGGATGGCTGCTTGCCCACCAGCCATCCAAACTGGCCCCCCTGAAGGCTGTGGGTACCTGAGAGGGCAGGGGCTCCCAGAGGATGCATGGTTGCTGCTCCCACTGGATCCTAGCTGGGGAAAGCTGGAAGGAAATCAGCTCTGTGTATGGTATTCCCTTGAGGACCTTCCTCAGAGGGTAAAAAGCTTTTGAATAAGGATGGTGGGAGGATGAGAAGATATTTTTGGCTCACCCCTGAGTGCTGAAGGAAACTGCTGGAAGAGAACCTGCTCTCCTGAAGATGTAGCGGCAGAAATCCCTAGAAATTGATAAAAACGAGAGCAAGCTCCCGAACTAAAGTGATTTCAGCTTTTATTATAAGAAAAAGGAAGGCCTAAAGCAAAGGGGCCGGCAGGCCGAGCAGGAGCGTTCCCATCGAGGGTGCTGCAGCGCCGGTGCTGGGTCTGCTTGAGCAGCAATGTAGCAATGTCTCCGATGGCCCCGATGGAGCGGCACGATTCAGCGGGTCAGAAGCCCCCTTTTTATCCTGTTTTTTGTCCCTTTGGATTGGTTTCTTTTTGGATCCTTCATTTGCATGAAGGTTTAAGGCGCTTGATTGGCCCATTACAGTTCTGTCCAGGCTGGCTCGTTTCGCTTGGGTGGTGCTGCACTTTGCTTAGGTGTGTTATTGCACATTGAGTACCCTATTTCTTATAACTGCTCTTCTAACCCCTTTTACAATATAACAACCAAACTAACAGTACACGCTTGACGCTCTATCAACCGTTTTACAACAGTTTCTAACATATTTTTAACAGAAACGAGCAATTCTGCTGGCCCAGACCCACGGGCCCCAGCCGAGGCCATCCCTGCAGGATCGGCCGCTCCCCGCGGCCCTGAGGGAGCTGATAAAGCCCTTCAGGCTGGACAGGCAGGGCACGGAGGTGCTGCCGGGCTGCTCTGCAGGGCGGTGATAATGGGGGCTCGGCTGTCCCTCCTGGCCGGGCCCGGGGCGAAGGAAGGGGAAAGGCGGCGCGGTCAGGCCGAGCCCACCGCCCCGGGCCGCGCTTATCGGCGCGCCCAGAGGCACAGGCACCGCTCACAGGGGCGTGTAAAACACTCTGCGGGGCGATAGCAACGGCACCGACCGAGAAACAGCCCCCGAAAACAACTACAACCAAATTTTCAGCGCTGCTTGTTTTATTTCCTGCTCCTTTTAAAAAATTTTTCTTTAAAACCTGAAGGCACCTCTGAGGGTATCTCTGTTTTTTCGTCCACTCTCCTATCACACATCCCGTTATGTGTCACATATATTTCACACTGACAGGAGAAAAGGGAAGTATACACAATGTCCTGAGCGCTGGGAAAGCCAAATCCTTGCTCAGCAAGTGCTGATCACATCCACCTCAGCGCTGTGGGAGCTGCAGGGGGCTCAGAGCTCACCCAAAGCGCACACACGGATATAATAAATGAGGGGAGCTCTAAAATGGAAAATATGGGTGGGGGAAGACAATGGGAAAATGAAAATGGAAGTATGTGAAGGGACACAGTGGAGAGAAAAGCCAAGGAATGTGATGCTATATTTAATTAAAGTCCAAAATGTGGCTGGAACACAAAGAAGCCACATGGTTTGCTGTCACGGGAGTAATGGAGTGCATCTGCTTTCGTCATCAGCCCTGCTTATTGGAACAATAAACAGGAGGACTTTAAAACTCGGGGTTCAAATATCTAATATAGCAATCAATTAAAAATTAGTGATAATTTTTTTTTTTGCCCATATAAGGCATGTGACAATGCCAATGGGTGTGATTAGACTGGGTATCGGGCAGAAATTCTTCCCTATGAGGGTGGTGTGATCCTGGCACAGGTTACCCAGAGAAGCTGTGGGTCCCTGGAAGTGTTCAAGGCCAGACTGGATGGGACTTGGAGCAACCTGGAATAGTGGGACGTGTCCCTGTCCATGGCAGGAGTGGAACAGGATGATTTTTAAGGTCCCTTACAACCCAAACCCTTCTGTGACTCTGTGATCCTGTGACCCCGTGGTTGCATGTTAAACAAGAAGGATCAGACCCAGCACATCTTTGTGCATGAAAGACTCCACAACACTGCAAGAACAGACTCACCACGTTGTGAGGCACTGCTTAACCCAGATTTAGCCATAGGAACACCAGAGCAGTGAATCAGTTAAAAACAAGAAAGGCTGTGGAACACATACAAAAATAACACCACTACAAACACTTGTGGGAGTGAGAGACTCACAGGTGCCTGGCTGAAGGCAATCCTTGCCTCAGTGCTGGCAAAAGGTGACTGCCGATCAAAATAATTATGGAGGTGAAAGTTTATTGTCAGTGCAGAGGAAAAAAAGCTCTGCAAAAATTGTAGCAAACAGATCAGAGCCAGCTTTAGAGGGAGTGGTGAGAGAAAAGCAGTGTGGCTTCAGATCAGGATGAAGTTGCATCAATCAGATATGCAGATTTTTACAGTTTATGGGGGGGAAATAAGGAAGAATGGAGTTTAAAAGTGCTTGTTATTTTCCTTGATGCTATAAAGGCATTTTATTTGGAGGGAGCCATTAGAGAACACAGCAAAAACGATACAGCAATTCAGACAAGCACATTGGGAGGACAAATGTTGGGAACTCCTGCAGTGCTGCAGGAATTGGGGAAAATTAAGCAACTGGTTCAATCCAAGGCTGATATGAAACAAAGAACTAGGAATGTTCCAGCACTTCCATCGTGCACTTCCAATGGACATTAGGGTGGTAAATGAGTGGGAGCATGTGACAGTGGAAGATCTAAACTTCACATTATGCAAATGGCATTGCAGAATTGCCAGAGAAATGAGGTAATGTTGGTTCTCTTTGCTAACTGGCAAAATTGCTGCAGTCATCTTGAGGTTAAAATCTGTTGGGAAGACAGAGAAAGTGTTTCTGCCTTGGAAAGAACAGGGATTTTTGTATAAATATGCCTGGGGAGTTTAATTGGTGCTAAGGAGGAGGAAAGAAGTACAAAGATTTGCTTAGCCAAGAGCTTAAAACATGAAAGCATCAATGTGCTGAAAGGGAGCACTAACACTCTATAGGCTCTCACTAAGTACAGGCTGCACACATCAATTTTATCTTTAAGGGACCTGGCTGAGGGAACAGTAAAGACATTCCTGCACCCACACAGGACTGAACGGATCCCCCAGCCCCATGGCTGGACCTTCCTGCCGGGAGTAGGACTGCCAGGAATTTGTCAAAGCTCTAGACAAGGGTGTTATACAACTCCTGTGCCTGCAGGAAAAAAAAAAAAAAAAAAAAAAAGAGAGCCGGGAAAGAAGACATATTAAAGTCTCTGCCTTGGCCAAATTCCAACTCAATTAATTACAATCCTCCTTTTAACATTCCCCCTGAAGTTTCAGCAGGATAATACATCCTTCCATGCGCGCCCTGTGAGGCTGGAGGAGGCAGAGCTCACCACAGAGGCACCAATGGATACCACGAGTGCTGCACACAGCCCGGGTGTCAGCTCGGCACTGGGGAGGCCCTGGCACCCTGGAAAATGGGAAGTGTGAAGGTGATGAAACCATAGAAAACCAGCAGCAGTCAGTTTGCTGTAAAACTTCCTGCTGGACGATTTATTTTTTTGGTGAATGTTCTCATGAAACCTCGCTTCTGCCTTCTAGTGGGGAAAAGACACGAGAGCAGGGCAGGAGTGAGAATTCCTGAAGGGAAAATTAGCTTTGGGTTCCTCAACATCATTATTAACAAGACTCCAGCAGAAATCCTGTGGTTTTTACTTGTAACAAGGACTGTTGTGCTCACTTCTCACCCTGACTCCATGGATTACAAGGGTACAAACCCCTCTGGAAACTGCACTCCAAAGAGGAAGGACAAAGTGCAGCAGTCACAGCACTGAAGGGCTCCATGGATTTTTTAATTCTCTGTGGACGTCCCTGTAGTAATCTTAAGATTATGAAATGGTTTGGCCTAAAGGGGTCTTAAAGAACATCTTGTTCCAGCCTCCTGCCCTGGGCAGGGACATCTCCCACTATTCCAGCCTCCAAGCCCTGTCCAGCCTGGCCTTGGACACTTCCAGGGATGGGGCAGCCACAGCTTCTCTGGGCACCCTGCTCCAGTTTTAGCCAAAACCCTTCATAGGATGATGAACTTTACAAATAATTAAAAATTTATCAGCACTGAGTTAATAAAATGGCACTGCTTACTCATCCTTGGAATATGCAATCCAGACCTTCTCCCAAGAAAACTGAAACAAAAATTTCACCTTTCTCTAACACTTCCAAGATTATTTTTTCCTAATAGCCATCTCTGATGTGCTGTTGGCCACTAGGGATGGATACACCCGGTGGGAATAATCACGGGAAAACGCCAAATAATCGAGGATTGCCTCCTTTCCTTCATCACACTCTTCATCACCAGCAGAAGCCAGAACTGAGACCTCCCCCTGTATTTCCTTCAAAGCACCGTGACTGTCCCATGGTGTCCCTCAGATAAATTCTGGAGCTGGAGGGATGAGCTGAAAATGGAGCTTTAAAGCAGTTCTTGAACGCTCTCTAGTGGTTAAAGAGCAACTCCTGCTAATGGCACCTTCCATCACCTTCTCAATTTTAATCAATAAATGGCTCGCTGTGACTCATGCCTCTAAGAGATAAAAAGATTTTTAAATTAAGGTTCTAATTATTGTTGTAATTATAATAAGATTTTATTACAATTTATTCTTAGGCACTGGAGTGGTGTTTTTCACTTTATGCAAAGTGTAGAGAGAGTTTAACATCAGTCCTGTGCATCAAAATAACATTTACCTTTTTGAATAACCAACAATTTTCATCCAAACTGTGTAATTGCCCACTGGAAATTCATCCTATCTACAACTATGAATATTTTCCTGCCTATTTTCCCACCTATTTCAGGATTCCTGATTTCCAGAGTGGCCACTCAAGGTCTTCACAGAAGCTCTGAATGTATGTCACAGAAAAATGCTAATTTTTCATTTCACAGCAGAAAACAAAGTTGAGAAAGAACTGGGTGACCCAGTTATGGAAATCTGGCAGCTCCCAGACCAAAGGACAGATTAAAGCAAGGAATATGCCACAGACAGCGATGACAAAATCCTGGTGTTGGGTTGGAATAATTAATAGATCACAGGCCAGTGTCCACAGGAATATTTGCATGGAGCATTATTTACATACCTTTTCACAGTTTAATTGCAACCTGTCCAGCAAAAACAAACACCCTGCTTCACAGACACACGTTATTTGAATGTTTGCTTTTATTTTTGTCTGCTGTCTACTTATTTGAAGACCATGCCTTCTTGTTTGCCTGCCTTCCTCCCCACGGCTGCTTCCTTCATCATCATCAGTTTAAACAGCAGGCTGCTTTCCATGAAGATTGGGAAATCCCTCCAGTAACAATCCTTCACAAAACATCCTGGGTCTGTAAGGATTGTGTCCCCAATATTTATTCTAAATCCCGCATTTTCCATCAAGCTCTCTTGTCCTTAAACAGATGTGGGGAATAAAACAAAGCTCAGTGGTGGCTCTGTGAGCAGCTGCTGCAGAGCAGCTCCCAAACTTCATGTTTGCCAGGAAAACTTTCTGTTAGCCAGCAAATTGCACTCCCTGCTAATTTTTCATGACATTTCCCAGCCTGACAACAATTTCTCGCTTATTAAGTCATTAAAATATGGTGCCATTAATTTTACTTTCCAATTAGATAATCGTTCTGCCATTGCAATTCTCAGAGTGTAACGTGTTATTACTGCAATGTTTTAGTTACTAATGCCAGTGAATCAAAATTACACTTTTTTTTTTTTTTTTTAAACTTTAAATCTTTCATTGCTCCTCAGCAAGGTGTGCTCCAGCTTCCCCAGGGACAGCTGTTCCCAAATTTCTCATTTCCTCTGCTGCAGTGGGGTCTTACCCTGTGTGTGTTATTCACCTGGTGAATAATTCTAGAGCTCCTGAAACACATTTATGATCCATTCATCACTGGGGTGCTGGGGAATAGAATTGCCCAGTGGACTTGAAGCTTTTGGACTTCAAGTAATAAACTGTTGAAGCACAGGCAAAAATTAGGAATAAATCTGAATTTATGTAGGTGATCTCCTTACCTGTTTTCACAGGTTTTTTATGGCTTGGGGGGGTGTGCTTTGTTTGGCGATTTTTTTAGTCCATTTGGGGCTTTTTTCACAGAAGCATTTTCAATTCTTTGGTGGAAGTTTTAGTGGAAGAATTCTTTAGTTCAGCTTCCCTGGGATGGATATGGCCTTGAGGAGCACACAAATTTATTTCTCTGAGAATGCTGAGCACATAGGAAGGAAAAGGGCAGCAGTGCCAGTGGCCACTCCTGGAGCCAGCACACATGGGAAGGCAGCTGTCACACCAACAGATTTGGAAATACTTGTTTAAAGCAACCATTAATTGTTCTTTAATTCTGGGTCTGGGATCAGTCTTCCTCCAAATAGCCCACCTGAGCCTCCAGTACTGACTGGAGTGTGAGAATTGCTAGCCCTTCTTTGCTCTCCTCTGGGCTGGAGGTCTTTTATCCTGCAGGGGTAAAGGCTTTCTGCATTCCTTGTGCCAGTATTTATTGTGAGATGTAATTCTGTTCAGTGTGGGGAAGTGACATCTCTGTTAGCACTTTATCTGCTAAACAGGCTGATGGGTAGGCTCTGCCATCTCACAGATAGGGAGAAAAATACTCACATACAGCCAATATATTATCAACTTTAAAATACACCTGACTTAAATCCTCAGAACCTCCAAAAGACAGGAGACTTGGGCTTAAATATGATGGGAAGAAAATGGTAAAACATCCTGTGATTTTCTTCTCTCTTGCTCCATGGTTACCTTACAAAGATTGCTCACTGGAACTGCAAGGTACAACCTGTACCTGCCCCTTCTTAAGCTTGGTTTACTTCCAGCTCTTTCAGCCATGCTTGCTAAGAACACTTTTATTCTCCACACCAAGGATATTTTGCAGAAGAGGTTTGAAGTATTTCCTGTCCCTTTCTGACCTGGAAAAGAGATATTGGGTTAAGAAATGTAAATTATATAATACAGCCTGAGCTAAGCAGGTCAGTACAAACAAGCACAGGACTCACACTGCAGAGTGGCATCCCCTCACCTCAGCTGTTTCTGGAGGAAACTTTGCTATTTTAAAGCTCTTAATATGAGTTTTTCAACTGAGAAATAAAATTAAAGCAACAAATTGATGTGGCCACCTTCAAATTAAGCTGTGCACTTGGGTCTTCGTAAATTAAATTAGTGAGGCTCTACCTTTATTCATTGAACATCCCAAGTGACTGGGGCAAAAAGGAGGTAACAGGCAACAAGAATTTGCCACAACCAAACTGTGCCAGGCTATTTCATTTCCTTCCATAGGTGGACAGAGGAGAAACAGGGAAAAATCAGAGGAAAACCTCCTAACTTTAATAAGGTTTCTGCTACTCTCTCCCACAACTCAGAAGCAGCCTAAGAAATCAGGACCCAAATGAAAACCACAGTAAAGTGGGTGCAAAGCCAGTCTACGTAAAGAATAATTTCCAGTCATTTCCTGTCAAAAGCAAAGGAGGTATCAAGAGAGGAATTTGTCCTATATCAGCATTATGGATTCCCTAAAATAGCCAGTCATGCTTCACCTTCACTCACTTCCAGTTTTAATCCTCCTTTACCCTTCTTATGTATGTGAGGTGCAGGAAAATCCTGAGGTGCACCTTGGAGAATGCAAGGTTTGATTGGTAATTTTCAGGTGTTGTGAGCATGAATAAATTATTAATATAATTAGCAAAACCCATTGTTTTTCTAATGACTATGCCTGACCAAATCAGCTGAAGAGATGAAGGGCTCAGGCACCAATTTCCTGGGAGGCTGGATAAGGGGGCAGGCATTGGATCTGCTCATTTGTCAAGAACTATTTGGACTCCTTGATTCATAGAAAGAGCCAAAGAAATAAAGATAAGCTTATTCTATCCATAGAAATAAAGGTTAAAAGTTGGTAATAGGCACATCATGAGCCCCATGTTACCCATTCCATCTACAGTAAAACCTGGCCCTTGGCAGCACCATTGCCTTTCAGTTATTGACTTTCATGGTACATTTCAGCACTGGGTTGAATATCCTTTCAGTAAGAGTCATTTTTTTACTCCACAGTTACACAGCATGTCTCTTTGAGAACAAAAAAAAATAATATTTTCTGAGGTGATTACAAGTTTGGGATGACAACCTCTGTAGATGTTCTCCAGAATTAAAGATCTAAGACAGTCAGACTATGATCAGCCTAAATTTGACTTACAGCCTCGTGATACTCTCCTTTAAATGGCTGTGAAACACTAAAGTGGCTGAAAAAATCCCAAACCCAAACTGAACAGAGGATTGCTATTTAAGAGGATGCTTTTGTTTGGGCTGCAGCATTTGTCACAATAATTTCCTTAGCAGTAAGGAAATAAAGACAGAATTACTTGATCTAATTTACAAATACAAAAAGATGACTGAAAGAGTAAATGAGAGGGAGGACAGGCATAAACATCCTGGCAAGTGTGGTAAGCTGGGCCCATCCAAATTAGCTAAGTCAGGCAAATATAAAGCCCTGGGCAGTTTTGGGCTGCTTTTCAGAGCTCCTTTGGCATGTGTGACCAACCTCCTCCCTTCCTGTGCCAGGGCTTTGTTCATAAACTAAGGCTTGATCTGCTTTGCATGAAGTTTGTAGAGCAAAGAAGTGTCCCAGCCTTGTTCTGCAGCTGGAGACTTCAGTAAACAATTGCTTCGTGGAAGGGAAGAAGAACTGAAACAGAAATACCTTTCGTAAGGATTGCCCATCCATGGCTGTGTAGGGAAATCTATCATTTAGTAGCATTTAATCAATTTTTTTGCTGCATTGGATTGGAATTATGTTAGTTTTGACTAATCATACCATTAGATTTTATTTAACCTCCTTTGAACTCAAATACCTTCTGAATTTTTTACTGACTTTTCTCCTAAAACATCAATGTTTAACATTTCTGATAAAAACCTTGTATTTTAATCTTATTCAGACAAAAAACATACACTGAGCTTTCAATCCTTATTCAGAGAAGTTTATTTTGTCTGGGTCTTATTTTATTATGAAAGCTAGCCAGCCTGTGGGCTGAGATAGAATGGGAATTTCTCTCCTTTGAGCAAATTCCTGTGGAAAAAGGAAACCTAAATAAAAACAAAGCAATACCTTTCTAAAACAGCCTGATAAGCAGGAGGAGCCCCAGCTTTTGAAATGCGCAGACTGGGTGCCCCTCAAAACCTAACAACCACAATCCCTGTATAACAAATCCAGGAGCTGGAAATGAGGTTGGTCCTTTCCATTTTCTGTGCTCCAGAGGTGGAATGGGATCTGCTTTTCAGCTTAGGCTGTGGTTATCTCTAGAACCCGAGAGAACACTGGCAATGCTGAAATCCCATAACATTCCATGAGCTCAGGCAGGAAGGAAATTTCATCTTAGTCTAATGGAGCCCATTAAAAAAAAAAAAACAAACAAAACAAAATAAACCCCCAAAATCCCAAATAACCCAGCACAGAAAAAATGGAAGTTATTAATTATGTCAATTTCATTATATAGTTCATGATAATTCTGAGTATGACCAGGGACTAGATGTGGTGATTAAGGAGAGAGCCCTGAATGGGCCAGAGTTCCTGGTTTGGGGAAGTTGGGAACAGATCAGCAGGGTGGAAAAGCTGGTGAGCTTTGGACAAGTAGGGAACCAGAAGATGGAAGGACACAGGGATGGGATGCCAGGTTTGGGAAGACAGGAGCACATCTCTGTTTGTGTGCTTTGATTACCTGCAGGAAGGGTCAGAGCCTGGCAGAGCTGCACAGAGACACAGCTCATATCCTTGGGGCTCACAAGGCACTAACCTGGTGGTGGTTTTCTTAGTTTTTACAGAGACAGGACAACTGAGAGGCACTTTAAAAAGATTTTATTCTATTATCAGTCTCAATGACTAGTGAGACACAAGAGATGCAAAACTTAACACTATTCTATCAAAAGCTAACTTATTTCTTGGTTACAATACTTTAAAAATGTTTTTCAGCTTATTAGTTTTTGTTAAACAATGTCACTATTACTTCTGACAGTAATCACCTGTATTTTTTCTCCGCGTGGTCTTGCTACAATGCATCTTTCACAGTTCTAGTTCTCTGAAATATCTAGTCTTTTTGTAAGACTATCTTTAGAAACTTTTTGAAACTTGGTTTTAGTTTAATTTCTCTCTTAACAATGTCATCTCTATTCTATGGCCTTCTTAAGTTAGCACACTTAATCTTTATATACAGATGTACAAGAGTGTCTGAGCTTTCTGTCAGGTTTTGAGAATTCTTTACCAATCCATTTCCCACAGCCAGGACATCGCTTTTGCTTGGAAATAGTTTTAAAGGCATCGGGAAAAAAAAAAAGGTGTAATTTTTCCTTTTTCTTTTCCACTTGGAGATAGGACAAGGTGGTAAAGGAATAGTAGTACTTCCCTGTAGGATTTTCCCCAGAGGGAGTGGCAAGGCTTGGCTTGGTCAAAAGTCCCCGAGCAAAGGGGAGCAAAGAGGGCAAAAGGGAAGAAATCTGAGATGGGGAGGGTCAGGAACGTGACTTCCCACATCTTGAGCAGTTCTATGTTCTAGAGGTTCGCATTTGTGGAAGTGCTTCTGCTGGGGGGACTTTCTCTGCTCTCAGGCCTTTCCCTGGGGACTGAACAAACATGACTCCAAACCCAGCAGCTCCAGAGCTGACCTTCATTTTACAAAGCTCCCAAACACGAAATTCAGGGATACTTATCTCTGAGAAATGGAAATGCTGAGACAGACCCACATGCTGATTACAAGCTCATCATGCTGGAAGCTGCCAGGATGGAGTTTACCCACAGCTCAGCAACACTTCCTCCAAACAAAGGTCTCAGCTCTTACTGGGAATTCTGCAGGGTTTTCCTCTGCCAGGCACTGCCAGGTGATCAATACTGTTGGCACAGAGGGATGAGGAATTTGTGGTTGCTGTTTCTACAGGAATGGTGGGAAAGGGGTAGATCAACAATTCCAGCAAGACCTGCCGGAAATGATGAGCATGTTAAGCAGTAAGAAATATTCCAGGAGCTGAGATTGACTGTGTGATCTCATGCAGTAACTGCTCTCAAGAGCAGCCTTTTAACTTCCTTTATTTCTGAGACCATCAACATTTGCTACCTCATGTTTCACTTCTCCATGAAGAATAAACACCTTAAAAGGTTTTGAGTACAAACTCTATCAGAGCTTGGCTGAAACATCTGCCTAAGCTGTGCCCAGAACTTATGGAGAATTGCAATGCCAATATGAGGGAAAAGGAGAAATGAATAGGAATGGATGAGACAATTCCATATTATTTTAAACCATTGTATTTGGTGGTCAAAAAGCCTCAAGTACTTCACATGTTGACAGAAAAACTGCATTTTGCTTGGGGAAAAAAGGTCATCTCAGCCCCCATGTATGGGGCTTGGAGAAGTAAATCCATAGAAATTAAATCTTCTAAATACAATGGAATAAAGAAAATACAGTAGTATTACCAAAATCTTCTTGTTGAACAGTGAAAAGGACTTTCAACAATTGAAGATTTTGTTTTATACCTCATTTATTCAACTGAAATAATTGGGCTGGCTGATTTATGACATGTCCCATAACCTGTTATGCAAAACAAAGTGATTTGTAAAGCAAATATCTAATACAAAATGACAAAGCATTGAGCTGCCCCAGAAAATGCAGAGATACATGGAAAGCAGAAGCATAAGGAGCAATATTTACAGATGGAAAGGAGGGGGAGAATCTGCCCATCGAGTGACCAGTTTCTTGCTGGATTATCAGCTTGAATTGACTCCTGGGGAGCAAGAACCAGGATGGAAACAAGGGCAAGGATTTGGTGAGGAAGGGCCATGAGACATCTCCCTTCTGGTGATGGGAACCATCAGGTTGGCCCAGTTGTTCAAGGAACTGGGCTTTTTCCTTCTTATCAGTGTCACTGATTGTGTGGATCCACAAATAAACAGATCAAAGAAAAAAAACCCAACACTTAAACAACGGTACAAATACAGTCTTAAATTGCTTGTTTTAACCAAAATTTCCAATTTCCATGTGGAATACTGTGAACTGGATTTTCAGGGATTTCTATTCCCAAAGTCTTGCACCTATTTATTCGAAGACAAGTCAATAAATACCAAATCCTTTCCCATTCATCTCCCAGCCTTCTGAAGGCAGTGGCATTTCACTTTCCAGCTGTGCCCCAGTAGGCAGCTGGAGCATTCACCCCAAAATTCCCTTTGCCTCACAGAAACCTCGACGTTGTATTTTATTTATTAACACTGAAATAATTAATATTGAAAGAACAAATTGCTAGCATAGAAGTAAAGGTTTACTGAGTGGTGGCAGCTTTTGGTGACTGAAACGTGTAGGACTAAAATCAAACACGTTACGTGGGGATCGAAGGGATATACAGGGATATATCGGGAGACACAAAATCCCAGGCTGATAGACAGATGAAGCAACTGTTCCCGGCGACTGAGCTGCGGCTGTTAGGGCTCAGTTACAGCCGTGGTGCGGGGCCTCGCCGCCGGGCACAGAGAGGAGCTTTGGAGCTGCCGAGGGCCTCCCCACTATTGTGTCTGCCGCTGGGCCGCCCACCGCGCGCCTGAAGGACCCGCCGCGCCGCGTCTCCCCCGCGCGGGCAGCGCGGCAGCTGCCGCGGCGGGCTCAGGCGTTCTCCGCGGGAACCCGCCGGTCGGCCAGGCCCCCGCGCGCTCCCGCGCCGCCTCGCCTCTACGCGCCGGCGTGCGCGCCGCCGCTGCCTCTCTCTCTCCCTCTTTCCCTCCCTCTCTTCTCTCTCTCTCTCCCTCCCGTGGTAGCAGGAGCAGCGCGGGCGGCGGGGCTGGAGCGTGGCTGAGGCGGCCATTCCTACCGAGCGAGAGAGAGTGCAGCGTGTGTCCCCCCCCCCGGCCTCAGTCGCGCACAGGGTGAGGAGGGCGGCGCGGCCCCTCCGGACACCCCGAGCGGGGCGGGGGGGGGAGGGGAGCGTGAAGGGAAAATGACCGTTGGGCGCGAGGCGGCCGCCCCGCGCCGTCACGTGACCGCCGCCCCGCGCGCGCCGAGGGAGGGGCGGGTTTGGGGAGGGGGGCCCCTCCTGGGCGCGCGCGCCGGGGCAGGTGCGGCTCGTGCGCGCGCGGTCGCGTGCGCGCTCACGCGCGTCCCCGCCGTCCGCGCTCCCCCCCGTGACGCGCCCGCCGCTCTCTCCGCTCTCTTGTCTCTCTCCCGCTCGCCCTCCCTCCTTCACAGAGATGCCCTCGGCTACCAACAGCACCATGGCGAGCAGCACCACCGGCAGCAGCACCGGCAAAGCGGGACCGGGCAGCGAGGCTGCCCCGGCGGCGGCGGCCCCGCAGGCGGCGGCGGGTGTGAACATCACCACGGTGCAGACCGAGGCCATGAAGCAGATCCTGGGGGTCATCGACAAGAAGCTGCGCAACCTGGAGAAGAAGAAGGTGATCCCCACGTCCCCTCAGACTCCCCCGGCGCACCCCTGGTGCCCACCCGCCTTGTTCCCCGCCTTCGGCCGTCCCTGCCCCCGAGCCGGTCCGGCCTGTTTCCCTTCCGCTCCCTTGTGCCGGGCCCTCCGCCGAGCCCTCCCCGATTGTTCCCGGCGTGGCCCCCAGAGGCCGCCTGCTGGAAGGTTCCAGAAGGGCGAGCGCCGCTCCCCCGGCCTGCCCCCTTCCCCTCCCGGGGTCCCCCTGTTCCATCCCCGTCCGCCCTCCCGTCGCCCCGGGACCCGTCCCGGTTTCCCCCCGGTTCGCGGAACAGAGCCCGGAGGGGTCGCGGCTGCCGACCGCCTCTTCGCCCCCGCTGCCCGGAGCCCCCTCGGCGGCGCCGCTCCCTTCCCCTTCCCCCTCCTTCCGCCTTTTGTTCCCCGCGGCGGGGCCTTTCCCAGCCGCGCCATCCCGGGAATCGGCTCCCCATATCCCCGCTCCGTGCGGCGGCCGGAGCTCCCCGTGGCCCGCGGAGCGGGCGGGCACGGGCTGCGGTGCCCCCGGGGCCGGGCACATGGACGCGGAGCTGTAACATGGCGGCGGCCCGGCCTCCCCGGCGGAGCTCATTGTGCCGCCCGCACAAAGCCGGGGCCACCCCACCCCGCCCCAGTGTCACCGCTCGCTTTCCATCGCCCTAAGCTCAACTCTTTGGGAGCGTGAGCCCAGCTGGAAGCGGCCTTTCATGGGTTATTTTTAGAAAGAGCAGCTACTCAATCCCTGGTGCTCGGACGGTTCGAGTTGTGGCAAAAGAGGAAAAGGCTGTCGTGGTTACTCGCGGCGTGTTTTGCACCCTCTCGGTGGTGGCAGATTAAATGAGCTTCGCAGGGCTTGACAACCTCCAGAGCATGAGGTGTCCAGCAGAAAAAGAATTCATACATAGCCCCAAGACTTGCCTCAAAACACCACAGTGGCGAGCTAAAATTACCCCAAAAATTTTATATTTGTGCCAGAACCCTAAATCTCTTAATATTTTTAGAAGTGAATAAGCACACTAAGTGTTCTGTTAATTTTTTTACTGTTAGTTTTGATATTTTTCATAGTGTTCCATATTGTATAAGGTGGAAGTATTCCCAGTAAATTAGTCTGTACAGGTGGGTTGTAAAGGAGAGAAGCTGTGCTTTACCTATAAATAATACACTGTGTATCAAAAATACACTGTATAAATACAGTGTAGCTTCCCCCTTCAAAACGGGTTGTGGGATTATCCTGGTTTTTAGAAATGACATGGCAAAAAGCAGCAAGCCAGGACATTTTAGGTAAATTTTAGAATCAGAGGAGCTTTTCCTCCATGTCTATTGTGTGTAGTCAGGACAAGATGTCTGTCTTAAACTTTTCATTAATACGCAGGAATATCTGCACAGCCAATACTGATCCTCAGCTCAAGAAAGGGAGCAGATCTTTCTGTCTCTAGTTGTTCTGATACAAAAAAAAATGTTTGAAAATTAATTTCTGTACCCAGAATGCACAGAAATCCTCTGAAAATATTTTTATTATGTTAAAAGCGTGTATTTTAAAAACCAGAATTAGTAAGTGAACATTCTGACCTGTTCTGTACTTGGGAGTAATCAAGAGGATAAAACACAGTGTTACTGGTGTGAGGGTCCTTGGGAGCAGTGTTTTTATTTACGTTTAAATAATTTACACTTGTCTTAGGCATTCCATTCTGTTTGAGTAGAGTTTTAGTGTTTTACAAAGTGAGTAGGGGGACAAAGTGCCCTTTTTTTTCTGGACATGGATTTTGTGGGAAGATGTTCCATAAAAATGACTAAAAGCAGTTATCTTTTGAATACTCTGTGCTGGGCAATGTGGGCTTAAAGAACAGGCAAGGGCTGGGGCTTAAAGAGGAAAAACTCCGTTGTCTCTCACTGATGAATTAAAGTTCAGAGATTCCTAAGTCTTAATGGGCTGAAGTTCTGAAACTTCCTGGAGGAGGACTCACAAGCACTACAGAAGTTATGAGAGAAATGGGTTTTGATTTATTAAAGCAGAGGACCTCATTTGTGGGCTTGAGCCTCTCCCTTGGTGGGGGGACCAAGAGTTCTGTAGTAATGCCCTTTTGTATAGAGAGCAGTACATGCTTTGTGTCTTAAAACAAAGCTCATTGTACACATCAGGATTTCCTTATATTTTGCATCTTTGGACAAGAATATATTTTTAATTTTTCCAACCATCCAGAAAGTAAAATTTTTCTGGAAACTGCACAGCCAGGAGTGGGTGAGAAATGCAGTAAATCTCACTGGGAACTTGTGCTCAGTTGGACAGTTAATCCTTTCTTTGTCAGCAGCTGCTAACGAAGACCAGTAGACATGATTTTCAGATCTTTGTGTCACAGAATGAACACAAATAAATACTTAGACACACATTTCTGAAGGATGAAAAATTACTGCTCTGGAAGAGGTACCATCTTAGGTTTTAAATAAAAGAAGTGTACAGCTTTTAGTAGAGGAAAGGTCACTCTTCATAGAGAAATTGAATTTCTGGAGTGAAATTTGTCATGTTTACCTGCAAACGCAGAGGATTAAATAATGTGACTACCAAAATACAAATTGAAATAATATTTATAACTTCGGTCTGTACTAGTTTGAATGTTTCTGTATAAACTAAAACCACTGGATTATTAGTTACACTTTCATTTTCTTTTCCTAAATGTGATCTCATTTCAAAGCATGAGTATTTCTTTTGTTAAAAGCGACTGGAAAAATTGAATTGCTGTTTAGATATGGATGTGAAAACATGGCCTGAAAATGTCTGTGTTCCCCTCATCTCTTTGTATTTGGAAAAGATAGGAATGCTTCCTCTGGTCTTAGATGACAAGATATTTGTGTGTGCATGGAAGGGGGTAATTAAAGAGGTATTTTCTCTCCAAGACCTTAGGATGTGCAGCTCGAGTTTATGTTGACAAGCTTAGTTAATTTGAAAGTTGCCTGGACTCCTCCAGGTGTTTGTCAGGTGTCTTGGGTTAGAATCCTGCCAGCTGTCCACATTCCCTAAAAGAATATTTCACCTTCAATTTCTCCTTCTCCCTGGCTCTTCTGGTTTTTGTTTTGAGAGGAGAAAATCCTTTCCAAATTTTAAGCCAATTGAAGGTAGATCAGACTCTGGTTTTGTTTCAGGGCTGAATGAAAAAAAACCAGTTGTTTTTGCTTTCATCTTGTGTAATAGGGCATGAGCCATGTAAGAACAGTTCATCAAACAAACGTTCTGCCAAAGGGGCAAAATAATTAATGTGCTAACACGTGGACATGGGGATGGGCAGATGTTCACAGGGTAACATGTGAGCTTAAAGCTTGATGTGAGCTTGGTGTCTGGAGTTGGAAAGATGGCACATATTGCCTGTGCCTGGTAACTTAAGCTGCTGTCACTTTATCAGCTTGTCTGAGTTTCCTCCTGAGTGTAACCCTGGCTGGGGTGCAGAATGAGCAGTCCACAGGTGCTGCTGTCCTTGCTACACAAGAACTCTCACAGCACAGCAGGTGGACATTTGAAGTTGATGTGACTTGCTTCAGTAAAATGTTGGATTTCCCATGGAAAACAGGGAACCTGTAGTGAAGGCTGGGGTCAGTTTTCCATTCTGGTGGCAGGAAGTTTGAAGCTGCCCGTTGGTAGCAGCTCTCTCAATGCGTTTGTCCATGATTTGGGCCACTTGGATGTTCAGGTTTGTGAGTGGCTCCAGAACCTCTTCTTGGGAGGTTTGCTTTGAAATTAATCTTTGGAGATTTAACATGGAACAAATTGTAAAATTCATTTCATACAGTATATTATAAGCCTGAAACTTTCATTCAAACCTCTCTTACTAGGAATTTTGGATAATTTTCAAGCTTCAGGTCTGAAAACCTAAGCAGTTAATCTGTGATATCTTGCGGTGGCTGGTGCTTTGAGGTTTCAGGCTGGTATCTTGGTTTTAACTGGTTATTGTAAAATAGGGATTGTCTCACAGTGAGTTGAGTTAACTGGATGCATGATGAGTCCAAAGAGCTGTGAAACATCTTCTAGTTTCAGTTTTTCAGATGCTGCTTTGGGGTTTGGATCATGGTTTTTGTTTGAAGAAAAAGACATGAAGAATGTGTTGGGAGAGACACATTTGTGCTGTAGAATTCACTTGTAAAAGTAACTTTTTGGAACAAAAATTATGTATTGAGCAAAATCCACGTCTCTTACAGCGTAGTCAACTTCCCTGTAAATTCAGAGTGTTTATGTAGGAAATCCTGTGTGGTGGTGATTTGGAAAGAACATCTCTGCAGTCACCAAAACTTGGGGTTCCACTCTTTTGTGATTTAATTCTGGTTACTGAAGAAGCTTTTTCTGCCTCTGGGGTTAACTGATCATGAAACTGCAGTCTCAGAATTGATGTGTCCGTGTCCTTTGTTTAAAAACTAATACATTATGCAGATATTTTTTCTGAACCATCAAACTTCCCAGACTGTGGGGAGAAACCCTCCCGTGAGAATATCTACTACTGTTACTCAAAAAATCAGTTCAGTTTTAACAGAAGACCTATATAAGTGTTTTGTGTTCTGGAGTATTGGTGTTACTGCATCCTTCCATCTTCCTGGTTCCAGCTCAGGACTGAAACAGCTTTTCAGAACTGGTGGGTTTTGAGAGGTTCTGGACTTGCTTGATAAGTGTTTTACTTTTTTGAGAAAATAGAAGACTGGTTTTGGTTTGTGGGGTTTTTTGGTCGTTTCTGGGCAATTTTAGCTGCAAAGCCATAAGTGTGGAGGTGATGGTGGAGGGCAGACAAATTACAATGCAGGGATGTAAAACAGGTTAACAAACTTCTGATTTTTAACTTGGCATTTATTTGGCTTCAATAAAAACTGTATTAAACAGCTATTTTAAATTTTGGGTTACCTTAATTGCTTTTGTGCTGTCAAAAAAACATTCATTCAGTTTTTGAGATACCTGAGGAGACAAACTTGAAATGTTCTTTCCATCTTTTCTTACCTTGTGTGGTAGAGTTTGAATTACTAAAGATTTACTCCAGCTGTTGGCAGAGGTTACCTTGTCACCTTGCAGCTTGTTGTGCACACTTGTGCTGCTGTAATTGGTAGAACCATAGCATTGAAATTATCTGGTTAAATATAGAGCCTCCCTCCTGCTCCTGACCCCCTTTTTTAAGGGTTATTTTTAATCTGATGATTCCAGTGATCCAGTTTGCAGCACAGCACTGGAAGTGGTGGCTCAGTGGTCAGGCATTTCTAAAACCAGGGTAGGTTTGGAGGGTAATGCCAGGTAACTGCAGTTTTTGTTTCCACTTCAGGATGATGTTTTTGAGACAATTCAGAGGAGGTGAAGAGAATTGTCTATTAGTGCAATAAAGTAACTCAGTTTTGGATTCCTATTAAAGTAAAATTCAGGGTGTAGTTAGGCAGTGAGCACCACAATCCCAAGAGCCTGTTAGTGGTGCTTTTTCCCCAGGAAACTCCAAAATACTTCAGGTATCTCAGTGGAAAAAGCTGAAGCAGGGTGGCTTGCTGCCTGCAGGACTGGGAGCTGCTGACTCACGAGCTGTTCAATACACAATTCATGTGCTCACTTTGCCACTGGATTTTTTTTTTCCTGCTGGTTTGGTTTTTATGCTTGGAAATCTGTCTGAGGAGTGAGGGTGAAGTTGTGTAAGGAGGAGTAAGATGAAGAGAGTCTTCCCCTCTTGCAGGCACTGCAGTAGGTTCCTGAGCAGGAATTTCACTGCAGTTGTTTTACAGCTCTAATGCTGCTCTTGGATTGCTGTTAGTTGACAGTGCAGATTAAAAGGAAGGCATTTCACTTAATATTTCTGTGTAATGCAGCTTTGGATCTTAAAAGTGTCTTTGCAATGGTAGAGAAATGCTTACTTGGCAGTCCAAATCTTTGTGGTAACATTTACCTAAATGCACATTGGCTTGTCCTCTGCATTGCAGCTGACAGTGCTTTCCTCCTTCTGCTTTTACTTTCCCAACAGGAATATTTTGTAAGAAGTAAATGGGAAGACAAGTAAGTTTTCTTCTATTCCTAACAGGAGACATATTACCCTTGGCTTTTTAGTTAAATAAAAATAAGGAAAGCATTTACATTAGACCTAGGAGTATTTGACCATTCAAGAAAAACCTTGTGCATTGTTCACTATGTTACTGCAATAGCTTAATCTGAAAGGACCAACATGCATGGAAAAAGTATACAGAAAAAATTGTAGCTATTTAGGGTATCTTTGCCTCTTCCCTTCCTTATGCCCTCAGCCACAAAAGGGATTCTGTGAGTATTTCAGTGTAATTTTGCAATATATGTTGGTTTTTTTAACAAAGTCAAACAAAGTAATGTTCTGGGATACAGCGTTCCACCCATTTTGTTTTACTGTTGTTGTTTATGGGTTTGTGTTGGAAACTGGATCACAGAATTTGTTTTAATGCATTTTTGTAGACCCTGTTTAAGCTGGCTCATGTTTGCAGTCTATTTACTGAGCAGCCTCACAAACAATTGCATCAGGGTGACCAAGGGAATTGTAATCTGCAGCAGGGGAGCCGGTGACTTGAGCAAGTAGGAACTTCCTTTGAAATTTGCTTGTCTGCAAAGCCCCTTTGCTTTAGGCTTTCAGCCGTCAGAGGTGTGGGTTGACCTGGCTTTGCACTGGGGCACTGCAGTGGTTCAGTTCTTTTACCTCCCTTTCGGCTGCACAGCTCAGCCACGCTCTCCCAAATCAAGAGGCTGTCCTGTGATTGTCCAAGCGTGTCATCATCTGCTCTGAGATCAGGATGGAGAAGAGTAACCTGACCTTACTTCCTGTTGAGATAGATTTGCAGTGTGCCAAATGCTCTCCAGGGCTGCTTTTTTGATCTGTTATGAGCTGTGGCTGCTGCATTTAACAACTGTTACCATGTAGTTTCTGTCCCCAGTATGAAACTCCCAGTAATGTATTTTTGGAGCTCTGCAAGTTCTTGCTTTGACTTTGCCTAGGCCATTGCTGGCTCTGATACACTGGAAGGTGAAGTAGTTAAATGTTCTGTCTGACCTGGAGGACTTTAAAAGATCCAGCACCAAAAATGACCTCAAAAGGACCAAGCCTCATAAGGGTGATAGGGTTTCAGGAAATAATGATGGGCATCAAATACTTTGGAAGAGGAGCTTGCTTGATAAACTATTCCACAGACTTTGATCTTTCCAAAAGTCTGAGACTGAGCATAGAAGTTGAACTAACTAGAAAAAGACCAGTAAGGTATTTTAACTGAAAAATCTGAAATGAAGAGCTACAGCAACCAAACAAGGTGTCACTCAGTGCAAATGTAAACCCTGAGACAGTGGGGGCATCTTTGACATTCAAAATTAAGTGTTCTCCTCCTTCTTGTGTTCTGTTATCCTAGATTGGGAAGATAAATGTTATGGATTTGTTTTAATAAGTTTTTAAATTAGATCATGCCAAATTTCATTCAAAATGCAGTAATTTGTGATAATACAGAAATGGTCAAAACTGTACTAATTAGGTGTGTTACCCTTACAGGCTTCGCTTCCTTTTGAAGAGCCTTTGTAGTTAGCCTGTAGAATCTGGCACCGGGACACACAGGAGTTTGATTCTGGCTGATGCCACTCTTCTGTGTGGTTTCTTTTTAAGCAGATGAGAAAACTGATCCTGCTGAAGAGTAGCCTCATGATTCTTTTTTCAGTTTCTTCCTGTGGGAAAAAAAATCCTAATGCTCTTGAACAAAAACTATTTTAGAGCTATTAATATGATTTGTGTTGGTGGGCATTCTTGCACAGAGGATTAGAAACTGTTTAAAATTCTTTACAACTATCTTAAGTGATGGAGCTACAGAGAATCACAGTTCTAAATCTTAAAAGCATTGACAGTGGGGGTTTGCAGTCAGATTTTTGGTATTGTAGTGATAAAGTGGTGATAAGCTCTACCTCAGCCCTCAGTTCAGCTCTCTTGTGTTTGGGCTGAAGGACATGTGCGTTGAGAGTGCTTGTCCCCTTAGGAGGAATGTGAATTTCCTTGGAAATTCCAAGCCATGAAGATATTGTAATAGCCAAATAAACAAGATAAAAATATTTACCTCTTGAGAAAATATTTACATTTTAATTCAGAAGACAGTTTTTCTCATGTACACATTCTACAGGACAGTTATGGTCTTGTGTAACGTGGTACAGTCTGTGTAGTGTAATATTAGAGTGCATAATTTTGTTAGCACAACTAGAAAAAAGCTTTAAACTGATTTTTGCCTCTTCATAACAGCATTTTTCTTATATTTCAGAGCAAACTTGATGATTACCAGGAACGAATGAACAAGGGAGAACGTCTGAATCAAGATCAACTGGTAAAAACAACCAAAAAAATCCTAACCAGATCTCTGTTAAATTGTTTTGTTATCTTTGTGATGAGGAGTTTTTCCTGCCTCTCTCCTTTTTGGGGCTGGTTCTTAAAGTAGGTTATTGCAGAGCTTGATTCAGCAGCAGTTTGCACTTGTAAATAAAAATCAAGTACCAATTTAAATTCAGTTGTATGGTGCAGACATGCACATTGATACTTCAAGAAATTACCAGATGCTCAGTGTTGTGTGAAGTCAAATCCTTAACAATTATCTTCTCAGTCTAGGATCAGCAGTGTTTCTTGGATGATTTTTAACACTGAGAAAAAGTGAAGGGACAAAAAAGTACCCTCCAACTATTGCAGCTGTTGACACTTAAAAGAATGAGCTGCTTCCCTTGGTCCCTTGGATGATTTCATCTTCATTTCAGTGGTTCTGTGCCAGCTGAGAACTGAAATACCACAGATCTGTGTATTTTTATTTTGTAATGGCCTGTTGTTAAGATAAACCACGATAGAGACCTGATGTCATGTTCAGGAGGGAAGCTCATGGTTTTTATGAGGCCTGACTACCAGGCTTGATGAAAATAAATGTTAGTTTGGAGAAATGCATTATATGCATTATTTTGTCACAGCAGGAATGTAAATGTCTCAGCCATATCCCCCTGATTTGATTCTGATTTGATATAATTTCTCAGTAATACCAAATGGGTTGAGGAATTTGGTTTGCTTTGGTGCAGATCAGAGTATTAGGTTTAAGAAGATAGCAAAAGCAAAGATTTCTGGAGAAGGGGACATTATGCTTTGTGTATTCTGATTTTGGCTTTGACTGGAGATAACAATGCATTAATTCTCAAACTCTTGAGCAGTTCTGAGTTGCCAGATTGTTCTTCTCCCCCTTTCTTCCAGTTGTTTGTTAGTTTTTGTCAGGAACTGGCTCCAGCCAAACATGAAACCAGTCCATCATACATGTGAGCACATAAAGGCATATTTCTATATATGTTTATCATATCTAAAGAAACTGGAGGCCCCAAGGACATACACAAGTCTTTGATATCTGGGCCAGTGAAAATCTAAATTTGCCTTAACATAGTTGCAGTCCCATTCAGGGATCCTGTGTCTCACTTTAGAACTAAAAAATATGGGAATTTATTTGTTGAAAGTATATATTCAGTTCTTTTGCTGATGGTTTACATTTGTGGTCTTTCTGGCTTTTTTTAAGGATGCAGTGTCAAAGTACCAGGAAGTGACAAATAATCTGGAATTTGCTAAGGAACTGCAGAGGAGTTTTATGGCTCTGAGCCAAGATGTAAGTAAAGATAACCATTGCCATGTGGGTTATCCAAACACTTTAAACTCTTCCACTGAGGCAGTAGTCACCTCTGTTTACAGAGATAAATTGCCCTTGATTTCTTCTATGTTTGGCTGTTTTCTTCTATTTTTTTATATTAGTTGATGTCAGGTTTTGTAAAGAATTTCTGACGTACTACATAATTGTATGGAAACAAGAATAATGTAATTTTCTGACACAACACAAGTGTTGAAAATAGTGATCACAGAACCAGGTCTGTCATGCAACATTAAAGGTGGTCACTTGCTGCCATTGGTAACATTTTCTTAAGTGGATTTCATAGGGTTTTCATTTCTTGGTAATACAGTCTGAAACTACATTATTATTTTTGTAAAGGGTAAATGAACTGGATACTATGAAATAGGTAATCTTTTGAGTTGGTGTTTTATCAAGGATGCAGAATAATACTGTAATTAAGAATTAAATTCTAAAAATCTGGGAGCTCTGGAAAGAGCAGCAGCATTGGAGGAATTGGTTGAGTAGCGGATGTTAATACAGCTGACTGCTCTAAGGAGTGTAGTTAGCTTGTGAACAGGCTGGGATTATTTGAAGGGCAGCAGCATCTTTGTGTTATAAACTGCTTTCTGCATTGGCTGTGGCTGTAAATTAATTTGTAGGACTAAGCCAGCTTGTTTCTCTATTTTCTGGCATCACAGTTCATCTGTGTTTATGGAATGTTAGTAATGGAGAACGTCCTTTTCTGGATAAGTCTGTTCTGAAGTGTTTCCCTGGTCAGCTGACTGCTAAAACAAGCCAGTGAATGCAGGAGTACCAGATTTGTGCTCTGCTTTCAAACTTGGTTATAGTTTTTCCTGACTGCAGTTAGTTGATTTTAAGATATGTCTTTGATTTTTAAAAACAAAATTGGGATGTTTGAAGTGGGAAAGTTACCATCACGATAGATTTTTGGAAGAGAATATTACTTTTCCAGCTGAACTCTGGACGTTGGATACTTGGATTAAGATGAAGAGTGGAAGAAACATCCTGTAGGTTCAGAGTGGTGCTGCATTTAGACCTTGTGGAAGGTTCAGTGCAGAGCACAAGGCTGCTGCTGATGTGTCATCCTCTCCCTCCCTGCATCTGTGCTCCTCGAGCTGGGAATGCTGCAGTGGATGCACATGCTTGTTCCCTGGGGTGTCTGACTAGGGATCTCATGTCCAAGAATTTGTTGAAATCCTTTTTTGGACTTGCTGATCCTGTCTATCTCCCCAGCCTTTCATGTAAAAACATTCCATGAGTTCCCTCTTGTGGTGTGTGAAAAAGCAGTCCTTTTGTTTATCTGTTTTAAGCTGATCTCCTGGTAGTTCCAATGAATGCTTCCTACTCTGGTGGGATATGGTGAATAACTTCTCTGTTCCTGCTCTCTGTGTGGCCAGTGTGAACAATCTGGATCACTCAAGCCTTTCCAAACTGAAGAACCCAACACTCAGGCTTTTCCTTTGCCTTCCTCTGTACCTTTTCTTAGTAGTTAAAGACATTTCCAAACAGTTTTTCCCTTGGGTCCATTCCAGATCCAGAAAACAATAAAGAAGACAGCTCGTAGGGAGCAGCTGATGCGAGAGGAGGCTGAGCAGAAGCGTTTAAAGACGGTGCTGGAGCTGCAGTTCATTCTGGAGAAGCTGGGGGATGATGAAGTGCGCAGCGACCTCAAGCAAGGATCCAACGGGGTGCCAGTGCTGACAGAGGAGGAACTGACAATGCTGGATGAATTTTATAAGCTGGTTTACCCTGAACGAGACATGAACATGAGGTAGGATTGCAGCAAAGTGCTCCTCTTCCTAATTGCCAGTCAGTTAACAATGTATTTGGTATGGTAATTTAAAGACTCAGTAAGAAATTAACTCTTATTAATTAATTTTTAAGGTTGAATGAGCAGTATGAGCAAGCATCTGTTCACCTGTGGGACTTACTGGAAGGGAAGGAAAAACCAGTTTGTGGAACAACCTGTAAGTACAGTCTCTGCATGAAGAGACAGCGCACAGAATTTGTGTCTGAACTAAAACACATCTGATGTAAGAGAACTTGGGCAGTTAATTATCCGTGAGGTCTTAGAGGAACTACTTTTTCTCAGCTCTTAGCTGGACTGTAACAGTGTCTTGTGAAGTTTGTACTCAGTCTGTGGTGTATTTTTTTATACTGGCTCAGCATTACTCAGTATTGAAGCTCAGTCTATTCCTGCTATTTCAGCAGTACTCTGTTGCTGGTGGTGCTCAGTAACAGTTCTTTGTTTTCTTCAAACCTAGGTGTGAACAAGGTGACAGTGTAATACATACTCTGACATGGCCTTCCTTACTGGGATGTTCTCTCCCCCTTAGCTCCTGCAAAAAGTGTTGCAGTTTTGCCCTGTCTTCATTGATTAACTGCAGGTCAGGGTGTGACCATGCCAGCCAGACTGCTGTTTTATGGAAATCATTCCCAAATAAAAATCTAGTAATTAAATTCATAAACTTGACCTCACTGTGAAGTGCTCCACAAAGCTTCTGAAGAGTTCTGTACTCTTAAGATCCTTCTTGCCCTTCAGATTTTTCTGAATGACAGTGGGTTATTTATGGATTTATTGAATGTGACCCAGTAAGAGAAGAAATCCTGGTGCTCATGGACTGGCTTGGGGCAGCAAAATCTTCTCAGCAAAAGGGTCATAAAATGTACATGCAGTCTTTTGGAAGGAAAGAAGGATGGAAGGAGAGAGCAGATGATGAGGACTGAGGTGGTGCTGATGTTTCTCTGTTTCATTTTCCCAGATAAAGCACTGAAGGAGATTGTTGAACGCATTCTTCAGACCAGTTACTTTGACAGCACCCACAACCACCAGAATGGGCTGTGTGAGGAAGAGGAGGCAGCACCTGCACCTGCAGTAGAAGACACTGCAGCAGAGGCTGGTGAGAAGGGGAAGATGCCTTGTGACTGACACGTTTGTATTGTTCTGTCATGTCTCTGCAGTCTTCAGAGAGATTAAATTGCAAATGCAGTGTTCATCTCTAGCACTGAAACCATCCAAGATGAAAGTTCTGGCTGCCAGAGGCTTTTCCCATTTTTCAGTGGTTCCCACCAGTTTAAGCTGAGCTAGAAGGGAGCAGTTTCTGAAGCAGACAGTGTAATTACATACTTAAGAAACTTGGGAATGTTGTATCCAATTTTAAGACAACTCAGGACATTTTTCCCTTTTGTGGAGAAGGCGTAGCTGAACATAACTCTCGCTAGTGAGAATTTAATTTTTTTTTTTCTTTTCAATTCAAAGCTCTGAGAAATTTGTTACTAATAATTCTCTGTTAACACCCATGACATTTCTTCTTTATTCTGAGACACGAGATTTTCTCATCTAACTTTGTATCTTCTAGGTCTATAACATGAGGGTGATTGAGGTCTCTATTATTGTTCCGGGTTTTTTAATTTGGTTTTTTCCCACATAAATGGTTTATTTCTTTTTCTTCCAGAACCCGATCCAGCAGAAGAATTTACTGAGCCAACTGAAGTTGAATCAACTGAGGTATTATTCACTGAAACACTGTCATTTTGTATACCTTCAATGCCACTTACTTTTACTTTCATACCCTTTCTTATTTTTATTTTAGTATGTAAACAGACAATTCATGGCAGAGACTCAGTTCAGCAGTAGTGAGAAGGAACAGGTAGATGAGTGGACAGTTGAAACGGTTGAGGTAAGATCTTGTGTACTGCAGGTAAAATTGCAATCCCTGTTTCTGCTGGCTCACAATTCATGATAGGTTTTAGTATTGTATCCCTTCTCCCCCAATATCTAAAAGAATACATTTATTTAAGTAGGCTTGGACTCACTACTTGATTCTTTAATTACATACTTAGCTCAGGAGCACCTAAAATAAGAAGAAATAAAACCTATTTAGTCTGGCTAAGTTTGCCGAGAACTTGCTTTACTTCATTAGTGGCTTGCTTGGGAAAACAGGGCTTAAAAGTCTTATGCTTAAAAAGACTTTAAGGATTTCTTTTGAAGTCTTTTTTCTTTTTGGAGAACTTAGCTGCAAATGTAGAACTTGAAAGTTTATCTATCCAGCTGCTGACAGCGTGGTGTAGTTGTGCTTTCATTAAGCACGGGTCCCTGGAGAGGGAGCTGAAAACGAGTAACTCAACTAATACCTGCTCCAGATTGCTTATGTGCATCATTTGATGTTAAAATGTGCTCCTATGTATGTACGTCTCTGCTTCTCAGAACTACAGCTCTTCAAGTACCTCACTCGTTACTCCTCTGCACTTGAGTGGCTGTTCACTTGTGGTGTTTGTGGTGCACTGGTGTTGGGATCCATTCCCAGTTCAGTGATTTGCACTCAGATTTTGTTGCATGTGCAAGTCCATGATTTTATTGCACTGGAATTTGTCGTTCTCGTGTACAGGAAAAGACAAGAGTCCCCCGTTTGGTGCATTGGACCTTGAGTCGTGTCTGTCTGGTAAAAACAAGTATGAGCAGCTTCTTTTGGGTGCTGGAGAGTTAACTTTTGATTGATTTTAGCCTTCTGCAGCAGCAAATTGCAGATGGTCAGTTTTTTAGGCCTTCTTGGTGCCTTTGGCTGTTTTTAAATGTAGGAGTGGAATAAGTGTTCATCATCTTGTGAAGTGCTGAAAAAACAGTAGCTGTTTTGATAAAACTATGTCCTGTTCTGATAAACTGATCTGGCTGAATTTACATTGAGTCTGGCTGAAATTCCTGTTTTATGTATTGAAGACCACTTAGAGATTTAATAATACTGAGGATGAGTGTGAGACTTCTAAAACTAAGTAGACAGCTTTGCCATGGATATGAAGGAGTTTGGTAGTTCCTTGTCACAGTATTTCATTTACTTACTTCAGAAACTCTTAAATTATCACTGCTACTCACTGCCTACTGAATATGTTTTAAGAATTATCTTAATAAACTGAAGAAACCCTCCAAACCTATACATTAAAGTCATGCTTGGTTGGAGTGTTCTTAGAAGGCACAGGATTTTAAAATTATTGATTAATTGGCTTCAATTATACCCATTTTATATCTGTGTTTCTACCGAGTGTCCAGAGTGATTCAGTCTCTGTTGTTCTTAATATAAGGAGTATGGACGAAGGCATAATTCAGGTTGTAGTTTGGTATCAGACAGATTTCAGAAACTCATAATTTCTTAGTCAGCTGAATCTGGAATTGGCTCATCTTTGTTTTCATAGGGCAATACAGAGAATGTGTGCTTCAATTGCCCTTTCTGTCCCAGTATCTTGGACATGGTAGAAAGGAATAATTTAGAAGAAATTAAAATTGAAGCCTGTTTCTTCATAATAAAGAACTTTATTTTCTCAGCTGTAACACAAAAAGGGGAAATTGAGAATATCTGCCTGTAAAGTTATTCTTGCTGGCACCACAGTCTCCTTTCTCAGGAGGATGCAGCTGAATTGTGTTTTGGTGAGATGGTGACACAGGATGTACGCTGATAGCTGTGAATTTTGAAATCTGAAAGAGAACATTAGCTCAGAAGATCTCTGTAATTGTTCACTAAGGGGGAGGATATCATAAACTCCTCTCTCTTTCTTTCAATAACCCTCAAGTAGATATGATGCAGTCAGGATTTCTGTGGTGTATTTCTAGGTTGGGAGGTGATGATGTTCTAATTTTGGTGAAGATGTCCTTTATTGGTAATAGTATTTATCGAGATTTTTTATTGTTGTTTTCTAGGGTTTAATTTTTTTTTAACAGCTTTTTCTGTAATTAGTGCCTGAGTCTGGTTGTACACAAAGTTCTCTGTCTTAGATTGTGGAACTTTGGTTGGATGGATTTTGTGTAGAATTGAAAACTGTTCTCAGACTAACAAAATGCAAGTTCGTTCTCTTGGCTTGTGGTGTCATTAAACTTGTGGTTTTACCTTTACTTCTCTTTTTTCTCTGTCCCCTGTCAGTCTTCTTGCCTTGTGTCTGGCACTTCTGCCTGCTGACAAGGTTAACTTCATCACACAACTTGAAATTTGCTCAGTTGTTCCATCCTACTGTGGTTTACTTGCTCAGAGTACCCTGGTAGTGCTAATAAGGCTGAAGGAACGGGTCCTAAACTGTTCCTTTTGACATCAAAAAGGGAGTATTGGAAAAGATAATGTAAAATATTAAACCATCTGAAGTTACTGCTGTGCTCTTTGAGAAAAAGGACAACATTGGGTATTTTTGTCACTGTTGTGTGTTCTTGATGATTCCATTGACTCCTTTTTTTTTTTCTCTTGAAGATACTGAATTGTTGTGAATGACTTGGACTCCATAAGTTGAGTGGTAGAGCTCAAATAACTGAGAGTACTTTCAGTAACAGTTATGCAGCAGATGAGTAGCTGTTGGTTTTACCACTCAAGTTTCACCTGATGATCTGGCTTGCACTTTTTCTTCAAATTTTAAATTCTGTTATGTGCAAAAGGTCTGTATATATGCTCTAGATAATTTATTCCACTTGCAGGGCTTAATTCTTAATTTGGAAACAGTCCATAATGTGAAATTCAGGGACTGTTTGGTAGACCAGAGTTGTACTTAGTTTCCAGTGTGGACTGCCTCAGGGTGTATTTTTCATGGAAATTGTCCAATTGCTTCTCTGTGGATTGCTACCAGTGGTGATTTGGGTCTGAAGGGGATCTCAAAGAGGACTGTAGTTGTGGTTAGCTTTTAGTTTTGTTCAGATTCTCTGTTGGGGATTTGCTCAAGGAACAAGCCATTGGAGTTGGTGAGGCAACTGCATATGCAGAATGATGTGGACAAACAAGATTTGGAAATTTGGGCAGGCAGTAGGAAGGTTGGAACATGCTGTAGGTTTCTTGGAGAAATTAACAAGAAATGTGCAAGCTTTGAGGTTGGATAGTGACAGTGTGAGGCTTAAAGTTAAGACCTTTGTTATAGGGTGGTTTGTAATTGTCATGGCTGGGTACAGAAATCTGTCTTCTGTGATTCTAATAAGAAATCAGGTATTTTACATCAATATTTTGAGCTTTCAGGTGCCTGTATGCTAATTTATATCCAGTGTAGCTAAGTTTTAAGGCTTAGCTGTTTATCTGGAATGTTAGCAATATTACAAGCTGATTGAAATAGAGAAGTAATGGTAAGAGACAATGATGTTTTTAAAGGGCATTTGTTGACTTTGAAAATGGCACTTCTGGATTACAGGAGCTGCCTAAAGAGCAGGTGAGGGACTGGTTAGGGCCATCAAAGTGCAGCTCAGTCACCTTTGTCACTGTCTGTTTTCAAACTATTTGCTGATGGATGTTTGAGGTGCCCATGTCCAGCTTGGCTGGTTGCTCTGCTGTCTAATCAGGTGTTATCTGAAAGCCCATTGCAGTTTGTTCCTTTGTTGATGTTTGCCACTTTGGGGTATGTCTGGTAAATCTGAGCTTTCTTGCACTCCCTGATCTGTGCTTCTGCTTCTGGGCTTCTGGTGTCCCCTCATGGTGCTGTCTGGCAATCCTTGTTATGCAATGCTGGCTGCTGTTCCTGAGACAGTAAATCAGGGAGCTAGGGTAACAGTGGCTGTGAAAATTGAGCATTAGGAAGTCTTTTAAAAAG
This sequence comes from Haemorhous mexicanus, assembly GCF_027477595.1. Taxonomy (NCBI): domain Eukaryota; kingdom Metazoa; phylum Chordata; class Aves; order Passeriformes; family Fringillidae; genus Haemorhous; species Haemorhous mexicanus. Next base: position 10,691,832 of record NC_082346.1, read on the forward strand.
ACAAAAAAAATCTGACTCCACTTACATTTACAAAAAAGCTATGAGAAAATAATTGCTCCCCATTTGTGCATATTTCTGAAGCTTACTCTTCCCCCACTTCCTTTAAATTTCCAAATGGTGATAAATTGCTGTCTCAAATCCTGGTCTAAAAAACTCCATATGATAATGAACAAATACTTTTTTTCATGGGGAAAAGAGTAAATGGAGAAAAAAAAGAGGCGAGTGTGAGCTCTGTAATCCTGTGAGTGCTCAGATGAGTAGCTGGCCACAGTACTGACCTGTCTAGGATGTAATACTGTCCTTCAACACCACTACAGCAATTCCATCATCCTTAACGAGTCAGGCAATAGCCAGAAATGCAAGAACTCCCGAGTCACTTGAGTGCAGTGCTGCCTGGAGCTGAAATTGCAGTTGGTTGTTGTCTCTTGTTAGGTTGTAAATTCCCTGCAGCAACAGACACAGGCGACGTCTCCTCCCGTCCCGGAACCTCACGCACTCACTGCTGTGGCTCAGGCAGACCCCCTGGTCAGGAGACAGCGAGTACAGGACCTCATGGCGCAGATGCAGGGCCCCTACAATTTCATGCAGGTATTTCTGTACTCTGAACATTCATCTGTTTAACCCACAGCAGTGTGGATTTGAGATTTGATTTTTTTTTTTTTTTTTCCTCCCCAGGACTCAATGCTGGAATTTGAGAACCAAACGCTTGATCCTGCCATTGTATCTGCACAGCCCATGAACCCAGCCCAGAGTTTGGACATGCCGCAAATGGTTTGCCCTCCAGGTTTGTAATGGTAAATCCTAAAGAGAAATACTGGGGAAGCCTGCAAGTCATCTTTTAGAAGTGTTTCAATTGCTGCTACATAATAAAAAGGTCACCACAAGTAATAGTACGATCCTCTTATAGTGTGTTTTTCTCAGAAATGTGGTTGTACTGTTTTTTAGACTTCCAGTTCTCACTTGCTTATATGTTTTGCTTAGAAATGTGGAGCAGCTAAAGCTTCTTTGGTCTTGCTTTGAATTATTTTGGGTGACTAGAAAAAATGTTCTTTGCATGGAAACAGGAGTTGGTAATTTGAATATAGCTTTGCCATGCCTAAGGCTTCATCATCTTCATGATGATCAGCTTTCACATAAGTGCTCAGAGCAGATAATAATGCCATTCTCTAAAAGGTTTGATTTTACTGTGTAATAAGTGAAATTATTTTCCTCCAGTTCATACTGAGTCAAGACTTGCCCAGCCTACCCAAGTTCCTGTGCAACCAGAAGCTACACAGGTAAAATGTTCAGTAAATTCTGTTTTAAATTTGAGTTTGATATTAGGCCTGATGGGACTTACAAAAGGGTTTATTTCCTAACTACATGAGAGACTCTTCAGAAAAAGCTGAAGGACCAATTTTGGTAAATTGATGATCTTCATTGTTGCTTACAAGCATTACTAGTTCCTAGTTTCATTCTCTACCGACATTGCAAATTTCCAGTAATGTGAAGCAGGTAGTTTGTTACTTATTTGCAACAGAAATGCCAAAACCACTTGGTTACAGGGCAGCCTGTGTCTGTCCAAGTGAGTGTCAGGGCACAAGTAGATCTCATGCATTAACTATATGGAGTTTGTGTTCTGTTTGATTATTCCCACTTGCTTGGATTGGGATTTTACCCTGGAGTTGTTGAGCAGTCAGCATGAGTTGAATGCTATTTTCAGTTGAGCTTTAAGTGGGATCTCCTAAACTTGCCTCTGCACTGTATAAATGAAGTTGTCACTTTGTGGTTAAGATGTTTTAGTTGTCTGGTGAATAAAGATTTTTTTTTATTAAGCATGTGTGACATCTCTGAGGACTCTGCTCGTCTCAGTAATGGGTCTGATCCCTGTAGGTGTTTGCAAACAACAAAAAAAAAAAATCTGGATAGATGATGGATCTCACAGTACAGGCAGTATAAATTGCTTCCTTTGGCTTGTCCAGATTAGTTCTGCAAGGTTTAAGTCACTCATTTATATAGAAACAGGAGCAAGGGGATTATTTCTTGAGTTTCCTCTGTATGTACCTCCTGAAATGCTGGTGCTCTCCACAGTTTTGTTGTCTCGTAAGATAGGAGTAGAATAATTTTTTGGGGACAGAGGGATTTTTTTTCCTCTGCACTAGTTTTTATTTTGCTGTTAGGTGACGTTTGACTTAATCCAATGGATTTTTTTTCTTATTTCCCTTACCTCAACCAGTGTTGCCAGTGATTCTCTTGAGGATCTTGCAAGCAGTACCTAAACTTACTCTTTGCTCTGGAACATTCCAGTGTAATGTGAACACCCCCATCAGTTATTATCCATTGTTTCTTTACTTCCCCAATACAGGCTTTAATGCAAATGCTCTGCTTTCCTGGCTGGACTTTTCCCTGGGCTCTCTGTGTGGGAGCAGAGCTTGTAAAATGTAAAATTCAGGCCATTGGAAGCCAGCCCTTTTCCACTTGTGTTTGAGCTTGGAGTTGTGTGGTGTTAGAATGCTGGTGGTTAAAAAGTAATTATTTTGTACTTGTTTGATGATGTGCAGGCTCACAGACTAGAGAGTACCATCCACTCCAGAGTTCTCTTATACTTTTTACAAAACTGTGTGTGAGCATCAGCTGACTTCTGGGGGCTTTGGGGTTTATTTTGTCAGGTTCCCTTGGTTTCTTCTACAAGTGAGGGATATACAGCTTCCCAACCCATGTATCAGCCTTCTCACACAGCAGAGCAACGGCCACAGAAAGAATCAATTGACCAGATTCAGGCAAGTCAGGTTTCACAGGGGTGGGAAGAACTCTTGATTGCAGGTGACGTCAAGTGTTAGTCTGTGTTTCTTAGTAAATAACATTATTTTTAGTTGATAGGGGTGCTTCAGTTCCCTTTAATTTCAAAATTCTGAGCCTGTCTGTGACCAGTGTGTCCTCCATAGCAAGACACTTAGTTGGATGCAGCATGCCAACATCAGCATGGGAGCATCAGTGTTGTTGGCTTAGGAAGTGGGATTTATTTTTTCGCAGCAGTTAGCCTGGAAACTTCTTCATTTTCCCCCCCTCTGGATTTTTCTAGTTGTTTCAAGTTAATGAGGGAGAAGATGGTTAGGTTTTTCCTCTCATTATGCTGTTGTGAATTAGGCTGTTAAGCTCAAGTACAAAACAGTCATTAGTAGAGGTGAAGCTGAGGCATTGCCCCTTTTTTTTTAAGCAAAGTTTTTGAAGTTAAATTTTTGGTACCTCAAGAGCTAAAATGTTGTTTGTTTTAATTATTAGGCTTCCATGTCCCTGAATGCAGACCAGACGCCATCCTCATCATCACTTCCCACTGCATCCCAGCCACAGGTGTTCCAGGCTGGATCCAGCAAGCCTTTGCACAGCAGTGGAATCAACGTCAATGCAGCTCCATTCCAATCCATGCAAACAGTGAGTAGGAAATCAGTCCTGGATCCCTTTGGCTTGGTGCTCATTCCTTGGGGTGGAGTCAGTCATGCAGCTACATATGATAGTCCTTGGTTATTCGTATTTCTACGACTTAGATGCTTCTTTACAGAGCCATAAAACTGAATTTCTGCTCTTGCAGGTATTCAACATGAATGCACCTGTTCCTCCTGTGAATGAGCCAGAAACCCTTAAGCAGCAAAACCAGTACCAGGCCAGTTACAACCAGAGTTTCTCCAATCAACCTCACCAAGTAGAACAATCAGATCTCCAGCAAGAACAACTCCAGACAGGTAAAATTCTTGTGGCCTTGGTAGAGCAGGTGATAAGTCTGTGACATCCTAGATGATGGGAGCAAAGCATGTCACAGGTTCCATTGCAGGCCTTTCCCCTGGGCAGTACCAAGTTTTGTTCCTCTGTCTGGGTTTGAATATCCAACAGGGAGTGAAATTCAGTGTATCTATCTCCAGTTATTAAGCCACTTGACTGAGGTTTATATGGGTTAAAAAAAAAATCCATGAACAGGATTATTCTGAAGATGCAAGTACTAGAGTGAAGTACTGGCTCTGCTGATGTAAAGGTTGCTTTAAAAAAACCAGTGCAATTTGAGGCGACATTCTGTAAAGGAAATGGTAAGCCAGAAATGAGAGCAAATATGGATTGCTTCTCAGGGTTGATGTAAGGTCACAAAGGCCTGGAATCTTGTGCTCTATGTCTGGAGCTGTTTTTCTCTCAGCACTGCCTTCACTTTCTGCTGAAGTGCTACCAAGTACTGGATGTGGAACAAGGACAAAGAGCCTCATCCTTTTTGTGTGTAACAGAATGTTTGGTTTAAAGAGAGATACTTGGGAACATAAAGAAATTCAGACTTTGCTACTTCTTTTTCCCCCTGATTCCCCTGCAGTGGTTGGTACCTACCACGGTTCCCCAGACCAGAGTCACCAAGTGGCAGGAAACCACCAGCAGCCTCCCCAGCAGAGCACTGGATTTCCCAGGAACAGCCAGCCTTACTACAACAGCCGGGGCGTGTCCCGGGGGGGATCCCGCGGGGCCCGGGGCCTCATGAATGGTTACAGGGGCCCAGCAAATGGATTCAGAGGTGAGCAGCTCTGCAAAACCCTCCCTGAACTCTGCTCGACCCTGGGGGAACACCAGCTCAGAAGAGCAGGTGTTAAACTGACCTGCTGTTGGGAGACTGGGATAGCAGCCCTGTGAGACAGCAAAACTTGTAGTAAAAATCTTACTGGTTGTAGATAAGCAACTTAAATTTTAAGTGTTTGGACTCTTACAGAACAATAGTAAGCATCTACTGCAAGTATAAGCAAACGCAGAAACATCCACCCATCAAGCAAGGGATTTAGATGCAAGTTGGTGTTTCAAAAATGCTTAGTGTTTCCACAGTGCATTTTGTAGTTCTGTGTTTCATCAGAATGAGAATAGGCTGGTTTATGTAGAAGTGCAGGAGCACAAGAGTCCAGTCTGGTTACATGTGTGGCTGTCAGTGTTTCTACAAAGAGGTTTATTTTAGAATAGGACAGAGATTTCCTTGTGAGGTGTTCTGGGATTGCTTATGGACTCAGGTACTGTCTTCCGTGTTCTCTCCCCCTCCTGTGGCTGGGGAGTAGAGAAGAAGTGTGTGTAATAAAAATACAGCTGATTGGAGTGTGAATGCAGTAATCACAGCTGGGACATTTAGATCCTACCTAGGATCATGTTTAGCTCTGAGCTGAATGTTCTGTAAATCAAACCTCAGGTTACTCTGAGAAATGCACTGAGCTCTGCCTCCTCCCAGGCCTTACAAGGTGTTCATTCTCTTTTCTTTTGATATATTAGCTCTGATGTTGGAGGCATTTGTGTGATTTGCAGGTAAACAGCCCTTCCTGAAGGGATGGGATTTTTTTAAGGTTTAGGTAAAATGCTGTTGCTGCTTTTCTTTCCATAGTAGCAGAAAGTCAAGTATTAAGTGCAGCTTTGATTTCCAAGTGAAAGATTTGTGCCCTGTTCCATAGGGGGATATGATGGCTACCGTCCTTCCTTTTCCAACACTCCAAACAGTGGCTACACACAGCCCCAGTTCAATGCTCCTCGGGATTACTCAAACTACCAGAGGGTAAGCTACCTGTGGGGAGGGAAATACCTGTCAAAAGCACTCAGAGCTGTTAGTGATATCTTCCTCTGGGACTTCTTTTATTGCTCAGGAAGTCAAACTGCTCCTGTGTAGTTTGGAAAAGTTGAACACTAAATGCATCTATTTATATTTCTTAGTTACATTGAGCAACACATCCTGTAACTGGAGAGAGCATTTGTCACTGCACATTTTATTACAGCTGCTAGGCACTAGTGGAAGTAAGAATTTATTTTTTAAAGATTATTTTTTACTAATAAAATGTTGCATGTTGAAGTTACAGGTATTTTGTCAGTGCGTATTGTTCCAAATGGTCCTTATTTTGCTGGCAATTAGTAACAGAATGCCCAGGTTTTATGTTGTAACTTCTAAAATTTTTTTGCTTCAGGATGGATATCAACAAAATTTCAAACGTGGCTCTGGACAAAGTGGACCTCGGGGAGCTCCTAGAGGTAATTTCATGAGTAGGGAATAATTGATTTGGGTCAAGTGGAAGTTTCTGAGCCAGCTTCAAAGTTCTGCACTTAAAAAGCAACCTCACTCCTTAGTCAGCACCTCACAATTAAGAATAAGCTGACTTGAATTATTGGGATCCTGTGAACTGGTGATGGAAGTTAAGTTGGCTGTTAAATGAGGAATTCTTGGAAAAGAAGCTAAAATGGCGATTGCTGTTGACATTCAGATATAGTAGAACTATTTAACTGTCTTTTATTAATAAAAGTCTTGGGAAACAAACCCGACAGACATAATGAGGCTGTAGTTAAGCTTCTAAATTCTATTTTCATCACATTTCCTCAGTCTTTTTCTTAGTACATTTTTGATTATGAGGCTGTTCTGTCTCCGTACAGACATTGATGTGAGGGCAGCTTGAGCTGTGCACTGCATCTGTGAAACCCCACTTGGTAGTTCAGTTTTGAGGGGATTCAGTTCCTGTCCCTGCCTTGGTCCTGAAAGCCCTGAGGTGTGGAGCTGAGGCCTCTGCAATTGAGTGAAACATTGGGCTGTGCTAAAGCTGACAGTTTGTTTCAGGAAGTACAACAAAGCCTGAGTTCAGACCAGAAGATTTAGGATATTTTTAAACTAACCAGATTTCCTGCAGAATTCAACCCCCTATTTGTGTTTTCTAGGTCGTGGAGGGCCCCCCAGACCAAACAGAGGGATGCCTCAGATGAACGCTCAGCAAGTGAATTAAACACGTTCACAGGATTCCGTTCAACGCCAAAAACACGCTGGCCAGTGTACAATACATGTTACCAGAAGAGTTATTATCTATTTGTTCTCCCTTACAGGAAGTTTGTTGTAAAGGGACTATTTTCATTACCCATAATGACAGGACTACAGTTGCCAGCTTTATATTCCCTGGATATTGAAAGGAACGAAACAACGTTTACTCTGCATGTTCTGTCCTAAGCATCATCTTGAGCCTTGCACATGAGATTCAGATTCCTCACCCTTGCTAAGAATAAAGCAAAAAAGGCAATTTTCAGGGTGATCCAATCTCCATGGTTAACTGAAGTGGCAGGAAAAAGCAAAGACTCACTTCTGTCATTAAAAAGTGATTTAACAAAATTCAGATAAAATCTGCAAATTCATAAAGATTTTCTGTGGTGGCAATTAAAAAAAACTTAAATGTTCCCATGAAAGGATGGAAAAGGTGAAGTGTGGCTTGATAGAACAACTGCATTTCAGCTTTTTCTTACTAAATCGAAGCACTGAACAGTTCAAGATGTGTAGTGATGCAATTGCCCTAAATAGACAGGTGGGCTTAGAGGCAGTTTGTGACAAAGAAGAGGCACCCTTAGCTGCAGCACTCCTCATCACCAGGGCCCTGATTCCTGTGGCTATGGAGTTAAGAGCGCTTGCATAACTGCTAATGTAACTGTGTAATTAATTTTTTTTTTTAGGAGACAAGGTGAAAAACAAAAAAAAAAGGCTTTGATTTGGCACTTGGACAAAATTTTGCAGCAAATCCTGAGCTATAATCTGGATGGCCACTGTATATTTGATGTGAAGTATTTAGATATCTCTTTGAAACACTTTTAAGTTTCTTTGATAGCAATGACTTTTGTAAGGATTGGTATTCTCTATCATTCCTTATGACTTGCACATTGTCTGTCACTAATACTTGACCTTGCTGTATTATCACCTAAATAACTGATGCCGGTACTGATGGAAATCCCTAATGGATAATCATAACACTTTTGGTCACATGTCCTTTTGTCTTTCCTGCAGCCTTGAAGGTTTTAAGAAATCTCAAATGCCCGCTGCTGCTGCCCTTCCAATTGCTGTCTTTTGAAAAGCACCAGTCTGTGTTTGAGTTGATTTCCCCTTTTCAGGGAAATGACAGCCAGCAGTTACAGTTCTAATGGTATAAGCAAGATAAATAAAACATGTTTATAAAAATTGTATCCTGGAACACTGGTTTTCAACGGCTGAAACAGATTCAGTGTGATGGGGTGACATTTCATAAGGTCTTTTTTTCTTTCTTTCTTTGTTTTTTTTTTTTCCCCTGATAGTCTCTTTTTCCTGACTAGATGTAAACCCTCCTGTTTTTCTGGTTTTATTCTACTAGCTGTGACTTCTGGGAAACTTTCCTTTTTGATGGACTTTTCCTTTTTTTTTTTTTTTTTTTCTCTTCATGAAGGCAGCAATGTATAAAAGAAATGGCATAAGCCTAGGAGCTGGAAAATACCAAGTCTTATTCAAGTTTTACTGCATCCTTGTGGTATAATCTTTGGAAAAATCACTTGTGCCTGCCTTTTGCGCACATGCACTCTCTCTGCAGTGGGGAGAATATTTTGATAGCTGCCTCCATAGAGGTGTTGGTAGTTCTGTTGCATTCTATAGCACGTGTGAGAAGAAAAGTGCTATATTCTCTGTTAAGTATTGCTCATCAAATAATTCCTACCTGTGGAAAGGTGAAATTGAGGAACAGCTGCGTGGTGTTTAACTGTTCTGTACAAAACTGAAGGTTGTTCTCACTCAGAGGGTAATTTCTACTTTGTATCACAACTGAACTTTCAGAACTTGCAGTCAGATACTTTTGACTTCGTTGTGAAGCAGTCTGGAACTCCATACAAATAGGTGGGATATCACTTTTCCATGTCCTTTGTGAAGAGCACAAATGAAAAATGTTTTCACTGCGGGAAGTGATAAGCTTGTGAAGACCATATTCCACACCAGGCATCCTGAAACGGGGCTGTTGTCTGGAAGCAGCAGTTTGAGTCAAGGCCTAGAACATTCCTAAACTGCAGTCCGGTGAGAAGTTGCTGTTCTGTGTCTTTTTTAGGAAGCTATTACTGAGATAATAGTCCCAACTGTTTTTTTAACTGGAAAAAAAAAAATAAAAAGACAAACCTTTTAATGTTGAACTGATGTAGGAAAAAAGTGAATTCTTTTAATTATTTTTTTTTTCATGCATCAACTTTTAAATGGTTGGTGGAACACAAGCTGCTCAGCTTTTTCCATTGCACACCAGATGTTCCTTAAGGAACTAACTGTAGTTTGTCAGTAAATGTGCACCATACTCAGAGACCTCTGAACGTATCGAAACATTCCACCTTGAGTTTGGGGGGTTGGTTTGGGGTTTTTTTCCAACTTTAATTTATTAATAAAACACGGCCTCTTTGTTGAGAGACAAGTTAGTAAACCTCCTGTATGCCAATGGCCTTTAGAGCAGCTGCCCTGCTGGTGGAGGAGAGGTGGAACAAGTCCCTGAGATGTGAGCTGGGAATCTGCATGGAGCCCTTTGATCTCCACCTGTGGTGTAATAAAGTCCTGAAACATCAGCTAGAGTCACCCTGTGCACTCAGAGCCCTCGCTGCTCCTCTGGTCTCTTCAGGGCAGCTCTCAATTTTTACTCCATGGCTTGGCTCTAATCTGAGCTCCCTCCAGACCCCAAGCACTCCTAGGTATGTTTCTTTTGGAAAAGGTCCTGTTTAGAGCAAAGACTGTTGCCAGAAGTTTATGTTGAAGCAAAGCTGTGGCAGTTTGGGGCTGGCTCTGGTGCTCAGCCTCTTCTGGATGCAGGGATGAGCTGTTTGTTCCATGGGCAGCTGGGGTGTGATCCTGTGGTGGAAGGAGGGTGTGGGTCAGGGCTGGGTCTGAGCCTGTTCAAAACCAAACTTCTCCCTTCAGCCTCTTGCTTCCTCTTGACTGCAATTCAAGGGTTTCTGAGCAAGTGATTTTTAAATCCCTGAAGTATTTCAGATCTTTGTATTGTTACTGTCTTTGGGAAACTTGAATCCTTCCTAGACATTCTCCTTATTGAAAGCTGACCCAGAAATTATGAGCTGTTGTCTTGTACCTGAGGCCAGCCTGCTCTTGAATTTTACTCCTGTGTTTCTGCTGTGTACAGGCTGTTTTCTAAGTACGGTTCATCAGTGCAGCTTAGGGATTTTGCTGTGGAGAGGGTTCTAAACTGTCACTTAACCCCTCTTTCCTAACCCAGATCCTGTCTTGTATGCAGCAGTCGCTGAATCATCAGGCAGAGTAGTTGGAAGAGGATTGTTGCCTTTTGTTACTTAACGAGGCAGTGTATCCTGCTGGGACTTAACTCTCAGAGAACCTCATGTCCTTAAAAATGTGTCTTCTCAAAATGTCCCACCAACCTTAAGTTTTTAGGAAGATTGGTTGTGTTCCAGGTCTTTGGAGAAAGGATCGAGCTTCCCTTTCTCCCACATGGCATTTGAGTACAGAGAGGTTACTGAAGAGGCTCTAACTGCAGATAAATACTGCAAAGATGATAAATTATACTGAAAAAGTTCTTAAAATTTATATAATTAAGGACAAATAGGGCAAAATCTTTGTGGTCCAGCAGAACCAGTTGGTTGGAAGAATCTTGATATTCCCCTCACCCTGCTCATGAGGCTGCAGTCACATCCTGGGAAATCCAGACATCCCTCTTGTTCATGTGAAACTGTTCTTGGGTGAAGTTTATTGCAAAGTATTGGCATGGATGCTTGAGCTGGAGCTGAGGTTTGACACTGTGTGAAGGAGGCTGGTTTAGTTCCTAAAATCTAGGCACCTGTTTCTCCAGTTTTCCATCTGCACTGAGCATGGATGGGACTAAAAGGTTTCCCTTCACTTGAGCTGGCAGCAGTGAACTTGCTGGGATGTGGTGGGAAGGTGCCGGTGGGAAGGTGCCTCACTGATGGACCAGAACATCTGGAGAGCAAGGAGGAAATGAGCCCAAACAACAAAACTCTCCTGTTGAACTTGGAGGACAACTTCGTTATTTAAATCTGACCTTAAATATATTTGTGATTATTGTCTGGAGTTTGCTGGAAGCTCCCTTCTAATGGTGTTTTTCCTGAAATGACAGAATTTGTTAAAGTGCATCTGAGCCCGCCATTGGTCTCACACTGATCTTGGCTGTCGTGGAGGCAGTGACCTAACTTCAGGGAAGGAACTTTTGACTTGACAAAAATAACGGATCTTTGAGAACATTCCCTTCTTTTTGCCAGCACACTCTCAGTCCTGGAGAGGGCCAATTGGTTAAACTGCAACATTTTCCTGTTGGCCAATACATTTTTGCAGAGGGAGGGGGGTGGGGAAGGCCCTTCAGATGTGTATTTTTGGTGTGATGTGGAGAGTGTGATGAGAAACTTCCTTTTCTAGACTGTTCATCTAAGGGCAGAGGTGCTATTCTATGAACCACTTTCAGAGGCTTTTTGAATAGAATGGTATTAAAATTTGTGGCTCTCTGGATCCAGCCTTAAGGGAGGGAAGGAAATCTGTTTTCCAAAGTCCACTTCCTAAAGGCCACTTAGACTAGCATGTAGGAGATCTACATTAGGTAAACTAGAGCCTAACTTAGCATTTGGTTCTGAATTTAACTTTTTTTTGCTCTTGCTGCAGTTTTATTAAAAGCAAGATTCTCTTTCCTTCTCTTTTTAATACTCCTAGAAACTGGCTCGGTTCCAGCCCTGCTGGCCCATTTCTACCCAAGGGACGATCAAGAGAACACCTGGAATTTTGGTCTCAAGCTAAATTTTAGGAAATATCCATTAGACTTTTATGAAATGAAAATGTACTTTCTCTTTTGAAGCTCTTGGATTTTAGAATGAATTTTAGTAATGCTTCTAGCACATAAAATAAGTGTGGAGAATTTTTAGTTTGTTGTCAGGTTTAAATTTTCTGATGGCCTTAAACATACCTGTATATATGTCTTTGCAGTTCTTTAACTCAGCGTTGGAAACAAATTGGTCCATGGCTTATGTAAACACTTGACAAATAAATCTATTTAAATGTTTTATGTCCTTCCCTTTTAAGCAAATATTTAATACCTAAAGGGATTGTCTTGCTACACTTCTGTTGCATTGGTGGTTTTGTCTCAGTGACTGGGTTTAACTGGGTTCACCTAAAAGAAAATTGTTCTACAGCCTTTATGAATATGAATTCAGTATTTTATCATATTTTTGTTATATTTTGAAATGACCCCAAATACATCCAGTGGTATTAAACACATTTTTCCTACGCTGTCACCTGGTTTTAAATACTTCATTGTTCGAATGTTCAAGTTAAAAAAAAAAAAAAGCAGTATTAAAAGCTAAGAATAAATCTATCTATGCAAATAGCTGGGCTCAACTCTGATATTGAAAGGTTAGAAGAGCTTGAGAATAAAATTTCATGTTTCTGAAACTTCACTGGAATTTCAGCTCAGGTTGATAAATCATTTTCTTGTTGCTACTCCACAGCTGTGCAGCATGGGATTTTCTAGGGAAAACTTTGCAACAGCTCTGGTGGATTTATTAAGAAGCAGAGTTAAATGTCAGCAGCTCCCTCCTCTTCCTGAAGAGCAGGATTCCTGATATTGATATTCCCTGGGGGTGGCTGAGTGTCCTGCAACAATGAATCCTAAAGATTTGTTCTTTCCTGGATGTGTTCTGTTTGCTCTCTGCACTCTTGTTTCCTTGGGAAAACTGCCCCCAAATGCCCTTATATACATACACACACACACACACACACACACACACACATATATATATATACACACACACACACACATATATATACACGCACATATATATATATATATATATATATATATACACACATATACATACATACATACATACATATACATATTTGGTTTTGTAATCTGTCCCCCAGGAGCAAAGGCCACCCAGACTCAGAGCTGGCAGGTGTGGAAATGGAACTATCTTCATAAAATAAAAAAAATTAAATTCATAAAAACTGCTCTTTGTGCCCACACACCTGGAGGCGTCATAGGCAGGATTTGTTTAGCATAAATCGTTAAAAAAAAAAATGAAGGGAAGGGAAGCGAAGCGAAGCTGTGAGCAGTAGGGGACTGCTGAGGGTCTCGCAGGGATTTTGGGAGCCGGCTGAGCACAGGAGTCCTTTCCCATGTGGAAAGCTACTTTCAATGACTCTGCTTGAGAGCTCGACACACAGAACAGTGTGTATCTGTGTTTTTATGCTCGGTTTGACAGAAATGTGTATTTAGAAACACACCTGCGGACGCGCCGCGCAGGCGGCCGGCGCGGGCAGCCCCGGGGTCCTCCCACGCCGCGCGGCGCTCGCGCCCCGCCTCACGCGGCTCCCACGTGGTGCAGCGGGAGCGGGACCGGGGAGGAGCGCCGGGGAGAGCGCCGGGAGAGAGCCGGGAGCTGCGGGGAGAGCGCCGGGAGCCGCAACTATGCAGCGCCGCAAGGTGGACAACCGCATCCGCGTCCTCATCGAGAACGGCGTGGCGGAGCGGCAGCGGAGCCTGTTCGTGGTGGTGGGCGACCGCGGGAAGGACCAGGTACCGCCATGCCGGACCCGCCAGGGCCTGCCGCAGCTCCTCAGGCCCTGCTCCGCTCTGCCGCCAGCGGGAATTAAACCCTCCCAGCGCCAGGCAGAGCAGTGGGGCCTGAGGGGAGGGAACTCGCAGGGACAGGGTTGGAAATGGTGTGTGAGACCTCCCTGATACATCTCCCGTCTGGGAAGCTCATGAACGTCCAGTGAAGCTCAGGACAGGCTGCAGTTTGTGGGTTTGGTTTGGTTTTGTTTTTTAACTGCGGCAAGGATGTTAAACTTTCTGGCCAGCTGGAGGTTTTCCCCCTCGGTTCTGCCCTGTGATGGTTTCTCTCTCGGAGTGGGCTTTGAGTTGTCTCGCAGATGAACCTGCTCGGTGAAGTTGTGTGGAGGAAGTTCAGTGCTAAACTCGTTTTTCTTCAGGGACTCTGGCCTTGTGTTTTTCGAGGGGGGAGGGGAAGAACAGCTCGGCAAACCCACGGTGGTTTAGGACAAGCCCATTCGCAAAATCACAGAATTGTTCAGGGTGGGAAGCCCTCCCAGATCGCTGAATTCAGCAAGGCCAAAGCAGCCACTAACCCACGTTCCCAAGTGCCACATCTGCCTAGCTTTTTAATCCCTGCAGGGACGGGGACTTGACAGCCCACTCAGGGCAAAAATTCAACCTAAACTTCCCCTGGCACAGCCTGAGGCCATTTTCTCCTCTCTTGTCCCTTGTTCCTGGGAGCAGAGCCCGACCTGTCTACCCCTTCCTGTCAGGGATCTGTGGAGAGCAATAAGGTCTCCCTTGAGCCCTCTCTTCTCCAGGCAGAGCCCCTTTCCCAGCTCCCTCAGCCACTCCTGGTGCTCCAGCCTCTTCCCCAGTTCCATTCCCTTCCCTGGACATGCTCCAGCTCCTCAGTGTCTTTCTTGCAGTGAGGGACCCAAAACTGAGCCCAGGGTTTTCCCTCCCCTGTGCTGAGCAGAGGGGAGCAATCCCTGCCCTGCTCCTGCTGCTGTTCTGTTCTGACTGCTGTGTAACTGACAAGTCATTTATCTCCAGTCTGTGAGCAAATACCATGAACCTATTATTAAAAAAAAAAAAAAACAAAACAAGAAACCACCAAAAACCAACAGCAACAACAACAACAAAAAAAACACCAAAAAATTGGAAAAGAATGAGTTATTCGGGTGGCAGTAGAGGAATGTTGGCATTGCTTACTGATGGGTTCTGGCATCTCCCAGCTCTGGTTGTGTTCACTGAAGCCCTGTGTGGAAAATCCATATGAGTGGGTTATCCATAAGAGACAAAACTGTTTAGCCTGGAATTATCAGTGCTGGTTCTGGCAGAGGAGGGAGCTAAGGACACAGGAAGTAAAACCTAGTGTCCTGCAGCCCTGAAGCAGGCACAGGCACAGCTTTGCATCCTGCCAAGGGATCCCTCTGTTCTCCACGGTGGAAATGCAGCTGTAAAATCAAGTTTAGAAGAACACTTTGCTTTGTGGTGTTCCCTGAGAGCTGTTTTTGAGTGCTCTGTGCCCTGGCAGGTCGTCATCCTCCACCACATGCTGTCCAAGGCCACAGTGAAGGCCAGGCCCTCTGTCCTCTGGTGCTACAAGAAGGAGCTGGGCTTCAGCAGGTGAGAGAGCCCCAGGTCCTGCTGCTCCCTGGGGAGCCAGGGCTGGAGGCTGAGGCGAGGGGTGGGAGGGGAAGCCAGGGCTGTTCCTGGAGCAGCTGGGGGAAATCTGCTCTTCCAGGAGTGAAATCTGGCTTCCATAACAGAGTTGGCACCAGCAGAAAGTACCTCTGGGTTTTCTCCTGTAGCTGACTCTGCTTCCCTGGCCAAACTCCCCTCACCTTTTTAACCTCAAAACTTGGGTTCCTCAGCTGTTTCACTTCAGTCATATTTAGGACTGAGCTCTGACTTCCAGGCTCAGCCTGAGCACGCTTTCCTCAAACTCTTTCCCAAGTAAACTCCTGTATGGTTTTTTTTCCCCTCCAGTCACAGGAAGAAGAGGATGAGGCAGCTCCAGAAGAAGATTAAGAGTGGAACTCTGAACATCAAGGATGATGATCCCTTTGAGCTGTTCATAGCAGCCACAAACATCCGCTACTGCTACTACAACGAGACCCATAAGATCCTTGGGAACACCTTTGGAATGTGTGTCCTTCAGGTCAGGAGGTCCTTGGCTCCCTAAAGGGCTCTACAATAATCACTTGAAATGTTGCAGGAATGGGGTTTGTTGCTTCTGTCACTTCAGTTTTGATGGCCTTGCTTATCCCTCACGAGTGGTGTGAGGGTGAGGTGGCCTTGTTGGTAGGAGTTGGAACAGGGCATTGCTTAGTGCAAATTTCAGTGGGAATTAAACTTTGAGAATAAAGGTTTTAGGCTTTCTGTGCCTTTCAGTAGGAGCCAGATGCACTGCTGGACTCTGGGCAACTCTGAAATTCTTTTTACTGCCCAGGATTTTGAAGCCTTGACTCCAAACCTGTTGGCCAGAACTGTGGAGACAGTGGAAGGTGGTGGAATTGTGGTGATTCTGCTGAGATCTGTGAACTCCCTGAAGCAGCTCTATACAATGACCATGGTATGTGCAGCTCAGTAGGTCTGTTCTCTACCAGCAGCTGCATTGAAGTGATGCTGGGTGGGTATTTATAGATTCTATTATGGGCTGTTATCTTCCTTCCATCATCTTTCCTGCTCCTTTATTCAGGAGTGGGAGGAGATGGGATTGGATTTATTCCACTCAGGTATTTCTGAAATGCTGCAAATGTGGGTCTTTCACCACAAAGTCAGGATCCTGTCTGGGATGTGCTGTTGGAAGTGGAGAGACAAGAGTGGGAAAGAAGGGGTCACAATCCTGTAAATGTCACTGTCATATTTTCTTTCTGTTTTCTTCCCTTTTTCCTTCAGGACGTTCACTCCCGATACAGGACCGAGGCCCACCAGGATGTGGTGGGGAGGTTCAATGAGAGGTGAGTGGCTCAGAGTGCAGAGGAGATGGGCTGGCAGCCCAGGGAAAGCCCCAGGAACAGCACTGGCTGTTCCTGATGGGAAAACATCCCACAGGTCTGCATTGGAACAGGCCTTTTTCTGGAAGCTGGACTGCAGCTCAGCTGTGGGGAGCTGTGAATTGTCTGTGTTTAGAAGAGAGTCAGCTGAACCATCAGGGAGTGCTGCTGGTGTTTTTGCTGAGTTTTCTCTGCCTGCCCAGGTTCATTCTGTCCCTGGCCTCATGCAAGACCTGCCTGGTGATCGATGACCAGCTGAACATCCTGCCCATCTCCAGCCATGCTGCCAACATCACTCCTGTGCCCCCCCAGTCCCAGGTAAGTGAGTGATCCCAGCCCTTTGCCCTGACACAAATCCCTCTGAGTTGGCCACAGGGTGTTAAAGATTTAAAAACAGGGAAATTTTTTTTATTTCCCCCTGATTTATATCAAAGGATGGCATTGCAGAGATGAAGCAGAATGTTCTGCAAAAATTATATGGGTGAAGCTTGGGGAGCTGGTTTTTCTATATTCTGCTTTTTTATTTTTTTTTTTTTTTAATTTTCTGTCCTATCACTTTTTGTGCTTGCCCATATTTATTAATTTTCCTGTACTGCTGTTCAGCCCAGTGAGGTGGAGCTTGATTGTGGTTGCATGGAGGGATTTCAAACTGATGGACAGAGGGGACAAGACCAGTAAAAATACTTTTTTGGCAGTTGGAGGGTGGGAGAGCACTTTGGAAATAAGTATATTGCAGGCTCAGGACACAGCTGGAAGCTGTGGCAGTTGTTTCAATTTCTGAGTCACATTCCAGGACGAATTCCCTGAGGATAATCCAGACATATATTTGCACTGTTAGAAGTGCATCCTTGCATCACTTCTAGTTGTAGATTGCAGTAAAGTGGAACCATTTTTAAACAGAAATCTTGAAGGATTTAAGCTGTGCTGTGTAGCCTAAGAAATAACCAACTCAGGTTCTGTCAGAGATGGTAAAAACATTTTAATAGGGTACTGATTTAAAAATAAATAAATAAAACAACCTCCTTTTATCATTAGGACAACACTGACAGCAGCACAAATGCTTATCTGTTGGCTGGAGAGGCTGGTGCCTTTGGAATTTTAAGTGACAACCAGGAAAATCAGCCTTCATTCCCTTCAATCAGCCTTCAAACCAGTCTAAAACTGGTTTTTGTGTTTGTGTCCAAGTTTATTGTTTGACTCTGAAAGTCTTGATATTATTTTGGTATTGGTGCTGCAGTAGTTCTTCTCCCTGCATGAACACTGCATGTGAGAGGTGTAAAAAAAGATCATGAATGTCCAAAGACTAAAAAATTAATTCAGTTATTCAGAACACTTCTTTAATCTGTTTTTCCTGTCAATGCCATTCTGTAATTTCTATGTACTGCAAAATCTTTCCCTTTTTTCCTTCCAAGCCTGGGGAAGTCTGGAGTGGAGAACCTCTTTATGACCATTCTTCTGAAGATGCCTGGAAGTTTAAGTGTTAAATATATGTCTGTCCATCTAAATTCTCATGGTTTTGGGGAATACATTCTTCTTGTGGCAACTTTTCCTTCCAGATCCCTTTCTCTGCCTGCCCAGAGGTGTCAGAAGACACCACAAAGGTAGGATTGTGCTGAAATGTCCTTGGCTCATCCTGTTGTGTCCCTGCAGGAGGAGAGCCTGGGGCCCCAGGACTTGGAGCTGAGGGAGCTGAAGGAGAGCCTGCAGGACACACAGCCTGTGGGAGTGCTGGTGGATGGCTGCAAAACCCTGGATCAGGTTGGTGTGGTACCTCAGGTTTAGCTTTTATATTTTTCAGATTCTTTACTGCTTTAGTGTGTAGTTCTGAGCTCCATAGTAGGGGATGATAAGCTCTCATCACTGAGCAGGGAGACAAAACAAGGTAGGTAGACAAAGGATAAATTATCCAAATTTCAGGCCCAAGATCAAAAACAATGGCAGAATGAAGAGAGAAAAACAAGAAGGATGGGACTTCATGGGCAAAAGCTGTATTGGACAATTAACTCCAATATGCAAATGGGCCAGAACTTATAAAAGTGAGAGACCTTGTGACTGGTTGTGCATTTTGTGACCATTTTGGTTCATCTTGAGTGCAACCCTGGCTGGGCTCTTGTGCTGCCCAAGGTGGATCCATTGAGGCCTTTTAATAAATCCCTACTTTATTCTTTAACTCCTTCTTGCCTCTGTTCTAGGTCAGCCTTCACAAGGCATCAGGTGTTCTGGCCAGAGCTGAGCTTCTCTGGGTGGGGCAGGTCCCAGGGTGAGAGAAACTCAAACTGTTTTCTGGGGGTTTTCTAATCCTCAGGCAAAAGCAGTTCTAAAATTCATTGAAGCCATTTCTGAGAAGACCCTGAGGAGCACTGTGGCATTAACAGCAGCCAGGGGTCGAGGGAAGTCTGCTGCTTTGGGGCTGGCCATTGCTGGAGCAGTAGCTTTTGGGTGAGTAATCCCCACCTCCAATCACACAGGCCTTATCTGCATCCCTGAGTTAAAAAAAAACCAAAAACAACAAAACACAACCAAGATAACAGGATTGGAATATATTTGTAATTTCCAATCTTAAATCCCTCATTTTTAATCTTGTATCTTTTGATACAAGAATATATCTTGACAAGATTGTATCTTTTGGTCAAATTTTTCTTAAAACTCAAAATAATCATGCATAAATCAATATTAGTGTCCATAGGAATCTGCTGTGTTTTGGTTATTAGATAAAGTCAACCTTTCCTATTAAAAACCCATCCTGTTTAGTACTTATGTGGTAAAATTTGTTAGAAAAATCGTTCAGCTCTTGTTTTGTTTTTTCTCTGCAGTTACTCCAATATCTTTGTCACATCTCCCAGCCCTGACAACCTTCACACTCTCTTTGAGTTCATATTTAAAGGCTTTGATGCCCTGCAGTATCAGGTGAGGGGAGCAGACTATTTTACAATATTTTCAAAGCATTCCTGCTTAGGAAGTTTTACACCTCATCTGTGCTTTTGGCTACATATGTTTGCTACCAGCCTTTTTTACCATGTTCTGCAAGAAAAGGAATCATGGTAGAGTTGTGTTTGTTTCTTTGTTCTTAAGCAGGGTAAACCAGTTTCTTTGTGAAGCAGATTTTAACATCAGTAAATAATTTCCCAGTTCTCAGGCCTTTGAAACTTTTATAAGAAATTTTGATTAGAATGTGAAATAACAGTGTCTGAGCCTATTTTGATGATGGTAAATTATCTTTTTCTTAGATCTTGCCTTTTTATATTGTTTAAAAATGTTATTTTCAGGAGCACCTGGACTATGAGATTGTTCAGTCCTTAAATCCAGAGTTCAACAAGGCAGTGGTCAGAGTGAATGTGTTCAAGGAGCACAGGCAGACCATCCAGGTAATTGGCATTCTTACCTTTCCAGGTTTGTTCCTGGCTGTAGTCTTTGCCAGTGTTGAAGTTGTTTTGATTTTAGGCATGTTTATTCTGTGTGATGTGGAGCTGCCCTGGTGGGTTTTGCTGTAAGGCAGATCTTCAGGAAGTGACTTCCTCAAAATACCTTCTCTCTTTCAGAGAATAACGTGTAGATTACAAAGCTCCCTTGTGGGTTTCTTCCAAAACAAAAGCAAAGGAAGGGGAAAGGAGTGATGTTTTAAGTTTTAGCTTTCATATTTTTCAGATTCTGTGCTGCTTTAGTGTGTAACTCTGAGCTTCATAGTAAGTGTTAGTAAGGTCTCTTCACAGGATAGGCAGACAAAGCAATTCCTTTTCCAGTTTGAGAACCAAGGACAGCTGTTACAGCCTCAGGCCCAAAAAGCATAAACAATGGTGAATTGAAGAGAGAAAAACAAAGAGGATGGAACTTCATAACCTAAAGCTATAATTGGACAATTGGCTCCAAGATGCTAATGGACCAGAACTTATGAAAGTGAGAGACCTCATGATCAGCTGTCCATTTTGTGACCATTTTGGTTCATCTTGGGTGTAGCCCTGTCTGGGCTCTTGTGCTGCCCGAGGTGGATCCATTGAGGCCTTTTAATAAATCCCTGCTTTATTCTTTAACTCCTTCTTGCTTCTGTTCTAGGTCAGCCTTCACAAGGCATCAGGAGCAGTGCAGGAAGAGGTTTTAGAGATTAGATTTCCTTTATTTTTCTCACCTCTGCAGATGAATTCCTGTGGAGTTGTGCTAAACAAGATGTGTGAGCCAGTCCTTGTTAGGGCAACATAAACCCTCTCCTGACTTTCTGCTTTTTCACATCTCAGTCACTGGCTTGGTGTTTGAGGAGAACAGGGACAGCAAAGAGCTTTCCAGGGCCCCAGCTTTGTGAACTCTGGTGTTTCCCTGCTGGCAGCTGCTGGCAGTGACAGTGTCTCCTCCTTTGCAGTACATCCACCCTGCTGATTCTGTGAAGCTGGGCCAGGCCGAGCTCGTGGTGATCGACGAAGCTGCTGCCATTCCTCTGCCCCTGGTGAAGAACCTGCTGGGCCCTTACCTGGTGTTCATGGCTTCCACCATTAATGGGTAAGGCTGGAGCAGCCACTCCATGCTGGGCCTTCCCAGAGCCCTGGCTGGCTGCCTGGTTCCTGTGGGGCCTGGCTCAGGCTCCCTGTGTCCTGGTTCCCAGGTACGAGGGCACTGGGCGGTCGCTGTCCCTGAAACTCATCCAGCAGCTCCGCCAGCAGAGCGCCCAGAGCCAGGTGACCCTGACAGCAGAGAACAAATCCACAGCCACTGCCAAGCTCACCTCAGGTACAGCACCTCTGGCCTGTGTGTCCCACACAACCTGTGCATGTCTTGGGGCTGCTGTGACCCTCATCCATGGCTGTCCCACCCATCCATATGCTTTGCAGCTGTGGGAAGGGGCTTGTGTGGGGAAATGACAGAACTCTGCTGGTTTTCCCTCACAAGTTTCAGATGAAAGCCTTTTAAGAGGAGAAGAATCAGCATCTGACAGTTTTCTAATCTGGGAGCCCTTCAGAGCACTGGGATCCTGTGGGATGCTTGTCTGGCTGTGGCTTCCAGCACTGAGCGTCCTTTGCAACCCCTGCAGCTCGCACGTTGCACGAGGTGTCCCTGCACGAGTCCATCAGGTACGCCCCTGGGGACCCAGTGGAGAAGTGGCTGAATGATCTCCTGTGCCTGGACTGCCTCAACATCACCAGGATCATCTCTGGCTGCCCTTTGCCAGACACCTGTGACCTGTATCCTTGCTGAAAGGTTTTCAGCCTGCCTGATGGCTGAGATAAGCTCAGCACATAGTCTTTTCCCCAAGACCTCGCTCCTGGAGTTAGGCTCTCATGGCTCTGGTGGTGGGTGCTGCCAGAACATCACCAAACCCCAGTTTTGCTGCAGAGACAACCTCAAGGAGGCGTTGCATGAGGGGAAGCCCTTGTTGGAGTTACAAAAGGTTTATCTTTACAGGTGAAGGGTGTGAAAGCTGCAAACACACCCAACATAATTTATTCTTGTAGATTAAAGTGGAGTCTAAGAAGAGAAGCCAGCTTGTGGCCCAGATATTGAAAATAAACCAACAGGAAGCTTTTTCCTGGTTCCAAAGGAAATTTTTTTCCTTAATCCCTGTGTTTAGATACTATGTAAATAGAGACACACTCTTTTGTTACCACAGAGCATCAGAAGTTTTCTTGCAGAGGCTGATGGCCCTCTATGTGGCTTCACACTACAAGGTAGGGCTTGGGCTTCTTCCATCCAGTTTCATTCCCAGTTTCAGTGTGGAATTTTCTGGGGACAGAAGTGACAGCTTGATTGACATTTCTCAACAGCTTCTGTTGCTTCTTGTTGTGTACAGAGCTGTGTTCTCCTTTCTCTGAGACCTCTGCCTCAGTCCTGGCTCTACACACTGGATTTCTAGATAGTCTGGAATATTTTTGCCTTGAGAAAATGTGGAGACTAAATTTCTAAATAAGCCTCCAAGCTTGTCAGAATTTTTTCAGTGCTGAACCTCATTTGCAGTTCTCTGTACCATGGTCTGGTGGCCTCAAGTTCATCAGGAGCAGCACCATTATGAGACTGAAAAGAGGAATAGTTCATCTCAAGGTTTTAAGACCAGGGTTGATCTGTAAATGTGAGTGGGGAAGTCCAGAAGTGCTGAGCTATTGAGTTCTAAAAATCTGAGGCTTAAAAAAAAATAGGATTTGGTACTTAGGAGGTAAGGAGCTGTAGAAAAATAGGAAGTTCAGGTTCATACATATTAGAGCATAAGGTTTCCCTTGAGGAGAACAGATGCTGTCTGGGGATGTGACAGCCATGAGCTGGCCTGGGAGCTCCTCCATCCCTCAGCATTGTATGAGTTCCAAATTTCTTAATAGCCCTAAATTTGGAAAATAGAGGGATTCTTTAGAAATCAGCTGGATTTTGAAGCTCTCCTCATGGAATAACCATTTGGGTAACACTCTCAGCCACATTTGGGGCATTTTTGGGGTTGTCCTGTGCAAGGCCAGGAATTGGACTCAATCCTGATGGGTCCCTTCCAGCTCAGGGTATTCTGTGATTCTCTGGACAGTTTTTGATCTTTCTGATGTCTTCACCCTCCAGAACTCCCCCAATGACCTCCAGATGCTCTCTGATGCCCCTGCCCATCATCTCTTTTGCCTTTTGCCTCCTGTTCCACCCACCCAGAATTCGTTACCAGAAGTTCTGGCTGTTGTTCAGGTAAGAAAATGACTCAAGTGTCAGTTTTGATCCTGGTCTAGTTGAGCAGGAGGAAGCATTTTGTGTGTGTTCATGGTTTTATGTCTTTCCTGGCAGGTGTGCATGGAGGGAGAGATCTCCCGCCAGTCCATCATGAACAGCCTCTCCAGGGGAAAGAAAGCCTCTGGTGATCTTATTCCCTGGACCATTTCAGAGCAGGTGGGTGATTTGGCTGTGCACTGGCACCCAGAGTGTATTTCATGTATTTCTTGTCTCCAGAGTGCCCAGCTGTGTCCTTTAAATGGGCTCTTTGTCCTTGTGCAGTTCCAGGATCCGGATTTTGGGGGCCTCTCCGGCGGGCGCGTGGTTCGCATCGCGGTTCACCCGGATTACCAGGGGGTAAATAAAGTACCTGGGACCAGCTGTGGTGGGGCCAGGGAGATGGCTCTGCAGGCAGAGCTCAGAACAGGGCAAACATTGCACCTCCTCCAGTTCTTAGCATTTTATGCTCAGGGCACCAGACCAGTGCTCCCTGGGCAGCACAGGAGCCACCATACACAATCCAGGGATATTTGCTGTGACATTACTAAGTGTTTGGCATTTTCTGAGTTGCCAGAGTTAAGCCCCAGGAATTACTACACAGCCCTGATACTATGTAGCCCTACCAGGGCTGATGCTGATTTCTTCTGTACTGTCCTTCTCCCTGGAGCTGCCACATGGCCAAAAAGAAGCATTTTTGCAGTGACTGAGTGATGTCTGCACTGCTGATTGTTAATGGGTTTAAGGGGACAACGTTGTTGCCCTATATTAAAAATCAGAGACCTCATTTTGCTTACAGTGTTTTGTGGCTTCTTCACAGATGGGCTATGGCAGCAGAGCTCTGACTTTGCTGCAGATGTACTATGAAGGCAAATTCCCATGTTTGGAAGAAGAAACAGTTCAAAAGCCAAAAGAAATCACAACTGTGAGCAGTGAGGTATGGTTATTGTTTTTTTTATTTTCTTTCATGGTAAGCTGCATAATTTCCCCTGTAAGTCTCCACTCTGTAGGGAGGAAATACTCAGCTTTGATTTTCATAGAGAAGAAGAGCTTTAATTTGCAGCTTTCTGTGGGGATTGCTGCTAACCCATTCCCACTTTCTTTTCCAGACTGTTGGTTTATTAGAAGAGGTTGTGACACCCCGGAAAGATTTGCCTCCTTTGCTGCTCAAACTGAGTGAGAGACAAGCTGAGCACCTGGATTATCTTGGGGTGTCTTATGGCCTGACACCCAGATTGCTGAAGTAGGATATGACTCTATTTCCCAGTTACATCTTGCCCTTCTTAAACAGATAATGAGCTTTACTTGCCCAGTTTTTCCAGGGTGTAGAAGTAAGAACAGCCTGTGGTAGGTAGGGAGCGGTTAAATTCTCATCCCTGTGACATGCAGAAACGTGAGGTGCTGCTGACTTCAGAGCTGGTGTTTTTTTTCCTGACTGATGTAAATGCCTTCCACAGCACCTTGAAAGTTTGTGCATTTTTTGACATTGCAGTCATAATTTTTCATCCCCTGAGCTGGACCCTCAGTCAGGTGGATGCTGTTCCTGCTTTCTGACAGAAAGCTCATTTGCTCTGATTGTTGGAGTGTTGCTTGCTCTTCACCAGCTGTCCTTGTACAGCAGATAAATTGCATTTAACCACAATTTATCACTTATTTAGCTCCATAATTCTCAGTGTGTTCCCTCTATTTCCCAGGTTTTGGAAGCGAGCTGGATTTGTGCCAGTTTATCTGAGGCAGACCCCTGTAAGTACCACACTGTTCCTGAGTGAAAATCCAGCTCTGCTGAAATCCCTGGGCTTGCATTCCAGTAGATTCTGTGAGAAGGGGTTTGGGGCAGGAAGGTTTGCTGAGGCTGCTTTTAAGGCTTGGTTTATGTTCATTTTTGTTCTTTGGGCCTGTAGTTAAGAGTTTTAGGGTTGTGAGTGTGGGCCTTCAAGTAGTTTGCACATAAAAATTTAGAGCTGTTGAGGGCTGTTAATGTGGTTATTGGTAAAATAGCTGAGATTTAACAAAATCTAGAAGTTCCATTAAGTGGAGGTGGTCAGTAGCAGTTGATGCATTTGTTGTTGTTGATTTAGAAGATATTTCCCTTCCTCAGCTGAGCATAGAGTGCAAAAGGTTCATGGGGGTGATGGGAAATCCACCACAGAATCACAGAGTTGTATCTTATTTGTCAGAATGACCTGACAGGGGAGCATTCCTGCATCATGCTGAAGATGCTCAATGAAGAGGACTCTGAGCAGGAACCTTGGCTCACTGCCTTCTGGAAAGGTAACGCTGATCCTGCTGACTCTGCAAGGACTCTCTGGGCTGTTTATTATTCTAGAGGTCCATTAGGCTAATTTATTTTGTTCTCTTGCCCTGTAGATTTTAGGAGGCGCTTTCTTTCCCTGCTTTCCTACCAGTTCAGCACCTTCTCTCCCTCCTTGGCACTGAATATTCTACAGAACAAAAATATCAAACAGCAGCCCCAAGCACGTGAGTACCCTGACTGGGACAGCTGTAAGTGCATGGCAGCGCATGGCTGGAGCCTGGCACCTCAATTTGCTGTTTTCTCAAGATGTTTAACAGGAGAATCCTCTGAGGAGAACTTGGTACCTGTGGGGTTTTAGTGTCTATGCTGGCTAGAGGGTTTTCCTGCTGCAGCAAGGGAACAAACCTCTTTTTACAGCAAAACCAATCTGAATTGTTAAAGGCAAAGGAAAAATACAAAATACCTGAATACACGCTAAACACTGAGGTCCTGGGTGCTCTGAAGAACATTGCCAACCTTGCTGTGTTTCTCTGCTCCCCACCAGCCCTCAGCCGTGCTGAGCTGGAGTCAGCCTTCATCCCGTATGACCTGAAGAGGCTGGAGATGTACTCCCGCAACATGGTGGACTACCACCTCATCATGGACATGGTTCCCACCATTGCCAGGATGTTCTTCCTCAGCCAGATGGGAGACATCTCCCTCTCTGCTGCACAGTCGGTGTGTGTGGGCGGGGTGGAGCAAGGATTTGGGGAGTGAGGTGGGGGATGTGTGTCTGTCTTTGCTCCATGGCTGAAATCCCTGTCTCTTCCTCAGGCCCTTTTCCTTGGGATTGGCCTGCAGCACAAATCTCTGGACCAGCTGGAAAAGGAGCTGGAACTGCCCAGCAGTCAACTGATGGGGCTCTTCAACAGGATCATCCGCAAAGTAGTGCAGGTGGGAGCAGAGGACAAACCTTGGTCATGTAGGACCATAATTCCAAAATTATCAGAAAATATGACACTGAGAGCTGGGTCAGAGCTGGGCATCCTTACCACATCCCCAGTTACTGACCATAAACTTCTTGGCAAGGTGGGGAAAATCCCA
Source organism: Haemorhous mexicanus (assembly GCF_027477595.1). Taxonomy (NCBI): domain Eukaryota; kingdom Metazoa; phylum Chordata; class Aves; order Passeriformes; family Fringillidae; genus Haemorhous; species Haemorhous mexicanus. The sequence continues at coordinate 10,718,126 of NC_082346.1, forward strand.
GCTGGAAAATGCGTGGCAGTGATTTAAATGCCCATGGCAGGGGGTTTGGAACTGGATGATCTTTAAGGTCCCTTCCAACCCAAACCACTTAATGATTCTGTGTAGTGATTTCCCAGATAAGAGTACTTATCTCATGGTTTTCCATGCTGAAGTGCCCTGACCAGAATGGCCAGACAATCCTTTTTGCCTGAGCTATTGCTCAGAACACTGGTGGCATCTCAGCTTTCCTTGGAATAAAATAAAATTATTTTCCAGTGTTATCTAGAGGTAGACTTGAAATCCAGTAAAATATTGGAACTGGTTCCTGGTTTTCTTTCTCTCTAAGGTTTAGGATAGCAAAGCTCCTGAAGTTTGGATTTAGGAGTTCATTGTAGAGGTGATAAATGGTGTTTCAAAAACCAAGTCTTACATGTGCTGACTTGTTTCATTTTCAGCTGTTCAACACAGTCCAGGAAAAAGCTGTGGAGGAGCAGATGGCAGCAACTAAGGATGTTGTGATGGAGCCAACGCTGAAATCTTTAAATGATGATTTGGTAATTACAAACTTTATTCCTGGTTCATATGTAAACAGTTCAGGGGAGTTCACCTGAGGGCAAAACATTAAATTTGCTTGGATAGAAAGGGTTCCACACCACATCTGGCACTGTAAGGGAGTTAAAACCTGACAGGTTTGCATTATGTGCAGCCGGAGTTGTGTTTTAAGCTGCAGTATAGGGTTTTCACAGAAAATTACAAGTTTGTGTGTACAAATAACATAAAAATGCAATTGGATAAAAGAGAGAAGCTATTCAGGACCAGCTGGTATTTGTTTTAGAGGATGTATTTGTGGGAAAAGGCATTTTCCTCTCATTACAAAGTCAGTGTTGCCCTCAGGACCTAATGCATCTTGTGCTGTCCTGTTGCAGGAGGAGGCTGCAAAGGAATTCCAAGAAAAGCACAAGCAGGAGGTGATGAAGCTGAAGGAGATGGACCTTACACAGTAAGAATTCATCTGCATGGGTGTCAAATCCAGTTTTCCCCCTGGGTGGAATGCTGGGTCTTGCTGGGATTTGTGCACAAGGCTGTAGGTGCAGTAAACCATCAGTAAATGAGAACCAATGTGTATTGTGAGCAGTGGGTAAAGCATAAAAAACCCAATCAACACAAAAAGGGCAAGCAACCAGAGCTTTTACTTAAGAGTAAGCAGACCTCTGTCTTTTCTGGACCAACAGGAGTTACAGATGCCACTGATTCTCTTCCCTTTCCCCTCCCTCTTTTTGTCTTATAAACATTGTTCTCTGTGCTGATGTCCCAGGAAAGTTGTTGGGCTTGGCTCTAAATTGGTCTCTGGTAAATCTGGCAAAAGATTCTTTGACTCTTTGGTTGTCATGTTTGAAGAAAGGACAAGAATGGCTGTGATTTGAAGTGACTTGCAAGTCAGTCACAAAAAGAAAATAATACAACCAGAATGTTTTCAAATTAATTCCATTTTGTGGCATTGATAGTGCTACCTACCTTTTTGTCATTTTGAACCGTGTTTCTTTTTTTTTTTTTTTTTTTTTTTTTTCTTTAGCCAGAAGTAGATTTTTGTTCTCCATGAGGAGAGAGAGACAAAAATCTATTTTGAATACTTTTCAATGCAGGTTTTAGAAAACTTGTGGGGCTTTGTCCAACATTGTTCAGCTCTGTGGACAAAGCCTTATCTATTCCAAACCTCCAAGAACTTGAGATGGAGAGCAGTCACTCCATTTTGCTACACAATTACTTTGCCTCTTTAAATCTGGGTTTCATTTCCAGGGTGCTTGAACACCCAGACAAGGGCCACAGGACATGAGCTTATTTGAGTAGCAATTTTTGTCTTTATTTCTTTTTTTAAAAGCAAGCTGCAGCTCTTCACTTTTTCCCAGTCTGATTTAGGAAGGCTGTCCCTTGCCAGCTTTGCCAGCCTGACTTGGTGTGTTTCCTAAATCCAATTTGGTTAGGTGCTGGCACAGTGGCTTTGTTTGCAGAGTAGTGTGTGCCTGACAGTACAAACACCTTATTTTTTTTGTTGTTTTCTTCTGTGCTAAAAATTTGACCTGACTTTCCTTCCCCTTTCCCACTTAGGTACATTATCAGGGGGGATGATGAGGAGTGGAACGAGGTGCTGAGCAAGGCAGGACAGAACGCTTCCGTCATCAGCCTTAAAAGGTAAGAGAAGTTGAAATATTCCAGAGATTTCTCCTCTTCCTGCTGGCTTTGTTAAATGTTTTCCAAAAGAGTGAAGCCTAAGGGTTAAAAGTGAACTCAGTGTCCTGGCTAGAGCATCAGTCCTCAGTTTTCCTGGGGGAACTGGGATGGGAGCAGCTGTGAGCTCCACTACCCAGTGTTTCTGTGTTGCTCTAAGGACAGTCCTCTCTCCATTAACTTAATTCTAATTTTATTGCTGATGATCTGATCCTGAATCTCACACAGAAGCTGGGACTATTCCTCCCTTAGGTCACTCATTCCACCTGACTGCCCAGTTTGCTTTGGGATCTAACACTGAGTGGGAGCACCTGGAGGTGCCAGTGGAGAAAATGCAAATTCAGGAAAGAATTCTTTCAAAAGTGAGCTTGAGCCTGGAAAATGTCTGTATTTCTAAAATTCTATAATTCTCATCCATTTTCTTTCTTCTGCCATGCCCAGCATGTAATTTTCCCATATTTTTCCTTGGGGATTTATAGCTGAGACTTCCCTGCTCACTTATTTCTCCTTCCTGAAGTGCCTCACAGCTCAAGTAATCAAGTGATCTCTCTTCTACCCTTTCATGGTTTTTTCCACGAATGCTGGAGGCTGTAAGTTTCCAAAAGCCTTCCAGGAAGGAGAGAGAGAGTCTTAGCAGTTGGCTATGAGATAAAGATCAGAGCTTGGAATTCTGTTGTGTTGGCTTGAGTCAGAATCCAGTGCAGGGACAAAACTGAATGTTTAAAACAATCAGTAGTAGTTTCTCTTCTAGGTACTCTAAAATACAGATGCCTCATTTAGGACAGATAAAGTCTTGAAAAACAAAGACAAGAGCTAAAAATCAAGATCTTCTGGGTTAGAGACTCTCAAGACACTGTAAAATCTAAGTCAGGCTCTTGTTTGTGCTTTTTCTAGCACCAAGTTTAAATTTTCTCCCTCACTCCTATTTTACAACAAAAATTTCCCTGCTGGATGGCAATCCAGTGTATTTTTAACAGGTTTTGTTCCTGTTTTCCAGTGAGAAGAAAAGAAAACTAGAAACAGCACGAGGACCCAAGCAACAGAAAAAATTTAAGAAAACTAAAGATCTAAAGCAGAAGAGGAAGAAATGACTTAAAAGCCAATCAATGAACTTGAATTAACAAGTGCTGGGTCTGTACTTAAAAGGCTTTGTTCTCCTCTAAACCAAGAGACTTATTTTGGAGGGAAGAAAAATCCTTAGAGGCATTTTGAAGTGTTTGTATTGTGGGAAGAGCAGTGTTCAAGTGTTTGTGTGAAGATTTTTATATGAAGGGTGACTGCAGAATGTGAGTGAGGAACTGGAATGATGAATGTGCTTGAGCAGCTCCAGAATTCCCATTCCAAGAGGGCAGATCTGTAAACTTCCTGCATCTTAATGGTTCTGTGGTTCATTAAACAAGAGTTTGGACAACCAAGGACAGAAATGTTACTCTGCCTTAGCACTGCAACTCACCTTGATCTCTGCTTCTGGTGGTCCTTTGGAGCTTCAGGGGGCTTTTCTGTACTTTGTATTTGGGGCTGGCTGGTCCCTGCACACTCACTCTGTCTCCCTGCTGGCCTAGAGCTGCCCCGTGGCTGTGGTGGAGAGTTTTGTGTTCAGGTTGTCAGAAATCAGCACTATTGTACCAAAACCTGCTTGTGGGATCTCCTCTTTGACCCCAGGGGCCAGTTGAACAGCCAAGCACTGAATTCCCAGCAGCTTGGCAATAACTGTGCCAGTCTGGAGCTGGGACTGGCTGTGACTCTGGTTCTGCTGCCTCTCAGACTCCAGAGGCTTCAAACCCAGGCCAAAGCTTTGCCATAGAGTATCCCAATCCCAATCCTGAGAGCCCTAGTGCAGTGCCTTGATATCCTTCTGGCTTTTTGCTGTGGAGGTTTGGAACAGAGCCCTTCCTGCAGCTGAGGGCACAGCTGTGTTGAATTTACCTGCAGATCTCACAGCTCCTTTTCCTGGCAAATCCTGAGGTAAAGACAGCTTTTCTTCTCTAGGAGGCTGATTTTAATTAAACACAGCCTGTGCCTGCCTGTGGTTTGGAAGCCTCTGTGGTGTGCCACCACAGTTGGTGGCTGTGAAACATCCCTGAGCAGGGACATGTGCAGCTGCAGCCCTCAAAGAGGGGCTGGGATCACCCAGCAGCACTGCCAGGGCTGTGGTGGCCACTGGCTGCCCTGAACTGGCTCTAAAGGTCTTGGAAAAGGAGCAGAAATGGAAGGCAAGGAGTGTGAGGCTCTGGAGAGCTGTGCCCAGGAAGTGCACAGGAGAAAAGGTAAGTGTGAATTGTGCCTGGTTTTGCTGTTATTGTTAAAAATAATGGTGTGCACCCTGAGGTGGTCTGTCCTCTTGTTTGTTCTTAGAGCCTGTTTGGAGTGCTGGCAAGGATTTGGGAGGGGCCAAGTATCCTGGAGCTGTGAGGTTTTTCCCGTCAGAAATCCATGGTGGGGATGTTTTCCCTGGCTGTCCCAAGTGGAAGGAACAGCTTTGGAGATGTTGCAGCCACAGGCTGGGGATGCATCCCCTGAAAACCAGTTCAGGAATGTTCATCTGCCTCTGACCTGTGACTTCCAGGGACCCTCCTGGTATCCTGGATATTCCAGTGCTGCTTTTTAAAGAAGAAATTCCAAACACAGTAAGTCAGTCATTCAATCTGAGCTGTTCCAATGGTGGGGTGTGAGGGGGAGGAAGGAGGAGTTGGGGAGTGATAACTAAGATATTCCCAACTGGAATTGGGGCCATGCACTTCAGACACCTTTAAGTGGGCACTAAAGGGCTGATCCCAGTGCTCCAAGCCCTGTGGTGGAGGTGAGCAGGGGGCAACAGGAAAACTACCAAAAAAAATATAGGGGGCAGGGAATGATTTCAAATTCCTGGCCTTCCTTTTCTGACAGCAGTTTGTTATTTTGGGGCCCAAGCTGGAGTGTGTGATTGTTCCCAAGGGTCACACTTCCAGACTAGGATCTGATGGGGTTGTGACAGTAGAGCCATGGAAGGGGGTGAGTTGAAAGGGACCTTAAAGCTCATCCCACAGCCAGGGGCAGAGACATTTTCCGCTATCCAGGTTGCTCTAAGCCCTGTCCAATCTGGCCTGGGACACTTCCAGGGATGGGGCAGCCACAGCTGGGTAACAGGTAACAGGTACCAGTTGGTATGTCTGACTCCATTTCCCTTCCCAGCTGGCAGCAGATGAGTGGGAACACTGCACCAAAACCTGCTGGAATTCCAGCTTCCAGCTCCACATGGAGCACTACATCAGCTGTGAACACTCACCAGAACAATTTGCCATGGACCAAGGCAACCCTCAGGACTTGTCTTGCTCATTTCTCCCTGGAAAGAGACAGGGCATGAGCACCTTTACAGCTATTGGAGAAATCCTGGAAAGGGCAGGAAATCAGGGTGATTAGAAGAGTTTTGTGCTGTCACACAACTGTTCACCTGTGTTGCTTCATGGCCCAGTGCCAGCCATGGAGCTCTGCCCCATAGAAATTCCAAGGACTGGTGTGTTAAGAGGCATTAGCATAAAGGGAGCTGCACTGGCATAGGAATTACCTTATTGGTATTTCCATCCCAGCCTGGAATTCTAGATGACACAGAGATCAGCTCAGCTGTTTTGAGCAGGGTGCTGAGAACACCAAAGGTTGTGGGTTCAATCACTAGATGGGCCATACTTAGAGCTCAACTTAATGATCCCTGTGGGTCCCTTCTATCTCACAATAACCTGTGATCTGGAAACACAGATTAAACATTTCAACTAGAATTTTACAAACGGAGATTTTGCCATTGGAAAGTGCACAACATGGATTTCTGACAGGAAAAACCTCACAGCTCCAGGATACTTGGCTCCTCCCAAATCCAGGCCAGCACTCCAACAGGCTCTAAGGAACAAACAACAGGAAAGACCATCTCAGGGTGCACACCACGAGCTGGGCACCACATTCCTCGCTGGAACGGGACTGTTCGCACATCTCTGTGACAGTTGGGAGCATCGTTCCCTACTCCTCCACTCAGGAGAAAGAGACCTTAAACAACCAGTGTGCACTCCCAACAATCCAGGGAAAACCACCTCACTCAGGAAAGAAATGTAATGCCCAGCTTTGGACAAAACAAAATAACAGGACTGGAAACATTTCTAGGCATGGATCCTCTCAGCTCTGAAAATGCAGCTCCCAGGGTTCTTCCCATGGAAGCCCCGAACTTGCCCCTGACTGGGCTCAGGGAGAAAACCCCACCCATTTCACCAGCCTGGCACTGAGCAAATTCCATGCACACTCCAGGAAAGTGGCCATGGCAGGGCAAGGAAACAGGATGATCTATAAGGTTCCTTCCAACCAGACCATTCCAGGAGTTTAAGGCTACTTAAACTTGATTTGAGCCCCTTCTCAGCTCACAACTCCTTCTCAAGCCTCATCCTCTGGGCTGCCTTTCCCAGATCTTGCTGGGAAGGGAAGTAGAGCCTCCTCTCCTCAGACACACCCACTGCCAATTGCTGTGCCCTGCCCAAAACCACTGGGTGACATGAGGAGCTGATCCCTTGTCTTGGCTGTTTTCCATAATCCAGCATTCAGGGACTCCAGAGTTGGACAATCAGGATCAATCCCAGGTTCCAGGCACTGGCACAAAGCAGCTGCCGTGCTGGATGAGCCAATTTCAGAGGCTCCTCTCCCCTCAGCTGGGAATTCATTGCTGCAAAGGGCCCGGCAGTGATTGTGGATTTATCTGTTCCTATGGATTCATCCCCAACATTCACTGCCAAGTACTGCTGGAGCATCTTCCCACAGAAAAAAGCTGTGCCCACTCCAGAGGGTCCTCAGTGGGGTCCCTGCCCAGTTTCCCACGATGGATGGGAAGCTGCTACTGACAGGCTAGATCTCAGGAGAACTTCAGTAAATTGCTGAAAGCTTCTAAAAAAACAGGGACTTCTTTCCAAGTCTAAGGCAGCTCAAATCCTATTCCTAATAATGTGGTGCAAAAATGTGTCCGTGTGCAGGAATCTCCTTTTAACCTGATTTCAGGGAACAGCTGCCTGGGATTTTAGTTAAAATTTACATCAACTTGTGCCAAATCAGACAGAAAAAAAATACCCAGAAGCTCAAGGTTGACTAAGCATGAAGAAAAAAAACACGGGAGCTCATTCCTGCACAGCCCAGACCTGACACCTTGGCTCATATGGGAAATAGATGGGAAATGCAGAACCAAGTTCAGTCCTACCTTTAAGCAATCCCCAAGGAGTTGACAACGCTCCAATGAAACCCTGGCTCAGGACAAGGCTCTCCTGCTGTGCCACTGGTCCTGATGAGCACAGGTGCTCCAGTTGGGAGGGACAGTTCCTTGGGCGGCAACATCTCCTACCAGAACTTGTGCCTTCCCCAGCTTTGGTGGCCGCTGTCTCCATCCTCCCACACCTCCTCATCTTCTCCTCGCCAGGGCTGGCTTCCTCATCCTGCAGCGCAAACACAGGGACAGTCACCAGCCTGCTGGTGCCCAGCCTGGGCAGCAGGGACGGACTGGTGGCACCCTCTGGATGTCACCCTGTGCCTGGCACCATCCCTGCTCCGCGGCCCATCCCCGTTCCTGCCTTGGCAGCTCCTTTGAACGGGATGTGAAACCACAAACGTCTGCTCTGCTGGGGTTGGGGCAGCAGAGCCTCCCCCGAGGCCGTGGGCAAAGCTCCTGCTCCCACATCCTCTGCCTCCCACAGCCCTGCTGGGGCTGGGCAGAGCAAAGGAAATGCCTCAGCTCCTGCTGGAAATCTCCTCCTGTGCCCATAAACCCAGAGAAATTGTGGCTGCTGTCCCTGGACTGAACTCAGCACTTCCTGGGTTTTCCTGTGGCTGTACTCATATTGCTGTGGCTTAAACATTTTGAACACTGACCAGTCCCTGCCCAAATATCAAAACTAAGCATTTTCAGTCACATTCCATTTATTCTCCCTTTCTCACTGTTATTTTTGTGACATTCATTATTGCTGCAGCAATAGAAATAAACAGGAGTGGAAATTTGAGAAGCAAAGGACAAAAAATGGCTTTTGTGGCATATTTTTCTTGAGACATCAATTCTATTTTTGAAACAGGACTTCAATTTCAATGGGAGCAAGAAATAAATCCTCCACTTGGAGGGCCCATTGGTCTGACCCAGCTGAGCGGGTACAGAGACCTGGGGAGCTCCCAGAGTCTGGGGAATGAGGGTGGTGCAAGGACCAGCACAGGATCCGAGCCCACCACAGCTCACCCTGGAAGCTCCAGAGGAGCCAAATCCCTCGTAAGGCCATTACCCAGGGCATCCTCCTTCAGGGAAACTGGAGTGCTTTCAGATCCTGACACCTCTGCACAGCTAAGGAAAACTCAGAACTGTCCAAAGCTGTGTCATCCCAAACCGTATTCCCTCCTGAAAACCAGAAAACAATGGATGCACCTGGGGAGCACTGGGAAGGAAAGTGCGAACAGCTCTGATTTCACACATGGATTTTACAATCCATTTTATCTCGCCTGGGACTTTCCCCACCTTCACTACTGACTGCTTCATTTTCGCCTCAGAACACTCATTCTCTCCCTCGCACACTAACTCACATTTTACTCCAAAATGTTCCTTTTGCTCCCTGCAGAATCCGCCCCGGAGCGACGCCCCAGGCCCCGCTCGGCCGAGGCGGCTCCGGTGCCCGCACTCCCGGGCCGTCCCCGTTCCCTGCTCACCTCCGAGCCCGGCGCCGCCCCCGGTGCCCCGGCCCGGCCCCGCCGCTCCCCGGGCTCCACCATTGCCGCTCCCGGCTCCGCGCCTGCGCTCCGGGCACAGCACCCCCGGTTCCTGCCGGGAGCTGCCTCGGCCAAGGGCCCCGCGCAGTCGCACGGCCAGCCCCCGTCGTTGTCCCGACCCAGCTCCGTGTCCCGGTCCCGGAGCCGGCGCAGCCGCGGGAAGCACCTGGCGGGCTCGGAGCTGCAGTACCGGGTGTGTCCACAAGGCGGCAGCACAGAGTGTGCATTGGCCACCGCACATGCGCAGAGGTTTTAGGCTGCCAATAAATCCCAATTTCAGGTGCCAATAAATCCCAATTTCAGCCCAGATCCCGGATTTCGGGCGTTCCAGCGGGAGGAGGGAGAAAGAACTCCGCATACTCAGAGCTGTTTCTAGTTCCTTCATAAAGACCAATCTTGTCTTACCTCTTCGAGCTCTTTATTGTTTCATTTATGTACACAAACGTTTTATTTGTATTTTCAAACCCTACAGATCCATATTGAGAATTTGTTACAGTCTAAAATCATGACTTATAACACAGCAGGCATGCGGGCCTATTTTTAAATCAATTTTTATATAAATTAAGATTATTTCTCAATATAGAGAAAATGAGAATCTTTGTTGTTTTAAGTATTTTACACACAAACCCCTCGAGAATTTTCTGGCATTTTTTGGGCTATAGCCTCCCTTGGGTTTCAGGAGGACCTTTCCTCATCCCTCACTCACCTGGCTCCCCCTCCACAGACTTTGAGGTGTCCCAAACGACACCACCACCCCTGGACACCCCCATCTCCCTTTTTCCTCTCCCCCAGAGATGGCACAAAACGAGTCCAAGTGCCAGCAGGTCGGTACTTCCATAAAAGCCCTTTTCACATGGGCATCCCCCTCAAAAAATGGGAACAATCAAGGGAGGGCAGGGCAGCTCCCCGAAGGGTTGGAATCTCCGCAGCTCCTGTCCCGCAGCACAGGGAGTGTCCCTGAGGGTGGTGCCTCATCTCCCCCCCCGGCTCTGCTCTGCCACGCTCCCCCTTGGTTCCTGCGCTCCAGACAATGCCAGGAGATGTCTCCTCCCTTCCCTGCGGTGCTGCTGCAGGGACACCATGGCACCAATGGCTTGGAAAATGAATCTGGACTACAACCCTGGGATCCTGAGGGTCTGATATCCAACCTCTCTTCCCGAGGGTCCAAAATCCAACACCCCTCACCGCAGCGGGGTAGTCCTCTCCTTTCAGCTGACCAGCAGCCATGGGCGGACCAGGCAGCAAGGATCTGGCTTTTTGCTTTCCTCACGGCATTCCTCAAGTCCACATTGCTGGCTCAGCCTGGGGACAGTGACAGAATACCCCAGGGACATGAGCTTGTCCTGCTCCAGGGAGCGGCTGGAGACGGGCTCAGGTCCGTGAGGGTGGAGCTGCTGTGGCACAGAGCAATGGAGGCCGGGTGGGAGGCGCAGGTGGATGAGGCCTTGTGTCACCCGGCCGCCAAGCAGATCCGCAGGACGGCAGCCAGGATGGACGGGGAGGACACCGGGATGGACCTGGACGACAGCCAGGATGGACAGGGAGGACACCAGGATGGACCTGGATGAGCCATGGTGCTCAGCACGTTGAACCCCACCATGGCGGCCACCACGGCCTTGCTGGAGCGGGTGTCAGAGCAGGACAGGGCCAGCAGCAGGGGCCTGTCACAAACCAAGTGCTCGATGGCCCAGGAGTGACAGAATGGGACCTGGAACATGGGAATATGGCATGGAGAGTGGAGCTGAGCCCTCCAGCCAGCATCCCAATGCAAATCCTCTGGGACATGGGCACGGAGTAGAGCAGGGGCCTGCAGGTGGCCACGTAGCGGTCGTAGGCCATGGCGGCCAGCACCATGGCACTCGGTGGTGGCCCAGGTAACGAAGGAGAAGAACTGGGTGACACATCTCATGAAGGAAATCACCTTCTTCTCCACCAAAACATCCCTCAGGCTCCAGGGGATGATGGTGGAGGAGCAGCAGATGTCCAGCAGGGACAAGTGGCTCAGGAAGAGGTACATGGGGGTACAGAGGCGTGGATCAATCCAGATCAACATGATGACTCCCAGATTTCCTAGGAGAGTGACCACACAGAGGGCAAGGAACAAGATGAAAAACATCACCTGCAGATCTGCTTGGGTGGTGAAGCCCAGGAGAATAAATTGAGATGCAAACATCTCATTTTCTTCAGCCATACTGAACATTTTATATATGCAGTTCAGCTGCTTTCTGTCTTTAGACTGAAGTGTTTAATGCACATAAATCCATTGATAATGATAAGAATGTTAATTTTTGTCAAGCAGTTACAAAACCTTCAGTCAATAAAAGGTAAATTCTCCTTGAAAGAGAAAAACCAGGAGTTCCTGGCACCAGTAACCCTGTTCAGCCAATGTATTTGGAAGCAGGGGCATATTAAGCCATGAAGAAGGGAAATACCATATCAAAATAAATAAATCATAAATAATTTGCAAGGCTTCCTCCTAGTTCTTCTCAATCCACTTACACATGGAATTCCATGATTTTCCTGATAATTCCTGGGAAAATGAAATTATTTCTTATCTTTTGACCATCCTCTATGCAGCCTGAGCACTTGAGGAATAAATACCTGCTCCCTGTGTCCCAGGAAGAGATTTTCTAGGTGAAAGCATTGAAAAATGGGACTGCCCTTTGTGTATTTTTTCCTCGTGTAAGAATAAGAGCTGGGATTTGTCTTAACTCACTTTGCTTTAGATGTGATGCTTGATTTGGAGGTAAAAGATAAATTCATGTTCCATCTAGCTGTTCACCAGGGAGAGATCAGCAGCTCCTAAAACCCCACTCTACAACAAATAGAATAAACCAATATGGATTTTTCTCCTGGATAATCATGGCTTGATGGAGTTGCACCAGAGAGTAAACCAAGAGTAGGCACTGCTGGCTCCTGACAAATGGATCCAAAACTGGAAATGCTCATTATTTATTGCATGAGCCTTGTTTGAAGGCTGAACTCACCCCCAGAACCTGACGTCTCTTTCAGGTGTTCCATGGTCTCCTGGAGTTACTAAGGAGGATTTAGAGCTGCTTTTCATTACCCTCATGAAGATGACAGAGGTGTTAAAAACAAGGAAGACCAAACATTTTTGGGGCTGAATTTCCCCCCGAGAGGCAGAATCCACCTGCTGCCATCAGAGAATTGACTTTGATTTCTTGCTTAACTGAAGTCCAGCCTCACATTTTCTTACTTAACCAACCAGCTTTACTTTGTGTGATGGATCAGACACCTGGAATGGGAATAAACTCAATTCAAACCCATGGGTTATATTTTATTCTTGCTGAGAAGCAGGTGGTTGGTGTGGAATAACTAATGGAGTGTTCATCCTGTCCTTCTGTGGTGAGGATCTCCATTGTGGCACCCAAATTCCATAAAATCTTTGGGCAAAGCAGTAGAAGAGCTTCCAATGAGCTGCCCTAGGATTCACCAAGATTACCCCATCCAGCCTGGCCTTAAACACTTCCAGGGATGGGGCAGCCACAGCTTTTCTGGGAAATCCATTCCAGGGTCTCACCACCCTCTCAGGGAAGGATTTATTCCCAATATTCCATCTAACTCCACCTGAAGGATTCAGACAACCTGAAGCATCAGCTGAAAATTGTCCTGAGACAAAAATAAAGTGCAGTTTAAAGCATCATTTCCAAATGTGAGAACTTCAAACACCCAATATTTTCAACAGGCTCGAGAGCTGACACTTGGAAAATAAAATGTCCAGGTGGGATCAGGCACACAGTGCCATTGTTTTATTTATTGCCTACTTCTCAGCAAGAAGTAGGCAATAAATATTGCCTACTAAATATTGCCTATTGAAGTTTCCTGAGCAAGAACAAGGCACTTTGCTACCCAAGACTTACAGGAAAAAAGGAGGTTTTATGTAAAATAAAAAGAGATCATGTTTCCAGCAATGTCCAATAGATGATGGTGACAATACAGGAAATACTGATGGATATTTTTTAACCTTTTTCCCCTTCCAGTTCTCCATTTCATACCTTAAAAGGATTTTTGTGGCTCTTTAATGTCCCTTGGGACTGACAACGTAGTACCATAGTGCACCAAAGGAGAAAAAATAAGTTGTTAATGTAAAAACAGGAATTAAATTAATTTGGAAATTGATGAAATGCAACTTTTTACAAGGAAAGGGTTTTTTTGACAACAGAAACCAGGTTGATTTGTCATCCTTGCCAGCACCAAGTTTTCATCCAGAATGTAGAGAAATAAGGAAGCTGCAATTTTGATCAGGAGTTATTTCTTGCCTAAAAATTTGACTTTTTAAATAATTATCACCCTTCATCTTTTAATTTCAGGTTTTCAGGTTTTTCCTTGCTTTGCTTTGTTATTTTTCAGTCCCTTTTCCCCACTGCCAAAGGGCAAATCTCTGGATACAAACTCCGCTGATAATATTCCTGACTTTGTTTTTGGCAAACCACCAGGGGCATAAAGAGGAAAACTAATTAGAGCTTTGTTTGAAGGCTTTGAAAGGCAGAAATTGGGGGTGGAAAAAGGACAGGGCAAAGGTGACTGGTTCAATTGAACCTAGAAATTTACCTAGTTTTAAAATATGAAGCTATTTATTAATTAATTCATTGACTTGGGTTATGGATGACATCTCATTATCTCCAAACTGTGTTAAAACTGCAAATTAATCCATTTAGAATGTTATCCTTCCATCTTTCCTAGAAAGAGCTTTTCATGGGAGCTGCCTCCCTAATCCAGCCCAGAAATCACAAAAGTCTGGAATGTGGTTTTTTTATATGTTAAACCCACATAACCTTTAGACAGGGGACCCTGACACCTTTCACACAATCCTGGAATGGTTTGGGATGGGAGGGACCTGAAGGATCATCCAGTTCCACCCTGCTGCCATGGGCAGGGCCACCTTCCACTAGCCCAGGATGCTCCAAGCCCCATACCCATAAATATAAATGGATGTAAAGGGATAACTTGCCATCCTAGGGCCACAGATCTCCTAGATGTCTGTCCTTTCTGATCCAAAATTATAAATATATATTGAAATGCAATATCAAATGTACACTTTCCCAGTTTTTATGCATAAAATGCAAAACATTATTGGGTTAAATGTGTTCACCAGCACCCACATATTACTGGATTTTCTTCTCCCTCACAAGCCTCCATGAATCCCATTTCATTTCCAGCTGAAACCAAGGTATGGATTGAGAGCCCCAGCATGAGGGAGGGAAAAAAAAGAGCCAGAATTCCCTGTCCCTGATAGCACAACAAATCAGAATAAAAGGATTAAACATAAAAATCCAATTCTTACCTCACCAGAGGATCATCAGGATCAGAAGGTGCATTGAGGAACCCTCTCCATCAGCAAAACATTCTTCAATAGAAATACAATTTAATTTTTATAGTGAACATAACTATACTTCAGGGTCAGGGGTGGGTTTGCTCCAGGTATCCATTGCAAACAGCTCAGGCTGTCCTGGATGGATCCCTGGAGCAGCCAGCTGGGATTACAGGGGGTGAGAGCTAATCCAAGCCTCCAGGTAAGGAATGAGCCCCAAATGCTTCCAGGCTACTCCTGGCCTAGCAATGGGAGGTGTGTACAGGACTCACCTGTCAGAACATGATCCAGAGTCCATTAAACCTTCTTATTCTGCTCCAAGTATTCCCAGGAATATCTCAGCTGTCCACAAAGTACAGTTTGGATCCGCAGATGGGATTGATCAGTTATCAATAACAAATCCCATGATATCTTAGGTGGAATTAGAGGGATCAAGAGACTCCAGGTAGGCTGGAAGAGGATGTGCCATGTCCGAAGGAGACCCACGCAGGGTCACAGAATCCTGGAATGGTTTGGGTTGGAAAGGGCCCTAAAGAGCATCCAGCTTGTGCTGATGTTTTGGTTGGGTGTAGCTCTGCAAACAACAACATTTTAACATCAGTGTTGGAATTTGGTGAGTTTCCATACCAAAATTTCACCACTGACTCCCATTCATTCCTGCTTTATTCCCCATCCCCCAGGCACAACTTCAAACACTCCCTCTTTTCTCAAAATAATAAATAAAACCAGGCAATCCAGTTATTTCCATGGGAAACTTTTGATACTTAGAAAAGAATGACCAAGAAGGCAAAACAGTTTGAAGAGAAGTTAAATAATTATCAGGTAATTAAGTATAAACCTTTGAACTGTTTATCACTCAATCCTTCCTCTGCCTTTGTGCATTTTCCAAGAAAAATGGCAATTTTTGCTTTCATGAGTATTTCTGCTCCATTTCTTTGACATTGACCGAAATCAGATCTGTTTTATCTTTTTCCAGGACTGTATTGCACCAAATCACCACTGACTTCCCCAAAACCCTTATTTTTCCACCTTCCAGCTTGCTTCATAAATCAGAATCAGATTTATTCCACGCCTCCTGATGTTCTCTGAGGCAAGAGTCCAAACCACCAGGACAGCTGGCGACAATGAGGCAGGTCCAAGGTTGACCTAAATTCTATATTTTTTAATATCTGGTATTTATTTTAATTCTTAATCCAGTCTATCAAACTGGTATATTATATATCGTTCACAGTGGATAAAGTTCACATAGATTAATGTTTTATACCTTTCTGAGCTCCAGCAGGCTGAAACACCCAAGAACCAATTCAATCCTGGTCAGGGCTGGATCTGTGATCAAGACAAGGTGCAGATTAGAGGAAGATGTGGACATGTTGCTAAACTGGCAGCCAGGACTTCTGCAGAGGGAACAACCTCCTTGGGCTGAGCTTAGAGTTTGTAGGTCAAGGTGTGGATGGAGCCCCCAGGTGGGGTGATTAATGCAAATTAGTTCACTCTGGGACAATTAATCACTGTCTGAAAGTGCCCAGAGCTGCCTGCCCAGGTGTGGACATCTGGGCTGCAGGGACCTCACTGTGGAGAATCCCATCCTTGAAGGAAAACTGGGCTGCCTGGTGTCCACAGAGGGACATCAGCAGCTCCAGAGCCGGAGGTGCTTTGTGTGACACTTGGGGACCCTCTGACCAGCTGGTGCCACGTGTCCATGTGATGTGGTGGCTCATCCACGTGATGGACTTGAGATCCCGGAAGCACAATGGATTTTGGAATTCCATTAAATCCCTTTTTTTTTCCCTCTTTTCTTTGTTTATGTGCTGTGCCATGAGGAGCCCTGAGGGTTTTTTCCCAGGAGAGCAGAGGGAACATATTTACAGCCCTGTCACCCACAGGCTCAGAGTTGGAGTCAGGGAAAGAGCACATCCCTCTCCACAACAGCCTGGATGTTCCCTGCTGCATTTGGGATAAACCCTTGGTTCCCACCACCACAGCAAGGGCACAGGAGAAGCTGTAAATCCAAGAGAAAGAAGTTGGATTCCTTCTTCATATCCTCATACCCTCTTTTTTGGGGCTGTGCTGGAAAACAGCCATCCAAAAGTAGGATTTTTTACAGTAAATGGTAGTAATGGCTTTTGCAAATTGGTTTTTGTTTTCCTTAGGCAGCTAAAGCAAGATAAATGGATTTATGGAAGTGTTAAGGACAATTCTTATTTAGTTATGAAGAATTGTCAGCAGAATGCAGTTGTTAACAAATCAGCCTCTGGAATTGGATTGTTTTAAAATTAATTCCCATTCAAAGTAAGTCGTATCTTAATTTCCATGGTTTTTGGATGTTTCAGCCTGCTGGAGCTCGGAAAGGTATAAAATGTGAATTTATCCATGTGATTTTTATCCAGTGTGAGTGATATATAATACAACAGTTTGAAGGACTGGATTAATAATTAAAAGCAAAGAAAAAATATTCTTAATGTGGTGTAATCTGGGATTTCACTAGCACTGGGGCTTTCTCCCACTCCAGGTTTACATTATCTCCAATGAGATTCCTCCAAGGTGCCTGCTGAAACAAATTTCTTTCAAACCAAAAGGGAATAAATATCTGATTCTTTTCTTCAGTATTAATTAACATGTGCCAGAATAAATCCATACTTTCAGGTATCCAAGCACAGAATAGCAAATTTGCCATTTCTGTTTCTTTAAGCCCTGTGTTCTTTTCTAGGCACCTCAACTGATAAATAAAAAAGTACAGAATTTATGTTTGGAAAATATATGGAATACACCAAAGTATGGCAATTAAAATGGTGATCGATTTGAGTTAAATATGACCCAAAAGCGAAACACCGGGTTTTACAATTTTGATGTATTTCTTCCCTTTGCCTCAGCAGGTAACACCTGGCCATGGGAGGAAACTACACACAGCCCAAATTCATCCTCCTGGGAATTACAGACACTCCCTGGGCGCAGGCCCCTCTTTTTGGGCTCTTTCTGTTGATTTACGCCGTCACTTTGGTGGGGAACATCGGGCTGATGGTCTTGGTTTGGGTGGCTCCCAGCCTCCACACCCCCATGTACTTCTTCCTCACCCACTTTTCCCTGGCCGACGTCTGCTATTCCACCGTCATCTCCCCCAAAATGCTCACAGATCTGTTATTTGGGGATAAAACCATTTCCTGGGCTGGCTGCGTGACACAATTCCACCTCTTCGCTCTCTTTGTCACGGCCGAGTGTCACCTCCTGGCCGCCATGGCCTATGACCGGCACGTGGCCATCTGCCACCCCCTGAGCTATGTCCTGGTGGCGTCCCCCCGCGCCTGCTGGCAGCTGGTGGCCTGGTGCTACCTCGTGGCCTCCCTCAGCGCCCTCCTCTACACCGGCTGCACGTTTGGGGGCTCCTTCTGTGGGCCCCGCCGCGTCGATCACTTCTTCTGCGACGCCAGCCCCGTGCTGAGGCTGGCCTGCTCCGACACCCGCGGCTGCGAGACCGCCATCTTCGTCCTGGCCACGGCCAACGGGCTGGGCACCAGCCTGGTCATCCTGCTCTCCTATGGCCGCATCCTGCACGCCGTCCTGGGCATGAGCTCAGCGCCCAGCAGGGCCAGAGCCTTCCGCACCTGCGCCTCCCACCTGGCGTCCGTGTCCGTGTTCTATGGCTCCCTGTTCTTCATGTACCTGCAGCCGGCGTCACGGCACGGCAGCCGGGACAAGGTGGCCTCTGTCTTCTACACTGTGGTCAGCCCCATGCTCAACCCTTTCATCTACAGCCTGAGGAACAAGGAGGTGAAGGCAGCGCTGGGGAAGTGCAGGAGGAGGGTGTTAAACCTCTGCCGGCATCAGAGAGGTGCGTCTCGTGGCATCAGGGAGTCCTGGAATGGCTTGGGTTGGAAGGGACCTTAAAGATCATCTGGTCCTGCACTCCATGGGCAGGGACACCTTCCACTATCCCAGTCACTATTCCAAACTCCATCCAGCCCTGGCCTGGAACTCTTCCAGGGATGGGGCAGCCGCAGCTTCTCTGGGCAGCCTGTGCCAGGACCTCCCCACCCTTACAGGGAAAAATTTCTTCCCAGAATCCCATCTAAACCTACTCTTAGCTTAAAGCCATTCCCTGTTGTTCTGCCACTCCATGCCCTTGTGGAAGAAAACTGCTCCTCTATAGCGAGAATAAAAAAATAAAATTTAATTATATGGATTTTTCCCTTATCCTCAAAGTTTTATATAGGTTCTTCCATAGTTCCTCACAAAACTCAATTACAATATTTATCCTGGAGAAATAGACCCCACAGTCACATATTCCTTGGAAGGACACAGGAGTGGGAGCTCAAAATTGAATTTCCCTTGTGGCCACAAGGCTGTCGGAAGAAACCACCCAGAATTATTCCAGGGTATTATTCCAATTAAACTTTCTTTCTCTCAGGAAAAGCAAATCACAGCTTTATTGGTTTATAAATTATTTTGCACTGATCAATATGTATTTTTCTTGCAAAATTATTGTTCTTATCCCTAAACTCCAATAAAATTCCTCAAATAATATTCCTAAAAAAAAATTGTTACCTGTGAGTTATATATTAGAGCCAAGCTACTGGGGCGGGAGGGAGCATTTGGGAAGAATAAGAGCATTTTAAAATTTGGTTGATAAATGAGTAAGATAAAAGGCTTTAAAAGCATTTTTTTCTGACTTAGAGGGATAAAATACTGATGCAAGTCAGGATCTCAAGATACACCTTGGAATATCAAGGGGAATGCAAAACACATATTGAAAACCTAACAGGTGCATTTCACCCAAACTTTAAGCACTTAAGCGACTTGTTTTCCATAGATGAAAAAATCTTCAACACCTGATCTATGGATAGTTGGGGGCTGTTTGGGTCTGGAGAAGGCCCTAAAAAGCCAAAACCAAAAGTTCTCCAAATTATGGCTCAATAAAGAAGGCACAGGGACGGCCTCAACACTGGGGAGAGACCAGCAGTCCTTCATCTTTTCCTGGCAGGCACTTAGAATGGAATAAAACTCCTCCTTTCTGCTCATCCTAACAAATTCCAGAGGATAAATATCCTTTGTTGGTTTTGAGGGCAAACTGAGCACAATCCTGCAACTTTCTTTCACAATTCAGATGGTCTGGATAAGCTCAGCAGACGCTCTTCTTACCCCTATTCCCCTCACCCCCAGTTTGGTTCTCCCTCACCTGTTGGCACCTTTGGGGGTGGGATGAGTTTGGACTCTGCACAGGGATAAGCCCTGGCTGCAGCAGGGAAAGGTGGAAGCAGAAAACTTTTCCCTTTGGTATTGTGTTGTAGATGTTGGGATCTGAGGAGCTACATGAGAATTCACTTCTGTTTGAAAAGTAAATGGACTGTGAGTACTCTCCTTGTTCTCTGGGAAAAAAACAGCAGGAGAAGAGATGCTTTAAGTCTGGGGGAAAGCAGGAAAGGTAGATTTGGACCTGGATGAAGAAGCTGGAATTTGTATAATTAAATGACAAAGGTATAAATGTCAAATATAGATATCAAAGTTGGGTGGGAAGGGACTTTAAAGCTCATCCCATTCCAACATCTTCCACTAGACCAAGCCCTGTCCAACCTGGCCTGTAACACTTCCAGGGATGGGGCAGCCACAGCTTCTCTGGGCAACCTGTGCCAGGGCCTCAGCACCCTCCCAGGGAAGGATTTCTTTGTTGTATCCAGAGTAAACCCACTCTCCTTCAGTTCCAGATTTTCAGGTTTAAATGAAGAATTAAGAAAGCCCACCAGCAGGTCTGAGCTGCAGGGTCCCACCATACAGGTACTCACAGCTATTTCCAGCACAAGGGATGCTGCTCCCATTCCCTGAGCAAGAAGTGATCCTGAGAGACCAACCACCCTTCAAGGGATCACCAGCTTAACAAGATCTTCTGGGCTTTGCCAAGAAAGTTTCCTAATCATCATCATGGAACTTCTCAGAGGGCTTTTCAACAACTTCTTTCATTCATCTTAACAAGCCATTAGAGACTAATTAGCAAAGGAAAACAAGGAAGAAACTTTCTTCCTTGTTAAAGAGAAAGTGAACTTTTCCAGATGCTTTGTTTGTCAGATCCAGGCCCTGGGGCCAAAAAGCTGGAGGGTCAATGTGTTGGCACAGGACTGTGTTAGGAGACCTTAAAGCTCATCCAGTGCCACCCCCTGCCATGGGCAGGGACACCTTCCACTACACCAGGCAGCTCCAAACTCCATTCAACCCTGGCCTGGAACTCTTCCAGGGATCCAGGGGCAGCCACAGCTTCTCTGGGCAGCCTATGGCAGGGCCTCCCCACCCTCACAGGGAAAAATTTCTTCCCCATATCCAATCTAAAAGCTGTAAGTGTAAAGCCATTCCCCCCTTTCCTGCCACTCCAGGCCCTTGCCCAGAGTCCCTCTGCAGCTCTCCAGGAGCCCCTTTGGGCTCTGGAAGGGCCTCTCAGGTCTGACCTCTTCAGGCTGAGCTCAGATAGGGGTTAGTGCTGGCCTTGGCAGAGCTGGGTTAACAGCTGGGCTCCATGATCTTAGAGGGCTTTTCCGACCTAAATGATTCTGGGATTCAGTAACTGTTTCTACCCACATTTGCTCCTGGTCAGCATTCCTACCACTCCTTCTCTGCTCAGTTTCACTGTAGTTCCAACAGTTTGTTTTTCCCTCCTCTCTATCTCAGTTTATTTTAGAGGGGAAATTGCACAGTTGCTCAAAACTAAGCAAAGCCTGCTTAATAACAAAACCAAAATGTGAACAAAATGCTGGGATAGGGAGCAGTGGTTGTAATTCCACCATGATCCATAGGAGATGCCAGATGAGGGCTCCCTGCTCTTTGAGCAAGCCTGGGCTTTGAGTTGTGTCACTGCCTCCCCTGTGGTGGCACACAGGAAATTCCCCTTGGAATGGATGACTTTGGAAGCAGCTCCTTCAGCAGGAGACTTGCACTGTGTCCTGGTTCAGGGCAAATTTGGGAGAGAACCCCCAAAGGGCCCCCCTAGGAAATCGGATTCTACCACCCCTCCCCCAACCGGTCCAGGAGAAAATACTTCCTTGGAGAAAAGTGGAAAAAAACTATTTATTAAACAAGAAAACTTAATATTAAACAATAAAACCCCTTGCTGCTCCAAAGGAGATGACACACCCAGAAAGTCCCCTCCCCAGATTCCAGTTCAGCTCACTCAGTCCCTTATCAGTCCCTCCGGCGCTGGAAATGCCATGGCCCAGGCCCGGCCCGGCCCACCGATGCGAGCTGCTGGTGCTCTTATGGTTGTTCAGTCCAGAGCAGGTGTGAACAGGTCCAGAGAAAGGGGAAAAACGGGAAAAAAAGTGCAGTCCAGGGAACTTCTTTGCCTCAGCTAGCTAAACTAACTAAAAAGCAAGGAAAAAAAAGAGCCCTGTCCCGCCGTCTGTTCATCCGCAGAAAACACACAGTCCAGAAGCAGGAATGTGTAGGAGTGAGTTCAGTGTCTGAAAACAAACTGCGCGCCTCCTCTCCCCCCCTCAATCCTTGGAGCAAGTCTTAAAGGTGCAAAACTTACTATTCAGCATAAACGGAATGAGACGATTGGGGATAAAAGCATCATATAGTCAACCTAGGACACTCAGGTAAGTAAACATCATCAGCTTCAGGAAGTTTGATATATATATTCTATATATTGTAGCCTGGGACAGGAAGTTTGATATATATATTCTATATATTGTAGCCTGAGGGTTTATGTCCCACTTCTTTTTATATATATAAATTTATATGTATAAATATCTTAATACATATTTCTTTATGTATTTAAATAAAGTTTGTTTATAGAATTTCTTTTTTTTTTCTTCTCATATATATAATTTTAAATATATATACATTTGTCTTTGAAATATGTAATTGGCTTCTTGGCATCACAGGGAAGTAAAAAGAACCAGTGTTAAGAAATAGAGATTCAGGGACTGGGAAACAGCTGGGGATTTGGAGAAGTGCTGCAACTGCCAACTGGGAAGAAGGGAGAACACTTTCGAAAGTCTCCTGCTGCATTTTATTTTTAGCTGGGATGTCCTGATGTCTAAACAACCAGAGAGTGTCACAATCAGGCAGATGGAGAAAAGTTTCTCTTTTTTTTTTCTTCCCTAAAAGAAGGAAATGGTCCCAAGTTGCTGTAATCAGAAGAGATGAAGAGTCCCTGGTCCTCAAGCTCTACAAGTGGTCAAGAAGGGCTTAAACTCCTGAAATTAAAATACCAGGCAGCAAACACAAATAAAAAAGGAAATACTATTTTTCAGCTGTTTCCTCCCCATCAGTCTCCAGAGCCTGGCCTTCACCTCCTGGTTCCTCAGGCTGTAGATGAAGGGGTTCAGCATGGGTGTCACCATGGTGTAGAACACAGAGGCCACCTTGTCTGGCTGCTGGGAGCTCCTGGAGCTGCGCCGGCAGTACATGGGCACCAGGGATCCGTAGAAGAGCGCCACAGAGCCCGGTGGGAGGCGCAGGTGGAGAAGGCTTTGCGCTTCCTCGTGGCCGAGCGCGTGCCCAGGGCGGTGGCCAGGATGAGGGGGTGAGGGTGTAGGAGAGGAGGATGGCCAGGCCGGTGGCGGCCAGGCTGGAGCCCGCCACGAGGAACACGCCCAGCTCTTTGGGCGCGGGGTCCGTGCAGGAGAGGGCCCCTCGCAGTAGAAGTGGTCGATGCTCTTGGGGCCGCAGAAGCTCAGCCTGAGGGCCAGGCCTGTTGCAGGGAGGCATTGGTGACCCCAGCTAGGCAGGACCCGGCCACCAGGAGCACGCAGATCCCTCGGGACACGGAGAGGGGGTAGAGCAGGGGGTGGCAGACGGCCATGTAGCGGTCGTAGGCCATGACTGCCAGCAGGTAGCTCTTGGTGGTGGCGAAGGCCACGTAGAAATAGAACTGTATGAGGCACGCGGCGTGAGAAATGACCTTGTCCTCATCCAGGAGATCCCGGAGCAGCCTGGGAGGGATGCAGGAGGAATAGCAGAGGTCAAGGAAGGACAGGCTGCTCAGGAAGAAGTACATGGGCGTGTGGAGCTGGGCAACCAGCCTGATCAACACCAGCAGCCCCACATTCCCCAGCAGGGTGACCACATAGATCACCAGGAACACCACAAACAGGACAACCTGGACATGGCCCTGCTCAGACAATCCCAAGAGGACAAAGTGAACACTGGCGGTTCCATTTCCTTTGGCTACCATCCTAATGCAGGTGCTGTGGGAAAGCCGAGATGGAGAGTCAGGATATTCCTGTTTTCTGCACAAACATGTTAAAAATGGCTGTGTTTTTATCAGCAAACACAGCCTGGAGATGCAGAAACTGCAGAATTTACTTTTTGGTTCAAAATACATTTTAAAGTAGTCAAAGTTCACTACTGAGTTTGTTTCTAATAGTTTTAGTCTGGTTTAGCCACTGATTGGGTTTGATAAATCACTTTGCACAGTGGAAGGTTTATACCACCTCCTGAAGAAGTTAAGGGAACAATTACTCATCAGATTCAAAGCATTAACCCCAGCAATTTATCCTGACTTTAGAAATCATTATGAATTTGAAAAACAAACTGAAAACAACAAAAAACATACCCAAAAAACAACCCCAAACCTCATTGGTTTAGAAGATCCAGAGAAGACAAAGCACTGGTGAGAGATGAGGAGAACTTCAAAATTTTCTTTAGGAGAGTTAGAACAAATTAAAATAAACCTAATTTCTTCTCTTCCTTCCCGTGAAACTGAAATTCAGGTTCAAACAGGAGATTTGTATTAAAACCCGTTTTAATATGGTGATACTTTTATCACTCCTGTGAGAAGTGTTAAGTGGAGAAAGAAAAGGGTTTTAAAAGTCTAGAGGCCCCAAAAATGTTGTGGTGCCATAATTAACTGGGGGGAGTAAGATGTTGATAATACATTTCAAATAAATAGAATATCCATAATTTGGGAAATAATCCAGGTAGTGCTGCTGTGCAATGACTGATCTTCAAGGCCAGGTTGGACAGGACTTGGAACAACGTAGGCTAGTGCAAGATGTCCCTGTCCCTGGATCATCACTGGAGGATTCATAAGGTCCCTTCCATCCCAAGCCGTGGATTTCATGATAAATTCCTGGGTTTCACCCCAGAGACCCTGAGCCTGGATGATTATTTGTTGTGAGAACAGGGTCCAACCTCAAGCCCTCTCCTTGCAACAGATCAACTCCCTGCAGCCTTATTTTGGCTCAAACTCACCTGTTTCCTCACATCTCAGGGCCCTTTTTGCTTGATCAGATTTTATCTCCCAGACCAGAATTTCCAGGGAGAAATAAACCCAGTGCTAGTGTGAAAGACAGGAATAATTTACCTTCACAAAAAGCATTAAAACTTGACCAAAAAATCTGCTGTTTGCAGTCCTCATTCACAGGAACACCAAGGGCTTTGTCACTGCCCAGCCCTGGAACAGGAAATTTCCCTTGGGAATGGATAACTTAGGAAGCAGCTTCTTAAAGAGGAGACCTGCACTGGTAAATAAAGACCATTAGTTAACTCAATTAGTTTCAGGAAGTTAAATGGCAGCTTGAGGGTTTATTTACCACTATATACATATAATTAAATATATGAACATTTTACTATATAAATAAAGTTAATATAGAGGTTTCATTTACATATGCAGTTCGAGATGTAAGTACTTAATAAATAAAATTATATATATTAGGAAAATATTTATATTTTATATATTATATGTAATTACATACATTTAAATGTATCTCTTAGAATATATAAATAATTTCCTGGGATCACAGGGAATTAAAAAGAACTGGTGTAAGAAATGGAGGTTCAGGGATTGAGAGACAGCCCAGGGTTTGGAGAAGTGTTGCAATTGCCAACCAGGATGAAAGGAAAACACTGCAGGAACTTTTCTGCTGCAATTAATTTTTACCTTTTCTGGTGATAATGATGAGCTGAATTTAAGACTTTTAGGTTCAGATTGACCCTTCAGTCAATTTGCCCAGAGTGTGCCTCCTAATTCTGCTGATATGAGGAACATTCATCCAAAATTTGAGTTAGGAGTGAAGGTTCAGATGTACTGGAATACATGTTTTGCAATCAGGAAGAACCTTCACAATTTCCTGGAGTTATTTGTTATTATATCCTTCTGCAAACACTTGGGAAGGACAATTTTCCCCAACTAGCAAAGAATTGTCACAAAACCACTTAAAATTTCACCCTCTCTGATTGTTAAGATACTCACGGGTCCTGGAGCTGAAGTCCACAAGCTCCATCGGTCTAGCCAAAACCAGGAAGTTTTGCCTTTCCACCCTCTAACGTGGCTGGAATATTTAAGTTTTACCCTATCCCCACGCGACCAATTACCACAGGGTCTCTGAGGCACCTGAACACACAATGAGCCTTCTCCAGAGGCCCTGGGATCCCTCCCAAGGTTTCTCAAAGGAGTTTTAGGGATGGGATGCCTGTAGTACATCAGAATTGATGCCTGCTGAGCCTGGGTGATACCATTTGGGAACACAACACTGCCAAGAGGAAACACCAAAACAAGGATTTTTCCTAAAGGCTTGTATTTGAAAGAATTTTTAAATTCTTCTCTAATTCCATATTTCTCTTCTCACCCTCGCAAAGAAGCTTTTCCTTCCCCGTTCCTCCAGCTCTCAGTCAGAGGTTCATTGCAGGAAGTCACTTGAGTGGCTGTCAGTGCTTTTCTCCAGCTGCTGGTGGATGCCCTTGCACTCAGAACACTCACTGATGGCTCATCTCCATCCTGGTAGCCACCACACCCTCCACAGCTGCTCTCCTGTCCCAGTGTCTGGGACAATTATTCCCCATGGGCAACACTCAGCATTTTCCCTTTTCCAAGCTTACCTGGTTCCCATCTGCCCATTTTTGACCAGGAAACCTCATTTTCAAAAGCCATTTTGCAATGTGTGCTCCAAAATGGGTTCAGGAGACTCACGGGGAGTAAACTGTACCAGCCAGAGAATCCTGGGATGGCAGGGGTGGGAAGGGACCTTAAAGCTCATCTCATTCCAATGCCCTGCCAGGGGCAGGGACACAGGATGACTCCTGAGGAATGTGTGCCCACCAGGAGCAAACATCAGTGCTGGACATTCCATCTCCTTCCCACATGGTCGCTCCAGCTCCTCTCATGCATGGTCAGGTGCTGTTCCCACAGAAGCTGGACACAGTTCACCCTCATTTCCCCAATCCCCACTTGCACAACAACCCAAAACCTTTTGGTTTTGAGAGCAGCAGCTCCAGCAAAAAGCCACAGCGTGTACAGTGACAGTGCCACGGCCACAGACTCAGGGTTTAATTCACTAAGGGCTCATGTTCCTGTTTAAAGGTCAGCTGATGGCCAAGGCAAGACCAGCTGGACAAAGAAATTAAAACCATTAAAGGCTTTCATAAAATATTAACAAAATGTTGAATATTTTTAAAATATTGAATATTTTCAAATAGTTTTTGTATTGCCAAACAATGGCTGTAAAGCCCCGGAGCAAAGAGAGTTGCTCTGGGGCTTATGTTTTAAATGTCTTAATGTTTTAATCAATTAAAAATTATGGGGGTTTATGTTTTAAATAAAACATTAAAAATAATCTTTAGTCCTATTTAAAGAAAAAATGTACAATCTTGTCTGCACCTAAATTAAACAACGTGCTGAGGGTGGCAGGGAGGAGCAGAAGGGTGGGAGAACAGCAGGAGATACACAAAGAGGTCCCAGTTCATGGTCTTGATCACAGAGTCACAGAACTGGTTAGGTTGGAAAAATTCTCTGGGATCATCAAGTCCACCATTCCCACAGCAGTGCCAACGTCACCACTAATCCATGTCCCCAAGTGCCACATCCACACACCTTTTGAATCCCTCCAGGGATGGGGATTCCACCACTGCCCTGGCAACCTGGACAGCCCTTCCCATGAAGGAATTTTCCCTTTCCAACCTAAACCTCCCCTGGTGCAACTTGAGGATGTTGTCTCCACATCTGTGGACGTGTGAGCTGAGGCCCTGGGGGTCCTGCCATGGGGGCTCAGCAGAGCTGAGGAAAAAGGAACAGGAGCATAAACAGCTCAGGGGGATTTAGCCAGGCAGCCTGACTAAATAATAACCAGGGAATTGTTGGCAAGATTTGGGAACAAAGGATTCACCTGAGCAACCCTGAGTGCCTGTGAGTTTTGTGTCATCAATAAATCAGCAAACTACCTTGATTCTGGCTTGACTTAATCTAGCTGAGCAGCTTCTCCTCCATGCCAAGTTGTTCTGAGTCTCTAGGAGAGTCTCATCACCCTGGATTTCACCATGGACCTGGCACAGGGTGAGATAATGCACTGATTGGGAGGTTTGGGGTTTTTTCCTATATGCAGTGTTTTAACACCAAATGTGTCACAGAATTCTGGAATGGTTTGGGTTGGAAGGGACCTCAAAGCTCAGTCAGTTCCAACCCCCTGCTGTGGGCAGGGACACCTTCCACTAGACCAGGCTGCTCCAAGCCTCACCCAAACACCAAAACTGGAGTGAAGTTATTTTCAGCTGATATTGAATCAGACAGCACAACATCTAAATCAAAGTGCAGAAGGCCCCAAAAATGTCTCCACATATTTCACAAAAATCCCAGCACATCACCCACATCTCCATTGTATCTGGCCACAATGTTAAATGTCCAAGCTCATTTTATTTTCCCAAGTCTCCTCCAAGCCTCCTTCACCTCCTGGTTCCTCAGGCTGTAGATCCAGGGGTTCAGCATGGGGGTCACAACAGTGTAGAGCACAGCAGCCCATTTGTCTCCTCCCCTGGATGTGCCTGGCCTGGGGATTAAGTACATGAAAATCAACGGCCCATAGAAGGTGCTGAGGGCAGTGAGGTGGGAGGTGCAGGTGGAGAAGGCTTTGCGCTTGCCCTCAGCTGAGCTGATACTCAGGATGGTGGAGATGATGGCCACATAGGACACCAGGACCACCAGCAGGCTGGGAACACCGAGCAAAGATGAAGAAGTCCTTAGGATGACGAGGCTGAAGGTGGTGTCAGAGGTAGAGAGGGAGATCAGCAGGGAAATGTCACAGAAGAACAGATCGATGGCGCTGGAGCTGCAGAAGAACAAGCTGGACATGCTAATGGCTTGTCCCACAGCATTGGTCAGCCCCAGGAGGTAGGAGCCGGTCACCAGCCGGGAGCAGCGCTCCGGGGACATGACAAGGGGGTAGAGCAGGGGGTGGCAAATGGCCACATATCGGTCATAGGCCATTGCAGCCAGGAGGAAACACTCAGTGACCAGAAACAGGCAAAAAGTGAACACCTGAGCCATGCACCCAGCATAGGTGATTCCCTTCTTCCCCAGCAAAACCCCAGCCAACATCCTGGGGGTGATGATGGTGGAAGTGCAGAGGTTCACAAAAGCCAGGTTGCCCAGGAAATAATACATGGGGGAATGGAGCAGGGCACTGGCTCTGATCAAGGTGATCATGCCCAAGTTCCCCAGGATGGTGACAAGGTAAGTGAGCAGGAAGAGCAGGAAGAGGGTGACCTGAGTTGCCGGGTCCTCGCTGAATCCTGCCAAGCTGAACTCAGTTGCTTGGGTGCAATTTCTTCCTGGCATTCCTTCAAAGTGTGTTGTCTGTGTGAACTCCCTGATGGAGGTTTCCTCCAGCTGGAAAACACTCTTTGCAGTGGGATCTGTTTGGAGACAATCCTACAAGAACTAATACAAGAGTTTAGGCACAGATTGGTTAGACAGTGCTGGGTGGAAGTCATGGCATGGGTAGGGAGCAGCTGTAGGTTACACAACCCTGAGGAGCTTTACCTTGGTGCTGCCTTCAATTCCCTGTGTGTCTTCAGCCTGGGACTTTGAAATCATCCAGCACAACCTGAAACACAGAGAAACCCAATAAAAGCTGTAAAAGACAGCACAGAATTGATTATTTTTCCTTGTGTTGGCATCTGCCAAGCACCTGCTTTGTCTGTCTTGTCCATAGAATCCTGTAAGGGTGTGGGTTGGATGGAATCTTGAAGACCATCTCTTTGCACCCCCTGCCATGGGCAGGGACACCTTCCACTAGACCAGACTGTTCCAAGCCCTGTCCAGTGTGGTCTTGAACACTTCCAGACAAGGGGCACCCAAAACTTCCTAACTATGAAGTCTCCCCTCCCTCCTGATTCACAGGTTTGGCTCTAAAATATTTTCCCAGCTCTTTATTCTGTTCCTGCAGTCTTCAAACAAAAACATGCAACACCCAAAGCTCAGCAATCTCCTCCTGAAAACATTTCTTTTTGGGGGAAAAAAAAAATTAAAAATCACCTTTTGGATGTGCCTTATATCAGCAATAGTAAGATCCAAAAGTGTTCCTTAGAGGAAAGCTGCCAGTCCTCATCCAGGAGCCCTCTGTGGTCAGTGAGAAGTACCCAGAGTGAGTGTTCCAACGGGGTGTCCTCACCACACACCTGCAGCAGATCACCTGGATTTGGTGCTAAGCCCAGGGTACAATAAGGAACTGGAGCCCAGGAGCCTCCAGGTAGGAGCTGAGATGAAGACTGAAGCTGTTTCTTTGTAAGAAAAAATGACAGGAGATGGGTGGCTCAGTCCTTACTCCATCCTGGCTCTCCAGGATGATCCTCCCCTACGTCTCTGCAATCTCCCTGCTTCCCTCCTGATGCTCTTCAAGGTGGATGTTAAGGTGCTCTGCAGGTGAATTTAAAAATATACCACTGTCAGCAAAGACCTTTTTCCATGTAATTTGGGGATTTAGAGGCTCTTGGATTCCCAGGAGAGTGACAAAGCCCAAAGCAGGTTGTTATTGCTTCTCTGAGCTTCTGAGTTTGGAGGTGATTACACAGAGGAGATTATCTCACCCTAATAAGCCCCAGGGCTTTGGGGACTCCCCAGAGCAACCACAGTGCAAAACCCCACCTGTTGTGTCCAATTTTTGAGCATTCCAGAGATGTTCAGCTCTACAAATGCCATGTTTGGCCTTATCACACCAGTGAGCTGAGGGGAATCTCACTGGTGGGACACAGTCCCATGGGAGCTGGTATCCATCAGCAGTTCCAGTCACCAGAGATGATCAACCACCCTTCTACCCATTCCAAATTCCTTAGACCCAAACCATGGCTCACCTATCTCATCCCTGGAAGTGTTCAAGGTCAGGTTGGATGGGGCTTGGAGCACCCTGGGCTGTGGATGGAATGGCAGGGGATGGAATGAGGTGATCCTTAAGGTTCCTTCCCAATCAAACCATTGGGGATTCCAAGATGATTCCATGATTTCTCCATGCATGTATTTTGTATTGTTTCCTCTCAAATTTAAACTCCCAAATTTAGATGATTTATTAAAGAAATAATTTTTAAATTTTTTCAGGAATAAAAAGGGAAGCATCAAACATACAAGAATCATTCCCATGTCCATCAAATCATTATTAAGTGGAAGCCTCTTCCCTCATCCCTGTCTTCTTTCCTGGAAATCCTTAGGATGCCACAGCTTCTCTGAGACATCAGCTGGGATTACCAGAGGATTTTTTCTGTCAGAAGAACAGAGGGGTTTAGAACACTTGCTCCTCTGCATCTTTATCCTTTCACCAGGTCTCCTCTAGAATGATGTTGTGGAAGAAGTTTGAAATTACTAGAAATGGATCAGCTTCACAGTTTTTCCCCTCTGTTTTTCAACTATTTCCAAATTCTTGGAATTACTCTCAAATACACCCAAGAAAATTCCTGTGAAAGGTTCAATCACAGGAACATCCTAAATAGAGAAAACTGCCTCCAGCAGCCGCTGGAATGTTCCCATTGCTGTTCTTACCTGGTCTCCAGGTGCTCCTGCCAGAGCTCCCAACAGCCATTGCCATTTCCAAACAGGAGCTATGGAAGACATTCCTGCTGTCCACGAGGGTGAAGAGGCACTTTGGGGTGTTCTTGGCTGTGCAATCAGACAAGAGAGTGTCAATGATCTCGTGGTCCCTTCCAAGCCAAAGCAGCCCCTGATTCCATGGGACGATCAGCACCTCTCTCAGTTCCAGAAACATCCTCCCACTAACCCAGGACTTTCCTTTTTCTGCACCATATCAGGGATGTGCTGCCGAGTGCCCCCGGCATGGGAGGCCTCAGCATTCCCTGGAACACCTCAGCATTGCCTGTGACACCTCAGCACTCCCTGGGATGCCCCAGAATTCCAGGCGTGCCCCAGCATTCCCGGGTTGCCCCAGCATTACCGGAATGTCTCAGCATTCCCAGGGATGTCTCAACATTCCCGGAGTGCCCCAGCATTCCCAGGGATGCCCCAGCATTCCTAGGATGCCCCAGCATTCCCGGGGTGCAGCTCCACGCCGATCCCGCGGTCCGGCGCCGTCCCGGGCTGCAGTGCCGGGCGCTCCCCACGGGGCGGCAGCACCGAGCGCTCCCAGCCCGGCCGGTCCCGCCGTCCGGGGGCGGCCGCGCCTTTAACCCGCCCTGACCCGGCGGGGTCGCGACCACCGCGGGCAAACCCCCCTGATCCCCTTGGTTTCACCCTCCAAGGCACAGGATCGCAGCATTTCCTGAGCCAAAGGGACCCAAGGGGAGCATCGAGTCCAAATCCTGGCTCCGCACAGGACCCCAAGAATTCCCCGCTGTGCCCGGGAGCCTTGTCCAGAGCCCGGCTCTTCCCCAAAACCCTGAAAACACAGCGGGGCTGGGAGAAGGATGACGACGGGGGAGTTTTGTTTATATCTCGTTATACGATCGTTCTATAGATCCGTTATGTATCGTTATCAGTAACCCTACAATCAATATGTCCCTTATATTTCGCTATACATCCCTACACATCGCTATAAATCGCTTTCACGGCGGCGGCTCCAGTGACCGACGGAAGCCCCGCCGGACCCCCCGCTCTCCTTCCCGCAGTCAGACCAGGTTTCCTTCCCGGCTCCAGCCCTGGATTCCCGCGGCAGTCTCAGGTGTCTCGTTCCATAAAGCAAATTACTCACAGCAACACAGAGCCCGCCCGAGCTGGTCCCTCCGGAGAGCACCGACCCCTCATTCTTACCCCAAACTGTGCATTCTGGCCCCTGCACATTAACTCGGATTCTACCCCAAAATGTTCATTATGGCTCCGACAGAATCCGTCCCGGAGCGACGCCCCGGGCCCCGCTCGGCCAGGGCAGCTCCGGTGTCCCCTCCCCGCAGCTCCCGCTGCTGCCGCCTTCCCGCTCCGTGTCCCGGGACGGGACAGCGATCCCTGAGCCGGGACACCGATCCCCGCGCCGGGACAGCGATCCCTGTTCCCCGGTCGGGCCTGTCTCCGTTCCCCGCTCACCTCCGAGACCGGCGCAGCCACCCCCGGCCCGGCCCCGCCGCTCCCCGGGCTCCGCTACGGCACTCCTGGGTTTGGTCCCAGAAAAAAACCTCGGGTTTTATTTCTGAGATCGGACTAGCAACACTTGCCCCGACCCCCCCGGGGACCCCCAGTATGATGTAGGACAGCCGGAACCCCGGCGGTGTCGGGCGGTGCATTGGACCGGAATGGGGGGACCCGCCGAGCGGGTCCGGCCCCGTGTGGGGGCTCCAGGGACAGCGGGGGACGCCGGCTCCGGCCCTCTGGGCTTCATTCTCCGGCACCCCGAGGGAAAGAGGGAGGGGAGGGAGAAGGGGAGAGCAGGATAAGGGAGGAAGGGCCGGAGGGGTAGAGGGAGGTACAGGATGGGACCCCGAGGCCTCCGCGCCTCACCTGGGCCCCTCCGGAGGAGCCCGGCCCGGCCGCTGCCACCCGCACCGAGCGCTGAACGAGCACAGGAGGCCGGGGCGGCTCCCGGGCGTTTAAATCCCTCGGTCCCGCCCCGCGCACCTGAGCAGGCCCCGGCCCGCCCCGTTTGGGGCTGCTCGCCCCGGGATGCGCCGGGAGCATCTGCTCGTCCTGGTCCGGCATCAGCTGTCCGTGCCTGCAGGAAGATGGGAACTGCGGCGGGAGTCTCCCATCCCCATGGATGCCCCTCTCCCTGCAAGCTCTCGCACTGACCCAGCGTGTTTTCCGCCTCCCTTTTCCCAGACAGAGAAACATTGGCTGCTCCTCTGGGCAAGGAAAAGGCTCCTGTGCTATTCCCAAAAACAGAACTCCTGGAATTAGTGCCCTGGGAGCCCAGTCTGGTCCTTCCAGTCCCTGGGGGTCATCCAGAGGGTCTTTACCAGCATGAAATGAAAATGACATCCTGGTCCAGTGCATTTCCAGCAGGACTGGGCACTCCTGGCCACGGTGACCAGTCCATGGAAGTTGGACCAGTGACAATCCAGGGGGATTTGAAGTTGGATTCTTGCAGATTTCATTGTGCAGAAGCTCCAATTCTTTTTGGCACCTCTTGTTTAAATGTTTCCCTGCTGGAAGAGGTCAATTAGTCTTTTGAATGGCCAGATTGCCAGAGGCAGGGAAAACCAACCGGCACTCCCTGCACATCTCCATCACTTCCATGTCCACCTGCAGCGAGTGGCTGAAGGACAGGAGCCAGCCCAGGACAGGCTCAGAGATGAGGTTTCCAACCCAAACCATTCCATGATGATTCCACCATCTCTCCCTGCATTAATTTTGCATTGTTTCCTCTCAAATTTAGATGATTTGTTAAAGGAAAATAAAATCTAAAATTATTGCACGAATAAAAAGGGGAGTTGTAAAACATACAAGAATCATTCCCATGTCCATTAAATAATTTTTAAATTGGAAGCTTACTCCCTCATCTCTGTCCTTGTTTTGCTTTCCTGGAAATCCTTAGGATCCTACAGTTTCTCGGTGAATTTCACTCCCCAAAAGGGGATGGAAAACTCCTGATGCATTAGGGAAAGGATATTTTTTTTTTATTCCAAGGAATGACAAGCAGAGAGATGGCCTTGGACACCAGGGATGAACACCCTCACCATTCCCTCTCTCCAAACCCTGCGCAGATGGGGCTGGGAATGCCGGAAGGAGCCGGGTGTGCCTCTAATTGCCCAGCGTGCCTTTAATTCCGGCCTAAGCCAGCTCAGCCTTTGAGCCTGTCCCAGCGCGGGGACAGGCCAGGACAGGTCTGTGCACATCCCAGCACCCAGGTGCATCAGTCCCCGGCCTGCTCCACACCCTCCAGGCCGCTGTCTGGCCATTCCAGACCATTGCAGCAGGATCTCTGCCTCCTCTCCCACGCCCACAGTTGGCCCGCAGTGACGGGGTCCTGTGGCTAATTGGAGGCAAATGTGGCAGCCACGTCTGGCTGAGCAGCTCCCTGCAGGTGGCGGCGAGATGTGACCTACTTGTCACTGGAATCACGCCCCTGCTCGAAGAGCCCTGAGCTCTTCTGACAGCTGGAGCCAGCTGACCCCGGGAAGGAGCAGAACCGGGGGAGCTGTGGCTGCTGCCAGCTGGAAGCGCTGCCAGGACAGGTCTGGCACCCCAGAGCAGCTGGAGGGAGAAGGGACCTGCGGGGGGGCACTGGGTGAGGGGCAGGAGGAAGGTGTGACCTTTCCATTTGGCCCTGGTGCTATTCCCTTGGGAGTTTTTAACTTCCAGAGCTGGGTTTCTGTTTGCCTGTGCCCCTGGGAATCGCAGGGCTATCTCTGGTGTGTGGTTTCTGGGCAGGGCTTTGTGTGGGTGCCCAGGCTGTGGATGGAGAGAGGTACAAAGGGACGCAGGAACCTTTCTCCTGCCTGAGCTAAGCACGGAGAGAGGATCAGCAGGTGAGTCCTGTGCCTGGAATAGCAGGAATAGGGACAGCACTGAGATGACTCCAGCTCTGGGTCGTGTCACTCCTTCTTCCTTGCTCTGCTGCAATTTTATCACAAGATTCCTTTTTAGTGCCCTTCTTTTTCTTGAGCAAATAACGCCAAGTGCACCATTCTGTGGATTGATGGATCCCTCAGGCTCCAACCCTGTCCTTCGGACAAGCAGATCCAGCTTTGGAGCCCACTCCTGTGCCACAAGCAGTGTGACAGCAGCCTGCTGGCCCATTCCCCGGGGAGTGTCCTGCCTCCTCCCCGTGTGACCCCTGGCTGTGCCTGTGGCAGGTGCAGGAAGCAGTGACAGCCTGCCCAGGCAGCTTTTGGCGAGGGCAAAGGGCCTGTGAGTGGTGCTGCTGCATTAGCCAGGGCCTGCCTGCTGTGCAAAGCCTTATTAGAGAGCAAAAGGGGCTTTATTTAAGGCTGGAAGTCATCGAGCCTGTTCAGGCAGATGTTTATTTCCTCTGCTCCCCTGGAATGATGTCATTGTGGCCAGTAAAGTTCTGTGCTTCCCCAAAGCTGGGCAAACTGCTCTGGTACTTTCTCAGGCTCCCTGGGCAGCGCTCTATAAAATACAGGCAGTGTACAACTGGTTTCACAAGGAATTTCTGTTTAGCCTACTCATTAAAGTGCTCCAAAGGGAATCTGAGGTGTTTGTATTCCATGATTCTTGAGAACCAGTCACTGTTTATGCTGGCAGGTTTCCAAATAAGGAGAAAAAACGGATACTTCTGGGTCAAATTCTTGCTCTTAAGCTTTTATAGTCCTTACCTCTTGGATGAGTCCTGTGCTCTGACATCAATCCTCCCACACAGCACCAACCAGAGCCCTTCTGGCCTTTGGGATCTGAGGTGACATGGAAGGATCACCTGTTTATTTAATACCTCTGGCCTAAGACTTACTTTAACCCTCACTGTTTTTCCTGCTGCAGAGAAGAATCCTGGAATTAGGGGTTTCTTGGACACTACCATTTCCTGCTCTCTGCTGGAAAGCAGGTAATCTTATTCCAGCTGGAGAAAAATGCAAGTTAAACTTTTTAACTTCACAAAAATGTCTGAGCCTAGGAAGGGGAAATTAATGCCTCTGTATCCCTAAAATTAGACATATTTTAGGGATATGTACACCAAAAACCAATTTAAGATGCTTCAACTGCAACAGCCTTTTCCACATAAGTGTCTAAATCTTTTTTTTCCTACTGTTAGAGGAACAGAATAAATAACAGCACCTGTGTATTTTAAAATTACGTTGTTAATAAAATCCTGGTACATTTACATAAATGACAACATTAATGTACAATTAAACAAAGCATTGTAATATTACAGCAACAAAAGAGGACCTACATATTTGTACAGATAGCTGGAGCAGCTACTTGAAAATACTTTCCAAAATAAAGCCTTCTGTGGCATTTCTCAGTGATAATTTTGACCCCCCCCGTATGGCTTTCTGTAATAAATAGGGTTATTGGAGCTGGTGGTGTTCAGCAGATGTGTACCTAAAGCACAAAGGGAGTGTGCCCTGACCAACCTGTCAGCTGACTAAAAATCCTTATCCATGCATGCAATTTGCCTCTGTGTAAATCCTTTAGGAACAAGGCCATGTCAGATTTTGATGGATTTGCTGGGAGATGCTGGTGGTTCCTTCTCCTTCCCTTTATCTAAACTGTGTCTCTGCTGGGCTTTGGAGCCTGGGCCCAGCTGAGTCTCCTCCTTCCACTGTGTTTAGATACAATGGGAATAAATTGTTGAATTTCTAATAAGGAATAAATAGTTCTCCACTGAAAACTTGGTTTCCTCTTGTTCACCCGTCTACAACAAATGGAAGTCTCCTGGCAAATGATTTGTGGTGGGTGCTTAGCACAGCTCAGTGGGAATAGCTAGAGGTCCTTCCTTAATCCCAACCAGCTCCAGAGAGAGAGCAAACCACTGAGCTGGATGTTCTTTGGAGGCCAGGGGAGGCTTTTATTGCTTTTATTGCAACTGGGCAGTTTTTCAGCTATTGCCAGCTCCTGCTACACCTGAGCCTTCTAAAAAGTGTCTTTTGTGAAGTCAGGTCTCACAGGTAATGCTCAGAAACAGGCTTTTAAGGTGAAGAAAGTGACTGACTGACACTATCAGACCTTGACAGCAAAAGGGTAAACAGTCTTTTTCTTTCTCCTCAAAACAGATCCAGATTAACAACTGGCACAGTGAAACTGTATTTCAAAACACTCAAACCCCCAACTCTCCCCTCCCCTCCCTGCCCCAGCTCAGCTCCTCATTCATATTAGGCTTAAAGAGTGAGTAATTTCAGTGTTAGTATTAGTTTCTACTCAGCTTTGAACATACAAAACCTCTCTCTCAAGGTGCAAACAGTTTTGGGGGAAGTTTCTGTCGGTCTGTTGCGATGCACAGACGCTGGTACTACTGAGGGGAAGTATTTGTGTGCAGACAGATGGCTCGTGGGATGGGCTTTAGGGTCAGGAAACTCCTTCTAGGCAGCCTTTTTACAGGGAAAACATCTGTGTAGATGAACCTAAGCCCATGTATTAGTGCTGGGCTTAGCTGAATTGCCTCTTTCTCCACAGCCCGGCGCCGTGCTCGTGGAAAGGGCAGCGCCAGTGGCTGCGGTTGGGGCTCTCCCCTGCACCCCAGCTGGTGTCTGGGCCGTGGCAGTGTGGTCGGTGTGACAGTGTTGTTCCTGTGGCAGCAGCAGCAGCACAGAGAAGCCAGCTCCCCTCCCTCGGCACGGGGGGTGCCCGTTCCAGGCTCCAGGGCACTCTCAGGAAGGTGCAGAAGGCAGCCAGCCCCTGCAGCGCGGTTTGCCAGCCGGACCGGGGCTGCCTCACACCCTGGAGGTGACGTACACCGAGTGCAGGCGCCCGGCCAGGGCTGCCTGCAGGTCCCTCAGAGGGTCCAGGCCCTGCACTTTGCTGTTCCTGCTGTAGATGAGCTGCTTGAACGAGTCCTGCTCCAGCAGGGAGCTCATGTGCTTGAGGAAGAAGCCCTCGCAGAAAGAGGCCAGTTCTGGTGCATTGTGAATCTGGGGAAGACAGCAGCATTATTAACCCCTTCTGTACGTCACAGACCTAAATGACATCCCTGAGCCTCTCATTCCTAATGCTTTTCTCC
Source organism: Haemorhous mexicanus (assembly GCF_027477595.1). Lineage (NCBI taxonomy): Eukaryota > Metazoa > Chordata > Aves > Passeriformes > Fringillidae > Haemorhous > Haemorhous mexicanus. The sequence goes on from NC_082346.1 coordinate 10,756,145, forward strand.
CTTCTGTCTCTTAGAAAACTTTGAAAGACAGGAGTAAAAGTGGAAAAGCACTGAAGGCAGGACTTTGTCTGATCTTTTCTCCTGGTGCTTTTTGCAGGGGGGCATCCAGGCTTTTTTAATTCCTTCCCCTGCTGGCCTGCTGTTGGCAGGGCTGCTGGCCTGCACTCCAGCCCCTTCCCTTCCTGCAGCAGAGCAGCTGGCTGATGAGGTGGCCAAGGTACCTGTTTGGCTGAGCCACAGCACACAACAACGCTGCTGTGCTGGCAGATGGTGAGCAGGGCTCGGGGCAATCAGGACACGGGTCACAGGACGGGAGCCTCATCCCATCAAGGAGGGGCTGAACACAGGAGAACAGCATGCTGCACTCCTGAACCACCACGAGGTGATTTCTGCCTGGGACCTGGCTCCTTTTGCTTCAGGATCAGTAATAAGAACAATGAAACTCAAATTCAATATTAAGAAGCTCTGTGCACACACAGCCTCTTCCTGGGAATTCTGTGGAAATAATAATTTAAGGAAAAGTACATACTGGCCAGTAGGGAATGCTGTTTCCCCTTTTTACCACTGCACACTGTTAAATTTTTGGTCTGAAAGAAACCAGCCCAATGTGAGAGAAACTAAAAAGCATCAGTGGGACACTGTACACACAGTGAGGAAAAAAATCATTACCACCCCTCTGTGCAGTTTTTTTCTTGTCTTTAAGGGATCTGATCCTGCAAAATTCCAGAAAGGGCAGAGTATTTCTCTGGTTTAGGTTATTTGCTACAGAGGTGCGTATCTGTCACACAACAGACTTTATGCTCCTTTTGGAGCTGAAAAGAATATTTTCTAGCAGCAGGGGTGCTAGGAAAGGGTTCACTCTGTAGTTGCTGTGGTGTGATCAATTGCCCCTGCTGCTCCCAGGATTTGAATCCCTCAGGATTTGCTGATGTTGCTGTATCAGCCTGCTAAGACAGCTTTCCCCTACTCTGCAGGGATCCCCCATCCATTTCATCCATGATTGCTCCAGACAAGAAAACACACCGGGGCTGTGCAGGACTTTCCAGCCTGGAGCTGGGAATCATCTCCCTCGTGTTGTGGCTGGGAGGAGTTCCCTGCAGGGAGGGTGCCCACCTGGGGTTTTTAGTTACCAGCAGCACCACTTAGGCTGCTCACTGGGGTTCTCAAACCAGGGGGGTTGGACCTACCTTTGCATATTTATAGATGTTGACAGAGTTGTCCATGCTGATGGTCTGGGCACAGAGGATTTCACAGTGTCTCTGGAGGCCATCCAGCTGGAACAGGCTGGCAGCCGACAGCAGCTATGGGGACAAGAGAGAGGCTATTTGAGATCATGAGGCTTGAAAGGCCTGGGGAAGGCAAACAGGACGGATGATTTCCTCTCTGAAGAGTCTCTGACTTGCTGTTTTAATGGCCAAGTCCTCATCAAACAGCAAAAAGGCCGCTTCATGCTGAAGTGACAGACTGACACATTTCCCCTCTGAGCACAAGCTCCTCCCACAAGCATATTTGCTCTCCTTTCTGTCAGCTCGACACAGAAACACCAAGCAGCGATGTTTTGAAACTTTAAAGCTCATTTCCAAGCGTTAAATATGCTCCTGGACTGAATGGGAGCCTGCTGTTAGCTCCTGGATTTTGCCTTTCAACTCTGTTTTATGCCCCAGCGCACTTGGCAAGACTTGGAAGAAAAAGCTCTCTCACCTCTAAGATATCAGCGGTGGGAATTTCCATGGATTCTGTCCCTCCATAGTATAAATACTGCATCAGCATCTGGAATGGGAAGAAGTCCAGGCATGAAGTTATCAGGGCAGTCACAAGGGGCTGTTGATGGCTGTGCTCCCCTTCCTGAGCAGACGAGAATCGCGTCCTGTGCCGGCTCTCACCTCCACTGGTGGCTTTTTTCTCACTCCCTAGCATAGCAAATCTGCTGCTTTTGAACAGTCTTTTTTCTCTTGGGCCCTGAAAAGGGCCCTGCTGGGGACTTTGGGCTGAGGGTGACAGCGTGTCTCTGAGCAACATCACTGTCCTTGTCTGGGATCCGAGCCGCTGAAGCCTGGCAGGCCGGTCATGTGCGGAGCTGCCAGCGAGCCCAGCGTGAGCATCCCGGGGACCTCCCAGCCACTCACCTCCCCTGCTGGGCTTCTAATCAGCTTCCAGCCCCTCTCCAGGCCTGGAGGAAAAGGCATTAATTGTCTGCAGGGAGAGCAAGAGGCAGCTCCTGCTCTTTGATCTGCATGTGCCCACTCCCAGCCCAGGCAGTGTCAGGGGAGGGAATGGATTTGCTGTTGGATCACAGAAGTGTCCTGGGTGCTGTGTGGGGCTTGCAAGCTCTGCTTGCCATTCCTAACAGGGCGGGGAACAAAACTAAGCTGCTCCTTGAGAGATTGCCTTATTTGTTTGACAGAGTTACATGAGAGCAAAGCTCTTGCCAGCAGAGCCCTGAGCAGGACCCACATCTCTGGTGGCTCAGCATCCTCCACCCTACCTGAGCCTGCCTCTCCTTAACCCCTCTGACTGTATTTACCATCAAATAGTTAAATACTTCACTGCTTCAATTCTTTCTGATCTGTCTCTCTCCCTCCAGAAGCACAAGTTTATCTTTAGAAACCTTTTGATGTACAAATGCTGTTAAGGAAGCTTGTTTCAATACTCAGTTACATTTTCTTCTCTGTTGTGGCTTGAAGCTGCAAAATTTGGATGTCACCTGTCCAACACAAAACTTGTACAGCCCCTTACAAGCAGAACAAAGATGTTCTCATGGTCAGCTTACTTCCCTCTAGTGAGATAACAGCACTGCTGACCAACAGACCATGTCTGTTTGCTTATAAAAAGAGAAAAAAACCTCAACCCTTTAGTGAAACAGCTACATGACCTATTCTGCACTTCACATCTCCCTGTTCCTCCACTAAATATGGAAATGTCATAAAAGCAAAGCAAAATTCTCAGTTCTGAGCCTTTCTGGACAGGGATACCATTGATTTCTTATCATCTAATTTGAATGAATATGAAGCCTGGCAATGCACCTGCTACAAACAAGTTACTTTTTCCTTAGCAAAGCATGAAAATGCTGTGTTAAAAGTATAAAACTACTTTTCATTAGAAGACTAGTTTCTCCTGCTTTATGGAGGAGTCAGCTGCCTAGGAAGACAATAAGAATATAGACTGGAAGAGTCTGTTTTAAGGCTAGAATTTTGGAAAAAGGGTATTTCAGAAAACTCCTAAAATTCAGATCTGTTGAAAGGTACTCCACTTCTACCTGCAATATTATCTAATTATGGTATTACTTATTATCTACTTATGATATTACTACTTGGTTTTGTCTTACCTTCCAAGTAGTTGAGAAGACGAAAAAGAATAAAGAAAGAGTTGGATTAAGTCCCATACCTTGAAAATGTTGTATTTCATATCACTGATTTCTACAGTCTTGCTGCCGTGGCTGTCGTGCTCTGTTTTATTGGTCATTAGTGTCTTGAACCTGGGATTGGGTTTAAACAGATTTAATTGAGAAGATCTGATTTAACTGCATTAGTGTGCCACCCTCTCATCACACACAGCAAGGGGAAAACAAAGATCCCTCCTTGTTCTTTGCAAACTGAAAATCGAAACATTTCCTTTAATTTAATGATGATTTGTTCAGGGACAATTTAAAAGTGTAAATTGCCTGGATCTGATCTAATGCCACCCTGGGATAGGTGGAAAACCCTGTTTCTATGCCAAGAACAGAGAAAAAAACTGCAAACTGCAAGTGCACCAGGCCAGTGTGAGATTCCAGGAAAGCTGGAGCAAGTGCAGTTCTCCCTGCAAACTCTGGGAGAAGGAATGGGAAGGCAGGGAATGGCCAGATATGTACACCACATCTACCACACAAGATTTCAGGGATAATCATGGCTGGATTCATTATGTCCCTGGTTAATGACTCACCTGTTAGATGCAGTAACCAGCAGGACTTTGTGTGCATAAAAGAGCTTTCCTTCCACTAAGAAAGTTACATCAGACATTTCTTTATTGTTCAGAAAGTGAGGATCTGTTGGGTAAAAGGCCCAAAAAATGGTGAATTTTTTTTAAACGGTGCATGTTCCTCAGAAAAGAAATCCAAACAAACAAATAAAAAAACCCCAACCCAGCAGCAACCGAAAGCAGCTCACTGCTGAGGTGAGCACCTTACCCAGCCGAGCTGGCAGAGTCTTTCGGATCTCGGGGATGCTGGGAATGGGGCTGCTGCCATAGCAGTGGGTGAAGATGGATGCCAGCTGCTGGTTGATGGAATCATTCTGTGAGGAGGATGGAACAGGGATCAGCAGGGTCCAAATGTTCTGTAAGGGCTCACCTGGGGCTTGCAGCAACTGCACCCTACAGGAGTTACCTCCCCACAGAGGGACAAACTTTAAATTAAGGCAGAATTACAATACCAGTGGAGTTATGGAGGTATGAAGAGCTGCAGGGCTTCCCCCAGGCGTGTGTTTGTCTGGAGGCTCTTTATGACTTTAGATAAATGCTTCCAGGGCCATTTCCATGCCATAACTCCAAGGGACTTTGCCCAGCCATCCCCCTGTGCCTGTTGTGCACAACAACAACGAAACCTCAGAAGACTCAGCTCTGGCACAGTTATAAAACTCTGACTTACTTTGCTGGTTTTGAGGATGTCAAACATGAGCTGCAGCCCCTCAGTGACTAGCTCCTCATTGTAGTCCTCCTCTTTAATGGTGACAAACTCCCTCAGCAGGGTCTGCACCACGGAGTAGCGGGACTGGGAGAAGGTTGTCCGCAGGGATTCGATCCACACGTGGAGCTTCCAGGGCACTCCTGCAGCCACAGGAAAAAGGGACAGTGAAAAATTATTTCCTGAAGTGCCTGTGAGGAAATTATCCTGCTCCTATTACTAACACTTGGCAGCACTGAAGTAGCTCTACCTACATCCTAACAGCAGATAGATTTTTATCTTGATATTAAAGGTGACTGAACTGGGTCACTGACAGATTAAGTGACAAAGGATTGGCACCAGGATCACAAATTGGAAATTTCTGCTGATTTTTAAGGACCGGAGACTCCCTGTTTTGTTCTGAGCTTCATGGTTAGTCAGAACCACAAGACAAATTTGAACTGAAGTTGTAAGAATACATAGTGCCACACAACTGTGGTGTGAGGTCTTTTCTCCTAGTTACACACAAGCTTCAAAGCTTTTCTCTCTCCTGCCTTGAGATCAGTTTTGTTCCTTCACCTTAAACCATTGATAAACAGTGAATTTTAGGTGTAAGTATCTGACAGGGAGAGATGCCCCTTCCTTTTCATATATGTGAACAGAGGATCCAGCCAAGGGTGAGGAACATCCCAGAGCAGCAAGAATTTGAAAAAAAAAAAGACCCACTTTGCAGAGCCTTAAAAACTTCAAATTTAGATTAAACAGCTTTGCAGTTGTTGCTCTTCTAAGTGAGAGGGGCAGAAAAGGAAGGTTTTTATGCCTTTTGTGCAAAATGCCCAGAAGGAAGGGCTCACCCAGTGCCCTGAGCTCCATGGTGATGTCCACGTAGCCGTGCTCGGCGCTGTAGTACATGGCCTCCTGCAGAGCCTTCATCCGCGTCTTGCACAGCCGCACCTGCCCCTCGCTGGAGCTGCCCTGGCTGGAGGTGTCACTCTCCACTCCCTCGGCCAGAATCTCCTCCAGGGACAGCACATCCCCCTTGGCCTGCTGGGGCTGGCTCAGGAGCTTGCGCAGGACGTTCCTGAGCAGGGATGAGAGGTTTCACTTACTGACAAAGGAAATTTCAACAACTCAGACAGGACTGTGGGGATTTGGGATCCGGCTCAGTAAACAATAATTTCCTTCCCAAAGACAGCTGGCACTGTGGAGCAGCATGGAAACCACTTGTCCTTCCCTACCCCACATCCTAGAAACTGGTGCCCCTCAGCAAGGGCAGAAACATGGCCTATACTCCTCAAATAGTGGGTTTGTTTGGAATTTCACACGGCAGTTGCAAGAAACAGACTTTCTTGTTTGTGTCTTGTTTGGGGAGTTTGCATCACGGGTGTCCCTCAGCCAGCTGGGGACAGCTGCTCCAGACATTCCCCAGCCCAGCAGGGCCACCCAGCACTCCCTGTGCTGCTGCACTGCCACCAGCCGGTGCTCTCCATGCACCCACACCACTCCCTGGGGCTAATCCAGCTTATTTAAGGACCCAGCTTTAGGATCACCCCATCCTATCCTATGGCAGAACAAGCCTTGGATCTCACTAATGTTTTTTCTAGGAACACAGAGATTTCTGGAGGAGCTTGCAAGTAATATCTTATTTCTGAACAACCACCCTGAAAAAACAGGGTTGGAGAGCCCAGGCTGGCTGGTTTAATGATTCACCTCTTGGTTGGCCCCCCAAAAACCAGAGATGCAGACACCCAGGCTCTGCTGTAAGTTATTCTTGCCACCTCAACCTGATTAGATTCCATCTCAGAAGATGAACCAGGATCTCACAATCCTGATCTCATAACCTATCCTTAGGTGGGACTTGGTCTGCTGATGTGGGGCTTAAAACCAGCTCACTCTCAGTGCTGCAGAGCCAGACCAGCACGTGTAAGGACAAGAAACAGCAAACAAAGATCTTTGTTCTTTGTTGTCAGGAGACTCTTAACCCCATCTGCCGAACTGCACATGCAGGGGTTTGGGTCACAAAGTCACACAGGACACACAGCAACACCTAGAGTGCAAAAAGCCCTGCTCTGAGCAGGAGCAGAGCACTACCTGTGGCCGTGTGCTGCCGAGTGGCTGAAGCAGTTCATGTCCTCGTGGAGTGACGATGACATCCCGTTGACCTCCAGCATGCTCAGCAGTGGATCAGCGCCCCTGCTGAGCAGCAGGCTGACCAGCTCGTAATTCCCTGGGGAAAAAGGACAGGAACATCAGGAAGGTCCCTCTGTGGAAGCACAAAACACAGGACTGGCCACAGGCAGGACTCCCTGGCTCCGTTCCCATTAGAGGGAGTAGGGAGTGGTGGCAGGACATCCAGCACTGGGTGTCACTGGGAGAGGAAGAGGCCTTTTTTATCCCTTCCATAAAGCTTGGAACAGAGCAAGCCAGCCACTCCTCTTCATAAAAGCACAAAGATAACAGAGAAAGAAACAAAAGGAAAAAAACTAAAACCACTTTGAGGTGAGAAGTGTTGACAAACAAGGCCAGCACAGACTCATTCTCAGAATGCTCAGCTCCTGACAGCCCACTAAAAGAAATGCAGAATTTTTACCTGCATTTAATAAACTAATAAACCAAATTTCTTTATATAACAGTTATTTTCCCCCAGGCTGAATGGAAACTTGTTAATTTTTCACATCTGGGTGTTGCTTAGGCCCACAGACATGCCCAGACTAGACAGTTTATGTTCCTTGACAGTGCTTTGTGAAGGAGTTGGTGCCATCAGCTCTGCTGTGGGGGCTCTGGGGAGGAGTCAATGAGTGAGATAAGTTGGAAAACAGATACTTGGAGTCCATCAGGCCAGTGGCAGTAAGAGATGGAGAGTGCTGAGGCCACAGGGAGCTCACCTGCAGCTGAGGCCAGCTGGAGGGGGGTCTCAGCATAGTTGTCCTCCCCAGTGTTCACGGCAGAGCCCTCCACGTGGGCACCAGCATCCAGGAGCAGCTGCAAGGGCACAGGAAAGACAGGGAGTTGGGAAAAGAGCAATACAGAAGGACCAAGCAGCCAGGGGTGGGTGTTACAAAGGAGAACCAGTGGGTTCAGAGTGAGGAGGGCCCATCTGGAGAGCACCACCTCCTTTTTAATCTCCTTTACGGTCTGGCTGTGTAATTGGAATCTCCAGCTCCAAAGGGCCCTGCAATCAGAGCAGGAAGACCATCCTAGCTCCATGCTGTGCACAGGAAGCAGGGTTCCCCCAGGGAATTACCAGGCTGGTCATACCTCTGGAGCCTGTGTAGGGAGGCCTGGCAGCTGCAGGGACTGTCAGAACCTGCTTTCACTGAGCTGCTGTGAGAGAAAGAGCCCCCTCCCAGGTGAAGGGGGGAAGGTGACTGGGTGATGGGGATGTTTTATGGCCAGGTAGGGCTGGCAGAAGGCTCTGGAGCACCCAGAGCAGGGCTGGCAGGGACAGGCAGGGAGGATCAGCCCTGTGTGTGTGCATCCATCAGGATATTCCATGCTTTCACGATTGTGGGCACTGCAGTACACAACAGGAGCTTTGATTCACTTGGCTTCATCTCCTGGGAGAATCAAACTCGTATCTCACACATAAATTAAGGCTGTCCAACCTCTGGAATACCAAAGGCTGCCTGGGCAGTTTGCCAGGTGGAATCTAATCTTTATAATTATGTACAAATGTACACAAACAAAAGATGAGTGTGTGCAGCCTCCATTTACTTAGATTTTTTTTTTTGTTTTTAATTTTTTTCCTTCCCTTTGAGCAGGAGGTAAATTAAATTCAACAGCAATTGATTGTCTGCCGTGATCAGTGTTTCATTCCCCTGGAAGTTTGGGTAGCATTTCTGGGGCTCCACCCCATCCTGCTGCCCCCTGTGACAATTCCACAGAAAAGGGAGCAGGGAGGATGCCACAGGCTCAAATCCCACAACAGCTTAAGTCTTGTCCATGCAATTCTCAAGGATTATGAAGGAAGTTACGGATGATTTGCTGCCATTAGAGCAGACATCAGCACACACTGGATTTTTGCATGTAAATTTATAAACCAAATAATATCTACTGTTATAAAGCTCCTGATCAAACAGCCAACCTGCAACCACTCCACTGAAGCACTAGATTATTTAAAACTAAAGAAATGATTGTGCAGCATTGTTTTGGGAGCAGCGAGCTTTGGAGCAACACTGAAACCAAAGAAAAGCACAGAAACACGCTGTGTTTTGTTATCAAGGCCTTGCTAGGAATTATGTCACCAATTTTCATTCTCCTTGTTTTAAACAGCAGCAAGTTTTTTCACTGGTCTTTAGGAGGCTCAGGAAGGCTGGGAGTGAGGGCTCCCAGGGCTGCATTTCAGTGCCCTGTGCCTCCTGGAGGGATTCCTGGCTGGAATCTTACCTGGACCACCGAGATGTGCCCGTGCAGCACGGCGAAGGTGAGCGCAGTCCAGTGCCGGCTGTCGGGATGCACCGAGGGGTATCGTGGAGAGGCACTGGGCACCTGGAGCAGGGAAGCAGCACTCATTACCCGCTGCAGCCTGCCTGCCTCCCTCTCTCCCCTGCCTTCTACAGAGCCAGCTTCTTCCTCTGTGAGTGACAGGCCCACGGAATGGGGACTTGGGCCACTTAGAGAACACTGTGACCACCACTTGCTCTGCCCCATCCCCTGGGACTTTTAATGGGCTCCCTGGTTTCTCCCTGTGGCAGCTCCTTCCCTCCCCTGCCCATTAGACCTGCCAGTGCCAATCCAAACTGGAGCCACTGAGTGCTCCAAGAGGTCTGGAAGGTTTTCTCCCCCCTCCCAAATCCCTGAAGTGACGGCTTCTGGGAGAAATGCCTTGCTTGAAGCTTCCAGGACTGAAGCCTTCAGTTGCTAGGAGAGATTTCAGAACTCCTGTTAGTTTACATCTGGATAGTTATGGGCAGAGGGTTACTCACTGGGATATCTAAATTTGCTCCAGCATCTATAAGCATTTGGACCATGGCTTCATCTCCAGCAGCACAGGCGTACATAAGGGGGGTCATACCCTTCAGAAAGGAAACAAAAAATAAAACCAAAACCAAAGTTATCTTTCTATCCCTATCAACAGTGACACTGTCATGGACACAGTGAGTTTGAATCTTAACCTACAAAGTGTGTGTAGGGACAGCATACATGTATTTATAAAGCATTTTTAATTTCTATGCAGAGTGGGCACAACTGATACTGGAAAATACCTGGACAAAACATCACCGGACAAGGCTGAAAGAACACAAAAAGGATCACTGAAAACCCTCACCCTGTATTGTCCACAACTCTCCAGCTTTCCCAAGGCTGCCAACAAAGAAATGCCATTTCTTGGCTCATTTGTAGCCAAATGAACTGAAGGCAGAAAGCAACACAAAAATACAGACGATGAATTTATTTGGCAACTTCTCCCCATTGCTAAAATCCTATTTGCCTCAATATTTCAGCATTTCAATCCCATAAATCTCCCTCCCTCTACTTAACCAGCAAACCATGACGGCTCAGAGATGAATTATGAGAAAAATGAACCTTACTTATGGAGCTCATTCCTGAAGTAGCCAAGGACAGAAAGGAAATGGCCTGGTAAAATCCATTGCTGCTCACATCCCACAGCTTTCCTGCCCCCTCCCCTTAATTATTGCAGGCATTTGAATTTTTTACAGGCAGCATCTCTGCAGCTCAGAGTGCAATAACAGAGCTTCTTCCTTAAAGGGAGCTGCACTGTAAAATGGAATTACATCTCTCACACAGGAGTTCTGCTCTTGAGGGGGGAGGAAAGGTGTCTTTTCAAAGCAGCCACAACACCCAGCTTCTTCCTCTGGGGCACTTCCATTGGTGAGGATATTTCTGGGTGAGATATTCTGGCTTCTGTGGGGTTTGGGAGGCTCCACACTTATTACAGACAAATAAACTGAGAATTCAAAACACAGGTCTGCAGGCACAAACCCCAGCCAGGGCTCTAAAACTTGTATGGACTTACACTGTCCTTTTTTTAATTTTTAAAGTTAGTTTTGCACTTCCTGCTTGCTCCTTGCAAAGGGAAGAAGAGATTGTTCTCCTAAACATCTCCAATTCCCTGAAACCAGAATGCTTGGTCCCCATCAGAACTGAATACAGGGTCCTGCTCCAAACTCACATTTCTGAGGGGATGTTCTGAGTTCTTTTCCACAGATTTCCATGTACACAGATGGGCAAGTGGGTCTGAACATCCTGGACATGCTCACACCCTGGGAGTGGTCAAAATCCCAATCTGGATCTAAAGCCTTTGTATTAATTATCCAGCAGCTCTGTCATGCCTAAGTCAGTTTTCCCAAGTTTGGGCATCTGGCTTTGTCTTACTCTTTTCCAAAAGAAGCAAAACAAGCTGGTGGCAAAGTCCAGCTTTGGTTTCCTGTTCCAGCTATTCCCAGAACTTGGATTTAACTCTGCCTGGGGTGGGCAGTGCCATGCAGGCACTTGCTTGGACACAAAGCTGAGTTGCTCCAGAGTCAAGTGGGGAATTTCCAAGCAACAATGTCTCCAGAGGGGGCCTGTCCTGCCCTTTTTGTTGGTGCCAAAACACTCTCTGAGGTCCAAAGAGACAGAGCTGCCCCTCTCACAGCAGGGCTGGCAAGAGGATCCCACCCACAGGATGAGACATCAGTGACAGCAGAAACTCCTCAGACTTCCCAAGGAGCTGCACACAGGAGTCTCTGTGCTGACAAATGCCAGACAGCTCCCAGTTTGCTGGCTGGATGAGAGGTAGGGGACATCCTGCAGCAAGAAGTGACAGTCCTGGCACCAGTGTCTGAGGTGCTGGGGCACAGTGGCTCACAATGCAAATCACAAAATAATCTTTGAGAGAATGAGAGACCTCTGGGCTACAGGAACTGCAAAAACTTATTTAAAAAATATAAAGAGGAAGTGGAAAACCTTCATAATATAAATCTGCCACTTCAGTCACTTTACTAAAGTGAATATCTGTGATGAGATACCCACCCCAGTGACCACAAAGCTCCTGGTACTGGATTTGTAAATAAGGCAACTACACACCCAGATATGTCCAGGAGCAGCTTCTGCTATTTGTGTATACATTCACACTTCCCTTAAAACTGCAGGATGGTGGGAAGTGCTATGGAAGATGTGCCAGGTTCAGAGCTGGGTCTGAAATGTTACTGCAGTAAAATGCTGACAGTGAGAAAACCTCTCTACCTGAACATAAACCCTTCCCACTGCTCAATATCCTCCTGTTCCAGAGATGTGACAGCTCATTCTCCTCGCTGTGACAGCTGTAACGAGTGTTTATTTAGGAGAGGTGGCTTTTTTCCCCCCTTTTTTAAAATTAAAAGCTAATTCCATGCATTGAATGATATCCCAGGAGAGACTCTGCTGTTACTTGATGGGACTGACAGCATGAGTAGAGACTCCCAGGACTACCAAATCCCTGTGGTTCAGTGTAGCTGAGCAGGGAACAGTTAAAAATGGATAAACAGACACATCAGCATGATGGACTATGAGCAAATCTAACACTGACTGACACCAGGCCACTGGGGTGGGGCTCTCAGTTCTGTGTCTTGTATTCCAAACTGCTCTGAGCCCGAAAGCCACGAGACAAAAACACCTTTTGGTCACTCCTCACTAACCCAGCTGGGAATTGGGCTGCTGAGCCAGAGGAGAGTGTCACTGGAAAAGAAACCACTTTGCTTTGACATCCTCTCAGCACGTATCAGACTTTCCATTCACTGCCCCTGTGTTAACCTGCCTGCCATCAGTGCCTGAGACAGCCCATCCAAAGAAGAACAGACATTCCAGCTGATAAGCAATCCACTCCGGCCTCTAATGGGATTTTTTTTGGAGGGGTGGCATGAGAATGGGGTGGGGAGTATTTTTCTGTGTTTTAAAGGATGCATTTTCAGCCTAAACCACGAGCTAGAATTAGAAAACCCTTGGAGAGACAACAAACACGACCTGATATTGATTTGCCACGTGGAAAGGAAGGAAGGAGCTGCTGATGCAGGGGATTTTGGGGTGGTGAGGGTTTGTTCTGTGGCACACCTGATCATCCATGGTGTTCACCCCGTCGGGGCCCAGTGCCTCGATGGCCTGGTTGATCAGATCCGTCCTCCCGCAGTTCAGCATGCGGAAGCCCAGATCCTGCTGGAATTTCTCAGTAGCAGCTTTAGCATCCAGTCTCCTGAAGGAGCTGAAGCAGCATTCAGGTCTGTGAAAGACAAAAGAATTCCTGGATGGTACCCATACCATAAAAAAAAAAAAAATGGATCCCTAGTCTTTTCTGGGCAAAAAAATATCAATTTTTTTTTAAAAGTATGAAATAAAAATTAAATTTAGGCAGGGGAACATCCTCAATGCTTTTCCAGCAACTCACTTGAAAGAAGTGCTTTAACATTTCTGTGAGGATCTACTAAGTCCTTATCCTTTAGATGACTATCAGGACTTTTATGTCATCTGGAAGGAGCCCAGGAATTACTGTAAATCCTCTGGCTGGCTGCTCAGACTCTTCTGAATTCCAGACCTGGAAGTGTGTCTCCTTCACTGAAGGATCGCTTCCCAAGTGGAGGCTGGCACTGGGAGCTCAGCCCTTTGATGTTATTTTGGGGTGAATGCCTTCCACAGTAACCTCCTGTTTTCCAGCACAGGCTCTTGAGCAAACTCTCAGTGAGTGAGATATCAGCCTGCCAAGTTCCTCTGATAAATGAGATGCTTTCAGCACAGCCATCCTCCTCTGGAGAGCCTGGACAGCCTGCCAGAGGAACAGGCCACTCATCACCTCACACAGAAGATTCAGGATGAATCTCTCATAAAATTTTACCATAATCTTGTTCTAACTTGTATCACAATCTACAGTGTTACCCAGAATAAGATGTATTTACTTTACATAATAGTAAGAAGAAAAAGAAGAATTATGTAAAAAAAAAAAAAAAAAATTACTCCACTTGAAATCCAGGGAACCTCAGAAAAACAAAGGTTTTTGAAGGGATGGAACTTGCTTTTGCATATTGTTCCTATCCCACAGCAAGTCAGGAAAAAATAAATAGATAAACAATTAAACAAACCAGTTTCTAGACCTTTTTTCCCCTTGAACATATGGATACAAAATGACTGCTTTAAAGGATCAAATAATGCAATCTGGAAATAACTTTTTTTTTTTAAGATCTTTCATTCAAGCTGTCTTTTAAAGCAAGGAATAATCTTGTAATTAAGTCTGAGGCACAGAAAAACCCTGAACCCAAATACTTGCATTTCATATTTAACTTTAAGAAAGACAAAAAAATCTTTCAGCCCCAGCTGCAGAGTTTGGCCAAAGCTCCTTTATCTCTGGAAGTACCAGAAGGTTAAACATGTATCGCCTGAGCAGCACTGCGAGATCTGGCTTCTGGGAAATGTAGTGAAAGTGTGACCCTGAGATTAGCTCTGTGGTTACAGCATGGTGCTAATTCTTAAGAGTTGGACTTGATGATCCCTGTGGGTCCCTTCCAGCTAGGAATATTCTGTGCCTGAGCACTGGCAGCTCCCACCTGTGGCCCAGGCTGCGGCATTTCCAGCACTGGAGGGACTGATAAGAGACAGAGTGAGCTGAGCTACAGCCCACAGAGGGGACTTTCTGAGTTTGTCACCTCTTTTGGAGCAGCAAGAGGTTTTGTTGTTTAATATTGTCCATTTTTGTGCTGGTGATTGGCCAGCACTGAACCCACCACACTAACTGGCGCATTGGCCTGGAAATCTCAACTTGGCAAGCCAAAACCAGTACAGGAAAGTTTTAAGAAGCTCCAAGGACCAGAGGAGCCTTCCAAAGCTTTGCCCACATACTTGAGCTGGCGTGGCTCGCAGTCCAGCCCCGGGAGGAGCAGCCTGGCCGTCTGCCGGATGTCGTCGCTGTCCACGGTCAGGCTGCGGCGGTGCTCGGCGTAGGTGATGGCCACGCGCATCCACTCCATCAGCGGCGGCAGCAGCATGAAGGGGCTGTGAAGGGAGGGGAGAAATCCATTAGGGAACAAGGGCTGGGGCTGGAGGACACTTTGTGGGTTCCTGGGTGAGCAAGGGGGAGCCTGGCATGGATAAATCCCACCTGAGGAAGGAAACTGGACTGGAAGGTCACGGCCATGGGAAGGAGCGGCTCAGCCTCGGTCACCCGAACAGTTTATGTAATAGCTGTGTCTGCTATTCTAAATAATCCATAGGCACAGGATTATTTATGATTTATTATTATTTTTATGCTTCTCTGCTAGGAACACTGCAAATATCCTTGACTGTTTGCAACTTCAAACCTTGCTAATTCAGTTCTTGTCTCTGTTAATCTTTACATTACTGCTATCCCCACGGCTTTTTGCATTTTGCCTTTCTTATGCAGAGCTCAGTTTTGCCCACCTGACCCTCAGTTTTGTCCCCCTGAGTCTCCAGACCACAGAACTGGTGGAACAATGAGGTTTTACTCAATATGAAGGGCTGCAAGGCAATAAAGGAATATAAATAAGGTAATAACAGCAGCACCAGCTCATGATTAGCCCCCCCTTACTCCTGCTGTAAGAATGAACACAGCACTGAGATCACACATTAATGTACAGTTACCATAATACCCTCATACACAACACATCTCATCCACCCTCTCAATATACAGCCAGACTGATCTATTTTGCTTGATTTTTCCCCAAGGATACCTGCCACCCCAGTGGAAGGCTTGGAAGTGCCAGCTGTAATGAAAACACCTCTCCCATTCCCAGAAACGACTTCATTAACGCTGTGGAAAAAGGAAAAAAAAAAAAAAAAGAAAAAAAACAACAACAACAAAGAAACCCCACAAAAAACAAAACCCTGTTCCATTTAACCATTCAAAAGAAAAGAACTGAGGAGAGAAAGGATAATTCCTTTACAAAGTTCAGAGAGGAAAAAAAAATATATGAGGAAATATGAACTGATTTGGGCATTAATGAAAGCAGCTGAAGCCATGAAAGGCATTTTCAAAGCCGTGCTTGTGTACATGTGTGAGGGCAGGAAGAGGGAGCTGCACCAATCCCGTTAGAAATCATTTGTTCATAATGAGATTTACAAGCAGAAGTCCCTTTATCACGACTTTGAACACCCTTCAGGCTGGAATAACTCCATTTTGTAAAAATATGTGCTGTTCCAATTTTCCCAGTTGCAAGGTGTACCCTGAAACCCTGCCACTATCACTCCACAGACACACCCACTCTTTTTCCCTTTTCTCCTTTTCTTCTGAGTTGTGAAACAGCTTCTACAAAACCAGAGGTGTTTGAAGCACCAGATCCTGGATTGCCCAGGGCCAGGGTGTTTCTAACAGGACATTGACTTTCTCCTCTTACCAGTTCACTTTTCTGCCAAAGAATCAGAATATCAGGGTTGCTGATATTGCTACAATCACCACTTTGAAAACCATCCAGCAGCTCATCCTTCCCAAGATTTTCTGAAAGAGATGGGATGAATCATTCCAGCTCATCCAATTCAGAGCTGATTGACCTCCTTAAGGGAAGAGCAGGAATTGTCCACAGGCATTTGGGAGATGCCTTTAAGCAAATTCTCTGCTCCAGAGAATTTCAACTCTTATCCGGCCTGGAAAAGAGCCATTCACACTTTTTGAATGCAGGTACTTAAGAGAGGAGCCAAAATAATTATTTATCTTTTCTATGTACTCTGCAGAGCCTCTAGCATGGAATTCAAAGTTCCACAGAGGTGGTGAGGGCAGAGAGGTAGGCCAGGGAGCCTAAAAGCATCACAACTAAATACAGAATTAAATTATATTTAGATTGGGAATGCTCAGGAGCACTGGAAAAGCTCATCTTACAAGAGATTCCATCTTCCACCTTCTGCGGTAAACAAAGATTTAGGCCACATCCCAGCTTCCCTGACACTCCCATGGTGGGAACACTGCAGGGCAGGAACCCTGATCAAACCCTGGTGACTGACTCAAGGCCCTGGGCAGCCAGAACCTGTGGTCAGCCAGCAGCAAATGCCACGGAGTCTGCACCAGAAATAACACCTATCCTGAAGGAATTTCCACTCTACAAAAAAATCCACATGTGCCAGGGTTATAAATGGCTTCCACACAAGCAGACCTTGGATGTGGAAAACTTGCTTTGGGAGGAATAGCAAGAAGAAAGACTTTTTTTTTTTTCCCTTCTGTTTCTTTTTTTAATCTCAACAGATTTTTTTCTCAAAGACTTTAAAAGTGACAGCTTCGACTGCCTGGTTCTCCTTGTGTCCAAAGGAGAGCAGACATTGGAATGCAAAAAGCAGTGTCAGGAAGTCTCATCCTTCTGTCCTGATTTTCCAAACCCCACCATTGGCATTGCTGTGCAAATTGGATAAATCATTCTTTATTATTCATTATTCTATCGAGGGTCACTATAATGGCTTCAATTGCTATTTTGCTGAAAAAAAAACTTTGTTTCTCTGCAAAATTTCCAGCTTGAGGATGGGCTTTTTACTCTTTCCCCCGGCTTTTATCCAATTATTTCTTTTCTCCCAAACTGGCCACACTCTGGGAACAGCTTTATCTTCCTTTGCTCACTGACACTCCACCAGATAAGCAGCATTATCCCAGGACTGAAGCAGAAAGAAGAGGTGTGGTTCAGCTGAATCAAACACCAACACTGGGTCAGGTCACACTAAGAAAATAAATGAAATTCCTAATTTCCTAGAAAATAAAATGCTGTTCTCAACCCTGTGGCCCTTAACCTGGGCATCCATCTGCCCCCAAGGAATCACTGATCATTTCACAGTCTGCAGCAAGGGAAGGGGGGAACCTTAGTGGAAAATTAACTGGGAGATGCTGCAAGCTAAAGAATTAATTTCTGTCTCTGTGCTCCTGCCTGTGCCATGTTCTGCCTGGTGCCATTTTCCTCTGGTCTTCCTGACATTTAGAAGTGTTTGGCAGCTCATTAAATTCCACACATGAAGTGATCCAGCCTTGGGAAGCTGTCATATTCCAGCAGCAGCTCGCTGGGGACACAGACCCTCAGTTTTCTTGGAAGCACAATGCCACCATGGCTTCTTCCGTTTTTTTTTGCCATGAACTTGTCTTGGAGTGATGCCAGCATGAACTGGGAATGTGCACAGGACTGGGAAGTGGAATAGAAACTGCTCCTCCTCTGTACACCTTGTGAAGGATCACACTGATGTCTGACACTGTCATGGGCTGTCAATATTCCACCCATAAGTTCCCTGAAATTCCCTCCATCTGGAATTGGACAGCCACTCCACTCCCGAGGGGATCACCTTGGAGTTGGGTGAGAGTGCTCTGAGAAAGAGCAGACTTTATTATGGGCTTTCCCCCTTCCTTTGAGTTAAACCACATTGTTTTATTTAGACATAGCCGAGGAAGCCAAGCAGCATTTGGCAGAGAATTTACAGCAAGTTTTAGGATAACTTTTTCCTGGAAAAGGTACTTTCATTAGAATGGCTTTGGACATGAGGGGCATGTGGAGAGCACATGCAGCATCTCGAGGAGAAGCTGTGGGATCACAGACTTTCAGGGATATCCATCACAAAGAAATCTTTCCCAAAGTGGGCTCTTCTGGGGATTTCTAGGAGCAATGGGATTAAAATATCTTGGGCAAAGGGAAGTTAATTGTATGCAAACAGGAGAGCACTCCAGAGGAGTGAGAAAATCACATCATCCTTCCTGTGCTTTGGGCACCTGCTAACTCAGGTGAAGACAGTGGGGTTTCCCACAAAAAACAGCCATTCTATCACATTCCTTCCCCCTGGCTGTGCCCCCAGGAGGATCCAGTGACAAGCCTGCTGAAAAATCACAGAGTCACAGAATGGTTTGGGGTGGAGAAAGCTCATCTTGTACCAAACCCCTGCCATGGGCAGGGACATCTTCCACTAGCCCAGGCTGCTCAAAGTCCCTTCCAACCTGGAGGGAAAAAGGAGGAATAAAGCATTTCCCTGTTGCCCCACCTCTTCTCTGCTATTTTTCATTGCCTTCTGCTCTGCCACAGCAAAACAAAGCAGGAGCCAACAGTGACAGCAACAGCAAGAAAGAAAAACCTTGTTCTTCTAAACAAGACTCTCCTTCTTCTAAAGTGGGAAAGAAAATCCTGTCCTAATGGAAGCAGGTGGGAATGGCAAAATTCACCTCCCTCCTGGCAGCCTGAGCAGGGCCTGAGCCACACAGGCACAGTCTCCATCCTGCCTGTGCCCAGGCCTTCTAAATGGTCTGAGTGAACTAAAGCACGTGGAAATCTCACAATATTTATGGTCAGAGTGGGGTAGCCCATGGTAACCCCCCATGTTTGACTTACAGGAACTATACAGAGGCTCCTGCAGAGAAGAATCCCAAATCTTTAAAGATCAGTGTGGGGTTTTGCAAGGGACTCAAAAATAAAAAGGAAAGGTTTTCAGTGCAGTGAGCTAATGTTTGAATTTATTGCGGCAATCAAATTCTATGGCTCAAAGTCACTCAGATGGAAAAAGGCCAAGGATGGCAACAGAGTCAAAAAGAAGTCAGAGTGAAGTCTCATTACTTGGAGAAGGGAAAACTTTCTGAGGCAAGACAGAGTATCCAAAACTCAAACCATGGCACACTGATGTGGAAAACAGTGGCATATTCACAGTTTGGATTCTCAAACACTAAAACCCCTCTTCAAGCAGCAGGGAGAAAAAATAAAAATGTACTTCAGAGTATGTAATTATATGTGAATAAAATAACAACAGAGATGTTAATCGAGAAGAAACACAAAATTGTTGCTCCAAAATACAACCAGCTTCAGACAGGAGCTATTCCTCACAGACTCAAAAGTATTTTACAAAATTTCAAGAACTTCCCACATTTATAGGAGAAAAAATAGGAATTACCATGCTGGGCCCTATTCTAGGATCATCTCAACATGTGCAGCATCTTTCAAGGCAGACAGTCCAGATCCTTACAGAAAAGGAAGAAGAAATTTAACCACATCCAACTGACCCCAAAAAGTGTTCTTCTGACTTCCCTTAAAACAATGACTGGCTCACATCTCAGAAGATAAGAGTTCTCAGATTTTAGTGGATCATTATCAAGTTACTAAGGCATTGGCTTGGCTATGCCATGAGTTTAGAGAGCTATCCTGCAGTCAGACACTAATGGAATGAAAGCCATCTGGTTATTATTATATTTATTAGGATCCTTTCTCCACTGAATCTGCCTTCAGAGTTTCCTTTTTATATAGAGAATATAAAATGGTACAAGAGTAGTTTAAATCAAGAACTGGCAGCTCTGATCTTTCTTCCCACAGACAGAAATAACACCTTTTCCATCCTTTGCAAACCACACTTAAAAATAAGATGCAGCATCAGACAGGTTTTACTTCATGTTGCTACAAATCAAAGGAAAAATTAAATTTGAGTTCACAAAAAAAAAAAAAAAACAACAACAACAAAAAAAAAAAAACCAAAAAAACCCATGAAATAATCACTGGGAACTCACTATGAAACTTAAAAAGAGTTCTCAAGTCCATGGTTTATTTATTGTAATCACATTTTACAAACCTTACTTTACCAACAGGGAAAAGATTTCATTTTCAGGCTGGAAACAAGCACTGGTGCTGTGGTGGAATGTGCCATGTGTCTCATTAGAAAAACATATTTGCAACATCTGCAAAGCTGAAGCAGAAGGAAGGTTTCTAGAGAGGCAGAAAATAATGAAAACCAACTTTGAATGTATACAGTTGTTGTTAAGAGGCAGATAAATAAACATGATAGTTTAACTATGACAACATGGTCACAGTTATGGGGTCAAGGATGTGATAGATTTCCATCTGTCCCCCCAGCCCCACACAGGGCTGTTGGAGCCCTCATGGACATGGAAGAAATGCAGAGGAAGGAAAACCACCAATCCTGCTCCTGCTGCTGCTCCCAACTCCTCAGTGCCCTAAAACTCTCCATAAGGTGAAAACTACAGCAAACAATTTGGGGGGTGAACTATTCTTCCATGGGTCTGGACCTAACTGTAGTCCTGACCTCAATTAGCATGGAGTGAGTCCAGTGGAGGCCATGGAGATGCTCCCAGGTGTGGAACACCCCATCACTGCAGCCAGCCTGGGAGAGCTGGCATTGCTCAGCCTGGATGAGGAGAAGGCTCCAGGGAAACCTCAGGGAGCACCTAAAGGGGCTCCTGGAGAGCTGGAGAGGGACTTGGGACAAGGGCCTGGACTGACAGGACAAGAGGGAATGGCTTCCCACTGCCAGAGGGCAGGGACAGATGGGATATTGGGAAGGAATTGTTCCCTGTGAGGGTGGGGAGGCCCTGGAAGAGACTCCCAGATAAACTGTGGCTGCCCTATCCCTGGAAGTGTCCAAGGCCAGGATGGACAGGGCTTGGAGCAACCTGGGATAGTGGGAGGTGTCCCTGCCCATGGCATTGGGGTGGGACAAGATCACTTTTAAAGCTCCTTTTAACCCAAACCATTCCATTATCCTGATTCTATGATTATTCGAACAGTGGCTCTGGCCAGGCCATCTACATCAGATCCAAGCCTTTCCCAACTCTTACAAAAAAGTGACTGCCCTTGTTTGCAAGCACAAAACACCTTCCAGACAAGATCCAACCAGTGCAACATGTGGAGTCCTGGTAGCCAGGACCCACCCTGAGGAATCTGACCCAGGAAAACCTGGCCATGCCCAACAATTCCAGCAGCAAAGGAAAAAAGTGGTACATTTTGGAGCAGGACAGGAGCACAATTTACATGCATGAAAGGAATGAGCCTGTAGCAGCACGTTAGGTGATAGTCAGAGATAAACATGGGCAGAGAGCCAGAGTGGGGTGTCTGCTATTCTTGGAACAGTCTTGATCCTGTGGGCAGAAAAACCAAGTGGTAACTCCTACAGTGCACTCCAGCAGCTACGCTGGCAAACTAACAAAAACAAAACCAAACCAAACCAAAAACAAAACAAAAAAATATCCCATGCTATCTGCAAGCAAATTTACCAGGGGTCAGCTGGTTCTTCACTACCCACAGCCCAGAATCCTTCTTCCCCCATTTTTTTTTGCCCATTACACGTAATTCCCAACAGCAGGAGCAGGATTGAGACAGCAGCCCTTTTAGTTATGACTGCAATCTGATTTGCCAATGTGCATATGTTAAAAGCATATGCTGGCTCTGGAGCCAAACCCAATCTGCCAGATTCAATCACTGAACTGGTTTTCAGGGCCCAATTGTAAAATCCTGACATGGAGCGTTGCCACGCTCATGAGAACTGCCCGGAGCTCCCCAGTTAAAGCTGTGTGAGTAAAGAGCCAGGAAGAGAAATGGGTTTTTTTCTGCAGTTCTGGAATACTGAGAGCTGTTCAATTAATTATAGCTGGAAAAGTTTGTTCCATTAAACAAAGACAATTCTTACCAAAGCAAAGGGGTTTTCACAATAAACAGGGAAAGGTTTCCCATTTACATCCCAGCACAAGCCAAAACCTAATTAGTGTTTCAAATAAGACATTTTAAAACACAGAATACTGGTATCTAGAGGCAAAACACTTCAAGGTTAAAAAGATGATTCTAAGATGTTTCTTTTCCTTTCAGGACTAAGAAAAAGTTGAAGAGACTCCTGTTTTTCTATAGGCTTGACTGATATGGCATTCCTGTGCCATGTCACACTCCTGTGAGCAGGGACACTGTGTGTCATCAGTCATCCCACTGCTGATGTCAGTGCTTTCTTCATGAAAATCCAAGGAATCTTTTGGTTTTTCACTTTCCTGGAATCTGAGATGTTCCAGAAATTAATTTAGCATGAAGGCACTAAGAACACACCAACACATGCAGGTTTGCAGCTCTCTTAGGTGAAATAATGCAATGTGTGCTCTAAAATCAGGTACCCACTCCACCCAATAATGTAATTTAAGAGTCCATTTGCTTAAATAAAGGGCATTCAAAGCCCAGGGGGTGTAGCATTTGTGAATGAATGGACAGCACTTCTCTAATAGTGCCATGTAAGACACAAAATCTGCCATTAATCAAAGCTCAGAAGGAGAAGTAACATCACTGATCAAATAGATGCCAGTGCAGCATTTTTAAAGTTTTTAAGTTATTATTTTGCAGGAAGACATCACTCTCTCCTAATGGCAAACTGCTCAATGAACACATTTCACCTAAATCTTCAAGAAGCTTCTGCTCTGCTCCTTAGTTCTTGTCTTAAAACACTGAAGACTTGCTGTGCAGAATGAAGAGAAAATTCCAGTGGTGAATGAATTTGTTTCTGCTTTTTACTGGAAAGCATAGAGTTCCATGTTTGCATTTTGCCTTTAAAAACTGAATAAATATTGCCATGTAAAGTTACAGATATGAGAAATGCAAGCAACAGAAGTGTCCTGAATTTAAAGTAAACAACTATTGCAATGAAGTCTTTCTATGCCAGACAAGAAAGCATCTTGTTCTTCCACTTTGTGTTTAAGACTGTGAAATCTCCTAATTTCAAACTCTTTTTATGGTTCTATCTCTGGGATTTTTATGATCCTATCAATGGGCACTGGGAATGGCAGACACTGGGAATGGCAGACACAACAGCTTAACTCTGGGATTCTGGTAGGTGGATTTAATTGGCCAAGCTCAAATTCTTTCAGTTTTCAAATATCCTAAATTTAGAGCATGCATGCACTACATTTCAACATTTGGAGCTTCTCAGCAGATGCCACAAATTCCAGCTATTAAGTCTGCTTTTAGTGCCAGCAGTGCTGCCGAGCAGCCTCTTGCTTTGCCTGCTACAGTGTATGACCTTCTACTGAATCTCAAATGAGAGTAATTAAAATGATTCAAATACCTCAATATATGGATGCAGGAGATCTTTCAGCAGGTCACAGCTTGGCCTAACCAAGAGCAATGCTGACAGGACACATGGAAAAAAAGCTCTTAGCCTAACACCCTCAGGATGCTGTGGCCAAAAACCAGCACAAACAGGAGGCCAGAGGCATAACCAATGCCCTCCTACAAAGCAACTTGTCAAATTACCAAAGTTTTATATCTATTTCTCATGGACTGTGAACTACAGAGTTGCAGATTTGATGCCCAGATGGCAAATGCCTGAGTAAGACACCAGCAATGTTTGTTTACACCCTAACACCTGCAGCACAGGGAGATGAAAAAACCCAACTGTCACTCAAGTCTCCATATCAACTTATCTGCTACCCCATCTCTCTCTCTCTAAAAAGCCACACTTAAATAGTCTCCTATTAATAGATTAGATAAACATTCTATTAGGAATAAGAGAATGAAGTTTTCTAATGCTCAGATAAAACCTGTTCTTGCAACAGGCCCAGCCTGGTTCATGTTGACCACAGCAGAGGGAGCAGCTCTGGGCTTCCTACATGAACACAGAGGAATTTCAAGCTCCAGCTGCTCTCTCAGCTAATGATCAGCATGAAAAACCAATAATTTTTGTTTCAAATGCCAAATGGCAAGGCATTTTTTTTTTCTTTTCAGCTCCATTAAAATACTGCTGCCAAAAGGCAAATCCCAAACCACAGAAGCATCGATGACTGATATGATAAAAATGACAAAGCTAAACATGAGCCTATTCTAACACCATTGCACTCAATGTGCACAATCCTTTTTCAGCTTGTTGAGGAAAATATCAGCAGTACCTGTTGCTTTAATAAATTGTTCTTTCAGCATCCAATGCTCTGCATTTCAAGCGCAAAGAAAGAGTAATCAATGAAAAGTTTACAACACATGGGACACACCTTTCTTCCCAGGGTTTCTACCTCAAAAGAACCATGAAGGAACAAAATTATTTGAGAAACAAACTGGCTTTCATTTTATTTTCTTTGCAGCAGGTACCTCTGAGCCCTGACTGTGAATGAAGCTGTACAGAGCCCAAATTTTGTCACTCTGCTGGGGCAAACTGTGCTCCAAGATTAAGCCACTTATCTTTAGGTATCTTGAGTGTCTGAGCACAGACAGTTGAGCAGTCCAGAAGTAGCCCTAAAGTGTGTTAATTAAACTATTGTAACTTCTTGTACAAGGAAGAATGGGATGCCCAGATGGAAAGTCACTTAAGGCACATATGTTTCTATGATATTCCACTGCACCAGCTCTTCAGAGAGATCCTTCCTGAAGAATTTGGCAGCCCCAACAGGGAACTGAGCACTGGCTACCTGGCACAGTGCAGGGCTGACAGAGGGAACTCTTAATCACTCAGTCTGGCTGCTGGGAGCAGGATAATTACAAGCAGCTAAGTTCTGAGCAGGTTATGTTAGCCCTGTTATAATTTCATGCTAACAGGCTCCTATTCCTCTCAGACCATCTTCTGGGACTGCATCACAAACAACTCATCCTTTCCCACTTAAAATGTCCCCAGTTCTGCAGCACCTGTCCAAGAAGAGCCCCCCGTTTCTCCAGAAGGATCTTTTCCATCTCCAAACAAAGCCAAAGGGGTGAGGAATTGTTAACCGAATTCCTTCCAGCAGCAGGGTTTTCCAGCAAGCCTAGGAATAAAACCTTCCAGCTTCTGCCTGCCCCTTCTCTTCTCTAGACATTATGATAGACTTTCCAATCCCTGGAAGAGAGACCTGCAGGTACAAACTCTCCAGTGGAACTCGAGCTGCCAGGGGCTTGACTCCAGGCTGCAAATGCCCCTTCCAGCAGCATCACCAGCAAAGCACAGCCTGGTCCCTCCTCTCTCAGCAAACATGTTAGACCTGCACCCACGGGATCAACACCAGGTGCTTCAGCCCCAGAAGAGTCTAAGCCCACGGCTGAATGAGCTCAGACATGCAGCTCATTTGAATAGGATTTGTCTTGCAGAGCAGAGGTGCTTTTTGAAACACTCAGTTCAGCAGTTGCTGTAAAAACCTTGTGATTAAAATGGTGCAGTTTAGCTCTGTAAGTGACCAAGAGGTCAGGGCAGCACAGGGATGGGATGGGGAAGTGCAAACTGCCTTGGAAAAGGAAAGCCAGCAGAGACTCACCGACCTAGGGGGTTACCCCAGGGAAAGCTTAGGTCTAATCTCTACAAGGTCAGAGAGAGAATGATAGCTGCTATTATCACAAATTACACCCAGAAATATTTATTCTGCAGTGGGGCTTGGCTCTTAGCAATGTGTTACAAAGATGTCAGGAACAATAACAGAAAAACCCCCAACAACCTGCCAGCCCTGGCTGCTGCACAGCAAAGGCTCAGGATTGTATTTATTTAGTGTGGCCTTTGTTAAAAAGCACCAGATAACTCCTTCCTCAGGAAACAGGCAAGTTCTGCAAGGGAAGGGCTGCAATTTAGTCCAATAGGAAACAATATAAACTTCAATTGGCAACAGCAATTACTGAAAAAGGAGAAACTTGCTGGCTTGTTACCATCACCATTCTTTGCAACATGCACAGAATTTTTCATCCCCAGAATTACTGATTTTTCGTTGTATTATTTACCAGAGCACTGTGCTGCTATCAGGAGGCTGTCCTTAAAGAAAGATGGACACAGGAAAGACAGACCTGCAAGAGTCAAGCAGTGAGGTGCAGACTCTCAGTCAGTCCTCCATTATTCCCATAGGCACTATCTAAAAGGTGGGAAAAGAAGCCAGAAGACCTTGCCTAACTCATTCCTGTGTTTCTGGAATGTTCTAACAGCTTTGTTTTAGGTTTCCCTGGATTATTTTCTTTTCAATCTTGATGCTGGTTTGCCTCTCATTACAAGGAGCAAACAACAAACAATGCACAACCCAGGCTACCCACAGGCACTGGAGATTCCTGGGGGCACCAGCCCCGAGATTCCAGGCAGCTGAGTTGCCAGGCTCTCATCTTCTTGCACCTTCTTTTTTATCTGAGCAGATGGAAACTCAAGAGCAGGAGCCAAGAGCTCAACGTGGGCATCTCTGCCTTAGTTACAGTAATTACTGGAGCTGTAATTGCAGGGTGGTAACACACACAAACACACACACAGTGCCTGTTGTCTCTTCACTGCTGAACAGCATAGCCAGAGATCATCTCTCCATTTCTCAACACTTTTACCAACAGGGACTTTCACCAGAAGTGACCTTGGTCAGTGACGGCCTTGGTGGGGATTTCCACCCAGCACTGGGGTAAAACCACTGTAAGAGCAGAAAATTATGGTTTTCAAACGTTTTCTAACTGACAGGACAAAGATGTCAGACGCCTCACACTTCTCCAGGTAGGTGGTGAGGATCAACCACTGCCTACTGAAGAACCAGTTCCAGGGAACAAGGTATTGATTCCTGTTGAGTGGGAAATCACCAAGTGGAGAGATGTTAAACACTCTGAGGGCAAATACTGAAATTAGAACCACAGCAGCACAGGACAGCTGGGGTTGGAGGAACTTCTGGAGATCATTCAGTCCAAAGCCCTTGCTCAAAACCAGGATCAGCTGAGCACATTGCCCAGGACCACATGAAATGGGTGATTTTTCAGGTGTCCTGTCCCACCTGTACCATGATACTTGGGACTTCTCAAAACATGAAAAACAGCAGCCAAGTCTTAAGACAGCCCAAAAATCTGACTTTTCCCCCCACAGCTTCCCACAGCCTTCATCATCAAACTTCTGTTTCACTGTACTCTCTTTTGTACCTGTATTATTTCCCCTGTCTCTCCATGGAGTCTGCTCTGTGCTGCTCCAGTTCATACACAGGGAGAGGCTTCTCCTCCCACTTTTACAGAGAATTTAAATAATCTGTGTTTGTATCACACCCCTGCTCTGAAACAGAAAGATCAGAAGATGCAGGGACTCCTTTGGAAGCACTACAATAACACTACAAACTGCTTACAGCCAGCAACGTGGAAGAAAGGCTGGTCTGTCCCAGGTGTGAGGTATGTAGAGTTGGAAAAAAACCCAAAAAACTGAGCAGTGCATGTTTATACAAACAACATAAAAGAGAGGGGGGAAAGTATCTAATTGAGAGTAGAGTGCATTGCCAGCTTCAGCAGTTGCACTTGGATGGATTCGATCCTCAGGGTTTGCAATGAATTCCCTTCCCCACTGCCAAGGTCATCTCTCACATTCCAGTTCTGCAATCCTTGAACTATAAAGAAATGAACAATTGAAAAAAAAGCTCAAAATGCCTCAACAGCTTAAAAATACAGCTTAAAAATACCTCAATAGGTGATGCCAGGCACAGGCAGGAATATTCCAGGAATGGAAGCATAACTGGTGTCTGTCACCTACTGACTTTAGCCAGACTTGTTTTAATTCCCTTCCATTTAATATTCCATAAACACTTCATCCTCTGTCTCTCTGCAGCCTTTCAGTTAAAACACCAGGAGCACATGTGCAGGAGTCTCACTTCCATGGGCTCCGACTCTGTCAAAATGTCATTTGCTTTTCATTTTGATCTAAAAGTTACTGCTGAATATGTGCTGAGATGTTCCATAAACAGCAGAAAGTGAAAGCTGCTCATCATAAATGTGCTAAAGCTACTCACTTCTCTTTTTAAAAGGATAGATGTTCTCAGATCTCAAAATTGTGCAATTTATTCAATGTTTTGAACTATTTAGTATGAACTCAGCAAACAAATGATCCAGCCTAAGGTCAGGAACAGCACTGCCACTGAACAGTTAATTTCAGTCAATAGATACATGTGGGTTGCAGCTTACTGGCCTCTGAAATAGGGTTATTCATGTCATCTCCTTGTGAATGAGCACCTCAAAATCACAATTAAGGCTGACATTAACTGGTCAAAGTCTGAAAAATGCATGGTAGCAGCCTCCCTGTGTTGGTGAAGGAAGTTGATCTTATCTGTTTATAACCTTTTTATTCTACTAATAAATCTAGCAGACTAGGCTTTCATGGATAGCAAAAAGCTTTTTTTTTCTCCTTTAAAAAGGGGGCACATTTATATGTGCCCTTTGGAGAAGCAATGCCCTCATGGCACAGTTCACTGTAAGGCTTCCTTCTCTTTCCCTATATTTAATCACTATATTCCTATCGAAACAGCTCTGGGGGAAAGAATAAAATCAATGGACTGTGGCATGGGGATGAGGCTGGAATGTGTGGACACATCTTTCTGTTGACTTCAGGGATACTCTGAGTGGATTTAAGTACTGTCAAATTCTGCAGGATCACAGCATTTTGCTCTCTCAAGGCAAATGACTGGATCAGGGTCTGCTTTTATCATTCCTGTACACCTATTTTTGAGTGGTGAGGCAGCTGCAGACAGAACGGAAAGATACTCAGAGCTCTCAGACAAGAGACCTCAGAACTTGTTTTACTGCAGACCTTTTCAAAGGAACTAAGTGTATCAAGTTCTGCTCCTGATACTGCGTGGAAACAATAGGGTATGGCTGTAAAATAAAAGAATTCAGACATAAATACATTAAAATGGAATTAGGAAAGACTAGGCCACAGATAAATCTAAAAGACAGGCAATGATGTAGCTATGGCACTTAATAAAATTCCATAAACCTGCAGTTAAAAGGAGCAGAGGGGAAAAAAGCCTCATGACAGATCAGTGAGAGTCTGGAAAGATCCATCTGGAGAAGAGATTTGTCCTGAAAAACCTCAACCAGCTCTGAAAGCAGGGATTCCTCTCAGTGATGTTGAGGATGCAGCTCAAGCAAACACAGGTCTCAGCAGCAGGCTCTGCAGGTTATTCCTGATTTTCCTTCCTTTCCTGCCAGCTGGATGCCCATGCTATGCCAAGCAAGACTTTTTGGAGACAATTCCCACTAATAACTGGGCTATTAATATTCTCTTTAATCTGAATTAGAATCTTTGCATAAATGTGATCCATGTGACTGAATCACTCCTGTCTCAAGCAATTCCAGAAGGAACATTTAGTGATGGCAGGCATTTTTTTGAACACAGGGAAAGAACCCAGTGAACCATGAGGGAAGGAGCTGCAGGCTCTAATTATTTCTAATGATGCACCTAGAAATCACCTAGTAAAAAGGAACTAGGTAAGATCAAAATCATGTGTTTTTAAAACATGGAATTTAGGAAATATGATGAGACCTAAGGTTACTAGGGATTAAAAGCCAGCCATGCCACAGGGGCTCTTTTTTTGCATTGACCACTGCAAATCAATCAAACAATCCTGCTTTGGCAGGATTTTGACACTCTACCAGGAAGAATTAATTTAGACCCAGCTCTGGTTTCTGTTCCAGCCAAAGTAAGTCTAAATTGCACACATGACAAAAACTATCAAGTGTCCCAGCCAATGATGATTTAAATCAATAGTTCAGATGCTGGAAGAATAGAGTATTTTAGCAAAGAGCACTGAAAAACAGCATGAAAGGGCTGCAATCTTTCCTTTTGTAGCATTGATATATCTTCCTTCAGAATCAGATGCATTTTTCACCCTTTCCCAATAAATAACTTTGCTGGGAATACTCCACAGAGAAAACCCAAGTAGGTGGCTCAGCTCCTTCCTCTTCTGCCCAGCTAGCAGAGGAGTCCTTTTTTCTGCCTGACCCTCCTGAAAAATATCATTTCCATGTTTATCCTTTGGCTTTGGATCATGAGAGGTAACAGATGTAATGGGAAGACTCCTGGTGGAAGCAGAAAACTAATCCAGGTCACTTTTGAGCCTGATAGGTAAGAGCAGCCACTGAACTGAAGGCAGGATAAGCAGCAGCCTTCCTGAAGGATTTTATGTGACAAGAGAGAAACTGAGTGAGGCCAGGTTTGTTTACCAGAAGCAAATCTGGAGCCTGCACATGGCAAACCCAACAAGCTTTCTCTTTTCTTAAGAGGTGGCCCCTGGTCTTCTTCCAGTTTTCCAGCTTAAGAGCTGTGAACTTCCTTTAAACTGATAAGCCCCAAAATTTCACTGCTGGCAGCTGACAAATCCTCCATCAGCTCTGGAATTTCCCCAGCATTTTGCTGGATTTCCACTGACAGGCTCAAGATGGGTACAGTCTCTCGGCTTCTGCAGATGTAAATTGTTTTATACTCTCTCCCTGATGTCTGGGATAAAATAATGCACCAGCAAACTCAGACAACATGTAAAACTTGGCACTGCTGCAGCATGGACAGCTTGGAAAGGCCTGACATGACTGGATCGACAGGCAGTGATGGACAAGCCTGGAATGAGCTCCACAATGTTCTACAGACCAACAGTACCAACAGCAGACAAAAATTTAGAGGGTTTTTTTTTAATAGGGCAGCTGGAAGGGGAAGAAGCCCAGCTTACCCAAACCCACAGATAATCAGCTACACAAGGAAGCAGGATCCAACTTTTTTGCCTGTTCTTAGGTATTAGATCATGCTGATTTTTCAACAGTAAGTGCCGCTGGCAGATGATAACCAAAAAGAGACAGGATGAGGGCAGTCGGCGGTGTCTATTCCCATCTTTAAGGTTGGACCACTATGCTGGCCAAGTAATTAACCCAGGGCAGAGTAGTCCATTCAGCAGTAAAATGAGCCTAAATATTGACCTCGATTTGGGCTCTGTGGGAGCTGACAAATACTCCCCAAGATAAGCATCACTGCGAGAGCATTCCTGCCTTGACACACCATTAAAATAAAACAAAAGCTTTATATCCCACTTGGGGAGAAGTGAAAAAGGAGAAAGGAACTTCGTTTACCTTTGAATGGCTCTTCTCAAGTCACAGTATCCCAAACAATCCCAGCAAACATGCTCTGGGACATGAGCTCAGGCTGCAAGAGTACTCCCAAGCTCAGCCTGTCTGACATAAGCAATGGGAGAAATCCCAGAGCAGGAACAGAGTGAAGAAAGCAGAAATGCCACGTGCCTGGTCCAAAAGCACATAGTTTGACCCCTAACACAACACAGACTAGGATCTCAGAGAAAATAAAAGTATCTTATTGCCCAGCAGAGGCCTTTTTTGCAGCAGCAGCACAGACAGAACTCTGCTGACACGGAAAAGCTCCGAGCCTCTGGGCAAGCAGGTGTATCCTCACGGAGCTAGTGCTCACCTCAGGGTCTAATTCCCTTGCCAAAATATTGCACAAGTGGCACTCTGTGTTTGCAAAATGCTTCCTCAGGTGTCCTGTTCGACCCCAAACAGCAGATGGTTTACTGTCTGTGCAGCAAACGAGGTCTTTCAGGGGTTCTAAGTGGGCCATGGCTTGGTTGCACAGCCAGCAGCTGCATTCATTTTGGAAATGCTTCATGTTTTGCCTGAGATACCTGAGCGCTTTCTAATTCTGCCTCCTCTCATCCCCCTGCTTCAACACCTTCACCTGAAGGTGCCAGAAGCAAACATCCCCAACCCACAAACTCTGCAGAGTTTCAGCCTATTGGGTGTCCCAAAGCATCCACATACTCCAGAGAGCTGTATAGGTGACTCCATCCATCCCACTGCTGCAGCCCTCTCCAGCTTCCTCACCTCAGGTCTTTTGCCA
The DNA here is from genome assembly GCF_027477595.1 of Haemorhous mexicanus. Taxonomy (NCBI): domain Eukaryota; kingdom Metazoa; phylum Chordata; class Aves; order Passeriformes; family Fringillidae; genus Haemorhous; species Haemorhous mexicanus. The sequence goes on from NC_082346.1 coordinate 10,788,009, forward strand.
AGGTGTTTAGCATGGATAAAAACCCACTTGTGTGGGTTGAAACTGGCTCTGTTCATCGGGGTGCCTCAAATTTGCAAGTGTGTCTCTTTTCATACCCTCTGCAGTTTGCTGCAGGGTAAGTGCAGAAGCTCAGCCAGGCTTTTGAAAGCCCTTCACTGCACGTGACAGCCTCCATTAGGCATCGTTTCAGAACTGAGTCCTAGGCCAGCCTTCATGCTGAAGTGAAGACCTTCCAGACCCTACAGTGTTATGATTTTCACAGCATTCTGCATGGCAGTGTGACACACAGAAAGCCAAACTGCACAGCAGATTGTCAGGTCTGTGGATAAACTACTGCAGTTCTTTCCACTGAATCAGCATGCCTCACAGATCTTCCCCAAAACAGGTCTTACCAAGCCTGCAGCTCAAACAGCCACCCCTCTCTTTGCTGCATTTCAGATCAATAGATGTACGGATTTAGGCAGGAGCGTGGGGACTGAAGCACGAACAAAGGCAGAGCAGGTCAGTGTTACTGTCCCTGCTCGTGAGCAGGATTTTTCCAGCAGAAAGCGAGCTGGGACTGCAGAGCACGGAACACGAGTGTTCCAGAAAGTGAGCACACATACACAAAAGAGCAGTGCCCAGTTTGCAGCTGATTTAGCACAGCTCAGGGAAGAATAAAAGAACTGGGCTGCACAGCCTTGCCAAGTCACATTAGGTGAATCAGTGCCCTCGTCTCTCACGCCACGAGTCCGGCACCTCGCACGCAGCCTCGGCTGCCTCTCTCCTCCTCAGCCAGGAGAGAGCAAAGCACCTCCTCTGCAAAGTGCTGCCAGCAGGATTCATCCCCTGCCTGTGCTAGATATGTGCCCAGAGCTCAGGACAGCGAGACACAAACATCCTGCACCAAACAGAACGTAGGGTTGGATAGGCAGTATGAATTTCATTTCCAGCTTCTATAAATTTTCAAAGCCAGTCAAGTGCTCAGGTTGTTTTCTTTTTTTTTTTTCCTTCATGTCAGTTTTTGCTCCATTTTAATATATCCTCTTTAATTTCCTTTACAGCTAAGTACTGGTCAGAAAAAACGGCAGAAATTTCCCTTACCCCAGCTGTTGTAGGATCTAGTGTGGATTTCAAAACAGAACAGAGCTGCAGCCTCCAGGAAAACTCCAGTGAACCATGTGAAGAGCATTGTTTGGGAGCAATTGGAGAGATAACTGCTCTCCTGATTTAACTCATTTATTATCCCCACTGTACAAAACAAGTAGCTACAGTAACATCATTACACTGAGAGCAATGAAAAGAACACAAAACAGAAAGCCTAATCTACATTTCTGATATTAGCTGTTCAGCAGCCTCAGCTGTACCACTGTGGGAACCAGTGGCACGACTTTACACAATCTGGCTTCATAAAAACTTTTCTTTGCACAGTGTGCAAAATAAACGGCCTTGCACTAGGTAGGGGTAACCTAGATTAAGGTTAGTGAGCACAAAAAACTGAGCCACCAAAAGGCTGACGTGTGCAGCCATGCTTCTCTCTACTCTTACTTTATTCAACTTAATTCCTCCTGATTCTTCCTATCTGTACATCTCTTCCCTCTCTTTGTAGAGTTCTGCTATTTTTGAAAAGATTTCAGGGGAGGATCAAACAGAAAGGCAACTTTTTTTTACTTCTGTAATTAATTATTTGTGTGTTACTATGATTTCATACAGATTTCAGAAGCTGGGCTGAGTAAAGCCCAAGGTGGGGAGAAGAAACCATGTTATTTATAAAACTGCAGAGATGTTCTCCTTTCCCTCTCACCTGTCCAACAAGCATTTCTTGCTTTTTTGTTTTATGAGTATGGTCTCAGCACATCAGTACACCAGGAAACTTCCCAACCACAAGCTGCTTTTAGGAAGGGCCAGGATAGAGCCTTCTCCAGCCTGATGTCCAGCAGGTCAAAAAGACATCCAAAAAAGCAAGCTAGAATAAATAATGCGTACCCAGAAAACAGAACTTCCCACTTAAGATTTCTGAAATGAACAGAAACTTGGACGTGCACTTGGAAGTGGGGAAACAAGTCTGGAGTGGCCTGGGTCTCCCTACAGAATGCAACTGGGGAGCAGGAGCTGCCTGACCTGTCCAGGAACTCAGCTCTGAGGGCTCCTCAGCTCTCCTGTGCCACCAGCCTGTCAGGCAGCCTGCCAAGGGCCTGGGCAGGAAGGAAAACAGGGAGGCTTCCAAGAGCAAAAACATCCCACTGGAAAATTTCTGACTGCTCTAATAATGGCCCTACTTTGAGAGCTGGTCATGGAGCTGGCAGAAGGCAGGGAGACCCACTGCCTTCCCTGGTTAGCTCCTGGCTTCCTGTAGAAATTTCTTTCTCCTCCAGACACACAGCACCAACTGAAGTAACCCTCAAGTAGGATGTTCATAAATCCCCTGAACCCTCCCCGCAGCAAAGAGCATGGCTTTTCCCCAGAATGATGACAATTGTTAATTGGCACCATTCAGGAGGTAACATTTTCTTTGGGAAGGCCTTTCCTGCTTTAAGCAACCACATGTACTTTTGGCAAGGTCTCCAGACAAGCCCTGTTGGCAGCACACAGCCTTGTGCCTCACTCGGAAAGACCGCACGAAAAACCAGCTCACTTTCCAGCTCCAATTCCAAGGCTTCGCACACTTGGCAGGGCTGACAAGCTAATGTGGCCTGGCTGCAGGAATAACTGATGCCTTCTAGGTAGCATCCCACAGACCTGTCCTGGAAATCCAACAGAAGGAGCCCTTTCAGCCTGCTCCGTGCCCGCTCGCAGCTCACCGACCTACCGCTCATTGCTCAGCGTCATCCTCGGAGGATCCAGGTTGGGATTCTCCATGGACTCCATCTGGGGACAGCGTAGGAAGTAGTAGAGGGTGTGGAGGGCATCAGGGGACCAGGAGATGGGCTGCTGCTGCCGGGTTTGCCGCACAGGGCTCATGCCAGGCCGGATGGTGTTCAGGCACTGCATGTGGTGCATGGCTCGCGAGACCAAATCGCCTGCGTGCACACACAGGGAGAAAACACAAAATCATCTCTTTATTAGGCACCCACAGTGCTTTTAATCATGCTTCTTGAACAAATCAAAGCTCTCATGGTTCAGAGGAAAGTTTGCTGTGTGCACAGAACCTCCTCCACAAAGGCAGAGGGTGTCCTGTCCTTCAGGCTGCCGCTCGGCAACATTTTCTTTCAAATACCAAGTTATCAGTTAGAACACATGAAGTGCAACACCTCTCAGTTACCACACATTCTTTACAGTGAGTTGGCAGGTTTACTGCTGGTGTTCTCCTCTTTCCACCCACAAATATAAAAATTTTTTTGCCAGCCTACAAAAACTACTGATGTCTTTGTACAGTGTCCTCTGCCCAACCTGGCAGTGACAGTTTCAAAAGGCAAAGTCAGTAGCACCAATACTTCACTCTCCTTTTTTTAGGAGGCTGCTCCCATTTCTTCCAATTGGGTCATGCTGTTCTACCCTCCTGCCCAGGCACTTGAGACAAATTAGTGACATTATGTTCAAGACAGAAACCCCTTCTTTGAGGGGTCTGCTGCTCCCATTCTCACTCCAGCTGCAGGTTTCTCCAGAACAGCCAGGACCAGACTCTCTTATTAAAAAGCCAATCTTTATCATGCTGGCTGTCTCAAGCTGTGCCAGAAATCTGTCCCTCAGCATTATAAGAACCTCAATCCAGGAGGTCTCTGGGCTTCTCATTCCTCCTGGTTTTTGAACTCAAGCCAAGCTGCCTCTGTGTCGGAGCACGGTAGACCTGAGGAGGCTGCGACTAAGGTGACCTGGATCACACAGCTGCACTCAGAATTTTAGGACTGCAGATTTTTAAAAAAGTTCTCAGAGCAATGACCCCAAAGCTGGTATTTTTGCAATAAGCTTGCCTTAGGCACAACCCTGTTTAATCTTATTGTGTTGTGGTGCATTACAAACTCCAAAAAGCTTTAAAAGCTTCATCTTTGAGTAATGCGACTACCAATGAGTGAGCTAAATTATTACTATACTTAGCTAGGATCTGTTTTTTCCTTGGGAGAATCTCTGCTGCTTTATGCTTCACAGTCCCCTCAAACTCTCACAGGAAACATTGCTCTATTGTGTCCAAAAGTTACAATTCTGGGAAAGGATGGAACTGAAATAGTCACCCCATCACAAAGCTGGCTCCTGGGAAAGCAACCTGATTTAGTCGTGCCACATACGCATTAGCAACACCTCCCTCTGAAATTCTTGGGAAGTTATTATTTGTTCATTTATATCTAAAAGCAATACACTAAATTAGTTAGTCAGAAGCCCTGGGGTTCTACTGTTACACAGGAGAGAGCCCCACAAAGCTACTGTATGTCTAAACATGACATTTTTAGTGGTTCAGACCAACAGGGTATTAAAAATCTCAGCTTGCAGTCTAAAGCCCTGCCACTGCTTTGTTGTACAGCACATTCAGCTTTAAGGACCCACTTCAGAATAATAAAAAAATCCTTCTAACAACTCTGCCTTTCCACTTCAGGAGCTCCAGGATCCTCACGTTTTATGAGAGCATCACGGATCCTCCAGCGCTGGTGCTAACACAGAAGTCTGCACAGTTTATAGCAGAAATGCATCTGGAATTCAAATTTTCAACTCAGAATAACGTTCCTTCTCCTTTGCACACTCACTCTATTTTTCTGGCAATGGGCAGCAACATTTAAAAAAAATTAAAAAAAAAAAAAAAAAAAAAAAAGGCAACTGTATCAGGAGAGCCATTCACTGGATGTACTGACCAAGTTGGCCAGGCGGGGATGGGGGAAGAGGGAGAGAGGAAGCTGTATTCAATCCCAGGCCCTTGCTACAAATGTTCTCTTGTGTTCCAGGATAAATAGAGGTGTGTTGAAGGAATTTGAAAACCTCAAACTAAGGCAGGTTGCAAAATAAATGGTGAAACACACAAACTCCTTACTGGCCCTGGCATTCATTAGCATTCAGATGGTGCAGGCTAAGAAAGTGATGCCAGCAGAAACGTTGCAAGGGGGAAAGTAGACCAGGAAAACACAAATCATTTTTGTTTACTTTAAAGGGGCTTTGTGAGTACTTTAGGAATGGAACATTTCATTTGGTCAGCTTTAAAAAAAAAGGTGGGGGTTGAACAAGTTTTTGTTACCAGAGTGCTCTCAGACTTTCTTTTTCCTTCACTTTTTGTTTTTTAAGTAACCAAAAAGCTTTTCCTTGAATATCCCAGACATGTCCACTGCAGAAACACTAACTAAAAGAACCCTCTTTGCTGTCGTTGGGAGGTTTGCTGTGCTTCACAAATGCACAGGAGAGCCTCCAGAGGCATCTAAGAAAGAGCATCAAACTTCAGCTGGTAGTAACTTCTCTACCAAAAAAAAAAAAAAAACCAACCAAAAAATCAAAAGAAGCACATCTCACACCTCTCCAGGTGAATTAGACATTAAGCAGATTAATGAAACCAGCTGATTTGCATAAACAGCACCACCAGACAATTACATCTCACCCAACATTAAATGCTGCTCATGCTGCCAACAGCGGCAGCTCTCCTGCTGCCCCTCAGCAGTGGAGGAGGGATGGGCTCTCGTGCCCTGCTGGAAGAACCCCATGGTGGATTACAGGATTCCATCCCAGACTTACTCAGTTCTGAGATGCTCCCGACGCATGTGGCCAGCAGGGACTGCTCCAGGGTCCGCAGCTCCAGCTGCGCGTAGGCGTCGGCCCGGCCATCGCTGCACACGGAGCCGTCGTGGTAGGGGCTGAAGTAGGCAGGGAGGGACAGCACACCTGGGACAGAGCACACAGCACACCTCTTACAAATCAGCCCACACTTTGTGTGGAAAAGCAAATCCCTCCAGGAGGGAGACAGAACTCGCACCTTTCCCCAGGAATTTTTGAACAGTTCAAAGGAAATCAAACAGCACTGTGAACACCGTTGGGAAGGCTGAAACAAGCTCCAGGGAGTAAGGCTGGATGTTCCTACAGCCTTTAAGAGCTGGAAACAAATTGCAGTCGAGATAAAACTACATGAAAAGCTTTGGTTAAATCTCTGCTCTTGTTTATACAACAACAGGGCCGCGCACACACGGCTCGCTGCTGAACAGCTGTATGCAGATCCCCAGATAGAAGGGCCTGATCTGGAGAGATGTGGAATATAGCCTGGAGTCCACCTCATCCCTGCAACCCTGCAAACAAAACCAGGGGCTGTGCCAGCCCTTTGAACCTGCCATGCAGTTTCAGGTGCTCAGACTGTGGTTTCTGCATGTGCACAGCTCTGGATGCGCCAAGCGACGCCCAGCAGGTCTGAGGCTGCCTGAATTTTCATCTCTGTAAATGACCCCTGTGTGAGAGAGAGAGAGATTAGGACGGTAATTACACTGCACACACGTGTTTACCACACACATCTCCTCTCCATCAAATGCACAGCAACTGACTGCTCTGTGTGGCACAGAGAAAGGGGGAATGTGATCTCTGAAGTGGATGTGAGGCAGGGAGCAGGGTGTGTGATAGAGGCTGGGCTGGGCGAGTGACCTGCCCTGTCCAATGGCACCCTGGGGTAGATCTGGTGCCACTGCATCCACAGGGCAGGTGGACTCCAAAAAAGCACCTGCAGTCATTCAGCCATTGTTCCTGCGCCCGCACTATGGCCCCATTTTTAATTACAGATCCACCCCACAATTCCAGCAGCACCTCCTGGCCCATATTTTCCCTGATTCCAGACAAGGGCGCTCAGAACAGCCACAACTGCCTCTACTCTTAGCCTGCTACATCCTGTATTTCTGCTTTTTAACTTTGATCTACAGCAAAAGAGTTCAGCTCGGACCCACGTTTCCTTCTGCCCTCACCTCCCAACCCTGGCTCAGGCTGGGAAGTGGAGATCCTTTACTCTAGAGGCAGTGACCTCCTGTCACATAGGTGCTGGGTATTGTTGCCTAACAAAACCCTGCAGCTCATTGTGCAAGACCCTTTGTTTCTTTGTCTTGATGTTTTCTTTTGAGATTTTATGCTGGATTGATCTCTCCTACCCTTTTCACATCCTGCTTCGTGGATAAGCCAAGGGCTGTATCAAAAACTTCCTGGACATGATGAGAATAAGGGAATGATTTATCCTCTTGTGCTTCTTCACTGTACATCACTGTTGGTTAATGGAGAATGCTCTGCCAATGCCCTCTTAACCTGAATAATTAGGAAGTTGAAGCTTTAAGAACTACCAGAAGCCATGCATGCAAACTAGGAGAGCTTTGCTTTAAATACACTATACAGAGCCTAAGACACTTCCTTTTCCATGCCAAAGCTATGAAAGGATGTTTGAGAGACATATGGATTGAATTTATGGCAGAGGGAGAATGAAAACAGCCTGATTTGTCAAAACTTTCAAATAGAGGCACATAATTCTACAGAGGCGAAAACAGAAACTGGCAGCTCCACTGCTGATCCCAGCAGAGGGAAAGGAGTGAGGCACATTTTCTCTGCCAGCCCCTATCAGTTAGTTCTGTTTTCTAACAAGGAATTAAAAATAGAGATTTGCAGAACGCTTTGGCTTGCAAAAGGCAACATCATTTTCTCAGTTTTCCAGTTCACAGTTTGTCAGGTGATGCTTGGAAACAGGGAGTATTTATTTACCTTTGGAAAAATGACTCATCCAAGATAGCTGTGGACAAGATTTATGCTGTCACCTGCCTTGGCACAGCTGAGGAACATCCTTTAGGCACCAGAGAGGACTACGGAACTCTGCAAGACTTTGGCCATGTGCCAAAGCCCAGTGATGCCACTGGGGATTTTCCCTGGGAGAGGGGGATGAATGACACAGAGATTCCAAGGTTCCCCGCGTCTGGCAGGTCTCCGCAGGTACAAGCAGGCCAGGGAATGAGGACACATCTCCCAACACTGAGTTTGGGACAGTGGGAAGCAAAACAGAAATGTACCCCACAACTATTCTATCTTGCAGCACCCTAATCTGGGTTCCCTCTGTGATCCACTCCCAGTAACTCTGTAGAGCTGGAAAAGCATCATTGTTGCTCCTCAGATCAGAAATTCAGGCACAAGGACATCTGCAGTCAAGCTTTGCCCAGTGATGTTTTAAGTAGGAACAGGACTTTAATACCAATTAAAAACCCCCTTTTTTGATAACAGGCTAGTGCCTTGTGCTGATTATTTGTATCCCAAACTATGGTTCTTGCTCTTCTGCTTCCCAAATCATGGAATTTTCAGTCAAAAGGTGTTAGAATGGCATAAACCATGGGCAGTTTCTGTCTGGAATTCCCATTCCTGCATTTTCATAGTGGCAACACTGATTTTAATAATGACTAGCAAGATAAGCAAAACTGCAACTGAAATAAATCAGTCCAGGTCAGAACACTCTCAGTTTGATACTCACCTTTATTTCCAGACTTTCCAAACTGTGTTTTTCCCACAAAACAATGTGAAACAACACATATTTACTGTGCAGGAATGAACCACTTAGGCAGTATTTTTAATTAAGATTTTAAGTAAGGGATCCAGGCCCTGGTGGAGGTTAAGGAGAGGCTGTGAATTCAAGTGTGGCTTAGCTCAAACCTCAGGAGCAGCAAGAGCTCACAAGTCACCTCCGGAATGGCCTGATTCTCAATTAAAGCATGGTTGGCTAACAATTTTTTTCCTGATCTTTCCATAGCTTTTGAAACAGCAGCTGGAAATAAAGCCATATTTATTCTGCCTCAGTTAAATATGAAACCTGCTCACGAGCACTTGCTGCCAACGCTCTTAAAAGGCAGTCACGACTGGGTGAATTCCAGTTAAGCAGTTCCTTAAACTCAAATTATTCTGCTTGCCTAAAGAGTTTCAAATTGTTGTCCGTAATCTGATGCTTTTTAATAGCAACTGAAAATGTTTCCAGTCTGAGCAAGATCCAGGGAAAAGTCTGTTCACACTCCTGGACATCTTTCTGCTTTAAGAGGTGCAGCAGCTCTGTGGAGAGCTTTGGCTCTAACGTGATGGCTCCCCCGAGCAGGGCTGGGCAACGCTCTTGTGTGGTTTCCAGCACGTGCTGGAACACCTCTGCTCTGGAGATAGGCTGGGAGAATTGGGACTGTTCAACCTGGAGAGGGGAAGAGTCCAACGAGAACCCTAGGGGCTCCAAGAGAGCTGGAGAGGGGCTTTGGAGAAGAGCATGGAGTGACAGCATAAAGGGGAATGGCTTTAAACTGAAGGAGGGTGGGTTTAGATGGGATGTTGGGACAGAATTTTTTACTATAAGGGTGGGAAGGCCCTGGCACTGTTTCCCAGAGAAGCCGTGGCTGCCTCATCCCTGGGAGTGCTCAAGGCCAGGTTTGACAGGATTTGGAGCAATCTGGTCTAGGGCAAGGTGCTCCTGCCCATGGCAGGGGGTTTGGAACTAAATTATCTTTAAAAGCCCCTTCCAAGCCAAACCGCTGCCTGATTCTACGATTCCCCAAGCTTGATTGGGCAGTCAATCCAGTTCCTCAAGCATGACAACTCCTGTAAGGAACACCAGGTCCATTTCTGAATGCCCTCATAATTCAGAGTCTGGCATGAAATTCTGTTCTTTTGCTCTCAAGATACAGGCAAATGCAGAACTTTCCCTGAATTTTGCTCTGAGATTGGAATGTTTGACTTTCCAACTACCCACAGCCCCTTCACACCTCACACTATTTGAACACCACAGTCGTGCAAAGGGACTTGCCATCATTTTTACCTTGTTGTAATGGTTTTCTCTGGGCTTTCTCCAGTCTGGACCCTTGATGTTGGCAGACAGCTTCCTGGAGATTAGCTCATCAGCCATTTGATGGCTTTCAAACACCTCTATGATGTCTAGAGGTTAAGATGGGGCCACTCACAAGTGGCAAAGGGCCAAGGAGTCTTGGCTGGAAAGCACTCGAATTCTGCTGTCTGGGATTCCTCATGGAAATTGCCCAGGGTACTGATTTTCTTATTTCAGAAATGCACTGGCCCTGCTCATGACAGATTAGGCAAAGAATCAGGAATATAATTAGGATAGGGATATACACCATAAACTACTGACATGGAAAAACTGTTTTTTTAAAAAATAAACCTAGCAAAATGCATGGGACAATACAATGTGCCATTTATACCTAAACACTTCCATGAAACAAATCAGAACAGTAGGAAAAAAAGAACCCATTTGGTCAAACCAACCAGAAAGCCCTTGGAAAATTCAAAATCATCTCTATACATTATGAATTGCTGCTAAAAGCCCCATGTGTGAAACCAGGAGCGCTGCGAGTATGCTTGAAAAATGCATTAGGAAACCAAGCAAGAATCTCTACAGCAGCGTGCTTTTGCAATGTTTGGCTTGGGATAAATTCTGCAAGAAACATTCCAGGGGGTGAGAATGATGTCTGATCCCTGTGAACTGAAATTCTGGAAGGCCCAAGTTTTGAAGGCAGACGGTGACGACCTGACTATGCTGGAGTTGCCAAATCCCACCAATACCGAGGGAGCCAGGGGAAAGCTCAGCCAAGTGCAAGTGCAGTTCCCACGTTGGAACGCGGCTATGACATCGGGACAGCTGTCACCTTGCACAAAGTCCTGCCATTCCTCATGGCCAGGAGCATTCAAGGCTCTCCTTGTTCTCACTTCCCTGATCTCCCACACCACACAATGCCCCGCAGTTCCCTCTTGCCAATCAGTTCCCAGTGTGGAGCACCAGCAGGAATTAATGCCAGTTCCTGGAGTTCTGTTTTCTCCTTGCTGACCTACCGCGGCTAGGAAAGCTCAACCCCTCTTTATTTTATGAAATGAGATGGGATCATTTTGACAGAACATAAACAAATCCCTCCACAAACAGCTTCCTGATGGAGCTCCCTCAAAATTTAAACACATCAGGCTCTCTAATCAACTGCAGCCATGCTATAGATGGTGAGAGAGGTTTGTGATCAGGGAACAATTCACCTAATTGTTCATATATAGGAAAAGAGTGTGGCTTCTGCTAAAAAGCAGGCAGGCATCTCTCCCAGTTTGTCAGCAGTAAGAAAAATCAAACACAGTTTCCTATATCTGCATCCACATTAAACAGTAATTCTGTAATTGGAAACAGGAGGAGAAGCAGAGGAGGGAGAAGCTTCAAGTGGAGGAGATTTTAAAATTTGCTGCAAGTACTACGCTGGATCTCTCCATCAAAGAGCTGATGTCCTAAGGGGACACTTCTGGACACCTCAGAGTCACACAGCCCTCAGTCTTGGTCCTACTGCTCAAAGAGACAACATTCTTTCCAAATTAATAAAATACAGTTTTCCCGCACTTCAGGGATGTTATCAGGGAATGATCTGCCTTCATACTCACAGTCTTTCAATAGCTCAGTGTCAACAGGCATTGCTTAAGTAAAGTACCAAAATAACCCAGGAGAGACTTATAAAGCACTCTCAAAATTCACCACCCCTTTCTCCTGGGGTGCAGGTCACTGCAGCAACTGGAAGTCTAAAAAGCAGGGAAAGCCACGGAGCACACGGCCAGGGAAAGGGCAGGAGCCTGTGGACTATCACTAAAAATGCCTCCCTAGTCCTAGGAAACTCCCTGTGCCTGTCTTCATCCCACATATTTTGCTTCCCTTTTGCTATGAAAATGGTGGAATTGGACAAAGGTAGGAAGGATCTGTATTCCATTTGAATCCAGCTGTGATATATGGGCTTGCAAATGACTATAAAAGTAGGAGAAAGGCCTTGGTTTAATACCAAGTCAGAATTTACTGAGTCACTAATCCCACTTCCATATCCCTGTGGTCTTTTGGACAACCACTAACCTGGCCTGGCCCCAAGCACTTAATTGAACATAAGCACAAGGGAACATATCCTGAGCTTGCATTGTCCTAACTGCCAAAAACCAGAGCACAATGACTGTCCTCATTCCCATTTCCGAGACGGAGGAACACGGGCAAAAGGAAGAGAAGCAACCACACAACTCCTGCACCAGAACCAGCACTTGGCAAAGCCCAAACCTCCCAGTTCAAATTCCCAGTATGAAACTGGGCAGCACAGACCATTGCTCCCACAACCCGGATGCAGAGATTGCAAATAAATGGAATTACTATGTGGCTTTAAGTCTAAGTTTGTAGACTTATGCTTCCTGTTTTATATGTCCTAATAAAAGGCCTTTGGGGATATAATCTGTAAATATAAACTGTAAATGCTTCCTACTATTATTACTTCCTACAACTACTTCTGAAGAGAAGCATGTGCACTCAGTCACAAGTACATCTCTAAAACTCGGTTGATCCTTTTAGGATTTTGTACATGTGATTTTCCAGGCATTGGCTCTTCTATGCAGGGCCCAAGGGCAGGCAAAGACCTGTGCTACACTGTAATATCAGTGTTAAAAATCCACCAATTATCAATAAATCCATGCTTCCAGGACTCTTATTTTCAGGATCCAATACGGCACACTAAAGAGAAAACCCCATACAGGGTTAGAAATAGCAATGAAAAAACAAAGTTTTATGAGGAGTGGTATAAATAGATTATGAACACTGTGAAAGAAATAGAAAACCAGAATCCTGTGCCAAAAAATTACTGTGGTCCAAGAGGCTGAAGACTTAGAATTCTCTACTTGTGTAAACCCCAACCAGTTTGATTAATCTCAGTCTCAGTCTGCTTATCTGGAAAATGAGGATATTGCTTCATTCCTGGTAAGGGTGGTGTGACAGCAGCAGTGTTCTTGCTTCATTTCTCATCCTCAACTAACTCCTTCATGCTGCTCAACATTTAGCAGTGTCCCCATTTCCCATATGTGTCAATAACACATTTTTTGCCCCTTACCAACAGCCCTTTTTTCATTTACAAAGCCCTTTTTACCTTCAATAAAGCTCCCCAAGATGCAGCTACTTGCGAGATGAAAGGACAGATATTGGGACAATATTTAATTGCACCTCACTGGAGCTTATGATATCAGAAGAGAACCTTAACTCAACTCTGAGAGGGTTAAGGAAAGCAAAATTATTTTAGCCCTGTAGAGATGTGAATGTGTGTACAATACTGGACAGCTGTTCTGACAAATAGAGCAGAAGTACCATAAGAAATTATAATGAAACTATATATATATATATATATTTTTTTTTTATATATGGAAGCTAAAAAAAATAAGCCTTTTTTTTGAAACAGGGAGAGAGGTATGACAGGTAAGCAGTGGTAAGAGTCCTTTAGTGGCACTGCTCTAGGGGTCAGAAAGCTTAGGAAGAAGAGGGTTCTATCTCCATTCCCCTGAAATTCTTTAGAAGTCTCCAATTTAGGTGTTTTTACAGTAAAACCAGTTTCATTTGGTGTAAGCACTGGGACTGCAGCAACTGCAGGCACCAGCTCGAGTCCTCATACCCTCCACAATACCCTCTTCTAATCCATTCCTTATTGTTCACTGTCCTTCCTGTAATCCGGCCTTTGAATCATGCCCAGTTCCCCAGATGTGCTCTGAGTAAGCTCTTTGTACATCCCATAATGACCTCTCTTTACTTGCCTTCAATTCTTCTATTTATACATCCCATGATCTGTATGCTTGCCAAACAAAGAGGATAGTAAATTTATATCCTCAGCCACTCCCAGTTCCTTTTCTTAGGGAATGTCAAGATGGAGAATCTGACCAGGGAAGTACCTCCAGAATAATCCAGTGCAATCCCTTCTAACGTATTCCAGAGCAATTTTTTGAAAGAAATTACCCCTGCATGGCTGCTTCTTTATACAGGTGAGTCCTTGGCCTGATAAAATCTACCCTCCTTACCCTCTCTTGGCTGTTGCAAGCCATTAAAATCAGATTTCAGAAACCATGGTCACTTAATAATAAACATCAAGACTACAATTACATTAGTTAATGACCTAAAATATCAGAGTGTCATAAGAGCAGATTACTCTCAGTTTATTTTTAAAAAGCCATGAGGAAATAGGAACCCAGAAGTAACCAACTCACTGCTCCTAAAGGAAGTTTTTAGGCAACTCAGGGCCTGTCTCCTTTAGCTGTCAGCAGCAGCTTAGGTTTTGTCAGGGAGAAATATGCATCTGTCACTCAATATGAAATTGAAATTTTATCTAAGAGAAACACAGTGCAGTGCTGAGCCTGTGAAGCCTGACCTCAGGAGGGCAAGGCTTGGAGGCTCCCCAGGATGAGCACATTCCTACCCTGCCTGCAGACAAAAATGATTCAGCTTCCGAGTCACCGGCCAGACAGCACAAAACTGGGGGCGGGTGCATGGTGAGCAGTTCAGGAGAAAAGAGCCAGCACCACTGTAGATTTGATACCTCCAGTTTAATCTTCAGTATTATTTCAGCACAGTAAATTGCTCACAGCAGCGTTTACGTGCATGAGTAATTCCTGAATCACAAGCTTTGTCATTTTTTACCCCAGCTCTGCCCACAGCCCCATATTAGTGCAAGCTTTTGGGACAAGACAAACACAAAAAGCTTCACCATCCTGATAACAATGTTTGTGTTTGACAAGCACCATTAGGCAGGGTTTGCTCTCCAAGAGTATTTTGATAGCACTAAAGACCAGCAGCAATTCTAGCCCAGGACAGAAGCTATGATTCTCCTAATTTTCATTCCCTCAAACAAACACTTGGAAGTATTTGGCAGTTTTCCCCCTCAATACAGCTGATTAGTCCCTTACTAATGACAGTATTTTGCAACTTTCTGCTTCCTCACATCAAAGCATCCTGGAGATCTTGTCAACAATGACCAATTGTTTATACACTCAGAAGTGAAGCTGAGGAATTCCACTTACTCACCAACTGCTCAGCTTTGCCCTCGATCTGAAAGATCTGCAAGGCTTGAGCCCATTGTGTGTGGCACTCAAGGACCATCTCATACCATCCACATTCATGCCTGGCTTCCTTCCATGAGGTCCTGCTCTGGTTTCAGCACCTATTTTACTCCCTGCTTCTGCATCCGAATTCCTCTTTCTTGTCCCCCATCACCTCTTCATTGTCATCACACTTGCACTCAAGAGTCCAACCTTTTCAAGGCTCCACATCAGTCCCAAATGAGAGCAGATCCAAAATCTATTTTTGAAAGTGCCCTTCAGGGGTGGCAACACTGCAAGAATTTGGCAATATTTGTAAAGCTGGCAGGCAAAAGAAAAAAAAAACCCAAACCCAACTGTACTACAAGGCTCTGGCCTGTCTCACTATTGCACAAGTGCCAAGTGAATTTCAAAGTCTAAGTCTCTTGGTTGTAGCCATTTATAGTTTGTATAAAAAGCATAACTTGTACACTTCCATTAGAGCCCTAAATATAACTGCCCTGAGCAAGTACTTGCTGCTCAAACAGGACCTCTTTGAATTTTGTTTCCAAAAGAATGTTGCTGCCACTATATTATTTATAGACATTTACATTAATATCTGAATACTTGGTCAGGAAACCACTCTGATTAATGGATCCCCAACATTGTTTTATAACTGAAGAAAACCAGTATTTTTATTTTAAAACAGCAAATTTTTTGCATAAGCATAAAAAGCAGCATTTCTCAGGATGGCCACAGTCCTTTGAAGAATTTGGAAACACAACCACATGTTCTGGGTTTTTAACAGAGCATCTGTGTAGGGGATGAAAATTAGAATCCCAATCTTGTATTTTATTTTAAAAATACACTTTGATATCTCTATCACACCCGCGCAGCAGATCCATAATGGATTCAAACATTCAGCCCAATTGATTTTGACAGCCTGCTGCTGTCTCAGGGCTTTCCTGCACGGGACTTCCATCTACCCCATTTCATAGCATGCAATTATTTTCCTGACACTTGGAACATTGTTATTTGTAGAGGTGAAATGAAGGGAAAAAAGAAAACCAAACATTTTTCATCATTTCAGGCAAAATGATGGAAAAACTGGGAAAATTGCCTCACAGCAGAAGAAAGTGAAATAAAAATGAAAGAAGTTTTTAGAGCAAGATCCTTTAACTGACAAAAACTACACAGCTGGAAAAAAACTTCTTTATTTTAATGAACAATCACAGCATCACCTTTGTCCATAAAACTTCTGTAGTCATTAAGGTACAAAATAAAACCTCTGTTTTCTATTTTGTGGGTTCTCTGTTGTTTTAAATTATGATTTTCTCTTTGAGGGCAATGTGGAACATCTCCACTGCTGCGAGGCAGAGATGCACAGCATGGAAGGACTTGAAAAGCAAAGGTCCATCCCACACAAATAACCCCATCCCACAGAAGTAATCACTTTTTGGATCCAGCTGTTTGTCTGCAACCACTATATCGCAGCATATTGTGGGAGCTCAGCACATCACTCCTGATGTCCAGAGCTACCGAGAGAACCCTTGGGGGGCTCGGGAGTCTTGGAATGTTGCCAAAAGCACTTGGTGGCTTGATTTTGATCCATCTAGAGATGTGCCACCGATGTATGAGGAAATGGAACATGCGAGAACCACTCAGGTGTAAATGGTGAAGGGAAGATATTATTATAGGGTGAATTACAAATTTTGGGGTTTCGGTACAGGGGGGTTGTAGAGACAAGATGGAGGAATCAGGGTGTGCCACCAGGCTTTTCCTTCTTCTTCCTGTCTTCCATCTTCTGGGGTGGTGTTGGCACTTGTGGATTGGTCTGGGATGAGGGTGTACTTAGTGACGAAGATGATAGGTATTGGGAAAAAAATGTAAATATGATATACGTAGTTTTTGTTATAAAAGATGCGGCCGCCTTAGGGGTGGGCAGAGTGCCTTTGGCTGCCGTGTTGGTCAGATCCTTCAGGCAGGGAAAAGGACTTTTTAGATAAGAGATAATAAACAAACTGAAGACCGAAAAAACCTGGCGTCCAGTCTCATCCTTTGAAGCCCAGCGTGCAAGAACCATCCTAAGCGTGTCTGGGGGCAGAGACAGACAGCCGATCCCCCAGAGCATATTAATAGCTTTGATTATTGCCAAGGGAAAAAAAGTCTTAGAAGGCTTTTTAGATTTGTCATGGAGTAAAGCAAAAGGCAGAACCATGGCAGAGGCAGATTTGGGGAGGCTAAACTGTCTAAGAATGCTTTTTTCAGTTCTTTTCACCAAATTATTGAAGTGACAGCTCAAATAAGAGACTGTTCTGTTACAAAGGGACAAGCTGGTAAAGACTAAACCTGGGCTGCCCTGCAGCTCCACTTATGGTGGGAACAGACTGGAAGAGGAGATAGGGAACATCAGCTGGAACTGACACAGAAACTTATTTGGAGTTCAAACTGTACTTCAGAACAATCTCTACCCCCAAAAGTAATACAATAATAACAACAAGGAAGGGAAAGGAGCACACAGAAGACTCAGAGAGGCTGGAAATAGATACATGGAAGAAGAAGGGTAGAAAAGGAACAGGAAAAAAAAACCCCAAACCCCTAAACATTCCCTGATGGAAGAAACCAGTGAAAAAATGGGAAACAGTCCGATAAATAAGAGCCAATTCTGCACCATTACCTTGGAAATATTTTATTTTTCCTCAAAATTCCTGGGGAACGTGTGACACTCTCTATCCTTTAACCCCCAGCATCATTTGTCTCCCTTCCCCTCATCCCATTCCCTATGAAGTGGCACAACAAACAAAGGGTGATTGAGCAGAGCTGGACATGCCTTGGCCCTGTGCTGATGGAACTTGATACCCACTGTAGCTGTGTGGGCAAAGTCATTCAGCTTCCAGTGCCCCTTCCCAGGCTAATTTCAAGATCACCATAATAAGATAAAAAAAGAAATGTCTCAATTTTTTAACACCCTTCTTTGAAAGCTGAAGCTACTTGGGTTTGATTTGGTTGGTTTTTTTTTTGTTGTTTTGTTTTGGTTTTTTTTTTGCTGTTTTGTACTTCTTCAGGGGAGAATAATCAGACAAACAGAAAAATGTAGCAATCTCCTCACTACCTATTTTCAAGATGATCTTCACCTTCCTGCCCTGTTCTTCCTAATAAATCACTGATTTACTGTTAGGGCCCTGCAGGCTCAACCATTGCTTCTTCATCTCAGTGGGAGCCAAATGATGATTGAGATGCCAATATATTAGGCTGGCCTGATTCAAAGCAGGGTAAGGAACAAAGCATTTGTGCAGAGCAAAGATAAATGAATATAAATCAAGTGCTAAGACATTTTCTGTGATGGATTAGCACCTTTCTTTGACCCAATAATGTCAAGGGGTCTCCATGTTGACAGGAACTAATGTGGAAATCTGTGCTGTGCAAAGCCAGGAGGAATCCTGATCTGCAGCTGCACTGCTCCTCTGTTTGCATTTTATTCTCACTCAGGTGTGAGCAATCCATCTCTTCCACCTCCCCTTGGGAAATGTCACTACAGTGCCCACCAAAACCATCTCTAGAGTATAAAAGATTTCTTCTATTCTGACTTTCTGTCTGTAATCCCGTTCTTATCAGTAAACCAGCAGTTCATAGATGGTACCTAGGCAAGGACTGGATGGAAAAGCTTTCTCAGTATCTCACAGAATGGTCTGGCTTGGAAGGGATCATCTCAAGGAATCATCTCATTCCAAACCCCTGCTGTGTTCATCTTCCACTGTCCCAGGTTGCTCCAAGCCCTGTTCAACGTGGCCTGGAAAAATTCCAGGGACAAGGCAGCTACAGCTTCTTTGGGAAGCTGTGCCAAGGCCTCAGCACCTTCACAGGGAAGAATTTCTTCCCAATATCCCATTTAACCCAGTCCCCTGTCGGTGTGAATCCATTCCCCCCTGTCCTGTCACTTCAAGCCCTCTCTCCTTCTTTCTTGTAGCTCCCTCCAGGTACTGGGAGCTGCAATTAGGTCACCTCAAGCCTTCTCCCTGGTTTCTGGTGATATTGCCAAAGCACAAAACTATACAAAGCGAGCAGCAAAAAAAAAAAAAAAAAAAAAAAAAAAAAAAAAAAAAAAAAGCACGTGTTTGGATCAAATCTGGCAGCTGCGATTTTGCCAAAAACAGATGTGAGGGAAAAAACATTAGTGTACACAGAGAAAACTTCAGTGGGAGTCAAGGCCAAACCTCTTAGGTCTGGCCATGTGCAGTAGCTGGAGCAGTACTGTATTGTTTTAAAGAGTGGTTAAAGTGCACTGCATCACTGGCTGGTGGCAAAGCTGCAGGGTTTGAGAGCAGGAAACACATCCAAGCTCTGCAGCTATTGCAGCCTCCACCACTGGCATTTTCCAGATGCAAAAGTCATGTATGACTTGTCCAAACCAAGAAAAGAGTTAAGTTTGTCCTGTGCCTGTGACATGAGCCTGGACACTTGGCTCTGTGAAAACAAGGGTTCTGTGCCTGGGCTGCTCTCCCAGGTCGCTCTGGATCTGGGAGCAGACAGCCTGGGAAGCTCAAATCCCACAGGTGAGTGGCACTTGTTTAACCTGCTGGAGACTGAGTCACCTCTCACCCTCTCTGATGAAAGACCATTGATATTATGTGCTCCAGGCTGGATTCCACCCTCGTGTCTCCACATTACACTGATAAGAGGCAATATCTCAGACACCCAGGGCATTAAAAATGAGCTGAAGATGCTCTCATTACCACCTACATTGTTTTAAATTTCCAGTGAACTACATTCTAAGTGAGAGCAGCCCTGCTCTTCTTTGTCCCAAGCTTTGTGTTCCTGGCCTCTGCTTTTGTCAATATTCTCCCTCAGCAGGATCAGCTTTGGCTGCATCAATTCCTTGCCTCAGTGTAAGCACTGTATAAACACATAAATGCAAGTGCAGGCATAAAAGAGCAGTGGAGAAATGATTGGGTGCAAAAAGGGATGGGTGAGACTGCAGCAGCCCCGATTTAGTTCAGCTAAAACCGGCACAAAATCACACCCTGCCAGTGCCACTACATCTTGTGGAAATAACAGAAACTGCTGAAATGCTGAAAAGAATCATAAATTAAATAAAACCTCTTAAATATAATCTCTTCTGCTTTCAGAGAAAATAGTAAAAGAATTACTTTGAGAAGTCAATAGAAAAACTTATCCACAGTTTTGGCATTCTGAAGCAAACGGAATTTGCCAAGTGCAAGAAGTTGTTTATAAGAAAAGAAACAGAGAACTGGAAGTGGTTCCAGAAAATTTATTATGACCCACCTGACTGTAGCCAAGAATATTACATCAGCCCAGATAGCCTGAGAACTGGAACAATACTGCTCTCAAATTAGCAAGTTGCTGGTACCACAGGCAGGGAGAAATGGTTTTGCAGGAGGTCTGGGTTCTCTCCTCAGCTCTGATGGGCAAGGCTGCTTCTAAACTCACTCCCTGTGACCAGAAACAAAGGATCTCTTCTCTTTATTCCCGAGTTTGGTTGGGTGGGGAAATGGTGTTTGTTTTTACAACATCTTAAGATTCTTGGGGCAGTGAGCATCTCTTAACTAAGGCCTCTAGAACCCGCTGTACTCCACATGAGCCTTCTTGATTCATGCTGAAAGAGGAATGACTACAAGGTAACTCCAGCCCAAAAGCCACAGAGCCCCGGTGCCGATCGTGAGTTAGAATTAAGTGTAGTGCCAGCAAGCCAAGGAATTCTGTGGTGCCAAGTTCAAAAAAGGAAAGCACAGCACAGGCAAAGAGGTAAGATGACATTTAAGTAATTCAAAGATCATAATTAGAGAACACCTCTGCAATATTTAGACAATTTCCCTCCAAAATAAAACACAGCACTGAGCAGTTAGAACATGACAGCTCATCCAAGAACTTTCTCTTCCTCTCCCACTGCAATCAAAGCCTGAGTGTTCCCCACTGCAGCTGCAGGGTGATTTCTCTCATTTAACAGCACTGATAAATTACCTATTTTATGAGTGTCTAAGAAGCCAAGACTCATAAACTCTCTGATGGAGCTGGCATGACATCATTAATTCTGAAGCAGCATTATAGATGCCTTTTATCTTGAAGCATCTAAAAGAACTTTCTTATACATTAAATAAGGTGGTTCATCAGCAGTGCTTCCTGGAAAGAGGCTTTCTCTCCTTCTCTTTCTCTCCCCTCACACTGGAGCATTCTGAGGAAAAAGGGTCTGAAATGAGGTTCTGCTTCTGAACATTCACTTCTTACAATGGTGAATCCTCTTTAACAGCTCCAGTAATCTCCTATTAATCTCTCACCACACTCTGGGGCAAAAATATAATCATCTTTAATCCTTTTGGGCTGGGGGAAGTTCCAGGATACAGCCCTGAACCAAAAGCACTTAGTGCCTGAGCTAAAGCTTTCAGTACATCATCCCAGGATGAAGAGGCTCCCTCCAAGTTATCAGCACATCCTGACCCAAAACCTCCATGAATACCATGGGCATCCCCAGATGGAAAAATGACACTTAAGCATTGACTCCAGTAAGAACCACATTGCATCCAACCACAGAGAGCTCAGCTCTTACAAGCTTGGTCACATCATCCATAAGGTCCATGTTAGGTCTAAATCATACCATAGTTCATATTTTATGTGATTTTTTTTTAATCTATAAAATACATAAACCACATAAGCAAATAGCTAATGAAAAGCAGAATGCAGGAAATTTTACAGGGCAAAGGGAGGTCATCTGTTTCAAAGAGGTTATGTTGTCATTTTTGCTTCTGCTGCCAAATGTCTTCTCCACTAATAAAAGAGCATTTGTTGCATCAGGTTTCATTCCCAATTTCACTTTCTGTATTTTGTCATGAAAAAGGAAATGCACTTTAGATACATCAGCATTTCTCTTCTCCTCATCACTGAGGAGGAAAATCACAGAGGTTGGTGGTTATTTGTTAGTTTTTTTGTTTGTTTTTATCCACACCTGCCTGAAATCTCAGGCGTGGATTTCAAACTATCACAAAAAGCTGTAAAGGAGCATTTGCGCCCACTACACAAACACAGTATTTTGTCAAAATTAGGTTAAGATTTAGGCTTCACTAAAGACATCATCATCACCACTCTCGCTTCAAACATGGTTAAAAAGCTGAGGTTTGGGTCTAACTGGAGCCTTCAGGAACTATTTCCATCTCTGCACTTCTTAGATAGGAAGGAAAAGGTCTCTGAATTTATTTTCATGTAAGAGACTGAAAAAACAAACTGACAATTCCTCTTTTCTTCTGGGATGCAATGAATAGACCCAAAAGACCCAAACCACTCTTTGCAGAAACACTGATTTATGGATCTGAATCGCCTTGGCCCTTCCTCCTTTTAAAGCAGTTTGATGTTTCAAACAATACCTGGTACAAAGCAAAGATCCATATCACTGTCATTGTTTTTCAGCAGGAGAAACAGAGGCACAGCCATCAAAGCCCTTGGAAACCCAGTGCCCTGGAAGTCAGGGAAAAGGGTGGGAGAACAGAAGGGGTTATCAATAATTCTTTTCCTGTTTGCACATCTTTGGTGACCACATGGCACCTGGTGCCATGTCCAGGTGAAATCCATCTCCCCCAAGCAGATTTCAGAAATATCCTCCATGGAACCTGCCTGACAGCCTAAAAGTTCAAGGCACTTCCATATGGATATGGTTTATTCAGTGTCTTCAGCTGGGAGGTACAACAGAAAAATAAATCATTTCAATGCTAGCCTACATCTGTATTGTTTTGGTTACCCTCTGGCTTGTTTGTTTTATGTGCCCTTTCTCCTGAGGGATAGTGCCAACAAGAGATGCACCTCTACTTAAAAACAATGGAAGAGTCCAGAAGGAATGGACACATTCACTCTGCCACTCTCCTATTTTCTCCCTTTGTTAAACAAGCACCCCTGTTTTGCTTCACTGCTCCTGTGCACCAGGCTAACGGCTTCCAAGCTTTTTCCACAACAATATCCAAAGCCCTGTTCCAGCACAGTGTTCTGGATGGTTTTTCCAGTGCACACACATATTCCCCCAGCTGACTTCTTTCATTTCCAAGTTATTGTACCATTAGAATGACAAGATGAGATTTATTGCAGGGCAGACATATCTTAAATAACCCAGAGAGGCGCTGACATTCCCAGCTCTGGATGGGGCCTGTGCAAACCCCTCTCTCCTGCTGGAAGGACAAGCTGAGATCAGATTGATATGGAGGTTTTCAGCAGGGAATGACTAAAAATCTAAAAAAAAAAAAAAACAAACTAAAAAAACTGGGGGAGGGAAGGTATTTTGAAGAAAAACTTCTCTATTCTCAGAAGAGAAGAACAGCTATTTTGAGGCAGCATTAAAAACCCTAAGCCTGTGCTGAAACAGGGGTTGGAGTGGGAAAAGCCTTTGGAGGCTGAAAAGGCAACAGTAGGTTTAGTACACAGCTCCTGGGACCCAGCAGCAGAAATACTGAACTTATTCCAGTCTGCCACTAAATCATGTGGCTAAGGCATTTCCCTCAGCTTTCTCATCTGTTTAACAGTTACCAACCCTGCACAGGGAATGCCTCAGAGATGCTGGAAAACGCTCCGAGATGCGAGGAAGGAAGTGGCAGGGCAAGACAAAAGCTCTCAGTCTGCACAGGGGAAAAGCTCTTAACTGAACACTAAATTCCTGATCCACTGAGAGCAAAGCTGAGCATTAGTCTGCTGCTTTATATAAAACATAATGCTGTATCTATCAGCCTCAAAGCAAGGCAACTTCAGAATTCTGGGTTTCCTCCAAAGAACTCTTGGGGGGGAAAAAACCCTCAACCAACACAGAGCAAGAGAACTCTCAGTGCACACAGTCACAACAATATCAGCAGCTGCTTCAAGACAAGTATTAACCTGAAAAGCAAGCACTTTCTTGTCTATGGCAAGGCAGGTGTTGCTGCAATTACAGATTTCTGGTACTTGCAATTAAATCCTTAATTGTCAACCAGTGCAGGGACAAGGCAGAACTGGGGAAGAACCCAGAAGTTCTGTCCAGATCTACCAAAGGGGCTGCTCATTGCCTCTGCATTTGTGGCAACATCTGTGTAGTGATAAAAATACATTTTTTTTACATTTCCAAACCAAATTACACAGAAAAGAAGCTGTTTTACAACAAATTATGAGATAAGGCTAAATCTCTCTCCGCTCTCTCCCCAGCCTTTAAAAGCCTGAAAGGAGATGAAAGGCAAGACAGGGCACGCCAGGGGGAGCAGGCAAATGACTTCAAGATCACCAGTCACACACAGAGAAAATTCCCTTTACTGGCACTGTCTGACCAGAGAGGGGGAAAAAATCAATTAAAAAAGAAGATCAATCGCTTGTGGTGAGACTAAAAGACACCCAGCTTCACCAGCCATCTTCACTTTGAGCTACACACAAAGCTTCACTTTGTCTGAAACTTGGAGCCTTGGAGCAAGAGATGAGCACGAGGCTTGCTCTGTCACAAGGTAGAGCACAGAAGGATGTTGTTTTTCGGGGATTATGTCCCCCAATTAGGACATTTTACTCTGTGCCTTCTTTTCCATGCCTGGGAACTGAGGAATAACACAGGAATTTTTATTCAATATTCAATTTTATTTATTGATAGGCAAGGCTCATTTCTGCAGCACAGCTTCTCTCTGAGCAAAGCTCTGTTTCAGTTTGACACAGAGGCTGAAGAGAGGACAGTTTGCCATAATTCTGCAATGAGTAATGAACCCACAGGGCTTCCATCTGCAGCATGTGATCCATGGAACTTCCCAGAGGAGGAAAAGGCCTATCCCTGCAGCCCAGCCTGGCTAGATCTATCAGCAGCTACTCCCAACCCATGTGCTCCAGCATCTCCCTCTTGCATGGAACCAATCCATGCTGAAATTGCACTTATCACCCTCAGCTTTTCTCCTGACTTCAATTGTCATCTTTAAAACAAAGTTATTTCTTTCCTTGCAGTTTTCCACATTCCCTGACTGTTTCTGAGCAACTCCAACTCCATCTGACATTAATAACATTGCCCCTGTGAGGACCTGCTGCTCCATCCCTTGGGGCTGAACTGCAGACACGTTTGTGACAGGCAGAGCCAAAAAAAAAAAAAAAAAGGGCTTATTTCATCACATAAGAGACTGGTTTTTACTTTAATTCCAGACCAATCCCTTCCAAAAATAAAAGGCAAGTAAATGGTCAGTTCAGCTTCTCTGCTGCCTTTCCCAAGGTCATGACCAAGGGCTGGCAGGCTCACAGCCAGGCTGTGAAAGGGATGAATTTCCCCTTCCTGATCTCTTAAAAAGTGTAACATCTTGGCTCACCCTCATGCCTCTTTAATCTCTTTGCTGTATTCATACATTCTCCTCTCCAACTAGAATGCAATTGCTGCTCCACTGTCTTTTTTTATTTTTTTCCAATAAACATTCCTTGTTCATTTTATTATTTAACATCATCTGATCCTGCACTCTGGAAGCAGAGTGATTTTGGAGGGCCCATAAATCACATCACAAACTAGACTGAAATAACTTTTATTTTTATTATTATTATTACTGTTATGTTTTACAGCCTATTATTGCAAGCAGCTTATCCTGCCACATATAAAGTCTAGATGAATTATCAAACAAACAAAAAACCTCAACAGCCAAAAAGAAAACAATAGAAGACCCAGGTACCACCTGTAGCTCATACTACTGGAAGTAAGGGCTGAGGACATTGCAAGAAGACAGCTCTTGCTAGAATTTCTACACTGTCACCTTCATTGGAGTATTTTCTGCTTTGTGCTGGCCAAGGAAATACAAATCATCTTCTCCCACAGTATTTCACCAACTACAGTATGCAGGTCTGCATGGTTCAGAACCACTATGGCAGAAACCAGAAGTGAAAAAGGTTTTCTGGCAATCTCTCTACATTCTGAAAAATAAACTGTATTAAGACAGTGGTTCCCTTCCAGTTTAAGGCAACAAAAGTCAAACTGTGAGTCTGCAATACCAAATTAAAGGGCTAAAATAAGGTATTATAGATAAGCAAGAATTGGGGAGCAAAAATCCTCACACCAAGAAAGCACTTGGTATCTTTGGCTCATTAGATCACATACTGAAGCCTCATGGAAAGGGATGGAAAAGGCTTATTCACACTCAATTCTCTTGCAGTTGTTGTAGTTTACAAGTGACATTTCTCTGCTTCTCTGCATTTGTGTTCAGGACAGAGCCCTGCCAACAATGAAGTGGTTTAAATGACTATGCAGGGTTTCACTGAAAAAAATGAAATTTCAATGGCAATCGACACTGGGCCACCAGAATATCCAGGCTTTAGCCCTGTCCTGGAGACTCCTAGCAGATGCCTGGATCCCCTTACAGGTATCCAGTGGGATACAGCACAGTGTAATAAGCAATCAGCCTCAGAAGTTCCTGTCCCCTTGGGTAAGGACCACTGTCCATGTCCAGAACATCTCCAGAAAAGCATCCAGTGCAATGCCTCCCTCAGGGCCATGGCTGCACTGGAAACTCTCCCTGATGGATGCCAGGTGGCTGACTGAAGAGAGGGAGCAGGGTCCTATCCCCACAGGGACACACAGTCTCCAAGGTAAGAGCCCATGGCAGCTCTTCATGGTAATTCCTGTGAGAAACCACCCTTCCCTGCTGCATGGGAATGACTGAGGGTAAAGCTGTTAGGCTTGGAGATGAGAGCAGCCAGGCTTAAGTCACTAATGTCACATCAGCACCAGCCTTGTGGCTTCTGAAGCTGGCCCTGTGTAGAGAAGGCTCAGGAAGGTGCAGAACCTGCAGGAGGCTTGTATTAACAACTAGATTTGGGTTAGTAGCTGAGGAAAAGCAGGAACAGCACAGGGTTAGGGTGTAATTGGATCCTGGCTTGGGGAGGAAAGACAAGGCTGTGCTCTGTGTGTAAACACACATGGAGGAAAAGCAAAAGGAAAGCCAAAAAAACCTTGTCAGAGCTGACCACACTTGATTTCCACAGCTGAGGTTTCCAGCCACCGTTTTTTATTACAAAAGAAACAAAATAAATACGAGCAGAGCAGAGGATTTCTGTGAGCACGATGGGTGTGGGAGCAGGACACATATGACATAAGTTGGTGGCACAGCAGGGCTGTGAATCATATGGTAATCAGAGAAGCTCCTGCCCAAACAATGCACACAATGTTGGGCCACAGGTTGTGTAGGCAGCAGCCCCGAGCTCATGGACTGAGAGCTGGAAAAGCCCCCAAAAGAGTCTGAACAGCAAAAAAAATAAGTGGGAGAACCTGGGCTCTGGAATGGTCACACTTTATCTGTCTCCCCAAACACAAGAAGCTCAAATCTACAGAGAAAACTCTGGCTCCTACTTCACCCCACCATCCCTCTCTGTTGAAGACTTGCCTCAGGACCTCGTAATAATGAATTAAATACAAAATATTTACTCAGATGCTTTTGAGCACCACCAAGCTGTTATTTACTACATTAAACTGCTGAACACCCTGAATACAATTACCTGCCCATTACTAAAATAGTTTTCTGACTAATTTTCAGCAAGATAAAAAAGGCAGCAAGAACTCCTGAGTCAAGCAGGAGCTGCTGAGCCAACCCGGAATCCATCTCTGACTGGGATCTGGAAAAGCAGTACTCAGGAGAAAGACTAAGGCATGAAAGTCACCTAAAAATAACAATTCAGAGAAGAGAAATATAGTAACACAACAAAATGCAAAGAATATGCAAGCTTACCCAGCAAATGCCAGAGCAGGAGACCAAAATAAATCACAGCTGAAGCAAATCTAGTGAAAACCACAGGCATAATAAAAACCAGACAGTAAAACACAACGGAGATGGATCACTAGCTCCGAGTTTTCTCTGGTAATGTTCCCAGTAAGGCCCAGAAAATAAATGTCATGGTGGAAACGATAAGAACTTCTGAGTTACAGAGCCCTTCTGAGTTACAAGGCTGTACAGATGCATGAGACTGAGAAGGAAACAGCAGAGTCTCTGATTTCTACAAGGCTGTGTTTTTGCAGTTTCTCTGGAATAACATCTGTGTGCACTGAGGGAAGGTAGGAAGGAAATATGCTCCTTAAAAACACGCTCCACTTCTTCTTCCAAGCAAAACCAGGTACACACTCCAGCTCTGTTAGCCCCACTATAAGGCCACTGTGATCACAGCCCCCTGGGGCTCCAGGCTCTCTTATTTTACATTCAACAGTCATGGGAGACCTACAGGAAAAGGCAGGTCCAGAAGGCTACAAAAGCAAACAAATCCCAAATTATGCTCTTCACAGCAGCTCTGCCTTTCCCTAGGAGAGGTTGTGGGACAAACTGGAGTTGGATCAACTGCACTGACCACACTTTGTCAGGACAAACACTGCCAGGTTGAGAGATACTCATCTGCCAGGGCTCTCAGGGAACAGGCAGCACCAATTTCTATTGAGAGCAGTCGATTCTGCTGAACTGAAAAACCCTAATTCCATAATTCCCTGTACATGCAGCCCCCTTCTCCTCAGGCCATCTCCATCCACCTTTTTTTACTTTCTTCTCCCATGGTTGTCAAAGCTGTTTAGCAGGGTTCATGTCAGACAGAAAGCTCTTTCAGACAGAAAATTCAGTGTTGTGCACTGTGAGTCTTAATATATAGAAACAGTGCTCAGAGGTGGGCTTTGGATTTGGGAGAAGGCTTATGATGGGCTGGTTCTGCTTTGAGTGCATAATAGCTCATCATCTGAAGAGAATCACAGAATCATTAGGGTTGCAAAAAACCTCGAAGATCTCCATTAAGATGAAATACCCCTGTGCCCACTGAACCATTTCATGAAGTGCCACATCTACTCCTTCACATTCCTGCTCCACTACAACAATGGAGCACACTGGACTATTAAACATTGTTCCTAAACTATCCCAAATGGAACCATGGACATATATAAGTAGCCCTATTAATTGCCAGACAGCCAATGCTGAGGAGACTCCCACATGTAACAAAGGTACCAGAGATTTCTCCTTTGGATGCTGTGACGCCAGGGACTTGCACAATTTATGGCCAACAATCCGTGTGAGCAAGAGGAGCCTGAGACTCAGATTCTATTCTGGCAGATGAAAGGCTTTGCAAAAAAGCCCAGGCAAGAGCTGAGCTATGCAGGCCACGCCAGTATCTGCAGACATGGTTATTAAAGCTCCAGCAGCCTCCAGATCTCTTACCTTAAAGCAACAACAGTGAGAATGTGCCAGGCAATTTGGGAATTGTCACTGGCCAGACAAAACCAGGGTGAGTTAAGGTTGAAAGTGCAACCTTTCCTCTCAATACCAGGAGAATCCCCCACCTCGCAGTTCAGCAACAGGATCCTTCATCCACTGGGCATTCAGCCAGTGCTGTGCTCCGAGGGCAGGTACTGCCAGGATAATACATCAGACTTGCTTTTGGTGGCCTGTGTTCGTTTCTGCCTCACTTACACATTAAAACTTGGGAAAACCTTGGTGAAACCAAGTGAATTTCCCAGTAAACCATCTGCTCATCCTGCAGAGACTGAGAGTCTGGGTTGGATTCGTGGGAGGAAATGGTGAGAGGCTTGCAAAGCCAGCCTTGCATAACCTCGCTGACATCAAAGGCCTGCCAGGGGTTTAAATCAGATCAAAATTTGACTGTGCAGCATTTGCACTAGAAACAATCAAAACTCAGATATCCTCAGAAGCAATTTTTGATTCGTGCTTACATTTTAACCAACAACTTTTCTCTGCAATTCCAGTTTCTTTTTTTTTTCTAAAGCAGACCAATTTAAGATAAGATTATTCATATTTAGCAGATCAGATTATTCATATTTAGCCAATGCAGGGAACACCAGAATATTAAACATCTGACATGTTCAGTGAAGCATTTCTATAGAGAATTAAGACTAGATAAGAAGGGTATGAGGAAAGAGGATAAAGTGCAATCAGCAGGAGGGAGGAAAACCCAACCTACTACTTGCTGGGCTTTTTGAGAGTCAAATAACTGGCCTGACTGAAACCACAAATACCTGTTCACTGAGTTACGTTTTGCATCCTGAATAATACATACACCTCTCCTGCACATTGAAAATAAAACTCACCGGAGCTGTCATGGTTACTGTGCAGAGGGAGAGTGTCAGGATTAAGTGACATCCTTAGGTTACACCTGGAAAACGTGCAGAGGTGTAGCTTGTAAAGGAAATAGTTTTGTATTTTAGCTGCTGTCCCTATTCAAGAAGAGAAGAAGAGCACGGAGTGCATCTAGAGGATGTTTCAGTGTCTGCAGAGGGAGAGAGGTCCCAGCAGAGTGAGCCAACCTAACCCAAGCATCTCAACAGCTCCCAACCTCTGGATTCACAGGACAGATTGCATAAAGCACGTACTGAAAAGAAATTCACAGCATGTGTGTAAAGGTAAAGACATATTATTACAAAATAGAAATATATGTACTTTAGTGGAGCTGAAGTGACTGATACCCACAGGATTTAAAGTATAGTTTACTTGGGGTCACTTTCTACACTGACAGAAGCTCAAAAATGCCTTTGTTCTTAGTCAACTGGCTAAGACAAATTTATTCAGATGGAGCAGATATGAACAGCAACAAGGATTAATTACAACATAATTAATTAATGGTAACGTCTGGATTAAATGATATACCAGTGGAAAGATTAAAAAAACCCCGAAGTGTGATACAGATCCTTGGTAACCAGATCCATTTATTACCATCAGCACCCAGAGGCAGCATTGCTGTTTCTCTCTCTGCCATATAAAGTTATAATTAATTATGCAGTGCAGCCGTCGACACCTGAGATCGATTCCCAATTCTGCTCTTCCAGGACCAGACTCCATGAGAGGAGAGAACTTTGGTGACACCTGATACTGCCCCAGCATCTGCTACCTTGGCACAGTGTGTGCTGGAACACTGTGATCCCCTCCCTGACACAGCACAGACACAGGAAAAACGGAGGGGAAAAGGGTGCATTTAATTAAAAAAAAAA
This sequence comes from Haemorhous mexicanus, assembly GCF_027477595.1. NCBI lineage: Eukaryota > Metazoa > Chordata > Aves > Passeriformes > Fringillidae > Haemorhous > Haemorhous mexicanus. Next base: position 10,818,637 of record NC_082346.1, read on the forward strand.
TGCCGCACTTCAGAGTCGATCACCTGTATTCAGAGTCGACCTGTATTTCATGGGTGAAACCAGAAAGGCACAAGGAGCTCACAGACTCATGGCAAACTCTGACTGTGCCCTACTTTTAGCTTCCTCTTTGGATTGCAAAGTTCCTGGAGTTTGCCAGACAAACGTGAGCAGGTTGTGCTGCACAGGACTGACATGAGGCACTTTATGCAGTGGGAGATCCAGCCTTCACCTCAGACAGTCCCCAAAAGGAGGAATAAGAAAAGGGCTGTAAGATTAAACCAGCCCAAACTGATAATGAACTGCAGGTTTGTTTTGAACTGAGCTCACTTTTAAATGGTGTCCCCTCAACAAAGTGACTCAGGGGATGGGTTTGGAATCAGGGATGGTTTGAATTGCTACGTTCTGGATTTCATTATTCCCCTCTGGGCAAGTGGATGCATTTCAGAGCCTAAGCCTTCATTTGGAGAAATCCTGCTATAGCTGGAAAAGCAGGAATCAAACCAACCAGGATGGGATACATACTCTGAGTCAGCATTCAAATTCCTGTTCCACTGCAGCATTTACTGAGTCTAGAAAGGACAAGAGGAAATAAAAAAGAGACAAGAGGCTTTCCTTACACTGCCAGCAGCACACAACCATGTGTGTGCTACAGGAAACAGTCTTGGGCTCCACTTTTCAGAAAGTTTCCTTTCTACATGAAGCAGCTCATTGTATGAAATCACAATTCTATTCCTGTTCCTGGTTTATTCTGTGCCTCACCTTCCTACCAGCTGGTGGCTGCAACTGCTGCTATCTCATCTGCTAGGGAGAGGTGAGTATTTTGCCTTTTGACAGGAGACTTGTTGCTGCAAGTCTGATATATTTAACATTCTTTCTACCTGGTTCATTTACTAACACACAATAATTAGCTTCCAGAAACAATTGGCAGGGCTCAAAGGACTCCTCCACTGAGATTTGTAACCAGAGTTTTGAGTCTGAGCAAACACAAAGGGAAGGAAAAAAAAGAAGAAAGGCAGAGTGTGTGTTCATGATGAGACTTGAAGCAAAAGCATCAGCCCAGTGCTGAGCCCCAGGTGATAATACTGAAGGAATGCACAGAAGCAGAAGGTTAAATCTGCAGCACCAGTGGACTCAAATGTGATTGCAATTATGGGGAAGATGTGCTTCTACTCCTCATAGCTCTTCTTTCTCTTGGCTCACACCCAGCAAGAGTCATAGAGATTTCATGGGCAACTCATATTTGAGACCAAAAATTAATGGAGATACTGACCACACACATAGCATACATTAAAGTAATTTGATTTAAAGCACAGCGCTTTTCTTTCTCCAGCTACCTGCCTAACTGAGAAATACTCAGGAGACAGCAATTAGAAAACTTCTTGATCCTTAAGGACTAAAAGTAAATAGACCTATGCCATAGAATCATAGAATTCTAGAATGGTTTGGCTCGGAAGGAACCTTACATATCACCATAGTTCCATCCCCTGCCCTGGGTAGAGACACCCTCCACTACACCAGGCTACTCAGAGACCAATCCAACCCAGGCCTGAACACTTCCAGGTGTAGGGATGTGTGTCATTTAAAAGAAAGGGGGGAAAGTATCTGTTTTGGGAGGGGTGAACACTGAAAGAACATTCTCAAGCACTCAAAGGTAGAGATGGGAACGTGAGGTGGTGAGACAACCCCCAGGTTGTACAGTAAAAGGCCAAACTAAAACAAGAACTCTGGCTCAAAGGGATCACCACTGGGGCAGGTTCAAAGGAGAGATTTCAAAAAGTTCAGGCAAGGACAGATCCTGCTCAGGTAGAGCTGTTAGTGGAGCTTGACTTGGAAGACAAAAGTTAAGATGATTCCAAGGTTCAAAGAACAGATTAAGAAGCAAGAGATCTTGGTCTTCCCCCACCTCAGACATGGTTTCATCTCCCACTCCATCACAACCTGCTGAATTGTCAGAACTCCTTTCACACAGCATCTCACAGTGAAAACAGCAAATGGCCCTTGAGAAGCAAGAAATTCAGGATCTGGCTTTGCCTTTGTCTGGCACTTCATGTTTTCATTTGTGAAGTAGAGGCAATAAACATCTCTGTTACTTCAAAGCACTGCAGTGCTTTGAGCTCCTCCTCACAGAGAAAACAGTAGGTACAGTTATGATCTGCTATGTGATCACTTCAGGAACAGCACACGCTTTGCTCTCTCAGATTTACAGCTCCTTTACAGACCATTCATTTTATTTTTTGTGTTACAACTGAAGGAGCTGCTGACTAACTTGCTGAATATAGAAATGCTACTGTACTCCTTGAAGTATTCCTTCCTGCATCACTTTCCCCACCCCCAGACATATGTTAGTAGTTAGAATCAGCTTGCTGAAGCTTCAAATTTGACAGAGAAAGGGGAAAAATGGGAATAGGATATGTCTGTTCAGAACAAAACAGGATACCTAAAAAGACTGCCCTTGTCTCTCTAGCTACATACATACACACACACATTTTTTCCCTCTATATGAAATTTTTAGTTAAGGCCAAGGAACTTCTAACCAGCTGAAGCAATAAATATTTCAAACTATGTAAACCTCTCCCTGAATAAAAAAAATTACTAAACAATGAAAGAACTCAGATTTTGGTGATGCACACACACTGTGCATTCATATGGATCACATGGAGTTATCCCTTAGAATACCCCAAGTTGGAAGGGACGCACAAGGATCATCCAAGTCCAGGTCCTGATGACAACATCGGCACAGGAACTATTGTAGTTTATCCCGTGTCTGGTTGATGCAGTAGGGTCATCTCTGGAAGGCTGAGCCCTGTACCTGAAGCAGAACAGCATTTCCTAGCAGAATTTCTGAGGAAAAACACAGAGAAGTAGCAAACGGAAAGGGACAACGTTACCAGTGGGTTTGCCAATGTCCAAAAGACAACAGAAAAAGTTTTCCTGCATCTTACTTCTCTCCTGCCAGAGAGATAAGAGGGCAGAAGGTCAGGGGTCAGGTAGAGGAAAGAGCCACTGACCACCCCAAGCCAAGGCCAGGGACGTAGAGAGCCGAGGAGGCAAAGGAGAACAAAGTGTGGCTGGTGGTGGACATGTCACCCAGGCAGGGAATTCCATCTAGGAAGAGCTCATTCCAGCTGTCATCACTATGCCAGAGGAAAACACCCCAGTACCCCAAGCAGCAGAGGGCACAGCCAGCCCTGTGTGTCCGTACCCATTCCCTGGGAGCCGTAAGCCGATGGGAAGCGATGCTGCAGCAGTGCCCACGGTGAAAGCGGCTCCTATCTCAGCCCTGCCCCAGCAGCAGAACCCCCAGCAGGGCTGGCACCCGGCCCACAGGGCACTTACTCAGCCAATTCAATTTATGTTATCGTGGAGTCACAGCACAGGACCCCCATGACAGCCCAGCTGCCCTTCCTTATCATGGTGATTCTCCTTGGAGCAGTGTCAGTGACGGGGTGCAGGGTGGCACAGAGCAGATAAGGGAAGCTAGGACAGGCTGGATAAGTCAGGCACTCTGCTCCCACTTCCAGAACTGGGCCTGGGAATAGAATTGTCACCTTGGCTTTAATATGCTTTCCCTGTGGGAAGCAGCGAGGCTGAAGTGAAGGGTTGAACAAACCCAAAAATACTACAGGCTTTTCAAATTTTCAGTTTTCGGTTTTTAAGTTAACCAAAATTACATCAGTCCTCTGGAAGCTTTGTCATGGCACGTGTATTTTTATTTTGAAAGAATAGAGCAAATACATTCAGCTCCAGCTCACAAGTTTTCCCACATTTAGTGAAGTGCTTGGCAGCACTTAAAATGATAAAAATGCTGCTGTACGTGTTCTTGTGTTGGAAATACCCAGCACAGGAACAGCAGGGAATTCCTGGAGTTTCAGCAACACTAAATCTCGCTGTTTTCATTCCACCAGGACTGCTTCCTAAACACCCAGCCATCTCCAAGTTAATGCCCCAAAACAGAAGTATCCAAAGAAAATAACCTGAAAATGTTGAAATCACACAGACATATCTCCCTGGATTTTACACCCTCCATCTGAGATGGCCTGAAGCTTCATGTTGTAAATACAATGTCCTGCTAACCACAAATCATGACCACAATGTTAAGAGTTGTTCTGCCATGGCTGAGGCTTGGTCTGGCAGAAAGCTGTAGATAAGCCATGAAATGCTGACATGGGAAAGGGAATGGAAATGAAATTCCATTCCTGGACTATTACAGGTTGGGAACAAAACCCTGGAAGGTTCATCAGCACAGGCAATGGAGCTTGGCAGATTTCATGTGCTTATCACAGATTAAGAAAAAAAAAATAAAATTGCGTTAACCCTTCAGAGTTTCTCCCCCCAGCAATTTAAATGCTTCTAGTTAAACAACTCACTTTGGTATTTCCCATGCAATATGATTACAGCTTCATAGCTGTTGTTTCTCACATGTGGTTTCCAATGTGCTGTTTTGTTTACAAAGGACAATTTGATCCAGCTTTCAGATCAAACCCAGTGTGTGGCAAGTTAAAAGCCATGACTGTTTAGGTTGACTTCTTCCTTACTCTACAGAACAGAGCTCAGGATTTGCCTGGTCTAAATAAAGTGCCCAGAGTGGCCTGATTTTAGGACTGCAGCTTATTTAGCTGGAAGGAATACTGATTTTTTGCTGATACTGTTTTCTAGAAAAAAGGCTCAGCTGACTGCTGAGCGCTGCAGAGATGCTCATGATAACTGTAAACAAGTTAATCACTGGGAGTGCAGTAATTGCAACAGCACAGCACTAAATATGGGTTAATATACCCTGCTAGGACTCCAGGATGAATCTGCCTGCAAGGAACTCCAGGGCACCCCAGCTGTCCTTTCTCAAATATTCAGGTCAACTCTATGTACTGCAGCATAGGAACACCTGGAATCTGAGAGAAACAAAAAATATTTAAGAAGGGGGAAGGATGTTCAGAATTAATTAGGAAGTTAACGGAAGTAGAAAACCTCCAGGAAAATTAGGTTTTCTCTGTAGTTTTTGAAGCTTCTAATAGCTTTTCTGATAATTACAGATCAGAAGGAGACTGGGACAGCATTTTTGGGCTTGTGAACAGTAGCCCATACATGGAAAATGAGTTAAGGAGCTGTATTCCACTCTTGGCTACTCCAGGGTAGAGAGGAACAGACAAGGGAGGAATATCCAGGGCTGTGGCCCTTCAGGACTGACTTCTGAATCAGTCTAGATCCAGATTACTCTACAGATTTTATGACAGAAAGGGAAAGCTTGCTTGTGAGCTCCTACAGCACCTCTCTGATTTGAGCTCCGGGGCATTACTGATGTATCAATCGTCTCTCTAATTACAGTAATTGGAACAGACAAAATTCACTGGGTTTCATCTTCATCTCAGCTCAGGATTTGTCTTCTGTTGAGACTTTTATGCTTCCAACATTGGGGCTTTCACTGTTGGAAACATAAAAGTCTTGCTTTCCTGCAAGTCTGCTTGACAGAGCAAGACATCCACTGTCAGGAAATCCTTTGGTATTCAACTTGAAGTTCTCCTTTGCATCCTCTTTCCTCTGCCAATTACCTCTCCAGAGCGCACTAAGCAAATCCTTCACATTTACATCTTTCAAATAATATGGCATAATTAACTCCAGGGGAACAGCTTTCACCAAACTACCAGTATTTATCTCTTTTAATCTTATGCTATTAATTTAACCCCTCCAGCCAGTCCCTGAGTTGTTTGGGTTGCTCCCCTGTGAGCTCCTGCCAATTTGTGAGCTTTTTTCTGGTGACTCAATTGCATAAATCTCACAGCAATGTGGTAGGTGTGGTCTGTGCTGAGCCACAGGCAGAGATCTCCACGGTTAAGGTCCATTCTGAACCATGAAGGAAGAGAGCACATTAAAATATTTTGGAAGTGGAAGCTAATTCCCACATGTCTCTCTGAGAAGGGAAGTGTTTGGCCTTTTCTACACATTAGAAACAACAAAACATTTTACCTCTGGCCACAAAGGGAGAGTCAGCATGAAAACAGTGCCTGAAATTCAGCATTTCACCATTAGTCTTTGACTTTAGACCATTTCCATTGGTCTATAAAAGGAACTGAAGGAGCTCCAGAGAAAAAATATTCAGAAAGACATGAATTTATCCCCACTTGTCTTGTAATTCTGTTTCTGGCACTCTGGTCATGCATTATTGTATCGGCTCTGCTGCCGAGTACCATTGTGCTTCCCAGAGTTCTGTTTTGATACTTGACTTGCCTCCCTCGTTCTCATCCATCTGAAACTGGAGTCTGAACCTCCAGCCCTTGGAGCCCAATCCCCTTCTGCTTTGAAGCTAAATGTCAAAATACTCAACATCAAAGCACAAGCCTGAGAATGCACCACACCTCTGAAAAGCCACAAGTGCCTCTCCAAAACTACAAGTCAGAGGTGTAGATTTGTAAAGAGGACTGAACATAGAGTAGTTCAGTGCAGGATCCCTCCATCTGGCAGGGGGAAAGCCCTGTAACATTATGAAGTGTTGGCACCATTCAACTCGTGCTTCATACGTTTCAGCAGCGCTGAACTGTTGTTGGTCTTGACAGACTGAGCAATGCCAAGTCCTCAAGGAGTGCTGCAAGGAAACTGCTGCATGCCTGGCTGGAGAAGGAGCAGCTGTAGACTGACACCAGAGACTAAAGAGAACATGTTTCAGCTTGATTTTTGTTTTTTAAAGCCATTTCTACACCTTCTACAAGCAGCTTGTTTCCCTTGTGCTCTCACTCACGCTCTGAGAATGGCTCTTTTTTGTGCCTGGGTTTTTTTTGGGCCATGACTACTTCTGTTATCTGTCTTTTCTAAAAAGTTTGGCAGAACTTTCTAAAAAACAATACAAATATCACAGTCTGTCTCACCACGTTAGTGGCAGCTGCAGATGATTCTGGTTTAATTTACCTTTGATCTGCTAAATGGAGGTATGCACATCTATGCTTGATAACTAATTTCATTCAAATTCAGTATCTGAATAACCTGAAGCAGTCCATAAGGCATGGGTGCACTTCACATCCCCTGCCTGTACAAATTTGGGAGCTCACACAAGATTTAAGGCTTCCAAAGCCAGCACTTCTCTAGTCACACTCCCTTCCAAAACTCCTTGAAGGTGGGGAGACACCGAAGTGTGGACTTACACAGTGCTGACTCTGTTCTCCGAACAGTTTTGCACTGACTGTGGAAAAAGCCTGGACCTTCCTCCAGCACTACACATGGAAAGCTGTAAGAAAAGAAAATAAATGGGAGGAGGTGCTTGAGAGATCCTACAAGAAAATATCTCCCAGAAAGGCAGACTCTCCTGATGACATAGCATTGCTAACCCAGGCAAAAACAAGACGCTTGTACAGACATGTAAATTAGAGCACAAGTGATAAATAATTTCAATTCTGCTTCCTCCCAGGTATTCACTAGGCCTGTACCCAGAGAAAAACTTTTGAGGGGAGATTTCATTTCTCCTGGAACCTAACCTTTCCCAGGGGACTCTGCTTCACAAACTTGAATACAATACCTCTATTCATTAACCTCTCATACTTGCTTTCCTAGAGGGGTCCATTCCTTGCTCAGCCCTTTCCTCCAATTCCCCCTCCTCTTCCCTGCACTGTCATTCCATGAGCCATGTTCCTTCCATTCTGTGATCCCTGCAGGACAGATTTGATGTGTTTGGCATAGAGAGCCAATGTCTGTTTAGATTAAAACTATGTTGTAATTTCTAGGGAAAATATACAAAGCCACAGCCGAGTGTGTCGGGAGAAAGCCATTCCCAGTTTTGGAAGCTGCAGGATATCCCTCCTGGGAGCAGCTCAGCCTCGTGTTTATTACTTTAACCAAAAAGAGGGGAAATGGCTGAGGTTTTGCTGGGTTCCACAAAGGGGCCAGGGCTCATCCCCCCCAGCTACACCAGGTGAGCATTTTACACACATTTTACACTCTCATTTCTACTTAATGGCTCTTCCATCCTTTCAAATAACCCTCTCCACTCAGGCAAGCATATGATTTATGGGAGCCCAGCAGAAAGGAATGGATTATAGGGCAAATGAATGAATCAAACAAACCCAAGAGGGGAGATCATATCATCAGCTGCGTGGGACTCACTTTTTGAAATGGCATTTCTACGGCTTAGATCTTTGTGCCTGGTCACACTGATGTTTAAAAGAGCCAGGATCCAGACAGATACTGAATTGTTTAAAAAAACCTCCAAAACCATGGAATTTTTCAGTGTGGATCTGCCCCCACTGACATCTTTCATCAGTGTTGTCTCCATCCAAATTAGCTGCCCTGATGCAGAAACTTCTGTGACAGCCTCTACAAAACTTGGGACAGAAGAACTTCGGGAGCATTTCCCTCTCAAATACACCCATGCCACCAGGCAACCCTAACACGACACTTCTCTTGGAAAATATCCAGGGCTGTGAAGTTCTATTTGTTCAATTTTTTCCCTTTTAGTCATAGTATCAGCCTGAACCTCTAAGCTGGTTTGTACCCTAAGCACAGCCTGGAGAGGTTGGAATACCTGGAGACTCCAACAAGAACAGCAGACTTTACCCCAGATTTGCATTCCAGCAGCTCTCCGATAAAAGCTTTGCCTCTCCACCAGCCCAAAAAAGATCTTTCAATATCACATCCTATTAGGTTTGTGTCTCAGCAGTAAAAAAAATCCCAGCACAAGCACTTTCTCATCCTACTCTTTATTTTCCCAGTAAACCTTTGTGGTTTTTTCCCCTACAGCTTATGATGAAGCAAATAATTCACACACACACACACACACACACACATACACACAAAGCCAACGGTTGGTTTGGATTTGCAAAATCTTATACTGCATATTTTGGTTTTATGTGATCAAAATCATAGATGGAATTAATTCAGGTCTAACTTTATTTGAAAATTAAAGGCAGTTTTGCCTGAGAGTGGAACTGAGGGTGGTGGTTTAAATATAGTTTAATTTGTGACTATTTTTGAACACTGAATGTATAGGGGAGAGAATGGAAATACTATCAATTTACTTATTGAGCTATGCATACAACTTCAGGCCTACTATCAAATTGTTTTTACAACATGAAAAACTGGTTTGTTTTGATTGAAAGTTTCTTCAGCTTTCACATTAAATGCAGGCAAATTTAAAATTTTAATTCACAGTGACATTAAAATCTTTGCCTTTTAAGTCTAAAATGGAAATGTTTTAAACTTTCCAAACTTTAATCCTACTTATTAGGCCAATGCTCCGAACTTGATGAATACCCATTTTGAGCTAAAATTAAATTGCACTTTTGGGGAATGAACTATTTGATTAATAATTCCTAGTGTTCCCTCAGTATTTATTTCTTCCCTCCTGCCAAAGGAGGGTCACCAGAGGGAATGAAGAGCTTTAGCTGAGAATTAGTTTAAGATAATTATTCTACATCTTTCAGGCTCTTTCTACATACAGGAGAACAAATATTGTGGAAACAGAAGTTGTTTTGTGTGTATGACCTAAGAATGTATTTTGCAGAACGAGTGAGTGGGATATTATTTGGATAATGCCTACAGAGCTAAATTCATTAAATAGGATTTTTTATTAGTACTAGGAGAAATACTCTCTTTGAGCAATGCCTTGTGTTCATCTTACCTAAATACTTCCCAAGACTCATCTTGCTGCCCAAACACTGAAGTTGTTTTTACTTTACCCAGCCTTGTGAGATTCAGCACTTTGCTATCAATCAGATTTACTGCTAGCTACCAGCACTGAGATGACAAAACCTGCTTCTATTCCTGACTAATATAATTGATTGGACCCTGCTCTGCACTTTATGCCATGTGGAAAAATAAGTGGCAAAGAGTATTTTTCTCCTTTCTCTCTGCACAAAGCCTGACATTTCATTTCATCCAAGCCTTTTATTGGTTCTCACATCTGGATTATATAAATTTAAAGCACAGTTTTCAATATCTCAGATGCTTAAGGTTACCATATTTGACAAATCCTGTTCGCTAGGCTGTCAAATTAAATTAACATGGGCAATGGAGAGGGAACAAAAGAATAAAGAGGCTGAGTTTGATTCCCTTGTGTTCTCAAAGTGAGACAAAATTAACCCCTCCAAAGGGGAAGCACCAGACCTGCCAGAGTGGTAACAGGCAATGTGACAGAAATCCAGGAATTTTGTTGGCTGGCATCCCAAGGATCAAGTGGCCTTTTTTGTGCCATTAACTCAAGTTTTCCAGCAAACACACCAGGTAGGATCCATCTCCAATTCAGTCATAAACTCATTAGTGGACCACAAAGACTAATTGGTCCCATATATTTTTAACATCCCAAGGGATTCTTTTCATATCACTCCTTTAAAGATTCTTCCTCTGCAGCTGAACACACAGAATCTTTTTTATTTTGTGCTCCAGGGTGGGTTTGGGGGGGACACCACACTTCAGCAGCCAATTCCTGTGGGGGGCACTTCCCAACAGCCAAGAAAAAGGCACACAAAGCCCAGAAAATTATAAGGATAGAAGGAAAAGTCAGGGCACTGCTCTGCTTAATTCCTAACAGATGCTTAAATCCAGTGTAGTGCTGCTCAGACTTCCAGGTGAGACTAACTCAGAACAGCAATCCTGAACAGGACCTTTATCTGCTTTCATCCACTAGGAAAAAATCTTGGATCCTAGGCTGTGTCAAGATGGCACTTGAAGGTCTCTGCAGAGGGCAAGAGGGAGAATTCTTTCCTGAGAATTACCTATGGGCTCTGCAATTGCCTCTGTATTTCTGAGATAAGCTCAGGTAGCCACAGCCCAGAGCTGAAACCTGGAGGTCTCATCTTCACTCTGCTCTTCCCATTTCTGTCCCTGCTGGTTTCCTGCATCCCTCTCAGGTATGGATGGACAGACTCCACACACTCTTCTTCATTCACAGCTATTATGGCATTTCTTCCTACTATCTGCATGGAATTTTGGGGCAAGCAACTGTTTAACTAATGGTTAAGGTCTATACAAAATAATTAACTTCAGTAACAACTTCCTATCTTAAATATCTTTGTGTTCACTTTACATACATTACACAGACCCCCTATTGAGCAGCCCCATTACACTGAGCAGGACTCACTTTTTAGGAAATTAAGAAAACCACATGGCTTTGTTATCATCATTCTTGCCCCTGTCGTGCTGCAGGGCAATGATGATTGCTCCTTCCAGCTTCCAATTTGGAATGTGCTTTTGCTTATCTCAACTATCTGCTGACAGCAAACACCAATGTGATCATCTAAATGTACACATTGGTACTTTTTTTTTTAAACCACCACTTTATGGCAAAACCAAGGGACTGACAGGCAGTAAAAAAGGAGAGGAAACATAGCAGCAGTGATGCTGTTCTGAGGCACAGTAAAGCAATACACATCTGTCATGAGATAAGGGATCACAAGTGTAAATCTTTTCTGCATGTACATAGCATGTACATGTAAATATATATTTGACAGTGATCATGATGTCAGTGTGGTACCCAGGCTGTCTGGAAATCCTGAGAAGAACTGGCAGCTCTTCCCATGATCAAAACCACCTCTCAGCTGAGCTCACTTAACACTAGAGCCACTCCTTGGGGATATTTTTAGGTCTGTAATAGTGACATGAACTGATGAATCACACTTTCTGTCCTCTTGACTCATCAAGTTTCCGCTTTTAGAAATTATCCCTCACACTCCCACTGCCCCCAGAGTTGTGTACTACCCCCAGTCATGTGAAATCTCCAAACCAATACTCAAAGTGGTTTAGACACCTATTTTCTCCCTAAGATGACAAGGTTCAGACAGCACATGACTGGGCCTGTGGTTCAAAACTGAACCAGCTATGGGTGAAATCAGAGGCACAACCTCATCACAGGGACATGGCAGCTCCCAGAAGTTGTTCTATAACAAATATTTAGCAAGGGCTTTTTATGGGCAAAAGGCAACACTCCAAGGAAGAGACGAAAATGAAAATGAAGCTGCAATAATCCAATTCTGAGTATTTGCAGGTGTGAGAAGGTAGAAAGAAATTGGTGAAGAAAGATGCTTGAAGGAAAGACAACAGAACCTGAGCAAGTCTTGAGAGTAGAAAGAGGATTTAGGGCAGGTCACTGTGGTCAGTTCAGTGGAAGAGCACTCAGCTTGCACAAATTAAGTGTTTGGAGTCATATTGGGGGAATCCACTGATGAAGGCTTTCAGCTGTGGAAAAGTGAGGTTGAAATGGAGGAGGAAGAGAAGCACAGCTATGTTTGGAGGAGGACAACCTCAGAAACACAACAGGCACAATGGAAGCATTAGGAGCGAGGTCCTGTGACAAAAAGAGAATTTGGACAGTGCTCCCTTTGTGCTTCCTTAGATTCCCAGCTCAACTTAGCACAGGCAACATTTTGAGGCCAAGGTATCAGATCAGATTCTCCTTTCCCAGTGGGAGTCTAAAGTTACAAACTGACTTCAAAAAGAGGCAAGACCCTGCTTATTTCCTTACCAGTGGTTTCTGAAGCAGCTCCTTATCTCTGCAGGAGGGAGCGGCATTCTGAGCTCAGCAGCCCCTGCCCTGGCTGATACTTCAGATGCCAAAGCTGAAGGACGTGGCTGTCGAGTTCAGCTCTACACCTGCCTCAGCAGCCTGCTTTGAACCTTTCCCAATCAGCTTTTGTGTCCAGATGCACTGCCCCAAACCTTACAGAGCCCCAGCGACCCACCTGACAGAGCAACACGTGCAATGAAGCAGCAGGGAGTTGTTCGGCATTTATTTCTCAGAAGGATTAATTCTATGCAAGAATCAGAGCTGGGAACAGAAACCCCCTCAGCTGATCGACTGGTGTCTGCAATTGCTGAGGTCGTAAAACTCCAGTGAATGAGGCAGATCACTCAGGACAGACAGAATCACAAGTTCCTCCTATGCTCTGCTAGAATGGATAAGGTTACACAAGGCTTCCTGGGAACATTAAACCCCAATATAATGTTCATTTATCTGGCCAGATCTGCAGTTCTTTGGGGGACATTACATTCACTTGGCAAAGGAGAATCTCCATCTCCACTACACCCAGAGGAACATAAAATAAGAACAACAGCACATGGCAACACTCATCCTTCTTTAGAAGGAAAGATTTAAAAAATGAGATGGTTTAATGGACTAGTTATTCTAGAAAAAATTATTTTTTCATTAAAATCAGTTTTATCACAGATCCCTCACAGAGGAGTTCAAAACAATTTGAAAGAGCAAAAGCATAGAAAGCAATATGAATATTCAGCAAGGGACTGACCAACACAAGAGATTTAGAAAGTTTTGGAACTTCAGAATGACAACAACCTCAACTGCTGGTCCTGGAAATGATTACATTTAAATTTGGGAAATGATGGGGGAAAAAAACCCCACAACATCCCAAACCAAGAGCAACCTGCACTCCTACCCCTGAGCATCAATACAAAGCAGGGCCACATGTCACCACAGCTACTCCTGCATGTTCTCTTCCACACAATTATTGGTTCTACTGTCACAGGATCAAAGGGAGAAGGCAAGATTCCTTCTTGTGTGGCTCGCAATGCCAAATGCTGCACATATGGCAAAGTACAGCAAATAAAAATCTGATCCCATCACCTTCACTCTGGAATCAAAAGGGTTTTTTCCAAGATCTGCTTTTTGTGGTTTGTCCCAGTCTAAAGGGAAAACCAGAAAAATGCACATTCTGCAGAAAAAAGAAAAAAAAATTAAGTCCTATGTGATAGGGATTGAACCAGGAGGAGGAAGGTCAAAAATGCAGAGGAACAATAGAAAATATTCCAGCTTTTGAAATTATCCACATACCAGCTCTTTATCTTACAGTGCCCAGATATCATGAAAACTAAGTTGCAACATTGTCAGGCATTCCCCATTTCTCCAAGACATTTATCATTTAGACTTTTTTTTATGGCTTCCCTGGAAGGTCAAGACAAATTTTCTCTCATCACCTCCAAGGCCCAGGTTGGTAATGAAACACCTACCCAACAAAATAATTGCTGCATTATGGGCTGTAATGCTCCATTGGAATAGAGGGACATGAAATAGCTCTATCCTTCAGGGAGCAGGGCTTCTACTCACAACACCAAGAGTTTTCACATTTCTCTCATTTTTTTCCTTCCTGTTCTGTAATATCATGAATTTCTGGCCAGAGGTTATGCAGAAAGAGATCAAAATAACTTTGCCACTTTCTATCCCTTTTACTGAGCAGACCTGCAAACTGAAAATTAAGAAGTCTAGTAACTGTTCTAGTAACTGTAAGGAAGAAGACACATTAAGGAAAATTAATTATATAAAATAATAGTAATTTTCTGAATGTAAAACTCAGTACTAGTAAACAATACCTCTAACAGAGGGCTAATCAGAATTATCCATCTGAATTTCCAGCTCTCTTCCCAGTGTCAGAGCACAGCCTCTGTTCTTGCTTCCAGTGTTGTGACACTAATTTCAATTTTCATTAAAAAGCCTGCAGTTTGGCCTTCAGATTTGCATTTGTTCCTTTTACATTAACAATGAACCATATTAACATGAAAAAGCAGCTTCAGAAAATGCACTTGTGAGCCACAAGAGGCTGTTTATTATTGTTACCCCAATTCTGTACCTGAACAAAAGCAGGTAAAGCACAAGGATTTGCACCATGGCCATAAGATATTTTTGCATACTTTATACACCACACTGGGGTTTGTACATTTTGCATTTCAGTGGTTGGCTCATATTTGATAGCACGATTTAGATTTTTTTTTAACCAATTTTTACCACAACATATGTGCTCAGGCCAGTTAAAGTGAGTGCCTGGCAAAGGAAATTATGAAGAGCTGGGAAGAGAGGATTTACTGGGAAAGATGTTCCATGCAAACTCCTGTTTGTGGAACACCTCACCACAGGCACAGCTGCAGGACTGGAGGTCCTTGCAATAAACAGGGAAATGTTTAAGAGAGACAGATGCACAAACCAGCTACAAAGCAGAGTAACCTGATTAAGCTCTTTTTAGCAGCTACTGTAATAAAGAACCTTGATCTGCAGCACACAAAGCAAAGTGAGTTTCTGGAACAGTCCCCCTAAAAATGTACAAACATGGGCTGAGCGTGGCTTCACTCCTCTCAGTGGGAACAATTTCCAAGGGCAGCTGCACCAGGCTGGGTCTGCTCACAGGTCTGGGATAGCTCTTACAGGGATATTGCTCTCTTAAAAACAGAAAACTAATTTATTTATTCTACTTTCCCCTACTTAGGAGTGGGAGAGTGATATAGAGTGTTTTATAACTTGTTACTATATGCTTTTTGTAGTATTTATTCCCACCATAAACCTGGTCCAGAAAAATCAGTATTTCCACCAATTTAAGGTTTGGTTCTGCAGTGCATATTACCCCAGGTTACCTGTAGGGACTACTTCGAGGAATAAAGGGTAACAGTCTGCTTTATGAACACCTTGACTTCAAACAGAGCTACTCCTGATGTATATCAGAGTGAATGGAAAGGGGATCAGAATGAGATGGGATCTTGCATAAAACTTCTAAGAGAAAAGGAAGAAGCGTGTCCATTCACTCCTTCATGCAGCACCAGTCAGGAAGATGAGATTAGTCCACAGGAGATGAGAGGATAAAGCATTTGTTTTCATGCTGGAAATTGCTGTTTCCTGTTGGTTAAGTGTGTCACCAACTCAAGGGGAAGCGCTCACCCAGAACTCTGACCTGGGCTGCAGCTTCCTCCTGCTCCTGACTCAAAGCAAGGTGTTTCAAGACTTGTTCCACACCCTCTGATAAGGCTGCAGGGAAGTTTCATGTTTATCTCATCCTTCTCGAGGAAATACCCAAGATGTAACAGCTGCTCAGGACTGCAGGTGATGCATTGGCAAGGGGTGAGTCAGTGGTACAAAGGACAGGATATTTGCCTGTCAAATTCCACCCATTCCAGTGTTTCCACATGCAGAGCTATCATCACACAGGGCAGCTGACATCCAGCAACACAGAAACCAAGATCTCACCTGGAGGTACTAAATGAAGTCTTAAAAAGATCCAAATTATTCTGTAAATTTCAGCTAGGTGTTATCAGAATTAAATCACCGAGGTCACATCACACGGGTGCTGTCAAAAAGTGAAATCCTATTTTCTTTTTCCCTTAAGGAGCAGATTCACACCCTCAGCCTTGCAGAGTTTTGTGTCTCAGAATCCAAGCCAATAGAAAAATTGCTTTTATAGTTTGGAAAGCCAGTTTTCCATTAAGTCAGCAAACTGATCCAGTTTGCCCACAGTCAGAGCTGCCAGAGCAAACACAAACAGAGGGAGCACATGGCTGGCCTGGGGAGAATAGGATCTCATTTCACTGGCAGCCCAAACTGGGGCTGAACTCCACATAACACAAACCTGCACCCTGAATTGTCTCCGACTGACTCACAGGACACTGAAGGATCTCTGGACAACTACAAAAGCTGCTGTGCATGAGGCTGATTCCTCTTCTCTCCCATATGAGAAAATGGAACAGATGTTAAGGATTTTGCTGCAACAGTTTTCATATGTAAGTGGTGACAGAGGTTGGCACAAAGCTCTGGATAAACAGAGGAACAACAGATCCAGAGAGCAATTGTGAGACTTTCCTGATGAAAATGTGTCCACATGCTGTGGACTCAGGAAAAACAAGATTTACCAAATTACTAATTATTACTATTAGGGCTATGCAAGCTCTTAGCAGTTTTCAGTGCAAAGCCAAGGCTCCAGAGTTGCTGCTCTATTGCTAATTTGGGGCTTTCTCCAATTCTCAAGCACAAATGTTAAATGAGCAGAAAAATACTCTTTAGAAGAAGAACAACAAAAAAGGCAAAACATCCATCTTTTTATTTTTCATAGTAAGGACAATTTAAACACTGCAGGCTAAAAAGAGAAAACAACCAAAAGTAAACAACCAAAACTTAACCAAAAGTAATGTTTTTTGTTTTGATCTGTATTAAAAAACGAACCAGGCTCGCAACTTTTGAATAGCCAGGCCAGGATTTTAGAACATTGAAGATGTTAAAAGAGCCAAGCCTTGATCCTGCAAATAAGAACTCTTCAGCATTCCAGGACTATCATCAATATCAAAACAATATATAATGTATTTTGTGCTAGAAGGGTCCTTCTGATTTAGTCAAAAGGCTCCAGTAATTTATATTAAGTTCCTTTTGTTAGTGCTCTTTTCTTCTGTGGTTAATATCTTGAATATTTAAAGAATGCCAATTATAAGTATTAAAACTTTTATACCATCATCTATTAATGTCTTTTTTATTAATTTTGGTATTTGAATCTTATGCCAGGTCTGAGGAGAAAATCTGGAATTTAGAAATTCACAGTGTAATTACCTTATTTCTGCCATTCAGGTCTTTACTGCATGTCCTGGAAACTCACCTGGTCAAACAGAAGCTGCCCAGCTCGAGTTAGGGGGTAGCTTAAATTCAGGTTGGCCTCTTCAAAACTGAGCAAAAAGGTTAAGCTGCTCAAGATGAAGTCCCCAAGCAACACCAACACCAGCACACTCTAAACCAGGGCACTTTGCAAGGGAGGAAAGAATCCCAAATGGCAGCAGATGCTTTTTGCTCAGATGTATAATTCTGCTGCAGAATATTGAAGTTCTTTTTCAAACTCAAGTTTCTAAAGATGAAAAGAACTGTTAAGATTAGAAACAACCCAGTCAATCTGACAAGAGAGTCAGATTTGGGGTCTAATTCTAGAGGACAACATCCTTTAGCACACAGGCACATTTTACACAGGCTTTTTAAATGGCTTTCACATTTATTTTGCCTCTCCATCACTGACAACACAATACAAAACTGCCTGAACTTAAAATATGCATTTCATTTCCACTACAATGGATTTATCTTTCCAGCAGATGTTGTGCGGAATATCCAGTGATTGCAAGAGTTTTTGATCTAAAGTGATGACTAAAATGTGTACCAATGACCCCCTTTCTTTGGGGAGATTGGTTTTTTGCAAATCTAGTTCCTATAATCTGTGGAACAGCCTTAAAATCCAGGCACCAAGATGAAGTGTCCACAGCACTATATTCTAAAGTAATACTGATTAAAGAATGTTGTTTCTGATCTCTAGGCCAAGACTTCTCAGCAGATCAGGTTTCCTTATTTTGAGGAATGGCTTCTTTGGAAATCTGGAGCAATATTCCTCCTGGAAAACAAAGAAGGCAGTTGTTTGAAAAGCAGAAGCTGACCTGGATTATCAGTGTCAGGGCAAGAACTTCAGCTGCTTCATGTAATTTTTAGTAAGCAGGCCAGGGAAAGTGCAGAGTGATCGTGACAATAAGTGCACAAACACTCCTCTAAATTCTTGTCTCCTTGACTTTGAAAGCCTCTGCTGCAGGAGTGGAATATTTGGAAGTGTCATGGAGGTATTTGTGTAAGCAAAGTCCACAGTAATATGGTCTCTTATTAATACTGTGCCTTACATCCACTGTTCTAAGAGTTTTGGTCAATCCCATATCCAGGACTGTTATTTCACTCACCATAATTTTTCTTCCAAACCCTCCAACCTATTTTCCTAACCAAGTGATGGTTCTTTGACTTCTCTAACACTCACTCTGGTCTCTACCATGACAGTGTCCAGGAAGTGTAGTGTCTGTTCTCCATATTTATATAAAAATTAAAAATAACTTAAAAGACTTGAGCAGTGTGTCTCTTCTTGCTAACTTTCAGGTTTTCTGAGGGCTTCTAATTGCTTTTGCTGGCAGTGATTTGATGCTTCTGTGATAACTTATCTTTGTCCAATGTTTGTTTAACAAGCCTTCTCCAACAGACTGCACATGTGAAGAAATAAATTTTTAAAAAATTGTGAAACAAATTACACTCTTGTTTTGCAAGTTCAAACCTACTTAAAAAAAATCAGACTGAAATCAGCTATAAGCATAGAGACCAGAATTAAATTAATTCCCATCAAAAATCTTACATCTGGATTTCAATTAAGCTCAGAGTTAATTGTTAACTGTCTTAACTCCTGACCCATCAAAGAGTTAAAAAATAAAAATAATTTTAAAAAAGAGATTAGGCTTTGATGCCAGTCTGGAAGTTGCTGAGCTATTAATCAGTGGTTATCAGTTTGCCTTAGATGACTAAAACTCATTAATATAAACGAGAAGCCTGAAAGGATCACATTAGTGTGTTATCAGTTTCATCATTTACAACCCTGGAACAGCTAAAAGAGTTAAGCTATCACACACTGCACTGAAGGATAATTTGGCATCATTAATTTTGTTCTGCCATTTGCCAAACCTAATTAGGAATGATAGGGGCTTGGAAATCTGAATTCATAGCCTTCACCTACATCTCTTTATTTTTTCCCCAAGAGTCCTGGCATTTAATGAATGAAAAGCACCAAAACCATTCAAAGGTTTTAATAACTTGAATTTTGGTGAATAAATTTCACATTATTTTTGATTTCAGAGATATATCCATCATAAAAGAACAGTGCGTGGCAATTATTTCCAAATTTTTGTTCATTCTTAAAGGGGCTTTTACACTTTTGGCACACAAGGAATGCGATGAAATGGAAACAGTTTCTTCTTTGCTAGTTAAAAATTAAAAAAATAATTTTTGTGTATATGGCCAATAATGAGTAAAATGCACTCTCAGCCTCATTCCCACTGCCTTTGAGTAAAAGCTCAGTATTTCAACAGTTTATTAATAAAATAATAAAAAGTAATGCATAAACATTAAATATTACTCATCAGATCCAACCTACCTCTTATTTCAGACTTGCAAATACTTAGCTAGGCCAGGGAGAGCAATTCTTAACTAAATTCATGTGTGGAAAATGCCTGTTCCTGGTCACTATAATTCACCTAAATGTGTAGTGAAAGCTAAAAGAAGGAAGGTGTTGCAATGGCAGAGGTAGATAAATGTGCTGGACCAAGATTATGGTTATTTATTTCCACTCCAGATCTACATTCAAGATGAACTGAATTAGCTCCTCTGTAGCTGCATCCCTTGGAGTCGAGAGGCTCTGCTAATTTCAAGGAATCATTCCCAATGAGACAAGAGCAAATCATACCTGAGCTTTCTAAAGAGATGTCATTCACTGCACAGAAGGAAAGCATTCATCTTTCACATTTTGGCACTTGCCAGATAATCCCTTTAGCCTTTGGGTTGATGCACTTTATAGAAATTCAAAATAACCATCCACCAGACTTATTTCATAGCACAGCCTTTTATGACGCTCTTCAAAGAGCATTCTTATTCCAAAGAGATAAGGGAGTTCTTTTGTCACATTGACAGAGACACTTTATTATCCTTTAATGGAAACTTCATCATCTGTGGCAGTTTTGAACCTTAAGGAGGTTGTGCTATTAAGACACAACAGACATGCTACTTTTAACCATTAAATGTTAACATTCAAGAAAAGTATTTTCCACTTTCCTTGAAATATTGTGATGCTATACAAGACATTTGCTATTTTCTTGAATCACAAGAACACCCAAATTACAGTCCTCTTCCCAAAACTCCTTTTTTTTTGTTTTTGTTTATTTTTTGTTTGTTTTTTATTTGTTTTTTTTAATAAATGTTTTTGAAAGCAACTTTTAAAGACAGGGATAAATAAGGGCTTCTCACAATTCTGTGTCCTGAAATTCTGTACCATTAGCTCACTTCACAAACTGAGAAATAACCTTCTGCAAGCCAATAAAGGATTAAGTCCATGAAAATATATTTCAGAATATCTAAACCTCTTTTGGTACAACTTGAGGCCCTTTCCCCTTGTCCCTGTTCCTGGGAGCAGAGCCTGACCTGGCTGCCTGCATCCTCCTGTTGGGGAATTGTGCAGAGCCAGAAGGTCCCCCCTGAGCCCCCTTTTCTCCAGGCTGGGCCCCCCCAGCCTCTCCAGACCCTTTCCCAGCTCCATTCCCTTCTCTGGACTCACTCCAGCCCCTCAATGTCCTTCCTGAATGGAGGGGCCCAGAACTGAGCACAGCATGATTCCTTTTACATTGGCACAGATTATTCCTCAGGTGAAGAAAGTTCCCATTTTCTCCCTTACACAGAATACAAGATGTTAAGGAGCAACAAATTCTTTCCCAGGAATTCACCAACACTGGAGCTTTGTTAGCCACAGCTCCTTGGATTTACATAATCCCAGAGTTTGAAGAACGTGAAAAATCATCCACCACCAGGGTGGTGTATGTGAAAGCATTTCAGGGGAATAATTTTGCAACCTGCTGACATTGCGTAAACACACGAGTCTTGGGGGAACCTTTTCAAAAACTTGTGGTGAATTTTCACTCTGGCCAAGTAATGCAGCTCACACCAAACCACCCCAAGGGGGGGTTAACAAACATCCTTCATTGTTCTGTTTGATACAAACCCATGCTCAGTAAACAGCAGGTACAGGATGTTCCTTGTAGCAGTAGGAACTGCACAAGTAGGAAAGAATAAAACCAGTAACATTCCCACGGTAGCAATAAGTTCATTTTGCTTCTTTGTTTTAGGAGCAAGGACAAATTTTACGTAACTGAGATTCTGGAAGACTCACAAAATATTTTATTTTCATTAATACAACTGGCTGAAGGGGAGTTGTTCCCAGACCTTCAGAGTATTTGCTGTTTGACAAGGAAAAGTTCAACTTCATCTCCCACTGAGTTCCTGGGATGCCTCTGCTCAAAACCTGCATTTTTACATGCAGCAGGTATTAGGGATGCCTTTCCAAGGATGAAAACAAACCTGACCAAACCTGCTTTGAACCCAGTCATGCCTAATAACTACACATGCACTTCAAACCACAGTGCTGCCACCAGGGGTTAATGAAGAGGCTGAGAGAGAAGTGCTAATTACCAGGGGTCAGAATGGTATCCACACCCATTATTACTTTATACAGTACAGCAATTCCTTATTTCTACTATTTCCAACACTGGACACTAACCCGTTTCTTCAAGAATGGGAAAAAATCAGTGCAAGGTGTCTAGTGCAAGGTGCCTCTGCCCATGGCACAGGGTTAAAGATGGTCTTTAAGGCCCCTTCCAACCCAAACCATCATAAGAATCTAAGATGATTTTATTTTTTTTCTTTCCCCCCCTGCACTTGCACAGTAGATTTAACAGAATCCAGACTTCTTGGCCCACATTGCTACAACTCCCATTACTTCAGATGCTCCAAGTCTTGCAGAAATGCAACAGGCAACATGAAATGTAGAAGTAAACAGGTTTTGACATACAGAGGGCAAGTAGGGAGCATGTAAGCAGAAAACCAAATAAAGATGGGAAACTGCAAAGCAAGAGGTTTCAAGAGAAGCAGACTGTTTCCAACACAGCCAAGCAAGTGGAGTAGTGTAGTGTCAGTGACTTCCCGAAGCTCCAACAGCTCCGCCAAATACCTTAGCTCAGCATGGATTCAAGTCAAGAGATGGCATTTCAAAATTGCTCACATGATGTCTCCAATTCTACTCTGATACCATAAATATAAGTCTGTTTGGAGTATAAATCCACTCTGGAAATGTACCTGATGATAAAAGATGACAGCATCTATTTTAAATGCAATTATTATTTGAAAGGTGCTTGTTAGCGCTAAATGATTCCTCTTTGATAGAGCTCAGTAGCTGCAACGCAGACTGGTATTCCACTGGAATTCCACGCTCCCAGGAGTGAGCAGTTCCCTAAACTGCTAATTAACGTGATAACACCAGGGCTCCTCTCAGATACACTGTAATTGAACTTAGGGTACAGAAAGAACAAGCTCTGCCATCTGTATCTGTGCAGAGGGAAGTGCTTGATCTGGACTGGGATGGGGATTTGTCTCTCTTTAGCCAAAGGGAACCGTCTCACAGGGGATTGCTTACTGAGAACTTGAACTCAGTGTGTTTGTGCTGATGGTTTGTCAGCCCCTGGTGTGCTTCGGAAATCTGCCAAGCTTTGTTTGCAAATTTTCTACATCTTTTTAAAAAGCATTTGTGCCACTGTTCCCTCCCCCCCTGCCAAGCACTTCTGAATAATTAAAACGTTTTTACAAATTTTGTAATTAAAAGACCTCCTGGAGTTACTATAGTAACGGGGCCTTTAGAAATCAATTCAATAAAACAAAAAAATGGGGTTGATTGGTTGGCTTTGATCTTCTCTCTTTGTTCATTGGCATTAAGAATATTCTGAAATATCATATTTTTCTCCCCCTCAACTATAATAGCAGAGCTATTATATTCCAGGATGTACAGTGTGTAAGCTTTAGTAATCATCATCAAGCCATGGCATAAGTGGGGATGACTTTCTGGGTGCCCTTTTCTTTCTGGGACCAGCCCTGACAAACACAGAGCAACTCCATTTATTCTAAGACAGCCTTATCAAATGTTTACCACTGCTTATTTTGCATTGAAACCAACACCTGGAAAAACTCTCAGCCACTGTACTCATTTTAGTGAATATTCCTCCAAAAATACAACCCAGTTCAAGTTACAAGAACAGAACTCAAGAGTTGATGAATTTCAAAGCAGGATCCAACTGGATGGTGCAGTTAACTTGCTTTAGTGCAAGTGTTCTGTTCAGTTTTACTTCCACCAGCACCTGACCCCTCAGGTTTCTGTTTCAGGAGTGTTTCCACTTTGAAAAATCATTTTAAAGCAATGATGAGCTCTTAACAGTTCTGCTCCTTCTCACAGAGCCAGATCATTGCTCTTAGGGCACACATCATGCCTTTTGCACTTTTCTGTTCTTTTACTTCAGTTTCTGGCCAATGAAAAAAATCACACCAGAAATTTTCACTAGGCAAAACATTCAACAGGGAGACACCAATTAAAAGACCACAAAAGACTGGATCTGGGGGCATGAGGAAGATGAGATCCTATCTACCAAGTGCTCTCCTGGTGCAGCTGAACAGAGGGGCTGCTTGCTTTGGGATCCCAACCCCTCATCAGCACAAACACAGCTTGGTGCAGCTGCCACCCATGCTGGAAGGGCAGGATTTGCACTCCAGAGCCTTTCCTGGGCAAGGACAAGCTCAGTTCTCAGAGACAAGTCTGGCTTCTGTTGCAAGCAGCCACCTCCAACACGGTTTCAGTTTGCAGTGATGAAAATGAAACTTTTCCCCCATAAGGGACAATTAGCTTTTATTAAGATATTTATATTATTTATGGTGATCTGTTTGGAAAATACTTTCATGAACATCTCATTGCCTTGCAGAAGATGAAACTACAAATCCAAATGTCATAATCCTACCCACAGATATGGAATGCTCTGCCTTATCTCTGGTGCCACCTCTCTCCTGGGATGCTGTCATGGCCCCACTTGGTCCTCACCCATCATCTGTGCCCAACTCCAAACCAACACCATTCCAGGGACTCCCTGCAGTCCCATTTTCCCAACTCTGCTGCTGTAACTCTGCTGGAAACTCCCGTTTTCCTTGGAAGAACATTTGGGTGCCCAGGTAACCGGGCAGGCTGGGGAGGAGGTGGAGAGATCCACACTCAAGTCCTGTCCTGCCTTGTGGTAGGTAGGAACACCAGAAGGTGTTAGACCAGCTCTGCAAGGCACATCAGGATGAATCCACCCCACAGCTTACGCAGAACCAGCAAAACCAACACTTCAAAATTATTTTCCTCCAGAGGAAGAGACATTTTAGAACAAATTTAGCAACAAGGAAATTCAGCTGCACATAAATCAATAACATTTCCAGAGGTTTAACATGACTTATATAAAAGCTGTTCTTTATGTCTAATTTAGAACTGTTGTTACAAGTCTATTCAGCCAGATAAATTTATGGTCACACTCATTTATGGAACAAGCCTACCTCTTCACACAGAATTTGCTTTTACCTTAAATAACCAAGTTTACTGAGTAACTAATTTTTATTGGTCTGAAGGGCCATTGTTTAAAACAGGTTTCTTTTTAGATAAGAGATAGGAGCCCAGATGCTCATTTCAGATACATGACTGGAGCTCAGATGAACACCAGATCCATTTGGTAAAGTCAGAGCCTGATCTGAAAGCAATAAATCACAACTTTTTGTTTTGTATTTAAGCTATGCTAGTGAACTTCCTCAGGCCTTTGGAATTCTCTATTTGTAATTAAAAAAAGAAATCATATTCTTGGCTGATTAATGACAGAAGCTGCTTTTATCTGTGCTAAACCAGTTCTTATTTAGTGTAACACTGAATTGAGTTGCAGTTCTAAAAGAAGCCATCAAAACAATGAGGGATTGATTATTTTTTTGGTGAAGTTTTATGAAATAGACAGTAATGAACTCTCTATACAGCTTCCATAAAGAAAAATGCAGTAGCAGATGCATCCCCCTTCACCTTCAGCATCTACCAGAAGGATGTAAAAGAAAGAAGAATTCCTTCTGGGAAGAACCAAATGGAAACAGACTGATTTCACTTTCAACATGGAAAGGAGTTTTGTAATCAAATCATACGTGATGCACTGAGAGTTGGCTCAATGCAAGAAGGCAGTTCCCATTCCCAGCTTGCTGCAGGAACATCTCTCTCCAGCAAAATTCCCTGCAAAACCTCCAACCAGAATAATTCCTTAAAATGAACAGTCAACACTCCATGGCCTAAGGATAGCACAACCTTTTGTTCCTTAAGTCTCAAGCAGACCACCCTCTGCTAACTTCACAATATAAAGGAATTTCAGGAAGGCAGCATCCCATTTCTTGTCTGGGGATAGAACAGGATGCTGAAGATGCTTTGCTGTGTTGTGTCCCCCCTCCACTGTCTGTGGGCTGTAAATTCAAGCAGTCCTGGGATTGCTCTGAAAACTCCTGAATTCTGCTGCAGCCTCACAGCACGTTCAGGACACCTCTGCTTCAATTCCTGAAGAACTGGTACAAGTCCCGAATTAACAGCACTTCTGGCCATTAGGTAGCACCACAATATCAACTCAGATTCAAGGATTCTTTCCAGTTTTGCCACTTTTGGGTGTCATTTTAAACAAATCACTTCTGCATACATTTCTTATTTTCCTTTTTGTTTTAAACTTGCAATACCTCCTGCCTTAATAAGCACTACAAAGCTTATCTAGTACTTGAAAAACTCCAACAAGAAATACTTCATAAAAAATCCAAGTTATTTATTATAATAGTAAGGTTTATAGGTTTCTTTATTTAAGGCTTGCCTTGCAGTGTTTTGTAAGCAGGGTGTGAGGTAGAAGCAGCACACAACTTCTTGTGTGTCATCTTCTCCACCTCTATGCTGCCTACAATGCTTGGAAATCTACACAAACACCCAGAGAACCCACACAGCTTTTCCATATTGCTGAAAGGGGAAGAGAGGCTTTCCTCATGTGCCTGGTATGCCCTAATTCCGCCCAGCTGGAGAATATTTTAAAAAAAGAACCAAGACAGCCTCTGACGTACCCAGCAGAGTCATCATCAACGCCAGCCAAACTGAATCCAAAAATAGAAGACTCAGCTTTAGAGAGAGAAAGAGAAAGAGACCTTCCCATGATTTGCAACAAGGAAACCACCTTGGCTTATCAGAAAGCAGAAGTTGCTGGGCTGAGCCAGCGTTTGTCACCAGGCAGATAACGTGGAGGCTGCTGCTGGGGAGCTGCCCCAACATGTTCTGTAATGAGGTTTCACAGTGTTCTGCTCTCCTACAGCATGGAAATGTTATCCAAATGTGGCTGGCTGTACACAGGGTATTCCTCAGAATACTCCATCATGATACACTGACTTTCAATCTGACAGAATGCCACAGCTGAGCTGAATGGAAATCCCCAGAGTTATTTGGCTACTCAGATTTTCACTGCTCTTCCTCATGGCTGTCCCAGCCTACCAGGCTGCAGAGAAAACATCAGATGAGCAGGCAGTTCAGAGCAGTTGTGGAATTTATTGCAAGCATCAGTGATTTTTACTACAGTAAGGCCTTGCAGTTATTTTCACTGAAGGCTTGATGCTCGTGGTATAAAATCACTGCTAAAGATTCCCATCATCAACTGGTGCTGTCCCAAGTGCAACTTGTCCTCTGGAATCTTAAGCCCTAAACTTTCACACCAGGAGAACACAAAAACTCAAAACCTGCACCAGCCAGGACATCTAGAATTCAATCCCAACTTTAAGACTGACTTAAAAGGTGGTCTCGCACAGTTAATTGAGTTTTCAGTGCCACATCAATATAATGGGTAGGATGCCGTACTAATTAGCATCAATATTCAACTTAAATGAAGTCAGGCCTTGCTGAAAAAATAAAAAGGTACTCAAAGTACAAGAAAAATCTATCCCATACATGTCCTTATTTTCATAAAGGGATCTGCTTTCCTTTTCCTTTTTCCCCCAAAGGGATTAGTTTTCCTTTTCCCACAGAACAACCCCAGCAGTGAACACAGATCCCATTTTTTAAACTTTGTCATGTTTATTCACCCAAATCTTCCATCCACTGCCACATTCCCTAGAAATAACGAGGACAAACCTGGAGAGGTTTGCAAATATTTCAAATATTTTTGACTGCATCCAGGCCAATTAACATAAAAGCAGGAATAATATTTGATCCCTCAGGAAAGCAGGGGACACCCCTAGTCCTCCACTGACCTACATGCTCTTCACAGGATTCTACTATAGAAGTAACTACAGTAACTGCAGTGTACTACTATTACAGTAAATCCATTCAGTGCTGAGTTCCCTGCTGCTAGGTCATAATTCTCATTCTTGGTCATCCTTCCCTTTTTTTTTTTTTTTGAGAGGAGAATGAAGGAAGAATTCTGAGCAATTTGTTTTGCAATCTCCACCTCCTGCTTGGTTTCCAAACCACAGTATTCACACACAGCTCTTCCACAACCGTATTATTTATGTATCTGTGTCTTCTTCCCACCAGAAAATTACCTTTGCTTTAAGTGTATGAGGGTTTTTTGTGGGCAGTAAGTGTAAATTTAAAGTTAAGCTGCTGTTAATAGACTGTTACTGGTACCAGTGAAACAGGTTTCTCACTATGCATCACAACAAGCCTTCCTATTGAAAATGTTTAAAGCACACTGCCAATTTCTTGGGTTTGTTATTTATGATAAAAATGTAAAGATGAACCCCCTCAAAGTCAGAGCTAAGCACCCAAATTCATGAGCTGTTGTGATTAAGAGCAGCTGAGCGGCAAAGAAAAAAAAAATTACAACAGAATGAAAGAGAAAAGTGCCAAACCAGATCAAAGAAGTGAGTGAAGAAGCCTGGAAAGACCTATTTAGCTCAGAATCTGAACAGCTTTTTAGACAAATAACAAGAGATCCCACTGCCTTCAGAACACAAGAGACCTTCATCCTAACACTGCATTTCTGCTATGAGGGTATTTCACAATTATCAGTATTCCCAAGAATGGGAGCAGGGGGGTATTTGTAGCATAGGACCTTTGGAACCAGTTGGGTGTATATCCACATCTGGGGAGCAACGCTCCTGTACAACTTGTCCCAGCTCTGACCCCAAATCTCTCCAGTTACTCACTTGCATTTGCAACTCAAATGCTTTAATCTCCTGTTAATCTAGTCTCAGATTAATTTATTCTGAGACAAAAGCTATAAAAGAGGACTTTCCTTCCCCTTTTGCAATCTCAAACTCCAGTTCCACCGTCTACGGTCACGTTTTTGGGAATGCTTTTTGATATTTGTGCTTGTAGCAAAGACATCAGATACAACTGCTGTAAGATCAGAAACATGTAAGTACATGGTGTGCTGCATAAAACTTTACAAATTCCCTCCTAATACTTTGAGAGGGAATGAACCAGCAGCAGGGCTCCGTTCTGCAATGAGCAAAGTTTAATTACAAGCTTTCAGCACAGTGCAGAGGCGGTTTCTCCAGAATCCTGGGACCGGGAGAAGCTCACTCCTGTCTGGATTTACAAGCAGAGTACCTGTACAAACCAGCAGCCCAAACATCCCACCAGCTAAGTCCCAGGACACAGATGAGGAGTTACATGGGGAACTTGCATGGGGTTGTATTGCTTTATAAAAAGGGTTTTACTAGCACACGTTTCAGACGACTTGAGAGCTCAGTAGTGGCTTCCTGAATAATGTGGCTGGCTCAAACTCACTCCAATAAAACTTTTACACCGGCCCAAACTGCCACCTAGTATTTTAACATCACACATTATGCAGGGAAGCTGTTTTAGAGAGCTTTAAATACTCTGTATTTGCTCTACTTCCTTGCGTCTCCAGCCACTCCATAGCTGCCAGGAGCAAATGGCACCCAGCTGCACAGTTAGAGGCACAAATACAACACTTCTCAGGTCCCTCGAAGGGATCTGGTTATTAAACAAAGATGAGAAGCACTGACAGGCTCTGTCTGGTCAGGAAAAGCCCATTTCTCACCCGGTGTTTAATACAGGGCTCGCCTGTGACAGATGCACAGCCCGAACCTGATTTCAGGGATGCTCTCCTGAATTAGCAGAGCTGCATCCATCGGGACAGAGGCAAACCTGGCTCTGAGCCACCTCCAGCTTCTGAAACCTCGTGTGTGCGAGGAATCAAAGGGCTGGTCACATCCCCCGAGTGGAATGAATTAGTTCCTGACAAAAGATAACATTTTCCTGGAGAACGCTACTCCCTGAATGAGAAAGTGCTGAAAGGGGCTGCATTTCTGTAACGTGAGTGCGCGTTTAAGAGTCCCCTCCGGATAATCCGCATGTAAATGAGGCAACATTTAGCTGCAAGTATCTCTCGAAACTTAAACTGGCTGCACATTCGGAAAGTTAAGTAAAAACAGAACCACGGGAGAGAACCCCTAATTACCACATAGCAAGGGGACTGATTAAAACCATCAGGGCAGGGATCCTGTGTTTCATTAAATAAATATACCAAGTTGGGCTTTATTGTTATTTTAGCTGATGAAGGAAAAATAAAGTCTACCTCTGCATGCATGAAATTACCTAAATTCAAAGTCTCACTGGCAATAAGGGTAGTGCAGGATTTTCCCTCCACCCGGGGTTTGTATTTAAGTAGCCCACTATAGTTACTCAGATTAATATGAAATGAAGTTAACCTCTGGCATTTTTAGCATCTACACAGAGCCATTTCTTTGGATTTCACATGGCAGGGTGTAACTAATAAATGCAACATTAAAATACTATTTTATTTTTTTCAGCTGAAAGCAGAGAGGAATCAGAGCATTTTGGTTAAGGGACAACACCACCATCTCATTCTGTAGCACATGGGGGGTTTTTGCTGCTTTCTGGCGACTGCATTAAGTATTCAAAACTGATTGCCAAGAGCTTGAGCAAACAGCCTTGGTGAGGTCATTTCTGGGTAGCAATTTCACAGGGGGTTTACTTCAATTAGAGCAAGACAAACATGAATTTGTGTGCAGTTCCCTCTTGCTACAACCAAACCCAATTTAGTTCTACTGCCCCAGACAGGAGAACACCATTTTCTGGGATATACCAATATTTGCAGTCTATACCTCATTAGTCAGCATTATCTCTGCTGACATTTTCCAGAGGTTTAATTATGTAAAAAAAGAAGTCTTTACTCTTTTTCCATCTTCCATTCCTCTAAGGAAAGCCTGCATCCAGGAGTGGCACTGCTGGCTGATGGGATCCAGCCTCTTCAAGGAAGGGTTCGGCACAAGCTCAACTTTTCCACAGAAGAGAAAGTTACAACTCTTATCAGTTATTTGTACTAATTACTTCAAAAGCTTGAGATTTAGGAGCTTGTTCAAGAGCTGAACAAGTTAAGACAGAATAACTTTCAGTGTCACAGTCTCCATCCCCCTCTCTCCCCCAAAGTTTATAACCTTAGAAGCAAAATAAATGAAAGTTGGAAGACAAGCTATACTGAAACTTGCCCAGTCACCATCATTGCTATTTTAATTGAAATAGAATCCTCTTCAACTGTTTGCTTTTATATTATTGGTCTGTAATTTTTGGTGGTGACGTTATGTTTTTAAGGGTTATGTAAAACTACAACATAATCCCGTAACTGTTTTCCTGGGCAAGCAGTGTTTAGAGCCACATTTTTCCAAAGAAATGTTGAATGAGCCTTTGCTTGTTTGTGAAAGCTCCACAATGCAGTGGGTAGAGAAACCAAAACATTTGCTTCTCACTTCTCCAGTTGCACAGAGTGCCTCAATTCTCCAGGTACATGGAGGCTGCATTCATGCAAGTGACTGCAAATTTAGAAAGAGCAGCCAGTGATGAAGAATTACAAAAGAGAGTGTGCTGTAACCTTCTTTCCCATCTTCTAAGCTTAAAATCATCATGCAGGTTGTGCCTTCAACTCTGGTTGGGGGGACAGGAAACGAAAGGAGAAAGAAAACAAGCACTAAAACCTGAGACTAGATCTCAGGCAGAAACAGACTCACAGCCAGACTTCAAACCCTTGGGTTTGAAAGTGTCTGGGCAGTGAAAACATTGATATTCTCACACACTGCAACAGCTGTAACTCAGGTGAGTTTACAAAAAAACCCATAATATTCAATTGCCACACAGAAGACTTTAAGGATTTTTGTTGGTTTGATTTTGCTGGGTGTTTCAGGGAGTTTTTTGGTGGTTTGGAGATGCAGTGGCTTTTTAATTTTTGTTTCATTTCGGTTTTTTTAAACATC
Organism: Haemorhous mexicanus; assembly: GCF_027477595.1. Taxonomy (NCBI): domain Eukaryota; kingdom Metazoa; phylum Chordata; class Aves; order Passeriformes; family Fringillidae; genus Haemorhous; species Haemorhous mexicanus. The sequence goes on from NC_082346.1 coordinate 10,850,048, forward strand.
AGAAATAGTTTTGACTGTACCAGTGGGTACAAAGGAACTCAAGAACCCTGCTTGTGGCAGCAAGCATCCTAGTCACAGATGAAGTAATTTCTCTATGGAAACTCCAAAGGGCTCTCCGAGTTTCATGCTCTGACAGAATGAAAATTCCACAAACTTTCCTTTTTCCACCTCAAAAAGTCACAGCCTCGAACATATAATTCAGCAGCACTTTCCAACCTGAAAGGTCTGCACTCAAGGTGAGGCAGAGATGAGAGCAAGCCACACAATACAATGCACTGATAATGATCAGAGAACAGCAGATCCTGAGGTCCAGCTTGCTCAATCCCTTCACGAGCACCCTCAGCAGGTTGGTGGGGAACACAGTTTTAGGCTCCCCACTTCAAGTGGGGTTGAATAAACTGCAGAGAGACCAGATGGTCTCTGCCTGGAAATCGTGAGGGTACAGGAGCTGGGCTTGTAGAGTCTGGCTTTGAGGACACTAAAGGCCAATTTAAAAAGCACCTACAACTATCTGAAGGGTGGCTACAAAATGTGTGGAGTCAAATTCTTCTCAGAAGCAGCACATGATGGGCACTGGCACAAACAGTGACTTAAGAGCCTCATGCTGGACATCAGGAGAAACTTCTTCACTAAAATAAGTGAGCAGGTTGCTCAGTGAGGCTGTGGGATCTACCACAGAGGTGTTTCCAAGATTTAGAGATGCAAAGCCATCACTCAGCTGATCTAGTTCTGGCAGGAGTCCAACCAGAAGTGGAAATGGACTGAACAACCTCCAGGAGCAAATCCTAACCAGCATTTCAATGATTCTAAGGTGCACTGCAGTTGAGATTTCTAGCTTGTGAAGTGTTGATTTCTATTCCTCCTCCCACCCTTTCTCAGCTTCAATTCATCAGCTCACAATACTTTCACAATGAATCACAAATACTTGAAAAATCCCCCAAAAACAGAAATAAACCCCAAAACACATTGAACTGCTAGTCCATGCAACTTCCCTGATGCTGAATGTAACAGAGCACATATCCATGACATTATTGGGAAAAAAAGCCTACGAGATATTTCTATTTGAAACACCTCACTCCTTTATTAAATACTGCTTTTGTCTTAGCTTTCCTAAGCTGAGGAAAAGAGAGGGGCAAAGGAAGCACATAATTCCCCACCAATAAAAATAAACCTAATATTCCTTCAACATTTAGAGCAGATCCAACACTTCAGCAGTACTTAAAGCCTTCAACAACATTGCCTGCACTGCCTAAATGCTGTTACCAAAGAGTGGCTGATGACTTGCATTAGGAAGTTGAGCCCAAAAAAGCCAATTGAAAAAAAAAAAAAAATCAGTGAACAGCTGTGTGATTGCTGCACAACAGTTGTGGGAAAAGCAGTGCAGCAAGGTCAGGTTCTGATCCATTACATCACTGGGAATCAAGACAGGCTCTGTTGCAGAAGGAAGCCATTAAAGATGTGAAATAAGCACTAGAGATGTGAAATAAGCTCAAAGTCCAGTCCACAACCTGCAGGACGGGCAGCAGAACACACTCATTAGCATAGGCACATGAATGCCATTATTCAAACAAAATTAATACTACTCTGCTCTCAGCCCCAGCTACTCACTGTGCCAAGCCATGCGTATTTTAAGAGGAGGCACAACTCAGACCCCAAGAGATCTCATTCTGGTTCACCTCATGCTTTACTAACCTTTCTATCCAATTAAGGCTGCCAGTTTTATGAACTCCTATATATTAATGACCACACAAACCTGACTGTACCCTCCCCATAAAATGAAAATGCTGCTTGAGTACCCTCCTTAAAGGCTGAATAGAAGCTTGGTCCCATGCTTATGATTCCATTTTGGCTTGCAGGAGCAGACAATTGTATTATTAGACAATTAAAGAGCAGGTGTCTGACCAAATCTACTGATCCCTTCCCCTGTCTCAAAACTAATCTAGGTTTTAATGGTTGATCCATTTACCCCCACTCCTCAAAAAAACCCAACTCTGTAACAAGTTAACGTGATTATAACGTAGTAAGCTCTTCTCATACCATTAGGACTACACAGGGGACATAGAAGAAAGACATCCCCAAGGAACTTGGGGTTTTAACTACAGAATAAGTCCTGCTGTAAAATAAGCACTGGGATTTTTGAGGGGAGAGGAGATGCAGAAGCTGGTTAATGCACTGAAAGACTTTTAGGAAAGTGAAGTCTTTTGTGTTAGCAAAACTGAACAAAGGGAAGAAGCCACTATCCCGGGACAAAAATTTACACAAGCAGAGAGTTCAGAGCAGTTCTTTGTGCAGGTATTTATACAGCCACCTCCTGTTCCTAAAAATGAGTAAATGGAGAGCCAATACTTCAACAGGAATCTGTTTTGGTTTTACTCCCTATTATAACTATTTGATGCTCTTAACCTATAGATCTGAATAGACAACATATGTCTTAGGATCCCTGGCATTTCAAAATGTACAAGAGATGCAATAATTTTTTTTTAATAATAAATGAAGGTCAAGCTAAGTGACTAATGAGTTCTTTAATGTGTTATGCTGATTTTGTTCCAAAATAAGCAGCTGCTTTATATGACCTGCCTCATTTCAACAGCAAATCACAAAAAAAGTAGAAGAAATCACTCCCACACGAGTCTGCTAAAGCTCGTGCTGTTCATCACAGAACAAGCCCAGAGAATAACCTGCTGTCCCTGAACATCAGAAAAGTGTCCTCAGATGAACTGTCCACACAACAAATACTTCCAGCTATTCCCTGAGCAAACTCCTCAGTAACAGCTGAGAACAAAAAGCAAGGTTAGGAGAGCAGTTGATTATTAATGCAGATCCATATTCAGACCCAGAAGTCAAATTAGAATGTGTCTATCAAGCCCTAATTAAGACGAATCAAATACAACTTCTTTGTCTCTTCTAGAAATCACTCTGGGTGACAAAGTCAGCTGAAGCCAGCCCATGCAAGCTCCATGAATATTTTAAAGCAAGCAAGAAATATTGTCTCTTCCCCCCCCCCCCCCCCCCCAAATGGCTCGAGGGACCTGACAACAAAAGATCTCGTACCTCTAAGCAAAATACAGATTGAAAATACAAGTGACAGTAGCTTCTCACCATTGTGGAGCATCAGAAAGAGATGTAGCCCACAACAGATTGTTCCAATCAGCCTTACTCAACCGCTGAGCACTCCTTTGTTATGCACTCTCATCAGAGAAATACTTGGCAGTGTTCACATGTAAATCACCAGCAGCTTTTTGGATCACTTCTTTTAATGTAGAATCAGCTCAAACTTTTCAGAATTGGGATGTTTCCCTAGAATGCTCTTTCAGGAACACAATGCGCTGCTGAGGGCTCAGGCAGATGGCTTGGCTGAGACAGTCTGCCATTTGAACACTGTCTCCCATCAGATTTAAATAAAATCAAAAAGGAAAAGCAGCAAATCTTTCTGACATTATATTGCACATAAAAAGGCAGCAGTTATTGGAAGATCCAGGGTCATGAAATAAACTGCCTCAGTCACTGATCCCAGGCCCAGGGTCAAACCCTACCCAAGTTTTTAATTTCTAACAAGATTAATTGGTAGTTCCAGTCTCATTCTTGACAAATACATCACCAGTGCATCCAGCAATATTTGGCAGTGTAACACACAGACCTCACCTTACTCCTGTTCACAGTTCCATTCTTCCAAGCAGCTGGAGAGGCACTACATACACAAGCCAAACTGGAAAATGCCCGGCAAACAAGCCACCCTCTTATACAGCTTCCTTCAGTCAGAATTAAAAACCACAGATGGGCCTTGGAGAGAAAGTTCTAAAGCAGGTTTTTACCACAAGAAGTTTGCTGAGCTCCTGTTCTGTCTGTCCAGAATGCCTCCCAAGCACAATGCTCAGTGTGGATTTGCTGTAAATTTTAGTCAAGGAGCATCTCCTTTACTAAAATTAAATTAGGAACTGCTGGAGAAATTATCCTCTCCCCCATCTGTAAAGGAAGCATAAGCTGACCAGTCCTACACTACACTTCAGACACACTGGAAGCTCTGCAGACTGTGCCGTTCATTACACACAGATTATTGTGCTTATCTCTCATAGGCAGATGATAAAACTGTTTGCTCTCCAAAGCAAATCACTCCAGCATTGCCTATTTTAACCTACAGCTCAAGGAAAATGCATTAACTCTGACCCTGTGATCTACCCAGGGTTAGAAAGCAACTCCACTAACCAAGCACCTTCTGCACCCCTGTCACTTGATGGGCCATACACACACAGCCCCTCATAGCAACACTCTGTAGTGCAGAGAACCCAGGCCTTGATCCCTGAAAATAGAACTAAACTCCCAAAATGAGTCCCTGGGAAGGAGAGGCAGGGGCTCCTCTTCTGCCTGATGTGCCCCAAGCTCCATGTGGTTACTCCTCTCTCCTCTGCTTTCAGCCCAGCATGACCAATTAAGCAAGGGCTGAATCAGGCCCCTCGTACATCAATGGATCATTTGAAGTTCTGCATGTTACTTTACATGGAAAAAATTCCAGCTTTTAAAAAAATGAGCGTATAAAACATACCAGGACATTTAAAGCGCGCGGGCACACACAAGGCAGCTTTGCTTCTCCCTGCCTGGTGAGCAGAACAGATAGCCTGTTCTCTGAAACTCCCTTTTAACTGCAAACCTTATACAGGCTGTGTGTATTTTGGAGCCTTTCCCATCCTACCATGATTTCCTGTCTGAGTCTGCAGCCCATGGCAACAGCAGAAAATTGGAGTGCGGGCTTTGCAGATGGTGCAAGGCCAAATGCCCCGTGCCAGCTCGGTATCTTCTGCCATAACTTAAGAATTATCTAAGTCTTGGCTGTGTGGTAAGGGTTACCTGCATGCTAATAAATTATATTCATTTTCATTTATAAGTTGTGCTTGCCTTAGGGGAGCTCTGGCCTTCTGCAGTGAACATGAAAAACCACAATCACACAGCCTTGCATATACATCATCACATTATAACAGGAGAATTTTGAATATTCTGAACTGCTGTGGAGGTACAAGAAAATTCAGAGTTTAATCACTCAATTCCAGCAGGTCACAGGTCACCTCAACTGTTTGAAAACAAAGCAAGACAGCCCCCTCCCCAAATTTATAAATGTGCAGTGCATACATCATCCCACAAAATAACCTGTGGTGAAAGCTGCATTTCCACATGTCTGCTTCAAAAACATGAGCCACAGAATTACACACACAGGGAAGAAGTGCCAGAAACAATTCCAAGGTTGCTTTCCATGGAGAAATGTTGAGCATGAATCTTCCTTGAGTGGCTTTAATAAGAGACTCAGCATCTGGCATTGACCTTAGAGAACGGAGCTGGAGGATGGACACACTTTTCCAAATTGTATTAACATCAACAAAATAATGAGATTAACAAAAACCTACCAGTCACCTACATTGCACTCACCAGCACAGCTACAAAACTACCTCAGGGCACAGATGCTTTAAATCCCCCAATCCAGGTTTTCCATGGAAGAAATGGTCGCCAAAACTTCTCCCACCTCAAGGTGTAAATCCCTTAAGTTTATTACAAAGCACTAAAACAAAACCACCTCAGACAAACATGTGGCCTCAATCCAAGCAATTTTGAAACCAAGCAACTGCTTTAGAAAGGATCCAGTCTTTTCTGCTAAGCAAAAATTGATCAAATATCTATTAAAACAAGTGGAAATTATTCCTTAGGCTGCAGCAAGGTTAAACTTCGAGGTAATCAGTACTTCCTGGCTGGACTCTGAGCTTCTTGCAGCAGCAAGTTATTGACAACAACTCTGACAAATCTCCTGATCTTACTTCAGGTTTGAACAAAACTGACATCCATTCAAGCCAAAGTTTCAACATATGCTGACAAAGCATAACAGAAATTTTCATAACACTTCCTGGGGTGGGGGGAGGGGAAGCTTTAAAAGTCTTTATATATTGACAATAGAATGAGGTAGTTTATTAAAAACAACAATAAAGATTATGAATTGGTTACTACCATTATAGCTTTTCACCTTCTTCCCTGCCTTCTAAGTCCAACTGTCCCTAGAGTCCACACATCCACAGACACATTATAAAATTCATATAACAGCTTAAAAGTACCAGAAACCACACTAAGATAGTAATAAAACTGTATCAATGCAGCTTGAGAGACATTTTTATGATCTCTAGACTAAACAAAGTCGCCAGTGCAAGCTGAGCACAAAACAGGGTGGGGGGCTAGAATGAAGATAACATTCAACAAAAGAGCAGAAATTCAATGTGCAGTTCAAGAGAACTTATTTCCACCCCCTCAGAGGAAATACATTTCATTATATGTTATCTCTCATATTATTACAACAAACACCCATCCCTACGGTTTTAGTTAGGCCTGTGGTGTTATCTCAGGAAATTGCACAAAAACCGGGAAAAGAAATAAAAGGAACCTCACAACTACTTGTAAGAGGAATCAGAGATAAAGATGAGTGAACCGCCTAAAAGCAGCTCGAAACCCTGGGTTTTGCTTTCACCTGATATGAGTCCATGCTGCCTGGAGTACTGAGTCGTCAACTAAACAAAATAAACAAGAAACTGACTTCTACTAAATGCTAGTAAAACATCAAAAACCAAATAGTCTGAAGAATAAATATGAGGCAAAACTGGCCCAATTCCCTACTTTAACTGCCTGCCAATATTCAACTCTTGTCCTTCGGCGCCAATAGTAGTGTGCTTGATTCACAAACAATAAAATATAAATATTAGAAGAAAAGCTATTCACTGTCATCTTGGAATTAATCAGGAAAACATCCAGAGCTATATAGGATCAAAAAATAATAGATAATTATGCCTCTGCATGCTTATCTTTTTAATGTATAAGTCCCAGCATAAACAGAGTTATATTTTTTCCTTTATTCTCCAGGTCCCAGGCAACAGACTCCAGATTGGGATAGAAATTAAAGTGACAGAAGTATCCAGCATGGACTGTGATGTTATAAACACTGAAGAATGGAACAAGCAGATTATGTCTTCTGTAGTGTTCCTTTCCTCTCATCCCCAAAATATCATAAACAATTTTTACTTTGATCTTGCACAGCCCCACAGCAAATTTATCAGTTGTTATAAATCTACATCCACAAACTGAAAAGCTGCTCTGAAATGTTTATTTGGCTTCAGTTCTTTGTCTGTACCCCAGGATTCTAGCACAAACACTCTTCATCATCTCAAGCATTTTAGTGTTACTACACAAAAACTACAGGAATTGTTTAAGTACATTCCCCCCCAGTTTTTTTTTTTTTTTTTGCTTATGTCAAGGCTTTTTAATTTTTGGACAGGGAGGGCCAAATGCAGCCTCATGACAGATTGCTCTGGCATTTTGCTCAATTCAGACTTGAAGCAGGTCAAGCACAACATGATGTGAACATCAAACAGGTTTTAAGAAAGAGATGATCCAGGTGTAATAATTAAACAACCAGAACAAGACTGACAAGTGCTCAGGTGTACAACTGACCTCTGAGTGTCTGGGTCAAAGCCACACCAAGAGCACCAAACTGTCCCTGAGACCCAATTTAATGATGCTCCCAGGTTGCAGCCCAGCACCTCGGGCTCTGCTGAGGGGCAATTTCAGAGAACTGCTTCACATAAAATCACAGCACAGACCAACCCAAACCACTGCCCCACGGAGGAGCTCCTCAACAGCATCAGCCCAACCAGGAATCACAGCATTAGGGAACAGGTTCTGAGCAGATGAGGAGGAGGAAATTTACAACTCTAAGGGGCTTTCACCTGCAAGTACCACATAACAAATAGATTTTAGAAGACAAGGATTTTATAACTCAGAATTCCATTCAACTGCAATCCTCAGCGTCCCCTCCTGAAGAGCGCAGCAGTCACATCATCCCCTTTCCTCAGAAGTTACTACCATGCTATTAATTCCATCCCACATGTCCCAAGCTCACAGAAGCACAGCCACTACCCTGGCAGGCTGCAGACAGACACCTGAATTAGGGCTTGACAAAACCACCTCTGCCTTGCCAAGCTCAGCAGGTCACCTGCTGTATCCCAACCCTTCCCAAGGAGCAGGCTGAGCTCACAGATCCTGCCTGGCTTGGGTCACAAGTCCAAAGGCAAGTCTGGATGTGTTGGAGGTGAAAGGAACAAACCTTTCCTCTTTCTATTGTTGCTTTCTTGGGACAAGTCCTGTGATGCAAACAAGGCAACTCCACTTCAAAGGCTCTCCTCACTCATGTGGTTGGAAGGGTCATCCTTCAGGTCTCTTCCAACCTGGTATTCAATAAAAAATCCACAACTTGGAACCCTTAAATTGACTCATGCTCTCAACAAGGTCCACCAGTTTTATATATATAAATATATATATATATATATATAAAAATATATTTGTTCTTTGTTTTTTTAAATGTACCTGCTCCTCTGTACAGAAAAGAATCAAGAATTCTGTTGAAGTACTTTGGCCCCAATTTGTAAATGAAGAAAGCACGATGCCACCACTGTCCTGGATGCACTGCTGCCTCAGGCTTGTTTGGATTTATTGGAATGTCATGTTAGGCACTAAGAATCAAAATATCACATAAGTCAATCCCAATAAAACAAGGGAGCACCAGAAATTCAATTGCTTTTATCCTTTTGTTCATCAGCCTGAATTCTCATAGTTCAACATGAGCAAATGGACATTTTCTCTGCTGTCTACTGGTGGGGCAAAACTTCATCAGGGAGAGAGAGGTTTTCCTTAATGTCCAGCTTGCAAAATCCTGAGCCTCCAACAACAGGAAATGTTTATTAATAAGGACCACATACACTGACTGTAAAGCTCAGCCCTGACCAAATGCAAAGTAAGAGTTCAAATGTAAACGGATAATTATTTTCATCTTGCTTCCAAACATTCAGAAGAATTAAGACAGCTGAGAGATTAACTGGGCACTGCAGAGTATCCAGTGGGTTTATTGTGTTTACAAGCCTCTGTTTCTCTTCTGTTTAATTCTGCTGGCACAACTGACAAATTGCTCAAGAAAAAGTGAAATGTAAAATGCACTAACCTTTAAGAAAGGACAACAAGCTAATTTAGTGTTTCCAGTACTTTTACTTATGTTTCCTGCAACAGGACTTCATAAACTGAAACATTTCCTTTGAGTTGTTGCAGACCCATCCATTACAACGCAAGCTGGGGAGAGGGGCAGAAAAACCAAACAGATGAAGAAAGCTCTAAATGGACCATTAACTGCAGTAATTGAATCACATGATGTATATCAGCAGAAACAAATTATTACAACATGAAAACACTGCAATAACATTACTACCCAAATAAGATTTTTCAGTGTAAAAAGATGTTTCATCTCAACCCCATTAACAGAACAAAATGTATCCAAAATTCACCACTACTCTTTGTCACTACTGCAGTTAGTTTTGGAATAGCTCCAAATTAGGGAGGATTAAGATGTCAAAACAACCAAAATATGTATATGACATCCATGCTCTGGATGAGCACTGATCTCAAGGAAGAGGAAGAGATCCTTAATCCTACAGATCAGTTATGGAAGTTGATTGACAATCAGCAACCCTCCCTTGATCAGGTGAGTTGCTGTTTCAAAACACATAAGAAATTAGATGGGGTACATGAGAAAAAAAACCCCATTCTGGTGGCTTAGCTCAGCAAAATCAGCTGCAAGATCTCTACTTTCATCCAGGATCAGAAGAATGTACATTAAACACATTGCATTTTATCACTAATAATATGAACATTTAGAGCTCATTCCTCATTTTCTGCTGACACACACATACACAAAATAACATGTAACAGCACCCCAGATACTGCACACGCGTTCACTGCTAATCTTTGAGCTAAACCAGCTTTATTTTTCACCTGGAAAATCAATTAATCAATGAACCAAACACCAGAACTCTGTTATCACTTAGGGATAAAATTCTGTTCTGACCCAAACAATATTAGCTCAGTTCAAACTTCAGCAGTAACAAGAGATTTCAGCTTTGACAAAAGAGGTCACAGAGTTTTCTCTCCAAGAGAAACAACTCCTCTGTTTCACAGGGTTAAGTTGCCAGCAACACTGATTCCAATAAAATCTAAACATCAGCAGCATTTCCTGCTGGTAGTAACAGACAGAGGGATTTCAGCACTTGCTCTTTAACCAATCTTACTGAAAAGACACAGATTTTATTGCCATGAGGTAATATCAGCAATATGAAGGATTAATTTAAGACAGAATCATTACATCATTAATTTTCCTTCGCTGTAACTAAATATATATATATATATATATATATATATATATATATATAGACACACAGTAAAGTGGAAAAATAGGCAGGATAGCCTTACTTGCTCTGTCGTTTAACATAAGATGCACAATTAAAAACACAAACATCTGCAGATATGCACCTGGTGGTTTGTTTTTTGTAGGAGAGGAGAGCATGTGTGCACAAGCATTAATATTTAGGCTTAAAGAATTTGTCCCTGTGGGTTTGTGGATAGAAATCCAAGCTCTTGGCTGTGTAGGAGTAGAAGCACACAAGGTAGGCTGGGGGTCCAGAGCTGAATGAAGCCAAAGTTGGAATAGGATCATAGCTACAACTAGCTCACCCAACATGGAAATGTGTACATAAGTTACCAAATTCCTGCCCAGGAATCCCCAAAATTGCTTCAAACTCCTGCTTCAGACAAAGTAACACAGAAGACAGAGTTACTTGATTATTTTTTTCTGAAACAATTTACAAGCCACCTTGTAAACTGTACCTGCTGTACCACCATATGAATCCTCTATTTCCCCTCAAATTCATTTATAGATTGTATTTGCAGCTCTTTTCCCCAAAATGCCCCCCTTCCACCATGCAGTGCTTTCCTGAAGACTTGTGGAGCTGATAGCTTATTAAAATTGATGAGGCTCTTGATGAGCACACCAGTTAGTTCGGCTCAGATAACAAAAGGACATTCTGCTTATTGAAATATAATTATTTCCCCCCCATGCTGCATTTCAATACAGTACCATGACTATGCAGAAATAAAAAAGTTACTTCGGACCATGTGACAGGTATAAAAAGGAATTTTCATCACAGTGTAGCTCTAAAAAATCCTCTGTTAAAATCAGCTATAATTTTTAACTTGTAGTGTGAAATAGAAAAAGGACACAGGGTTGGTGACAGTAAATGCTAAGCCCATGTTTGATGTTCGGTAAGATTTGTCCGTATTTAGTATTAGAGAGAAGAAAATTCATGCCTTGTTTAATTTTATAAAGTCCAAACTACTCCCTCATACTGTGAGGAAAGGTTACACATTCCCCTCCTCAACCCTTCCTAAGAAAAATACCTCAAAACACAAGAAAAATTCTTTCAGACCCTATTTTTCTTCATCCTCAGGTGAGCAAACCACAAGACTCATTTGTGTATTAGTTTGTCCAGGGAGAACTTCAAGTGTTTGGGCTAAGAGGTACATGAAGAAACAGCATTATCAGGTTAAATTCCAGCCCTTCCCCCTCTCCTTTTTTTTTTTTTTCCTCTGGCAAAACATCTGTCAACACTTCTATTTCCAGAGCACCAGGATGTGCTGATGCATTAAACAGCACAGCAGGTGGACTGGCAGACAGAAGAGTGCCTGACCATAACCAGAGAGTTCACTACAACCCAAGTGCTGTAATTAACAGGGCAATGATATCCAAATGTATTTGCAGTGCTGACAGCTCAGAGTCTAAAGAGCCATGCACCAAACACAGGCAGATCAAGTAAAAGAATCACATTCCCAAGGTAAGCTCAGATTTCAACTTCTCTCTCCAGCATTTTAAATTAATAGACCCTAATATTCCTAATTAGCGTGTCTCAAAATCTCTGTGAAACCACTGGGTGCATTTTCCACCACTGCATATACAGATCTCCATGTAAATAAAAATAAAAAAATAAAAACTGAAGTCCAATTTACACTCGCTTTACCTTTCATTAGCTACATTGTTCAGTAGCTGCTTATCTTTTTTGTTGCTTTTGTTTCATTTTCTTTCCAGCAGTGCATTGCTTTTGCAACATCTCACCTGAACTCTGCCTAAGACCACCTTACCCTTGGAGGCATTAACACACCCGGAGCCTGGCAGAACTCAGGGCCACAGGCTCAGGTCATTCCTCCTCCTTCCAAGGCAGAGCCACCAAGTCTCAAGCACAGAGTCAGAACTCACACTGAGGGCAGAGAACAGTTCACAGAAGCAGCAAAATTGTTGATTAAAGAACAGTTTCACAGAAAGGGCAAATAAACAAGCAAGCCACAGATTATTATTTATTTTAAAATAATATTTAAATTCCCCCTTAAGCATTCACAGAGTTTTAAACTTTACCCTTCACACAGCAGGTGTTGATTAAAACACATTTGTTGTAATACACAATATTGCTCTTTCAGCCTCCAAAGCTTCAAGTGACTGGACTGTGGTCTTTGATGGGAGATTAGTCACTGAAGAAATACAGGTCTAAACCTCAGTCTCATGAGAATTTAGGAAGATTTATGTATTTACTTACTGTTTCTTTGACTCCAAAGCAGCAGGCTGTCCTGATCTAATAATGAAAATGGTATTCAATAGATCATAATGCCAGAAATGTCCATTATGATAATCCCGTGCAATCTTCTGCATAGGACAGCGCCATGGATTTCATCCAGGGATTACAATGCTTGACTGGAGCTAGAACTGAACCTCTAAGTGCTTTTTATCTCTGCCATCAAACTCAGGGCTATAAAACAAAACCCAACACACACACACACTCCCCAAGTTTGCAATTTACCAGTGCTCCACTAAATACTTTTACTAGGAAAGAAACAAAAGTGACAGTAAAGCAAGTTTCCCTGCTCCTTAAACACGAATAAATCCAGTTATTTCAGTGCCAGATCTACTTCAGATTTAAATTAATGTAAAAGACAAGATCATTTGAGAGCACTGAGCAGAATGATATGAATACTACTCATTTACAATTCCTACAGGGAGAAGAATAGAGAAGTTATTTCAAGCTTTTTGCATCCATATAAAACCATTTGTGGCCTTCCAACTGCAAGTAAAGCCATTTAGAGAATTCACTGACTTGTGTCAGGTAAAACACTAGTGACAGACTGTCACAGGAAATCACAGGATGCCTTCATGTGCGGTTTTATTCAATTTCCAGACTTAAAAAATGCATTCAATTATTGACAGGATTGATCTGAAAGGCAGGAACAACAAAAGAGGCAACAGAAGCCAATCCTTCTGTGGCCACTGACTGCTTGGCTTTCCACTGTGCAGGAGCGTTATCATAACTGACCATTTGGTGCTCTGCATATTTATAAGCGTTTCCCTGCACACTCACCCTTCTTCCCATTCAACACCAGCAACCATTCACTCACTGCAGTTTTTCAGGGAAATTTCTCTTAAGAAACAGATTAATGGAAAAAAAAAAAAGCTGAGTGAGGGTCTAAACTCTTCACTTTAGACACAGAACCTGTGTGGCAGAAGCACCGAGCAGAGAAGAGCTGAAATGTACATTTTGGTTCGCAGAACCAAAATATTTTACTCTAGGTTCCTTAAATAAGGAACAAGGGAAGGGAAACAAGTCTTTTTCTCAGAGCTGGTGGCAAACAACCACTCCCATGAAAAACGAAGAATGACAAGTGTTTTGGCAGACACATCCTCATACCTCTCTAATCACCCAAGCGCTTTTAGTCAGAAGTGTAGAGGTCTGCGTTTGACTTTGAAACTTACAGTTATGCCTTTAAGCAGAGCCAAGAGAACATCCAAAAGGCTCTTCGCATTTATTTCACAAGTGTTTAGTAATGCTGACCCAATGGGGACAACTCCCTGCAGTCACCTACTCGTGATCTGAAGTGATCTGAACAACAGAATTGCCTGGGTATGGAAAAACTGCAGGAAATCAATGCATCCAGGGAGGAGAAGGTGAGTCAGCCCATCTCTGGCAATTTCATAGGGTTTTTTCCGCCTCAAATTAAAACAGCTCCTTTACTTCTCTCGCTATGAGATTCCCTTTTGAAAAGCCCCTTGGTTTTATAGAGTTAAATCACAAACGCATTAAGCATGGAATAGTCGACCGTAACAGAGGCCAGCAAAAGTAATGAAACCGTGGGTGGTACACAAAATACTTTTCTGAACTGGACGTTTCTCTGAATTTTCCATGGGAAAAATATGGTATTCCTCAGTGTGACTATGCAAAACAAACAGTGCAGATCCTTAACACAACTGTCACGGCTTAAGCCTTCCAAAATGCTCCTCGCTCCCGTAAGAAGATGCCAACATTCCTCTATCTGCTTAAGTGTTCGGAAACTTTGCTTTCCAAACAAATGGCAGCGGTAAGTACCTCAACACTGTGTTATTCTCATCACTGAGACACCGTCCCACGCTCACACACGCGCTCTTGTTTATGGCAGGAAAGGACACCACAGGTTTCTGCTGAGTTACAAGGAATTCCAAAGTATACAAGTTCAAAGTTTTTGCTCATAAAGTGAATTTTACTACCGCAAAGGAAAACAAAAAAATGTTGTTTTCCCTCTCCAGGCTGTACATGGTAACAGCATATTTAGGATGAAACTACAAGATACTCGCTGTAAGATAAATTTTGTATAAAAGAGATACAGTGGCACTTTCTTGACAGCAGCTTGTAAAGCACATTTCATTTTAGGATTACAGAGAACATATTTGCACGCCAGTTAGAGGGAAAATGCTCCAAACAGCAGCTGGTGGAAAGTCAGATGTTTGTTAGGACAACAGGGCTTGGTTTCCCACAGCCTTTTATAACCTGGTACATCTTAAGGACAGAGCAGAATCATTCTTGCCTGGCAGGACCGTCATGCCTGCTTTACGCACACACAAACCATGAGCAAGATGTAATCCAGATGCAAAGAAAACCCAGAAAAACCCCAAGTCCACAGAGAGCGAGGACTTTACAGTAAAGCTTGCTGGTATGAAGACAACAGACCGCAAAAGCTGGATCTTACCATTAGCGTTCTTCCCACAGATGAGGTGCTCGTAAGGTTGCAACACTCCCCAAAGCTCCGCATCGTTGTTGATAACCATCTCCAGGATTTCAGCCGAGATCTCCCCTCCACCATCGGGGCTCTGACTCGCCAAAACCCTAGCTTTAATCTCTTCCACCAGGTTCTCCATGCAAGCAGTTAAGGAGATGGCCGCGTACTCGTGGATCCTCACCGAGATCCTCGTGTCCACCATCCACCTGAAAAACCTGCCCACCGAGAAGGTGAGGCCGCAGCGGGCGGATTTGCCTTTCCTGAGCCCATCGCCGGCGCTCATGCTGTACAGGGAGAGCGCCTTGACGGTGGCCAGCACGCAGCTCTCGGCCAGGGCCCAGCTCTGGATGAGTTTGATGGCGCTCTGCACCTCGAAGCGGGTGCACTTAGAGTGCATCACGCTGAGGCGCTGAGCCTCCCGCGACACCCTGATCAGGGCGCGCCGCAGCAGCTGCGAGAGCCGCCTGACAGCCTCCTGCGAAAAGCTCCTGCCCTGGCCCTCTCCCTTCCCTTTGCGCAGGATTCTACCGATGTCTTCATCAGTCCAAGGGTACTCCTCGAGATCCGGCAGCTTAGGGCACTTGGAGAAGATATCTGCGACCTCGGGGTCTTCCGGCAGCACGGTGTTCACGGTGTCCCAGCTGTTATTCCTACTGTTCATGGAGCCCGAGTAGTACCACCAGTTGCCTCTGTGCTGAGAAGAGGTGAAAGCTTGCGAGTTGGACTTGGAAGAAGAGAGACTAAGGGACCTGCAGGAATCCCCTGCCCCATAACCAGAGTCCAAAGTTAAATCCTCCAGGGTCTTCAGAGTCGAGCTGTATATCCCAGCCATAGGAAAGACGGGTTAAGCCAAGCGGCACGACAAGCGCGAAAGGTGAGGCAGGGGCAGATCTCTAGCGAGACCCGAGCGGCGCGGGAGGATTGGTAGCGCAGCGGGCAGGAGCCCTCCCCGAGGGCCCGGCTACCTCCATCCCGGCGGGAGGCTGCGCTCAGCCATGTCCCGCTCGGGCCGGGGCGGCGGAGGGCGCGGAGGCTGCAGCGGGCCGGGCCGGGCCGGGCGCTCGGCGGCGGCTCCAGCGCAACTTCTCCGCCGCGGCTCCGCCGCGCGCTCCGCACCGCCGCATGCAAATGAGGCACGCGGCAAGCACCAATAGGTGGCGGCGGGGGAACGGCCGGGCCAATCATACGCGAGAGGGGCGGGGTGGGAGGCGGAGCGAGGGAGGGCGAGGGGAGCGGCCCGTGCGGGGGTCGGCCCTCGGCCCGGGGATGGTGCGGGCGGCCCCGGGGCCCGGAGCCCCCGGCGGGAGCCTTTGAGGCACCGCGGGTCCCCCCAAACCGGGCTCGGGCCGGGAGACGCGCGCGGAGCGGAGCAGCCCAGCGCGTCCCCGTCCCGCCGGAGGGCGCGGGACGAGCGCGCCCCCGCGCGGCCGAAGCGGGGAGCGGCAGGCAGAGCCGCGGGTCTCGCTGTGTTTCGGATTCGGGTCCTGAAATCCCTGGATTTTAACTTAAAAACGCGCTTTGCGCATCTTCCTACAAGACGCAGACCCCAAAAGATTCCGAACCCGCTGCCATTTACGGCCCCGATTCAGGAAAACGCGATAAAGCAAGAGAGAATGCGTGTCCTTGATAATGCTGCCACTGTGACAAAGTCTGTAAAAACTCAAAAACACAGCTCAAAGGATGACATTTTTATCTGTTTGTTCACACGGATTTTGAATCTTGCTTTCTATTGCTGCCATATACTCACTGTTTGTAGGATATTTATGAAAGGGCATGAGTAAAGCCGAGAGTACATTCAAAACTTCTCAAAAAGGACATTTTCACTATAAAAAGTACTGTCAAGGCAGATCTTACACAGTCCTTAACTACAGACTGAAAAAAAAACCCAAAAAACATTTTCCACAGTAATGTTCCTTACAAGATACAGCTTCCTACTATGATCAGCTTCAATACCCGGATTTCCAAAGTTCAAAATGAAAAATTGTCTTTGCA
This sequence comes from Haemorhous mexicanus, assembly GCF_027477595.1. Lineage (NCBI taxonomy): Eukaryota > Metazoa > Chordata > Aves > Passeriformes > Fringillidae > Haemorhous > Haemorhous mexicanus. The sequence goes on from NC_082346.1 coordinate 10,867,010, forward strand.
CCATGAGGACAAACTTTTCAGCAGGGCCTGTTTCAATAGGACAAAGGAGATGTTTTCGAACCGACAAAGGGATGGTTTAGATGATACAAAAAAGAGATTTCCTGCTTCTAAACGACAATGCCTTACAGGACATTCCTTTGTCTTTTTGTACTGCAGTATACACATTACTTAGTGTCAATAAAAATGCATCATAACTATTAGGCATTAATTAAATACATGAAAAATCATCTCTTTTACTTATGCACTTCTGCTCACAGGACCAAGCAGCTTCTGTTCATACTAGAAGACAAAATATTTAACAAGGCATCCTAACTTCCACTAGCTGAACGCCAAAATTGATTTTTTTTTAAAACATAAGATCATCTTTCTTATACTGAAGCCCAACTATAATGCAGCTCTCAGCTTTTTCATAGCTTCTCCCCATGAAATCATGAACACAAATGAAAAGTTGTCTAATAAAACCAGACCTAATTCTCTCAAAGTAATTCCAATTTATTTGGAAATCTTAACACCTCAGCACCTCATTTGTGCTCCACTGTCAGCTCAGAAATTGGTATTTTTACTGCACAACTGATGCTTTGTTCAGGTGTTATTTTACAGATCAAAGCTAACTCTGCTATTTTGGTGTATTTTTAGGCTATATTTTAAGAGCTGACAATACAAAACTGACAGTAAACATAGTAAATAGGTCCCTAAATGTGAGACAAGGCAGGACTGATTAAGTCTCATGTGTTCAATCAATACACCTCTTTATAAAAAATTATCCTATTTTTTCTTACATCTGTATTTATTCCCCAATCTTAGGCTGCCATGGACTACTGCAGGCCTCTTAAACAAGATTTTGAGGGGGTGACCATGTGGTGCCTCCTCAAAACCAGGGTATTTATCTTATTGCCTGTTAGTTCCTCCAAGATCATGCACAGAAGACTTGTGTCTTCACAAGGATCACTGCAAGAATGGGAATGGGGCAAAAAAAGGCAACAGAGTTGGCCTCACCAAAAATCCTTCATGCTTTGGTTTGTCATGCCTCTTTGCAAAAGCTTCCTCTAAAACTCCTCCTGTTCTATCTCCTAGGATTCATTTCAGTCACAAAAGCAAGGCTAAATGGACACAGAGAATTGCTACACAGTTGGCAAATAGGAACTTGACATTATTTAGGAAAAATGCAGCTGTGCAAGCACTCAAAACTTCTACAAATCACTTCTGTTCCCTCCCTTTATCACACTTCTCCCATACTCCCACACAGTTTGTTATTCCTGCCATTCCATGTCATTTAACAACACCAAAAATTATCTGGTTTAACAAGCAGTGTCTGCTTTCCCCACTTCCTTCAGACAGTGTTTTCTCATTGTAGTATTTATTTATAAAAGAAAAACCTTTGCCAGATAAATCCTCTCTCCTCCTGCTGCAAAGGTATCACCAGCCTTTTCCACAGGGGAAAAAACCCTAGAACAGAAGCACCCCCAAATGTGGAAAGGATTTTCCTTACTGAAGATTTAAACCTCAAACTCCAAGATGTTGAACCCAATAAAAACAAGTCATACATTAAAACACCCATAAAAACAACTCAACATTCCTTGATTTATAAGGCACAATAAATACTCAGCTTTTTTAGGTTTTTGTTTACATATGTTTCAAGTGGAGCCATCAGGAATCCCAAGTTATTTTCACACAATAAAAATCAACTTTCCACAGACAGATTTTCTCACAATCATTTCTCTCTAAAATTAGTGTTGAAGTAGAAAGCACCAGAAGACTTCCAGGAACATAAACAAAACAGATAAAACATGTAACATTGGAAGTTCCATAATAAACAAAACCATGGGATTCTGGAAGCTCCATTTTCCTTCATGCAAAGGGCTCAGATATGAGCTTTTCTAGCTCTGATAAACTACAGGGTTTAAAAATTTGAATTTAAAGTACACTAGAATTAATTAGAAATAAAAAGCCTTTACATTCTCTGATACACCAAAAGCAACTGAAAAAATAGGAAACCTATTTAAAAAACAAACACTTGTTTTAAGGAACTACAGCAGTCAAAGCAAATGTAAAATCCCCATAAACTTAATCTCTACCATAGACTCAAAATCAATACTTTTTAAAGCAACCAATACTGAGATTGGCCTGTTCAAGTCACCAAGTCCAGTGAATTTCTAGGAAACAATATTCATATACATGCTATTGAGCAGCATAAACATCCCTTACCTCTAGGTCCAGTGTAAGCTTATTTTACTCACTTGAAGAAAAGAAGACTTAAGAATTTCCAACAGGAAAAGAAAAAAAAATAATTAACAACAAAACTAGCCTTAACAGAACCCTCAAAGAAGTTGCTTGATTGGTGCTACAAACCTCTCAGAGCAGTACTAAGAAGAGAGGAGCCCTTTCCAAACCTTATTTAAAGCACTTATGGGAGGGAGTGTTAATGAGCCCAAATGCTCAACAGCTGGCTGGGCTTCCTTGGATGTTGCTGAAAATTTCCTTCTCAAGCTGCTGTCTCTGTTTTGAACACGTGCTAATGGCATTTTCCTTGTGTAGCTACTTCATTAATCTGAATTTTATCTGCAAGGTTCAGAACTATTTTTGTTAATAAAGAAAGATAGCTGCTGTCTGATACCTGAAAATCAGTGTGAGCCCAGACAGCAGGAGATGTGGGGGAGCAGAGATGAAGCGTGACTAGAGCAGGTGAATCACATATCAAGTCTAAATTAAATGGGAAAAAAAAAAGTGTTAAGGGAATTGATTTTGCATATTTTCAAAGCACCACTGATGGAGAGAAAATGTACATGTGGTGTGTTTTCTACCATGCAGCAAAATCCCCATCCAGCCCTCAACTTACTGTCTAACTGGAGCTGCTGGTCCAGTATTTGGAGTGACCAAATACTCCCTGCTGACCTCACCACTGCCAGGTCCTTGTATCTTCCCAGCTGGAGAGAAAATTTATTCAATGTGTAATAACTCGTAGTCTCCCCCCATTCATTTAGTGCAAAATGGCCTTTGCCAAGGTTACAATACTTGTCTTTCAGAATGTCTTGATTGGTAATTTAGGTAAATCTACTTGATAGCACTAATTAAAATTTAAAAAGAGAACATAGAATCTCATGAATGTAGAATTTTCGGAATAATACTGTCCCTTGTGTAAACTTTTCAGATGGTTAGAAGTCACTGAAATCAATGTGTGCTGAACAAATCTTCAGGCTATTAATAATAAATGGACATCTCACCTTCTCCCTGTCTTGGTTTTATCTGTGATTTAGCATAGCCTAAAACTACATTTTGCTATTAACAATTTCTACCAAGAGAAACACTCTTGCTTAACAAATCTTGCCTCATTTTTTCCCTACTCTACTATTTAGTCTAATAAAAGACATTTCTTGTCCTTACATAACTTGCCTCACTCGTATCCTTAGGCTGTCAATTAAAACATAATTTCTATTTAAATAAGATCAGGAACTTAAATTTGCTTAGCATAAGAAATCAGCCCAGATCAGCATTACTGTTATTTATAATGACAGATAAGGCAGAGCTTCTCAAAATTAATACTGTCAAGGAAGAAGGGGTCATGTCTATCATGACTAATAGTGACTGTTAAGCAAGACCATTTAAAAAACTTTAATTGCCGAAGATTTTATATTACAGCCTGCTTCTGACACACATTTTCAGGTATGAAAAGCACAAGAAGCACTGACAATCTATTAAGAATATCTTTTCTACACTCAAGAGCTGCCTTTTGTAGTAGATATAATTGGAGTGATAAGGAACTAGGAGTGAAATCTCCATGCACAAGTGTATCAGATGCCCAAATGACCAAACACGTGGTTTTCTGCTGCTGCTGCTGCTGTATAGAGAACTTCTTCAGAGATCCTTCAAAGCAAACGGGTCAGGTAAAAACTGGTCAGCATCACCTTTATCCTTGGCAAAGGGGTGGAACAAATAAGCCTGGAAAGTATTAAGGACAAAAAGGTGATTTAGGATCAGAGAGTTTGGATTGGAAAGGACCTTCCACTTACTTCCTTACACCCCTACCATGGGGAGGGACAGCTCCCACTAGACCAGGTTGCTCCAAGCCCCATCCAACCTGGCCTTTGAAGCCTTCCAGGGATGGGGATTCCACAACGTGTCTGGGCAACCTGTGCCTGTGTGTCAGCATCCCCACAGGGAAGAATAAATTCCCAATACTTGATGCAGGATACAGTTGTCCTTCTGGATTGCAAGTGTGTGTTGTTGGGTTTTGTTGAGCTTCTCATCAACCAACACCCCCAAGTCTTTTCCAGGCTGCTCTCAATCCATTCTCTATCGATTTAGAAAGACAAAATGATGCCTGACCAATCTGTCAGCCTTCCAAGATGATATCAGTGGTATGATGGATGACGGAAGGGCAGTTGGTATTATTTTCACCACAGCAAGGTTTTTGTCACTCACTCCTGCAACATCCTCATTGACAAATTGATAATTTTTTTTTTGCCTGGATAAATAGCTCCTTTCAATCTAAGTGGAAAACAACTTTGGATAAAAAGACCTGTTGGAAAACAAGTTGGATGTGAGCTGGGAATACATCCCTGTGGCAATGAAAGCCAGCATCCCAGGAAAAACACTGCCAGCAGGGGGAGGAGGTGATCCTTCCCTTTGCTCAGCACTGATGAGACTCAGATGGAGTCAGAGTCCAGCTCTGGGTTTTCCAGTACAAAAGAGGTGCAGACAAACTGGAGTTAGTCTGTCAAAGGGACACAAAGATGATTAAGGGACTGGAGTTTCTGTCATTTGAGAGGCTGAGAGACTGGGAGTGTTCATTGTGGAGAACGTGGGACATTGTGTATAAATACCTGAAGAATAAAAAAATGAAAAAGACAGGTGGGCTCTTCTTAGTGGTGTCCAGGGAAAGAAAAAGGAGCAGTAGGCTCAAACTGAAATACAAAATATTCCATTTAAACTTTAACCCCCTCACCTTTTACTGTGAGGGTGGTAAAATACTGGAACAGGTGAAACAGGTGAAAATCTGGAACAGATTTCCCTGGGAGGTTGCAGAATCTCCATAATCAGAGATATTCAAAACCCAACTGGACACAATCCTGGACAAGCTGCTTTAGCTGACCCTGCTTTGTGATCAGAGGTGCCTTCCAACCACCACAAGGATTCCACAAATCCTGCTCTTTCCACTGCAAAGGGTAGAGGACCCATTTCCAACACAACTTTCCCTTTCCAAAGTCTGCCTACATTTGGAATGATTCTCCTCACAAACTTTCAGCACTGCAGCTGAATCCTCTGATCTTTAAACATTTCTGGTTCATTTTGTTTTTAATCTCTCTCAATTCAGCACACATTGTATACATTAAGGCATCTTTAAATCAAACATTTTCTAAGAATTAAAGTATTACTGAAGATGCTTCCCACACTTTTAGGAAAGAGCCTCCCTCTCCAGCAGCTGTTTCACTTGCAATGCATTTGTACCATGGGTGTTTTCTGAAAAAACTTTGAAGCAGGAAAAGTAAACTAATCTCAGAAACAACCAGTGACATTTTATCTAATTTAAAATGTAATCCTCAACAAGCATTGCACATTTCTGTCCTGAAATTTGGAGTGTGTGAAGACAAGAGTTGATATAAAAATTATTTTTAAAATTTTAAGTGCAACCAGACAAACGAGCAAGTGTTACATTAAGCCTTATTTGGAAAGATTATGGAACTACAAAAATTATGGATCTGTGCTGGATTATTTTGCCCAATAAAATGATTGTGATGACAAAGCATGGAGAAAACTGTCAGAATAAGAAAGATCAGACTAGAATGCATTAAATTCCTGGATAAAAACGTGGTACAGTATCAGACTGTCTCAATCACTATCAGAAATTTTATCGGCGAGGGTTGGTGGGGAGAATTATATTTTACCTGGAATCAGATCAAATGAAGGAAGTAAAAGAGTATTAACTTCATCACATGACAATATTAAAGATGAAGGGTGTACTGAAACTTACTGAGGCCTCTTTTCCCATTCCTCCTCTTCTCATTTCACTCCTACTATTAATTACAATTTTACAGTGCCTGCATTTTCTTCCTAATGTAGGACTCAAACAACCAGAACATTCTGAGAGCCATCAGGCATTACCAAATAACTGCAGACAATGATGATGTTCTTCAGCACTTAACAGCTTCTAATTTATAACATCCAGCTATAAAGTTACAGCAGAATAAACTTCCCCAGTCAGCCAGATCCTTAGCTCTGATCTAACACCAGGCCTGCCAAGTCTGTGTATGATAGCTACCAGTGTAAAACAACTCTTTGGAGGCCCTTGAAATAATCTCAGTTATCTGGTCACGGGATCCACTGCTATATCATGTCTGTGTGGAAACCTGCTGCAGTCCTGTGTGCCAAAACACACATTTGGAAGAACTTCATGTCAAAATTGCACTTATTACTACAGCCATTCACTGGCTGTAATATCAGCCTGTCTCATGAGGCACTTGATAGAGCCAATTATGTGTATCAATTGCAACGGATGTGTGTCATGTTTCCTGAAACAATGTTCATATCCTCAGCTCTCCCCTATTGGCCAGGGACACAGTATTGACAAGAACATTATCAAGACTCTATCACTGTAATTGCAAAGCCAACAGAAATAATAGCCAAAGAGAAGAAATTAGAGCTAAATAGTGTATTTTTCATAACCCTGAACAGTCAGGAAGTTACCAGGAAGCCAAATAAAGTATTACCCTCTAAGAGTGCTGTGAAGTGGATGTCCCAAAGCTTATCAGGCCACGCTGAGATCAGTGGTTATTTAAAATGGCAAACAGCACTGAAAAGAATTGAAGAGAAATTATTGAGAACATTCAAGGTCAAAACCCCGCCTGCCTTGCCTGGGATCATTCAGAACCATCGGACAACAGCCGCAGTGTTTGTTCTGGTACTGAAATACGCCAATGTAGCAACAGCTTCCTAGCTACTACTCCACCATCATCTACAGCGGCTGCGCCTAAATTCTGCTTCCCTCTGGTCGCGCTTAAACCTTTATTTTCCCAAGGAACCCCGAACTCGGTAGGATTAGCAGCTTTGCCGTCTAACCCGCTGCCTCCCTCTTGAGGCCGCAATGCCGCATTTGAACTGCGGCAGGTTGTCCGTCGGGAGCTCCAGGAGGAGCAGAATGCGGGATGCTGAGGGGAACGATGAAGGCACAGCCGTGTGAACAAGGGCTGCCTGTCACTCCTCGTGCGATGGGCGTGTGTGTGAGCTCTGACGAGGCGCTGCCTACAGGTGATCCTGTCCCCACGATGTGACACTGTCACAAGGTCCTTGCCTCACAGAGGGACCAGCATGTGCAGGACCTCGCACACGAGGATGTCCAGAGGAACATCCTGACTGTGTGGTAGCAAAGCTGCCGACTTTCTAGTTATAAAACTCAAAAGAGAAATCTGCTTTCTTTCCTCATCCTTAGCCTAAAGCCTCTGGAAGGGGGGAGCACCCCTTCTCTCCACTGGCAAGACAGACTCAGCACCGTTGCAGAGACTTTTCCACAAAGGGAAGAGAGTGCAGTGTGTTAGTAAAACTTTGCCACTGCTTTTTTCCACTCAATTGAGGAGCAGATCAAAAACTCTGCCGGGCTTCAGGTGCCTCACTTTGAGTTGGTATACATCCTGTAAAGTTCAAACAAGTTTGTGGGGGAAAAAAACCCCAACAATAAATCATTAAATTATTTCCAGCAACAAAATAATTCCTAAAAAAAGCCAAACATGAGAATAAGGGGGAAACCCACAACAAAATATCTTTAATTGCAGAATTCTCTTTTTTGCTCAGAACTTCTTACCTTTTTACTTCGTGACCCCTAAACTTCTTATCTCTGATTTCTCTGGTAAACGCAAGAGTTTTTCACCCTTTTCACTAAACACCAGAAAACTTTGCCTACCGGCAAAGAAACCTACTGTAGAATGCTGCAAATGTTTCAGTTTGAGGTATATTTCATATTGTTTAAATACCTCAGAACCAATTGCATATAATTCTAATTTAGTAAATAAATGAGTGGTTGCCCAAAATTAGGCTGAAATTTTAATAGTTATATTTAAAATTTCTAAGTCCTATGTGAAAAATGTGATATAACTCCCTCAGCATGACCATTAATATTGGCTTTTTTTAAAGAAAAACAAGCCAGAAACCCAAGCTTTGTACCACTAGTAGGCCACTAAAACAGGAAAGTTTGACACAGAGGAAAAATCTTTCTCTCTCAAAGAATCCGTAAAAGAGTTTCAAAGAAATCTCTTTACTCTGTATAATATTATAACACTATTCTAGTATTCACTACTAAATTATAATACCCTTATAAAAAACTTTAGAAAACTATTTCAGTGAGAAGATTTAATCCCAGTATGTTGAGAGCAGGAATTTGTAGCTAGACATTTATTGCCAAATGAGTGTAGTAATTAATGGGAACTTTCTAAGTGCATATGTTGGTCAGAAAGTAGCTTCCATAATGCACTGGTCACACTTTTCCAGCAAGTCCCTTCCCAGTTTTTATGTGAATGAACCATCTTTTGCCATCTCACCCATCTTGTGAAGATGCAGAATGTGTATCCCACCATGGTTTTGCTACAGCAGAAGAGCAAGTGTAATTCCAACCTCAAGAAGTAAAATCCTGTGGAAAAAACATTAGGGAAGCAATCCCATACCAAGGTTTCAAACCTAATTGTCACCTCGGTACAGGCACACGTTGTTAATTAGCTCTGTTGGCTCAGAAACCACCTTGTCAACGTGCAGCCTGAAAAAACATAACAGCATCCACCTCCTCGGATCCCTGATTCCAGTTATGACACAGGGTTGCTTGTTATCACATAACCCAGGAATATTTTTCCAACAAGGAGATGGTTGACAGGCCAATTTGTGATTGCCACTCAGGATGAAACACATGCTGGAAGCAATGGGGAGATAATGACCCTTTTTTTCCCTTGCCTGCATCATTGGGAAGGAATTCCCGGGACACATCACCTGTGATGGAAGTGTCACAGTGCTCTGTAGTGCTCTGTGCATGGCACAGCCAGAACTGATCCCCAGAAAACATAGGAACAGTCTGGATGATTCAGTAAAAGTGGGGCTGGTGCCAGGAGCCATCAGCACTCAATAAAATGGTGAGTCAGAATGTATCAGAATCGGACTAAAGGATTTAATTTAATGAAGAATGGAGGGTGGATATTGTAGGATTAGTCATTATGGATCACAGCAAAAGCTCCCTGTTCAAAAGTATCAAAATAGAGGGGGATGGACCCAGGTCTGCCTCCAGTCCACAGGGGAATACTTAAAAATAATTCTCAAGTACAATGGGATAGGAAATATTGGTTGCAATCCCTAGGAGTGGTGAGGAAGAAAAGGAGGAAACCAACATGGTGAAAGAAGACAGTGAAAAGCCTCAAGAATTTTCTCAAGAAAATCAAGATATCTCAGTCTTCCATATCTTGAAAACTATTTTCACTTTAAGGAATATGTATGGATAAAAACACCAAACAGAAGAGGGATCAGCACATTGTGAAAACAAGTAAAGAACCTCTCTACCATACTAACAGCAAAAGAAAGGGAAAAAACAATGAACTTTCTCAAATAATATGATAACCAGAGGACTACTGAAAAAGAGTTGTTTTCACTCGGGAGGGATCAAAAGTAGTTGGTGGTCAAAACTAGGCCAAATTTCCACATGTAATATGATGCAGTGCTCTTTGTTGTAGCTGTAAAAATTTATCAAATATTTTTAGACCAAAAGTATTGAAAAAAAGTAAGTGAAAAATGTATATTCCTCTTAAAATTGTTTGGAAGTCCACGTTACAGGTGAAGACCCAATTGTGCTGTTCAACCACTGCCCTCAATCCAAGGAAAATAGGAAACGCAACCAAAGCTGGGTAGGAATGCTGACAGATCCCTGTAGATCTGTGCAGGAGGGTTTAGTGTACTTGTGAGTGGTTGGGAAGCTATGATCTGTATTTCATTTTTATCCCTACATCAGAGGTTTCTTGGCAGTGTAAAGGGCTTGTAAACCTCTTGTAAATATCTTAGAAATGTCCAGCCAGGGTGCAGGTAGCAATTAGGAGCTGGAAAGAAACATGTCAATTAACCTGGTAGCATCAACCTCCAGGGAAAAAAGAAACCCAAAACACACTAACAATTTGTTACAGTTTCCATGTTAGGTCAAAATAATTATTTTAGTAACTTTTGTAAAGATGAACATTCTAGAAACACAGTTCTTCAAACACATAAAAAGCTGGCAGTCTTTAGCATGTTTAAAAATGGACTAAATGTCTAAGTAAAGACACTGTAATTATGGAATTGATATATATATTTTTTGAGCTTCCATAACTCCAACTTACCTATTTGAGGCAATGAATTTTCTGTGAACAGAAAAATGAGGTCAAATGTACAGAAGAGGACTTGGGCTTAAAGAGCAGGAAAAAATTCCACCCTTTGTTTTCCATGTACCTACCTGTACTCAAAACAGCCAGGGGCTTGTCCAGGATTTTAATTCAGGAGCAGGTCCCTGGCAGTTTCTAAATGTTAAACAAATCAATGGCCATCTCTGCAACCCATAATGACCTAGAACTAATTGCTTTTAGGAAATGACTGGAGCAACAACTCAAATGCTGATAGCTGGGGCAAAGGGCACCAGCAAACTGCTGGCCAGATGGCAGGCACTGGGCTGCAAGATTTATTTTATATTTATCTAATATCCCACTACCCCCAGGATTTTTTTGTAGCCTTTCATGTTGTCAGAATGAAGATCTTTAAGCAGGTGGTTTACTTTTTGCCACTCTTCAATCCTTAGATGCCTCCTGTTATGATGGAAAACAGACTGAGAATGGCAGCTACTTCAAGCGGAAAAAAAAAAAAGCTAAAATATTCACATCAAAATAAAAACTGATTTTCAAAGGTACTGAAACTCCTATCAATTCCAGCAATACTAATTGGTGTGCTGGTGTCCTAGGATTAATTATTCCCTGTGCTCTATTTGCTACCATCTCAAGGGACAAACCTAAATGGTGATTATTGTTCTTGAACAGGGCACCCCAAGAGACAGCTACATCCATCTTCTAGAATAAAGCAGATTTTTCAAACTGCCTTTATTTCACAATTCATTGAAATGATCTTTAAAAAATAAGTTCTGTTTAGCGTCTATTAATCAGGTAGAAACACTGAACATTAATCAATCTAAATATATTCAAGCGTGTGTGTGTGTGTATTTTCAGGGCCAAAAAAAGTAAAAGAGAAAACATTTTAAACTATATTTGGATTATAAACACCTAGAAAATGCTATTTCAATGGGATCTTGGAGACTATCTCTACACTGGAATTTGCAGCAATTCCATGGGAAGCTGACCCAACCAGTCAGCAGAGTGGATTACTACCCATGTGGAGTGCCTGCTGATGCCCTGGCGCACAAATGCCACGTGTGCCTGCCACCACTGTCACCTGGTAAGAGCCTTTGATGTCCCTCTGCTTACAGGGTGTCCCATCTTTCCCAACTCACTGAAACAGAAAGGGCTCAATCCAGCATTCCTCAGGACACCTAAACACCACAGGCTGCCTGACTCAAACCTGTCAGCTCTGCCTTGGTGAATAGATCAAATCTGGAGAATTTCTACCTCCTATTGCTTTCAAAAACAGTGACATTTCCTCTCTCAGTACCTCACAAATCCACTTGTTTGCCTTTCCTTGTTTTCCAGCATCCATATTTGCTGTGGTTTCCACAAATTCATCTGGTTTGTTGTCATTCCACTGGCTGCTGTGTTTGTTGTTGTTGGTTTTTCTCCATAAGCTCCCTGTGATGGTATTTTATTTTCCAGTCAGCACCATGATCCCATATGGAAATTCAGAAATCATCACTGTAAAAAACAAATTTTAACATTGTTTAGTACCAAACTAACTGAAATTTGAGGTATGAGCCATGCTGAAATCCATCACCACTGATGTTAATGAATTATATCAATAATCTCTATGTGTCAGCCTAGAGCCCTACTGATGTATTTACCTACACACATCTCTCCAGACTTTTCAAAGGCATGTACTGATTTTTCCTGGCAATGAAATAATAGCCTGATTTTCCAGTCCTGCTGAGCAGACGGTTTAAATTGCCTTTAATTTTCTGCAGCTTCAAGCTCCGTTCATTTAGGATTCCCTTCTTTCTGTGGAATTGGAACACATGAAATGACACCTATAGTATCAAGGTATCTCTTGGATCAAACATCTATATTTATACATGCAAACATCCAGCATGCTAATTAAGCACTTGACTAATTTAAAGAACATGTGACTAAGTCATACCAAGGGCTGACCCATTTAAAAGCTTAAGAGCTTCTGATTGTAACAACAGAACAAAATACGGCTGTGTTTAGCTTTAAATATTTTCTTATGCAGAATGAAGCTTTTATGGGCAAAATCTGGTTCCAAAATGGAGGTTTTATGAACTGCCACTGGGTAGATGCTTCAGACAATGCTAATTAACACAGAGAACAAATGGAGAAAAACATTCATGTGGGCACTCGAACTTGAACATGAACTTGTCATTGTTTGAGAGGAAATGAAGTTTTTTTGGGATGGTGTGGTCACGCCAATCGGTGTTCAGATTTTAATATTGGCACCTGGTTTGTCCACTGAGGGCATGGATATGCCTCTGAGAACACAGGGGGTTAAAAGCTGTGAACGCCCAGGGGAAACTCTCTTTGGGTTCCAGTCCTGGAACAGAGCAAACCTTCCCCTGCCCAGCTCCTAGCTGGGCAGGGGGGAGGGGAGCCATGCGGCCGGAGGGAGGTAGGCCAGGCCTGGGCCGAAGGGTGGAGGAGCATTGCACTGCGAGGGCTTCGGGCAGCCATCCCCCATTCCCCCCCCCGGAGGGAGAGAGAGAGAGCAGCCTGTGCCTGTGATAGCGCGGCTGGAGTGAAGGAGAAGGGGGGGGTGCCCAGCAGGGCAGCCAGCCGTGGGAGTTCATGAACCAAACCAGCAGAGCCTGGGACTTTTAACCCTTCTTGTGGACGATGGAAACCTTGCAAATGCTGATTCCTCCTGGAGTTGATGAGATTGAGAGAAGTTGAGAAGAATCCTAGGTGGGAGGAGATGATGGAGTGGCCTTTGGCTGGACTTTTCTTGGATAGCCATGGCAGAAACACTTGAGTTCCTGTGACACAGAGACTGCATCTAGGGGGAGGCAATGGCTCAGAGCCAGGAGAGTGCGGTGACGTGAAAGTGTGTGAACAGAGACGACGGGTGAGGAGGGTGGTGGTGGTGCCCTCTGTCTTCGATGAAGAAGAAGAGGAAGATGATCTCTGTTAAGAGACCCCTCAGCCCCAGGGGGTGAAATTTGGGGGGGGGACAGGTGTCCCAAAGAAGAGAGACTGTGCCCTTTTTGGAACTGGACAAAGCATCCTTAAAGGGAAAAACCCTAGAAGCAGCTCTGGTCCATGTGCAGTGGTGAGAGCACTGGACATGGCAGGAAGAGGTCACGATGGCAAAATGTTCTCCGGGCGGTGCCACACGTGACACGGAAACACGAGAAGTTTCGACTGTTTCCTGGGTGAAGTCTGTGGTGCAAGAGGGACTCCTCTCTTCTCGAGGAATTGAGAATTGATTAACTAAAGGGTGGTGATGGTCTGAGAGTGGGTGATCTAAGGGGTGGTAATGGAATTAGAAATTTGGTGGGGGAGGAGGAGAAAATTTGGAAGGTTTTCATCCTGTGTTCTGTGTGTTTCTCTTGTAGTTTTAGGTTAATAAAGTTTTTTCCTTTCAATCTTAAGCTGGAGCCTGCTCTGCTCTGTCTCTGATCACCTCTCACAGTACATACCAGGAAAAGAGGTATTCTCATGGAAGCACTGGCATTGCACCAGGCTCAAACCATGACAAAGCTTTAATGGGCAAAATCTGGTTCCAAAATGGAGGTTTTATGAACTGCCACTGGGTAGATGCTTCAGACAATGCTAATTAACACAGAGAACAAATGGAGAAAAACATTCATGTGGGCACTCGAACTTGAAAGGAAATCAAGTCTGCCTTAACAAAAAGAAAAGTGTGTGTCTATGATGTGAAATCATTTCAATGGTGCAGTTTTGAGGAGTAAAAATACAGAACTGAGGTATCCAGGATGCTAAAGATGTTTGAAAACCCCACAACCTGAAAAGTGCTGCATTTCTTACCCTACTTTTGTTCCTTCCCTGATCTCAAGAAGTAGATTGCAGCTGTCTTTGCGGCACTAAATATGAAACACAAATGCTTCATAACGATGATCATGAGTAGTTTATGAAAAGCAATACATTATTAGAAACAACAAATATAGATTAATTAAATTATATTTTTGGTAAAAAAGGACTAGGTCTAGGACCACTGGCAGTTACTAACTCCATACAAACCTCAAAGATTGAAGACAGCTGCTCCAAAATCACTTAAGTCATTCTTTTCTATGGAGAATGAGAGAAGCAAAGAAAAACATGTTTGAAACATATAAATTATTAATATTATAACACTTCTCTATATTTGAGGCTAATCTTTTTTTCCTAGTAATTTAAATTGAGACTTTGCCCTAATAACTACAGCAGAGGAGGGTGAAAAATTACAAAACACAAAGCAAAATTTCCTATCTTCCTTTCCCTGATTTTCTTCTAGGTGATTTTTTCGCATTTTCTGTGCATCTCAGTATCTCACTCTGTCCAATGACACTCAAATGTGCTATTTCCCATAAAAGCCAGACTTCCTGCCTGCTTACCTTGTTGTCCCCTCAATGATCCCTTAAAGCCCACTTCTTCTGAAGATGTATTTCAGTGTTTTTCATGTTTTCCACTAGATCTGATGGCTGAAAACACAAAATTAAAAAGGCTATGGACAATGCAAGTTACTGAGTGACAAACTTATCATCAAAGCTACAAAATGTGTTCAGACCTATCTTACAGATACAGATGTCACTGACATGTTTTAGGAAAAATCCTTTCCTTAGGATTTCCCTCCTGAGAAGCTGAGAGGCCTCAGGAACAAACTGTAAACAATTCTTATCTGCTGCTGTGAAATGCAACAGGTGGAATCTGTGATTGGTCCCATCTGGTTGTTTCCAATAAAGGGCCAATCACAGATCACCTGTCCAGACTGTCTCGGTCAGAGACAAGCCTTTGTTATTCATTCCTTTTCTATTCTTAGCTTAGCCTTCTGATGAAATCCCTTCTTCTGTTCTTTTAGTATAGTTTTAATATATTATCTATCATAAAATAATAAATCAAGCCTTCTGATACATGGAGTCAACTTTCTCATCTCTTCCCTCATCCTGGGACCCTTGTGGACAATACTACAATACAGAGATCCCCAGTTGTCGTGGTTTGAGAGGAAATGAGTTTTTTTTTTTGGGATGGTGTGGTCAGACCAATGGGTGTTCAGATTTTAATATTGGCACCTGGTTTGTCCACTGAGGGCATGGATACGCCTCTGAGAACACAGTGGGTTAAAAGCTGTGAACTCCCAGGGGAAATTCACTTTGGTTCCAGTCCTGGAAGAGAGTGAACGTCCCCCCTGCCCAGCTCCAAGCTGGGCGGGGGGGGGGGGGGGGGGGAGGGGAGACCATGCGGCCGGAGGGAGGTAGGCCAGACCTGGGACAGAAGAGAGATTCGAAGGGTGGAGGAGCACTGCGAGGCTTCGGGAAGCCACCCCCATTTCCCCCACCATTCCCCCCCCCCTCCTCCCGGAGGGAGAGAGAGAGAGAGAGAACCTGTGCCTGTGATAGCGCGGCTGGAGTGAAGGAGAAGGGGGGCGGTGCACAGCAGGGCAGCCAGCCGAGGGAGTTCTGGACAGGCAGAGCCTGGGACTTTTAACCCTTCTTGTGGATGATGGAAACCTTGCAAATGCTGATTCCTCCTGGAGTTAGTGAAAAGCATTGAGAGAGGCTCAGAAGAATCCTAGGTGGGAGGAGATGATGGAGTGGCCTTTGGCTGGACTTTTCTTGGATAGCTATGGACAGAACCCTTGAGTTCCTGTGACACAGAGACTGCATTCTAGGGGGAGGCAATGGCTCAGAGCCAGGAGAGTGCGGTGATGTGAAAGTGTGTGAACAGAGACGACGGGTGAGGAGGGTGGTGGTGGTGCCCTCCATCTTCAGAGAAGAAGAAGAGGAAGATGATCTCTGTTAAGAGACCCCTCAGCCCCAGGGGGTGAAATTTGGGGGGGGACAGGTGTCCCAAAGAAGAGAGACTGTGCTCTTTTTGGAACTGGACAAAGTATCCTTAAAGGGAAAAACCCTAGAAGCAGCTCTGGCCCATGTGCAGTGGTGAGAGCACTGGACATGGAAGGAAGAGGTCACGATGGCAAAATGTTCTCTGGGCGGTGCCACACGTGACATGGAAACACGAGAAGTTTCGACTGTTTCCTGGGTGAAGTCTGTGGTGCAAGAGGGACTCCTCTCTTCTCGAGGAATTGAGAATTGATTAACTAAAGGGTGGTGCTGGACTGAGAGTGGGTGATCTAAGGGGTGGTAATGGAATTAGAAATTTGGTGGGGGGAGGAGGAGAAAATTTGGAAGGTTTTCATCCTGTGTTCTGTGTGTTTCTCTTGTAGTTTTAGGTTAATAAAGTTTTTTTTATTTCAGTCTTAAGTTGGAGCCTGCTCTGCTCTGTCTCTGATCACCTCTCACAGTACATACCAGGGAAGAGGTATCCTCCTGGGGGCACTGGCATTGCACCAGGCTCAAACCTTGACACCAGTTTATCATTACCCATCTCTTGTTCCATCTCTTCTGCTCACCACAGACCGTGTGTCCAACACCTCAGCACGTGTCACTCAGGGGTTGGCTGACCTTTCACAGCATGAACTTCACAGCTGTGTAATTGCCAGCTGGAGATACAAAATTGCCCTGGCTGTGTGTTGGGGATCAGCGCAAACAAAATGTTCTGTTTATTGCATTAAAACTGACATTAATCTGTTGTTTCTATTCATAAACCTCTGCTTTTTTTTCTAAAACAGAATAGCAACGTACTTCTGTCTGTGGCTGCCATAAGTACCCCTCAATCCTCTGCCATGTTATTATTCTTTGCTGTTCTTTCCATGCTGTTTCTGTGCCCTGATGTTTACACCAGGCATGACAGCAGAAGGATGAGTGGAAAAGGTTTCTGAGGTACTGCAAATCTATAAACATGAGATATTGATAAGGGCCAATAAAAGTTTCAGGTCTTGAGAATAGATTCATTATATTACTTCATAACTGGTCCACATGCAGTAGCTGAATTTGTTTTGTGACTGAAAATATACTCAGCCATATAAATTATACTTTCATTATGTGAGCCTGAACAAGAGCTTTGATGTTTTTCTGACCTTACTCCTTGTGGCTCAGAGTACAAAACATGTCCAAGCCTCACCTCCAGATGCATGATTTGGATCCTCTGGAAGATACAAGTTTGAGCATCTTGAGCAGAAGGGTCAATAAGCCTCCCAATCCTGTGATAAGTGTTCTCATCAATAATCAGTTTAATTATGAAGTCAGCACACTCTCTCTTGTGCTTCTCTTTCTTGATCTCTTAATTTAAAAATCATCTTGTCCTCCATGCTCTGTGCTGGAGTTAAATGCTCTGGCTCTGCAGCAGAGGCACTCAGAGTGTACAGATGTTGTTGTAGGGAGCTTGGGAACATTTGCAACTCTGATTTACTCACAGAGGAAGTAGGGACCAAGACAGCCAGAGAGGGCTGCTAGATGTAGGATGAAAGCTTGGGGTGCTTGTGGAACTTATTTAGCAAAGCAAGAGGCACTGTTGACCTGCTACTCAACTAATTCTAAATCCTTCCCTGGGTGTAAATCACTGAGCTATGTATAAACTCTATGTACAGCTCAGTTGTGAGTGACACTGACCTTGTAGTTTGTGTTTAAACTCTAAATACAACAAAACACAAATGCTAAACACTCTGTCTCTTAATCTCCCCAAATCTTAATTAAGGGCAAAGTGTGGTTTGGATCATGCCTCAGAAAGTCATGTGGCAGCAGAGAACCAGTCTCCCCAGGTAAATAAAGATGATTAATGTGGAATTGTTTGAAGTTTGCTTACTTAATGCAGATATATAACAGGAGGCAAATAAAGTGCTGCAGGAAACAAATATCATCAAGATAGGAGAGGGGGGGAAAAGGAAAAAAATGAAGACACCCAAAGCCAGATACCTGTGGAATTCAAATCAGCATTCACTGCTTTTTTTTTTTCCTGAAAAGACATTTTCTGAGACAAAATTAGAGCAAGGTGAGAGACAAAAGTATTTGTGTCACACTGAGCTTTGCCTGTGACCTTTCTTATGAAATGCAGTCTTGGTTTTAATTAAGCCAAAGTGCAAACATTGTTTGCAATAGGTGCCACTGGTGTTGCCGTTTTCTCTCTCCTGAGTTTTGGTTTGAGGTTTACATATTTCCTTAGCCAATATTTAATCTCTTGTTTGTTTGTTATGCAGGCATACATGTGTAATACATTTTTTTTCCTTTTTGTATATGTATATGTACATATATCCTTTCCTCTAGCATATAATAAGAAGGGTTCATAGGAAAGGAAAGAAGTTTTTGCAAGTTACTCTTACTTTGGAAGAGATTTGTGACCAGTGAGTTTATCTACATGTTGGCCTGCTTAAAATTTCAAGAGTTAAACTGTAAAAGAAAAGCAAATATTGACTGTTGATGAAAATGTTCCCATTTGCCCCAATCTGCTGGTTAAGCAAACTGAAATAGCAATTATTGATTTTAAAAAAATTATGTGGGCAATCCTATTATTAAATCCAGGCATGGTAGGTGTAGTCAGCAGATGGATATTTTATATAAAAATTTGAGAAACATAAGCAATCTTCCTTGCCCTTCTCTATGATGTTGGTTATCATGTTGAAGCAGAAAAGATTATGAGGCTTCAAGACATGAAAAAAATGTCCCAATAAAGGGAGAAGCAGAAAAAAAGGAGTTTGCTGTTCTTAATTCTGCAGAAAAGGAATAGAAGTAATGATATCCCCTGTGTAGTGCAGACCTGAATTTGGGAGCTTTAAGTCTCTAATCCATAATAACACATACCAGATGAAGCAATTGTCTACTTGAAATAAAAGTTTGACTGTTCTTTGTATCTATTAAGACAAAGAATGTAGATATAATCGTGCAGATAAGGAGTTTAAGATGGATTATTTGCATTGTTCAAAGGTTTTACCTCAGGAACAGGAAAAGTAACCAGCTTTTTACCACTCTTATCACCCTTAGTATATGCATTGGCACCTAGCTAGGGACATTTTGCAGTATTATCAAAAGTACTTGTGTCATATTTACTCACAATTTGAAAGTATAAGCACATAATTCAGAAGCAGGTGGCTATTTAAGGTTAAAAATTCCAGTCGCCAAAGAAACGCTCTTTTTTTGAGTGCATATATGACCAAAGTAAACCACCTCTACTCCATTTCAGGCACCAATACAAGAATGAGCCAGTATATAGTTATATACTGATGTAATTAATATAGTAATATAATTCATTTACTTGTATACCGGTCGCTTAGATTTTGCAATTTACAAACAAATTTGTTTCAGCAAATTTCAGCAAACAAGTCTTTCAGCATTTTTTTTTTCGCTGCTGAAGCAAGCTCTGCCTCAGAAACTCCGTAAGTAGGTGCAGCTTTCACGATGGCGAACCTGTAACTTTTTCTGTCACTGAATAACGCCTCCACCACCAACAGTTTTAGAAACCTGGGGCGTCTCAACAATGCGATTACAGCCGAAAATCCATTTGCAGCTCCATATTGGTGAATTTCCTTCCAATTTCAAATGAACCCGACAGCGCCGCCGGCCCCTGCCTCACACCGTGAGGAGTGGGCGGACCCTCTCCGCGCATAATTGACGTGCCTTTAGACCAATCAGACCTTGCGATGGCTGCTGGCCGCTGTTCTATTGGCCGAGGAGGTAGCGGGGGCGGGCGCAGGCGGGAGCGGAGCTGTATTGACGGTGCCTCCCGCTACCCGCGGCTGCTGCGGGCTGGACTCGGTGGCGGCGCAGGGTCCCCGCGGGCTGACAGCGTGACCGGGCCACGGTCTGAGCTCCCCGCTGCTGCTTCCTCCTCGCCAGGAGCGAACGCAGCCCCGCCAGCTCACCTCCGCGCCGCCCTTGCTGCCTCGGGGGTCGCCGGAGACCGCAAAATGGCCGACGGGCGGGACGACGCCGCGAACCAGCTGAAGCAGTGGAAGAACCAGCGGGGCTCGCAGGTACCCGCCGGGCACCGCCGCTCCCCGGTACTCCCGTTCCTCGCATCCCTCGAGCAGCCGCGGCGCCGGCGGGCGCACGGCCCCGCGGGTTGCGGCGCTCCGAGTGCCCGGGCGTCCCCGGGGCAGCGGCGGAGGGCGAGGCGCCCTCGCCCCGTCCCGGCCTCGTCCGCACGGCTTGGAGCCGTGCCCGGGAACAGCGAGGCGCGGAGGGGTGGAGGCTGCCGGCTGGCCCCGAGCGACAAGGGCGGTCAGCGCTGCCTGGCCCCGGCCGCTCCTTCCAGGCAGCGCCGGGGCCGCGCTGCGCCCCCGCCGGGGCCCGCGCGCAGGGATGGGGGCGATTTTTTTCTGTCTGAAGTCCGAGGTTTGCGTTTCGGTTTGCTGTCATGGCGGTAGAGGCCGGTGCAACTGTGACTAGGGAGTAATAAAAAGGATAAAGCACGTTCAGCAGTGTGTGCAGGGCCAGGAGTTGGACTTGGTGATCCTTGTGGCTCCCTTCCAGCTCAGCGTATTCTTTGTGACCAGACCGAAGTGAATTTTTTAGGAAGAAGTTCTTCCCTGTGAGAGTGGTGGGACCCTGGCACAGGTTTCCCAGAGGAACCGTGGCTGCCCCATCCATGGAAGTGATCAAGGCCAGGTTGGACGGGGCTTGGAGCAGCCTGGGATTGTGGAAGGTGTCCTGTGTCCCTGCCCGTGGCAGGGGATGGAATTCAATGACCTTGAAGATCCCTTCCAACCCAGACCATTCTCTGGTCCTATGAAGTGGACTGGGACAAATGGCTGACTGAAATCATAAGGGCATGTAATCAACAGCACTCAGTCATCTGAAGATGTAGAATAGACTGCACATATTTAGATTGAGGTGGAAATGTTGCAAGAGTTCACTTCTCTTCATCAAATCACTGTGACAGTTTCCACGTGTTGTTTCTGACAGAAATGTGTATTTGCTACTAAGTACACTTTGTGCTGGTTTTAACTGGCAATCTTGCAAGATGCAGGTGGATGTCTCAGTTCCCAGTGGAGCTGTTAAGTCGTCTTAATTTTATTTTTTCTCTCGGTTCTCAAAGGTACAGTGTGAAAACTACCTGATGACTTGTGACTCCATCATAACCTAGCATGTGTCATAATAGTTCCTTTTTTATCCGTGAGTAATTCTTTTTGTAGGGATGTTGGCTTTTCTGTAGCAAAGCAGCGTTTGAAAAGAGGCCAAGGTTAATTTGGAGATTGGGAGGCAACCCAAAGTCTGTGTTGCATAAGGAGTCATGAGACTTGAAGATAGAAAGTAGGGAGGACTTATTGGAATTTTAAAGTGAGTTGTATGAGGTGCAAAGTATCAGTAACGCCTGGAAGTGTGTACTTTGATGTGTGCTGTTTACCACAGCAGCGACTAAAATTCTCCTGGCTTTCCTTCCCTTCTTTTTGTCATGGCAGGTTAGTGCTGTAATGAAATACAGATTTGAAAGTTCTTACCTATCAAGGTTTGGGCTGTGTGCAGCTCTCTACCAGATGAAAACACAGGCATCAAACATACTCAGGTCCAAAAGTCGTACGAGAGTTCTTCTTTAAAAATATAGTGTGGTTTTTTTTCCTCTCTGGAATTTACTTTGTGTGCCCCACATAACGTTATCTTGAAGCTAAACTGAATATCTCCATCCACTAAGTAAATGAATATTCTTTACTTCTAATGTACACACTAGAAAGTCTGCCTACACAAAGGAGACTGTACAGCCACAAAGCTGCTAATTTTTTTTATAGCCTTAATGTCAACGAGTGGTGGTTTTAGCAATTACTTCTGGTGGCCTTAAATATTGGCATTCTAGCATAGTCTTGTCTGTAATAAATAAGCAGTGGAAAATATACTGAGAACAATTTCTACTCTTGCATATTTCCCATGAGAAGCTCTAGATAATCTTTTGATTTAAGCAGATGTTTGTTTCTTTGACTTGAAATACAAATTTGGCTTTATTTAACTTTCCTGTAAGTTTCTGAATGTCATGTTTATGTTTGTAACCAGTTACTTATTGTCTTTTAAAATGTTTGTGCAGAGTTCAGTGTAGGTGAGGGTTCCAGTCATCCCAGGGGAATTGGATTTATGCTTAAAGCTTTATGCTAATGCAGTGGTGAAGGAGGAATAAAGAAGGTGGATATTTTGGGAATTCAAGCCAGCTGGAGTAGTGTGTGTTGCACCTTAGTAGGAGCACAGTGGAAATGCACTTATCCTGTCAAATGTCTTTTATGTGGTTATTCATGGACCTGAGTGAAACAAGGGTGTCTGGAACTCCCTATGTTCTCTGTCTCATCCAGAGTTCTGGGTGTGGATGTGAATAATTGTTCTTTCCTTGCCTTTGTGGGTTGCCTTTTGGGGGGAATAAAGTCTTCTATCAGATGGAAATTTTGTCTGTTTGCAGTAATTAACCCCCTTAAAGCAGAACTTAGGGTATGAATTGGAACCCCATGCAGTCACTGTTAGAATCATGAATGGTTTTCTCATCATGAATTGCTTCTTCCTTCCCTCCACCATCCCTTTTCATTCATAGAACCTGAAAGGAGAACTAGTCAGGAAGGGCTGAAGGTGTTTATGCTGATGTGGTTCAGGTGTGTGGATGCTTCAGATAGGATGGTGTGGATAGAGAGCCCATATGGAATTATGTCAGTTTAGTGCAAGCTGTGATTTATTGTTAGCTGGAATTTGTCACTCTGTTTGAGCTTGCCACGCTGCAAATTGTGTTTATTTTCTTTATTTTTTCCTTTATCCTTATTTGTTTCTGTGTTCTTCTAAGTCCTTTACAAGGCTCCTAACAATAAATGTACTCCAGGAAAAACTGAGAACTGAGGCACATCAGCTCCAGAGACCTGATGGTCATTCTCACTACATTTTTCACAGCACCCAGTAAAACAGGAGTATTGCCATAGAGGAGCATACAACCCCACATGTGATGCAGATGAAGTCTTTTCTACTGGAAGCTTTTTATGAGAAAGTAGGAGTGCACTCAGTTCTAGTGCAGGTGTTTCTTGAAGTTGTAGGATATTTCCTGGCAGTAGAGCTTCGTAGGGCTTGTGTTAATCTTCATCCTTGCATGGTGCAGGAGTCTAAAATGATGATTCCTCGGGTGTTCCTACTTCTGTTATTTTCCATAACTCTTCCAGACAAGCGCTAATTAAGGAAACCCCATTTTAGTCTGGCTGTAGCTCTTTCCTTATGTCTCTACCCCTGTACTGACATTACCTTCTTCCTCTCCTTTCTCCCTTATTTTCCAACAGCTTCTCCTCTTTTAGTGTTTTTTCCCCATCACATATTTTTCTTGAAGCGAGATCAGTAGTCTTGAGAAGAAACATTTCTGAACCACAGAAAACATTTCTGGATTTTACATTACTTCAGCTCCCCTTCTTAAATTGTCCTAAAACATAGCTCTGTAATTTAGGTAAACATCTGTATGTTCTGTGACTTCCCCCAAAATCTGAAGTCATTTTGCCACTTATTGTTGATATGTTCTGTGACATGTAATGGTTGAGCAGTCATGCACGTTGTGTGGCTCAGATCCAGAGGGTTTTTAATTTCTGGTGTTGACTGTGACCTTCTCTTGCTTCCAGAAACCAGATGTCCTGACCACGGGTGCTGGGAACCCCATTGGGGATAAGCTGAATATCCTTACAGTGGGGCCCCGTGGACCTCTTCTTGTCCAAGATGTTGTTTTCACTGATGAGATGGCTCACTTTGACAGAGAGAGGATTCCTGAAAGAGTTGTGCATGCAAAAGGAGGAGGTATGTTTAAAATCACACATTTTCTCTGTGTAGAATTAAAGAGCTTTTGAGTAAACATGTAGATTGTGATGCATTGTTATTTATGATTTAGTGTTACTAGCTATAATAAATCTGTATAATCAACAGTGTTAAGTCCTGGTTTAAAAGAACTCAAAACTTGAAGCACTGAAAAATTGTTTACAAAAATGAGAGAAAATGTGGTTATAGCCCTTCAATTTTTACTGTATCTGCTGTTGTCTCTGCTTCTTCTGTCTGTTCCTCCCCATCTCTATTTAATGTTTTTTGCCTATTACTTAATAGAGTTTGGCTTTGTCTTCTAATGGATGTCTGCCAAAGCAAGCTGATAATCTAATTTTTAAATTAAAAAAGCCTAGACCTTTAAAAAATTATTATTGATCTTAGTAAGGTAGAATTAGTACCTTGAATTTTGTCATGCATTGCCCTAGAATGAGCAAATGTGGGGCTGTATTTAAAATGTGAATGTACATGGGAAAAGTTCCTCTGTGGGGGTGGAATGGGTTGTGTTGCTTCACCCGGCTTACAGGTGCACCAAAAGTTCTGCAACTCATAGCAGGATTAAAGAAATACCTGCTTTGCTCCCAGATGAATACACAGATCTTGGCAGAAGAGCATCTTCTGTGCTGCTGCTGGTGGGAGCTGCTAACAGTCAGTTAAGGAGGAGAGAATGAGCAAATAGTTTGTGTTTAATCAGTTTCGTTTGGTGAAAGTAAATGGAGTGTTTAGAGCGTGTTTTAAACTGGTGTACTTCCCTTGGACTTTAAGTTTTATGTTAACAACAGACAAGCTGGGAGTGGGAGGAAGGAACCTAGATCTGATATTTTGAACTTGCTGTTCTTCAGGAGCCTTTGGCTATTTTGAAGTCACTCATGATATCACCCAGTACTGTAAGGCAAAAGTGTTTGAGCACATTGGGAAAAGAACTCCGCTTGCCATCCGCTTCTCCACTGTTGGTAAGGCTCTAAATTCACTTTGTGTCTTCTGCATGTGTGCCCTGAGAGCACTGTTTGCTTTGTGGGGCACTTAAGGGTGTCTGCAGTGCTTGCTTCATCTTCTCTGAAATTCACTTATGTGGAAGACCTTAAGCAGCTTTTGCCCCTTTCTGGCAGAGCTCTCTGGAGACACTTTTCTGTCTGAAATGTGAGAGGGAGGGCAGCCCCAGCTGTTTTTTTCTGACAGAAAGCTTGCTTTGTTTCTGGTTGGATCACAAGCAACACTATGATCTCTTATGCTGCAGGGATGTTTTGGGGATGAATGATGTAAACTAAATACTGGGCAAATAAAAACAAATTATCTTCCATAAATAAGCTCTGATTTCTTAAAGACTGGAATGCACAAACTAGCAAAATCTTAAATCCTATTAGTAAAGCTGATTGTGATCAGTAGCTTGTCTGATAGAAAAATTATAATTCATGATGTGGATGTATTTAAAAGAAAAGAAATCCTAATGAGAATTCAATTCTGGAAGTATTAGAAAGAAAAAAGTAGTCCAGCAAGGCTCAGGGAGCTGCTGGCTTTGGCCCACTGGTTGTTTCCAGTCTTAAATCCCTTAGGATTTAAATTGTACTGAGTGTTGTACGGGGTAAGAACATGGGGTTGAGTTTGAAATGTGGACTGCTGCTGGAGCAGCTTGTTGCATCCTTCCCTTCCCTTTGCCTGCCCTGTTTGGACACGTTCCCTCCTTGCTCTTTTGGAATACACAAGGTTTTTAACGAGAGAATGAGTGTCCTACTGATTTCATCACAATTCAGCATTAGCTGTTCTGAGCACTTGTGCATCACTTCTGCTCAGGTGTTGTGCTAGGCACTTGTGCTCTGGGTAAATTCCCATTGAAAGTCCCATTCTGGGTGAAGCAGGAGGAATTAAAAGGATTACAGCTCTTCCATAGTGTTTTATTTGGAATGCTGGTTGGATTGCTACCTTTCAGATGAGAGCTTTCCCACTGGGATTTGGTGCACAGAAACAAATGTGGATTTAGATGATTCAGCCTTAAAATCTGATGATGTCTCTCTTAGCTATAATGCAAATTCCACTCTTAATTGGTTCAAGTGGATATACTGGCTTTTTTCCTTTTTTTGACTGTGGCCTGGGTGTTTGGCTGGCTTTACACTTTGAAAACTCGCAGTGCCTCAAGTATTGTTGAAAATATTCCTACAATTCCTTGGTGTAGAAAAGACTGCAATAAGCCTTGCTTTTTTAGGATTTTATCGCCTATTTTCAGGTCGTATTTATATGCATTTCCTATCCTGACACTTCTGTGTATTCATGTGTTTCTTCAAGCTGGAGAATCTGGCTCAGCTGACACAGTTCGTGACCCCCGAGGCTTTGCCATGAAGTTCTACACGGAGGACGGGAATTGGGATCTTGTGGGAAACAACACTCCCATCTTCTTTATTCGGGATGCAATGTTGGTGAGTAAGCACAAAAGGTGAGGGTACTTTGTGAGGAAGCCCAAAAGTTCATTCACATGTTGTTTTGGCTTCCCTCAGAAGCAAAAACTTGGTTGTTGGTCAGATTGTTGGAACGTTTTTTTTTACTTGGAAAGATGTCCTCAAACAAAAGTAAATAAAGAACTAAAGCTTGATAACTTCCGTGGTCTCATACTTTTCACTTGAACTTTTCACTTCAAAGGCTTCTTGCCAGTTCTTTTTATTAAATCTGGAGTTTTTGGTCTTTTGGCAGAAGTTTGACAGCAGCTAGCAGAGGGGCTTTCCTTGAGTGCAGGAGTTCTGCACAGATATTTCATAGTATCTCTGTATTAATTTATGAGTCACATAAACACAGGTATACAAATCTGAACAGTTTTATCTCTCACCTTATCAACCACAAAATGAAAGCATTCTTTATCTCTGTTTATTCTAATTGTGAATGCTTGACATTACCCTAATTTTACTGACTGGTCTGAATTAATGTGTTTGGCAGGAAGGGTATGGCAGTATAAGATTTTTTTTTTCAGTGATCTTACAGCTTTGTCTTTCTTTCTTTTTTTTTTTTTTTTTTTCTCCTCTCTTTTTCCTTTTCCACTTCTGGACAAATTAGTTTCCATCCTTCATCCATAGCCAAAAGAGGAATCCTCAGACTCACCTGAAGGATCCAGACATGGTGTGGGACTTCTGGAGTCTTCGCCCTGAGTCTTTGCATCAAGTAAGCTTCTCCCGTGACTTTATTTTGTATGATTATCATAATCATGTTATGATAGCAGGTTCTTAACTCTCTCTTTTCCATGTTTAATTTAGAAGTCTACATAGGTTTTTTTATATTTTATTTAAATATTATTTTCAATTATTCATACTTACCTATGCTTACAGGGGAGTCAGTTTTATTTCATTAACACTTAAAGTATAAATTCCTCAAGGAATTCCTGACAACATTAACATAGCTCCCAGTGATGCATATTAACACAATAAACAAACTTAGTCCAGTGTGGAGACTTTCTCCTTGATATGCTGAGCCCATTCATTGTGTTTGATCCCTCTCTTCAGGTGTCTTTCCTGTTCAGTGACCGTGGCATTCCCGATGGCTTTCGCCACATGAATGGATATGGATCACACACCTTCAAACTGGTTAATGCTGATGGAAGAGCAGTTTACTGCAAATTCCATGCCAAGGTATTGATTTTTTTTTTAAATTGGAACTGTACATAATATTGGATAAAAACCATAAAGATCTGTGACTTTTCAAGTTTAATTCAGGCTAAAAGGTGTGTGGAGTCCTTGCTGAGTATCAGTTTCATACCTTTAACCAGTAGGAGAGGTATCTCTCTTCTTCTATTCATTTACTAGACTGTAAGAAACTATTCTTTGGGCATCTGTCTCTTGTTAATGGAGCACTATCAGTAAACTGATTTTTATCTGGAAGGCAGCTGTTGAATGTACTATAAATCTAAATTCAAGTTACTGGAAGTTAGAACTTGGACAATCTCATTCTTGAATTATAAATCTTGTGAAAATCCATTCTTGATGAATCATCTCTGCAGTACTTTCTGCATGCTGTAACTGGTGCTTTCATTGCTTTTAGACTGACCAGGGAATCAAAAACCTTTCTGTGGAGGAAGCAGGAAGATTGGCTTCTACTGATCCTGACTATGCCATACGGGATCTTTACAATGCCATTGCCAAGGGGAACTATCCTTCATGGTCCTTCTACATTCAGGTTATGACCTTTGAAGAAGCAGAGAAGTTCCCATTTAATCCTTTTGATGTGACTAAGGTATGTCTGATAATTCTGGGAATACTTAAGTTTCAGGTAGTTTTTTAAGTGTATTCTTTGTTGTAGAGCCAGGAATTCTGGAGATGAAGCTGTAGTTGTGTTATATCTGATGTTACTCTTCCTCAGGGAAGTACAGGTAGGGCTTGATTCCAGGCCTGTAGATCCCATGGCACTTCAGAAGTGTGAACTCAGATCAGAGTCACACCCTGAGCCTTGCTGGTCTCATTTTGTCCCACTTCCAATAGCTGCTCCTAGAAGTGCCTCATTGAAAGATGCCGACATAAACTAGCGTTGCATTAACTCTTTTTTACCTCTAACACTGTTCTACCCAAGTGGCTAAAGACCTTTGAACTTAAAAGTGCAGCTCAGATGGCAAAGAAAAGGCAAGTTCAGCCAGTTAAACATTTTGAAGGAGCTGAAAACATTTGTGCCACCAGTTCCACCCATGCCCTGCTTCCCTAGGCAGCTTTACAAAGGCCTTCAGGTATTTCGTTCAAGTACTCAAGAGCTGAGATTATGCTGGGATGATGAAATAAGTTGCATTAATAATCTGCGTTAATTGCAAAAGGCTTCTTAAAATAAGACATTCCTCAATGTTTGTTAAGAGAAAAGAAACTCAGTAATGTGTTTTCTTAACCTAGACTGAAATGGGGTGAATTCTGCCCTGGCAGTTAAGCTGCATAATACTGTAATAATGTTAATTTTACTGGATGTGTGTTGTGTCTTACAGGTTTGGCCTCATGGTGACTACCCTCTCATCCCTGTGGGAAAGCTGGTCTTGAACAGGAATCCCATCAACTACTTTGCAGAGGTGGAACAGATGGCTTATGACCCTAGCAACATGCCTCCTGGAATTGAGCCCAGCCCTGACAAAATGCTGCAGGTAAACAGGAGGTGTGACCTGAGGAGCATTGGTTACTTTGCTGCTTATGAAAGCTTTGAGTTGACATGCCCCACTGTTTTACAACTGGTGGTTCATGTTTGTGCTCAATGTTTTAGGGACGTCTCTTCTCGTATCCTGACACCCACAGACACCGCCTGGGCCCCAACTATCTGCAGATCCCTGTCAACTGTCCCTTCAGAGCCAGGGTGGCCAACTACCAGAGGGATGGGCCAATGACTGTGTCTGACAACCAAGGTAGCCAGGAAAACAGCTTTCAATATAGTGATGCTTAGGCATGGGCTGCAGCGTTCTCTTCAGTTCACAGGGGGCTTAAGATCCATGTTTATTATCTTGTGTAGAATGCTTGTGTATCTTCTCTGTTAATCCAATAAAAGGAGACTTGGGATATTTGGATACAAGATGAGGAATTTGTTTAAAAGTATAAAAAGCAAGTGAAGCTTAGGATGTATTTAAAACTTAATAAAAAGGCCTTTAACAGGAAATCAGTTTGTGGGAGAATACCCGCAGTCAGGTTTTAGAGACTGACTTGGCTCAGTCCACTTCACTAAACTGCTTTGCTTTCAGATTACTGAGAGATTGTGAAAGACAAAAGTGAAAATGATGACAAGAGTAGAGCTGTCACTTCCCCTCTATTGAGCAGCTTCTGTTCTGTCAGGGTTTGCCCAATAGTGGCTTTTTTCCACCTGAGAGTAAACAAGGATGTACTTAAGCTGTGGCTCATGCCAAAATATGTGTTCCTCTGGGCTATGAATTCAGGCACTCACTGAGGGAGGAGAGGGAAATATTTGAAAAGCAGGAACTTGAGAACAGCTGCTCTAGTCCCAGAACAGATAATGAATTTATTTTTATGCAGTTCTCTTAGTTCATTAGGTGTTTAAAATACACCCCCTACACAGGGAAGCATTGTAGTATTTCAGATATGTAAATGACTGTATTTTTATGCTGCTTTAAACTTCAACCATGACTTTCTATTATTATTGAGAAATATTGTTGTGAGAGTGGCCAGGTTTTCTTATTTTTTGAATCTATCAATATTCCCTGAAAAAAGCGGTGGAAATGCTCTTTGTAGTAGGTGCTGTTAAGTACTGGCTTGAAGGTGTTGACAGAAAAATGCTGTCAGCTGTTTTTAATAAAACTAACTGAGTAATTGATTTAGATTCCTCCAAGCAAATTCCTCCTCTGCCTTCTGATTTACTTGAAAGTGCTGCCATCTGATTGATTTGGTTTGGGGATTATTTTTTCCCAGGTGGTGCCCCAAATTATTACCCAAACAGCTTCACTGGTCCTGAGGATCAGCCCCGGCTCAAGGAGAGCCGCACGTTTGCTTCAGGGGACGTGCAGCGCTTCAACAGTGCCAATGAGGACAACGTGACCCAGGTGGGGCTGTGGAAAGGCTTTGTGCTGCTTGGCACACAATGAGGAGTGTGTAGGGTGTGTGTTAGTGTGAGTTCTCACAGAATCTGAAATTCAGATTTTGGGCATTTTTAGGTAGAGGCTCTGACTTGTTTTCTTGCCATTAGTGTCTGGAGAAGGAGTTGTTGACAAGTTTGCCAAAGAAAAACCCTGACAGATTGGCTGCCTTTTAAATGTTTTAAGTGTTACTTGATTAGGAAGTGAAAGCTATTCTTAATCCACTTTTGGGACTATCAAAATAAACCTTTATTTCCAATGGCCAGGTGCGAGAATTCTACCTCAAAGTGCTGAATGAGGAAGAACGCCAGAGGCTGTGTAAAAACATTGCAGATCATCTGAAGGATGCCCAGCTCTTCATTCAGAAACGAGCTGTAAGTGCCTTCTTTAGGGTTTATTCCAGGCTTTCTACCAGCCTGGTAACATTGTCATAACGGTTTCTGTAAAGGAAGATCAGGAATTCTCCGAAAAGGCTGGATTTTTTTTCTTATTCAGGAATTCTCATACTTAAATATTTGCCTATTTACACAATATAACATCAATCTATAATATGTTAAAGTAACTTTCTCCTAGGGGGGAAGAATGGGATAGATGTTGAACATGTGTTTAGCTTGGTGTTCCAAAAGTCAGATGATTGCCAGAGTAAGGTTTTGCTCTAAACAGGGAGAAGGCAGTGAGAGCCAAGGAGGGATTGGATCCTTATCCTTATCAGGGCAACTTTGTTTAAAATTGGGAATGAGCTCTGTGTGGCATAATAGAAATTGTGTTTGAGGATGTTCATATCTTGTTTATAACTGATCAGAATTAAACTTTTCTTCCTTATGATACCTACTGCTTGTATCCCAGGAAGTGTGGTAAAGAACCCTCTTGAAATAGAGGAAAAAAATTCTTGTTGCCTTTTCTGTTTTGTCTTCCTGTGCAGGTGAAAAACTTCACTGATGTTCATCCTAATTATGGAGCCTGTATCCAGGCTTTGCTGGACAAATACAATGCTGAGGGTGGGAAAAAGGTACAGTAATGCTTTTGTAGCTGCATTTTGACTGGCTGTGAGTTATTTTGGCTTCTCTTGTAAATCCAATGACATGAGAAATTCGTCTTGATCCCCATTTGAGGTAAAGGCCAGAAGTCAATGCTTGTAGAATTGCAAAATAAGAAAACATCACTCTAATAACAATTAAATGTTTATTAACTGGTGATGTACAAAGACTTTGTTTCAGTTGAGGTTTGTGGGGTTTCTGGAAGGTCGCTGTACATGATAGAAAATGTGTTCAGGTTGGTTACCCATCCTTTGAGATGGTAATGAAACATTGCCATAAGCCTTTCCTGGGCTCAGTGCTTGCTCCAAAGAACAACTCAGTTGATTCAATTTTTTCCTGCAGTTCTTTACTTTAAATGGCTCTTGCACTGAGTTTTTCTGTTGCTTTATTTTCAGGATGTAATTAGAACATACACACAGTCTACAACTCGTATGTCTGTCAAGGAAAGATCCAACCTGTAAATCTGCAGAGATCTGCTCTGAATTTTGCATCCTTCCAGCTGCACAAGAACCTGTCCAACACTTTAATGAATGTAGCAGACTTGGGCCCAAGCACAGGAGTGTTTTACAGGTGTGATTTACTGAGAGCTCAATGCTGTCTGTACTGGAAACCAGGTAACACAAGCTCCAATCCTAGTGCCTTTCAACACTAGTGCTTTACTGCTTGATAACAACTTAGAGGATTTTTAAACAATTCACGGTTAAGAAATTGTCTTGATTTCTAGGTGCAAACAGAAATTTAATCAAAATACTGCTTCTTTTTTTTTTGTTGTTGTACAACTTTCTTGGCTAAATCACACAACAGAATTTCTATAAGGGCACTGTGATTGCCCTCATGGAGAAACTGCTTGAAAACTCGATGCTGTTCAGTATTTCTAATAAAATAACTGTCTGTATTTGTAAACACATCTTTGGAATTTCATTTTTGGCCTTCCAGAAGTAAAATGATGCCCAGTACCTTGAGTAAAATGTTGGTATGTCTCCTTCTTTATGATAGAGACAAAGCTAACTACAAAACTTAATCTAAATACAGTTCAATTTTGTTCCCAATATATATTTTAAGATAATCTTTGCTTACTAATGCTGTGTTGGGATATAACTGACATAAGGGAGATAGCAAAGATCTTTTCATATTCCATGCACTGTTCAACTGAATTGATTACACCTTACAGCCCTTTAGGAGAGTAAATTGTTCTTTCTAATCTGTAAGAATTTAAATAGAAAAATATTAACATGCCAAATGTTTGAGAAATAAACCACCTAATGCATTAATATTGAAATTCAAGATCAAGAACTTTCAAAACCATTTCCAGTGGTTGCTGAAATTCTTATTTTACTGCAATAATCTGCTGTTGCTATTTCTTGATCAAGCCAGGGCTAATTTTCAGGGTCTTCTTTTAATTAAGGCATCATGTTTGTATGAATGTAAATATCTAGCAAATATGTCTAAAACCTGAATTGAGGCATGCTGTAATATTAGCCAGCATCTGCAGTTTAGTTAAATTGTGCAAAAAAACTTGGGACCCCAGTTATGTGATAATTATTGTCCAAGCTAAATGCAAAGCATTTCAGAGCTCAGCTATTGCTCTTAACTCAGGCAAATGTAAAAAATTCAAATCATAGCAGTTTGGGGGTGATTTGTCAATAATCACTGCATTTCTGGGTCTGCCTTGAGTTGTATTTTGATTAGGATTACTTCCTGATTTAAGTGTGAATTCCCAGGAATGGTGGCAGGTAAAGAAGTGTAGATACTAAATGTTTTCTGTTAAATTATGGAGAATGTTACTTGCTCTGCAGTTCATTTATCTACCAACCTCTTGTGAAAAATCACCTGGGGTAGAGGTGCAGTAACATAATACGAACTGATAACCTACTGTATTCTAGGATTCCATTGGCTTTTTACCTGATCAAGCATCTGGGACTATCAGGCATGATGATTGGGTGGGAATATTTTGTGCTGGAGAGAATCCTGACTAGTTTTGGAAAAGAGTAAACAAGGCCTGATCTTCTAATTTTGGTTGTGTCTGCTAAGTGATTTATATTGTTGTCTTCTTTTATTTCTGAAATAAATAGAATGAAAAATCTCTTGGCAACATGTTTTCTGTGCAAATGTCTTTAAATAGTTTGTGTTAATCTAGGAAGTTCATACATCCCTTCATCTGTTTTTCTGGAGGTGGTGCAGAAGATGTAGGTTGGATGTACTTTTTGCAGCTTCCTTTGTTTTAAAAACTCACGTTTCAACTCCACAGTTGTGTTTAAATGACTTAAATGACCTGTGTTCTATGCTAAACTGGCTGTGACAAGTGTACAGAAAACTTAGCTTTTCCCAAAGCTGTGGAGAGCACTAGGCAACACTGGAAGAACAATAATGTTATTTCTCCAAAGAAATAAGACAATAAATCCATTTACAGCTCCTTATTTTGAGAGTAAAGAGACTGTTGACATGACAGAACAGCAGATTTGTTTTGTTTTTGTAATCAGTTAAAATCAAACATTCCTTTGCCAGGTTGTTGTGATATGATTTCAGCGATCTCTAAAGCAGAATTGCTCAACATTTTCTTCTTACTGTTTTATTTTAGATGCATATCTCAAGCAGTGGATTTGGGAATTTATTTGAAACTAATGTTTGGGAAATTACAGCTTCTCCAGCAGTACCTCTTCTTTTAATGGGCTTTCATTCCTAAGTTATTATTTTCCCTTCCCCAATATATTTGAACTTGAATATCCAAAAACCTTGAGCAAATTTCAGAATCACATTTGTTGTAATGAGCTGTGCCAGGAGATGAGGAAGTTCATGGGATTGCTAAATGTTATGTAGGGAGAAAAATGGTGAGATAGGTTTGGATCAGACTTTGCAGTGCTTCAGAGATGTTGGAAAAAGCCCTGATTTCTTTTCTGTAGTGCAGCTCATTGATGGGAATTGCCTGCTAAGCAGTGTTTGGGTATCCGTAATTTCAGCTTCCAGTGAACCAATCACTTTGTTTTGCCAAATATTCCATACCTGTTGCTTCTTGCAGAAGAAGGCTATTTGTTCTCTGTTTGTATATCTGATCTGTGAATTCTTGCAGGCAGGTGAGTCACCATTTTCTCACAAAATGTTTTATGAGGATGATGAGTACTTAGCTCAGGGCTCCAAGGGAGGTGATGGGTGCCACATCCCTGAAATTGTTCCAGGCCAGGTTGGACAGGGCTCTGAGCAGCCTGGGATGGTGGAAGCTGTCCTTGTTCCCTGTAGGGGGTTGTACTAGATGAGCCCTCTGTGACTGTCTCTACACTGAGTTCAAATTGCTGTGGGGTTTGGGGCTCCAGCCCAGCACTGCTGAAGTGAATCAATGCACTGACAGGTTGTGTGTTCTTATCTCCTGCTGATAACAAATTACACAGAGGTCTGCAGTGCAGGGTAAAGCCTGACCTTTGCCCTCCCCAGGTAATATTGCAGAGCTCACTCTGAGCTGATGTTTGGGGTCAAAGTTGTGTGGCCATGACACACGTCACGGCATGCAGAGGTGGACTTGAGCATAACTGCAAGTCTGACATTGGAGATTAAACCTCAGCAGAAGCCTAAGGTCATTTTGCACAGAGCTGGGAAAACAACTGAGGCTCTCTTTTGATTATTGTAAATGAATTTAAGGCAGTTTTGCCAGGTTTGTGACATTCAGGATGACTCTAGCTGGAATGGATCAGTAAGATGAAGAGGATTCCCCAAACCAGCCGTGTGTTTGCAAAAGGCTGTAAAGTTGGTGCATTGTTACACAGTCTGGGAAAGCAAATGAAGGCTGAACAAGGAGGCAGTGGTGTAAAAATAACAAGTGAAGTATTTGATAGATGACTGTTGATGGATGACACTTTTCCAGCCTGGAGTACGGAGCAGAGCTTGTGTGGTTTAATTGTCTGATGAAAGCTTGGACTTTGTCATGCTGGAATTCCACCTAAAGTCAAACTTCAACCCAGAGCAGCTGGAAATATCCTTGCACTGCAGGCCCTCAAGAGCTGGGCTGAAACTTATTCTCAGATCACAGACTGAAGCTTGATGAACTGATAGTTTTGCTTTTTTAAAGGAAAAAACCCACTAATTATTTTTACATCCTGCTACTCAGAGCAGTTCAAATACTGTAAATTTCTAATGGACCAAGTCAGAAGGAAAACTTCCTTTCCTGTTTCATAGCATGTGATGAACCACAGAAATCCCTTATATAGATTTGCTGTGTCTGTTAATTTCAGTATTTATTCTTTGCTTGTTTCTCTCAGGTTCCCTATTTTTAAACTTTGACCAGGATTGGGAACTTTTTTTAATTGTTTGGTAGGAGTTTTTTTCCAGTGCAACAAATCCTTGTCCCTGTGATTATTGATTCAGGATTGACACAGAAGTGGATACACTTTCCTACCCAAACTATTGTATGATTCTCTTTTCCACACTTGGCAATCTGTGACCTTGTGTTTACATGTTGTAAGATTTATTGAGGAAGGAGGGTGATGGCAGGTACTGGTTACAGACTCAGTTACAGTTGCAACACTCCCCAGACTGAATGAAAATACAGAATTTCTATGTAATCGTAGCTCCTGTGTTCTCTACAAGGTCTTAGCAACACTCTTGACTTCGTGGAGGGAAGCTGGAAAACCAGGAATGAAAAAATATTGGGTTGTTTTTGTTTTTGTTTTTTTACTTATTGTGTGTGTGCAGAGTCCAAGGTGCTTCAGCCACTCAGTACTTTTCGTAAGAGATTTTATTGGAAAACTACTTCACTTTGAATTTAAACTTTCACTGTTATTTCAAGTAGGAACTGTCTTCCCTGAACTTCTGATTCCAAGATACTAGTGTAAGAAAAGAATGAAATTTTGCCCTTCAGAGCTGCAGGGATCAAGGCTGTATTTTAGAGTAACCCAGTTAATATTTTGTATTGTTTTCATCATCGTTCACATTTAAATAAGATCCTATACTTATGATGCTGGATTTTTTTTTTGGGGGGGGGGAGGGGTGTGTGTTTGTTTATGCTTTTCTGTTGGGTTATATAACTAATTTGTATGTGTTTCCTTCTTTGGGCCTCTCAGTGATATCTTCTTTGTAAAATCTCCTCCAGCTATCCAGAATTTTCCTGAGGGAGTGCAGGCAGCCTTTCATCTGAGACTGATACTGCTAAGATAGCTCAGAGATAACCCAGGGAAGACTTGGCAACTGCTGTTTGCTCTGGCATTGATCCATGTATTGCTTAGGCTTTATTCCATATTTATCCACAGCCCGTCATCTCAGTCTTGCTCAATCCTCTTGCACACCTCTCCTCATTGGAGCACTGTTGGGTCCTCAAACAATGGAAACATTCACAGCTCTCTTTTTTAATTGCACTTTGACTTGCAGGGATCCTGAATTAGGAGCCCAATGATGTCAAAGGTCCAAAAAGCAAAGTATTATCTACCCAATAAATAATTTTCAAAGGCTGCTTAAGGTAATTTTAAAAGGCTTTTTAAAGTAGTAGAAATATGTTTGTGAGTAAATGATATTGCTGTGACTCCTGCTTTATTTCTTAATTTTCCCACAGAACTTTTGGGAATTGCTTCTTTTGCTCCCATGGGCCAGGCATTGTACTTTGTGCTGTTAACCTCTATACATAATTGCACTTTTTTCAAGGCAGGAAAAATGGTTTAAGAGCAAATCTTTCCCTTATTCTGGCTGACTGTGGGGTTAAAGGTTTTTGAGTAATTCAGCCAGTCATTGCACAAGTAGTACAAAGTCCATTTGTTACATCATCAGAGACTATTTTATATCTTTTTACCTCTCAAGCTTTTTATTTGTTAACCTTGAATTATTGAAAAAAAAGTGTGGTAACTGCTAATGTTTAAATGAATTTTGTTGTTCTCATAGTCTCCTTTCCAAAAGCTGGTCTTTTATTTCAGGGTCTGAGTATTTACTCACTGTAGTACTCACCTGAGACAAAGAACAGGCTTTCTTACTAATGAATTTCTCCTCTCAAGGGTGATTCAAAGTACCCGGACCAGCCTCTTTCACTGACTCACCTTCTGCCTGGCACAGCCAAAATCTGATCTAATCTTGGTTTAGCTGCAACAGCAACTTTTGGTTTTGACCAGATGTTTGTAGGTGATTTATTTTACTTTTGGCTTACCTTTCTGTAGTATAATCTTAGTCCTGTATAGGTGGGGAGTGTATGTGGAGTGTGCATGTGTCTCAGCCCAACACAAAGTACAAAAAACCCCCTCAAACCAGATAAATTTTGAAGAGAGCAGAGACCTTAAACTGGTTTTAACCCCATGTGTTTCTTGGCCTTGTGACAATGAGGATGCTCTAGAGAACAGTAATGAAAACACATTTATGTTTTTATTCACTGCATGTGCACTTGCTTCAGTCTAAGAGTTGTTTGTAGTTTATCCTGATTTATTGTAGTTTAAGCACATTGCTGAACACCATGTTAATCCAAAATCTTTTGCAATTTCTAATTCAAGTAAGCAAATTCTGTATCAAGCATTAAACCTTCCACATGAGGAAAACAAAAAAACCCAAAACCCATGATCAGAGGCCTCTGACATGAAGTTATGTGTGTGCAACTTCACCAGTCCATGATCTGACTTGAGCCCGTGCCCAGGCTCAGAAATGCTCAGACTCAGCAAAGAGCTCCTCCCTTTCCTAATAATTCACCTTCTGCTTGCCCTGCCCACTCTTAACATATCTGTACCATAATCCCAGAAAAATCCAGAAGAAAAATTCAGGCAGTCTCATCTCTATTGGATTTTTATCCCTCAGTCCTTACTCACTTTCTTCTGCCAGAGAGTCCCTTGTAGTCCCTGCCCCTCAGCTTGCTGGGAATGCAGCCGTGGCAGGCTGTGAATGGTAGCACCAAGCCTTGTCCTTTATTTGTGCAGGTAGGCATCGTGCCAGAGCTCTCCTGAGGCCTTCAGGGAACTGGGAGAGAGAGAAAGAGAGGACTCATCATAGGGCTTCTCAGGGGAGTGTTACTGGGGCAAGGGAATCAGGTTTTGTCTGTGCTCATTTCCCACAATCCCACAATAAGCTGAGCTGGGAGAGACCCACAAAAATTGTGCCCTCCACAGCACCATCCCCAAGAGTCACCATGTGCCCAAGAGGGTAAAAGCAGAGCAAAACAACTCTTGCTCTTAGGATTCCAGTCTCTCCTGCATCCGCCTGCAGTTTGGGGTTTGTTTTTACTCACTGCACGATGTCTGCAAAGGCCGTGAGCAGAGGCTTGCACTGGTACTCAAGGCCATGCTTGGCACACAGGGACTTCACCAGAGGGGCCACCTTGCAGTAGTTGTGCCGTGGCATGGAGGGGAACAGGCTGTGAACAGGAGACAGGCAAGCTTCACAGGAAATCCTAGTCATCAGTGCTTCCCAGGAGTCACCCAGCTCACAATGAGCAGGGTCTGTAGCTGCTCCCAGCTCTTCTTTCCCCCTGCTGTGCTTTTAGCACAAGGAACTCCTAGAAATTTCCTGCTTTCCCCTCTGTTCTTTTCCACAGTTTGTCTCCAAATTAAATTATATTTATGGAAGAAACTACTTTCCCCTCTCTCCCTTTTTCCAGAAGTAGCCCTTTCCATAGCACAGAGGAGATGAGCCCATCCTTCATCCTTGCATGTCTCACTCTATAGAGTAACAGCATAAAAAACCAGCAGAGGTGGCTTTAAGCTCCTGTGGCAGACTTAAACAGGTGCTTTAACCAGGACATTTCCACTGATCCTTAAAACTTACAACTTGGGATTGACTCTAGTGCTGTTCTTGCATTGATCCTGCCCCTGTGCCATTTTCTCTTGTCATCCTGTGGATCTGGTGAAAGTTTTGAATTACATAATTCTCTTTTAAGAGTTTCAAGTTTTAAACACAAATTCATTGCTGCCCCACAACTATTTGTAGAATTAAGAGCAAAAATGAATAAGGAAGGGAAAAAATAAAAGAGAGTAGGGAGAAAGAAATTTCCCTCTTGGGGTGAGTACTCACTGATGCTCAATCTGGAAGTTGAGGTGCCCGGTGAACCAGTCATTGAACAGCGACTGCTCCACGTTGCAGGTTGCCAGGAGCTAGAGGAGGGAAGAGGAAAGCAAAGTCAGAGATAAGTCAAGAGTATGTTTAGGAACCAGAGCTCGACCTGGATTTCATTTTGGATTGCCCATGAGTGTGTCATTGCTGAACTTCTTTACCTTTTCCATGGCTGAATCTATCAGCCTATTAACCTTCACTTCTCAGCCACCAACAGATTTCACCCTTAATGCAACAAGAAACTTGCTTATGGTTAAAATTTGTACCTGTATAGCCACAATCCTGAAGAAGGGAAAAATCTTTTACCTGAGTAGACACCCAGTCCAAATTCTTGTCGTAGTCGATATCCATTGGGATATGGTTCATCTGTGAGACCCAGACAAACCAGCTGCTCTCCAGCATCCTGTGCAATGAGATGAGAGAATTCAGTGCTGAGTGAGGATGTCAGCGAGTAGCCATTGAAATAATGGCAAAGCCAGACTTAAAGATGTGGCTGAACGTTAGCCTTGCTAAGCCAGCACCTGGAAGGACTTCCAAACTCTGGAAGTTTAATATTTCCTTATGCAACTCATTTATGATTATTTCATGTGGTTTTTTTTAACACTGACTGGTGTTCAGCTTGTTTTATCTTTAGCCAAGGCCCAAACTGATTAGAATCAGTGAAATGATCCAAGGGGAGAGCATGCTGTCCATTCAAGTCAGTGCTGCTGGATAATACCTGGGCATTTGCAAGCCTAGGCTAAGCTGTTTTGGTTAAATGTGCTCTTTAAGCAGCAGCAGACCCAACACCCAAAGCACTGAATGTTACATGAGGTAAATATTTCTCAATTTGGTCAGTGCTCAGTGAAATCTCTTTATTGCCCCAGCTAATGGGGCAACACAAAACTTGCACTGGAAATTGAACAAAAGAATTTATGAATTAAAAAGTAAGCAAAAAAAATAGGTGGTGAAGGAGAAAGGCAGGCAGGTACAGATGGAAAGAATGCATAGGGAAAAGGCTGAAGAACCTTCTAAAGACACATCACCTGAATATAAAATAATATGCCAGGAGACTCTTTGTTTCTAATAAAGATCCATAAGTATAAAAGAATCTGATGTAGAAGGTCAGCATCCAGGCCAAGTCCTACCAAAACCAGAGACAAGAAGAAAAGCAGATCTTCATAAATTACATTTGCTTATTTCTTTTTTTAAGCTTCATTTTATAGGTATAAGAGATCAATTTACTTTCAGCTTTGACAGTTTTTTTCTGAATGGAATAATCTAGAGCAATCCAACACAAGCTGATGATACTTTCTCACAGCTTGCTGTAAGAGGTGAATATGAGCATTCTTGCCGAGCAAGGAGCTGGCTCCATGCTCAGAAGGAAGGCTGAAGGTCCCCATCTGACCCCTTTTGGTCACACAAGTAGCAGTACTCACCGCCCAGTACTTCTTTGTGTAGGCAATGTAAAATGTGTGGCAGTGGAAGTAGGTGGGGAACAGGAGCGGAGGAAGAGCTGGAAAGAAAAATTCATCACTGGTGACATCATGGACTGAGTGACAACATCAGCCTGGAAGGGAAGGGTCCTGAATTCCTGCTCAATCTGGAGAACATTCCATGTTAGGATGTTGGTTTAGTGCCTTGAAAATTTTTAGGTCTGACAATTAATCTGAGAGTTCTTACAGATCTCAGATTTCATCTTGGGCTCTTGACTGAGGAACAGCCACAAATGATTATTTTGAGAAGTGGCTTCCACAGCCCAAAGCTTATCTGTCTCCTTATTCCTTGGTGCAAAGCAGGGAAACAACAGAAATGAATATGAAATCCCTTTTCTATCAGGGATTTGGGGTTGAAGAACTCAAACTCAGCCTTCCAAAAGGACATCTCACTTGCACTTAAAACCCCAAGAAACCAAAGCAAACCAAACAAAAAAAGCCCTGGAACACACAGACTTTGATACTACTGAAAGATGTGGTATGATATCATAACCCAGAGCCTATGTGGAGGATGTGGGAGATCTGGGATAAGATGGGGCAGGTTTCCAACTTTTTCAAAAATCGGGTTGTTATTATTTTGATTTTTTTATTGTGTTCTTTGACTCAGGCACCTTTGTTTTTCTCAAGTTCTCCAGGTCAAAAGTAGAATCTCCAAGCCTTTTTAATACCTCATAAGGAATTGCAGGAGGATAGAGATACTCACTGATAAAGAAGTATTTGTGTTGGTGGTTGTAGGGCATGTATTTTTTCTTTTTGATCCCAAGCTGTAAAAAAAAACCCCAAAAAAACAAACAAACAAACAAAAAAAAACCCAGAAAAAAAATATTAGTGGAGACCAAGCAATTTGCACAGGTCACTTGCTCTTTTCCATTGATTTTCCAGAGGGACTATTCTTGCATACTTCCCACAACCCTCATTCTTTGTTTCATGATTCATTTTGTGAAGAATTAGATATATCAAGGCTAAGTTATGTTAGTGGTCAGAAATATGTATTTTCTCTCAATTTCCCCCCTTATTTCTTCTCTGAATCTCTAAATGGCAGCTCCACAATGGCATGGAGAAAAATATTCTGTAGTGCTGTAGCTGCTGTGATGGTGTCGAGAACTGATGGGATCTACAGCAAAAGGGGTTCAGCACTCTTAGGTTGTCACTCCTGGCAGTATCCAAGCAGGACAAACTGGGAATATCCTACACAGTCTGACAAATTCTGCCCGATTGGAGCTCCAGGAACAGCCCTGGGTTTTTCAGTCCTGCTGTTCCTATCACAGCAAACTCTCTTGGAAGACATGGACACATCAAAGCCACCCTCTGACTGAGCCTCATACATTAATATTAAAATATTAATTCCAGGCTGACTGCTGCCATGCCTTACATTGATTGATGTTTACAAGTTATCTAATGATCATTAATTACTGAGTTGTTGTTCTAGGTCATTAGGTTTCTCCAACCATGAATGTGCTGGTGGATTTTCCACCCTATATACAATGCCCTTACATCATGTCTAATTTATTTACATCAACATATCAGCTGTTAGAGAGATTCTTAAAGGGACTTAGTGTGAACTGTGGAGAAATAAACCTCTTTACAGAAATTGCCATCACACCTTAGTTTTAGACTTCCCACACCCACTCACTGACCTCCACAGAGAATTTCTTCCCCAGAGTGAAGAGGAAAGGGTGCATATCAATGTCAGGGTCCTTGTGGAAGCAGTTGGGTTTGGCATGGTGCTGGGAGTGCAGGAGAGTCCACCACTTGGCAGAGGCACCCTGTTCAAGGGAAGAAGAAAGCATGAAAGGCACTTTCAGAGTCAGAATTCACTTTACTTCCTGACCCTAATCCTTCCCCCAGTGCTGCACATGCTCCACAGAGTCTTCAGAACACACGTTTTTACACGAAAACCCTCAGAAGTTTTCCAGGGACTCACAATCAAATGGCACATCACAAACTTGTGTAGCAAGTGGTTCCACTTGGTTTTCCTGAATACTGAGAGGTGTCCTAAATCATGCTGTAACCAGGAAGCCTGGACCTGGAGGAAGAGAAAGAAAATTTTAGGAGGGGAGAAAAAGAGGAATTGAGATGGGGATGGTGCCACACTCATCCTTTGCCTTGAAATATCAGACACTGCTCCCAAGTCACCAGCAAAAACGGACTGTGGAATCCTGACAGTGCCAAGGTTTCCCCAGAATATATCTTGCTGAAAGAATCCCAAACTAAATTTAGTGTGAGCTCCCCAGATGCAGAATTTCTTCTTGGTATCCAGATAGTGGCTGTGCTTTTATGACAAAGTGAGGAAGCAAAGGACAAGAAACTGCTCACGTGTGTGTGCGTCAGTAGATGCAAGTCCACACTGTGGAATTCATTGCTCACCTGGGAAATGGTCAGGAGCAGCAGGGAGAAAACGAAGGGCAGT
The DNA here is from genome assembly GCF_027477595.1 of Haemorhous mexicanus. Classification (NCBI taxonomy): domain Eukaryota; kingdom Metazoa; phylum Chordata; class Aves; order Passeriformes; family Fringillidae; genus Haemorhous; species Haemorhous mexicanus. The sequence continues at coordinate 10,910,406 of NC_082346.1, forward strand.
AAGGATGTCCCAAAGTAGAAGAGGATGAGCCAGGCAGCTGTATCCAGGAGCAGGATGTGAGCCAGGAGCAGGAAGAAGAAGAGCTGGTTTGGCTCCAGGAGTCCCATTCTCTCGACTCTAGCACGTAATTCCCGGAAGTCTTTCACCAACATTTCCTGGGGGAAGCATCAGGGTTACAATTCTCTGGTTTTAGAGAGCACTACTGCAGCCTCATAACCCAAAACCTGCTCTAATGGGGGGCGAGAAAGAACAAAGGATCTGGCTAAAAGGGCAGGAGCTGGGTTTAATAAACATTATCATATCATTGCTCTGCTACAGCTTTTTGTTGAGGAGCCAGGAGCAGCCATCACAATGTCTGCGTCCAAATCCCTAAAACAAATCCTCCTCGGCGCTTCTTCCATCAAATCCTTGGCAGGCAGCAGAGGGCTCATCTGGAAGTTGTGTTTAGTGGAAGCTGTACTTTGTGTGCATGAACTTCCCACGCCACCTTGTGGTAGGTTTTTGCATGAAATCACTCCTTATATTTGTCTTCACTTTTCCCTTCCCAGAAATAACAGGGGAGGGTTAAATGCACCTACAGCTGAAGGAGAATAGTATTCTCCAAGACTATTCCTTTTCCTTTTGGTTAGCTCTTCCTCAAAGCAAGGGAGATAAGAGGTGATAACTGTGCTATTTAGGTAGAGTGGCTGTGATAAGAAAAATTCATCTTCAGGAATTTCATATTTACACATTGTTTTTAAGTAGTAGCCCAAAAAATGTGAGGAACCTGGTTCCCATTGCTCCAGGAACTATGCTGATAGAAAAGAACAAGGCATAATCTCAGAATATTTCCCTTTTGTCTCCTTTGATCTGTTTTGTAAGGGCAGACTTACATTTTTAGTGGGCTCAATGCTGGGTTGGTCTGGTGCCAGCTCCCCAATCTGCAGTGGCTTCAAGTACTTGCTCACCAGCACCTGATCAACGTGGAATGCCACAAAGGCATCCTGAAAAAGCACAGGAACAAAGGAAAAGAAATCCAGACTTTGTTTAAAAAAAAAAAAAAAAAAAATTGCCTTTTGAATCACTCCATTCCTGGAAGTGTCCAAGGCCAGGTTGAAGCGACCTCTTCTGGTAAATGGCATCCTTCCTTTTTTATCCTTTGTGAGAGAACACCACAACAAAAAGCAGCACCAAGAAGACTCCACAGTTTCAGTGTGCAGTGTCACCCCTTTTAAAATGTTGGAATTAATTATACTAATTTTTTAATTCCTCAGGTTTCTTGGCTTACTGGGAGCCTTTTAGGCTTCTCATCCTCTCCTTAGCTTCCACCTTTCATGGGTTTCTGCTTTTGGTTAAAATCTTCCAGTTCAATTCAGATAATTTCTTAATTTTTCATAATATATATCCAAAAATTAAGCAATGGACCTAATGCAAGATGGATAGACACAAAAGTGGCTCAGATCCTGGAGGGCTTAATGATTTGGACATGGAACCAACTACCTACCAACCTGGCTCAGATCCCAGAAACAAAATAACTTGTTCATCTATTGTCTGGCATTTTCATGCTAAAATGAAAGAAATCTGGCAGTAGTAACCCGAGAAATGAGTGCTGAAATTACAGAATGCAAAGTTCAACTAATACACAATTTGAAATTTAAACTTGATGGACTGAAAATTATTTTGATTTCCATGAGCCTTGAATATCCCTAATATATGGAAAAAATACTGCAGCTCACAGCAACAACACAAGCAAGACCAGGAGATAAGAGGAATCCTCAAGACTTAAGAATCACAGAATGGTTTGGGTTGGAAGGGACCTTTAAAGCTCCTCTAGTCCAGCCCCCCTGCAATGAGCAGGGACATCTTCAACTACATCAGATTGCTCCATCCAACCTGACCTTGAGTGTGTCCAGGGGTGGGGCATCTCTGGGTGACCTGTGTCAGTATTTCACCACACTCATCATCAAAACCTTCTTCCTTATATCCATTCTAAATTGACACTTTTTAAGTTTAAAGCTATTCTCCTTTGTCCTGTCCCTTGTCCAAAGTCCCTCCGGTTCTCTCGGAGCCCTTTAGGTACTGGAAGGGGCTCTGAGCTCTTCTTAGCGCCTTCTCTTCCCCAGGCTGAACAGTCCCAGCTAGCAGAGGTACTCCAGTCCTCTGAGCATCTCCATGTGCTCCTCTGATCTCGCTCCAGCTGTTGCTGATTTAGCTGGAGCAACACTTCCGATCCCGTTCCCGTGGGCTGCATCTCCTCATTTGCCCTTTCCCATGGCATGGGGATGGCGAGGCTCGCATGGAGCGGTCACAATTCGCTCCCCCGACTCTGTCCCATACCGTGATTCCCACTGAGGTCGTTCCCAAGCCCTCTCCGCACGACTTTTCCCGGGCGCCCTCCTCCGGCACATCCCGGCTCCCGCATCCCCGCTCCGCTCACCGTGGCGTCCTGCCCGGCGTGGCTGACGAGGAGCCGGGCCCCTCCCGGGTGTCTCCGGTAGAAGTGGCTGATGTCGTACACCTTCCTGTGGATCACCAGCCAGCGCTCCTGCGGCGCCGGCCCCCGCCCGTTCCGCTGCCCGATCTCCTCCCAGGTGAAGCGCCGCATCCCCGCTGCGGGAGCTCTGTCCCTGTCCCCATCCCTGTCCCCATCCCGCACCTGCCCGCCGCCCCCCGGCGGTGCCATCCTGCCTCCTGCCCTCCTCCCTCCCGTAGCTGCAGCCCCGCATCCCGCTCCGCCGTGGCATTTAAGGGAGGGAGACGCCCCGGCGCCGCTCCCCGCCTCCTCCAGCCGCTCCAGCTCCTCGGGGTTGGGTTTGCCCCCCAAAATTGCCCCTTTCCCACTCTGGTTCTGCATCCCCAGTGCCAAAAGCCCCGTGGTACCCTCAGGTGGGGGGTACCTGACTGCTTAGCAGAGGTCCTCAGCAAGTTCATTCCATTCCCAGGACGGGCTCAGACAGGGAAATCTTCCCTTCAAATACTCCTCCAATTAACCAGAATAAATATCGCTCTGTAGTTTCATTTTTGATGTTACAGTCCACAAACCCCTTGGATGAAAGAAGAATTAAGCATATTCTTATGTCTTACTAAAAAACCCAACAACCAAACCACACCAATCTCCAGAAGACTCAGTAAAACAGTTAGAACCTGATGAAACTCTGTATTTCAGTGCAGCTTTCCAACACACAGCAAGCAGGGAGCTCCCACAGACCCCCATGTCAGGAATAATCCTCGAAGCTCTGCCCTGGGTGCTTCTGTTCCCTGGGATAAACCTGGGATGGCACACATGGAATGTTGTACCAGGTTCTGATAGCAGGTTGTGAAACTGCTGTTTCTTCCCCTCCCACTGCCCCCTTCATGTTTGTAAAATTATTAATTAGACTTGGGGACTCCAGGAAATGAGCATTAATTGCAGAACAACACTTGGTGCCACTTTTCCTTTCCCTCTAAACAGTCACAGCATCCACACAATTTTCTCTTGTCAAAACAGACCCAGTCTTGAAAATTTAAATCTGCGATTGACTGAATGATTTCTTTATCCTGTAGAAAACCCCCTGTTAAAACCCACAACAGCAACAACCCAGATGGAGGAGCCCACAATGAGGACAGGCTTTTCAAAGTGCATGAATTCATTTATCTGAGATACCATCTTTTGATGATTAATTAATCTGAACTGATTTCTTTACATTTATAACATTTCTCATGCATCTACTTGCCCTTTTTATTTCTTTCTCAGTGCTTGTTTGCTCTTAAGTCTACTTGTGCTGGTAAAGCTCACACTTGATAATGATTCTGCAGTCTGGATTTCCAAAAGAGATGTTGATGCAAAAGAAGAAATCTCTTCTAGTTATCTCAATCAAACTGTTTACACAATATTTCCGGCTCTTCTCCTTTACAGGAAGGTGTGAAATTCTAAAGCTGATTTCTCAGCCCAGCTCCCAGAGACAGCCAGCACCATCAGGTGCCTTAAAAAGAAGTTTAACAGTTGTTATCATCAACCTATTTCTTTTCTTGTCACAGTAGGCACCATTTCCTCCTGATTCCTGGGCTTTGCCATCCCTTTAGGCTCACATTTGGTGCTTTTAGCAGAAAGTGTTTTTATAACATTTGAGGTAAACCACTTCCAGCACACCAGCACACACCTTCAGGAGTACAGCACAACTCCTTCCTCTTAGCTTCTCCTCTTACACTGAATACTCAATATTGAATATTCAGCAGAAAAGGAGGAAGAATCCACTCCCTTCTTGTCCCATGATCATACCTCCTTAGCTACTTTATGGAATTATTAAGGTGGAAAAAGACCTCCAAGATCATTGAGTCCAACCTTCACGATCATCAGCCCAACCTTTCTCTGATCCTAAAATCCTGCACAAGGTTAAATAGGCTAAATGGGTCAGTAAAACAAGCAGGCAAAAAGCTTCCTCCCCAAAGACTTTTTAGTGTATGGAGCACACAAAATAACCCCAAACACCACAACTTCTATGCACAATTCCAGTACCTAAAGGAGCTCCAAGAAAGCTGGAGATAGACTTTGGACAAGGGCCTGGAGTGACAGGACAAGGGGGAATGGCTTCAAACTGACAGAGGGCAAGGTTAGATGGGGAAGATATTGGGAAGAAATTCTTCCCTGTGAGGGTGGGGAGGCTCTGGCACAGGTTGCCCAGAAAAGCTGTGGCTGCCCCTGGATCCCTGGAAGTGTTACAGGCCAGGTTGGACAAGGCTTGAACCTGGGCATGTCAGGAAACATGCACGAGCTTAGCTGGTTTAGATTTTTTTAAACTGCCCTCAAGCACCCAAAAACCTAGCAAGGTTTTAAGACCTTACATGGATTTGTGTCAAGCCCTTGGATAACTGAAGCTTTCATTACCTCAGGATGAGCCAGGTAACCTGCTGAGAGAAGGAGCTGCCTGTCCCATGCAAGATACTCATGACATTATCACTGTGTCAGACACTGCTCTGATAGGAATGCTGATAACATTACAGCACACAGCAGGTCTTTCCAAGGGGGTCAATCCATTTGGGAACAAACCCTTCATTAATCTGCACCACAGACCATACATTACCAAGGTTCCAGCTCCTCAGTTTTCTACCCACATTAAGCAGCACTGATTGGTTTTGCAACCTGTCTTTTCACAACTAAGATGTCAACTGCTAAAAAGATAAACATCAAATTATTACTTGGTACCTATCTGATAACCATTGTTCCTTCACACATCCCACATCTTTATGCTCCTGTAATCCAGTCTTGCTTTCCTTGCACTGTACCAAAGCTGCATCATGGTCCTTTCTGGAACTTTTGTCTTAATACATATGTCATCAAGCCTGGAAAAAAAAAAAAAAAGAAAAAAACTGGGGCAAAGCTAAATGGACTTTTTGTGCAGATTAAAATCTGATTTTTTCCAAACTGAACTGTTGCACTTCCTAAGTGATGAATATATTTGCTGACTGCCAAAGTTAGCACTCCATTAGTTCCCTTTCTGCGTGTCGTGAACGTGGCAGATTCTGGAGAGAAACATTGATTAGAAGATTGACACCAAAGGCATGAGGAGGTCAAGCACCTTCATAAATGAACAAGCAGGAATCTCCTCTCTCTTAGAGACAGGAGAAAATAGAACAGAATGGAATTTAACAGAATATTTCAGTTGAGTTCGTTGCAAGGGACTATCATTTAATCACTTACATCATTTAAATCACTACAAATATCATGCCTGACCACTTCATGGCTGACCAAAAGTTAAAGCTTCTACCATTGCTCAAATGCTTCTTAAACACTGCCAGGCTTGGAGCATCACCCACCTCTTGAGGAAAAAGGGAAAAAAATAAAAGCAGCAGTAATTGAGCTGAATAACTCAGAGCAAAACATAAATAAAAATATAAATAAATAAAATACATTATTAAATATTAATAAATAAACCACTTAGTCATAGAAATGTAATTTATAGAAGAATGCAAGTTGTATCCATAAGGTATTATTTGCAGCCTGTAACCCCAGTTCCTTCTTTTTCTTATTTTCTTATTCTTTCATGTGGTGCAACTCCTTAGAGGAACGTTCTCTATTCATTGCTCATTATTCCTAGCAGGATCTGAGCAAGTCCTTGGTGTTTACTCCAAATTGAAAGGGACACCATGGCAGGGGCTTTTGAGGGTCCTGATGTTCTGCTCCTGAGGACTGGTAGAGCTGATTATGCTGTTTTGGTGATAATTTAGCCACAAAGGGGCAGGGCGGGGCTTTCCTCCTGCGCGAACAGGAGCGAGGTGAGGCAGTTCATGCAGGCAGGGTTGCAGGTTCCCGCCTGCTAGTGGGGCTTTTAGTTTGTTGTTTGTTGTGTTTCTGTTGGTTGGTTGGTTGGTTGGTTGGTTTGGGGGTTTTTTGTTAGTAATGGTTTTTACACGATCAAAAGCCACAGTTAGTACAAGTGTATGTAGCCAAATAGAACCCTCCAAATAGGATGAGTCTGTCCAGACCCTTCCTGTGCAGAGTGTTGGAGCTATCAGCGGTTCCAGGGGGCATTGCTGAGGAAGCCTGCCTGTGGTGTGAACAGGTGAATGATCTCCTTTCACTGGTGGCCAAGCTCAGGGAGGAAGTTGAAAGACTAAGGAATATCAGGGAAAGTGAAAGGGAAATAGATTGGTGGAGTTCAGCCCTTCCATCCTTGAGGGAGGTCCACCATGAGTCAGAGGACTCCCATGCCTTCCACTGTGAGGCTATAGAAGGACACCTGGTGGATGAAGGGGAGTGGAGATGGGTCCCTGCTTGGGGAGGTAAAACTTCCTCCTGACCCCCATCCCCTAGCCAGGTGCCACTTCAGAATAGGTATGAGCCCCTGGATCTGGAGAATCAGACAGATGATTTAGAAGAAAATTATCTGCCCAGTGAGCCTCCCAATTACACTTCATCTGTTAGACAGATCATTGCCTCTGACATTAGAAAGAAAAGAAGGGTAGTCCTTATGGGTGACCCCCTTCTGAGGAGAACAGAAGTCCCCATGACCCATTGACTGGACCCACCCCACAGAGAGGACTGCTGCCTCCCTGGGGCCCAGGTACAGGATATTTCCAAGATTCCCTGGGGCCCAGGTACAGGATATTTCCAAGATTCCCTGGGCTGATTCAGCCCTCTGATTATTATACACTGCTGATACCCCAGGCTGGCAGTGATGGGATTGAAAAGAGGAGCATCAGGATAATTAAAGGGCACTTTCAAGGCACTGGCTCGAGTGGTTGATCAGGCAGGAGCACAGGTAGTGTTCAGGAAGTCCCTTTGGTGGCAGAGAAAAATTATGAAAGGGGTAGGAGAGCTCACATTATCAACAAGTGGCTCAAGGGTTGGTGGCATCAGCAGAAGTTCTTTGGGGCAACATTTTTGGCACCTGGCCTGCTGGAACTGAATGGGCTCCACCTTTCTCTTAAGGGCAGAAGGATTTTAGATCACGAACTGGCAGAACTCATTTAGAGGGCTTTTAACTAGGTTTGAAGTGGGTAGGGGATGCAGCTGGGCTGTCTGGAAGCAGCCCAAGGGTGGTAAGCCTGAGATAGGAGTGAAATCAGTAGCCCAGCTGAGGTGCACGTATACTAATGCACACAGCATGGGTAACAAACAAGAAGAGCCGGAGGCCATGGTGCAACAGCAAAGCTATGATGTAATTGCCATCACAGAAACATGGTGGGACAGCTCACATAGCTGGAGCTCTGCACTGGATGGCTACAAGGTCACCAGAAGAGACAGGAAAGGGAGAAGAGGTGGAGGGGTGACCCTTTATACTGGGGAGGCTTTTGATGCCATGGGTGTTGAAACTAATGATGATGAATTTGAGTGCCTGTGGGTAAGAATTAAGGGGAAGGCCAACATGGCTGACATCCTACTGGGAGTCTGTTATCGACCACCCAACCAGGAAGAAGAGGTGGACAACTTATTCTATAAACAGCTAGAGAATGTTTCAGGTTCATCAGCCCTTGTTCTTGTAGGTGACCTTAACCTACCAGACATCTGCTGGGAACTTAATACAGCAGAAAAGAAGCAGTCCAGGAAGTTCTTAGAGCATGTGGAGGACAACTTGTTGTTGCAGCTGGGGGGTGAGCCCACCAGGGGAGGGACTAGAGCTGTTGTTTGCAAACAGAGGTGGGCTGGTGGGGGATGTGGTAGTTGGAAGCTGCTTGGGGCATAGTGATCATGAAATTAGACAGTTCTCAATATTTGGTGAAATGAGGAGGAACATCAATAACACTGGACTTCTGGAAGGCAGACTTTGGTCTATTTAGGAGACTTATTCAGAGAGTTCCTTGGGAAGCAGCCCTTAAAAACAAAGGAGTTCAGGAAAGGTGAGCGTGCTTCAAAACAGAGATCTTGAGGGCACAGGAACAGGCTGTCCCTGTGTGCTGAAGGAAGAGTCAACAAGGCAAACGTTCAGCCTGGATGGGCAAGGAGGTTTCAGGGGAGCTTAGGAACAAAAAGAGGATGCATCATCTTTGGAAGGAGGGTCAGGTCTCTGAGGAAGTTTTTAAGGGGGCTGCTAGGGCATGTAGGAAAAAAATTAGGGAGGCCAAACGTCAGTTCAAACTTAATTTGGCAACTTTTGTAAAGGATAATAAAAAATGCTTTTACAAATATATTAATGGCAAAAGAAAGGGTAAGATCAACCTTTATTCTATACTGGATGTGGGAGGGAACTCAGTAACTGCAGATGAGGAAGGAAGTGCTTAACACCTTCTTTGCCTCAGTCTTTAGTGGGAAGACAGCTCGTCCTGAGGACACCTGTCCTCCTGGGTTGGTAGATGGTGTCAGGGAGCGGAATGGTCCCCTTGTTATCCAGGAGGAGGCAGTCAGAGAACTGCTGAACCACTTAGGTGTTCATGAATCCATGGGAACAGATGGGATCCACCCCAGGGTGATGAGGGAGCTGGCAGATGAGCTTGCAAAACAGCTCTCCATCATTTACCAGCAATCCTGGCTCACTGGTGAGGTTCCAGAAGACTGGAAGCTGGCCAATGGGACACACAATCACAAAAAGGGTGGGAAGGAGGGTCCTTGTAATTTATAGACTAGTCAGCCTGACCTCAGTACTTGGTAAGGTGATGGAACAGCTTATATTGAGTGTCATCATACAGCACTTACAGGACAGCCAGGGTATCAGACCCAGCCAGCAGGGGTTTAGGAGGGCTAGGTGGTGTTTGACCAACCTGGTCTCCTTTTATGACCAGGTGTCTCACTTGGTGGATGCAGGAAAGACTGTGGATGTTGTGTACCTGGATTTCAGCAAGGCCTTTGACACTTGACTCCCACAGCACTCTCCTGGAAAAGCTGCAGCCCATGATTTGGACAGGAGCACTCTGTGCTGCGTTCAGAACTGGCTGGGTGGCTGAGCCCGGAGAGTGGTGGTGAACAGTGCTGCACCCAGCTGGCAGCCAGTCACCAGGGGTGTCCCTCAGGGCTCTGTGCTGGGGCCAGTTCTGTTTGATATCTTTATGGATGACATAGATGAGGGCATTGAGTCTTTCATTAGTAAACTTGCAGATGACACAAAGCTGGGATCATGTGTCAATCTGTTGGAGAGCAGGAACGCTCTGGAGACAGACCTGGAACAGTTGGATGGGTGGGCAGAGTCCAATAGGATGAAGTTTAATAAGTCCAAGTGCCCAGTCCTGCATTTTGACCACAATTACCCCCTGCAGCATTATAGGCTGGGGACAGTGTGGCTGGACAGTGCCCAGGTGGAAAGGGACCTGGAGGTACTGGTCCACAGCCGGCTGAACATGAGCCAGCAGTGTGTCCTGGTGGCTAAGAAGGCCATCCTGGCCTGGATCAGGAATGGTGTGGCCAACAGGAGCAGGGAGGTCATCCTTCCCCTGTATCCAGCACTGGTGAGGTCACACCTGGAGTGCTGTGTCCAGTTCTGGCCCCTCAGTTTGGGAAGGACGTTGAGATGCTGGAGCACATCCAGAGGAGGCAACGAGGCTGGAGAGGGGCTGGGAACACAAACCCTGTGAGGAACCACTGAGGGAGCTGGGGGTGCTCAGCCTGGATCAAAGGAGATTCAGAGGTGACCTTATCACTCTCTACAACTCCCTGAAAGGTGGCTGTTGTCAGCTGGGGTTGGTCTCTTTCTCCAAGCAACAACTGACAGAACCAGAGGACACAGTGTTAAGCTGCACCAAGGGAAGTTTAGGTTGGATATTAGGAAAAAGTTTTTATGGAAAGAGTGACAAAGTACTGGAATGGCCTGCCCCAGGAGGTGGTGGAGTCACTATCCCTGGATGTGTTTAGAAGAAGACTGGATGTAACACTCAGTGCCATGGTTCAGTAGAGGTGTCAGGACATGGGTTGGACTCAATGATCTTGAAGGTCTCTTCCAACCTGGTCATTCTGTGATCCTGTGTGATTCTGTGAACTGCACCCACAAGTCCCTTAACCTCTTGAAGAAATTCTGGAAACATGTGGAAGCCGCCTCCTACCAAATTTCTTTCACTTTTAACCACTTACACTCTAAGGAAAACCCTGCATTATTCCTATTTTCTTCATCCCAACTGGCTTTTCCAAGCACCAGATTACCATACTTCTACCCAAAACAAATCAGAACTTTCCAGTCCCAAATTCAGGGCTGATGAGATACTAAATATGTGGCTCTGCATGTCTGAACAAGGCAGGCAAGGATGTCAACACAGAGACGCTTCCATGGGAACTCAAAACATATTTGAGAGTTGTTTGAGCCAAGCTATGGTACAAAAATAGGAAAAAGAAGAACCCGAACAAAACCTACAAAGAATGTGGCTGCAGAATGTTAACATGGGATAACTTCTAGTGCTGTTAGTGGGATAAATGGGAAATAAGCTGAAGGAAATGCTGGGTACAGGAGTAATGGAGGTGGCACATGCTGAAGTTACTGCATAATACAAGGAATTTTGTAATCCCTGGGGAAGTGATTTCTCTCATCAGCCTTGTTTCTCACACCTCAGACTTCACAAAGACAGCAATTACCTACAAGAGAGGCCAGAATAAAGAAGGACAGACCAGCTCCACATAAAAATTACACATAAAACCAGTTGTATGATCATTCACTCCCACAGGAGGCACTACTCTCTTATTAGAGCAAGAAGTAATAAATAAAGCAACTGAAAGCTTTATCAGTCCACATGACTTTCCCTCATGTTATCCTGATTAATTTAGAGATTATTTGTCCTACCAGTCCTACCAACAGCAGAAAATCAATGAAAGTATTTCACAACTGCAATATTTCAAACACAGTATTTCAAACTTGGTCCTGAGAAATGAAAACAGAGTTAGGGTTATGCCCAATTCTATACATTATTTCCATAGATGTCCAAATCTACCAGTTCTTCATCTTCCTCCCTCTTCTCCTGCAAACACAGACACTTTATTTTAGAATAAGGGTCAGAGGGAGCCAGAAATCTTTCAGAAATCCTTGGCTCTTCCAAATAATCTTATATCACAGTATTGTTAAACTGACCTCTCACACTCCAGTGTACGTAGAATATTCTGAGCTGATTTCCACTTCACATTGCCGATATGTGGGGGAGAGAGGGATTAATGTTGCATAATTCCTAATTTCTTAGTCCTGTATATCAGAACCATAATAACTTCCTTTCCTAATCTCCAGAGGGTGATGTCCTGATGAAGTCAGTGTTTGGAAAAGGCCAAAGGAGCAGCCTAGCAACTCTAAATGCATTGGAATTATGAAGGAAAGGAAAGGAACAAAACCATCCACAATTACCTGGTATAGAAAGTGAAACATGGTTCTCACTCATGGTGGAAAGTCAGCAGAGAGATTTCATAAGGGTGGTGATTATGTTGCTCTCACACTACTGGCAAGGATGGGGAAATGCAGAAAAAAACTGGAACCATTTTGGTCAGAAAAGACCTTTTACAGTCATGTTCTTAAAGCAAATCTGAGAGAAACTTGTGACAGTGTCCACTGTAAATGCACATTTTCTCCTGGAAAGGAAGGCAGAGAAGGACAATCCTTTATGTTTGCGCCACTGCATTCCCTCCTTCTCTTATAAAAGAGAGGAATTGTGCATTTCAGGAGCTGAGGAAGCACAAGAAAGTGAAGAAGAGAAAGGAGCCAGCAAGGATTTGCTGCACATTACTGTATCCACATCCTACACAGACTCACAGATCCTGTTGGTAGGAAGCTTTGTCTGTTTTAGTGTTTGGGGAAAATTCCAAACTCATTCCAGCTCCTGAGCAAAGATCCACCCAGCCTCCCCGCCTGAGGTGTGTCAGCAGGTACAGGCAGGCCCCATCAGCCATCAGGGTGAAAACAAATTGCACAACCCTCCAAATTACCTTCCTGAGAAGCCTCTTCTGTAACATTTGGACTCAAATTGTGTGTCTTTCACTGTGCCTCCTGAGAAGCACTTCCTTTGCAGCTCTTTGCACTAACAGTCTCACTAAACCCAGCTGGAAATCACATTATTCTGCAAAATTTATACACAAAAATATAAATTGCAGTGGCTTTTCATTTGGAGAAGAACACTGCAAATATCACCTGAAAATGTGTTTGGTCCTTTCATACTTGTTTCTTTCTTTTTTCCCCCCTTTGTTGTTTGGAGGAAGTCTTCCAGGCCAGGCTGGAGCAATCTGCTCAAGGGGAAGGTGTTTCTGTCCATGGAATTGGATGGGCTTTAAGGTCTCTTCCAACACAAACCATTCCATGATTCCATGAAGAATATTATGTCCTTTAACAGTCTCACCCCCTTTTATCAACTACATGTTAAGAATCGTGCTCTGTGGTGGCACTGGTGCAGAAAGTGCTTCATGGTACCTCTCTGTCTCCAAACAGGATGATGTGAGCACCAGAATATTTCAAATACAGTAAATTAATTTAATCACTTAGCTTTAGCTGTCTTAAAATGCATAATGTAAATTATTTATGTGTTCTTGCTCTATAATCATGTAAGGAAATGGACAGCATAAATTAGATCCAGAGATAATTATCTCTCTCCATTGACAAGAAAACCCAGGCAGCAGCTTAGACAAGATGTTTGACTCCATAAAGATGGACAAGATGAATCTGATTTGAGGAGTCCTTCAGTGCTATTGTTGACAAGGTTCTTTTTCTAAAAATTCGTTGCTGCAGGCAGCACAAGTTTTAGATTTAAAGACAACTGGAGTGCTTGAGTTCTAACCAGCATTTCTTTGTATTCCCTCCCTTTGTTATGGACAGTGACCAAATTAGTTCATCTTCTCTTTCATAAGTGAAATAATGGAGTTCTTTAAGGAACTGTGCTTTCAGAAAAAGTCTGCAGGAGCAGTTGAAATAGAAAATCAAAGAATTAAAATACCCCTTTACAGAATTACACTCTTACAATTAGCTTTTACAACTTCCTCACCTTTCAGAACGAGCCTAAATGGTTCTCCTTTATTCTCCCCAGGGGAGACAGAACATTAAACCCCAGTCAAGTTATTCAGCCAGTCTCAAGCAAGAACTGGTGTTTTCCACACTTAGAATTGCCTTACAAAATCCCAGACACCCACTCACTCCATGAGGACAATCTTGTCAGTTTTTTTGGAGGGAAACGAGGGGGAGCGGAGCTGAGGGATATAATTCATCCTGTCACTCAGGAGCCATTATCAAGATCAGAAGGGAGGAACTGTATTTTGTAGCTGGACCAGTTCCTTGCTCAACCTGTGCCCAGCACCACCTGGCTTACCTAACTGCCTTGTTTCACCTGGAGTGGCTGGATCCAGATTTCATCACAACCCATCCTTTCTTTTGGGGTCTTCCCCCTCCTGCATCCTTGTGAAGGGCAAAGAAGCAGAAATGGAAAGTTTATGCCACCTAAACCTCATCATTCTTGTTTGTCAAACACAATTTATCTAACAACCTATAAAGTGTCTAGTTTATCTATATTTTTGCTTGCAGTTGCATTTGGAAACATAAATTGACACAGGTGACATAGGCACAGGACACACTAACTTCACATCCCCAGGTGCACAAGTGCAGCTCACTCTGGAAACCACAGGGATTTAGTAACTGCAACTTCAGTGTTGTAAAACAAAGGCTACGACTCAGACAATCAAAACCTGTACCTTTGCATATCTGTAATAATGATTTCTGTTGGAAACTTCTTGCCCATCGATTAGGAACCCTAAAAATAGTTAAATATTCCTTTCATAGTAGTGTCCAACATATAAAGAGCAGATAATATATCCAATCAATCAATAGAAGGGGTGTTAAGCACAGATAAGTGAGTGTTGCACTGCAGTGCCTCCTTTAGGAGGGTTTTAAATCATTAACATCTTAATACAGGGGAAATGTGTCATTGCTCCTGCACAGGGACAAAACCAGCAGTTCAGTTCAAAGTTTCCTTTATTCTCCTTACCTATAATCAAAATGTCTCATTTTTCAGGCAGAACCTTTAATTATCTTCTCCAAAAAACATTTAAAGAATCTATAAGGTTAAAATTGTTAAGGAACGCACATTTTAAAAAATTGACTGGTCTCAAACATTCAGTAGAATAGAAACATTCATTAAGTATAACAAATATTTAAATATTTCCTTGCACAATCCCTGCAGAGCTTGGATGGATCAGCAATGGTTTATCATTATCCTTTTCCAATGTCATCAGATAAGTTATCTCAAGAATCTAATTATTGGCTGTAGATAACCAATTGCTCAAGGTCTAAAAACCTGCCATCATTAATGATTATTAATGCTGACCAGATTATTTAATGCTCCCTTGGGATTTTTTTAGAGTATTATTTTATGCTCTTCAATCAAAACCAAAATTATTATTGAAAGAAATATTGTATTATTGAAAGAAATATTGGTAAAAATACAATTTAACTATTCCTGGCTGTTTTTTACTTAAGCTTTTTCTGATGAGTCAGTAAACAAAGAGCAATATAAACATACATTATAAATAAATGCACATAGGTGTTATCAGAGTATGTACCATTTAAAACTACCTAAGCAAAACAGAAGAGTAAAAGTTTTAGGGGGAAAAAGCATCTTTAAAATATAATGAAATTTTAGAACTGAGGCAGATAAAGCAGCTTCTGAGGGAAGCAAACTCAAAAAGTAACTGGGAAAATTATAATAGTAATAGAGAATAACATTTATTTATACATATATATATATATTAAAAAAATATATATAAAATAATATGGAGAATAAAAACCATGCAAACAGTATAGATTTAAGGTGAATTTTCATGTGCAGTCCATTTCCTCTCAGTTCTACATCCTTGAACAGCGGGATTCTAATTGAGACAAGTCCATTAAGGGACTAGATGTTTATTTGGATTCATGGATTACTGTTCCATAGGTTAACTGGTTGGAATGCTTTGTTCTTCTAGTATGGGATCTTCTTTAGGTGTTCAGTGAGCTGCCTGGAGGGTCATCCTTGGAAGGAAATTGCATTATAAATCCTTTTGCTCCAGCCAGCAAGATGGATATTAGTGGCTATTGTGCCAGTATTGCAATTGACTTCCCTTAATTGCTCCTAATCCTTAATGAGACAAACAGAGGCCTTGGGCTGTGCCTATGGGATACTTCCCAAGTACTAATTGGATAATCTTAGCCCTGAGCAGCTAAACCCATAAACTTTGTTCATGTCCTGATTGATCACAGGTTGCAAACCTGAGGAGGCACCAAAGCACTCCTCACACTCCAGGTCCTGTGCTTTGGGCATGGAACAGAAAGCTTGAGAGCAGCTGGGACTATCCCAGGGTGACATGGATCTGGAAATACAACCTTTACCACAGTGGGATCTCCCCTCTCCTGGGACGACAGTAGAGTAATTAATTCAAGGACAACAGGCTCAGTAATTAATTTCCACCTTCACTGATTAAATCAGGGACACAATGACATTAAATTTCCTGTTGGAAAAGGCATGGCAGGGTTTTGGGAGCTGCAGAGGGAAGCAAAGGAGTAAGTTTAACCATGCAAGGCTGAGTCAGGCCCAGCCACTGCTGGTCTCTCACACGGAGCAAGCAATGGAAACACCACATCCCCTTCTATTTTTTATAAGATGGATTGAAAGAAAAGGCTCTTTGTGAGCGGCCATGGAGCTATTCCTGAGCTCCTTCCCTTGGGGAAGAGGTTTGGGAGGAGAAGGGAACCCAAGAACTCTGACCTGTCATCCAAACTCTGAGGCTCTCCCCCTCAGAAAACGAGGCGCCAAAAAATGGGTAGCAAACCCTTCCTGAGGTAGAAAATCACCTCAGAGGTGCCATTGGTCCTCCTGGGCACTGGCACAGCCTGGCAGCACCCGAAGGAGTCCCCCAGAGCAGGAGCTGAGGCGCAGGCCTGCACACCGCGCTCGCTGCGGGCCCGCGGGCCGAACCCTCGGCACCGCCGCAGGCAGACCGGGCCTCTCCTTGGCGGATAAACCCTCACGGCTTGGGGGCAAACAAATCAGCCAGATTTCCACACTGTGAAAACTCATGTGGACAATGGTCCTTCTTGTTCAGGAGATGAAATGTCTTCTCTAAAATATACAGGTTTGGGATGAAATTTGTGAATTTTAAGTCCTGTGTAGTCCTAGCTTCTAAATCCACCATTATTTCAAAATATCCCACCCAAAAATATTAGAGTTTTCATCGCACTTTTTCCTCTCTTTTATGAGCTAATTAAAAGTTGGAATTCTTGTCCGGAGATAATTTGGGTTCTTTTACTCCCAGAGCAGAGCTTTGATTGAATAGCTCCACTGCAAAGCTGCTAGAAAGTGTTACAATTGCTCCACCTTTTCATTATCAAATACACCTAATGCAAATGTAACCCAGGAGAAAGATTTTTTTTTTTTTTTTTAATGCTGTCATTTGTTATAGTGATTTGGAGAACATTTCTGTGTTATTCACAGCACCTGTTCCAGGGAGGAATTCATCCAAACAAAAGGAAAAACTGGCTAATTTCCAGGTGTAACAGCGGGATTCTGCCACAGGGAGGCAAACTTGGATCATTTTTCCTCGTCCTTTCCCCTTTTTTTTTCCCCAATCGAACCCGTCCAGCTGATTCAATTCTCGAGGCTCTCTAACCTTCCTCTCCTTAGCTATCCAAACAGCAATCAACTAGAAACTCAGCTACCTCTCCCTAGGAAGTGAAGAAAATCACAGTGGTTTAGTTCAGATCCACATTCAGTCAAACACTCCTTTGAAACCATCTGGAAAATAAAATTTTTAGAAGTTTTAATTTGATTTCAAGTCATAAGGGGAACTGCTGACCCCAGAATTGATGGAGTCAAATAAAATACCCCCGGCAGCTGAGGATTACTCCAAAATCAGTGATTTCACATTTTGGGTTTAGAAAATGCAAAGTATAATCCTGACATGTATTCCATGGTCACCTGGATGCATTTAGCAGCGGGGGAGCACACAGCTGCAGCCAATATTCAGCTTTAGTAAGCACCAGTGCACCTGGAGCAGGCAAGGTTTACTCCCAGTTCCAGGTGGGAATGATGCTAAAAGTGTCAAGCAGCAACCCAGAGGCCAAGTTGAGCTCAGAGATGAGTTCTGGGCTTGCCAGGTTCCAGGTCTCCCAGTGGGAAACTTGTTAAAAGGTTTTCTTTGCAGAGACAAGAGGGATTATCTTGCTGTCAACAGATTCAGGCAAGAACACCAGGCACACCCTGGCTCATGCAACTGAAGAGTGACAGCAGACAATAAAACACTGCATGAAGGAGGCAGCGATGCCTCAAACTTGCTTTTAATATCTGAGGTCATATTTAAGAGCTTATTAGTCAAGAGAGAATTCCTTTTCCAGGAATCTTCTGTTCCACAGGGATTGCAGCCCTGAAGAAGCAGCACTAAAGCAAATTATAGTCCATAGATTTTTTTTTCCAAAGCCATGTTTTCATTAGGAGAAAAATGAAAGGTTTTTATTTCCTGGGATACAGGGGAATGGCTTCAAATTGCCAGAGGATGGGTTTGGATTGGATATTGTCAAGAAATTCTTCCCTGTGAGGGCAGAGAGGCCCTGGCTACATAAAAGAATTGCAGTTGGTGCTGATCAAGGCCTGAAAGGCACCATAATGCAAGGAATACAAGGACAGGGAATTGGGATCTTGTGCAGCTCCCCAGAAAAGCCAACTGCTTGGGGTTTTTTGGCATGATATTTGTTATCTTGGCACACTGTCAACAAATTTGCAGGACATTACCTGGGATCTCTCCTCCTCTACTCTGTAAGTCACTGGGCGTACTCATGATAAGAAAAACCAACAAATTTTATTGAGCCCAGCTGCCCAAATCCACATTTTACTCTGGACACCCCCCCGCCCCAAACCAGCTTTGTGGGGGAAGGAAGAGTGGCAGAATCCCAGGAGTAACAAAACTGGAGGGAGTAGCCCAGAGGTAAATCCCTTCCCAAGGTGTTACTAGGGAGACATGGAGGTGGCAAGATAACTCACACAGGCAGTGAAACTATCCAGGGATATTCAGATTTTGGACTGGGGAGTGTAGCAAGGATGCAAATTAGGAGTTTATACTGAAAAAAAGAGGATGCTGGTTAAAGATATAACACAGGGTCTTTCATCATCAACTATTTTTAAATATAAGAAGTCAAAATGAGGAACTCAGGGTCATGGTGCAGGGAATTAAAAGGATTAAAGGGACAAAAAGGAGTTGAGATTTTTCATTGGAGGGGACACATTTTAGAGAGGTGCTCAAACTGTAAATTACAGCCCCAAGAATACCTTATTTGAGTCAAGGAAAAGTTTCCTCAGTACTTTTTCTACCACATTCTTAGGCACTACTGGATTTCACCTCATTCCATAGACCACAGAATTCAGGACTGTTGGGTGGATGGTCACATTGGCAGAGTTTTCTGTCACCTCACTGGCTGTCAGCACGTCTCACCTTCTTACTCAAGGGATTTTTTCATTTAAGAGTTGGTAGGAGCAATAAAAAGGAGAGGTGGGTTAATAAAAGAGGGTTTAAAACTACCCTGAGAGCATCTCTTTCATTCTCACACACCCAAAGCCTGCAACTTCAATCCTAGAGTTAAAAATCTTACATCACCACCATTTATATTGAGCAAATTTTGTGTGCTGCAATATCATACTTTTAGCTCATGTCCCACAGCTGATATTTAAATAATTTTAATGAACATTTTGCTGGGTAGTCCCTGCCTGCTTTACTTTGCTCATTGCTGTGCACAGCTGACAGATTTCTGATTCAACAAACTGGAGCTTCACAATGGGGAGTTGAAACACAGCATCAGGAAATCCCAGCTGGAGTTTGTATCCCATCTGTTTCCCTGAAAAAAAGCCCAGGTAGAACATTGCAAGATTGTTTGGCTCCTCTCTCCCTGACATAACACAAAGAATATAGGGAATCTTAGTCTGAAGTTTCTTTTAGTTTGAGTTTGGTTTTTATGGCATAGATATTTTAATATGAAATTTTTATGTGGGGTTTGGGTTTGGTGTGGAGTTTTTTATTTGATTTTTTTTTTTTGTCATGGTGTGTGTAGATCTAACACCCACATCAACAAGAAAATAAAGACAAAAATAAGAAAGACAAATCCTCTTTCAGCTTCATGAGGAGCCAAAGCCTGGTAAATCCACTGTTGCAACAGTTCAAAGGGGTTTAGGCTATTTCATCATTCCAGAGGAACAGAAGAAGGTTAAATGAATATTTGGGACCTCTGGCATGAGGATGCAATTCCAAAGGTCCTAATAAATCAGTGGAAGTGGAATGAGTAATTCCTGAGAAGAGCCACCCTTTAAATCAGAGCTGCCCCTTCCCACATGGGATAAGTCCCTGTGGATTCAGCCCATGTAAGATAATAAAATAAACAGTAATTAATCCCTATTGAAGCTGGGTTTATTTCCTTCTTCAGGCCTCCACTTTTGGGCACTGGGCTAATGCTCTGATCTGGTGTGGTCTCTCTTTTGCCCTCTCCTGCCTGTTTGTTGTTCTGGATACCCCACAGACCATGAACCAAAGCTGATACTGATCCAACAAGTTGCAAAACGGCAGAAAAGCAAACCCCAGCCCTTCACTGACTGGGATCCAACTGGTGTGCACAGTTCTGCTCCCAAAAGTGGAATTATGAGTCAGAGCGAAAATGAAGGTCACACAGATCGCTGTGTGCAGCAATTCTTGCAGGCAGTATGGGCTTTATTTGCATAATTAGCTTGTTCTTGCTCAATAATCTCCTCACAGGACTGGATTCTGGATATTCTTGCTGGACTTTTCAGGTGTTATATGCTATTAAAACCCCCAAAAAGCAGGGGATAGTACTTTAAAAAAATGTGTTTGTTTTTATTTCATGAATACATTTAAACTGAATCTATTCTAATGCATCACAGATTGGAATAACAGCTCCAGTGGGCACCTTTGTGTCAACACCTTCAATCAATAAACTGGATTAATTGGCACAAAAAAAACCCATGGTGGCTGAGCATGGGGTTTTTTTAGAATGGAAAAAAAAACCCCACAAAATCAAAATCTCAAATATAAACATATTTACTCTTCTAAGTCTAACCACCCTGCAGATAAAATACATAGAGAGGGTAAATAAGACTTGAGTGGTAAATAATTGTAAGGATGGAACAGTCAGTAGGGAGAGTTCTAGACAATTTCCAGACATCAAACCATCCCTAAAAGGTGTATTTTTACATCTATTTTTATGTGTTTTCAGTTGTTACTTCCAAGAGAGAATATTGACCTTTTAGGGAATTTTTTTTTTCAGACTAGATCGAGTTCAGCAACCAGACAAATCAGTAAAAATTATTTCACTTGATTTTTCCCCATCAATCACCAAGGATAAGAGGATATAAGGAAGATACGTTTATATTTATCTGAGAAAATAGAAAAAATATCTTGGGAGGCCAAGAGTTTAAGTGAGGAACATCCTCACCATTCCCCAGTTAAGAAGACTTGAAGCAGAGTGAAAGAATTACTATTTTGATGCAAACCTGCCACAATCCATGGAGGAGGTGAGGAATTTCCTGAGGGACAAGTTGAACTGAAGGGCCACGGCCTGAGATGAAGCCTTAGGTACCACATTGCTCTTTTAAGTTTATTTACAAAGGATGCAAGATTGTTCCATTTTTGAGAGAAAACAGCCATAAATACCCTCTGGAAAGCACACTCCTGCCTTGAAGAGTGTGATCCAAGCATGCCCATTGGATGAGCTCCCTGAGGGGGATGGCAGCCAGGAAAACCAAGCACACCCCACCCTTGGGTAGGAGATATGAGGAAAATTGCTCAGAGGCAGCTCTGTACTTGCAGAGGAGCACAGCTCAGCACTTTGGGCTGAGGAGTAATAGCAGAACACACCTTCTGTGGGCAGCACCTAAGGAAAAGGCATTGTAGGTGGCAAGCTGGAATAAAGTCACCTGGTTTTTTTTGGAGTTCAGTGTAAATACAACTTCTGTTTCTGGCTGGCTCTCTCTTTATTGACACATAAACTGCAGTTTCCTTCAAGTCAGGCTATGTTGCCCTCCAAACAATCATTGAAGAGTTTTTAGGCAATAAAACTGAAGGAGTTTTTTTTTGCAGTGGTGGCTGGTAAGAGGAATCAGTGCCTAAGTGAATAACTTTACACTCAGGAAAAGAGGTGCTGGACTGAGATGCTGCCACACAGAGCAGGAGTTGTTCTCTCCATTTCTAAATCCTCTTCATCAGATTCCACCCAAAGCATTTTATCCAATTGCATCCCTAAATCTGGAACCTGAGGGAAGCACAAAAAGATACAAAATAACTTTTGCTCTACCTCATAAGGGAAACCACTTCCAGCAGCATCTCAGCACAAACTCCAGCAGCCAGGAGGATTCTGCAAAGCATCTCCCTAATTTCCTTGTCTCTTCCAGGTCTTTCAGATGGCAAATATTGTCTTTCAGGGAATATTAAAGTTCTCACCTGACCCCTTGGACTTTGTAAACCATGTTAGAATTTAACCAAGGCAAACCAGCTCCAAATAACCTTTATTAAAAAGATAAAGAAATTATTATTGACACAGAGCAGCCTGTTGAGACAAATAGAGACAGAAATGTTTTAATTAAAACCAGATTGAAAAAAGAATCAATAATAATAATAATAATTATGCTTATTCAAATAAGCAGATTTCTAATTAAACAGTACAAACTATCAGTTTAATTTATGAGACTGACACCACAAAGAACCCTTTTGATTCAGCTTTGTATTGATTTCATAGGATCAGCACAGCTTTCAAGTCTCACTGGTAAAAAAAGGAGGAATCCTTAATATTTATATTACCTTCAGCAGAACAGCAATTTTAAAATGTCTTTATGTAGTACCATGAAATCCCTGCATTCATCTTAGGACAGTATTATCCCTTAAATAATTATATAATGTTTCTGCTTTTGCAAATAATTATGGATATCACCATAATAACCAGCCCTGGATTAATTGCTGTAGGAACCAGTTAGCAGGGATTTCCAAACTACATTTTAAACACTTTTTAACAATGACTTTTTTTAAACAGAACCCCTTTCAAAGACATCTGTCAGATATATTCAGAACAGTGTTATTGGTACCTGCACCCACACACAAAAATATAAATAAAAAGAAGAAACTGAGATGTTCTGGAAAAAAAACAAAGGCAAAAAAACCTCCCTCCAAACTCTTTCTGCATTGTTTGTTGGGCTTGATCTTATTACCCAGAAGAGGGGTGTTGGTGTCTGCGAATTGCAACACAAGTGAGCTGCCTTTAAATCTCCCACATCTTCCTCCTGTGGGTGATTTATCCGCTGAAAGTTCTGGCTGTGAAGGCAGAGGAGAGGAACCATGTGACCTTTGCTTTTATGGGCAAATTATCTCTTTATTTGCCACTACAGGTTCTTGCCACAAAAACCTTTCTGGTTTTGGGTCAGTGAGGTGGGTACAGTACCACATGGTACTGCCAGTCCCATAATGGAATATATTTGCTCCAAGTGGCGTTAGGAAATGTCATTGAATCATAATTGCTTTTCAAAATCTGCAAGATAAATCAGAGCTCCTTCTAAAACAGGCTTTGACTTCAATCTAAAATTCATGACCAAGAACTCTATTCATAATTCTCTCGTAAAACTAATTGTACTAAACCACCAAGAGGTATACTTTTAGATAAAATGCAATATCTATATAAAAGCAGGAGTACCCTAAATACCCTTGAAATCAGGACCTACTCCTCAGTGCTTTGTCTTCTCAGCCTGATTCAAAGCTGCTCTGCACCAGAAATCCAATCTGACAGCACAGTCAGCACTCAGTTAGAACCCAGACATGTATTTATGCCTGCAGATACCACATGCCATACAAACTGTTCACACTGCTACTGCAGGTGTCAGCAGCCCCCAGCTGACCTGCCTGCCCATGTAATCCAGGAACAGAACCTGTTACAGCCCTTAATAGTCACAGCAAGTTGACCAGAAGCGGTGGGGACGTGCCCCAGAGGCTACTTTGTTCTTTGTACATTTGTTTGATCTGTTCAAGAAAATTAAAATTAAAAAAATCCCTCTGGCCTAATGTCTCCTGACTTTCTGCATTTTTCCTGCATTTTTTCACTGATCCACTGAGCCAAGAACACAAAGGAGACCTTAATACTGAAAGAGGCTTGTGAGAAAGATGGCGAGTTTTTATCAGGACTAGTAAGGACAACAGTTTTGAATTGACAGAGGGTGGGTGTAGATTGGATTTTAGGAAGAAATTCTTTATTGCGAGGCACTGCAGCAGGTTTCCCAGGGAAGCTGTGGATGTCCCATCCCTGGAACTGTTCAAGGCCAGGGACAGGGCTTGGAGCAACCAAGCTGGTCTGGTGGAAGGTGTCCCTGCCCATGGCAGGGGGTGGAGCAAGATGATCTTTAAGGTTCCTTCCAACCCAAACCATTCCAGGATTTTATGACTTGGAGAAGAATTTCCTTTCAAACCTCTTCCATAAGCAAAGAGCTGGCATTTCCAATAAAGTTAAACTGGTCAAGCTGATTCAAGAGTTACTTCTCCCCAGGCTTAAAAGCCCATCTCTGAATTCAGAGATTGAGACCAGGAAAAAACAGAGGTTCATGGTGGGGAACAAGGTAAAAATGTATCTTGAAGCCACTTTCCCATTTCATTCTTACTGAAATTAACTTTGCCCAGCTCCTGAGTTCCCATGCCTGAGGACATGCACAGGGATGTGTCCTGGCTTTTGACAGCAGTTGTGTGGTGAAGGGATTCCCTTGGAGAGTTGCCAGTTTCTATCCATGCAGATATGCTTCCAGCCAGTGCTCCCCAGAATCCTTCAGGGAACTGCAGGAGCAGAAGGGAAAAATCACTTAGGAGGAAACAGAGTTCAGCTTTGTGGGAGGACAACTGTAGTTATAGAAATAAAAGGAAAAAAATGGATTTTAAATTGTATGGACACCTCATAGCAAAGTCTGACTGCTGGCAATGAGCTGGGAGGATTTAAAGAAGAGAAAAACAAGCTTTGAAGCTTTAAAACTTTAGAGAAGTCTAAATAAACTGTAGGTTTGATCTCTCCGTGGACATTGATTTGAAATGGCTGCTTGGGTGTCTCTTACCTGCCACCACAGAGTAAAATAATCTTGTTAATTGATACTCACTGCAAAATATCTACAAAGGCTGTCAGCAAAGTCTTGCTTTTGTATTCAATGCCGTGCTTGTCACAGAGGCTCTTCACCAGGGGAGCCACTTTGCAGTAGTTGTGCCGAGGCATGGTGGGGAACAGGCTGCACAGTGGGATGAGGGAGAGTTATTGCAAGGCTTGGCTTTCTCTCTGTTCAAAACATCCCCCTGCCCCAGATGATTCCCATTATATTATTTCCCCCAGGATGATACTCACTGATGCTCGATTTGGAAGTTCAGGTGCCCAGTGAACCAGTCGTTGAACACAGACTGGTTCACGTTGCAGGTTGCGTGGAGCTGGGAGGCAAAAAACCCAAAACCCCCAGATGATTTAGATTTTATTTTCCTGCAAGTCCAACAATTGAACCCCCAGCAATCACTGCCCACCCTTACATAGCATAAAAATCAAGGCAAAGTCAGGGATTACAGCCATCATTGCCTTGAGGAATTCAACACAGTCTAGACTAGACAGGGTGAGTTTTTCATCCTTGATAAAACAGGAAACTGCTGCAAACCCACTATATGGGATTATACTGCTGGAGGCAGGATAGATGTGAGCAAAGCTCTATTTACATATTCTTTTTTATCAGGCAATTTTGACAGATTTATCTGTAGTAAACTTGCAGCCTGTAGGGTAAAACTAAAGGTATCCCACTTTGATTCCCTTTACTTGGCCTGAAAAGGAAATTGGCTGTTATACCACCAGTACTTTTCTATAACAGGGAGAGGAAAGGGTTATGAAAAATATGTCAAGGCCTTTCAGTGAAGAAACAGGATTTTTTAAATCTAGATTTCTTGTTTTCCTACTAAAATTTTAAATGGCTTGAATATCACAGAAATGTTTCTTTAATGAATGGAAGGACAAACCTCATTAACAGTAAATCTAAGAGAATAATAACACTGTCTTTGTTCTATAATTTAGACCAGTAGACCCAGTATTCCAGAAGAAAGGAGTTTCTCACCTGAGTAGACACCCAGTCTTCGTTCTTGTCATAATCAATGTCCATTGGGATGTGGTTCATCTGGGACACCCAAATAAACCAGCTACTCTCAAAGTACCTGGGCAGATAAATCCAGAAACTCTTGTCATATCTCTAATCCCATCCAAATTTAACACTAAAACACTTGGCTAAGTCTCTTCTTAAGTGAAAAAGCACTTTTGGAGTTTAGGAACTACTCAGGTTTTAGGTGCAGATGTCCCTGAGCAGCCATCACTCCCCCTGAAGTTAAACTGTTTCTTCTGGACTATTTAATTCTGAGAAAATCATAGTTTTAGTTTTCATTTATTTCTTTTGAAGCTCAGTATTGATGACAAATATTAATTATGGGGCTTTGAGTGTGCTCTGAGTTACCTGGACAGCCAGTAGTATATCATGAAGTTTTTAAAACCCATTAAAGGAACATACATGAGGCAGACTCGGATGTTGAAAGTCACAACCAATATCAGGTCCTGTAACAAAAACCAAACAAAGAACCCCCAAACAAACCAGGATGAAAATCAGCCTTTGTTGATGAAATGCCTCCACTCCATTCTCTCCCTTTTTCTTGAACTGCAGCTTAAAAAATGTTCTGATATGCAAATTTCTGATTTATCAGGAGTATGCTCCATTCTGCATAAGGTGGGTGTGTCCCTGAAATATTCCTACTTAACCATCCATAACTGCAGACAACAGCCCTCCCATCACACTCTGGCTCTGGGAATTTCCTGGGAACTTTTATTTATCTGCTAAAAGGCTAAAAAGCGTCTTCTAAACTATTTTCTCTTGCTGCAGCAAGCCTAGAATCAGCCTTCTCTATCCTTTATCTCTCTTACCCCCCAGCCACCTGACCAATAGGAGGTGAAGGTGGATACAGTGACATTTTTGGAGTTTTACAGACAGGGAAGCAGTGCTTACCAGCCACTTTTTCCTTTTGATTGCAAAGTAGATTGTTGACAGCTGGAAGAAGGGTACAAGGGCGAGTGGGGCCAGCACTGAAGGACAGAACAGAAAAAGAGAAATATTTGTAATTTCACCGTATCATAAAAATGATTCTTCTTTCCAGTGAAAGAAAAATTGCTGTCTTTCACTCATATTAACCTCCATGCACTCACATAATCTCTTCCCCTTTTCTTCTCATCACTTCTCCATTTCTTTCTCATCCCTGTATCTGTTTGATACATCCCCATCTACATCTCATAACCCAACAGAGACTTAAGGGGTAATTCCTCCTCATGGGACCTTCTTTAATGTGAAGGAAGCTTTCTGGAGCTCTCACTTCAATGGGAATATCTTTAAAAACCCTTATTTTGTGGGAGAGGAGATGCACTCATGGTTTTAGGGGATACTCACAGATGAAATACTTGTGCTGGTAATTGTAAGGCATGAACTTCTTCTTCTGCTTTCCAAGCTGAAAAATTAAAAGATATTGAAATATTCACAAAAAGCACAATTAACTTTATTTCTTCACCTTGTAATTTTTCACCAATTGCACAAAAAGTTTCTTAACATCATTCCAGACTTTTGTGAATATAATTCTTCAAAAGACAAAATAATAATGAGCTAAAGCAAACTACTTCCAGAGCTCTAGTCTGCGCTGGATCAACACTGAAGCAACAAATTAACTGGATAAACAAAACCCCTGAAAATCCACTTTGCCTATCCATAGTGTGCCCAACACTGATCCTGCTAAAAAGCAGGAAGACATGAGAACTGATTTCCTACATTTTCACTCCATCAAACCTGCTGGAGCACAGCCAGCCTGCTCTGGATGTTCATGCTCCTACAGGAGATATATTTCCCAAAAATCCCTGACAAAATCCAATGGTTTTCTATCAATAAGCATTTTGTATCTCCCATTGCAGGAATCTGTCTGGGACAGCAGAGCTGGAATTTTCCATGTGCCATGGACAGTTTCATTAGCAGGTAAAAGAGAGAGAGGCATTATTTTAAGAGGCTGGTGTATCTTGTAACGAGGCAGTTTCATCACTCTGTGAGTAAAAGGAATTATAAGGAAAAGGCAAACGAGCCCTTGCCTATCCTGATGCTGTCAGAAACCCTAATGGAAGCAGGGAGGATCTATTTATAGTTTCTCTTTTTATGAAAGCCGTAAAATTCAGGATTAGGAAATCCTTTGCTGTGTTTGCGTTTGGTGCGTGGCAGCTCCGCCAGCCCTGAAGGATTTGGGTGCCCAACAACTCCGGCAGCCAGGAGGATCCAGAGGGAACATCTGACTCACTACCACTCTCTAATGCAAGTGGGCTGACTCACCCCTAGAGCTGCCTTCAAGGTGCTTTCCCATCCTTAAGCACTGGTTTTAAGCCTTTGCTTCTCAGGAGCGGGTGCCTCAGCATTGCAATAACTTGAGACTCTCAGATCTTGGAACACTTTGGGAATTATCATAAAATCCTAGAATAGTCCAGGTTGGAAGGGACCTCAAAAACCACTTTGTTTCAAGGCACAATCTGGGTTGTTATTATTCTATATTAGATACATGTCACATTCTGGATTTCTGTCACTAAATCTGCTTTTGCTGACCTCCATGGAGAGGGTCTTTCCCAGGCTGAAGAGTAGAGGGTGCATGTTGAGGTCGGGGTCCTTGCGGAAGCAGTTGGGCTTGGCGTGGTGCTGGTTGTGCAGGTGGTTCCACCAGCTGGCAGGCAGCCCCTGTGTGGGGAAAAGGGCAGCACCAGGGATTCAAACTGGAGCAATATCAAGGATCCCATCTCTCTTTACTGCAATTCCCTCACAGGAGACCTTGCCTAGATTTAGGGACACTCCTATCCATTGCTTAGTCCCGATCAGCCCCAGAGAACATTCCCACCACTACCTTCAGCATGTTTATCACCACGATCTGCAGGAGATGATTCCACCTGGGCTTCCTGAAGACAGAGCAGTGCCCTAGATCGTGCTGGAACCAGCCCATCTGGATCTGGGAGACAAAAGGATCACTGAGGAAATAGAACTGCTTCATTGAAATAATTTCCCTTGTGAGTCTCTGTAACTTCATAGTGTGAGTTTCATCCTCCTTCTGATGTGTCAGGAGACACTTATAAGGCTGGGAACTTCCATCCAGGCCGCTGTCCACTAGAGCTGCTTAATTCCAGATATTAGTTTCATCTGCAATATTACAGGGAAAGCAGCGAAGCATCACTGCAATTAACTTCACTGTCACAGCATGGAATTCTGTTGCTACCATAATGAATAATTAATTTCCTAGTAACCAGCCACAGCAAGTCTGTGGCTTCACTGCACTCCATATTTCCATGGAAATACAAGAAGATGCTCTTTGAAGGATATCTGCCTTAGCAGATATTAGGCAATTAAAACAGATTAATTAAATAAATTAGCTCATTTGCACCTGCTCCAGGGGTGATGTGAGCAAACTTAAGCATTCAGTGCTAATAAGAAAATCTCCTGTTCCTCCCTCCGCCACACCCTTCAATTTCTCCTATCTAAGTGCCACAAATCCCTATTCCCTCCTTCCCTACACCCACACTGAAATGGATCCTTTGCTTATATGGCTGAATTTAGTAATTCAGCAGAAAACTATTCAGGGCTAGAGGGGACTCATAAAGAACCAAAAAATACCAGAGCCATCTGACAGAAGAAACAGAGAGCCAAATGTGCAGGTGAGAATGAAATATTGCTTCTTTTTGCTGGGGTAAGTGATTAAATCACCTCATCCCATCTTGTGAAAGAGCCAGTTCCACAAGAACCCCACCATCCCGAGGGAGCAGCCTGTCAGCAAAATGAGATCAGCTGCAGGCAACAAAAATTGTGACGTAGAACGTGCCTGTCATCTTCAGCCAGATAATGGGATCTAAGGAGAGGCAATGCCTGGGATGGGAGCATTCCATTAATCCTCTCCGCCTGGAGGAGCCAAGGGTGTCTGCAGCATTGAGCACCTGTCAGCAGTTTACCTGGGCAGTGGTGAAGAACACCATGCCAGCCAGGAAAGGCACCAGGGATATGCCAAAGTACCAGATCACGAGCCAGGATGCAGCATCCAGCACCAGGAGGTGAAGGAAAATCAGGAAGAAGAAGAAGTAATTGGGTCTCAGAAGTCCCATCTTCTCAATGGTGCTGCGCAGCTCACGAAAATCCTCCAAGAGGGATTTCTGTGGGTAAAGTGAATATTAATGCACTGTTTACTTTGAAAATGTCATAGAGCAGAGCCAGGAACCCCAAAACAGCCACAGAAGTTAGAGGAGATGTTCTGTCAGTAGGGGCTCTGTGCCAAAACAAGCATGAAGTCGACAGACGTCACTTTGATTCTGAGACATTCCAGTGAAGAGAATAGAGAAGGATTTGGGGTCTGGACCTCATTCCTTGCTCCCAGGGGTGGATTTAGTGATGCTGGGACAGTCATATTTCCATGCCTGCCCGTCACCACCCACAGCATCAGGCGGGCTCCCTCAGAGGCAATCCCTGCTACCTCTCATTTTCCTTCTCCTTCCATGCTGAACCCTGAGCCATTCCCACCACTGGAATCTAGGGCACTCACCTTTTTAT
Source organism: Haemorhous mexicanus (assembly GCF_027477595.1). Lineage (NCBI taxonomy): Eukaryota > Metazoa > Chordata > Aves > Passeriformes > Fringillidae > Haemorhous > Haemorhous mexicanus. The sequence continues at coordinate 10,940,394 of NC_082346.1, forward strand.
TAGACTCAAAGCTGGGTTGATCAGGTGCCAGCTCCCCAATCAGCAGAGATTTCAGGTACTTTTTCACCAGGGACTTGTCGTTGTGGAATGCCACAAAGGCATCCTGAGGAACACAAAGGGAGGGAGTGAGAGAGGGCATGTGACCGAACGCCAGAGCTGAGCCTCTCATTCCCCAGGTCTGGATTATAATAGAAAATTCTGCTCCTCTTGTCCATTTTTGTCTCTCCTGTCACTCTTTCCTATCGACTGGAGCTTGGCCCAAGGAAGCTGGAGGAGTTTCAAGAGCCCAGATTTCATAAAAGCCCCTGGGCGAGGCTGGTAATAAACATGAAAGGGTTTGATTAAAAACCCTTTGCAGAAGGAAACCTGTTTCTTCATCTGCTTGTTTCAGCACAGTCTGTCCCTAGAAGGCTCCAGCCAGTAGCCCTGCCCTATGGATGGGACCCAGAAGCAGGGAATGAGGTGTGTCTCTGCCATGCTTGGGATGAGGCTTTGAAATCCTGTCTCTGCAGCACTAAGGCCATTCAATATAGATGCTGAAGCCTCACATTCAGCAGCACAAACTGGGTGTCTCTTACAGCTCCCTCCCAATTTCCAGAACAGGTGGATGTTTTGGGGACATGGGAACACTAATGACACAAAAGTTCCTGTCCAAGAACCATTTAAAATCACAGTTTCAAATCAAATATAAACAATGGAAAAAGGATGAGGTTCCAGGTAAATCAAAACTCTTCTTTAGCTCGTGTCCTCAGTGGATTTTCCAGAAGAAAGGTAAAGAGGCTGGCCATGCACTTTTTTCTTCCAGAAAGAGCAGATAGAACAAAATCCTCATTTTGAACAGTCTGGTTTTGCGGATTTTGGCTTTGAAAATCAGCAGGGATGAGCACAACCCAAATATTCTGCACAGGTCTGGTCAGGATCAAATCCCTGGAAGAGGACAGAGGACTTCCTTGGAGCCTCTTGGCTGGAGACACTCTCTCTCTGAGTACTGTAGTCTAGAAAAAGTCAGAACAGGGTGACTTTTTGGACATTTGAGCTTTTCTACAGACATCTAGTGACCCTTTGTCACAGTGACAAATGAACAACTCTGTCCAGACCAAGAGGACTGGGGAAATCTTTCCATTGTAATTTTGTGCCACTCATCCTCCAGATCTTTATACATTTTTATATCCCTCCATCTTGCCAGGAATTCTGATTTAATCCATAAGTATCTATACTGCAGTTTGGAAACAGGAACCAGAATCCTTTCAAGCAGAAACTCCTATCCATGACATCAGTATCACAGATTCTTATCACTGAAAGCCTCTCAGTCCTGCCCGTTTTTTCTCCACCCTGGTCTTAGGCCCTGATTAGCATCTTATTAACTTTAAGATTAAGTTTAGAGATTAACTTCAAGAACTATCACCTACAATGCACATAACTCACAACATTTGACATCAATTAAATGCTCTGCAAAGGTCTTGCCTTGTATTTTCAAAATAACCCCCAGAGAGGAAGAAAATTCTCACTACGTATACACTATTATGAGCTCTAGAGCAGTCAAGAGTTGTTGGAAAAAAAAAAATTCTGGATCCTGGTTTTAGGTAATGTCCTGCACCAGTAATTTTTGAGACACCTTCCAGTTCTGCTTTTCTATGTGGATTTCTTAGAATATATGGAGAAGCAGCCCTTTAAAAGCAAAAAGGATTAGCAAGAGCAAGACAGAAAGTGTTGTTAGGATGCAAAACAAATCCACATAGAACCCACAATTTGGGCTACTTGTTGCGGTCCTGTCTTCAAAGGGATATAGTACACCTAGAGGTTTAAAAATACCTTTAAGATCAAGTAAAATCAGATAGTAATTATTGCTACAATAAAAGCAAGTAAGATCAAAGGTCATTTTTTAAACCCATTCACTGCGGTTAAAGCCCCTGGGTGTCTACAAATACAATGATGTAAACTGCAGGTCCTTGCAGGAGCTGGGAGGACATAGCTTGGGGACAAATCATTCCGTGCATTCTGCATTCCTTGACTCCTTCTGTAGAAGTCCAGTGGCAGAAAGTGCAGGAGATAGCACCAGGATCTCTGGGCTGCCTATGCTCTGAAGGTCAGTGAACTTGGGAGAAACCAAACAAGACTCAAACCTCTCCTTTTGCTTCCTCTGAGATCACCAGGTATTTTTCTGCCCCAGTTTCAAGCAGGGTGCAAGGGATGAAATGTGAAAAGTGACTGATCTGGTCCATTTTGGGCCAGGAGTTAGAAGTGCTATCCCATTCCACACGCTCAAACATGAGGAATTAAGACAGGCTAAGCAACTTTCTTCAAGTCAGAAAGTCTTGTCGTGACAAGAATTAAATCTCCCACATCACAAGTTTATGCCCATGTTTCCAATGCTCAGATTTCTGCCTATTCAGAAATTCAGCATCTCCTTTCAGCATAGTCTGGGAGATCTTCTTAGAATTTATTATTCCTGCCAAAAAGCACCAAATGATTTTAGATAAATACTCTAGATCAAAGATTTTTGCAGGAATCCCTGGAAGATCTGCGTTCAGATATACTTGAGGGACTTTTGCTTATGTCCTGCAGCCCAAGGTCACAATGCTGCTTTCTCAGTCCTCTCTCTGACCAAGCACAGGGATGACCACCACCAGACAGGATTCCCCACCACGTCCTCCTTCCCTGCCACTGGAACCACCTTCCTCTGCTGCTTTCCCAGCTCTTACCGTGGCATCCTGCCCGGCATAGTGGCTGATAACCCGGCTGCCCCCGGGATGTCTCCTGGAAAACTGGCTGACATCATAAACCTTCCTGTCAACCACCAGCCACTGCTCCCGGCCTTGCCCGCGGCCGTTGTGGATCCTGATCTCTTCCCAAGTGAAAAACTGTGGAAAGGCTGGACTAGGTCCTGTCCCCTTCTCACTGGGGCCAGTCTGTGGAGCCATCCGTGCTGGGATTCTCCGGTGCCAGCTCCCTGTCCAGGCTGAGGGTGGCCCATCCTGGCCTGCCCGTTATACAGCCCCACTCCAAGCCACTCCCTGCGCTTCCAAGGGTTGGTTGGCTCTCCTCGCCCAAACACACCCATCCCAAGTTCCCTCCTCTTCCAGACACGCCCGTGAGGAAAAGCCCTGCTCCTTCTTGTCCTTTCTGAGCTGCCTTTGCAAGGTCTGACTGCTCCACTGAACACAAACAGGAAAAAAGAAATCTGGGACGACCACCTGTTACCTCTAAATGGCCTCATCACCACCCAAACCCTCCAGGTTGTTCTTTGTCTTTGAAATTTTCTTGACTCTGTCATACTAAATTATTTGCCTTTATTTACTAAATAGTTGATTAAAATACCACCAGATCAGAGTAAAGAAGGAATGCATTAAGAAAGCATTCTTTATTTCCAGTTAATTTGGCTTCTATATTGATAATACTTTGCATACAGTTGGTTTCAGAGTTTCCTGTATGTTCCTGAGGCCATGCAACCACCTAATTGTTCAAGTAGTTCATTCGTGAGTCTATAACATTAAAATATTTTGTAGTAATAGCAGTAGTAATAATAGTGATAAAAATAACAACAACAATAATAATAGCAATAACTGTTAATACCAATTTTGGCTATAAATTCAGAAGCCTATGCTTAAAGGCAATGTTGACATAACTAACTTTACTTAAACACTACTCCTGCAGAAACCAAGCCTAAGCATCTCTGATATTGTGAAGGTCTGCTGTGCAATAAAGAGGTAAAGAGTTCTCAGCTCTAATAAAATGCAGTGGAAAGGCAATTCCAAGTTTCCTATGAACTCACTTCAATTTTGCAGAAAAATTTAAGCAATATAAATCAAATATTGTCCTACTTGAGATCTAGCAGCGTCTTAATCCTGCTTGGGCTTTTTTAAATCCAAAATTCCAAGCCTTGGGTGCTTTTGAGGAAGGTACAAGCAGCAGGCAGACATGGTACAGCTTGGAGTGTACAGATGGGGTATTTCCATCATACCCCTCTGTAAGGCAATACTGAGCTAAATCCTGACTTTTCCCCTTGCCCCAAATGTTCTATTTATGTTTCTGAATTTCTTAGGCCTATAACCCCAGATGTGGCCTGCACTGATGCCCAGTCCCTGCCTGAAGCCAGGCAGCTGAAGGTCTTAACTATCTCCTGTGACAGTGAGCTTCCCAGACAATTCACACTCTGGGATTCCAAGAAAACTGCTTGTTGTGTGAGCTCCCAGTTCTGAGAAGGACTGAAAACACTCAGGTGAAGCTGCAGAGTTCAGGCAGGACAGAGATAAAGAAAGATAAAGGTAGATATAAAAGTCAAACTACTTTCTTGACCAAGGCACCTCAGCAGAGTGAGGCGTTTTCCCTGTCTCCCAAGCACAGAGTGGGCAGTTTTCTGGCTGACACAGAACTCCAAATTATGCAATTCTAATTCTTCAAATCATGTAGCATCTTGCAAATCAGTCAAGCCCCAAACTGCCATTTAAAACTGTCTGACATGTGGCAATTGGTGAACCACCCAAAGTAAAAGAGAAATGTGACTGCTGCTATTCATCAGAGGAGAGTGATTAAAGAATGGGAGGAATAATTTCTATCCTCCTGTCACATTACATTTTGTAACTCTTTATCTTGCTCTAAATAAAAGCTGAGAGTGTCCAACCTAATGATATGTTCATGATCTATGCACATGTGCAGAGTCTTACCTAAATCAATGTTCAGTACTTGAGGTGGTGGCAATAAAATATGCAACAGTTTGCGCAATTTCCTACAGATGTGGGGTTTTGTGCACATGTGAAAATATCAAGTTACTCCATAGCTGGCTGAAAGTACAAAAAACCTTCCCATGGCCTTATATTCAGACTTGTACATGTAGCAGCTACTTGAAAAGGAGGAGATAAAAATGTGGGGTTTGGTTTCAGTCTACAAGGAGATGCAGGATAAAGAGCCAGGAATGCATTGGAGTGAACAAATATGGGATGTCTCTGGCTATACCCACAGTCAGCAGCTGTGACTTTCACTGTTAACACTGTGGGTGCCAGCATCCACCAAACTGGTGGAATTAAGTTTGGGAACTCTAAGGTGATTGTCCTCTGTATTAACAGTGTGTATAAATATTTATTGTCCGAATTTATTTAGCATCAGATCCCATCCAGAGGGGCCTGTAACACCCACTGATAGTCTATTAAATTAAAATCCCTTCCCAATGTGAAAGCAGAAGCTGCCTCTGTCTATATTATCCGGGTTACCAAACTGATTCCAAAAGCTCAGACAGTGAAAGGCAGGGTCCTGCTCACCCAGAGCAACGATTGAGAAACCTGTTAAAGTGATTTACACCACACTTGGTGTTCTGCAACCACTGCCCACACACCTGCCAAAAAGCGTGTCCTACGTTCCCGGGAGCTGGTACACGTGCACAGGGCTGCTCCACAGCCCTGCTCCCATGACTCAGAGCCTCCTTGCACAGGCTCCTGACACAGCTTCCCAGATTTCCAGAAGGACACTACGTGACTGCTCAGCTGGCAGTTGCTGCCTCAGCCCTTTTATTGTCTGTCACCTAAATGTTTGCAGCTTACACTTAATCCACTGGAGATAAATAAATAAATAAATCTGAAAATAAATCTGGTACTGAGATACCCCAGAACATTTGGAAGTGGTTGACAATCTTAGAGGCTTTTCCAGCATTAATGATTCTTGTTTCTAAGAAAATCTTCTTTTCCAGAGAGGATCTTTAGGTTCTGAATAATATTGTCTTACTTTTTTACAGGGTTTTCATGGAGCCTTGCAATTGGGAACGCCTCCCAAGTGGGGCTCCCAGGCAGAACTGGGTGCAGAATTTCTACTTTATGAAGTCTAGAGCCTCACCATACTTGTTAGATAGAAGACAGACAATTCTGGGTTAAACACGTCTCCAGAATTAGGTGTCAACAGTGGAGAAAGTTGGAAAAGTGTGACCTTGGATGAGCATCTACAAGTACACCTGCACTTCCTTCTGGAAACAGAGCTGAGTCTCTCTGCCCTGTCCTGGCCGCCCTGGAGCCATGGAACAGCATCTTTGATCAAAGCAGAGATGATCTGAAATGCCTCTGCATCAGGAGACAGGTAATTTATATAGTCTAATTTATATAACATGATTTATATAACATTTATACCTAAAACAATACCACCTAATTTATATAACATAACTATACTTAGAAGAGTTTGTCCTCAAGGGACCTGGGAATGGAGCTCACAGGATACTTTGTGGAGAGTTCAGAAATGCTCTGCCCTACAGTGGCTCCAAGGAAATTATCTGCATCCATCCACAGTCAGCACACACATTCCTGTGCACAGAGTCTGTTTTTCTTCCTGGATTTCATGGACTCTCCTTCAAGGCTCCCTCTTCTGTGACTATGATGTGCCTCTTCCCAAACACAGCCAGGAAATAGAAATAATTAAAATTATTTTATGTCCAGCACAAAACTTAATGGGGAATCCATAATTCAGGAAAAGGCTGCATTCAGAAAGATCTTTGCAATCTTTTCAAGTGATAAAAAACTTTCACAGTTGGCAAAATTTTATTTTGGAAAGGAAAAAGAATCTAGTAATTTACTGCTTTTGGATAAAAACATTATAAGGCATCATGTCAGTCTGGAGGAGAAAAGGATCAGGTTTTCCCTTTTTTCGTATATTCTGGGTTGGTGAAATACCACCCTGCATCTCAGATGGAGCTACTTACCAGGAATACCATGTCCCATGAAATGGAAAGAGAAATCTAAAGCAAAATCAAAGGGATTTTTATAGACAGAGTCAAGTTTGCAATGGAGACCCTGCCTTGAGGGATTTAATTTGCTCAGATATTTAAAATTTTTATTAATTTTGTTTCATTCCTTAGTCCAGATATCAATAGTAAATTAACACAGGATTTTTTTCCCTGTGAAAACCATCTTCACACCCTTTGCAAAAGAGGAAAAAAAACCACCTGAAAAAGCCACACCTTCCTCTCTTTTGGTTGCATTTTATGAGTAAACAATAAAACCCTGAGATGCTAATTAGAATGAGGGCTAAAATTAGGCTCTGTAATAAGCCCTGTGAACCTTCTCATCTAAATCTCCCCACAGAACAATAAATTGCATTAAAACACATATGATATAAATTTTTTTGCAATTCCTATGAAATAAACCCTTTGCACCCTTCAGCTTCATGAAAGTCAGAATCCCAGGGGCTCTTTTGTGGCTTTAAGATCTAAATTAAGCTGATCTAAAGTTATAAATTCTGTAATTCTATTCTCCCAAGTGCTCTATATTGTTACAAAGAATAAGATATAAAATGATCCAGTCAAAATTGTTAAATGCCTGTAACAAACACATTTTGTTTTCTCACTCTTGCATATTTGGGGTTGGCTTTTTTTCAGACCAGGCAGCATTTTTGTTGCATTTTCTGTGCCCAGTGCAGGGCACCCTCTGCTTACGAACTTCTGAATGCTCTGGCTGCCTGAAACTGGGCATCCAGAGAAGAGAAACTCCACAAAAGGTGCCCATGCTCGAAAGTTTAATACTTGGTTTGTGCAACCTTAATTGGGAACAAAGTGGCCTAAGCCAGGATTAAAACACCCACAGTGGTTCCATGGCTCACGGTCAGAGCACCTTCCCCTGTCTGGCCCCTGTGGGCCTTGGGCTGCCTTCCAGCCCCTGCAGTAAACATGGCACAGCCAATATTTGGCCATAATTCCTTCCCTGGCCTTCACCATCTGACTCTGTCCTTCCTCAGCCACATATTTTGGGGTATATTCTTAGGGCAATGTAAATATTTTGCCTCAGAGATGTCCCTCATCCTTTAACTTCCACATCCTACCCTGCCTGCAAGGGCACCACTCATAGTTTGCATATTTTCCTACTTCTTTAGCAAAATTTAATTTTCCTTTGACACTTTAGCAACTCCTACTTGTAGTTCCATGACCTTTTCACTACTCTTTCTATTCCCAATCAGCATCACAGGTTGTCCTTCATCCCTCAAAATGCTCTCCTGAGTTTGTTTCTCTCCTCTTCGCCAGGGATCTAAGCCCTATAATTTTATACTTCTTTATTTTGGCAACTTTGGAATATTTGCTGAAGACAGAAATACCTGTGGCTTTCTAGTCTCACATGTTTCTCATCTTCCTATATGGATGAGGGGAGAAGAGGGAACAAAACAAAGAAAATGTCAAAACCTGAGCTCATTGCAGATCTCCACTCACCTTTTATTTTACTTGGGCAACACCCAGCATTTCTTACCTCACCTTGTTTCTTTTTCCTAACCGACTGGGAGATGATCCTGAAAAGGAATTCAGGCTCACTTGCTAGAACATTGGCACCCCTTCTTGCCAGAAGAAGTTATCATTCTATCTTGGTCTGCAGCTAAATGATGGGTTAGTGCTCATCTGAAAAGGTCTATTATGCAGGAGGTGACCTAATTAGGATAATACTGCCCACAGGCCTGCCCTGATCTCTTCCTGAGTCAAAGCAAACATTATACAAGGAATTATCACTCATAAAATTTAGTTATTCTTGAAATTTTATATTACCCTTAGAGGACAATCTAGCACTGCTCCTGCTAATTGGACTAATTAACCTTGGTACTAAGAAATTGCACTTACACTGTTATCTTGAACTGGTATTGAGCCACACTTCAGCTGCTGAGTATTTCTTTATTACTAACAGATTGAAGTATTTTCTGCTCTAAAACTTCTCATTTTATGATCAGGTCACTGCCTCTTCTTTTATTTGGCTCAGGGAACGCCGACAGTTTTATTCTCTCACAAAAAAATCACCAGACTGGCAAGAGCCTAAATGATGAGCTGCAAAAATCAGAAAGCCAGGCTAGTTCTTAGGCACAAAGCCAAGGGAGATTACTATGGATCAATCAGACCTTTGGAAATTTTGCCTAAGGGGCACCATCATAACCAGCATTTCATATAAGCTGTCATGGATGTATCATTACCTGTTGCTGTTTCAAAACTATACTTGGTGGAAATTCCTCCCCATTTTCTGAACATTTAATACCAGTCCCTGCAGGAGATGCAAATCCCAGCGAAATCTCTCCCAGTGTAATCCTCTTCCTTTCCCATGAGCAGTGTTGCATTACTGCACTTGTCCTCTACACCTGACCTGTTAAGAAATCTCTTTATATTCCTTGTAAAGGAACCTTGGGAAGCAGCAAATCCTCCCATTTATGAGCGACTCAGCTGTGTTCATCATCCATTAAGTGGGATCTACAAGCAGCTTGATTTCCCCTGCTTTTATAAAGGTGGGAAAAATTCCATAAAGAAAACCATTCCCCTCTTCAGGAATTTGGGATAATGGATGCAAACACATCCACAAGTTGGGCAAGGACTGCAAATCCACACCATTAACAAGTCCAAATGGGTGGGTGCTGGCAAGGGGAAAACTACAGCATTTTCGTGTTTCAGTTTCCCCCTCACTCTTAACTGTATGAACATCACCCTGACATTTTTCTAATTCCACTTGCTCCATTGCTGAAGGTGTTCCTCCCTGATTTGGAAAAAGCAATTTATTCCAGGTTGGAGCCACCTCTTTTTCTGATGATATTCCACTTAACTGGATAATCTTCAAAGCCTTATGAACCTCTGACATTTTCAGGAACAATATCCTCTTCTCCCTGCCATGAGCACGGACACCTTCTCAGGTTGCTCCAAGCACAGTCCAACCGAGCCTTGGACACTTCCAGGGATCCAGGGACAGCCACAGCTTCTCTTGGCAACCTGTACTGGGGCCTCACCACCCTCACAGGGAAGAATTCCTTCCCACTACCCCATCTAAACTTCTCTTCTTTCAGTTTGAAGCCATTCCCCCTTGTCCTGTCACTCTATGCCCTTGCCAAGTCTCCTTCATCATCTGATCCTTCCCTTCTGATCCTCTGAGATGTCCTCCTCCCCTTCTGATGTCGGACTGCCACCCTGTGTCTATTCCGCAATGTTCAGGTTCCATTTGTAAGGCCAAAAGGTTTCCACTAGATGGCAAAGTTGGGGCTGGTGTTCTTCCAAGATCCTGTAATTCAGTGTATTTCTTGAGCCTGGAAAACTCTGGAGAACTCTTCTCGAGCCTGGAAAACTTCCAGGAAATTCAGGACATTCATACCTGGTTATGCCGAGTCAGGTCCCCTTTCACTCTTACGCTTCAGGACTGTGAACCTGCTCATCTGTGTTATTTTTCCTGGTTATCCAGGCATTTGGTTTATTGTATGGTGGGTGTTCCCTCTTTATTGTGGCAGGGAAAACACAGGAGAAGCACCTTCTAGAGAAAGAGGTTTATGACAGTTCTCTCTCTGTAGCTGTGGACAGCCATTTGTTCCACCTTTTACAGAGTGAAGACTCTTGCACAGATGTATTTTACTCTGATGACAGCACAAATTGGTAAGATAAGGAATTTTATTAATAGACTTTCCTCCATCCACAGCTGTAATACGAGGGAAAGAAATGGAGCAGGAAAAAACCAAGGTAAAAGAATAACTAAGGCCCACTTCCTTTATGATCTTATTCAACAGGTATTTGTATGATGTATTGTTATTATATAACAATATATTATTATATTACAACAGTAACAGTATTATATATATTATACAGGTATGATAGTATTATTACTCCCATTACAATTCTATCCTGTGCTTAACAACACTCTTGGCCTGAGAAAATCTATTTCTTCCATTCTGTCAACACCTCATCCTCATTTTGGATGTTGATTGGGAAAAATTCCCTCAAAATCAACCCATCCCTCCTGGATTCTAATCCAGCAGTCCCTGGGGGACCAGGGTGATAGAGCATCTTCCTCAGTGATGTGGCAGGTGCTACATCCTGGTTTGGCATCTGTAACCTTGGGGCAGTAAATTAAAAGGCCCCAGGAAAGGCAGAGAGACTATTCAGTAAATCCCATAGGATTGGAAGGCACATCATCCAAGGGAGGGAGAGCAGCAATGTTTTGGCTGAGGTGTGCCTGTGGATATGCAGCTGAATGAAAAGGTTAACACTTTTAAACAGTGTCTGACCCCACCACATTTCTAACTTCCTTAGATTTGTCTGCTGCTCAGGCAGGAATGCCTCTCTCCATGAGCCAGGAATTTTTTCCTTTTATCAAATCACCCAGAGGTCCAAAAAAGCCCAAAGCTTCAGGCAATCACAGAGTGTTTATTCCCTTCACACAGAATCATTGTAGAACAGTTTGGGCTGGAAGGGACTTTAAAGCTCAGCTCATTCCACCCCTTGCCATGGTTTATTGTATTCCACTAAACCAGGCTGCTCCAAGCCTTGAGCAGCCTGGTCTGGAATGCTTTTGCTTCTTGGGTCACTCTTGTAGGGATCCTGGGTATGGATGGGACAGGTTTCTCTCTCTTCTGACTCAGTAATGGCTTCACAACACTCCAAAGTCTGGCACGGAGGAAACCCCTTGCAGATCCTCCCGGAATGTCACCAAATAACCCAGAGTGGCCAAATAACCCAGAGGCTTCCAGAGATGTGGAGGGCAGCATTCCCAAAGAATATGGCCCATGGAAAAACTTCCACTTTCCTGTCTCCCTACCTCAATTAGGGCTCTAACTAGATCCTATTCCTAGAGAACTGCTACCTGCATCTCCCCACCCCACCCACATATGTACAAATCGGTCTGGGAGTTCCCTATTACAAACAGGGATTTGAAAATACTGAACCTACCCCATTCCCTAGAGCTTCCACATTTCCCTAATTCCCACATTCCTTGATTTCATGCTGTCCCAACTTTCTTACTACACTCATAGTGAGAGCCACCCCAAAAAGCCTATGTTAGATAAGAAGCTTCCCTCCTATATACTCAGCAAATGAAGGAGCACTAGATGGAAAGGAATTTGTTCCCAGTCCCAAAGCTGCACCCAGCTCGGTGGGACACAACTTCCTCCAACCAGCCTTCTCCCCAGAACTCAGCACCAGAGAAGAGGAATGAAAGAAGCACAAGAAAAAATTAAGAGCACATATTACAAAAAAAAAAAAAAACAAAACAAAACAAAAAAAAAACAACACCAAAAAAAAAATACCACCAAAAAAAACAACCAAAAAAGGAAAAATCATATTAATTACATTCATCCACGGAATTAAGCAGCACCACCTCCCCAAATCTGGCTTAGCCAGCTCTTCTCAGTGCAGGATCTTCAGGGTGACCATTACAGGAGGCAGCAAGGCTGGGGAATTCCTCTGCAGGGATCCACTGCTGCTTACTTATGTAGATAAGCATCGAGCCAGAGCTCCCCTGAATCTTTCAAAGAGCTGCCAAGAGAGAAACAAGGGAATGAACCCCACATTCCATCCAGAGCCTCCTGGGGAGAATTGTACAGATGAAGCAAAGGAGATCATGAAGTGATTTGGGTCTGAAGGGACCTGTAGAGGCTGCCCCTCCCAGTCTGTTCCCTCCCCTTTTGAGCCCACAGCACTGACAGCCCCTGACGTGGGAACGCGGCAGGTCAATACTCACTGCACGATGTCTGCAAAGGCTGTGAGCAGAGGCTTGCACTGGTACTCAATGCCATGCTTGGCACACAGGGACTTCACCAGAGGGGCCACCTTCCAGTAGTTGTGCCGTGGCATTGTAGGGAAAAGGCTGTGGGAAAAGGAGGTGCTGATTCAATGGCATCCCTCATCACCACATGGAATCCTGGCCCCGCTGCTGAGCCTAATTCTGGAAGTGCCCCAAGCTCCCCTTGTGCCAAAGCCAGGGGTGCTCTGCAATGGTCCCTCTTGTGTCCCTTCAGTGCCTGTGCTGGGAATTCTCCCCTCTATGCCATGAAGTTTAGATCTGAAGTGGTGCTGCTGCTCCCTCGTGATCCTCCAGAAATTTTCTTTTTGGAGTTCCTGTTCAACCCCCACACAAAGAGCACACAATGAACCCATAATATCTTTTATTCCTGTCTCAGCTGACAGAGGGACCTTGGAGGCTCTTCAGCCCTGGTGTATCTAGCACTCCTTGGAACTATTCCCAACCCCTGTTTCCACTCACTGGTGCTCAATCTGGAAGTTCAGGTGGCCACTGAACCAGTCATTGAACAAGGACTGATGAACGTTGCAGGTTGCCTGGAGCTGAAAGAAAAAAAAGAAGTCCTGTTTTAAGTATTATTTTAGCAATGCCCGTCTCAAACACAGGTTTCTCATCCCCACAGGAATTCTGGCTGGACACAACAGCTCCAGGAGTTATTTCCAGCCAACACAAGGTGGCCAGGCTGAGATAGATGGATTTTACACACCCAGAACTGTCACAGATCTCCATAAATAATGTCTCACCTGGGTAGAGAACCAGTCCACATTCTTATCATAATCAATGTGCATGGGGATGTGATTCATTTGTGTCACCCAGACAAACCAGTTGCTTTCTATAAACCTGTGCAAAAACAAAAAACCATCACAGATCACACACCCATGATGTGACAAGTCAGTACAAAACACTTGTGCACACACCAGCTGGTTGTTGCCTGACACCAGAAACACAAACAGATCAGACCTACATACACCTTCCACCTCCTGCAGCCTGACAGGAAACCACCCCTGTCCCACTGAAAGAATCAGGAGAGAGAACAGGGAGTGATGAGAAAACTAACCAGGGGGCTGGAGAAAAGCTGACACAAAGGATTGATACAAACTGGGCAGAGAAAATGCTGGAGTTGTAAGCTGGATGATACCTGACTAAAAGGTGGAGCCCCAGGGTACCCTTCACACCCAGGAAGGGCAAGTAGGTGAGGAAGAATCGGATGTAGAAGGACAGCATCCAGGCCAGGTCCTGCAGTATAGGGGACAGGGAAAACTTCATTAGAAGGGAGAATTTCTGACTTCTAAATTTACCATCACTCCCTTTAAAATCTCTCATAACATCTTCTACTGATAAATTTTTCCTCCCCAGCCCCATCACAAAGTAACTTGACACCAGCCATTGCCTGTGCTCAGGAATTATCCTGGCTCCATGAGCCCAGCAGAGGGCCAACACCAGACAGGACAAGCTCTAAAGCACCGCGTTTTCCCCTGGATCTAAAGAGGAACCAAGCAGTGAGAAACCCAAAACCCAGAACACCAGAGAACACCTTTTGTTCCCCAGAGGATCTTTCACAAAGAAAGGCTGTGGAAGATCCCCCTTAGGCAAACACCATTCCCAAATCTATACCCACATCCTTTGCTGCAGATACACACAACTCCCAGTAAATCTGGCACTGGAATTCATCCCTAAACCCAGGAGAAGCCCCCTGGCCCCCGTGGAGCTGACTCACCACCCACTGCTTCCGCTGCACGGCGAAGTAGAAGATATACCACTGGAAATAAAGGGGCACCAGTGCTGGGGGACCGACTGCAGGGACAAACAGAGCCATGAATTATCCCAGCAGGATGGGATGGAATGGGAAAACAAGGGGCAGAGTGACTGCTGGCCATGGAACTGCACAGGGGGAGGTTACTCACTGATGAAGAAGTACTTGTGCTGGTGGTTGTAAGGCATGAATTTCTTCTTTTGCACACCAAGCTGTTAAAATACACAAATTACTCAGGCCATGAAGACACCTGTGCACACACTCCTAAACTTCCAGGAGATGTTCTATCCAACCAAGCCAGCAACCATCATCCCCTGGGACCTCGGCCTGGATGAGTTTTCACCCTGCAGAAGGGGCTGGGCAGCGCCTTGCACACACACAGCGACCTGCACAGGAAGCTCTGTCCCTACAGAGGGCACAAGCTGCCTAAAAATGCTGAAACAGAAACCCACACAAAGAGTTTGCTGACAAAGCAGAGCTTCAGAATTAAAAAACCCCAAGCTATGGTATTGTTATGATACTGTTAATGAAGATGGCAGTGTGTGAACTCCCATCTCCTTGCAATTAGTCTGGAAAACAGAGAAGTGAGCATCTAGGCATGAAACTGTGTCCACAAGAATGAGAGTGAATATTTTATCTTCCCTCTGAGGCTGCTCATTTTTCAATGTTTGCTGTACAAACATAACAGATCAAGCCACTGGCTTCCTTAAGGAATGCCCTGTACATGTTCAAATTAATTCCCAATAGCCCATCCCTTAATTTCAATACAAATCAAAGCATTTTAAGTGACACTATGAATTTACAGATCTTTTTTTTTAAAGGACAGCAAATGGTTAAGCCACTCATTTAACTGCAGAGCTGTACCAGAAACAGAGCTGGACTCCAGATGGGAACCACTGTGACACCCACTGCCAGGCTGAGACCACTGAAATAGCTTCTTTGATCAGGAATTGTAAAAGTTCCAGACAGCCATGGCTTGTCATCTGCTGCTTCCATCCCCAGATCACTACAATTAGTCACACTGATCTTGGCAAAAGAGTACAACTTGCAATTCTGATCTTCATAAAACTGAAATTCTCTCATCAAGGGAAATAGGAACTGGTAATCGTGGCAAATATTTCATTCTTATCTTCCAACACTGCAAAAATAACTTTGAGTGAAGTTTTAAGAATACAAAGGTCTCAGAATTGCTGGAATATTACTGAAGAATTAGGGACTAGTGGAAGGCAATGTAGCACCATATAAAATCTAATTAGTGTCCAAGCTCTCTGCAGCTTCCCAAATTTGAATCCTATTACTGTCACTTCCCAGCTTCTCTCAGGTCTCACCTCCACAGAGAGGGTTTTCCCCAAAGCAAAGAACAAGGGGTGCATGTTGACATCGGGATCCTTCCGGAAGCAGTTGGGTTTGGCGTGGTGCTGGAAGTGGAGGTGATTCCACCAGCTGGCTGGGGCTCCCTGTGGGAAAAGATGAGAAGAAAGTGCCCTAAAGAAGGTGGATCTTCTGCCCTCAGTTCTCTCCTTACCCTGGGATTAGCTCTGGCTGCAGAGCAGGGCTCTGGCAGCCCCTGCCCACACCCAGCGCTCACCTTGAGGTGGCCGATGACGAACTTGTGCACCCAGTGGTTCCACCTGGACTTGCTGAAGACTGACAGGTGTCCAAAATCATGCTGGAGCCAGCCAGCCTGGGCCTGGAATTAAGAATACAACAGTGCTGCTGGGGAAGAAGAACTGTCAAGAGGGACTGTGTCTGAAAAGGGCTTTCTTCTCCCACTCCCACACTCCTCACAACGTATCCCTGGATAGCAAAAGCACTTCCACTGCCAGGGCCCAATCCCAACTCTCCTTTTTCACTATACACCAGTGCACTCCAGACTCTGCCTAATGACTTTTAGTCCTGGACAGTTGTTTCCATGAGGAAGGGAAAAAAAGTCCTGGGAAAAAAACAGCCACAGAGCTGAGAACCAGCATTTATTCCCTCACAAAACTGCTCTGAAATCGGCAACAAAGTCTCCTTTAAGGAGCAGCTTGCTGCTGCCTCCTCCAAGTACTTGTAATTCCAAGGGGCTCACTGGCCACAGGAGGAATAGCTGGGGCTTTGAGAGCTGCTCTGCCCTCTCCTCTAACTCCCTGCAAGTTCCCATGGGAACACAGTGGCTTGGCCCCTGCACACTGCCTCGGAGTTCTGGCACGGTGGAGCTCAGGAGCGGGGCACGGCTTTCATCGTGTGGGGAAGGCTGGAATAAAGAAGGCTTTGATGGAATACGGGGAGGAAACAGCAAGGCAAAGTCTGCTCTACCACAGCAGCATGTGTAGTTTTGCCTTTTGGTGGAATCCAGAGATAAGCAGGATTTGGGGAAGTCCATGATGATAAGATCCGTCCCCTGCTTATGGCAACAAGCCCCCAAGTTCCAAATTTGGTTTTTTGGGGCTTATTTTGTGGAGTTGCTCACCTGGACAGTGCCCAGAAGCACGGCAGAGAAGAGGAAAGGCACCAAGGATGCTCCAAAATACCAGATGATGAGCCAGGCTGCAACATCCAGCATCAAGATGTGGCAGAGACAGAGAATGAAAAAGGCGTGGTTGGGCTGGAGAAGCCCCATCCTCTCCACGGTGGCACGGAGCTCACGGAAATCCTCCACCAGCTTTTTCTGTGGGGAGACCCAAAAGCATCCACTGGTCAGAAAACACCTCGGGAACATCAGCAGAAGCATAGTTTTCCCTCTCAGGGATGAAAAGGGGGAAAGCCGAGGGTCACCTGGAGACAAATCTTTGCTAAAACTACAAATAAGGATGTGAAATGAAGCTTCAGCCAACAGTGATTCCAAGAGATCCTATGATCTTATGTACAGGGAGTTCTGCCTGCCAGTCAGAAAAGTTAAACAGTACAATTTCAATCCCAAAACCAAGGTTTTATGACACTCACGTTCTTGCTGGGCTCAAAGCTGGGCTGATCTGGTGCCAGTTCCCCGATCAGGAGAGGGTTCATGTACTTCCTTACCAGTGCCTTGTCAAGATGAAAAGCAATGAAAGGATCCTGAAATGCAGACAGAGGAACAGGATGAAGAAAAACCATCATTCAGGTGGCAGCAAAAGAAATCTATTCCATGATATGCTGGACCATTCAAAAGATTCCTGTTGGGGAACCAGTTACTTTTATTATTTAAATGTGGTGTCAATCTCCATGGCAACCAGGTGAAAAAACCCATTAGTGGCTGCTATCACCTCAGATTCTGTCCCTATATTTAAATTACAAATCCTGTAGGCACACATGGCACTTTGGCATCTAATTCCTGATCTCCCATTTACCTCCTTTCTGACATTTCTCTGATGGCCAATTTAGCATATTTTTACAATCTCCCTCAACCTAAGGACCTGGGGTTTTTAATTTTCTGGGACAATATTGCTTGCTGGGCATCACTTTGTAAGATTCCTGCACCACGCATTGTTTATCACTATAATTACTAGGCCATCATTGTGTGCTTTTAAAATAAAATGTGCTTTTAAAAGATCTCTGATCAGGAAAGGGGTTAAAAATCTGGCTGGTGTTGCCAGCTCTAGGTCAGCTGTAGCATCCTCCCTGCTCAGGGTCACTGAATAAAGGAGGGAAAAAGAGGGGAACTCTCTTTTTGAGAGAGACATTTGCATTTTCTCATTAGAAAAGGGGGGAAAAATGGGGAGGAGTATGTGGGCAGAGCAGGGGAGGATGGTACCACACATTTAGACCAATCCTTTCCATTTAGGCTGCAAAACCTGGAGCGCAATCCCAGCTGGGGGTTAGGGGACAGCTGACTGCACCTTCTAGAAATCAGAACAGCAAACCAGAGGAGTTCTTCCTTTACTTCCCACTTTTCCTGGTTTTGTGGAGCCTCGTTCTTTTGATCCCCAGGGTCAAAACCATGGGGAAATAAAACTTGGCAGGGGTTTCTGAGCAGTCAGCAGTTCAACTGCAGCCGGCAGTGGCATTGATATCATCACCATCACCTAAAGAATGCAGCTGGCTGCAATCCCACCATGCTGCCCTGCTCACTCCATGGGCTGACCCTTTTCTGCTCACAGAAACTCAGAATGTTCAGGTGAGAAAGGCTCTTCAGAGCTCATCTGGTTCCCCCCTGCCACGGACACCTTGCAGGTTGCTCCGAGCTCCACCCAGCCCAGGCTGGAACACTTCCAGGGATGGGGCTCCACCACTTCTCTGGGCAACCTGTGCCAGTGGCAGGGCTTTGAAAATGCACATGTGCACCCTGCCCTCACGAAATGTTGCAAATTAAATTGTTATTTTTGGCTCTAAATTATATTCCTACCACGGGATCTTCACGTGAAGATCTCAAGCTCCAGCCTGGCCGAAACACAGTCCATCAACACCATCCCAGAAGTGGATTCCCACCCCATATCCACCCTTGGGTCCAAACATGTGCATTGGGAGAGATTCATGGAAAAGGCACAAGCAGACAAAGGAAGGAAACACCACTGGCAAAGCCACCCTACTCCAGCAGCATTTACTCCACTCTGCAACAGCCGCTGGCACTCAGACACGAGTGATTAATTCCTTTTTCGTGACTGAAATACGACTTGCAGTGATATTCTGCTCTAGTGCCGTCTCTCGGGTTCGGGAAGTTGGAGGAGGGCGAAGGCACCCGCGCTGCAAACAACAACTCTGTCACCGCGTGCGCCACACGGGTGGCAGCACCCGACACTCCTCTGCGTGCAAAAATTACTGGGGGGATTTGGGTTGCTTTTCATTCCCGGCTGCGGCTTTTTAGTCATTCCTTCAGCAGCGCTTCCTTGCAACAACAATTCCAAACGATTCCCGGCGGAGCGTGCGCGCTGCGTGTTCCCTTGCACACCGCTCCCAGCGTACGCGTGTGTGGCACAGCCGAGTGTGCAGGCGTGCGACACAGGCGCCGTGCCTGCTCCCAGCCCCAGGGATCCTGCTCCCAGGGATCGTGCTCCCAGCCCCAGGGATCCTGCTCCGCGCTCATCCCTCCTCCAGCCCTCCTTGCCGTGCTGCCGGGGCCGCAGCCGGCCGCTCACCGTGGCGTCCTGCCCGGCGTAGTGGCTGATGACCCGGGAGCCCCCCGGGTGTCTCCGGCAGAAGCGGCTGATGTCGTACACCTTCCTGTCGATCACCAGCCAGCGCTCCTGCGGCGCCGGCCCCCGCCCGTTCCGCTGCCCGATCTCCTCCCAGGTGAAGCGCCGCATCTCCCCCCGGACGGGCTCCGAACCCTCCATGGCCGGGATCGGCTCGCCCTGGCTCGGCTCAGCTCAGCTCGGCTCGGCCCAGCCCGGCTCGGCCCGGCTCCGCCTCCCCGGAGCCCCCCCCGCCCACTGGGCTGCGTCCGCCGTGCGCCCGCCCCCGGGGCCCGAGAGGGGCGGCTGCGATGCCGGGGCGCTCGGGGCTGGCGCACGGACGGAAGGGAATCCGGGCTGGCCGGGCTGGGATGGCTGCCGGAGTCATTTCGCTGAGAGCAGCGTGTCCCCCAGCACTGCCCAGCCCATCAGTCACAGAACCACGGGAGTGTTCGGGTTGGAAGGGAGCTCTGGAGATCGTTCAGTTCAACCTGACCCTGCCAAGGCAGAGTCACCTGGAGCAGATGGCACAGGATCCAGGTGGATGTGGAGACTCCAGAGAGGGGCACTCCACATCCTTCCTGAGGTCCCTGAGCAGCCTGTCCCTGTCCTTTGCCATCCTCAATGTAAAGAAGTTCTTCCTCACGTTGAGGTGAAACTTCTGGAGTTTTAGTTTATAGCCTTTGCTTCTCGTCCTGCTGCTGGGCATCTCAGAAACACGTTTCCAAAGGCTACATACACGCGGATTTTAAATCCCCCCAGCTGATTCCACCACTGCCCCGACAGTCTGTTCCAGGGCTTGTCAATCCTTGACAACAATTCTCCCTCATATCCAACTTAAACCTCCCTTGGCACACCTTAAGGCTGTTTCCTCTTGTCCTGTCACTTGTTACCTGGGGGAGCCACCGATCCCCACCTGACTCCACTGTCCTTCCAGGTGATGCCTAGAGAGGCTACCTGGAACAGAGGCTAGACAGAGTTAAAGGAATAAAGTAGGTTTTTATCAAAAGGCCTTCAAACTATACACCTTGGGCACAACAAGAGCCTGGCCATGTCTCTACCCAAGATGGACCCAAGCTGGACCTAAGATGAAGGACTAGTCATGAGTTTTCACACTTTTATAAGTTTTGGTCCATTTATATATTGGGGTTAATGGTCCAATTACAGCTTCAGGTTATCAAGTCCCATCCTCCCAGTTTGCTCTCCTCAATTCACTGTTTACACTGGACTCAAGCTGCAATGGTGTCCTTGTTTCTGGGGCTGGAAAAGGATTGTTTTGTCTAACTAAACTGTGAAGACAACTTGCTAACACTTTATGTGAAGTTCAGAGTTATATACTAATGCAGTGCAGAATCTGGAAAATATGAAAGCTAAAGGCATCACAGGGAGTTTCCCTTCCTCACACTCAAGTTCCTTCTTTTGAACCACTTTTACAACCTGTTTCTCCTTATTTCTATGCTGACTGTGACATATCTTCCCTACCCTTGATTTGCTTCCCCTTTCCAGAAAATCCTTCCCTCTCTTCCTTCTGTCCTCCCTTCCAGCTGCCTCAGCCTTTCCTGTTCCTGAGGTTCCTTTTGGCTGCTCATGCCTGGATATGCAGCCAGAGGGAGGGAAGGTGTTGCCACAGGTAAATCACATCAAAACCCTGCAGATGATTCTTCAGACAGCAGAATAATGCTGGAAGAGTGAATGATGCTAAAACAGACCAATCCCTCTGTGTGGCACTTCATCCATAAGAGTTACAAATTAAAATTCCTCTCCCCACACTCATCTCCCTTTCCATAGCAGCACCAGCCTTCTCCCTGAACTCTGTTATTGATCCCAGATTTCTTTGTTTCCATTCACACCTTGCAATCTGACCTAGTTACAGCAATTCCAGTTGAAGGTAACCATAGAAACAAAGAGCCACCAGGCTGCATCACCTGATGGCTACATCACATCTTGGAATTCTGTGCCTGCAAAACACTGGATGGAATGTTTTTATTTCCATCCCTTCAGCAATTCATATTAATAAACACTAATGGATGTTTAGTATCTTTAAAAACATAATTATATTCAGAACAGTGCAGTAATTATTTCAAATTCTCTTTTCCCCCATCATCAATTGCACAACAGAATATTTATCCTAAATTTAGTTGATATTTCTGGTCTTATATCATGAATACAGGTGACATGCAGAGATCAGTTTTCTTTTTCCTATATTTGTTAAAAGCAAATAAATTCCATCTTCCTGCACGAGTTAAACCTTTGGATACTTGCTTTGAGGGATCTTAACAGGCAAAAAGCTCCACTACACTTGATAAAATCCACTCTTGTTCCCTTCATGTGCTTCCTCTGGTTTCAGCAGCTATAAGGGCTCTTAATGTCTTATTAACAGAAGTTATACAATAGCCCTTGGAATTTTCTTCCAAGCTCTTTCTGACATGAAATCCCTGATTGTGATTGTTTTCCTCTCAGCAGATGATTCAAGACAAGCCAGGGAAGCTCCTGGAATCACCAGCTCTAAGCAGTGAAGGTTTCTGTGTCCTGCCAGTTGCCAGCAGTGCTTGTTTGCCCTGCCCTTGCCCCACTCAGGATCTCAATGGATGTCACAGTGACAAGAACAGGACCTTTGTCATGAAAAGGGACAGGAAAAAAACAGCTGCTGTTATAGACTCCCCAGCACCCTGCATCCAGCTGGGATTCCTGGCATCAATCCCTGCTGGAACACAATTAACCAGGTAAAATGAGTCCTTCAGTGCCCTGACTCCTTGTTTTACCTTCACTGCTTCCACCTCTGTATCTGCTGTCACCATCATGCTGTGACCCAGCTCCCCAGAAACCACCCAGAAACTACCATGAACCACCAAAAATCCAAGGGGAGGGAAAAGATGGTCTTTGGTTCACTCCTCTGATCAACCTGCAAATCTGGTGACTGGAGATCACCAGAATTTGGAGAAAATATATTAAAATTCCTTAATTCACTACCATGATTAGGCTGGAACTTGCTTTAAAATACCCAAGTGACCTGATGGTGAGGGATCACTAAATATTCACTAAATATTTGGGCATCTGGTGACCAAACCAGTAATCAGGGAAAGAAGGAGATGGGTTGAAAGGATTGCAGCCTTTCTTTTCTCCTTTTAGAGAAAATGAGTTACAAAGATGGATGGTGAGGTCTGAAACCACAGGGGGAAAAAAAAAAAAAAAGGAAAACAACAAATGCTGAAAAAACAGTTGAAAAGGGCAGAGCCTAAAAGAAGACTCAGTTCTTGGCTTTGATTCAGCCTAAGAAAAGCTGAAGATTCCAGGCACAGGGGAATTGTGGTGGCATGATTTACAGGCTTCTGTCATCAGTGCAATTAAAACAGCCACGCTGATGAAGCAAATGCAGCCGGAAACCACTAATTTAGTCATTATGTTACTACCAGGGAAGAGCCTGACAGATCCCTGTAACACCATTCCTACACCAGGCTTAGGATCTACTGCAAGCATCTGTGAAACACCAGCAGAAGAGGGAGAACTGGAAATATTGCCTTTATTCTTGTTGTCTTATTGGGAATGAGCTGGAATACTGGAATAAGTTGGCCTAAATGAGTTAGTGTTGTACCCAGAACTCTTTGTTAGGGTTGCTAACACTTCATACAATAAAGTCTTGATTTTTCATACAAACAGTGTAACTTCATGGAGTATTTGCTCAGCGCTCTGCTCTAATAACTCAACTGACTGATAAATGCAAAAGTGACTGTTTAGATGCAAAATAGACTGAGATTGTGAGGAGTTTGCATCTTGGCAGGAAAAGCACCCAGGAGTTACTCTGTGTAAGGGAGGAGATAAAAATAAGGTTATTTTTTGACCTTCAGAAGTCATAAATTCAGATTAGCAAATGAGGAGTGAGGTGGTGATTGTTTAGAGTTCTACACTTTTCAAAGCAAAACCTGAGTAAGGAAAAAAAGGAAAGGATCTGATGATAACATGGGGATATCAGCAGGACTTTCACTAGAAGTCATTACAAAGCAGCATCAGAACAGAGCATTTCTCTCCTTATTCCTGCCCTGCTGCAGTGTCTGCTGCTTTCTGAGTGTGATTCCCTGCTCCCCTGGCAGTTTGTGCCCTGACCCTGATAAACCCACGGGCAGCCCAAGATCCACTGCAGAATGTGGAATCCCTGCCAGCCATGGCCACACAATGGGGATTTCTGTTCCTTTGTTGGTTGTTTCCCTCTCAAAGTACCTCAGCTCTCAGCCGCTCTCCCAGGACTAGAGAAAAAGTGGAATA
The DNA here is from genome assembly GCF_027477595.1 of Haemorhous mexicanus. Lineage (NCBI taxonomy): Eukaryota > Metazoa > Chordata > Aves > Passeriformes > Fringillidae > Haemorhous > Haemorhous mexicanus. Next base: position 10,963,964 of record NC_082346.1, read on the forward strand.
TGTCAGAGTAAAAAATTTCATGGAAATATTTGATAGCAGTTTGTTTTAAATGCATGGACCGCTACAGCATTCCCACCTAAATCACTGAGTTCCCTTGCCTCAGGCTCCAGCCCCCCATTCCCTGCCCAGCTGTTTCCCACTGTGTTTGAAGTTATTATTCATTTTTATGTTCAGAGCTCCTCAGCCTTTCCCTCTTGTGAAAGACAGGGAAAATCTGGGGTCTTTTCTCCTTATTTTTATTTGGCAGAAAGGAAAAAGGTATCAAAAAGACTATTAAAAGTATCAAAAAGTTTAAAGGTACAGCTAAATCTGATTTTCACTCTGTTTCTCCCCCCCAAATCCTCAGTTCCTGCCTTCTTCCCCTTCAGAAAGCTGCTCTGTGTCTTTCCCCTGTTCACTGCTCTTTCCTGCTGCCTTCTTTTCCCACCACATGCCTTGGAGCCATCTGGCCTTACCAGGTGGTGGATCTCATACTATAAATTGGGTGAATCTCATACTATAAATTGGGTGAAAAGGAGGATTTTCCCTGCATCCATGAGGATTGCAGCACAGCTACGGGGCATTTCCATGTACTGGTGCCAGTCTGCTTGCTGCTGTCAAAGTCTAGTCCTTTCTAAAAACCAAATTAAAAGAAACTTATCAGACTTTGGAAAAAAACTTATCAGACCTTGCCTCCTACATAAAACTCCACAATGGGATGAGACAACAAACACAGAAAATGTTGTGGTTTTGCTACTTTTTAAAGCGCTTTCCTCAGGGAAAAGGAACTTTTTTTACATTAAACCAATGCATGAGACAGTGTAAAGATACCTGAGCTACCAATTTTCCCTGCTTTTTCACCATTCCAGTCTACTCCAGTAAGAAATCCTTCACTGACCCATTAGCTGAAGAGCAGACATGCCACTTCTATGTGTGCTCCCTGCAAAAACTCTTCCACTTTTACATCCCCCCTTCCCATACTTTGTTCCATTTCACAATCCTCACCTTTTCTGCCCACATCTCGTGACTCTTTGGTTAAACTCAGGGCTTTTATGTCCCTCACACAAGCTCTTTGTGCTGCTAAAGCTACACCGGGCAGCGACCGCAGCCTTTCACCCACTTGGCCATAGAGCAGAGCCTGTTCTCATCTCTTTGCTGGGGCTGGTTTGAGTCCCAGGAGCCAAAGAAAACTCGGAACAAGCCCTGCCTGAAGCCTGACAGCCTGGCTGGCTGTGCTGCAGGAGGCTGAGAGCAGCAGGGATTATTTCAGAAGCATCTTTCAATGGCTTGTCATTAAGTTACGGTGCAATTTTCCATGGGAGATATCCAGGTGGGGAATTCTGGGAGCTGATTTTGGTTCTTTGTCCATCTACAGGTAAATTCCAAAATGAACCAACCTCCTTTTCAGCTTATTTCATAGACTCAACATAGAATCCTGGAATGCTTTGGGTTGGGAGGGACCTTAAAGCTCATTCCATTCCAACCCCCTGCCAGGTTGGATGGGGCTTGAAGCACCTTCCACTATCCCAGGTTGATCCAAACCCCTCCAGCCTGGCCTTGGATACTTCCAGGGATAGGGAAGCCATAGCTTCCCTTGGAAACCTGTGACAGGTCCTCTCCACCCTCACAGGGAAGGATTTCTTCCTAAGTTGTACATATCCAGGCCCATCTACAGGACTAAAATCCCCAAATTCAAAGAACTCAGTGAACTTTTCCCTCACCACAAGCAACAAGTTTCAGGTCCACCTTAATGTGGTGTCTGGCCGTAATTTAGTCTGATCCTTGTCACAGGGCTATTTTGAACTAAACTAAATAAAACTTGCATGTCTTAGCAAAACATTCCTGTCATTTCTGACTTTCCTCACCCCACATCACAGGCAAAGATTGTCTAACAGGCTGAAGCCATCCTGCAGCATTAACACCAGGCAGAAACAGAGGAAAGCTCTGGCATGGCTTGGCACAAAGCTAAAGAGGAAAGATTTGGGTTGGAAGAAATCCTTCCCTGTGAGGGTGCTGAGGCCCTGGCACAGATTTCTCAGAGAAGCTGTGGTTGCCTCATCCCTGGAAGTGTTCCAGGCCAGGTTGGATAGGGCTTGGAGCAGCCGGGGACAGTGGAAGATTTCCCTGTCCATAGCAAGGGATTGGAACTGGATGTTCTTTAAGGTCCTTTCCCACCCAAATCCTTCTGTGATTCTATGGTTAACCCTGTGGGTTCCTTCCCCTGCTTAGGCCCTGCTCTGCCACTACAGAAAGGATTAATAATCCTCCCACTTATTCATGCAAAATAATCAAAGGAAAAGTTTCCTATTGCCAGGAAAGCTGGGGATCACACCTGCCTGGCCCTGGAAATTGGCCACAGGTCCTGTCAGAGTAAACAAAGCCGCAGGGAAAGAGGTCTGTGTTGTTTTTGTCCTTGCCACACCACACCTTGCGTAACCTAACACAGGAATTGTGTACAATAAAGTGCCCCATGGCAAGGAAAAGATGGCAAAGACGGCATTATCCCACCTGTTAATAAAAGTATGGCCTGGGGCAGCGGAGTTCAACCAGCTCTGCCTGTGCCACAGCAAAGCTGTGAAATCTGGCAGCCACCAGTGGCAGCCTGGCAAAAACAGAGCAAAACAATGCAGATTTCAGGCAGAACAGCAATAGCTCCTTTCTGAGCTCAGCAGTGAATAATGGGGTGGGAAGTCTGGGGGGAAAATGGCAGGAAAAGGAGGAAAAAGCAGGGAAAAAAGTATGAAAAAGAGGGGGAAAAGAAAAAAGGTAAAAAAGAGTAAAAACAGTTTAAAAAGAGTAAAAATGGTAAAAAATCGTTAAAGGAGAGGGGAAGGAGGAGAAAAGGGTGGAAAGACAGGAAGCAGGAAGAGGGGTGAAGTGAAAAAGGAGGGAAAAGGAGTGGAAGGGGAAAAGGCAGGAAGGAGAGAAGGAGAGAAGAAGAGAAGGGAGGGGAAAGGGGGCAAGAGGGAAGAAAAGGGGAAAGAAATGACGAAAGGGGGGAAGAGGGAAGAAAGGGAAACGGGAGAAAGGGGGAAAGGTAGAAAAAGTGGGAAAGAGGAGAAGGAAGAAAGGGGAGATAAAAGGAGGAAAAAGAGGTGAAAGGAGGGGAGTGGGAAAGGTGGGGAAGGGAGGGGGAGAAAAGGGAGGAAGAAGGAGAGAGCAGAGAAGGAAATGAAGAAAAAAAAAAGAAAACAGGGAAAAGGGGGGGGGGGGGAAGAAGGGGAAGGGCAAGAAAAATAACGCGGGAAAAGGGAAAAAACCCAGCGGGGGCAGCTCTTTACATCAGGAGCCAAAAAATCTCGAGGACACGAAGCTCGGAGTGGGAGGTGGAGGAGGTGGAGGAGGAGGAGGCGAGGGGCTCCCGTCCCCCGGCGGTCCCGGCCCGCAGCCGCTTCGAAAGATCGGGCCGGGCCAATGGGCGGGAGCGGGAGGGCGGCGGGACAGCCGGGATTGGCGCTGGGGCTCGGCTGATCCCGGCGGGAGAGCCCCGGCACCGGGCGGAGCGGAGCCGGGGGGATGCCGGGGAGAGGGGGGCGGCGAGCCGGGCAGGGGGAGATGGCCGCGGGGAGGAGGATGCTGAGTTTGGGGAGGGGGGTGATGCCGGGGGGGAGGAGAATGTCTGGGAGAAAGGATGATGCCGGGAGAGGGAGGGGATGCCGAGGGAGGATAATGCCCGGGGAGGGATGCCCGAGAGGGGGGTGCGAGGGGGCGTGTGGGTGGAAGGGGCCGAGCTTCCCTCAAAACACAGGGCTATGTGCGAGGATAAAGTGCATCAGTGCGGGGACAGCCAGCCTAGGGGGCACTTCCGAGCAGGCGGAGAGAAGCGAGAAACAAAGAGAAGGGAGGACATGAGCGAAGGCGAAGGGAGGGAGCAGGGGATCAGCTGAGTTCAGTCCCGCCAGGAAAGCTCTTCCCCTCCGGCACATCCCCGAGAGGCGCAGGGACAGGTTCTCCCCCCTCCTCTCCCGCTCCGGTCAAGAAGACAAAGAATCGAGCGGCCCCATGGGGAAAGGGGGTGAGCAAGGGGGGGACTCGGGGGAGCCGGCGGCGCAGATCCGCTTCTACACCTGGGAGGAGATCCAGAAGCACAACCTGAGGACGGACAAGTGGCTGGTGATAGAGCGAAAGGTTTATAATGTCACCAAGTGGGCAAAGAGGCACCCGGGGGGCCAGCGAGTCATCAGCCACTGCGCCGGCGAAGATGCCACGGTAAGGACCGACCCCCGCGGCTCTCCCGGCTCCAGCAGCATCCTCTGACAGCTCCTTCCCTCCCCGAGGGGAGCCAGCTGCCTGCTGCCCCCTGTCCCCATCTCCCCAACACCTGCTGGACACCCGGCTCAGCCCTTTCGCTGCTCCCAGCTCGGTTCAAGCGGATGCAGGTCCCCCGCGATGGGTTGGTAGGGATTGCTCTGCTTAAGTCCTGCTGGTTTGCCTTTGTCTCCTGCTTGTGCCGTGCCTCGAGCCCTGAATTCAGAAGCAAAGTGTCCCAAATGTCCCCTTTTCCAGGGGGCAGTTTTTGACATGCAGAGTCACACAGCCAAGCACAAGGAGGGTTAAACAGAGGCCAGGCTGTGTCTCAAAGTTGCTTCTGTGAGGAGGCTTTAAAACAAGGAGCTTTTTAGCATTTTTTTCCCCAGGAGAAAATTCTCTGGAGAATTTGGTTACAGGTTGCTACAGAAAAGAGGAAAAAAAAACCAAAAAAAAAAAAAAAAAAAAAAAACAAACAGCAAACCATTTGCTGCTGCTCCAGCTGCTCCTTCGCTGGGTTCAGCCACCTCTCAGGTTTCAGTCAAAGATAAGAAACCAAACAACAACAAAAAAAACCCCAACCTTGAAACAGGAACAAATTAGAAATAAATTGTTTGTTGTCTGGGGTTCCCCTCAAAACCACCTTCCTCAGAAGTGCATCCAGGCAGCATGTTGTCCCTTCAGGGCATGTTAAAGAAATCCAAGCAGCCTCAGAGCTCTTCTCAAAACGTGCAGAGACCAAGTAGGAACAGGAACTGCTGGTCTCCCACGGCTCCTGACACCTTAGCAAGGAGGAGGCTCCATGTGCTACAAAATTTTTTGGCAGAACCTTCCCTTTCCATCAGCCCCCATTTCCCTGTATCCTGTGGGTATTTTCCATTCTTTTCCTTGAAGCACTGAGCTGCATTTTGGCCCTTCTGTCCCTTTGCAGTAAATCCTCTGAATGAATAGCTTTCTCCCTCAGAAAGATGGGCCAGGTTTTGCTTTCAACTGCTTAAACACAGAGCTGCTGAAATAGGAGGAGTTTGACTTCTATCCCCAAGAATTTAACTCCAGTGTCTCCATTAGCAACCAAAAAGCATCTGTTACTGCAGAATCCTTGAAAGGGAGACTGAAACACAGGTTGGTGGCTCCAGGATTGCTGGTTCTCCTCCCACCTCCCCAGGCTACATTGCATCCACACTCCATGAAGGCATGGCCTTAAAAATGCTCTGAAATTGTTAAATCACCGCTCCGAGCACTAACCCAGGATTGGAATCAGTTTTGCAGCTTTCCTGTGGTGAACAACCATTTAAAGCCAGAAAACCTCTCATTCAGGAGGAGAACCTCTGTGGTTTTAGATTGGATTTTAGGAGGAAATCCTTCCCTGTGAGGATGCTGAGGCCCTGGCACAGGTTGTCCAAAGAAGCTGCGGCTGCCCCATCCCTGCAAGTGTCCAAGACCAGGCTGGATGGAGTTTGGAGTAACCTGGTCCATGGAAGGTGTCCTTGCCCATGGCAGGGGAGTGGAATGGGATGATTTTTGAAGTCCTTTTCAACCCAAACCATTCCATGGGTCTCTGGTTTTTTTGAACGCAACATCTGAGTCTGGGCCAACCTGCTCTGGTGTCATGTCATGCACAGAACACCAAGGCAGGGACACTATGCAGTGTCTCTGTCCCAGAAGTGTTCAGGGATGTAAAAGAAAATCCATGTGCTGACCTCTGTAAGCACTCCCAATGCTCAAGTACAGCTCATGTCTCAATGATACAAAGCTTTTTTTCTCACCAAAAGCAGCTGGAATAATTCCCATATCCCATAAAACACTTCGGCTTATTTGGTCAGTAGATCACAAAGTTGGGAGGTCAAGTGCCAATATCACACAGCATTTCCCAGGGATTATCTTTTCCCTTAAGCTTTTTATCTCCTGCAGTACAGAACTGAGAACAATTCCAAAATTCAGGTACTCTCTTATATTTGGGACCTATTAGTACAGGAGCTTAATCAGATAAACATAACAAAAATCCAATCCTTCCATCATTTGCAGGATCTCCAGGCAGTAAGCACCCAATCAGACCTCCAAAGACTTCTTTATTCCCAGCAGTTAAGAAGCATTAAAAAATGTTGATTCAGTATTATTTTATGTGTCACCCTCTCTCTTGCCCTTTCTTCCCCTTTTTTTTGTTTTCAACCAAAACTGCAGAGCCTTGCAGGAGACACAGTCAGATATTCACTTCCCCCCTCATTCTGCTTTTCCTTCCCCTTTCACATCTTCTACAAATTGTTCCAGAGAGGGAAACAAGGAACCAGAGTCAACATTTCAGTGACCCATTTCTGGGTCCAAGTTTTGATTGATTTTGGAGGACTTTGGGCCCGAGGTTGTTGCCTGGCATTTTTGAACTCCAGATGGAGGGCAGCTCCCAGAAGGGTCAGCTGGACTCAGGGAGCACTTTCCAGTCTGCCCTTTAGAGCCAGGAGGGAAATATTAGTTGGTCTCTACAATTGTTAGGCAATGGGACAAAGGTGGAAAGGCGGGAGCACTGTTCCCCTCACTCCTGTTTTTAACAATTTTTTTTCCCATACTCTCTCAGCACTTCATGGAACCAATCTTTCCTGCTCTCCTAGGTGAATTCCAAGAGCTGACTCCAGTTCTGTGCATTGAGGAAAGGGCAAGGACAGAGTAAGGGTTTCTGATCTGGGTCAGCTTTCTGTCTCTGCTGCTGTCCTTGGGGTTAAAATTCTGGCTGTGCCATGTGAAAGGATCTGGCCAAGCATCAGGCACCTGTGGGATACAGGTGGACAGAAATATGTGGAAAGGGGAAAGCACAGAGAAAAAGAAGAGCCAGATAAACTTGTGAATGCCAGGATAAAAATGACTCCACAAAAAAGGCATTATTCTTCTGAAAAGTCACCACTTCTTCCTCAGCTGTTTTACAGCTGGCATCTCCAGGCCTGGCCAAAACACCCAGGAATATTTTTTGTGTTTGCAGTCACATCCAGCTTCAGTCACCAGTCAGCCCCTCTCCTGACTTGCCTCCAGGAGCAGACTTTCCAAGGGTATTTATATCTTAGGAGAGATTTGCACAAATTCCCCTCTGCCTACCTTCTAAGGGAATTAACAGGATTTAAGTATTTAGTTGCTTAGAAAGAATTTCTCGAGGTGCCTTTCACCATATGGCTGGATGCCATCCTGGGTCTCACCGTTCCCAGCACAGCAAATTCATCAGTGGAATTAATGTCCCAAAAAGTGATCCCAGAGCTGGAGGTCACCTGGCCCATTTTCCACGGGTTCCACAACTGCTGGAGGTGGGTGGGAATGACACAGTGAATAGGAAGCACATCTTACTCCTGGATCTCACACAGTTCCTCCTGTTTCCACTCCAGGATGCATTCCAGGCCTTCCACATCAATCCCACCTTGGTGCAGAAGTTTCTCAAGCCGCTGCTTATTGGAGAACTCGCTCCAGGGGAGCCCAGCCAAGACCGAGACAAAAATGTGAGTATTTATTCCTCAGCTGGGGTTCAGGCTGGCTATTCCCACCATTCTTACCCTCTTGGGATGCTCTCCAGAGAGGGAGAGGAGTTCTCAGTGACTGAACATCTCCATGTAGAGTATTTTCATCCTATCATGGATTCAAAAATGTGTGGAAAGGGGGTGACACTTTTGGCTGTACAAATATTCTCTTTCCCACAGAGCTACCAACAGCCAATTTCTGGCAGCCTATTCCCGGCACCCAGGCTGGACTGAGCCCATCCCAAAGGGAAATGGGAACTGAGACATGTGGAATGGGAAATGTGCACCAGCCCTGGTGACTGTGGTCCCTTCTTGCTGCTTCTTTGCTGGCGACCAAGCTCCAAAACATAAGTCCCCAGATGTCCCATTTTGGTGGCCTTGCTAAGGAGCAGCAGCCACTGCCCATCCTCAGGGCAGCTCTGTATCCCTGCTCATCCATTATTCAGGCCCAGAGCATGGCACAACTGGCTCTGGCCAGGAAACTCAATCCTGCCCCATTGTTTGTGGCTGGCCATGATTGTGATATATCTGTGTCACTCACAATAGAGGGGACAACGCTGGCTCCCAGTGACCCAGGAATGCCCCTCATGGATGGCTGCACAGGAGCTGGCCCACGGATTGAATGGATGACGGGTGATAGTGGGTGCTCATTATCAGAGCTCTGGAATTAGGCACAATAGCACTGAATTCCCTCTTGCTCCAGCTTCTCCTTAGTGCTTAGGAAGCTCATTCAGACAAGAGCCATCAGGTGATGTGATGCTCAACAGAGCTTGGATTACTCTCCTGGCTCCAGGTCCAAAAGGTCAGGATGTGGGCTCAGACCAGCCAGGATGTTTATTCATAGGAATACAGGGCAAAAACCTGGAATATAGAGCCAGGGTCCTTGGCATGGAGCTCATCCTTCCTCCATCCATCCCAAAACTCAGGCTCACTTCCAAGCCTCACCCTGCTCTTGCCTGTCCTGTTGCAGTCCCAGCTGGTGGAGGATTTCCGGACCCTGCGGAAGACAGCGGAGGACATGAACCTGTTCCAAGCCAGCCCCTTGTTCTTCTCCTGTTACCTGGGCCACATCATTGTCATGGAAGTTTTGGCTTGGCTCATGATTTCCTACTTTGGGACCGGCTGGATCACAACCCTCATCCTTGCCTGCATCCTTACAACTTCCCAGGTGACTGAGATCTTCCTCACATTGCCCTCCATCTCCATTTCTTTCCTGCTTCCTCTGATTCCCAATAACTTAACTATTTGATTTCTCCCTATCCCAGGCCCAGGCAGGGTGGCTGCAACATGATTTTGGACACCTCTCTGTCTTCAAGAAGTCTTCCTGGAACCACATCGTCCACAAGTTTGTCATTGGGCACCTGAAGGTAAAGGGAATTATGGAGCCAGGGAATTCTGGGAATGTATCACTTTGGCTGTGGCAGAGTAGGAAAGGGAGGCTCTAAACCTTCCCAGAGTGAGCAGAGGCACTAAAAAAGTTGGTAACCATTGCCCATGGAGCAACCTGGGCTAGAGGAAGGTGTCCCTGCTCATGGCAGGGAGTTGGGACTGGATGAGCTTTAAAGTCCCTTCCAACTCAAACCATTTCAGGATTTTCTGGGAAGAGACAGTGACCTGTAACTCGCTCAGAGTGTGTTTATTCTGTGTTCTTTCAATACGGATGATCCTTAGGGATCCCTCTGCAAGCAGCAGTCTCATAGCAACCAGCAACTCCACCACTCCCTGCTCGCTATTCTTTCCAAAGCAAATCCCACTTTAGCCACAATTTGACTCACACCACTCTAGTTCCTATAAATGATTGGGTATCCCCAACTTGGGAGCCGCTCTCCATGGATGAAATCTCCTTGTTCTCCTTGCCCAGGGTGCCTCTGCAAACTGGTGGAACCACCGCCACTTCCAGCACCACGCCAAGCCCAACATCTTCCACAAGGACCCAGATGTGAACATGCTGCACATTTTTGTCCTGGGAGACACACAGCCCGTTGAGGTAAGGAAAAGTGGGGAAAACATGGAAAATTACTGTCCGAGAGGGCCCTGGAGAGTGGTTGCGCAAATCCAGGAGCTGGCTCCCACTGTTAGACATGACTTACACAGGAAGGACTTCCAGGAATGCTAGAAAGGAAATGCTTAATCCAGGGATTTCGTCTGGCTACGTGGTCTGACAGCAGTCTGGAGCCAACCCTAGGGCTGAGGAGCAGCACTGAATACTAATTCCCAATCCATTTCCTGTGCTGACCACAGGAGAAAGTGTCTTGGGTTACCTTGGGAAAAATAATGCAGATGGGACTGGAGAGAAAGCAAAAAACCACTAAAGGCTGCTTCATGCTGCTGGCTTGAAGTACCAACATGAGGGGGGGATACAGTGTTCCTCAGTATTCCAGAAGGAGCATTTCAAAACTGAACCTTCCATTTCCATAGCAAATATCTTCCAGCATCAAGTGATTTTAATTTTAGTTCTGTCCACCCCCCCAGAGCCAAAATATTTACTGCCTGTTTACAAAAACCTGCTCAAAGCACTTAAATCATGGTGCTTTTCATAGTGGAACAAGGATTTCTAGCTTTAAAATCAAAACCCCAAGAAAATGGACAAGCAAAGACAACACAGGGAAATACAACATTAAAAATGGTTTCTCAGACAGATTTTGTATTATTGAGAAAGCAGACCATGGTTCTGTTACTTAAAGAAAAACCTAAACATTTGTGATAACAAGGAAAAACTGGATTTCTGCCTCAAAATATCTGATATTAGGCCAGAATCAGTCTATCCCAGTATTATCACATTGGTATAAAAATCCTTTTCCAAATGATGCCAAGCACACAGCCTTGCAGAGCTCAGCCCAGAGGGAATAATGTGCCTGATTTGCTGGTGTTACAAGCCTTCCCTTCCAAAAAATCAGACTTTATGCCTGTCACATTCATATTAGTATGCTGGCAGCTCTTCTCAGAGACACAGGGATGGCAGAAGGTGAAGTGCATCAAAATTCCATCAAGTAAATAGAAACTATCTTTAAAAATTGAGTTTACACCTAACACAATGACAAAGTTAGGACATTTAATCACTCCGAATCTCTTCTTACCCGTTCATGGGAATTCAGTCAAAACTCCCTGGTCAATAAATTAAGAATTTCTGCAGAGAATCTCTTTCTACCTGGGAATGTCCCAGTCCCAGGCTGAGCTGTCTCTTTGTGTCCTGCAGTATGGCAAGAAGAAGCTGAAGTACCTGCCTTACAACCACCAGCACGAGTACTTCTTCCTCAGTGAGTATCCACCCTCCTCTCTTCCCTTTTCCTGGAATGCCACTTGTCCTTTCCAGCCCTCACTGTGTAAGCAGAGCAACTCCTCAAATCCCAACTCATCCCACTCTTCCTCAGGACCCTGTGCAGGTCCCAAAATCAGCTCAGGGATATCCAAGCACCTGGAACATTGCCCCCATTGTAGAGCAAAGGAGTGTAAAACAGCTGAGGCTGGGAATAATCTCCATGTGAGAGGCTCCATGGAAAAACTGCATGTTTTTGCATTGCTTCCAGTTCCATGGAAGCAATCCCTCATGTCACACGCCTTCCCACCCCTCTGATGGCCAAACCATTTCCCTTTGCCTTGCAGTCTTCCCACCTCTGCTCATCCCTGTGTATTTCCAAATCCAAATCATCTCGACAATGATCAAGCGCAGGTTCTGGGCGGTGAGTGAAACATTCCCTCCATCCTTACGGGGTCTGGCTGGAAACTGGAGCAGAGAGGGAGGCCAGGGGGCAGGCAGGAATTACCCAGTGTTCCAAACATCACCAGCAAGGACACATTATCCAAGATGGGCAAAGTATGCCTGGTGTTTTCTCTGCCCCCCAGGACCTGGCCTGGGCCATCAGCTACTACCTGCGCTACTTCATCACCTACATCCCGTTCTACGGAGTCCTGGGATCCCTGTGTCTCCTCACGTTTGTCAGGTAGGGCATCCAGGGCATCCCTGCTGCTCTCCCATCCCTCCAGTGCTGTTTGAGCCTGGCCTCAGCTCTGCTGTGTCCCACTGCTTCTCTTCCCTGTCAGCATCTCTGAGTTTCAGCTCCTCTGGCACTCTCCCTGCACCTTCCCCTGCCCCGTGATGGTCCTGCCAGGATCCCCCTGCCTTTCCTCATTCCCTCTTCTCACACACTGCTGACCTCACTTTGGCCATGGCTGGACCCTCCTAGAGTGCCTCATCCCACCCTCTTCCCAGCAGACTGTGGAGGTAATTCTGTGAATGCTCCAACTCTGAAATCAAGCTGGAAAACTTATCACAAGCAGCCCATTATTCCCAAAATATTTGAAGAAACTCAAAGTGCAAGGAAAAAAAAAGTGAAATTGCAAATTGGATCATCTGCTTTTGCAGAAAACAAGCCTGGAACAAAGATGATTCCAGGCAATTCCTTGTCAACATCTATTCAAGTCTCTGCTGCTCCCTGCAAACCCCACTCTACTTACCTGATGTCCCCATGTCTGGTAGAAATTCTCATGATTTTTCCTGGTTTTTCAGGTTTCTGGAGAGTCACTGGTTCGTGTGGGTCACCCAGATGAATCACATTCCAATGGAAATTGATTCTGAGAAGCACAGAGACTGGCTGAGCTCCCAGGTAACTTGGAGGGGGGAAACCACCTCTAACTCACCCCAAAATGGGATTTTCTCAAAGACAGTGAGACTTACCACCACCCCCAGTGTTACCACCACCCCTTACTAGGATGGAGTGTCTTGTCCATCACTTCTCCCATAAAGATGTTCTCCCCAGAGCCAGCAGGGCTGGGGAAAGACATGGAATTCCAAAGTTCTGCAATTACTCTGACAATCAAAAGGTTACCTGCTCCTGGGGTGAGTGAAGCTGGATGTGACTGCAAATCCAAAAAACATTCCTGCATGTTTTGGCCAGGCCTGTAGATCCCAGCAATAAAACAGCTGAGGAAATAATGTTGACTCTTCATTTTGGAGCCTGCCTTTGTCCCTTTGGTCTGGAAGATGTGTGATTGAGTCCTCCCTTTCCTCTTCTTTATTCTAGAGCCATATTCTTGATATTTTGGCAGTTTTATCTCCCTGTACATCCAAGTAAAATGTGTGAGGGAGGAACCCTATCAAAAATTTGGTTGAATTTTAAGAATATTAAGAAAAAATATCTAATTTTATGATCATTAATGGCAAAAATACCTAAGAAATATTCTCAGAATATCACACTTAAGGCAAACTGAGCAATAACTACACGGGGATGGGGAAGCTTTGTGTCCACGTTCCTCCTGTTTTCCACCTTGGTACTGCTGTCAACCCTCTGATCTCCAATGGGAGAGGCTGAGATTTACAAATCTGGGCTTGGGCTGCTACATCACTTCACCACCAGCGAGAGTTTGATTACCTGAGGTCCTGAGGAAGGATTAAAACTCCCCTTGCTGCACCTGGCCACAGCAGGCTCTGCACTCCCAGAGCTCAGGGAAGAGGAATTTCACCCTGACTTTGGGATGAGCCATCCCTAACCCTCACAGCTCTCTCTCTCCCTGGCAGATGGCAGCAACCTGCAACATTGAGCAGTCCTTTTTCAACGACTGGTTCACTGGGCACCTGAACTTCCAGATTGAGCACCAGTGAGTACAGAGCTGGGATGGCACTGCCAGCTTGTCCCAGCCCAGGGGAGGGAATTAGGAGCTGGGGAAGGACTGTATGCCCAGGAAACAGAGTTCCAGACTACACAGGCATGGAAGATGTAGCTGCTCCATCCCTGGAAGTGCTCAACCCCATGCTGGATGAGGCTTGGAGCAACCTGCATTAGTGGAAGGTGACCCTGCCCATGGTGGGGTGGGAACTGAATGAGCTTAAAGATCCCTTCCCACCTAAACCATTCCATGATAGTGTGCTTCTCTTACAGCCATGACATTTTTCTCTCTTGCTTCAAAGCTTTCACTCTCACAGCCTTAATTTAGGGTTTAATTAGGAGTTTTCATTATGCATCTACCAGTTGCAAAGGCTGTGGGCTCAAATCCCAAGCAGCCACCTCAGAAAACTCCCCTCCCCTAAAGCATTCCAGTGTTTTATAGAGTGTGGGACTGTGTAGGATGCTGGGTACCAGATTCCAGAAAAAATATGGAAAACAGGGCCATATGGACAGTCTGTTGCCAATGGCAACAGCAAATGTAAAAAAAATAGCTTTTAGGGTGAGGCTGGCAGGTCTGGGAGCCAGCTTGGGAAATCTCCATGGACAAGCATAGGGCAAGGTGCCCCCAAAATCCTTCTTTACCCACTTCCACAGGTGGAAAAGTGGGTCACTGGGAATTCAGTTCAGCAAGAAACAATTATTCCCAGAGGAATGGTCAGCCATCTCTGAGGCTGTTCTCTCACTCCCACTGCCCTCTCATTGTGCTTGTGTCCCTTCTTGCACAAATTGGCTTTCAGTGTGCCCTGAGCATGGCTTTGCTTTGAGGCAGGACAGGAAAATCAGTTTTCACCACCTCCTTGAGACAGAGGAGTGTAAAGCAGGGGTGTCTCTGTGCCTCCCTTCCTTTGTTTGTGTAGTTTGAGGAGGAGGCACCAACAATGAGCCCCTGAGGATGCAAATCCTAATGCCCATCCCTTGTCGCTTGTCTCGAGAGTTTTCTCAGCTTTGTTTTCGCTCTCTCCTCTCCAGCCTGTTTCCAACAATGCCACGGCACAACTTCTGGAAGGTGAAGCCTTTGGTGAAGTCATTATGTGCCAAGTATGGGGTCCACTATGAGGAGAAGCCTCTCGGGAAAGCGTTCGTAGACATCGTTGGGTAAGGCCCTCCTGAGCTCCTGCAGCTCATTTTTCCAGGGACACCTGATATTTTCCAGCACAGAGGATCCAGGACATGGCAGACCCTTCAGAAATTTGTGTGTTGCTGTCAAAATACCAAACACTTGACCTTTAGACAGATACAAACCTGATCGTGGCATTTGGGGGCACGGGGGCTCAGCAGTGCTGGGGTCTATCTTAGAGGGCTTTTCCAACCCTAATGATTCTGATTTTTATAGCACCCTGTTCTGACAGCTGGTGGCTCCTGCTGCTGGGAGTTGCCAGCAGATCTCCTGCTGCAAAGTGAGATGAATCAAAGGGAAACGGGTCAGGTTACAGCCCCTGCCATGTCCCCTGAGAGCTCTGCCAGCAGCAACAGGTAATTCCCTACAGGCAGAGCTGGAGAGGATCTAACAGTCCTTGTCAGCAGCCTCGGTGTTGCTGTTGCTGTCTCAGTTCCTCCGAGGGGAATAATTCATGGCAGGGAACATGAGAAAGCTCTGCAGTCCAGGCACCTCCTGCACAAAGCACTCTGAGCATGGGCAGGTTGAAGTGGGGTGGCCACAGTGGGCAGGAGAGCTGGTTCCAAACCTGCTTTTGTCCCCAGATCCAGTTAGGACAGGGCCACACAGCACCAAGGCACAGTGGAGTGAAGCCTGGAGGCTCCCAGGAGAACTTACAGCCCCTTCCAGTGCCTAAAAGGGCTCCAAAGGAGTCAGAGAGGGACTTTGGACACGGGTCTGAGGTGACCTGTGGGAATGACCCGGGGGAATGGCTTCACACTGACAGAGGGTGGGTTCTGTGAGTGTGATCCTGTGATTGATATCAAATTCAGTAACAGCCTTCATTGCAGGAAAAACACGACAGAAACAAGATTCCCAAACTTCTCCTTTTCTTCCCACAGGTCCCTCAAGAAATCTGGAGATCTCTGGCTGGATGCTTATCTCCATAAGTGATCGTGAATCTTTCTGGGGAGGTGTGAGTGACCGGGAGGGATGGGGGGGACGTGGGGGGGATTCACACTTGTGTCTTTTACTCTCAGATCTCAGTCTAAATCCAGGGTTGGAGGGGAGTTTCCTGTCTTGCCAGCTGCTTCTGGTGCAGGCCCTGTTCAATCCATACAGATTTAAAATGTGCTCCAGAGGGTGGAAAGCAAGGCCAGCAGTGCAAATGTTTAAAAAAGGGACATTAATATCTGACCTTGACCTTCTTTTCACAAGATTTGTTCTCATTCTGCCTAAACCACACAAACCCTGATTCACACCTAAGGGGTTTCAGGCCTCAGTGAGTGTTTGCAATCCAAGGACACCCCAGTCAGCTCATGCCTCTTTCCCATGTTGGTGTGGAAGAGGAATCACATGCCACGGGACTGGCAGCTGCTGGACTGTGCTTCCAGCCCTGTCCAGAGCCCAGCTCCCTCCTTTCCCTGCCTCCTGCCCTTCTCTAACCATAGCATCCCTTTAGTGCAAGCTGTGACCCTGGCCCTGCACAGCTAACCCCTAACCACAGCAGGGTTAACATAGCCGTGTTTTTAAGATCAGCCCCTCCTACCAGGGGTCTGTAGAAGATTTCTGGGTTTAAACAGCAAAAGGTCTCCTTTAGGAGAGGGTCTGTTTTCTCTTTAATGAGCAGCAGGTCTGGCACAGCGAATCGTCAGTAAATCACACAAAAGACCAAAACAATCAAACAAGCAAAACGTGCTAATTGCTCCTCAGTGCTCCGGGGGAACCACAAACGGCCTTTTCACCATCCTGCCCTGCAGAAACCCAGAGTTTGCCTGTCTGCACATGCCTGGCAGGCACCGAGCCTCTTCCTGCCTGCCTGAGGCCAGGAGCCATGGCACTGTTAACCCTTTCCTTGGGAACAATCGCAGGAGAAAAGGAGTTCCTGCAAAAGGAGGAGCTGCTCAAATCCCAGCTGGAATCAGCCCTGCCCAGGCTGTGCTGCTGATCAGAGACCTTTGGAGAACCCTCTTACAAGCTGTCTAAAATTCTATTTCCTGCTCAGCACCTAATTACCAAAATTCACTAATAGCTTATCAGGAGATACAGCTGGACAGCTTCCATGTGCTTCTGGAACAGGTGACCTGACCTGAAATAAATCCAGGGGTTCAGGTTCAGCTGCAACACAGCAGAAGAGATATTTGGTTTAGGACAAAGGGCCATGGTTCCAAAAGCAGCCTCCAGCTCCAGCATCTGCCTCAGTGCTCCCTGGAAACACCAGGAGGGAGACTGGTTACTTTGCACGCCCCATTACTTCCCTCGGCTCTGAAACTGGATCCTCTCTGTCAAATCCTTGAATCCTAGCAGCATCCCACAGAATCAGCAAGGTGCTTCATCATGAATAGAGATGACTCTGGGACTGTGGCCAGCATTGCAAAAAAAGAAAATAAAATAATGTATTCCCTCCCCACCCTCTTTGGAGAATAAAATGAGATTTTATCTTTGCTTACATTGGGGAATTCAGCATCTTGCAACTTCAGCAAGCAATGTTTATGGTTTGTAAAGGGCTTGTTCTGGGGCTCTTGCTCACCCAAGTACCACCAGGAATGTTTAGGGTGAAAAGCTACCTAAGTAACATCCTTCTGGATGCTGTGATTTCCCAGGCAGGTAGTAAGGAGCTCTCCTGGAATTTTGCTAACCTCATCAGGACTGCCTTAATTTGTGCATCCCTTCCTTGAATGTACCTCACTGTGCTCCAGCAAGGATGACCACGAGCACAGTGGCATCAGCAGTGCAAGCTTTTAAATATCCAGCTTCTTCTTCTGACAGCCCTTGGGGGTTTTTTGTCCTATTTCCAGAGCAAATATTTTCCTCCTTAGCCCTGCCCCCTTCTTCTCTTCTCACTTTTCTTCTGGGGAAGCTGTTTGGGTTGATCTTGGGGAAATATCAGCTGTTAGGCAAATGGGCATTTTTTTTTCCCCAAAAAACCTTATTATTCTTTCAGGCAAAGCCTCTCTGGCTCATATGGCTTTTTCCTCTCCTTCCAAAAAATCCCAGTTTTCCCTCTTGGAATTTGAGCTGTTTTTTATGTGCCTTGATTCCTTGTTGACACCCCATCCCTGCAAGTGTTACAGGCCAGGCTGGATGAGGTTTGGAGCAGTCTGGTCAAGGGAAGGTGTCCCTGTCCATGGCAGAAGGGTGGAATTGGATGATCTTTATTTCCCCTTCCAACCCAAACCATTCCAGGATTCTACAAGCTCTCCCCTCTTTAACTGGAGCAGGTCAAAGAGATCCCTGACAAAGAGCCCTGGAAGTCTGGATCAATCTGCTTTGTTATCATTGTTCTCCAAGTGAAATTAGGTTTATCTGGAGATATTCCAGAAGTTTCAGTAAGACTGGAAATACAGATGGATATAAATGCTCATGAGCTTTGTCTCCAACAAGGCAGCAATGAGTGAGACACGAGCAGGTTAAAATCTGCCATCAAAATGACTGAAACAGAATTTTCAGCACAGCTTTGCCCAGCTTTCTGAGGACTAACCAGCTGACTAACTAGTTTCTCTGAAAATAATGAGGTGAAATCTTGTCCACGTTCTCTCTTGATAAAGGTCATTCATTTGCACTGTTATGAGACACAAACATGACAAAAACCCCAACTCCTAAGCCAGTAAGAGGTGCTGGGAGCCTGCCAGGGTTTCTTGAACCCAGCTACACACATGGCAATGGGGAGCTGGAAACACAGAGCTGGTTTCAGGGCAGAGAATCAAACAACAGCCAGGGAAGGGCTGGATTTGTTCTCCCCACTCACTGTGGGGGACTGGAGTAGGAGCTGGAGGACCAGGATGAT
This sequence comes from Haemorhous mexicanus, assembly GCF_027477595.1. NCBI lineage: Eukaryota > Metazoa > Chordata > Aves > Passeriformes > Fringillidae > Haemorhous > Haemorhous mexicanus. The sequence continues at coordinate 10,982,228 of NC_082346.1, forward strand.
TGAGGATGCCAGAGAAAAGCAGAAACTGCAGCAAAGAGAAGCCTCTGGGTGTGTTTTGGGAAGAGAATGAGAGATGGGAGAAGTTTGGGAAGGTCAGGATTCGGGGAGGGATGCATGAGAGTTGGAGAAAAATTACTGTGAGATGAAGGAGGAGAAATTTGGGATCAGGTGTCCCATGATCTCCCAGCATGGCTGGAATCAGCCTGAAGGGCTGTGCTGGAGACACAGGGCAGGACAGGGCAGAGCTGGGGCTCAAAGGTGGGGCAGGGACTGGTGACATCCACAGGCACCTCAGAGTGAGCTGGATCTCACACTGAGCCCCCCTCCCACAGCCCTGGGAGCAAGGACTCACTGCCCCCAGCTTCCAGGGAGAGGCACAGTGGGAATTAAGGGAATTCCTTGGAGTTTTCCCTCCAAGCATGGATTTGAGGAGTCTAGCTCCCAGCTGCTCACTGAAATAGTGCTTGGGAGGCTTGTCAGGACCTATGTCCAGGCACCATCACTCCCTGCTGCAGGGCTGAGCTCTCTGGCTGGATTTGAGGTATTCATTAGGGCAAAGACATCCTTTTCCTCAGTAGATGCTTTCCCAAGAAAGCCTTCCTAACAAAGCCCTAACATTTCCAATGTTAAAACAACAAACCCACATTCCTTATAGGACAGCTCCTGGTTATTCTTAATTCTTTGGAAAAAAAATCCAGTAACTCAAAAAGAACAATTTTTGTTTCTTGTGTATTCTACCACTCAATAAAATCATAACTATTTGTTGACCATACAGATGCTTTATGTGCTTTTTTTTCCAGAGCCACTGGTGCTCAGGGAATTTGTTTCCTCTTGGAGTGCCTTCTGCCATACAAACCCACAAGCAGGTGGCATGGAGATGCCAACTAAGCAAGTCAGGACATTTCTAGTGTGGGAATGTCACCATCCAGGTTTTGCTCTGAGATCAAAAACATGTTCAAATTCAGAATTGTAAAGAGTCAGAGTAGGATTTGATATAAAGGGTGATGGCATAAAGGGTGATTCAAGCTCCAATTTCAGATTTAGCCTTGTAACTATTTTTTTTTTTTTTAGCAGTTCAAAATCAGATCTCAAGCCAATAAGACTGTGGAAGCAAACTAAAAAAGGACCTGGGATCAGTCTTGCTTATTATGGCTTCCCTTGGTTTTCCTGGGGCTTTTTATGGAGGAGCTGTTAGCCAGTGAGAGTGGAAAGTCCTTTTTGTGGAAAGTCAGTGGTGAAATTAGTGGAATTACTTTGATACAATTGACTTTAATAGCACAGATGGATTTCTTTATTAACCTTCACAATCTCAGGATCAATGCTGCTGCTTCTCCTCATCCTGGGAACAAACACTAAAGGAAAGGAGATTTTCCTGTCAAAGATTTGCCTGGCCACTCAAACTTGGCCTCCAGACTGTCTGAGGAAGCAGCTGAGAACAAAATTGTTGTGAAAACTTCATAGAAGCATATTACAATTTTCTTAAAGTCCATTTTGTGCCCATTCATGGCTCATCCTGGGCTGTAGTGAGCACCTTGCAGCAGCTTTTCCAACCCACAGCTCTATCCGATGCTCTGGTGGGTTTTGGGTTGACATCAGCAGTGGATTTTAGGTCAAAACTGTCTTGAGGTCAGCCCAGAGGCTTTAACAGAGCTGGTTCTGCCACTGAAACCTGTCCCATTAGGTGAAGGGGCAGACAAAAGGGACTCACAGGGTCAGGAGAAAAGTGATGGCCAGATTATCCTTATCTGCCCCCTAAAACCAACACTGGAGCTTGTCAGAGTCCAAAGGAATTGCTCCATAGGCAAACTAATCCTGCCAAAGGCAGGTGCCATGAGGTGTCACAGGTCTCCAAGCAGAAAATGACCCCGTTTTTAGGGCTTTCATTTCATCCCAGAACAAACAGGTTCCCCTAATGCAAACACAGGTGGCTGTTACACAAAAATAAACTATTACAAATCAATAGCTTCATCCATGAACAGTATTGCTTTTAAAAAAAATCATGTTTTACTTACTCTGCAGGGGCCCAGTTCTAGAGGTTTCAGGAAACTTCTTCACAACATAATTTGTGTGTGGCATCAGCATGGGGAGAAACAGCTTGGTACAATTTTTATCCCCTCCAAGCTGGCCTTGGACACTTCCAGGGATGGGGGAGTCACATTTGTGAGATTCCTTCTTGCAACGGGTTTTTAAAACTCTGTTACAAAAACCAACAAAACCCAAAAACACAACAGCAAGCTCAGCCTCTGAAAAACCCTCAATTTTTTTCCCCAGTGTTTGCGCTGGGTTATATCACGTTATCATGTATATTTAATTGAAAAATTAGCCTAAATTCATCAAATATCACATAGAAACACTTCCATACGAAGTCCTCCCAACACCATCCCTCTGTCCTCGGGTTTCTACAGAACAGGGCATTGTTGGAGCTGCTGTAAGGTGAATATTCTGTTCACATTTCCAGCCACACACTTATCCGTTTGGAAACCACAATGTAAAAAGTGTAAAGGGAATAATCCAGAATTCCAGAGTGAGCCAGGAGGTGAATAATTCCCCCAAAGCAGAACATAAAATAAGTATAAATTATATAAATAAATAATTATATAAAATAAAGATAAAGATGTTATCTACCCTCCCCAGAGGTTAGAGAGTACAAATGCAAGTTTCACTGGAGTGAATGATGATGTGTTCTAAAATATCCTGTGTCAGAGCTTTTCTACCTTCGAGGTTTGAAGGTCAAGCCCAGGCTGCTCAGGTCAAGGGAGGCTCAGCAGAAATTCGAGAAAGGAGTGGGAAAAGGCCAAGCAGAGGATCCTCACCTGGAAGCACCACCTTTGCCTGCAGCATCCTCCTGAGCACAGTTAGGTAACTCCCCAACTTCTTGGCCAGGTGCTGGCTGTGGGGATGACAATGAGAGGATTAATCACAGTAATTGCCTGTGATGGCACCCATGCTCCTCAGAATGGGTGTGGCTGGTTCACTTGCCTGATTAAATTAATTGGCCTCAATTTGCCTGGCCTTCATTAAGCAGCAGTTGGTTTTTCTAGAAAATATAGGAGCTGTGTTGCTCTTTCTCTGTGTTTTGTTCCCTTATTGCTGATAGATGCCTAATAAAACCTGGAAGTTTGGGTTCTGAGCTGAAGATGCTGCTGGTTTCTCAGCTGGGGCCAGTTCCTGGTCCAGCATCTCCAGGTAAATCACTCAGCTGAAATTATCACCCTTTGCATGTCCACAAACCTTTCGGGCACGCTCACAACCCCAAATGGAGCAAAGCAGCACAGCCTGTGCTTCACCATCACCCTGGAGAGGGGGAAATAAAGTGTGACCAGAAATCAAAGCACTGCTGCCAACTCCAATTCCATGCCTTGCTCATTCTTGTCTCCCCATCATGCTGGAGCTCACTGAGTCTAAAACTGAACACCTGATTAGGTGAAGGTATGCGAGTGAAACGGAATCCAACAGCACTAGAGGGCAAGGAATGGTGAAGCCACAGTGTTCCAGCAGCATTCCAGCACCATGACTCCTCCACATCCCTGCAGAAAATCAACAGCTCCACGGTTAACAGGATGTCTGGGCTTGAATGGTGCAGCAGAAGCTTCTGGGCAAGTCAGGAACTGGATGATCTTTAGAGATCCCTTCAAGCCCAAACCATTCCCTGGGAATGGTTTTGTCTACATAAACTAAAGAATTAAAAGCAAAAAGACGTTGAGCCTGCTCTGCCCTATGATGCACAAATGAATCAACCACAAAACAGCAGAGATTAAGAAGCAATTTCCTTTCTGCAATGTCTCTCTAAACAGAGAGGAACAGTTTTAAAGGTCTCTACTGAAATATTTAGTAAATGGTTTTAGAGAAGCTCTCCTGGATGCGGTGGTGCTGGCACAGGGATGAGTCCCACGTGCTGCAGTGAGAGAGGGTTTAACTCATTTGTGTATTTTGAATGTGTAAAGCCAGGCTTTTAAAACCAGCACAGTGAGGAGAAAGCAGCAATGCCCAACTGCTGACAATAGAAAAATGGTTTTTTGGGTTTTCCCAACTCAGTTGGTTCAGGCACTACTCAAACACAGCCCATGAGGTCTTCTGCACATACACATCATTCCAGTGTGAAATTAATCAGATTTGGAACCCAATTTCCCTCTCCTATTAAGGACTAATGTCTGCCAGAGCTGCCAAGATTTTGGGGTGGTTGCAAAACTTCCCTTGTCTGAAAGCACCGTGGGACCATCAGACACTGCTCCAGCTCTCTTGAGACATTATTTATCACTGCCCCCAGTTTGATGGAAAGTTGGATTGATGCTTCCCTCCTTCCTCCTGGTTTTGCCAGATAGCATAGGTGGCCTGACAAAGGGGAAGGTCACCAAAGGCAAGGGACAAGTCACCTCTGTCCAGGTGCTGGTGCAGAAAGAGCAAAGGTGTCACTAAGCTGTGACCCACATAAGTGTCCTTTGGCATGAAGCACCTTAAATTGAGTCTAAGGTGATTAACAGAGCAGAATTAGCACAGTGAGCCAGAGGAATTAAGGGCAGGGAGCTGTCCTTGAGCCAATCCCATGGCTACATCTGCCAGAAGGAAGCCTGCAGCCCCAGAACCAGAGAGGGAGCAGAAGCCAGAAGCATTAGCAGAGTTAATTAGCAGGATGTTCTCTGTGCCCACACTGATATCCCTGGAAGCTCTGTGAGCAGCACAGGACTGAGTGCTGGGGTTTCCACTACAACACTTCCTGGGGATCACCTCCACCTTCAGTTTCCTTCTCTCAGCTCCCCTCTGGCACAGTCCCATGGAGAATTGTTTTGGGATTCTACTCCTGCACAAATGGCTTTTCCATCACTGGAGTCACTTGTAAATAACCAGATTTGTGTCAGTGACTCAGCTTTTCCTGTGCAGCTATGTTTTCTCCTACAAGGGGAATCATTTCAAGATTAAGCCAAACAAAAGCTATGGAGTGCCTCTTCTTTCCTAAACCTTCCCTGCTGTCCCTCTGCTCCATCGCTCCAGCCAGTGCTATTCCATCTCCTGAGCTAGGACACCACTGGCAGCTCAGATTTATCACAGAATCCCAGAATGGTTTGGGTTGGAAAGGATCTCAAAGCCCATCTCATTCCAAACCCCTGCCAGGAGCACGGACACCTTCCACTGTCCCAGGCTGCTCCAAGCCCCATCCAACCTGGCCTTGGACACTTCCAGGGATCCAGGGACAGCCACAGCTTCTCTGGGCAACCTGTGCCAGGGCCTCCTCACCTTTACAGGGAAGGATTTCTTCCTATATCTCATCCAAATCTACCCTCCTTCATCTTAAGGCCATTCCAAAGCCATTTTCCCCTCTTCCCCTCACATCCAGCCCACAACTAGGCTGAGTCTCATTTTCTCTACATTCCCTTTCCATCCTAATCCACTCCCAAAGGAGGTGAAACATTCTCTGGAAGTTATATAAACCAGCATGAAGTCCAGCTGCCTTCTCAGCCTAGCTAAAGTCGACCTTCCAGCTCAGCCCAGTGAGCCTTGCACAAACATGGGAATATTGACATGACAAACAGCAATCTGACCCTTTGGCTTCCAGCACTGGTGGCACCACAGGGATTTGCTCCTATTAGGAACAGGTTGCCTTGGCAGAGCTGGCCAGCCCCCAGCTGTGGGTGCCACGTGCACACTGAGAGTTGTGCCAGGACTTCTGACTTTTTTTCTGGCAGGGCCACACTCCCTGAATGTCCAAAATGACTGGAATTTCCCCATGGCTAGCCCAGTGCTGCCTGTTCTGCACGGAATCCTCTCTACTTTGATGGATTCATCCTACAGGAAGCTCAGGAAAGCATGGAAAGTCCTGACTTTTCCAAGGCCAGCTGCTTATCTTCTTTATTCTTTGATTGCACCTGGAGCAAATAATAAAAAAAATTAAAATATTTCATTTGTTGCTCCTGGGAACAGGAACCATCCATCTCTGTGTGTGGGCGTGTGGGGACAGCCTGACCAGCTGCACAAAGACAGCCTGATTTACAGCCCTGAGCAAAGCTGGAGTAATTCCACAGGCAGGGAAAGGACACAGCCAGCAGACACAGGGAACTGCCAGGAGCAACCAAATCTCTCTGGTCTAAATCCCAGTTTCTCAAATAGTAATATCCAAATGCTTAGAAGCACCTCATCATGCACAACACTAACCTCCACCCTCATCCAAATATCCCTTTTCTCTCCCAAACTTGAGGGAAACAGGGATGAAAATAAAATCAAGTCAAACACATCTATAAAAGAAGATTCTTTGAACTCCCATCCTTTTGAAGCCCTTTATTTCAGCCCAGGACAGGCTGGCAGACCCTTTGTGGGGGCAAATAGGTGCAAGGAAGATTGCAGGAGGACCCAGAGACTCTGCTCAAACCCTGGTTTATTTATGAGGGGAAAAAGAGCAGGAAAGTTCTGGTGGAAAAGGCTGGGAATAGGGACATGATGTCTTCTCATACCTTAGAAGCTTAGGAGCCAGTGTCACAGGGAAGTTTCTGACAGCAATCCCTGCTAACATTCCACCGAAAGACCCAGACTCAGGAAAGCATTCCCAGTGTCTCATCTCACCTGACCATCCATCCCTTACAGAAATCCAAATCCTTTCTTTCCTTTCCACTCTCCAGCTGCCCAATTCCCTTTCCCAGCAGTGCAGGGAAGCTGCAGGAATGTTTTCTTGTCAAGAGGCTGCAGGAGATGCTCCATTCTCCCAGGGAGGGAATGAGGGAGGGAGGACAGTCCCTGCCTGGGCTGCCTGTGCCCTCTCGTGGCTGCCTGACTGTGCTGCACAACCAGATTCTTGCAAGGCTTTTTAACTGAAAATGAAATTAAATCCCTTTCTGCACACAGCTCTCCCACTGTGATCTCCCAGAGGGGATGAGATCTTCCATGTTAACGTGCAGAGCCGAGCAGGGAGGACAGCAAAAGGTTTTAGTGAAACCACAACGACCCAAAACCTCTGCCTGCCGAGAGGAGAAGGGGGAGACTGATCAGGAAAGAGGAAGGAAGAAGATCCTCCAATTACCCAGCACCCGTCCAGTGCTTCAAGCCAGCAAATTAAAGGAGACAAAACCGAGCAGGAGAAGCCTCATCTTCCCTCAGGAAGAACAGGTACCTGCTCTGATGAATAAAAGCACCCCCAGACCCCATCCTGTAGAATTTTCTCTTGAACCCCAAGCACCCCAACCCTCCAACTCCAACCAGGCTTTTAGAGGTTAATAGCAAATGTTTATTTTCCTATATGAAAGAGCAGGGTGCAACCATCCCACTGCTAGCGGAGTGACTTCATTTTCCTTCACAAATTGTTCTCTGCTTTGAAATGCAAGACAACCTCAGACAAGGCATTGCTCCAGTTCCTTCTGTCTCAAAGTGCTTTTCAATGTGACACCAAGGGGGAAAAAATAACCCACAAACCAAAACATCTCCTAGTCAGAGAGATCATCTCATTCCCAGTGCCGCAATGTTTGTGCAGTGTAGCAGCTCACGGCACAGAAAGACATGGAGATACAGAAAGGATGGGGGAAGGGATGCAGGGAGAAATTCCAGGGGTGGAATTCACCTGAGCTGAAATCCACAGCTAGGAAAACCAAAGCTGTGTTATTTCTCTCTCCCTTAGACAAAATCCAGCAGCTCAGTGGAAGAAAATCAAGTTCCTACTGTAATATCCTTCAGGAGAGGATGGAATTATGGAGCTGAGGATGGGCACCAGCTTGCTGAGGGTAGCAGAGGGACAGGGTGACAACCCTGTCAGAAGTGGAAACCCCAGAGTGAGTGATGGCTGAGCTGATTCCAGAGTCACTGAAAAAAAGGCTAATTAGCTACAAAATACTGTCATGGCTTTAATAAACCTGGGTCTGGGCTCAGGATGTGTTAGGCCTGGGCACTCCTACAGCTCCAGTGACATCCCTCCCTCCCAGCACATTTTGGGGCAGGCAGGAACCTTAGCCACATTCCTCATGGGCACACAAAGAGGTCTCAGATTCCCTCACCAGGGAATGGCAGCCCACGAAAAGTCATGATTCCCAGTGGACAGGCTCTGATGTAACACTGGGAAGGAATCTCTGGGCTTTGGGACTGCCCAGCCTGGGCATGCCCCCTCTGCAGACAAAAAGAACCCAACTTGGGGCAAGGGTTCTGCATGAAGAGAGGGAACAGGACTGCCCAAAGCTCCCCCAAGAGCAGGAACAGCTCCAAGACTTGTTTGTGGGTAAGGTTTATGTTTAGAAGCATCATGGGGGACTTCACACCAGGGACTGTCACAGGGTCCTGCATCTGCCTCTGACAACTCGAGTAGATTCCCTAGTCCAGGGGAAAAAATTCTGCAGCCTGCTGGGAGTCAGGGAATTTCCCTGTTCCCTTTCTTCTGCTGGAGGCCCCAGGTGCACAGTTCCAGCCATTCCCCAGCCTGAATAACCCAGTGCCAAACATCCAGCAAAAACAGGAACAAATCCCTCTTTGTGACTCCGCTGGCAACAAGCTTCTCTTGCAGGCTCCTTGAAAAGGAACAAGGAAGTACTTGGAAACAAACTGTTCAAGATTATTGTGTTCTGCTGGCATTTTCAGGGCTGCTGTGGTCAGCAGGACCTCAGGGACAGCACCCCCTCCATCCCAAAAAACAAGTGGAACAGACAGCCAGCATGTGTCCTGACAGACTGGCTCACAAGGAAGATCCAGAATTCCCACCCTGTATAGGCCTAGCCTCGGGTTATGCCAAAGCAGGCTGCATATAAAAACAAAAGGTTTTAAAAAAATGGATAGACACTGCATATAGGAGACTCCAGAGTCCATGGATGGTCATCCTGGAGCAGCCAGGGCCAGCCCAGCTCCAGGGGCAGCGTGGCAGCTGCATTGCAGTCACACTTGGAGGAGTGGGACAGCTGAAGGTGGAACTTGTGCCTCTTGCTCCTTGCTCCAGGCCAAGGGAAAGTGGAAGGGAGCAGGACAGGCACTGCACTCCAAGCCCTTCCTCCAGGAGCAGTTTCCTCCAGGTTCAGGGCTCTGCTCACATCTCACTGGGATAAAATCCAAGTTTGGCCAGAGACATCTCCCTCCGGAGCCGCATGACCTCCCAGTACATCAGCTCCACTGCAAAGCACAAAGGGGGCAGAGAAGGGGAAAAAAAACACCAAAAAATCAGTAAGGAGGGCACAGCTGCCACCAGCTCCTGCTCTGCTGTGCTCCCAGCATTCCCTGAGTGGAGGGAAGCAGGACAGGCCCACCAGGTTACCCCTTACCAGCTCCACCCTTGAGCAAAGCTCCCAGGAAGCTGATAAGGAAGGAAGAGATGCTCCCCTCATGCCTCTCTTTTGTCATTTATCTGCTTCTCAAAGACACCCCCAGCCAACCCCACTCCTGTCACTCTAAACAGCTCCTCCCATTTCCTCCCAGTTACCTCCACAGAAAGCATCCCCCTGGAGCCAGCTCTTACCATCCTGCCTCACCAGGCCTTGCTGGATATAGCGGATGTAGGTGAAGAAGTTGCACACTGCTGTGATCTGGGTGACAGAGAGAAAGAGGGGAAGAAAAAAAAAAAGGAGCAAAGATTTGAGACATTACTTTGGTGTAAGTGATGAAAATGAGTCAAACTCGTGCACAAAAACCAACTCTTGGGATCAGCTCTTCAAAAATGCAGCTCGGGAAAGAATTAACTTCTAAAATCCTCCTCTGAACAAGAGCCCCAAGAGCAACAATAACAAATGATCCACCTTCTCCCTCCCCTCCACAGAAAGGACAGTTTGTTCCCACAGCCAGGCACGGATCTGACTGGAACAGCAACAGCCTCCAAAGAGCAGAAAATCATTGTGCTTTACAAAGGGGAATTAAATAATAACAATAGAGGCAAACAATCAAAGCTCTGTACTGAATGAAATCATGGCAAGTGAACACACTGAAGGTTATCTGAAAGCAGAAGGAAGAGCTGGATCTGCCCCCTAATCACCAACTAAGAGCTACCTCAACCTCAGGAGCGACCTCAAATCCCACAGTTTTTCCTCAATTCCAGGGCTGACCCTCAGAAACTTGCCCACTGCAGGGCATGGAATGATGGTGGAGGGTCAAGGCACCCTGAGGAGGTGAAGGACTCACCCTGGCCCTGCAGGAAGGGGAAATGTAGTAGTAATTCCCAGAATCCCCCAGCATGATCCGGTGCTTGCAGGTCCTGGGGAGGCCGCTCAGAGCACATTTCCTGCAGGAAAAGGGAAAAGCACTTCAGCAATCCAGTGGCACGCACAGATCCAGCAATTCAGCCACCTGGAGAGATGGAAGTGAGAGATCAGAAGCCACCCCCAGGTCAGGCACCGTGAAGAAGGAAAAATAACTCCTTGGCTGATATTTTTTAGCTCCTGGAAATATTCCATAAGCGTCAAGTTTAGGAGATTTTAGATGAAAGCACCTTTTCCCCTTTTCCCTGACACACAGCCCCAGAGGAAACCACAAGAAATATTAAAGAAGTGAGGCTGGAGCAGAGCTTCAATGTCCCCTGGTCTCTGCACATGTCCCCCACATTCCAGGGCAGGCTCAAGTGTATCAGCTTTCCTAGTGAGATGTAAACATACTGGCTGGGCACCAAAGCTGGCCTCAAAACAGGTAAATCCAGCATTTGAGCAGGATTTGCACACACCAAGAACTCAAAACAAGCCAACCCCTCCTCAGGCAGACAGGAAAGGAGCTTGACTTCCCAGTTTTGAGATTTCAGAGGGTAAAAACAGCCTTTTCCACACAATCATCAGCAAGGGGTGCAGCATTCCTTAATTTTCTTCCCTTTTCTTCTGCTATTTGCAAGGCAGATGATTCCCATCAGCACTTAAAGCAATAAAGCAGAATTTACTAGTGCACAGTTATCACCACGTTTCTCAGGGACTCAGGAAGAAGAACATCACTCCCAAACTGCAAGAAGCCTTCTCTGGGGAGCCACAGGAGGTGACAGCAGAGGGAAGCAAATGTTTCCGAGAGCTCTTGAGCTTGTCCCTGGGCTTGTTTTTCACTGGTCTCAAGGCAAACATTAGCCAAGAGTGGAAGCACAGGTTCCAAGTGTCCAGATGCAAGGAGAAGTAATCATTTACCAAATATTAACACAGCCTAAGGAGACTGAATCCCCAAGAGGTGCAGGATGACCAAAAACCTTGTAAACAAGATACCTGTAAGGAGCCACATATTTGAGCATTGCAACATCCTGGAAAAGAGTGACTCTTGCTTGATTAGGACCACTTGGTGTAAAACCACAGCAATCACAATCAAACAAACCAAATAGCCATAAAAATCAGTGTTTTGCATCTGGGAAAAAAGGGAACAAATTCCTTTTGGGTCTTTTATTGCCGATGGGCTCCTTCCCTTCCTGCCTGGGTGGAATTCAGAGTTAAAGAGTTAGGTCAGCTCAGCAAAAACCTCCAAGCTGCCACATGGTGCTGAGTTAGTGAGTTAGTGACTTGTTAATGCTCCAGAGACCTTTGATCACTGGCTGAACAATAAATATTTCACTTACGTTACGATTTGTGACCGGAAGCCACTGTGAAGACAAAAAAAAAATTTAAAAAATCAAAAGGAAACTGATAAACACAGGATGGGTTGTTTGGGGAATAATTTGTAGGAAAGTGGTAGGAAACCTGCATATCCCTTCTGTCACAGGGACACCTCAGAAGGTAAGAAAGGACTTAAATTTAATATCTGAATAAAATCCCTCCTCTTTCTTTTGAATATCACATCACTCCTGCTAGGGGGAGGAGGCCCTAAGCAGCCTGTCACACCACTCCATAGCAGGGGACAAACCAGCAGCAAGGAGGGGACAAGGCAGGGGGACAGGGTCCTTACTTGGGGCCACCACAGTCTTCTGCTGCCCCCTTCCCCACAGGGACAGTCTGGGAAGCCACTGGCTCAATGGTGAGGGTGTTCTGCTCCACTGCCACTCTCACCAGCTCCGACAGCTGCAGCAAAACAAGGGAGAGCAGGAATGAATTCCAGGAAGGTAACACTCCAGAGGTGTCAGCTGCTCCTGCTTCTCCAGCACTCACCTCCTGCTTGCTGAAGTCCAGACAAGGTCCTACATCTTCTCGGTAAATTCTGTCCAGGAAGGAGCAGGATTTGTCCAAAGTTGGAGATTCCTTCCAGGCCTGGAACTCAGCAAATAAAATGGAGTCGACCTGCAGCAAGTGTTCAAGAGGAGCAGGAAGAGGGAGAAATACCTTGTCAGAAAGCACCAGACATTATGCAGGAAAGCCATGAAACATTGCTCTGCAGCTGGAGAGGCTCAGACATCACAGAAGCATCTGAGGGAGGCTGCCTGGCTCCAAGGATCTCTTGTGTCCCACCCAACAGCAGTTCTGTGCCAGAGTGCCACAGCCACCCTGGGCTGTGTGTGCCAGAAGCCTGCAGGCACCTCTCTATCCCATTTTCCTCCAGGTGGCTTTTCCTCCTTCCTGTGGCTGCAGGAAAGCCACCACACAACCACTGAATAGACAAACAGCATGCTCAACCCGTGGCAGGAATGATGAGGGGCAAGAGGAGACTCTGTGGGATCTGGCATTTAAATCTCAGATGGAGCACTGGGCAAAGCACCAGCCTGACTGACACAGAGCAGCGCCTACAAGCAGAACAAAGCTTCTGAAAGGAAAAAATAAAACTAAGCTGAGCAACACAAAGAACATGAGTGAACACAGCTGGAAAGGTCCCGATTCCAGCACATCCTCTGTGCCATGGAGACTGCTCACCTGGGACTAGCAACAGCTTCTGAGCCACAGGATGTAAAAAACAAAGTGGAGGAAAACAAAATGAAAGGAAAAAAAATGGAGATTAGCATAAAAGGAAGCTGGAACTGAAAGGCTGGAAGCGTGAGAGGCAGGTGGGTCCCACCCATTCCCAAAGGTTGGTTACCTGCCGTGAGGAAGAGGAGAAGGAGGAAGCATCTGCTCCCAAGGCCTGCCAGCCTGGCTCATAGGTGATGTGGATAGCCTTCCCAGGGAGGATGCAAAGGAGCAGGGAGAGGAGAGCAGGGAAACCAGACTTGGAGGGCAGTGGGAGAGACAGACAGTGAAGGAAGAGGTTTAGAGAGACAGGCAAAGAGGAAGGTAAAAACATGAGACACAGAGAAAGGCTCAAGTACTCCCCTGCAGGAATGGAGCATAGTTCTCAAGACACCACAGGGCCACAAGCCACATCTTTAGACTTCAGCTTGAGGTGCAGAAAGGGAACAGAAATTACCATTTTTAGGCCCAATTTAAGATCTTTCCCATAGAATACCAACTCTCTGAATGCCACGTTCCCTTTTATCACTTCTCCCATAAGTATTCTGAGGGACAAAAAACCATCCCATCCTTGATACATAACATTGGGCACTCTGGAGGCTGAGCCCTGAGATTTGAAACCATAGGAGATCTCCACCCTGTGGAAGTTGCTTCCATGAAGAAATGACAGATCCAAACCTTTACCAAGCCTTTGTGTTCCCTCAACAACTCTTCATGACACAGGCTGCAGCTCCCAAAAAATCACTAGTGAGACATATTCCTGCAGCACATTCTTCTTCAGTTTCATTTTTCCTGACCAAGTGTCTCCTATTTGCTTCCCAGGACAGCTGTGTCCACATCTGGCTAGTGGAACTGGCTTCTGCTCAGCAGCTCTCCACATCCGCTCACAGCACTGGCACCCCCAGGATCTGCCCCTCAGTGATCCCTTGACTGCTTCCTGTCCCGACAAAGAGGAAACCCCCACAAAAGGAAGCCCTCCAGTGCCTGCCTCAGCACAAATTTAGGGAACAGGGCAAAAACAGCTGCTCAGTGAGACCACAGAGCTCTGTGGGAAGCCCAGAGCTCCCAGAGGGGCTCCGAGGCCAACACAGCCAATGTCCCCGACCCACCTCTCTGCAGTCCCGGCTGGATGTCCCCGACCCACCTCTCTGCACTCCCGGCTGACAGGCTCTGGAGCCACATTCTGGCTGGCAGCTGACACCATGGCACTGCTGGTGCTCTTGTTCCGCCCGTGGCCCTTCCTGAAGCCAGCTTTGGAAGGGCTCTGCAGCTGGGGGTGCAGCTCCCGGTTCGGGGAGGACGGCGTAGATGTGATCACCAGTGTCTTCAGGGCTGTCACCTCTGCCTGCAGCATGTCAATCTGGGGACACAAGCAAGAGTCACCCTCAGCACCTGCTGGGCTCCAGTTTGCTGCATCCCATCAAACATTGAAACCACAGGGAAGCAGCTACAAGCCCAACCACAAAGCCTCTCCCCATACTCCCAGTGCCACCATCATCCAGAATTTTAAACAGCAGCTGTTTGGGAATCTACCCCTTTTGTCCCAGGCTCTTTTCAGAGCTAATCACTCCAAAGAAATTTCTCTCTCCTCAAGATGGAGCCATTTGAGCAGCCCTGTGGTGCAGCCATGTCAGGAAATTCCAACTCCCCAGGTTCCTGCTCTATCCTTCCATCCCAGAGCTGTAACAACTGAACTCGTTATTTCTCTGTGGATCCACTTCCCTAGTGAGAGCTGGATCAGCAGGAGACTGCAATGCAAGGATGTCTGTGAGGCCTTTTCCCCTCTCACTCAAGTGTCTGCTAGAAAGGTACCACAGCATCTCAGAGAGATGAAGCTGCACTTCACTCTGCTCAGCCAAAAAACAGCCCCGTGGCCAGGCTAGGCAGAGATGCCACCACATCAACCCCAAAAATGAAGTCACAGAGAGTCACTCACCTTGCCCCGGGCCTCCCTGAGCTGTTTCTCGGCTGCAGCCTGTTTGGTGTTGGCTTCCCTCACCATCTTGTGGGCTTCCTGCACCAGAGAGAGTTTTAATCCACCTGCTGCACCCCAGCTCACACAGCCAACAAGGCAGGTCCCAGGTCTGTCGCATCACATGTTCCAGGCAAGGGGACAGACATCCCTGCCCCATCCAGGGAGTTTGTTCCTTCAGCTGTGCAGAGCCTTCCCTCAGAATTTCCCAGAGAAGGCTCCCAGTGCCAGAGCCTGGAGTGCATCCCCTTTCCAGGAGTGTAGCTGGCTAAGTTAAGGAGTTTAGCCGGCCAAGGTCATCTCTCACTGATAGGGGCTGCTGAGAAGCATGCCAGAAGCAAGGACCTGCCTTTCCTTGCCCTTGGGAATTGCTTTGACATTAGAACCCACCCATTCCACACCACAGCTGTGCATGCCCCTATTCCAACAGCTGTGACTCCAGCCTCACCTCAGCCTGGTTCCTGCAGTCACTGCAGCCTCGCTGGTGACCCTGCACTGGCTCCTGACCCTGACTGCTGCCTGTGGCTCTGATCCTGATCCACACTCATTGCTCAGTCATGGTAAGGGCACTGCTCCTGCCTGCCTTGTTATTGCACTTTGCTCCCGCTCCCCTTTTGGAGCAGCAGGTCCCACTGCCCCAGGCATGGCTGTGACACAGCAGGAGCTGTGGGGGCCAAATGGAGGAAACTGGCTTAGAAGCTTCTCCTATAGGAAGAGGGGAGCGGGATGCAGCCCAGCTGGGGCCTCCCTGCAGTCTGGAAACAGCATCTAGCCAAGGCTACCAAAGGAAGAGGACAGCCCTTGGCTACATGATCTCCAAGATCACCCTGTGCTCAGGCAGCCAAAATTGGGAGGGAGTGCTTCCTTGGCTCTCACAGCCCTGCATTTCAAAGGTATAGATGGGCTCTGGCTTTCCTCATTATCCAGACAGATCCAGACATTAGAGCTGCTGGTGAATAGGATTTTGCCAGGATACAGCTTGGCAAGAATCCCATTACAACAAAAAACTACCAAAACAAAACCCACAACTAACAAGCCTTCTGGACACTCACTGGAGCAGAATGGATGAGGACATCCAGCATGTTCCCACCCCCACCAAGGGCTGGGATGAGCCAAGGAATCTTCTCTATGACAGAGCAGCTGCCCAGACTGCAAAGCAGGCATGGAGAGGGACTGGGAGCTATGCTTGGCTCCAGCTCCAGGCATTCCCACATTTTGGGACCATAACTACGGTGCTCTTTATGCAACACCACAGCTCCTAGAAGGAGAAGGAAATCCAGGTAAAGGCTGCACCTGCACCACTGGTCAGCTCTGCTTCTCCAAGTGGGAAAGAACAACAAGGGAGAGGAGGAAATTGTGGGAGGAGAGCTGGAAGTCCAGGGAAAGCCTGTCTTAAAGGAGCTGGATGTAGGCTTAGCTTAAGACATGATGGGAAAGGAAGGGGGTGTACCTCAAACAGGCTGGCTGTTAACTCCTCCAGTTCCTGCTCCAGCTGTTCCCTGACTTTTGACAATCTCTCACATTCTTTGTCCTTGAGCTTCAGCTCCTGTTGAGGAAATGGAGAGGGATAGGAATGCTGATGCCCTGCTCCAGCCTGTCAATTACAGCCCTTCCTCCCAAGCCTAGCACCTGATCCATGACCCAAGATTCCTGTCACCACCTCCAGGAAAGGCTCCTCTGCTCCAACTGTGCCAACCTCCCCAGGAGTTCCCTAAAACCCTGGGGCTCACCTTCTGTGCCTTGTGCAGTTCATCTCTCAGGAACTCTGAGCCCTTTTCGCGGATCTCCACCGAGGAACTGCGCAGCCGGGACACGTTGAGCTGCTCCGTGGACTGGGGTTCATGCACACCTCCAGCATCCTGGCATCCACCCTCTGGCTCCTCCTTGTCACCTTTGGATGGCATCAGGGGCTTCCAGTGTCCCACAGAGGGTGGATTCTGGCTCTCTTCCTCCAAACTGACCTGGCTGGGGGTAACAGCACAGGGAAAATGAGCATGGGGATGATCCAGAGCCTTCTTCCAACACTCATAACACATCCAGCCCCAGACACAGGCAGTGGGAATGAGGCAGGGAGAGTGATGGGGAAGAATATGGGCAGCAACAGCTGCACCTGTTCCTCTGCCCTGCAACCCTATGAAAGCACTTTACCCTTTTGGCAGGGTGTCCTTATTAACCCAGGATAACCAGAATAAAGGACAGCTCCTCCAGGGATCCCATTCTCACCTGCTGTCCAAGAGAAACACCCTGCAGATAGATTTTTAGGATTCCAGGATACACCCAGTAGACCTAAGGTCCGACTTTCCCACTGAAGTAACAAAAAAAAAAGGAATGCAGCTTTCCCATTCTTTATATAAAGAACCCATTCCTCTCTGCTGCCAACCCAGCCTTCCTCTACCCGCTGCATCTGCTTCAGAAGGAAAAGATCTATTTTTAACCGATTTTTAACCTATTTTCCCACCTATTTCCCACCAAAATCCCCCACAGAGCTGTCTAAACCAGTGTATTTTCCCCAAGCTGAGTGGAAGCCCTGTTTTTCAGTTTCAGTGGCCAGCAAGCAGAGACGTCCTAGAAAGAAGAAAGCAGAAGAGTGACCCAGGACACTGCACTCCAGTGCTCAGTAGGGCTCTGTCAACTCCCAAATTAACAGAGGCTGGAGAAGTTTTAGGAATGGAAAACATCATTTGAGTGCCTGCATGCAGGGCACTGCTGTCACTGGGGTGTTTGTATTTCTCCTCTTCCTTACTGAACTCTCCCCATGGAATCTCCCTCCATTTGAAGGCAGGGACAGTGTGTCCAAGGCTTCCCCACATGGAAGTTTTCTACCCTGCCCAGACACAGACACTGCCCTGCAGATTAACCTGCTGCTGCTTATCTCTGGCTCACAAGCTCTAGCTGAGCTCTGGTGCCCTTCTCTTCATGCACCTCCTCCCACACTCCTGGACACTGCTCCTCACCCACCACCTTCTCCTGCAGAGCAGCCATCATCTCTTTTTGCTCAGGCTCACTTTTTCCTCTTCCCTCTGCCCCATCTCTGTGTTTTCCTCTTCTGCATTCCAGCCAGGCCATACTCTTTCCCCTTGCTCTGACTCCATACAGCCTGGACTTATCTCCTCAGTCCCAGAGTGTTCTATCACCTTTTCCACTCTAATTTCTCCCTTTCTGTGCCCCCAAGCTGTCCAAGACCAACAGCTGTCCACAGCCACCTTCCAAAGAGGGAACAAAGCTGCAGCTCCCAGCTAAATCAGCTCAGGTATCATAGGAAAGCATGTGGAAAAGCACACATGGAGAACTCTCTGAACACTGGGAAGAATTCACACCAGAAAGGAGCAAGGAAAACAGAGCATGGAGGATAAAAATAATAAATAAAAGAAGCAGCAAGGAAAAGAGACATTTCACCAGTCTACTGATACAAATATACTTAATCTAACCCACAGGAAGGAAAAACAATGTTGGTCCTTTATGACTCTCTAATTCTCAGCTGAAAGTTGCCTTGGGAGACAGATATTTCCATGTATTTCCATGCACTACGTAAGAAAACTGGAGGATATGGAGGAATTAAACAGTCCCACCCACACTCTCTAATGCCAAAAACATATCCTGGAAAATCATCTACAATGGAATAGCTCATTCTTTCTCCACACCATGCAAACAGAATCCCTATAGAAGCCTTGGCTGTGCTTGATTCTGCTCAGTGTCCAGGTGGGGCTCTGAAATCCTATCCCAGAGTCCAAAGCACCACCAGAAACACTCCCTCTCTTGCTGACTGGTAGCTGTCTTTCCAGGAAAAATGGATCATATCCTAAGACTCATGCACTGACACAAGAAATGCAAACCTACACACACACAAAAAAAGAAAAAAAAATTCCCCAACACCCCACAACCTTCTAAAGTTGGTTTCTGTAGAAAAAGCAAAAAAATGTGCAGGATCTGCACTTTTTCCAGCGGGCCCCACATGTTTCCTGCAGCACTGATCCGACGGGGTTGTTTCCTGTGCAAGCAGCCTCCAGCTCTCTCCAGGTTAAACTCTTACCCTCAGGTTTGGGAGCAGGGCCTGACTTTTCCATCCCCACTGGGATGGACGCCTGACCTGCACCACCATGGACCAGTATCAGTCCAGAGTGGCTCATCATCCCATGTGTGTGCAGAATCATCCCTCAAATGTTTGGCAGAGCATCTGACAGTGGTTTATTATATTTTTATGTTATTATATTATAGCAGCACACACATTGGTGTTCCTTGTCTTTGCCTCAGCAATGAAATGTCAAGTCCTGTATCTGGCGATGCTGCTGCCTCCGTATTCCATCTCTTTACTTGGCTTCCACACAACTCCCCTGTGAGGGTGATGGAATGGATTTCCCAGAGAAGCCGTGGCTGCCCCATTCCTGGAAGTGTCCCCGCCAGGTTGGACGAGGCTTGGAGCAACCCGGTCTAGTGAACGGTGTCCCTGCCCGTGGCAGGAGAAGATGAACTTTAAGACCCCTTCCAACACAAACTCTACGGAGACACAGAGCCCCGGCACACGGACGCCACCCCTTCCCCGTCCAGACCCGCACCTACCCCCGCAACATCGCTGGGTCCCGCTGCTGCCGATGCTGCTCACGGCGGAGGCGCGCCCGCCAGAGCGCCCATGGCCGGGGCAGCCCTACCGGGAGCCCGGGAGAGAAGCCGGAGCGAGAAGCGGAGACGCGCCCGGAGAAGCCGCAGCCGGAGCGGGAGTAGTGCCCGGAGGAGCCGGAGTAGGAGTTGTGCCCGAAGGGATCCGAACCGGAGCCGCCGCCGGATGCGTGCCCGAGGGGCCGCAGCCGAGCCAGGAGGGATCAGAACCGGAGGTTCCGCGCCCGGAGGAGCCAGAACGGGATCGGTTCCCGCAGGCTCCGGAGCCGATCCCGAGCAGCCGCGGCCGCGCCGCCCACGTGATGCCGGCGCGGCTGCGCCCTGAGCGCCGCCGGCCCGAGGGGTCCCTGCGGACACGGGCGGGACGGGCTGAGCTGGCAGCTAGCGGGGTTTGTCACCCATCAACTCACCGCGGGGCAGTGAGGACGTGCAAGGAAACGTCCGACAACTCCGCTCCGCCCTTCGTCCCCGGCTCGGAATCGCTCCTGGCTTCCTCCGCCTCTTTCCCGACAGCGGGATGGGGAATGGGGGCTGCTGTCTCTGCTGCTCCTTCTTCCTCAGGAGGAGGATGCTTTACACTCCGCCCCTGCTCCTGCGTGGGATTCCTCCCACGGGAGAAGTCCTCCTTCTCCAAGGAGCTCTTCGTGCACTGCCCCAGCGTGGGTCCGTTCCACAGGGTCAGTAATAGGCAGCTCCAGCGCGGGCTCCTCTCTCCCCATGTCCTGCCAGGTCCCTGCACAGGCTCCCTGTGGGGCCTCAGCCTCCTTCGGGCATGTCTCTGCTCCAGCCTGGGCCCCTCCATGGGCTGCCGGTGGACCTCTGCTTCCCTGTAGCCCCCCGCTACCAAAACAGTGCCACACAAAGCCAATACAGAGGAGAAACATGAGATGTAAACGCAGGAAGGTGGAAGGATGGGGGAAATCTGGCTGGGGGGAAAACGGCTGCTGGTCGTCCAGGGTTTTTATACTTCAAGGGGAGCACTGGGCACGGAACCCAACAGGCAAACCACTTCTGCTGTCACCTGGTCCCACAGTGGATCCCATTGCCACCTGTGGATTGACAGCACTGGAATTTTGAACCAAAACCTGCTGCTGCCCTCAGAGGACATTTCCCATCACATCCTACCTTGCCATTGCCCTGGGCTTCCCTCCAGGCAGCCATACTCCTTTGTCACACGCAGCAACAGCTCCCTCCCTGCTCTCAGCTTGTCCATCCTCTGCCTCTGGGACAGACCCAATGCCGGAGGCAGGAGAGTCAGACATGGTGATCCTGATGTCCACTGCAGGATTTTGCTGTGGATACCACACAGGGAGCAATTCTCTGTCCCAGCATCTCCTGGGTGTTTGTGTCATCTCCAGCCCAGCCCTGCCTCATGGCTGGGATCCACGGGGACAGCACAGGCCAAGCCCATGCTCTGAAGTCTGGGAACGGAGTGTCCGGGATGTTTGTGTCTCTGGCTGCAACCTTTGCTATCTTCAGAGAACTTTTGGGAGGAGGGGAAAGATCTTCAGCTCTGCAAAGCACACCAGATGTAATTAGTCTTTGTAATTATTAACTCCCAAGGCTTGGCCAGCAGCAACAGAGGGTCCTCAGATTAGAAAGGTAGAAGTGCTTTCAGGAGCCAACAAAGGCAGGAAGGATGAGAACTGATAGTGCTGACAGGAAGCTTTGAGAGAGATGTGCCGAATCCCAGCCACTTGAAAAAGTAACTTGTCATAAGGGGGAGAGCAGCATGTGCTCCCCTCTTCTTCCCAGAAGAGAAGCAGGAAAGGAAAGGAAAAAGGGGAAAGTGGAAATAAAAGGAAGGGAAATTATGGGGAAGGAAAGGGGAAGAAGAAAAAGAAAGCCAGACAGAGGCTGGGAAGGGAAGGAAGAACAGGCATTATCTCTGAGTTTGGAAAGCAGAATCTGACTTGCTGACACCCCTTACCCAGCAAACTCAAACCAGATGGTATTGCCATGGAAAGGAGAACAAACGGCCTGAAACTCCAGGCTCCATCCAGTCCCTCTGGCTGACTCCTTGGCTGTGCCACGTTTGCTCAGCTGGCTGCACGGGCTGCAGCAAGGCTCCTGTGGGGTCTCTGATTTCCAGCACCAGCACGTTTGATCCTCCCTTTGGCACCTAATCCCCACCTAAGGCAAAAGACGAGGGTCCTCACTAAGGACCCTTCCTTCATTTTCATGCTATATCCACTGAACTATGCAACATCAGAGGCAAAGTGAGAGGTTTGTCACCATCCAAGCCCCTAAAAGCAAAATGCAAAGGATCAGATGGAGCTTGGCACAGGGACAGGCACCCCAGCTCCCAGGGCAGCAAGAATTAGTGAGGAATTCTGCAGCATGAGGGGAACAAGCCTGGGGGTCCTCACAAAAGCACTGCAGGGTCACTGCATCCTCTTCAAACATTTCTGGCCAGTTCAAACCTCTGAGTAAATCCTGTCCATAAAAAACAGCATCTCCCCAGACACTTCCCAGTTCAATTTTTTAAAAATTACATCAGATTTCAAGGAAGAATGTAGTTTGCAGAGACACCTCTGATGCCAGCTGCCTCTGTGTCTATCCCAGCACTGAAACTGGAGAAGGGAAAGGGATTTCACCAAGCTTTGGGACCCGCTGTCCCTAAAAGCACTTACTGTTCTCTGGGAGAGAGTAAGGAGGGCACTGTGCCTTTCCCAGCCAGCTGCTGCTAACTCAGCATTGAGAGCAGCCCTTTGGCATTCCCAAAGCAGGGATTCAACTCTCAGCACAGCAATTCAATCTCTACATCTTTAGTATGGAGAAAATGAGGATGATTCCAGGGCTCTGAGGATGGGTGTCAGCACCTCTTTGCTTCCTGCTCTGCTGAACAAGGCAGGCTTTCAAACCATCCTTCTCCTCAGGGTCTGAGGCCATAGGAGATGTGGAAAGAGATCCAAGCAGCTCTGCCACGCTGGTAGCCCCTCAGTTATTTACTTTAATATTCAATTCCACACATATTTCCTACTGTCCCAAGGGCAGCTGTGGAGCACACAAGCTGCCAGCAGAGCTGCTCTCAGAGGAGGGCAGCAGAGGCCCCCAGATGCCAGCATGTCCCTCCACAAACAGCAGGACACTCAGGGGGTTGTTGTTCCACGTCCATAGGAGCAGCCAAACTGCTCCCTACAGCTACAGCAAATGTCTCACCTGTCTCTCCCTGCTGTGTGTGGGGATGAGGGTTCAGGCACTAAGACCCTCAAGATCTCACCCTACCTGCTCAGCAATTCCAGCCCTGGAAGTGGACCACATTCCCTTCAGAGAGGGTCCCTCTGCTCTCATGTCCCTTCACAGAGCACTGATCCCACATTTTAAACCATGCTCTCCCTGCCACTGGTAGCAATTCCCAGGACTGCACCAGAAATCCCACATCAGGCAATGCCAGGCAAAAGCTGCTCCAGAGGAGCAGTGAAACAGCCCACTCCCCTTGTCAAGGATCAGTCACAGGAAAGAGAAAACTACAGCTGGGACAAACTGATCCAAACTACTGATGTTAAGTAAGTGTCAAAGACAAAGCACAGGAGAATAGCACAGGTTATTACAGGAGCATACAGAATAACACTGGTTATTACAGGAGCCTGGGTCTCCAGCTGCTCTTACCTGCAAGGATCAGACCTGTACTCCCTCTCTACAGTGTCCCACAGCTGCCTAAAAAATGGAAGACCAGTTCATTAAAGATTTTGATTCAGAGCCTTATGGAAGGGGTATGTCCTTAAGACCTGAGCAGAAAGCACTGAGGAGGTGGTAGAAGGGCAGTCACAATTGGGAAGGAGAAGAAAAGGGACTAAGAACCCTGAGAAGACAGAGGGAAGGAGTTCCCTGGCTTGGTGGAAGTTTGAGGGCAAGGCAAGGACCAATGTTTCCCAGGATGTCATGCAAGCAAGCACAGTGACAGCTCTCAAGCACTACTGGAAAAGCAAGAGCAAAAGAAAGTGAACACATGGAAAGAGTCTCAGAGAACCAGTGGCAGAGTGGAAATTTTCAGCATCCAAACCACAGCCAGAAGAGGTAGCAAACTCATCCAGGGACAGTGAGGGATGACAGCGAAACATCCTGTGAGAGCCAGGCAGAGCATGGACCAGGTGTTTCACTGACCTAGGGAAGAGAGGGCAGCCCCCAAGCCACCATGTTTTACAGCCTTGGTGGAAAATTCCAGCCCTGCATAATCTCCTGGGGTTCCTGTAAGATTGTGACACGGAGAGAGGGACCAAACAGGAAAGAATTAGAGGAAAAATGCCTCTCTTCTGGCAGCCACCATGGCTGTGCCAGGAGTTAGCAGCAGCAGAGCAGCCAGCCCTGCCTCCCCCTCCTCCGGCCGCCTCTATAAACACGCAGGGCTTACTCAGAAGATTAGGAGGGAACGGGGCAAAAGACAACAGAGTCTCTTTTGTAATGAGGAGGGATTACAGCATCAAGTGACCGGCTGCAGCTCCCAAGTGGGTCTCAGGCTCCTTAGCACACCGTGTGGGGCAGGTCCAATCCCCCTATGAGCCAAGGGGGCACGAGGATGCGGGCGGTGGCCCAGGCCACAAAGGACCCAGCAGGGACACGTGCAGGACCAAACCTCCCCAGCCTCCAGCACGGCTCAGGAGCCCATGACTGTGAGTATCTGGTCCTCCTAACAGCAGCAGGAGGATCACTCTTTCCTGCAGAGATCCATCTTCCTGCCTATCCGTGACCTCCTCTGGCTCCATCCCTCTGCTCTGTCTGCTCATTGTCTGTCTTTGCGATACCTGCTAGGGTCTGTTTGTGGTGGGTGATGCACCTGATGTCTCAGAATCTTGCTTGCTGTGGGCTCCCACAACTGAATTCCAGGTCAGTCGACTTCCAGGTATGTTGGTTAGTCCAGAGGGATGAGCAGGGGCTGCAGGCAGTGGCAGGTACCAGCTCCCTGGGTGGGCTCTTCCAGCCCATCCTGACTCCAGTGTGCCAGTGAGCCACCTCCCACCACGGACCTCAGCCACTAATGGAATGTGCCAGCTGCCCAGTGACATCCCAGGGCAGCCCAGCACAGGCTGGCAGGTGGGCAGGGAGGTGCCTTACCCATTTAGGGCTGGAGGGAAAAGCACTGGGAAAAGCCCCATAAACCACACAGGAGCAGAACAGAGTAGAGGTGGGCGACATCCATTATTTACATGGCCAAGAGCTGGAGTTTTCCTTCTTTGGTAAAAAAGGGAATCTGTATTTGAGTTACGCAATGAAGAATCTCCCTGAATGCTTTCAAGCCCTAATCTCCAGAGAAGAGATGCAGCTTTGTGTAAGGGGCCCCAAAAATGTAGGGGGTTTTGGGCATGCTTTTCTCTTCTGGGCAGCCTGTGGGTTCAACCTCTGGGGCAGTTAAAACCTACTTTTCCAAGTTCTGTACCAGAAATCCATATGGAATAGACATGAGGATTTACTGAAATGGTCATTTGTGCAGCTGGGGACAGGGACAGCTCTGCTCCTCTATACCACCCTTAAAAAGGGACTCAGGGACCTAAGTTTTGACAGGGACACCCAAAGGAGGAGCAGCACCAAAAAGCCAAACCCAGGACAAAGATGTTGCTTGGTTGAAATAGCCAAAAATCCAGACTTTGCTGGTTTTCTTCACAGCAGCAGCTCACTGGGACCTGAGTTGTCCTCACCTAAATGTAAATCTTTCACTGGGATACTTAAATGAGAAACAAATGAGGAATGTGGCCCCAAACTTACCTGCCTTCAGCTGCTTCAGGGTGTGACCTGTCCCTTGAAGTGCTTCTTCATCACCATCATTCAGGGAAGAGCCCAAGGCCCCATAATCATTAACATTATTAGCTCTGTTAAATAGCAATGCCTGGTGACATGTTAGGATTCAGAAATACCAGTAGTTCACGCTGGATAATTATTTCTAACCCAAGAAATCATTCACCAATCTGCCTGGCATAGCTAACACTGGTGTCTTGTTGTTGGGGTGTTTTTAAAATAAATTCAGGTTTATGCAACTATGAGTCTGATTATTAATTGATTATAAAGAATTATTTATGCAAGTTAGACAAGAAGTGAAATGGGGATGCTGCATGTCTGGGGAGGATTTCAGGAGCCTGAATGCCTATTTTTCAGCCACAGTGATTTATTGTGCAACATATGGTTGAAGGAGAGGGGAGGTAGAGCTGCTGGAATTTGGGCCCTGAGAGCTTGGCCAAACTCCATCCCACAGATCTCCAACAGGGAAGGCTGCTCTGCCTACATGACTAGGACCAGTGGAGGGCAGATAGCTATCCTTGCTAGGATGCCTTCATCTGGATCAGTCCCAAGAAATCTTTCTGGGGTTTTTCCTTTCCTCTGGGTTGGGGTTTTTTTCCCAGCAGTATTTCAGGAAGATGGTTCCCAGCAAGTAGGTTTACAGAAACCTATTTGGAACAAAAACTATATTAAGAAAATTACTGGGCTAAGCATAAACTTTGCAGTTTGTGACCCTGAGATTAATCTTACCACAAGTGTTCTGTGGAAGGGGCTTTGTCCTCTTCAGTCAACCAGCCCCACTTGAATGCTGACAAAAATCAAACACTAAAATCAAAGAGATCCACCAGAAAATGCATCCTTGGTCACTATAACCAGCTCAAGGACAGAGAAAAGATGGCAAACCCATCAAATTAATTTCCTACTGTCAATTTTCATCCTGGTTTTCTGTGTTGCTGCCTACATCTTACCCAGCTTTTGATCTCAGCTCATTCTGTTTTCTCCTTCCTTTCCATCTTGCTCAGTGGAACACTTGGGATGTCCCTGTGTCTCCTCCTGATCAAGCTCCAAGCCCTGCTTGTCATGTGCCTGCACAGGAGCTGTGATGACAGTGACCTACACCAACCGCGTGGCTGATGCCCGCCTGGGCACCTTCTCCCAGCTCCTGCTCCAATGGAAGGGCAGCATCTACAAACTGCTCTACTCTGAGTTCCTGATCTTCATCTCTCTCTACTTCACCATCAGCCTTGTCTACAGGTGAGCAACTTCACACCCACAGCCTGGCCTGGGGCAGGACACAGGAGAAACACAGGACAGGGGCAGGGATCCTGCTGGGCAGGCACTTGCCAGACTGTTCACAGGAGGGAAGGGGAGGGGAGAAAGGAGAGGGAGAACTGCTTCTGTTTGTCCCTTTTAGGCTGATCCTGAGTGAGAGCCAAAGGCTGATGTTCGAGAAGCTGGCACTGTACTGCAACAGCTACGCCGAGCTAATCCCCGTGTCCTTCGTGCTGGGTAAGGAGCTGTCTGGAATCCAGCAGGGAGAGGAATGGGACAGCATTTCTTCTCCTTGGTTCAGCAGAGCTCTGCTGGCAGAGCAGGTCTCTCCCTCCACCTCTGTAAAACTCCTCAAGTGGGAGGAACATCCCACAGCTGTGTCACCCAGCACAGGAGGACAAGCTCCAAGTGGCACTAGATATGCCCCGGGAATCTGTGGCTGCCTCACCCCTGGAAGTTTTCAAGGCTAAACTGGGTGGAGCTCTGAGCAACCTAGCCTAGTGGAAGATGTCCCTGTCCAGAGCAGGAGTTTGGAATGAGATCATCTTTAAGGTTGCTTCATAGAATCAGAACGGTTTAGGTTGGAAGGGAAGTATGAAATCCAGCCTCCTAAATGGAGGACTGAATTCCCCTCCAGACATTGCTGCACCCATCCCTGTGTGAGCAGAAGAGATCAGACAGAGTGGGAGGAAGAAGCTCTTTTCAGACACCTGACTCTCTCAGCTCCCCTCTAGGTTTCTATGTGGCCCTGGTGGTGTCCCGCTGGTGGGCCCAGTACGAGAGCATCCCATGGCCAGACCGGATCATGAACCTGGTGTCCTGCAATGTGGATGGGGAGGATGAGTACGGGAGGCTCCTGCGCCGCACCCTGATGCGCTACAGCAACCTGGTCAGCGTGCTGATCCTGCGCTCCGTCAGCACCGCTGTCTACAAGCGCTTCCCCAGCATGGAGCACGTCGTGAGGGCAGGTCAGCACTGCTCCTTGCTGCTCCTCTAGAGGCAGGGGGCCCTGGGAAAGGTTCTTTATAAATGGGGTGGTGCTGATCCCTCAGGGCAGATGGGAATTCAAGCCCCAAGTCTCCAAGCTTAACTGCTGGGCACACGCCATCTTTTTGGGAAATGCTCCTCAAGGTGCAGCAGAGTTCCCAGTCTGCCCACATTGTCTGGGTTCCCTCAGCAATCCACAGAGATGTGATATTGTTAGCTTCCTAAAAAGAAAGGGCACTTCAGGGACACAAATTATCCCATTCTCAACAAATATCTATGGACACCAGGCAGCTGCACCCTCAGCAGTGCTTTATCTCCCTGATGGTTCTTATCTGATGTGCTGCAGACATCCAAAGTGAAATCCCATTATCCCACCTCCATGACTCAAAGTTTTACCAAGGAGACTCGTCCTTCTGCATGTCTCCCCAAATTCTGAGTCTTTACCGGGATTTTTAGGGAGAGCCAAGGCATCCACCTGAGATTCAGATGTTTTCATTCCAGACCAGATCAGTTCCTTCTGCCCTCTATGTCCATCCCTCTCCCAGTGGCTCTCTCCCATCCAGGCCTCATGACACCAGAAGAGCACAAGAAGTTTGAGAGCTTGAATTCCCCCCACAACAAGTTTTGGATCCCGTGCGTGTGGTTCTCCAACCTGGCTGTGAAGGCGAGGAATGATGGGAGGATCCGGGACAGTGTGCTGCTCCAAGGCATCCTGAATGTGAGTGACAGAGGGGACAGGCAGGGCTTTGAGATCCTGGGGAACGGGAGGCACCTGTGAAGCAGGTCCTTGACACATTCCAGAACAGCCAATGCCAATGGAGGATCCTAGGGTCCAGATGGAAAGCCACGAGGAAGAATATATCTAGTCTAGGGGAGGTCAAAAACATCCTCAACAACTGAGGTCCTGTGGAAAACATTGCTGTTAAAAACTCTTAGATAGTTTTGGGCAACAGGCCATGCTCCGCAGGCAAGACCTGGCAACAGTCCCTGCCCAACTGCACAGAAAAAGGCTCTGGAGCAGCTCATCCTTCTTGGTATTCATGTGCAGAGAAAGTCACGTGGTTTCTGTTGCCTGGAGCAGGATTCATCTCCCCCGAGAGAGAGAAATCTCCCTGTGGGATATTTATCTATAGACAGGAGAGAGAAATGGATACTCCTGAGGGCGTTCTTGGCCTCACCTGTTGGCTGCTCATTTTGGGAGGAGAAACTCTGCTGTGAAGTGAGCTAACAAGGGATCTTGGGCTCAGGGGGAGACAGCCAGGCAGCAGGGAATTCCTCCAAGGCTGAGACTGAGCCCCCCTTCCAGAGAAGGTATAAGCAGAAGGGAAAGGGCTGGAACAGTGGAGGACAGTGGTGCTTGAGAGGCTCTGCAAGGAGATGGGAAGTTATCCTGACATCCCCTTTTTCCTGCTGCAGGAGCTGAACACCTTGCGCAGTCAGTGTGGGAAACTCTATGGATACGACTGGATCAGCATCCCCCTGGTCTACACCCAGGTGAGAAGGGACTCTCCACACCCATTGCTTCACCACTGCCCATGCACATCCCCACTTACACCCACACCTGGAATTGTTTGGGTTGGAAGGGACCATAAAGCTCATCCAGGGACACCTTCCACTATCCCAGGTTGCTCCAAGCCCTGTCCAACCCGGCCTTGGGTGCTTCCAGGACTGGGGCAGCCACAGCTTCTCTGGAAAACCTATGCCAGGGACTCACCCCTTCCTAGTAAAGAATTTCTTCCTTGTATCTAATCTAAACCTGCCCTCTATCAGTTTAAAACCATTGTTCTGTGTGCTGTCACTTTTTATACAGGCACTATCTGCCTATATAAAAAGTCCCTCACCTTCCTTTCCATAAGTTCCTTTAAAGGTACTGGAAGGCCACAGCCTCCCCAAAACCTCATCTCCTGGCTGATAGGCCAGCTCTCTCAGCCTACCTTTGTAGAAGTGCTTCATACCTGACCCACCCATGAAAGATGCAGGTTACTCTTGAAACTCTCACCCCCACCTGCACACATCATCACTCTTCCATTGGTACCTCAGCACACACCCAGCCCAGCCTCCTTTGCCCAACTCAGATACATCCACCTCTCCAGAAATAACCTCTGTCCAGGGGTAACAAATCCCCATAGATCCATGGAAAGCACAGGAACACACAGACACAGTCCTGCACCACCCTGCAGGGATCACATCCTGAGCAAGATCCCCGGAAGGTTGTGCCAGGCATGTACTCAGCTGTTTATCAGCCCAGGCAGACACTTTGGCACCACCTTGCTCCTTTGTCTCTTACAATCCAGCTGCTCAGATAACAGGGATGCCCTTCACCATGAAACAGGAGTGTTGCTGCTGCTCTGGCAGTGCCAGAGGTTAATGGGGAACATGTAAAGTGTATTCCTATTTTGAACCCCCTTGTTTATATCAAGGGACCACGTGAGAGTCTTGCTTACTTTTAACTTGAAAAGAGGAACTTTCCAGTCCTGTGGTGACAGGGAAAAGCACAAAGCTCAGCATAGCCTGAAATCTAGGCAGGCAAATATTAATAAAAGCTCAGCTTGAAAAGGAAGGAAGGAGCAAATAGCAATGCCAGGGTTCCCTTCCTGGACTTGGAAGCAGCCTGCCAGCATGGACTGAGACCTGAGACAGCTCCCAGCCCACTCAGGATGTCATGTGCTTGCTTGCTGCCACTGGCCTGTGACAACCTCACAGATTTCATTCCAGGGACAGCACACAGTGTAGGGAAAAGCTGCAGGGAAAAGGGAATATCTGTAGCTTTCCGTAGGGAAAGGCATTCTCCT
This sequence comes from Haemorhous mexicanus, assembly GCF_027477595.1. Taxonomy (NCBI): domain Eukaryota; kingdom Metazoa; phylum Chordata; class Aves; order Passeriformes; family Fringillidae; genus Haemorhous; species Haemorhous mexicanus. Next base: position 11,012,293 of record NC_082346.1, read on the forward strand.
GCAAAAAGCCTGTCAGAACTGAATCCAAGGCTTCTCAGAGGCTACAGAGCTTGGCTTTGGAGCTGTGTGGGGTGAAACTGAAGGGAGATGCTGGGAACTCATGCTGCCCTGGTGTGTCCCTTGGCATCCTTCCCAGGTGGTGACCGTGGCTGTTTACAGCTTCTTCCTGGCCTGTCTGATCGGGAGGCAATTCCTGGATCCAGAGAAAGCATATCCTGGCCATGAGCTGGATCTCTTTGTGCCCGTATTTACGTTTTTGCAATTCTTCTTCTATGCTGGCTGGTTAAAGGTAAGTCCCAGAAAACACGGCTGGAGCTGGAATCTGACCCAGCCAAGGGTTTTTCCCAGTGTGAGCTCACCAGGAACCCTGCTGTGTTCTTTGATCTATGGGCAATAACAGGAAGCCAAGAGGGGCTGAGGAAGTGCCAGGACTTTCTCATTTTCCAACTGTCTCATTCTGGACACCAGCTGCACTTTTCCTAGGCTTTGGTCCTTACTAGAGGGGAAAAAAAGAGATCCTAAAGTTGCAGGAGGGTTGTGTGAACAGGGGGGAGTTATTACAAATTCTAATGTCTTCCAACCCCTGGGATGCTTCCACTTTTAACCCACCCCCTTTTGGGAAGAAAAACATGGCTTGGAATTCAAAGGATATCACACCTGACTTCTCCCTGCAGGGAAAGGGTCAGGGATGACAAAGGTGACCTTTTGCTGTGTGCTCTCCACATACAGGTGGCTGAGCAGCTCATCAACCCTTTTGGGGAGGACGATGATGACTTTGAAGCTAACTGGCTCATTGACAGGAACCTGCAGGTAAAGGGGAGGAAGATTTGCCATTTGAGCCTCACCTGAAGAGGAACACCAAGGCAGGACAGTGACCAAGTTCTCCTGAAACACCTCTGCCTCTACCTCCCTGCCTGCAATGGGAGAGATCCTCCCAATCCACAGCAGGGAATTTGGGGCTTCTGGCATGTCTTTGTAAACAGGGGCTGCCTGCAGCTTCAGTCCATGCTCTGGCACATGGGATAGCTCAAGGCTGCTTGTTTCAGGCCTCAGCTGCCTTTGAATGACACATCATTCCTGCCCCCCCTTGCTTTCTTACCCTGTGTCCATCTAAAACTACCTCCTCTGCTTTCTGCCGTGCAATAACTCCACTCCTCCCACCCTTCTGTCCTAGTGAGTCTATTGCTTTCCCATCTCCTTCAGCACCATTTTCCTTCCAATTAATCAAATCTCAGTGTGAGAAACAGCCCAAATGACAGGAAACCACAGCAACCCCAGCCACTTGCCTGGTTTCCGTGCTGCACCACTTCCTCCAGCTCTGTGTTCCTTTGTCCCTCGATAACAGGCACACAAAATGCTCCTCTCCCCCCATGTGACATTCCTGATGTCCCCTGTAGGTCTCCCTCATGGCAGTGGATGAGATGCACCAGGATTTACCCATTCTGGAGAAGGACCTGTACTGGAACGAGCCCGATCCCCAGCCACCCTACACTGCGGCCACCGCTGAGTACAAGCGCCCGTCATTCCTGGGCTCCACTTTTGACATCAGGTGAGTGCAGGGACAAAGTGTCGCAACACCTGGATCAGGTCTTACATAGGACATTACACCTGAGGAGCTTTAGGCTCATCCACAACAGCCAACATTCTTCATGGAAAAGGACAAATCTAACCTCTTCTCCTCACTCACCTGTATGATGAGCATCCCTATTTTGGGGGGCTAATGGCAATACAGGGAGAGGCTTGCCACTGGCAGCAGCCTCTCGAGGAGATTGCCTGCCCCCCCCCCCCCCCCCCCGTGTCTGTGTAACTGTCCACTTTGCCTTTCCCAGCATGCAAAAGGAGGAGATGGAGTTCCAGCCCCTGGAGCAGATTAAAGAGAATGAGGAGGCCAACCACTCAACTCCCTTGCTGGGACACCTGGGCCGCCTCCTGGGTGTCCAGTCCCCGAACTTCTCCAGGTCCTCTTCCCGGATGAACCTGCTGCGCCGGCGAGGAGATCCCACATCGCCCTTCTCCCATTACACCTACCAGGACATGGGAAAGGCTGGAAGCCCTTGTGGCATCAATCAGCCAAGGGGAGACTCCCAGGAGCAGTGGGACAGCGAAGAGGGAAAACTACGGGAGTTTGATGCTTTCATGTCCACCCCCTTTTACGAGAGGCCTGGGTTCTACAGCGCTCCACAGACACCCATCAGCTCCATCCCCATGATTTTCCCTTCCCGGCGCCAAGGGCGCAAGAAGCCACCAGCACTCTCCAGCATCGCTGCGTGCTCCACTTCCCTTCGGGATGTCATTGTCAACGCTTCCCCTTCCAGGGCCAGTGATGTGGACAAGAGTCAGAGCTCCCTGGGCTCCGCAGCAAAGGAAACCTTTGTTTGGCCAACAGAGCGGAGTAAAGGTCCTGACTCTGTGGCTGTGACAGCCGAAGAAGGAAAGAGCAGTTCCAGGGAAGCTGCCACCACAGGAAGTCCAGGAGTGCAGTCCACAGCATCCAACAGCCCCAAATTCCCCTTCCTGCCAGAGCCCTCTGAGCATGAGAAGCATAGCAGCTTCAAAAGCCTGAAGAACTCCAAAGCATCACGCCCACCCTGGCTAAACCTGGAGAGCACGGCCTCAGCCACTCCCAATTCAGAGCATTCCAGTGCCTTTCACACCCCCAGCAACAAAACCCCCGCAGGCAGCGCCTCCCTCTGCTTCTCCTTCACTCCCGTCACCTCTCCAGCGCTGGAAAGGTCCCACAAGGGCAGCCTGGGCCCTGACACTCGCAGCCTGAGTTTGGAAGATGCAGCCAGTGCTCCAGACCCACACCCAGAGGTTTCCAGGAACATGAGAGACACTGGGAATGGAAACACCAACCCTCCAGCTCCCAAAGAGCCCAGGAGAGCAGAGAGTCCATCCCCCAATGACTCTGGAATCTCCCTAGCAGAGGGAGACTATTTGGGGCTAATGGAGGTGATCCTGGAAGCCAGTGAAAGCCCAGGGGAGGAACAGATGGACCAGTACAGCTAAAGGGGAATCCATGGAATACCTGGCTTATCCTGGCACTCACCCAAACAGAGGTGCTGGACATGCAGCTGGAGCTCAGCCTGGGCTGAAAATAGCACTAAGGACACACTGCTCCTGGCCTCAGCTACAGCAGCAAGCACAACTTGTATTGCAACAAGAGCAAAAGCACCAAAAAACCCAACCTGCAGCAAAAGAACAAGATTTTGACTGTTAAATATTGCAGATACCAGTCTGACCAGCCAGGCCTTCCCCAGAACAGGAGCACAGGTAATGTGCATACTTCTCTCCTCCCCACAGCAAGAATGAGAACTTGAGTCCTTTCTCAGGCAGGACTTGCACTCCTAACAAGACAGTCCAGGGAAAGTAAGGGCCTGAATAAAAGTCCCATCACTTCTGATGCAGACCCACAGTGCTTCTTCCAGTTGTGGCTGGCTGGTGCTTTCCAGTACTGGGATAAGGTGAGGTAGGCACTTGCCAGCACAGGCAGCTGCAGCATCTGCCCAGCACATTGCTTCCTTCTGAAGTTCCACATCTCCCACCAGGAATTTGACAGTGCTCAGAGAAAGCTGTATGGCAGCAGACATCACTCAGCTGATTTTTACCGCCCACTCTCAGAAAATAAAAAGCAAGGCTCAAGCCCAGGACCACGGTTTTGTTTCCTCATTTTAGTTCCCTGCAAGGAATTAAAAGAAACCACAGAGATTTTCCTACTTCTGCCTTCAGCAGCAGCTGCAAATCCCCCCTGTCACACACAAATTTACCTCCCACTGCCTTCCCTACAGCTGCCTACTCTCACTCCAAACAAACAGGAAAAGCCAGCTGGAACCAAGTCACTTTATTGGCTGAAGGGCAGTACATAAAACACAAACAGAACAGGGGATATTTGGTACAGAGTATGGAACTGTTTAGCTAGGTAGCTGAAGCTGCATGCATGGCTGGACAGTAAGTAGGAGTCCCACTGAAACTCACAGCATGGCTCTTGAAAAGGCTTCAGCTGTGACACTCCCCGAGGGTGTGCTTGTCGAAGAGATACTCTGCCATGCCGTATTTGGGGGCCCCCATCTTCCGCAGGTTGGTCACGTGGTCACCCAGCTCCTTGATGGCTTTCACCTGCTCATCCAGGTAATGGGTCTCAATGAAGTCACACAACTGAAAGGGAGACCAGAGGTTTAAACTCAGGCCTGAAACCCTACTGAGGCTAAGGAGAGGATGCAGAATTTTCAAGCTGAGAGGAAGCAGCCTCTAGTTTTGTTGCAGAACAAGATCAAAGCGAGCCAGGCTTAGGTAGGCTCACTTGCTCCAGAACCCTGCAGAGCCAGGCAGCTCAGGAAGCCTCTCCTCTTCCTCATGGCAGGAAGCATTAGCCAAGCTCCTGAACAGATCTGAGACACCCCCACTGCAGTGAGGATCTACACCACTGGTTTTGTTTCAAACAGTCCCTTTAACTTAGGCAGGACACTCCCAAGACTGCTTGGATTCTCACATGTATTAATCTCCTCCTGCTATTAAGCAACCTCAATCCAGCCTTGCAAAAAATTCCCATCTGAGAAGAATTCCGTGTTTTCAGACACTGTTCTCAAACACCAGGGCTTTTAATATTCCAAAGCAACTCTGGAATTTTGTGGCAAGAAAACCCTAGTGACAAAAAGCCTTAAAAAGATGGAACTCAACCCCCTCAGAAATGGTCTCCATAGAGACTGTTCACAGACACTACAGAGAGAATAAAACAAGTCCCTGCCACTTTAAAAATGCTGCTGGAAGGACAGCAATAACATCACCAAAGGACTTTGGAAGGGCTGCACCCCTGATTCACACCTTTTTTCACCTTTAACACCACCAGGGACACACAGCTCAGCCCCAAAGCCACACAATTAGAAAGCACATCCTTGGATAGCCACAGTGGTCCTCAGCATGCACTTACGTGGGGGTCGTTCTTTTCGGTGGCCAATTTGTGCAGCTCCAGCAGTGATTGGTTCACGTTTTTCTCCAGGTGCAGGGCACACTCCATGGCAGTCAGGCCATTCTCCCAGTCATCACGGTCTGGCTTCTGAAAAGGGAAAGCACAGCACGCATTTTCTGTAAGAATCCACAGACCAGCAGGGTGGAGAACCTTTAGTTCACGCTCTGTTTAGACCAAGTTTAGGCATTTATGCAAAGTCAAAAGTTTGAACTGCACCCTCAGGAAAGAACTGAGCAAACCATTAAGTTCCCACTTCTCAAAACAGTGCACAAAGCACATCTGCCTTGTGTTAAGTTGAATGATGGTGACAAACCTTCTGGCTCTGCCCTCACCCCACAGCAAACAACCTGTGCCTCAGCACCCTCTCCTTACACAAGAAGTACTTTTATATTAGTCAGTCGCAAATAATCAAATTGCTCCACATCTCAAATTACTGTGCCTCTCCAGTGTCAGCTGCTGCTCCTTCTGAGGAGGACCTAGAGGAAAATTCATCCCCTTGCAGCTGGGGGCAGCCCCCAGCTCACCTTGATGTCCTGCAGGAAGATGCGCCCGCCCCTCTGGTTCTGCAGCTTCATCAGCTTCTCAGCATGCTCCCGCTCCTCGTGGGACTGATGCAGGAAGTACTTGGCAAAGTTTTTCAGGGCCACATCATCCCGGTCAAAATAGTAGGACTGAAAAATAAAGTTCACAGGCTCTAAACCTCTGCTTCAGGATGGCTGCAGTCCAAGCCCAGGCCAGAAAGAATTGTTCCACACTGCCTTTCCTTAGTATCACTCAATTTTTCCAGCTAAGATTAAATTTTAACCTGTACCCCTACCAAGGACACAAATAAATGGTGCTTGTGTCCTTGGCTCAGTTCTAAAAACACAAAACCAAAAAAACCTGAAACCCACAGATATCTGTTCTGAGCACCATTAAACTGCAGCCTTGAAAGGCCTTTTCCAAGAATAAATCTTCCCTTTGTTTGCCTGAGCTTGTTTACAATGACCACACTGCAGGTCAGGGTCATGACTTGCAACATCAGGTAAGGGTGAGCCAAGAACTTTAAGGTATTCTTGCAAAAAAGCTCTCTTGCTTCACTAGGCTTTCCAGGGATTAGACTAGGAATACACTTTCTTCTTTTATTGCAGGGGAAAAAAGTGACATTTAAAATAGAAGAGATAAATTGAACTACAATATGAATTTAACAGCAACTAAAATATGAATTAAGCTACTTTCTGAAAGTAAAAAAAAAACAAGCCCTGTAACAGCAGTTAAAAGCCGTGACACACCTTGTTTATTCCTTGGTCAGAGCCATTACCAGGATTCAATGGAAAGTTCTGTAGAACTGCCAATTATTTACTAATCTACTACAGAACTCTGCTCTTAGACCAGTGGCCTGGAGGTTCAAGGCAAAGCACTTGGGCTTGTGTACCACTATCACCCACGAAGAGAAGCTCAGAACAGGGCTCAGAACCAAATCAACACAGAAAAAAAGCTACAAAATACACAACACGGCACAGTGTCCCTAGGAAGTCTCAATGTCCCAGCACGACCAAAGCACCGGGATTGCTGCACAGAGATCAGGGAACAGCTATAATGGGCGCCTCAGGCCAAAGGAGACATGTAAACACTAGGCCCGAGGAAACCATGGATTCTCACCGATTCCTGGAGGAAAACCCGAACCCGGGAGGCGAGCACGCCTCCGGGAAAGGTGCCAGGAGCCTCCTTAGGCACCTCCCGCTACTCAGCCCGGCCCCAAGGGCAGAGGCGCTGAGCGCGGCTGATAACGGAGCCGCCAAGGGCAACGACAGCGGGGCCGCGGAGCAGGCGAGATAAAAGGGCCTCACCTACACCCAGGGGACGGCCCAGACGGGTCTGAACGCAGCGGGGGGGAGGAGGAGTTGGAGAAAAAGGAGGAGGAGGAGCTGGGCGCGCAGGCACCGCCCGGCACCCAGGGACCCCCCGCCAAGCACAGCCCTCGTGCAGCCCCTTTATCCCTCGTAGGACCCTTCCCTCAGCCCGCCGCGCCCGCGCCCTCACCATGCTGAGGTACACGTAGGACGCGTAGAGCTCCAGGTTGATCTGGCGGTTGACGGCGGCCTCGCAGTCCTGGTGGTAGTTCTGGCGCACCTGAGAGGGGGGCGCTGCCATGGCTGCTCCGGTGGGTGCTGCGGTGACTGTGTAGACGGTGGTGTTAGGGGGGTGGCGGCGGGCCCGAGCGCGGCCGGTTCCGTCCAAGCACTGTTGACGCAGGAACCCGCTTCGCTCCGCCGCCGACGCGCTGTGAGGGCAGCCCGCCCGCCGGCGCGCCTTTTATACCACTGAGCGCTAGGCCACGCCCCCACGAAGGCGCGGGGCGTCCCGGCGCCCTTCTGCTGGCCCGGCGTGACTCAGCACCCGCCCTGGCCACGCCCACAGCGGGGCGGGGCCTCCCCCCGCGCTCCGCCGTTTCCCGCCGCGCGCGCGCCGTCCATCCCGGAATGGCCCGCGTTGGGAAACCCCCCTAAAAATCACTGAGTTCGGCCATTTCCCCTCGAGCACGCTGCCGAACCTGCTGCCAAGCCGTGTCCCACATCCCACATCGCTCCGGACACCGGGGCTCCGCCGCTGCCCCGGGCGGTTGGTGCCAATGCCTGAGCCCCCTCTCTGTGAGAAGAAAAAGTTCCTAAAATCCAAGTTAAACCCAGAAACTGAAGGCCAGATGTCAAAAGCTGAACCTATTGGTAATGAGATGAGTATTTCAGCTGCTTTTAGTGCTATCCCAGTCACTCGATGTGTGCCATCATTTATTTTCAATAAATTCTTCAGTCATTCAGTCATTAATTTACAGTAAGCACTGGAGTATTTTAGTATCTGCTTTCTTAAATTTTAACCAGATTACAAAGGAATAGAAAATGCTTAAACTGAGATCATCCCATAGCACTGAATGCCCCAATCTTGGATCTTCCTAAGCCAACATTCAACCCTGGTTTTTCCCAAGCTAATGTTCCTGCTGAAATCCACCAGAAATAAAATTTACTGAGCCTGTAAACTCAGAATAAATAATTTTTCCTCTACGTACTGCGTCTGCAAACTCAGATTAAATATTTTTTCCTGTATGTACACAGACCATAAACTCAGATTAAATAATTGTTTTCTTGTCACTAGTTCTTTCTACACATTTTTATCTGGTCTTTGACCCTTCCTGGCATTGTGGGATGTCCCACGCCGTGACTGCACCAGTGCCTGTGTGTGGGTAAAGGGCAGCACCAGAGCATTTTCCAGACACTCCAAATGCCCTGGAGGGAACAGGGAGCCTCGGCCTCCCTTTGTTTCAGGGTTTTCTGCTGCTCCTGTCGGTTAACCATCACAAGTAATTAAGATCTATAAGATAACGTGGGTCATACCTATGCTTCGGCAGGCTGCCAGGTACATTTCAAATCTCCTGTTCTCCTCCCATATAAATGCTTATGTAAAAAAAAAGAAAAAAAAAAAGAAGTAGCTGCTGGGCAGACTCTTTCAAAATTTTTTTTTTCTTTATTTCTGTGTTCACAGTGGAGAGTCTTCACAACAGGAACATCAAACAAACTCCATAATTGCAAAGTTTGTAACGGGAATATTTCCTCTGCAGTTCGGACAGTCTGTGCCACTCGTGATCACACGTCAGTAGCATTAGGGAAGTCCCAAATTCTGCTTTCTGGAGTTGCACAATGCACATTGTGTTTGATGACAGCAGATTTACATGGTCAGGAGAGGAAACACAGGGTTGCACAGCCATGGGGGTCACGTCTTGGTAACCAAGGTGAAGAATTCACCACTCTGCTCTCATACATGATTCAGCCATTCCCAGATCTTTCCTGTCCCAAATTACTGTTTTAATTTCTACTCTACTGCATATTGTTTCCTCATGGCTCGGTTCAGGCCTCCTTTTATCTTGTGCTGCTCTTTGTGAAAATGCATTTATAATGAAATCCCTGAATGATTTAGGTTGGAAGAGACCTTAAACATCATCTTGTTCCACCCCTTCCACTGTCCCAGGTTGCTCCAAGCCCTGGCCAGCCTGGCCTTGGACATTTCCAGGGATCCAGAGCAGCCAGAGCCTCTCTGGGAAATCTGTACCAGGGCCTCTCCATCTTTGCAGGGAAGAATTCCCTCCTAAATGTGAAAGTCACTTGTGGAAACCAAGGACACCAGGAATATTTCTCTGTCTGCACTGGGGTGTCCTGACCCCCAGGGGAGCACTGACTTTGACCCTCATTAATGGAGAAAGTTTCCTAGACTTCAAGATAGACTAGAATCCACAAAAGTGTGAAATAGATTATAGAGAGTAGTGTAGGTATATCACTTGGTGAGAAATTGAGGTTTTGAGATTTTTAGTATGTTGTGGATGGAAGCAAGATGGAGGGCACAGGGTGTTGTCCTGGGTTTCTTCTTCATGCTTCTTCTTCCTTCTTCTTCTTGGTTTGGGTGGCATTTTGTAATTGGGCAGAAAAGTCCACATTGGGGGCTCTGTGGGATCAGTTATTGGGTTAAAAGGGAAAATAATGTAAGTGTCGGTTCTTAATAGGATAGTTTAGTCTTAAAAGACCTTGTAACAAAAAATTGTTAGCCATTTTGTGCCTTCTAATGAAAAGCTGCTGAACTCACAGTAATGAAACTGTTTTACTAATAAGAAATAATAAACACTTAATTACTATCTCAAGTGCCTTCAATCCAGACCCAAACAAACCGACAGCTGGTACCCCCACAGTTACTTGATGGAAAGCTCAGCCTGAGTAAGGTGATGATTTTAGCAGGCTTCTTCCCAAGAATGCCTGTAAAGTTCTTTAGGAAAAAAAATCTTTACTGCTTAGGAAGAAATTCTTCCCTTATTTTAGTACTTTTTTTACCCCTCAGCATTCCCAGCTGCCCAGGGCCTCGGTTTGAATTCATGTCCCTCTCGGATGGGCTGCCCCATCCTCTCGGTTTGAATTCATGTCCCTCTCAGCTGCTTTCTTGGGCTGAAATAGAGGCATGTTCATGCTGCCCACAGGCAAAAACAATGTATTGTCTGCCTACACGAGCTTCAAATTGTTGAAGACAACCCCTGTTTTCCCTTGGATGACATCCCATCAGGAACAATGGAGCAAGCTCTCTTGTTTACAGCTTAGCTACTGTACACATGGCACAGACCCCAAAATCCACCCATTTAGGCACATTTAGTAAAGCTGGGTTTTAAGCATGCAAAAATAATCAGAGCTTCTTTGGTGAGTGTCTGCACATGATACAGAAGGTTATTAGGTCAGAGATCAAGATATACCCAAAAGGAAAGTTTCCATGCCTCCTACCTCCACTTTAATATCATTTATCCTGACTCTACCTGTGCTCTTCTCGTGCATGACCTTTCCAAAGGGGCAGAAAACAGGACTCTTAAACAAATACTGGACAGTATTTGCCCACAGTAAATTCTGAGACAGATTTTTGCTGATACAGTCCTTGAGCAAAAACCTTGGCATGTGGCTTAGGCATCCTCTTAGACCTTCAGGGAGAGGGCTGCCTTGGTGTGAGCAGAGAGCCAGATTGCCCAGGATTGCATAAATTTCATTTCTCACCTGTGGAAATGGTTCACCTCTACTTTAAAACACTTGATTTTGCCATGCTGGTTTAATGGCCAGAATAATAACAAATCCCAGTTAAAAATCAACAACTGTTCAAATTCCAGTGAGCAAGAAAATGCTGAATACGCCTCAAATGTAACAAAAATACAGTAACTTTTTTTTTTTTTTAAATTTTCCCCAAAGCTCAAAGTCCTGTAAATAAGAGAAATTGCATCCAGTCAAATATTTGTTATGGAGAACCTCCACTCCATCCACAAACTCCAGTGTCATTCAGCTTCCAGGCTTTATGTAAACACAAAAGCAACTCTAAACTTGGCTCCAAGGTTGATCATGCGTCTGGAAATTTGACACTGGTCTCAACTGTGGGTTTTGAAAGCTGTTTACTAAAAACATCTGGGCTCCACTTGCTCTGGGAGTTTAACTGAAAACTCCTTCTTGTTGCTGCTTGGGCAAAACACTCGGTGAAAATTTTTCAGTTTGTTTCTTTTAGGTGCCGGAATTTTTCCAAGTGGGAAACCCAGGATTTAGGCAACAAGTTTTCACTGGGTACTTACAGCACAGAATGCCAATGGCTGGCGTACACAGAGCTGCTGGCTCCTGGAAACACTCTCCAAAGGGAGACAGACAAAGGATGTTTGAAGTTCTGCCGGGAAATTTTGCTTTGGAGACCGAAAATGAAGCTGTTTTTATGCAGGAAAAATGTCCAAACACAGAATAATCTGTAGCTTTATACTACAAGATTTCATAGACAAGGAATATAAAACCCTCTTTAGACAGACAAACTTCTAAGTTGTGACACAGGATTTTTTTCTCTTTGGAGTATTTTTATACACAGTCTACACAAAATGCTGTAGGGGATTGCAATTCTCTAATTTGCCCAGAACAACCTTTCATTTATTTTTATTTCTTTTACAAGCCTTGTAAAAATACACTTAGAGCCAAGAGAGTGAGGAAGAACAACAATAATAATACAGCAATTCTGTCAGCACAGCCAGAAGCAGGATCTGGTGAATTTACTTGGATGTCTCAGCCCTTTTTAAACTAATTTCCAGACTGACTCCACTATCTGTGAGGGAAAAGCTCCATCCCTGATTCCAAAGGCAGCCTATGCCCAGGTGCACGTACAGGAGCTTTCACAACACGGATTTGCCCAGCTGCATAAGCCACAATAAGTTTGATGTTGAAATTCCACCACAGGCCACCATCCACAACATTTGCTCTACTGTCATGATCCTCCCATGGTGCCATCCACCTTTTTTTCCCCCCCTCTCTCAGATTTACAGTGTTAAAAACAAAGGGATGGGGATCATTCCTGTCCCCTGTTTCTGTTTTATTGAACTTTTTCTTCAAATACTGTATAAAAATTGCAAATAGACCACCCACCTAAAGTCAACAAATATGGGGAAATTTCTCAATACACCACAAAAATCCCCTCCTTCTGAGCATGAATTTTCCTGGAAAACACTAGTGAGTGTTGAAGCCCTCATGATCACCAAGCAGCTTTGATTCTAGATACACGGGTGAAATGTTCTTTTTATAAAATAAGTTTTACTTGGGAATCAAAGAGACAAACAGGTTTGTCACCCCTGAGGCCATCAGGTAATTTTGTGAGGATGCACAAAGGTGTTCCTTGGATTTAGTGCAGCACTGAGTTTGAGCAGACACTAAATCTCTCAGAGGAGGCTGCTTTTATACTCAGCACCCAAAAAAGGATCAGCAGCAAATGCTTTCAAGCATGAGGAGAAGGAACAAGCTTTTACAAGGAGCTGGCAGTTAAAGGACATGCAGCAGCCTGATAAAACACCACAAAAACAAGCAGTGGCCCATGGCTGATCTCTGTTGGGCAGGATGGGTGGGGGGCACCCCCAAACTGCTGAGCAGGTCTCTCCAGGAACTCGTTCCATGGCTCATTCAGAAGAAGTGAAGGGATTCAATCCATGTAGAGGGATGTTCTCAGCAGAGGGGAGGCACAGGGAGGGTTTTCTCTGGGCAAAGCTGGTTCCTGCTGTGCTGTGCTGGGAGGGGACACTGAAAACACTGCCATGGCTCATGCAGAGGTGCAGCCACAACTCCACAGGTTCCACACCCACATCCACCTTTCCTCCTGGGTGCAGCTTCCTCCTAAGCCACGTTCAGGCCCTTGGCATCAAAGTAAAAATACTGAAAAGCAGCTCAAGGGGTTCAAGTTGGGCCTAAAGCAGCGGTGCTGCTTGTGGAGCAGTGAGGCAGCGCTGAAGTCTGGAGTGCTGTCCTGGACACAGCTCCTTCCTCAAGGTGGGGGAGAGATCCAGCAGTGCTGTCTCTGCACACTGAATCAACTGAGGGGAAAAAACAAGGAAATTGCACAGAGAGAGAGAAATAAACCAGGGGGAAATCATCTCTGTTGGGGTGAGAAATGGCTGTGACACTTGAAATGGGGCTGGCCTTCAGGACCGTGTTGAAGCTGTGGTGCTCAGCTCAGCAGATGTTGGGCCGTGCCCACAGATATCAGCAGGCCATAAAGCAGGGACAGAGAGGCCACCCACTCGGTGGGACAGGGAGATAAGGGGTCAGGACAGCCCCAGGAGCCCCTCAATCCCACAGGGCTCTTTCAGACACTGCTGGGCTGGGCAGAACCCTGAACCTGGGCAGAGCACCCTGGCCTTCGTGGTCAGATTGCTGGGAAGATGCTGCCATAAAAGCTGTGCAGGCAAAGCCCTCAGAGTCCCTGAGCCAGAGGAATGCTCTGCCTGGCCTGAGGAATCTTCCACCCACTTGCTTGCTCAGTCATGTGTGGCCACAAACCTGTCTAAATAGGCAGCGATGACCAAGACTGAAACTCAAATCAGGAACTTTCCAGTCTGACAAGTAAAAACAAACAAAAAAGATTTCTGCTCCACACGTCCTTAGCACAGGCCAGGCCCTTTCTCGCCTGATCTTTGGTGCTCTTGGCTCCTTCTAAAAGTCTCTGAGAAGGGACACAACCCACAGCAGGCTCAGAGAGAAGAAGATGAAACACTCCCACAGCCAAAAAGGCTCCATTCGTCACACAAACACCCCCACACCTCGTGTGTTTCTCTTCCCTGGCTCCAGCCACCCTGCTGACCCCTTAGAGTGTCTCTGCAGGCCCTGAACTTAGCAGAAAACAGCATTTTGGACCAGTTTCTTTTGGCCACTGGATGGGCCTGAAAGCTCCAGAGTTAGAGACACAGGGAGGAGCTCAGTGACTCGAGGGCAAAGGGAATCACAAAGAATTTCCCCAAAATGCCAAATCTCCGAGGGGCAGGGAGGATGTTCACTCAGGCCCAGAAGGAAAAGTTCTCTGACAAAGCATTTCTCCAGTCAGGAGGTGCAGGTTGAGCAATGGGCTGACACCAGCCTGGGAGGGAGCAGAGGGATACAAAACCACAAGGATATCTCTGAGGTCACCACGGAAAACAGTCTCTGACTAAGAAGAAGAAAGAAGCCAGAATTGCAGCATTGTTGCTTCATCCAGGGAACTTTGTTCAATCAAGACCAGCAGGCTCAGCATGACCACACAAAAAAAGCTACCAGGCATTTTTTGGAGTTCCTGCCTGTATCCCTGCCTCAGGCAGGTTTAACTAGCAGTGGACTCTGCCTGGAAAAGGCAATTCCCACTTTATTCCTTGCCTGTGTTTACTCTGATCTACTCTGGAGTCACCAGGCCCTACTTGCCTCCCCATAATAGAAGTATTTCAAGAGGACCAGGGAGGTTGTCAGCCTTGGACAGGAGAACACATCCACTTCCAAAGTTTTCTGCTGGAAGCCCTTCTCCTTCAAATCACCAGCCTTGCTGTGGTGAAAAATGCTGTCACCACAAAATTCCTCAGCTGGGAAGGGTTCAATCCCTTCTTGCTGGATTCCAGAGGCCAAGAAAGCAGCTCAATCCAGAGAAAGGAGCATTTCCTGAACTTATTTCAGGAAATATTTATTCATAATTATATTATATATAATATATATAATATTCATAATTAGTAATTATTAATTAATATTCAGTTATTTCAACCTAAACTGTTACACAGCCACTTCACAGGCCTACAGTCCTACAGTGACAAGGATGGGAACACAGCTGGGAATTGCAGAGATTGGAAAACAAGGAGGAAGGGGACTGAGAATCTGTGTTTTTACAGCCACATCAGCGTGAGAAGCCCCAGGGCAGAGAGGCTGAGGAATAGGAAGAGAGAGTGACACCACCTTTACTTTACATCAGCTGGAAACTTTCTTTTCTTCTTCCAGGTCCTTCAGAAGTGGCTTTTTCCAGAAGTAATTGGGAGAAGACAGTTCTACCCCTTTTCCCATATCACCCTCCACAAAAGCAGGCAGATCTCTCTGTTTCAGGCAGTTCCTGCTTTCCTGTCAGGTGGGAGGATGAGGATTGAGCAACATCATCTCCAAAAGCAACGAAACCTCCAGGGTGAGGAATTGGGGAGTGGGTGGGATCTCTTCCCAACCATCACATTACTTTTATTCATCCTCCTCCTTGGGAATGAGGTAACATTCCATTTTCAGACAACATGCATTGCCTGGTATCTGCAAGAACCAAACTAAGAATGTCACGTTCATTTAAAAAGCATCTTTATTTTACCTGAAAAAACTTGTGTTATACCATAAATCAGGGAATGAATGAAAGGTTGATCAGCTGTAATTTCAGTTCAGTTGCTCTGTGAGGGATGCTGTCCTTTACAGAAAGGAACTTTGTTAACATTGCCATCGTGTTCCAGCACTAAGATTACAGTCAACAAACAGAGCACTGTTGGAAGTTGGTCACTGAAGAATCTCCCAGCCCCCTTCCAAGCGACACTTCCACCTCACCTGCCTGCCAGAGGCTGCCTGAGAAGGGAGAAATCTCCCTGCTGTGTCCCAGAGCTCCTCCTGCTCACCGTGATCTGGGAGGGGAAGGGGAAGGAAAGGGAGAAGGGAGGGAAGCGACCGAGAGAAATAGGGATACGAGGGAAAATCCTGGGCCCAGGGTGTCAGGAGACAGGCAGAGAGCTGGAAAAGGGATGGAGGGAGAAAGGAAAGGCATCTGGAGCCATCTGCCTTTTCTGGGAAGGGAACATCAGAACAGGGGAAGGGAGGGGAGGGGAGGGGAGGGAAGGGAAGGGGAAGGGGAAGGGGAAGGGGAAGGGGAAGGGGAAGGGGAAGGGGAAGGGGAAGGGGAAGGGGAAGGGGAAGGGGAAGGGGAAGGGGAAGGGGAAGGGGAAGGGGAAGGGGAAGGGGAAGGGGAAGGGGAAGGGGAAGGGGAAGGGAAGGGAAGGATCGCAGCACCTGGCCTCGTTCCCAGCCACCAGATTCAGCACGGGGTCCCTTCTGGCAGCCCGGGCGAGGCCCGTGGCACGGGAGCGGGGCACAGCCGAGTTGTTTCGGTTTGTCCCGGGTTATCTCGGGGGTCCCGGCCCGGCCGAACCGCCACGGCGGGGCGCCCGCGCTGCCCTGCCCCCCCCCCGCGGGCCAATCAGCGCCCTCCGTGCGCCGCTGCCCCGGGGCACGCCGGGAGTTGTAGTCCCAGCGGCTTCTGCGCGGTTCGGCGGGGCGGCTCCACTTCTGTTGTCTCCTCACGGACACTCGGGGACCTGCAGGGTGCTTTCTGCCATCCCGCAGCGCTGCCGGGGTGCAGCATCGGTGTCGCGTGGGAATGACGCCAGCGGGAGGCCCGGGCGGGTGTCATGGCCGTGGGGGAGCTGTTCCCTTACAAAGGCCCTCAGGCGGGGGAGTGAGGGAGGGCCGTGCCCGGGGTTGTGTAAGCAGGAACGCGCATTGAGATAATCCCAGTGGAACTGTGCCAAACATAAAATGCTGCAACAGAAGAGTCAAATTGCATCCTAAGTTTTATGAGGAACAGGCATACCCACAACGTTTGGTTGCTCTGAGAAATCACCATTTCCAGTGTTTATAAAAGTCCTGATTATCACAGAGTCACAGACTGCTTTGGGTTGGGAGGGACCTTGTGAAAAACGCCAGTCACTTGTTTTCTAAAAAGTTTAATAGTAATAAAATGGTTATAAAAATAGTTACACAATTAGAGTAAAAAAAATTTGGACAATTAGTATTTAGGACAATACGAGACAATAAAAACAAAGAGTTACGGATGGTCTGGGTACCTTTTACTGGGAAAAATAAGCCCGAAAAAGGACACCCGTTAACAGAGGATTAACCAGTAAAAGCAAGAGCCTGTTGCATATTTATATATCTCACACATGATGCAAAACTTCCATTCAAACAAAGGATTCTTTCTGGTTAGTGTCAACTTCTTCCTCTGAATCCTGACGGCGTCTTCAGAGCTCAGCAAGGTGGGAAGAAGCTCGTTTCTTCTGATAAGGGAGCAATAAATTCTTTTTCTCTGAAAGATTTCAGTGTGCTGTGGCTGCTATCTGGTGCAAGTACCTCATTCCTCTCTTTAATATATATCCCAAATACATAATTTCTATTTTAACTTTATGTTATAACCTAAAACTATATTTAACACACTACTTAAGAAAATTAATACAGCATAACTTTCTAAGACAACACACATAATACTCATTTTATTATTTGCAAAATGCCAGTCATAAAATACACATTTTTCGCAACTTTAAAAACCATCACATTCCTGGACAGAGACACTTTCCACTATCCAAGGTTGCTCCAAGTCCCATCCAGCCTGGCCTTGGATACTGCCAGAGGTGGGGTAGCCACAGCTTCCCATGGAAATCCTTTCCAGGGCCTCACCACCCACACAGGGAAGAGTTTTCCCTGAATATTCCACCTAAACCCACCTCCTGTCCGTTTGAAGCCATTCCCACTTGTCCTGTCACTCCCTGTCCAAAGTCCCTGTCCAGCACTCCCTGAGCCCTTTTTGTCACTGGAAGGCTCCAAGGTCTCTCTGGAACCTTACCTTCTTCAGGCTGGACATTCCCATAACCACCAACAAGCATTTTGTAACACAATTAAGCAGAAATAGAAATCCAGTTATGTTGTGGGAGGGGAAACCAGGGCTTATGGTCTATGTGCAAAAAGAGAAAATGGAAAAATATGTGAAAGTGGTGAAATTGTCAAGAAAGCAAGATGAGAACAGGCATGAAAGATGTTTGGTGACAACAGAGCAGGCCATAAAAATATGATAAAATATATAAAAATTTTATTCCTTTCTCTATAGAGGGTATGGCAGAGCTGGCAAACAAAGCAGGTATTTTTCCTGTAAAAAAGCTTTTAGTTTTCCAAGTTTAAAATTAAATGTTGCATCTGATTCTGAGATTTCTCACAAATATTTGGTGTGTTTACTTTCCTGAGGCTGATTAATTTTTAAGTAATTAATGGAAAGCAAGCCATGAGCATTGTTTTTAAACATTCAAACCCAAATATCTTTAGATTTTCCAAGCAATTCCCCTCATACTTCTTTTTTACCTGAAACTTGAATTTGAATTGGATTCAGTCTGCTAAGAAAGGAATTCTGGGTACTATTTTAACTTTACAAGAAAAAGCACATAATTTAACCCTAACTTTGCAAAAGTTAATACACATTTCTGCTGATTCCAGGATAAATTCTAGGCAGGACAGAGAAAGGAAGACTGGATGAGCAGTATAAATTCCAAAATTTTAGGTGGTGACCCTTGAGTGAGATAACACAAAGCTCTCTAAAATGGGATTAATAAACAACCAGATTTTTACCACCCCCACAGGGATAAATTTCTCCCCAATATCCAATCTAATCCTTCACTCCTTCATCTTAAATCCATTTAAAACCAAGTATTTAAAGGGTGGCCACAGAGAGGACAAAGTCTCTTCACAAGGAGCCTTGAATCTATTAATCCATTTTTTGTATAAGAATTTAAAAACAGGGAGGAAAGGGAGGTGAAAATAGCACTGACACACCAAATGCAACCTTTTTTGATTCCCAAAGTCCTGGGAATTGTAAAGCCAGAACTGTAGCCCAACCTGAATTTCACAAGTGGGTGCTATTTTTAGAGGAGAAAAATAAATCATTCACATCCTCTTTTATGTTGCATATTTTCATATCAGGCAGCACCATGCAAAAAAAAAAAAAATAGAGGAGAAAATCTGCTCTGATTTCATTGCAAGTAATAAAATCCACACATAAATAATATAGTTGGACTTTGCTTAAGGAAAAAGAAAGGTTTGGGGGTTTTTGCTTGTTTTTTTTTTTTTCTTCTGACGGCACATCAAGAATTTCAGGAATTCTTTATCTTTAGGAATAGATAAATTAAAATGGTCTCTCACTGGTTATGTGAGATTAGCAAATAATAGGTGAAATCTGATTTTCAGTGGCAAAAGCAAAGTGTCAGTGCACAGAGGATCACTTATATGGGAATTTCATTGACAGAGTATTTTTCCTCGATTTACTTGGTGCTGTCTGTACTCCCACCCCTGTTCCAACAGGGCACCTCCACTTCTAGGAATGTAAGAGGATCTCTGTGCTCGTGAGTCAGTCCAGGGGTGTTGATTTCCAAGGGCAGCCAAAAAGAGACATTCAAGGAAAAGAGGAGGAGAAACAGGGTGAGTGTATTATGGTGTATTATTACAATTCCCTGCTAAATTTTTCCAGTGGTGCCAAAGAAAATGACAGCTGTCTCCTTCCAGTGTCAGAGGTTACTGGGCACAAGGAAAATGAAAGAGGATGTCTTGGTTTTGAGGAATATTTAGGGATTAGTGCCTCAATGAAGGGGTGATACAGCTGATGATAAAGAGTGAACCTCTAATGGACACTTCCCACCAGACTAGGTTGCTTCAAGGCCCATCCAGCCTGGCCTGGAACACTTCCAGGGATGAGGCAGCCACAGCTCCTCTGGGAAGAAAGAGAAAAGGAGGAGCATATTCCTTGCCAAGTTACCTAAAGACTAGATCCCAGCTTTTGGTGTGAGCCTTGTTTGGTCCACTGGCAGCAAGCAGCTCCTTACAGTGGGTCTTTTTGGGAGCACATGGCTGGGATGGGTGGAGAGGGAGGGAACTGTAGCAGAATTAGACTTGATAATCCAACCTTTCCACCTTCACAAGCCAGGAGAGGCATCAAAATCTCCCATCTGGACACACATTGGAAATCAGGCTCTAGTTTGGTACCTTGGAATTCTAATGCCTCTTTTAAAAGGCATCCAGGGTTTGGAATTGCACACAGGCTGATGTCCATCCTTAGGCATCTCTCTAGACAGCTACAGTTAGATTCCATCACCTCTGGAAAGAGGAGCATTTTCCAGTCATGCAGGGAACAGCCACCCAAGGCCCTTCATCTTAACAAGCCCTTTTGGGCATCCTGAAGAAGACTCTAATGATCTTAAAACCTTCTTAGGAAGCTCCTGGTGGACCTCCCTCATCCTTCTAACAAGTCCCCAGGGACAATTTCACAGGCACTGAGGGGGAGGAAACTTTCCTCCTTTTTAAAGAAAATGAAAACTTCCAAAGCAGTTCAGTTTGTCCCAACTTCTCCACACCTTGGTTGAAGAATTCATGGCTTGGCCAACACCTCTCCAGTCCTCCACTTGGTTGGTGCAGAAGTTATGGCAGGAATTTGAAGGATAATTGATCCTTCATCATTATCCTTTACCAGCTGCACCAGCAGCTTCCCATGGCCAACAACTTGTGGTTGGCAGAAGTCCCTCAGAACCTTGTGGAAGTGCTTGGGACATCCCAAGGGGGCTATCAACAGCCTGGAACAGATTCCAGGTTCCAGGGGTTCTAGTCAGGAGTAAAGTTGTGAATAAAGACAAATCCAACTCCTGTGCCCTGTTTGTGCTACCATTCAGCCATTCCTTGTGAGCTGGAACAAGGATTTTTTTTCCTTCATAAATATCCTGCTCACAGTTGTAATCTCGTTCACACTGATGAATTTTCTTGCATTTCAGACACTTTAAGGCTAAAATTAATAAAAAGTCTCATCACAGAGTGAAAGTATTTAAAAATTCAGAGGCACTTGTTGCTAAATAAAAGAGATTTTATTAAACCTATTTCAGCATAAACTTTGGGGGTCAATCAAGTGAGAGTAATCTCAGCATTTTTAGAGATTATTTATTAACTCTCTACAAAGAAGAGAGGTGGTGAAGAGAGGGATGAGCTGCAGGAAGCAGCATGACCTCTCTTTCCATTAGGATTTGATGCAGCAAGGAGAAAAAAATGGGTAAAAGGAAAAATGGAGTGGCAAACATGGCTCCAGAGATGTAACTCTGGCAATTCCAGCAAATAACAGACACCCAACAAGGAGAGAGGGAGACAGAGAGAGAGAGAGAGAGAGAGAGAGAGAGAGAGGAGAGCATTTCAGAGCTGATCCATAAAACATAATTTAATATATTTGGAGTTTAATTTTGAAAGAGATATAAACTGCTTTCATACAGTGTATCTAAGTGTTCCTGAGTACCAATTCCCAGAATTCCTGCCCTAAAATATGCATCCAACACCTGCCTGTTCTCACCTCAGCTTTCTCAGTGCTCAGTGGAGAACAGCATTCCCAGCTGGACTTTTCTCCTGTGAAAATGACCTGAAGCTGTGCCATACAATTCTGGAAATGCACAGCTCTCCCTTCTAACTGCAGAGGGAGCCAAAAGAAGGAGTTTTCAGCCCAGAGGAGGAGTTTTCAGCCCAGAAAATGAATTTGGATTCCAACAATTAATTTTTAGATGTCAGAAAGTTAGAGAGGTTCAGTCACAAACTGTGGTTTCTTCCCAGCTGATGGCGGAGACTGAGCGAGGTTTTCTTGTCTTGTTAAAGCCCTTCTCACCTGGCTGATCACTCTTTTTAGGGCACATTTTACCTCTTTGTTCCTGAGGCTGTAGATGATGGGATTTAGGAGCGGGGTGAGCATTCCATAGAGCATGGATACAACCCTATCCCAGTGCAGGGAATAGGTGAAGGAAGGGTGGACGTAGGTGAAGATGGTGGTCCCATAAAAAAGGCAAACTATGGCCAGGTGACAACCACAGGTGGAGAAAGCCTTGTGCCAGATCCCAGAGGACCTCCTGGCCAGGATTTCCAGGAGGATACAGATGTAAGAGACCACAGTGACCACGCAGGCGCTGCTCCCCAGCACCCCGGCCACCACCAGGATCACCAACTCCCTGCTGTGGGTGGACGAGCAGGAGAGGGCCAGCATGGGAGGAAGGTCACAGTAATACTGCTGGATTTTCTTAGGACCACAGAAAGAGAGTGTGAAAACCAGAGAGGTGTGCAGCAGGGAGTTCAGAAGCCCTGTTGCCCAGGTGCCCAGGGCCAGCTGAGCACACAGCTTCGTGCTCATGATGCTCGGGTACCTCAGGGGGTGGCACACAGCCATGTAGCGGTCGTAGGCCATCACAGCCAGGAGGAAAATCTCTGTGCCCACCACAGCAATCAGTGAAAAGTGCTGGAACAGGCAGCCAGAGAAAGAAATCTCTTTGTGCTCCAACAGCAAGGTCCCCAGCATCTTGGGCATGGTGATGGTGGGACATAAGAGATCCAGCAGGGATAAGTTGCCAAGGAAGAAGTACATGGGGCTGTGCAGGTGGGAGTCAGTGCTGAGGGCAATGAGGAGAGTGATGTTGCCTGCCATGGTGGCCAAATAAATGAGCAGAAACAGCACAAAGAGAAGCAAACGGATTTCTGGAGCATCAGAGAGGCCCACGAAAACAAACTCGGATACTGCTGAGAGGTTGACCCTCTGCATCTTATCTCTCATTGTGGGAACGAGGCAGAGGTTTCCCTGGAATAAAGAAGGTGTAACCTAATCACAATTTCATCCCCGTTTTAAAGATTGTGAGGGGTTTTTTTTTGTCCATTTTGAAGTTCAAAACCGTTTCCAAGCATTGCTGCACTCAAAATCTAAATTTTACCCACACATTCCTAATGCAAAAGGCAAAATACAGGTATTAAACTTCACAGTGATTAAAGCAAAATGTTGGGTTTTGCAAGTTGCCACCTCAGACTGAAGAGCTGGAAGTTGAAGTTACCTTCCCTGTGGCATCCAGCTTGGACACCGCCCCAGGCAGCACAATGGGGCTTTCAGGGTTCTCTGAGCAAGGGGAGAGTGGTATAGATCCCTAAAATTCCTTTCAACATAAAATACCTGGTGTTAATAATACCACTAAAAGGGTCTAGATTAGTAACAGAAGCTGAAACCTTTCAAGGGAGTAATGCTGTCAGAAAAGAATTAAATCTCTCATAATCAGCAGATGGATGCATGTTGGGTTTTTTTTTTCAGCTTTTGGATGGGGCTTGGAGCAACCTGGTCTAGTGGAAGGTGTCCTTGCCCATTGCAGGGGGTTGGAATCAGCATTAAGGAGATTTCCAACCCAAACCATTCTATGACTCTATCATAAAAATAAGTTACAAGTAATAATACAAAAATAAGTTTGGCATCCCATTAAAGACCCAGTTTTCTATAATTTTTTTCCTACAATAAATTTTCTACTATAAATTTTACCCTACAGACTTCCATAATACTATTAGTACTTCTAGCATCTATCTGGACTTTCCCCCATCCCATTTCCCCAGTTCAAAGAAGTCTAAATGTGGCATTAAAGGATCTTCCCATTTACCCTACACTGCTCCATAGAATGTAGCTCAGTATTTACAGTAAGGATTTACATACCAGCCCTAGAGGGAGGGAAAGCAAAGTTCAGTCCAAATGCCTCAATTTTGGGAGACTTTGGGATTGATTTTGAGATGGTGGGAATATTGTACCACATTCTCCTTTGTAAGATATGCAGAGATAAATAGATTGATGAAATATTTCATCTGGCCAGGCTCCTCTGTGGTCTCATGATCTCCCAGAAGCTTGAGAGGGAGCAAAGTCAGGGCTTAAACTACATAAGAAATAGTTAACTCAGCAGAAATAAAAGGGACATCACTTGTTCATGAAATGGGGAGCTCATTCAGGTGAAATAGCACAGAAATAACACAGAAATACTCACTGCTGCACGGAATTATTTACAGGTGATTTATAGCTGTCTGTATCTCCAGGAAACAAAACAATCCTTTTTCTTCTTTCTACACGTGACATAAAAATTATTTCACTCATAAGGAAGAGATGAATCCTGACAAAGCAGCATTGGAATATTCACACACCTGCCAGCGCTGGCACAAGGGCTGGCTTGGCTGCAGGAGTAGGCACCTCTCTTCTTTAATGAGGTATTATAAATATGAGGGAGTGTTGGGGGACAAGTGTGTCTGACAGTTTTTTTGGGTGTTCCCTTAATTGCATGTATGGGTTTTTCAGAACATTGCCAAAAGCAGCTGGAAAGCAAAGAAACCAAAATTACAAAGATTCCCCTCTGGTCCCATTAAGCATCCGTGTGTGATTTATGGGAGTGCCACTTCCCATGTGATGTCCAGGATTGGGAGCAGGCCTGCTCCTATTCCAGCAATACCTGACCATAAATTCTGCACTGTTCACATGAAGGACTCTTGCTGTCCATCATTCTTCCAGCCTGTTTGCTGTATTTGCTGTGTTTGCAAACTCCTGGAAAATGAAAGATTCTGCATCTTACATGGGCAAACAGTGATAGGACAAGAGGGAATGGTTTTAAACTAAAAGATGAGGAATTTAGTATGGATATTAGGAAGAAATTCTTCCCTGTGAGGGTGGTGAGGTCCTGGCACAGAATGCCCAGGGAAGCTGTGGATGCCCCTGGATCCTGTGTCCAAGGCCAGGTTGGATGGGGTTTGGAGCAGCCTGGGACAGTGGAAGGTGTCCCTGCCCATGGCAGGGGGTGGAACAACATGAACTTTAAGGTCCATTTCAACCCAAACCATTCCAGGACTGTATAAACTGGAATTCCCCAGGGCTCACACAGCACAGGCCTGTCCTGCCATGAGAGTGCAGACCTGAGGCTGGAATAAATCCCCATGGCCCAGCCCTTTCCCTGTGTGCTGCAGTCAGCCCAAGGACCATCAGGCATCAGACTTCCCATGGAGTTTTGCAATAAAGAATTTTGTAATAAATCCAGATGGAGAAAGAGATACAGCAAAGAGATCCATCCCTCACCTCTCTTTTCCAAGCCAAATCATTCTGTGATTCTGTTCCCCTCATAAATCTTAAATGTTTCTTTTGGGGTGGGATGCATTGGCCTCATCAAGGTGCCAGTCTCCCAGGCTCTCAACTCCACATCTCCCTTGCTTATTTTCAGGGATAATCTTAGCTGGGTTATTTAGAAGTAGAAACACAGCGTAGTTTTTGAGATAAGTGTTCTGCCTCAGGGTAAATACATAAAAATTGTATTGCATTATATTTTATTTAAAAAATTCATTAAAAAAACCCCCTTAAAACAAACAACAACAAAAATATCTCTATTTGCAGAATCCAGATGCACACTAATTGATGACAGGCTGGATTAGACTCCTCTTGCCCACTCCTCCCTGACATCCCCACTGTAACACAACCAAAGTGATTTGATTTTTGTCCACTTCTGGGACTACCCAGCTTTGTCATTGTTTGAGATTTCCATCTAGGAATGTTTATGCTGAGCCCAGACTGATTAGAGTCTGTTGAAAATGCTCCCTTTTGTCTGATGTCCATTTGTGTTTCAGTCTCATAGTCTTTAAATATAACCAATTAGCCTGGGATCTCTTCAGGCTTCTTGGGATTTAACAAAAGCATTGTAGAGATCCTGCCAGTTCTCAAAGGATTTTTTTTCCCCCTTTGAGGCCTTTTTTCACTGTCCTCTAGGTGAAGGCAGTAAATCTGAGGATGAGCTCATAGAGCTGATAATTTCCAGGAGAGAAAGAACTTGAGATTTTAATGGTGCGCAGTGGAGCCAATTTACATACAGGGACAAACTCAGCTGCCAAAGCTGCACCTTTACAATTTGTCAGGCACCAACTTTTTAACAGCATCTTCTGAGGCCTTGTTAAAGTTATCCCAAGATGTTTCCAGGGGAGAAAAAAATCAATTATATTAAATTGTTTGTCTTCATAGAATGGTTTGGTTTGGAAGGGACTTTCAAGCTCATCCCATTCCAATCCCCTGCAATGGGCAGGGACATATTCCACTGGATCAGGTTGCTCCAAGCCCCTTATATTGAAATCCCAGGTCCCAAAAATATGTAATTTTTATTTATTTTATCAAAGTTGGAGCAGTTCTTTCAAATCAGTTCACTGTTGATGCCCCCAGTTTATACCTGGTGAACAAATTGACACCATCAAAATAACTGGACCACAGCTCCAATTTGCCTTGCATTGATTTATAAACAAATTATTTATAAAAGCTTTATGGGAATGTGAAAAAAATTATCACAGTGATACATTTTTTTTCTCAATTAAAATTTACCCTAATTGACCTAAAGAACATTTTTATTTCTAAACATTTTTTTCTAATACTAAAAAAAAAAGCTCCCTTCCAGCCCAAGCCATTCTGTGATGATTCTGAGTAGAAATTCACTACTAAAAAGAAATCTCATTTCCACAAGGATGGGAGATGTTTGGAAATCTCTTTTAACCAGGAGGATCAATGACTCTCTGATCCTCCTCTTCCTACAGGTGTGGGAGTGAGGCTAATTTAAGACAGTGAGGAGAGACAGGGAAAGTGGAAATCCTTTCACTTCCTGTGCAGCAATTTAGATTGGATGTTAGGAAAAATTCCTTCATGGGAAGGGTTTTCCAGCCCTGGAACAGGCTGCCCACGGCAGTGGTAGAGTGGCTAATCCTGAAGGGATTTAAAAGCTATGTGGATATGGCATCTGGGGACATGGGTTAGTGGTGACCTGAGCAGCCCTGCAGAATGGTTGGGCTTGATGATCTTACTGGGCTTTTCCCACTTCAGTGATTCCATGATTTTATTTAGGTGGGATGAATCCAATCCTAAGTCATTCTAACACAAAGAAGTTTATGGTGTTCCTCTCCTTAGAACCACTGAATTTCTATCCGTGATGGATTTGGTGCTGTAACTGCTGCTCTCATAGAGTCAGTTTGGATTGGAAGGGACCTTATAGACAATCCCATTCCACCCACCTGACATGAGTAGGGACATCTTCCACAATCCTGATATCCTACATTGCTCCAAGCCCCATCCAAGCTGGACTGGAACACTTCTAGGAACAGGGCAGCCATGGGAAACCCATGCCAAACCACCACATGGAAGAATGTCTTCCCAATATCCCATCTAAACCCACCCTGTGTCAGTGTCAAGCCATTCCCTCTTGTCCTGCCTCTATGCAGGACACTCCTTGTCTGTGGAGTCTGTCTCCACTCCTCCTCCTTCTTCTATACATTGGGCCTTGTATGATTTAAATAATTCACTTCTGTGAGAGAATTATGACTAAACATATTCCTATGTGTCTAAAGGAAGCCCTGCAAGCAGAATCTGCACCGTCTCTGTCTTCCAGTGTCGCTGGGTGAATTTGGGGACACGTAGTGCATGTGCCTCTGCCATCTGCTGTCACAGCACAGGAAAAGCACATCAGACAGGGAGACAAGCCTCACCCTGGGTTCATTCATTTATTTCAAAAATTATGATCCCACGTGAGTGGAAGGGTTTAGGAAGTTTGAGTTTTTCAGCATGGATTTTTAATATGAACAGTTATATGTGTATAGAAATGTATTTGTACATAATTTGAAGTCTGTGGGCTTTAGCCACTGAGTCATTATTGTGTAGGAGTAGAGTAGGAACGTGACTTCAGGTGTAACTCTGGGTGTACCTCCAGGGTTCTGCCAACCCAGCCTGTCTCAGAAGGTTCTGCAGCGCTTCCTGAGTCTCCACATGGATTCCTTCACCTCGCTGCTCCTCAGGGTGTAGATGAGGGGGTTCATCATGGGTGACAGGATGGTGTAGATGGCACAGACGTACTTGCTGGTGGGCAAGGTCCCAGCGGGCCGCAGGTAGGTGAAGATGCAGGGCATGAAGAACAGGGTGACGGCCATCACGTGTGAGGCACAGGTGGACAGGGCCTTCCAGTTCCCCTGGGAGACGCGGGCCTGGACCTTGGCCAGGATGAGGGCGTATGAGGCCACCAGCACCAGGAAGCAGCCCAGGGATATGAGGCCGCTGTTGGAGGCCATGAGCCACTCAGTGAGGGCGGTGTCGGCGCAGGCCAGGCGGATGACGGGCGGCACATCACAGAAGTAGCTGTTGATGGTGTTGGGGCCACAGAAGGGCAGCTGCAGCATGAGCACGGTCTGGACAGCAGAGTGGATAAAGCCCCCAGCCCAGCAGGCAGCGACCAGCGCCCAGCAGGCCCCACGGGCCATGATGGCCGTGTAGTGCAGGGGCCTGCAGATGGCCATGTAGCGGTCGAACGCCATCACCGTCAGGAGGAACATCTCTGAGGAACCCACAAAGTGCAGGAAAAACAGCTGGGCCATGCAGCCCTCAAAGGCAATGGCCTTGTGTCCTGAGAGCAGGGACACCAGCACCCTGGGGGCTGTGACAGAGGTGTAGCAGATATCGAGGAAGGACAGATTGCAGAGGAGGAAGTACATGGGCGAGGAGAGCTTGGGGTCCGTCCTGACTGTCACAATGATGAGGAGGTTGCCCAGCAGGACCATGGTGTAGGCCAGAAGGATGAGGGTGAAAAAGAGGAGTTGCAGCCCCTGGGTGTCGGAGAGCCCTAGGAGGATGAATTCAGTCACCCGCGAGGAGTTGTCCTGTGCCATCGCTGCAGCTCAGGCTGCCATGGCACGGCTCGGGGGGTGACCAGGAAGGGAAGGGAATGTGCTACAGCTCCAAGGCTCATGGATGGTGTGAGCAGTTTTTGCATTTGCTTCTGCAAAAAGCACAGTGTCATGTCACAAATGACAGAAAGCAGAGTTTGCACTCACCCCCTATTCTGTCCCTATTCAGATCTCTGTCCTGCCCTTCCACACTGACCTTCTCCCCTGAACTCAATCTGACCACTATTTTCCTGCATCATGGTTGGTGGGCTCCCATTTCTCTGTCAGGGAGAAATCACCTAATTAGGGAAATGTAAGTGTTGGAAAAGACTCTATTGAGTCCAGTTCTCCCCCCAGCACTCCCAAGACCTCCACTAAACCACGTCCCCAAGTACTGCATCCATACTGCTTTTAAATCCCTTCAGGAATGGTGATTCCAGCTCATCCTGATCTCAGATAACAAGAGCCATGAATGCTGGAAAAATGCTGTGCTCTCCTTTTACCTGCTGGAAAATTGAAGTGACTACAAGCAAATGCTGCCATTCTCAGGCATAAGCTGTTCCATGTTCTGATCCTAATGACCCTCCTCTAAACTGAGGAAAGGGCTCTCCAGTTAACTTATTCACTCTGAAACTGGGAATACATGCACAGAAACCAGGTCTGGGAAGTTCCTCACTGGAGAAATTGGGAGTTCTAACACAGCAGAAGCTGCAAAACCCTGCATGGTTGCTCGACCTTTATATTTTTAAAAGGAAATTTTAAAGGTTTTCAATAGACAAGTACAGTCACTGTCCTGTGGAGGTAAAAGTGGGACCAGCAGAGGAATGCACTTGTCCATTTAAAATCCCTCCAGGAAATTCCTTTGCTGCTCATTCCTGACAAGGAGTTTATAAGTCAGCAAGCAGGAGGCTACAAGTAAGAAACCAGACGTCTATGATGCTTACAGCATTGAATAAAAGCTGCCTTAAAAGATCCAAAAGGCCAAATCATTAGACAGGGGACATTAACAGGACACACACATTGTCCTCTGGTATGTTGAATATCCTCTGTATTTCTTCTGCTGTCTTTTTGGAACAATTTCAGTTTAAAGCCAATGCTTTCCTGAAGGAGTGACAGTGAAATCCAAGCCAGAATATGTCACTGACATGTACTAACATAAGCTCTGCTTATTCAGCTGAGGAGGGTGGCAGAAATAATATCCAGGTCCTGGCTGTGGTATGAAACACCCCATAAATACACCTGTAGTGACACTTGGCTAGTGAATGAGATGTTTCTGCTTTACTGAAAAACACCCACAGATCCATCCTTACAGCATTCCCATGCAGAACCCCAGGATCACTAGTGGGTGTGATATTCCTGAAAGTGCTCAAGACGAAGCTGGACAGGGCTTGGGCTTGGAGCAACCTGACCAATCCCCCATGGCAGGGGATCATAACAAGACGAGCTTCAAGGTGCCTTCCAGCCCACACCATTCTAGGATTCTAAAGCTGTAACTGATTTTTAATTTTTTTTTTTTTCTAAGTCATAAAATAGACCTCCCAAAAGTCACTCACCAGCAATGCTGCTTTGCAAAGGCAGGATTTCAGTGGGGCCTGAGCAAAACAAAGGAACAATCCCAGAGCACTTCCACAGAGCTCACTTGCTGTCGCTCTTCTGACGACCTCCCCAAACCACTTCAGGGGGTTCCATCGGAACCTCTTGGTTCCATCAGAAACTCTCTGCAAGGTGCTGCTCAGAAGTTATGAAAGCAGCTCTGTATCTCTGCCAAGTCTAAGCCCTGAAAAGAACAGCCCAACCTTCTGTAGTTCCCACTACACAAAAAAAAAAAAAAAAAACAAAAAACAAAACAAAAACTAACCTTCTGGAGCATCTTCAATTATTTTTGTAGCAGAAATAGTTCAAGTAAATCACACCACAAAGCACAAGGCTGTTAGGAGTAATGAGATCCCAGAGGCAAAGCGAGTTTTGTCAGAAATTACCAGTGGGCAAGGAACTAAAATTGTTCCTTGGGTAGTTATTGCTTTAATCCCTGCAGAGAGACATCAGAGTAAAGATGTCTCTTACATAGGACATTTATATAAATTCTTATAAATGGATACAAATTTTTCTTTCTGTCATAAGCCCGTATTTTACATCTACAATCTTATTTCTTACTAACTTACATGTTGAGAGCAGAAAGCAACATATCACTGATGTTATCCCTTAGACACCTTACTTACAGCTTTAAAACAAGAAGTAACTCAGGAAATCATGTCAAAAAATGCACAAAGATTTGTGGTGAGCCTTCCTTGCTTAGCAGGTATTTTTACTGACACAGTGAAGCACAGAAGCAACTTTTGAGCTCAAGTATGAAATTCTTGTAAGAATTCTTTGCAAAGTGTAGAGGAGCCTAACACTGTTTCCAGTGACACTTTCCATAAGCTATAAGTGAATATTTGCTCAGAAGCACCCAGATGTGAGACCTCTAAAAAACCCCACTGGTGCTCACCTCCAAAGCATTTAAAACTACATTTATTTTATTTACTGCTGTCTTAGGCAGAGATAGGTGAAGTAGGTTGAATTATAGGAGAATTATGGAATTGCAGAATTGCTGTTTGGATTGAAAGGTACCTCATAGACCATCTCATTCTAACCCCTGCCATGGGCACGGACACCTTTCCCCAGACTAGGTTGCTCCAGGCCCCATCCAGCCTGACCTGGAACAGGGCAGAAAAGATTTGCTGAAGTTGGGGAGGATGTAGAGAAGTTTCCCCTCCTGTTCCTTCATTAACAAAGCACCTACCTAGCTCTTAATATCAGGGGTTTTTTTATTTTTTGTTTCTTATGGGGTGCTCCACCTGGACAATATTTTCAATATTTTCAACTGTATTTAAGCAGTGATGTCGCAGCTGCTCAGGAGACCTTGGTGTGGGCCTGTGCTCATTGACAGGGAATAGGAAGGGAATGCCAGAGTTCCCAATGTCTTTTCCATCATAAAAAGAACTTTTAGTGCCTTCCTAATTACAGCAGGATTAGGCCAACTGGCAGCGTTCTTTGAAAGGCCCTTTGGAGCATTGTCACCGAATAAATTACAGCAAAATGTGCTTGATTTTCTCTGATCGTTTGGGAACATGACCACAGCTCTTGCCCTTCCTGTTTCCACTTCCCACTTTCCTCCTGCACTGTTTCCTCATGGCTCCCTTCACCTCCCCATTCCAGAGGGTGTAGATCAGGGGCTTGAGCATGGGTGTGATGAGCATGTAGAACATGGCCATGCCTCTGTCCTCAGAGGCTGCTGGACGGGTGGATGTAAACAACTGTGCTGGGCCCAAGGCACAGGATCACCTCAGTGATGTGGGACCTGCATGTGGACAGGGCCTTGTGCCGCCTTGTCTTGGTTTGGATAAGACAGGTGCCTGCTAAAGAAGGCAGGAGCTTCCCCTGAAATGGAGAATGCAAACCCTCCCCACCCCTCCAAATTGCTATGAATTTTAAATTAAGGGGCTCTCAGGCAAAAAAAAAATATGGGAGCAGGAAATAACAGTTCTTTAATAGGGAAGGGGGGAAAAAAACCATAAAATGATAAAATAAAAACAATGCAGTACACTAAAATGACAGAGTCAGAACTCAACCTGACACCCTGTTGGTCAGGGTGCTGGCAGCAGTCCAATTGGAAAAGTGGCTGCAGTCTTCCTGAGGTGTCAGGTGTGGTTCTGTTGGAGCAGGGGGTCCTGTAGAAAAAGGGTGATTCTTCCTCCGCTGATCCGTGGAAGTAGAAGCAGCTGCTGTTCCTCTGGTGAATCCAGTGGAGAAGCTGTGCTGGTGTGTCAGAATCTCCTGATTATATCTGGATAGCAATGCTCGGCTCCTCCCTCTGGGCGGAGCATCTCACAATGGGATGTTACAGTTCTTATCAGCCATGCAGTGACATTCAATAGCCTCTTATCACGGGATGCCCCCTGCTGAGGGAGGAGTGATTGTGATCTCTCAGGGAGAGAGATAAGGGGAAATTGCCCACTTAACACCAAGACAACTGCCATACAGATGGTAATAGAATACATCCTGCCTTGCCATCCAGAACACACCTCACCAGCCTTTGGCCCCTCAGGGGAGCTAGCATGCTGACTGAGGAAGCAGCTCAGGGATATGACCCCGCTGTTCACCGCGGCCAGGGCCTCGGTGCGCGTGTCTGCACAGGCCAGGGGGAGCAGGGGGTGGACATCACAGAAGTAGTGGGTGACTTTATTGGGGCCATATCAAGGGAGCAGGGAAGGGTGGGAAAGGTCTGGAGGGTGGAATGCAGGAAGCCCCCTGTCCAGGAGACCCCCACCATGCGGCCGCAGAGGCGCTGGGGCGTGAGCGCGGGGTAGTGCAGGGTCTGGCAGATGGCCATGCAGCGGTTGTAAGCTATGGCTGTCAGGATGAAAACCTCTGTGCAGCCAAAAACATGAAGCCCAAAGAGCTGATCTATGTAACCTGCAAAGGAGATGGTGTTATTTTCCACCAGGAAGCCAGAAATCATTTGGGGAGCTGTGACAGAGTAACAAACATCTACAAAGGAAAGGTGGCAGAGGAAGAAGTACATGGCGGAGTTCAGGGGCCGGCTGCTCGTCACAGTGAGAACTGTAAGATTTCCTGTCACTGTGAGCATGTAGAAAAGCAGGAACACCACAAAATACATTTTCTGCACCCCTTGGTTCTCTGAGAGGCCAAGGAGGATGAATTCCTTCATGCTGCTGGAGTTTTCCCTGCCAATCTAGTGGGCAATGTGCTGTGCAGAGCCTGGGAATATGGGAAGATAATGACAAAATTATTCATCAGTTTTTTCATTCTTAAAAATAAATTCTTTATCAGAAGTGCATTCTCTCTAAGAAATACATAGGATTAGAATTAAGTTTATCAAGTGCTTTTTAAATTTGTTTTGGTTTTTCTTTGGTTTTTTGTTGTTCTTCCCCCTCTACATATTTAATTTGCCTTATATGAGACACAGCCATAGAATCATAGACTCCTGGAATTGTTTGGATTGGAAGGGACCTTAGAGACCATCTAGTTCCAACCCTACTTCTATGGGCAGGGATGCTACCACTGGATCCCTTTGGGATTGGATCCATCTGATCCAGGCTCCTATTTTATGATTTTAAAATAGAGCAAAATCAGAAACTCTTGTAGAGGCAAAAAGCTGATGAAGCACCCACAGGAAATGCTGAAATGTAGAAAAACCAAAATTGCTCTCCAACTTGAAAAAGTGAAGCCTGAAGAGGAAGTTGGGAAAGTTTGTGACTTCTCCTGTGCTTGTAGTTTTATTGACAGGAGGCAACACATACTCAAGAAAAGGATAAAAGGGAGCTCTTACCTCTAAAATAATCTTTTCAGTCACTGACTAGAGGTACATGATATAGTGCAATCAACTGGAATATGAAATAAATACAATGTGTTATAATAATAAAAAAAAAGGATAAGGAATTGCAGCATCCTGTTATTGCAAGGGTTTCCCCCTAAAATCTGAGGTGGTTAATTGAAGAAGAATTCAATAACCTGATTTGGGACTGCAGACCAGTTCTGCACATGGTTACAGCCAAAAAGAACCAGAGATGGTTGACAATTTCAGGGGAAATTTCTTTTTCTATTTTCACCTTTCAAGAGTGAAAATAGAAAAGTCAAGAGGAAGGGCAGGGGGGAAAAAGAGGAAAGGAAATCAGGAAAAGGAAAGAAAAGAGGAAAGAGAAAATATCCTGGAAAACTTACCTTCTCTGTGTTTGGAGATCTAATTTTTGCATAAGAGCTGTAAGATTTTATGTCCCCAAAATCTCCCTTTCCTGGTAGAGGCTTTAAAGAACATAGAACAGCTTCTGAAAAGCTTCCAACACTTGCTCAGGAGGTGCCTTTTTTAATCCCACCTCATTTAATTCCTTGCTTTCCTTTATCACCAAGTGTATCCTGGCTTTTCCTGCTCATGTTAGAGCTGCTTGGAGGGAGCATGGGCACTGAAGGGTGCACACACAGACCAGCAAGCAAAGAGAAAAAAACTGTTTAAGTAACTTTCCTCAAACCTCTCCAAGGAAATCTCCCTCCTCCAGGGCTTAATTCCCTCTTTACACAGACATACTCCACCCTCTCCAAGGAAATCTCCCAGCTCAAGGGCTCTTGGGGCTGGAGGAGGGAGGTGTGAATGCTCAGGGGTGGGAAGGAGAAGAAATTAATCCTGTCCTGCCAGGGGAAGTTTAGACTGGATTTTAGGAAAAATTACTTCACTCACAGGGTGGTGCAGCCCTGGCACAGTTTTCCAAGAGCAGTCGTGCAGTCACCATCAGTCTGAAGGGATTTAAAACCTGTGGATGTGGCACCTGGGCACACACATTAGTGGTGGCACTGCTGGGGAATGGTTGGACTCGATGACCTTGGAGCGCTTCTCCAACCTTAACAATTCCATGATTCTTGGAAATAACAGCCAACAGATTAGCTGAACATTAAACTGGGAAAGCATGTGTTGTGCCTGGTCAAGTTAACATTCCCAGACTGACATTAATCCATGCTTTGTGTGTTTCCCAAACCTTAGACCACAGCTTAGGCTTTATGGCACTGTTAGTAATTATAAAATTGTGAGGATTTTTAAATCATTGTGTATCCCAAAAAAACTTCACAAGCCCTCATGAAAAAAAAAATAAATAACCTGTAAGGTTTCTAGTAGCAAGCAGAAGAGAGACAGAGGGTGGCTTGGGTCACCTGTTGGTGACCCTCCAAGTCCCTATTTTCCATGAAATGTCATCACTGGTAGCCCAGGGAATAAGGCCTTTTGCAAGAACTTGCAATGTTTCAGCAAAGGTCAGTGAAACAGAGTAAGTAAAAAAAAAATAATTAAAAATCCTCATTTTACAAATTGGAAACTAAAGCAGGGGAGGAAGTCAGCTCTTGTATATCTGTGGAAGTCAGCTGAGTTGAGCCTTTGCCACTCCAGGCTTTCCTCTGGAAAGAAATGGATCTAGTCACTTAATCAGTAAGGGGAAATGGCTTTAAATGACAGAAGGTGGGTTTAGATGGGATATTGGGAATAAATTCTTCTCTGGGAGAGTACTGAGGCCCTAGCACAGGTTGCCCAGAGAAGCTGTGGCTGCCCCATCCCTGGAAGTGTTCCAGGACAGTTTGGAGCAACCTGGGATAGTGGAAGGGCTCCCTGCCCATGGCTGAAGGTGGAACTGAATGAACTTTAAAGTTCTTCCAACCCAAACCATACCAGAATTCGATTAATTTGTGTATTACTGCAACTCCAATTAATCACTGCTCTGAAGTGTACTGTGTATTTTCAGTTTGAGATTTAGGTGCATCAATAAATAGTTTCATGCACTGCCCATCCCTCTGTTTTGCTGACATTTACTGAAGTTCAGAATGGCCCAATAATAACAAAGGCATTTTGAATGTCTCCCAACATGGAATGCCAGCAATCCATGCAGAGAAAATGGAAACCCTCAAATCAGTGAGGAATTAATTAAATAGTGCTCTGGATAGAAAAATAGTCTTTTAATTTTGATATCATTTTACGCCATAGCCTGGAGTCCTGGCCAGGTTAATGAGGGTTGCCGGTAACCACTATAGGAAATAGGATTGGGTAAGAAAGTAAAAACAGTCTTACAGTCTTTGGGAAAGGAAGAGGAAGAACAGATGACAACAGAAACTGAAGATGTACAAATGCATTTCTGACCTGCTAAGCAAATTTGGGCTGGATCTGCCCATTCCTGTGCCCATTGACACACATGACAGTGATTTGGGTGGCATCACACTCCTGTCCCTTTACTTCCCTGGTCCAAGGGACTAAGGGACAAAATATTTCCCTGTGAGGATGTCAGGAAAGGAGAAAGGTGTTTTCTCTGTTTCCACACCCTTTGGATCGGGGTGGCTCAGGGACATGGAGTGTGCATGGACAGGACTGGGATGTTGTGGGTGGGTGGTGGTGGGTTCTGTCTGTTTAGGAGACACAAGGTGAGGAAGAACCTGAAGCTCTGTTCAGGGGCAAGTTGTGAAACTGGAAGTGAAAGGCATGGGGCTGGAGGGATTTTGTGAAATCTGAAGTGGCTGAGGTGTTGAAGGACTGTGCTGAAATCCTCTGAGGTGTGAAGGTGCACCGAAAGAGCTCCTGAACCCAGAGCTCCATGCTGAGGGCAGCACAAGCAGGGTTTGGGCATCTGGAACTCCTGAGGTGGAAAGTTTGTGTGAAAAGTTGGATGAAGAAGTAGAGATCCCATAAGGTGCTGAACTGTGCTGGGAGAGGCTGTGGGTCAGAGGAGGACCCACTGTGGTGATGGGTGTGTGACACTAGGCAGGGACAGGAGGGAATGAGAAGTGCTGAGGGAGGTTGTGAAACCACCAGCAAATATGTTATGGGAGAGAATTTACATTTCTCTACCTGAGCAGCACTAAAACCTCATCTTCAGGGGCTGTGAAACCAGAGCATCTCAGGGCCTCAAGCAGGACACAATACCAGTGCAAAGTCCGTATGGACAGTTCTTGCAAGAATGGCTGAAGAAGGGAGAAGTAGTAAAAAAATAATGTTTCCATGACACTGCAAAGAGGGGAGGGGGAAGTGGTTCAAATCTGAGTGATCATACCCACAAAGGGGAGGTATTTCCCCCATGAGTGATTGGCTGCCTGGAGGGTCACGCTGAAAACACCATGGCTTTTTAAACAGTGGCTGCCCAGCCCAGCACTGCAGGATGACACAAGGACTCGAGCTGCACCCCATGTCACAACATCCACGGGACAACATTGCCGGGCACAGGCGCTGAAATTCCCAGGAACGCAAAAAAGGTGCGAAATTCTGAGGTGGGTCTTTGACATGGCACTCTGATGGTTTGTCAGGCTTTGGGGAAGGGAGGAGAAACAAAAACAATGAAGGAAAAAAGATCAAAAATTTACTTCCTTTGCTGGACAGAAATTTGCTGTAGGTCGAGAATTGATGATAACATTTTCAATATAAGGAAAGCTTCATTCCAGGGACTACAAGTGCTCTTGAACTGCTCTAAATGCACCTCTGTAATATAAAAAGTCATTACTCAGAGACCTGTCATTACAACAGCAAAACTTTCTGTCCACTGTCTGAGACACTTTTGTGGGGTCAGGGTAGTTCTGCCTCAGAACTACAGGCAGGATTTGCAGGCAAATCACATGGAGGATGTTTAATCTCAAGGGAGAAAAAGATCACCTGGACTCAGGCTGCTGCTGTTTGAGGAGAATTTTCACTTATTAGTTACATAAGGAAGTGGAATCATGTCTTGAAAGTGTGTTGGAAACAGGAATTCAGTCTTTCCAAGGGACTATGATAAATAAATGAGAATAATGAGTGACTTTTGCAGTGTTCTTCTCCATGGTCTACAGAAGTAAGAGAAGGATTTCATCACTTCTATTATAGCAGAAGGCAAAACTGTCGATGTTTTGTCATTTACCCGTTGCAGCCATTTCTGTTCCTGGCAGTCTTTATGCACATACAGCACCTTCCAGTGCCTACAGGTGCTCCAAGACAGCTGGAGAGGGACTTTGGAGAAGAGCCTGGAGTGACAGGACAAGGGGGAGTTGTTTTAAACTGGAAGACAGTGGATTTGAATTAGATCTTGGGAGGAATTTCTTCTCTGTGAGGGTGGCGAGGCACAGGCTGCCCAGAGAAGCTGTGGCTGCCTTATTCCTGCCACAAGTGTCCAAGGCCAGGTGGGCAGGGATTTGGAGCAACCTGGTCTGTGGAAGGTGTCCCTGGCTGTGGCAGGAGGTTGGAACAAGATGAGCTTTAAGATCCCTCCCAACCCAAACCATTCCATGATTCTATGACATGATCAATGGCACAAAGCCATTTAACATTGGGAATTATCACCTGTCGTTCCTTGAATCCCCAGTGGAGAAAGATGCACCTGTGGAGGCTGCAGTGGGCTGAGACAGAACTTAGGTGACACTCAAATGTTCACACTCTCTTCAGATCAAGTGGAAATTTGGTTGCACAGAAGCCAGGAAACCACTTAACCACTGGGCCTTCCTCTGTTCTCGCAGCAGAAAAGCTGCACAGAACTTGAGGCTGTTTCTGCTAATTTCTGCAAAAATGTGATCATTTGTGGCCACCCCTGGAGCAAGCTGTGAGGGAGGAACAGGGCTGCTCTCCACACTGTTCATGTTAGAAGTGTTCAAGGTGCTACAAGAGCTGAGGATGGGATCATCCAGCTCTGCAGTGCCAGAAGTTCCCTGGTTTCAATCAACCCTAAAGCAAATCATAGAATCCTCAAATAATTTGAGTTGAAAGGGACCTTAAAGCCCATCCAGTCCCACCCTCTGCCATGGGCAGGGACACCTACCACTAGCCCAGGTTGCTCCAAGCCTCATCCAGCCTGGCCTTGAAATTCCCTGCACCACACCCTTCTTTTCCATCTGTCCATGGGGTCAGCGTGCCTGGGGTGCTGGGATGGAACAGCAGTGATTCAGTCTGTCACGTTCTGGCTGCTTTTGGAAGTCTGTCTCCATGTGTGGTGCTGCACCACAAAGACAGAACAGAGGATTCTTGCTGGCTACATGGTTCAGTGATTCACATCTTCCCACTAAACCCTATTTTTTGTTCCTATCCTCTTTTTAACTTCTCTGCCTTCCCTGTCCAAATTGGTTGGGAGACAGCAGAAGAACCATTGTATTTGTTCTCATCAGACCATAAGAAAGGTGTTAAACCCATTTTTTTCACCCCCAAGATTCTCAATCAGATCACAGTACCTTGGGGAAGGAATCAGTGACTTAACTCATGGAGTAGTGTGGAAGGGTTATGAGAGCCACAACTCCCATGTCCTGTGAGGACGAGATAATCTGTGGTTTCTTACATGTGGTTCGTGCAGTTTCTGAGGGAGAAGATGAGGGCTTTGCCAGATCAAAATGTTTATTTGTTATTGTACACAAGAACCAGAAAAACCACATCAAATGGCACTTTATTAAAACAGAAATCACTCATCAATATAAAAAACTACCAATTGTTCTCATGGACTCACAGAATTCCAGCGTGGTTTGGGCTGGAAGGGACCTTAAAGATCATACAGTTCCAACCCCCTGCAATGGGCAGGGACACCTTCCACTATCCCAGTTTGCTCCAGCCTGGCTTGGACACCTCCACAGATGGAGCAGCCACAGTTTCTCTGGGCAACCTGTGCCAGAGCTTCACCACCCTCCCAGAGAAGAATTTATTCCCAATATCCTATCTAAATCCACGCTCTGTCAGTGTGAAGCCTTCACCCTTTGTCCTGTTACTCCAGGCTCTTGGCCCCCTCCAAACCAATTTATTTTGAGAATCCATGAAGTCAAGTTCTAGCTACAAAGCCATGGAACAAACCAAGGATCCCCTCTAGAAAAGTCACCCTGGAGTTACCACCTCTCCCCTCTCTGCTCCCAGGTCCGAATCACCCATTATGAGGCCCTCAACCACACCAATCGTCCTTCCAACCACAGCCATCCATGTTCCTGGGACCAACCAGAGTGGGGCTGTGGGACAATCCGAGCCATCCTACACTGTCCTCAAGTTCATGGAGAGCTTCTGCCTGCTGAGTGCTGCCTGTGGGATGGTGGGGAACGGCCTGGTCCTGTGGTACCTGGGCTTCCGCATCCGCAGGAACCACTTCACTGTCTACATCCTGAACCTGGCGGCCGCCGACTTTGGGTACCTGCTGTGCATCGCCGTGGAGACCGTGCAGTACCTGATGCAGTTCAACGTGGGGGTGCAGTTCGGGATATTCCTTTTCCTGGATCTCTTCATGTACGGCACGGGCCTGTACCTGCTGACGGCCATCAGCATTGAGCGCTGCCTGTCCGTGCTGTCCCCCATCTGGTGCCGGACACACCGCCCGAAGCACCTGTCTGCCGTGGTGTCCGGCCTGCTCTGGGCCCTGTCCCTGCTCCTGAACACTCTGGGATATGTTCTGTGCACTGTTCGTCCCTCTCCCAGGGCCTGCCAGCGCCTGCTCATCGCCATCGGAGCCTTGGATTTCCTCGTCTGCGCGCCCCTCATGCTGCTCTTCAGCCTCACCCTCTTCCTGCGGGTCAAGTGCAGCTCCCAGCCCTTC
The DNA here is from genome assembly GCF_027477595.1 of Haemorhous mexicanus. Lineage (NCBI taxonomy): Eukaryota > Metazoa > Chordata > Aves > Passeriformes > Fringillidae > Haemorhous > Haemorhous mexicanus. Next base: position 11,052,402 of record NC_082346.1, read on the forward strand.
CAAACAGGCCGGCTCTTCACCGTCATCATGCTCACCATCCTCCTCTTCCTCATTTTTGCCGTGCCCCTCAGTGTCCTCATCCTCCTGGACTTCCTGGGCCTCAAGTTCCTGTATTCCCCAGAGATTGGCTTTGTGCTGTCCTGCATCAACAGCACCCTCAACCCCGTCATTTACTTCCTGGTGGGAAGCTACAGGGATCGGAAATTCAGGCTCACCCTCAGGCTGGCATTCCAGAGGGCCTTCCAAGACTCAGCGGATGACAGAGACGAGCGGGAAACGCGGGACACAATAACCATGTCCTCCTAAAATCCTGCCTGGAATGTCTTGGCAGAACTGAAGAACTCTGAGGTACTAGGGAAGGTTCATCTCACCTGACCCTCAGTACCCTCTCTGTAGATATTTTAGGTCATTATTTTAAGTCCCTGTTATTTTAAGACCCCCTTTGGGTTATTATTTTAAGTGCCCCATATGGCACACAAGCTCCTGGACCACAGAATTTACCTGACCTGTATTTAGGACACATTAAAATTTCCTGTTTCTTTCCAGTGACTTTTAAATAATATTCATTTGATAAGGCTGAAATGTCTTAGTGTCTGAATTTCATCAAAGAAATCCTGCTCAGGATCAATCATTGTCATTCATAAACTCATAACTTCTGTGTTGCTTTTCACTCACATCTCTGAAAATTAGATCAGTACCAACAATCCTCCTGTTGGAAGCAGACATAAGATTCCTGGAAGGAGAATCCATCTATCCCTCTTAACTTAGAATTCCCATCCCATGTCAGAGCACACACACAGCCTTTTGTGGCTCACAGAGGAATGCTCACATTAGGAAGCCCAGAGCCATTCTGGGCTTCCTAATGTGAGCATTTCAAGGACTGAAAAGATTCACATCCACCAAGTCCATTTTTCTCTGAACCAGGGATGTTTCCATACCACAGGTCAGAAGAGGGCTCCAACTCCTTCCAACTTGCTTTAAAAATTTATTCACTGAGTTTCATCCTCGCTTGTCCTGCATTTCAAAGAAATATGTGACTGGAGATTAGTATTTTATATTATTATATTGTTGCATGTTATTTTGATTTCCTCCAGCCCTTGGCAGAGTCTCTGAATTTATCTACAGCATGCATTGGGTTGTAATTTCTTCCTTTCAAAGGACACATCAGAAACCATGGCTTTTAATCTCCTTCACCAATAGAAATAAATCAAAGGATAGTGGGAAAAATACAGGAAACAGAACAAGGTAAATAAATACCATGATTTTCAACAAATTATTCTCTAAACCAAATCCTTTGAGGGGCAAGCTGGGATTATTTGTGCTATCAGACTACCTAACATTTATTCTTTTAAACAAAATTATTAGTAAAAGTCAGTGTGGGTAATTTTCTTTGAAAAACCTCACAAATTCATGTTCAAAATGTTATCTTTTTGATATCTTAAATGTTTTTATCATTGGGACAAACAAAACATTTTTGTATTGATAAAAAGACCAGAATTCTCTTTTTTGTTGTTTTTTTTCCCCCTAAAGGGATAAAAATTGTATTTAAAGTTGTTGTTGTTGTTGTTGCTATCTGATTTATCAGCTGATAAAAACATGCAGAATGTAAACTCAGATAAATATTTATTTTTAATTTAAGGCACAGGAAGAATCTTCCAGTCAGTGCCTACTGAAAAAGGAGAGAAAAGCCAAGTTTATTTTATAGCAGGTAATTCCAGATGGTCTTTGGTATAACACTGGTGTGCTTAGGTGAATAAAATTTCCTGCAATGACTCCAGAATGAGCAGGAACAGCCCCTGTGTGACTGACCCAAATATTTATGGGGATTTAGCACACCAAGGATATCCTTCTTCATCTGTCATGTCCAAGCATATCTTTTGTCATTCTCAATCTTTATTTTTATTTTCTCCCCGACTTTCTTATTTTTTCTGTTTCTCTCCCATTCATTCTCTTGCTTAGTTTTTTTTCTTTGTTGTATTTTTAATTTTTTCCTTTTTTTTCTCTCTCTCTCCATTTGTACCTTTCCCCTTTCTTTCCCTTTCTCTCTTTTTCCTCTCCATTTTCCCCAAATTGTAATTTTCACCCATCTCTTACCCCCCTAAACCCCAAATTCCACCATCACCAAGCCAACACCCCTTGTCCCGCCGATTTTTGCAGGTTTTGCTTCATCAGCAGAGTTTATTCCATGTAGATGGGTCAGCAAGGGCAGTTCCATGCTGAATAAACACAGCTGGGGAAATGGACAAAGCCTGGCTAGGCTGCTTGGAGTCTCCTTGTCCCCTCAGGCTCTCTGGGGTGCCCCATGTCCAGAAGTGCCTCACAGAGCTGTCACCTCCACCACAGTGTCCCCAGGGCCGTGGCTCCGCTCGTCACTCCCGGCTTTCTCCTCAAACACTGTCCGCAGAGCGACTCCGACGGAGCGCTGGAAGCGGCGCCGCCGGCAGCTCCCCACCAGCACGTAAATCACCGGGTTGAGGGAGCAGTTCAGCAGTGCCAGGAACAAAGAGGGGTCTTCTGGGAATAAACCACCGGAATCAGGGAGATTGAGGAAAACCTCCACGCAGAAAGGGATGCCAAAGGCAAAGAACAGCAGGACGTTGAGCAGGATGGCCACAAAGAGCTTCCCTGGCTGCCGCCTCCGGGAGCCACAGCGCAGCTTGAGGAACAGGAACAGGTTGGAAACCAACATCATGAGGGAAAAAACCATGGAAATGGCGAGGGCTACACCTGCAAGGACGGTCTCAGAGTCCTCAGTGTAGGTGGAGGTGAGGTAGAGGGAGGAAACAAAAACCCCGGCAAGGGCCCAGAGGGCCCCGCTGACGACGGCCGAGAGGTGCCGGGGGCGGTGGCAGCGGTACCAGATGGGGCAGAGGACGGAGACGCAGCGCTCCACGCTGAGGGCTGCCAGCAGCCCCAGGCTGCTCAGGTCAAACACGTGGCACGGGAACCCAAGGGCAAACACAAAATGCTGATAGTGATGAATAAAAGGAAGCAAGGATGTGCAAAATGCTGCTACGGACAGAAAAGCCAACAGAAGCAGGAGAAACAGGAGGAGCAGGGAGAAGTCAGCAACAGCCAGATTTAGGATGTAGACAGTAAAAGGGCTCTGCTTTGTGTGGAAGCCCAGGAACCACAAGACCACCCCATTCCCCGCCAGCCCACAGAGGGAAATCCCCAGGCACACCCCTGCAAAGGCAATCAGGCTGTAGGGAATGCTGGAGCATTGATCTGGGACATATTCCTCCCAATCCAGAGATCCATAAAATGTATTGTTCAGGGTGAGGTTTGTTGTGCTGTTCTCCTCCATGAGAAGGAGGTGAATGATGGTGAATGATCCTGCTTCCAGCAGCTGCCTTCTCCCTTTCCCACCACCTCCTAGGGAGAGATGGGGAACCAGAGGGAAATAAGGGACATCAGCACTCCCAGCATTTCCCATCTATCCACACAGCCCCACGCCAGCCCCAGGAAGAACCCCCACCCCTGTAGTGCCCAGGACAGGCTCCCAGCCCTCCAGCCCTGACCCTAGACAGGAATCTCCCACCAGGCCATCCCTGGACTCCTACCTCCAGCAGGAACAGCACTGACACAGCAGCACCAGGAGAAAGGATTTGGGGATGGCTGCTGGAACCACTGGCTGTGCTTCAACCTTGTGCCTCGTGCCTGGGTGCAGCCCTTGGCCCAGAGATCACATCCCATGGTCAGAGCTCCCCTCACAATCTCCCCACATCAGTGACAGCTTCCCCTCACATGTCCCAGGGACACAGATCTTATCAGGACGTCACCCCTTCCTCTGCCACTCTCCAGTGTCATCCCACCATGCTAGGGGCTTCTGGCTTTCACTGTGGTCCATCCATCAATGCAGAAGGGGATATAAATCATTCCCAGGGATGTGGGATGGCAGAGAGGTGAGAGAGATGAGCCAGAGACCTTCACGAGTGAGAAATCACTGGTGTGCAGACATGCAACAGGACAAGTTGCTCAGCATCTCTAGTGACATGTAACTCGTGCTCGGAGACTTCTTCCAACTTCCTTCTGGGAGAAACTTCCAGGAGTTGCACCTTCTTCCATCTCCCTCTCACGGATGCTGAGCCAAAGTTCTCTCCTTGTTTCAAGTCTTCCTCTAGCTCCAAATCCTGAAGCTCCAGGCTGGACCCCCTGGAGAGCACATGGACCTTGTGCATTAACACATCCATCAGTTCTGGGGATGACAAGCACAGGATACAACTCCAAAGGAGATGGAAAACACATGAAAGAGGGGCAGAAAATAAGCAATAAAATGCCAGTCCCCGTGCTGTGAAGGGCTGAGGTTGCATGGCAGGAACCACTTGGAGATAAGAGTGCTTTGGCAGCACCATGTACCCCACAAACCTAATCTCTTAGGAGACACATGCCCAGCAGGGGTGATGAGGCTGATGACTGGGATTAGACAGGATGGGATTAGAGGCTGTGGGCAAAGCCCTCGGGCAGTCCTGTGTCTGGGCACTGGTGATTTCCCACAGCAGCTGGACACGAGGATAGTGCTCATCCCCATGGCTCCTGCTCAGGAGCTCTGTTGGCACCTAATGAGGTCTGGAATTTCTGAGGGATCCAGAAAACCCAGTAATAGCTGAACAGATCATAGTGGAGTACCCCTTCCATGGACAGGATCTGCCCTCACCAGAGGAGGATTTTCACCCAGGATACACAGCATGTGAAGGGACATAATATTATCTGTGCTGTCCTCTCATTCTCATTGTTTTAAATCCAGTAAATGATTAAAATTCAAGACAGAATGCCTGCATTAATGGGATCATAACAGATCAGCAGCTGCTCATGCAGAACTGGGGGGAGGAGAGGAAGGCAGTGACATGGCCACCTCGTCCTGATAAGATCTGTGTCCCTGGGACATGTGAGGGGAAGCTGTCACTGATGTGGGGAGATTGTGAGGGGAGCTCTGACCATGGGATGTGATCTCTGGGCCAAGGGCTGCACCCAGGCACGAGGCACAAGGTTGAAGCACAGCCAGTGGTTCCAGCAGCCATCCCCAAATCCTTTCTCCTGGTGCTGCTGTGTCAGTGCTGTTCCTGCTGGAGGTAGGAGTCCAGGGATGGCCTGGTGGGAGATTCCTGTCTAGGGTCAGGGCTGGAGGGCTGGGAGCCTGTCCTGGGCACTACAGGGGTGGGGGTTCTTCCTGGGGCTGGCGTGGGGCTGTGTGGATAGATGGGAAATGCTGGGAGTGCTGATGTCCCTTATTTCCCTCTGGTTCCCCATCTCTCCCTAGGAGGTGGTGGGAAAGGGAGAAGGCAGCTGCTGGAAGCAGGATCATTCACCATGGAGGAGAACAGCACAACAAACCTCACGCTGAACAATACATTTTATGGATCTCTGGATTGGGAGGAATATGTCCCAGATCAATGCTCCAGCATTCCCTACAGCCTGATTGCCTTTGCAGGGGTGTGCCTGGGGATTTCCCTCTGTGGGCTGGCGGGGAATGGGGTGGTCTTGTGGTTCCTGGGCTTCCACACAAAGCAGAGCCCTTTTACTGTCTACATCCTAAATCTGGCTGTTGCTGACTTCTCCCTGCTCCTCCTGTTTCTCCTGCTTCTGTTGGCTTTTCTGTCCGTAGCAGCATTTTGCACATCCTTGCTTCCTTTTATTCATCACTATCAGCATTTTGTGTTTGCCCTTGGGTTCCCGTGCCACGTGTTTGACCTGAGCAGCCTGGGGCTGCTGGCAGCCCTCAGCGTGGAGCGCTGCGTCTCCGTCCTCTGCCCCATCTGGTACCGCTGCCACCGCCCCCGGCACCTCTCGGCCGTCGTCAGCGGGGCCCTCTGGGCCCTTGCCGGGGTTTTTGTTTCCTCCCTCTACCTCACCTCCACCTACACTGAGGACTCTGAGACCGTCCTTGCAGGTGTAGCCCTCGCCATTTCCATGGTTTTTTCCCTCATGATGTTGGTTTCCAACCTGTTCCTGTTCCTCAAGCTGCGCTGTGGCTCCCGGAGGCGGCAGCCAGGGAAGCTCTTTGTGGCCATCCTGCTCAACGTCCTGCTGTTCTTTGCCTTTGGCATCCCTTTCTGCGTGGAGGTTTTCCTCAATCTCCCTGATTCCGGTGGTTTATTCCCAGAAGACCCCTCTTTGTTCCTGGCACTGCTGAACTGCTCCCTCAACCCGGTGATTTATGTGCTGGTGGGGAGCTGCCGGCGGCGCCGCTTCCAGCGCTCCGTCGGAGTCGCTCTGCGGACGGTGTTTGAGGAGAAAGCCGGGAGTGACGAGCGGAGCCACGGCCCTGGGGACACTGTGGTGGAGGTGACAGCTCTGTGAGGCACTTCTGGACATGTGGCACTGGGAGATGTGGCACCGCAGAGACAGCCAGATGTATGAGCTCAGTCCTGTTCCTGTATTCCCCATGGAATAAACCCTCATTGTCTTGACCCCAAGGAATAAACTCTAATGTACTGATTTTGTAAATTTTGTTGCTACCCCAAAATCAGATTTGGAATTTTTCTTTTTGTTTCTTTTCAATATGGAAACTCATGCCCCAGATTTTCTTGAATAAACAACATCAGGGATTTGTTGCAGAGCTTGTCCGTGGGAAAGAGCGTTAGAAACTGGCTCGTTTCCTTAGCTTTTTCCATTCTAAAGCCTCTGGATCGTCTGTGAGGAGGGTAGGTACCTGTCACACACCAGAGCTCTTCCAAAGGCTGGTGCCTGCAATGTCTGGAATGAGCCATCTGTTGACAGTTCCAAGAACTCCTCTTTCCTTCTAGGAAAAGCAGTTTGTGTCAGGTTCCTCTTAGCAACCCTAATCCTGAAATCTTGTCTTTGAACAAGATCAAATCACTACCTCGCATTGCACAGATGGATTTTTAGGACTCTGCAAGACAAAACCTATGATTTCTGTTTCAAATTTAATTTTCCCACTAGTCTACCCCTATTTCAGTGGCACTGGACATTCACCACACAGTTTGTAAGAGGATTCTTGCAATAATCAATTCTGTGGCTCAGCTGGAGCCCTGGCACACAGCAGAGGGCTGATTTGGGATTTCAGCAATGTCATTTCTTCTGAGAAGAGGCAAATCCATGCTGCTCTCTTGGCTTTAATCCTTAGAAAGTTGCAGGTTTCCTTTGAGTCATCCTCTACACTCCCTCAGGAGTCAGACAGCAGCCTACAGTGAATTCCAAGGAATTCCTAGAAACGTGAGATGAAATGATTCCTACCCAGGCTGACATGTGCCTCAGGGATCTGGGATGCTCCTGCTGGAAACTGCTGGCCCTGGGACCAGAACTGTCACCTCCCTTCCTGCTGACACCGTGTCTGTGTCCCCAGCTATGCAATCTCTCATCCCCTCACCAGCCCAATCCTTTCAAGGGCAAACACTTCATGATCCAGGAGCTGATGGGGCACCAGGAGATTTGGAGAGGGACTTTGGACAAGGGCATGGAGTGACAGGACAAGGGGGAATGGCTTCCCCCTGACAGAGGGTGGGGTCAGGTTAGATATTAGGGAAGAAATCCTTCCTTGTGAGGATGGAGAGGCCCTGGCACAGGTTGCCCAGAGGGGGGGGGTCAGGTAAAAACAAACACAAGGGCTCCCATGTCTGAGGAGGAGAAGGATGAGCCCTAATCAAGGGCTGGAAAGGGGATCACAGCATCCCAAAACTTGGTCCCTAATAGCTTTTTCTGCATCATGAAGGGGATTGGCAGTAATTAGTGTGGATTTTAAGTGCTGATGACCTGGCTGCAAGCAACTGAGTGCTGTCCTTCCCTTGGGCTCTGTAAGCCTGCAGTAGAATGACAAAAATGGGAATTCTTGTCTCAGCTGTAGCGTTTTAGGCCCAGATTTTGGCAAAGATGTCAGAACTTTTCCCAGAATGGGAACTGTTTCTGAGAAGCAGACAGATGCTTCAACAGCACTGCCAGTACTGCCAGCAATGACAGCATTCCAGTGCAACCAGTTCCACCTGTATCCCTCTCCAGCTGGAGGGACATTGACCCATCAGTGAAGAGAAATAAGGAGTTGTAGAAACCTGCTGAGAGAGGGAAACAGTTTGAGAATGGGACACTCTGCAGGGAAGGAGTGTTTCTAATGAGGAGGAAATGAGGAGCCATTTGCAAAATATTTCATTGGGAGCTTTTCACAAAAGCCAAATCCTTTGTGTCAAAAAAAAAAAAAAAATTCAAGATAAATAACTCTAAGGGAGTGGAGCTCTGACATAGGCAAAGGAGCAAACAACTCCCAACTGCCCTATGACCCCACCAAGCCTTGCAAGCAGCATTGCAATAGGGAACAGAGATCAGCTGGTGAGAGAAGAGGGGGAGCTCCTGGTGACCTGGGCACTTTCTCCTTCATGTCCCTGACCTGCCAGGAGCCGCTTTAGGACATGGATCCCAAAGGAGCAAGAGGTACCAGGAAGCGCCGCTGATCTGCACAGACCCCTTTGCCTGCTGCTGCCCCACAGGGAACAGGTCAGTGGAATGTTTTCCTTCCTCCCTACCCCACCTTCCTCTCCTCCAGCAGCTGCTCTGTTCCTGCCACCCACTCCCGGTGACTGCAGTGCCTCACCCAGGTCCCCCTCCTCTGTCCTGTTCTTCCCCTCTGCATCTCATGCTCAACATCCCAATCCTTCCATTTCCTTCTCCCACCCCAAAATTTCCACCTCCCTCCTCCTCTACACTTCTCCCCACTGAATCCTTCCCACTGCAGGGAGCTGCTGAGGAGCCACATGGTCCACCCCTGGATTCTCCAAGCACTGAATCCCCATCCACTCTGACCACAGCCTGGGGCTACATCCCACTGCCTGCCCAGCGTCCATCCATGGAGGTGACCACTTTGTTCCCCCCTGCCACCTCACCCACTGAGGGAGACGATCTCTGTGAGACAGATGTCACCGATGTGTCCATACACAGTGTGACACTGCTCATCTGCCTCTGTGGGCTGGCTGGGAACGGGGCTGTCATCAGCCTCCTCAACCTGAAAAGTGGCAACTATGGCATCTTTGACCTGGCTCTTGCCGACTTCCTCTTCCTTCTCCTCACAGTCCCCTCTGCCCTCCTCTTCCTGGTGGAGGACATGTCCTGCTCTCCTGTCATGCCCCTGCTGTACCTGAGTTTCCTTTTCCAGCTCTCAGTGGTCTCCCACTACTGGGGGCTGTTCCGGCTGACAGCCCACAGCTTAGGAAAGGATGTGGCCTCACTCTGCAAGCTCTGCTGCTGCTGCCAACTTCCCAAGCGCCTGATGTGGGTGGTGTGGAGAGCCAAATACTGGGTCTTTTTTGCTCTCTTCACTGTCATTCCTGCAGCGACATTCTTGTGCCCGTCACACGAGCAGAAGCACTGCCGGGCAGCTCTCATCTCCATGTACACCATCATCCTGCTCCTCTTTGTTGCACCCGTGGTCATTTCCCGCACAATCCTCCTCATTAATGCCAAGTGGGGCTCCCAGCAGCAGCAACCCAAGAGGCGTGACATCGTTATCATCCTCATTGTGCTCCTTACTCTCCTTCTCATCCTCTGCAATTTCCTGCAGCAGCTTGGTTACATCACTGTGTCCTCCCAGGTTGTTTTCCTGCTCACCTGCATCCACAGCACCATCAAACCCTTCATCTACTTCTTGGCAGGGCAGTGCTGGAGGCCCTGCTCCATGCGGTCCCTCCGGCTCACCCTCAACAGTGTCTTTGAGGAGCAGAAAGAAAAAACTGCCTGCAGAAATTATGTCCCCAGCCTGCTGACCCCTTCCTGCTCTGCTGAAGGACCCCAGGAGAGTGGCTGAAGGTTTCCTTGACTCACCTGATGAATAAATATCCATGGGATCACCCTCTCTGTGGTGGTAAATTCCTGCAGGACAAGTGAGCACAGGCATTGCCTTGGGTGATTTTTGTGGGATGCACTGCAGGGAGCACTCCCATGGAGCATGGCTTTCCTCCCCCTTCTGGATCCACATGGCTCCAAGCAGCGCAGCTGGGCTCAGTGCTGTTCCCCAGCTCTATTCCCCATGGAATGACCCTCATGGCCTCAGCCCCAGGGAATGAACTCCATCTCCTTGGGCTCAGCAGATGAGTTTCATGGTCTTTTCAAGGAGCTCTTGCCTGCAAAGAATGGGCCACTTTAATCCCTGGGGACACACCCAGCACGGGGTGGCAGTGATTTCCCAAATCCCTGTGGGGCTGGTGCCTCTGGATGGCAGGAGAGGGGTTGGGATCACAGGGAGCATCCTTCCCCTTCTGTCTTTTCTTTAAATTTTTTTTTAAGCTTTGGAGTTTTTCTAATACAAGTACTCTGTTCATGCTGAAAGTTGTAACGCTGATCTCTGACCATTGTGGGCAGTCACAACCCGAAGCGTTGCACAAGCTCCGGGAAGGCAGGACGGAGGCGGAGCTGTGTTGGAAAAGCGGAATGTGTCTGAATGTGGGGGATGGATTACCGGGGTGTGGCTGACCAAGAGGGTACAAATCCTGATACTATTTTGCGCGGTGTGCCTCTGGCCGCGAGTGGGCACCGAGCACTGTTCCTTTTACCTTGTTCCTTGTTGTAGTTTAATAAATTTCTAAAAATTTTAAGAAGTGAGGCGTTGTTTCTCACAACAAAGCTTGATTCGTATGGAAAACAAAAAAAATCGAGATCAACAACACCGAGGCTGTGGAACTCTATGGACGCCAAAGATGTAAAACCATTTCTGACTGCCCTGTGATTGCACCGAGCCCTGGGGAGCAACACCAGAACAGGACACAGAGAAGAACCAGCAGGACGGGAATGGGGAGCTCCTGCTGACCTGGGCACTTTCTCCTTCATGTCACTGACCTGGCAGCAGCTGCTTTAGGACATGGATCCCAAAGGAGCAAGAGGTACCAGGAAGCGCCGCTGATCTGCACAGACCCCTTTGCCTGCTGCTGCCCCACAGGGAACAGGTCAGTGGAATGTTTTCCTTCCTCCTTACCCCACCTTCCTCTCCTCCAGCAGCTGCTCTGTTCCTGCCACCCTCTCCCGGTGACTGCAGTGCCCTCCCCAGCTCCCCCCTCCTCTGCCCTGTGTATCCCGTCTGTAATTTGACACTGAATCGGCTGAAATAAACTTTCTAACACAATGGGAAGCATTTGGAAGCAGGAATTCCTTACCTGCACAAAAGGATCTCTCTCTGATCTCTGTGTGGTGAGACTTTTACAACAGGGGTTTTATCCATCATAACCACACAGTCATTAAAGTGTGTTTATTATGTAATACATAAGAATCACTTCCCTAGGACCCATTTCCATGCATTCACCTCCTTCTTGAAGTCATCTCCTGATCCTGGAGGATCATTCAGAGGGGTCTTGTAGCATCCTGCACTGCTACTAGAAAAGTCCAGGGTAAAGAAGCAAAAAGGGTCTTTGCATGGTATGCCCAGATGTTTAACTCTGCTGCTTGGTGAGATGTTCAGAGTTCCCCCACCCACACACATGGAAGGTCCAGGTTTTACTCTCTTGGGGCCTGGGGGGCTGACTCTGGTCTCGGGGCAGTACAAAGATCAGGGCAAATCAGGGAAAAAGGAGGGACTGGCTCAGGGACCTAGGAGCAGACACAGGAACAGGGGAAGGAGCCAATGGGGTGTAACAGCTTTGAAGGAAGCCTCTTGTGTATCTCTAACTTAGGGGATGCTCCCCGGGGTCCTCACAACTCCCTATTTTGATATTATTAAGAAAGCTTCTCTGAAGGATTAACTGCATTAACACAAAATGACGAAAACAATCAAAAGCACACATAAGACAATTTTCAAAATGCAAACAGTTCTGAGTTCTCAATGTCCTAACAGATTTCCTGGAGTGTCTTAGAGCTGGCAGGAGGGATGTGGGGTTTTCTTAGTATGGTCTATCAGGAAACTGAGTCAGGAGAATGTTCCTTCAGCAGGGACTGGTTCTCTGCTATGTGTGGTAGTGTTGCTGGCTGTAATTGGCTCTGTACGAGGTAGGGTAGGTGCTGGTGTGCCTGCTGGAAACTCCAACTAGAAGTCATTAACTTTTAAGAAAAAGATGGTTACTTTAGGGGAACTTTCCTTTCTTTCCCTCCCAGTTACCCTCCCTCTGGTATTGCAAAGGAACTCTGGGGCAAGGGATTAGTGAAGGGAGGCCATGAAAAGGGGGAAAAGGTGGTAGGAATTTGTGGGAACATAAAAAAGGGGTAATAGGACAATGGAAAGGAAAAGCGGAAAGTGGGAGGGGGGCAGGGAGGCCACTGGACTTTACTAGCAGGGAGGAATTGGGGAAGGGTATTAGAAGAAGTGGGACTTACTGGACTGGAAGGTTCTTTCATTATTGATGTGGGCTTTTGGATGCAGGACACCTCATTGGTGTTCTGTGTTCTTCTTGCTTTTAGGCTGTTGCTGGGGCTTGATGGTTGTTGGTTTTGGGTTCTATTTCCTTGGTAGGTATGTGGAGGAGTTCTACAACATGGATAATATTTCCCAGGTTTGCAGTCTGGTGCGTGTTTACTACCTTGCACTGGAACTCCACCAGGTCCTGTCACATCGGCTGTTTGGGGGCCTTTTCTTCCTTGTATTATATTAAATTCCACAATTTCTCCATCTCCTGGACTGTGGAGGTATTTCCTGGAGTTATTCTTCTTTATAGTAGTCTGATGAACAAACACATCTTCTTTGTATCACTCCAGGTGATGAAACCGTATTTTTATTATCCATTGAAGCATTTCACTGTCCTCAAAATGTTCATGGCAAGGGCTTTTGTACCTTTGCCAGTGGGTTTGTGTTGGTGTTGCTGGTGCTGGCCGTGGTGCTGGTGCTGGTGTGCTGCTGTGTGGAGTTCGTGCCGCTCCCGGTGCTGGCGGCCGTGCTGGAGTTCGGCCCCCTCCCGGGCTCTGTCTCAGCTGGTGCCCACGGGAGCTTTCAGAGCAGCCACAGTGGGCAGGGGGCAGTGGTTTGGCTGAGCCACTCCCTCCTTTTTCCCTGATTTGCCCTGATCTTTGTACTGCTCTGAGACCAGGGTCAGCCTCCCGGGCCCCAAGAGAGTAAAACCTGGACCCTCCATGTGTGTGTGGAGGGGGAATTCTGAACATCTCATTGAGCAGCAGAATTAAACATCTGTGGATGCTATGCAAAGGCTCTTTTTGCTTCTCTACCCTGGACTTTACTAGTAGCAGTGCAGGATGCTGCAAATGGTGCCCCACATTGGGTGCCAGCTGATGCCAGCTTCTGGAGTCTTTAGCTTGCTCTTTCAGGAAAACCGCAGCCCGCCAAGGTGTGTGGAACAGCTCCAGGATGAATTCACAAGGAGCTGAACCTCAGAGCTGCAGCTCTACAGTGGGATTAACTTTGCCAGCATCGGAGAAAAGTAAAAGAGTTGATGGATGCTCTCTGCCTGGTATCCCAATACTCCTTTAATCCAGAGGTTTGGAAGTGAAAGGGAGAGAGCAGCCCTCTAGGGTTTTATAGCAGGCCAAAACCAGTGAGTGGGTACAAACAGCCAACAATGGGATAAGCTTAGGGGAGGAGTAAGGGTAATGGTTTACATCAGGGGTGGATACAATTTAGGGGGAAACTGATTTGGAACATAGGGAGGGATTTGGAAGCAACCATTATCAGAGAACCCGGATTACGAAAGTGAAGGCTGGGGTAACCTCTGGTGGTTGTGTTCACTGAGTGCTGAGATATTACAGGTGACCTTGCCTTGAACTTTTCCTTTGGCCATGTGCTCTTCCTTCTTGTTACAACACTTTCCCTAAAACCACTGCAGGCCTCCAAATCTGTTTCTGCACTGGCTCCAGCCACGATTACCATCCTGTGTTCTCCTGAGGAGCACATTGGGGCTGGGCTTTCCTCCTCCCTCCTGGATCCTGGAACCCTATGGCCAGGAAAAGCAGGGACACTGCTGAGGTCCCAGGTGGAGCTGGGGAAAAGTGGGGCTGTCAGAGGAAAAAAAAAAGCCCTGGGTGGGTTCTGGGATGTCAGAGCAGGCTGGAGGGGTCAGGAGAGGGTCAGAGGGGGCTGGAGGGGGTCTGAATCCTGGCCGTCCTATAGGAGAGCAGAGCCTGACAGGCCACGCTCAGAGTGGGGTAGCGGCTCCATATGGGAAAGCTGTGGGATGTGATAGGATGGGGTGAGAATGGAGAGTGGGTGGGAATGGGGTGCAAAGATGGGGAGGGGAGGGGAGAGGAGGGGAGGGGAGGACAGGACAGGACAGGACAGGACAGGACAGGACAGGACAGGACAGGAGAGGGACCAGCTCAGCTCTGCTTCCTCAGGCCATAGGAAGGCTTTGGCAATGATCCCAGAGCACTTCCCTAAATAGGAGTTACTTCCCAGAAGCACCCAGCTGACTCATCAGCACTGCCAGCACTTCCAGCACTGTCAGCATTCCAGTGCCACCAGCACCACCATCATCCCTCTGCTGCTGCAGGGACAAGGACCCCTCAGGGAAGAGAAACAAGGAATGGTAGAAACCTGTCAGGAGAGGGAAGGTAGTTGGAGAATGGGACATTCTGCAGGGAATAAATGTTTCTAATCAGGAGGAGATGAGGAGCCATTTGCAAAATATTTCATTTCGAGCTTTTGCAAGAGTCACTTCCTCTGTAGCAAAAAAACCTGAAGGTGAATATCTTGGAGGAAGTGAGGTTCTGATGTAGCCAAAGCTGCAATTTCCAACTCTGCTGTGACTCCACCGAGCCCTAGGGAGCAACACCAGGACAGGACACGCAGAGAGGAGGGAGAGGGATGGGAATGGGGAGCTCCTGGTGATCTGGGCACTTTCTCCTTCATGTCACTGACCTGGCAGCAGCCGCTTTAGGACATGGATCCCAAAGAGGCAAGAGGTACCAGGAAGTGCAGCTGATCTGCACAGATCCCTTTGCCTGCTGCTGCCCCCAGGGAACAGGTCAGTGGAATGTTTTCCTTCCTCCCTACCCCACCTTCCTCTCCTCCAGCAGCTGATCTGTTCCTGCCACCCTCTCCCAGTGACTGCAGTGCCCTCACCGGATCCCCCTTCCTCTGACCTGAACTTTCCTTCCACATCCCCTACCCAACAGCCCAACCCTACCACCTCCCTCTCCCACTCCACAGTTTCCACTGCCCTTCTCCCCTGCACATCTCACTCCTCCCAACTGAACCGTTCACACTGCAGGGAGCTGCTGAGGAGCCACATGGTCCATCCCTGGATTCTCCAAGCCCTGACTCCCCATCCACTCTGACCACAGCCAGGGGACACATCCCACTGCCTGCCCAGCATCCATCCATGGAGGTGACCACCGTGTCCCCATCTCCTGCCTCTCCCCCTGAAGGAGATGATCTCTGTGAAACAGATGTCACCAGAGTGGCCACACACAGTGTGACACTGCTTATCTGCCTCTGTGGGGTGGCTGGGAACGGGGCTGTCATCGGCCTCCTCAACCTGAAAATCCCAAGCTATGGCATCTTTGACCTGGCTGTTGCCGATTTCCTCTTCCTCCTCTTTGCGGTTCCCTCCACTCTCCTCTTCCTGGTGGAGGACATGTCCTGCTCTCCTATTGTGCCCCTGCTGTACCTCAGTTTCCTTTTCCAGCTCTCAGTGGACTCCTACTTCTGGGGGCTGTTCAGAGTGATGCTCAACAGCAATGTGCAGTATGTGTACAAGCTCTGGAAGCTCTACTGGCACTACGACCTTCCTGAGCGACTGGTTTGGGTGGTGGACAGTGTCCAATACTGGGCCTTCTTTGCTCTCTTTGCTGTCATTCCCACAGTGACATTCCTGTGCCCGTCACAGGAGCAGAAGCACTGCCGTCTGCCTCTCATCTCCATGTACACCATCATCCTGCTCCTCTTTGTTGCACCCATGGTCATTTGCAGCATAATCGACCTCATTAATGCCAAGCCTGGCTCCCAGCAGCAGCAACCCAAGAGGCGCAACACCGTTATCGTCATCACTGTGCTCCTCACTCTCCTTCTCAGCCTCTGCAATTTCCTGCAGCAGCTTGGTTACATCGTTGTGCCCTCCCAGCTTGCTTTCCTGCTCACCTGCATCCACAGCAGCGTCAAACCCTTCATCTACTTCTGGGCAGGGAGGTGCAGGAGGCCCTTATCCGTAAAGTCCCTCCAGCTCTCCCTCCAGAGGGTCTTTGAGGAGCCAAAAGTAAAAACTGACGACAGCGATGATAGCACAAGAGACACAGCAGTCTGAGCCTGCTGATCTCTTCCACTGCTCTGCTGAAGGACCTCAGCAGAGAGGCTGAGGGTTTCCTTGAGTCACCTGATGAATAATTGTCCATGGGATCACCCTCCCTGTGGCGGTGCATTCCTGTAGGAGAAAGGAGCAGGGGCATGGCCTTGGCTGATTTTTGTGGGATGCTCTGCAGGGAGCACACTGGAGCATGGCTTTCCTCCTCCCTCCTGCATCCCCATGGCTCCAAGCAGCGCAGCTGGGCTCAGTGCTGTTCCCCAGCTCTATTCCCCATGGAATGACCCTCATGGCCTCAGCCCCAGGGAATGAACTCCATCTCCTTTGGCTCAGCAGATGAGTTTCATGGTCTTTTCAGGGAGCTCTTGCCTGCAAAGAATGGGACACCTTAATCCCTGGGGACACACCCAGCACGGGGTGGCAGTGATTTCCCAAATCCCTGTGGGGCTGGTGCCTCTGGATGGCAGGAGAGGGGTTGGGATCACAGGGAGCATCCTTCCCTTTCTGTCCAGCCGAGCCTGCCCTGCATTCCCAGCTGATGGGAAGGGACACCAGGTGGGGCTGCAGAGGTGGGGAGGGACAGCAACATTCCCTTATCCTTTCAGTGGGAATTTTTCACATTCTTGAATTCCAAAATTAAACCCTTCTGAATATCAAAGTGCAGGGTGGATCGTGGACTCCACTGATCTTCTGTGCCTGTACCAGAAAGTACATGGAATATGGAAATTCCCATCACCAGATGCTTGGAACATTTAGTTGCACAGAGATCAGAGGGTTGTGCTGCTCTTCTGCAGAATTGGGCCCCTCCATCCTCTGGTTCCCCAGCATCAGTGCCCAAGGAAGCCCTTGACCACCTCCATCCTGAACCTGGCCACCCTCAGGAGGAGCTGCACAGCCACTCTGCACAGCAGCTTCAGCCACAGCCCTGATTTTTGTCATTCTGTAACCAGCCTTAATGACATTTGGATTCATGGTTTTGGTTTCTTTCCACTGTGGTGGTTCCAGCCTCTGAATTGGTTGAATAAACAACATCCAGGCTTCACTGCAGAGCCTGTCCCTGTTGAACAGTGTCCAAAATGGCTCATTTCCTTCTTTTATCCCAGTACAAAGCCTCTGGCTGGTCTGTGAGCAGGCCAGGTACCTGTCTCATACCAGAGCCCTTCCTAAGGCACGTGCCTGCAAAGCTTGGGATGATGTTGGCAGGGCCAAGAGCTCCTCATTCCTCCTGGGAGAGACCTGGGCAGCAGCCACATCTCTTGCTCAGGGGAAAGTTGTCCCTCCTTTTCCCACTGCCTTAAATCCAGGGGAAAGCAACGTGCCACTGCTTCTGGAAAGGGAAGTGCGAGTGAAAGCCGTGGATGCTGAGTCAGGCTTTGGAGACACATGTGAGGTTAAACACCTAAGGAGCATTTATTCACAGAGTTCTAATAATTAACAGAAGAGACTTTGATGTCTGAGGGGGTTTCTCTTCCTGTCTCCTGTTTTCCTGTCCATTGGAAAGCAGAATCGTTGCATAGTGCAACCTCTTGTCCAGGGAAGAACAGCTAAGCACAGTGGTTCCTCCCAAGGGAAGTGCAGGAGGATCATGATCCTTCAATGAACTTTTTCTGCTTCCCAGCCCCTTCTTATCTCCAGTGCCACCCAGGCCACTCCCCACCTGAGCTTCCTTTCAAAAAAAGAAAGATTTCAAACCAAACATTTTCCTGGGTGTCCTTCCCCATAGCAGAAGGAGAGATAGAATGAGATGATCTCTAAGTTTCTTTCAAACCCAAACAATTCCATGAGGATTCCTCACCTCATTCAGAATCCACCCCAGGCAGGAGATCCCCTGCTGCACACAGCACCAGCCTGTCAGAGCTCAAGGAGCATTTGCACAATGCTCTCAGGCACAGGCTGGGATTGTTGGGATGTCCTGTGCAGGGCCAGGAGCTGAATTCCATGATGCTTGTGGTCCCCTTCTAACTCTGGATTAGAGTGGTTTTTTTTTATGATGGTTCTCTTCCATGATGATTATACTTTATGATGATTCCACTGCATTGTCCTTATTCCCTGGCTCTGGAACATCCTCAAAAGCCCTCTGGAAGGCAACACTAACAGAGGGGTGAATTCCTTTGCACAGCTCCCAGCCAGGAAGTAGATCAGTGGGAGGGCACTGCTGTTGGCTGAGGAGCCAGAGCACAGCCCCATTCCCACCATCCCACACAGGCACAGCAGCAGCAGCAGCAGCGTGACAGGCACTTTGCTCCACTGCCTCCAGGCACACTGGCTCCAGTTGTCGTGGCTCTCCTCATTCCAGCTCCCCTTGGATGCCTTCCCACAAGGCTGGCTCCAGCAGGCAGGGCAGGCTCCCTCCGTGGCAGGGGACAAAGTGCTCATGGTGACACCTCTGCTGCTTCTCCTCCCCTCACACAGCTGGAGGGGTGATAAACAGAGACACCAGAGCAACGCTGCTGTCCCCCAAACATGGCTTTCCCATCTTTTCCTACCCACAGCTTCCATGTGCAGCAGCACAGGGAGGGGTGAGGGTCTGGGAAGATGGCAAGGAGGATGTGGGAGCCTGGTCTGGTGTGCCTGGCACAAAAGCCAGGGAGATACCTCCTGCCTGGATGTGGGCAGGACAGAGCTGGAGCAGGAAAACAATTGAAGAGGGAAGGAATTGCCCATGGAGATATCAGAGAACAAATGGCTTTGGGATGGATCTGAGCTGGACTCTCAGGTGTCAGTTGATATCACTGAGCTGCTGGATTCCTTCAGCAGGACACTCGGTTCAATATTCCCTCCCTTTTCCCACAGTGTTTATAGGTTTTAATAACCTACAGACCTCAATTCTGGCCCAAAATCAATAACCAGGTTCCACCCTGTAATGCTTGTGGTTTTTTAATTTGAGATTTCACTGATTTTGAGATTTTTTTGCTAAAGTACTCATAAGTGTGCTGGGTTTAGTGTTGGCTAATCACTGGTGTATTCCCTTCTTGCTGTGAGGGAAGATTGGGAGAAAGATAAAATAGGTTTAAAATTTTAAAAGTGTATAAAGAAAAATATATTAACTGTAATTTACAGAAAGAGTAATAGGAATCAGAATTAAACTTTTAGAACACTTCTCCATACCACTTTTCCTTTCTTACTTACAATGTTAAGAAATAAAACTTACCATTTTTGTCATTTTACTGCATCTAGAATAGTCTTTCTTTAGTTCACATGTGGAGAGAAATCTCTGTTGCTAATGTTATGGAGGCTTTTCTACAAGAAAAATAGTTCTCTCACAGTTCTTAATTTTTTATGAATAATATTTGTTTTGGGAAATCTGGAATTGTGAATTTTCTCTTATTTTCTACAAGTTTTTTTCACAGTTGTGTTTATGGTTATGTTAACTTTTGGGGTACTGTTTTAAAGATGAGTTGTTTAAAGGTAAAAGTACTCATTATCTATCTTTAAAATCTTCTTAATTATAAAATCCATGTACTTTGCAATGCAACACTTAACCTATAGGAAAACAGATTTTTTTAAATTTTTTCCTGGGGGTACAGAACTACTTTTCTCTCTCTGTTAAAACGTGTTCATGTCGAAAGTTGTAACGCTGATCTCTGACCATTGTGGGCAGTCACAGCCCGAAGCGCTGCACAGCCTCCGGGAAGGCGGGACGGAGGCGGAGCTGTGTTGGAAAAGGAGAATGTGTCTGAATGTGGGAGGTGGATTACCGTGGGGACTGGTTTACCAAGAGGGGACAAAGCCTGATACTATTTTGGGCAGTGTGCCTCTGGACCTTATTTTCTCCCGTGTTGTAGTTTATTGAACTTTTTAAAATTTTAACAAGTGAGGCGTCGTTTCCGACAAAAAAAGAAAAAGACCACTTGATTTGTAGGGGGAAAAGAAATAAAGATCAGCAACACCGAGGCTGTGGAGCAATGACGGAGCAAAATTTGTAAAACCATTTCTGACTGCCCAATGACTGCACTGAGCCGTGGGAAACAACACCAGGACAGGGCACACGGAGAGAGCCAGCAGGATGGGAATGGGGAGCTCCTGGTGATCTGGGCACTTTCTCCTTCGTGTCACTGACCAGCCAGGAGCCGCTTTAGGACATGGATCCCAAAAGAGCAAGAGGTACCAGGAAGCGCCACTGATCTGCACAGACCCCTTTGCCTGCTGCTGCCCCACAGGGAACAGGTCAGTGGAATGTTTTCCTTCCTCCCTACCCCACCTTCCTCTCCTCCAGCAGCTGCTCTGTTCCTGCCACCCTCTCCCAGTGACCACAGTGCCCTCCCCAGCTCCTCCCTCCTCTGCCCTGTGGTAGAACAGCCCAACCCTCGCACCTCCCTCTCACAGTTGACAATTCCCACTGCCCTCCTCCCCTGGACATCTCACTTCTCTCCACAGAACCCATCCCACTGCAGGGTGCTGCTGAGGAGCCACATGGTCCATCCCTGGATTCTCCAAGCACTGACTGCCCATCCACTCTGACCACAGCCAGGGGACACATCCCACTGCCTGCCCAGCGTCCATCCATGGAGGTGACCACCATGTCCTCACGTCCTGACTCACACAATGAAGGAGACGATCTCTGTGAGACAGATGTCACCAGCGTGGCCACACACAGTGTGACACTGCTCATCTGCCTCTGTGGGGTGGCTGGGAACGGGGCTGTCATCGGCCTCCTCAGCCTGAAAACCTATAATTCTGGCATATTCAAGCTGGCTGTTGCCGACTTCCTCTTCCTTCTCCTCACAGTCCTCTCCGCCCTCCTCTTCCTGGTGGAGGATGTGTCCTGCTCTCCTGTCATGCCCATGCTGTACCTGCGTTTCCTTTTCCAGCTCTCACTGGTCTCCTACTACTGGGGGCTGTTCTGGCTCAGGCCTGCTGGCACTGTGCTCTATATGCACAAGATCTTCCAGCGCTGCCGCTGGGACCTTACTGAGCGAATGTGGTTGCTGGTGGGAAGTGTCCAGTCCTGGGCTTTCTTTGCTCTCTTCACTGTCATTCCCTCGGTGATATTCCTGTGCCATTCCCAAGAGCAGGAGTGCTGCCGTGTGCCTCTCATCTCCATGTACACCATTATCCTGCTCCTCTTGGCTGCTCCCGTGGTCATTTCTGGCACAATTGATTTCATTAATGCCAAGAGGGGCTCCCAGGAGCAGCAGCCCAAGAGGCGTGACATGGTTATCCACCTGGCTACGCTGTTAACTCTCCTCCTCAGCCTCTGCCATTTCCTGCAGCAGCTCGGCTACATCGATGTGCCCTCCCAGGCTGTTTTCCTGCTCCCCTGTACCAACAGCAGCATCAAACCTTTCATCTACTTCTTGGCAGGGAGCTCCTGGAAGGCCTTTTTCACATTTAGGTACTGGAGGCACTCTACAGTGGGATCCCTCCGGCTCTCCCTCCAGAGGATCTTTGAGTAGCAGAAAGAAAAAACAGCCCACAGAAATGCGTCCCCCAGGGACACAGGGATGTAAGCCTATGGATGCCTTCCACTGCTCTGCTGAAGGTCCTCGGCCAGAGGCTGAGGGTTTCCCTTGATATTAATCAGGAATTCCTGATTGATAAATATCCACGGGATCCCCTCCCTGCGGTGATGCAATCCTACAAGAGAAGGGAGCACGGGCATTACCTTGGCTGATTTTTGTGGGATGCACTGCAGTGAGCACACTGGAGCATGGCTTTCCTCCTCCCTCCTGCATCCCCATGACTCCAAGCAGTGCAGCTGGGCTCAGTGCTGTTCCCCAGCTCTATTCCCCATGGAATGACCCTCATGGCCTCAGCCCCAGGGAATGAACTCCATCTCCTTGGGCTCAGCAGATGAGTTTCATGGTGTTATCAGGGAGCTCTGGCCTGCAAAGAATGGGACACCTTAATCCCTGGGGACACACCCAGCACGGGGTGGCAGTGATTTCCCAAATCCCTGTGGGGCTGGTGCCTCTGGATGGCAGGAGAGGGGTTGGGATCACACGGAGCATCCTTCCCTTTCTGTCCAGCAGAGCCAGCCCTGCATTCCCAGCTGATGGGAAGGGACACCAGGTAGGGCTGCAGAGGTGGGGAGGGACAGCAACATTCCCTTATCCTTTCAGTGGGAATTTGTCACAGGATTTAATTCCAAAATTAAATCCTTCTCAACATCAAAGTGCAGGGTGGATAGTGGACTCCACTGATCTTCTGTGCCTGTACCAGAAAGTACATGGAATATGGAAATTCCCATCACCAGATGCTTGGACCATTTAGTTGCCCAGAGATTAGGGGGTTGTGCTGCTCTTCTGCAGAATTGGGCCCCTCCATCCTCTGGTTCCCCAGCATCAATGCCCAAGGAAGCCCTTGACCACCTCCATCCTGAACCTGGCCACCCTCAGGAGGAGCTGCACAGCCACTCTGCACAGCAGCTTCAGCCACAGCCCAGCCTGTCCTGATCTTTGTCATTCTGTAACCACCCCTCAACCAGATTTGGATTCATGGTTTTGGTTTCTTTTCACTGTGGTGGTTCCAGCCTCTGAATTTGTTGAATAAACAATATCCAGGCTTCACTGTAGAGCCTGTCCCTGTTGAACAGTGTCCAAAATGGCTCATTTCCTTCTTTTATCCCAGTACAAAGCCTCTGGCTGGTCTGTGAGCAGGCCAGGTACCTGTCTCATACCAGAGCCCTTCCTAAGGCACGTGCCTGCAAAGCTTGGGATGATGTTGGCAGGGCCAAGAGCTCCTCATTCCTCCTGGGAGAGACCTGGGCAGCAGCCACATCTCTTGCTCAGGGGAAAGTTGTCCCTCCTTTTCCCACTGCCTTAAATCCAGGGGAAAGCAACGTGCCACTGCTTCTGGAAAGGGAAGTGCGACTGAAAGCCGTGGATGCTGAGTCAGGCTTTGGAGATAAACATGAGGTTAAACACCTAAGGAGCATTTATTCACAGAGTTGTTAATAATTAACAGAAGAGACAGACTTTGACATCTGAGAAGGTTTTTCTCTGTGTGTCTTCTGTTTTCCTGCCCATTGGACAGCAGGAACTTTCCAAGGTAGAACCTCTTGTCCAGGGAAGAATAACTTAGCCAGGGCATCCCTCCCAAGGCAAGTACAGAAGGACCATTTTTTTTCCATGAGCTTTTTGTGCTTCCCAGCACCTTCCTTGTCTCCACTGTCACCCAGGACAATCCCTACCTGAGCTTCTCTTCAAAAGAGCAAGACTTCAAAGCAAAAGGTTTCCTGGCTGTCCCTGCCATGGAGGAAGGAGAGATGGAATCAGATGATCTCTACTGTTCCTTCCAACCTGTCCTGGCTGACTTTATGATGCTGAATTGTTTCCCCATTTGTCTGTTTAGCCCAGAAATAGGTTTTGCTCATTTTAGACTGGTTCTTGAGCAAAGAGGGGGAGAGAAGATGCAGCAGTTTGTTTGCAGAAGCTGCGCTCACTCCTCCACAGTCCTGCTCCCAGACCGTGCTGTCTGCAGCACAGACATGACACAGAGAGCTCTCCTTTGCTTTTAGGTTTTTTAGCCAGCTGAGGCAGAGAAGTTCCCTGCACTGGGGTTTTCTTTTTTTTTTTTGAGCTATTCAAACCTGCTCTGGACTGAAAACCCAGAAGAGCACCAGGAGCTCACACCTGTGGCCCACCAAGGCCTGGGACACGGCATTTTCCAGCACCAGAGGGACTGATCAGAGACTGAGTGAGCCCAACTACACTCCACAACAAGGACTTTCTGAATCTGCCAACTCTTCCGAACAGCAAGAGATTTTAATGTCTAGTATTGTTTTCATTTTTTATGCTTGTGTATACTTTCCTTGTTAAATGAACAGCTTTTTCCACTGTTCTGTAAAGAAATCTTTCCCTGTACCAGCTGTGGGGGCAGCTGCCTGAATTTCTTTTCTAGAGGAAGCCCGTTGAGAGTCTTCCTCCCAGATTTTCCCTAAAGTAGGACAAAACCCAAACCATTCAATGATGATTCCACGTGTCACCCACTACCGCCCTAGGCAGGAGTTCCCCTGCTGCACACAGCACCAGCCTGACAGAGCTCAAGGAGCATTTTGAAAATGCTCCTCTCAGGCACAGGCTGGCATTGTTGGGATGGCCTGTGCAGGGCCCAGAGCTCAACTCCCTGATCCTTGTAGATCACTTCCAACACTGGATATTTTATTGTTCTATATTGTGATGAGTCTGTTTCATGATTATTCCACCTGATGATGGTTCCACTGTGTTGTCCCTATTCTGTTGCTCTGAAGACATCCTCAAAAGCCCTCTGGAATGCAACACTAACAGAAGGGGTAAATTTCATAGCACAGCTCCCAGCCAGGAAGTAAATCAGAGGGTGGGCACTGCTCTTGGCACAGGCAAGCAGGAGAGAGGTGCTGGGGGCAAAGACAGAGAAGTCAAATGCCCTCAGCAAGAGCCAGTACCCAAAATCAGCAGTGAAGAAGGGGAAGGAGATGACAGGAGCAGCAGGAGCAGGGCACAGAGCTTCCCTGGGAGCTGTTCCCATGAGCAGCACAGGAGCCTGGCCAGCAGGGCCAGAGCAGAACAGGCCAGGGTGAGCACTGAGAAGGGGCAGCTCAGGACCAAGGCCATGGGCACCAAAGGGTAGAAATGGAGGGTGACAGTGAGCAGGAAGGAGAGCAGCCAGAGCAGGGCACACAGGAGCACCGGGAAGCACTGGGAGCAGTGGCAGGGCCAGCAGGACATGGGCAGGATAAACAGAGCTGTGACAGCACTGAGGGCTGTCAGAGAGGAGACAGTGGCAGTGAAAGCCAAGAGGATGGGGACCTTCAGCTCAGCTGTCACACCCCACGAGCCCAGCTGGTGGCAGAAGCTCTTTGGGACAGAAAATATCCCCAGGGCGATGGTGATGGAGAGCAGGAAGTTGAAGCCAGACATGGCCAGGCTGAGCACACAGGGGCAGATGGGGTTCCTGTGGATGCAGAAGCTGAGGAGCCAGAGCACAGCCCCATTCCCACCATCCCACACAGGCACAGCAGCAGCAGCAGCGTGACAGGCACTTTGCTCCACTGCCTGCTGGCACACTGGCTCCAGTTGTCGTGGCTCTCCTCATTCCAGCTTCCCTTGGATGCCGTCCCACAAGGCTGGCTCCAGCAGGCAGGGCAGGCTCCCTCCGTGGCAGGGGACAAAGTGCCCATGGTGACACCTCTGCTGCTTCTCCTCCCCTCACAGAGCTGCAGGGGTGACAAACAGAGACACCAGAGCAACGCTGCTGTCCCCCAAACGTGGCTTTCCCATCTTTTCCTACCCACAGCTTCCATGTGGAGCAGCACAGGGAGGGGTGAGGGTCTGGGAAGATGGCAAGTAGGATGTGGGAGCCTGGTCTGGTGTGCCTGGCACAAAAGCCAGGGAGATACCTCCTTCCTGGCTGTGGACAGGACAGAGCTGGAGCAGGAAAACAATTGGAGAAGGAGAGGATTGCCCATGAAGGTATCAGAGAACAATTGGCTTTGGGATGGATCTGAGCTGGACTCTCAGGTGTCAGTTGATATCACTGAGCTGCTGGATTCCTTCAGCAGGACACCCGTTTCAATATTCCCTCCCTTTTCCCACAGTATTTCCAGCTTTTAATTCCCTACAGACCTCAATTCTGCCCCCAAAATCCATAATCAGGTTCCACACAATGAGGGGGCCCTGATTCTGGTGGAAGAGAAGAGTCTGACCTTGTTTCCTCTTGCAGCCTGGAGAACTTCCCTGCACTGCACTCACCTCACCTCCCACCCTCCAGCTGCTGTCCCTGGGCAGGGATCTTCAGGAGGTTCCCTGGAATGGTCCCTTGGGAAAGGGGAGCGCAGCCTGTGGGGTGAGCCCGAGCAGCGTCCGGCGCGGGCTCTGTCCCAGCTCCTGCCACAGCCCCTGTTCTCCTGCTGCCTCGTGTTCTCCAGGGCTCTCACACACAGGCAGCTGCTTCAGAGCCTGGCACGGGATCAGGGCTCTGCTCCTCCTCTGCTCTTCACTCTGCCCAGCAAATGAGCAACAGGAGAGAGCCTCAGCAACCAGACCTACGGCCAAAGCACTTTGTCTCCATCTCAGCTTCTCTTCCATTTTTAAAGGAACTCCAATCCCAAAGTCTTGTCTTTTGAACTGCCTGAACTTGCCCCCTCTCTTTCCTGGGCTGGATCCTTAGGACTCTGCACTACAAATGTGCTGTGAAGCCTTCCTTTCTGATTCAAATCTAGTTTTCCCACTTGTATACCACAGTTTCAGTGGTACTTCACCTTCACCACACAGTTTCCAAGAGGATTTATGCAATAATCAATTCTATGGCTCAGCTGGAGCCCTGGCACACAGCAGAGGAATGATTTGGAATTTCAGCAATGTCATTTCTTCTGAGAAGAGGTAAAATCAATGCTGCTCTCTTGGCTTTTATCCTTAGAAAGTTGCAGGTTTCATCACAGTAATCTTCCACACTCCCTTGGCATTCAGACAGCAGCCCACAGTGAATTCCAAGGAATTCCCAGAAAGCTGGGGTGAGATGATTCCTACCCAGGCTGACATGTGCCTCAGGGATCTGGGATGCTCCTCCTGGAAACTGCTGGCCCTGGGACCAGAACTGTCACCTCCCTTCCTGCTGACACCGTGTCTGTGTCCCCAGCTATGCAATCTCTCATCCCCTCACCAGCCCAATCCTTTCAAGGGCAAACACTTCATGATCCAGGAGCTGATGGGGCGCCAGGAGAGTTGGAGAGGGATTTTGGACAAGGGCATGGAGTGACAGGACAAGGGGGAATGGCTTCCCCCTGACAGAGAATGGGATCACATTGGATATTAGGGAAAAATCCTTCCCTGTAAGGGTGGTGAGGCCCTGGCACAGTTGCCCAGAGGGGGGGGGGTCAGGTAAAAACAAACACAAGGTCTCCAAAATCCGAGAAGGAGGAGGATGGGTCCAAATGAAGGGCTGGAAAGGGGATCACAACGCCCAAAAACTTGGTCCCTAATAGCTTTTATTGCATCTTTAAGGGGATTGGCAGTAATTAGGGTGGGCTCCAAGTGCTGACCTGACTGCTAAGATGACCTGGCTGCAAGCAACTGAGTGCTGTCCTTCCTTTGGGCTGTGTGAGCCTGCATTGGAATGACAGAAATGGGAATTCTCAACTCAAGTTGCTTTCTTAGGGCCAGGGGAGGTTTTGGCAATGATCCTGAAACTCAACCCAGAATGGGAGTTATTTCTGAGAAGCACTCAGATGCTTCCCTAGTGCTGTGAACTCTTCCAGCACTGCCAGCAGCATTCCAGCCCCACCAGCAGCTCTCTGCTGCTGGAGGGACAATGACCCCTCAGGGCAGATAAATGAGGAATGGTAGAAACCTACTGAGAGAGGGAAAGTATTTGGGGAATGTCCCTTTTGGAAGAGAGTTTATAATCAGGAGGGAATGAGGAACCATTCAAAGAAATCTGAACATTGAGCTACTTCCTCTATGGTAGAAAAAAAAGGTCAAGACAAATAACTCCAAGGAGGTGAAATTCTGATGTAGCCAAAGATACAATTTCTGACTGGCCCACCAAGCCTTGGGAAACAACAGCAGGACAGGGCAAAGAGAGGGGACAGCAGGACGGGAACGGGGAGCTCCTGTTGATCTGGGCACTTTCTCCTTCATGTCCCTGACCTGCCAGGAGCTGCTTTAGGACATGGATATTAGGGTATTAATCCATTATAACCACATGTACGCATTGAAAAGTTTTTCTTATCTAATACATAAACTCCATTTTCCTAGAACTCATTTCCATGCAACCACCTCCTCCTGCATTCCTTCTATGATCCTGGACGTTTATTAAGAGGGGTCGCTCTGGTGGTCATATTCAATGAATGCTGCCATATTAAATGTGCCCTTGCCTTGAACTTTTCATCTGGCCATGCACTGTTGCTTCTTGTTCCAGAATTTGCCCCAAAATCACTGCAGGCCTCCTTATCTGTTTCTGCACAGGTTCCTGCCATGTTTGTCATCCTGTGTGCCAGCCTTTACATCCTGTGAGAAACAACCACCCACTTTTTAATATTTTTAAAGGTTTATTAAACCTTAACAAAAAATACAACAAAAGGACTCAATAAGGAGAAGCAGGCCTGGGAGCTTCCCTCATGGCTGCCTACCACGTGGCTGCATCATCTTCAAGATGAATGCTTCACCTTTGATACCCCAGGGGTTGCATCAGCTAAACCTGGCCCCTCCCAAAGTCTGTCTGTCAGCCCTTCTTTGTGTTTATTGGTGGAGCCTGCCTTCTTGCAACTTGGCTGGAGGGTCAGGTGTTGTCATGCTGCACCTCTTCCCCCCGCAGCAACAAGCTTTTGTACACCCCTTCTTTCTCCCTGTCCTAGATGACTCAGGCACTCTGATGGCAACAACAGAGAGGGGGGAGAAGGGGACTATGGGGAGAACATGCGACATCTAAACATCAGACTACAATAACATAATTATACATCAATAAAGCTTCTGTTAATATTGACACAGTATTCATCCCTTGTGAGAGCAAATCATCTCATTACCCATCTATAACACATCCTTTAAAATTTTGGCCATTTTGCTTTTGAACAACTTCAGAAGAACTGAAAATGTTTATTCTTTATGTTATTTATCAGCCTCCTGCTAACCAGCCCGATACTCCCACCTCCCTCTCCTACACCACAGTTTCCACAGCCCTCCTCCCCTGCACATCTCACTCCTCCCCAGTCCTCCTCCTCCCATATCCTTCCTACTGCAGGGAGCTGCTGAGGAGCCACATGGTCCATCCCTGGATTCTCCAAGCACTGACTGCCCATCCACTCTGACCACAGCCAGGGGACACATCCCACTGCCTGCCCAGCATCCATCCATGGAGGTGAGCACCATGACCCCCCCCCCGCCAACTCATCCAGTGAAGGGGATAATCTGGGTGTGATTGATGTCACCAGCGTGGCCATACACAGCATGACACTGCACATTTGCCTCTGTGGGCTGGCTGGGAATGGGGCTGTGCTCTGGATCCTCGGGTTCCGCATCCACAGGGACACCGTGAAACCCATCACTGCCAACATCCTTGACCTGACCATCATCAACTTCCTCTTCCTCATCCTTATGGCCCCCTCCACTCTGCTCTTCCTGCTGGAGGATTTCTCCTGCTCTGCCATCATGCCCCCACCATCCATACATTTCCTTTTCCTCCTCTTTGTGATGTTCCACACCGTAGGGCTGTACCAGCTGACAGCCATCAGCATTGAGAGGTGCAGGTCCCTCCTCTGCCCACCTGGGCTCTTCTGCCACCTTTCCCAGGATCTCTCATGGGTGGTGGTGAGTGCCATGCTCTGAGCCCTTTCCATCACTGCCATCGCTGCCATTTCTGTGGTGACTTCCCTGTGCCAATCACAGGAACACAAGCTCTGCTGGGGGGCTCTCATCTCCCTGTACATCCTCAACTTCCTCGTCTTTGCTCCATCCATGGTCATCGCCAGCACAATCCTCTTCATTCATTTCTAGGGTAGCTCCCAGCAGCAGCAATCCAGGAAGCTTGACATCATTGTCTTCCTCACTGTGCTCCTCACTCTCCCCCTCAGTCTCTGGAATTTCCTGCAGCAGCTTGGCTTCCTCACTGTGTCCCCCCAGGTTGTTCTCCTGTTTGCCTGCATGCACAGAGCATCAACCCCTTCATCCACATCTCAGTAACAAAGTGCTGGAGGCGCTGCTCCATGGAGTCCCTCAGGGAGTGCCTCCAGAAGGTCTTTGAGGAGCCAGGAGGGAGCAGTGCCCCCAGTAATGATGCCACCAGGCACACAGGGGTCTGAGCCTGTTAAACCCTTCAAGTGCCCCAGTGCAGGACCATGGGGCAGTGGCTGAGGGTTTCCTTGAGCCATCAGATTACTAAATATCCATGGTGTTACTCTCCTGCTCTGTATTCCTGCAGGAGAAAGAGCAGGGGCAGTGACAAGGACCATGTGGGAAGAATTGTTTGAATGGAGCACATTGGAGCATGGCTTTGATCTTCCCTCACGGGTCCTAGAGCACTTTACCCCCAAAAGGAATCATTCCCAACATGGCTGCAATCCTGAAATTCCCCCTGGCACCTGGTTCCTGCATCTTACTGAGGTCTGATATCAATAAACCACACCGTGAACCCTGAGCTGCCTTTGCCCCACCTGCACTTCCCGGCTTCCTCTGGCTCCTGCTGCCAGCCTGGAATGTGGCTGGAGGGATGGGACACAGCCATGGCTTGTGCTCCCTGGAGCAGCCATGATCCCCAGTGCCCAGAGCTGGGCTGGCACGGACAGGATGGCCCAGGGGCTCAGCATTCCCCACCCCAAGTGCTCTGTGAGTGTCACAGCAGAGATGTCCCTGCTCCCGGGTGGAGCCGGGCTGGCGGCGGGGTTGAAGTGGCCCTGGGAGGTCTGTGCATGTCAGAGGGTGCAGGAGGCTCCAGGAAGGATCTGGATGCTGCTGATCCCAAATGTCCTGATTGGAGACCAGCAGAGCCTGACGGGCAGAGCTTCAACCCGGGCAGCGGCCATGGCACAGCACAGCACAGTGTGGAATGCGGGGTACGGATGGGGCTGGGAAGTAATACCACAAGGGGCTGAAATAAACTTTCAAACATGATGGAAAGAATTACAAAACAGCACACACAGAAGATCTCCCCTTGTTCTGTGTGTGGCAAGATATTACAACAGGGGTTTTATCCATCATAACCACACATAGACATTAACGTGTGTTTCTTATCTAATACACAAATATCACCTTCCTAGAATTAATTTCCATCTGTCCTCCTCCTACTGGGAGTCCATTCCTGGCCCTGGAGGGTCATTCATAGGTGCCTCTTCTGGTTGCATTCACCGAGTGCTGAGATAGTAAAGGTGACCTTGCCTTGAAGTTTTCCTTTGGCCATGCAGTGTTGTTTCTTGTTATAGAACCTGCGCCAAGACCCCTGCAGGCCTCCAAATCTGTTTCTGCACTGGTTCCATCCACGTTCATCATCCTGTGTTCTCTTGAGGAGCACATGGGAGCTGGGCTTTCCCCCTCCCTCCCGGATCCTAGAACCCTATAGCCAGGAGGAACAGGGACACTGCCGGGGGCCCTGGTGGAGCAGAGGAGGAGGGGGGCTGTCAGGGGAAAAAAAAAAATGTCCTGGCTGTGTTCTGGGGTGCCAGAGTAGGCTGGAGGGATCAGGAGAGGGTCAGAGGGGGCTGGAGGGGGTCTGGATGCTGGCAAAGCCAGAGGAGAGCAGAGCCTGACAGGCCACACTCAGAGTGTGGGAGCAGCTCCATCTGGAAAAGCTGTGGGATGTGATAGGAAGGGTTGAGGATGGAGAGTGGGGTGGGACTGGGGTGCAGAGATGGGGATGGGATAGGATAAGGGACCAGCTCAGCTCTGCTTCCTTGGGCCCAGGGGAGGCTTTGGCAATGGAGCTCTTCCCGGAACTGGAGTTACTTCTGACAAGCACCCAGCTGACTCACCAGCACTTCCAGCACTGCCAGCATTCCAGTGCCACCAGGACCATCATCATCCCTCTGCTGCTGGAGGGAAAGTGACCCCTTAGGGAAAAGAAACAAGGAATGGTAGAAGCCTGTCAGGAGAGGGAAGGCAGGCAGAGAATAGGACACTCAGCAGGGAAGGAATGTTTCTCATGAGGAGGACATGAAGAGCCATTTGGAAAATATTTCATTTGGAGCTTTTCACCAAAGCCACATCCTCTCCAGCAAAAAAAAAAAAAAAAAAAAAAACAAAAACAAAAACAAAAACAAAAAAAACCAAAAAAAAAAACCCCAAGATGAAAAACTCTGACATTCTCACATAGCCAAAGACTTCCAACTCCCCTTTGACTCCACTGAGCCTTAGGGAGCAACACCAGGACAGGACACACAGAGAGGAGCCAGCAGGACGGGAATGGGGAGCTCCTGGTTATCTGGGCACTTTCTCCTTCATGTCACTGACCTGGCAGCAGCCGCTTTAGGACATGGATCCCAAAGGAGCAAGAGGTACCAGGGAACGCCGCTGATCTGCACAGACCCCTTTGCCTGCTGCTGCCCCACAGGGAACAAGTCAGGGGAATGTTTTCCTTCCTCCTTACCCCACCTTCCTCTCCTCCAGCAGCTGCTCTGCTCCTGCCACCTTCTCCCAGTGACTACAGTGCCCTCCACATGTTGTCCTCTGCTCTGCACCCTTCCCTTCTGCATCTCCTGCTGAACACTTCAGCCACGCTGCCACCCTCTCCCACTCCACAGTTTCCACTGCCCTCCTCCCCTGCACATCTCACTCCTGCCCACTGAATCGTTCCCACTGCAGGGAGCTGCTGAGGAGCCACATGGTCCATCCCTGGATTCTCCAAGCCCTGACTGCCCATCCCCTCTGACCACCGCCACGGCCACATCCCACTGCCTGCCCAGCATCCATCCACGGACGTGAGCACCATGTTCCCATCTCCTGCCTCACCCACTGAAGGAGACGATCTGTGTGAGACAGATGTCACCAGCATGTCCATACACAGTGTGACACTGCTCATCTGCCTCTGTGGGCTGGCTGGGAACGGGGCTGTGCTCTGGCTCCTTGGCTCCTGCTGTTTGTACAGGAACAGCACCATCCTTTACATCCACATCCGGACTTTTTTTGACTTCCTCTTCCTCCTCCTTCTGTTGCCCTCCACTCTGCTCTTCCTGCTGGAGAATGTGTCCTGCTCTATCATCATGCCCTTGGGGTATGTGGGATTCCTTTTCAGGGCGTCACTGCTGTCATACAGCTTTTGGCTGTACACGCTGACATTCATCAGCATCAAGCGGTGCAGGTCCATCCACTGCCCGCTCTGGCTCTGCTGCCACCGTCCCCAGCAGCTGTTGAAGGAGATGCATGCCCTGCTCGGGGCCTTCTTCAACACTCTTGTCATTGCCACAATAATTTCTCTGTGCATGACCCAGCTATCTGAGCACTGCTGGGTGTCTCTCATCTCCATATGCCCCTTCAACCTCCGCCTCTGTGCTCCCTTCATGCTCATTTCCAGGACAATCCTCTTCACTCATTTCAAGCCTGGCTCCCGTCAGCAGCAACCCAAGAGACTCGACATTGTTATCTGCCTCATTGTGCTCTTCACTCTGCCCTGCAGCCTCTGGAACATACTGCAGCAGCTCAGTTACACCATTGTGCCCTCCCTGGTGGCTTTCTTGCTCGCCTGCATCCACAGCAATATCAACGCCATCATCTACTTCTTGGTGGGGAGATGCAGGAGACCCTACTCTGTGGAGCCCCTCTGGCACTCCCTCCAGAGGGTCTTTGAGGAGCCAGAAAGAAACACTGCCCACAGCTGCTATCTTAGATAGCATGAGTTCTAATGTCATTATAGTGTAAGGATTTGATATTGACAGAGCTTCTTACCTCTGTGATGTTTCTCACAAGCAGCTCCTTTAAGCATTGCCTGTTCCTGGTCCTTGCAACAGTAACCCAACACATCTGGCTCCAGATCCCACCAACCCACTCTTTTATACCTCTTGTTCTTATTGGCTGCAGGTGTGGCCTGTTAAGATCAGGCCTGCTTCTAATCTTTAGTAATTGGTCTAGCCCCAACTCATTGGGGGATAAGATTACCTTCTATACCACCTCAATTTACCCATACTGTATCCCCCTACACACAGCCATGATCCCACCATGGACAGAGAAGCCTGAGGCTGTTGGTCTCTTCCACTGCACTGCTGAGGAACCCTGGAACAGTGGCTGAGAGATTCCTTGAGTGTCCTGATCAATAAATCCCCACAGGGTCACCCTCCCTGTGCTGGTGCATCCCCAGCCCCTTTCCAGCCCGCTCTGGGCTCTGATCCGTGCTTGGGAGGCCTCAGCCTTGAGGAGCAGCCCCTGGGCTCAGCTCCTGTGGCGCTGATCAGAAACACCCTCTGCTCCCAGGAGCTGCTGCTGTCCAACCACCTCCTGGGGTTTTATCCACAGCCTTGGAAATTACTGTGCTCCCCTGAATGCCACAGCATCCCTGCTCTCCCACTGTCACAGGAGCTGCCGGCCCCAAGTGTGGCCAGGGTGAAACATGGCTGAGAGTGACGCCCATCCCTTGGGGCCCTGGGAGCAGCGGCCCAAAAGGAGACCCTTGGAGCTCTCCTGGCCCAGCAGCGCTGAGCAGAAGCTCCCTGGCACTGGGGCCTCTCCGGGCTGGGATCTCTCCGTCTGCTGCCCTCGGCTGATCCCCGAACGCCGACGGCTCCTGGGCCCATCCCCCCAGGGCTCGAGGCCCAGCCCCTGGCACAGGGAGGAGATGCCAAGGGATCCACAGGGAGCATTGCACTGCCTGCCAGGGGAATTTCTCACAGGCACCTTGCACTGACTCTGTCTGTCTGTCTGTGTGCACACACGTCTGCATCTGCCATGGCAAATGTGGCAGAGATGCTCAGGTGTGTTAGTACCTGAGACATCTGACTGGGTCAGGCCTGGAAGGAACTATGAGCCATAAATAAGGTTAAATTCAGTGGGGTCTCTGGTGGTTGTATTCCCTGAGTGCTGTGATATTAAAGGCGACCTTGCCTTGAAGTTTTTCGTTGGCCATGTGGTCTTCCTTCTTGTTTCAGAACTTGCCCCAAAAATGCTGTGGGCCTTCTTATCACTGTCCCCAGTGCTTCCAGCCACATTTATCATCCTGGGTCCACATTTTTACATTCTTTTATCTTCCTTCCCACATAGTCTTTAAGCAACTTCAGGGGAATTGAAAACATTTATTCTCTGTTATTTATCAATCCCCAGCAAACCAACCCAACCCTCCCACCTCCCTTTCCCTCCCCACCATTTCCGCTGCCACCTCCCCTGCACATCTCACTTCTCTCCACTGAATCCTTCCCACTGCAGGGAGCTGCTGAGGAGCCACATGGTCCATCCCTGGATTCTCCAAGCCCTGACTGCCCATCCACTCTGACCACAGCCACGGGCCACATCCCACTGCCTGCCCAGCATCCATCCATGGAGGTGACCACCGTGTCCCCATCTCCTGCCTCACCCACTGAAGGAGACAATCTGTGTGAGACAGATGTCACCAGCATGTCCATACACAGTGTGACACTGCTCATCTGCCTCTGTGGGCTGGCTGGGAACGGGGCTGTGCTCTGGCTCCTTGGCTCCTGCTGTTTGTACAGGAACAGCACCATCCTTTACATCCACATCCGGACTTTTTTTGACTTCCTCTTCCTCCTCCTTCTGTTGCCCTCCACTCTGCTCTTCCTGCTGGAGAATGTGTCCTGCTCTATCATCATGCCCTTGGGGTATGTGGGATTCCTTTTCAGGGCGTCACTGCTGTCATACAGCTTTTGGCTGTACACGCTGACATTCATCAGCATCAAGCGGTGCAGGTCCATCCACTGCCCGCTCTGGCTCTGCTGCCACCGTCCCCAGCAGCTGTCATGGGTGGTCTTTACCCTGCTCGGGGCCTTCTTCATCACTCTCATCACTATCTTTGCCGTGATGCTTTCTCTGTGCATGTTCCAGCTATCTGAGCACTGCTGGGTGTCTCTCACCTCCATGTACACCTTCAACCTCCTCCTCTGTGCTCCCTTCATGCTCGTTTCCAGCATAATCCTCTTCATTAAGGTCAAGCCTGGCTCCCATCAGCAGCAGCCCAAGAGATTTGACATTGTTATCTGCCTCATTGTGCTCTTCACTCTGCCCCGCAGTCTCTGCAATTTCCTGCAGGAGCTCGGCTACACCGTTGTGCCCTCCCAGGCTGTTTTCCTGCTCGCCTGCATCAGCAGCACCATCAACCCCTTCATCTACTTCTTGGTGGGGAGGTGCAGGAGGCCCTGCTCCATGGGGTCCCTACGGCTCTCCCTCAGGAGGATCTTTGAGGAGCCAGAAAAAAACATTGCCCACAGGGATGATCCCGCCTTGGAGGCAGTGCTCTGAGCCTGTTGATCCCTTCCACTGCACTGCTGAAGGACCCTGGGACAGTGGCTGAGAGATTCCTTGAGTCTCCTGATCAATAAATCCCCACAGGGTCACCCTCCCTGTGCTGGTGCATCCCCAGCCCCTTTCCAGCCCGCTCTGGGCTCTGATCCATGCTTGGGAGGCCTCAGCCTTGAGGAGCAGCCCCTGGGCTCAGCTCCTGTGGCGCTGATCAGAAACACCCTCTGCTCCCAGGAGCTGCTGCTGTCCAACCACCTCCTGGGGTTTTATCCACAGCCTTGGAAAGTACTGTGCTCCCCTGAATGCCACAGCATCCCTGCTCTCCCACTGTCGCAGCCACGGGATGGGATGGGATGGGATGGGATGGGACGGGACGGGACGGGACGGGACGGGACGGGACGGGATGGGATGGGATGGGATGGGATGGGATGGGGAGAAGTGTGGAGATTAGAACTGGGAGTGATACCAAAATCAGCTGCAATAAACTTTCCAACACAATGGGAAGCGTTAGGAGGCAGGAATTCTTTACCTCCAAAAGACACACAGAAGGATCTCTCCATATTTCTGTTTGGGTGAGACTTTAGGACTTTACAAGGTTTTTTTCCATCATAACCACACAGAGACATTAAAGTGTCTTTCTTATCTAATACATAAACATCACTTTCCTCGGACTCATTTCCAGGCATCCACCTCCTTCTCCAAGTCCTTTCCTGGCCCTGGAGGATCATTCAGAGGAGTCTCTGGTGGTTGCATTCACTGAGTGCTGTGATATTAAAGGTGACCTTGCCTTGAACTTTTCCTTTGGCCATGTGCTCTTGCTTCCTGTTACACAACTTGCCCCAAAACCACTGCAGGCCTATTAATCTGTTTCTGCACTCACTCCAGCCACTTTTGTCATCCCATGTTCTCCTGAGGAGCACATTGGAGCTGGGCTTTCCCCCTCCCTCCTGGGTCCTAGAATCCTCTGGCCAGGAGGAGCAGGGACACTGCCAGGGTCCTGTATGGATCAGAGCAGGATCTGGGCTGTTGGGTGGAAAAGGGGGCCCCAGGGATGGTCTGGGGTGTTTGAGGCAGTTTCGGAGGGGTCAGGAGAGGGTCGGAGGTGCTGGAAGGGTCTGGATGCTGGCAATCCCAAATCTCCCCACTGGAGGACAGCAGAGCCTGACTGATCACCCAGCTCTGTCTGGGAAACCTGTGGGATGTGATAGGATGGGGTGAGGATGGAGAGTGGGGTGGGGGTGGGGGTGGGGATGGGGATCGGAGGAGGAAGCAGCTCAACTGTGCTTCCTCAGCCCAGAACATGTTTTGGCAATGATCTCAGAGCCCTTCCCAGAACAGGACTTGTTTCTGAGAAGCAGCCAGCTCACTCACCAAGACTGCCAGCACTGGCAGCATTCCAGTGCCACCAGCACCACCAGCATCCCTCTGCTGCTGGAGGGACAGTGACTCCTCAGGGTAGATAAAGGAGGAATGGTAGAAACCTATCTAGAGA
Source organism: Haemorhous mexicanus (assembly GCF_027477595.1). NCBI lineage: Eukaryota > Metazoa > Chordata > Aves > Passeriformes > Fringillidae > Haemorhous > Haemorhous mexicanus. The sequence goes on from NC_082346.1 coordinate 11,089,802, forward strand.
GGAAAGGCAGTTGCAGAGTGGGACACTCTGCAAGGCAGGAGTGTTTCTCATCAGGAGAGAAAGAAGAGCCAGTCACAAAAATCTTCATTTAGAGCTTCTGACAAAAGCCACTTCCGGTATTTGGGAAAAAAAAAAAACAAACCAAACCAACCAACCAAACAAACAAAAACCAAAACCAAAACCAAAACAACAACAACAACAAAAAAAACCAAACAACCCACACCCAAGATAAATAACTCAGAGGAACTGAATTTCTGAACTAGGCAAAGCTGCAATTTTTGATTCTCCCACTCCCCCCATGACACCACAGAGCCCTGGGATGCAACACCAGGACAGGGCACAGAGAGCAGTCAGCAGGAAAGGACTGAGGAGCTCCTGGTGATCTGGGCACCTCCTCCTTCATGTCACTGACCTGGCAGGAGCCGTTTTAGGACATGGATCCCAAAGGAGCAAGAGGTACCAGGAAGCGCCGCTGTTCCTGCCACGCCCTCCCAGTGACCGCAGTGCCCTCCCCAGCTCCTCCCTCCTCTGCCCTGCACTTTCCTTCCACATCCCCTGCCAAACAGCCCTATCCTCCCACTTCCCCCTCCCACCCCACCATTCACACTGCCCTCCTTACCTGCATATCTCCCTTCTCTCCACCGAATCCTTCCCACTGCAGGGAGCTGCTGAGGAGCCACATGGTCCATCCCTGGATTCTCCAAGCACTGACTCTCCATCCACTCTGACCACAGCCAGGGGACACATCCCACTGCCTGCCCAGCGTCCATCCATGGAGGTGACCACTGTGTTCTCACATCCCGTGTCACCCCCTGAAGGAGACGATCTGTGTGCAATAGATGTCACCGATGTGGCCACACACAGTGTGACACTGCCCATCTGCCTCTGTGGGCTGGCTGGGAATGGGGCTGTGCTCTGGCTCTTTCATCTGAAAAGTGGCAACCATGGCATCTTTGATCTGGCTGTTGCCTCCTCCCTCTTCCTTCTCCTCACAATCCCCTCCACCCCCCCTTCCTGATGGAGGACATGTCCTGCTCTCCTGTCATGCCCCTGCTGTACCTGAGTTTCCTTTTCCAGCTCTCAGTGGTCTCCCACTACTGGGGGCTGTTCCGGCTGACAGCCCACAGCTTACGAAAGGACGTGGCCTCACTCTGCAAGCTCTGCTGCTGCTGCTGCCAACTTTCCGAGCGCCTGATGTGGGTGGTGTGGAGAGCCAAATACTGGGTCTTTTCCCCTCTTTTCACTGTCATTCCTGCTCTGACATTCCTGTGCCCGTCAAACGAGCAGGAGCACTGCCGGGCAGCTCTCATCTCCATGTACACCATCATCCTGCTCCTCTTTGTTGCACCCGTGGTCGTTTCCTGCAGAGTTGATTTCATTAATGCCAAGCAGGGCTCCCAGCAGCAGCAACCCAACAGGCGTGACATGGTTATCGTCCTCATTGTGCCCTTCTCTTTCCTCCTCACCATCTGCAATTTCCTGCAGCAGCTTGGTTACATCACTGTGTCCTCCCAGGTTGTTTTCCTGCTCTCCTGCATCCACAGCAGCATCAAACCCTTCATCTACTTCTTGGTGGGGAGGTGCAGGAGGCCCTGCACCATGAGGTCCCTCCATTGCTCCCTCCAGAGGGTCTTTGAGGAGCCAAAAGAGAACACTGCTGACGGTGATGATCCTGCCATTGACAGGGGGGTCTGGGCCTCTTGATCCCTTCCACTGCTCTGGTGAATGACCCCAGGAAACTGGCCGAAGTTTTTTTGAGCCTCCTGATGAATCAATATCCACAGGATCACCTTCCCTGTGGTGGTGTATTCCTACGAGAAAGGGGAGCAGGAGCATTGCCTTGGCTGATTTTTGTGGGATGCACTGCAGGGAGCACACTGGAGCATGGCTTTTCTCTTCCCTCCTGCATCCCCATGGCTCCAAGCAGTGCAGCTGGGCTCAGTGCTGTTCCCCAGCTCTATTCCCCATGGAATGACCCTCATGGCCTCAGCCCCAGGGAATCAACTCCATCTCCTTGGGCTCAGCAGATGAGTTTCATGGTGTTTTCAGGGAGCTCTTGCCTGCAAAGAATGGGACACCTTAATCCCTGAGGACACACCCAGCACGGGGTGGCAGTGATTTCCCAAATCCCTGTGGGGCTGGTGCCTCTGGATGGCAGGAGAGGGGTTGGGATCACAGGGAACATCCTTCCCCTTTTGCACAGCAGAGCCAGTCCTGCATTCCCAGCTGATGGGAAGGGACACCAGGTAGGGCTGCAGAGGTGGGGAGGGACAGCAACATTCCCTTATCCTTTCAGTGGGAATTTGTCACAGGATTTAATTCCAAAATTAAATCCTTCTCAACATCAAAGTGCAGGGTCAATAGTGATCTCCACTGATCCTCTGTTCCTGTACCAGAAAGTACATGGAATATGGAAATTCCCATCACCAGATGCTTGGAACATTTAGTTGCACAGAGATCAGGGGATTGTGCTGCTCTTCTGCAGAATTGGGCCCCTCCATCCTCTGGTTCCCCAGCATCAGTGCCCAAGGAAGCCCTTGACCACCTCCATCCTGAACCTGGCCACCCTCAGGAGGAGCTGCACAGCCACTCTGCACAGCAGCTTCAGCCACAGCCCAGCCACAGCCCTGATTTTTGTCATTCTGTAACCACCCCACAACCAGATTTGGATTCATGGTTTTGGTTTCTTTCCACTGTGGTGGTTCCAGCCTCTGAATTTGTTGAATGAACAACATCCAAGCTTCACTGCAGAGCCTGTCCCTGTTGAACAGTGTCCAAAATGGCTCATTTCCTTCTTTTATCCCAGTACAAAGCCTCTGGCTGGTCTGTGAGCAGGCCAGGTACCTGTCTCATACCAGAGCCCTTCCTAAGGCACGTGCCTGCAAAGCTTGGGATGATGTTGGCAGGGCCAAGAGCTCCTCATTCCTCCTGGGAGAGACCTGGGCAGCAGCCACATCTCTTGCTCAGGGGAAAGTTGTCCCTCCTTTTCCCACTGCCTTAAAACCAGGGGAAAGCAACGTGCCACTGTTTCTGGAAAGGGAAGTGAGCATGAAAGCCGTGGGTGCTGAGTCAGGCTTTGGAGATAAACATGAGGTTAAACACCTAAGGAGCATTTATTCACAGAGTTGTTAATAATCAACAGACAAGAGAGACTTTGACATCTGATAGGGTTTTTCTCTTCCTGTCTCCTGTTTTCCTACCCTTTGGAAAGCAGAATCGTTCCATGGTGCAACCTTGTGTCCAGAAAAGAACAACTCAGCCAAAGGGTTTCTCCCAAGGGAAGTGCAGGAGGATCATGATCCTTCAATGAACTTTTTCTACTTCCCAGCACCTTCTTGTCTCCACTGTCATCCAGGCCACTCCCTACCTGAGCTTTATTTCAAAAAAAGGAAGATTACAAGGCAAATTTTTCCTGGGTGGCCCTGCACATGGCAGAAGGAGAGATGGTATGAGATGATCTCTAAGTTTCTTTCCAACCCAAACAATTCCATGAGGATTCCTCACCTCATTCAGAATCCACCCCAGGCAGGAGATCCCCTGCTGCACACAGCACCAGCCTGTCAGAGCTCAAGGAGCATTTGCACAATGCTCTCAGGCACAGGCTGGGATTGTTGGGATGTCCTGTGCAGGGCCAGGAGCTGAATTCCATGATGCTTGTGGTCCCCTTCTAACTCTGGATTAGAGTGGGTTTTTTTAATGATGGTTCTCTTCCATGATGATTATACTTTATGATGATTCCACTGCATTGTCCTTATTCCCTGGCTCTGGAACATACTCAAAAGCCCTCTGGAAGGCAACACTAACAGAGGGGTGAATTCCCTTGCACAGCTCCCAGCCAGGAAGTAAATCAGAGGGTGGGCACTGCTGTTGGCTGAGGAGCCAGAGCACAGCCCCATTCCCACCATCCCACACAGGCACAGCAGCAGCAGCAGCGTGACAGGCACTTTGCTCCACTGCCTGCTGGCACACTGGCTCCAGTTGTCGTGGCTCTCCTCATTCCAGCTCCCCTTGGATGCCTTCCCACAAGGCTGGCTCCAGCAGGCAGGGCTGGCTCCCTCCGTGGCAGGGGACAAAGTGCTCATGGTGACACCTCTGCTGCTTCTCCTCCCCTCACAGAGCTGCAGGGGTGACAAACAGAGACACCAGAGCAACGCTGCTGTCCCCCAAACGTGGCTTTCCCATCTTTTCCTACCCACAGCTTCCATGTGGAGCAGCACTGGGAGGGGTGAGGGTCTGGGAAGATGGCAAGGAGGATGTGGGAGCCTGGTCTGGTGTGCCTGGCACAAAAGCCAGGGAGATACCTCCTGCCTGGATGTGGACAGGACAGAGCTGGAGCAGGAAAACAATTGGAGAAGGAGAGGATTGCCCATGGAGATATCAGAGAACAATTGGCTTTGGGATGGATCTGAGCTGGACTCTCAGGTGTCAGTTGATATCACTGAGCTGCTGGATTCCTTCAGCAGGACACTCGGTTCAATATTCCCTCCCCTTTCCCACAGGATTTATACCTTTTAGTTCCCTACAGACCTCAATTCTGTCTCAAAATCAATAACCAGGTTCCACCCCATAATGGTTGTGGTTTGGTAATTTGAGATTTCACTGATTTTGAGATTTTTTTGCTAATGTACTCATGAGTGTGCTGGGTTTAGTGTTGGTTAATCACTGGTGTATTCACTTTGTGCTGTGAGGAAGGATTGGAAGAAAGGTAAAGTAGGTTTAAAACTTTAAAAGGGTATAAAGAAATGTATTAACCGTAATTAAGTGTAATGGGAATCAGAATAAACTTTTAGAACACTTCTCCTTACCACTTTTTCTTTCTAACTGACAATTTAAAGAAACAAAACTTACCATTTTAATCAGTTTAGTACATCTAGAATAGTCTTTAGTTCACATAGGGTGAGAAGTCTCTCATTGTTATGGAGACTTCTCTACAAGAAAAATAGTTCTCTTGTGGTTCTTAATTTTTTATGAAAGGTATTTGTTTTGGGAAATCTGTAAGTGTGAATTCTCTCTTATTTTCTACAAGTTTTTTTCACAGTTGTGTTTACAGGTTATGTTAACTTTTGGGGTACTGTTTTAAAGATGAGTTGTTTAAAGGTAAAATGCTCATTATCTATCTTTAAAATCAACTTCATCTCTATGAACAGATTTTTTTTTTTTTTTTCCTGGGGGTACAGAACTACTTTTCTCTCTCTGTTCAAACGTGTTCATGTCGAAAGTTGTAACGCTGATCTCTGACCATTGCGGGCAGTCACAGCCCGAAGCGCTGCACAGCCTCCGGGAAGGCGGGACGGAGGCGGAGCTGTGTTGGGAAAGCGGAATGTGTCTGAATGTGGGGGAAGGATTACCGGGGGTGGCTGAGCAAGAGGGTACAAAGCTGTTACTAATGTGGGCAGTGTGCCTCTGGCCGCGCCTCTGGCTGCAAGCGGGCGCCGAGCGCTTCTCCTTTTACCTTGTCCCTTGCTGTGGTATAATAAATTTCTAAAAGTTTTAAGAAGTGAGGTGTCGTTTCTCACAACAAAAGACCATTTGATTCGTAGGGAAATTAAAAAAAACAAGATCAATAACTCAGAGGCTGTGGAACTCTGTGGAAGCCAAAGATGTTAAGCCACTTCCAACTGCCCTGTGGTTGCACCGAACCTTGGGAAACAACACCAGGACAGGGCACAGAGAGAGCCAGCAGGACGGGAATGGGGAGCTCCTGGTGACCTGGGCACTTTCTCCTTCATGTCCCTAACCTGGCAGCAGCCGCTTTAGGACATGGATCCCAAAGGAGCAAGAGGTACCAGGAAGCGCCGCTGATCTGCACAGACCCCTTTGCCTGCTGCTGCCCCACAGGGAACAGGTCAGTGGAATGTTTTCCTTCCTCCCTGCCCCACCTTCCTCTCCTCCAGCAGCTGCTCTGTTCCTGCCACCCTCTCCCGGTGACCACAGTGCCCTCCCCAGCTCCCCCCTCCTCTGCCCTGTGCATCCCGTCTGTATCCTGACACTGAAATCGGCTGAAATAAACTTTTTAACGCAATGGGAAGCATTAGGAAGCAGGAATTCTTTACCAGCACAGAGAAGGATCAGAAGAAGGATCACACACAGAAGGATCTCTCTTTGATCTGTGTGTGGTGACAGGGGTTATAACAGGGGTTTTACCCATCATAAGCACAGTCATTAACGTGTGTTTCTTATAAAATACATAAATATCACTTTCATAGGACTCATTTCCATGCATTCATCTCCTTTTGGAAGTCCTTTACTGATCATGGAGGTTCTTTGAGGGGGTCTCTGGTAGTCGCATTCACTTACTGCTCTGATATTAAAGGCGTCCTTGCCTTCAGCTTTTCCTTTGGCCATGTGCTCTTGCTTCTTGTAGCAAAAATGGCCCTAGAACCGCTGCAGGTCTCCTTATCTGTTTCTGCACTGGCTCCAGCCACATTTATCGTTCTGCATTCTCCTGAGGAGCACCTTGGAGGCAAGCTTTCCTTCTCCCTCCTGGATCTTAGAACCCTATGGCTAGGAGGAGCAGGGACACTGCCCACGCTCTCAGGAGAAAAAAAAATCAGACCTGGGTGCGTCCTGGGGTGTCAGAGCAGGCTGGAGGGGTCAGGAGAGGATAAGAGGAGGTTGGAGGGGGTCTGGATCCCGTCAGTCCCAGAGGAGAACAGAACCTGACAGGCCACACTCAGAGTGGGGGAGCAGCTGCTGTCTGGGAAAGCTGTGGGATGTGATAGGATGGGGTGAGCCTGAAGAGCGGGGCGGGAATGGAGTGCAGACATTCGGGCAGGAAACGGATAGGATAGGATAGGATAGGATAGGATAGGATAGGACAGGACAGGACAGGACAGGACAGGACAGGACAGGACAGGACAGGACAGGACAGGACAGGACAGGACAGGACAGGATAGGATAGGATAGGATAGGATAGGATAGGATGGATAGGATAGGATAGGATAGGATAGGATAGGATAGGATAGGATAGGATAGGATAGGATAGGATAGGATAGGATACGATAGGATACGATAGGATACGATACGATAGGATACGATACGATAGGATACGATAGGATAGGATAAGGACGATAGGATAGGATAAGGACCAGCTTAGCTCTGCTTCCTTGGGCCCAGGGGAGGTTTGTCAATGATCCCAGAGCTCTTCCCGGAACTGGAGTTACTTCTGACCAGCACCCAGCTGACTCACCAGCACTTCCAGCACTGCCAGCATTCCAGTGCCACCTTCACCACTAGCATCCCTCTGCTGCTGGAGGGACAATGACCTTTTAGGGAAGGGAAACAAGGAATGGTAGAAACCTGTAGGGAAAGGTAAGGCAGTCAGAGATTGGGACATTCTGCAGGGGTGGAATGTTTCTCATCAGGAGGAAATGAGGAGCCATTTGGAAAATATTTCATTTGGAGCTTTTGACAAAAGTCACTTCCTCTGCAGCAAAAAAAACCCCTAAGATGAATGACTCAGAGGAAGTGAGGTTCTGATGTAGCCAAAGCTGCAATTTCCCCCTGTGACTGCATCCAGCTCTGGGGAGCAACACCAGGACAGGGCACGGAGAGAGCCAGCAGGACGGGAATGGGGAGCTCCTGGTGATCTGGGCACTTTCTCCTTCATGTCACTGACCAGCCAGGAGCCGCTTTAGGACATGGATCCCAAAGGAGCAAGAGGTACCAGGGAGCGCCACTGATCTGCACAGACCCCTTTGCCTGCTGCTGCCCCACAGGGAACAGGTCAGTGGAATGTTTTCCTTCCTCCCTGCCCCACCTTCCTCTCCTGCAGCAGATGCTCTGTTCCTGCCACCCTCTCCCAGTGACCACAGTGCCCTCCCCAGCTCCCCCCTCCTCTGCCCTGTTCTGGAACAGACCAGCCCTCGCACCTCCCTCTCCCAGTCGACAATTCCCACTGCCTTCCTCCCTTGGACATCTCACTCTTCCTCACTGAACCCTTCACACTGCAGGGAGCTGCTGAGGAGCCACATGGTCCATCCCTGGATTCTCCAAGCACTGACTCTACATCCACTCTGACCACAGCCAGGGGACACATCCCACTGCCTGCCCAGCGTCCATCTATGGAGGTGGGCACCGTGTCCCCACCTGCCACCTCACCCCCTGAAGGAGGTGATCTCTGTGAGACAGATGTCACCACCGTGGCCATACACAGTGTGACACTGCTCATCGGCCTCTGTGGGCTGGCCGGGAACGGGGCTGTCATCGGCCTCCTCAGCCGGGAAAATTATAACTCTGGCATCTTTAAGCTGGCTGTCATTGACTTCCTCTTCCTTCTCCTCACAGTCCCCACTGCCTTCCTCTTCCTGGTGGAGGACATGTCCTGCTCTCCTATCTTGCCCCTGCTGTACCTGAGTTTCCTTTTCCATCTCTCAGTGGTCTCCTACTCCTGGCTGCTGTTCCGGCTGATGCCCAGCAGCCCTCTGCTGTATATGTACAAGATCTGCTTCCACAGGGACCTAAGTCTGCGCCTGAGGTGGGTGGTGGACAGTGTCCAATACTGGGCCTTCTTTGCTCTCTTCGCTGTCATTCCTGCCGTGACACTGCTATGCCCATCAAACGAGCAGGAGCACTGCCGGGCAGCTCTCATCTCCATGTACACCATCATTCTGCTCCTCTTTGCTGCACCCCTGCTCATTTCCAGCGCAATCAATTTCATTAAGGCCAAGTGGGGCTCCCAGCAGCAGCAACCCAAGAGGCGTGACATCGTTATCGTCCTCATTGTGCTCTTTGCTCTCCTGCTCACCATCTGCCATTTCCTGCAGCAGCTCGGTTCCATCACTGTGTCCTCACAGGCTTTTTTTCTGCTCACCTGCACCCACAGCACCATCAAACCCTTAATGTACATCTTGGTGGGGAGCTGGAGGACAGACTGCTTCATGGCGATCTCCTGGGAGCACTGTACAGGGTCTCTAAGGGAATCTCTCCAGAGGGTCTTTGATGAGTAGAAAGAACAAACTGCCTGCAGAAATTATGCCCATACTGACACAGGAGCTCTGAGCCGCTCGATCCCTTCCACTGCTCTGCTGAAGGATCTTGGCATAAAGCCTGAAGGTTTCCTTGAGTGAACTGATAAATCAATATCCACAGGATCACCCTCCCCGGCGTGCTGTATTTCTGCAGGAGAAGGGACCAGAGGCATTGCCTTGGGTGATTTTTCTGAGATGCTCTGCAGGGAGCAAATTAGGGCATGGCTTTCTTCCCCTCTCCTGGATCCACATAGCTCCAAGCAGCGCAGCTGGGCTCAGTGCTGTTCCCCAGCTCTATTCCCCACGGAATGACCCTCATGGCCTCGACCCCAGGACATGAACTCCATCTCCTTGGGCTCCGCAGATGAGTTTCATGGTGTTTTCAGGGAGCTCTTCCCTGCACTGTAACACATTTAATCCCTGGGGACACACCCAGCACTGGGTGGCAGTGATTTCCCAAATCCCTGTGGGGCTGATGCCTCTGGATGGCAGGAGAGGGGTTGGGATCACATGGAGCATCCTTCCCCTTCTGTCTTGTTTTTTTTTTTTCAATTATTTTTTAAGCTATGGAGTTTTTCTAATATGAGTAGTGTGTTCACCTTGAGAGTTATAATGCTGATCTCTGACCACTGTGGGCAGTTCAAGCCCGAAGCGCTGCACAAGCTCCAGGAAGGCGGGACGGAGGTGAAGCTATGTTGGAAAAGTGGAATGTGTCTGAAAGCGGGGATGGATTACAAAGAGGGTAGAAAGCCGGTTTCTGTTTTGGGTGGTGTGCCTCTGGCCGTGCCTCTGGCTGCGAGTAAGCACCGAGCACTGTTCCTTTTACCTTATTTTGTCCTTTACTGTAGTTCAATAAACTTCTAAAAATTTTAAGTGAGGCGTCATTTCTCACAACAAAGAAAAAGACCACTTGATTCATATGGAAAATGAAAAAAATCAAGATCAATATCTCAGAGGCTGTGGAACTCTGAGCAAGACAAAGCTGTAAAACCACTGTGACCCAGGCACCGAGCCTTACGAAACAACAGCAGGTCATGGCATAGAGAGTAGCAAGAGGGATCGGAGTGAGGAGCTCCTGGTGACCTGGGCACTTTCTCCTTCATGTCCCTGACCTGCCAGGAGCCGCTTTAGGACATGGATCCCAAAGGAGCAAGAGGTACCAGGAAGCGCCACTGATCTGCAAAGACCCCTTTGCCTGCTGCTGCCCCACAGGGAACAGGTCAGTGGAATGTTTTCCTTCCTCCCTCCCCCACCTTCCTCTCCTGTAGCTGCTGCTCTGTTCCTGCCACCCTCTCCCGGTGACTGCAGTGCCCTCCCCAGCTCCCCCATCCTCTGCCCTGTGCATCCCGTCTGTATCTTGACATTGACGAGGCTGAAATAAACATTCAAAAACAATGGGAAGTATTAGGAAGCAGGAATTCTTTACCTGCATAGAAGGGTCTCTCCCTGATCTGTGTGTGGTGAGACTTTACAACAGGGGTTTTATCCATCATAACCACACAGAGACATTAAAGTGTCTTTCTTATCTAATACATTAACATCACTTTCCTAGGACCCATTCCCAGGCATCCACCTCCTTCTCCAAGTCCTTTCCTGGCCTTAGAGGTTCATTCAGAGGGGTCTCTGATGTTCTATTCACTGAGTGCTGAGATATTAAAGGTGACCTTGCTTTGAACTTTTCCTTTGGCTGTGTGCTCTTGCTTCTTGTAACAGAATTTGCTACAAACCTCTCCAGGCCTCCAGATCTGTTTCTGCACTGGCTCCAGCCACGTTTATCATCCTGTGCTCTCCTGAGGAGCACATTGGAGCTCGGCTTTCCTCCTCCATCCTGGGTCCTGGAACCCTATGGCCAGGAGGAGCAGGGACACTGTTGGGGTCCCAGGTGGAGCAGGGGAAGATCCTGACTGTTCAGGGGTGGCACTGGGGTCCCCAGGGATCGTCTGGGCTGTTGCAGGCAGTTTTGAAGGGGTCAGGAGAGGGTTGGAGAGGGTCTGGAGGCCGGCAATCCCAAATCTCCCCACTGGAGGACACCAGAGCCTGACTGGTCATGCTCAGAGTGGAGGAACAGCTCCGTCTGGGAAAGATGTGGGCTGTGATAGGATGGGGTGAGGATGGAGAGCGGGGTGGGATACGGATGGGGATGGGGATGGGGAGCAGGGATGAGGATAGCATCGGGATAGGAGAGAGGAAACAGCTCAACTGGGCTTCCTCAGCCCAGAGCATGTATTGGCAAAGATCTCAGAGCCCTTCCCGGAACAGGAGTTGTTTCAGAGAAGCATGCAGGTGCCTCAATAGCACTGCCAGCAATGGCAGTATTCCAGTGCCACCAGCACCACCAGCATCCCTCTGCTGCTGGAAGGACAATGACCCCTCAGGGAAGATGAAGGGGGAATGGTAGAAACCTGTCTAGAGAGGGAAGGCAATTGGAGAATGGGACACTCTACAGAGAAGGAGTGTTTCTCATGAGGAGAGAAAGACGAGCAAATCACAAAAAAATTCAGTTAGAGCTTCTGAGAAAAGCCACTTCCTCTACAGGAAAAAAAAAAAAAAAGAAACAAGAAAACAACATCCAAGATAAATAACTCAGAGGAACTGAATTTCTGAAGCAGGTAAAATTACAATTTTTGACTTCCCCACTCCCCTTTGTCTCCACTGAGCCTTGGGGAGCAACATCAAGACAGAGCATGGATAGGAGCCAGAGGGATTGCAGTGGGGAGCTCCTGGTGACCTGGGCACTTTCTCCTTCATGTCACTGACCAGCCAGGAGCTGCTTTAGGACATGGATCCCAAAGGAGCAAGAGGTACCAGGAAGCGCCGCTGATCTGCACAGACCCCTTTGCCTGCTGCTGCCCCACAGGGAACAGATCAGTGGAATGTTTTCCTTCCTCCCTACCCCACCTTCCTCTCCTCCAGCAGTTGCTCTGTTCCTGCCACCCTCTCCCGGTGACTGCAGTGCCCTCCCCAGCTCCCCCCTCCTCTGCCCTGTGCTTTCCTTTCACATTCCCGGTAGAACTGCCCAACCCTCCTACCTCTATCTCCCATCCCACAATTCTCACTGCCCTCCTCCCCTGCACATCTCACTCCTCCCCACTGAATCCTTCCCACTGCAGGGAGCTGCTGAGGAGCCGCATGGTCCATCCCTGGATTCTCCAAGCACTGACTCCCCATCCACTCTGACCACAGCCAGGGGCCACATCCCACTGCCTGCCCAGCATCCATCCAATGTGGTGACCACTGTGTCCACTTCTCCTTCCTCACCTGTAAATTAATGAAGCCACAGGGGCTAGCTTCTTAGCTGGACAGCTGGTTCCCCATAGGGTCAGAGTGCCCCAGGCAAGTAGTCTTATGGCCGGATACCTCAGCCCTTCGGAGGCTGAGTCCCCTAGCCCAGACTACCACACAGCCGTGGCCTCTTAGCAAGCTCACTGATTGTCAGCTCTTAGTGATATCAGCTCTTTCATGATTTCAGCTCTTTAGCTTGCTAGAGGCTCTGGCTGGCCATGGCTTCTAGGAAAGCAGACAAGAGAGAGGAGAAGGCAGCTTCAGAGTGTTCCACGATGGTTTATTCTGAGGGTTTTGCGAAGGGTCCGAATGCAGCTCTTCTAACAAAATGGGCCAAGACAGCCCCTTTTATAGGGTTAGGGGGGCTTGCAAACTGACCAGTTGTAAGGGTTAGGGAAACTAGCCTATGGGGTCACAGAAAGATAAGCAGGCCTGGAGGACCAGAGTGAGGACTTCTGGTTCAATTTCTATGACTCAGCAAATACCTATCTCTAAACATTCCTCCACGGAGCCGTAGCCGGCCCTGTGCCTGCTACAACTCCACTTTCTGTTTTCATAAAAAAGACATTCCCTATGGTTCTTTTAAAACAGTGAACAAGGCATGAGAACATAGCTAATACAATAACAACTACAAGGAGAATCCACAACATTCCCTTAACCAAGGATGCAATCCATCCAGTTAATCCCCACTGACCAAAAAGGTCATTAACCCAGTCTGGGGTTTTTTCTACTTTGAAGTCCTTCACGAGATCTTTCAGTTTCTGGATGTTCGCGTGGATGGATTCTGAGCGTGAAGAGAGATTGAAGTAGCACATCCCTTCAAAACCTTCACAACCGAGTCCGTGGGCAAGCAGCAGGAAGCTTGTCTTGTGGTTTCTTCTTCCTTTAAGAGATCGCTCAGGGCAGCAGAGGTAGCATTAGCTTGTTTACTAAGCCAGCAACCAAGGTGATTTATTTCACCAAGGACTTTAGCTGCAGCAACCCAAGGTAGAAATAGGGAGACAGCAATCTTTTTGGGTTTGTTCCAATCGTATAATTTGGGATCGCAATTTTCATCAAATTCAGTGTAGGACCTTTTGTGGCGTTTTAATTCACTATCTTTTCTCCAATTATGTAACAGTGTGATGTTTGGAGTAAGAGTAGAAAGTTTTCCAAGTGTACAGGGACCTCCCTGGAGTCGGGAGGGGATCCCAGCCCAAACTCTGTCACCACAGATGAGAAATGTACCCTTGGGTAATACTTTAGGGTGGAGAGAGGACACAGATATCACACGAGCAGTGTAATTACACCAGTCGGGATAGTTATAGGCTTTATTAATGAGTGATATGTCTTTTCGATATGTGTTTTTTGTCTGATCAATTTCTGGCCAATTGTTTTTCGGGCATCTAAAGTAAAATTTGACACAGTATGCGGCCTTGGAAGACCCCAACAGATCCAATTCTTGGGGTTCATCTGGAGCATTAGGCAGCATTTTTGTCCACTCATCCCAAGTATCTGCCAAATTGGGTCTCTTACCTGTGGTGCGGAGGAGCTCTGAGTTATAGACAGGCCAATCATCTGCTACAGAGGGAATCCCTACTAGACATGGAAAGTGGGTTATCAATGCTTCCCATGGATAAACACAGATTATCCTGTTTTAATGTCTTTGCTAAGGTTACCCAAACATTATGGCTAGGCTGTGGACCAATCCAGCCGAAGGCTGTACGGTGAAGCACATCCAGGCAGCAGTGAGGACAGCACCAACAGAGATATTTTTCATCTTTGGACAGGAATAGGGCTTCTGATAGGGAATATAAGCAAAATTTGTTATCTTAATAGTGGGAGGGGAGGGCTAACTCCTTTGCTCTTTTCTCTATTCCTTTCCCTCCTTCCCCCTTTTTTATTTTTTCTAAGCTAAAGAAGAGGGATAAAGTTAAGGAGTATTGAAAAAGTCAGGAAAAGGGGATAATAGGGTTTTTGAGGTATATAAGAGGTAACAACATATAGTTCAGAGTACACTTTTGTGTTCAGGCTATCTACAGTTTCAAACAGCAGAATGTTATTCAGCTTTCTTTTTTGTCTGCTCTCTCGTGATGGGATGGTCTGTTCTTCTGTTTGTGGGTATTCAGTGACGTCTTCATCTCCAGGCAGAACTGGTTTGGTTTTTTGGAGGATCTGTGTTTGTCTCAGGAGAATTCTTGTCATCTTTCGTCATGCTTTCAGTGCCTAGGTACAGTTTTATATTTTTTCCTGGGTACCATTTTGGACCAGAGGGTAGTTGCACACACACATATTCTCGGCCCCAGGTAATTAGCTGGAAAGGTCCAGAGATTTGGTGTGTTTCAGGGTCTTTCACGAGCACAGGTGGTTTCTCAGTAAGCTTTGCTTGCATGGAATTAGCAAAATGGCGAAATACTGGTGGGTCAGGCTCTGATGCTGTACAGTTCAGGAAATTGATAACATAGAGAGCCTTGCAAAGTCTTTCCACTGGAGATTTGATACTCGTGTCTAAGTTCTGTTGATTGAGGACCCTTTTTACGGTTTGATGTGTCCTTTCCCCGATGGATTGTCCTGTGGGGTTTACAGGTATGCCTGTCTTGTGTGCTATGCCCCAATCACTGAAAAAGTCCTTTAACTTGCGAGAAGTATAGGCAGGACCATTATCTGTTTTGATCTCCTTTGGTACCCCTAGGGTGGCAAAGGCAAGGAGAAAATGTTTTATTGTGTGCTGTGCAGTTTCTCCTAGATGCAATGATGCAAATACTGCTCCTGAAAACGTGTCGATCGATACATGCACGTATTTTGACCTTCCAAAAGGTGTGAAATGAGTCACATCTGTCTGCCACAACTGGCAGCTGTTCAGACCTCGGGGATTGACTCTCATCCCCATGGATGGTATCTGATAGCTTTGACAGTTCGGACATGTAGCAACAATAGCTTTTGCTTGATCTTTTGAAAATTTGAACATTCTGACAAGGACAGGTACATTTTGATGAAAAAACACATGTGACAACTTTGCCTGGGCAAAGATGTTAGGAACATTAGCAGTTTGTACTGCCATGGCTAATGCATCTGCTCTCCTGTTCCCATCTGCAATAAAACCTGGGAGGTCAGTGTGTGACCTCACATGCATTATATGGTAAGGTTGCTTTCTGTGGGAAATTAGGTATATTAATTTAGACATCAATTGGTACAACGTTGGATTGGAAACCTCTTTGAGAAGAGCATGTTCTGCTCTCATAGCTATACCTGCAACAGAGGCTGAATCTGTAACCAGATTAAAAGGTTCATCTTTGAATCTTTCAAAGGTTCTAACAACAGCTGCTAACTCCACAATTTGTGGAGATCCCTCCACTATTTGTATGTCCGATTCCCATTTTTGTGATTGAGGGTCCATCCATGTCATAACAGACTTGTGGGATGACCCTGAACCATCTGTAAAGATGGTTAGAGCTTTGAGAGGTTCCCTACTTTGAACTGATTTTGGGGTCAGATGAAAAGATTCATTAAAAAGTTTGTGGTTTAGGAACTGAACTGAAATTTGGCCTGTATAACTGTCTAGGGCAAAGTGGAGACTTTCATTGGTTTGGAGCAAATCCTCCAGGTCCTCAATGGTTATTGGCAAGTAAATGCAGTTGAAGTCACACCCTGCAAGTGAGCGGAGGTGAGTTCTAGCCTTTTTTATTAAATGTGCCATGATTTCCTGGTAGGTGGTAATTGTCTTTGTAGGTTGGTTGCTAGTAAAAATCCATTCCAGGATCAGCAAAGGGTCTCGAAGCTGAGAGTCCCATTGGAAAATCAGTCCATGGAATCGAGGTGCTTTTCCTAGGACGACGAACTGGAAAGGCAGGCTGGGCTCAAAGCGATGAGCCTTGCATGAGGATAGGGCTTCCTGGACCTTGATGATGGAACCTTGGGCTTCTGTTGTGAGAGTGCATGGAGAGTCCAGGTCTTTGCTGCCGCGCAGAAGGTTGAACAGAGGAGCAAGATCTTCTGTAGTTAAACCCAGAAAAGGACGAACCCAGCTGATAGATCCACATAAACTATGTAAGTCTCCCAGAGCTTTTGGGTCGTCTCATATGGTGAGCTGCTGGGGTACGATTGTCCTTTCCTGGATCTGGACTCCAAAGTAGGTCCATGGGTTGGTGTACTGTATTTTGTCCTCACGAATCTCAAATCCTGCCTTTACTATGGTTTTGATGGTCGTTTTGATCGCTTCCTCTAAGTAACCCTTATTGGATGCACAAACTAAAATATCGTCCATATAGTGGTAGATGATAGCACATGGAAATAGTTCCTGAACTGGTGACAGGATGTGAGCAACATACCAGTGGCATATAGTCTGAGAGACTTTTAGACCTTGAGGAAGAAAACACCAATGATATCGACATCTTTTGAGTGGGGCCTCTTTATTAAGAGAGGGTACAGAAAATGCAAATTTTTCAGCACCGTCTGGATGTAGCGGAATGCTGAAGAAACAGTCCTTAATATCTATGATAGCGAGTGACCAGTCTCTGGGCAGCATCAATGGGGAGGGCAGGCCAGGCTGGAGAGAACCCATGTCCTCAATGACCTCGTTGATCTTGTGAAGGTCTTGGAGCAGCCTCTACCTGCCCATTCCAGGTTTAGGTAGTACGAAGACTGGAGAGTTCCAAGGGCTGGTAGACTCTGCAATGTGGCCTTTGTCGAGCTGTTCCTTTACCAGTTCTTGTAATGCACGCAGCTTTACAAGAGAGGGGCCACTGAGGGGGTCCAGATCGGTTTATGGCATTTCCACGTTAGACGAGGAGTCTCTGGCAGTGCACGTGCCTCAGTGGCCCCAATTAAAAATCCTGAGTGGGAATGTGAAGGGAAGCACCCCATTGGGATAGAACATCTCTGCCCCAAAGGGTGACTGGAGCCCTTACCACAAATGGGCGGATGGTTGCCAGCTTGCCTTCAGGTCCTTCAATGAGGATGTCGTTCTTGCTTCGCACAGATACAGTAGTACCACTAATTCCCAAAATCATGCCTGCAACGGGTTGTAGGTCTCAGTGTGATGGCCAGTCTGAGCAAGCGATGATGGTCACGTCAGCACTGGTGTCCAGCATCCCCGGTAGGTAGATCCTCTCCCTCTGTAGTTAAGGCCGCACTCGATGGTAGGCTTGCTTGGACCCACAACTTGTGCCTACATTGCTGTAGGGTTGAGAGGAACCTGTTCCCTGTGATTTTTTGGGAGTAGAAAGGCTTGTGCAATTGGAGTTCCCTTTGAAAGAAAAAATGGTAAGTCCATGCAGCACACCTGGACAAGAATTTCTTGTCCTGGGAGCACTGTTTTCACTTCTGGAACAACAAAAATTTCCTTTGGGCTATTGAGAGAATCACCTATAATTAAGATGTCAGAAGGACTACCTTTAGGTCCATATTTACCTGTGGGAACATGATAAACCTTCTCATTTTTAAAGTCAGTAGACAAAGCAGTTACCAGTTGGCGACGGGCTCCCATCTGGATCGCGTCGTGTGTTGGAACCTCCTCCTGTGGTCCTGGATCTCCTGGGATGGAGAGTGGTTGGATCTGGGTGGCCTTTGATTTGTTGTCATAGCCCGGGGCTCCACCGGGCTGTGCAAGGCGTTTCCCGGATGTGGCTGGTAGCGATGCTGATATTGGGGTCTTTGATAGGTGTAATGAGGATATCGAGGAGGTGTCCTTTCTGGACAGTCCTTTATATAATGACCTATGTTACCACAGTGAAAGCATCGAGCCTGTTCTTTAGAGGCTATTACTGCATATGCACCAGAGACACCTTCAGCAATGCCCTTAGCAACAGCTTGGGCCACTGTATTATCAGTGGACAGGTGACGTGTACAACATTCCAGCACTTGCTCTATGGTAGGGTCTGTATCTATAGGTAGAGACCTCAGGATTGTTTTACATTTTTCATTCGAGTTACTCATGGCAAGCTTATATAAGAGTTCCTTTCTTGCCTCTGGGCTCTCTATCTGTTTTTCCAAAGCATCTTTAAGTCTGTCCACAAATTTGATAAAGCTTTCATCTACTCCTTGCTTAATAGTAGAAAAATCCAAGGTAGGCATAGATTCATCGTTTATAAACAGTAAAGAGGTTTTTGCTGCAAGTGCCACATCTTGGAGAGCATCCTTATTCAATGTTTCAAGCTGGTCAGCTGGTTTCTGTAACTCGCCTTCACCAGCCAGCTGTTCTACTGTAAAATTTATCAGCATCTGCTGAATAAGAATCTGATAATGTTTCTAATTGTTTATTCCAATGTCTTTCCCATAACATGTATTCAGCTGGCGAGAGCAGGCAATGCAATATGTTTTTAATATCATGTGGAAGCAAAACATGTGCTAAGAAAATAGCTTCTGAAAAATTTCTAAAACTATGTGAGCCTCTGCCATGTTATTTAGCTATATTTCTTAATTGTACAAGTTCCTTATTTGAGTTCGGCTTCCACGTCTTAATAGCAGACTCTTCTCCATTCCTCCCCTGTCTATACTCTACAGGGAAGGCGTTTATTTTCTCTGCCATCTGCCAATCGCCTGCCTTGGTCGCCTCTATCTTAATTAAAGCCCAAGGATCAATTTGCAACGAATCAGAGTCCGAGTCACTGGCACTGCTGTTATCCTCCAATGACGAGTTAGGGCGGGCAGACCGTGACCTGTGCTTTTTGCAGCTTTTACAAGCGGGTTTATTCAAAAGCTTTGTGGACTGTGATGATGCATTAGGCAAGGTTTTGTCAGAGGGAGCCACTGTTGAAAGTGCAGCGGCACCACAGCAAACACAAACATGGTGGGGGGGGATGGGTAACACTGTGGGGGGTCCCTGAGATACCACAGGGGCTGCATTGAGAGTGGGAGGATTGGGTAACATGAGGGTGGGGACAAGGGGTAGGCGGGGGCAGGGGGCAGCCAGATCGGTATGCGACCGCTCGAAGGCAATTGCTGGGCTTGGGGTATGGCTGTACCCCGAGAGCTCTCCTGCGGGCAGGCTGGAAGAAGAGGGGAACTTGCGTTTCCGGAAGAGGGAACGGTTGAAGCCGAACCTTGAATTGGTAACGCGACGACCGAGGGGCAAGGAAGGGGGCAGGGCTGGGGATGGGGGAAACAGGAAGAGGGGCAGGAGGAGGGGGGGGAGGTGGAGGAGGGGACTGAACGGAAGGGGATGCCGAAGCTAGCACGAGGGAAGGAGGAGCGGATATCTGGGAAGCTGAGATAAGGACAGGAGGGGAAACAGGGGTCCCCACGACAGCAAGCTGAGCCCTGATTGAGGAGGCGAGAGATGCAGCCTCTCTCTCAGTTGGAGAGCTGTTTTTTTCCGCGATCAAGGGAACATGCGGAGAGGGAGAGGCCAACATGGATCCCATAGACGGAAGAGAGAGAGGAAATTTCGGAGCAGACTGCAGAAAAATTTCGATGGTTATCAGACTCATTAGCATGTAAAAGAACATCTGTCTCTATTACGCAATCAAGGCTCCTTTTGTTAGATTATTTGACCGCTTTGGTTATAACATGAAAAAGAGGCATGTATACAGTTACAGAAAAATCCTGGATAGTCTGTAAATTATATATTGTTTTCCCAATCATATCCCAAAAGGAATCTTTTGTAATTGTTTCTGTGTTAGTATCAGGAAACTGAGAAAGTATCCATTTTATAAATTTCTTTAGGTTAGTCTTAGAAAGTTTACCATTTGATAAAGAAAGGTTATTAGCAGATAAGATTTCTAGAATTAGTAAATATAAATCTCTCTCAATATGGGATAACCTTAAAGTCGAAACTTTTTTCCCATATTATCTATTCCCTTCCAGCAGCTAAAATGAGGAAAAAAAAAGAAAAAAAAAAAAACAAGAACAAAAAAAATCCCTGAGAAATTTCCAGCGCGCTTAGAGGCTGGTATAAACTTACATATTGCTTCAGCCGTGGGTCAAAGGAGCTGCTGGAAGGTGTCTGCTAGGGCCGTCTCCTCAGGACTTTGTCCAGATGTTTTAAGTGAGGTCCGAGTCGACCCCCTGCTAAGAAGTCCTGCTAAAACGTAGGAACACCTTCGTGGGAAGATGCAAAAGAACGGCAGTGACAGTTTCTTGAAAAGAAATGCTGCTACATCAGTGAAGAACTTTTCTTGTTCACCTGTTCGATGCATCAGTTGTAAACTAATGAAGCCACAGGGGCTAGCATCTTAGCTGGACAGCTGGTTCCCCGTAGGGTCAGAGCACCCCAGGCAAGTAGTCTTAAGGCCGGATACCTCAGCCCTTCAGGGGATGAGTGCCCTAGCCCAGACTACCACAGAGCATTCCCCAAACCGAGTGCTCTGTGAATGGTACAGCAAAGATCTCCTCAGAGATATTTAATTTTTAATTTTGTGAGCCAGGTGCAAAGGTCTCTCTGCCTTCAGAAACCCTTCCTCTCCACTGCCTTCAGCTGCTCCCTCAGCAGGCTCAGGTGGTGGGGCAGCAAGGAGAGGAGGAGGCCGTGGTCTTCAGCACAGCCACCCCCTTCCAGGAGCAGGGTGACACCTGTGTTTGTCTCCATGGGCTCCACAGGGCATCACCTCCCTGCCTGAGGCTTCCCTGAGGTCACCATCCCCACCCCATCCCACACCTTCTCTCCAGCCTCATCACCTCCCACACATTCCCACCACATCTTCCCAGCAGCTCCATCATGTCCCACCCCTCCCACACCACCCTCCCATCCCACTCCCCATGCAACCCACCCTCCTCCCATCCTTCCCATCCCTCCCAGCCC
Organism: Haemorhous mexicanus; assembly: GCF_027477595.1. Lineage (NCBI taxonomy): Eukaryota > Metazoa > Chordata > Aves > Passeriformes > Fringillidae > Haemorhous > Haemorhous mexicanus. The sequence continues at coordinate 11,110,769 of NC_082346.1, forward strand.
CGGGCCTGAGGCTCCAGTCCCTCCCCACGGGCTGCTCACCCCACGCTGCCCCGTAAGGCTTTGGGGCACTGCTTCTCTTGGAGATTCCCCTCCCCAGCTCCATCCCTGCTATCCAGCCCCCAAACCTCCTTTGGACAGAAACAAGAGGCCACAGAGGGATGGCTCCACTGGTGTTCATTGGGCTGGAGAAGCATGGAATTGCCAGGAGGAGCAGAAACACTGCTGTGGGTCCTGAGTGGGGCAGGAGAGGAGCGGGGATGTCTGGAGGGGAAGGCAGCCTGGGGGACATTTCTAGAGGATGTCAGAGGGGGACATGTTGCCTTAGGATTTTAGCCTTGCTATTTTTCATATCCTGTACTGCATTAGTGCATAACTCTAAACTCCATGGAAAGTGTTAGTTAACTGTCCTCACATTTTGGTCAGACAAAACAATCCATCTAGGCCTGCAATTCAAGGACACCCTACTGCCTCAGGCCCAGAAAAGTACAGACAGAAGTGAATTGGGGGAGGGCAAACTGGGGCTAAATGACTGCATTACCTGAAGCTGTAATTGGAGGATTAGCCCCTGATTTGTAAATGGACCTAACTTACATCTGACTGAAAAACTCATGACCATTGTCCATTTTGGGTGTAGCCCCTCTTGGAGGCTTTGAGTGCCCAGGGTGAACCTTTTGAAGGCCTTTCATCAATGCCTCCTTTTATTCTCTTCACCTTGTCTGGCCTCTGTTCTAGGGAGCCAGCCCAAGGCACCAGGCAGACAGGGGCTGGAGGGGGCAGGAGGGCTCTGGGTGCCACCAATCCCAAATCTCCCACTGCACTGCAGCAGAGCCCAACAGGGCACACCTGCAGCCAGGGAGTGGCCAGGGACTGGGAAACCATCGGGATGGCATGGCATGGCATGGCATGGCATGGCATGGCATGGCATGGCATGGCATGGCATGGCATGGCATGGCATGGCATGGCATGGCATGGCATGGCATGGGATGGCATGGATGAGGAGTGATCCCAAAATCAGACAGAATAAAGTTCCCAACAGCAACTAAGGGTGTTATCAAGGGAAGTATTAGGCAGCAGGACTCGCAGAAGGATCCCTCCTTATTGTTCTGTGTGTTGTGAGACTTTACAACAGTATTATTCTGTTTACAACAGTAGAATACAACATTATAACCATACATTAAAAAGTTTTTCTTCTTTAGTACATAAACACCATTTTCCTAGAACCCATTTCCATGCATCCACTTCCTACTGGGAATCGTTTGATGGCCCTGGAGTTTCATTCAAAGGGGCTTCTGATTGTTGTATTCACTGAGTTCTATGATATTAAAGGTGACCTTGCCTTGAACTTTTCCTTTGGCCATGTGCTCTTGCTTCTTGTCACAGAACTTGACACAAAAATACTGCGGACCTCCAAATCTGTGTCTGCACTGGTTCCTGCCATGTTTATCACCCTGGGTCAACATCTTTACATCCTTTTATCCATTTGCCCTTTAAGTCTTTAAGCAACTTCAAGAGTTTAAAATCTGTTATTTTTCAATCCTCTGCACACCAGCCCAGCCCTCCCACCTCCCTGTTCCACCATTCCCACTGCCCTCCTCCCCTGCACATCTCACTTCTCCCCACTGAATCCTTCCCACTGCAGGGAGCTGCTGAGGAGCCACATGGTCCATCCCTGGATTCTCCAAGCACTGACTGCCCATCCACTCTGACCACAGCCAGGGGCCACATCCCACTGCCATCCCAGCGTCCATCCATGGAGGTGACCACCGTGTCCCCACCTGCCACCTCACCCACTGAAGGAGACGATCTGTGTGACATAGATGTTACCACCATGGCCATACACAGTGTGACACTGCTCATCTGCCTCTCTGGGCTGGCTGGGAATGGGGCTGTCATCGGCCTCCTCAGCCTGAAAAGGAGGAACGCTGCCATCTTTGCCCTGGCTGTCATTGACTTCCTGTTCCTCCTCTTTGCAGGGCTCTCCACCCTCCTTATCCTGGTGGAGGACATATCCTGCTCTCCTATCGTGCCCCTGCTGTACCTGAATTTCCTTTTCCAGCTGTCAGTGGTGTCCTTCTACTGGGTGTTGTTCCAGCTGATGCACAGCAGCCCTGTGCAGTATATGTACAAGCTCTGGAAGCTCTGCTGCCGCTGGGACCTTCCGAAGCGCCTGTTGTGGGTGGTGGGCACTGTCCAATACTGGGCCTTCTTGGCTATCTTCACTGTCATTCCCACAGTGACATTCCTGTGCCCAGAACAGGAGCAGGAGCACTGCCGGGCTGCTTTCATCCCCATGTTCGCTCTCATCCTGCTCCTCTTTGCTGCACCCATGGTCATTTCTCACACAATTGATTTCATTAATGCCAAGTGGGGCTCCCAGCAGCAGCAACCCAAGAGGCGCGACATCGTTATCGTCCTCATTGTGCTCTTCACTTTCATCCTCAACATCTGGAATTTCCTGCAGCAGCTTGGTTACATCACTGTGTCCTCAGAGGTTGTTTTCCTGCTCACCTGCATCCACAGCACCATCAAACCCTTCATCTACTTCTTGGCAGGGCAGTGCTGGAGGCCCTGCGCCATGGGGTCCCTCCGGCTCTCCCTCCAGAGGGTCTTTGAGGAGCCAAAAAAAAAAAAAGCTCATGGAAATGATCCTGCCATGGACACAGGGGTGTGAGACTGCTAATCCCTTCCACTGCTCTGCTGAAGGACCCCAGGAAACTGGCTGAGGGTTTCCTTTGTCACTTGATTAATCAATATCCAAAGGATCACACTCCACATGTGTAGTATTGTCCACAAGGGTCCCAGGATGAGGGAAGAGACGAGAAAGTTGACTCCATGTAACAGAAAGCTTGATTTATTATTTTATGATAGATAATATATTAAAACTATACTAAAAGAATAGAAGAGGGGATTTCATCAGAAGGCTAAGCTAAGAAGAGAAAAGGAATGAATAACAAAGGCTTGTCTCTGACCGAGACAGTCTGGACAGGTCATCTGTGATTGGCCATTAATTAGAAACAACTAGATGAAACCAATCACAGATTCCCCTTGTTGCATTCCACAGCAGCAGATAAGAATTGTTTACAGTCTGTTCTTGAGGCCTCTCAGCTTCTCAAGAGGGAAAAATCCTAAAGAAAGGATTTTTCATAAAACATGTCGGTGACACACATGGAGGTGTATTCCTGCAGGAGAAGGGATCAGGGGCATTGCCTAGGGTGATTTTTGTGGGATGCTCTGGAGCATGGGAGCACATTGGAGCATGGCTTTCCTCGCCGCTCCTGGATCCACATGACTCCAAGCAGTGCAGCTGGGCTCAGTGCTGTTCCCCAGCTCTATTCCCCATGGAATGACCCTCATGGCCTCAGCCCCAGGGAATCAACTCCATCTCCTTGGGCTCAGCAGATGAGTTTCATGGTGTTATCAGGAAGCTCTTGCCTGCAAAGAATGGGACACCTTAATCCCTGGGGACACACCCAGCACTGGGTGGCAGTGATTTCCCAAATCCCTGTGGGGCTGGTGCCTCTGGATGGCAGGAGAGGGGTTGGGATCACACGGAGCATCCTTCCCTTTATGTCCAGCAGAGCCAGCCCTGCATTCTCAGCTGATGGGAAGGGACACCAGGTGGGGCTGCAGAGGTGGGGAGGGACAGCAACATTCCCTTATCCTCTCAGTGGGAATTTGTCACATTCTTGAATTTCAGAATTAAATCCTCTGAGTAAAGTGCAGGGTGGATAGTGGACTCCACTGATCTTCTGTGCCTGTACCAGAAAGTACATGGAATATGGAAATTCCCATCACCAGATGCTTGGAACATTTAGTTGCACAGAGATCAGGGGGTTGTGCTGCTCTTCTGCAGAATTGGGCCCCTCCATCCTCTGGTTCCCCAGCATCAGTGCCCAAGGAAGCCCTTGACCACCTCCATCCTGAACCTGGCCACCCTCAGGAGGAGCTGCACAGCCACTCTGCACAGCAGCTTCAGCCACAGCCCAGCCTGTCCTGATCTTTGTCATTCTGTAACCACCCCTCAACCAGATTTGGATTCATGGTTTTGGTTTCTTTCCACTGTGGTGGTTCCAGCCTCTGAATTTGTTGAATAAACAATATCCAGGCTTCACTGCAGAGCCTGTCTCTGTTAAACAGTGTCCAAAATGGCTCATTTCCTTATTTTGTCCCAGTACAAAGCCTCTGGCTGGTCTGTGAGCAGGGCAGGTACCTGTCTCATACCAGAGCCCTTCCTAAGGCACGTGTCTGTAATGCTTGGGATGATGTTGGCAGGGCCAAGAGCTCTTCATTCCTCCTGGGAGAGACCTGGGCAGCAGCCACATCTCTTGCTCAGGGGAAAGTTGTCCCTCCTTTTCCCACTGCCTTAAATCCAGGGGAAAGCAACGTGCCACTGTTTCTGGAAAGGGAAGTGCGAGTGAAAGCTGTGGGTGCTGAGTCAGGCTGTGGAGACACAGATGAGGTTAAACACCTAGAGAGCATTTATTCACAGAGTTGTTAATACTTAACAGAAGAGGCTTTGACATCTGAGAGCGTTTTTCTCTCCCTGACTTCCATTTTCCTGTCCTTTGGAAAAACAAGACTTTCCAACGTACAACCTCATGTCCAGGGAAGAATAACTCAGCCAGGGCGTCCCTCCCAAGGCAAGTGCAGAAGGACCATTTTTTTTCCATGAGCTTTTTCTGCTTCCCTGCCCCTTCCTTGTCTCCACTGTCACCCAGGACAATCCCTACCTGAGCTTCCCTTCAAAAGAGCAAGACTTCAAAGCAAAAGGTTTCCTGGCTGTCCCTGCCCATGGAGGAAGGAGAGATGGAATCAGATGATCTCTACTGTTCCTTCCAACCAGTCCTGGCTGACTTTATGATGCTGAATTGTTTCCCCATTCATCTGTTTAGCCCAGAAATAGGTTTTGCTCATTTAAGACAGGTTCTTGAGTGTAGGCGAGACGGGGGTTGCACGGTCGGGATGGACGGAGACGAGAGATCTCTGAAGCCAGGTCATGGAACTTGGGGTTTATTGCAAAGGGCATGGGTACAGGGCCCTGCTGGGAGCTGCCAGCTGCAGCTCGGAGCAGGCCCGAGAGAAGAGAGGGGTAAAGAGGATGAGAGGGTAATAATGTAAAAGGCAGGAGCAAAGAGCATAGAAAAGTAAGTAAGAGTAAGAGAGCAAGAGTAAGGGTAAGAGTGCGAAGTTCCCATTACAATACAATATATCATCTTCTGTGTTGAATATTCTGATTCTCATTAACCAATCTAGTACCACACAAAAATCCTATAGCATTTACATCCAGCCTAGAAGAATCACTACATTACCATACTGTGCTACATTTTAAACCCTAAAAACTACTCTTCAGACCCCTTCTACCAAGCTGTCAGGGTCTGCTCGGACCCTTGGACCTGCCGGCTTGCAGAGGGTCTTGTATCATCAAAAGGGGATTACCTTCAGCCAGCCACACCATTGTTCTCCCAATGTTCAGTAACTAAGGAATCTCAAAGCTTGCTTTCATTTCAATCTCGCTTTTAGTTTCTATATTCACAAAATCTTTTGCCAGGCAATCATATTTGTAAGGCTTTCCTGTTCCACCTTCCCCAACACTTGAGCAAAGAGGGGGAGAGAAGATGCAGCAGTTTGTTTGCAGAAGCTGCGCTCACTCCTCCACAGTCCTGCTCCCAGACCGTGCTGTCTGCAGCACAGACATGACACAGAGAGCTCTCCTTTGCTTTTAGGTTTTTTAGCCAGCTGAGGCAGAGAAATTCCCTGCACTGGGGTTTTCTTTTTCTTGGAACTATTCAAACCTGCTCTGGACTGAAAACCCAGAAGAGCACCAGGAGCTCACACATGTGGCCCACCAAGGCCTGGGACACAGCATTTTCCAGCACCAGAGGGACTGATCAGAGACTGAGTGAGCCAAACTAAACTCCACAACAAGGACTTTCTGAATTTCTGTTTTCTTCTGACGTTCTGTTTTCTTCAGAACAGCAAGAGATTTTATTGATTAATATTGTTTCCATTTCTTATGCCTAGGAATACTTTCCTTTTTAAATCAACAGTTTTTTCCACTTTTCTCTAAGGAAATCTTTTCCTGAACCAGCTGGAGGAGGGGCTGCTTGAATTCGCTTTCTAGAGGGATCCCATTTGGAGGTTTCCTCCCAAATTTACCCTAAACCAAGACACAACCATTCCATGATGATTCCTCATGACATCCAGCATCCACCCCAGGCAGGAGTTCCCCTGCTGCACACAGCACCAGCCTGACAGAGCTCAAGGAGCATTTGCACAATGATCACAGGCACAGGCTGGGATTGTTGGGATGGCCTGTGCAGGGCCAGGAGCTCAGCTCCATGATTTTTGTAGGTCCCTTCCAACTCTGGATATTTTATGGCTCTATTTTATGATGCCTCTGTTTCATGATGATTCCACCTGATGATGGTTCCACTGTGTTGTCCCTATTCCCAGGCTCTGGCACATCCTCAAAAGCCCTCTGCAAGGCAACACCAACAGAAGGGGTGAATTCTTTTGCACAGCTCCCAGCCAGGAAGTAAATCAGAGGGTGGGCACTGCTCTTGGCACAGGCGAGCAGGAGAGAGGTGCTGGGGGCAAAGACAGAGAAGTCAAACGCCCTCAGCAAGAGCCAGTACCCAAAATGAGCAGTGAAGAAGGGGAAGGAGATGACAGGAGCAGCAGGAGCAGGGCACAGAGCTTCCCTGGGAGCTGTTCCCATGAGCAGCACAGGAGCCTGGCCAGCAGTGCCAGAGCAGAACAGGCCAGGGTGAGCACTGAGAAAGCCAGGGAGATACATCCAGCCTGGATGTGGACAGGACAGAGCTGGAGCAGGAAAACAATTGGAGAAGGAGAGGATTGCCCATGGAGATATCAGAGAACAATTGGCTTTGGGATGGATCTGAGCTGGACTTTAAGGTGTCAGTTGATATCACTGAGCTGCTGGATTCCTTCAGCAGGACACCCGTTTCAATATTCCCTCCCTTTTCCCACAATATTTCCAGCTTTTAATTCCCTACAGACCTCAATTCTGCCCCCAAAATCCATAACCAGGTTCCACACAATGAGGGAGCCCTGATTCTGGTGGAAGAGAAGAGTCTGACCTTGTTTCCTCTCGCAGCCTGGAGAGCTTCCCTGCACTGCACTCACCTCACCACCCACCCTCCAGCTGCTGTCCCTGGGCCAGGATCTTCAGGACATTCCCTGGAATGGTCCCTTGGGAAAGGGGAGCGCATCCTGTGGGGTGAGCCCGAGCAGCGTCCGGCGCGGGCTCTGTCCCAGCTCCTGCCACAGCCCCTGTTCTCCTGCTGCCTCGTGTTCTCCAGGGCTCTCACACACAGGCAGCTGCTTCAGAGCCTGGCACGGGATCAGGGCTCTGCTCCTCCTCTGCTCTTCACTCTGCCCAGCAAATGAGCAACAGGAGAGAGCCTCAGCAACCAGACCTATGGCCAAAGCACTTTGTCTCCATCTCAGCTTCTCTTCCATTTAAAAATAACTCCAATCCCAAAATCTTGTGTTTTGAACGGCCTGACCTTGAACCCTCTCACTTCTGGGCTGGATCCTTAGGCCCCTGCACTACAAATGTCCCATTAAACCTTGATGTCTGTTTCAAATCTAGTTTTCTCCCTTGAATACTGCAATTTCAGTGGTACTTCACCTTCACCACACAGTTTCCAAGAGGATTCATGCAATAATCAATTCTGTGGCTCAGCTGGAGCCCTGGCACACAGCAGAGGGCTGATTTGGGATTTCAGCAATGTCATTTCTTCTGAGAAGAGGCAAATCCATGCTGCTCTCTTGGCTTTAATCCTTAGAAAGTGGCAGGTTTCCTTTGAGTCATTCTCTACACTCCCTCAGGAGTCAGACAGCAGCCTACAGTGAATTCCAAGGAATTCCTAGAAACGTGAGGTGAAATGATTCCTACCCAGGCTGACATGTGCCTCAGGGATCTGGGATGCTCCTGCTGGAAACTGCTGGCCCTGGGACCAGAACTGTCACCTCCCTTCCTGCTGACACCGTGTCTGTGTCCCCAGCTATGCAATCTCACATCCCCTCACCAGCCCAATCCTTTCAAGGGCAAACACTTCATGATCCAGGAGCTGATGGGGCACCAGGAGATTTGGAGAGGGACTTTGGACAAGGGCATGGAGTGACAGGACAAGGGGCAATGGCTTCCCCCTGACAGAGGGTGGGGTCAGGTTGGATCTTAGGGAAAAATCCTTCCTTGTGAGGATGGAGAGGCCCTGGCACACATTGCCCAGAGGGGTGGGGTCAGGTAAAAACAAACACAAGGGCTCCCATGTCTGAGGAGGAGGAGGGTGAGCCCTTATCAAGGGCTGGAAAGGGGATCACAGCATCCCAAAACCTGCTCCCTAATAGCTTTCATTGCATCATCAAGGGCATTGGCAGTAATTAGGGTGAGCTCTAAGTGCTGATGACCTGGCTGCAAGCAACTGAGTGCTGACCTTCCCTTGGGCTGTGTGAGCCTGCATTGGAATGACAGAAATGGGAATTCTCAGCTCAGGTTGCTCTCTTGGGGCCGGGGAGGGTTTTGGCAATGATCCCAGACCTCTTCCCAGAATGGGAGTTGATTCTGAGAAGCACTCAGATGTATGCACAGTGCTGAGAGCACTTCCAGCACTGCCAGCAGTTCTCTGCTGCTGGAGGGACAGTGACCCCTCCGGGCAGAGAAATGAGGAATGTAGAAACTTGCTGAGAGAGGGAAAGCATTTGGAGAATGTCCCATCTGGAAGAGTTTCTAATCAGGAGGAAATGAGGAGCTCTTCAAAGAAATCTGCACATTGAGCTACTTCCTCTATGGCAGAAAAAAAGTCAAACAGAGGAAGGGAAATTCTGACGCAACCCAAGATTAAATTTCTGACTTTCCCGCCAAGCCTTGCGAAACAACAGCAGGACAGGGCACAGAGAAGAACCAGCAGGACGGGAACGGGGAGTTCCTGGTGACCTGGGCACTTTCTCCTTCATGTCCCTGACCTGGCAGCAGCCGCTTTAGGACATGGATCCCAAAGGAGCAAGAGGTACCAGGGAGCGCCGCTGATCTGCACAGACCCCTTTGCCTGCTGCTGCCCCACAGGGAACAGGTCAGTGGAATGTTTTCCTTCCTCCCTGCCCCACCTTCCTCTCCTTCAGCAGCTCCTCTCTTCCTCCCACCCTCTCCCAGTGACTGCAGTGCCCTCCCGCCTCCTCTCTCTCCTCCTGTGCATCCCATCTGTATCCTAATACTGAAAAGGGCCAGAACAAACTTTCTAACACAATGCAAAACATGAGGAAGCAGGAATTCTTTATCTGCACAGGACACAGAAGGATCTCGTCTTGTATTTTTTGTATGGTGAGACTTTACAACAGGATATTAATCCATTATAACCACATGTAGGTATTGGAAACTTTTTCTTACCTAGTACACAAACACCATTTTCCTAGAACTCATTTAATCCACCTCCTCCTGCAATCCTTCTATGATCCTCCAGTTTTATTAAGAGGGGTCACTCTGATGGTCATATTCAATGAATTCTGCCACATTAAATGTGCCCTTGCCTTGAACTGTTCCTCTGGCCATGCACTGTTGCTTCTTGTTCCAGAATTTGCCCCAAAATCACTGCAGGCCTCCTTATCTGTTCCTGCACAGGTTCCTGCCATGTTTGTCATCCTGTGTGCCAGCCTTTACATCCTGTGAGAAACAACCGCCCACTTTTTTAAATTTTTAAAGGTTTAATAAACCTTAACAAAAACTGCAACAAAAGGACTCAATAAGGAGAAGCAGGCCTGGGAGCTTCCCTCATGGCTGCCTACCACGTGGCTTCCTCATCTTCAAGATGGATGCTTCACCTTTGATACCCTGGGGGTTGCATCAGCTAAACCTGGCCCCTCCCAAAGTCTGTCTGTCAGCCTTTCTTTGTGTTTATTGGTGGAGCCTGCCTTCTTGCAACTTGGCTGGAGGGTCAGGTGTTGTCATGCTGCACCTCCCCCTCCCCAGCAACAAGCTTTTGTACACCCTTTCTTTCTCCCTGTCCTAGATGACTCAGGCTCTCTGATGGGAACAACAGAGAGGGGGGAGAAGGGGACTATCGGCAGAACATGGGACATCTAAACAACAGAGTTCAAGAACATAATTATACATATTAAATCTTCTATTAATATTCATATATTATTCATCCCTTAGCTGTGAGTGCCAATCATCTCATTATCCATATATAACACATCCCTTTCAAATTTGGCCATTTTGCTTTTGAACAACTTCAGAAGAACTGAAAATGTTTAATCTCTATTTTATTTATCAGCCTCCTGCCAAACAGCCCAACCTTCCCACCTCCCTTTCCTACCCCACAATTTCCACTGCCCTCCTCCCCTGCACATCTCACTCCTCCCCACTGAATCCTTCCCACTGCAGGGAGCTGCTGAGAACCTGCATGGTCCATCCCTGGATTCTCCAAGCACTGACTCCCCATCCACTCTGACCACAGCCAGGGGCCACATCCCACTGCCTGCCCAGCATCCATTCATGGAGGTGAGCACCATGACCCCTCTTTTCACCTCACCAGCTGACCGACCTGGTCAGTGTGAGATCACTGTCTCCAGCATGGCCATGCACTTTGTGACACTGCTCGTCGGTCTCTGTGGGCTGGCTGGGAACGGGGCTTTCCTCTGGCTCCTCCAAATTAATGCCATCACTGACTTTGTGGCATTCAACCAGGCCACCATTGACTTCCTCTTCCTCATTTTCATAGTCCCCTCCACCCTGCTCTTCCTTGTGGAGGAAGTGTCCTGCTCTGCTATAATGCCCCCAATGTATTTGAGCTTGCTTTCCCAGCTATCACTGTTCACCTATACCATGGGGCTGTTCCAGCTGATGTTCATCAGCATCGAGAGGTGCAGGTCCATCCTCTGCCTCTTCTTCTGCATTGGACAACTTTCCGAGCACCTCTTGTGGGTGTTGATGAGTGCCCTGTTCTGGGCCTTGTTCTTTGTTGGCATCGCTGTCAATCCCACAGTGACTTCCCTGTGCCAGTCACACGAGCAGGAGCAATGCCAGGTGGCTCTCACCTCCATGTACGCCCTCAACCTCTTCCTATTTGCTGTACCCATGGTCATTTCCAGCACAATCCTCTTCATTCATCTCAAGCCTGGCTCCCAGCAGCAGCACAAGAGGCTTGACATTGTTATAGTCCTCGCTGCACTCTTCAGTCTGCCCCTCAGTCTCTGGTCTCTCCTGCAGCAGCTCGGTTACACGGCTGTGCCCTCCCAGGTGGTTTTCCTGCTCACCTGCATCACCAGCAGCATCAAACCCTTCATCTACTTCTTGGTGGGGAGCTGGAAGAGAGACTGCTCCATGGGGAGCTGCTGGAGACAGTGCTCCATGGAGAGCTGCAGGAAGCACTCCTCCATGCAGTCCCTAAGGAAGGCGATCCACGGGGTGTTTGAGGAGCCAGAAGAGAACAGAGCCCACAGAAATGTTCCCTCTGTGGACACGGGGGTCTGAGCCTGCTGATCCCTTCCACTGCACTGCTGAGGAACCCTGGAACAGTGGCTGAGAGATTCCTTGAGTCTCCTGATCAATTAATCCCCACAGGGTCACCCTCCCTGTGCTGGTGCATCCCCAGCCCCTTTCCAGCCCGCTCTGGGCTCTGATCCGTGCTTGGGAGGCCTCAGCCTTGAGGAGCAGCCCCTGGGCTCAGCTCCTGTGGCGCTGATCAGAAACACCCTCTGCTCCCAGGAGCTGCTGCTGTCCAACCACCTCCTGGGGTTTTATCCACAGCCTTGGAAAGTACTGTGCTCCCCTGAATGCCACAGCATCCCTGCTCTCCCACTGTCACGGGAGCTGCCGGCCCCAAGTGTGGCCAGGGTGAAACATGGCTGAGAGTGACGCCCATCCCTTGGGGCCCTGGGAGCAGCGGCCCAAAAGGAGACCCTTGGAGCTCTCCTGGCCCAGCAGCGCTGAGCAGAAGCTCCCTGGCTCTGGGGCCTCTCCGGGCTGGGATCTCTCCGTCTGCTGCCCTCGGCTGATCCCCGAACCCCGACGGCTCCTGGGCCCATCCCCCCAGGGCTCGAGGCCCAGCCCTTGGCACAGGGAGGAGATGCCAAGGGATCCACAGGGAGCATTGCACTGCCTGCCAGGGGAATTTCTCACAGGCACCTTGCACTGACTCTGTCTGTCTGTCTGTCTGTCTGTGTGCACACACGTCTGCATCTGCCATGGCAAATGTGGCAGAGATGCTCAGGTGTGATAGTACCTGAGACATCTGACTGGGTCAGGCCTGGAAGGAACTATGAGCCATAAATAAGGTTAAATTCAGAGGGGTCTCTGGTGGTTGTATTCCCTGAGTGCTGTGATATTAAAGGCGACCTTGCCTTGAAGTTTTTCGTTGGCCATGTGGTCTTCCTTCTTGTTTCAGAACTTGCCCCAAAAATGCTGTGGGCCTTCTTATCACTGTCCCCAGTGCTTCCAGCCACATTTATCATCCTGGGTCCACATTTTTACATGCTTTTATCTTTCTTCCCACATAGTCTTTAAGCAACTACAGGGGAATTGAAAACATTTATTCTCTGTTATTTATCAATCCCCAGCAAACCAACCCAACCCTCCCACCTCCCTTTCCCTCCCCACCATTTCCACTGCCTCCTCCCCTGCACATCTCACTTCTCTCCACTGAATCTTTCCCACTGCAGGGAGCTGCTGAGGAGCCACATGGTCCATCCCTGGATTCTCCAAGCACTGACTGCCCATCCACTCTGACCACAGCCAGGGGACACATCCCACTGCCTGCCCAGCATCCATCCATGGAGGTAAGCACCATGACCCCCCCCCGCCAACTCATCTAGTGAAGGGGATAATCTGGGTGTGATTGATGTCACCAGCGTGGCCATACACAGTGTGACACTGCTCGTTTGCCTCTGTGGGCTGGCTGGGAACGGGGCTGTGCTCTGGATCCTCGGGTTCCGCATCTACAGGGACACCGTGAAACCCATCACTGCCTACATCCTTGACCTGACCATCATCAACTTCCTCTTCCTCATCCTTATGGCCCCCTCCACTCTGCTCTTCCTGCTGGAGGATGTCTCCTGCTCTGCCATCATGCCCCCACCATCCATACGCTGCCTTTTCCTCCTCTTTGTGATGTTCCACACCGTAGGGCTGTACCAGCTGACAGCCATCAGCATTGAGAGGTGCAGGTCCCTCCTCTGCCCACCTGGGCTCTTCTGCCACCTTTCCCAGGATCTCTCATGGGTGGTGGTGAGTGCCATGCTCTGGGCCCTTTCCATCACTGCCATCGCTGCCGTTTCTGTGGTGACTTCCCTGTGCCAATCACAGGAACACAAGCTCTGCTGGGGGGGCTCTCATCTCCCTGTACATCCTCAACTTCCTCGTCTTTGCTCCATCCATGGTCATCTCCAGCAGAATCCTCTTCATTCATTTCTAGGGTAGCTCCCAGCAGCAGCAATCCAAGGGGCTCTACATCATTGTCTTCCCCACTGTGCTCCTCACTCTCCCCCTCAGTCTCTGGAATTTCCTGCAGCAGCTTGGCTACACCACTGTGTCCCCCCAGGTTGTTCTCCTGTTTGCCTGCATGCACAGAGCATCAACCCCTTCATCCACATCTCAGTAACAAAGTGCTGGAGGCGCTGCTCCATGGAGTCCCTCAGGGAGTGCCTCCAGAAGGTCTTTGAGGAGCCAGGAGGGAGCAGTGCCCCCAGTAATGATGCCACCAGGGACACAGGGGTCTGAGCCTGTTAAACCCTTCAAGTGCACCAGTGCAGAACCATGGGCAGTGACTTAGGATCACCTTCCCACCTTTATTCCTGCAGGAGCAGGGAGCAGGGGCAGTGACAAGGGCCATGTGGGAGGGATGCTCTGCACAGAGCACATTGGAGGATGATTGGAGCTTTGCTCTTCCCTCAGAGGTCCTGGAGAACTTTACCCCCAAAAGAATCCTTCCCAACACGGCTGTGGCCCCAGAATTCCCCTGGCACCTGGTTCCTGCATCCCACTGAGGTCTGATATCAATAAACAGCACCGTGAACCCTGAGCTGCGTTTGCCCCCTCTCTGCCAGTGTATCCCGGCTTCCTCTGGCTCCTGCTGCCAGCCAGGAATGTGGCTGGAGAGAGGGGACAGAGAGGTAGTTAGCCAGGAATTTTGTGACTGTTTATAAATTTCATAATGAACTATGTTTAATTAGTTAAGGCATATTTGACTGTGGATTTTAGCTGGTTTTGATTTAGATCTGTATTGCCTGAGTGTCATTAGAAATCTCTGTTGACCCATAGCCCATAGAGGACTTACTCAATAGTTGGAGAACAAAATTCAAGAGTGTAATTTTTAATGGTTATCATATAACTCGAAATTAATTGGACGTCATAGAATAAAAATGGTATATTTAGAGAATTAGGAATTCAGAGGCCTGTACACACCAAAAGGCTTGATAATAAAATGGAAGAGATAAATTATAATGGCAAAAAGGAAGCCATTTCCTAGGTTTGTGTACCTAAGAAAACTTAAGAAAAGGGAATTGTCTAACCAGGACATCAGATTTGATAAAATATTGTTTTGCAGGAACAAACCTGAGTTATGCATTAATCTAAGAGAGACGGTATATTCTGTTAGTAATTAAAAGAAACAAGGAAACTATAACATGGTGTAAAAAATTGGGAGCATTTTGGGAGTATCTCTAAAAAATCTTGGATTTTATAGTGTATAAAAATGCCTGGAAATTGTTGTTTCGTTGAACACGCCTATGGCAAATATATTTGCACTATGTTCACAATTTTGACTCAAAATTGTTACTAGACTAACATGCTTTTGCTGTTAGACTTAAACATCTTGATGTCAGAGGGGACACAGCCATGGCTTGTGCTCCCTGGAGCAGCCATGATCCCCAGTGCCCAGAGCTGGGCTGGCACAGACAGGATGGCCCAGGGGCTCAGCATTCCCCACCCCGAGTGCTCTGTGAGTGTCACAGCAAAGATCTGCCCAGAGACCTTTAATTTTTAATTTTGTGAGCCAGGTGCAAAGGTCTCTCTGCCTTCAGAAACCCTTCCTCTCCACTGCCTTCAGCTGCTCCCTCAGCAGGCTCAGGTGGTGTGGCAGCAAGGAGAGGAGGAGGCCGTGGTCTTCAGCACAGCCACCCCCTTCCAGGAGCAGGGTGACACCTGTGTTTGTCTCCATGGGCTCCACTGGGCATCACCTCCCTGCCTGAGGCTTCCCTGAGGTCACCATCCCCACCCCATCCCACACCTTCTCTCCAGCCCCATCACATCCCACACATTCCCACCACGTCTTCCCAGCAGCTCCATCATGTCCCACCCCTCCCACACCACCCTCCCATCCCACTCCCCATGCAGCCCACCCTCCTCCCGTCCTTCCCATCCCTCCCAGCCATGGGCCTGAGGCTCCAGTCCCTCCCCACGGGCTGCTCACCCCACGCTGCCCCGTAAGGCTTTCGGGCACTGCTTCTCATGGAGATGCCCCTTCCCAGCTCCATCCCTGCTGTCCAGCCCCCAAACCTCCTTTGGACAGAAACAAGAGGCCACAGAGGGATGGCTCCACTGGTGTTCATTGGGCTGGAGAAGCATGGAATTGCCAGGAGGAGCAGAAACACTGCTGTGGGTCCTGAGTGGGGCAGGAGAGGAGCAGGGATGTCTGGAGGGGAAGGCAGCCTGGGGGACGTTTCTAGAGAATGTCAGAGGGGAACATGTTGCCTTAGGATTTTAGCCTTGCTATTTTTCATATCCTGTACTGCATTAGTGCATAACTCTAAACTCCATGGAAAGTGTTAGTTAACTGTCCTCACATTTTGGTCAGACAATACAATCCCTCTAGGCCTGCAATTCAAGGACACCCTACTGCCTCAGGCCCAGAAAAGTACAGACAGAAGTGAATTGGGGGAGGGCAAATTGGGGCTAAATGACTGCATTACCTGAAGCTGTAAGTGGAGGATTAACCCCTGATTTGTAAATGGACCTAACTTTGTCTGAAAAACTCATGACCATTGTCCATTTTGGGTGTAGCCCCTCTTGGAGGCTTTGAGTGGCCAGGGTGAACCTTTTGAAGGCCTTTCATCAATGCCTCCTTTTATTCTCTTCACCTTGTCTGGCCTCTGTTCTAGGGAGCCAGCCCAAGGCATCAGGCAGACAGGGGCTGGAGGGGGCAGGAGGGCTCTGGGTGCCACCAATCCCAAATCTCCCACTGCACTGCAGCAGAGCCCAACAGGGCACACCTGCAGCCAGGGAGTGGCCAGGGACTGGGAAACATTGAGATGCGATGGCATGGCATGGCATGGCATGGCATGGCATGGCATGGCATGGCATGGCATGGCATGGCATGGCATGGCATGGCATGGCATGGCATGGCATGGCATGGCATGGATGAGGAGTGATACCAAAATCAGACAGAATAAAGTTCCTAACACCCTCTAATGATGTTACCAAGGGAAGTATTAGGCAGCAGGACAAGCAGAAGGATGTCTCCGTATTTCTGTGCTTGTTGCGAGACTTTACAACAGTGTTTTTATCCACTATAACCATACATAGGCCTTAAAATTTTTTTCTTACCTAGTACATAAATACCATTTTCCTAGAACTCATTTCCATGCATCCACTTCCTACTGGGCATCATCTGATGTTCCTGAAGGATCATTCAAAGGGGTCTCCGATGTTCGTATTCACTGAGTGCTGTGGTATTAAAGGTTATATTGCTTTGAGCTTGCTTTTGCTTTGGCCATGTAGTGTTGCTTATTTTTACAGAACCTGCCCCAAAACCACTGCAGGCCTCCTAATCTGTTACTCTACATGCTCCAGCCACATTTATCATCCTGTGTGCTCCTGAGGGGCCCATTGGAGCTGGGCTTTCCTACTCCCTCCTGGATCCTAGGATCCTCTGGCCCGGAGGAGCAGGGACACTACTGGAGTCCTGGGTGAAGCAGAGAAGGAGTGGGGCTGTCAGGAGGAAAAAATCTGCCCTGGGTGGGTTCTGGGGTGTCAGAGCAGTCTGGAGGGGTCAGGAGAGGGTCAGAGGAGGTTGAAGGGGGTCTGGATCCCAGCAGTCCCAGAGGAAAGCAGAGCCTGACAGGCCACGCTTAGCGTGGGGGAGCAGCTCCATCTGGGAAAGCTGTGGGATGTGATAGGGTGGGGTGAGGATGGAGAGCGCGGTGGGAATGGGGTGCAGAGATGGGGATAGGATAGGATAGGATAGGATAGAACAGGACAGGACAGGACAGGACAGGATAGGATAGGATAGGATAGGATAGGATAGGATAGGATAGGGACCAGCTCAGCTCTGCTTCCTTGGGCCCAGGGGAGGTTTTGTCAATGATACCAGAGCTGCTCCCGGAACTGGAGTTATTTCTGAGGAACACCCAGCTGAATCATCAGCACTGCCAGCACTGCCAGCATTCCAGCACCACCAGCATCCCTCTGCTGCTGGAGGGACAATGATCCCTCAGGGAAGAGAAACAAGGAATGGTAGAAACCTGTCAGGAGACGGAAGGCAGTTGGAGAAAGGGACATTCTGTAGGGAAGGAATTTTTCTCATCAGGGGGAATTGAGGAGCCATTTGCAAAATATTTCATTTGACAAAAGCCAATTCCTCTCTGGCAAAAAAAATTCCCTTGGTAAAGAACTCTGAGGAAGTGAAATTCTGACGTAGCCAAAGATGCAATTTCCAACTCACACCATCACTCCATGGAGCCCTGGGGAGCAACACCAGGACAGGGCACGGAGAGAGCCAGTGGAACAGGACTGGGGAGCTCCTGGTGACCTGGGCACTTTCTCCTTCGTGTCCCTAACCTGGCAGGAGCCGCTTTAGGACATGGATCCCAAAGGAGCAAGAGGTACCAGGAAGCGCCGCTGATCTGCACAGACCCCTTTGCCTGCTGCTGCCCCACAGGGAACAGGTCAGTGGAATGTTTTCCTTCCTCCCTACCCCACCTTCCTCTCCTCCAGCAGCTGATCTGTTCCTGCCACCCTCTCCCGGTGACTGCAGTGCCTTCCCCAGCTCCCCCATCCTCTGCCCTGAACTTTGCTTCTGCATCCCTTGCCAGGACAGACCAACCCTACCACCTCCCTCTCCACCCCACCATTTCCACTGCCTTCATCCCCTGCACATCTCACTCCTCCCAACTGAATCCTTCCCACTGCAGGGAGCTGCTGAGGAGCCACATGGTCCATCCCTGGATTCTCCAAGCACTGACTCCCCATCCACTCTGACCACAGCCAGGGGACACATCCCACTGCCTGCCCAGCATCCATCCATGGAGGTGACCACCGTGTCCCCATCTCCTGCCTCACCCACTGAAGGAGACAATCTGTGTGAGACAGATGTCACCAGCATGTCCATACACAGTGTGTCCCTGCTCATCTGCCTCTGTGGGCTGGCTGGGAACGGGGCTGTGCTCTGGCTCCTTGGCTCCTGCTGTTTGTACAGGAACAGCACCATCCTTTACATCCTCGGGCCGACTCTTTTAGACTTCCTCTTCCTTCTCTTTCTGTTGCCCTCCACTCTGCTCTTCCTGCTGGAGAATGTGTCCTGCTCTGTCATCATGCCCTTGGGCTATGTGTGGTTGCTTTTCAGGGTGTCACTGCTGTCATACAGCTTGTGGCTGTACACGCTGACATTCATCAGCATCAAGAGGTGCACGTCCATCCACTGCCCGCTCTGGCTCTGCTGCCACCGTCCCCAGCACCTGTCATGGGTGGTCTTTGCCCTGCTCGGGGCCTTCTTCATCATTCTCATCACTATCTTTGCCGTGATGCTTTCTCTGTGCATGTTCCAGCTATCTGAGCACTGCTGGGTGTCTCTCACCTCCATGTACACCTTCAACCTCCTCCTCTGTGCTCCCTTCATGCTCGTTTCCAGCATAATCCTCTTCATTAAGGTCAAGCCTGGCTCCCATCAGCAGCAGCCCAAGAGATTTGACATTGTTATCTGCCTCATTGTGCTCTTCACTCTGCCCCGCAGTCTCTGCAATTTCCTGCAGGAGCTCGGCTACACCGTTGTGCCCTCCCAGGCTGTTTTCCTGCTCGCCTGCATCAGCAGCACCATCAACCCCTTCATCTACTTCTTGGTGGGGAGGTGCAGGAGGCCCTGCTCCATGGGGTCCCTACGGCTCTCCCTCAGGAGGATCTTTGAGGAGCCAGAAAAAAACATTGCCCACAGGGATGATCCCTCTGTGGACACAGTGCTCTGAGCCTGTTGATCCCTTCCACTGCACTGCTGAAGGACCCTGGGACAGTGGCTGAGAGATTCCTTGAGTCTCCTGATCAATAAATCCCCACAGGGTCACCCTCCCTGTGCTGGTGCATCCCCAGCCCCTTTCCAGCCCGCTCTGGGCTCTGATCCGTGCTTGGGAGGCCTCAGCCTTGAGGAGCAGCCCCTGGGCTCAGCTCCTGTGGCGCTGATCAGAAACACCCTCTGCTCCCAGGAGCTGCTGCTGTCCAACCACCTCCTGGGGTTTTATCCACAGCCTTGGAAAGTACTGTGCTCCCCTGAATGCCACAGCATCCCTGCTCTCCCACTGTCGCAGCCACGGGATGGGATGGGATGGGATGGGATGGGATGGGATGGGATGGGATGGGATGGGATGGGATGGGATGGGATGGGATGGGATGGGATGGGATGGGATGGGATGGGATGGGATGGGATGGGATGGGATGGGATGGGATGGGATGGGATGGGGAGAAGTGTGGAGATTAGAACTGGGAGTGATACCAAAATCAGCTGCAATAAACTTTCCAACACAATGGGAAGCATTAGGAGGCAGGAATTCTTTACCTCCAAAAGACACACAGAAGGATCTCTCCATATTTCTGTTTGGGTGAGACTTTAGGACTTTACAAGGTTTTTTTCCATCATAACCACACAGAGACATTAAAGTGTCTTTCTTATCTAATACATAAACATCACTTTCCTCGGACTCATTTCCAGGCATCCACCTCCTTCTCCAAGTCCTTTCCTGGCCCTGGAGGATCATTCAGAGGAGTCTCTGGTGGTTGCATTCACTGAGTGCTGTGATATTAAAGGTGACCTTGCCTTGAACTTTTCCTTTGGCCATGTGCTCTTGCTTCCTGTTACACAACTTGCCCCAAAACCACTGCAGGCCTATTAATCTGTTTCTGCACTCACTCCAGCCACTTTTGTCATCCCATGTTCTCCTGAGGAGCACATTGGAGCTGGGCTTTCCCCCTCCCTCCTGGGTCCTAGAATCCTCTGGCCAGGAGGAGCAGGGACACTGCCAGGGTCCTGTATGGATCAGAGCAGGATCTGGGCTGTTGGGTGGAAAAGGGGGCCCCAGGGATGGTCTGGGATGTTTGAGGCAGTTTCGGAGGGGTCAGGAGAGGGTCGGAGGTGCTGGAAGGGTCTGGATGCTGGCAATCCCAAATCTCCCCACTGGAGGACAGCAGAGCCTGACTGATCACCCAGCTCTGTCTGGGAAACCTGTGGGATGTGATAGGATGGGGTGAGGATGGAGAGTGGGGTGGGGGTGGGGGTGGGGATGGGGATCGGAGGAGGAAGCAGCTCAACTGTGCTTCCTCAGCCCAGAACATGTTTTGGCAATGATCTCAGAGCCCTTCCCAGAACAGGACTTGTTTCTGAGAAGCAGCCAGCTCACTCACCAAGACTGCCAGCACTGGCAGCATTCCAGTGCCACCAGCACCACCAGCATCCCTCTGCTGCTGGAGGGACAGTGACCCCTCAGGGTAGATAAAGGAGGAATGGTAGAAACCTATCTAGAGAGGAAAGGCAGTTGCAGAGTGGGACACTCTGCAAGGCAGGAGTGTTTCTCATCAGGAGAGAAAGAAGAGCCAGTCACAAAAATCTTCATTTAGAGCTTCTGACAAAAGCCACTTCCGGTATTTGGGGAAAAAAAACCAAACCAAACCAACCAACCAAACAAACAAAAACCAAAACCAAAACCAAAACAACAACAACAACAACAACAAAAACAAACAACCCACACCCAAGATAAATAACTCAGAGGAACTGAATTTCTGAACTAGGCAAAGCTGCAATTTTTGATTCTCCCACTCCCCCCATGACACCACAGAGCCCTGGGATGCAACACCAGGACAGGGCAAAGAGAGCAGTCAGCAGGAAAGGACTGAGGAGCTCCTGGTGATCTGGGCACCTCCTCCTTCATGTCACTGACCTGGCAGGAGCCGTTTTAGGACATGGATCCCAAAGGAGCAAGAGGTACCAGGAAGCGCCGCTGTTCCTGCCACCCTCTCCCAGTGACCGCAGTGCCCTCCCCAGCTCCTCCCTCCTCTGCCCTGCACTTTCCTTCCACATCCCCTGCCAAACAGCCCTATCCTCCCACTTCCCCCTCCCACCCCACCATTCACACTGCCCTCCTTACCTGCATATCTCCCTTCTCTCCACTGAATCCTTCCCACTGCAGGGAGCTGCTGAGGAGCCACATGGTCCATCCCTGGATTCTCCAAGCACTGACTCTCCATCCACTCTGACCACAGCCAGGGGCCACATCCCACTGCCATCCCAGCATCCATCCATGGAGGTGACCACTGTGTTCTCACATCCCGTGTCACCCACTGAAGGAGACGATCTGTGTGCAATAGATGTCACCGATGTGGCCATACACAGTGTGACACTGCCCATCTGCCTCTGTGGGCTGGCTGGGAACGGGGCTGTGCTCTGGCTCTTTCATCTGAAAAGTGGCAACCATGGCATCTTTGATCTGGCTGTTGCCTCCTCCCTCTTCCTTCTCCTCACAATCCCCTCCACCCCCCCTTCCTGATGGAGGACATGTCCTGCTCTCCTGTCATGCCCCTGCTGTACCTGAGTTTCCTTTTCCAGCTCTCAGTGGTCTCCCACTACTGGGGGCTGTTCCGGCTGACAGCCCACAGCTTACGAAAGGACGTGGCCTCACTCTGCAAGCTCTGCTGCTGCTGCCAACTTCCCGAGCGCCTGATGTGGGTGGTGTGGAGAGCCAAATACTGGGTCTTTTCCCCTCTTTTCACTGTCATTCCTGCTCTGACATTCCTGTGCCCGTCAAACGAGCAGGAGCACTGCCGGGCAGCTCTCATCTCCATGTACACCATCATCCTGCTCCTCTTTGTTGCACCCGTGGTCGTTTCCTGCAGAGTTGATTTCATTAATGCCAAGCAGGGCTCCCAGCAGCAGCAACCCAAGAGGCGTGACATGATTATCGTCCTTATTGTGCCCTTCTCTTTCCTCTTCACCATCTGCAATTTCCTGCAGCAGCTTGGTTACATCACTGTGTCCTCCCAGGTTGTTTTCCTGCTCTCCTGCATCCACAGCAGCATCAAACCCTTCATCTACTTCTTGGTGGGGAGGTGCAGGAGGCCCTGCACCATGAGGTCCCTCCATTGCTCCCTCCAGAGGGTCTTTGAGGAGCCAAAAGAGAACACTGCTGACGGTGATGATCCTGCCATTGACAGGGGGGTCTGGGCCTCTTGATCCCTTCCACTGCTCTGGTGAATGACCCCAGGAAACTGGCCGAAGTTTTTTTGAGCCTCCTGATGAATCAATATCCACAGGATCACCTTCCCTGTGGTGGTGTATTCCTACGAGAAAGGGGAGCAGGAGCATTGCCTTGGCTGATTTTTGTGGGATGCACTGCAGGGAGCACACTGGAGCATGGCTTTTCTCTTCCCTCCTGCATCCACATAGCTCCAAGCAGTGCAGCTGGGCTCAGTGCTGTTCCCCAGCTCTATTCCCCATGGAATGACCCTCATGGCCTCAGCCCAAGGGAATGAACTCCATCTCCTTGGGCTCAGCAGATGAGTTTCATGGTGTTTTCAGGGAGCTCTTGCCTGCAAAGAATGGGACACCTTAATCCCTGAGGACACACCCAGCACGGGGTGGCAGTGATTTCCCAAATCCCTGTGGGGCTGGTGCCTCTGGATGGCAGGAGAGGGGTTGGGATCACAGGGAACATCCTTCCCCTTTTGCACAGCAGAGCCAGCCCTGCATTCCCAGCTGATGGGAAGGGACACCAGGTACGGCTGCAGAGGTGGGGAGGGACAGCAACATTCCCTTATCCTTTCAGTGGGAATTTGTCACAGGATTTAATTCCAAAATTAAATCCTTCTCAACATCAAAGTGCAGGGTCAATAGTGATCTCCACTGATCCTCTGTTCCTGTACCAGAAAGTACATGGAATATGGAAATTCCCATCACCAGATGCTTGGACCATTTAGTTGCACAGAGATCAGGGGGTTGTGCTGCTCTTCTGCAGAATTGGGCCCCTCCATCCTCTGGTTCCCCAGCATCAGTGCCCAAGGAAGCCCTTGACCACCTCCATCCTGAACCTGGCCACCCTCAGGAGGAGCTGCACAGCCACTCTGCACAGCAGCTTCAGCCACAGCCCAGCCACAGCCCTGATTTTTGTCATTCTGTAACCACCCCACAACCAGATTTGGATTCATGGTTTTGGTTTCTTTCCACTGTGGTGGTTCCAGCCTCTGAATTTGTTGAATGAACAACATCCAAGCTTCACTGCAGAGCCTGTCTCTTTTAAACAATGTCCAAAATGGCTCATTTCCTTCTTTTATCCCAGTACAAAGCCTCTGGCTGGTCTGTGAGCAGGCCAGGTACCTGTCTCATACCAGAGCCCTTCCTAAGGCACGTGCCTGCAAAGCTTGGGATGATGTTGGCAGGGCCAAGAGCTCCTCATTCCTCCTGGGAGAGACCTGGGCAGCAGCCACATCTCTTGCTCAGGGGAAAGTTGTCCCTCCTTTTCCCACTGCCTTAAATCCAGGGGAAAGCAACGTGCCACTGCTTCTGGAAAGGGAAGTGCGAGTGAAAGCCGTGGGTGCTGAGTCAGGCTTTGGAGATAAACATGAGGTTAAACACCTAAGGAGCATTTATTCACAGAGTTGTTAATAATCAACAGACAAGAGAGACTTTGACATCTGATAGGGTTTTTCTCTTCCTGTCTCCTGTTTTCCTACCCTTTGGAAAGCAGAATCGTTCCATGGTGCAACCTTGTGTCCAGAAAAGAACAACTCAGCCAAAGGGTTTCTCCCAAGGGAAGTGCAGGAGGATCATGATCCTTCAATGAACTTTTTCTACTTCCCAGCACCTTCTTGTCTCCACTGTCATCCAGGCCACTCCCTACCTGAGCTTTATTTCAAAAAAAGGAAGATTACAAGGCAAATTTTTCCTGGGTGGCCCTGCACATGGCAGAAGGAGAGATGGTATGAGATGATCTCTAAGTTTCTTTCCAACCCAAACAATTCCATGAGGATTCCTCACCTCATTCAGAATCCACCCCAGGCAGGAGATCCCCTGCTGCACACAGCACCAGCCTGTCAGAGCTCAAGGAGCATTTGCACAATGCTCTCAGGCACAGGCTGGGATTGTTGGGATGTCCTGTGCAGGGCCAGGAGCTGAATTCCATGATGCTTGTGGTCCCCTTCTAACTCTGGATTAGAGTGGGTTTTTTTAATGATGGTTCTCTTCCATGATGATTATACTTTATGATGATTCCACTGTATGTCCTTATTCCCTGGCTCTGGAACATACTCAAAAGCCCTCTGGAAGGCAACACTAACAGAGGGGTGAATTCCCTTGCACAGCTCCCAGCCAGGAAGTAAATCAGAGGGTGGGCACTGCTGTTGGCTGAGGAGACAGAGCACAGCCCCATTCCCACCATCCCACACAGGCACAGCAGCAGCAGCAGCGTGACAGGCACTTTGCTCCACTGCCTGCTGGCACACTGGCTCCAGTTGTCGTGGCTCTCCTCATTCCAGCTCCCCTTGGATGCCTTCCCACAAGGCTGGCTCCAGCAGGCAGGGCAGGCTCCCTCCGTGGAAGGGGACAAAGTGCTCATGGTGACACCTCTGCTGCTTCTCCCCCCCTCACACAGCTGGAGGGGTGACAAACAGAGACACCAGAGCAACGCTGCTGTCCCCCAAACGTGGCTTTCCCATCTTTTCCTACCCACAGCTTCCATGTGGAGCAGCACAGGGAGGGGTGAGGGACAGGGCAGATGGCAAGGAGGATGTGGGAGCCTGGTCTGGTGTGCCTGGCACAAAAGCCAGGGAGATACCTCCTGCCTGGCTGTGGACAGGACAGAGCTGGAGCAGGAAAACAATTGGAGAAGGAGAGGATTGCCCATGGAGATATCAGAGAACAATTGGCTTTGGGATGGATCTGAGCTGGACTCTCAGGTGTCAGTTGATATCACTGAGCTGCTGGATTCCTTCAGCAGGACACTCGGTTCAATATTCCCTCCCCTTTCCCACAGGATTTATACCTTTTAGTTCCCTACAGACCTCAATTCTGTCTCAAAATCAATAACCAGGTTCCACCCCATAATGGTTGTGGTTTGGTAATTTGAGATTTCACTGATTTTGAGATTTTTTTGCTAAAGTACTCATGAGTGTGCTGGGTTTAGTGTTGGTTAATCACTGGTGTATTCACTTTGTGCTGTGAGGAAGGATTGGAAGAAAGGTAAAGTAGGTTTAAAACTTTAAAAGGGTATAAAGAAATTTATTAACCGTAATTAAGAGTAATGGGAATCAGAATAAACTTTTAGAACACTTCTCCTTACCACTTTTTCTTTCTAACTGACAATTTAAAGAAACAAAACTTACCATTTTAATCAGTTTAGTACATCTAGAATAGTCTTTAGTTCACATAGGGTGAGAAGTCTCTCATTGTTATGGAGACTTCTCTACAAGAAAAATAGTTCTCTTGTGGTTCTTAATTTTTTATGAAAGGTATTTGTTTTGGGAAATCTGTAAGTGTGAATTCTCTCTTATTTTCTACAAGTTTTTTTCACAGTTGTGTTTACAGGTTATGTTAACTTTTGGGGTACTGTTTTAAAGATGAGTTGTTTAAAGGTAAAATGCTCATTATCTATCTTTAAAATCAACTTCATCTCTATGAACAGATTTTTTTTTTTTTTTCCTGGGGGTACAGAACTACTTTTCTCTCTCTGTTAAAACGTGTTCATGCTGAAAGTTGTAACGCTGATCTCTGACCATTGCGGGCAGTCACAGCCCGAAGCGCTGCACAGCCTCCGGGAAGGCGGGACGGAGGCGGAGCTGTGTTGGGAAAGCGGAATGTGTCTGAATGTGGGGGATGGATTACCGGGGGTGCCTGACCAAGAGGGTACAAAGCTGTTACTACTTTGGGCAGTGTGCCTCTGGCCGCGCCTCTGGCTGCAAGCGGGCACCGAGCGCTTCTCCTTTTACCTTGTCTCTTGCTGTGGTATAATAAATTTCTAAAAGTTTTAAGGAGTGAGGTGTCGTTTCTCACAACAAAAGACCATTTGATTCGTAGGGAAATTAAAAAAAACAAGATCAATAACTCAGAGGCTGTGGAACTCTGTGGAAGCCAAAGATGTTAAGCCACTTCCAACTGCCCTGTGGTTGCACCGAACCTTGGGAAACAACACCAGGACAGGGCACAGAGAGAGCCAGCAGGACGGGAATGGGGAGCTCCTGGTGACCTGGGCACTTTCTCCTTCATGTCACTGACCAGCCAGGAGCCGCTTTAGGTCATGGATCCCAAAGGAGCAAGAGGTACCAGGAAGCGCCACTGATCTGCACAGACCCCTTTGCCTGCTGCTGCCCCACAGGGAACAGGTCAGTGGAATGTTTTCCTTCCTCCCTGCCCCACCTTCCTCTCCTCCAGCAGCTGCTCTGTTCCTGCCACCCTCTCCCGGTGACCACAGTGCCCTCCCCAGCTCCCCCCTCCTCTGCCCTGTGCATCCCGTCTGTATCCTGACACTGAAATCGGCTGAAATAAACTTTTTAACACAATGGGAAGCATTAGGAAGCAGGAATTCTTTACCAGCACAGAGAAGGATCAGAAGAAGGATCACACACAGAAGGATCTCTCTTTGATCTGTGTGTGGTGACAGGGGTTATAACAGGGGTTTTACCCATCATAAGCACAGTCATTAACGTGTGTTTCTTATAAAATAAATAAATATCACTTTCATAGGACTCATTTCCATGCATTCATCTCCTTTTGGAAGTCCTTTACTGATCATGGAGGTTCTTTGAGGGGGTCTCTGGTAGTCGCATTCACTTACTGCTCTGATATTAAAGGCGTCCTTGCCTTCAGCTTTTCCTTTGGCCATGTGCTCTTGCTTCTTGTAGCAAAAATGGCCCTAGAACCGCTGCAGGTCTCCTTATCTGTTTCTGCACTGGCTCCAGCCACATTTATCGTTCTGCATTCTCCTGAGGAGCACCTTGGAGGCAAGCTTTCCTTCTCCCTCCTGGATCTTAGAACCCTATGGCTAGGAGGAGCATGGACACTGCCCAGGCTGTCAGGAGAAAAAAAAATCAGACCTGGGTGCGTCCTGGGGTGTCAGAGCAGGCTGGAGGGGTCAGGAGAGGATAAGAGGAGGTTGGAGGGGGTCTGGATCCCGTCAGTCCCAGAGGAGAACAGAACCTGACAGGCCACACTCAGAGTGGGGGAGCAGCTGCTGTCTGGGAAAGCTGTGGGATGTGATAGGATGGGGTGAGCCTGAAGAGCGGGGCGGGAATGGAGTGCAGACATTCGGGCAGGAAACGGATAGGAAACGGATAGGAAAGGATAGGATAGGATAGGATAGGATAGGATAGGATAGGATAGGATAGGATAGGATAGGATAGGATAGGATAGGATAGGATAGGATAGGATAGGATAGGATAGGATAGGATGGATAGGATAGGATAGGATAGGATAGGATAGGATAGGATAGGATAGGATAGGATAGGATAGGATAGGATAGGATAGGATAGGATAGGATAGGATAGGATAGGATAGGATAGGATAGGATAGGATAGGATAGGATAGGATAGGATAGGATGGATAGGATAGGATAGGATAGGATAGGATAGGATAGGATAGGATAGGATAGGATAGGATAGGATAGGATAGGATAGGATAGGATAGGATAGGATAGGATAGGATAGGATAGGATAAGGACGATAGGATAGGATAAGGACCAGCTTAGCTCTGCTTCCTTGGGCCCAGGGGAGGTTTGTCAATGATCCCAGAGCTCTTCCCGGAACTGGAGTTACTTCTGACCAGCACCCAGCTGACTCACCAGCACTTCCAGCACTGCCAGCATTCCAGTGCCACCTTCACCACTAGCATCCCTCTGCTGCTGGAGGGACAATTACCTTTTAGGGAAGGGAAACAAGGAATGGTAGAAACCTGTAGGGAAAGGTAAGGCAGTCAGAGATTGGGACATTCTGCAGGGATGGAATGTTTCTCATCAGGAGGAAATGATGAGCCATTTGGAAAATATTTCATTTGGAGCTTTTGACAAAAGTCACTTCCTCTGCAGCAAAAAAAACCCCTAAGATGAATGACTCAGAGGAAGTGAGGTTCTGATGTAGCCAAAGCTGCAATTTCCCCCTGTGACTGCATTCAGCTCTGGGGAGCAACACCAGGACAGGGCACGGAGAGAGCCAGCAGGACGGGAATGGGGAGCTCCTGGTGATCTGGTCACTTTCTCCTTCATGTCACTGACCAGCCAGGAGCCGCTTTAGGACATGGATCCCAAAGGAGCAAGAGGTACCAGGGAGCGCCGCTGATCTGCACAGACCCCTTTGCCTGCTGCTGCCCCACAGGGAACAGGTCAGTGGAATGTTTTCCTTCCTCCCTACCCCACCTTCCTCTCCTCCAGCAGCTGCTCTGTTCCTGCCACCCTCTCCCGGTGACTGCAGTGCCTCACCCAGGTCCCCCCTCCTCTGCCCTGTTCTGGAACAGACCAACCCTCGCACCTCCCTCTCCCAGTCGACAATTCCCACTGCCTTCCTCCCTTGGACATCTCACTCTTCCTCACTGAATCCTTCCCACTGCAGGGAGCTGCTGAGGAGCCACATGGTCCATCCCTGGATTCTCCAAGCACTGACTCTACATCCACTCTGACCACAGCCAGGGGACACATCCCACTGCCTGCCCAGCGTCCATCCATGGAGGTGACCACCGTGTCCCCACCTCCCACCTCACCCTCTGAAGGAGGTGATCTCTGTGAGACAGATGTCACCACCGTGGCCATACACAGTGTGACACTGCTCATCGGCCTCTGTGGGCTGGCCGGGAACGGGGCTGTCATCGGCCTCCTCAGCCGGGAAAATTATAACTCTGGCATCTTTAAGCTGGCTGTCATTGACTTCCTCTTCCTTCTCCTCACAGTCCCCACTGCCTTCCTCTTCCTGGTGGAGGACATGTCCTGCTCTCCTATCTTGCCCCTGCTGTACCTGAGTTTCCTTTTCCATCTCTCAGTGGTCTCCTACTCCTGGCTGCTGTTCCGGCTGATGCCCGGCAGCCCTCTGCTGTATATGTACAAGATCTGCTTCCACAGGGACCTAAGTCTGCGCCTGAGGTGGGTGGTGGACAGTGTCCAATACTGGGCCTTCTTTGCTCTCTTCACTGTCATTCCTGCCGTGACACTGCTATGCCCATCAAACGAGCAGGAGCACTGCCGGGCAGCTCTCATCTCCATGTACACCATCATTCTGCTCCTCTTTGCTGCACCCCTGCTCATTTCCAGTGCAATCAATTTCATTAAGGCCAAGTGGGGCTCCCAGCAGCAGCAACCCAAGAGGCGCGACATCGTTATCGTCCTCATTGTGCTCTTTGCTCTCCTGCTCACCATCTGCCATTTCCTGCAGCAGCTCGGTTCCATCACTGTGTCCTCACAGGCTTTTTTTCTGCTCACCTGCACCCACAGCACCATCAAACCCTTAATGTACATCTTGGTGGGGAGCTGGAGGACAGACTGCTTCATGGCGATCTCCTGGGAGCACTGTACAGGGTCTCTAAGGGAATCTCTCCAGAGGGTCTTTGATGAGTAGAAAGAACAAACTGCCTGCAGAAATTATGCCCATACTGACACAGGAGCTCTGAGCCGCTCGATCCCTTCCACTGCTCTGCTGAAGGATCTTGGCATAAAGCCTGAAGGTTTCCTTGAGTGAACTGATAAATCAATATCCACAGGATCACCCTCCCCGGCGTGCTGTATTTCTGCAGGAGAAGGGACCAGAGGCATTGCCTTGGGTGATTTTTCTGAGATGCTCTGCAGGGAGCAAATTAGGGCATGGCTTTCTTCCCCTCTCCTGGATCCACATAGCTCCAAGCAGTGCGGCTGGGCTCAGTGCTGTTCCCCAGCTCTATTCCCCACGGAATGACCCTCATGGCCTCGACCCCAGGACATGAACTCCATCTCCTTGGGCTCAGCAGATGAGTTTCATGGTGTTTTCAGGGAGCTCTTGCCTGCACTGTAACACATTTAATCCCTGGGGACACACCCAGCACTGGGTGGCAGTGATTTCCCAAATCCCTGTGGGGCTGATGCCTCTGGATGGCAGGAGAGGGGTTGGGATCACATGGAGCATCCTTCCCCTTCTGTCTTGTTTTTTTTTTTCAATTATTTTTTAAGCTATGGAGTTTTTCTAATATGAGTAGTGTGTTCACCTTGAGAGTTATAATGCTGATCTCTGACCACTGTGGGCAGTTCAAGCCCGAAGCGCTGCACAAGCTCCGGGAAGGCGGGACGGAGGTGAAGCTATGTTGGAAAAGTGGAATGTGTCTGAAAGCGGGGATGGATTACAAAGAGGGTAGAAAGCCGGTTTCTGTTTTGGGTGGTGTGCCTCTGGCTGTGCCTCTGGCTGCGAGTAAGCACCGAGCACTGTTCCTTTTACCTTATTTTGTCCTTTACTGTAGTTCAATAAACTTCTAAAAATTTTAAGTGAGGCGTCATTTCTCACAACAAAGAAAAAGACCACTTGATTCATATGGAAAATGAAAAAAATCAAGATCAATATCTCAGAGGCTGTGGAACTCTGAGCAAGACAAAGCTGTAAAACCACTGTGACCCAGGCACCGAGCCTTACGAAACAACAGCAGGTCATGGCATAGAGAGTAGCGAGAGGGATCGGAGTGAGGAGCTCCTGGTGACCTGGGCACTTTCTCCTTCATGTCCCTAACCTGGCAGGAGCCGCTTTAGGACATGGATCCCAAAGGAGCAAGAGGTACCAGGAAGCGCCGCTGATCTGCACAGACCCCTTTGCCTGCTGCTGCCCCACAGGGAACAGGTCAGTGGAATGTTTTCCTTCCTCCCTCCCCCACCTTCCTCTCCTGTAGCTGCTGCTCTGTTCCTGCCACCCTCTCCCAGTGACTGCAGTGCCCTCCCCAGCTCCCCCCTCCTCTGCCCTGTGCATCCCGTCTGTATCTTGACATTGACGAGGCTGAAATAAACATTCTAAAACAATGGGAAGTATTAGGAAGCAGGAATTCTTTACCTGCATAGAAGGGTCTCTCCCTGATCTGTGTGTGGTGAGACTTTACAACAGGGGTTTTATCCATCATAACCACACAGAGACATTAAAGTGTCTTTCTTATCTAATACATTAACATCACTTTCCTAGGACCCATTCCCAGGCATCCACCTCCTTCTCCAAGTCCTTTCCTGGCCCTAGAGGTTCATTCAGAGGGGTCTCTGATGTTCTATTCACTGAGTGCTGAGATATTAAAGGTGACCTTGCTTTGAACTTTTCCTTTGGCTGTGTGCTCTTGCTTCTTGTAACAGAATTTGCTACAAACCTCTCCAGGCCTCCAGATCTGTTTCTGCACTGGCTCCAGCCACGTTTATCATCCTGTGCTCTCCTGAGGAGCACATTGGAGCTCGGCTTTCCTCCTCCATCCTGGGTCCTGGAACCCTATGGCCAGGAGGAGCAGGGACACTGTTGGGGTCCCAGGTGGAGCA
Source organism: Haemorhous mexicanus (assembly GCF_027477595.1). Classification (NCBI taxonomy): domain Eukaryota; kingdom Metazoa; phylum Chordata; class Aves; order Passeriformes; family Fringillidae; genus Haemorhous; species Haemorhous mexicanus. Next base: position 11,142,473 of record NC_082346.1, read on the forward strand.
GGGGAAGATCCTGACTGTTCAGGGGTGGCACTGGGGTCCCCAGGGATCGTCTGGGCTGTTGCAGGCAGTTTTGAAGGGGTCAGGAGAGGGTTGGAGAGGGTCTGGAAGCCGGCAATCCCAAATCTCCCCACTGGAGGACACCAGAGCCTGACTGGTCATGCTCAGAGTGGAGGAACAGCTCCGTCTGGGAAAGATGTGGGCTGTGATAGGATGGGGTGAGGATGGAGAGCGGGGTGGGATACGGATGGGGTTGGGGATGGGGAGCAGGGATGAGGATAGCATCGGGATAGGAGAGAGGAAACAGCTCAACTGGGCTTCCTCAGCCCAGAGCATGTATTGGCAAAGATCTCAGAGCCCTTCCCGGAACAGGAGTTGTTTCAGAGAAGCATGCAGGTGCCTCAATAGCACTGCCAGCAATGGCAGTATTCCAGTGCCACCAGCACCACCAGCATCCCTCTGCTGCTGGAAGGACAATGACCCCTCAGGGAAGATGAAGGGGGAATGGTAGAAACCTGTCTAGAGAGGGAAGGCAATTGGAGAATGGGACACTCTACAGAGAAGGAGTGTTTCTCATGAGGAGAGAAAGACGAGCAAATCACAAAAAAATTCAGTTAGAGCTTCTGAGAAAAGCCACTTCCTCTACAGGAAAAAAAAAAAAAAGAAACAAGAAAACAACATCCAAGATAAATAACTCAGAGGAACTGAATTTCTGAAGCAGGTAAAATTACAATTTTTGACTTCCCCACTCCCCTTTGTCTCCACTGAGCCTTGGGGAGCAACATCAAGACAGAGCATGGATAGGAGCCAGAGGGATTGCAGTGGGGAGCTCCTGGTGACCTGGGCACTTTCTCCTTCATGTCACTGACCTGGCAGGAGCTGCTTTAGGACATGGATCCCAAAGGAGCAAGAGGTACCAGGAAGCGCCGCTGATCTGCAAAGACCCCTTTGCCTGCTGCTGCCCCACAGGGAACAGATCAGTGGAATGTTTTCCTTCCTCCCTACCCCACCTTCCTCTCCTCCAGCAGTTGCTCTGTTCCTGCCACCCTCTCCCAGTGACCGCAGTGCCCTCCCCAGCTCCCCCCTCCTCTGCCCTGTGCTTTCCTTTCACATTCCCGGTAGAACTGCCCAACCCTCCTACCTCTATCTCCCATCCCACAATTCTCACTGCCCTCCTCCCCTGCACATCTCACTCCTCCCCACTGAATCCTTCACACTGCAGGGAGCTGCTGAGGAGCCGCATGGTCCATCCCTGGATTCTCCAAGCACTGACTCCCCATCCACTCTGACCACAGCCAGGGGCCACATCCCACTGCCTGCCCAGCATCCATCCAATGTGGTGACCACTGTGTCCACTTCTCCTTCCTCACCACAGGGAATGAAGCCACAGGGGCTAGCTTCTTAGTTGGACAGCTGGTTCCCCGTAGGGTCAGAGTGCCCCAGGAAAGTAGTCTTAAGGCCGGATACCTCAGCCCTTCGGGGGCTGAGTGCCCTAGCCCAGACTACCACACAGCCGTGGCCTCTTAGCAAGCTCACTGATTGTCAGCTCTTAGTGATATCAGCTCTTTCATGATTTCAGCTCTTTAGCTTGCTAGAGGCTCTGGCTGGCCATGGCTTCTAGGAAAGCAGACAAGAGAGAGGAGAAGGCAGCTTCAGAGTGTTCCACGATGGTTTATTCTGAGAGTTTTGCGAAGGGTCCGAATGCAGCTCTTCTAACAAAATGGGCCAAGACAGCCCCTTTTATAGGGTTAGGGGGGCTTGAAAACTGACCAATTGTAAGGGTTAGGGAGACTAGCCTATGGGGTCACAGAAAGATAAGCAGGCCTGGAGGACCAGAGTGAGGACTTCTGGTTCAATTCCTATGACTCAGCAAATACCTATCTCTAAACATTCCTCCACGGAGCCGTAGCTGGCCCTGTGCCTGCTACAACTCCACTTTCTGTTTTTAGAAAAAATACATTCCCTATGGTTCTTTTAAAACAGTGAACAAGGCATGAGAACATAGCTAATACAATAACAACTACAAGGAGAATCCACAACATTCCCTTAACCAAGGATGCAATCCATCCTGTTAATCCCCACTGACCAAAAAGGTCATTAACCCAGTCTGGGGTTTTTTCTACTTTGAAGTCCTTCACGAGATCTTTCAGTTTCTGGATGTTCGCGTGGATGGATTCCGAGCGTGAAGAGAGATTGAAGCAGCACATCCCTTCAAAATCTTCACAACCGAGTCTGTGGGCAAGCAGCAGGAAGTTTGTCTTGTGGTTTCTTCTTCCTTTAAGAGATCGCTCAGGGCAGCAGATGTAGCATTAGCTTGTTTACTAAGCCAGCACCCAAGGTGATTTATTTCACCAAGGACTTTAGCTGCAGCAACCCAAGGTAGAAATAGGGAGACAGCAATCTTTTTGGGTTTGTTCCAATCGTATAATTTGGGATCGCAATTTTCATCAAATTCAGTGTAGGACCTTTTGTGGCGTTTTAATTCACTATCTTTTCTCCAATTATGTAACAGTGTGATGTTTGGAGTAAGAGTAGAAAGTCTTCCAAGTGTACAGGGACCTCCCTGGAGTCGGGAGGGGATCCCAGCCCAAACTCTGTCACCACAGATGAGAAATGTATCCTTGGGTAATACTTTAGGGTGGAGAGAGGACACAGATATCACACGAGCAGTGTAATTACACCAGTCGGGATAGTTATAGGCTTTATTAATGAGTGATATGTCTTTTCGATATGTGTTTTTTGTCTGATCAATTTCTGGCCAATTGTTTTTCAGGCATCTAAAGTAAAATTTGACACAGTATCGGCCTTGGAAGACCCCAACAGATCCAATGCTTGGGGTTCATCTAGAGCATTAGGCAGCATTTTTGTCCGCTCGTCCCAAGTATCTGCCAAATTGGGTCTCTTACCTGTGGTGCGGAGGAGCTCTGAGTTATAGACAGGCCAATCATCTGCTACAGAGGGAATCCCTACTAGACATGTGGAAAGTGGGTTATCAATGCTTCCCAAGGATAAACACAGATTATCCTGTTTTAATGTCTTTGCTAAGGTTACCCAAACATTATGGCTAGGCTGTGGACCAATCCGGCCGAAGGCACGCGGTACGGTGAAGCACATCCAGGCAGCAGTGAGGACAGCACCAAAAGAGATATTTTTCATCTTTGGACAGGAATAGGGCTTCTGATAGGGAATATAAGCAAAATTTGTTATCTTAATAGTGGGAGGGGAGGGCTAGCTCCTTTGCTCTTTTCTCTATTCCTTTCCCTCCTTCCCCCTTTTTTATTTTTTCTAAGCTAAAGAAGAGGGATAAGGTTAAGGAGTATTGAAAAAGTCAGGAAAAGGGGATAATAGGGTTTTTGAGGTATATAAGAGGTAACAACATATAGTTCAGAGTACACTTTTGTGTTCAGGCTATCTACAGTTTCAAACAGCAGAATGTTATTCAGCTTTCTTTTTTGTCTGCTCTCTCGTGATGGGATGGTCTGTTCTTCTGTTTGTGGGTATTCAGTGACGTCTTCATCTCCAGGCAGAACTGGTTTGGTTTTTTGGAGGATCTGTGTTTGTCTCAGGAGAATTCTTGTCATCTTTCGTTGTGCTTTCAGTGCCTAGGTACAGTTTTATATTTTTTCCTGGGTACCATCTTGGACCAGAGGGTAGTTGCACACACACATATCCTCGGCCCCAGGTAATTAGCTGGAAAGGTCCAGAGATTTGGTGTGTTTCAGGGTCTTTCACGAGCACAGGTGGTTTCTCAGTAAGCTTTGCTTGCATGGAATTAGCAAAATGGCGAAATACTGGCGGGTCAGGCTCTGATGCTGTACAGTTCAGGAAATTGATAACATAGAGAGCCTTGCAAAGTCTTTCCACTGGAGATTTGATACTCGTGTCTAAGTTCTGTTGATTGAGGACCCTTTTTACGGTGTGATGTGTCCTTTCCACGATGGATTGTCCTGTGGGGTTTACAGGTATGCCTGTCTTGTGTGCTATGCCCCAATCACTGAAAAAGTCCTTTAACTTGCGAGAAGTATAGGCAGGACCATTATCTGTTTTGATCTCCTTTGGTACCCCTAGGGTGGCAAAGGCAAGGAGAAAATGTTTTATTGTGTGCTGTGCAGTTTCTCCTAGATGCAATGATGCAAATACTGCTCCTGAAAACGTGTCGATCGATACATGCACGTATTTTGACCTTCCAAAAGGTGTGAAATGAGTCACATCTGTCTGCCACAACTGGCAGCTGTTCAGACCTCGGGGATTGACTCTCATCCCCATGGATGGTATCTGATAGCTTTGACAGTTCGGACATGTAGCAACAATAGCTTTTGCTTGATCTTTTGAAAATTTGAACATTCTGACAAGGACAGGTACATTTTGATGAAAAAACACATGTGACAACTTTGCCTGGGCAAAGATGTTAGGAACATTAGCAGTTTGTACTGCCATGGCTAATGCATCTGCTCTCCTGTTCCCATCTGCAATGAAACCTGGGAGGTCAGTGTGTGACCTCACATGCATTATATGGTAAGGTTGCTTTCTGTGGGAAATTAGGTATATTAATTTAGACATCAATTGGTACAACGTTGGATTGGAAACCTCTTTGAGAAGAGCATGTTCTGCTCTCATAGCTATACCTGCAACAGAGGCTGAATCTGTAACCAGATTAAAAGGTTCATCTTTGAATCTTTCAAAGGTTCTAACAACAGCTGCTAACTCCACAATTTGTGGAGATCCCTCCACTATTTGTATGTCCGATTCCCATTTTTGTGATTGAGGGTCCATCCATGTCATAACAGACTTGTGGGATGACCCTGAACCATCTGTAAAGATGGTTAGAGCTTTGAGAGGTTCCCTACTTTGAACTGATTTTGGGGTCAGATGAAAAGATTCATTAAAAAGTTTGTGGTTTAGGAACTGAACTGAAATTTGGCCTGTATAACTGTCTAGGGCAAAGTGGAGACTTTCATTGGTTTGGAGCAAATCCTCCAGGTCCTCAATGGTTATTGGCAAGTAAATGCAGTTGAAGTCACACCCTGCAAGTGAGCGGAGGTGAGTTCTAGCCTTTTTTATTAAATGTGCCATGATTTCCTGGTAGGTGGTAATTGTCTTTGTAGGTTGGTTGCTAGTAAAAATCCATTCCAGGATCAGCAAAGGGTCTCGAAGCTGAGAGTCCCATTGGAAAATCAGTCCATGAAATCGAGATGCTTTTCCTAGGACGACGAACTGGAAAGGCAGGCTGGGCTCAAAGCGATGAGCCTTGCATGAGGATAGGGCTTCCTGGACCTTGATGATGGAACCTTGGGCTTCTGTTGTGAGAGTGCATGGAGAGTCCAGGTCTTTGCTGCCGCGCAGAAGGTTGAACAGAGGAGCAAGATCTTCTGTGGTTAAACCCAGAAAAGGACGAACCCAGCTGATAGATCCGCATAAACTATGTAAGTCTCCCAGAGCTTTTGGGTCGTCTCATATGGTGAGCTGCTGGGGTACGATTGTCCTTTCCTGGATCTGGACTCCAAAGTAGGTCCATGGGTTGGTGTACTGTATTTTGTCCTCACGAATCTCAAATCCTGCCTTTACTATGGTTTTGATGGTCGTTTTGATCGCTTCCTCTAAGTAACCCTTATTGGATGCACAAACTAAAATATCGTCCATATAGTGGTAGATGATAGCACATGGAAATAGTTCCTGAACTGGTGACAGGATGTGAGCAACATACCAGTGGCATATAGTCTGAGAGACTTTTAGACCTTGAGGAAGAAAACACCAATGATATCGACATCTTTTGAGTGGGGCCTCTTTATTAAGAGAGGGTACAGAAAATGCAAATTTTTCAGCACCGTCTGGATGTAGCAGAATGCTGAAGAAACAGTCCTTAATATCTATGATAGCGAGTGACCAGTCTCTGGGCAGCATCAATGGGGAGGGCAGGCCAGGCTGGAGAGAACCCATGTCCTCAATGACCTCGCTGATCTTGTGAAGGTCTTGGAGCAGCCTCTACCTGCCCATTCCAGGTTTAGGTAGTACGAAGACTGGAGAGTTCCAAGGGCTGGTAGACTCTGCAATGTGGCCTTTGTCGAGCTGTTCCTTTACCAGTTCTTGTAATGCACGCAGCTTTACAAGAGAGGGGCCACTGAGGGGGTCCAGATCGGTTTATGGCATTTCCACGTTAGACGAGGAGTCTCTGGCAGTGCACGTGCCTCAGTGGCCCCAATTAAAAATCCTGAGTGGGAATGTGAAGGGAAGCACCCCATTGGGATAGAACATCTCTGCCCCAAAGGGTGACTGGAGCCCTTACCACAAATGGGCGGATGGTTGCCAGCTTGCCTTCAGGTCCTTCAATGAGGATGTCGTTCTTGCTTCGCACAGATACAGTAGTACCACTAATTCCCGAAATCATGCCTGCAACGGGTTGTAGGTCCCAGTGTGATGGCCAGTCTGAGCAAGCGATGATGGTCACGTCAGCACTGGTGTCCAGCATCCCCGGTAGGTGGATCCTCTCCCTCTGTAGTTAAGGCCGCACTCGATGGTAGGCTTGCTTGGACCCACAACTTGTGCCTACATTGCTGTAGGGTTGAGAGGAACCTGTTCCCTGTGATTTTTTGGGAGTAGAAAGGCTTGTGCAATTGGAGTTCCCTTTGAAAGAAAAAATAGTAAGTCCATGCAGCACACCTGGACAAGAATCTCTTCTCCTGGGAGCACTGTTTTCATTTCTGGAACAACAAAAATTTTCTTTGGGCTATTGAGAGAATCACCTATAATTAAGATGTCAGAAGGACTACCTTTAGGTCCATATTTACCTGTGGGAACATGATAAACCTTCTCATTTTTAAAGTCAGTAGACAAAGCAGTTACCAGTTGGCGACGGGCTCCCATCTGGATCGTGTCGTGTGTTGGAACCTCCTCCTGTGGTCCTGGATCTCCTGGGATGGAGAGTGGTTGGATCTGGGTGGCCTTTGATTTGTTGTCATAGCCCGGGGCTCCACCAGGCTGCGCGAGGCGTTTCCCGGATGTGGCTGGTAGCGATGCTGATATTGGGGTCTTTGATAGGTGTAATGAGGATATCGAGGAGGTGTCCTTTCTGGACAGTCCTTTATATAATGACCTATGTTACCACAGTGAAAGCATCGAGCCTGTTCTTTAGAGGCTATTACTGCATATGCACCAGAGACACCTTCAGCAATGCCCTTAGCAACAGCTTGGGCCACTGTATTATCAGTGGACAGGTGACGTGTACAACATTCCAGCACTTGCTCTATGGTAGGGTCTGTATCTATAGGTAGAGACCTCAGGATTGTTTTACATTTTTCATTCGAGTTACTCATGGCAAGCTTATATAAGAGTTCCTTTCTTGCCTCTGGGCTCTCTATCTGTTTTTCCAAAGCATCTTTAAGTCTGTCCACAAATTTGATAAAGCTTTCATCTACTCCTTGCTTAATAGTAGAAAAATCCAAGGTAGGCATAGATTCATCGTTTATAAACAGTAAAGAGGTTTTTGCTGCAAGTGCCACATCTTGGAGAGCATCCTTATTCAATGTTTCAAGCTGGTCAGCTGGTTTCTGTAACTCGCCTTCCCCAGCCAGCTGTTCTACTGTAAAATTTATCAGCATCTGCTGAATAAGAATCCGATAATGTTTCTAATTGTTTATTCCAATGTCTTTCCCATAACATGTATTCAGCTGGCGAGAGCAGGCAATGCAATATGTTTTTAAAATCATGTGGAAGCAAAACATGTGCTAAGAAAATAGCTTTTGAAAAATTTCTAAAAATATGTGAGCCTCTGCCATGTTCTTTAGCTATATTTCTTAATTGTACAAGTTCCTTATTTGAGTTCGGCTTCCACGTCTTAATAGCAGACTCTTCTCCATTCCTCCCCTGTCTATACTCTACAGGGAAGGCGTTTATTTTTTCTGCCATCTGCCAATCGCCTGCCTTGGTCACCTCTATCTTAATTAAAGCCCAAGGATCAATTTGCAACGAATCAGAGTCCGAGTCACTGGCACTGCTGTTATCCTCCAATGAGGAGTTAGGGCGGGCAGACCGTGGCCTGTGCTTTTTGCAGCTTTTACAAGCGGGTTTATTCAAAAGCTTTGTGGACTGTGATGATGCATTAGGCAAGGTTTTGTCAGAGGGAGCCACCGTTGAAAGTGGAGCGGCACCACAGCAAACACAAACATGGTGGGGGGGGATGGGTAACACTGTGGGGGGTCCCTGAGATACCACAGGGGCTGCATTGAGAGTGGGAGGATTGGGTAACATGAGGGTGGGGACAAGGGGTAGGCGGGGGCAGGGGGCAGCCAGATCGGTATGCGACCGCTCGAATGCAATTGCTGGGCTTGGGGTATGGCTGTACCCCGAGAGCTCTCCTGCGGGCAGGCTGGAAGAAGAGGGGAACTTGCGTTTCCGGAAGAGGGAACGGTTGAAGCCGAACCTTGAATTGGTAACGCGACGACCGAGGGGCAAGGAAGGGGGCAGGGCTGGGGATGGGGGAAACAGGAAGAGGGGCAGGAGGAGGGGGGGGAGGTGGAGGAGGGGACTGAACGGAAGGGGATGCCGAAGCTAGCACGAGGGAAGGAGGAGCGGATATCTGGGAAGCTGAGATAAGGACAGGAGGGGAAACAGGGTCCCCACGACAGCAAGCTGAGCCCTGATTGAGGAGGCGAGAGATGCAGCCTCTCTCTCAGTTGGAGAGCTGTTTTTTTCCGCGATCGAGGGAACATGCGGAGAGGGAGAGGGCAACATGGATCCCATAGACTGAAGAGAGAGAGGAAATTTCGGAGCAGACTGCAGAAAAATTTCGATGGTTATCAGACTCATTAGCATGTAAAAGAACATCTGTCTCTATTACGCAATCAAGGCTCCTTTTGTTAGATTATTTGACCGCTTTGGTTATAACATGAAAAAGAGGCATGTATACAGTTACAGAAAAATCCTGGATAGTCTGTAAATTATATATTGTTTTCCCAATCATATCCCAAAAGGAATCTTTTGTAATTGTTTCTGTGTTAGTATCAGGAAACTGAGAAAGTATCCATTTTATAAATTTCTTTAGGTTAGTCTTAGAAAGTTTACCATTTGATAAAGAAAGGTTATTAGCAGATAAGATTTCTAGAATTAGTAAATATAAATCTCTCTCAATATGGGATAACCTTAAAGTCGAAACTTTTTTCCCATATTATCTATTCCCTTCCAGCAGCTAAAATGAGGAAAAAAAAAGAAAAAAAAAAAAAACAAGAACAAAAAAAATCCCTGAGAAATTTCCAGCGCGCTTAGAGGCTGGTATAAACTTACATATTGCTTCAGCCGTGGGTCAAAGGAGCTGCTGGAAGGTGTCTGCTAGGGCCGTCTCCTCGGAACTTTGTCCAGATATCTTTAAGTGAGGTCCGAGTCGACCCCCTGCTAAGAAGTCCTGCTAAAACGTAGGAACACCTTCGTGGGAAGATGCAAAAGAACGGCAGTGACAGTTTCTTGAAAAGAAATGCTGCTACATCAGTGAAGAACTTTTTTTGTTCACCTGTTCGATGCATCAGTTGTAAACTAATGAAGCCACAGGGGCTAGCTTCTTAGCTGGACAGCTGGTTCCCCGTAGGGTCAGAGCACCCCAGGCAAGTAGTCTTATGGCCGGATACCTCAGCCCTTCAGGGGATGAGTGCCCTCGCCCAGACTACCACACAGCATTCCCCACCCCGAGTGCTCTGTGAATGGTACAGCAAAGATCTGCCCAGAGATATTTAATTTCTAATTTTGTGAGCCAGGTGCAAAGGTCTCTCTGCCTTCAGAAACCCTTCCTCTCCACTGCCTTCAGCTGCTCCCTCAGCAGGCTCAGGTGGTGCAGCAGCAAGGAGAGGAGGAGGCCGTGGTCTTCAGCACAGCCAGCCCCTTCTAGGAGCAGGGTGACACCTCTGTTTATCACCATGGGCTCCACGGGGCATCACTCGCCTCCCTGGGGCCTCCCTGAAGTCACCATCCCCACCACATCCCACACCTTCTCTCCAGCCCCATCACTCCCACACATTCCCACCACATATTCCCACCAGATCCATCATGTCCCACCCCTCCCACACCACCCTCCCATCCCACTCCCCATGCAGCCCACCCTCCTCCCATCCTTCCCATCCCTCCCAGCCACAGGCCTGAGGCTCCAGTCCCTCCCCACGGGCTGCTCACCCCACGCTGCCCCGTAAGGCTTTGGGGCACTGCTTCTCTTGGAGATTCCCCTCCCCAGCTCCATCCCTGCTGTCCAGCCCCCAAACCTCCTTTGGACAGAAACAAGAGGCCACAGAGGGATGGCTCCACTGGTGTTCATTGGGCTGGAGAAGCATGGAATTGCCAGGAGGAGCAGAAACACTGCTGCGGGTCCTGAGTGGGGCAGGAGAGGAGCAGGGATGTCTGGAGGGGAAGGCAGCCTGGGGGACATTTCTAGAGGATGTCAGAGGGGAACATGTTGCCTTAGGATTTTAGCCTTGCTATTTTTCATATCCTGTACAGCATTAGTGCATAACTCTAAACTCCATGGAAAGTGTTAGTTAACTGTCCTCACATTTTGGTCAGACAAAACAATCCCTCTAGGCCTGCAATTCAAGGACACCCTACTGCCTCAGGCCCAGAAAAGTACAGACAGAAGTGAATTGGGGGAGGGCAGACTGGGGCTAAATGACTGCATTACCTGAAGCTGTAAGTGGAGGATTAACCCGATTTGTAAATGGACCTAACTTACATCTGACTGAAAAACTCATGACCATTGTCCATTTTGGGTGTAGCCCCTCTCGGAGGCTTTGAGTGGCCAGGGTGAACCTTTTGAAGGCCTTTCATCAATGCCTCCTTTTATTCTCTTCACCTTGTCTGGCCTCTGTTCTAGGGAGCCAGCCCAAGGCACCAGGCAGACAGGGGCTGGAGGGGGCAGGAGGGCTCTGGGTGCCACCAATCCCAAATCTCCCACTGCACTGCAGCAGAGCCCAACAGGGCACACCTGCAGCCAGGGAGTGGCCAGGGACTGGGAAACCATCGGGATGGGATGGGATGGGATGGGATGGGATGGGATGGGATGGGATGGGATGGGATGGGATGGGATGGGATGGGATGGGATGGGATGGATGAGGAGTGATCCCAAAATCAGACAGAATAAAGTTCCCAACAGCAACTAAGGGTGTTATCAAGGGAAGTATTAGGCAGCAGGACTCGCAGAAGGATCCCTCCTTATTGTTCTGTGTGTTGTGAGACTTTACAACAGTATTATTCTGTTTACAACAGTAGAATACAACATTATAACCATACATTAAAAAGTTTTTCTTCTTTAGTACATAAACACCATTTTCCTAGAACCCATTGCCATGCATCCACTTCCTACTGGGAATCGTTTGATGGCCCTGGAGTTTCATTCAAAGGGGCTTCTGATGGTTGTATTCACTGAGTTCTATGATATTAAAGGTGACCTTGCCTTGAACTTTTCCTTTGGCCATGCACTCTTGCTTCTTGTCACAGAATTTGACACAAAAATACTGCGGACCTCCAAATCTGTGTCTGCACTGGTTCCTGCCATGTTTATCACCCTGGGTCAACATCTTTACATCCTTCTATCCATTTGCCCTTTAAGTCTTTAAGCAACTTCAAGAGTTTAAAATCTGTTATTTTTCAATCCTCTGCACACCAGCCCAGCCCTCCCACCTCCCTGTTCCACCATTCCCACTGCCCTCCTCCCCTGCACATCTCACTTCTCCCCACTGAATCCTTCCCACTGCAGGGAGCTGCTGAGGAGCCGCATGGTCTATCCCTGGATTCTCCAAGCACTGACGGCCCATCCACTCTGACCACAGCCAGGGGCCACATCCCACTGCCTGCCCAGCGTCCATCCATGGAATTGAGCACCGTGTCCCCACCTGCCACCTCACCCACTGAAGGAGACGATCTGTGTAACACAGATGTTACCACCATGGCCACACACAGTGTGACACTGCTCATCTGCCTCTGTGGGCTGGCTGGGAACGGGGCTGTGCTCTGCCTCCTCAGCCTGAAAAAAAGCGGGAACGCTGGCATCTTTGACCTGGCTGTCATGGACTTCCTCATTCTCCTCTTTGCCGTCCCCTCTGCCCTCCTTATCCTGGTGGAGGATGTGTCTTGCTCTCTTATCATGCCCTTGATGTACATGAACTTCCTTTTCCAGCTGTCCGTGGTCTCCCACTACTGGGCCCTGCTCTGGCTGATGCGCAGCAACAAGATACTGTTTATGCGTGAGATCTGGAACCTCTGTTGCCGCTGCGACCTCCCTGAGCACCTGTGGTGGGTGCTGGACAGTGCCCAATACTGGGCCTTCTTTGCTCTCTTCACTGTCATTCCCTCAGTGACATTCCTGTGCCCATCACACGAGCAGGAGCACTGCCGGGCTGCTTTCATTTCCATGTACACCCTCATCCTGCTCTTCTTGGCTGCACCCCTGCTCATTTCCAGCACAATCGATTTAATTAATGCCAAGCCCGGCTCCCAGCAGCAGCAACCCAAGAGGCGTGACATCGTTCTCTTCATCATTTTGCTCCTCACTCTCCTTCTTAGCCTCTGGAATTTCCTGCAGCAGCTCAGTTACATCACTGTGTCCTCACAGGTTGTTTTCCTGCTCACCTGCATCCACAGCACCATCAAACCCTTCATCTACTTCTTGGTGGGGAGGTGCAGGAGGCCCTGCTCCATGCGGTCTCTCCGGCTCTCCCTCCAGAGGATTTTTGAAGAGCCCGAAGAAAACAATGCCGACAGTGGTGATCCTGCCATGGACATGGGGGTTTGAGCCTGTTGATCCCTTCCACTACTCTGCTGAAGGAACCCAGGAAACTCGTTGAAGGTTTCCTTGGGCCTCCTGATTGATCAATATCTACAGGATCACCCTCTCTGTGGTGCTGTATTCCTGCAGGAGAAGGGAGCAGAGGCATTGCCTTGGCTGATTTTTGTGGGATGCTCTGCAGGGAGTACACTGGAGCATGGCTTTCCTCCTCCCTCCTGGATCCACATAGCTCCAAGCTGTGCAGCTGGGCTCAGTGCTGTTCCCCAGCTCTATTCCCCATGGAATGACCCTCATGGCCTCAGCCCCAGGGAATGAACTCCATCTCCTTTGGCTCAGCAGATGAGTTCCATGGTGTTTTCAGGGAGCTCATGCCTGTCCCATGACACGGAGTGGTGGATATTTCCCAAATCCCTGTGGGGCTGGTGCCTCTGGATGGCAGGAGAGGGGTTGGGATCACAGGGAGCATCCTTCCCTTTATGTCCAGCAGAGCCAGCCCTGCATTCCCAGCTGATGGGAAGGGACACCAGGTGGGGCTGCAGAGGTGGGGAGGGACAGCAACATTCCCTTATCCTTTCAGTGGGAATTTGTCACATTCTTGAATTCTGGAATTGAATCCTTGTGTGTAAAGTTGAGGGTTGATAGTGAACTCCACTGATCTTCTGTGCCTGTACCAGAAAGTACATGGAATATGGAAATTCCCATCACCAGATGCTTGGAACATTTAGTTGCACAGAGATTAGTGGGCTGTGCTGCTCTTCTGCAGAATTGGGCCCCTCCATCCTCTGGTTCCCCAGCATCAGTGCCCAAGGAAGCCCTTGACCACCTCCATCCTGAACCTGGCCACCCTCAGGAGGAGCTGCACAGCCACTCTGCACAGCAGCTTCAGCCACAGCCCAGCCTGTCCTGATCTTTGTCATTCTGTAACCACCCCTCAACCAGATTTGGATTCATGGTTTTTGTTGGATTCTAATGTGATACAACTGACTGTAGGACATGGGGTTACATGTTGAAGTATTAATGCTTGTGCTCACCAGAAGACCCTGAGGGAAAGGCACAGCTGCAGGCTGGGTGGATGGGAGGCGCCTGAGGGCTGAGAGGCAGTCAGGAGTGCGGGATGGTCAGATGGGAGTGAGATTGTGATTGGCTGGGGGAACATGTGGACAGCGTATAAGCAGGAAGCTGATTGGATGGTAGGACAGGGGGTCAGCAGCACTGCAGCTGAGCCAGCCAATGGGTGCCCTCCTTCTGTTAAATTCAGTTAGGCCTCAGTTTGGCATCATTGTATGAGAGAAAATGGCAGCAGAAGTTTGAGAAAAGAAAAGAAATTATCCAGATTCTCCTGAAAGCCGGCTTCACCATCAAAAAGAGCAAAGTCAAGAGACCTGCTCAAGAGATCCAGTTTCTGGAAGTGAAGTGGCAAGATAGACGGCGTCAAATTCCCACTGATGTCATCAACAAGATCACAACAATGTCTCCACCATCCAGCAAGAAGGAAACACAAGCTTTCCTAAGTGCCATAGGCTTTTAGAGAATGCACATTCCTGAGTACAGTCAGATCATGAGCCCTCTCTACCTGGTCACCCGTAAGAAGAACAAGTTCCACCGGGGCCCTGAGCAACAACAAGCCTTCACCCAGATCAAGCAAGAAATCGCTCATGCAGTTGCCCTTAGCCCAGTCAGGACAGGACCAGAGGTGAAGAATGCTCTACTCTGCAGCCGGGAACCATGGCTTGTCCTAGAGCCTTTGGCAGAAGGTGCCTGGGGAGACTCGAAGCCAACCACTTAGATTTTAGAGTCAAAGCTACAGAGAGTCTGAAGCCAACTATACCCCAACAGAGAAAGAAATTTTAGCAACCTATGAAAGAGTCCAAGCCATTTCAGAAGTAGTAAGCACTGAAGCACAACTCCTCCTGGCACCCCGACTACCAGTACTGAAGTAGATGTTCAAAGCAAAGGTTCCCTCTGCGCACCATGCCACCAGTGCCACATGGAGCAAACGGATCGCTCTGATCACACAGCGTGCCCGTATTAGAAAACCTAATCGCCCTGAGATTCTGGAAATAATTACAAACTAGCCAGAAAGTGAAAACTTTAGTCTTGCTGATGAAGAAAAAGAAGAAGTGACACGTGCTGAAGAAGCTCCACCATACAATGAACTGCCAGCAGAAGAAACGCGCTACGCTCTTTTCACTGACAGTTCTTGTCGCATTGTGAGAATAAAACGAAAGTAAAAAGCAGCCGTATAGAGTCCCACACGACAAGTCGCTCAAGCTACTGAAAGAGAAAGTAGATCAAGCCAACTTGCAGAGCTCAAGCCCGTTCAACTAGCCTTAGACATTGCTGAGAGAGAGAAGTAGCCAAAGCTCTACCTTTACACTAATTCATAAATAGTAGCCAATGCTCTGTGAAAATGGCTGGAGAAGTAGAAAGAAGCTAACTGGCAACGTAGAAGAAAACCGATTTATGCTGCTGATGAGTAGAAAGACATCGCTACCAAAGTAGAGAAGCTACCTGTAAAAGTCTGCCATGTAAATACCCATGTCCCCAAGAGCAGAGCTAATGAAGAGCACCAAAACAATGAGCAAGTAGACTGGACTGCAAAAATAGAAGTGTCAAAGATAGACCTAAATTGAAAACACAAGAGAGAGTTATTCCTAGCTCGGTGGGCCCATGATGCCCCAAGTCATCAAAGCAGAGATGCCACCTATAAGTGAGCACGAGACCGAAGAGTAGATCTAACCATAGACAGTATTTCTCAAGTTATCCATGACTCTGAGACATGTGCTGCCATCAAGCAAGCCAAGTGAGTGAAGCCCCTGTAGTATAGTGGGCGGTGGTCCAAGTACAAATATAGAGAACCCTAGCAGATCAACTACATCACACTGCCCCAGACACGCCAAGGCAAGCGCTGTGTGCTGACCATAGTAGAAGCCACCACTAGATAGTTAAAAACCTACCCTGTATCTCATGCTACTGCCCGTAACACCATCCTGGGCCTTAAAAAGCAAGTCCTGTAGAAACATAGAACCCCTGAGAAGATTGAGTCAAATAATAGAACTCATTTCAAGAACAGCCTTATCAACACCTGGGCTAGGGAACATAGCATTGAGTGAGTGTACCATATCCCCTACCATGCACCAGCTGCAGGCAAAGTAGAAAAGTACAATAGACTGTTAAAAACCACTTTGAAAGCATTAAGTAAGAGATCTTTCAAAAACTGAGAGCAGCATCTAGCAAAAGCCACCTGGCTAGTTAACACCCGAAGCTCTACTAACTGAGTAAGCCCTGCCCAATCTGAGCCTTTGCATAGAGTAGATAGAGACAAAGTCCCAGTAGTACATGTCAGAAGTTTGTTGGAGAAGACAGTTTAGATCAATTCTGCCTGGAGTACAGACAAACCCATTCGTAGAGTTGTCTTTGCTCAGAGACCAGATTCCACATAGTACATAATGCAAAGAAATAGAAGAACACGATGTGTACCTCAAAGAGATATCATTGTTAGGTAAGAGCTATGTGTAAATATCACTGTTTGCTAAATGTTACTACCATTGTCTGTGTATAGCTGTATATTGAATGTCTGATGTATGTGTTTATAGAGTTAGAATATATATATTAGTTTTAGTAGTAAGCTGACGATATGGAGATAAAAAGTAAAATGTCCTAGGCTGACTATATGATGCTTTTATCCCTAATCGTCTTGTTCCCTTTATGCTGAATAGTAAGTTTTGCACCTTTAAGACTTGCTCCAAAGATTGAGGGGGAAGAGGAGGCGTGCAGTTTGTTTTCAGACACTGAACTCACTCCTACACATTCCTGCTCCTGAACTGCGTTGTCTGCAGATAAACAGACGGCGGGACAGGGCTCTCTTTTTTTTTGCTTTTAGTTTAGCTAGCTGAGGCAAAGAAGTTCCCGAGACTGTAGGATTTTTTTCCTTTTTATCCCTTTCTTTAGACCTGTTCACACCTGCTCTGGACTGAACAACCATAAGAGCACCAGCAGCTCGCATTGGTGGGGCAGGCCGGGCCTAGGCCAAGGCATTTCCAGCACCAGAAAGACTGATAAGAGACTAAGTGAGCTGAACTGGAATCTGGGGAGGAGACTTTCTGGGTTTGTCATCTCTTTCAGAGTAGAAAAGAATTTTATTGTTCAGTATTGTTTAAATTTTCTTATTTAATAAACAGTTTTTTCCACTTTTCTCCAAAGAAGTATTTTCTCCCGGACCGGTTAAGAGAAGAGCGATAAAATCCGATTTCCTAGAAGAGCCCTTTGGAAGTTCTATCCCAAATTTGCCCTTAACCAAGACAGTGTTAAAGACACCCTAACTTTAAATGAATTGCAGAAACTGCTAGGTTCCTTAAATTGGTTGTGTCCTGGTTTGGGTTTGTCTACAGAGCTCCTACACCCTTTATTTGACTTATTCAGAAGAAATCCCCACCTGTACACACTTTGACAATTGACCCCAGAAGCTAAAACTGCCCTTGCACACTGTGCTCAAGCAGTAGAAAACTGACAGAATTGGAGATGGGATCCTGACAAATCTGTGTACCTTGCTATAACTGCTAGCAGTTATAACTAAATTTCAACCTTCAGCTGTTTTGTTTCAATGTTTTGTTAATGATAAAGACCCTCTGCATGTGTTAGACTGGTTATGCTTACCTTACACAGCAACAAAGACTGTGTGCACTGTTAATGATATGTTCGCATATTTAGTTAAGAACGGTAGAGAGCGACTACAAACTCTCAACGGCCAGGATCCATATACCATCTACATACCTGCAAGTAAAGATAATTTGGCATGGCTACCACCAGAGGATGCCAATTTTCAAATCATGCTTGCAAAATTATCTATCCATTGTCCCTCACATCATTTATGGACAGATATGGGTAACCTCCCCCTGTATGGAAAGAGTCACTACAGCACTGACCCCTGTCAACGGACAGTTTTCACAGATGCATCCAGCAAAACCAACAAAGCTGCAGTGATTTGGCATGGAGGTGACTCTGCCCAATGGCATAAAAGGGTATTAATGTTAAAGGATGCCTCTGCCTCTGTGCAGATTTTAGATTTGGCTGCTATCTGATATACCATTCAGTTATTTTCACAGGAACAACATAAAATCATAACTGATTCCTCATATCCTGCCAATGTTGTGTTCCATTTAGAATCTTCCAATTCAAAACATGCTAATACATCTTTTTATTACAGAGTTAAAAACATAGTAAACTTTGATTAACAGCCAGCTGCATGATTTTTATGTGTTGCATCTTCATCCCCACTCAGGTTTACCTGGGCCTATTCCAGAGGGTAAAAACTACACAACTCCATGATCCTTGTGGGCCCCTTCTAACTCTGGATATTTTATGGCTGTATTTTATGATGCCTATATTACATGATGATTCCACTTGATAATGATTCCACTGTGTTGTCCTTATTCCCTGGCTCTGGCACATCCTCAAAAGCCCTCTGGAAGGCAACACCTACAGAGGGGTGAATTCCTTTGCACAGCTCCCAGCCAGGAAGTAAATCAGAAGGAGGGCACTGCTGTTGGCTGAGGAGACAGAGCACAGCCCCATTCCCACCATCCCACACAGGCACAGCAGCAGCAGCAGCGTGACAGGCACTTTGCTCCACTGCCTGCTGGCACACTGGCTCCAGTTGTCGTGGCTCTCCTCATTCCAGCTCCCCTTGGATGCCTTCCCACAAGGCTGGCTCCAGCAGGCAGGGCTGGCTCCCTCCGTGGAAGGGGACAAAGTGCCCATGGTGACACCTCTGCTGCTTCTCCCCCCTCACAGAGCTGGAGGGGTGACAAACAGAGACACCAGAGCAACGCTGCTGTCCCCCAAACATGGCTTTCCCATCTTTTCCTACCCACAGCTTCCATGTGGAGCAGCACTGGGAGGAGTGAGGGACAGGACAGATGGCAAGGAGGATGTGGGAGCCTGGTCTGGTGTGCCTGGCACAAAAGCCAGGGAGATACCTCCTTCATGGCTGTGGACAGGACAGAGCTGGAGCAGGAACACAACTGGAGAAGGAGAGGATTGCCCATGAAGATATCAGAGAACAATTGGCTTTGGGATGGATCTGAGCTGGACTCTCAGGTGTCAGTTGATATCACTGAGCTGCTGGATTCCTTCAGCAGGACACCCATTTCAATATTCCCTCCCTTTTCCCACAATATTTCCAGCTTTGAATTCCATACAGACCTCAATTCTGCCCCCAAAATCCATAACCAGGTTCCACACAATGAGGGGGCCCTGATTCTGGTGGAAGAGAAGAGTCTGACCTTGTTTCCTCTTGCAGCCTGGAGAACTTCCCTGCACTGCACTCACCTCACCTCCCACCCTCCAGTTGCTGTCCCTGGGCAGGGATCTTCAGGAGGTTCCCTGGAATGGTCCCTTGGGAAAGGGGAGCGCAGCCTGTGGGGTGAGCCCGAGCAGCGTCCGGCGCGGGCTCTGTCCCAGCTCCTGCCACAGCCCCTGTTCTCCTGCTGCCTCGTGTTCTCCAGGGCTCTCACACACAGGCAGCTGCTTCAGAGCCTGGCACGGGATCAGGGCTCTGCTCCTCCTCTGCTCTTCACTCTGCCCAGCAAATGAGCAACAGGAGAGAGCCTCAGCAACCAGACCTACGGCCAAAGCACTTTGTCTCCATCTCAGCTTCTCTTCCATTTAAAAACAACTCCAATCCCAAAATCTTGTCTTTTGAACGGCCTGACCTTGAACCCTCTCACTTCTGGGCTGGATCCTTAGGCCCCTGCACTACAAATGTCCCATTAAACTTTGATGTCTGTTTCAAATCTAGTTTTCCCCCTTGAATACTGCAAGTTCAGTGGTACTTCACCTTCACCACACAGTTTCCAAGAGGATTCATGCAATAATCAATTCTGTGGCTCAGCTGGAGCCCTGGCACACAGCAGAGGGCTGATTTGGGATTTCAGCAATGTCATTTCTTCTGAGAAGAGGCAAATCCATGCTGCTCTCTCGGCTTTAATCCTTAGAAAGTTGCAGGTTTCCTTTGAGTCATTCTCTACACTCCCTCAGGAGTCAGACAGCAGCCTACAGTGAATTCCAAGGAATTCCTAGAAAGCTTGGGCGAGATGATTCCTACCCAGGCTGACATGTGCCTCAGGGATCTGGGATGCTCCTGCTGGAAACTGCTGGCCCTGGGACCAGAACTGTCACCTCCCTTCCTGCTGACTCCGTGTCTGTGTCCCCAGCTATGCAATCTCACATCCCCTCACCAGCCCAGTCCTTTCAAGGGCAAACACTTCATGATCCAGGAGCTGATGGGGCACCAGGAGATTTGGAGAGGGACTTTGGACAAGGGCATGGAGTGACAGGACAAGGGGCAATGGCTTCCCACTGACCAGAGATTGGGATCAGGTTGGATCTTAGGGAAAAATCCTTCCTTGTGAGGATGGAGAGGCCCTGGCACAAGTTGCCCAGAGGGGTGGGTCAGGTAAAAACAAACACAAGGGCTCCCATGTCTGAGGAGGAGGAGGGTGAGCCCTTATCAAGGGCTGGAAAGGGGATCAGAGCATCCCAAAACCTGCTCCCTAATAGCTTTCATTGCATCATCAAGGGCATTGGCAGTAATTAGGGTGAGCTCTAAGTGCTGATGACCTGGCTGCAAGCAACTGAGTGCTGACCTTCCCTTGGGCTGTGTGAGCCTGCATTGGAATGACAGAAATGGGAATTCTTAGCTCCATTTGCTTTCTTGTGGCCCAGGAGGGTTTTTTAAACGATCCCAGACCTCTTCCCAGAATGGGAGTTGTTTCTGAGAAGCACTCAGATGTATGCACAGTGCTGAGAGCACTTCCAGCACTGCCAGCAGTTCTCTGCTGCTAGAGGCACAGTGACCCCTCCGGGCAGATAAATGAGGAATGTAGAAACTTCCTGAGAGAGGGAAAGCATTTGGAGAATGTCCCATCTGGAAGAGTTTCTAATCAGGAGGAAATGAGGAGCTCTTCAAAGAAATCTGCACATTGAGCTACTTCCTCTATGGCAGAAAAAAAGTCAAACAGAGGAAGGGAAATTCTGACGCAACCCAAGATTAAATTTCTGACTTTCCCGCCAAGCCTTGCGAAACAACAGCAGGACAGGGCACAGAGAAGAACCAGCAGGACGGGAACGGGGAGTTCCTGGTGATCTGGGCACTTTCTCCTTCATGTCACTGACCTGGCAGCAGCCGCTTTAGGACATGGATCCCAAAGGAGCAAGAGGTACCAGGAAGCGCCGCTGATCTGCACAGACCCCTTTGCCTGCTGCTGCCCCACAGGGAACAGGTCAGTGGAATGTTTTCCTTCCTCCCTGCCCCACCTTCCTCTCCTCCAGCAGCTCCTCTCTTCCTGCCACCCTCTCCCAGTGACTGCAGTGCCCTTCCCAGCTCCTCTCTCTCTTCCTGTGCATCCCATCTGTATCCTAATACTGAAAAGGGCCAGAACAAACTTTCTAAAACAATGCAAAACATGAGGAAGCAGGAATTCTTTATCTGCACAGGACACAGATGGTTCTCGTCTTGTATTTTTTGTATGGTGAGACTTTACAACAGGATATTAATCCATTATAACCACATGTAGGTATTGGAAACTTTTTCTTATCTACTACACAAACACCATTTTCCTAGAACTCATTTAATCCACCTCCTCCTGCAATCCTTCTATGATCCTCCAGTTTTATTAAGAGGGGTCACTCTGATGGTCATATTCAATGAATTCTGCCACATTAAATGTGCCCTTGCCTTGAACTGTTCCTCTGGCCATGCACTGTTGCCTCTTGTTCCAGAACTTACCCCAAAATCACTGCAGGCCTCCTTATCTGTTCCTGCACGGGTTCCTGCCATGTTTGTCATCCTGTGTGCCAGCCTTTACATCCTGTGAGAAACAACCGCCCACTTTTTTAAATTTTTAAAGGTTTATTAAACCTTAACAAAAACTGCAACAAAAGGACTAAATAAGGAGAAGCAGGCCTGGGAGCTTCCCTCATGGCTGCCTACCACGTGGCTGCCTCATCTTCAAGAGGGATGCTTCACCTTTGATACCCCAGGTGTTGCATCAGCTAAACCTGGCCCCTCCCAAAGTCTGTCTGTCAGCCTTTCTTTGTGTTTATTGGTGGAGCCTGCCTTCTTGCAACTTGGCTGGAGGGTCAGGTGTTGTCATGCTGCACCTCCCCCTCCCCAGCAACAAGCTTTTGTACACCCCTTCTTTCTCCCTGTCCTAGATGACTCAGGCTCTCTGATGGGAACAACAGAGAGGGGGGAGAAGGGGACTATCGGCAGAACATGGGACATCTAAACAACAGAGTTCAATAACATAATTATACATATTAAATCTTCTATTAATATTCATATATTATTCATCCCTTAACTGTGAGAGCCAATCATCTCATTATCCATATATAACACATCCCTTTCAAATTTGGCCATTTTGCTTTTGAACAACTTCAGAAGAACTGAAAATGTTTATTCTCTATGTTATTTATCAGCCTCCTGCCAAACAGCCCAAACCTCCCACCCCACCATTTCCACTGCCCTCCTCCCCTGCACATCTCACTCCTCCCCACTGAATCCTTCCCACTGCAGGGAGCTGCTGAGAACCTGCATGGTCCATCCCTGGATTCTCCAAGCACTGACTGCCCATCCACTCTGACCACAGCCAGGGACCACATCCCACTGCCTGCCCAAAGTCCATTCATGGAGGTGAGCACCATGACCCCTCTTTTCACCTCACCGACTGACCGACCTGGTCAGTGTGAGATCACTGTCTCCAGCATGGCCATGCACTTTGTGACACTGCTCGTCGGTCTCTGTGGGCTGGCTGGGAACGGGGCTTTCCTCTGGCTCCTCCAAATTAATGCCATCACTGACTTTGTGGCATTCAACCAGGCCACCATTGACTTCCTCTTCCTCATTTTCATAGTCCCCTCCACCCTGCTCTTCCTTGTGGAGGAAGTGTCCTGCTCTGCTATAATGCCCCCAATGTATTTGAGCTTGCTTTCCCAGCTGTCACTGTTCACCTACACCATGGGGCTGTTCCAGCTGATGTTCATCAGCATCGAGAGGTGCAGGTCCATCCTCTGCCTCTTCTTCTGCGTTGGACAACTTTCCGAGCACCTCTTGTGGGTGTTGATGAGTGCCCTGTTCTGGGCCTTGTTCTTTGTTGTCACTGCTGTTAATCCCACAGTGACTTCCCTGTGCCAGTCACACGAGCAGGAGCAATGCCAGGTGGCTCTCACCTCCATGTACGCCCTCAACCTCTTCCTATTTGCTGTACCCATGGTCATTTCCAGCACAATCCTCTTCATTCATCTCAAGCCTGGCTCCCAGCAACAGCACAAGAGACTTGACATCGTTATCTTCCTTGTTGCACTCTTCAGTCTGTCCCTCAGTCTCTGGTCTCTCCTGCAGCAGCTCGGTTACACGGCTGTGCCCTCCCAGGTGGTTTTCCTGCTCACCTGCATCACCAGCAGCATCAAACCCTTCATCTACTTCTTGGTGGGAAGCTGGAAGAGAGACTGCTCCACGGGGAACTGCTGGAGACAGTGCTCCATGGAGAGCTGCAGGAAGCACTCCTCCATGCAGTCCCTAAGGAAGGTGATCCACAGGGTGTTTGAGGAGCCAGAAGAGAACAGAGCCCACAGAAATGTTCCCTCTGTGGACACAGTGCTCTGAGCCTGTGGATCCCTTCCACTGCACTGCTGAGGAACCCCGGGACAGTGGCTGAGGGATTCCTTGAGTCTCCTGATCAATAAATCCCCACAGGGTCACCCTCCCTGTGCTGGTGCATCCCCAGCCCCTTTCCAGCCCGCTCTGGGCTCTGATCCGTGCTTGGGAGGCCTCAGCCTTGAGGAGCAGCCCCTGGGCTCAGCTCCTGTGGCGCTGATCAGAAACACCCTCTGCTCCCAGGAGCTGCTGCTGTCCAACCACCTCCTGGGGTTTTATCCACAGCCTTGGAAATTACTGTGCTCCCCTGAATGCCACAGCATCCCTGCTCTCCCACTGTCACGGGAGCTGCCGGCCCCAAGTGTGGCCAGGGTGAAACATGGCTGAGAGTGACGCCCATCCCTTGGGGCCCTGGGAGCAGCGGCCCAAAAGGAGACCCTTGGAGCTCTCCTGGCCCAGCAGCGCTGAGCAGAAGCTCCCTGGCACTGGGGCCTCTCCGGGCTGGGATCTCTCCGTCTGCTGCCCTCGGCTGATCCCCGAACGCGCTCCTGGGCCCATCCCCCCAGGGCTCGAGGCCCAGCCCTTGGCACAGGGAGGAGATGCCAAGGGATCCACAGGGAGCGTTGCACTGCCTGCCAGGGGAATTTCTCACAGGCACCTTGCACTGACTCTGTCTGTCTGTCTGTCTGTCTGTGTGCACACACGTCTGCATCTGCCATGGCAAATGTGGCAGAGATGCTGCTCTCTCTCTGAGACATCTGAGTAACACAGGACTCTAGGTATCAGCCATAAATAAGGTTAAATGCTGCTAAGTGATATTCTTCTGCTGAATTGCCAAGTTTAAGGTATAACTGAATTACACTTAAGTTTGAGCACTGAAAAGATTTTAGGCCATTTTCCTTTTCATCCTTACCCCTGCTGTCATTTTGTCACCTGCGCTTGCACTCACACACAACCACACACACAGGGACAGCACTTTGGTGTGCTGGTGCTTAATATTAAACCTGGTTTAAACTGATTTCCTCGCTGGTGGTTTTGTGCCTTCAGGAATTCTTCCTCTGCCCTGGCTTTGGCCTCTCCCTCAGCAGGCTGGGATGGTGCAGCTGCAAGGGCAGGGGGAGTCCGTGCTCCTCAGCACAGCCACCCCCTTCCAGGAGCAGGGTGACACCTGTGTTTGTCACCGTTGTCTCCACGGGGCATCAACCCCCTGCCTGAGGCTTCTCTGAGGTCTCTGAGCTGGGGGTGTTCAGCCTGGAGAAGGGAAGGCTCTCAGGGAGATCTTAGAGCCCCTTCCAGGGCCTAAAGAGCCTCCAAGAACTGGAGAGGCTTTGGACAAAGGCCTGAAGTGACAGGACAAGGGGAATTGCTTCCCACTGCCAGAGACCAGGGTTAGGTGGAATAGTGGGAAGAAATTCTTCCCTGTGAGGGTGGAGAGGCTGTGGCACAGGTACCCAGAGATGCTCTGGCCTCCCCATCCCTGGAGGCGTTCCAGTCCAGGCTGGATGGGGTTTGAAGCAGCCTGGTCTAGTTGGGGGTGTCCCTGCTTGCAAAGGGGTGAGATCAGGAAAAAAAAAACAAAAGTATTCCCAAGACTGAGGAGGAGGAGGAGGGTGAGCTCTTAAGCTCTCATGAAGGGCTGGAAGGGGCACCACAGCACCCCAACATCTGGTCTCCATTAGCTTTTATTGTGTCATCAAGGGTGCTGTCAGTAAGAAATGGAGGCTCTGATGCTGATAACCTGGCTGCAAGCCTGTCCTGGTTTGGCACTGGCCAAAGGCCAGGCACCCGCAGAAGCCGTTCACTCACCTTCTCCTTCTCTCAGCTGGGCAGAGGAGAGGGAAACAAAAATTAACAAGGGACTCATAAGTTGAGATGAGGACTGGGAGAAAAGACACTCCAACAGTAAAAAAACAGGTTCAAATTTAATGGTATTAAGTAAATTTATTATAAACAGAGACAGAGTCTGATAATGAGAAGTAATAAAAAACTTTAAAAGACCTTTTTTTCCACCAGCCCCTGCCTTCTTCCCAACAACAGCGCAGGGAGACACGGTGAGGGGATTCTTCACCAGCATTGCCAGCACTGCCACTTAAACACTGTTTACCTGGAAACAACATGGGTTATCCATTAAACTAAGATAGAGGGCATATTCTGGTAGGAATTAAAACAAAAAAACCCACTGATATCATGATATAATCAATTGGGAGCACTCTGGGGAGTATCTGTAAAAAATCTTGAATATTATGGTGTATAAAAATGTCTGGAGATTGTTGTTTCTTTGGACTTGTCTGTAGCAAATAAATTTCCAATATGTTCACAATTTTGACTCAAAATTGTTATTAGTCTAACATGCTTTTGCTGTTAGACTTAAACATCTTGGTGTCAGAGGGGACAAACACAGGAATTGTGCTCCCTGGAGCAGCCATGATCCCCAGTGCCCAGAGCTGGGCTGGCACAGACAGGATGGCCCAGGGGCTCAGCATTCCCCACCCCGAGTGCTCTGTGAGTGTCACAGCAAAGATCTGCCCAGAGACCTTTAATTTTTAATTTTGTGAGCCAGGTGCAAAGGTCTCTCTGCCTTCAGCAATTCTTCCTCTCCACTGCCTTCAGCTGCTTCCTCAGCAGGCTCAGGTGGTGCAGCAGCAAGGAGAGGAGGAGGCCGTGGTCTTCAGCACAGCCACCCCATTCCAGGAGCAGGGTGACACCTGTGGTTGTCACCATGGGTTCCACGGGGAACCACTCACCTCCCTGAGGCTTCCCTGAGGTCACCATCCCCACCCCATCCCACACCTCCTCTCCAGCCCCATCACCTCCCACACATTCCCACCACATCTTCCCACCAGCTCCATCATGTCCCACCCCTCCCACACCACCCTCCCATCCCACTCCCCATGCAGCCCACCCTCCTCCCGTCCTTCCCATCCCTCCCAGCCCCGGGCCTGAGGCTCCAGTCCCTCCCCACGGGCTGCTCACCCCACGCTGCCCCGTAAGGCTTTGGGGCACTGTTTGTCTTGGAGATTCCCCTCCCCAGCTCCATCCCTGCTGTCCAGCACCCAAACCTCCTTTGGACAGAAACAAGAGGCCACAGAGGGATGGCTCCACTGGTGTTCATTGGGCTGGAGAAGCATGGAATTGCCAGGAGGAGCAGAAACACTGCTGCGGGTCCTGAGTGGGGCAGGAGAGGAGCAGGGATGTCTGGAGGGGAAGGCAGCCTGGGGGACATTTCTAGAGGATGTCAGAGGGGAACATGTTGCCTTAGGATTTTAGCCTTGCTATTTTTCATATCCTGTACTGCATTAGTGCATAACTCTAAACTCCATGGAAAGTGTTAGTTAGCTGTCCTCACATTTTGGTCAGACAAAACAATCCCTCTAGGCCTGCAATTCAAGGACACCCTACTGCCTCAGGCCCAGAAAAGTACAGACAGAAGTGAATTGGGGGAGGGCAGACTGGGGCTAAATGACTGCATTACCTGAAGCTGTAATTGGAGGATTAACCCCTGATTTGTAAATGGACCTAACTTACATCAGACTGAAAAACTCATGACCATTGTCCATTTTGGGTGTAGCCCCTCTTGGAGGCTTTGAGTGCCCAGGGTGAACCTTTTGAAGGCCTTTCATCAATGCCTCCTTTTATTCTCTTCACTTTGTCTGGCCTCTGTTCTAGGGAGCCAGCCCAAGGCACCAGGCAGACACTGGCTGGAGGGGGCAGGAGGGCTCTGGGTGCCACCAATCCCAAATCTCCCACTGGACTGCAGCAGAGCCCAACAGGGCACACCTGCAGCCAGGGAGTGGCCAGGGACTGGGAAACCATTGGGATGGGATGGGATGGGATGGGATGGGATGGCATGGGATGGCATGGGATGGCATGGGATGGCATGGGATGGCATGGGATGGCATGGGATGGCATGGGACGGGGATTGTGGCGGAGATGGGGATGAGGAGTGATACCAAAATCAGACAGAATAAACTTCCTAACACCAACTAATGATGTTACCAAGGGAACTATTAGGCAGCAGGATACGCAGAAGGGTCTCTCCTTATTTCTTTGTGTGTTGTGAGACTTTACAACAGTGTTTTTATCCACTATAACCATACAGACATTAAAAAGTTTTTTATCCAATACGTAAACACCATTTTCCTAGAACTCATTTCCATGTATCCCCTTTCTACTGGATGTCATTTCCTGGCCTTGGAGGATCATTCAGATGGGTCTCTGGTGGTGGTATTCACTGTGTGCTGTGATATTTAAGGTGACCTTGTCTTGAACTTTTCCTTTGGCCATGCACTCTTGGCTTCTTGTTACAGAACTTGCCCCAAATCCACTGGAGGCCTCCTTATTAGTTTCTTCACTCTTTCTAGCCACGTTTACCATCCTGTGTGCTCCTGCAGAACGCATTGGAACTGGTCTTTCCTCCTCCCTCATGTGTCCTAGAACTCTATAGCCAGGAGGAACAGAGACACTGCTGGGTTCCCTGGAGAAGTGGGCCAGAATCATGGTATTGGAGGGAAAAAGAGGACTCTGGGAGGATGAGAGGTGCTGGAGGTGGTTTCAGAGGGGTCAGGAGAGGGTCAGAGGAGGTTGGAGGGAGTCTGGATGCTGGAAAAGCCGGAGGAGAGCAGAGCCTGACAGGCCATGCTCAGAGTGGGAGACAGGCTCCATCTGGGAAACCTGTGGGATATGATAGGATGGGGTAAGGATGGAGAGCAGGGTGGGGATAGGAAGCAAAGATGAGGATGGGATGGGAACAGAATTAAGGGCAGCTCAGCTCTGCTTCCTTGGGCCTAGGCCATATTTTGGCAGTGATCATGGAGCACTATTCCCAGATTGGGAATACTTCTGGAAAGCACCGAGCTAACTCACCAACACTGCCAGCACTCCCAGCATTCTAGTACCACAGCACCACCAGCATCCCTCTGCTGCTGGAGGGACCATGACCTCTCAAGGAAGAGAAACGAGGAATGGTAGAAACCTGTTGGGAGAGTGAAGGAAATCAGGGAATAGACCTTCTCCCAGGAAGGACTGATTCTTATCAGGAGG
Organism: Haemorhous mexicanus; assembly: GCF_027477595.1. NCBI lineage: Eukaryota > Metazoa > Chordata > Aves > Passeriformes > Fringillidae > Haemorhous > Haemorhous mexicanus. The sequence continues at coordinate 11,170,921 of NC_082346.1, forward strand.
AATTGCAGAGCCATTCACAAAGTCCACTTGGCAAGTAAGAAAAGAAAAATCAAGATCAGTAAGGCTAAGGCTGTGGAACACTTATGTAGCCAAAGTTGCAAAACCATTTCCGACTGCCCTGTGACCCCAGTGAGTCTTGGGGAGCAACAACAGGACAGGGCACAGAGAGGAGCCAGAGGGACAGGAATGGGGAGCTCCTGGTGATCTGGGAACATTCTTCTGCATGGTACTGACCTGGCAGGATCCACTTTGGGATAAGGATTCCAAAAGAGCAAGAGGTACCGGGAAGCACCTGTTATCTGCACAGACCCCTTTGCCTGCTACTGCCCCACAGGGAACAGGTCAGCGGAATGTTTTCCTTCCTCCCTACCCCATTTTCCTCTCCTCCAGCAGCTGCTCCGTTCCTCCCGCCCTCTCCCAGTGACTGCAGTGCCCTCCCCAGGTCATGCATCATCTGCACTGCAGTCCCTTCCACATCCCCTGCAGAACAGCCCCACCCTACCACCTCCCTCTCCCACCCCACCATTTCCACTGCCCTCCTCCCCTGCATATCTCACTCCACCCCACTGAATTCTTCCCACTGCAGGGAGCTGCTGAGGAGCCACATGGTCCATCCCTGGATTCTCCAAGCACTGACTCTCCATCCTCTCTGACCACAGCCAGGGGACACATGCCACTGCCTGCCCAGCGTCCATCCATGGAGGTGACCACTGTGTCCCCCACTGCCCACTCATCCACTGAGGGAGATGATCTCTGTGAGACAGATGTCACCAGAGTGGCCATACACAGTGTGACACTGCTCATCTGCCTCTGTGGGCTTGCTGGGAACGGGGCTGTCATCTGGGTCCTCGGGTTCCACATCCAGAGGAACACTCTGAAACCCATCACTGCCTACACCTTTGACCTGGCCATCATCAACTTCCTCTTCCTCATCTTCATGGTCCCCTCCACTCTGCTCTTCCTGCTGGAGGATTTCTCCTGCTCTGCCATCATGCCCCCACCATCCATACGCTGCCTTTTCCTCCTCTTTGTGATGTTCCACACCATAGGGCTGTACCGGCTGACAGCCATCAGCATTGAGAGGTGCAGGTCCCTCCTCTGCCCACCTGGGCTCTTCTGCCACCTTCCCCAGGACCTCTCATGGGTGGTGGTGAGTGCCATGCTCTGGGCCCTTTCCATCACTGCCATCGCTGCCATTTCTGTGGTGACTTCCCTGTGCCAGTCACAGGAACACAAGCTCTGCTGGGGGGGCTCTCATCTCCCTGTACATCCTCAACTTCCTCGTCTTTGCTCCATCCATGGTCATCTCCAGCAGAATCCTCTTCATTCATTTCAAGGGTAGCTCCCAGCAGCAGCAATCCAAGGGGCTCTACATCATTGTCTTCCTCACTGTGCTCATCACTCTCCCCCTCAGTCTCTGGAATTTCCTGCAGCAGCTTGGCTACCTCACTGTGTCCCCCCAGGTTGTTCTCCTGTTTGCCTGCATGCACAGCAGCATCAACCCCCTTCATCCACATCTCAGTAACAAAGTGCTGGAGGCGCTGCTCCATGGAGTCCCTCAGGGAGTGCCTCCAGAAGGTCTATGAGGAGCCAGGAGGGAGCAGTGCCCCCAGTAATGATGCCACCAGGCACACAGGGGTCTGAGCCTGTTGAACCCTTCAAGTGCCCCAGTGCAGGACCATGGGGCAGTGACTTAGGATCACCTTCCCACCTTTATTCCTGCAGGAGCAGGGAGCAAGCAGTGACAAGGGCCATGTGGGAGGGATGCTCTGCACAGAGCACATTGGAGCATGAATTACCTCTTCCCTCACAGTTCCTAGAGCACTGTTCCCCAAATGGATCCTTCCCAACACAGCTGTAACCCCAGAATTCCCCCTGGCACCTGTTTCCTGCATCCCACTGAGGTCTGATATCAATAAACAGCACCGTGAACCCTAAGCTGCCGTTGCCCACCTGCCAATGCTTCCAGGCTTCCTCTGGCTCCTGCTGCCAGCCTGGAATGTGGCTGGAGAGAGGGGACAGAGAGGTAGTTAGCCAGGAATTTTGTGATTGTTTAGAAATTTCTGTGATGAACTATGTTTAATTAGTTTAACTGTGGTTTTTTAGCTAGTTTTTATTTAGATCTATGTTGGCTGAGTGTCAGTAGAAAACTCTATTGACCCGTACTCCTTAGAAAACATAATCAATAGCTGGAGAATAAAATTAAATAAAGAGTTTTTAATGGTTATCGTATAACTAGAAATTAATTGGGTGTCATAGAATAAGAATGATAACTTGAGAGCATTAGGAATTCAGAGGTCTATATGCACCAGAAGACTTGATTAATAAATTCCAAGGGATAAATTGCAATGGCAATAAGAGAGCCATTTCCTATGGTTGTACAGCTCAGAAGACATACTCAGTGGTAACTGTCTAACCAAGACATCAAATTTAATAAAACATTGTTTAGCTGGCAAAAAACTGGGTTATGCATTAAACTAAGGCAACATATTCTGGTAGTAATTAAAAGAAACAAAACTCCTATACCTTGATGTAAGAAACTTGGAGCATTTTTGGTGTATCTATTAAAAAATCTTGGATATTGTAGTCTGAAATTGACCAGATGATATTGGCTCTCGCATTTATCTATTAGCCTATGCATGTTGTTATTGATTGTAAGTATTTAGAAATCGTATCAATTATAACTCTTTTTAGCTGCATGTTAGTCTAATGTAATCTATCAGCTTACATAATCACTGTATTGCTCACAGAAATTGTAGTGTAATGAATATAATATCTGTGTATCACTTATGGAAATAATAGTGTGATTAATGCATTGTGTTACAGACCTTAGCAAAACAGAAGATGTGAAAAAGGCTTTTCTGTAACTAAAAACAGTGAAAGGCCATCTGCTGACCAACTTGTCCAAGTGAGAACCATGACTCAAACCACTGGAGGACAATTAGAGAATACCATGTCAAATTTAAGGAGGACATACTCAAATCTCATCAGAGCATGTGAAACAGCAGCATGGAGGCACAAGAAGAAATAAAACATGACAGCCAGGATGTCAGGCAGATAAGCCGGAGTGTGAAAAGGAGTTCCAAAAGCAACAGAAAGTTTGCAACAATGTTAGAATAATGCATTAAACACAGGAATGTGCATGCATCTCACCGATGTAACAGGATAAAAATAACATTGTCTGTATACACACCACATCACCCCCACCCCAACCCTGTGTTCTTTGCCTGTTGCCAGAAGCAAGCCAGTGCAAGAAATACTGGCCTTTTTTATCCTATTACTATCATTATTATTATTACTATTAAAAATTTAAATACTTGAAGCGGTGAATTCTGTTTTTCACAATAGTTTATAAAAATGCCTGAAAATTGATGTTTCTTTGCACATATCTATGGCAAATAAATTTCCAACACGTTCACAGTTTTAACTCAAAATTCTCAGTAGTCTAACATGCTTTTGCTGTTAGACTTAAACATCTTGGTGTCAGAGGGGACACACACAGGGCTTGTGCTCCCTGGAGCAGCCATGATCCCCAGTGCCCAGAGCTGGGCTGGCACGGACAGGATGGCCCAGGGGCTCAGCATTCCCCACCCCGAGTGCTCTGTGAGTGTCACAGCAAAGATCTCCCAGAGATATTTAATTTTTAATTTTGTGAGCCAGGTGCAAAGGTCTCTCTGCCTTCAGAAACCCTTCCTCTCCACTGCCTTCAGCTGCTCCCTCAGCAGGCTCAGGTGGTGCAGCAGCAAGGAGAGGAGGAGGCACAGCCACCCCCTTCCAGGAGCAGGGTGACACCTGTGTTTGTCTCCATGGGCTCCACGGGGAACCACTCACCTCCCTGAGGCTTCCCTGAGGTCACCATCCCCACCCCATCCCACACCCTCTCTCCAGCCCCACCACATCCCACACCTTCCCACCACATCTTCCCACCAGATCCATCATGTCCCACCCCCCTCACACCACCCTCCCATCCCACTCCCCATGCAGCCCACCCTCCTCCCATCCTTCCCATCCCTCCCAGCCCCGGGCCTGAGGCTCCAGTCCCTCCCCACGGGCTGCTCACCCCACGCTGCCCCGTAAGGCTTTGGGGCACTGCTTCTCATGGAGATGCCCCTCCCCAGGTCCATCCCTGCTGTCCAGCCCCCAAACCTCCTTTGGACAGAAACAAGAGGCCACAGAGGGATGGCTCCACTGGTGTTCATTGGGCTGGAGAAGCATGGAATTGCCAGGAGGAGCAGAAACACTGCTGCGGGTCCTGAGTGGGGCAGGAGAGGAGCGGGGATGTCTGGAGGGGAAGGCAGCCTGGGGGACATTTCTAGAGGATGTCAGAGGGGGACATGATGCCTTATGATTTTAGCCTTGCTATTTTTCATATCCTGTACTGCATTAGTGCATAACTCTAAACTCCATGGAAAGTGTTAGTTAACTGTCCTCACATTTTGGTCAGACAAAACAATCCCTCTAGGCCTGCAATTCCAGGACACCCTACTGCCTCAGGCCCAGAAAAGTACAGACAGAAGTGAATTGGGGGAGGGCAGACTGGGGCTAAATGACTGCATTACCTGAAGCTGTAAGTGGAGGATTAACCCCTGATTTGTAAATGGACCTAACTTACATCTGACTGAAAAACTCATGACCATTGTCCATTTTGGGTGTAGCCCCTCTTGGAGGCTTTGAGTGCCCAGGGTGAACCTTTTGAAGGCCTTTCATCAATGCCTCCTTTTATTCTCTTCACCTTGTCTGGCCTCTGTTCTAGGGAGCCAGCCCAAGGCATCAGGCAGACAGGGGCTGGAGGGGGCAGGAGGGCTCTGGGTGCCACCAATCCCAAATCTCCCACTGGACTGCAGCAGAGCCCAACAGGGCACACCTGCAGCCAGGGAGTGGCCAGGGACTGGGAAACCATCGGGATGGGATGGGATGGGATGGGATGGGATGGGATGGGATGGGATGGGATGGGATGGGATGGGATGGATGAGGAGTGATCCCAAAATCAGACAGAATAAAGTTCCCAACAGCAACTAAGGGTGTTATCAAGGGAAGTATTAGGCAGCAGGACTCACAGAAGGATCCCTCCTTATTGTTCTGTGTGTTGTGAGACTTTACAACAGTATTATTCTGTTTACAACAGTAGAATACAACATTATAACCATACATTAAAAAGTTTTTCTTCTTTAGTACATAAACACCATTTTCCTAGAACCCATTGCCATGCATCCACTTCCTACTGGGAATCGTTTGATGGCCCTGGAGTTTCATTCAAAGGGGCTTCTGATGGTTGTATTCACTGAGTTCTATGATATTAAAGGTGACCTTGCCTTGAACTTTTCCTTTGGCCATGCACTCTTGCTTCTTGTCACAGAACTTGACACAAAAATACTGCGGACCTCCAAATCTGTGTCTGCACTGGTTCCTGCAATGTTTATCACCCTGGGTCAACATTTTTACATCCTTCTATCCATTTGCACTTTTAGTCTTTAAGCAACTTCAAGAGTTTAAAATCTGGTTTTTTTCAATCCTCTGCACACCAGCCCAGCCCTCCCACCTCCCTGTTCCACCATTCCCACTGCCCTCCTCCCCTGCACATCTCACTTCTCTCCACTGAATCCTTCCCACTGCAGGGAGCTGCTGAGGAGCCGCATGGTCTATCCCTGGATTCTCCAAGCACTGACTCCCCATCCTCTCTGACCACAGCCTGGGGCCACATCCTACTGCCATCCCAGTGTCCATCCATGGAATTGAGCACCGTGTCCCCACTGGCCACCTCACCCACTGAAGGAGACGATCTGTGTGACACAGATGTTACCACCATGGCCACACACAGTGTGACACTGCTCATCTGCCTCTGTGGGCTGGCTGGGAACGGGGCTGTGCTCTGCCTCCTCAGCCTGAAAAAAGCGGGAACGCTGGCATCTTTGACCTGGCTGTCATGGACTTCCTCATTCTCCTCTTTGCAGTCCCCTCTGCCCTCCTTATCCTGGTGGAGGATGTGTCTTGCTCTCTTATCATGCCCTTGATGTACATGAACTTCCTTTTCCAGCTGTCCGTGGTCTCCCACTACTGGGCCCTGCTCTGGCTGATGCGCAGCAACAAGATACTGTTTATGCGTGAGATCTGGAACCTCTGTTGCCGCTGCGACCTCCCTGAGCACCTGTGGTGGGTGCTGGACAGTGCCCAATACTGGGCCTTCTTTGCTCTCTTCACTGTCATTCCCTCAGTGACATTCCTGTGCCCATCACACGAGCAGGAGCACTGCCGGGCTGCTTTCATTTCCATGTACACCCTCATCCTGCTCTTCTTGGCTGCACCCCTGCTCATTTCCAGCACAATCGATTTAATTAATGCCAAGCCCGGCTCCCAGCAGCAGCAACCCAAGAGGCGTGACATCGTTCTCTTCATCATTTTGCTCCTCACTCTCCTTCTCAGCCTCTGGAATTTCCTGCAGCAGCTCAGTTACATCACTGTGTCCTCACAGGTTGTTTTCCTGCTCACCTGCATCCACAGCACCATCAAACCCTTCATCTACTTCTTGGTGGAGAGGTGCAGGAGGCCCTGCTCCATGTGGTCCCTCCGGCTCTCCCTCCAGAGGATTTTTGAAGAGCCAGAAGAAAACAATGCCGACAGTGGTGATCCTGCCATGGACATGGGGGTTTGAGCCTGTTGATCCCTTCCACTACTCTGCTGAAGGAACCCAGGAAACTCGTTGAAGGTTTCCTTGGGCCTCCTGATTGATCAATATCTACAGGATCACCCTCTCTATGGTGCTGTATTCCTGCAGGAGAAGGGAGCAGAGGCACTGCCTTGGGTGATTTTTGTGGGATGCTCTGCAGGGAGTACACTGGAGCATGGCTTTCCTCCTCCCTGCTGGATCCACATAGCTCCAAGCAGTGCAGCTGGGCTCAGTGCTGTTCCCCAGCTCTATTCCTCATGGAATGACCCTCATGGCCTCAGCCCCAGGGAATGAACTCCATCTCCTTGGGCTCAGCAGATGAGTTCCATGGTGTTTTCAGGGAGCTCATGCCTGTCCTGTGACACAATGTGGCAGTGATTTCCCAAATCCCTGTGGGGCTGGTGCCTCTGGATGGCAGGAGAGGGGTTGGGATCACAGGGAGCATCCTTCCCTTTCTGTCCAGCAGAGCCAGCCCTGCATTCCCAGCTGATGGGAAGGGACACCAGGTGGGGCGGCAGAGGTGGGGAGGGACAGCAACATTCCCTTTTCCTCTTAGTGGGAATTTGTCACATTCTTGAATTCTGGAATTGAATCCTTGTGTGTAAAGTTGAGGGTTGATAGTGAACTCCACTGAACTCTTGTGCCTGTACCAGAAAGTACATGGAATATGGAAATTCCCATCACCAGATGCTTGGAACATTTAGTTGCACAGAGATTAGGGGGTTGTGCTGCTCTTCTGCAGAATTGGGCCCCTCCATCCTCTGGTTCCCCAGCATCAATGCCCAAGGAAGCCCTTGACCACCTCCATCCTGAACCTGGCCACCCTCAGGAGGAGCTGCACAGCCACTCTGCACAGCAGCTTCAGCCACAGTCCAGCCTGTCCTGATCTTTGTCATTCTGTAACCACCCCTCAACCAGATTTGGATTCATGGTTTTTGTTGGATTCTAATGTGATACAACTGACTGTAGGACATGGGGTTACATGTTGAAGTATTAATGCTTGTGCTCACCAGAAGACCCTGAGGGAAAGGCACAGCTGCAGGCTGGGTGGATGGGAGGTGCCTGAGGGCTGAGAGGCAGTCAGGAGTGCGGGATAGTCAGATGGGAGTGAGATTGTGATTGGCTGGGGGAACATGTGGACAGCGTATAAGCAGGAAGCTGATTGGATGGTAGGACAGGGGGTCAGCAGCACGGCAGCTGAGCCAGCCAATGGGTGCCCTCCTTCTGTTAAATTCAGTTAGGCCTCAGTTTGGTTCCCATTATGTCAGGTTGAGATTAAAGGCATAAACAGCGGCTGATTTTTACAATGAAACGATCTCATTCGGATGCATAAGGGGGTCTGTGTCGCTTTGTTCCAAGTGCTACAAATGGCAGGCCTGAATTGGGAGCTATAAAGGCAGCACAGGATGTGCTGTCCAATCGAGTAGCAGCTTCCACTAGGTCAAGGAACCGGCCGAGAAGAGTCTGGAAAAAGTATCTGAGGAAGGATCCAAGAGAAGTTCAGGAAGGAACTCAAGAATTTAAAAGTGCACAAACCTCTTCTAGGGGGTGAGTAGGCATGTGGGAGAAAGTACTGGAGGTGGAATATCCCTGGAACAAAGCAGGAGCTTGGGCTAGGTAAGGCAGCTCCTACATCAGCAATCGATTAATATGGCTGGTGTGAAACTAAGGACCTTGCTGGACTGGGTGCCTAATCAAATTAAAGATTTTTCCCTTTAGTGGCCCCTTTGATCAGCAACCTGGCAAGCAATACAGCAGAGACTTTTTGATATCGCCAGGGGTGGCGATGCCGAAGCTTGCAGCCGCCTCACTCATGGGGGACAATCATGGTGGCCATTAAAGGAAGTCACGTGAATGTCGGCCATTTCGCAGCTTCAGACATTAATTCCCCCAAACCCTCAGTGCCCCCAGAACCCGTATACAATCCCGAGATTAATCCAGAATCTGCAGAATTGCCTTACCCCCAGATCAACCCAGGCCCTGCAGGACTGCCTTACCCCAATACAAATTCCTGCATGGCAGGACCCCTCGGCACGGAACTCTCATTTCAGGAGTGGGCAGCAGCTCCCTTCCTGCCCTTGATGGCGATGTAGTTGTCCAGCACTGGCAAAAATGGCAGGAAGCTGCCACGAAGGAGGGCAATTTGGTGGTCATTACAGCCTGCCCAGCCTGAGCCGAACCACTGGCCGGCATATCAGGAGCTAGACTATAAAGTAATTACAGAACTGAGGGCACTAGTAAAAGAAAGCGGCATATCCTCCCATCACACCCTAAGCTACCTACAATCCATCAGGACCATGTACATCCTCACTCCCCATGAAAAGCATAATGGCAGAGCATAATGAAAATGATCCTAACTGGTACTCAGTTTGCAGTCTGGGTCAGATAACTGAGAGCTGTGTACAGCCCAGGCAGAAGCACTTCAGGACAGAAATGCCCCAGTCGCTGTTGTGCGGCTGACCGGAGAGGGTCCCTCTGCAGTCCGTGCAGTGCAGGCAAGCCACCCGTGTGATGCATGTGATATCATCACTTGCCTAGCCCTGCAGGCGCTGTGGCAACTCCCAGGGACAGGTATCAATTCTAACCTGTCTTTTGCTAAGATTTTCCAGGCTCCAGCGGAGTTATTATAAGGCAGTTCCTGGACAGACTGCAGGCCGCGCTCTCCTGGCAGGTCAACAGTGATGAGGCCAGAGTTATTCTGTGGCAGCTGCTTCCTTTTACAAATGCAAACAAAGATTGTAGAAAAGCATTGCTCGCTGTTCATAACCCACATACTTGTGACATAGCAGATATGGTCAGAGCATGCCAAAATGTGGGAACTACTGCTTATAACACTAATTCTCTGGCAGTGGCTTTAACTGCACACTTCCATGTTCAGACACGCGGGGGGGGGGGGGGTCTGTTTTAAATGTGGTTCGATGGCTCATCTCAAAAAGGATTGCCCTCAACAAGGGGATGGGATAAAAATACCATTTGAAGGTTGTCCCAAGTGTGGAAGAAGAAAGCATTGGGCTGTTGACTGCCACTCCCAGTACCCCATGAATTGGAAGGTTACACAGCCAGGAAACTTCCAGCTGAGGGCCGGTCTGCATGCCCCGGAGAATGAAAAAAAATGTGAGACAAGAGTTTTAGCAAGCAAGCTCCTGCCTACAATTGCAGGCAGTGCCAGGCTGGATCTTGCCTCCAGAGAATCCATTACTCTAATGACATCTTTGGTACATTGAGCTCCTACTGGAGTCTGGGGACCTCTTGGTAATAACACTCATGCTTTGTTAATAGGGTGTTCCTCCGCCACCAGGTTGGGACTTTTTGTACTGCCTGGAGTTATTGATCAGATTATGAGGGCGAAATACAGATTATACTACGGACCCCCATGCCACCCTGCTTTATATCTGAGGTCAACTTATTCCCTTCTCCAACAAAACCCCTAGTGGCAAGGGCAAACATGCCACAGATAACTTTGGCAGCACAGGGCAGCCACAGATTTTCTGGACAAGCTCTATTACAACAGCTCAGCCAACTTTAACATTCACTATGTTAGATGACAAAAAATTTAAAGGGCTTGTTGATAGGGGAGCTGATGTCTCTATCATTAGAAGTAAAGAATGGCCTAGTAATTGGCCCACAATCAGCTGTTCATCATCCCTAATTGGGATGGGAGGGATGCAGCGCCCCAGACAGAGCACTCACCTTTGGCTTGTCCTTGGCCCTGATGGGAAAACTGCTGGACTGCCCTATTCATTGCCTCTATACCATGCACATTATGGGGAAGAGATGTTCTGGCACAATTTTCATAGGGGCCATTGATCAGCCGTTCCAAAATCAAGTACTGGACACATGTATGTTCACACGGTGGACTGAAGATCCTGTGTGGGTCGACCAACAGCCCCTAGGAAAGGAACAGCTACTAAATTTAAAACCCCTTATGGAAGAACGCTCGTCCTTAGGCCATATCAGTCCGTCTTCTAGCCCCTGGAACACCCCTATATTCTGTATACCTAAGCAAAATGGCAAGTGATGATTATTACAGTATCTACGGGTAATAAATGCAATTATTGAACCTACGGCAGCTCTGCAGCCTGGGCTTCCACCACTCACAATTATTTCCCTTGATAGGCCCTTAGTAATTTTAGATGTAAAAAACTTTTTTTACCATTCCTCTACATCCTGATCATGCACCTCAGTTTGCCTTTTCTGTGCCAGCCTTATTCACACAGAACCAATGAAGAGATTTCACTGGACTGTATTGCCACAAGGCAGGTGTAACAGCCCAGCTATATGCCAAAGGGTAGTCAATCTTGCCCTACAGCCTGTTTGTCATACATTTCCTACTGCAGCCATATATCACTATATGGATGACATTTTACTCACAGCTCATGATCAATCCATTTTATGTTCTATTCAGGTAGCTGTCATGCAGGCAATTCAAAAAGCAGGACTCATGATGAGTCCCCGTGGCATTATCTAGGATGGAGAATTACTCAACAGACCATCAGCCCTCAGTCTTTAAGGCTTTGTGTTAAAGACACCCTAACTTTAAATGAATTGCAGAAACTGCTAGGTTCCTTAAATTGGTTGTGTCCTGGTTTGGGTTTGTCTATAGAGCTCCTACACCCTTTATTTGACTTACTCAGAAGAAATCCCCACCTGTACACACTTTGACAATTGACCCCAGAAGCTAAAACTGCCCTTGCACACTGTGCTCAAGCAATAGAAAACTGACAGATTTGGAGATGGGATCCTGACAAATCTGTGTACCTTGCTATAACTGCTAGCAAATTTCAACCTTCAGCTGTTTTGTTTCAATGGTTTGTTAATGATAAAGACCCTCTGCATGTGTTAGACTGGTTATGCTTACCTTACACAGCAACAAAGACTGTGTGCACTGTTAATGATATGTTCGCATATTTAGTTAAGAACGGTAGAGAGCGACTACAAACTCTCAACGGCCAGGATCCATATACCATCTACATACCTGCAAGTAAAGATAATTTGGCATGGCTACCACCAGAGGATGCCAATTTTCAAATCATGCTTGCAAAATTATCTATCCATTGTCCCTCACATCATTTATGGACAGATATGGGTAACCTCCCCCTGTATGGAAAGAGTCACTACAGCACTGACCCCTGTCAACGGACAGTTTTCACAGATGCATCCAGCAAAACCAACAAAGCTGCAGTGATTTGGCATGGAGGTGACTCTGCCCAATGGCATAAAAGGGTATTAATGTTAAAGGATGCCTCTGCCTCTGTGCAGATTTTAGATTTGGCTGCTATCTGATATACCATTCAGTTATTTTCACAGGAACAACATAAAATCATAACTGATTCCTCATATCCTGCCAATGTTGTGTTCCATTTAGAATCTTCCAATTCAAAACATGCTAATACATCTTTTTATTACAGAGTTAAAAACATAGTAAACTTTGATTAACAGCCCGCAGCATGATTTTTATGTGTTGCATCTTCATCCCCACTCAGGTTTACCTGGGCCTATTCCAGAGGGTAAAAACTACACAACTCCATGATCCTTGTGGGCCCCTTCTAACTCTGGATATTTTATGGCTCTATTTTATGATGCCTATATTACATGATGATTCCACTTGATAATGATTCCACTGTGTTGTCCTTATTCCCTGGCTCTGGCACATCCTCAAAAGCCCTCTGGAAGGCAACACTAACAGAGGGGTGAATTCCTTAGCACAGCTCCCAGCCAGGAAGTAAATCAGAAGGAGGGCACTGCTGTTGGCTGAGGAGCCAGAGCACAGCCCCATTCCCACCATCCCACACAGCAGCAGCAGCAGCAGCAGCGTGACAGGCACTTTGCTCCACTGCCTGCTGGCACACTGGCTCCAGTTGTCGTGGCTCTCCTCATTCCAGCTCCCCTTGGATGCCTTCCCACAAGGCTGGCTCCAGCAGGCAGGGCAGGCTCCCTCCGTGGCAGGGGACAAAGTGCCCATGGTGACACCTCTGCTGCTTCTCCTCCCCTCACAGAGCTGGAGGGGTGACAAACAGAGACACCAGAGCAACGCTGCTGTCCCCCAAACGTGGCTTTCCCGTCTTTTCCTACCCACAGCTTCCATGTGGAGCAGCACTGGGAGGAGTGAGGGACAGGACAGATGGCAAGGAGGATGTGGGAGCCTGGTCTGGTGTGCCTGGCACAAAAGCCAGGGAGATACCTCCTTCATGGCTGTGGACAGGACAGAGCTGGAGCAGGAAAACAATTGGAGAAGGAGAGGATTGCCCCTGGAGATATCAGAGAACAAATGGCTTTGGGATGGATCTGAGCTGGACTCTCAGGTGTCAGTTGATATCACTGAGCTGCTGGATTCCTTCAGCAGGACACCCATTTCAATATTCCCTCCCTTTTCCCACAATATTTCCAGCTTTGAATTCCATACAGACCTCAATTCTGCCCCCAAAATCCATAACCAGGTTCCACACAATGAGGGGGCCCTGATTCTGGTGGAAGAGAAGAGTCTGACCTTGTTTCCTCTTGCAGCCTGGAGAACTTCCCTGCACTGCACTCACCTCACCTCCCACCCTCCAGCTGCTGTCCCTGGGCCAGGATCTTCAGGACATTCCCTGGAATGGTCCCTTGGGAAAGGGGAGCGCAGCCTGTGGGGTGAGCCCGAGCAGCGTCCGGCGCGGGCTCTGTTCCAGCTCCTGCCACAGCCCCTGTTCTCCTGCTGCCTCGTGTTCTCCAGGGCTCTCACACACAGGCAGCTGCTTCAGAGCCTGGCACGGGATCAGGGCTCTGCTCCTCCTCTGCTCTTCACTCTGCCCAGCAAATGAGCAACAGGAGAGAGCCTCAGCAACCAGACCTATGGCCAAAGCACTTTGTCTCCATCTCAGCTTCTCTTCCATTTAAAAACAACTCCAATCCCAAAATCTTGTCTTTTGAACGGCCTGACCTTGAACCCTCTCACTTCTGGGCTGGATCCTTAGGCCCCTGCACTACAAATGTCCCATTAAACTTTGATGTCTGTTTCAAATCTAGTTTTCCCCCTTGAATACTGCAAGTTCAGTGGTACTTGACCTTCACCACACAGTTTCCAAGAGGATTCATGCAATAATCAATTCTGTGGCTCAGCTGGAGCCCTGGCACACAGCAGAGGGCTGATTTGGGATTTCAGCAATGTCATTTCTTCTGAGAAGAGGCAAATCCATGCTGCTCTCTCGGCTTTAATCCTTAGAAAGTGGCAGGTTTCCTTTGAGTCATTCTCTACACTCCCTCAGGAGTCAGACAGCAGCCTACAGTGAATTCCAAGGAATTCCTAGAAAGCTTGGGTGAGATGATTCCTACCCAGGCTGACATGTGCCTCAGGGATCTGGGATGCTCCTGCTGGAAACTGCTGGCCCTGGGACCAGAACTGTCACCTCCCTTCCTGCTGACTCCGTGTCTGTGTCCCCAGCTATGCAATCTCACATCCCCTCACCAGCCCAGTCCTTTCAAGGGCAAACACTTCATGATCCAGGAGCTGATGGGGCACCAGGAGATTTGGAGAGGGACTTTGGACAAGGGCATGGAGTGACAGGACAAGGGGCAATGGCTTCCCACTGACCAGAGATTGGGATCAGGTTGGATCTTAGGGAAAAATCCTTCCTTGTGAGGATGGAGAGGCCCTGGCACAGGTTGCCCAGAGGGGGGGGGTCAGGTAAAAACAAACACAAGGGCTCCCATGTCTGAGGAGGAGGAGGGTGAGCCCTTATCAAGGGCTGGAAAGGGGATCAGAGCATCCCAAAACCTGCTCCCTAATAGCTTTCATTGCATCATCAAGGGCATTGGCAGTAATTAGGGTGAGCTCTAAGTGCTGATGACCTGGCTGCAAGCAACTGAGTGCTGACCTTCCCTTGGGCTGTGTGAGCCTGCATTGGAATGACAGAAATGGGAATTCTCAGCTCAGGTTGCTCTCTTGGGGCCGGGGAGGGTTTTGGCAATGATCCCAGACCTCTTCCCAGAATGGGAGTTGATTCTGAGAAGCACTCAGATGTATGCACAGTGCTGAGAGCACTTCCAGCACTGCCAGCAGTTCTCTGCTGCTGGAGGGACAGTGACCCCTCCGGGCAGAGAAATGAGGAATGTAGAAACTTGCTGAGAGAGGGAAAGCATTTGGAGAATGTCCCATCTGGAAGAGTTTCTAATCAGGAGGAAATGAGGAGCTCTTCAAAGAAATCTGCACATTGAGCTACTTCCTCTATGGCAGAAAAAAAGTCAGACAGAGGAAGGGAAAATCTGACGTAACCCAAGATTAAACTTCTGACTTTCCCGCCAAGCCTTGCGAAACAACAGCAGGACAGGGCACAGAGAAGAACCAGCAGGACGGGAACGGGGAGTTCCTGGTGATCTGGGCACTTTCTCCTTCATGTCACTGACCTGGCAGCAGCCGCTTTAGGACATGGATCCCAAAGGAGCAAGAGGTACCTGGAAGCGCCGCTGATCTGCACAGACCCCTTTGCCTGCTGCTGCCCCACAGGGAACAGGTCAGTGGAATGTTTTCCTTCCTCCCTGCCCCACCTTCCTCTCCTCCAGCAGCTCCTCTCTTCCTCCCACCCTCTCCCAGTGACTGCAGTGCCCTCCCCCCTCCTCTCTCTCTTCCTGTGCATCCCGTCTGTATCCTAATACTGAAAAGGGCCAGAACAAACTTTCTAACACAATGCAAAACATGAGGAAGCAGAAATTCTTTATCTGCACAGGACACAGATGGATCTCGTCTTGTATTTTTTGTATGGTGAGACTTTACAACAGGATATTAATCCATTATAACCACATGTAGGTATTGGAAACTTTTTCTTATCTACTACACAAACACCATTTTCCTAGAACTCATTTAATCCACCTCCTCCTGCAATCCTTCTATGATCCTCCAGTTTTATTAAGAGGGGTCACTCTGATGGTCATATTCAATGAATTCTGCCACATTAAATGTGCCCTTGCCTTGAACTGTTCCTCTGGCCATGCACTGTTGCCTCTTGTTCCAGAACTTACCCCAAAATCACTGCAGGCCTCCTTATCTGTTCCTGCACGGGTTCCTGCCATGTTTGTCATCCTGTGTGCCAGCCTTTACATCCAGTGAGAAACAACCGCCCACTTTTTTAAATTTTTAAGGGTTTATTAAACCTTAAGAAAAACTGCAACAAAAGGACTCAATAAGGAGAAGCAGGCCTGGGAGCTTCCCTCATGGCTGCCTACCACGTGGCTGCCTCATCTTCAAGATGAATGCTTCACCTTTGACACCCCAGGGGTTGCATCAGCTAAACCTGGCCCCTCCCAAAGTCTGTCTGTCAGCCCTTCTTTGTGTTTATTGGTGGAGCCTGCCTTCTTGCAACTTGGCTGGAGGGTCAGGTGTTGTCATGCTGCACCTCCCCCTCCCCAGCAACAAGCTTTTGTACACCCCTTCTTTCTCCCTGTCCTAGATGACTCAGGCTCTCTGATGGGAACAACAGAGAGGGGGGAGAAGGGGACTATCGGCAGAACATGGGACATCTAAACAACAGAGTTCAATAACATAATTATACATATTAAATCTTCTATTAATATTCATATATTATTCATCCCTTAACTGTGAGAGCCAATCATCTCATTATCCATATATAACACATCCCTTTCAAATTTGGCCATTTTGCTTTTGAACAACTTCAGAAGAACTGAAAATGTTTATTCTCTATGTTATTTATCAGCCTCCTGCCAAACAGCCCAACCCTCCCACCCCACCATTTCCACTGCCCTCCTCCCCTGCACATCTCACTCCTCCCCACTGAATCCTTCCCACTGCAGGGAGCTGCTGAGAACCTGCATGGTCCATCCCTGGATTCTCCAAGCACTGACTGCCCATCCACTCTGACCACAGCCAGGGGCCACATCCCACTGCCTGCCCAGCATCCATCCATGGAGGTGAGCACCATGACCCCTCTTTTCACCTCACCAGCTGACCGACCTGGTCAGTGTGAGATCACTGTCTCCAGCATGGCCATGCACTTTGTGACACTGCTCGTCGGTCTCTGTGGGCTGGCTGGGAACGGGGCTTTCCTCTGGCTCCTCCAAATTAATGCCATCACTGACTTTGTGGCATTCAACCAGGCCACCATTGACTTCCTCTTCCTCATTTTCATAGTCCCCTCCACCCTGCTCTTCCTTGTGGAGGAAGTGTCCTGCTCTGCTATAATGCCCCCAATGTATTTGAGCTTGCTTTCCCAGCTGTCACTGTTCACCTACACCATGGGGCTGTTCCAGCTGATGTTCATCAGCATCGAGAGGTGCAGGTCCATCCTCTGCCTCTTCTTCTGCGTTGGACAACTTTCCGAGCACCTCTTGTGGGTGTTGATGAGTGCCCTGTTCTGGGCCTTGTTCTTTGTTGTCACTGCTGTTAATCCCACAGTGACTTCCCTGTGCCAGTCACACGAGCAGGAGCAATGCCAGGTGGCTCTCACCTCCATGTACGCCCTCAACCTCTTCCTATTTGCTGTACCCATGGTCATTTCCAGCACAATCCTCTTCATTCATCTCAAGCCTGGCTCCCAGCAACAGCACAAGAGACTTGACATCGTTATCTTCCTTGTTGCACTCTTCAGTCTGCCCCTCAGTCTCTGGTCTCTCCTGCAGCAGCTCGGTTACACGGCTGTGCCCTCCCAGGTGGTTTTCCTGCTCACCTGCATCACCAGCAGCATCAAACCCTTCATCTACTTCTTGGTGGGAAGCTGGAAGAGAGACTGCTCCACGGGGAACTGCTGGAGACAGTGCTCCATGGAGAGCTGCAGGAAGCACTCCTCCATGCAGTCCCTAAGGAAGGTGATCCACAGGGTGTTTGAGGAGCCAGAAGAGAACAGAGCCCACAGAAATGTTCCCTCTGTGGACACAGTGCTCTGAGCCTGTGGATCCCTTCCACTGCACTGCTGAGGAACCCCGGGACAGTGGCTGAGGGATTCCTTGAGTCTCCTGATCAATAAATCCCCACAGGGTCACCCTCCCTGTGCTGGTGCATCCCCAGCCCCTTTCCAGCCCGCTCTGGGCTCTGATCCGTGCTTGGGAGGCCTCAGCCTTGAGGAGCAGCCCCTGGGCTCAGCTCCTGTGGCGCTGATCAGAAACACCCTCTGCTCCCAGGAGCTGCTGCTGTCCAACCACCTCCTGGGGTTTTATCCACAGCCTTGGAAATTACTGTGCTCCCCTGAATGCCACAGCATCCCTGCTCTCCCACTGTCACGGGAGCTGCCGGCCCCAAGTGTGGCCAGGGTGAAACATGGCTGAGAGTGACGCCCATCCCTTGGGGCCCTGGGAGCAGCGGCCCAAAAGGAGACCCTTGGAGCTCTCCTGGCCCAGCAGCGCTGAGCAGAAGCTCCCTGGCTCTGGGGCCTCTCCGGGCTGGGATCTCTCCGTCTGCTGCCCTCGGCTGATCCCCGAATGCCGACGGCTCCTGGGCCCATCCCCCCAGGGCTCGAGGCCCAGCCCTTGGCACAGGGAGGAGATGCCAAGGGATCCACAGGGAGCATTGCACTGCCTGCCAGGGGAATTTCTCACAGGCCTCTTGCACTGACTCTGTCTGTCTGTCTGTCTGTGTGCACACACGTCTGCATCTGCCATGGCAAATGTGGCAGAGATGCTGCTCTGTCTCTGAGACATCTGAGTAACACAGGACTGTAGGTATCAACCATAAATAAGGTTAAATGCTGCTAAGTGATACTCTTCTGCTGAATTGCCAAGTTTAAGGTATAACTGAATTACACTTAAGTTTGAGCACTGAAAAGATTTTAGGCCATTTTCCTTTTCATCCTTACCCCTGCTGTCATTTTGTCACCTGCGCTTGCACTCACACACAACCACACACACAGGGACAGCACTTTGGTGTGCTGGTGCTTAATATTAAACCTGGTTTAAACTGATTTCCTCGCTGGTGGTTTTGTGCCTTCAGGAATTCTTCCTCTACCCTGGCTTTGGCCTCTCCCTCAGCAGGCTGGGATGGTGCAGCTGCAAGGGCAGGGGGAGTCCGTGCTCCTCAGCACAGCCACCCCCTTCCAGGAGCAGGGTGACACCTGTGTTTGTCACCGTTGTCTCCACGGGGCATCAACCCCCTGCCTGAGGCTTCTCAGAGGTCTCTGAGCTGGGGGTGTTCAGCCTGGAGAAGGGAAGGCTCTCAGGGAGATCTTAGAGCCCCTTCCAGGGCCTAAAGAGCCTCCAAGAACTGGAGAGGCTTTGGACAAAGGCCTGAAGTGACAGGACAAGGGGAATTGCTTCCCACTGCCAGAGAACAGGGTTAGGTGGAATAGTGGGAAGAAATTCTTCCCTGTGAGGGTGGAGAGGCCGTGGCACAGGTACCCAGAGATGCTCTGGCCTCCCCATCCCTGGAGGCGTTCCAGGCCAGGCTGGATGGGGTTTGAAGCAGCCTGGTCTAGTTGGGGGTGTCCCTGCTTGCAAAGGGGTGAGATCAGGAAAAAAAAAACAAAAGTATTCCCAAGACTGAGGAGGAGGAGGAGGGTGAGCTCTTAAGCTCTCATGAAGGGCTGGAAGGGGCACCACAGCACCCCAACATCTGGTCTCCATTAGCTTTTATTGTGTCATCAAGGGTGCTGTCAGTAAGAAATGGAGGCTCTGATGCTGATAACCTGGCTGCAAGCCTGTCCTGGTTTGGCACTGGCCAAAGGCCAGGCACCCGCAGAAGCCGTTCACTCACCTTCTCCTTCTCTCAGCTGGGCAGAGGAGAGGGAAACAAAAATTAACAAGGGACTCATAAGTTGAGACGAGGACTGGGAGAAAAGACACTCCAACAGTAAAAATACAGGTTCAAATTTAATGGTATTAAGTAAATTTATTATAAACAGAGACAGAGTCTGATAATGAGAAGTAATAAAAAACTTTAAAAGACCTTTTTTTCCACCAGCCCCTGCCTTCTTCCCAACAACAGCGCAGGGAGACACGGTGAGGGGATTCTTCACCAGCATTGCCAGCACTGCCACTTAAACACTGTTTACCTGGAAACAACATGGGTTATCCATTAAACTAAGATAGAGGGCATATTCTGGTAGGAATTAAAACAAAAAAAACCCCACTGATATCATGATATAATCAATTGGGAGCACTCTGGGGAGTATCTGTAAAAAATCTTGAATATTATGGTGTATAAAAATGTCTGGAGATTGTTGTTTCTTTGGACATGTCTGTAGCAAATAAATTTCCAATCTGTTCACAATTTTGACTCAAAATTGTTATTAGTCTAACATGCTTTTGCTGTTAGACTTAAACATCTTGATGTCAGAGGGGACACACACAGGGATTGTGCTCCCTGGAGCAGCCATGATCCCCAGTGCCCAGAGCTGGGCTGGCACGGACACGATGGCCCAGGGGCTCAGCATTCCCCACCCCGAGTGCTCTGTGAGTGTCACAGCAAAGATCTGCCCAGAGACCTTTAATTTTTAATTTTGTGAGCCAGGTGCAAAGGTCTCTCTGCCTTCAGAAACCCTTCCTCTCCACTGCCTTCAGCTGCTCCCTCAGCAGGCTCAGGTGGTGTGGCAGCAAGGAGAGGAGGAGGCTGTGGTCTTCAGCACAGCCACCCCCTTCCAGGAGCAGGGTGACACCTGTGTTTGTCACCATGGGCTCCACGGGGAACCACTCACCTCCCTGGGGCTTCCCTGAAGTCACCATCCCCACCCCACCCCACACCTTCTCTCCAGCCCCACCACATCCCACACATTCCCACCACATCTTCCCACCAGATCCATCATGTCCCACCCCTCCCACACCACCCTCCCATCCCACTCCCCATGCAGCCCACCCTCCTCCCGTCCTTCCCATCCCTCCCAGCCCCGGGCCTGAGGCTCCAGTCCCTCCCCACGGGCTGCTCACCCCACGCTGCCCCGTAAGGCTTTGGGGCACTGCTTCTCATGGAGATTCCCCTCCCCAGCTCCATCCCTGCTGCCCAGCCCCCAAACCTCCTTTGGACAGAAACAAGAGGCCACAGAGGGATGGCTCCACTGGTGTTCATTGGGCTGGAGAAGCATGGAATTGCCAGGAGGAGCAGAAACACTGCTGCGGGTCCTGAGTGGGGCAGGAGAGGAGCGGGGATGTCTGGAGGGAAAGGCAGCCTGGGGGACATTTCTAGAGGATGTCAGAGGGGAACATGTTGCCTTAGGATTTTAGCCTTGCTATTTTTCATATCCTGTACTGCATTAGTGCATAACTCTAAACTCCATGGAAAGTGTTAGTTAACTGTCCTCACATTTTGGTCAGACAAAACAATCCCTCTAGGCCTGCAATTCAAGGACACCCTACTGCCTCAGGCCCAGAAAAGTACAGACAGAAGTGAATTGGGGGAGGGCAAACTGGGGCTAAATGACTGCATTACCTGAAGCTGTAATTGGAGGATTAACCCCTGATTTGTAAATGGACCTAACTTACATCTGACTGAAAAACTCATGACCATTGTCCATTTTTGGTGTAGCCCCTCTTGGAGGCTTTGAGTGCCCAGGGTGAACCTTTTGAAGGCCTTTCATCAATGCCTCCTTTTATTCTCTTCACTTTGTCTGGCCTCTGTTCTAGGGAGCCAGCCCAAGGCATCAGGCAGACAGGGGCTGGAGGGGGCAGGAGGGCTCTGGGTGCCACCAATCCCAAATCTCCCACTGCACTGCAGCAGAGCCCAACAGGGCACACCTGCAGCCAGGGAGTGGCCAGGGACTGGGAAACCATTCGGATGAGATGGCATGGGATGGGATGGCATGGGATGGCATGGGATGGCATGGGATGGCATGGGATGGCATGGGATGAATGAAGAGTGATCCCAAAATCAGACAGAATAAAGTTCCCAACAGCAACTAAGGGTGTTATCAAGGGAAATATTAGGCAGCAGGGCTCGCAGAAGGATCCCTCCTTATTGTTCTGTGTGTTGTGAGACTTTACAACAGTATTATTCTGTTTACAACAGTAGAATACAACATTATAACCATACATTAAAAAGTTTTTCTTCTTTATTACATAAACACCATTTTCCTAGAACCCATTTCCATGCATCCACTTCCTACTGGGAATCGTTTGATGGCCCTGGAGTTTCATTCAAAGGGGCTTCTGATGGTTGTATTCACTGAGTTCTATGATATTAAAGGTGACCTTGCCTTGAACTTTTCCTTTGGCCATGCACTCTTGCTTCTTGTCACAGAACTTGACACAAAAATACTGCGGACCTCCAAATCTGTGTCTGCACTGGTTCCTGCCATGTTTATCACCCTGGGTCGACATCTTTACATCCTTTTATCTCTTTGCCCTTTTAGTCTTTAAGCAACTTCAAGAGTTTAAAATCTGTTATTTTTCAATCCTCTGCACACCAGCCCAGCCCTCCCACCTCCCTGTTCCACCATTTCCACTGCCCTCCTCCCGTGCACATCTCACTTCTCTCTTCTCTCCACTGAATCCTTCCCACTGCAGGGAGCTGCTGAGGAGCCGCATGGTCCACCCCTGGATTCTCCAAGCACTGACGGCCCATCCACTCTGACCACAGCCTGGGGTCACATCCCACTGCCTGCCCAGCGTCCATCCATGGAGGTGAGCACCATGACCCCACCTGCCACCTCACCCACTGAAGGAGACGATCTGTGTGACACAGATGTTACCACCATGGCCACACACAGTGTGACACTGCTCATCTGCCTCTGTGGGCTGGCTGGGAACGGGGCTGTGCTCTGCCTCCTCAGCCTGAAAAAAAGCGGGAACGCTGGCATCTTTGACCTGGCTGTCATGGACTTCCTCATTCTCCTCTTTGCAGTCCCCTCTGCCCTCCTTATCCTGGTGGAGGACGTGTCCTGCTCTCTTATCATGCCCTTGATGTACATGAACTTCCTTTTCCAGCTGTCCGTGGTCTCCCACTACTGGGCCCTGCTCTGGCTGATGCGCAGCAACAAGATACTGTTTATGCGTGAGATCTGGAACCTCTGTTGCCGCTGCGACCTCCCTGAGCACCTGTGGTGGGTGCTGGACAGTGCCCAATACTGGGCCTTCTTTGCTCTCTTCACTGTCATTCCCTCAGTGACATTCCTGTGCCCATCACACGAGCAGGAGCACTGCCGGGCTGCTTTCATTTCCATGTACACCCTCATCCTGCTCTTCTTGGCTGCACCCCTGCTCATTTCCAGCACAATCGATTTAATTAATGCCAAGCCCGGCTCCCAGCAGCAGCAACCCAAGAGGCGTGACATCGTTCTCTTCATCATTTTGCTCCTCACTCTCCTTCTCAGCCTCTGGAATTTCCTGCAGCAGCTCAGTTACATCACTGTGTCCTCACAGGTTGTTTTCCTGCTCACCTGCATCCACAGCACCATCAAACCCTTCATCTACTTCTTGGTGGGGAGGTGCAGGAGGCCCTGCTCCATGCGGTCTCTCCGGCTCTCCCTCCAGAGGATTTTTGAAGAGCCCGAAGAAAACAATGCCGAGAGTGGTGATCCTGCCATGGACATGGGGGTTTGAGCCTGTTGATCCCTTCTACTACTCTGCTGAAGGAACCCAGGAAACTCGTTGAAGGTTTCCTTGGGCCTCCTGATTGATCAATATCTACAGGATCACCCTCTCTGTGGTGCTGTATTCCTGCAGGAGAAGGGAGCAGAGGCACTGCCTTGGGTGATTTTTGTGGGATGCACTGCAGGGAGCACACTGGAGCATGGCTTTCCTCCTCCCTCCTGGTTTCACATGGCTCCAAGCTGTGCAGCTGGGCTCAGTGCTGTTCCCCAGCTCTACTCCCCATGGAATGATCCTCATGGCCTCGGCCCCAGGGAATGAACTCCATCTCCTTGGGCTCAGCAGATGAGTTCCATGGTGTTTTCAGGGAGCTCATGCCTGTCCCATGACACGGAGTGGTGGATATTTCCCAAATCCCTGCAGGGCTGGTGCCTCTGGATGGCAGGAGAGGGGTTGGGATCACAGGGAGCATCCTTCCCTTTCTGTCCAGCAGAGCCAGCCCATCATTCCCAGCTGATGGGAAGGGACACCAGGTGGGGCTGCAGAGGTGGGGAGGGACAGCAACATTCGCTTACCCTCTCAGTGGGAATTTGTCACAGGATTTAATTCCAAAATTAAGTCCTCACAAGTAAAGTGCAGGGTCAATAGGGAACTCCACTGATCCTTTGTGCCTGTACCAGAAAGTACATGGAATATGGAAATTCCCATCACCAGATGCTTGGACCATTTAGTTGCACAGAGATTAGGGGGTTATGCTGCTCTTCGGCAAAATGGGCCCCTCCATCCTCTGGTTCCCCAGCATCAGTGCCCAAGGAAGCCCTTGACCACCTCCATCCTGAACCTGGCCACCCTCAGGAGGAGCTGCACAGCCACTCTGCACAGCAGCTTCAGCCACAGCCCAGCCTGTCCTGATCTTTGTCATTCTGTAACCACCCCTCAACCAGATTTGGATTCATGGTTTTTGTTGGATTCTAATGTGATACAACTGACTGTAGGACATGGGGTTACATGTTGAAGTATTAATGCTTGTGCTCACCAGAAGACCCTGAGGGAAAGGCACAGCTGCAGGCTGGGTGGATGGGAGGCGCCTGAGGGCTGAGAGGCAGTCAGGAGTGCGGGATAGTCAGATGGGAGTGAGATTGTGATTGGCTGGGGGAACATGTAGACAGCTTATAAGCAGGAAGCTGATTGGATGGTAGGACAGGGGGCCAGCAGCACTGCAGCTGAGCCAGCCAATGGGTGCCCTCCTTCTGTTAAATTCAGTTAGGCCTCAGTTTGGTTCCCATTATGTCAGGTTGAGATTAAAGGCATAAACAGCGGCTGATTTTTACAATGAAACGATCTCATTCGGATGCATAAGGGGGTCTGTGTCGCTTTGTTCCAAGTGCTACAAATGGCAGGCCTGAATTGGGAGCTATAAAGGCAGCACAGGATGTGCTGTCCAATCGAGTAGCAGCTTCCACTAGGTCAAGGGACCGGCCCAGAAGAGTCTGGGAAAAGTATCTGAGGAAGGATCCAAGAGAAGTTCAGGAAGGAACTCAAGAATTTAAAAGTGCACCAACCTCTCCTAGGGGGTGAGTAGGCATGTGGGAGAATGTACTGGAGGTGGAATATCCCTGGAACAAAGCAGGAGCTTGGGCTAGGTAAGGCAGCTCCTACATCATCAATCGATTAATATGGCTGGTATGAAACTAAGGACCTTGCTGGACTGGGTGCCTAATCAAATTAAAGATTTTTCCCTTTAGTGGCCCCTTTGATCAGCAACCTGGCAAGCAATACAGCAGAAACTTTTTGATATCGCCAGGGGTGGCGATGCCGAAGCTTGCAGCCGCCTCACTCATGGGGGACAATCATGGTGGCCATTAAAGGAAGTCACGTGAATGTCGGCCATTTCGCAGCTTCAGACATTAATTCCCCCAAACCCTCAGTGCCCCCAGAACCCGTATACGATCCCGAGATTAATCCAGAATCTGCAGAATTGCCTTACCCCCAGATCAACCCAGGCCCTGCAGGACTGCCTTACCCCAATACAAATTCCTGCATGGCAGGACCCCTCGGCACGGAACTCTCATTTCAGGAGTGGGCAGCAGCTCCCTTCCTGCCCTCGATGGCGATGCAGTTGTCCAGCACTGGCAAAAATGGCAGGAAGCTGCCACGAAGGAGGGCAGTTTGGTGGTCATTACAGCCTGCCCAGCCTGAGCCGAACCACTGGCCGGCATATCAGGAGCTAGACTATAAAGTAATTACAGAACTGAGGGCGCTAAAAAAGAAAGCGGCATATCCTCCCATCACACCCTAAGCTACCTACAATCCATCAGGACCATGTACATCCTCACTCCCCACGAAAAGCATAATGGAAGAGCATAATGAAAATGATCCTAACTGGTACTCAGTTTGCAGTCTGGGTCAGATTACTGAGAGCTGTGTACAGCCCAGGCGGAAGCACTTCAGGACAGAAATGCCCCAGTCGCTGTTGTGCGGCTGACCGGAGAGGGTCCCTCTGCAGTCCGTGCAGTGCAGGCAAGCCACCCGTGTGATGCATGTGATATCATCACTTGCCTAGCCCTGCAGGCGCTGTGGCAACTCCCAGGGACAGGTATCGATTCTAACCTGTCTTTTGCTAAGATTTTCCAGGCTCCAGCGGAGTTATTATAAGGCAGTTCCTGGACAGACTGCAAGCCGCGCTCTCCTGGCAGGTCAACAGTGATGAGGCCAGAGTTATTCTGTTGCAGCTGCTTCCTTTTACAAATGCAAAGATTGTAGAAAAGCATTGCTCGCTGTTCATAACCCACATACTTGTGACATAGCAGATATGGTCAGAGCATGCCAAAATGTGGGAACTACTGCTTATAACACTAATTCTCTGGCAGTGGCTTTAACTGCACACTTCCATGTTCGGACACGGTGGGGGGGGTCTGTTTTAAATGTGGTTCGATGGCTCATCTCAAAAAGGATTGCCCTCAACAAGGGGATGGGATAAAAATACCATTTGAAGGTTGTCCCAAGTGTGGAAGAAGAAAGCATTGGGCTGTTGACTGCCACTCCCTGTACCCCATGAATTGGAAGGTTACACAGCCAGGAAACTTCCAACTGAGGGCCGGTCTGCATGCCTCGGAGAATGAAAAAAAATGTGAGACAAGAGTTTTAGCAAGCAAGCTCCTGCCTACAATTGCAGGCAGTGCCAGGCTGGATCTTGCCTCCAGAGAATCCATTACTCTAATGACATCTTTGGTACATTGAGTTCCTACTGGTGTCTGGGGACCTCTTGGTAATAACACTCATGCTTTGTTAATAGGGTGTTCCTCCGCCACCAGGTTGGGACTTTTTGTACTGCCTGGAGTTATTGATCAGATTATGAGGGCGAAATACAGATTATACTACGGACCCCCATGCCACCCTGCTTCATATCTGAGGTCAACTTATTCCCTTCTCCAACAAAACCCCTAGTGGCAAGGGCAAACATGCCACAGATAACTTTGGCAGCACAGGGCAGCCACAGATTTTCTGGACAAGCTCTATTACAACAGCTCAGCCAACTTTAACATTCACTATGTTAGATGACAAAAAATTTAAAGGGCTTGTTGATAGGGGAGCTGATGTCTCTATCATTAAAAGTAAAGAATGGCCTAGTAATTGGCCCACAATCAGCAGTTCTTCATCCCTAATTGGGATGGGAGGGATGCAGCGCCCCAGACAGAGCACTCACCTTTGGCTTGTCCTTGGCCCTGATGGGAAAACTGCTGGACTGCCCCATTCATTGTCTCTATACCATGCACATTATGGGGAAGAGATGTTCTGGGACAATTTTCATGGGGGCCATTGATCAGCCGTTCCAAAATCAAGTACTGGACACATGTATGTTCACATGGTGGACTGAAGATCCTGTGTGGGTCGACCAACAGCCCCTAGGAAAGGAACAGCTACTAAATTTAAAACCCCTTATGGAAGAACGCTCGTCCTTAGGCCATATCAGTCCGTCTTCTAGCCCCTGGAACACCCCTATATTCTGTATACCTAAGCAAAACGGCAAGTGATGATTATTACAGGATCTACGGGTAATAAATGCAATTATTGAACCTACGGCAGCTCTGCAGCCTGGGCTTCCACCACTCACAATTATTTCCCTTGACAGGCTGTCCTAGGTTGACTATATGATGCTTTTATCCCCAATCGTCTCATTCCGTTTATGCTGAATAGTAAGTTTTGCACCTTTAAGACTTGCTCCAAGGATTGAGGGGGGGAGAGGAGGCGCGCAGTTTGTTTTCAGACACTGAACTCACTCCTACACATTCCTGCTTCTGGACTGTGTGTTTTTCTGCGGATGAACAGACGGCGGGACAGGGCTCTTTTTTTCCTTGCTTTTTAGTTAGTTTAGCTAGCTGAGGCAAAGAAGTTCCCTGGACTGCGTTTTTTTTTTCCCTTTTTTCCCCTTTCTCTGGACCTGTTCACACCTGCTCTGGACTGAACAACCATAAGAGCACCAGCAGCTCGCCTCGGTGGGCCGGGCCGGGCCTGGGCCACGGCATTTCCAGCGCAGGAGGGACTGATAAGGGACTGAGTGAGCTGAACTGGAATCTGGGGAGGGGACTTTCTGGGTTTGTCATCTCCTTTGGAGCAGCAAGGGGTTTTATTGTTTAATATTAAGTTTTCTTGTTTAATAAATAGTTTTTTTCCACTTTTCTCCAAGGAAGTATTTTCTCCTGGACCGGTTGGGGGAGGGGTGGTAGAATCCGATTTCCTAGGGGGGCCCTTTGGGGGTTCTCTCCCAAATTTGCCCTGAACCAGGACAAACACATCAATTGGCGCCCAACGCGTGGCTCGAGAAAGTGGAAAAAAGCATTATTGATTGCATGTTGGTTGTGCTTGCTCTGTAGTGAGTTAAAGCAGTCAGTAGCCATGTTGCTTGATTTCGTACTGTCTCTTGGGGTGGAGGCCTTCATGTGGTTCTGGTCTATAAGCCTTTTTGAGGTTTCAGTACCTTTCTGGTCACTAGGATTACTGTCCCTAAGACGTAAGTTTCACAGTACAGGGGCACGGATTGGAATAGCTATTTTGCTGGCCTTGGTGATAATGATTTATAGGGCATTTACAAGGTTGCTGGAGTCTGCTTACAATATGTATGGTGTATGGTTTCTTCGTCCTACCCCGCGTCCTAGTTCCGGTAGTATGTTTTGGGAATTTATTAGTAATTGCACCCAGTTTGTTAGAGGAGGAGCAGGGAATGAGACTTTCCAGCCTTTCCTTTCCTTCTTCTCCTCTGAATCTGTTATGTCACTTTTTGAGAATGTTCAGTTTCCCCTGACTGTTAAGGAGACCATGTTTCTGGCATTTAATGTGGTAAGCTTCCTCTATATGGTCTGCAGCTTCTCTAGAATGAGGGCTGAGATGTCCAGAAGAGCTGACAAGACCCCTGACCCAGAAGTAGACTCAGGCATGAAAAATGATGAGTGGTGTGGAGAATGGGAAAATATGGGCCAAACCCTGAAGGAATTTTCTGATCCTGTAGACTGGGATTTTCCATGTGAACAAATTCAGAACCCAGCTGAGGTGGGAAAATACCTGAAAGAGAAATGCCATGGTGACTGTAAGGAAAAAAGTCTCATTGCAATAAGCTGGGCCCTGGCCTACGCTTATCGCACCCTGCTAGATACTGTAAGGCAGCAGACAGAGGCAGGCAGGCAGGGAGATAAAGCAGCAGCTACTCCAGTCACTCAGGCTGCAGCCAACACTCCAGCTGCTCAGGCTGGAGCTGAACCAGACAGTAAGCCTAAGCCACTGGCAGTTGCTGCAAGAAAGAAGTACACGAGCAAAACCAATCGGCCAGTGACTGACGATGATGATCAAGAGGAAGGACCCTCACTACCAACTACTAATAAAAAGCCCAAAGTTAATGAAACTGACACAGCATCAGAAGCCAATATTGAGTCCTATTCCCTGAAAGACCTTCGTAGCCTAAGGAAGGATTATACCCGGCAACCTGATGAATCCATAATTAGTTAGTTAGTCAGTCTCTGAGATGCTGCAAGTGAGGCTACAGTTTTAGATAGTAGTGAAGCCAGGCATTTGGGATCCCTGTCACATGATCCTGTCATCGACCAAAGAATGATGAGGGGGGCTAACCCTCACAGCCTCTGGGCACGGGTCCTGGGAAGTGTTGCACAAAGATACCTGTGTGCAGACAATCTCTATATGCAGCAAACACAGTAGAAGACCATAGAGCAAGGGATCCAACGCTTGAGAGAAATAGCAGTGGCAGAGATTGTCTTCTCAGATGATGTAAACACTGTAAATCCAGACTTGGTACCATGCACATCTGTAGTGTAGAGAAAACTTGTACGACTCAAGCCACATGAATATCCTTCTGCTCTAGCAATAATGAAGTGGGATGACAATGAAGAGACCGTGCTAGATATAGCAAAGAAACTCCGAGCATATGCAGACACTGTGCATGGCCCGACACATGCCAGAATTGCAGCAGTGAAAACATGTCTGCAGAAGTTAGAAGATAAGATAGAGGAAAATCACAAGAAGCTCAGAGAAGAGAATAAAGAAAACCTTCTTCAAATCTCAGCAGTACAGATCAGAAGTTCTGGTGCCCAACGCAGACACTCCCCAGACAGAGAGAGAAGGTACACCCCACGAGCTGAGCTGTGGTTCTTCCTGCGTGATTGTAGAGAAAACATGAAGAGATGAGATAGAAAACCTACTGCTGCTCTGGTACAACGGGTGCGTGAACTCAAGACTCAGAGAAGTTCCAAAAGGGAAGCAGCTCCAGTGGCCAGTAACCAAACTGTCATATATGATGATAATGACAATATTTTTGATGCCCTTAAAAGAACCTCCAAGACATATGTCCAAAAAAAGAAAGATAACCAGGTTTAGAGGGGCCCTGCCTCTAGCCAAGTAGAGGCTAGGAAAAACCATGGTTTTTGGACTGTGTAGATTGGTTAGCCTGGCATATCTGAACCACAAGAATACGAAGCTTTAGTCGACACTGGTGCACAATGTACATTAATCCCATCGAGACGTGGGGGCTGAGTCTGTTTCTATTGCCGGTGTAACAGGAGGATCCCAGGATTTCACTTTAGTGGAAGCTGAGGTGAGCCTGACTAGAAATGAGTAAAAGAAACACCCTATTGTGACTGGCCCAGACGCCCCATGCATTTTAAGTATAGACTTCCTCCGAAGTGAGTATTTCAAAGACCCAAAGAGATTCAGATGGGCATTTAGAATAGCTGCTGTAGAGACAGAAGGCGTCAAACAATTGAACACCTTGCCTAGACTGTCAGAAAACCCATCTGCAGTAAGACTTCTGAAAGTAGAAGAGCAACAGGTGCCAATTGCCACCTCGATAGTGCACCGCCAGCAGTATCGAACAAATCAAAATGCCGTGATCCCCATCCACAAAATGATCCGTGAGCTAGAGAGCCAAGGAGTAGTCAGCAAGACCCACTCACCCTTCAACAGCCCCATCTGGCCTGTGCGTAAATCTAAAAGAGAATAGAAGCTGACTGTAGACTACCGTACATTGAATGAAGTGACTCCACCACTGAGCGCTGCTGTGCCAGACATGCTAAAACTCCAATACGAGCTAGAGTCCAAGGCAGCGAAGTGGTATGCCACCATTGACATTGCCAATGCATTTTTCTCCATTCCTCTGGCAGCAAACTGCAAGCCTCAATTTGCTTTCACCTGGAGGGGAGTGCAGTATACCTAGAACCGATTGCCCCGGGGTAGAAGCACAGCCCCACTATCTGCCATAGACTGATCCAGAGTGTACTAGAAAAAAGTGAAGCTCTAGAACATCTGCAATACATTGATGACATCATTGTATGAGAGAAAATGGCAGCAGAAGTTTGAGAAAAGAAAAGAAATTATCCAGATTCTCCTGAAAGCCGGCTTCACCATCAAAAAGAGCAAAGTCAAGAGACCTGCTCAAGAGATCCAGTTTCTGGAAGTGAAGTGGCAAGATAGACGGCGTCAAATTCCCACTGATGTCATCAACAAGATCACAACAATGTCTCCACCATCCAGCAAGAAGGAAACACAAGCTTTCCTAAGTGCCATAGGCTTTTAGAGAATGCACATTCCTGAGTACAGTCAGATCGTGAGCCCTCTCTACCTAGGCACCCGTAAGAAGAACAAGTTCCACCGGGGCCCTGAGCAACAACAAGCCATCACCCAGATCAAGCAAGAAATCACTCATGCAGTTGCCCTTAGCCCAGTCAGGACAGGACCAGAGGTGAAGAATGCTCTACTCTGCAGCCGGGAACCATGGCTTGTCCTAGAGCCTTTGGCAGAAGGTGCCTGGGGAGACTCGAAGCCGACCACTTGGATTTTAGAGTCAAAGCTACAGAGAGTCTGAAGCCAACTATACCCCAACAGAGAAAGAAATTTTAGCAACCTATGAAAGAGTCCAAGCCACCTCAGAAGTAGTAAGCACTGAAGCACAACTCCTCCTGGCACCCCGACTACCAGTACTGAAGTAGATGTTCAAAGCAAAGGTTCCCTCTACGCACCATGCCACCAGTGCCACATGGAGCAAATGGATCGCTCTGATCACACAGCGTGCCTGTATTAGAAAACTGAATCGCCCTGAGATTCTGGAAATAATTACAAACTAGCAAGAAAGTGAAAACTTTAGTCTTGCTGATGAAGAAAAAGAAGAAGTGACACGTTGTTCTGGATTGCAAGGCAGGATGTATTCTATTACCATCTGTATGGCAGTTGTCTAGGTGTTAAGTGGGCAATTTCCCCTTATCTCTCTCCCTGCGAGATCACAATCACTCCTCCCTCAGCAGGGGGCATCCCGTGATAAGAGGCTATTGAATGTCACTGCATGGCTGATAAGAACTGTAACATCCCATTGTGAGATGCTCCGCCCAGAGGGAGGAGCCGAGCATTGCTATCCAGATATAATCAGGAGATTCTGACACACCAGCACAGCTTCTCCACTGGATTCACCAGAGGAACAGCAGCTGCTTCTTCTTCCACGGATCTGCGGAGGAAGAATCACCCTTTTTCTACAGGACCCCCTGCTCCAACAGAACCACACCTGACACCTCAGGAGGACTGCAGCCACTTTTCCAACTGGACTGCTGCCAGCACCCTGACCAACAGGGTGTCAGGTTGAGTTCTGACTCTGTCATTTTAGTGTACTGCATTGTTTTTATTTTATCATTTTATGGTTTTTCCCCCCTTCCCTATTAAAGAACTGTTATTTCCTGCTCCCGTATTTTTTTTTGCCTGAGAGCCCCTTAATTTAAAATTCATAGCAATTTGGAGGGGTGGGGAGGGTTTGCATTCTCCATTTCAGGGGAAGCTCCTGCCTTCTTTAGCAGGCACCTGTCTTATCCAAACCAAGACAGATTTTTGGCGCCCAACGTGGGGCTCGAGGGCAAATAAACAAAAAGGGAATAACAGTTCTTGAGTAATCTAATTTTTGTGTGGCTATACAAACCTCATCAAGTGACACCATGTGGTCCAGTTTACCCTGGTTTGGGTGGCACGTGATCATGGCTGTATTTCTCCCATTTGTAGGCCCTTATCTTAACATGGGTCCTATAACCAAGGCTACTGTGGCTATTATCCGGTTTGT
The DNA here is from genome assembly GCF_027477595.1 of Haemorhous mexicanus. NCBI lineage: Eukaryota > Metazoa > Chordata > Aves > Passeriformes > Fringillidae > Haemorhous > Haemorhous mexicanus. Next base: position 11,203,614 of record NC_082346.1, read on the forward strand.
TTTATGGGTGAATAAGGTGAGGAATTCATGGATTTTTAACTTCCTCTGGAAGGCAGGCACATGGATTCACAGCTATCACACCTTAACTATGTGTTTTTGGGGTTACTTTAATAATGGCACCTGCTGTAAGGAAATTACACCAGGGGAAATTTTCTCCCAACCCTTTAATCACCTCTTTGGGTCCACCCCACCAGTTTTTGAAGGGTTCAGATCCAATCTAAACATTAATGATATCATACAGTGGCTGGTGTTGCTGATAGGCCTGTTCTATTTAGCATTTAGAGAGAGAGAGAGACTAACCTGGATAACTACCCTGACACCTGCATCAGAACCTAACACGCCACCAGAGTCCAGGGATGCTGTTGCCCCAGAGCCTACTCCTACCCCACAGCCCGTGCCAGATGTGAACTACCCAGATTGGGTGGGGGGTCTGGTGAAGGAGATGCGTGAGATAGGCCAGACCCTGAAGGAGTACACTTCCCCAGCTGGTGCAGAGCCCTCCCCCTGCTTTGAAGAGAGAGAATCTAATAGTGCAGCAGCAGAACCCACAGATGTTACAACTGTCCAGGTTCCAGCTGAACTGCAGAGGCAGTCACAGCCAGCAGCAGTTGCCCCTGTAGAAACAAGGAGATCTAAAACAAAAGCAGAGCACCCAGATAGGGGAGGGCCCTCACAACCCACAGGGGAGCCAGAGGTTGCAATCATCACCGAGTCCCTGACTTACGAAAGTCTCCGTAATCTACACAAAGACATTGTACGACGGGGACGTGAGGCTTATACAACCTGGCTACTTCGGGTCTGGGACCTTATGGGTACAGGTGTGCAACTGGATGGTGGTGAGGCAAGGAATCTGGGACCCTTAACTCAGGACTCCGGTATCAATCAGATTTTTGTAAGGGAGCCAGGGTCCCTTTCCCTCTGGGAGCGGCTTTTAACAAGTGTCAGAGAGAGATTTGTCCACAGGGAAAGAATGCAGGAGCAGCACCACAGAATGCGCTGGAAGACTCTTGAGGAAGGGATCCAACAGCTGAGGGAAGTGGCAGTATTGGAGGTACTCTTTGGGAGAGATGGACAGCATGATAATGACCCCGACCAGGTCAGGTGCACAGGGCAGATGCTGTGGAGTCTGGCAAATCTGGGGCCATCTCAATACACCACTTTCATTGCAACGATCAATGCTGATACCAACCGAGAGACAGTGGGTTCTGTGGCAAACAAACTTAGAAATTATGAAAGTATGATCAATGGCCCCATGCAAGCTCATGTCTCTGCCGTGGTCCAAGAACTCAGAGAGGAGATGAGGGAGATGAGGGAGGCGGTGAGAAGGAACAATTCCCATATTGCACCAGTGCGAGTCACAGGCCCCAGAGTTAGAGCCCAACATTTTCCACCTAGAGAGAGAGGGTACACCCCACGGGCTGACTTGTGGTTCTTTCTGAGGGACCATGGGGAAGACATGGGAAAGTGGGATGGAAAACCCACTTCAGTCCTGGCAGCAAGGGTGCGTCAACTCAAGGAGGGAAACACTAACCGAGAGAACTCCAGTAAAGTGAAGGTAGCCTCAACCTCCCATGACCGAGCTGCTGAGTATGATCCGTCAGATCCCCTTGAGGGTACCTCTACCATGTATGCCCAGGGAAGAAATAATAACCAGGGTTAGGGGGGCCCTGCCTCTAGCCAGGGAGAGGCACGGGAAAATCGGATTTTCTGGACGGTGTGGATCCGATGGCCTGGCACATCAGAACCACAAAGGTACGATGCTTTAGTGGATACTGGTGCACAGTGTACCCTGATACCATCGGGACATGTGGGGGCCGAACCTGTTTCCATTGCCGGGGTGACGGGGGGATCACAGCAATTGACCCTTTTGGAAGCTGAGATGAGCCTGACTGGGAAAGACTGGAAGAAACATCCTATTGTGACTGGCCCAGAGGCCCCATGTATTCTAGGCATAGACTTCCTCCGGAATGGCTATTACAAAGACCCAAAAGGACTCAGATGGGCTTTTGGCATAGCTGCTGTAGAGGCAGAGAACATTAAGCAGTTGAACACCTTGCCCGGACTGTCAGAAAACCCATCCGCAGTAGGACTCTTGAATGTGGAAGAGCAACGAGTGCCAATCGCCACCTCGACGGTGCACCGCCGGCAGTATCGGACGAATCGAGACGCCGTGATCCCCATCCACAAAATGATCCGTGAGCTGGAGAGCCAAGGGGTGGTCAGCAAGACTCACTCACCCTTTAACAGTCCCATCTGGCCTGTGCGCAAGTCTAACAAAGAATGGAGATTGACTGTGGACTATCGTGGCTTGAATGAAGTGACTCCACCACTGAGCGCTGCTGTGCCAGACATGCTGGAACTCCAGTACGAGCTGGAGTCCAAGGCAGCAAAGTGGTATGCCACCATTGACATTGCTAACGCGTTTTTCTCCATTCCTCTGGCAGCAGAGTGCAGGCCTCAGTTTGCTTTCACCTGGAGGGGCGTGCAGTACACCTGGAACCGACTGCCCCAGGGGTGGAAGCACAGCCCCACCATCTGCCATGGACTGATCCAGACTGCACTGGAAAAGGGTGAGGCCCCAGAACATCTGCAATACATCGATGACATCATTGTGTGGGGGAACACGGCAGTGGAAGTATTTGAGAAAGGAAAGAAAATCATCCAGATTCTGCTAGAAGCCGGTTGCGCCATCAAGAAGAACAAAGTCAAGGGACCTGCTCGAGAGATCCAGTTCCTGGGAGTAAAGTGGCAAGATGGACGGCGTCAGATTCCCATTGAGGTCATCAACAAGATCACCGCGATGTCTCCACCAACTAGCAAGAAGGAAACACAAGCTTTCCTGGGTGCCATAGGCTTTTGGAGGATGCACATTCCCGAGTACAGTCAGATCGTGAGCCCTCTTTACCTGGTCACCCGCAAGAAGAACGAGTTCCACTGGGGCCCTGAGCAGCAACAAGCTTTTGCCCAGATTAAGCAAGAAATTGCTCATGCTGTTGCCCTTGGCCCAGTCAGGATGGGACCAGAGGTAAAGAACGTACTCTACTCTGCAGCCGGGAACCATGGTTTGTCCTGGAGCCTTTGGCAGAAGGTGCCTGGGGAGACTCGAGGCCGACCACTGGGATTCTGGAGTCGAAGCTTCAGAGGGTCCGAAGCCAATTACACTCCCACAGAAAAGGAAATCTTGGCTGCCTACGAAGGAGTTCAAGCTGCCTCAGAGGTGATTGGCACGGAAGCACAACTCCTCCTGGCACCCCGACTACCGGTGCTGGGGTGGATGTTCAAAGGAAAGGCTCCCACCACCCACCATGCCACTGATGCTACATGGAGTAAATGGATTGCCCTCATCACACAGCGCACCCGTATTGGAAACCTGAATCGCCCTGGGATTTTAGAGATAATTACAAACTGGCCGGAAGGTGAAGATTTTGGTCTTTCTGATGAAGAGGAACAAGAGCAAGTAACACGTGCCGAAGAAGCTCCACCATACAACCAACTCCCAGCAGAGGAAACACGCTACGCTCTTTTCACTGACGGTTCCTGTCGCATCGTAGGGTTGAACCGGAAGTGGAAAGCAGCCGTATGGAGTCCCACACGACAGGTTGCTCAGGCTATCGAAGGAGAAGGTGGATCAAGTCAACTTGCTGAACTCAAAGCTGTTCAGCTAGCCCTGGACATTGCTGAGAGAGAGAAATGGCCAAGGCTCTATCTTTATACTGATTCGTGGATGGTAGCCAATGCTCTGTGGGGCTGGCTGGAAAGGTGGAAAAAGGCCAACTGGCAGCGTAAGGGAAAACCAATCTGGGCTGCTGAGGAATGGAAAGAAATTGCCGCTCGGTTGGAGAACCTACCTGTGAAAGTCCGCCACGTAGATGCCCACATCCCCAAGAGCCGGGCTAATGAGGAACATCGAAACAACGAACAGGTAGATCAGGCAGCAAAAATAGAGGTGTCGAAGATAGACTTAGATTGGCAACATAAGGGGGAGTTGTTCCTAGCTCGATGGGCCCACGATGCCTCAGGTCATCAAGGTAGAGATGCCACCTATAGGTGGGCACGAGACCGAGGAGTAGATTTAACCAAAGACAGTATTTCTCAGGTTATCCATGACTGTGAAACGTGTGCTGCCATCAAGCACGCCAAGAGAGTGAAGCCCCTGTGGTATGGTGGGCGGTGGTCCAAGTACAAGTATGGGGAGGCCTGGCAGATCGACTACATCACACTGCCCCAGACACGCCAAGGCAAGCGCTACGTGCTGACCATGGTGGAAGCCACCACGGGATGGTTGGAGACCCACCCTGTGCCTCACGCCACTGCCCGGAACACCATCCTGGGCCTGGAAAAGCAAGTGCTGTGGAGACATGGAACCCCTGAGAGAATTGAGTCGGACAATGGGACCCATTTCAAGAACGGCCTTATCAACACCTGGGCCAGGGAACATGGTATTGAATGGATATACCATATCCCCTACCATGCACCAGCTGCCGGGAAAGTTGAACGGTGCAATGGACTACTCAAGACTACCCTGAAGGCACTTGGTGGGGGGACTTTTAGAAATTGGGAGATGAACTTAGCAAAGGCCACCTGGATGGTCAACACCAGAGGGTCTATCAATCGAGCTGGTCCTGCCCAGTCTGAACCCCTGCACACTGCAGATGGAGATAAAGTCCCTGTTGTACACATGAAAGGTATTTTAGGAAAGACTGTTTGGATTACTCCCACCTCAGACAAAGACAAACCCATCCGTGGAATTGTTTTTGCTCAAGGACCTGGTTACACTTGGTGGGTAATGCAGAAAGATGGAGAAAGCCGTTGTGTACCACAGGGAAACCTAGTCTTAAGTGAGAACTGTGTGTAAGGATTCATTGTGATGCAGATGGAAATAGAATAAGGGGTGGATTATGTTCTGGATTGCAAGGCAGGATGTATTCTATTACCATCTGTATGGCAGTTGTCTAGGTGTTAAGTGGGCAATTTCCCCTTATCTCTCTCCCTGCGAGATCACAATCACTCCTCCCTCAGCAGGGGGCATCCCGTGATAAGAGGCTATTGAATGTCACTGCATGGCTGATAAGAACTGTAACATCCCATTGTGAGATGCTCCGCCCAGAGGGAGGAGCCGAGCATTGCTATCCAGATATAATCAGGAGATTCTGACACACCAGCACAGCTTCTCCACTGGATTCACCAGAGGAACAGCAGCTGCTTCTTCTTCCACGGATCTGCGGAGGAAGAATCACCCTTTTTCTACAGGACCCCCTGCTCCAACAGAACCACACCTGACACCTCAGGAGGACTGCAGCCACTTTTCCAACTGGACTGCTGCCAGCACCCTGACCAACAGGGTGTCAGGTTGAGTTCTGACTCTGTCATTTTAGTGTACTGCATTGTTTTTATTTTATCATTTTATGGTTTTTCCCCCCTTCCCTATTAAAGAACTGTTATTTCCTGCTCCCGTATTTTTTTTTGCCTGAGAGCCCCTTAATTTAAAATTCATAGCAATTTGGAGGGGTGGGGAGGGTTTGCATTCTCCATTTCAGGGGAAGCTCCTGCCTTCTTTAGCAGGCACCTGTCTTATCCAAACCAAGACACACGTGCTGAAGAAGCTCCACCATACAATGAACTGCCAGCAGAAGAAACGCGCTACGCTCTTTTCACTGACAGTTCTTGTCGCATTGTGAGAATAAAACGAAAGTAAAAAGCAGCCGTATAGAGTCCCACACGACAAGTCGCTCAAGCTACTGAAAGAGAAAGTAGATCAAGCCAACTTGCAGAGCTCAAGCCCGTTCAACTAGCCTTAGACATTGCTGAGAGAGAGAAGTAGCCAAAGCTCTACCTTTACACTAATTCATAAATAGTAGCCAATGCTCTGTGAAAATGGCTGGAGAAGTAGAAAGAAGCTAACTGGCAACGTAGAAGAAAACCGATTTATGCTGCTGATGAGTAGAAAGACATCGCTACCAAAGTAGAGAAGCTACCTGTAAAAGTCTGCCATGTAAATACCCATGTCCCCAAGAGCAGAGCTAATGAAGAGCACCAAAACAATGAGCAAGTAGACTGGACTGCAAAAATAGAAGTGTCAAAGATAGACCTAAATTGAAAACACAAGAGAGAGTTATTCCTAGCTCAGTGGGCCCATGATGCCTCAAGTCATCAAAGCAGAGATGCCACCTATAAGTGAGCACGAGACCGAAGAGTAGATCTAACCATAGACAGTATTTCTCAAGTTATCCATGACTCTGAGACGTGTGCTGCCATCAAGCAAGCCAAGTGAGTGAAGCCCCTGTAGTATAGTGGGCGGTGGTCCAAGTACAAATATAGAGAACCCTAGCAGATCAACTACATCACACTGCCCCAGACACGCCAAGGCAAGCGCTGTGTGCTGACCATAGTAGAAGCCACCACTAGATAGTTAAAAACCTACCCTGTATCTCATGCTACTGCCCGTAACACCATCCTGGGCCTTGAAAAGCAAGTCCTGTAGAAACACAGAACCCCTGAGAAGATTGAGTCAAATAATAGAACTCATTTCAAGAACAGCCTTATCAACACCTGGGCTAGGGAACATAGCATTGAGTGAGTGTACCATATCCCCTACCATGCACCAGCTGCAGGCAAAGTAGAAAAGTACAATAGACTGTTAAAAACCACTTTGAAAGCATTAAGTAAGAGATCTTTCAAAAACTGAGAGCAGCATCTAGCAAAAGCCACCTGGCTAGTTAACACCCGAAGCTCTACTAACTGAGTAAGCCCTGCCCAATCTGAGCCTTTGCATAGAGTAGATAGAGACAAAGTCCCAGTAGTACATGTCAGAAGTTTGTTGGAGAAGACAGTTTAGATCAATTCTGCCTGGAGTACAGACAAACCCATTCGTAGAGTTGTCTTTGCTCAGAGACCAGATTCCACATAGTACATAATGCAAAGAAATAGAAGAACACAATGTGTACCTCAAAGAGATATCATTGTTAGGTAAGAGCTATGTGTAAATATCACTGTTTGCTAAATGTTACTACCATTGTCTGTGTATAGCTGTATATTGAATGTATGATGTATGTGTTTATAGAATTAGAATATATATTAGTTTTAGTAGTAAGCTGACGATATGGAGATAAAAAGTAAAATGTCCTAGGCTGACTATATGATGCTTTTATCCCTAATCGTCTTGTTCCCTTTATGCTGAATAGTAAGTTTTGCACCTTTAAGACTTGCTCCAAAGACTGGGGGGGGAGAGGAGGCGCGCAGTTTGTTTTCAGACACTGAACTCACTCCTACACATTCCTGCTCCTTTACTGCGTTGTCTGCAGATAAACAGACGGCGGGACAGGGCTCTCTTTTTTTTTTGCTTTTAGTTTAGCTAGCTGAGGCAAAGAAGTTCCCGAGACTGTAGGATTTTTTTCCTTTTTATCCCTTTCTTTAGACCTGTTCACAGCTGCTCTGGACTGAACAACCATAAGAGCACCAGCAGCTCGCATTGGTGGGGCAGGCCGGGCCTAGGCCAAGGCATTTCCAGCACCAGAAAGACTGATAAGAGACTAAGTGAGCTGAACTGGAATCTGGGGAGGAGACTTTCTGGGTTTGTCATCTTTTCAGAGTAGAAAAGAATTTTATTGTTCAGTATTGTTTAAATTTTCTTATTTAATAAACAGTTTTTTCCACTTTTCTCCAAAGAAGTATTTTCTCCCGGACCGGTTAAGAGAAGAGCGATAAAATCCAATTTCCTAGAAGAGCCCTTTGGAAGTTCTATCCCAAATTTGCCCTTAACCAAGACAGTGTTAAAGACACCCTAACTTTAAATGAATTACAGAAACTGCTAGGTTCCTTAAATTGGTTGTGTCCTGGTTTGGGTTTGTCTACAGAGCTCCTACACCCTTTATTTGACTTATTCAGAAGAAATCCCCACCTGTACACACTTTGACAATTGACCCCAGAAGCTAAAACTGCCCTTGCACACTGTGCTCAAGCAGTAGAAAACTGACAGAATTGGAGATGGGATCCTGACAAATCTGTGTACCTTGCTATAACTGCTAGCAGTTATAACTAAATTTCAACCTTCAGCTGTTTTGTTTCGATGTTTTGTTAATGATAAAGACCCTCTGCATGTGTTAGACTGGTTATGCTTACCTTACACAGCAACAAAGACTGTGTGCACTGTTAATGATATGTTCGCATATTTAGTTAAGAACAGTAGAGAGCGACTACAAACTCTCAACGGCCAGGATCCATATACCATCTACATACCTGCAAGTAAAGATAATTTGGCACGGCTACTACCAGAGGACACAATTTTCAAATCATGCTTGCAAAATTATCTATCCATTGTCCCTCACATCATTTATGGACAGATATGGGTAACCTCCCCCTGTATGGAAAGAGTCACTACAGCACTGACCCCTGTCAACGGACAGTTTTCACAGATGCATCCAGCAAAACCAACAAAGCTGCAGTGATTTGGCATGGAGGTGACTCTGCCCAATGGCATAAAAGGGTATTAATGTTAAAGGATGCCTGTGCCTCTGTGCAGATTTTAGATTTGGCTGCTATCTGATAGACCATTCAGTTATTTTCACAGGAACAACATAAAATCATAACTGATTCCTCATATCCTGCCAATGTTGTGTTCCATTTAGAATCTTCCAATTCAAAACATGCTAATACATCTTTTTATTACACAGTTAAAAACATAGTAAACTTTGATTAACAGCCAGAAGCATGATTTTTATGTGTTGCATCTTCGTCCCCACTCAGGTTTACATGGGCCTATTCCAGAGGGTAAAAACTACACAACTCCATGATCCTTGTGGGCCCCTTCTAACTCTGGATATTTTATGGCTCTATTTTATGATGCGTACATTACATGATGATTCCACTTGATAATGATTCCACTGTATGTCCCTATACCCTGGCACATCCTCAAAAGCCCTCTGGAAGGCAACACCTACAGAGGGGTGAATTCCCTTGCACAGCTCCCAGCCAGGAAGTAAATCAGTGGGAGGGCACTGCTGTTGGCTGAGGAGCCAGAGCACAGCCCCATTCCCACCATCCCACACAGGCACAGCAGCAGCAGCAGCAGCGTGACAGGCACTTTGCTCCACTGCCTGCAGGCACACTGGCTCCAGTTGTCGTGGCTCTCCTCATTCCAGCTCCCCTTGGATGCCGTCCCACAAGGCTGGCTCCAGCAGGCAGGGCTGGCTCCCTCCGTGGCAGGGGACAAAGTGCCCATGGTGACACCTCTGCTGCTTCTCCTCCCCTCACAGAGCTGCAGGGGTGACAAACAGAGACACCAGAGCAACGCTGCTGTCCCCCAAACATGGCTTTCCCATCTTTTCCTACCCACAGCTTCCGTGTGCAGCAGCACAGGGAGGGGTGAGGGACAGGGCAGATGGCAAGGAGGATGTGGGAGCCTGGTCTGGTGCGCCTGGCACAAAAGCCAGTGAGATACCTCCTTCCTGGCTGTGGACAGGACAGAGCTGGAGCAGGAAAACAATTGGAGAAGGAGAGGATTGCCCATGGAGATATCAGAGAACAATTGGCTTTGGGATGGATCTGAGCTGGACTCTCAGGTGTCAGTTGATATCACTGAGCTGCTGGATTCCTTCAGCAGGACACCCGTTTCAATATTCCCTCCCTTTTCCCACAGTATTTCCAGCTTTTAATTCCCTACAGACCTCAATTCTGCCCCCAAAATCCATAACCAGGTTCCACACAATGAGGGGGCCCTGATTCTGGTAGAAGAGTCTGACCTTGTTTCCTCTTGCAGCCTGGAGAACTTCCCCGCACTGCACTCACCTCACCTCCCACCCTCCAGCTGCTGTCCCTGGGCCGGGATCTTCAGGAGGTTCCCTGGAATGGTCCCTTGGGAAAGGGGAGCGCAGCCTGTGGGGTGAGCCCGAGCAGCGTCCGGCGCGGGCTCTGTCCCAGCTCCTGCCACAGCCCCTGTTCTCCTGCTGCCTCGTGTTCTCCAGGGCTCTCACACACAGGCAGCTGCTTCAGAGCCTGGCACGGGATCAGGGCTCTGCTCCTCGTCTGCTCTTCACTCTGCCCAGCAAATGAGCAACAGGAGAGAGCCTCAGCAACCAGACCTATGGCCAAAGCACTTTGTCTCCATCTCAGCTTCTCTTCCATTTAAAAACAACTCCAATCCCAAAATCTTGTCTTTTGAACTGCCTGAACTTGAACCCTCTCACTTCTGGGCTGGATCCTTAGGCCCCTGCACTACAAATGTCCCATTAAACTTTGATGTCTGTTTCAAATCTAGTTTTCCCCCTTGAATACTGCAAGTTCAGTGGTACTTCACCTTCACCACACAGTTTCCAAGAGGATTCATGCAATAATCAATTCTGTGGCTCAGCTGGAGCCCTGGCACACAGCAGAGGGCTGATTTGGGATTTCAGCAATGTCTTTTCTTCTGAGAAGAGGCAAATCCATGCTGCTCTCTTGGCTTTTATCCTTAGAAAGTTGCAGGTTTCATCACAGTAATCTTCCACACTCCCTTGGGAGTCAGACAGCAGCCTACAGTGAATTCCAAGGAATTCCTAGAAACGTGAGGTGAGATGATTCCTACCCAGGCTGACATGTGCCTCAGGGATCTGGGATGCTCCTCCTGGAAACTGCTGGCCCTGGGACCAGAACTGTCACCTCCCTTCCTGCTGACACCGTGTCTGTGTCCCCAGGTATGCAATCTCTCATCCCCTCACCAGCCCAATCCTTTCAAGGGCAAACACTTCATGATCCAGGAGCTGATGGGGCACCAGGAGAGTTGGAGAGGGACTTTGGACAAGGGCATGGAGTGACAGGACAAGGGGGAATGGCTTCCCCCTGACAGAGAATGGGATCACATTGGATCTTAGGGAAAAATCCTTCCTTGTGAGGGTGGAGAGGCCCTGGCACAGGTTGCCCAGAGGGGTGGGGTCAGGTAAAAACAAACACAAGGGCTCCCATGTCTGAGGAGGAGGAGGGTGAGCCCTTATCAAGGGCTGGAAAGGGGATCACAGCATCCCAAAACCTGGTCCCTAATAGCTTTCATTGCATCATGAAGGGGATTGGCAGTAATTAGGGTGAGCTCTAAGTGCTGATGACCTGGCTGCAAGCAACTGAGTGCTGACCTTCCCTTGGGCTGTGTGAGCCTGCATTGGAATGACAGAAATGGGAATTCTCAGCTCCATTTGCTTTCTTGTGGCCGTGGAGGGTTTTGGAAATGATCCCAGACCTCTTCCCAGAATGGGAGTTGATTCTGAGAAGCACTCAGATGTATGCACAGTGCTGAGAGCACTTCCAGCACTGCCAGCAGTTCTCTGCTGCTGGAGGGACAGTGACCCCTCTGGGCAGATAAATGAGGAATGTAGAAACTTGCTGAGAGAGGGAAAGCATTTGGAGAATGTCCCATCTGGAAGAGTTTCTAATCAGGAGGAAATGAGGAGCTCTTCAAAGAAATCTGCACATTGAGCTACTTCCTCTATGGCAGAAAAAAAGTCAAACAGAGGAAGGGAAATTCTGACGCAACCCAAGATTAAATTTCTGACTTTCCCGCCAAGCCTTGCGAAACAACAGCAGGACAGGGCACAGAGAAGAACCAGCAGGACGGGAACGGGGAGTTCCTGGTGACCTGGGCACTTTCTCCATCATGTCACTGACCTGGCAGCAGCCGCTTTAGGACATGGATCCCAAAGGAGCAAGAGGTACCAGGAAGTGCCTCTGATCTGCACAGACCCCTTTGCCTGCTGCTGCCCCACAGGGAACAGGTCAGTGGAATGTTTTCCTTCCTCCCTGCCCCACCTTCCTCTCCTCCAGCAGCTCCTCTCTTCCTCCCACCCTCTCCCAGTGACTGCAGTGCCCTCCCCCCTCCTCTCTCTCTTCCTGTGCATCCCGTCTGTATCCTAATACTGAAAAGGCCCAGAACAAACTTTCTAACACAATGCAAAACATGAGGAAGCAGAAATTCTTTATCTGCACAGGACACAGATGGATCTCGTCTTGTATTTTTTGTATGGTGAGACTTTACAACAGGATATTAATCCATTATAACCACATGTAGGTATTGGAAACTTTTTCTTATCTACTACACAAACACCATTTTCCTAGAACTCATTTAATCCACCTCCTCCTGCAATCCTTCTATGATCCTCCAGTTTTATTAAGAGGGGTCACTCTGATGGTCATATTCAATGAATTCTGCCACATTAAATGTGCCCTTGCCTTGAACTGTTCCTCTGGCCATGCACTGTTGCCTCTTGTTCCAGAATTTGCCCCAAAATCACTGCAGGCCTCCTTATCTGTTCCTGCACTGGTTCCTGCCATGTTTGTCATCCTATGTGCCAGCCTTTACATCCTGTGAGAAACAACCGCCCACTTTTTTAAATTTTTAAAGGTTTAATAAACCTTAACAAAAACTGCAACAAAAGGACTAAATAAGGAGAAGCAGGCCTGGGAGCTTCCCTCATGGCTGCCTACCACGTGGCTTCCTCATCTTCAAGATGGATGCTTCACCTTTGATACCCTGGGGGTTGCATCAGCTAAACCTGGCCCCTCCCAAAGTCTGTCTGTCAGCCTTTCTTTGTGTTTATTGGTGGAGCCTGCCTTCTTGCAACTTGACTGGAGGGTCAGGTGTTGTCATGCTGCACCTCTTCCCCCCGCAGCAACAAGCTTTTGTACACCCTTTCTTTCTCCCTGTCCTAGATGACTCAGGCACTCTGATGGGAACAACAGAGAGGGGGGAGAAGGGGACTATGGGGAGAACATGGGACATCTAAACAACAGAGTTCAATTACATAATTATACATATTAAATCTTCTATTAATATTCATATATTATTCATCCCTTAACTGTGAGAGCCAATCATCTCATTATCCATCTATAACACATCCCTTACAAATTTGGCCGTTTTGCTTTTGTACAACTTCAGAAGAACTGAAAATGTTTAATCTCTATTTTATTTATCAGCCTCCTGCCAAACAGCCCAACCCTCCCACCTCCCTTTCCTACCCCACAATTTCCACTGCCCTCCTCCCCTGCACATCTCACTCCTCCCCACTGAATCCTTCCCACTGCAGGGAGCTGCTGAGGACCCACATGGTCCATCCCTGGATTCTCCAAGCACTGACTGCCCATCCACTCTGACCACAGCCAGGGGCCACATCCCACTGCCTGCCCAGCATCCATCCATGGAGGTGAGCACCATGACCCCTCTTTTCACCTCACCAGCTGACCGACCTGGTCAGTGTGAGATCAATGTCTCCAGCATGGCCATGCACTTTGTGACACTGCTCGTCGGTCTCTGTGGGCTGGCTGGGAACGGGGCTTTCCTCTGGCTCCTCCAAATTAATGCCATCACTGACTTTGTGGCATTCAACCAGGCCACCATTGACTTCCTCTTCCTCATTTTCATAGTCCCCTCCACCCTGCTCTTCCTTGTGGAGGAGGTTTCCTGCTCTGCTATAATGCCCCCAATGTATTTGAGCTTGCTTTCCCAGCTATCACTGTTCACCTACACCATGGGGCTGTTCCAGCTGATGTTCATCAGCATCGAGAGGTGCAGGTCCATCCTCTGCCTCTTCTTCTGCGTTGGACAACTTTCCGAGCACCTCTTGTGGGTGTTGATGAGTGCCCTGTTCTGGGCCTTGTTCTTTATTGTCACCGCTGTTAATCCCACAGTGACTTCCCTGTGCCAGTCACACGAGCAGGAGCAATGCCAGGTGGCTCTCACCTCCATGTACGCCCTCAACCTCTTCCTATTTGCTGCACCCATGGTCATTTCCAGCACAATCCTCTTCATTCATCTCAAGCCTGGCTCCCAGCAGCAGCACAAGAGACTTGACATCGTTATCTTCCTCGTTGCACACTTCAGTCTGCCCCTCAGTCTCTGGTCTCTCCTGCAGCAGCTCGGTTACACGGCTGTGCCCTCCCAGGTGGTTTTCCTGCTCACCTGCATCACCAGCAGCATCAAACCCTTCATCTACTTCTTGGTGGGGAGCTGGAAGAGAGACTGCTCCATGGGGAGCTGCTGGAGACAGTGCTCCATAGAGAGCTGCAGGAAGCACTCCTCCATGCAGTCTCTAAGGAAGGCGATCCACAGGGTGTTTGAGGAGCCAGAAGAGAACAGAGCCCACAGAAATGTTCCCTCTGTGGACACGGGGGTCTGAGCCTGTTGATCCCTTCCACTGCACCGCTGAGGAACCCTGGAACAGTGGCTGAGAGATTCCTTGAGTCTCCTGATCAATAAATCCCCACAGGGTCACCCTCCCTGTGCTGGTGCATCCCCAGCCCCTTTCCAGCCCGCTCTGGGCTCTGATCCGTGCTTGGGAGGCCTCAGCCTTGAGAAGCAGCCCCTGGGCTCAGCTCCTGTGGCGCTGATCAGAAACACCCTCTGCTCCCAGGAGCTGCTGCTGTCCAACCACCTCCTGGGGTTTTATCCACAGCCTTGGAAATTACTGTGCTCCCCTGAATGCCACAGCATCCCTGCTCTCCCACTGTCACGGGAGCTGCCGGCCCCAAGTGTGGCCAGGGTGAAACATGGCTGAGAGTGACGCCCATCCCTTGGGGCCCTGGGAGCAGCGGCCCAAAAGGAGACCCTTGGAGCTCTCCTGGCCCAGCAGCGCTGAGCAGAAGCTCCCTGGCACTGGGGCCTCTCCAGGCTGGGATCTCTCCGTCTGCTGCCCTCGGCTGATCCCCGAACCCGACGGCTCCTGGGCCCATCCCCCCAGGGCTCGAGGCCCAGCCCTTGGCACAGGGAGGAGATGCCAAGGGATCCACAGGGAGCATTGCACTGCCTGCCAGGGGAATTTCTCACAGGCCTCTTGCACTGACTCTGTCTGTCTGTCTGTCTGTGTGCACACACGTCTGCATCTGCCATGGCAAATGTGGCAGTGATGCTGCTCTCTCTCTGAGACATCTGAGTAACACAGGACTGTAGGTATCAGCCATAAATAAGGTTAAATGCTGCTAAGTGATATTCTTCTGCTGAATTGCCAAGTTTAAGGTATAACTGAATTACACTTAAGTTTGAGCACTGAAAAGATTTTAGGCCATTTTCCTTTTCATCCTTACCCCTGCTGTAATTTTGTCACCTGCGCTTGCACTCACACACAACCACGCACACAGGGACAGCACTTTGGTGTGCTGGTGCTTAATATTAAACCTGGTTTAAACTGATTTCCTCGCTGGTGGTTTTGTGCCTTCAGGAATTCTTCCTCTGCCCTGGCTTTGGCCTCTCCCTCAGCAGGCTGGGATGGTGCAGCTGCAAGGGCAGGGGGAGTCCGTGCTCCTCAGCACAGCCACCCCCTTCCAGGAGCAGGGTGACACCTGTGTTTGTCACCGTTGTCTCCACGGGGCATCGACCCCCTGCCTGAGGCTTCTCTGAGGTCTCTGAGCTGGGGGTGTTCAGCCTGGAGAAGGGAAGGCTCTCAGGGAGATCTTAGAGCCCCTTCCAGGGCCTAAAGAGCCTCCAAGAACTGGAGAGGCTTTGGACAAAGGCCTGAAGTGACAGGACAAGGGGAATGGCTTCCCACTGCCAGAGAACAGGGTTAGGTGGAATAGTGGGAAGAAATTCTTCCCTGTGAGGGTGGAGAGGCCGTGGCACAGGTACCCAGAGATGCTCTGGCCTCCCCATCCCTGGAGGTGTTCCAGGCCAGGCTGGATGGGGTTTGAAGCAGCCTGGTCTAGTTGGGGGTGTTCCTGCTTGCAAAGGGGTGAGATCAGGAAAAAAAAACAAAAGTATTCCCAAGACTGAGGAGGAGGAGGAGGGTGAGCTCTTAAGCTCTCATGAAGGGCTGGAAGGGGCACCACAGCACCCCAACATCTGGTCTCCATTAGCTTTTATTGTGTCATCAAGGGTGCTGTCAGTAAGAAATGGAGGCTCTGATGCTGATAACCTGGCTGCAAGCCTGTCCTGGTTTGGCACTGGCCAAAGGCCAGGCACCCGCAGAAGCCGTTCACTCACCTTCTCCTTCTCTCAGCTGGGCAGAGGAGAGGGAAACAAAAATTAACAAGGGACTCATAAGTTGAGATGAGGACTGGGAGAAAAGACACTCCAACAGTAAAAAAAACAGGTTCAAATTTAATGGTATTAAGTAAATTTATTATAAACAGAGACAGAGTCTGATAATGAGAAGTAATAAAAAACTTTAAAAGACCTTTTTTTCCACCAGCCCCTGCCTTCTTCCCAACAACAGCACAGGGAGACACGGTGAGGGGATTCTTCACCAGCATTGCCAGCACTGCCAATTAAACACTGTTTACCTGGAAACAACATGGGTTATCCATTAAACTAAGATAGAGGGCATATTCTGGTAGGAATTAAAACAAAAAAAAAACCACTGATATCATGATATAATCAATTGGGAGCACTCTGGGGAGTATCTGTAAAAAATCTTGGATATTATGGTGTATAAAAATGTCTGGAGATTGTTGTTTCTTTGGACATGTCTGTAGCAAATAAATTTCCAATATGTTCACAATTTTGACTCAAAATTGTTATTAGTCTAACATGCTTTTGCTGTTAGACTTAAACATCTTGGTGTCAGAGGGGACACACACAGGTCTTGTGCTCCCTGGAGCAGCCATGATCCCCAGAGCCCAGAGCTGGGCTGGCACGGACACGATGGCCCAGGAGCTCAGCATTCCCCACCCCGAGTGCTCTGTGAGTGTCACAGCAAAGATCTGCCCAGAGACCTTTAATTTTTAATTTTGTGAGCCAGGTGCAAAGGTCTCTCTGGCTTCAGAAATTCATCCTCTCCACTGCCTTCAGCTGCTCCCTCAGCAGGCTCAGGTGGTGCAGCAGCAAGGAGAGGAGGAGGCCGTGGTCTTCAGCACAGCCACCCCCTTCCAGGAGCAGGGTGACACCTGTGTTTGTCTCCATGGGCTCCACGGGGAACCACTCGCCTCCCTGGGGCCTCCCTGAGGTCACCATCCCCACCCCATCCCACACCTTCTCTCCAGCCCCACCACATCCCACACATTCCCACCACATCTTCCCACCAGCTCCATCATGTCCCACCCCTCCCACACCACCCTCCCATCCCACTCCCCATGCAGCCCACCCACCTCCCGTCCTTCCCATCCCTCCCAGCCCCGGGCCTGAGGCTCCAGTCCCTCCCCACGGGCTGCTCACCCCACGCTGCCCCGTAAGGCTTTGGGGCACTGCTTCTCGTGGAGATTCCCCTCCCAGCTCCATCCCTGCTGTCCAGCCCCCAAACCTCCTTTGGACAGAAACAAGAGGCCACAGAGGGATGGCTCCACTGGTGTTCATTGGGCTGGAGAAGCATGGAATTGCCAGGAGGAGCAGAAACACTGCTGCGGGTCCTGAGTGGGGCAGGAGAGGAGCAGGGATGTCTGGAGGGGAAGGCAGCCTGGGGGACATTTCTAGAGAATGTCAGAGGGGAACATGATGCCTTAGGATTTTAGCCTTGCTATTTTTCATATCCTGTACTGCATTAGTGCATAACTCTAAACTCCATGGAAAGTGTTAGTTAACTGTCCTCACATTTTGGTCAGACAAAACAATCCCTCTAGGCCTGCAATTCAAGGACACCCTACTGCCTCAGGCCCAGAAAAGTACAGACAGAAGTGAATTGGGGGAGGGCAGACTGGGGCTAAATGACTGCATTACCTGAAGCTGTAATTGGAGGATTAACCCCTGATTTGTAAATGGACCTAACTTACATCTGACTGAAAAACTCATGACCATTGTCCATTTTGGGTGTAGCCCCTCTTGGAGGCTTTGAGTGGCCAGGGTGAACCTTTTGAAGGCCTTTCATCAATGCCTCCTTTTATTCTCTTCACCTTGTCTGGCCTCTGTTCTAGGGAGCCAGCCCAAGGCACCAGGCAGACAGGGGCTGGAGGGGGCAGGAGGGCTCTGGGTGCCACCAATCCCAAATCTCCCACTGCACTGCAGCAGAGC
Organism: Haemorhous mexicanus; assembly: GCF_027477595.1. NCBI lineage: Eukaryota > Metazoa > Chordata > Aves > Passeriformes > Fringillidae > Haemorhous > Haemorhous mexicanus. The sequence goes on from NC_082346.1 coordinate 11,221,501, forward strand.
CCAACAGGGCACACCTGCAGCCAGGGAGTGGCCAGGGACTGGGAAACCATTCGGATGAGATGGCATGGCATGGGATGGGATGGGATGGGATGGGATGGGATGGGATGGGATGGGATGGGATGGGATGGGATGGGATGGGATGGGATGGGATGGGATGGGATGGGATGGATGAGGAGTGATCCCAATATCAGACAGAATAAAGTTCCCAACAGCAACTAAGGGTGTTATCAAGGGAAGTATTAGGCAGCAGGACTCGCAGAAGGATCCCTCCTTATTGTTCTGTGTGTTGTGAGACTTTACAACAGTATTATTCTGTTTACAACAGTAGAATACAACATTATAACCATACATTAAAAAGTTTTTCTTCTTTAGTACATAAACACCATTTTCCTAGAACCCATTTCCATGCATCCACTTCCTACTGGGAATCGTTTGATGGCCCTGGAGTTTCATTCAAAGGGGCTTCTGATTGTTGTATTCACTGAGTTCTATGATATTAAAGGTGACCTTGCCTTGAACTTTTCCTTTGGCCATGCACTCTTGCTTCTTGTCACAGAACTTGACACTAAAATACTGCGGACCTCCAAATCTGTGTCTGCACTGGTTCCTGCCATGTTTATCACCCTGGGTCGACATCTTTACATCCTTCTATCCATTTGCCCTTTTAGTCTTTAAGCAACTTCAAGAGTTTAAAATCTCTTATTTTTCAATCCTCTGCACACCAGCCCAGCCCTCCCACCTCCCTGTTCCACCATTCCCACTGCCCTCCTCCCCTGCACATCTCACTTCTCCCCACTGAATCCTTCCCACTGCAGGGAGCTGCTGAGGAGCCACATGATCCACCCCTGGATTCTCCAAGCACTGACTGCCCATCCACTCTGACCACAGCCAGGGGCCACATCCCACTGCCTGCCCAGCGTCCATCCATGGAGGTGACCACCGTGTCCCCACCTGCCACCTCACCCACTGAAGGAGACGATCTGTGTAACACAGATGTTACCACCATGGTCACACACAGTGTGACACTGCTCATCTGCCTCTGTGGGCTGGCTGGGAACGGGGCTGTGCTCTGCCTCCTTAGCCTGAAAAAAAGCGGGAACGCTGGCATCTTTGACCTGGCTGTCATGGACTTCCTCATTCTCCTCTTTGCAGTCCCCTCTGCCCTCCTTATCCTGGTGGAGGATGTGTCCTGCTCTCTTATCATGCCCTTGATGTACATGAACTTCCTTTTCCAGCTGTCCGTGGTCTCCCACTACTGGGCCCTGCTCTGGCTGATGCGCAGCAACAAGATACTGTTTATGCGTGAGATCTGGAACCTCTGTTGCCGCTGCGACCTCCCTGAGCACCTGTGGTGGGTGCTGGACAGTGCCCAATACTGGGCCTTCTTTGCTCTCTTCACTGTCATTCCCTCAGTGACATTCCTGTGCCCATCACACGAGCAGGAGCACTGCCGGGCTGCTTTCATTTCCATGTACACCCTCATCCTGCTCTTCTTGGCTGCACCCCTGCTCATTTCCAGCACAATCGATTTAATTAATGCCAAGCCCGGCTCCCAGCAGCAGCAACCCAAGAGGCGTGACATCGTTCTCTTCATCATTTTGCTCCTCACTCTCCTTCTCAGCCTCTGGAATTTCCTGCAGCAGCTCAGTTACATCACTGTGTCCTCACAGGTTGTTTTCCTGCTCACCTGCATCCACAGCACCATCAAACCCTTCATCTACTTCTTGGTGGGGAGGTGCAGGAGGCCCTGCTCCATGTGGTCCCTCCGGCTCTCCCTCCAGAGGATTTTTGAAGAGCCCAAAGAAAACAATGCCGACAGTGGTGATCCTGCCATGGACATGGGGGTCTGAGCCTGTTGATCCCTTCTACTACTCTGCTGAAGGAACACAGGAAACTCGTTGAAGGTTTCCTTGGGCCTCCTGATTGATCAATATCTACAGGATCACCCTCTCTGTGGTGCTGTATTCCTGCAGGAGAAGGGAGCAGAGGCACTGCCTTGGCTGATTTTTGTGGGATGCTCTGCAGGGAGCACACTGGAGCATGGCTATCCTCCTCCCTCCTGCATCCCCATGGCTCCAAGCAGTGCAGCTGGGCTCAGTGCTGTTCCCCAGCTCTATTCCCCATGGAATGACCCTCATGGCCTCAGCCCCAGGGAATCAACTCCATCTCCTTGGGCTCAGCAGATGAGTTCCATGGTGTTTTCAGGGAGCTCATGCCTGTCCCATGACACGGAGTGGTGGATATTTCCCAAATCCCTGTGGGGCTGGTGCCTCTGGATGGCAGGAGAGGGGTTGGGATCACACGGAGCATCCTTCCCTTTCTGTCGAGCAGAGCCAGCCCTGCATTCCCAGCTGATGGGAAGGGACACCAGGTGGGGCTGCAGAGGTGGGGAGGGACAGCAACATTCCCTTTTCCTCTTAGTGGGAATTTGTCACATTCTTGAATTCTGGAATTGAATCCTTGTGTGTAAAGTTGAGGGTTGATAGTGGACTCCACTGAACTCTTGTGCCTGTACCAGAAAGTACATGGAATATGGAAATTCCCATCACCAGATGCTTGGACCATTTAGTTGCACAGAGATTAGTGGGCTGTGCTGCTCTTCTGCAGAATTGGGCCCCTCCATCCTCTGGTTCCCCAGCATCAATGCCCAAGGAAACCCTTGACCACCTCCATCCTGAACCTGGCCACCCTCAGGAGGAGCTGCACAGCCACTCTGCACAGCAGCTTCAGCCACAGCCCAGCCTGTCCTGATCTTTGTCATTCTGTAACCACCCCTCAACCAGATTTGGATTCATGGTTTTTGTTGGATTCTAATGTGATACAACTGACTGTAGGACATGGGGTTACATGTTGAAGTATTAATGCTTGTGCTCACCAGAAGACCCTGAGGGAAAGGCACAGCTGCAGGCTGGGTGGATGGGAGGCGCCTGAGGGCTGAGAGGCAGTCAGGAGTGTGGGATAGTCAGATGGGAGTGAGATTGTGATTGGCTGGGGGAACATGTGGACAGCGTATAAGCAGGAAGCTGATTGGATGGTAGGACAGGGGGTCAGCAGCACTGCAGCTGAGCCAGCCAATGGGTGCCCTCCTTCTGTTAAATTCAGTTAGGCCTCAGTTTGGTTCCCATTATGTCAGGTTGAGATTAAAGGCATAAACAGCGGCTGATTTTTACAATGAAACGATCTCATTCGGATGCATAAGGGGGTCTGTGTCGCTTTGTTCCAAGTGCTACAAATGGCAGGCCTGAATTGGGAGCTATAAAGGCAGCACAGGATGTGCTGTCCAATCGAGTAGCAGCTTCCACTAGGTCAAGGGACCGGCCCAGAAGAGTCTGGGAAAAGTATCTGAGGAAGGATCCAAGAGAAGTTCAGGAAGGAACTCAAGAATTTAAAAGTGCACAAACCTCTCCTAGGGGGTGAGTAGGCATGTGGGAGAAAGTACTGGAGGTGGAATATCCCTGGAACAAAGCAGGAGCTTGGGCTAGGTAAGGCAGCTCCTACATCAGCAATCGATTAATATGGCTGATGTGAAACTAAGGACCTTGCTGGACTGGGTGCCTAATCAAATTAAAGATTTTTCCCTTTAGTGGCCGCTTTGATCAGCAACCTAGCAAGCAATACAGCAGAGACTTTTTGATATCGCCAGGGGTGGCGATGCCGAAGCTTGCAGCCGCCTCACTCATGGGGGACAATCATGGCGGCCATTAAAGGAAGTCACGTGAATGTCGGCCATTTCGCAGCTTCAGACATTAATTCCCCCAAACCCTCAGTGCCCCCAGAACCCGTATACGATCCCGAGACTAATCCAGAATCTGCAGAATTGCCTTACCCCCAGATCAACCCAGGCCCTGCAGGACTGCCTTACCCCAATACAAATTCCTGCATGGCAGGACCCCTCGGCACGGAACTCTCATTTCAGGAGTGGGCGTCGGCTCCCTTCCTGCCCTTGATGGCGATGTAGTTGTCCAGCACTGGCAAAAATGGCAGGAAGCTGCCACGAAGGAGGGCAATTTGGTGGTCATTACAGCCTGCCCAGCCTGAGCCGAACCACTGGCCGGCATATCAGGAGCTAGACTATAAAGTAATTACAGAACTGAGGGCACTAGTAAAAGAAAGCGGCATATCCTCCCATCACACCCTAAGCTACCTACAATCCATCAGGACCATGTACATCCTCACTCCCCACGAAAAGCATAATGGAAGAGCATAATGAAAATGATCCTAACTGGTACTCAGTTTGCAGTCTTGGTCAGATAACTGAGAGCTGTGTACAGCTCAGGCGGAAGCACTTCAGGACAGAAATGCCCCAGTCACTGTTGTGCGGCTGACCGGAGAGGGTCCCTCTGCAGTCTGTGCAGTGCAGGCAAGCCACCCGTGTGATGCATGTGATATCATCACTTGCCTAGCCCTGCAGGCGCTGTGGCAACTCCCAGGGACAGGTATCGATTCTAACCTGTCTTTTGCTAAGATTTTCCAGGCTCCAGCGGAGTTATTATAAGGCAGTTCCTGGAAAGACTGCAGGCCGCTCTCTCCTGGCAGGTCAACAGTGATGAGGCCAGAGTTATTCTGTGGCAGCTGCTTCCTTTTACAAATGCAAACAAAGATTGTAGAAAAGCATTGCTCGCTGTTCATAACCCACATACTTGTGACATAGCAGATATGGTCAGAGCATGCCAAAATGTGGGAACTACTGCTTATAACACTAATTCTCTGGCAGTGGCTTTAACTGCACACTTCCATGTTCGGACACGCGGGCGGGGGTCTGTTTTTAATGTGGTTCGATGGCTCATCTCAAAAAGGATTGCCCTCAACAAGGGGATGGGATAAAAATACCATTTGAAGGTTGTCCCAAGTGTGGAAGAAGAAAGCATTGGGCTGTTGACTGCCACTCCCAGTACCCCATGAATTGGAAGGTTACACAGCCAGGAAACTTCCAGCTGAGGGCCGGTCTGCATGCCCCGGAGAATGAAAAAAAAATGTGAGACAAGAGTTTTAGCAAGCGAGCTCCTGCCTACAACTGCAGGCAGTGCCAGGTTGGATCTTGCCTCCAGAGAATCCATTACTCTAATGACATCTTTGGTACATTGAGCTCCTACTGGAGTCTGGGGACCTCTTGGTAATAACACTCATGCTTTGTTAATAGGGTGTTCCTCCGCCATCAGGTTGGGACTTTTTGTACTGCCTGGAGTTATTGATCAGATTATGAGGGCGAAATACAGATTATACTACGGACCCCCATGCCACCCTGCTTTATATCTGAGGTCAACTTATTCCCTTCTCCAACAAAACCCCTAGTAGCAAGGGCAAACATGCCACAGATAACTTTGGCAGCACAGGGCAGCCACAGATTTTCTGGACAAGCTCTATTACAACAGCTCAGCCAACTTTAACATTCACTATGTTAGATGACAAAAAATTTAAAGGGCTTGTTGATAGGGGAGCTGATGTCTCTATCATTAGAAGTAAAGAATGGCCTAGTAATTGGCCCACAATCAGCTGTTCATCATCCCTAATTGGGATGGGAGGGATGCAGCGCCCCAGACAGAGCACTCACCTTTGGCTTGTCCTTGGCCCTGATGGGAAAACTGCTGGACTGCCCCATTCATTGTCTCTATACCATGCACATTATGGGGAAGAGATGTTCTGGCACAATTTTCATAGGGGCCATTGATCAGCCGTTCCAAAATCAAGTACTGGACACATGTATGTTCACACGGCGGACTGAAGATCCTGTGTGGGTCGACCAACAGCCCCTAGGAAAGGAACAGCTACTAAATTTAAAACCCCTTATGGAAGAACGCTTGTCCTTAGGCCATATCAGTCCATCTTCTAGCCCCTGGAACACCCCTATATTCTGTATACCTAAGCAAAATGGCAAGTGATGATTATTACAGGATCTACGGGTAATAAATGCAATTATTGAACCTACGGCAGCTCTGCAGCCTGGGCTTCCACCACTCACAATTATTTCCCTTGATAGGCCCTTAGTAATTTTAGACCTAAAAAACTTTTTTTACCATTCCTCTAACTCCTGATCATGCACCTCAGTTTGCCTTTTCTGTGCCGGCCTTATTCACACAGAACCAATGAAGAGATTTCACTGGACTGTATTGCCACAAGGCAGGTGTAACAGCCCAGCTATATGCCAAAGGGTAGTCAATCTTGCCCTACAGCCTGTTTGTCATACATTTCCTACTGCAGCCATATATCACTATATGGATGACATTTTACTCACAGCTCATGATCAATCCACTTTATGTTCTATTCAGGTAGCTGTCATGCAGGCAATTCAAAAAGCAGGACTCATCATGAGTCCCCGTAGCATTATCTAGGATGGAGAATTACTCAACAGACCATCAGCCCTCAGTCTTTAAGGCTTTGTCCTTGGTTGTCTATATGATGCTTTTATCCCCAATCGTCTTGTTCCCTTTATGCTGAATAGTAAGTTTTGCACCTTTAAGATTTGCTCCAAAGACTGAGGTGGGGAGAGGAGGCGCGCAGTTTGTTTTCAGACACTGAACTAACTCCTACACATTCCTGCTCCTGGACTGCGTTGTCTGCGGATGACCAGACGGCAGGACAGGGCTCTCTTTTTTTTGCTTTTAGTTAGTTTAGCTAGCTGAGGCAAAGAAGTTCCCTGGACTGTGAGGTTTTTTTCCCTTTTTTTCCCCTTTCTTTAGACCTGTTCACACCTGCTCTGGACTGAACAACCATAAGAGCACCAGCAGCTCACATCGGTGGGCCGGGCCGGGCCTGGGCCACGGCATTTCCAGTGCCAGAGGGACTAATAAGAGACGAAGTGAGCTGAACTGGAATCTGTGAAGGAGACTTTCTAGGTTTGTCATTTCTTTTAGAGTAGCAAGGGGTTTTATTGTTTAGTATTGTTTAAGTTTTCTTGTTTAAAAAACAGTTTTTTCCACTTTTCTCCAAAGAAGTATTTTCTCCCGGACCAGTTGGGGGAGGAGCGATAGAATCCAATTTCCTAGAAGAGCCCTTTAGAAGTTCTATCCCAAATTTGTCCTGAACCAGGACAAATACATCAATTGGCGCCCAACGCGTGGCTCGAGAAAGTGGAAAAAAGCATTATTGATTGCATGTGGGTTGTGCTTGCTCTGCAGTGAGTTAAAGCAGTCGTTAGCCACGTTGCTTGAATTCATAATGTCTCTTAGGGTGGAGGCCTTCATGTGGTTCTAGTCTATAAACCTTTTTGAAGTTTCAGTACCTTTCTAGTCACTAAGATTATTGTCCCTAAGACGTAATTTTCACAGTACAGGGGCACGGATTAGAATAACTATTTTGCTAGCCTTGGTGATAATGATTTATAGAGCATTTACAAAGTTACTGGAGTCTGCTTACAATATGTATAGTTTATAGTTTCTTCATCCTACCCCGCGTCCTAGTTCCGGTAGTATGTTTTGGGAATTTATTAGTAATTGCACCCAGTTTGTTAGAGGAGGAGCAGGGAATGAGACTTTCCAGCCTTTCCTTTCCTTCTTCTCCTCTGAATCTGTTATGTCACTTTTTGAGAATGTTCAGTTTTCCCTGAATGCTAAAGAGACCACTTTTCTGGTATTTAATCTGGTAAGCTTCCTCTATATGGTCTGCAGCTTCTCTAAAATGACAGCTGAGATGTCCAGAAGAGCTGACAAGACCCCTGACCCAGAAGTAGACGCAGGCATGAAAAATGATGAGTAGTGTAGAGAATGAGAAAATATGGGCCAAACCCTGAAAGAGTTTTCTGATCCTATAGACTGAGATTTTCCATGTGAACAAATTCAGAACCCAGCTGAGGTGGGAAAATACCTGAAAGAGAAGTGCCATGGTGACTCTAAGGAAAAAAGTCTCATTGCAATAAGCTGGGCCCTGGCCTACACTTATCGCACCCTGCTAGATACTAAAGGGCAGCAGACAGAGGCAGGCAGGCAGGGAGATAAAGCAGCAGCTACCCCAGTCACTCAGGCTGCAGCCAACACTCCAACTGCTCAGGCTGGAGCTAAACCAAACAGTAAGCCTAAGCCACTGGCAGTTGCTGCAAGAAAGAAGCACATGAGCAAAACCAATCAGCCAGTGACTGACGATGATGATCAAGAGGAAGGACCCTCACTACCAACTACTAATAAAAAGCCCAAAGTTAATGAAACTGACACAGCATCAGAAGCCAATATTGAGTCCTATTCCCTGAAAGACCTTCGTAGCCTAAGGAAAGATTATACCCGGCAACCTGATGAATCCATAATTAGTTAGTTAGTCAGTCTCTGAGATGCTGCAAGTGAGGCTACAGTTTTAGATAGTAGTGAAGCCAGGCATTTGGGATCCCTGTCACATGATCCTGTCATCGACCAAAGAATGATGAGGGGGGCTAACCCTCACAGCCTCTGGGCACGGGTCCTGGGAAGTGTTGCACAAAGATACCTGTGTGCAGACAATCTCTATATGCAGCAAACACAGTGGAAGACCATAGAGCAAGGGATCCAACGCTTGAGGGAAATGGCAGTGGCAGAGATTGTCTTCTCGGATGATGTAAACACTGTAAATCCAGACTTGGTACCATGCACATCTCTAATGTGGAGAAACTTGTACGACTCGGGCCACATGAATATGCTTCTGCTCTAGCAATAATGAAGCGAGATGACGGTGAGGAGACCGTGCTGGATATGGCAAAGAAACTCCGAGCGTATGCAGACACTGTGCATGGCCCGACACATGCCAGAATTGCAGCAGTGAAAACACGTCTGCAGAAGTTAGAAGATAAGATAGAGGAAAATCACAAGAAGCTCAGAGAAGAGAATAAAGAAAACCTTCTTCAAATCTCAGCAGTACAGATCAGAAGTTCTGGTGCCCAACGCAGACACTCCCCAGACAGAGAGAGAAGGTACACCCCACGAGCTGAGCTGTGGTTCTTCCTGTGTGATTGTAGAGAAAACATGAAGAGATGAGATAGAAAACCTACTGCTGCTCTGGTACAACGGGTGCGTGAACTCAAGACTCAGAGAAGTTCCAAAAGGGAAGCAGCTCCAGTGGCCAGTAACCAAACTGTCATATATGATGATAATGACAATATTTTTGATGCCCTTAAAAGAACCTCCAAGACGTATGTCCAAAAAAAGAAAGATAACCAGGTTTAGAGGGGCCCTGCCTCTAGCCAAGTAGAGGCTAGGAAAAACCATGGTTTTTGGACTGTGTAGATTGGTTAGCCTGGCATATCTGAACCACAAGAATACGAAGCTTTAGTCAACACTGGTGCACAATGTACATTAATCCCATCGAGACATGTGGGGGCAGAGTCTGTTTCTAATGCCGGTGTAACAGGAGGATCCCAGGATTTCACTTTAGTGGAAGCTGAGGTGAGCCTGACTAGAAATGAGTAAAAGAAACACCCTATTGTGACTGGCCCAGATGCCCCATGCATTTTAATTATAGACTTCCTCCGAAGTGAGTATTTCAAAGACCCAAAGAGATTCAGATGAGCATTTAGAATTGCTGCTGTAGAGACAGAAGGCGTCAAACAATTGAACACCTTGCCTAGACTGTCAGAAAACCCATCTGCAGTAAGACTTCTGAAAGTAGAAGAGCAACAGGTGCCAATTGCCACCTCGATAGTGCACCGCCAGCAGTATCGAACAAATCGAAATGCCATGATCCCCATCCACAAAATGATCCGTGAGCTAGAGAGCCAAGGAGTAGTCAGCAAGACCCACTCACCCTTCAACAGCCCCATCTAGCCTGTGTGTAAATCTAAAAGAGAATAGAAGCTGACTGTAGACTACCGTACATTGAATGAAGTGACTCCACCACTGAGCGCTGCTGTGCCAGACATGCTAAAACTCCAATACGAGCTAGAGTCCAGGCCAGCGAAGTGGTACGCCACTATTGACATTGCCAATGCATTTTTCTCCATTCCTCTGGCAGCAAACTGCAAGCCTCAATTTGCTTTCACCTGGAGGGGAGTGCAGTATACCTAGAACCGATTGCCCCGGGGTAGAAGCACAGCCCCACTATCTGCCATAGACTGATCCAGAGTGTACTAGAAAAAAGTGAAGCTCTAGAACATCTGCAATACATTGATGACATCATTGTATGAGAGAAAATGGCAGCAGAAGTTTGAGAAAAGAAAAGAAATTATCCAGATTCTCCTGAAAGCCGGCTTCACCATCAAAAAGAGCAAAGTCAAGAGACCTGCTCAAGAGATCCAGTTTCTGGAAGTGAAGTGGCAAGATAGACGGCGTCAAATTCCCACTGATGTCATCAACAAGATCACAACAATGTCTCCACCATCCAGCAAGAAGGAAACACAAGCTTTCCTAGGTGCCATAGGCTTTTAGAGAATGCACATTCCTGAGTACAGTCAGATCGTGAGCCCTCTCTACCTAGTCACCCGTAAGAAGAACAAGTTCCACTGGGGCCCTGAGCAACAACAAGCCTTCACCCAGATCAAGCAAAAATCGCTCATGCAGTTGCCCTTAGCCCAGTCAGGACAGGACCAGAGGTGAAGAATGCTCTACTCTGCAGCCGGGAACCATGGCTTGTCCTAGAGCCTTTGGCAGAAGGTGCCTGGGGAGACTCGAAGCCGACCACTTAGATTTTAGAGTCAAAGCTACAGAGAGTCTGAAGCCAACTATACCCCAACAGAGAAAGAAATTTTAGCAACCTATGAAAGAGTCCAAGCCACCTCAGAAGTAGTGAGCACTGAAGCACAACTCCTCCTGGCACCCCGACTACCAGTACTGAAGTAGATGTTCAAAGCAAAGGTTCCCTCTACGCACCATGCCACCAGTGCCACATGGAGCAAACGGATCGCTCTGATCACACAGCGTGCCCGTATTAGAAAACCTAATCGCCCTGAGATTCTGGAAATAATTACAAACTAGCCAGAAAGTGAAAACTTTAGTCTTGCTGATGAAGAAAAAGAAGAAGTGACACGTGCTGAAGAAGCTCCACCATACAATGAACTGCCAGCAGAAGAAACGTGCTACGCTCTTTTCACTGACAGTTCTTGTCGCATTGTGAGAATAAAACGAAAGTGGAAAGCAGCCGTATAGAGTCCCACACGACAAGTCGCTCAAGCTACCAAAAGAAAAAGTAGATCAAGCCAACTTGCAGAGCTCAAGCCCGTTCAACTAGCCTTAGACATTGCTGAGAGAGAGAAGTAGCCAAAGCTCTACCTTTACACTAATTCATAAATAGTAGCCAATGCTCTGTGAAAATGGCTGGAGAAGTAGAAAGAAGCTAACTGGCAACGTAGAAGAAAACCGATTTATGCTGCTGATGAGTAGAAAGACATCGCTACCAAAGTAGAGAAGCTACCTGTAAAAGTCTGCCATGTAAATACCCATGTCCCCAAGAGCAGAGCTAATGAAGAGCACCAAAATAATGAGCAAGTAGACTGGACTGCAAAAATAGAAGTGTCAAAGATAGACCTAAATTGAAAACACAAGAGAGAGTTATTCCTAGCTCGGTGGGCCCATGATGCCTCAAGTCATCAAAGTAGAGATGCCACCTATAAGTGAGCACGAGACCGAAGAGTAGATCTAACCATAGACAGTATTGTCTCAAGTTATCCATGACTCTGAGACGTGTGCTGCCATCAAGCAAGCCAAGTGAGTGAAGCCCCTGTAGTATAGTGGGCGGTGGTCCAAGTACAAATATAGAGAACCCTAGCAGATCAACTACATCACACTGCCCCAGACACGCCAAGGCAAGCACTGTGTGCTGACCATAGTAGAAGCCACCACTAGATAGTTAAAAACCTACCCTGTATCTCATGCTACTGCCCGTAACACCATCCTGGGCCTTGAAAAGCAAGTCCTGTAGAAACATAGAACCCCTGAGAAGATTGAGTCAAATAATAGAACTCATTTCAAGAACAGCCTTATCAACACCTGGGCTAGGGAACATAGCATTGAGTGAGTGTACCATATCCCCTACCATGCACCAGCTGCAGGCAAAGTAGAAAAGTACAATAGACTGTTAAAAACCACTTTGAAAGCATTAAGTAAGAGATCTTTCAAAAACTGAGAGCAGCATCTAGCAAAAGCCACCTGGCTAGTTAACACCCGAAGCTCTACTAACTGAGTAAGCCCTGCCCAATCTGAGCCTTTGCATAGAGCAGACAAAGTCCCAGTAGTACATGTCAGAAGTTTGTTGGAGAAGACAGTTTAGATCAATTCTGCCTGGAGTACAGACAAACCCATTCGTAGAGTTGTCTTTGCTCAGAGACCAGATTCACATAGTAGATAATGCAAAGAAATAGAAGAACACGATGTGTACCTCAAAGAGATATCATTGTTAGGTAAGACCTATGTGTAAATATCACTGTTTGCTAAATGTTACTACCATTGTCTGTGTATAGCTGTATATTGAATGTATGATGTATGTGTTTATAGAATTAGAATATATATTAGTTTTAGTAGTAAGCTGACGATATGGAGATAAAAAGTAAAATGTCCTAGGCTGACTATATGATGCTTTTATCCCTAATCGTCTTGTTCCCTTTATGCTGAATAGTAAGTTTTGCACCTTTAAGACTTGCTCCAAAGATTGAGGGGGAAGAGGAGGCGTGCAGTTTGTTTTCAGACACTGAACTCACTCCTACACATTCCTGCTACTGAACTGCGTTGTCTGCAGATAAACAGACGGCGGGACAGGGCTCTCTTTTTTTTTTTTGCTTTTAGTTTAGCTAGCTGAGGCAAAGAAGTTCCCGAGACTGTAGGATATTTTTCCTTTTTATCCCTTTCTTTAGACCTGTTCACACCTGCTCTGGACTGAACAACCATAAGAGCACCAGCAGCTCGCATCGGTGGGGCAGGCCGGGCCTAGGCCAAGGCATTTCCAGCACCAGAAAGACTGATAAGAGACTAAGTGAGCTGAACTGGAATCTGGGGAGGAGACTTTCTGGGTTGGTCATCTCTTTTAGAGCAGAAAAGAATTTTATTGTTCAGTATTGTTTAAATTTTCTTATTTAATAAACAGTTTTTTCCACTTTTCTCCAAAGAAGTATTTTCTCCCGGACCGGTTAAGAGAAAAGCGATAAAATCTGATTTCCTAGAAGAGCCCTTTGGAAGTTCTATCCCAAATTTGCCCTTAACCAAGACAGTGTTAAAGACACCCTAACTTTAAATGAATTACAGAAACTGCTAGGTTCCTTAAATTGGTTGTGTCCTGGTTTGGGTTTGTCTACAGAGCTCCTACACCCTTTATTTGACTTACTCAGAAGAAATCCCCACCTGTACACACTTTGACAATTGACCCCAGAAGCTAAAACTGCCCTTGCACACTGTGCTCAAGCAATAGAAAACTGACAGATTTGGAGATGGGATCCTGACAAATCTGTGTACCTTGCTATAACTGCTAGCAAATTTCAACCTTCAGCTGTTTTGTTTCAATGTTTTGTTAATGATAAAGACCCTCTGCATGTGTTAGACTGGTTATGCTTACCTTACACAGCAACAAAGACTGTGTGCACTGTTAATGATATGTTCGCATATTTAGTTAAGAAAGGTAGAGAGCGACTACAAACTCTCAACGGCCAGGATCCATATACCATCTACATACCTGCAAGTAAAGATAATTTGGCATGGCTACCACCAGAGGATGCCTATTTTCAAATCATGCTTGCAAAATTATCTATCCATTGTCCCTCACATCATTTATGGACAGATATGGGTAACCTCCCCCTGTATGGAAAGCATCACTACAGCACTGACCCCTGTCAACGGACAGTTTTCACAGATGCATCCAGCAAAACCAACAAAGCTGCAGTGATTTGGCATGGAGGTGACTCTGCCCAATGGCATAAAAGGGTATTAATGTTAAAGGATGCCTCTGCCTCTGTGCAGATTTTAGATTTGGCTGCTATCTGATATACCATTCAGTTATTTTCACAGGAACAACATAAAATCATAACTGATTCCTCATATCCTGCCAATGTTGTGTTCCATTTAGAATCTTCCAATTCAAAACATGCTAATACATCTTTTTATTACAGAGTTAAAAACATAGTAAACTTTGATTAACAGCCCGCAGCATGATTTTTATGTGTTGCATCTTCGTCCCCACTCAGGTTTACCTGGGCCTATTCCAGAGGGTAAAAACTACACAACTCCATGATCCTTGTGGGCCCCTTCTAACTCTGGATATTTTATGGCTCTATTTTATGATGCCTATATTACATGATGATTCCACTTGATAATGATTCCACGGTGTTGTCCTTATTCCCTGGCTCTGGCACATCTTCAAAAGCCCTCTGGAAGGCAACACCTACAGAGGGGTGAATTCCTTTGCACAGCTCCCAGCCAGGAAGTAAATCAGAAGGAGGGCACTGCTGTTGGCTGAGGAGCCAGAGCACAGCCCCATTCCCACCATCCCACACAGGCACAGCAGCAGCAGCAGCAGCGTGACAGGCACTTTGCTCCACTGCCTGCTGGCACACTGGCTCCAGTTGTCGTGGCTCTCCTCATTCCAGCTCCCCTTGGATGCCGTCCCACAAGGCTGGCTCCAGCAGGCAGGGCTGGCTCCCTCCGTGGCAGGGGACAAAGTGCTCATGGTGACACCTCTGCTGCTTCTCCTCCCCTCACAGAGCTGCAGGGGTGACAAACAGAGACACCAGAGCAACGCTGCTGTCCCCCAAACGTGGCTTTCCCATCTTTTCCTACCCACAGCTTCCGTGTGGAGCAGCACTGGGAGGGGTGAGGGACAGGGCAGATGGTAAGGAGGATGTGGGAGCCTGGTCTGGCATGCCTGGCATGAAAGCCAGGGAGATACCTCCTTCCTGGCTGTAGAAATGACAGAGCTGGAGCAGGAAAACAATTGGAGAAGGAGAGGATTGCCCATGGAGATATCAGAGAACATATGGCTTTGGGATGGATCTGAGCTGGACTCTCAGGTGTCAGTTGATATCACTGAGCTGCTCGATTCCTTCAGCAGGACACCCGTTTCAATATTCCCTCTCTTTTCCCACAATATTTCCAGCTTTGAATTCCATACAGACCTCAATTCTGCCCCCAAAATCCATAACCAGGTTCCACACAATGAGGGAGCCCTGATTCTGGTGGAAGAGAAGAGTCTGACCTTGTTTCCTCTCGCAGCCTGGAGAACTTCCCTGCACTGCACTCACCTCACCTCCCACCCTCCAGCTGCTGTCCCTGGGCCAGGATCTTCAGGAGGTTCCCTGGAATGGTCCCTTGGGAAAGGGGAGCGCAGCCTGTGGGGTGAGCCCGAGCAGCGTCCGGCGCGGGCTCTGTCCCAGCTCCTGCCACAGCCCCTGTTCTCCTGCTGCCTCGTGTTCTCCAGGGCTCTCACACACAGGCAGCTGCTTCAGAGCCTGGCACGGGATCAGGGCTCTGCTCCTCCTCTGCTCTTCACTCTGCCCAGCAAATGAGCAACAGGAGAGAGCCTCAGCAACCAGACCTACGGCCAAAGCACTTTGTCTCCATCTCAGCTTCTCTTCCATTTAAAAACAACTCCAATCCCAAAATCTTGTCTTTTGAACTGCCTGAACTTGAACCCTCTCACTTCTGGGCTGGATCCTTATGACCCTGAACTACAAATGTGTTGTGAAAGTTTGACTTCTGATTAAAATCTAGTTTAGCCACTTGTATACCACAATTTCAGTCGTACTGGACATTCACCACGCAGTTTCCAAGAGAATTCACGCAATAATAAATTCTCTGTGTGAGCTGGAGCACAGGCACACAGCAACAGGGATGATTTGGTATTTCAACAATGTCTTTTCTTCTGAGAAGAAGCAAATCATTGCTGCTCTCTTGGCTTTAATCCTTAGAAAGTTGCAGGTTTCATCTGAGTCCTCCTCTACACTCTCTCAGGAGTCAGACAGCAGCCTTCAGTGAATTCCAAGGGATTCCTAGAAAGCTGGTGTGGGATGATTCCTACCCAGGCTGACATGTGCCTCAGGGATCTGGGATGCTCATCCTGCTGGAAACTGGTATGTGTGATGGTCCTGGGGCCAGAACTGTCACCTCTCTTCCTGCTGACACTGTGTTTGTGTCAACAACTATAGCTTCTCACATCCCCTCACCAGCCCAATCCTTTCAAGGGCAAACACTTCATGATCCAGGAGTTGACAGGGCTCTACAACAGTTGGAGTGACATTTTGGACAATGTCATGGTGTGACAGGACAAGGGGGAATGGCTTCCCACTGACAGGATGACTTCAGATTGGATATTGGGAAGAAATCCTTCCCTCTGAGGGTGGTGAGGCCCTGGCACAGGCTGCCCCATGAGGCTGTGATTGTTCCTAGATCCCTGAAAGTGTCCAAGACCAGGCTGGATGGAATTTGGAGCTACCTGGGGTAGTGGAAGGTGTCTCTGCTTGCAAAGGGACAGTCTGGGAGCAGGTGTCATAAACAACCACAAGTGTTCCCAGGACAGAAGAGGAGCAGGAGGAGCTCTAGTGAAGGGCTGGCAAAGAGTTCACAGCACCCTGGTCCCCAATAGCTTTCATTGCATCATCAGAGGGATTGGCAATAATTAGGGTGGGCTCCAAGTGCTGATAACCTGGCTGCAAGCAACTGAGTGCTGTCCTTCCCTTGGGCTCTGTGAGCCTGGGGTGGAATTTATGGGAATTCTTGCCTCAGTTTTGCTTCCTTGGGGCCAGGGGATGTTTTGGCAATGATTCTGGAGCTCTTCCCAGAATGGGAGCTGTTTCTGACAAGCAGCCAGATGCTTCAAAAGCACTGCCAGCACTGCCAGCACTGCCAGCATTCCAGTGCCACCAGCACCACCAGCATCCCTCTGCTGCTGGACGGACAATGACCCCTCCCTCAGGGAAGAGAAACGAGGAATGGTAGAGAGACAGAAGGCTGTTGGAGTATGGGACATTCTGCAGGGAAGGAGTGTTTCTAATCAAAAGAAAATGAGGAGCCATTTGCAAAATTCTTTATGTGGACATTTGACAAAAGCCAATTCCTTTGTGGTAAAGAAAAAAAATATTCAAGATAAATAACTCAGAGGGAGTGGAACTCTGACCTACCCAAAGTTGTAAAACCACTTCTGACTGCCCTATGACCCCACCAAGCCTTGGGGAGCAACACCAGGAGAGGGCACACACAGAGCCAGCAGGATGGGAATGGGGAGCTCCTGGTGATCTGGGCACTTTCTCCTTCATGTCACTGACCAGCCAGGAGCCGCTTTAGGACATGGATCCCAAAGGAGCAAGAGGTACCAGGGAGCGCCGCTGATCTGCACAGACCCCTTTGCCTGCTGCTGCCCCCCAGGGAACAGGTCAGTGGAATGTTTTCCTTCCTCCCTACCCCACCTTCCTCTCCTCCAGCAGCTGCTCTGTTCCTGCCACCCTCTCCCAGTGACTGCAGTGCCCTCACCGGATCCCCCTCTTCTGCCCTGTACGTCCTTTCCGCATGCCCAGCGGAACAGCCCAGCCCACCCACCTCCCTCACCCAATCCCACAATTTCCACTGCCCTCCTCCCCTGCACATCTCACTCCTCCCCACTGAATCCTTCCCACTGCAGGGAGCTGCTGAGGAGCCACATGGTCCATCCCTGGATTCTCCAAGCACTGACTCCCCATCCACTCTGACCACAGCCAGGGGACACATCCCACTGCCTGCCCAGCATCCATCCATGGAGGTGACCACCATGTCCCCACCTCCCACCTCACCCACTGAAGGAGATGATATGTGTGACACAGATGTCACCATCATGGCCATACACAGTGTGACACTGCTCATCTGCCTCTCTGGGCTGGCTGGGAATGGGGCTGTCATCAGCCTCCTCAGCCTGAAAAGGAGGAACGCTGCCATCTTTGCCCTGGCTGTCATTGACTTCCTGTTCCTCCTCTTTGCAGGGCTCTCCACCCTCCTTATCCTGGTGGAGGACATATCCTGCTCTCCTATCGTGCCCCTGCTGTACCTGAATTTCCTTTTCCAGCTGTCAGTGGTGTCCTTCTACTGGGTGTTGTTCCAGCTGATGCACAGCAGCCCTGTGCAGTATATGTACAAGCTCTGGAAGCTCTGCTGCCGCTGGGACCTTCCGAAGCGCCTGTTGTGGGTGGTGGGCACTGTCCAATACTGGGCCTTCTTGGCTATCTTCACTGTCATTCCCACAGTGACATTCCTGTGCCCAGAACAGGAGCAGGAGCACTGCCGGGCTGCTTTCATCCCCATGTTCGCTCTCATCCTGCTCCTCTTTGCTGCACCCATGTTCATTTCTCACACAGTTGATTTCATTAATGCCAAGCAGGGCTCCCAGCAGCAGCAACCCAAGAGGCGCGACATCGTTATCGTCCTCATTGTGCTCTTCACTTTCATCCTCAACATCTGGAATTTCCTGCAGCAGCTTGGTTACATCACTGTGTCCTCAGAGGTTGTTTTCCTGCTCACCTGCACCCACAGCACCATCAAACCCTTCATCTACTTCTTGGCAGGGCAGTGCTGGAGGCCCTGCGCCATGGGGTCCCTCCGGCTCTCCCTCCAGAGGGTCTTTGAGGAGCCAAAAAAAAAAAAAGCCCATGGAAATGATCCTGCCATGGACACAGGGGTGTGAGACTGCTAATCCCTTCCACTGCTCTGCTGAAGGACCCCAGGAAACTGGCTGAGGGTTTCCTTTGTCACTTGATTAATCAATATCCAAAGGATCACACTCCACATGTGTAGTATTGTCCATAAGGGTCCCAGGATGAGGGAAGAGACGAGAAAGTTGACTCCATGTAACAGAAAGCTTGATTTATTATTTTATGATAGATAATATATTAAAACTATACTAAAAGAATAGAAGAGGGGATTTCATCAGAAGGCTAAGCTAAGAAGAGAAAAGGAATGAATAACAAAGGCTTGTCTCTGACCGAGACAGTCTGGACAGGTGATCTGTGATTGGCCCTTTATTGGAAACAACCAGATGAGACCAATCACAGATTCCCCTTGTTGCATTCCACAGCAGCAGATAAGAATTGTTTACAGTTTGTTCTTGAGGCCTCTCAGCTTCTCAAGAGGGAAAAATCCTAAAGAAAGGATTTTTCATAAAACATGTCGGTGACACACATGGAGGTGTATTCCTGCAGGAGAAGGGATCAGGGGCATTGCCTAGGGTGATTTTTGTGGGATGCTCTGGAGAATGGGAGCACATTGGAGCATGGCTTTCCTCGCCGCTCCTGGATCCACATGACTCCAAGCAGTGCAGCTGGGCTCAGTGCTGTTCCCCAGCTCTATTCCCCATGGAATGACCCTCATGGCCTCAGCCCCAGGGAATCAACTCCATCTCCTTGGGCTCAGCAGATGAGTTTCATGGTGTTATCAGGAAGCTCTTGCCTGCAAAGAATGGGACACTTTAATCCCTGGGGACACACCCAGCACTGGGTGGCAGTGATTTCCCAAATCCCTGTGGGGCTGGTGCCTCTGGATGGCAGGAGAGGGGTTGGGATCACACGGAGCATCCTTCCCTTTCTGTCGAGCAGAGCCAGCCCTGCATTCCCAGCTGATGGGAAGGGACACCAGGTAGGGCTGCAGAGGTGGGGAGGGACAGCAACATTCCCTTATCCTCTCAGTGGGAATTTTTCACATTCTTGAATTTCAGAATTAAATCCTCTGAGTAAAGTGCAGGGTCGATAGCGAACTCCACTAAACTCTTGTGCCTGTACCAGAAAGTACATGGAATATGGAAATTCCCATCACCAGATGCTTGGAACATTTAGTTGCACAGAGACTAGGGGGTTGTGCTGCTCTTCTGCAGAATGGGCCCCTCCATCCTCTGGTTCCCCAGCATCAGTGCCCAAGGAAGCCCTTGACCACCTCCATCCTGAACCTGGCCACCCTCAGGAGGAGCTGCACAGCCACTCTGCACAGCAGCTTCAGCCACAGCCCAGCCTGTCCTGATCTTTGTCATTCTGTAACCACCCCTCAACCAGATTTGGATTCATGGTTTTGGTTTCTTTCCACTGTGGTGGTTCCAGCCTCTGAATTTGTTGAATAAACAACATCCAGGCTTCACTGCAGAGCCTGTCTCTGTTAAACAGTGTCCAAAATGGCTCATTTCCTTCTTTTATCCCATTCTAAAGCCTCTGGCTGGTCTCTGAGCAGGGCAGGTACCTGTCTCATAAAAGAGCCCTTCCTAAGGCACGTGCCTGCAAAGCTTGGGATGATGTTGGCAGGGCCAAGAGCTCCTCATTCCTCCTGGGAGAGACCTGGGCAGCAGCCACATCTCTTGCTCAGGGGAAAGTTGTCCCTCCTTTTCCCACTGCCTTAAATCCAGGGGAAAGCAACGTGCCACTGCTTCTGGAAAGAGAAGTGAGAGTGAAAGCCGTGGATGCTGAGTCAGGCTGTGGAGAAACACATGACGTTAAACACCTAAGGAGCATTTATTCACAGAATTTTTAATAATTACAGAAGAGGCTTTGACATCTGATAGGGTTTTTCTCTCCCTGACTCCCATTTTCCTGTCCTTTGGGAAGACAAGACTTTCCAAGGTATAACCTCTTGTCCAGAGACGAATAACTCAGCCAGGGCGTCCCTCCCAAGGCAAGTGCAGAAGGACCATTATCCTTCCATCTACTTTTTCTGCTTCCCAACACCTTCCTTGTCTCCTGGGTCACCCAGGCCACCCCCTACCTGAGCTTCCCTTCAAAAGACCAAGACTTCAAAGCAAAAGTTTTCCTGGCTGTCCTTCCATGGCAGGAGGAGAGATGGAATCAGATGATCTCTACTGTTCCTTCCAACCTGTCCTGGCTGACTTTATGATGCTGAATTGTATCCCCATTCATCTGTTTAGCCCAGAAATAGGTTTTGCTCATTTAAGACAGGTTCTTGAGTGTAGGCGAGACGGGGGTTGCACGGTCGGGATGGACGGAGACGAGAGATCTCTGAAGCCAGGTCATGGAACTTGGGGTTTATTGCAAAGGGCGTGGGTACAGGGCCCTGCTGGGAGCTGCCAGCTGCAGCTCGGAGCAGGCCCGAGAGAAGAGAGGGGTAAAGAGGATGAGAGGGTAATAATGTAAAAGGCAGGAGCTAAGAGCATAGAAAAGTAAGTAAGAGTAAGAGAGCAAGAGTAAGAGTAAGAGTGCGAAGTTCCCATTACAATACAATAAATCATCTTCTGTGTTGAATATTCTGATTCTCATTAACCAATCTAGTACCACACACAAATCCTATAGCATTTACATCCAGCCTAGAAGAATCACTACATTACCATACTGTGCTACATTTTAAACCCTAAAAACTACTCTTCAGACCCCTTCTACCAAACTGGCAGGGTCTGCTCGGACCCTTGGACCTGCCGGCTTGCAGAGGGCCTTGTATCATCAAAAGGGGATTACCTTCAGCCAGCCACACCATTGTTCTCCCAATGTTCAGTAACTAAGGAATCTCAAAGCTTGCTTTCATTTCAATCTCGCTTTTAGTTTCTATATTCACAAAATCTTTTGCCAGGCAATCATATTTGTAAGGCTTTCCTGTTCCACCTTCCCCAACACTTGAGCAAAGAGGGGGAGAGAAGATGCAGCAGTTTGTTTGCAGAAGCTGCGCTCACTCCTCCACAGTCCTGCTCCCAGACCGTGCTGTCTGCAGCACAGACATGACACAGAGAGCTCTCCTTTGCTTTTAGGTTTTTTAGCCAGCTGAGGCAGAGAAGTTCCCTGCACTGGGGTTTTCTTTTTCTTGGAACTATTCAAACCTGCTCTGGACTGAAAACCCAGAAGAGCACCAGGAGCTCACACCTGTGGCCCACCAAGGCCTGGGACACAGCATTTTCCAGCACCAGAGGGACTGATCAGAGACTGAGTGAGCCAAACTAAACTCCACAACAAGGACTTTCTGAATTTCTGTTTTCTTCTGACGTTCTGTTTTCTTCAGAACAGCAAGAGATTTTATTGATTAATATTGTTTTCATTTCTTATGCTTACGAATACTTTCCTTTTTAAATCAACAGTTTTTTCCACTTTTCTCTAAGGAAATCTTTTCCTGAACCAGCTGGAGGAGGGGCTGCTTGAATTCGCTTTCTAGAGGGATCCCATTTGGAGGTTTCCTCCCAAATTTACCCTAAACCAAGACACAACCATTCCATGATGATTCCTCATGACATCCAGCATCCACCCCAGGCAGGAGTTCCCCTGCTGCACACAGCACCAGCCTGACAGAGCTCAAGGAGCATTTGCACAATGATCACAGGCACAGGCTGGGATTGTTGGGATGGCCTGTGCAGGGCCAGGAGCTGAACTCCATGATTTTTGTAGGTCCCTTCCAACTCTGGATATTTTATGGCTCTATTTTATGATGCCTCTGTTTCATGATGATTCCACCTGATGATGGTTCCACTGTGTTGTCCCTATTCCATGGCTCTGGCACATCCTCAAAAGCCCTCTGCAAGGCAACACTAACAGAAGGGGTGAATTCCTTTGCACAGCTCCCAGCCAGGAAGTAAATCAGAGGGTGGGCACTGCTCTTGGCACAGGCGAGCAGGAGAGAGGTGCTGGGGGCAAAGACAGAGAAGTCAAACGCCCTCAGCAGGAGCCAGTGCCCAAAATGAGCAGTGAAGAAGGGGAAGGAGATGACAGGAGCAGCAGGAGCAGGGCACAGAGCTTCCCTGGGAGCTGTTCCCATGAGCAGCACAGGAGCCTGGCCAGCAGGGCCAGAGCAGAACAGGTCAGGGTGAGCACTGAGAAAGCCAGGGAGATACGTCCAGCCTGGATGTGGACAGGACAGAGCTGGAGCAGGAAAACAATTGGAGAAGGAGAGGATTGCCCATGGAGATATCAGAGAACAAATGGCTTTGGGATGGATCTGAGCTGGACTCTCAGGTGTCAGTTGATATCACTGAGCTGCTGGATTCCTTCAGCAGGACACCCGTTTCAATATTCCCTCCCTTTTCCCACAATATTTCCAGCTTTTAATTCCCTACAGACCTCAATTCTGCCCCCAAAATCCATAACCAGGTTCCACACAATGAGGGAGCCCTGATTCTGGTGGAAGAGAAGAGTCTGACCTTGTTTCCTCTCGCAGCCTGGAGAGCTTCCCCGCACTGCACTCACCTCACCTCCCACCCTCCAGCTGCTGTCCCTGGGCCGGGATCTTCAGGAGATTCCCTGGAATGGTCCCTTGGGAAAGGGGAGCGCAGCCTGTGGGGTGAGCCCGAGCAGCGTCCGGCGCGGGCTCTGTCCCAGCTCCTGCCACAGCCCCTGTTCTCCTGCTGCCTCGTGTTCTCCAGGGCTCTCACACACAGGCAGCTGCTTCAGAGCCTGGCATGGGATCAGGGCTCTGCTCCTCCTCTGCTCTTCACTCTGCCCAGCAAATGAGCAACAGGAGAGAGCCTCAGCAACCAGACCTACGGCCAAAGCACTTTGTCTCCATCTCAGCTTCTCTTCCATTTAAAAACAACTCCAATCCCAAAATCTTGTCTTTTGAACGGCCTGAACTTGAACCCTCTCACTTCTGGGCTGGATCCTTAGGCCCCTGCACTACAAATGTCCCATTAAACCTTGATGTCTGTTTCAAATCTAGTTTTCTCCCTTGAATACTGCAATTTCAGTGGTACTTCACCTTCACCACACAGTTTCCAAGAGGATTCATGCAATAATCAATTCTGTGGCTCAGCTGGAGCCCTGGCACACAGCAGAGGGCTGATTTGGGATTTCAGCAATGTCATTTCTTCTGAGAAGAGGCAAATCCATGCTGCTCTCTTGGCTTTAATCCTTAGAAAGTTGCAGGTTTCCTTTGAGTCATTCTCTACACTCCCTCAGGAGTCAGACAGCAGCCTACAGTGAATTCCAAGGAATTCCAAGAAACGTGAGGTGAAATGATTCCTACCCAGGCTGACATGTGCCTCAGGGATCTGGGATGCTCCTGCTGGAAACTGCTGGCCCTGGGACCAGAACTGTCACCTCCCTTCCTGCTGACACCATGTTTGTGTCCGCAGCTATGCAATCTCACATCCCCTCACCAGCCCGATCCTTTCAAGGGCAAACACTTCATGATCCAGGAGCTGATGGGGCACCAGGAGATTTGGAGAGGGACTTTGGACAAGGGCATGGAGTGACAGGACAAGGGGCAATGGCTTCCCACTGACCAGAGATTGGGATCAGGTTGGATCTTAGGGAAAAATCCTTCCTTGTGAGGATGGAGAGGCCCTGGCACAGGTTGCCCAGAGGGGGGGGGGGTCAGGTAAAAACAAACACAAGGGCTCCCATGTCTGAGGAGGAGGAGGGTGAGCCCTTATCAAGGGCTGGAAAGGGGATCAGAGCATCCCAAAACCTGGTCCCTAATAGCTTTCATTGCATCATCAAGGGCATTGGCAGTAATTAGGGTGGCCTCTAAGTGCTGATGACCTGGCTGCAAGCAACTGAGTGCTGACCTTCCCTTGGGCTGTGTGAGCCTGCATTGGAATGACAGAAATGGGAATTCTCAGCTCAGGTTGCTCTCTTGGGGCCGGGGAGGGTTTTGGCAATGATCCCAGACCTCTTCCCAGAATGGGAGTTGATTCTGAGAAGCACTCAGATGTATGCACAGTGCTGAGAGCACTTCCAGCACTGCCAGCAGTTCTCTGCTGCTGGAGGGACAGTGACCCCTCCGGGCAGAGAAATGAGGAATGTAGAAACTTGCTGAGAGAGGGAAAGCATTTGGAGAATGTCCCATCTGGAAGAGTTTCTAATCAGGAGGAAATGGGGAGCTCTTCAAAGAAATCTGCACATTGAGCTACTTCCTCTATGGCAGAAAAAAAGTCAAACAGAGGAAGGGAAATTCTGACGCAACCCAAGATTAAATTTCTGACTTTCCCGCCAAGCCTTGCGAAACAACAGCAGGACAGGGCACAGAGAAGAACCAGGAGGACGGGAATGGGGAGCTCCTCATGACCTGGGCACTTTCTCCTTCATGTCACTGACCAGCCAGGAGCCGCTTTAGGACATGGATCCCAAAGGAGCAAGAGGTACCAGGGAGCGCCGCTGATCTGCACAGACCCCTTTGCCTGCTGCTGCCCCACAGGGAACAGGTCAGTGGAATGTTTTCCTTCCTCCCTACCCCACCTTCCTCTCCTCCAGCAGCTGCTCTGTTCCTCCCACCCTCTCCCAGTGACTGCAGTGCCCTTCCCAGCTCCTCTCTCTCCTCCTGTGCATCCCGTCTGTATCCTAATACTGAAAAGGGCCAGAACAAACGTTTTAACACAATGCAAAACATGAGGAAGCAGGAATTCTTTACCTGCACAGGACACAGATGGATCTCTTCTTGTATTGCTCATATGGTGAGTATTTACAACAGGGTATTAATCCATTATAACCACATGGAGGCATTGAAAAGCTTTTCTTATCTAGTACACAAACACCGTTTTCCTAGAACTCATTTCCATGCATCCACCTCCTCGTACAAGTCCTTTTATGATCCTGGAGGTTTATTAAGTGGGGTGTCTCTTGTGGTCATATTCAATCTATGCTGCTATTCTAAAGGTGCCCTTTTCTTGAACTTTCCCTCTGGCCATGCACTGTTGCTTCTTGTTCCAGAACTTACCCCAGAATCACTGCAGGCCTCCTCATCTGTTCCTGCACTGGTTCCTGCCACATTTATCATCCTGTGTGCCAGCCTTTACATCCTGTGAGAAATAACCGCCCACTTTTTAAAATTTTTAAAGGTTTATTAAACCTTAACAAAAACTGCAACAGAAGGACTCAATAAGGAGAAGCAGGCCTGGAGCTTCCCTCATGGCTGCCTACCACGTGGCTTCCTCATCTTCAAGATGAATGCTTCACCTTTGATACCCCAGGTGTTGCATCAGCTAAACCTGGCCCCTCCCAAAGTCTGTCTGTCAGCCTTTCTTTGTGTTTATTGGTGGAGCCTGCCTTCTTGCAACTTGACTGGAGGGTCAGGTGTTGTCATGCTGCACCTCCCCCTCCCCAGCAAAAAGCTTTTGTACACCCCTTCTTTCTCCCTGTCCTAGATGACTCAGGCTCTCTGATGGCAATAACAGACAGGGGGGAGAAGGGGACTATGGGGAGAACATGGGACATCTAAACATCAGACTACAATAACATAATTATACATCAATAAAGCTTCTATTAACATTCATACATTATTCATCCCTTAACTGTGAGAGCAAATCATCTCATTATCCATCTATAACACATCCCTTTCAAATTTGGCCACTTTGCTTTTGAACAACTTCAGAAGAACTGAAAATGTTTATTCTCTATGTTATTTTTCAGCCTCCTGCCAAACAGCCCAAACCTCCCACCCCACCATTTCCACTGCCCTCCTCCCCTGCACATCTCACTCCTCCCCCCTGAATCCTTCCCATTTCAGGGAGCTGCTGAGAACCTGCATGGTCCATCCCTGGATTCTCCAAGCACTGACTGCCCATCCACTCTGACCACAGCCAGGGGACACATCCCACTGCCTGCCCAGCATCCATCCATGGAGGTGAGCACCATGACCCCTCTTTTCACCTCACCAGCTGACCGACCTGGTCAGTGTGAGATCACTGTCTCCAACATGGCCATGCACTTTGTGACACTGCTCGTCGGTCTCTGTGGGCTGGCTGGGAACGGGGCTTTCCTCCGGCTCCTGCACGTTAATCCCAACACCGACTTCGTCTTCAACCAGGCCATCACCGACTTCCTCTTCCTCATCATCATGGTTCCTTCCACCCTGCTCTTCCTTGTGGAGGAGGTTTCCTGCTCTGCTATAATGCCCCTAATATATTTGAGCTTTCTTTTCTATCTGTCGCTGTTCTCCTACACCATGGGCCTGTACCGGCTGATGTTTATCAGCATTCAGAGGTGCAGATCCATACTATGCCTGTTTTTCTGTGGTTGCCAGCTTCCTGAACGCCTGGTGTTAGTGGCGATGAGTGTCCTGTTCTGGGTCCTCCTGTTCGTTGTCACCGCTGTTAATCCCACTGTGACTTCCCAGTGCCAGTCACACGAGCAGGAGCAATGCCAGGTGGCTCTCACCTCCATGTACGCCCTCAACCTCTTCCTATTTGCTGCACCCATGATCATTTCCAGCACAATCCTCTTCATTCATCTCAAGCCTGGCTCCCAGCAGCAGCACAAGAGGCTTGACATTGTTATAGTCCTCGCTGCACTCTTCAGTCTGCCCCTCAGTCTCTGGTCTCTCCTGCAGCAGCTCGGTTACACGGCTGTGCCCTCCCAGGTGGTTTTCCTGCTCACCTGCATCACCAGCAGCATCAAACCCTTCATCTACTTCTTGGTGGGAAGCTGGAAGAGAGCCTGCTCCATGGGGAGCTGCTGGAGACAGTGCTCCATGGAGAGCTGCAGGAAGCACTCCTCCTTGCAGTCCCTAAGGAAGGCGATCCACAGGGTGTTTGAGGAGCCAGAAGAGAACAGAGCCCACAGAAATGTTCCCTCTGTGGACACAGTGCTCTGAGCCTGTTGATCCCTTCCACTGCACTGCTGAGGAACCCCGGGACAGTGGCTGAGAGATTCCTTGAGTCTCCTGATCAATAAATCCCCACAGGGTCACCCTCCCTGTGCTGGTGCATCCCCAGCCCCTTTCCAGCCCGCTCTGGGCTCTGATCCGTGCTTGGGAGGCCTCAGCCTTGAGGAGCAGCCCCTGGGCTCAGCTCCTCTGGCACTGATCAGAAACACCCTCTGCTCCCAGGAGCTGCTGCTGTCCAACCACCTCCTGGGGTTTTATCCACAGCCTTGGAAATTACTGTGCTCCCCTGAATGCCACAGCATCCCTGCTCTCCCACTGTCACGGGAGCTGCCGGCCCCAAGTGTGGCCAGGGTGAAACATGGCTGAGAGTGACGCCCATCCCTTGGGGCCCTGGGAGCAGCGGCCCAAAAGGAGACCCTTGGAGCTCTCCTGGCCCAGCAGCGCTGAGCAGAAGCTCCCTGGCACTGGGGCCTCTCCGGGCTGGGATCTCTCCGTCTGCTGCCCCTCGGCTGATCCCCGAACGCCGACGGCTCCTGGGCCCATCCCCCCAGGGCTCGAGGCCCAGCCCTCGGCACAGGGAGGAGATGCCAAGGGATCCACAGGGAGCATTGCACTGCCTGCCAGGGGAATTTCTCACAGGCACCTTGCACTGACTCTGTCTGTCTGTCTGTCTGTGTGTCTGTGTGCACACACGTCTGCATCTGCCATGGCAAATGTGGCAGAGATGCTGCTCTCTCAGGTGTGTTAGTGATTAGAGATTTTTGGAATTCACTTGAGTTAGCAATAAGAATTTTTCATTTAAAGTTTAGCCTGTAGAACTATGTGTTGAATTTTAACCCCTTTACTTAAGAAACCTCTGCCATGGTATAGATGGCATAGGAAAATGCAAATTTCTGAAGCTTCTTGCATACAGAACAATGCCAGAGGAGACCAAGGGTTGCAAAGAACCCAGATAAAGGAGCTCCTCAGTCTCCAAGCTGATCAAGGCCGACAGACACACTCAGATAAGCACCAAGCGACCAAGAGCGCACACACAAAGGAGAAAATTTCAAAAGTTCAGTCATGAGGAAGACC
This sequence comes from Haemorhous mexicanus, assembly GCF_027477595.1. NCBI lineage: Eukaryota > Metazoa > Chordata > Aves > Passeriformes > Fringillidae > Haemorhous > Haemorhous mexicanus. The sequence goes on from NC_082346.1 coordinate 11,249,913, forward strand.
ATGGCCTTCAGCCTCAGAGACCGCTGAGAGACCCCCGTGCGAGCACCACAGCAAACAACGCATGCCCAGAAGGGCGTGGATCTGATTACCATGAGAGGCGAGGACAGGCGGGGCCAGGCTTGAGTATGCATGAAAAAGTTGTGCAATGTATTGCATATGGAATACCTTTGTGAATAAAAATGTGGGTCAGACTGAGGCTCGCGGCACAAGTTTTCATGAGAGCTCTGTCGCTTGTGCCGGGCGCTGACATACATACCCACTTCATAACTATCTCTGGTTGGGGAGTTTATTTATTCTGCATACTGCTTCATTAGTACCTGAGACATCTGACTGGGTCAGGCCTGGAAGGAACAATCAGGCATAAATACGGGTTAATGCGGCTAAGTGATATTCCTCTGCTGAATTGTTCAGTTCAAGGCACAAATGAAGTTATACCTTAAATTTAAAGATATAACTTGAGTTTGAGTGCCTTAAAACTTTTAGGCCATTTTCCTTTTAATCCTTACCCTCACTGTCCTTTTGTCACACCCTTGAACACACACACAACCACACACACAGGGACAGCACTTTGGTGTGCTGGTGCTTAATATTAAACCTGGTTTAAACTGATTTCCTCGCTGGTGGTTTTGTGCCTTCAGGAATTCTTCCTCTGCCCTGGCTTTGGCCTCTCCCTCAGCAGGCTGGGATGGTGCAGCTGCAAGGGCAGGGGGAGTCCGTGCTCCTCAGCCCAGCCACCCCCTTCCAGGAGCAGGGTGACACCTGTGTTTGTCACCGTTGTCTCCACGGGGCATCAACCCCCTGCCTGAGGCTTCTCTGAGGTCTCTGAGCTGGGGGTGTTCAGCCTGGAGAAGGGAAGGCTTCAGGGAGCCTTGACCTTGTTGCTGCCGTGTTGTTTTCCCTCACATGTCCTCACCTCCCTCTCTTCTCTGTCTAGAAGACAAACTGCTGCCCTCAGGTACTGTTGCCAACAACTTCTGCGAGTTCAAAGATTCTTCCACTATTCCATAGTGCCGAGAGGTTGGTCTTGTCCAGGATCCACATTGGGAAATCTTTCGCCCTGTTTTCACCACCAGCCACACGATCCCGTCACCATGCAGGCAGTGACAGCCGCCATGGGCACTGGCACAATTTAACACCTGTCTTCATGCGGGGTGCTGAGAAGGAGTAGCTGCCCCTGCTGCCCCTGCCCTTCTGCCCACAGCACGGCTGGCAAGGCTTGCCACAGGCCGCACCAAGATGGCATCGGCCGCAGCAGGATGGCCCCAGCAGCAGTGCCTGGCCATCCCTGGTAAAATCTGCATCTGTGCTGCTTTGATTTTCTTCTGAAATTTGTCATCACGGAGGTGTTACCAACCTCTCTAATTGGGCTGGCAGCATGTCCATCATCAGAGCTGTCAGAAATTGGCTCTGTCGGACATGGTGGAAGCTTCTAGCAGCTTCTCACAGGAGCCCCTTTCTGTGGCTTTTCCCTGCCACCAAAAAACCAGGCTGTGCCTAATCAACACAAAGCAACTCTTTGTTGTCCTTCCCTTGGGCAGTGTGAGCCTGCATTTGAATGAAAAAATGGGAATTCTTGGCTCAGCTCTGTTTCCTTGGGCCCAGGGCAGGTTTTGGCAATGATCCCGGACCTCTCATCTGCAAGGGAGTTGTTTCTGAGAAGCAACCCGTTGCTTCACCAGCACTGGCAGCGCTGGCACCATTCTCGTGCCACCAGCACCACGAGAATCCCTCTGCTTCTGGAGGGACCATGGCCCTTCATGGAAGAGAAATGGGAAATCGTAGAAACCTGTAAGGAGAGCAAAGGCACTTGAAGAATGTGGCATGGTCCAGGGAAGGAGTCTTTCTAATCAGGAGGAAAAGACAAGTTGTTCTATTCTTCCAGTGGAGTATTGACAAAACTCACTACCTTTGTAAAAAAAATCAAAAAAAACCCCACCCAAAAAAAACCCTAAACCAATGGAAGTGAAACTCTAATGCAGCCAAAATTGCAAGTTCTTACTCCCCCGTGACCCCACCAAGTCTTTGGGAAACAACTGTGAGATAGGGCATGGAAAGAACCAGCAGGATTAGAATGCAAAGCTCCTGGTGATCTGGGCACTTTCTCCTTCATGTCACTGACCTGGCAGCAGCCGCTTTAGGACATGGATCCCAAAGGAGCAAGAGGTACCTGGAAGCGCCGCTGATCTGCACAGACCCCTTTGCCTGCTGCTGCCCCACAGGGAACAGGTCAGTGGAATGTTTTCCTTCCTCCCTCCCCCACCTTCCTCTCCTCCAGCAGTTGCTCTGTTCCTGCCACCCTCTCCCAGTGACTACAATGCCCTCCCCAGCTCCCCCCTCCTCTGCCCTGTGCATCCCGTCTGTATCCTGACACTGAATCGCGTGAAAAAAAACTTTCTAACACAATGGGAACATTAGGAAGCAGGAATTTTTTACCTGCACAGCACACACAGAAGAATTTCTCTTTAATATGTGTGTAGTGAGACTTTACAGCAGGGGTTTTATCCATTAAAACCACACATAGACATTTAAAAGTCTTTCTTATCTGCTACATAAGCACCACTATCCCAGAACTTATTTCCATGCATCCCCGTCCTCTTGGGAATTCTTTTGATGCTCCTGGAAGATCATTCAGAGGGGTCTCTGGTGGTTGTATTCACTGAGTGCTGAGATATTAAAGGTGACCTTGCCTTGAACTTTTCCTTTGGCCATGTGCTCTTGCTTCTTGTTATGGAACTTGCCCCAAAAATACTGCAGACCTCCTTATCTGTTTCTGCACTGGCTCCAGCCACATTTATCACCCTATGTCCACATCTTTACATCCTTTAATCTTTTTGGCCGCTTAGGGGCCACTTATCTTTGAGCAACTCCAGGGGAGTTGAAAATGTTTATCCTCTCTTATCAATCCCCTGCACACCAGCCCAAACCTCCCACCCCACCATTTCCATCGCCCTTCTCCCCTGCACATCTCAGTCCTCCCCACTGAGTCCTTCCCACTGCAGGGAGCTGCTGAGGAGCCGCATGGTCCATCCCTGGATTCTCCAAGCACTGACTCCTCATCCTCTCTGACCACAGCCTGGGGCCACATCCCACTGCCTGCCCAGCATCCATCCATGGAGGTGAGCACCATGTCTCGTCTTTTCACCTCATTGCCAAATGGAACCAGTCAGTGTGAGGTCAATATCTCCAACATGGCCATAGATTTTGTGATGCTGCTTGTCAGTCTCTGTGGGCTGGCTGGGAATGGAGTTGCCCTCTGGCTCCTGCACGTTAATGCCATCACCCACTTCATCTCCAAACAGGCCATCATCGACTTCCTCTTCCTAATCTTCATGTTGCCCTCCACCCTGCTCTTCCTTGTGGAGGAAGTGTCCTGCTCTGCTATAATGCCCCTGATGTATCTGAGCTTGCTTTTCCAGCTGTCACTATTCACCTACAGTATAGGTCTGTACCGGCTGATGTTTATCAGCATTCAGAGGTGCAGATCCATACTATGCCTGCTATTCTGTGGTTGCCAACTGCCCGAGCACTTGTTGTGGGTCTTGATGACTGGCCTGTTCTGGGTCCTCCTCTTCGTTTTCATCGCTGTCAATCCCACAGTGACTTTCCTGTGCCAGTCACACGAGCAGGAGCAATGCCAGGTGGCTCTCACCTCCATGTACGCCCTCAACCTCTTCCTATTTGCTGCACCCATGGTCATTTCCAGCACAATCCTCTTCATTCATCTCAAGCCTGGCTCCCAGCAGCAGCAGCAGCACAAGAGTCTTGACATTGTTATCTTCCTCGTTGCACTCTTCAGTCTGCCCTTCAGTCTCTGGAATTTACTGCAGCAGCTTGGCTACACGGTTGTGTCTTCCCAGGCGGTTTTACTTCTTGCCTGCATCAACAGCAGCATCAAACCCTTCATCTGCTTCTTGGTGGGGAGCTGGAAGAGAGATTGCTCCATGGGGAGCTGCTGGAGACAGTGCTCCATGGAGAGCTGCAGGAAGCACTCCTCCATGCAGTCCCTAAGGAAGGCAATCCACAGGGTGTTTGAGGAGCCAGAAGAAAACACTGCCAGTGGAAATGATCCCTCTGTGGACACGGGGGTCTGAGCCTGCTGATCCCGTCCACTGCTCTGCTGAGGGATCCCGGGACAGTGGCTAAGAGATTCCTTGTGTCTCCTGATCAATAAATCCCCACAGGGTCACCCTCCCTGTGCTGGTGCATCCCCAGCCCCTTTCCAGCCCGCTCTGGGCTCTGATCCGTGCTTGGGAGGCCTCAGCCTTGAGGAGCAGCCCCTGGGCTCAGCTCCTCTGGCGCTGATCAGAAACACCCTCTGCTCCCAGGAGCTGCTGCTGTCCAACCACCTCCTGGGGTTTTATCCACAGCCTTGGAAATTACTGTGCTCCCCTGAATGCCACAGCATCCCTGCTCTCCCACTGTCACGGGAGCTGCCGGCCCCAAGTGTGGCCAGGGTGAAACATGGCTGAGAGTGACGCCCATCCCTTGGGGCCCTGGGAGCAGCGGCCCAAAAGGAGACCCTTGGAGCTCTCCTGGCCCAGCAGCGCTGAGCAGAAGCTCCCTGGCACTGGGGCCTCTCCGGGCTGGGATCTCTCCGTCTGCTGCCCTCGGCTGATCCCCGAACGCCGACGGCTCCTGGGCCCATCCCCCCAGGGCTCGAGGCCCAGCCCTTGGCACAGGGAGGAGATGCCAAGGGATCCACAGGGAGCGTTGCACTGCCTGCCAGGGGAATTTCTCACTGGTACCTTGCACTGACTCTGTCTGTCTGTCTGTCTGTGTGCACACACGTCTGCATCTGCCATGGCAAATGTGGCAGAGATGCTGCTCTCTCTCCGAGACATCTGAGTAACACAGGACTGTAGGTATCAGCCATAAATAAGGTTAAATGCTGCTAAGTGATATTCTTCTGCTGAATTGCAAAGTTTAAGGTATAACTGAATTACACTTAAGTTTGAGCACTGAAAAGATTTTAGGCCATTTTCCTTTTCATCCTTACCCCTGCTGTCATTTTGTCACCTGCGCTTGCACTCACACACAACCACGCACACAGGGACAGCACTTTGGTGTGCTGGTGCTTAATATTAAACCTGGTTTAATCTGATTTCCTTGCTGGTGGTTTTGTGCCTTCAGGAATTCTTCCTCTGCCCTGGCTTTGGCCTCTCCCTCAGCAGGCTGGGATGGTGCAGCTGCAAGGGCAGGGGGAGTCCGTGCTCCTCAGCACAGCCACCCCCTTCCAGGAGCAGGGTGACACCTGTGTTTGTCACCGTTGTCTCCACGGGGCATCAACCCCCTGCCTGAGGCTTCTCTGAGGTCTCTGAGCTGGGGGTGTTCAGCCTGGAGAAGGGAAGGCTCTCAGGGAGATCTTAGAGCCCCTTCCAGGGCCTAAAGAGCCTCCAAGAACTGGAGAGGCTTTGGACAAAGGCCTGAAGTGACAGGACAAGGGGAATGGCTTCCCACTGCCAGAGACCAGGGTTAGGTGGAATAGTGGGAAAAAATTCTTCCCTATGAGGGTGGAGAGGCCGTGGCACAGGTACCCAGAGATGCTCTGGCCTCCCCATCCCTGGAGGCGTTCCAGGCCAGGCTGGATGGGGTTTGAAGCAGCCTGGTCTAGTTGGGGGTGTCCCTGCTTGCAAAGGGGTGAGATCAGGAAAAAAAAACAAAAGTATTCCCAAGACTGAGGAGGAGGAGGAGGGTGAGCTCTTAAGCTCTCATGAAGGGCTGGAAGGGGCACCACAGCACCCCAACATCTGGTCTCCATTAGCTTTTATTGTGTCATCAAGGGTGCTGTCAGTAAGAAATGGAGGCTCTGATGCTGATAACCTGGCTGCAAGCCTGTCCTGGTTTGGCACTGGCCAAAGGCCAGGCACCCGCAGAAGCCGTTCACTCACCTTCTCCTTCTCTCAGCTGGGCAGAGGAGAGGGAAACAAAAATTAACAAGGGACTCATAAGTTGAGATGAGGACTGGGAGAAAAGACACTCCAACAGTAAAAAAACAGGTTCAAATTTAATGGTATTAAGTAAATTTATTATAAACAGAGACAGAGTCTGATAATGAGAAGTAATAAAAAACTTTAAAAGACCTTTTTTTCCACCAGCCCCTGCCTTCTTCCCAACAACAGCGCAGGGAGACACGGTGAGGGGATTCTTCACCAGCATTGCCAGCACTGCCACTTAAACACTGTTTACCTGGAAACAACATGGGTTATCCATTAAACTAAGATAGAGGGCATATTCTGGTAGGAATTAAAACAAAAAAAAACCACTGATATCATGATATAATCAATTGGGAGCACTCTGGGGAGTATCTGTAAAAAATCTTGGATATTATGGTGTATAAAAATGTCTGGAGATTGTTGTTTCTTTGGACATGTCTGTAGCAAATAAATTTCCAATATGTTCACAATTTTGACTCAAAATTGTTATTAGTCTAACATGCTTTTGCTGTTAGACTTAAACATCTTGGTGTCAGAGGGGACACACACAGGGCTTGTGCTCCCTGGAGCAGCCATGATCCCCAGTGCCCAGAGCTGGGCTGGCACGGACAGGATGGCCCAGGGGCTCAGCATTCCCCACCCCGAGTGCTCTGGGAGTGTCACAGCAAAGATATTCCCCAGAGACCTTTAATTTTTAATTTTGTGAACCAGGAGCAAAGGTCTCTCTGCCTTCAGAAACCCTTCCTCTCCACTGCCTTCAGCTGCTCCCTCAGCAGGCTCAGGTGGTGCAGCAGCAAGGAGAGGAGGAGGCCGTGGTCTTCAGCACAGCCACCCCCTTCCAGGAGCAGGGTGACACCTGTGTTTATCACCATGGGCTCCACGAGGCATCACTCACCTCCCTGGGGTTTCCCTGAGGTCACCATCCCCACCCCATCCCACACCTTCTCTCCAGCCCCATCACATCCCACACATTCCCACCACATCTTCCCAGCAGCTCCATCATGTCATGTCCCACCCCTCCCACACCACCCTCCCATCCCACTCCCCATGCAGCCCACCCTCCTCCCATCCTTCCCATCCCTCCCAGCCCCGGGCCTGAGGCTCCAGTCCCTCCCCATGGGCTGCTCACCCCACGCTGCCCCGTAAGGCTTTGGGGCACTGCTTCTCTTGGAGATTCCCCTCCCCAGCTCCATCCCTGCTGTCCAGCCCCCAAACCTCCTTTGGACAGAAACAAGAGGCCACAGAGGGATGGCTCCACTGGTGTTCATTGGGCTGGAGAAGCATGGAATTGCCAGGAGGAGCAGAAACACTGCTGCGGGTCCTGAGTGGGGCAGGAGAGGAGCAGGGATGTCTGGAGGGGAAGGCAGCCTGGGGGACATTTCTAGAGGATGTCAGAGGGGAACATGTTGCCTTAGGATTTTAGCCTTGCTATTTTTCATATCCTGTACTGCATTAGTGCATAACTCTAAACTCCATGGAAAGTGTTAGTTAACTGTCCTCACATTTTGGTCAGACAAAACAATCCCTCTAGGCCTGCAATTCAAGGACACCCTACTGCCTCAGGCCCAGAAAAGTACTGACAGAAGTGAATTGGGGGAGGGCAGACTGGGGCTAAATGACTGCATTACCTGAAGCTGTAAGTGGAGGATTAACCCCTGATTTGTAAATGGACCTAACTTACATCTGACTGAAAAACTCATGACCATTGTCCATTTTGGGTGTAGCCCCTCTCAGAGGCTTTGAGTGGCCAGGGTGAACCTTTTGAAGGCCTTTCATCAATGCCTCCTTTTATTCTCTTCACCTTGTCTGGCCTCTGTTCTAGGGAGCCAGCCCAAGGCATCAGGCAGACAGTGGCTGGAGGGGGCAGGAGGGCTCTGGGTGCCACCAATCCCAAATCTCCCACTGGACTGCAGCAGAGCCCAACAGGGCACACCTGCAGCCAGGGCGTGGCCAGGGACTGGGAAACCATCGGGATGGGATGGGATGGGATGGCATGGCATGGCATGGCATGGCATGGCATGGCATGGCATGGCATGGCATGGCATGGCATGGCATGGCATGGCATGGCATGGCATGGCACGGCGATTGTAGCGGAGATGGGGATGAGGAGTGATACCAAAATCAGACAGAATAAACTTCCTAACACCAACTAATGATGTTACCAAGGGAACTATTAGGCAGCAGGATATGCAGAAGAGTCTCTCCTTATTTCTTTGTGTGTTGTGAGACTTTACAACAGTGTTTTTATCCACTATAACCATACAGACATTAAAAAGTTTTTTATCTAATACGTAAACACCATTTTCCTAGAACTCATTTCCATGCATCCCCTTTCTACTGGATGTCATTTCCTGGCCTTGGAGGATCATTCAGATGAGTCTCTGGTGGTTGTATTCACTGTGTGCTCTGATATTTAGGGTGACCTTGCCTTGAACTTTTCCTTTGGCCATGCACTCTTGGCTTCTTGTTACAGAACTTGCCCCAAATCCACTGGAGGCCTCCTTATTAGTTTCTTCACTCTTTCTAGCCACGTTTACCATCCTGTGTGCTCCTGCAGAACGCATTGGAACTGGGCTTTCCTCCTCCCTCATGTGTCCTAGAACTCTATAGCCAGGAGGAACAGAGACACTGCTGGGTTCCCTGGAGAAGTGGGCCAGAATCATGGTATTGGAGGGAAAAAGAGGACTCTGGGAGGATGAGAGGTGCTGGAGGTGGTTTCAGAGGGGTCAGGAGAGGGTCAGAGGAGGTTGGAGGGAGTCTGGATGCTGGAAAAGCCGGAGGAGAGCAGAGCCTGACAGGCCATGCTCAGAGTGGGAGACAGGCTCCATCTGGGAAACCTGTGGGATATGATAGGATGGGGTAAGGATGGAGAGCAGGGTGGGGATAGGAAGCAAAGATGAGGATGGGATGGGAACAGAATTAAGGGCAGCTCAGCTCTGCTTCCTTGGGCCTAGGCCATATTTTGGCAGTGATCATGGAGCACTATTCCCAGATTGGGAATACTTCTGGAAAGCACCGAGCTAACTCACCAACACTGCCAGCACTCCCAGCATTCTAGTACCACAGCACCACCAGCATCCCTCTGCTGCTGGAGGGACCATGACCTCTCAAGGAAGAGAAACGAGGAATGGTAGAAACCTGTTGGGAGAGTGAAGGAAATCAGGGAATAGACCTTCTCCCAGGAAGGACTGATTCTTATCAGGAGGAATTGCAGAGCCATTCACAAAGTCCACTTGGCAAATAAGAAAAGAAAAATCAAGATCAGTAAGGCTAAGGCTGTGGAACACTTATGTAGCCAAAGTTGCAAAACCACTTCCGACTGCCCTGTGACCCCAGTGAGTCTTGGGGAGCAACAACAGGACAGGGCACAGAGAGGAGCCAGAGGGACAGGAGGGGGGAGCTCCTGGTGATCTGGGAACATTCTTCTGCATGGTACTGACCTGGCAGGATCCACTTTGGGATAAGGATTCCAAAAGAGCAAGAGGTACCGGGAAGCACCTGTTATCTGCACAGACCCCTTTGCCTGCTACTGCCCCACAGGGAACAGGTCAGCGGAATGTTTTCCTTCCTCCCTACCCCATTTTCCTCTCCTCCAGCAGCTGCTCCGTTCCTCCCGCCCTCTCCCAGTGACTGCAGTGCCCTCCCCAGGTCATGCATCATCTGCGCTGCAGTCCCTTCCACATCCCCTGCAGAACAGCCCTACCCTACCACCTCCCTCTCCCACCCCACGATTTCCACCGCCCTCCTCCCCTGCATATCTCACTCCACCCCACTGAATTCTTCCCACTGCAGGGAGCTGCTGAGGACCCACATGGTCCATCCCTGGATTTTCCAAGCACTGACTCTCCATCCTCTCTGACCACAGCCAGGGGACACATGCCACTGCCTGCCCAGCGTCCATCCATGGAGGTGACCACTGTGTCCCCATCTCCTGCCCACTCATCCACTGAGGGAGATGATCTCTGTGAGACAGATGTCACCAGAGTGGCCATACACAGTGTGACACTGCTCATCTGCCTCTGTGGGCTTGCTGGGAACGGGGCTGTCATCTGGGTCCTCGGGTTCCACATCCAGAGGAACACTCTGAAACCCATCACTGCCTACACCTTTGACCTGGCCATCATCAACTTCCTCTTCCTCATCTTCATGGTCCCCTCCACTCTGCTCTTCCTGCTGGAGGATTTCTCCTGCTCTGCCATCATGCCCCCACCATCCATACGCTGCCTTTTCCTCCTCTTTGTGATGTTCCACACCGTAGGGCTGTACCAGCTGACAGCCATCAGCATTGAGAGGTGCAGGTCCCTCCTCTGCCCACCTGGGCTCTTCTGCCACCTTTCCCAGGACCTCTCATGGGTGGTGGTGAGTGCCGTGCTCTGGGCCCTTTCCATCACTGCCATCGCTGCCATTTCTGTGGTGACTTCCCTGTGCCAGTCACAGGAACACAAGCTCTGCTGGGGGGGCTCTCATCTCCCTGTACATCCTCAACTTCCTCGTCTTTGCTCCATCCATGGTCATCTCCAGCACAATCCTCTTCATTCATTTCTAGGGTAGCTCCCAGCAGCAGCAATCCAAGGGGCTCTACATCATTGTCTTCCTCACTGTGCTCCTCACTCTCCCCCTCAGTCTCTGGAATTTCCTGCAGCAGCTTGGCTTCCTCACTGTGTCCCCCCAGGTTGTTCTCCTGTTTGCCTGCATGCACAGCAGCATCAACCCCTTCATCCACATCTCAGTAACAAAGTGCTGGAGGCGCTGCTCCATGGAGTCCCTCAGGGAGTGCCTCCAGAAAGTCTTTGAGGAGCCAGGAGGGAGCAGTGCCCCCAGTAATGATGCCACCAGGGACACAGGGGTCTGAGCCTGTTAAACCCTTCAAGTGCCCCAGTGCAGGACCATGGGCAGTGACTTAGGATCACCTTCCCACCTTTATTCCTGCAGGAGCTGGGAGCAAGCAGTGACAAGGGCCATGTGGGAGGGATGCTCTGCACAGAGCACATTGGAGCATGAATTACCTCTTCCCTCACAGTTCCTAGAGCACTGTTCCCCAAATGGATCCTTCCCAACACAGCTGTAACCCCAGAATTCCCCCTGGCACCTGTTTCCTGCATCCCACTGAGGTCTGATATCAATAAACAGCACCGTGAACCCTAAGTTGCCGTTGCCCACCTGCCAATGCTTCCAGGCTTCCTCTGGCTCCTGCTGCCAGCCTGGAATGTGGCTGGAGAGAGGGGACAGAGAGGTAGTTAGCCAGGAATTTTGTGATTGTTTAGAAATTTCTGTGATGAACTATGTTTAATTAGTTTAACTGTGGTTTTTTAGCTAGTTTTTATTTAGATCTATGTTGGCTGAGTGTCAGTAGAAAACTCTATTGACCCGTACTCCTTAGAAAACATAATCAATAGCTGGAGAATAAAATTAAATAAAGAGTTTTTAATGGTTATCGTATAACTAGAAATTAATTGGGTGTCATAGAATAAGAATGATAACTTGAGAGCATTAGGAATTCAGAGGTCTATATGCACCAGAAGACTTGATTAATAAATTCCAAGGGATAAATTGCAATGGCAATAAGAGTGCCATTTCCTATGGTTGTACAGCTCAGAAGACATACTCAGTGGTAACTGTCTAACCAAGACATCAAATTTAATAAAACATTGTTTAGCTGGCAAAAAACTGGGTTATGCATTAAACTAAGGCAACATATTCTGGTAGTAATTAAAAGAAACAAAACTCCTATACCTTGATGTAAGAAACTTGGAGCATTTTTGGTGTATCTATTAAAAAATCTTGGATATTGTAGTCTGAAATTGACCAGATGATATTGGCTCTCGCATTTATCTATTAGCCTATGCATGTTGTTATTGATTGTAAGTATTTAGAAATCGTATCAATTATAACTCTTTTTAGCTGCATGTTAGTCTAATGTAATCTATCAGCTTACATAATCACTGTATTGCTCACAGAAATTGTAGTGTAATGAATATAATATCTGTGTATCACTTATGGAAATAATAGTGTGATTAATGCATTGTGTTACAGACCTTAGCAAAACAGAAGATGTGAAAAAGGCTTTTCTGTAACTAAAAACAGTGAAAGGCCATCTGCTGACCAACTTGTCCAAGTGAGAACCATGACTCAAACCACTGGAGGACAATTAGAGAATACCATGTCAAATTTAAGGAGGACATACTCAAATCTCATCAGAGCATGTGAAACAGCAGCATGGAGGCACAAGAAGAAATAAAACATGACAGCCAGGATGTCAGGCAGATAAGCCGGAGTGTGAAAAGGAGTTCCAAAAGCAACAGAAAGTTTGCAAGAATGTTAGAATAATGCATTAAACACAGGAATGTGCATGCATCTCACCAATGTAACAGGATAAAAATAACATTGTCTGTATACACACCACATCACCCCCACCCCAACCCTGTGTTCTTTGCCTGTTGCCAGAAGCAAGCCAGTGCAAGAAATACTGGCCTTTTTTATCCTATTACTATCATTATTATTATTACTATTAAAAATTTAAATACTTGAAGCGGTGAATTCTGTTTTTCACAATAGTTTATAAAAATGCCTGAAAATTGTTGTTTCTTTGCACATATCTATGGCAAATAAATTTCCAACACGTTCACAGTTTTAATTCAAAATTCTCAGTAGTCTAACATGCTTTTGCTGTTAGACTTAAACATCTTGGTGTCAGAGGGGACACACACAGGGCTTGTGCTCCCTGGAGCAGCCATGATCCCCAGTGCCCAGAGCTGGGCTGGCACAGACAGGATGGCCCAGGGGCTCAGCATTCCCCACCCCGAGTGCTCTGTGAGTGTCACAGCAAAGATCTCCCAGAGATATTTAATTTTTAATTTTGTGAGCCACGTGCAAAGGTCTCTCTGCCTTCAGAAACCCTTCCTCTCGACTGCCTTCAGCTGCTCCCTCAGCAGGCTCAGGTGGTGTGGCAGCAAGGAGAGGAGGAGGCCGTGGTCTTCAGCACAGCCACCCACTTCCAGGAGCAGGGTGACACTTGTGTTTGTCACCATGGGCTCCACTGGGCATCACTCGCCTCCCTGAGGCTTCCCTGAGGTCACCAGCCCCATCACATCCCACACCTCCTCTCCAGCCCCATCACATCCCACACCTCCTCTCCAGCCCCATCACATTCCACACCTTCTCTCCAGCCCCACCACATCTCGTATCTTCCCTCCACATCTTCCCAGCAGCTCAGTCTTGTCCCACCCCCCTCACACCACCCTCCCATCCCATTCCCCATGCAGCCCACCCTCCTCCCGTCCTTCCCATCCCTCCCAGCCCTGGGCCTGAGGCTCCAGTCCCTCCCCACGGGCTGCTCACCCCACGCTGCCCCGTAAGGCTTTGGGGCACTGCTTCTCTTGGAGATTCCCCTCCCCAGCTCCATCCCTGCTATCCAGCCCCCAAACCTCCTTTGGACAGAAACAAGAGGCCACAGAGGGATGGCTCCACTGGTGTTCATTGGGCTGGAGAAGCATGGAATTGCCAGGAGGAGCAGAAACACTGCTGCGGGTCCTGAGTGGGGCAGGAGAGGAGCGGGGATGTCTGGAGGGGAAGGCAGCCTGGGGGACATTTCTAGAGGATGTCAGAGGGGGACATGATGCCTTAGGATTTTAGCCTTGCTATTTTTCATATCCTGTACTGCATTAGTGCATAACTCTAAACTCCATGGAAAGTGTTAGTTAACTGTCCTCACATTTTGGTCAGACAAAACAATCCCTCTAGGCCTGCAATTCCAGGACACCCTACTGCCTCAGGCCCAGAAAAGTACAGACAGAAGTGAATTGGGGGAGGGCAGACTGGGGCTAAATGACTGCATTACCTGAAGCTGTAATTGGAGGATTAACCCCTGATTTGTAAATGGACCTAACTTACATCTGACTGAAAAACTCATGACCATTGTCCATTTTGGGTGTAGCCCCTCTCAGAGGCTTTGAGTGCCCAGGGTGAACCTTTTGAAGGCCTTTCATCAATGCCTCCTTTTATTCTCTTCACCTTGTCTGGCCTCTGTTCTAGGGAGCCAGCCCAAGGCACCAGGCAGACAGGGGCTGGAGGGGGCAGGAGGGCTCTGGGTGCCACCAATCCCAAATCTCCCACTGGACTGCAGCAGAGCCCAACAGGGCACACCTGCAGCCAGGGAGTGGCCAGGGACTGGGAAACCATCGGGATGGCATGGCATGGCATGGCATGGCATGGCATGGCATGGCATGGCATGGCATGGCATGGCATGGCATGGCATGGCATGGCATGGATGAGGAGTGATACCAAAATCAGACAGAATAAAGTTCCTAACACCCTCTAATGATGTTACCAAGGGAAGTATTAGGCAGCAGGACACACAGAAGGATCTCTCCTTATGTCTGTGTGTGTTGTGAGACTTTACAACATCTTTTTTATCAACTATAACAAAACATAGACATTAAAATGTTTTTCTTATCTAGTACATAAACACCATTTTCCTAGAACTCATTTCCATGCATCCATGTCCTACTGGGAGTCCTCTGATGGCCCTGGAAGTTCTTTGAGAGGGCTTCTGGTGGTTGCATTCACTGAGTGCTATGATATTAAAGGTGACCTTGCCTTGAACTTTTCCTTTGGCCATGTGCTCTTGCTTCTTGTTATGGAACTTGCCCCAAAAATACTGCGGACCTCCTTATCCGTTTCTACACTGGCTCCAGCAACATTTATCATCCTGTGTCCATATCTTTACATTAATTAATCTCTCTGCCCAGTTACTGCTTAAGCCGCTTCAGGGGAGTTGAAAATATTTATTCTCTGTTATTTATCAGTCCCCTGCATGCCAGCCCAACCCTCCCACCTCCCTCTCACACCCCACAGTTTCCATCACCCTCCTCCCCTGAACATCTCACTCCTCCCCACTGAATCCTTCTCACTGCAGGGAGCTGCTGAGGAGCCACATGGTCCACCCCTGGATTCTCCAAGCACTGACTCCCCATCCACTCTGACCACAGCCAGAGGCCACATCCCACTGCCTGCCCAGCATCCATCCATGGAGGTGAGCACCATGACCCCTCTTTTAAGTAGAGCAGCTGATGGACCTGGTCAGTGTGAGATCAATGTCTCCAGCATGGCCATGCACTTTGTGACACTGCTCGTTGGCCTCTCTGGGCTGGCTGGGAATGGGGCTTTCCTCTGGCTCCTCCAAATTAATGCCATCACTGACTTCATCTTCAACCAGGCCATCACCGACTTCCTCTTCCTCATCTTCATGGTCCCCTCCACCCTTGTCTTCCTTGTGGAGGAAGTGTCCTGCTCTGCTATAATGGCCCCAATGTATATGAGCCTGCTTTTCCAGTTGTCGCTGTTCGCCTACAACATGGGGCTGTACCGCCTGACATTCATCAGCATCGAGAGGTGCAGGTCCATCCTCTGCCTGGTATTCTGTGGTTGCCAATTTCCTGAGCGCCTGCTGTGGGTGTTGATGAGTGTCCTGTTCTGGGCCTTTCTCTTTGTTGTCATCGCTGTCAATCCCATGGTGACTTCCCAGTGCCAGTCACATGAGCAGGAGCAATGCCAGGTGGCTCTCACCTCCATGTACGCCCTCAACCTCTTCCTATTTGCTGCACCCATGGTCATTTCCAGCACAATCCTCTTCATTCATCTCAAGCCTGGCTCCCAGCAGCAGCACAAGAGGCTTGACATCGTTATCTTCCTTGTTGCACTCTTCAGTCTGCCCCTCAGTGTCTGGTCTCTCCTGCAGCAGCTCGGTTACACGGCTGTGCCCTCCCAGGTGGTTTTCCTGCTCACCTGCATCACCAGCAGCATCAAACCCTTCATCTACTTCTTGGTGGGAAGCTGGAAGAGAGACTGCTCCATGGGGAGCTGCTGGAGACAGTGCTCCATGGAGAGCTGCAGGAAGCACTCCTCCAGGCAGTCCCTAAGGAAGGCGATCCACAGGGTGTTTGAGGAGCCAGAAGAAAACACTGCCAGTGGAGATGATCCCTCTGTGGACACAGTGCTCTGAGCCTGTTGATCCCTTCCACTGCACTGCTGAGGAACCCTGGAACAGTGGCTGAGAGATTCCTTGAGTCTCCTGATCAATAAATCCCCACAGGGTCACCCTCCCTGTGCTGGTGCATCCCCAGCCCCTTTCCAGCCCGCTCTGGGCTCTGATCCGTGCTTGGGAGGCCTCAGCCTTGAGGAGCAGCCCCTGGGCTCAGCTCCTGTGGCGCTGATCAGAAACACCCTCTGCTCCCAGGAGCTGCTGCTGTCCAACCACCTCCTGGGGTTTTATCCACAGCCTTGGAAAGTACTGTGCTCCCCTGAATGCCACAGCATCCCTGCTCTCCCACTGTCACGGGAGCTGCCAGCCCCAAGTGTGGCCAGGGTGAAACATGGCTGAGAGTGACGCCCATCCCTTGGGGCCCTGGGAGCAGCGGCCCAAAAGGAGACCCTTGGAGCTCTCCTGGCCCAGCAGCGCTGAGCAGAAGCTCCCTGGCTCTGGGGCCTCTCCGGGCTGGGATCTCTCCGTCTGCTGCCCTCGGCTGATCCCCGAACGCCGACGGCTCCTGGGCCCATCCCCCCAGGGCTCGAGGCCCAGCCCTTGGCACAGGGAGGAGATGCCAAGGGATCCACAGGGAGCGTTTGCCCCTAAACCACGGCAGACCTCTTACTCTGTTTCTGCATTGGCTCCAGCCACGTTTTTCATCCTCTGTTCTCCGGTGGAGCACATTGGAACTATGCTTTCCTCCCCCCTCCTGTATCCTAGAACCCTATGGCCAGGAGGAGCAGAGACACTGCCAGGGGTCCCTGGTGGAGTGGGGCAGGATTGGGGTTGTTGAGGGGGAAAGAGGGCCCCAGGGACGGTCTGGGGTTTTGGAGGTGATTTCAGACGGGTCAGGAGAGAGTCAGAGGGGGTAGGAGGGGATCTGGATCTGGCAATCCCAAATCACCCACTGGAGAGCAGAGCCTGACAGGCTGCACTTGTAGCGGAGGAATGGTTGTGTCTCGGAAAGCTCTGGGATGTGATAGGATGGGGTGAGGATGGAGATGGGATGGGGAGAGGATAGGGAGCCACTGAGCTCTGCTTCCTTTGGCCCTGTGAATGTTTGGCAATGATCATGGAGCTGTTCCCAGAATGGGAGCTGTTTCTGACAAGCAGACAGATCCTTAGGCAGCACTGCCAGCATTCCAGTGTCACCAGCATCACCAGCATCCCTCTGCTGCTGGAGGAACAATGACCCCTCAGGGAAGGGAAACGAGGAATGGTAGAAACCTTCCAGGTGAGGGAATGCAGTTGAAGAATGGGACACTCTCCTGGGAAGGAGTGTTTCTAATTAGGGGGAAATGAGGAGCCATTCACAAATGTTATAAACAGGTGCTATAGTGATTGACCCTCGCAAGTGCTGAATGAATATTACCTGTGTTATAATGGTAAAAGAAGCTCTATTGAGATTTAGAGTTTTTCTAATGTGAGTACTGTGTTCATGTCGAAAGTTGTAACGCTGATCTCTGACCATTGTGGGCAGTCACAGCCCGAAGCGCTGCACAAACTCCAGGAAGGCGGGACGGAGGCGGAGCTGTGTTGGAAAAGGAGAATGTGTCTGAATGTGGGGGAAGGATTACTGGCGGGTGGCTGACCAAGAGGGTACAAAGCCAGTTTCTGTTTTGAGCAGTGTGCCTCTGGACCTTATTTTGTCCAGTGTTGTAGTTTAATAAACTTTTTAAAATTTTACAAAGTGAGGTGTCATTTCTCACAAAAAAAAGAAAGAAAAGAAAAGAAAAGAAAAGAAAAGAAAAGAAAAGAAAAGAAAAGAAAAGAAAAGAAAAGAAAAGAAAAGAAAAGAAAAAAAGAAAAGAAAAAGAAAAAGACCACTTGATTTGTAGGGAAAATGAAAAAAATTAAGAACAATAACTCAGAGGCTCTGGAGCAATGATGGAGCAAAATTTGTAAAACCATTTCTGACTGCCCAATGACTGCACCAAGCCCTGGGAAACAACACCAGGACAGGGCACACAGAGAGAAGCCACCAGGATGGGAATGGGGAGCTCCTGGTGATCTGGGCACTTTCTCCTTCATGTCACTGACCAGCCAGGAGCCGCTTTAGGACATGGATCCCAAAGGAGCAAGAGGTACCAGGAAGCGCCACTGATCTGCACAGACCCCTTTGCCTGCTGCTGCCCCACAGGGAACAGGTCAGCGGAATGTTTTCCTTCCTCCCTACCCCACCTTCCTCTCCTCCAGCAGCTGCTCTGTTCCTGCCACCCTCTCCCAGCAACCACAGTGCCCTCCCCAGCTCCCCCCTCCTCTGCCCTCTGTTAGAACTGCCCAACCCTCCCACCTCCCTCTCGCAGTCCGCAATTCCCACTGCCCTCCTCCCCTGCACATCTCACTCCTCCCCACTGAATCCTTCCCACTGCAGGGAGCTGCTGAGGACCCACATGGTCCATCCCTGGATTCTCCAAGCACTGACTGCCCATCCACTCTGACCACAGCCAGGGGACACATCCCACTGCCTGCCCAGCATCCATCCATGGAGGTGACCACCGTGTCCCCATCTCCTGCCTCACCCGCTGAGGGAGATAATACATGTGGGATTGATATCACCGATGTGGCCATAGGTGGCATCATGCTGATCATCTGCCTCTGTGGGCTGGCTGGGAACGGGGCTCTCCTCTGCCTCCTCAGCTTCTGCAGGAACCCCATCACAGTCTATATCTTCCATCTGGCTGTCGCCGACTTCATCTTCCTGCTCTTTGTGGCCACCTCCCTCCTGCTCCACCTGCTGGAGGAAGTTTCCTGCTCCACTATTATGCTCCAGGAGTACCTGAGGTTGTTTTTCCAGCTCTCGCTGTTCTCTTACACCACGGGGCTCTACCTGCTGACAGCCGTCAGCATTGAGAGGTGCACATCCGTCCTCTGCCCACTCTGGTACCGCTGCCACCGTCCCCGGCACCTATCAGGCTTCATGAGTGTCCTTCTCTGGGCCCTCCCCTTTGTTACAGTGGTTAGCCTGTGCCTGTCACTAAAGCCCCAGCACTGCCAGGTGTCTCTCATCTCCATGAACGCCCTCAGCCTCCTGCTCTTTGCCCCAGCCATGGTCATTTCCAGCACAATTCTCTTCATTAAGGTCAAATGTGGCTCCCAGCAGCAGCAACCCAAGAGACTCGACATCGTTATCCTCCTCACTGTGCTCTTTGTCCTCCCCTTCACTCTCCCACTCAGCCTCTGGACTTTACTGCAGCAGTTCGGCTACACAATTGTGTCACCCCAAGTGGTTTTCTCACTCGCCTGCGTCCACAGCACCATCAACCCCTTCATCTACTTCTCGGTGGGGAGCTGCAGGAGGCCCTGCTCCACAGAGTGTTGCAGGAGGCCCTGCTCCATGGGGTCCCTAAGGAAGGCCCTCCTGAGAGTCTTTGGGGACACAGAAGAAAATATTGCCTGCAGCAATGATCCCATCATGGACATTGTGCTCTGTGCCTGTTGATTCCTGCCACTGCACTGCTGAATAACCCCGGGAGGGCAGCCGAGGGACTCCTTGAGTGACCTGATCAATAAATATCCACAGTATCACACTCCCTCTGCTGGTGCATCCTCACCCTCCTTCCAGTCCACACTAAGATCTCAGAAATGCTCAGAAATGCTCCTGGCCAATGAATTCCGTTGTGCTGATGCTAAATATTAAATGTGGTTTTTACTGAGTCGCTTGGCGGTGACTTTTTCAGCGATCTTAAACACTTGTTTGGAGCACTCTCGCGGTGTAATCCCGCAGGAGAAGGGAGCAGCGGCATGTGGGAGGGATGCTATGAGGGGTGCACACGGGAGCAGGGCTTTCCTCCTCCCTCCCGGGTCCTAGAACTCCATGACCAGGAGGGGCAGAGACACTGGCGGGAGTCCCGGGTGGAGCGGGGAAGGAGCGGGGCTGTCGGGGCGGAAGGCAGCACGGCGGGGGGTGGTCTGGGGTGTCCGAGGAGATGGGGAAGGGTGAGGAAGTGTCAGGAAGGATCCGGAGAGGGTCGGGGAGGTCGGAGGCTGCCTGGATGCTGGCGATCCCAAATCTGGCCACTGGAGAGCAGCAGAGCCCGACGGGCGGCGCTGGGAGCAGGGAGCGGCCGCCGGCCCGGAAAGCTGCGGTATGGGAGAGGATGGGGAGAGGATGGGAGAGCAGGGGTGAGGATGGGATGGGGAGAGGGCGAGGAAGCTCAGCTGAGCGTCCTTTGGCCCTTTGGGGAGGTTTTGGCAATGATCCCGGAGCTCTTCCCAGAATGCGAAATGTTTCTGAGAAACACCCAGCTGCTTCATCATCAGCACTGCCAGGGCTGCCAGCATTCCAGTGCCACCAGCACCACCAGCATCCCTCTGCTCCTGGAGGGACAGTGACCCCACAGTGGAGGGAAATGAGGAGTGGTAGAAGCCTGTCGGGAGAGAGGAGGCATTTGGAGAAAGGGACATTCTGCAGGGAAGGAATGTTTCTCATCAGAAGGAAATGAGGAGCCAATTGCAAAATTCTGTTTGCGGAGTGTCTGGCAAAAGCCACTTCCTTACTGGACAAAACCCAAAAAAAATAATGATAAATTACTCTGTAGAAGTGGATCTCTGACGAAGCCAAAGATGCAATTTCCGACTCCCCCGTGATTCCAGCAAGCCCTGGGGAGCAAAACCGGGACAGAGCACAGAGGAGCCAGCTGGGCAAGAGTGGGGAGCTCCTGGTGATCTGGGCACTTTCTCCTTCATGTCACTGACCAGCCAGGAGCCGCTTTAGGACATGGATCCCGAAGGAGCAAGAGGTACCAGGAAGCGCCGCTGATCTGCACAGACCCCTTTGCCTGCTGCTGCCCCACAGGGAACAGGTCAGTGGAATGTTTTCCTTCCTCCCTACCCCACCTTCCTCTCCTCCAGCAGCTGCTCTGTTCCTGCCACCCTCTCCCGACTGCAGTGCCCTCCCCAGTTCCCCCTTCCTCTGCCCTGTACTTCCATTCTGCGTCTCCTGGTGAACATCCCAACCTTTTCCCACCCTGCAATTCTCACTGCCCTCCTCCCCTGCACATCTCACTCCTCCCCACTGAATCCTTCCCACTGCAGGGAGCTGCTGAAGAGTGGTGTGGTCTGTTCCTGGAGTCTCCAAGCACTGACTCCCCATCCACTCTGACCACAGCCAGGGGACACATCCCACTGCCTGCCCAGCGTTCATCCATGGAGGTGACCACCGTGTTCCCATCTCCTGCCTCACCCACCGAGGGAGACGATCTCTGTGATATTGATGTCACTCATGGGGCCATAGACAGTGTGACACTGCTCATCTGCCTCTGTGGGCTGGCCGGGAACGGGGCTGTGCTCTGCCTTCTCCAAAGGAACCCCACCACCTGTTACATCATCAACCTGGCCTTCGCCAACTTCTCCTTCCTCCACTTCGCGGTTCCCTCCACCCTGCTCTACCTGCTGGAGGAATTGTCCTGCTCCACAATCGTGCCCCTGGTGTTCATGAGGGCGCTTTTCCCTCTCCTGCTGTTCTCCTACAACCTGGGGCTGTACCTGCTGACAGCCATCAGCATTGACAAGTGCACATCTACCCTCTGTCCACTCTGGTACCGCTGCCACCGTCCCCAGCGCCTCTCATGGATGGTGTGTGCCCTGCTCTGGGCCCTCTCCATCACTGTCATTGTCACAATGACTACCCTGTGCCACTCACAGGAGCACGAGCACTGCCAGGTGTCTCTCATCACCATGTATGCCCTGAACCTCTTCCTATTTGCCCCAGCCATGGTCATTTCCAGCACAATCCTCCTCATTAAGGTCAAGTGTGGCTCCCAGCAGCAGCAATCCAAGAGACTCGACATTGTTATTTTCCTCGTTGTGCTCTTCTTCCTCCTCTTTGCTCTCCCCCTCAGCCTCTCCAATTTCCTCCAGCAGCTCGGCTACACCACTGTGTCCTCCCAGGTTCTTTTCCTGCTCGCCTGTATCCACAGCAGCATCAACCCCTTCATCTACTTCTTGGTGGGGAGGTGCAGGAGGCCCTGCTCTGTGGGGTCGCTCCGGCTCACCCTCCAGAGGGTCTTTGAGGAGCCAGAAGAAAACACTGCCCACGGAGATGATCCTGCCATGGACACAGCCTTTCCAGCCTGTTGATCCCTTCCATTGCTCTGCTGAAGGACCTTGGCAGAATGGCTGACGGTTTCCGCGAGTCACCTGATTAATAAATATCCATGGTGTCACCCTCCCTGTGGTGCTGTATTCCTGCAGGAGAAGGGAGCAGGGGCAGTGACAAGGACCATGTGGGGGGTGCTCTGCACAGAGCACATTGGAGCATGGTTGTGCTCCTCCCTCACAGGTTCCTAGAGCACTGTTCCCCATATGGATCCTTCCCAACACGGCTGTGACCCCAAAATTCCCCCTGGTTCCTGCATCTGACTGTGGTCTCACATCAATAAACAGCACCATGAACCCTGAGCTGCCTTTGCCCCCTCTGCCAGCGCTTCCCGGCTTCCTCTGGCTCCTGCTGCCAGCCAGGAATGTGCCTGGAGGGAGGGGACACACCCATGGCATGTGCTCCCTGGAGCAGCCATGATCCCCAGTGCCCAGAGCTGGGCTGGCACGGACACGATGGCCCAGGGGCTCAGCATTCCCCACCCCGAGTGCTCTGTGAGTGTCACAGCAAAGATCTGCCCAGAGACCTTTAATTTTTAATTTTGTGAGCCAGGTGCAAAGGTCTCTCTGCCTTCAGAAACCCTTCCTCTCCACTGCCTTCAGCTGCTCCCTCAGCAGGCTCAGGTGGTGTGGCAGCAAGGAGAGGAGGAGGCCGTGGTCTTCAGCACAGCCACCCCCTTCCAGGAGCAGGGTGACACCTGTGTTTGTCTCCATGGGCTCCACTGGGCATCACTCGCCTCCCTGGGGCTTCCCTGATGTCACCATCCCCACCCCATCCCACACCTTCTCTCCAGCCCCATCACATCCCACACGTTTTCTCCAGCCCCACCCCATCCCACACCTTCTCTCCAGCCCCACCACATCCCACACCTTCCCACCACATCTTCCCACCAGCTCCATCATGTCCCACCCCTCCCACACCACCCTCCCATCCCACTCCCCATGCAGCCCACCCACCTCCCATCCTTCCCATCCCTCCCAGCCCCGGGCCTGAGGCTCCAGTCCCTCCCCACGGGCTGCTAACCCCAGGCTGCCTCACACGGTTTTCGGGGACTGTTTGTCTGGGACATTTCCCTCCAGAACTTCACCCGCGGTGTCCCGCCTCCCAGCCTCCCTTGGAGAGGGACAAGAGGCGACAGCGGGATGGATCCATCAGCGTTTATTGGGGCAGAGGAGTGTGGAATGGCCAGAAGAGGATACACTGCCGGGGATCCCGGGTGGAGCGGGGCAGGAGGGGCATAGGCGGTCCTAGGGGGGGAATCTGGGAAGTCAGAGGGGATAGGGAAGGGTCTGGATGCCGGCAATCCCAAATATTCCCACAGGAGGGCAGCAGAACCCGACGGATCGCGCTCGGAGCGGACGCCAGCTGGGAAATCTGCGGGATGGCATAGCAGGGCACGGCACGGCGCGGCATGGCATGGGATAGGTACAGGCAATAGGGAAGGGGAGCTGAGATGAGGATAGTTTGGGGATAGGACTGGGCTGGGAATGCAAATAGAATGGGGATGCAATGATGGATAGGGATGGGGATGGGGATGGGGATGGGGATGGGGATAGGGATAGGGATAGGGATAGGGATAGGGATAGGGATAGGGATAGGGATAGGGATAGGGATAGGGATAGGGATAGGGATAGGGATAGGGATAGGGATAGGGATAGGGATAGGGATAGGGATAGGGATAGGGATAGGGATAGGGATAGGGATAGGGATAGGGATAGACACAACATGGATCAGTGGGATGGGAAAAGGTATGGAAAAACTATGGGATGCATCCTGACGCACAGCTGCAGGAAGATGACCTGAAGGCCTGGCTGGGAGCAAGGGTGGGCAGCTGAGCATGAAGCGAGCGTGGGCAGCACAGCCGATGGGACCACAGAGACCTCTCAGCTGGACATTGTGGTGATCCCTGTCTCCTCAAAGACCCTCCGGAAGGCGACCTGGAGGGACACGACGGAGCAGTGCCTCCAGCAGCTCCCCACCAAGAAGTAGATGAAGGGGTTGATACTGCTGTTGATGCAGGCAAGCAGGAAAACAACCTGGGAGGACACAAAGGTGGTGCTGAGCTGCTGAAGGAAATTCCAGAGGCTGAGGGGCACTCCGAAGATGAGGAAGATGAGCACAGTGAGGAAGATAACGATGTAGAGCCTCTTAGGCTGACGTCTCTTGGAGCCACATTGGATCTTGATGAAGAGGATCACATTGGAGATGACCATGGGTGGAGCAAAGATGAGGAAGCTGAGGGCGTGCATGGAGATGAGAGCCACCTGGCAGTGCTCGTGCTCGTGTGACAGGCACAGGGAGGTCACCACAACCATGACAGCGATGGAGAGGGCCCAGAGCAGGGCACACACCACCCATGAGAGGCGCTGGGGACGGCGGCAGCGGTACCAGAGGGGGAAGAGAATTGACCCACACCTCTCAATGCTGATGGCCGTCAGCAGGTACAGCCCCATATTGTAGGAGAACAGCGACAGCAGGAGAAGGGACCTCAGGTACTTCAGGGACACAACAGTGAAGCAGGACACATCCTCCAGCAGGTAGAGCAGGGAGGAGGGGACCATGAAGAGGAGGAAGGTGAAGTCGGCGACAGCCAGGTTGAGGATGTAGACAGTGATGGGGTTCCTGCGGATGTGGAATCCCAGGAGCCAGAGCACAGCCCCGTTCCCAGCCAGCCCACAGAGGCAAATGAGCAGAGTGACACCATCTATGGCCACATCGGTGACATTGATCCCACAGGAAGCATCTCCTTCAGTGTCCATCAGGGGAGAAGAGGGAGGTGGGGACGTCTGGTTCAGCTCCATGGTGGAAGGTGGGATGTGGTCCCCAGCTGTGGTCAGAGCAGAGGGGGGTTAGTGGGGCCCCAGGGGATGTGAAGGGAGGGGGTTCCCAGTGAGGTGGCCCAACAGGGCTGGGGACAGGGGGGCCATGGGATGGCTGGGGGTGCGGTGAGGGTGGAGGGAGGGTTGGATAAATCCAGTCATCCCGACTGAGGACAACTGTGGGAGCAGTGAGAGGGGCTTTGGGGACATCCAGGGAGAAACAAGCAGTGCCCAGGGCTGGACTCTGATCCCAATCCCCTACCTTTCCTTGGAGCCAACCTGTTGGTGTGTCCGAGCAGGGCACCCTCCCTCCCTCTGGTTCTCCTCGCCACGCTCTTCTCCAGTGAGGAAAACTGCAGTCTTCGTGTCCTCAGAAGCTCCAAGCAGCCTATTTGTCCCCAAATGAAGCTGCTTTTTGGGGCGTTTCTGCACAATCACTGGTCAGGCATTGAGAGCACTGGGCAGTTGCACACAGCCTGCCTCTTCTCCCGTCAAAATTCTGTTGGTCTTGCGGGAAAGGAGATGTTTTGTCTGAGCAAATACCCCAGAGGATGAACACTGCAGCAGTTATATCTTGCTGTGAAAGAATCTTGATGCTTTTAGGATTCAACCTGATATCTCATTAGACTGGTAATTGCCACCTTCCTAATTGTTTGATAGTGCTCCAGCCTCCTCTCCCCATCCTGCCCCGATGCTGGCATCCTTCTGAGATTGTTCATTACCGTATGCATTTGCCTCCTAGCGTGAGAATCCCTCTCCACCAACTTCATCCTGCACCAGGCCTGGGTGAGAATTTGGAATTTGTTGTCTGAGCCATCACTCTGGATTCACTCCAATTGGTCTGAGGGCTCCAGAGCCCTCCTGGACTGGCTGGTACTCACTGAGGGAAGCTGGTGGCAAAGGGGGTGGCTGGGGACAGCAGACACGACCCCACATCCCTCCCTGCAACCCTACACAAGAAGCACCCACTTCATTCACCCCCACCAAAGTTTTGGGGTGGCAGAAGAGGGGAGGGGAGAGGCTCTTGGGCACTGCTGGGATAGCACGTCCCCAAGCAAAGCAGGGTGTCACAGCCTGTCCCACTCACATTGGAATCACTAGGAAAAGACAGGAGCTGGGTGGCTGCCCCCTCACGCAGGTGCTGCTGAGCTGGGTGCCGGGGACAGAGAGTCCGGCAGGGCCAGGCTCAGCATGGCACAGCACGGGTGTGACAGCCAGGGTGGCAGTGACAGCGGGGCCAGGGCAGTGAGTCACCCCCCCCACCCCGTGCCTCGCTCCACCCCTGGACTTTGCCTCCCGCGGATGCTCAGGGCAATAAATCCCAGGCTCGGAGGCGGGAATGGGGCGCCAGGGAGGGCACAGGGGTCCCCCCTGGAGCCTGCGCTGTGCAGGGGGATTTGCATGAGTGAGGGGATGGGGAGTGGGATCGGGAGCGTGATCATGGGATGAAAGAGTGCCTGAGGCAGCGGGCAGGAGTGCGAGGGTGCGTCACACAGGCAGGCAGGACATGCAGGTGGCAGTGTGACGCTTGTGCACGGCAAGGACCTGCCGGGAGAAGGTCACCTGTGCGCCAGGACACCTGTACGTGTGTCCCGGCCACTGTCACCGCCGCGGCCCCAGCCCCGCGGCGGGCGGGCCCGGCGGGCGGGTGACAGCCGCACCCTGGACCGGGCGGGTGCTTCCCGCCTCCCTGTCCCCATCCCTGTCCCCGCCGAGGCCACTCGGGCTCCGTGGCCTCACCGGACACCCCCATGCAGCGGGAGCGCGGGGAGCAGAGCCCAGGAGCCCCCGAAACCGAGGTCAAGGCTGTCATCGTGGGGGATGGAGGCTGCGGGAAGACGTCACTGCTGGTGGCATTCGCCAAAGGGGACTTCCCCAAGGTACAGGGATATCTGTCCCCTGGTGGGTGGGGGACTGTCCCCGTTCGTGCGGGAGTGGTGTCGGGCAAAGGGCGGTGGGACAGACACGGTGGCAGCAGCGGGGCCTTTTGAAGCGGGACATAGGGACAGGGGGGACAGGGGGGACAGAGGGGACAGGGGGTGGCCCAGCCTGGGGCTGATGGGGGTCTGTGACACCTCTGCCTCTCTTTGGGAGTCCCGGGGGGGAGCAGGGTTTGTCCCTCAGTGAGGGCACATAAGGGACTCAGGGAGTACAGGGAAGGGGGGCAGCCACAGAGACCCCAGAACCCCTGTCCTGAATCCCCAGGTCCCCCTGTGGCATCCATGTGCCCTGGGATGGGGGACAAGGGTGGTTCCCATCCCACTGCCGCAGGCAGGAAGCACTATTTCCCACTCCCTGCTTCCCTGTGCTCTGTTCTGTCCCTACTGGGGTCCCCTCCATTGCTGCCCCCCACAGCTGCCTGTGTGACCTGTGTCCCTGTCCCCTGCCAGGTCTATGTCCCCACCGTGTTCGAGAAGTACACAGCATCCCTCCAAGTTGCCGGCAAGCCCGTGAAGATCCACCTGTGGGACACAGCAGGTGGGACAGCAGGGGACAGCCCAGGCAGTTGTGTCCCCGCTCGGGCGTTTTGGGGTGTCCCATGTGAGTGGTCATGCCTTAAAAGGGTGTCCCCTCCAAGGGGTCCCCATGACCATGGCAGAGGGGGGTTTAACCCACAGCCATCCCCACAGATGTCACTTTCATGGTCCCAGGCTGGCATGTAATGGTTTCCTTCTCCACCCTGCAGGACAGGAAGACTATGACAGGCTTCGCCCTCTGTCCTACTCAGATGCCAACGTTGTCCTCATGTGCTTTGATGTCACCGACTCCAACAGCTTTGACAACATCCTAACAAAGGTAACGCAGCCCCGGGGGTGCTGCCTGTCCCCTGTCCCCATCCCTGGGGGGCACGTGCCCATCCCGGGGTGACGTGTCCCCTCACAGTGGTACCCGGAGGTGAACCACTTCTGCAAGGGGGTCCCGGTGCTGCTGGTGGGCTGCAAGACGGATCTGCGGCAGGACCAGGAGGTGCTGCAGAGGCTGAAGGACGGACGGATAGAGCCCGTCTCCCGCCAGCAGGTGGGTGTCACCTCCCGGTGACACGGCACGGGACAGGACAGGGGTGGTCCCGAGCGCGGGATAGTGCGACAGCGGGGTCCTGGGAGGTGTGACTCTGTGTGTCCCCGCAGGGAGAGGCCATGGCCCGGCAGGTCCGCGCCGTGTCCTACATGGAATGCTCGGCCAGGTACCAGGATAACGTCGGGAACATCTTTGTGACAGCCTGCAGTGCCGCCATCAGCGCCGCCCGCCGGAGGCAGCGCAAGGCGGGACCCAGGAGGGTCTGCGCGATCCTCTGAGCCCCCCGGCTCGGCACAGCCCCCCGGGGTCTCCTGCTGTCCCTGAGCTCCGACCGCACCGCGGCTGCTGCCACACCTCTGCCTCCGCCACCGGAGTGCCGCTGCCACCCTCCCGACCCGGGGCTGGCACCTCCGGTCACCACGGGGTGACAGCAGGAAAGCATTCCTGGCATGAACTGTCACGCCTGCATCCCAGAGTCCCTTTCCCACTGGGGATGCCAGTGTCCTGTCCCGGTCCCGCCAGGAATCCCAGCGTCCTGTGCCACCATGGCTGCCAGCACCGCCTGCCAGCTGGGCTCTGGGGACACAGAACTGATTTGGGACTCCCCTTCCCGCTGGCAGGCCAGTGCAGGAGGGTGACACCGGGTGACTTGCAGGGCCATCTTCTGCCATTAAAGTGACACAAAACTCTTCAGCGTGAACGGTCCCTGGGGCAGGAGGAGGCCCTGCACGGCCTGGGGGCGTCGGGGACTCCGGGTGCGTGTCGGGGACATAGTGTGAGTGTCGGGGACATGGTGTGGGTGTCGGGGACATGGTGTGGGTGTCAGGGACATGGTGTGGGTGTTGGGGACATGGGTGTGGGTGTCGGGGACATGGTATGAGTGTCGGGGAAATGGTGTGGGTGTTGGGGTCCCACCATGTGCTCAGGATGGATGAGAGACCACTGGGTTGGGGTCACTGTCTGATTTTGGGTTGAGGTGTGTGTGAGCATGTGTCCAGGTGTGTACTGCACATACAGATCTATAACCATATATATGGTTATATATACATGTTTTTATATACATGCTACAATATAATGTATATCTGACTATATAATTAATTTATAAACATCCATATCACTATATTTATTTTATATATCACTGCATATAGTTACAGCCTTGTAACTATCTATAGACTCTGTATAGTTTATAAAAACATTGTTTATATTGTATAACTAAGGAGCTGTAAGTAGTTACCTAGGTGGACGCAGATACCTGCCGGTGTCTCTGCATTCAGACCCCCATACAGGCGTGCACAGCCCTGCGGGCAGCCGCGAAGCCCGCGGGGACACCGAGGGACCTCACGGCGGGGCGTTTTGGGCCGCGAAGCCCCCAAAACCCCCGGGGGCGTGGCCACGCTGTGGAGGAGGCGTGGTCATGTGAGGGGCGTGGTCAGTGCTGGAGGGGGCGTGGCCGGGTCCGAGACGCGCGCGCGCGGGGCGGAGCGGGGCGGGGCGGGTCCGGGCTGGGGAGTGCACGGCGCACGCGCGGGTTGTGGGGGGGGCCCGTGCGCGCGGCGCGTGCGCGTGGCGTCGGTGTGTATGTGAGGCTCTGACGGGTTCAAAATGGCGGCGGCGGCTCCTGTGTGAGGAGGGGGAATCGCGTCCCGGCCGGGGGGCGGTGGCGCCGGGGGGGCACCGCGCGGGCGGGACGGGGCGGACGGCGCCGTCGGAGCCCCGGCACTCGGCGGCGGGAGGGGTGTGGTGGTGGTGGAAGCGGTGGCGGCGGTGGCGGCGGGGGGACGCGGGCCGCGGCGGCGGGGGGCGGCCGGCGGGGCTGTCAGCGCCCGCTGCCCGCGCCCGGAGCGGCGGGGCCGGGGGCGCGGCGGGGCCGGGGCGCGATCGCTGCTGACCGGGGGGTTCCTCCTCCTCCGTCTGTTCTGTTCCCCCCCCCCCCGTGCCGGCGGTAGAAGAGGACAAAGGCGCAGGAGAGACCTGGTGAGTACCGCGGGGTCACCGGCGACCCCCGAGTTTGTGCGGGGCCCCGGAGCGCGGCCGGGCGGGCGCGGGCGGGTCTCCCCTTGCCGGGCCCGGGAGGCCCCGTCGGGAAGTTGAGGAGGGGGCGGCGGGTGCCGGCTGACAGCTCCCCGGGGACCGTCCCTCCCTCCCGCCTCCCTTTCTGTCCCGGAGGGGGCGGGCTGGGGTGTCCCGGCGGGCCGGGGGTGGCCCCCTCCCCCGCGGCGGGGCCGCCGCGCTGAGCTCCGCTTGTCCGGTTGTTTATAAACATAGTTCAGCAAGTGTGGGGAAACTGCCTCCCTCGGCCGAGCCGGGAGTCCTGGTGCCGTGGTTTCAAGGGACGCAGGGGTGGGGAAGGTGCTGGCGGGTCTGGGGGTGCTCGGCTGTCGAAGCCGGGGGTCGGGAGGAGCAGGATGGAGCTACGACCCTACGTGGTCGTAACGGTTCTGTAACACCGCGAGGGGCATGGCGGATCCCCTTCCTCGATCTTATTACCCGATTCTCCTCCCCGAAGGTCTGACTTAGGCATAGTCCTGGGGATTAAGAGCCACGCCATACCTAGGCTTTGGTTGGTTTCTGTCCCTTTAAAAAAAAAAGTGTAGGTGCCATCTGACGCCCTGGGAGGTTTTCCCAGGTTGGTGTGTGGTGTCACAAGGTGGCACATTTGGAGAGCTCAGCATTGAGGTCTCCTCCAGCCAGGAGTTAGATCCCTGACTGCTTCCCTGCTTGGGTGCTGTATGTAGGAGAGATCCCATATGCCTTCCCTGATCATGGGACATATCCTGTAGCACTGTAGTTTCTCTCAGGTGCCACAGTACAGGATATCCCAAGGACAGTGATTGTGTTGTTTGGAGAAGCTGGGTCTCCAGTGTTTAATTTTGGAGAAGCCAGGGTTTGATAGCACATTCCCTGGTTTTTATCCCACTGTGGGCCAGAGGAGCTGCTGGTGGTAGTGTGGAGCCAGGGTGGGAGACCTGTTGTGTTACAGAGCTCCTGTTGTGTTACAGAAGAGCTGGTGAAGTCGTTTACCCTGGCGTTTATTCTCGTAAGCCATATAGGTTGGGGTGGCCTCATCCACTGGGCTCTCTCAGCCCCCAGAGCGGGGTGGGGTTGGCCCCAAGAGGAGAAGGGAAGTGAAGGGTATGGATGTCCCAGTGCCCTCTTTCACTGTTTGCCTCTGGCTTCCAAGGAGGAAGAGGACGATGACAGCAGTCCTGGCGTGTCCTTCTCGCTCTCTTCCGAGGAGTCGGAGATGGAGCCCGAGGAAGAACGGATCCGATACAGCCAGAGACTGGTCAGTAGTGGCCTTGGAACAATCCTATTCCAGGCTTGGTTCTCTTGCAGCTGGAGAAGGGAAAGGCTTTTCCTGGCAGCAGGGTTGAACCACCCAAACAGACTAGTGGTGGATGGATGCAGCCTGCACAGAGGTGTGGGCTTGGCTTAGGTGGCTTTGTGGGTCCTTTTGTGTCGCCAGGTTTGTCCTAATGAAGGGAATTTGGCTGCTGAGCTCTGGAAAGGGGGATTGGAGGCTGAAGCTGGGGAAGGAGCTTTGGGATGGGAACATGAAACTGGTGTCCGTGTAGTTTCTGTCACAACAGGTTTTTTTCTGTGTGTCTGTGACGAGCAGAGGACCTGAAAACACTGTGTGTTACCAATCTTGGTTTGAGTGGCTGTGAAAGCAGAGGGAACCAGCTCCAGCTTCAAGCTCCAGTTTTCCTGTGCCTGTGTTTCTTCCCAGTGTTTTCTTCTGAAGGGAGCTGTTCCAGCATTCAGGTCCCAGTCAGGCCCTGTCAGGAGCTCTGGTGTTTGTGCTGGGACTGCTTGAATCCAGTGGTCTGGGAATTGGGCTGTAGCTGGGAACAGCTTGGGAGCAACTGCTCTTAGAGTCTGAGGTGATATTCCCAGAGATCCCAGAGAGGGAGGGAAGCTGCTTTGTCTCCCACGCTGTTTTGAGGCAGTTGCAAGCTCCCAGGGAAGGCAAGTGGCAGCTCTGTGTTGGAGTCCCTCTCTGAGTCACACCTGTACCTGTATCCTCACCTTCAAGGTGCTGCCCATAAAGCTGAATCCTTATTCCTTTAATTCTCTGGAATCATTTGATGTGAAGCTCTGTGGTTCTTGGCATTAAGCTTTGTCCTCAAGATGAGCAGTTCTGGGTGCTGGGGAGTTCCCAAGTGCTTTGGTGGATGTTTTAATTTGGTATCAGCAGCAGTCCCACCTCCTCCCTCATCCTGACACATTTATTCCCACAGCTGTGCAGAATGCAGCTCAAGGTGCTGGTTTGACTGGGGAGTGATCCAGGACTAACCCAAAACATCTGGATAAAGATGTGGCAGGTGAAGGGGGCTATCAGCCAGGAACTTGTCAGTTTAAAAATGCTTATCATCTCTCAAATAAAAATCAGGAGTTGGTGTCCTGGTGCAGGTGGGCTGGGCTCCAGCAGAATGTGCTAAGCTGGATAAAGGCCTGCAGGCTGATGAGCTCCGT
The DNA here is from genome assembly GCF_027477595.1 of Haemorhous mexicanus. NCBI lineage: Eukaryota > Metazoa > Chordata > Aves > Passeriformes > Fringillidae > Haemorhous > Haemorhous mexicanus. The sequence goes on from NC_082346.1 coordinate 11,282,283, forward strand.
GCTTAAGGGGTTTGGGAAGGCACATGGTCAGCAGGGTGAGGCTCACCTGGACTTGTGTGGCCTCGTGTGCGTGTGTTGTCTGTGCTGGCCTGAGGCCCAGGGAGGAGGCATGACCCCTATGTGGTGGGTAAAGGCTTAACTCCTACCTCCTGCCACGCTTTTCCTGGAAACTTCCAGCTCATTTTGTGCTCATTCTGTGTCAGTGGCGCTCTGTTGCTGAAGGACCCTTAAAAGATGATTATTTTTCTTCTGTAGAGCATGATTTGACTTACTCAAATATCCCACATATGTTTTGGACCTGGGAGCTGGGTTAGTTGGCCTAAATGAGAAGTTCCAAGTAGGGAAGCAGTGAGCTGGTGGTACAGTGTGTTTCTGCTGCTGTCAGCTGTGTTTCTGTTGTGTGACTGGGGCTCAGTTAGCAAAAAATAAATGTGTTTTAAAAAACCAATCCAGGTGTGATAGTAGTTCTACCGGCCAAACAACCTGAACCAGAACAGTTCATGGTGGTGAAGGAGCTGAATTAATGGTGTGGTTTGATGGTACCAGCTGAGATGGCAGAGGCAGTTTGTTCTCTGGTGTGTCAGGTAATCACACTGACAGCATCTTTTTCCTGACTAGTTTCTATTGGGACATAGAGGAAATCTTGAGTGTTCTGTGTTGTTTTATTTAGTTTGCGCTAATGTTGCCTTCCCCTGCTTCCACAAAAATCTGAAGTGTGTCTGTTTTGTGAATGAATTTATCAGTGTTGGTGAAAGATCTGGGTTTGGAGGAGAATTTAATCTCTGCTTCAGGTGTGGTCACGTTCCTGCAGGAATTCTCTGCTGGGTCACACGTGTCTGTGTGGGACAATGACACTTTAAATGGGTTGCACTGCCCTAACTGTACTTTCTTCATAGTTCAGGCTCTGCATCCATGACTCCCAGGATAACACAGGCCTGGGTGAGTTGCTCTAGACTCAGGGATATGTTGGGAGGATGTCTTGCACCCATCCAAGACCATCTGTGGAGAAGCTGTGAGCTTCTCCATGGTGAGCTCTGGGACGCTCACACAGGCAGTGGGTGATGCTGAGTGTGGAGAAGACACAGAGGAGCAAGTTATGGGCTATCCATGCTCCTCACCCAGAGACTGGGAGCAGTGGAGATGGGACTTGCAGGCACTGTGGAGTAGTTTCCTGCTAATTCTGTGTGAGTGCTGTTCTGCCCAGCTCCGTAACGAAGTAGTTCTTGGGGCTTGGGCCGAGGTGCCAGCGTTTCAAGCTGGAGTTGTGTGTTTTGCAGGCCCTTAACCGAGGAGCTGAAATGCTCTATTGTGTCCTGAGCCTGAGTGACAGTCCAGCCCTGGCACTAACAATGCCACGGTCCCTCTCTGAGACTTGGAAGTCTTTGCTGGCTGTCACTGGGTGGTTGCACCCAGCCCATGTCACACCAGGCTGTTGGGCTCCCCACGAGGAGCCTGGACTCCTTAAAGGCTCTGGAGATAAAGATCCGTTGGCCTGCTGCTCACAGAGGCTGCCTGCCCTTCTGCAGAGCAGTCCTGCCATATTCCTGGGTGCTGGAAGTGTGAGGATATCTCACCTTCTGCCTGCTCCAGGGCTCATTTTGGCAGGCCTGTGCTGTGAACTGAGACTAGCAAGGCCCTGTGAATTGCAAGCTGGGATTAGCACGTAACCACAGTGCTGCCATGTGCTTGCAGTGACAATGTTCAGTGTGAGAAATGAAGGGCAGCAGTGCTGGATCACTTCAGAATGACTTGGGAGCACAGCAGGGGAGTGCCATTATCCGAAGGACAAATCCTGCTCATCACAGCCTTCCCAGCAGTCTGTATCTCAGGGTGTGGCTCCCAGTTAGGATTGCCGGGGTGGCAGAGCTGGTTGAAGAGGTTTTCTTCCCTCCTTCAGTGAGTGCTCTGGGAGCTGATGGCCCTGAGGTGAACGCTGCCTCAGGGAGTTGTGGATCATGCCCTGGATGGAAGTTGGCAGGGGGGAGGCACAGTCCCAGCTGTTGTTTGTGCTGGGGTAGTGAGCAAACCTGACGGGGCTGGAAGTCTGAGATGGGGAGTCAGGGTGGGGAAGGAACCTCTTAAACTGGCTCTGCTGCTGGAGAGAGCCTGAGCAGGAGCCTCACCCTCCCTGGGTGCTCTGTTGGGCTGAGCCACAGCTGCTGCTGGGGGTGCTGGGGTGTTGGGCCCGAGTGACCATCCCTGGCTGGTGCAGTGTCACCCTTATTTTGGCTGTGGGAAGAGTTATGACACCTATGAAGGGAAATGGGCTCGTGGAGCGGGAGACCAAAGTGCTGTGGGTGCTGGAGAATTAGGGAGGTGAGAGGAGAGCTGAGGAGTAAAGTGCTCTATCCCATGGTCTGAGGCAGTCTGTGTCCTGCCCTAGCACTGCCCTGCCCTCTGGTCAGATCCTTGTGTGAAATTTGAGAGGAGGCTCTGCCTGTCCCTACCAGCCAGAAGCAGAGGCCTCTCCTGTAAACAGCAGTTACCAAACCTGCCCTTACATGTCGGTGTCCACGCTCTCCCCTGAGAGAGTTCAGATGGGCTTTGCAGCATGTGGAGCCATCAGCTGGGGGATGAAGCCTGGGGAGTGTGCAGGACAAGGTTTTTCTTACAGCCCTGCATGCTGTGGAGTGATCCCAGCTCAGCCCATGCCTGAGGGATGGCACTGCTGGCTCTGACCAGTGCCTGGAGTTCCAGCAGCTGCAATCTTGTGGTTTCCAACTTGTTTGTATCCTTTCTGCAGGATGGATGGGGTGATAGTTCAGGACACAAGTCGTGGGACTAGGAAGGCCCACACATGTTGACAGGACACTTGTGACAGTTTTTCTCACAGGATAGGAATAAATTGAGGGATAAATGGCCTCAAAGCTGAGAGAGGAAGGTTAGAGGGAGCAAGCTGTGGGCTGCCTGTGTCAGGTAAGATAGTAAAGAGGAGGATGCAGCTTCCTGCCTTTCCTGTGTTGCTCCATCTTGAGTGTTTCACAGTATCCCAGTGGTGGGATATGAGGAGCAATCCCATCAGGTTCAGCCCAAGTTCTGGTTTGTCCTGTAAAGCTGCTCACTGCCAGGTAATGATCCCTGGACATTGCTGGTGTTTGTCACCCCCAGGTACTGGGGGGGTGACAGGCCAGTCCTGCTGCATACTGGCTTCCCCAGGGCTGCTCCCACTGATTTGGGACCCACATGGGTGCACTGGGGTGACCCTGCCTGTGTTGCTCCCTGCAGACACTGAGCATGGGATGAGCCCCAGGCACTGGCTGAGAATTTGGGTATTTTTACATTACCTGCTCCCTCTTCCCCACATTTGAAATGTGACACTGGCAATTCCTGTCAAGCCAGCCTCCTTCCTGGAGTTCCTCTGTGCCCTGGTTTGAAACTCAGCCTGGCCAAATGTCCCTGGTCTGCTGGACACACCTCAACTCCCTGGTCTAGACAGGACCTGGGCAAGGGGGGTAATTAATCTCTCCCACATGTCTCAAACTGGAGGCACTACAAATGAGTCATTCCAAGTGACCCAGGTGTAATAAATGAGCTCTAAATAATTCAGGGGCTGTTCAGATTTGGTCTGGGCAGGGCTTTGGTGGAAGCTAGCAGCAACTGAAGGCTATTCTTGGAAAGCTTTAGAAATCCCTTTGAGCACTTAGATCCTGCCAGATGCATGACTGTGCTGGTCCCTGGAAGAATACATCCCTGAAACCAAGTGGATGCTGTTCCCTGTCAGCAGAGAGGGATGCAGGACGTAAATATCTGCTGGATTCTTACTGTCCCAAGCCTGGCTGTGCCCTGAGTGTGTCCTGGAAGCTGCAGTGCTGACTAAGCAAGGAGCCAAACACCACAGAAGCACTTCAAGTTACTTGTGAGTTACCAAACCATCTCTGCAGGCTTCATTTATGTTCCTATAATAAGCAGGAATAAGTTTTCCCAGGGTTATCCCAGCTGGAGGTGACACTGACAAGTTAGGAAAGCAGTCCCTGTGCTCCCAGGGCCGCCTTAGTTATGTCAGGAGCCACCCAGATTTACAGGTCACTGGCTGGGTTTGGGGGAAGAAGGGCACTTGTGGGAAAGTGGTGATATGCTCAGAAGGTGGAGAAACAAGGTGCTGCACTAAATTTGTCCTCTGAAAATGTATAAAAGAAGCAATTCCCTCAGGATGAGATCTCTGGTGCTGCTGCTGAGGGAAGAGTATTGGTGTTTCCAGAGGAGGAAATGATGGCTGAGCCTTTAGGGGCTGTGAGGAGCTTTGGTGTTGTTCCTCCCTTTCCACAGTGGCCTGCACTCCCTGTGCTGCTGATGCTCCCTGTTTACCTCTTTTCCCAGTTCTTGGCAACCAGGTGGGGAACATCCATAGCTGGCTGTGGGTATTGCTTTCTGCCACTTGAGGTGGTTCAGGTGAACCTGGTGACAAAGTGTATCCTGGGAATCCATGATGGGGCAAGAGGAGGTGGAGCTGTTGGACAGGAGTTCTCTCCCATTCCTGTGTCCATGGTTGTGCATCTCTGTTGCTGTAGCAACAGCACTGGGAGTAAACAGCAATGAGCTGGCTTTCCAGGGATTCTGAATCCCTCTGGCAGTTCCAGGAACTTGGACTAGAGAAGTTTTTGGGCTGAGATCTGCTCAGGGTTGCAGGGTGGTAGATTTTCCATATTTTAGCCATTGCTCTGTACACGTAAGAGTTTTAATAAAGCTGCCCCCAGCACTCTTTTAGGTCAAGGAGGAGGCTCTGTGAGCTTTGTCCATGCTGGTCCTCAGGGCTGGGAGCTGAGTGCACAATGCTGTTGTGCTTTAGCCAGTCCTGACAGAGTTTGGGAGAAAATACCACTTGAGAAAAGTCCTCCTTGTTCTTCCATGTACCCCTGACTCCTGGGAGCTGTAATCTTGGGATAGAGCTGAGGCAGCTGGAAGGGGAAAGGAGAGGGCTGGCAGTGCATCCTCCTTTAAGGTCAGGCTGCCTCAGTGTCTTTAATTTGCTGTGCATAAATATTTCCATGTGTCACTGAGCCCCTTTGCCCCATTTGGAGTAAGGAAGGGACGAGTGTTGGGCTCCTTATGGAGGAGAGGGGGAGGGAGTGTGTGCAGGGATGGTGTAACAGCACAGAGTCCAGAGGAAATATCCTTCCTAGTAGCTGGATTCCCACATTGTCCATGTTCCTCCCAATGGCTCTGGGCTGTTTTCCCTCTCCCTGAGCATCCTCAGCCCTATAGCCTGCAATGCGGCCAGCCTGCTGCTGTTCCCTTTAAAAAACAGTGTCAGCTGAGCAGGAATTGCAGTGCAAACCTCAAAGCTTCCTGCGTTTCTGTTATTCCAGTAGTCCTGTGGTCCAGCTTCTCTCAGGTTGGGTGATGGGACAGAACTGGCAACAGGTTTTGGCAGAGCTGGGTTGGGACGCTGAGAAGTTCAGAGGGTGAGCACTTCCCTCAATAATAAAAAAAATAAAACAATCCAAGCTAGCCCTGTGATCTATCAGTGTGCTGGAGACAGAGAGGTCCCCAGCAAGGAATGAATTAGATCACTCAGGGCTGGCCTGCTAGTGCTGCATCAGCTGCATCTCTGAGTGCATATGGCTCTGTCTGTCCCTTGCCCTGGGTCTCTGCTTCCTGGTCTGTGTGGGCTCAGTTGTGGGAATATGGATTAAATGTGTATCATTTTCAAGCCAGCCTTTTTTGGAGCAGTTTGGTCTATTTAGTTCCATTTGGGGGGGATTCTGTTGCCTTCCTGCACAAAGCAAAAGGAGGAGCAGAGTCCTGCTCATCTACCTCACTGCATAGGGCACGTGCTGGGGACACCTGACAGAGAAAGGGCTGCACATAGGATTTTTCCTTGGATTTCTTCTGATTGCAAGGGGTGGGATGTAATTCAAGGGGTTTTCTCAGTCTTCTCCAGAAATGAGAGGGCTGAATGCCAAAAGATGGCTTTTAGCACTGAGGGTCATTGTTCAGCCTTGAAATGTTGTGGAGGGTTTGATGATCCTTCAAGAGCTTCTCCAGGCTTGCATGGAATCCAGGCAGGATTTCTCCTGATGCCATGGCTGGTGATAGAAATGGACAATCTGGGGGTTAGCAGTGCCATCAAAGCCCTTTGGGACAGTGGCTGTGTGTGACAGAGGCTGCAGGTGACTGGAGTGAGGAGCTGTATCCTTTCATAGGAGCAGTGCTTCCTTTTTGGGAATGCTGCCAGAGCTGCCCATCTGTGATCTGATCTAGCATGTTCCTCTGCCTCGTGGTTTTGCTGCTGTGACTGGACAGTGTGTGGTTTGGGAGCAGCTGTGGAGCTCTGCTTGGCCCCTCCATGCTCCCTCCCCACCTGCCTTGCTCCAATTCCTCAGTTACTCTTCGTGTACGTTCAATTTTGTAACCTAAAAGTGCAAACCAAAGCGTACTCCCCGGTCATTCTGAAATGCTGCCAGCCTTGCTCGTGATAGGAATCCCTCCTGGAGCTGGGAAGCCTGGAAGGACTCCAGTTTTGTGTAGATCCTGTTTGCTTCTCAGCCTGGTGCTTTGAGTCTGTCTTTGTCCAGAGATGTGCCACCTGGGATACACCCATTCAGCACTCCAGCTTTTGAGAGAAATGGGAGGTGGTGAGGGGCATTAAACCCGAGTTAAGCTCAGTGGTTCCTCTTGTCCTGGGTCTCTGGAGGGGATTGTGCCTTTTCTTTAGATCCTAAGTGGTGCCTCCCATATCTGGGGGAGTGGGGAGTCCAGGATTGAAGGTGGGAGAGGCACAGAGGGCAGGAACCTGCTGCTGTGTGCTGTGCTGGTGCTCCAGAGCTTAGAGCCCAGCCCAGGAGCTGAAGTGGGAGGTGCAGGCTTGGAGGGGAGAGGGATATAGAAAGGAAAAGCTCTTGTGCTTAAGATAAGCAATGACCTGGCAGGCTGCTGATTGGGTGTCATAATCTTGGTGCCTTGGTTCTTCGCACTCTATCTGGAAACACTGGCAAGGGAGGATCTTCCCTCCACAGCCCATTCTGGCATTAGCACCTGCTGTGCCCAGGGCCTGTCTGATCACAGCCTGGCTGCTTCCCTGCTTGTCCATCCTCCTGTCAGGCTGCCTTCTGTCTTCCTGGAGAAATGGGTGTTGTTCTTCCCACTTTGCCACTGCTGAAATTGCTGGGGATTCTCAGCACAAAGTCTCAGAGGCAGAATTCTGGGCTTGCCTCAGGTAGTCGCTAGAGATCAGAACACCCATCAAGATATTCAAATGTTGCAGGTCTGGATTTATCTAGGCAAGAGCAACAGTTTGGTGTAAAAATATGTGAGAAGTTAAATTCCTTCACTGAGGAGAGTTGAGCTGGTTGATTTATTATCAATTTGGGTGCGTTTCAGCAGAGTAAACCTGCAAAGAGATGGGGTAAGGAAGAAATGACTGGTAGATCACACTGTTCTGTGGGTATGCTGGGAGCCAGGGAGAAATTAAAACCTGCAACAAGGGGATTTGGGGATTGAAAATGGAGGTGAAACTTTCCTGCATTCTTTGTGTCAAAGGAGCAAAAGAGAGTTGTGGGAGGCTTCACACAGGCAAACTGCTCTGGAAAGACAACAAGCAGAGGGAGAGGAAAAGCCAGAGGGGTGCTCTGGTCTCCTGAGGGGGAAGGAGCTGTGGCATAGCAGGAAGAGGTTCCTGGTGACTGGGAGATGGAGCTGAGGGAGGGGATGGCAGCAGACAGGACAGGAAGTGACTAAAATACTGTGGTGTGTGTTGGTTGTTGGTTTCACTCTTTAAATACATGAGGCTCTTTCAGCGAAAGGACGGCTTGTTCTTTTTTTCAAATGTGACCTTGTACTCATTCTTCCCTCAAAAAAACCTCACAGGAGAGGAGTTTTCTGGCTCTCTTCAGCTGACTGTCAGCTCCTTTGCTGTTAGAGGGAGCTGTTCTCCGTGGAGGCAGCGCTTGCTGATGGAAAGAAGTTTCCAAGGAAGGGTTTTGGAGAGTGCCACTGTGGAGATTCATGAGGCGCTTTCCCTGGAATCCCTAGGTGAAGGAGAATGCAGGTGAAAGAATCCGAATAGAAGGGATAGCTGTCAGCAGGATTAATATTCATGCTTCCTATTTCCTCCATTAATTGAATGGTACCCAGGAGGGTCAGAAAGAAATGGTAAAGGACAGCTATCTTAGGTGGGAATTGCTGGCTGTCTGGTCTTGGAGGATGAATAAAGTATCTTTATCTTGACCCTGCCTGACACAGAGAGAAAAGGTTTGGACCACTTGTCAGTTCTTCCTTAGTAAAACTCTCAGCAGGATGAAAAATGCCTGAATCCTAAGAGAAAGCTGGGAAAACAAAGTGATATTTAAATATTGCTGCTTAATACTGAATGCTGAAGTTGTCCTACATATAATGTAATGTGCCTGACTCTGTGCCCTTGCTTCTCTGGAGCTGAACTTCACCCGGAACATTGTCACAGGTGGCAGTTTTGGGGACATCTGCTGATCTCATTTTGGGAAGCTGCATCCCTGGCTGAACTGGTTGATACTGAAAGGTCTCCCAGTAGTGGAGTCACTTCCAGGAAGAAGCAGTTCTGGTCTAAGAGTCCAGGACTGTGAGTTGCTGATGTTCTCTGGATGGGCTGTAGGAATGTGCTGGGAAGGGATACTCAGCCAAGCCCCATCCCTAGCACAGGCAGTGAGACAAGGGTAGCCAGCTCTTCCTGGGAAGAAGTCAAACTTGGTGCTGTCAGAAGGATTGGCACAGCTCTGTGTGTGCAATAGTGGCAAGGTAAGGTTGGCATTAGCTTGTCATGGCTTTGCAGGTGTCACCTGTAGCCAGTTATTTATCCAGGCAGCAATTTCCTGTGTGGCACATCAGAAAAAAGGGGGTTTTGGAGCATCCACTGAGCACATCTGTCCTCGTACAGAGACCCAGTTTGGGGACATGGGGTCTGTGGTTTGTGTCACTGTGCTGTGAGGAAGCTGCAGACTCTAGGAGGGGAAGACTCCCGCAGATGCTGCCTCTCCCATAACGCATGCCTGGAAGCACAGCAGCCTTTCCTTCCTCCTGCCTGCTCTGGGGCCCTGAAATACTGTTTTTCCCCACCCTCCCAAGACAACAATGACTTGAAAGCAGTGTGGCCCCGGCTGGGTCCGATGGGATGGGAGCTGTTTGCATTGTGCTTTTGGGTCCTCAGCCACAGCTGGGATCCTGCTCTCCTCATGCTGGGCCAATTAGGAGGCCAGAGTCTTCCCTGCCCACCGGAACAGGCGAGGCCGATCTGCCTGGGAGCTGGAGGGGGTTTGGGCTGATGCTTTGCTGATGACAGGAGCAATAGACTTTGGAATTTGCTCGGCTGGAGGCCACAATCCCCTTCCTTCTGTGTTTCGCATCCCTGTTTCCTCATTGCAAAGGGATTCAAGTTTAAGGTGTTCTTGCCTGTTTCCTGGTGTTTGCAATTCTGTGGTGTGGCTGCCTTATCGTGGAGTGGTTTGGGTTGAAGGTTCCAGCCTGTTTGCTTTGGAGGTTGTGCTGTGAAGGAGATCTGGGAAAAGAGTCTAAACAGGGTCCTGATCCCACAGTGTATCTCCAGCATCCACCCATGGCACCAATAGGATCTGAATCACGCCCAGCCACGTGGTCACATTTCTGTTGAATGAGCTGCTCTACACAGTCCAGAGCCTGGCTTGGTGCCACTTCCAGAAGGACAGACAATGCCTGGTCATCGTGTCTGTGGCTGGAGCTGCATTCCAGCCTGGATATCCCAAGGTTTGTCCTCAAATGGGGCTCACCTGAGTTCCAGCCCAGTGCAGTAACCCCTGCTCCTGGTTAAGTGTAGTCAGGGGAGTCAGACATAATCTATTAAGGGACTGGTTTGGACATAGCATCTTCTTGCCAGATTTCCCATGCCAAACCTTTTGCTCCCAAAAGGTGAGGTTTTGAATCCAGCAAAGACAAATAAGCTGCTTTTCCCCCTAAAAGTGAGTGTCTGGAGTAAGGGAGCAGGTCAGAAAGCAGCCTGGTCGAGCCTGATCCCAAAGCAAGTGAGACCATGGACTGCAGAATCCTCCTCTTCATTGTGCACATCCTCTCTCTGACAGAGAGCTGCCTGCTGGGATCTGTAGTCCTACACTTGCCTCGGATTGGGAAGAGTGAAACGTTGGTGATGCTGGAAGGTGATTCACATCCTTACCTGGCATAGGTGTGCCTTGAACTTCCCTGGTGTGGTTTAGTAAGGAATAGGATGAAGCAGGCCTTTCCCCAAAATGCTGGGTTCTTCAGGAAAAGCTGAGTTTGAGGTTTTCATTGTCCCTAAATCCTGCCCAGGGCAGACTCCTCTCTGCTCTGTACATTCATTTTAAAGCTGAGTACCAAGCAGGCTTCATGGAGTCCATGGTTTTTAAGGATAAGTGCATTATGAGCTGGGCTAATCATCCATTATAGCAGTCATAACACCTCTATATCTCTAACTTCAAGTTCTGATACATCCCCCTGGGAGGGCCAGTCACAGTTTAAAGGCAGAGTGAACATTTGGGAGTTGCAGTTTTTGGTGAGTGTAGCCCAGCCTTAGCAATGTGAAAATCCAAGTGTTCCCAAGGAATAGGTCACTTATGCTTTTGCCACTCCCATATGTCTGCTTTTTAAATGCATTTTCCTGCCTTTATACAAGTATCTCTGTAAAAACCCTTAAGTAAAGTGAGTTTTTGTGTTGTTAAAAACGGGGAGATCCCACTCATCTTTAGTGGATGGCTTAAGACAAAGGACATCAGCCCTTTTCCAGATTGTTTAATCCTCGGGGCCATTGGACAGACCCTGGTTGCAGGATCCTGAAGACTCTGCCTGAAGTGCCTCATTCAGGAGCAGCTAATTGTTCTGCCTGGCTGATGAGGTGTTTGTGTCCCAGTCACTCAGGGTTTTGGTAAGGAGGTTGGAAAGCTGAGCACCGTCAATGGGCTGTGAACAATGGGTGAGTGACTCTGTCTTGATGGCAGGGGAACTCCTTGTGCATCCTGCTTGAAACTGGGAGTTAAAATTAAATGTTGGAGGGGGTGGGGGAAAAGCCTTTTTTTGTGTATGTCCCTACGTGCTCCTGTACCGGTTCATCTAATTAATCTAAAAAGATTATTTAAAGCAGTACTTCTGTATGAGGGTGTTCATTCCTCTTTCTCCAGTGAGGTTATCGCAGGCTGCTTCTGGTGGCATTTCTGGGGATGTGACACTGCCCCTCCCTACTGCAGGCAGGTGCCAGCAGCTGTGTCACCTCCTGCCCCATCCCGGCCCTGGCTGTCTGCTGGCCCAGCAGTTGGTGTGCACGCTTGATAATGGGAACTTCCCTAATTAGGGAAAGGCAGCTTGGCTAATTCTGAGCAGGTTTGCTTTTTATCTGAGGGGATTTAGGGAGCATTCCCACGCAGGGCTCTGCTCTCTGGCCAGGTGGTCGGCAGCTGGGGACAGTAATTTCTTCCAGATCCAGCAATGCCAGAAGAGGATGTCTGTCAGGAATCCCTGTACAGATGTGCTTACAAGACCCTCTAAGAAAAGTGTTCCTTCCACTCTGTTATTCTTCTCCACACAAACAAGAGAGTAAATCAGCTTTCTATGTACAGGCACAGCCAAAGATGAAAATTTCAGTCTTTTGTTTTATCATTGGTGTTCTGGCAGAAATTTAAACTCACAAGTGCCTTTACCTCCAGTGCAGCAAAATACTGATGCACCTGTAAAAGTGGGGAACTGATTCTTTGTTCTTTGCCTCTGTTACACTAAACTCTATCCTCTCCTCCCGTATTTCCCTGTTAGAATTCATTAGGAGTGATTATCTGTCTCTCATACAGCCCAATTAGCACAAATCTGGATGGAGGAGGGGCAAAGCTGATGTTTCCTGGTATGTTTTGGGTTCAGGAGAGACCTGAGCTCCCCTAGAGGCCGCGACTGAGCTGTGTTAGGTTGGGATGAGGCTCTGGTTGTTCCTCCTGCTCCATAGCTTCCCTTCCTGGTCTGTAACTTCTCCCTTCCCGGTGTTCTCCTCTCAGCGTGGCACGATGAGGCGGCGTTACGAGGACGACGGCATCTCCGATGATGAGATTGAAGGGAAGAGGACGTTTGACCTTGAGGAAAAGCTGTCCACCAACAAGTTTAACTCCACTTTCGTGGTATTCATGGAAGGCAAAGGTTTGTCCTGGGGCTGCTGGTCCCAGGGAGTGTGTGTGGGGAATGGCATGGAAGCTGCTCGCTCCGAAGAGCATGGAGGTGGTCTGCAGCTTGCTGGGACACATGGCAGCCAGGAATGGGAGCGTTTGCCTGGGTCAGCACCTGTAATTGCAGCCACGTGTCTACCAGTTCCTTAATTCAAGGACTGTGTGGGATGTCTCCCCTTCCTTTCAGCACGCACACGGCTCCGTGGGATGGCTTTTCATCACACAGCCCCTCATGAGGATTTACTGGGAGGGAGGAGCGCTTCTGCAAGGCATCTCTTGCTTGACTCTGAGTTTCCTAGGGAAGTGAGCACCAAAATCCAGGCTGTTCACCTGTCGGGAGCAGGCTGTTGGAGCAAAGCCTCCTTAGGGGCCCTGTCTGAGGCTTTTCAGCAGCACATACCCTGCTTCCTCTCAGAACTACTGCAAAGGAGTTCCAGGATTTCTGAAGGAGTGTAGAAAAGTGAGGAGCAGGGTTGGACTAGGGATCTCCAGAGAACCTTTTCAACCTGAGCATGTCTATAATACTCTGAAGGAGTTTCTCCTAAACCTTCCCTCTTCTTGTCTCCCCACACCAGACTTCACAGTTGAGTACATCCAGCGGGGTGGCCTGAGGGACCCGCTCATCTTCAGGAGCTCGGATGGCCTGGGGATAAAGTAAGTGCTGGGAGCACGGAGTGGTGGGTGGCTCTGGCCCAGTTCCTTCATCTCTCCACACTCAGTGGGATCTGTTCCTGGCTCTGCCAGGCTGGTTTGACTGTTGTGTCCATGCTGTTCTTTATGTGCAGTGGGCAGAGAGAAATACCTTCCAGCTCAGTTATCCCATTCTTCCTAGTGTGTTTGGACTGAAAATGAGAGAACTGAATTGGCTGTAGGTGATCAGAATTCCACCAAATGTCTGGAAGGTCCCACTGCTGCTCTGATGCAATGTCTGGCTGGGTTTCTTTCCTAGTAACATAGGCATCTGTTGCCAGAAAGTCAAACAATTTGTAGTATTTCTGGCATTTTCCAGAATTCCAACCTGATTTTCTGAACTTCTAAACTGCTGTCTGCCTCTCTTGCTTCAGTACATCCATTGAGGTTTGCAGCTCTAACTGTAAACTGGGTCTGTGTTTTTGGGGTTGATTAGAGGAATAAATGACCCCTCACAAACTTTCAGAGCTAGTACCAACAGCACTGCTCCGAAGTCCCTCAGCCATGAGGTTCCATGGCTGTGAACAGATGGGTGACATCTTATCCAGTGCAGGATGTTCTTTGCTGGGGTGAGTTGGGTAGGAAGTCATGCCAGACTCAGTCTAACTGAGTGGGTGACTTGGGAGGGTAGAGATTTAATACTGGGTATTACAGTGTGACTGAAACTGAATTTCTCGTGAGCTTTTGGATATTTCTCTGGGTCAAGAGCTGCTCGAATAGCTGCCAGCCTGCTCTGCCTGTGACAGCAGTGTTTGTACAGAGAAGGGTGCCAGTACAAACATTGGAGTGGTTCTGCTGTGTCAGTGGAATATACTGCGTGTCCTGCTCTGACTGTGCCTTTGGATTGGGATAACTCACACAAGCAGCCTTTAGAACGAGAGATGGGATTGCTTGGTTCAAGGCCTCCTGGCTCCTTTGCTGGAAGTCACTGTACAACAGCTCTGGAGATGGTACATCCTATTCCCAAGCCTGCTTCCCAAGCCAGAAGTTTGTCCTAGTGTTTCACCCCAGTCCTGTGCCCCCAGAGATCCACTTCCATGGCCTTCTCCAGCACCAAAGCAGCACAGATGTACCTTCAGGGTGCCAATTCCTGGGTCACAGAGTGTGCAGCCAGAAGCACTTGATGGTCTTTTTAGCCAGATGTTTGTCCTACAGGATGCCGGATCCGGACTTCAGCGTGAACGATGTACGGCTGTGTGTGGGTAAGTGTCCAGAGCCACCCTGCACTCACTTGTGTGGTTGGGTCCTTTGAGGATCTCACCCCCTGGAGTCCATGGGGCGCAGGGATAGTTCAGTGATGTGTCTGTCACTGTGGCAGGGAGCCGACGGATAGTGGATGTGATGGATGTGAACACGCAGAGGGACATCGAGATGTCCATGGCGCAGTGGGCGCGCTACTACGAAACGCCGGAGGAGGAGCGGGAGAAACTCTACAATGTCATCAGCCTGGAGTTCAGCCACACAAAACTGGAGAACCTGGTGCAGAGACCTGCTACGGTGAGTGGGGCTCTTTCTCCCGCAGGGATCTGCTTTCCCTAGAAATCTGGAATTGGGATGTGGTAGAAGAGGGGCTGCTCAGAACACACGTGGGTTCAGCTGGGTTGTCAGTCTGGAAGTTGCTATAGCTGACCTCCTAGTCAGGCTGTGGTGACCATGTCCAAGTCCCTAGCATGTCACTCTCTGGAGAGATAGCCTGTTCATTGGCTGTCAGCAGTTAGAAACATGGAAGTCTGAATTCTGCGCAGTGTGCCAGGGAGAGTTCCTGATGCAAAATGCTGAAATCTCTGAGGGCTGAGGAGGCCAAGACTGGAGGTGTGCTGGAAGGAGGGGAGCAAGCTGTTTTGTGTGGGGAAGATGAGTTGTGGGAGGTGGGATGGATGGGATGAACATCTTGAACTACCTCTGCAGTCAGCAGAGTGGAAGTGGCAGCTGTGTGGGGCCATTTACTTCTCTCTGTTAACTGCAGAGGGAAACTCATAATCTCTGGCTCTCCTGAGGTTTAGGGAATTGAATCTCACCCCTAGGAGATACTGTCTGGCATATTTTTTATGGAAGTCCAGAGCTGGCATCTGAACACCTGATCCTAAGTGCTTTATGTGTAGGACTGTCCCAGTAGCACTGGGAAAGTTTCGGGATGTGAGGAAGGACCAAAAAGGGATTTGCCAGCCTGGGGTAGCAAAAGGTTTTGCTGTGGCCCTTTTTTCTCTGCTCATGTCTCCTACCTCTCTGCCGTAGGTGGATTTGATTGACTGGGTTGATAACATGTGGCCCAGGCACCTGAAGGAAAGTCAGACAGAGTCTACCAATGCCATCCTGGAGATGCAGTATCCAAAGGTGCAGAAGTAAGTGGCTGCCTGAGCTGTGGCAGGCAGCAAACAATCTCTTGCAGGAAAACTGCCCAAGGGAGCAGCAGTGTGTACCAAGGGGGAGGATCAGTCTCCCAGCTTATTTTTGTGTGTGATGCTTGTAAGGCCATTGCAGTTGCTTGTTAAATCCCCTTTAGCTGTGTGGAAAAGGGGCTGGGTGGCTTGTGACACTGAGCCATTGGCCTTTTTTTGGAGGACACATTCCCTTGGAATGTCATATCTGTTCCAAAGTGTGGATCACCATTCATTTTCACCTTCTCGTCTTGTTTTCCATCAGATACTGTTTGATGAGTGTCAAGGGCTGCTACACAGATTTCCACGTGGACTTTGGTGGCACTTCTGTGTGGTACCACATCCACCGAGGGGGAAAGGTAGGACAGTACCTATTGGGACAGCTATAGGTGCTTTAGGAAAGTGGCTGTTGGTCTGTTTTTGTGTAAATCCTTGAGGATGCAGGTCCCAGGCAGCAAATTGAAATCCTTTCCACCCTAAACTTATCTATATTGCATGTAGCCAGACAGGTGTCAATCCCTAGTTCAGGTGTAGCTCTAACATGGTAAATCAAACTCAGTAAATCTCCTTGTCATTCTGGTGGCTTTCCTGGGCTCTGTATCTCTTGACACTGATGCAAATCATAGCTTAAAAAGCATCCCAAACTCAGGCTACCTGTAACACTCAGTGTGTCAGGCTGGGAAAGACCTTGCTTGTCCTCTCAAGGGGGGGCAGCTGTTGCAGTCATTTTGCTGGGAAGTTCTCAGGGAGAGGGGACAGGAAGAGATTCAGATGTTGGGAAGGAGCCATAGCTGTTCATTATGTGATGACTTACTTGAGTGTGTTGTCTTTATTTGCAGATCTTCTGGCTGATCCCTCCCACACCCCAGAACCTGGAGCTCTATGAAAACTGGCTTCTCTCAGGAAAGCAGGGAGACATTTTCCTTGGGGACAGAGTGTCAGAGTGCCAGCGCATCGAGCTCAAGCAGGGCTACACATTTGTCATCCCCTCAGGTACCCTCAGGGTGGGCACGGGCATCCTGGTCTTAGCCAGGGTTGTGGCAACACAAACTCCTGGGACACTGGCAGAATTTAGCTCCCTCATGAGTCACTTGGAGAGGGAGATGTGATGTGGCTCTGTCCTCTTGCTTGCCACCTCCAAAAACATGCCTGTGATGGCATTGTGGATCCAGCCCAATTGTTAGGAAAGCTGTGGCTGACTCATATCACATTTGATTAATTATTAAAGGAGGCTTTCCCAGATCCTGTCATGTTGACACATGGAAAAGTATAGGTTTAGGAGAGGCTGGCCCAAGGCAGCTCCTCAGATTCCTGGGTGTCTTGTGACAGAGCTGTGGCGTACAGCAGGACCAGGAACAGAAAACACCAGGGATTGCACAACTCACTCATTTGAGTCCTGTTATCACAACTGACACTTCTTCTGAACTGAGTGGCTTTGCCTGAAGGAAACCCACGCTCCAATTCCCCAGATGTTGGACTTGGCTGGATTGCTTAGCCTTGGAGATAAGGAGTGGAACTTGAGTTATTTTGAAGGTGTTTAGAGTGTTGGAACAGACTTCAGAAGGCTGTTCCCCTTGGTGCTAGGCCTAAAGCAATTAGAAAACAATCTAGGATGACACCAGGGTGACAAACAGCTATGCAAGATGGATCAGAAGGATTCTTCCAACTCTGCTTTCTCCCCAAGGTTGGATCCATGCTGTGTACACTCCCATGGACACGCTGGTTTTTGGTGGCAACTTCTTACACAGCTTCAACATCCCTATGCAGCTCCGGATCTACAGCATCGAGGACCGCACACGGGTAAGGATCTGTGAGAGACCTGTGCTGGACATTGGGCCACACCTGGTGCGGCATCTGTCATCTGAGAGCAGCAGTGGGAAGGAGGCCTGACAGATCCTCTTGCCTGTTTTGCAGGTCCCAAATAAATTTCGTTATCCCTTCTATTACGAGATGTGTTGGTACGTGCTGGAGCGTTACGTGTACTGCATCACCAGCCGCTCCCACCTGACCAAGGACTTCCAGAAGGAATCCCTAAGCATGGGTAAATCCAGCCCTTATTCCTTCCTTACCCTTATCCAGCTGCCTTCTTACACCCTCTTGCTGGGATACTGGCTCAGCAGTGTGCCAGGCAGGGGAGGGTTGGGTGGGAATTTTTTTGGGCATGAAGTCACAACCAGCCAGACTTCTGCTTCCTCCTCTGGCCCTGCAGCAGCCCAGGTTCCTCACAGCTGTGAAACCAGCACACCATCAGTTCAGAGCATTATACAAAAGAGATGGGGGGAAGTTGCAGTGGCCACCACGGTGCTCTGGGCAGGAATTCTCTCTGGCTGGCCAGCGCCTTCTGTACACAGGGTTTGAGGGACTGACTAAGGGACTACTTGGAGTGCTCAGTGACCTCACGGTCACGAGTGAGTCTGCATCCTCTTTATCGCATCATGAAGGCAGCATCAAGATCCTGAGCCCTCAGCTGGAGATCCTAAACCCTCCAAAGCAATATGAGGTTGAATAAGGCTTTAAGCAGTATGATGTAGTGGAAGATGTCCAGGCCCATGGCACTGGGGTTGGGCTAGATGACAGTCCAGGTGCCTTCCAACCCAATTCTGTGAAATTAAGTCTAGGACATGAAATTCAGTCTAGAGCATTTGCTATTTCTTCCTCTGTGACCTTTTCCCATATCTGGTGTCCTGCATTCCCACAGACAAGCCAGGAATGGGAAGGGTGTTTAGCTGTTTTCAGCTTTTTCAGCTTCTCTGTTCCTTTCACCTCCTACAAATCTGTTGCTCCAGCATCCCTCATGACTGGGAGGATCCCACTAAACATGGAACACTTCCTATGATTGCTCTCCCTGTTTCTCCATCATGGCAGATATGGAGCTGAGCTCCTCGGACTCAGTGAACATGGAAGAGGAGGAGGAGGAGGAGGATGATGAGGATGCAGCAGGGAAGGAATCCCGGCGCCCCACAACCAGGAGGTCCATTCTCACCAGCCCCATCGCCAACGGTGCCAACATGGACTATGACGAACTGGGCAAGAGCTGCCGGAGCAGCCTGCCGGGTCTCAAGAAGACCCCATCCATGGACTCTTCCGACTCCAGCCGGGGCTCCCAAAACGGCCAGGCCTGGGACCCGAGCGGGGGCAGCCCCCGCAAGAGCAGGAAGGTGCACCTGACCCAGTTTGAGCTGGAGGGGCTGCGCTGCCTCGTGGACAAGCTGGAGTCGCTCCCTCTGCACAAGAAGTGTGTTCCCACCGGCATCGAGGACGAGGATGCCCTCATCGCTGATGTCAAGGTAGGGCTGAGCGAGTGCAAAGCACTTCCCACGAGGAAACTGGGCTTCACCCTCACCCTACCCCTGTCCTGGGGCAGGACTGGTGTCCTCCTCTTCCTCTGTGTGAGGCTGATGTCACACCGGAATGACAGCCCTGGGATTTGGGGTTGGGAAAGCAGGAGTGTTGCTGTGCCCTGGCTGGGTCCCTTATGGCTGTCAGTGCAGGAGTGCTCGTGGATGGTGCAGTTCACTTCCAGTTTTGGCTGTGGACTCTGTGACAGTTGGAACCTTTTCCTTGCCCCAGGTGGATTTGGCTTTGTTCCTTCGAGTTGTTTGCCGAGGGTGTGACCTGGAGTTATGAGAGTCAGTTATTTTAGGCTGGTGAGGGTTGTTGGGATTTTATTTGCCTTCATCTGTTGAGCCAACCCAATGAGCTTTGGTGTTTTAGCTGTTTCAGCACTGAAGTGGGAATGTCAGCTTCGCTCTATCCCCAGAAATCCATTCTAGTCCCTAAAAAGTTACTTTCTGCTCCCCTCCGTGCTGTTGGGGATCCGTACAGCTACTTGCCTGTACCAAAGCTGACATCCAGACACAGCCATGCATGTGTCCTTGTCTTTGCCATTGTGTTTATTTCCAAGTGCCGTCTCCTGGTGGTTTTTTGTGAGATGTTTGGATAATTCCAGAGCTCTGCTGTGCTTGGAGCAGAGGGTGCGGTTCTGGGATCTTAGCTGAAAGAGTCTAGGTGCTGTTAGGGGCTGAATTTCTGGTTTTCTGTGGCTTTTCAGGCATCCTGTGCATGCTGTGACCTTTGAGAATGTGACGTGTGTGTTTCTGAGCCCTGTATGGTGCTCTGGAGGAACCTGAGCTGGGGACTCTGTGTTTCACCCTTGGGCTGACGAAAGGAGGCTGGTGTTGGGCATTTTGAAGGCTGAGCCCTAAAGGTTGTTGGTGTTCAGTTGGAGTTTAAGACCTGATCGAAGAATCTGTTCATGTTTTGGAGGTAGTAAAGGTTGCCTGTGGTTTTGGTGTGGCCAGGCCCCCGTGTCCAATTGTACCTCACAGATGAGCTGCGGGTGACAGCCTTTGTGGTCCCAGACAACTTCCCTGAGGATTTGCTCCTTAAAGCTGGCTGTCCTTGGAGGTTTGGAAGTATCCTGAGCTGCAGGACTCTGTCCCTCAGGACCGGCATCCTCGAGGTATCAAGATCCATAGTCACAGCCTGGAGTGGCTAGGGGAAGTGGGACAAGTTTGTCCAACCACAGCAAAGCTCTAGTTTCAAAACCCGTTTTCTATAGAGGTGATGGAAGTGGCCAGTAGAAGTTGGCTTGTAAAGCCTGGGAAGGGCTTAAGACATTTCTAGCTAAAACTTCTAACTGGGGCCACCAATCTGCAGCAGGTACTTTTTCCCTTGTGTCACCAGGTAAGGCCGCTGATGGAGCTGGAATCTGGCCAAGGTGGGAAAGCGCACTTTGGTCTGTGCTCCCCATGGTCAGAACATGGCGTTTTCTCATCCAGACTTGCAGCTGTGCCACCCTGATCAGCCCATCCAGTGCCACCCTCTGCTATCCAGTGTCCCCAGGCACTCCAGGAGCAGGAAAATGCTGCCTTTTCCCACAGCCTCTTGTGTGGTGACCAGGATTTCAGGGTGTCTGTGTGTTGGGTCACGTGGAGAACACTAGTTCAGCCTGGAGCGTCACTTGGTGGGATGTGACACTTTGGATGTGACAATGTTGTGCTTTCAGCTCTATGGCAGGAATTGTCTAAAAATTCTGAGCATGATGGAGGTCGTTGGAAGGATCATTGACAAAGAGGGAATTTCTGAGAGGTCCTGTTGTCTTTTGACTGCTTCCATCCATGATTTCTGACCTCTCTGTGGTGGTTTCCATGACTGGTTTTGGCAGGAGGATGGTCATGAGGCAGCTGACAGCAGGTCTAAAGCCAGGCCTCTGTGTCCTGGCATAAACAGGTTATATCTGTGCTGTGCATGGAGCTGTTGGAGCCCCAAGGATTGCAGAAACAAGATAAGCCTCTCCCTGAAGTGCTGGTCCTGTCTGCAGGACCTCATCTCAAAACCTCTGGTGTGGCATTGGTCACTACCTGACTGGGCAATGGGCAGAGAGAGAATTTGGTGAGGAATGAGGATGGTATCCTCAGGGATGGGTGAGGAAGTTCAGGGTGGCCTGTGAGCTTTGCCAGGCAGGTCTCCCATGGTGGGATGGCAGCACTGGTCATGCTCCTGCCTGCGAGTCAGAGAGAACCCATGCTGGGGGCACAAGGGTGTCACTGGTTGCACAGTTGCTGACAGTCCGGGAGCCAGGTCAGCACGTGACTGACTGGCTTCCTGGGAACACAAACCTGGAGTTGCCTGCAGATGCTTCGGATGCATCAGAAGTGGGAGCAGCCACTGCTCCCCTGTGCAGTTTGGCTTTATTTCTGGAGTTTTCTCCATTTGAATTGCGGTGTATATATGGGGGGCGTCTCGGGGGGCTTGGGATTGCTTGGGGACACCTTGATCGCCCGGAATGGATCTGTCCCCCTCTAGCGGTTTGGTCCCCGGTGCCTTTGGGAATGTGGCTGCTCCCAAACTTGGCTGGTGGGATGTTTGTCCCTCCAGGTCGGGAGTGTGGGGGCGCAGACCCTGGGGGGAGCTGCAAGGGGGATGACCCTTGCCTGCATTCCAAAGCCCCACTTGTTCCAGCGGGGTCTCCCAGATCCCAAATTTGCCTCGGAACAGACAAAAGAGAGGCGCCGGGGAGGCTGGGCCTGAGCAGGACGAGGACAGGGTAAGGGCTCTCCGCCGCGCTCTGCCTGGCCCCGAGGAGCCCGGCCCCGGCCTCTCGGATTGCGGCGGCAGAGGGAGGGAGGGATCCCGGGGAGGCTGGTGGGCAGCGCCGCCCGGACCCTGCGCCAATCCCCGCCATCCCGGCCCCTCCCGGCGCTGCAGCAGCACGGCTCTGCCCTCCACTTCCTCGCTCCCTTTTTCTCTTCTGCCATCTTCCCGTTGCAAAGCATTGCTGGGAACCGCATGTGGGTGACGCAGCAGCATTGTCTCCGGCTCAGGAAGCTGCCGCCGCCGCTGCCCAAGGGCTCGGGAGGAGCACGCGGCCGCTAGTGCGGCTGCTGGGGGCGGGGAGGAGCCGGGGGCGCTTGGGGCGGGGGGCACAGCTGCTCCCCAGCCATGTCCCCGAACACCAGGGGTCCGGCCGGGGTCTGAGCCAGCCCCCGGAGGTGTCCGGGGAGAAGGGAGGGGGCCCCAGCCCTCGCAGTGCGGGCACCGAAACAAAGAGGGCTCGGCAAACTTCACCCCAGAGTCTCAGCAGCTCCAGAGGCGCAAGGTCAGGCAGCTGGCAATGCTTGTGGCGCGGGGAGGGGACGCGGGGACGCTCCGGTCCCGGACAGGGTGGGAGGGGACCGCGGGGGGACCCCTGCTTCCCCAGAGGGGTCCCTGGCCGGTGCTTGGGCTCACCTCTCCCATTCCCGGGGCGCTCTCGCTGGCACTGCTTCCGAGGTGCTCCGGCTGCATGTGCGCAGGGTCCCCTCTGCCGTGTCCCGCTGGCCACAGTGCCACGGGGCACAGGGGACCAGCGGCCTGTCGCCCACCCTGGCTCCAAGCCAGATGCAGCCACAGGACCCGGGAGCCCCCGCAGTCCCTCCGCTCCCTGGCGAGGAGTGTGCCTGAGCTGCCCCCCGCCCTGTCCCCGGCGCCACGGGCAGGCAGACGCTGCGGTCCCACGATATCTGTGCGGGAGCTCCGAGCCCTGACCTTTCCCTCGGTGTGTGCTCGTGGGGAGGCGGAAGGTCTGAAGGCAATGCGCTGCGCTGCTGGGGAGCCAGGGGAGACTGCGGCTTCCTGCCTCCCCAGACACACTGAAAACCGGGTGGGGGGCATGCGGGGCACCCCCTGCCCTGGCCTCGCTTGGCAGCAGGAAGTACTGCCCACTGGGATGCCGGCAGGAGGCTCCTGCCTGCGTAACCATGGCAACGTCAAGTAAATAAAGCACCTTTGCAACCAGCAAATTCGGTGGGGAGTGTATGTGGGGAGGGAGCCACGCTGAAGGGTGCTGAAAGGACTGGGGTGAGTGTGGGAGCCCCATGCACTGGGAGCGGGGGACTGTTGTGCCGGAGGGCGGCGTGCCACCCCATGCCAGTCCGGTCGGTGCCGACGGATCTTTCCCTCCAAGTCAAAGCCAAATCCCGAGGCAGTGCGGGGGAGCAGCTCTCAGTTACTGGCAGTTTGTGCCAGGCCACAGAGGGGGTGCTGGGGCATCATATCCTGCTGCTGTTCCTGCTGCACCCTCCGGGCTGCCCTGAGCCTGGGGAGAGGCTGAGGGGGTAATGCTGATGAATCGTCCCCCCAAAATCCCCCAATACTGCCGAATCTTGGCGCTCTCCACTTCTACCGCCGCCCAGCACAGGGCCTCGGGGCTGAAATGCAGTTGATGAAAGCGCTGGTGCAGATCGACTCGACAGAGCTTGTCTGTCTCATGTGGGGAGGAGGGATGGTTGCTGGCGGGCATGGGGAGAGGAGGGCTCCTTCCCAGCAGCCTTTGAAGCATGCTGGCCTTGGCATCTGGTCAGAGCCTGCCTCGCTGGCGGGAGCCGTGTTTCCCTCTGCTCACACCTGTGCTTTTTGTCTCTCTGTTGTGTTCCCCTCCATTTGTCTCTCCATTAGCTGCTGTTGGAAGAATACGCAAACAGCGACCCCAAACTGGCACTTACAGGCGTCCCCATCGTCCAGTGGCCCAAGAGAGATAAGGTAGGAGCTGCAAGGAGGGGACCCAGACGGGTGTCACGTGTTGAGTCATTTGCCAGGCCTGGGGTGTGGTGGCACCGCTTCCATACCCGCCTTGGGAACAGTGCCAAAGTGGGATGTGGGGCGCAGCCACCTCCACAGCACTGCAGGCAAACCCAGAGATCTCCCACTGTGCCAATTATCCCAGCTCAGCTGATGGGTGGTAACCAGATCAGCCTTGGCTGCTCCGTGTTCTCCAGCCATTTGGTTGTCCTTGGTGAACAGGGAGCCTGGTTGTGGGAGGAAGGGGCCATCCTGCTCTCCTAGGAGCTCTCTGGATTTATAGAGAGAACCCTGGATGGCCCAAGGAATGTTGTGTGTAAGTGAAGGCCTCACTGTGGTAGGGGTGGGTGAGGTGTGGGGTTCATGGTCAAGAACAGTCCAGCCCCTCATTATGAGGTGAATGTGTCTTTTGTGTCCCTGTCCCTGTGCTAGGATTGGGTCTTACAACGCTAAGGAAGGCAGCTCTCTCTCTGTGGATAGCAGCCAGCTCTTCAGCAATGGGTCCTTCCATGCATCCCTGTCTTTCCCTGTCCAGCTGTGCTCATAGCCCAGGGCTGAGCTCTCTGGGCAGATGGAGGCACGGAGCAGCCGGACTTCCCCTCTGCAGGCTGCCTTCCTGTGGCCTGCCAGCATGGCTCCCAGAGGTCTCTTCTTCCTTCCTGCCAGGAGATGGGCTCACAGGCAGGCTATGGGAAAAGCAGGACCCTATCACCCTGGGAAGGCTGGGTAACACCCCGTTAGGGAGTCTGGAGACAAATGAGCCTCTCGGATTGCCCTTTGGAGGTGCCTCTTTCTGCTTGCCTGCCCTGCCAAGGGGATCCAGAGTGACCCTTGTGCAACACAAGCATCTTGGACAGCTTTTCTGGGAGAAGTGACCTGGAGATGTGTGCATGCTTTGGGTACAGCACTCAGGGGCTTGGCACATCCCCAACCCCGTCCTTGGGAGCCTGCCCTTCCCCAAGCCCATCAGCTGTGGTGCACAGCCTAGCACAGCCAATCCTAGAAGGATGCTGCAGCCAGCAGATTTCCTGTGAGGGCTGATGGGATGCAATGTTGACAGCTGGAGAGTTGTGCTGTCCTACCTGCACTGTAAACAAGGAGGGTGTGGGTGTTCCCAGTGTGCCTCGAGCTCAGGAAAGAGTGACCAGAGCTGTCCCCTTGTGCAGTTGGCAGAGTGACACAGAGAGGCAGAGAGGGCAGCCTGGGTGGACCTTTTCATTCCTTGCTTTGGTAGAAAGGCATGGATGATGCGGGATGTTTTTGGGACTCAGCAGCCCTTTCCAGACCCATTTGAGCTGTAGCAGGGGCTGAAAGGAAGGGGAGCTCTTGGTGTGGGGTGGTGTGAGGGGTTAGGGAGTGTGCTGCAGGAGAAGTGGCAGGTCAGCGCTGATGCAGGCACCTTCAGCTGTGGAGCGCTGAGGGAACAGAGCTGCTCTCTGGCACAATATCTGCAGTGGTAGTCCAGGATCCGGGGATCAGAGCCTTCCAGATCCCGGCAGAACACAGCGCTTCCCTCTCCTCACCCAATTCTCTCTCTCCCTGTCGCCAGCTAAAGCTCCAGGCCCGGCTGCGGGTGCGCCTGCCCACCATCCCCATCACCAAGCCGCACACCATGAAGCCAGCACCGCGCCCGACTCCCGTCAGGTCCACGGTGTCTCCCATCGTGTCGGGCGCCCGGCGGAGGCGGGTGCGGTGCCGGAAATGCAAGGCCTGCATGCAGGGCGAGTGTGGCATGTGCCACTACTGCAGGGACATGAAGAAGTTCGGCGGGCCCGGCCGCATGAAGCAGTCCTGTGTCCTCCGGCAGTGCTTGGCGGTGAGTCCAAGTTGGATTCCTCAGGGATAGCTGGTTGGTTCTCCATGGTTCAGGTAGTAGGGAAGGAAAGGAGGAAGGCTGTCCCACCATGCCCCAGTGTCAGCCCTGCTTTCCTTTGTAGCCCAGGTTGCCTCACTCGGTCACGTGTGCACTTTGTGGGGAGGTGGATCAGAACGAGGACTCGCAGGACTTTGAGAAGAAGCTCATGGAGTGCTGTGTCTGCAATGAGATCGTTCACCCTGGCTGTCTGCAGGTGAGCGGGGCACATGCTGGACAAACGGGGGCTCTGCTGTGGGGCTGGGCTGCTGCTGACCCCCTCCTCTCATTGCAGATGGATGGGGAAGGGCTGCTCAATGATGAGCTCCCCAACTGCTGGGAGTGCCCCAAGTGCTACCAGGGTGACGATGCAGAGAAGGGCCAGGTAAGGAGCAAGGCAAGGATCTGTGTCCTCCATCCCTCCCACTGCATCCTGCCAGGGATGTGTTCAACCAGCATGGGCTGGGGGAGGGCAGTGATCAGTGAGAATGAGAATCATGGGGGTGCAGCACTTGAGGGCCTGGGCACATCCTGCTGAAATGCGATCCTGAGATATTCCACTGTATGAGACGCTGGACTGTTAGGCACAGAGTGGAAGGCGCCCCCAACCTCAAAGGACACCCCTTTTGAGAAGGGATTAGGAAAATGCTTGTTGCTGGTGTGGGTGGACTCTGGTCCTTGTGGTACTTAGATGAGCTGTGGGGACGAAATTGCTTACTGTGAGGGTGGTGAAACCCTGGCAGAGATTGACCAAAGAAGCTGTGGATATCCCATCCCTGGAAGTGTTCAAGGCCAGGTTGGATTGGGCTTGGAGCAATCTGATCTAGGGGAAGGTGTCCCTATCTAACCTAAACCATTCTATGATTTCACTGGGCACTGCCGGTGCAGATTCTGCCAGCACCGTGGTGTTTCCCTGGGGAAGAAGAGGAGGGAAAAGCCTTTCCCAGGCCTCATTCCCACTGACCAGCCACCCCTGTTCCCCGCAGAAGCGGAAGGTGGAGGAGAGCGATGACGACATGGCACAAGCCAAGGTGCTACGGCCCCTACGGAGCTGTGAGGAGCCCCTGACCCCCCCGCCCAACTCACCCACCCCGATGCTGCAGCTGATCCACGACCCAGCGTCCCCCCGCGGGGTGGTGACACGCTCATCCCCGGGGGCCGGGCCCAGCGAGCACCACAGCGCCAGCCGGGACGAGCGCTTCAAGCGCCGACAGCTGCTGCGGCTCCAGGCCACGGAGAGAACCATGGTGCGGGAGAAGGAGAACAACCCCAGCGGCAAGAAGGAGCTGTCAGAGGTGGAGAAGGCCAAGCTGCACGGCTCCTACCTCACCGTGACGCTCCAGCGCCCCACCAAAGATGTCCACGGCACTTCGATTGTCCCCAAGCTCCAAGCCATCACGGCCTCCTCGGCCAACCTGCAGCACTCTCCACGCGTGGTTGTGCGCCACGCGCCCGCCAGGATGCCCCTGCGGAGCGGGGGTGACGAGGAGGCGGCCGCCGAGGAAGAGGAGGAGGAAGAGGAGGAGGACGACGAGAACGCAGAGGAGGGGGGGGCAGCCCGGCTGAACGGGCGCGGGGGCCGGGCGCAGGAGGGCGAGGAGAGCTGCGTCCAGCGCGAGGTCTGGATGTCCGTGTTCCGCTACCTCACCCGCAGGGAGCTCTGCGAGTGCATGCGGGTGTGCAAGACCTGGTACAAGTGGTGAGTGTGGGGACATGTCCTGGGGCTCGGGCTACACCTGTGGTGGACACCCAGAGGGAGCGGGGGCAAGGATGTTGCCTCAGTGCCCTCCTGTCACTCCCCAGAACCAGGCAGTGTCATTAAGGCCAGCCCTGCTGTCTCTGCAGTGTGTGTACCCATCTCTGTTGTTCGCTTCTGCCTGCCTTCTGTCCCCTCAGCTGTCCCCTGCCGTGTCCTTGTGAGGTGCCAGTGCCCTTCCCTCGCCCATCACGCTGATGGTGCTTGCCCTTCCTGGCCTCCCTTGCTGCCTCGCCTCCCAGCAGGCAGGGAAGGCAGGCTGAGGCGCAATGGCTTTGCTGGCTGGAAATGCCTCGGGGGACAACAGGCCCAAAGAAGACAATGCTGGCACCAGGACAGCTGTGCATGGAGGGCTTGGGAACAGACGGGAATGGAAACTGGGAGATTTCTAACAGCTGAGCAGCAGGGATTGCCTGCTTTGATCAGCAGCTGGTGGCAGTGGTGTGGTGGAGGAGTGTCCCCTTGCTTGCACCTTCAGGGACTCAGCTAAGCTGCCATCCAGTCCCAACTCTCCACAAACTCCCATGGGAGAGGAAGAGTTTGCTCCTGGTAAAGGAGTGAGCTCTGCTGGGACTGTGGGGTGGGACACACAGTGTTTTGCCTGCTGGGAGTAAGGATCCTTAAGATCAGGAGAAACACCCAGAATGGGGCAAGCAAGCCTGCAGCTGCAACTTGGAGTTTTATTTTGTGGCACTAAAACCCTGCTGGGGCTGTGCTGGCTGGCCCGACACCTTCAGCAGCCTCCCATGTTTGGGGAAACCTGTGGGAACCAGGAAGAACAACCTTGTTCTGTGGCTGGGCCACGCCAGCGCTGGGCTCCTTCTGGAGGCCAGGCAACCTGCTGGCTGTCTATTATCCCATGGGACTCTTGGGACTCAACTTTCAGCTTTGTCCTTGTCCCCAGGTGCTGTGACAAGAGATTGTGGACAAAGATAGACTTGAGCAGGTGCAAGTCAATCACCCCGCAGGCCCTGAGCGGCATCATCAAAAGGCAGCCGGTCAGCCTTGACCTCAGCTGGACCAATATCTCAAAAAAACAGCTTACATGGCTCGTCAACAGGCTGCCAGGTGAGCTCTAAGGTTCCTTGAGGGCTCGGTCATGGGGAGAGACACTCCGTAAACCTGGGAACTCCTGGGTGCCTGGGTCCCATCACCCAGTAAGTGTCCCACCCCAGGCAGGGAGGGGACCTGCATCTTCATGTGCCTGGAAAAAGATGGTGGAGCTCTGGGATGCCTGGGAGCCTACCAAACCCGTCTAACTTGTTACCTGCCTCCCTTCTGCCAGGCCTGAAAGACCTCATCCTAGCGGGCTGTTCCTGGTCTGCGGTCTGTGCCCTCAGTACCTCCAGCTGCCCCCTTCTCAGGACCCTCGATCTTCGGTGGGCAGTAGGAATCAAGGACCCTCAGATCCGGGACTTACTCACGCCTCCAACAGACAAGCCCAGTAAGCTGCTGCCACCCTGGGGCTGCCTGGGCTGGACAAGGCGAGGTCCCCAGGGCAGTCAGTCCACTCTGGTTCTCCCTCTGCCCACGCAGGTCAGGACAATCGCAGCAAACTCCGCAACATGATCGACTTCCGGCTCGCAGGGCTGGACATCACGGACGCCACGCTGCGCCTGATTATCCGCCATATGCCCCTGCTCTCCCGCCTCGACCTCAGCCACTGCAACCACCTCACAGACCAGTCGGCCAACCTCCTCACCGCCGTGGGCTCCTCCACACGCAACTCCCTCACCGAGCTCAACATGGCAGGTGCGTACCCTGCTCCAGGTGCCCCCTGATTTCCCACTCCTCCTTCCGGTGCTGGCTGCTGGAGGCATCCCCCTCACGCTCCCTGTGCTCTGCCCACAGGCTGCAATAAGCTGACGGACCAGGCCTTGCTGTACCTGCGCCGCATCTCCAACGTCACCCTCATCGACCTGCGGGGTTGCAAACAGATCACCCGCAAAGCCTGTGAGCACTTCATCTCGGACCTGTCCATCAACAGCCTCTACTGCCTGTCCGATGAGAAGCTGATCCAAAAAATCAGCTAGAGACCCTCCCTGGGGCAGACTGAGGAGAAGGAAAAGAGTCCATCCCGCCCCTCTTGGAGAGCCCCTCCTCCACCTCTCCCCCTTGCCCTGCGTGCCCTGCCGCTGCCTCCCACCTGACTCGGCAGGCAGGGCCATCACTGGCCTCGCTCCACTGTCCTTCCTCCTCCTCCTTCCCCGGGACTTCTGCCGAGGAAGATGTCCCACCAGGCTGGCCAGTACCAGAGGAGGAACAGGCACATGGCAGGGAGCCTCGGCCCGGAAGCTGGCCGCTCCCGAGGCGGGGGCTGTAACAGAGGACTCTGTGCAGAGAAATGGGGCACCCTCTCCCCCCAGCTTTTCCCCTCCTCCCCGTCGTCTCCTTGCCTTGAAACACTTGTCACTTCCCCGGTAGCACAAAGCTTGAGGGTCAAGGTCTCTCTGAGGAAGTGGGAGCAGAGCCAGAACACCCCGTCCCTTCTGTGCCGCCACCAGCTTGGCGCTTCTCTGCGCTCTTCCCCCCTTTTCTCTTCCCCTCGACTGGCTGCAGGGACTGCTATCCGTGGCCCTCCTCCCACACATCCAGGTGGTTCTTTAAGCACCCAGGGCAGAAGCCCCATGGCTGGGGTGTCCCGGGAGCAGGGGCTGGGGGATAACACGTCTGAGGGGATGAAGCAGGGGAGAACCCACAGGTACACCAGAGCTCAGGGAGGACTCGGGAAGCATCAGCCAGGGGTGAGTGAGCCTGGGGGGGGTGGGGGGGGGGACAGGAGCTGCCTCCTCTTCCTGCCCAGCTCCCGGCACCACAAAGCACTCTGGGGCCGGAGGGGCGAGGGCTGCTCCGCGGCCTGGGACCGAACTGGCATCGTCCTCTCCTTCCCCCCCCCCCCCCCCCCCTTTTCGCTGCCGATTTTCCTTTGCAATGAATGGTTGGTCCAAAGAACCTCTCTCTAGGGCAGCAGAGAGCTTTTTGCACTTTAAAAAAAAAAAAACAACAAAAAAAAAGACAAAAAAACAAAACAACTAAAAAAAAAAAAGACAAGAGAAAAAAAAAAAGGAAAAAAGGTTGGAATCTTCTTTTTCTGGGTCACTATTTTATTTCCCTCCCTGTCCTGCCTGTGCCTGGACGCTCCCCCTCTCTGTCCCCCTGGTGTCAGCACCCTGCTCTCTCCCTGGCAGCATACCGATAGCACAATCCGGGGTGTTCCCTCCGTGCCACCACCGGTCCCCAGCCCCGCAGGGCTCCCCGGGGGGCAGCCCGCACCCCCCCTGCTGCTTCAGAAGCAATAAAGGAGGAGAGGCGGCCCGCGGGGTCTGTCCCCGGCAGGGGGACACCAGGGGACAATCCCGCAGTGCCTGTGACAAGGGGCAGTGCGGCCGAAGCGGAGCCGGAGCAGGAAAACCCCCCCCCCCAGGCGAGAGGAGGAGCCTTCGGCCTCTTTCGGCGGTGGCTCCCGGGAAAGACATCGGAAGAATTAAAGCTTTTCTTTTTCCTTTGGATTCCTTTTGAGTTTTGCAACGCGAAAGAAAATTTCCAGAGCTGGAGTTGAGAGGGGCGAGGCGCTCCCTCCGCCGCGGGGACAGCACCCCCTTCCCGCCGTGTTCCCGCCCTCCAGCCGCAGAGACTCCGGCGTGCGACCCTCCTCACCACCCCCCGGCGTGGTGCATATCCACGAGGAAGAAAAAAAGAGAATTATATATAATAAAAATCACTTAGTGATTTAAAACCAACCCAGCCTGCTCCCTAAAGACAACTCCTGCAAGCAAAGTCACTTGTTTAAGGGTTTGGTTGTGGTTTTGTTTCGTTTTGATCCCCCCCCCCCCCTTTCCTCCCTTCCTCCTTCCCTCCCTTCCCCGGAGAAATATTGTAAATATCTATTTTTTTGTTGGCGATTTAGAGTCCATCTCTGATGTTTGTGCTTTAAAATTAAATGTAAGCATTAAGGGTAAAAGCAAACCAAGTCTTGCGCTCTCTCAGCTGGGGTTGGGGGTTCTTGGCTGGGGCAGAGGGAGGGCACCTACTTGGCTAGTGGGTTTGGTTTTCTTTATTTTTCCCTTTTTTTTTTTTTTTTTTTTTTTTTTTGTATTTTGGGGGGTTTTTCTTCCTGAGCCTTCTCCCATGCTGGATTTTTAGAGAGGCTCTTTGCACATACCATATTAGCATTGGGCTGGGCAAGCTGTTGTGTGGGGAGGGAAACCCCAGCCTCCCACGGGAAGTATTTTGTTTCTTGGGGGTGGATTTCTTGAATTAAAAAAAAACAAAACTGAAAGAAAAAAAAAAGAGCAACTACAATCCCTCACTGTGAGCTCTGCCCGTTTGTCTGTGAGGGAAGTGGAGGGGACAGGCCAGGGCTGGGACCTCCTGTGTCCCCCCTGTCCCCAGCACTGTGGCTTTCTCAGCTGCTCGAGAAGAAACTGGAGCACCGTCAGTGGTGGCAGGCAGCTGTCCCGCTGTCCCCATTGTCCTGGTGGGTGGTGGCAGCTGTCCCTGTGTCCCATCACCTCCTGCCAGGGCCACAGGTCCTCCAGAGGCCTGTGGGGCTCTTCCCCGCCACATCCCTTGGGAAACTTGTCCTCTCCCAGTGGATTCCTGGGCCACCAGGGTGACATTTAGTGTCCCCCACCCTGCGGGGATGTCATGGCCCAGGTCCCCGCGGCGGCTGGGCTGTGACATTTGCACGGCGAGGCACATGGCAGGTGACATCATCCTCCACAGGTGGCTGAGGCCACTGTCACCCTCTTTGTGCTCTGGTCCCCAAGTGCCACCACATGCCTCCCCTGGTGATGCACCAGAGCCAAGCGAATCTCAGCGCCCCGATCCCCTGCCTGTCCCCTCCACGTGTCCCTCGTGGCCCCGGGGACAGGGACCCTGCATACGGTGTCACACATGCGTGGTCACACCGCTGCCACGCATGCCATGTGGTCAGACACTGTGGTGTGGAATGACACACATGATGTCACGCACACACAGAGCCACTGACACACACACACACGTGGCATCTCTCACACAATGTCACACACACAATGGTTCACACAGAGACGGCGTGACACCCGTGGTGTCACACCTCCAGGCTGGCACACACACCTGGTGGCACACGGGCATCCAGTGCCAAGCATCCTACGTCACACCCAGTGTCACACACAGACACCCAGTGTCGCACACCCAGTGTCACACACCCAGCGTCACACACGTACACCCAGTGTCACACACCCAGTGTCACACACACCGCCAGTGCCACAGCCGGTGTCACGGCCCCTCCCGGGCGGGCGTGGCGGTGGCGCTGTCCCCGCCCAGCCCCGCTGTCCCCGCCCGCGCCCCGGTGCGGCCGCGCCCCGTTCCGCGCTCCGCTCCCGCCGCTCCGGGCGCTGCCGCCGCCTGCGTCCCGGGGCCGCCGAGCCCCTCCCGGCCGCTCCCCGCTCCTCCGCCCGGCTCCTCTCCGGCCCCGTTCCGCTTCCGGGCGCGGTTCCGGTTCCGGGGCCGGCGGGTCGGGTCGGGCCGGGGCCGGTGCGGCGCCGGCGGCGGGGCCGGCGGCGCGGCACGATGGCGGACCTGGAGGCGGTGCTGGCGGACGTGAGTTACCTGATGGCCATGGAGAAGAGCCGCGCCGCGCCCGCCGCCCGCGCCAGCAAAAGGATCGTCCTGCCCGAGCCCAGGTGAGGCCCCGCCGCTGCCCCTCCGCTTGTCCGTCCGTCCGTCCGTGCGTCCGTCCGCCCCCGGCTCCGCCATCCCCGGTCCCTCGGTCTCCCCTTCCCGGTGCCGCTCGCACGCGCCTGCGGGTCACGAACACCTCCCGCACACGTGTGTGCCGGTCACACCTGGCCTGACACACGGACATGGACACACGGACATGGACACCGACGGATATAGACACACGCGGATATGGACACACACACGGATATGGACACACACGGATATGGACCGAAAAGTGTCACACCTGTTGCACACAGACAGACACACAGACATGGACACACACACAGATATGGACACACAAGTGTCACTCACGCCTGTTGCACAGACAGATGCACGGACATGGACACACACACACACTTCCTGCCTGACACAGGGACGCACAAACACAGACACACGGACACACATCCTGCTGTCCCACCCAGCTGTGTGTCCTTTCTGTGGCCGCCGTGTCACACCCATGTGTACACACACACACTGTACCAGGTGTGCCGAGGGTCATGGTCCCCCCTCCCCCTGCCAGACCCTGGTGCCCTGCTGTGCCTTCACTGCCAGGCACCTGTGAGGCTTTTTTGGGGGTGACACTTGTCCCCACCCTCCTTTGGGCCTCAGTGCATGGGACACGCTGTGATCCTGGCACCCACAATGTGCCACACTTGGGTGGGGACACACAGGATGGAAGGACATGCGTGCCACCGGGGCCTGGGGACACGGGAGGAGCAGGAGAGGAGGGGTGGGGAGCAGGGGTCCGTCAGGGGCCATGGCTGAGCTCCTCCGGTGTGTCCCCAGCATCCGCAGCGTCATGCAGAAGTACCTGGAGGACCGGGGAGAGGTGACATTTGACAAGATCTTCACGCAGAAGATCGGTGAGCTGGGGACATGGGGGTTGTGGGGGACACAAGGGGGCACCTGGGCCAGCAGCCACAAGCGTGGGTGGGCTGGGGGGCTACACTGGTGGCCACCATGATAGCGAGAGTGGCCACGGGAATGGCAGGGGGGTTGTGGGGCCAGGCTGGGCAGGGGTGCCGGGGGGCTGCGCCACATTCCCCACCCTGTGTCCCCTGTCCTGTCACTTCCCCCCACGCCAGCACAAACCGTCCGGGGCAGGAAGCGCCTCTCACTTCCTCCTGCTGCTCCGGCGGTTTCCGGGCACGTCCGCCCTGCTCCGTGTGCCCGCCCGTGCCCCTGCCCCCACTGTGCCCCAAGGCAGCCCCCTCACTGCCCCTCGCTGCCCCAGGATGCTGCTCCCCAAGCCAGCTGTGGCCTTGTCACCCTGTCACCCTGCCAGGTCCTCACCGGTCCGTGCTTGGCACTTCCCCAAGCCTGGCACTAGGGTGGCAGCAGGGCTGGGTAGGCCCAGGGGATGTCCCTGTGTCCCTTGGCCTGGGTGCTGTCACCTCTCACGCTGTGACTCTGTCCCTGCAGGCTACCTGCTTTTCCGGGATTTTGCCTTCAACCAGGCTGAGGAGGCCAAACCCCTGATGGAATTTTACGAGGAGGTGAGACTGGGGGACCAGGGGACAGCCCCCTGCATGCACCAGCAGTGGGGTTGGTACCTCCAGGGCCCTTGGACACGGCACCAAGAGCACCACCTGAGGTGACGGTGTCCAGTGAGTTGGGAGACACTGTCTGAGGGGATGGGATAACCCCTCCCATGGCACCTGGCACCCAGAGGGGCCACAGTTCCCAGCGTTCCGTGTGCCCCTGTGCCACTGGAGCTGTGCCCTCTCCAGATCAAGAAGTACGAGAAGCTGGACTCGGAGGAGGAGCGAGCCGCCCGCAGCCGCCACATCTTCGACCATTACATCATGAAGGAGCTGCTGGCCTGCTCCCATGTGAGTGCCCTGGGGTGAGGCAGCAGGGTGGCAGGGATGTCCCCACTGTGCCCACAGTGTCCTCAGGGGCAGCTGCACACCCCCCACAGGCTCCATCCTGGGAGCCACATTCCAGCCCTACGGATGAGGGTTCCTCTGTGGCCTCGTGCAACCCCTGCCTGGCCGCTGTCCCTTCTGCCCGAGGTGACACGGTCCTGTCCCCCTCACAGCCCTTCTCCAAGAGCGCCACGGAGCACGTCCAGAGCCACCTGAGCAAGAAGCAGGTGCCCCCGGATCTCTTCCAGGTGGGCATCACCTGGGACAGGGAAGGGGTCCTTGCCACCTGTAACACTCAGAGGGTTAATCCTTAGAGGGGGCTGGGGGTGACAGGAGTCCCTAAAAGTGGGAGAAGGCTGTCCCAGGAGGAATGGGGACCCCGAGAGATGGTGAGAGGGTCCCCAGAATGTTGAGAGTGAGGGGGGAATTGAGGGGGGAATGTCCGTGGGGTGATGGGAGACTAGGGGCTGGAGAGAGCAGAGGGTCCTCAGAGGGACGTGATTGGGACCCTGGATGTCGCCTTAGGGGTGCTCAGGGCTGGTGATGTTGGGGTTCCCAGAGACTGAGGTGGCAGAAGCATCCCCAGGGGCCTGGAAGTGGCAGTGGGAGGATGTTAAATCCCAGGGGTGGAGGACACCCCACGTAATGATGGGATCGGGGTGACCTGGGTGGCCCTGGGGATCCAGCACTGAGCCCTGTGTCCTCCCCAGCCCTACATTGAGGAGATCTGCCACAACCTACGTGGGGGCATCTTCCAGAAATTCATTGAGAGGTGAGTTGGGAGGAAATTCACATGCAGATTGGGGTATCCCATCCCACTGTCCGCCAGCCCAGAGAGGGACCAGGAGTCCCCACACTGGGGACTCAGGGGTCTCTTCCTTTCCCAAGTGTCCTGGGGGGATGCTCCCTGTCTACAGACAAACCCAGGGAGTCTCTGAGGGTGTTTCTCCAGGATCTCCACTCTTGCCCTCTCTGCTCTTCCTTGCAGTGACAAGTTCACACGGTTCTGCCAGTGGAAGAACGTGGAACTGAACATTCATGTGAGCAGGAATTCCTGCCCCTCACCTCCCAGGGAGGGGGATGTGCTTCCAGGGAGCCCCTGTATCCCTCACCTGGGAAAACTGGGGCAGGGCTTGGTGTCCAGGCTCATGCCAGTCTCCTCCTCAGCTCACCATGAACGACTTCAGCGTTCACCGAATCATCGGCCGCGGCGGCTTCGGGGAGGTCTACGGCTGCCGGAAAGCGGACACAGGCAAAATGTAATGGGAATGCTCCGGCACC
This sequence comes from Haemorhous mexicanus, assembly GCF_027477595.1. Classification (NCBI taxonomy): domain Eukaryota; kingdom Metazoa; phylum Chordata; class Aves; order Passeriformes; family Fringillidae; genus Haemorhous; species Haemorhous mexicanus. The sequence goes on from NC_082346.1 coordinate 11,317,985, forward strand.
CAGGGGCCCACCTGAGCTTTGGGGTGCTGGGGGGGCCCAGTGGCATTGCTGTGGTGGCACGTGTCGGGGGGCTGCGGGGATATTGCCGTGGCTGCAGGCGCCCCTGGGGCTGGCAGGGGTGTCACGGCTGTGGGTGGGAGCTGGGTGCTGGCGCTGCTGTGGGGACATGGTGGCTGCAGGGACTCCGTGTCCCCCCCAGGTACGCCATGAAGTGCTTGGACAAGAAACGCATCAAGATGAAGCAGGGCGAGACGCTGGCCCTCAATGAGCGCATCATGTTGTCCCTCGTCAGCACTGGGGTGAGGGGACACGGGTACTGGGCTGGGGACAGGGTGGCTGGGGACAGGGACCGGGAGGGTGACCCCATGTCTCCTGCCAGGACTGCCCGTTCATCGTGTGCATGTCCTATGCCTTCCACACGCCCGACAAGCTCAGCTTCATCCTCGACCTCATGAACGGTGAGACCCCGGCCCTGAGCCACTCCCAGGGCACAGAGTCCCCTGCCAGAGCTGCTCCGGATGACAGCCAGTCCCTGTCCCCACAGGGGGGGACCTGCACTATCACCTGTCCCAGCACGGCGTCTTCTCGGAGGCGGAGATGAGGTTCTACGCGGCCGAGATCATCCTGGGCCTGGAGCACATGCACAGCCGCTTCGTGGTGTACCGTGACCTCAAGGTGACCGTCCCCACCCGCAGGACATCCCCAGGACATCCCTTTGGACCCCCCTCCCCCACCCTGTGGGCACCCTCAGGTGTCGCAAACCCTGCGGGGGCCCTGAGAACACTGTGGGAGCCCAGAGGGCACCCTCAGCTCTAATGGACACCCCAACAGCAAAATCCATTCGTGCCCTGAGACTTCAGGGGCGCTCAGACACCCCCAAATCCCACAGAGCCCCCCGGGCTCACCGCCCCATAGCCACGGGCTGCTCTGGGGCTCAGGGTGTCCCCCGGTGTCCCCACAGCCAGCAAACATCCTCCTGGACGAGTTCGGCCATGTCCGCATCTCCGACCTGGGCTTGGCCTGCGACTTCTCCAAGAAGAAGCCCCACGCCAGCGTGTGAGTGTGCCCACACCCCTGCCCGCCCTGCCCCCCAGCCCGGGGCGGCCCCTGACCCCCCTGTGCCCCCTCCCCAGGGGCACCCACGGGTACATGGCGCCGGAGGTGCTGCAGAAGGGGGTAGCCTACGACAGCAGCGCCGACTGGTTCTCGCTGGGCTGCATGCTCTTCAAGCTGCTCCGGGGGTGAGTGTGGGCTCAGCTGGGCACAGCTGGACACAGCTGGGCACTGCTGAGCCCCCTCTCCCTCCACGCCACAGGCACAGCCCGTTCCGGCAGCACAAGACAAAGGACAAGCACGAGATTGACCGGATGACCCTCACCATGGTGGGTGGGGGCACTGGGGGCTGTGGGCAGGACGTGGGAGGCACACAGGGGGTCCGGGACAGCTGGTATTTGCCTGGAGCACGTGTTTGTGCCCAGCTGTGTGTCGGGGTGTGTCCCTGTCCCCACTCAGCAGTGATCTCATGGAATCTCCCACAGGCTGTGGAGCTGCCAGACTCCTTTTCCCCGGAGCTGCGCTCCCTGCTCGAGGGGCTGCTGCAGCGGGATGTCAACCGGCGCCTGGGCTGCATGGGGCGAGGGTGAGTGTCCCCGAGGCCCCCAGGGGATGGGACAAGGTGTGCTGGCACAGTCCCCCTGCGGCCACACTCACCCACCCTCCTCCTTCCTCAGGGCGCAGGAGGTGAAGGAAGAGCCCTTCTTCAAGGGCCTGGACTGGCAGATGGTGTTCCTGCAGAAGGTGAGGGGTGTGTGCCCATGGCTGGGGACAGGGACAAGGACCCAGATGTGGGCAGCCACCCCTCTGACCCCCACTGCTGCCCACAGTACCCGCCGCCCCTCGTCCCACCGCGTGGCGAGGTAAACGCGGCTGACGCCTTCGACATCGGCTCCTTTGACGAGGAGGACACCAAGGGCATCAAGGTACCGGGCACAGGGGCCGAGCATGGGGGCGTGGGGTGGCCCACAGCCCCTCACCCTGGCATGACCCCAGCATCCCACCCTGCCCAGCTGCTGGAGAGCGACCAGGAGCTGTACCGCAACTTCCCGCTCACCATCTCGGAGCGCTGGCAGCAGGAGGTCACCGAGACCGTCTTTGACGCCGTCAACGCCGACACCGACAAGCTGGAGGCCCGCAAGAAGGCCAAGAACAAGCAGCTGGGCCATGAGGAGGGTGAGTGGGGCCAGGGACCCCAGCCCTGAACCACCCCTGGGCACATCCTGGGTGCTGATCCCGCCTGCCTGTGAACCCAGAGTATGCCATGGGCAAGGACTGCATCATGCACGGCTACATGGCCAAGCTGGGCAACCCCTTCCTGACGCAGTGGCAGCGCCGCTACTTCTACCTCTTCCCCAACCGCCTGGAGTGGCGCGGGGAGGGCGAGTCGCCGGTAAGGAGGGCACGGCACCAGGGGTCAGGGCTGGGGGACTCCGGTGAGGGCACAGGGACCGGGCTGAGCCTGTCCTCCCAGCAGTCCCTGCTCACCATGGAGGAGATCGACTCGGTGGAGGAGACGCAGGTGAAGGAGCGCAAGTGCATCCTGCTCCGCATCCGCGGGGGCAAGCAGTTTGTGCTGCAGTGCGACGTGAGTGTCCCCCCCTGCCCCCCTGGCTGCTGGCCACCTCCTGCTGCCTGCTAGCCATCCCCCCTGCTGGCTACTAGCCATCCCCCCTGCTGGCTACTAGCCGCCTCTTGCTGGCCACTTGCATGTTTAGTCCTTCAAGCCATGCCAGGGCATCAATACTGAAAACTTGGGGCAACCCCACAGCCCTGGCACCCTGGGGCAGCCCAACCACGCTGTGCCCTGCCCTTTCCCCTCTCCTGACCCAGTTGCCTGCCCCGCAGAGCGACCCCGAGCTGGTGCAGTGGCGGAAGGAGCTGCGGGACGCGCAGCGCCAGGCGCAGCAGCTGCTGCAGCGGGTGCCCCGCATGCAGAACAAGCCACGCTCGCCCGTGGTGGAGCTCAGCAAAGTGCCGTTCATCCAGCGCTCCCCCAACGGGCTCTGACCCCTCCCCGCGCCCCCTCCCCCCTTCCCACCCCACCTCTAATTTATTGGGTTGGGTTCCCACGTGTCCCCCGCTCTCCGGGGGCTGGGGGGGGGGACACGCCCAGTGCCGGTGTCACCCGGGGGCGCGGCTGTGGTGATGCCACCGATGCCGGGCACCACACGGCCTGGCACCTTCTCCCCGATGTGCCCTCCGGTCCTGCAGGAACTCTCCGGCTCAGATGAAGGCAGCCCCCGTCCCTCTCGCCCGCTCCCCAGTGCCGTGTGTGCCAAAGGGGCCAGCGGGGTCCCAAGCCGGCATGTCCCCCCTCCCCTGCGTGGCTGTGCCCGTCCCGTGGGTGACACCCCCTCGTGTGCGTGTGTGGCTGTGTGTGAGTGAGTGTGTGCCCAGGGGGACCCCCTGTAAATACTGTGCCACGGGTCCCCTGCGCCCCCCGCTCTGCCACTGCCCCTCCTGCCCCTCCCTGGGGCACCCCCAGCCCCCTGCCCTCCCTCCTGAGGAGAAAGGAGCGGGTGGGACCCCCCTTAAATCAGCCACGGGTCGGCAGAGGGGTGCCCCCTGCCCCCCCAGTCCCCGGCAGCATCTGTAAATATTAGTCTTTGGTCGCTCTGCTCCCGGGGCTGGGGGGGCACCGGGCAGGGGGGGCACGGGGCAGGGCAGGGGCAGTGGGTGAGTGAGGTTTTCATGAGCAGAGATGTGAGAATGGCAAAAAAAAAAAGAGTTTTTATAATAAAAAGATCGAAAAACACCCTCCAGCTCTGCCTCACTGCGGGGTGGAGAGACGGCTCCATGCCCACTGAGGGTGGCATGGAGTCCTTGTCACCTCCTGTGGTGTGGGAGATTCCTGTATGTCTCCCTATGGACACACCTGCACTTTGGGGACGTGCCGGAGATCCCCAAGCCCCACAGGTTTGGGGTCCTGGGCCAGCCTGAGCTGCCGGGGGTTGTGCCCCCGTTGCTGTTCTGTCCCCAGGGATGATCTTGGCTGTCGCCTGTCACTAGGCAATGCAGGTGCCACCTGTCCTGCCCACACCCTGCCTGCGGGCAGCGTGTCAGGGCGCGGCACAGCTGGCCTGGTGCTCCGGCATTCCTGGAGCAGCACGGCCGAGATGGGATGGGATGGGATGGGATAAACCCAGGACTGGATGGATGATAGTCCTGAGCACCAGGTACCCCTCCACTGATGTTATGATGTAAAAGGGTCAGGGAGCCCCGGGGTTCCTCAGGGTGCCTAGCGGGAGATACGGGCACCGGCAGCCCCTGTACCGCCAGCCCCCGGTACCGGGGTTCAGCTGGGGGCCAGTGGGTCCCTGGTTTCAACCCCGATGGGAAAGTGTGGGAGGGTGCGGCCCCAGGCTGTGTCCGGTGCCGGTTCCAGTCGCATTCCCGGTGCTGCTGCAGTGGGGGTGCCCACAATCGCGGTTCCGGGTGCTGGTGCCATTCCCAGTGCCTGCTCCCATTCCCGTTCCCGGTGCCGATAACGTTTCCGGTGCCCCACTCCCGACACCTCGTTCCCTTTCCTGCCGCCCGTTCCTGTGCCCAGTGCCAATGCCATTCCCGTGCCCAGTGCCTGTTTCCTTCCTGGCGCCCCGTTCCCGCTCCCTTTGGCGGTGCCCGTGCCCGGTGCCAATGCCCCTTTCCTTTTCCCGTTCCCTTTGCCGGTGCCCGTTCCCGGCGGCGATGCCGTCCCCTTTTCCCGCTGCCATCCGCCGCTGCCGGTGCCGTTGCCTGTTCCCGGTGCCCGGTGCGGCCCCGCCCCGCGCCGCCGCGCTGCGCCGCCGCCGCCCCCGCGCAGCCATTGCGGGCAGGCCCCGCGCTGCGGCCCGGTCCGTCCGCCCCGGCGGCCCCGGGGACATGGTACCGGGATGGCCCGGCCCGCCGAGACCTTCCCGCTGCACCGGCTCGTCTGGCACAACAGACACCAGGCGCTGGACAGCGCCCTGCGCGCGGGGACGGTGGGAACGGCGCCGGGAACGGCACCGGGAGCGGCGCCGGGGAGCGGGCACCCCCCCACGCACCGGCACCGGGAACGGGAGCGCGGGAGGCGATGGGAGGGAGAACGGCGGGGCCCGCAGCGCGGGGGTGGGGGACTGGGAGTGCTCGGAATGCTGGGGGGGACTGGGAGCGCTGGGGAAAACCGGGAATGCTCTGTGCGGGGGGGGGAGGGGGGATGCTGGGAGGGCTGGAAGGACCGGGAGCGCTGCTGGGACTGGAAGCACTGGGATTACTGGGAGATACTGGGAGCACTGCGGGGACGGGGAGCCTTGAGGGACTGGAAGCACGGGAGGGAGACTGGGAGCGTTAGGGAAGGCTGGGGACACAGGGCACTGGGAGCGCTGGGGAGAAGACTGGGAGCGTTGCGGAGGGACTGGAAGCGCTAGGGGAGATGGGGCACAGGGTATGGGAGAACTGGGACCACTGGGGAAACTGGGGGCACAGGGGGCATGGGGAACTGGAGGGAGGCTGGGAAGACTGGGAGCATGGGGAGCTGGCAGCACTGGGTGGTGGGGACAGTACTTGGAACATCTGGGAGAACTGGGAGTGCTGGAGAAGACTGGGAGTGGTGTGGGGACTGGGAGTAGCAGCGACACTGGGACTCGGGGCACTGGGCGCACTGGAAGAACTGGTGGCACTGGAAGGACTGGTGACACTGGGATAATAAGGGACTGTAGCACCAAAGGCCTGCAAGCAACTGGGAGCGCTGGGATCGGGTTGGCTGCACTGGGAGAAGAGGGGGCTGGGAGCACCAGGCCTTGGGAGCATGGGGGACGCAGGGGGAGCCCTGGGGTGGCATGGGGAGGGGACAGTGACCCCAGCACCCTTCCAGCACGACGTGGAGCTGACAGACCCGCGTGGCCGGACACCCCTGGAGCTGGCCGTGTCCCTGGGCCACCTGGAGTCGGTGCGGGTGCTGCTGCGGCACAACGCCAACGTGGGCCGGGAGAATGCCAATGGATGGACAGGTACAGGGACACCTCGGGGACTTGGGGACACCATCCAGGGGCGTCGGTGGCCTCCAGCTGATGGTACCCTGTGTCCCCAGTGCTGCAGGAGGCGGTGAGCACAGGGGACCCCGAGATGGTGCAGCTGGTGCTCCAGTACCGTGACTACCAGCGGGCGACGCGACGCCTGGCCGGCATCCCCGAGCTGCTCAGCAAACTGCGGCGGGTACAGCCCCCAGAACTGCATCCTGCACCCCAGAGCCCCCCAGGGACACCCACCAGCCCCATCCCTTCACTCAATACTCCCCACCTCTCCAGTGACTCCAGCAGAGACCCCCCCAGGTCTCCCCAGGACTCCCTGTCTCCTTCATGACCCCACTCTTTCCCCAGGGACACCCTGCCTGTCCAACCCCACTTCCCCAGATTGCCCTGATCCCCACCCAGAACATCAACAGGGATCTCCACCACTGCTCTCCAGACTTCCCATGTCCTCAGTGGTCTGAGAAGGGACCCCAAATTCTCCCCAGAAGCCCCCACTGACTCCATTCTGTTCCTGGGGACCCCCCTGCTTATCCTTTTCCTCTGGGACTCGCTGCTTATCCTTCCCTGTGGTCCTGCACTAATGCCCCCACTCTCTCTGATCCCCACCCAGGACCCCTATAGGGACCCCCATCCCTTCTCCCCAGACTCCCCCCCCTCCCCAGTGACCCCAGGGAGTTCCCAGCCCCTCCACATCCCCCACCATTCTCCTCATCCCTTCCAGGCATCCGACTTCTATGTGGAGATGAAATGGGAGTTCACGAGCTGGGGTGAGCGTGGCTGGGCTGGGCGGGGGAAGGGGGTCCCCAGGGCCCCCCCGGCCGCGGGGCTGACGGGTCCCTGTGCCCGCAGTGCCCCTGGTGTCCAAGGTGTGTCCCAGCGACGTGTACCGCGTGTGGAAGCGCGGGGAGAGCCTGCGGGTGGACACCACCCTGCTGGGCTTCGAGCACATGACGTGGCAGCGCGGCCGCCGCAGCTACATCTTCAAGGGGGAAGGTCAGCTCCAGCCCCCTGCGGCCCCTCTGCCACCCTGGGGAGCCCCCAGCCCCCCTGCACCATAAGTGCACCCCTGTAAGGACCTGTCTGGATTCCCTGCGGGCCCCCCAGTCTTTGTGGGGAGCCACAGACCCCCTGCACTATAAGTGCACCCCTGTAAAGACCCCACATTCCTTACGGGGACTTCCCTGGAGATCCCCTAGACCCTCTCCACTATAAATACTCCCATAAGGACCTCCCAGATCCCCTCTAGGACCACGTGGGATTCCAGTTTCCCCCTCCCGAGGGGAACACCTCAGTTCTTTTACCAGGGACCCCCAATCCCCCCAGCCCCCCAGTGCTCCCCAGGCCTTGGGCTGTCCTGTGGGGCGGGGTGCTGAGCCCTGCGGTGTCCCCACGCAGACGAGGGCGCCGTGGTGATGGAGGTGGACCACGACAAGCAGGTGGTGTACACGGAGACGCTGGCACTTGCCCTGCACGAGCCCGAGCTGCTGCTGGCGGCCATGCAGCCCAGCGAGGAGCACGTGGCCGGTCGGCTCACCTCACCCATCGTGTCCACACACCTGGACACCCGGAACATCGCCTTCGAGAGGTGGGGAGGGGAGGGGAGGGGAGGGGAGGGGAGGGGAGGGGAGGGGAGGGGAGGGGAGGGGAGGGGAGGGGAGGGGAGGGAGGGGAGGGGAGGGGAGGGAGGGGAGGGGAGGGGAGGGGAGGGGAGGGGAGGGGAGGGAAGGGAAGGGAAGGGAAGGAAGGGAAGGGAAGGGAAGGGAAGGGAAGGAAGGGAAGGGAGGGAAGGGAAGGGAAGGGAAGGGAAGGGAAGGGAAGGGAAGGGAAGGGAAGGGAAGGGAAGGGAAGGGAAGGGAAGGGAAGGGAAGGGAAGGGAAGGGAAGGGAAGGGAAGGGAAGGGAAGGGAAGGGCAGCTCTCAGCGGGCAGGGGCAATGCAAGGGGGAAGTGTGGGCCAAGGGGAAGGAAGCGCTGGTGCAAGAGCGTGAGGCCTCTCCGCTCCCCCAGGAACAAGTCTGGGATCTGGGGCTGGCGCTCAGAGAAGATGGAGATGGTCAGCGGCTATGAGGCCAAGGTGAGCACGGAGACGGGGGGGGTCACTGAGGACAGCCTGGAGTGTGGCAGGCCTGACAGTGTCCCCACACAGGTGTACAGTGCCAGCAACGTGGAGCTGGTCACCAAGACCAGGACGGAGCATCTCTCCGACCAGGACAAGTCACGCAGCAAAGGTGACAGCCCTGTCAGCCAATCAGGGGGCCTGTACACGGTGGGGACACGCCACCCTTCCTGCGTGGCACGGGTGTCAGGTGTGGGACACTGTGAGTGTGACATTCTGGGTGTGGGGTGTGACGTGTCAGGTGGGGGAAACTGTGGGAACCATGTGACAGGCATGGGACAGTGTGCAGTGTGCCACCCATGAGGGGTGTGACTGGTGACAGCTCTGGGAGTCCCTCCCACTGCCCACACCTCACCCTGCACCCCCCTCTCCCCCCAGGCTCCAAGACCCCCTTCCACTCCTTCCTGGGCATCGCGCAGCAGCATGGCACAATGGGGTGAGTGGCCATCCCAGGGGTCCCTGGGGAAACTGGGGGCTCCAGGGGGGCTGAGTGGTGCTGCTGTCCCCTCAGGCACCCGTCCTGCAGGCTGCCAGCCCCACCAACCCCACGGCCATCACTCCCGAGGAGTACTTCGACCCCCACTTTGATCTGGAGACCCGCAACATTGGACGCCCCATCGAGATGTCCAGCAAGGTGCAGAGGTGAGGCCACCGCCCCAGGGTCAGGACATACGGGGTGGGGACAGAGTCCAGGGTGGCAACAGTCCTCAGGGGTCATGCCACTGTTTGTACCTTGGGGTGTGGCCAGGGTGGTGGCCCTGGGGTGGTGCTGGTGGCCCCAGCGGTCCCTGAGCCCACGGTGGTGCCCTGGCAGGTTCAAGGCGACACTGTGGCTGTGCGAGCAACACCCGCTGTCGCTGGCGGAGCAGGTGACACCCATCATCGACCTCATGGCCATCTCCAACGCCCACTTTGCCAAACTGCGCGACTTCATCACCCTCAAGCTGCCCCCTGGCTTCCCTGTCAAGATCGGTGAGAGGGAAAGCTTAGTTTGGAGCGGGATTAATAGGGGCAGGAGTTCACTGGGGCCTCAACTGGTGCCTGTACCCGCAGAGATCCCCCTATTCCACGTGCTCAACGCCCGCATCACCTTCAGCAACCTGTGTGGGTGTGACCAGCCCCTGGGCTCCGTGCGGATCTGCGCCCCTCCGGAGCCCCCCGGCGCCCACCCCCCTGGCACCCAGCCCTCAGGGCCCAGAGGTGAGCCTGGGGAGCTAGGGAGTGCTGGGATTCCTTGGGGACGGAACGGGGCTGGCGTGGGGTGATGTGGGGTGTCATGGGATGCCATGGGGAGCTGCGGGGTGCTGTGGGGCACCATGAGGTGCCGTGGGCACGGCGTGCCACGGGCGTAGCATGCCGTGGAACGCCGTGAGGTGCCACGGGGACACCCAAGGGCAGTGCTGACGGCTCGCCCTGCACGGCAGCGTGGCCGTTCCCGTGCGAGGTGGAGGCGGGCGTGTTCGAAGTTCCGGCAGGCTACACGGTGCTGGGCGCGGGGGCGCAGCGAGCCCCTGCGCGACGAGGACGACGACCTGCTGCAGTTCGCTATCCAGCAGAGCCTGCTGGACGCCGGCACCGAGACCGACCAGGTAAGGCCACGCCCCCTTACCTGGACACGCCACACACACACCTAGACACGCCCCTAATGTGTGGCCACACCCCCCAGGTGACCATCTGGGAGGCACTGACCAACACCCGCCCCGGGGCGGAGCCCCCGCCCTACGATGAGGACCTGCAGCTGGAAAGGTGAGGTTCCATCTGTGGGGGCGTGGCCTGGGGTGCCACACCCACCTCACCTGGGCAGGGCCAAGCTGGGAGGGGCAGGGGTTAAAGGTGTTAGGGTGGGGCAGGTGCAGGGTCCACGGGGTGAGAGGGGCAGGGGTTAAAGGTGTCGGGTAGTGGCCAGGGGAGGGACTGAAAGGGAGGAGCTTTTTGCTGCCCAGAAGGTGTGGCCATAATTGGCGTGGCTAACCACAGGTTAGGTGGGTGTGGCTAGCAGCTGGGTGGGGCATGTGGGGAGGGGCCTGCCTCTCCAGGCCATGTAAGGCCTGTGAAGGAGGTGTGGCCTCCAGGGGTGGGGCACAGGTGTGGTAGAGGGGGTGTGGCTGCTATGACGTGGCCATGGCCCTGCTGCTGTTCCCTCCCCAGGGCGCTGCAGGAGAGCATGCTGCTGCAGGCCGGGCCCAGCGCTGAGTCCCCGGCCGCCGGGAGCCCCCCTGGAGCGGGCGGCGGGAGCCCCCCGGGCCCCCCCGGGTATGGCAGCTTCGCGGAGCAGCTGCGCCTGGCCATGGCGCTGTCGGAGCGGGAGCAGGAGGAGCGGGAGCGGCGGCGGCGCGAGGAGGACGAGGAGCTCCAGCGCATCCTGCGCCTCTCCCTCACGGAGAAGTAGCGCACCGGGGCACTCCACGCAGGCACAGGGACATCCCACGCAGGGACCGTGGTGTCCCATGTGGGGTCACCCCACGCATGGATGCAGATATCCCACGTGGGGGCACCCCTTGCAGGGATAGGGACACCCCAGCCAGGGGACACGCCGGTGCGGGCACTGTCCCACACCAGGATGGCCCGGCACAGGCACAGCCCTGCCTGGGGAGCAGCCGGTGCCAGGATGGCCCCCCGTGATGGGGACACCCCCCGATGGGGGTACAGCCCCCCACAGGGGATTTGATCCAGGGATCCTCCTACCCCTGGGACCCCCAATCCAGGGCTCTTCTCCCACCAGGCTCAAACCTCAGCCCAGGGACCCTCACCAGGTGACCCTCCCTGTGCCCAGGAGCCCTCCCTAGGGAACCCCCTCCTCTTTGGTGTTGTACTGTGACCCATGGGGGGCAGGACAGACCCGCGGCTCCCTATGGGATGCAGGTGACCCCAGTTTTAAGGCACTGCAGTGTGGGGGGGACTGCTGGGGGACCCCCAGGCCTCGTCCTTTGGGGCAGTGGGGGGGCAAGGGTGCCCCGAATGTCTGTACATATACATATACATATACATATATTATATATATATATATATATACACACGCGTGTCTGTGCCTGGGGCGTGATGGGTGGGGTGTCCCAGGGGTGGAGCCTGGGAAAAGGGATGGATCCTGCATCTAGGGTGGGGCTCAGGTGATGGGGCTCATCCAGTAAGCGTGTAGGTGGCACTAGTGGGCTGCTCCTCCTCAGCTCACCCCCAGTCTGGCCCTGTGCCCCCATTCCTGGGATTGCTTTATTTTGTTTATATTACATGGGAAGAGCCCCCTGCCCAGGGAGTGGGGCTTGGCTGGGGATCACAAGGGGTTCTTTGGGGGTGAGCTGCCGGGGACTCTTGGGGCATTCCCACCGGCTGAAACCTGGGGTGTCCCCGGTGCCAGGGTCCCTCGGGGGGTCCACAGTTTCTGGGGATCTGGGAAGGCATCACACGTTCTGGGCGCCTGGGGGAGGGTCCCAAGAGCCAGGGGCCCTCGGATGGTTCCCACTTTTGGAGGATCTGGGGGTGTCTCAAGTGCTGGAGTGTCAATCCTGCCTTGTCCGCACGGATGTGGGGCCAGGGGGGCTCCGGGGCACCCGAGAGGTGCCGCTCTGAGGGAGGGCGCTCTGGGGGTCCCGGCTGCGGCGTTCCCGCGGCGGGGGGAGCCGTGCCGCGCCGGGACGTGCCCGGGGCCGTGCCCGCTCCCGCTCCCGTTCTCGTTCCCGTCCGGGCGGGGCAGCGGCGGCGCTTCCTGGTGCGGGGGGGCGGCGCGGCGGGGCATGGCGCTGGTGACGGTGCGGCGGGCGGGGGGCTCCGCCGGGGGCCCCGCGGTGAGTGCGGCACTGGGGCGGGCGGGGACGGCGCATCCCGGCAGGGACGGCACGGGGGACGGGCGGGGGGTCCCGGAGTGACCCGGGAGGTCCCGGTGCGGGCTGGCACGGGGGCTCCTGGGGGAGTACGGGCTGGCACGGGAGCTCCCGGGGGAGTACGGGCTGTCCCAGAGCCGCGGGGGCCCCGGTGCTGGGGCACGGGGTGGGCCGGGGCGTCCCCGAGCCTCTGCGGGTCCCGGTGCCCTGGGGAAATGGGCCGGTCCGGGGAATCCCGGTGCGGGGAGCACGGGCTGCGCGGGGCTTTGTCGGAGCCCCGGGGGTTCCCGGTACTCCGGAAGGTCCCGGTACGGAAGGTGCCACTGTCCCGGGGGTGCCAGCGCGGGGGCGGACGGGTGAAGGCTGCTCCGGTCGCTCCCGGTGCGAGGTCATCCCAGGCGCTTCCGATGGGACTTTCTGGGAGCTTACTGGGAGAGAGTTGCCCTCAGCACGCGTTGGAGTTTCCTGTGCTCCCGCCTGGGGTTTCCCCATAGCTAAGGGAGGAATATGGAGTGTGGATGGGGGTGTTTGTCCCAAGCCGCTCTCACTCGTTTTGCCACCTCTCCCAGTCCCTTCGCTGTCCCGGTGTCCCCTAGTGCTTCCCCCTCCCGCAGTGACCACTGGGCCTTTCTGGGTGTTCATCCCGGGCCCTCCCTTCCAGCGCTTTCAGCCAGCCAGGGATGGCGGGCACAGGGACGAGACACCCCCTCGGCCATCCCGCCGGGGGTCCCCAGGGATCCATCTCCACACTGGGACCCCCAAAGGGTCCCTATGCCCCCCCTGGGGCCCACACTATTTGGTGGGGGCAGGCATGGGTTTAGGGGGTCACTGAACTGTGGTGTCTCTGCTGGTGGGGGCTTGAGGGACCCCCGAGCCTGGTCTATACCCTGGGGTCACATTTACCCCAGGAACTGCCTCCCAATTTGCAGGAGGAAGATGCTCCCAGACGCGCCCAGCTGCAGCGACGGTGAGAGGGAGTTCCGAAACCTCGGCGTGGGGGACACTGGGGCGGGATGGGGACACAGTTCCCCCCCTTTGGGGAGCACTCTGGGTGTGCCATCCTTGGATGCTCAGGACCCTCCTGCCCCCCAGGCAGAGCTTTGTCATGGTCAAGGGGGCTGCGCGGCTCCTGCCTGCGGAGGAGCCCCCCCCGGCCGAGCCCCCCCCAGCTGAGCCCCCCTGCCAGGCCCCAGGACAGCAGGAGCAGCACCTGCACCTCATGATGCAGCTGCTGCGCCCCCAGGACGCCATTCGGCTGGTAGGACACAGATCCACCCCTCCAGCATCATGGGAATGGCATGGGGACAGGGAAAGAGATGGATGGGGTCAGGAGCAGGGATGGAATGGGGACAGGGAAAGGGATGGATGGGGTCAGGAGCAGGGCTGGGATGGGGACAGGGAAAAGGATGGATGGGCTCAGGAGTGGGGATGGGATGGGGACAGGGAAAGAGATGGATGGGCTCAGGAGCGGGGACAGAATGGGGATGGGATATGGATGGGGACAAGACAGGGAGAGAAAATTGACAGGATGGGACAGGATGGGCTGGAATGGGGATAGGATGGAATGAAGGTGGGCACAGGATGGGGATGGAAGCAGTAACATCGAGGAAGGGTATGGGAATGCGATAGGGATGGGAACTGGATAGAATGGGATGGCGATAGAGGTGGAATGGGAAGTGATGAGGAGGGGATATGGCCCAGCATGGTGCTCATCCCTGGTCACTGGGAGCCCTGGGAAGGGGCAGACCCCCCTGCGATGCCTACCTTTCCGCAGGCAGTGCGGCTGGAGTCGGCACGGCCGCAGCGGGTGCGGTACCTGCTGCTGGTGCGGCCGGAGGAGGCAGGAGCTGAGGCGGAGACGGCGCTGCTGGGAGTGGATTTCGCCCACGAGGGGTGAGTGGGGTGCGGGGGGGCCCGGGGAGGCGTCGGCACCCCCTGACCTTTGCTTGCCCCAGGGCCACCCGCTGCACGCTGGGCATGGTGCTGCCCCTCTGGAGCGACACCCAGGTGTTCCTCGACGGCGACGGGTAAGGGGGGGGACAGAATTTTGGGACAGGGAGGGGCTTAGAGGGGTCAGGGTGGGCACCCTGACCCTTGTGTGTCCCCCTGATGCCCAGGGGGTTCAGCGTGACGTCAGGGGGAGAGACACGCATCTTCAAGCCCATCTCTGTGCAGACCATGTGGTGAGGAAGGCCAGGGCGTGACCACAGGGGGCGTGGGCGTGACCACGGGGGGCATGGGGACCACCCTGGGCATGGGGGCTGTGGGTGGCATGGGGAGCACCAGGGGGGTGGGCACCACCTTGGGGACTGGGGACATGGGCACTGCCAGGGGCCCAGGGGATCTCAGCTGTACAACAGGCACAGGGGATGTGGCACTGCTGGGGACACAAGGGATGCTGTCACCACGCTGGACACAGGGATGTGGGCACAGGGGATTTGGGTATCACCATGGGCACCGCCACGGGCACCTGGGCACGGCCACGGGGAAGGAGCTGGGGAGGGCTTGGGTGGCAGCCACATGCTGGGGATGGCCAGCGAAGGGGACACAGCAGTGGGGGGCGGCGCCAGGGTGGCGGTGGCAGTGCAGGGTGGCAGGTGCTGTGCGGCAGGGCCGCGCTGCAGGAGCTGCACCGCGCCTGCGAGGACGCGGCCCGCGGTGGGCACATCCCCGGCGGCCTCGCGTTGGCCTGGGCCCGCGGCTATGCGGCGGCGCTGGGCTCCGAGCAGAGCTGCCTCAACGAGTGGCTGGCCATGGCTGACCTCGAGTCCGTGCGCCCCGCCTCGCCCACGCCCCTCCGGTAAGCTCCCCACCATGCCCCCGCCACACCCCGCAGCCCGCTGGCCAATCGCTGCCGCGCCTGGCAGGGCATGGCCAGGGTGGGGCAGGGGACAGTGGTGACATGGCGGTGCTGGTGCCAGGCCAGCCATGCCGGAGCTGTCGGAGCAGGCGGTGCGGGCGCTGCTGCGGGAGGTGATGGCCACCGCTGACCTGGAGAACGTCACGTCCAAGGAGGTGGGTGGCACCTGGGTGGCAGCAGGGTGTCCTGGGAACGGGACGGGCTGGCAGGGCCATCCCTCACCCAGCGTGGCGCCCAGGTGCGGGAGGAGCTGGAGCGGCGCACGGGGCACAGCCTGGCCGAGCACAAGGACTTCATTGACAACGAGATGCTGCTGGTGCTGGCGCAGATGGATCGGCCTTCCCGTGTCTTCCCGCACCTCTTCCTGGTGGGCAGCGGGCACGGCGGGGGGGGTGGGTGGCAGCGTCCCCTCCCCTCACCACTGTCACCACGCAGGGCTCTGAGTGGAATGCAGCCAACCTGGAGGAGCTGCAGCAGAATAGGTGAGCACGGGGTGGCACCGTCGTGGGGCCGCGTGGGGTCACCATGGGCCGCCCCGGGGTGTCACTCGTGTCCCCGCAGGGTCACCCACATCCTGAATGTGGCGCGGGAGATTGACAACTTCTTCCCGGCGCTGTTCACGTACATGAACGTGCGGGTCTACGATGAGGAGGCGGCCGAGCTCCTGCCCCACTGGAACGACACCTTCCTCTTCCTCTCCCGTGTCCGGTCAGTGGCACCACGGGGGTGACACCACGGGTGACATGGGGGCACAGGGGCGGGAGGTGGGGCAGGGGAGAGGGGGACATGGGGAGAGGTCTTGGTGACTGCGGTGCTGGAGCATGGGATCCTGGGGAGCAGTGGGGTGGCTGGGGACATGGGTAGCCCTGGGGACACTGACATGGCTGGGGACACGGGGAGCTCTGGGGACACGGTGTCCCCAAGTGCCCCATGCTGTGGTGCCGCAGGGCGGCAGGAGGCCGGGCACTGGTGCACTGCCGCATGGGGCTGAGCCGCTCGGCCGCCACGGTGCTGGCCTACGCCATGAAGGAGTTCGGGTGGCCCCTGGAGCGGGCACTGCGGCACGTCCGGCACTGCCGGCCCGGCGTCCTGCCCAACCCCGGCTTCATGCGCCAGCTCGACTTCTACCAGGGCATCCTGAGCGCCAGGTGCGTGAGGACACGTGCGTGAGGACAGCTGGGTGGGGTCTGGCATAACCACACCCCTGTGGGGTAAGAGGGCGGAGCCTGTTGTGACCACACCCTTTTGTGTGGGTGGGTGGGCTTCTGTGGCCATACCCTACCTGGAAATGTGTGGAAAATTTTGTGGGGGAGGAGCCCATGGGAGCCCTATCCTGCCGAGGGGTGTGGGTCCCAGCAGGGGGAGTGGCCAACTGCTGATTGACAGCTCTGTGGCAGCCGGCACAGCAGCCTGTGGGAGCCCCGGGGGGCTGAGCAGGCGCCACACCCTGAGGAGGACATCACGAGGGACATGAGTGGCCTGTCACCGCTGTCCTCCCCGCTGGCGTCCCCGCAGCCCTCCGAGGAGGGGGCAGCCGGTGGTGGGCTGCTGGGGACCTCTCGCCGCCCCCCGCATCTCCCTGTGCTCTGTCATGCGGAGCATCAGCCTGCTGGAGACACCCGAGCCCCTCGAGCTGCTGGGAGAGCCCCTGGCCGCGGAGGTGAGCAGGGGTCAGGGCGGGAGGGGGGTCCAGCTGTGGGGTGACAGCAGCATGGCATGACCCCACTGTCCCCCATCAGGTGTTTGAGGCCATGGAGGAAGCAGAGGGTCCCTCTCCGAGGTCACGACCCTCTTCCCGCCCGCGCCGAGTTGTGCGCCAGGCCAGCCTGGATGATGGCCCCGCCCCGTTTTACGACCACACCCATAGTGATGGCCACACCCAGGGCCACACCCATGCCCCTGGCCACGCCCACACAGATGAACCCACGCCTTGATTTGGGGGGCATGGGACTGCACCTTCTCACTGCCGTAGCAACAATCGGATGGGCGTGGCCTAAGCCTGGGGGCGTGAGCAGCGAGCCGCCACGCCCACGCCCCGCCCACACCCTGGGGCTGGTACCTGCCTCTGCTCCAGCCCCACATGCGCAAACACCGACACCGCTCCTGTACTGTCAATAAAGTGTGGAAATGGCAGCCCCTGGTGGCTTTGTGACCCTGAGCACCTGGAGGATGGGCTGCTGTCAGTAGGGACCGGAGGGAACGCTCTGGGGACGCCGTGCGGGCACAGGGACCTAGCGGCGCCATTTTGTGCGGAACGCGGGAACTACAACTCCCGGCGGCCTTTGCGCGAGAAGCACAACTTCCGGGTTGCCGTGGCAACGGCTGCGGCCTAGGCCTGGGCTGGAAGCGGGGCTGGAAGCGGGACCGGGGCAGTTCCGAGAACTGAAGCACACAGAGAGCTCTCAGCTCGCTGTGGCCATGGTGGAGGGGAAAGCCAGGTGCTCCCCCCGCCAACCCCGTGAGATGGTGTCAACCCCCTCCCACCCTCCCACCATGATGTCCCTTCATGTTGTCCCCCCTGACCCACAGGACACCTTCCACTAGTCCAGGTTGCTTCAAGCCCCGTCCAACCAGGATTTGGACACTTCCAAGGCTGGGGCAGCCACAGCTTCTCTGGGCAATCTCTGCCATGGCCTCATCACCCTCACAGGGAGGAATTTCTTCCCAAAATCCCACCTAAATCCACCCTCCCAGGGAAGGAAGTTCCTGGCTGGAAACTGCCCCTGAGGCTGCTGCTGTCCATTTCCATCTCCCAGAGTGGTTCCTGCAGCTGGAGCCATCCCAGACACTTCCCCCTTTCCTGGGACACCCACCAGGCTGGGACTGACCCTCTGCCAAGGAACGAGCATGGGAATCTCCCTCCTTCCCACCAGGAGGGCACAGCCCTGGGTTGGCTGGGTGTAGGATGCTTAGTTTTTGGAGGTCCACCTAAACACCTCTATCCTGAGCTTAGCAGAGGAATTATGTCCTGTCTGTAGAAGATATCCAAGGGACTGCAGCTCCAACAGCAGGGCCAGATCCAGCTGGATATCCAGCAATCCAGAGGGTCGGAAGCCTGCAGTGCGAGTGGGATGGGAGCTGTGGGTGGCCCCCCACCCATCCCACCCCATCCCACCTTATCCCAGGTTACTGCTGGCTCCAATGCTCCATTGCAGCCAAAACTCTACCTCTGCACTAATTCGTAAGTAGTAACCAGTATTCTGTGAGGATAGCTAGAAAAAATTAAAAATACTAATTAGCAGCATAAAAAAATAATTTAGACTGCTAAAAATTAAAAAGACATCACTACTAAAATAAAAAAACTATAAAATTCCACCATATAAATACCCATATCCCCAAAATTAAAGCTAATAAAAAGCACCAAAACAATCAACAAAAAAAACCTAAATATATTCTAGCGGGTGCAGTAGCATTTAATCAACACTAGACCCACCACAGATAGAAACAATTTATTTTATTGACGAAACAACAGGAAGAGCTGGTGAATTAAGTCATCGATAACTCGAATAATTAACAGACACATCCTGTTATTTATGATTCTGCACACAGCAAAGCTGCTAATTTGGGCTACTAAACATATGAATCCCACAGGACACTGTCCCCCTTCCCACCCCACTGCAGGACATCCCCACCATCCACAGCCCCCTCAGCTCACTTGCACCTGATTTTATGCCTCATTCTTCATTTTTTCACCCCATTCCTGGGGGAAAAAAAATCCCACCTCCCTTTCTCCACCCAAGAACACATTTTTCTCCCTGGGTCCCAGCTGGGTGGCATTAAACTGTGTGATGGACACCCCACCTGGCTTTTTTGGGGGGGATGCACCTCCCTGCCCTCCCCTGCACGCCAAGGGCTTCACCCCACCCCGTGCCCCCCAGACAGCACACGGCACCCCTTCCTTTGCTCACACCAGCTTTAATCCACCCGCTGTCCCTGCAATGGGGTCTGGGGCCGTCGGGAATGGTTCCCCCGCTCCCTCGGCGCGGCCGCTCACAGCTCATACTCGTGCCACAGGCTGCGGGGGCACAGCGGGGTCAGCGGGAAGGGCGGGGGAGGATGCCCGTGCCCCCCAACCACCATCCCACCCCACCCCATCCCACACCCACCTGTAGGTGACATCGGGGTTGTCGCCATGCTCCAGGAGGGCGTCACGGATGGGGCCGGGGGGGCTCAGTCCCAGCTCTTGTGCTCTCTCCCAGCGCTGCAGGCGGGTGATCCCTGCGGGACACCGGGGGCTCAGCGGGGCCGGGGGGAGGCCAGGACCACCGGGACAAGCGGGGGAACCAGGACAACCGGGGGTGCTCACCGCTGCAGGGTCCGTACTCCCAGGAGAGGTCGAAGCGCCGCAACATCTCCATGAGCGCCGGGTCCGGGGGGGGCTGCGAGGGGGCGCGGGGACAGTCCCGCACCTTCAGCTGCGCCTTGTCCTTGTCCTTGTCCTTCCTGTCCTTGAGCCTGCCCGGGGGCCGCGCCGAGCCCCGCCGCCGCCGCCGCGGGAAGGAGTCGGTGATGCGCCGGGGCCGCTCCATGGCCCTGCGCGACATGGAGCTGGCACGGCCCCGCCACTACCGGGAACCGGGCGGGACCCGCCCCAGCCCATGGCCGGGCGGAAGCGGCGGGGCCAGGCCGGGGAACCGGCCATGGGCACTCTCGGCCGCTGCCACCTTCGGCCACAGCCGCCCTTGCGGTGGTGCTGGTCCCCCGCCCCGCTCGGCACCCGCCGGCTGTCCCCCGGTGCTGTCACCTCCCCATGCTGTCCCTACCAGCAGCCGCGCTGTCACCCCCGCGGCAGTTCCTGTCACCCCGAGGGCACTGTCACCTCCATCCCAGTGTTCCCTGTTCACCTGGCACTGTCACCAGTGTCAGTGACTGTCACCCCAGGTGCCAGTCACAACTGGCACCTCCGAGTTGTGCCCGCTACGCTCTGGCATTTTCACCCCTGTGACTATCCCCATCACCTCAGGCACTGTCACCCCTGTGGTTTCTCCCTGTCCCCCTGGACATTGTCACCCCCATCCCAGCACTCCCCACCAGCCTGATCACTGTCACACCCCTGTCTGTCCCCATCAGCCCCCCAAACCATGACTCACGCTGTGACACTGGTCTGCCCTGTCCCACTGCCCTGTCCTGTGTGTTGCTGTCTGTCCCTCTAGTGTCTGCCTGTCCCACCTCCAGCTGTGGGTGACATCGCCCTGGTTCAGGGGGTAACACCACAGGTGCCACCAGTGCAGATTTGCCTGGGGCTTTCAGCCCTCCCTCGGGGAACTGAGAATAACCGAGATGCGTGCCCTGGAACGGGTTGACTCCCAGGGGACCCCGCCGTGTGCCTCAACGGTGACACGTGAGCCATCAAGCTGTGTCACTGCTGTAACGGTCACTGCTGGGGGGACACAACACCCACGGCAGCCATCCGAGACTCCACACCGCTCTTTAATTTGAGGTGGGCACAGAGAGGGGACAGCAGTGCCTCAGGGCCCGTCCCTGTCCAGGCCGGGATTGTGCAGGATGTAGCGGCACACCCCGGGCAGGCGCTGGTTTCCCAGCATCTCCTGCAGCTGCTGCATGGGCCGGTTCCCCAGCGCCGTGTGCCCAAACGTGGGGAAGCCACGGGCGTGTGCCCGCTGTGCCGCCACCGTCAGGGCCACCTGCATGTGCCCGTGCCGCCGGTGCTCGGGCAGGGTGTAGCTGTGGGTGCCCGTCCCGAAATGATCCGTCAGCACCCAGGCGACGGGCTGCCCACTGCCATCCTGCAGGCAGACTTGAGGGAAGCGCCCCAAGATCTCAGCCAGGAAGCGCCGGCTGCGGGCGTTCCCCCCGTAGGGCCACGTGTTGTTGAGCAGGTCCACGTGCGAGGGGCTCAGGGAGCCCACACGCACCCCGGGGGCTGGCCTGGGCGAGGCAGGGGTCAGTGGGGGGCTCGGGGGTGTCCCCGTGTGGGGACAAGGGTGGGGGGCTCTCACCGGGGCTCCGGCATGGTGCTGGGGTCAGGGTGCCAGTAAGAGTAGTACTCGACAATGTCCAGCTCCACACCCTTCTTCCCTGCCAAGTCCTGGGACACCATGGCCAGGCCGTCCTGCAGCCCTGGGGATGGGGATGTCAGCGGGTTCTGTTCCCCCTGTGCCCCACCATCCCTGTCCCCAAACCCGCTATATGACCCAAGTGTCTTCCTCATTGTCCCCAGGGCCTACATGCAACCCCAGCCTATATTCCCAGCTTCCAGTACCCCAATCCTGCTCCCATCCTCCCCAAGTCCAACCCCAGTACTCCCAGTGTCCACAAATCCAGCTGCAATGTTTCCCAGTGCACCCAGCATGCCCAAGTCCAACTGCAGTACCCCCCCCCCCCCGCCAGGACCCTGCTTCCAGCAGTGCAATTCCCCGCTGCTCCCCAGCACCCCCAAATCCCACCCCAGCACTTCCCACTGGTATCACCCACCAAACCCCACGCCAGCACACCAAATCAGGCCTCCAGTGCTCCCCAGCACCCAAACACCCATCCCCAGCATCCCCCAGCACCCCCAATCCCCTCCTACAGTACCTCCCAGTCCCTCCCTGCCTCCAACAGTGCTCCCCGGTGTCCCACGCTCCCAGTGCTGCCCAGAGCATGCCCAGGCCCTCCCCAGGCCCCCCCCAGGACCCCGGTGTCTCCAGGCCACCGATGATGGTGAAGGCGGCGTCCCAGCGCAGGCAGCCGGGGGTCTCCAGCAGTGCCCGGTACGCCCCCAGGTCCCGGTAAAACCCTGCCTGCGTGTTCCAGTAGCCATCGTTCGCCGGCACCTGGGGGCACCCACGGCTGCTCTGAGCATGCCTGGCACGTGCCAGGGGCTGTGTCACCCCCCTCCTGCAGTGCCCCATGTCCCCACTGGCCACCTCTCCACTGGGCCGGGCCAGCACAGCGCCAAATTCGGGCCACTTGTCCACCAGCACCTCAAACTGGCCAGGGTTGCCCCGGTTGATGTTCAGCACGGCCCCGAAGACCTAGGGGAAAAGGGGGTCAGCCATGAGGGACAAGGAGGGGACGGGGGGGGTCAGGGATGGGGGCAGATGTCGGGTCAGAGTTATAGGGGGGTTGTGGGAGCAGATGTGGGGTCAGAGCTGAGGGGAGGGGGGCAGGTGTGGGGAACAGGGCAGCAAAAAGGGTCCCTAATGACACAGGGGTCCCCATCACCAGCAGAGCAAAGGGCAGGGGTGGTATTGGGGTCCCTCTCACGACAAGGAGGATATTGGGGTCCCCATCACAGCAACAGATGAGTGACACTGGTGTCCCAGTCATGCACAGTGCAGGGCTGACAGCAAGGTTCCTGTGACTGGCAGGGTGGGGGTAGCATTGGGGTCCCTATCGTGTCACAGGGCAGGGGTGACAGTGGGGTCCCCATCACCGGCAGGGCGATGGGCAGGCTCTTCCTCAGGATCCCCTCCAGCTGCTGCAGATGGGCAGAGCATGTCAGGATCTTCATTGTCCTGCTGAGAGACCCTCAGTAACAGGGGGACAGGGCAGCCAGGCATGGTCCCTGTCCCCATCCCTTTCCCCGTGGTCCCCATCTCCTCCAGCACTCACCCTGCAACAGTCCTGAGTCTGTGGGTTCTGGGGGGCTGTGGAGTGGGAGTCTGGAGACTGTGTGGCACTCAGTGACAATGGTTACCTCAGCTGTCACGGGCCAGCAAGTACCCCCTGCCTTGGGGGGCAACGGGCAGGGTCCATCCTGCTGAACATTGGGCACCGGGCCAGCCCTGTGGCTGCCTGGGGATGGGTGCCTGGCTGGGACACTCTGGGACATTGCCCCAGTGCCACCAGCTCCCCACGGATCTTCAGTGTCCCCACCTGCCCCACGGTCACGAAGCCATGCTGGTCCTGAGGTGCCCAGCCCAGCTGCAGCTCCTGGAGGAGACCCTGCGGAAGAGCCTGCCCACCACCCTGCCGGTGACAGCCACCCCGAGGATCCCTCTGTCCCCTCTGCCCTGTCCTGCTGGTGACAGAGTCCCTGGGGACCCCTCTGTCCCTCCCTCCCTCCCTCCCTCCCTCTCTGCCGGTGGTAAGGACCCTGGGGACTCCTTTGTCCCCTCATACTTGTCTTATCAGCACTGTTGACTCCCGGGACCCCCATGTCCCTGTCCCCTGTCCCCTCTCCCCTGCCTTGCCAGTGATGAGGACCCTGCGACGTCTCTGCCTCCCCACCTGCCACCTAGCCTGGTGGTGACAAGGACCCCTCTGTCCCCTCTCCCCTGCCCTGCTGCAGACAGACCCTGGGGTCTCTATTGCTCCCTCTCCCCTGCAGGTGGGGGACTGGAGGGACTCTAGTCCCCTCTGTCCTGTCCTACAGGTGACAATTACCTTGTCATGTAGGTCTTGGGGACTGTGATGACGGTGGCCAGGGGGAACCCGGCCTCCCACGAGGTGCTGGTGGACTCCTGGCCCAATTTCAGCATTGTCCTGACCCGCCTGCGCCCAGAGGTGCTGTCCTGGGTGCCCCTGCCCTGGCAGCAGCACCCCACACCCCAGGCGCCTGGGAATTGGGGTGCCACCCTCAGCTCCATGTCCCTCCCAGGACCACAGGGACCCCAGGGACTACTACACCAACCAGCTGTCCGTGTTCTACCGGGGCAAGGGAGCCCTGCAAGCACTGCTGGAGAGCACTGAGGCGGTGACCCGGGGAAGAGCCTTCCAGATTCTGGGTAAGGCTGGCACTGGGAGGACACAGGGCTCCTGTACCCTCCATCTGGGTCCCCTGTCTGGCTGACAGGGTGTCCCAGGGATGCAGGATGGGCTGGACGAGGCTGTGCAGGACGTGGCCAGTGCCAGGGGGCTGAAGGTGGAGACAATCCGGTACCAGGCACTGATGAGCCCCAAGCCCCCCCAGCCCCGCAGGCAGTGAGTGAGGGGCACTGGGGGGACAGGGGACACTGGGGGGACATGGGACACTGGAGGCACATTGGCACTGAGGGACCAGTCACATCCTTGGGTGGCACACGGAGACCTATCACATTTCGGGGTAGCACAGCGGGGTCATAGTCACCTCCCTTGGTGGCACAGCAGTCCCCAAGCAGATCCCTGATAGGCACAGGGAGACATGAGTGGGATCACTGAGCACACCCCTGGGTGGCACAGGGGTTCCCAATCCCACTCCTAGGTGGTATGAGGGTCCCAGATTCCATCTCTGGGTGGCACAGGGGTTCCCAGCCCCATCCCTAGGGGAAACAAGGATCCCAGATTCCATCTCTGGGTGACACAGGGGTTCCCAATCCCATCCCATCTGCTCTCCCAGCTGGGACCAAGGTTCAGCATTCCCCTCTCTGCTATGCCCTGTTGCAGGATGCCCCCGGGCCTGCGCCTGGTACCTGTGTCCCCATCCCACGTCCCGCTGCTCAACGCCACGTGGGCACTGGGGGGCAATGCCCGTAGCCGGGCATTCCTGCTGGGGCTGGTGCGGATGCTGCCCTCCGCCTGCGTGCTGGGCCCGCGCGGCCGCCCGCTGTCCTGGAGCCTGCTGGATGGGCAGGGCTGCCTGCGCCACGGCTACACAGTGCCCGCCTGGCGCGGGCACGGCCTCACCGGACTCCCACTGGCCGCGCTGGGCCGGGAGCTGCACAGCCGCGGCTTCCCCATCTACTGCTTCGCGCTGCCCCAAAACATGCCCGTGCTGCACGCCCTGCAAGCCGTCGGCTTCGTGCCCCAGCCCGGAATCTTCTACATGATCCTGGGCACTCCGAAGTAGTGCCCAGGGAGGGGGTGCCAAGGTGGGGGGTGCCTGTCCTTGGGGTGGGGTTACCTGGATCCCCACCCTGTGAGAGAGGGGAACACCCCCACACTGAGCTCAGCTTGGAACCCTTCACTCTGATCCCTACTGATGCCACTGACGGAACAGCCCAAATTGCTCACGGAGCCGTTACCGGGGTGCGGCACGAGAGAGGCGGGGGGCTGGAGAAAGGCTTTTATTCGTTCATACAAGAATAGATCTTCTGCAATAAATACCCCAATAAATAAACATCTCCAATAAATAAACACTCATAGACGCACCGGGACAGCGGCCTCGCCCCACTGCTGCATCGATGGGCAACCATGGGGGAGGCGGGGCTTGGGTGAGGGGGCGGGGCCTGATGCGGGGAGGAGGCGGGGCTTGCTACACAGGCGAGTGGGCGTGGCTTATTGCCATCTGGGGCGGAGCCTATTGCTCCGGGGCGTGGCTTGCTGCTGGCTGGGGCGGGGCTTATTCCTATGCTCAGAGGGCGTTGGTCCTTTTGGGGATGGGCGGGGTTCTCACCCACTGGAGATTTTAGGGAGAGGGACAGGCACCCTGGGGTTTGGGGACACCATGGAAGGGCACTCGGGAGTCAGGACTCCTGTCCCTTAAGACACAACATAGTGACGGAGGGGCTGCGGAGTGACTGTGGTGGCACTTTGGGGTGAGGAACTCTACCCCTTAAGGCACAGTTGGGTGGTGATAAGTACATGGGGTGGCTTTGGCAGCACTCCAGGGTCAGGAGACAGTTTTGAAGGGACGCTGGTTGTGAAGAGGGGACATGGAGTGGCTTTGGTGGCACTTGGGGTCAGGAGACGCATCCCATACAGCAGAGTGTGGTGACAGTGGGGATGTGAGGTGGCTGTGGTGGGTGGCACTTGGGGTCAGGAGCCCCTCACTTGAGGCACGGTGATGAAAGTGGGATTGTGAGGTGGCTGGGAGTCAGAAACCCTTTTTCTCGAAGCACACTGGTGGTGGACAGGGAACATGGGGTGGCCGTGGTGGCACTTGGGGTCAGGAGCCCTGTTCCTTAAGGCACAGTATGATGATGATGGAGGGGCTGCAGGGTGGCTGTGGTGACACGTGATGTCAGGAGCCCCATCTTTCAAGGCACTGCCAGGTGATGATGAGGTTGTGGGGTGCTTTAGGGGACAGGAGCCCCATTTCTCAAGGCACACCGGTGGTGGAAGAGGGGACCTGCATGGCCGTGGTGGCACTGTGGACTCAGGAGCCCAGCAGGTGCTCAGAACCCCCTCGCCTCCAGCCGCAGGGTGACCACAGCGGGCGGCACCTTCTTCTTGAGGCGGTTGAAGTCCTTGGCCGAGCGCCAGAGCCAGGTCTGCAGCTCCTTCAGCAGCCAGAAATCATCCATCTTCTTCAGGAAGTCATTGGGGGCGGCGGGTGCACCGGGGGGCCCGGCGGGGGGCCCGGCGGGGCCGGCGGGCAGTGGGTAGCCCAGCGAGGACATGACGCCGCCAATGCTGAGCACCAGCCCCTGGAGGCTGGCGCAGAAGTGGGCGAGGCGGTGGCGCAGCTCGGCCGTGCCCACCTGCCCGTCCAGCACACGCAGGTAGCAGAGCAGGCGGCTGTAGGCCCGGTAGTTGGCGGCCAGGCGGGCGTTGTCCGTCAGGCCCCGCCACAGGTCCAGGTCCACGGTGGCGCTGGGCACCCGCTCGGCGCGTGCCAGCCGCGGCGGGTTGAAGTCGGGCTCATTGAAGGGGGGGCCAAGGTAGTTCAGCTGGAAGGGAACGGGGGTGCCAGGGGTCAGGTCTCTGTGTCCACCCCGTGCCCAGCCTCCACGTCCCCCACATCCCGCTCATCCCAGCTCTCCCTCTCCTGTCACATCCCCCCTCGCGCTCTGCCCGAGCCGGACGTTCCAGCACGGCCCGGGCGGTGCCACCGTCACCGCTTGGCACCAAACGTGCCGGCACCGCCGAGGGCACGTCAGGGCAGGGACGGGGAACCTCCGGGTGAGTCGGCGACGCCGGCGGGGAGGGAGAGGCGGATGCCCGCGCCCATGACGGAATCACGGGCCGAGGGGAGGGTGCCCGAGAGCCGCCCTGCGCCCGGGGAGCGATGAGGCATTTCCGTGCCCTCCGGCGTGGGAGCAGCTGGGCACGGGGTGGATATCCCGGGGGGGGTGCGTCGGGGACTCACGTAGGTGCCGGCGAGGGTGCGGAGCTGGTGCTCCAGGTAGCGGGTCAGGTCGTACGTCTGCTGGATGGACTGGCCGGCGCCCAGCTCCTCGGAGCAGTTCAGCGCCGGCAGAGCCGGCAGGTTGCAAAGCGCGGCGCACAGGAAGGTGAAGATCCCCCAAGAGTCACCTGTGGGGAACACACAGCACCTCAGGGGGGGTGACAGGGACACTCCGTCTCCGTGTGAGCGGCGCCGAGCCTGAAGAGTATCCCTGAGTCACCCGTCTGAGCGCGGGGAAACTGAGGCACGGAGGTGGGGTGGGTGGGGTCCCCCTCACCTCAGCAGCCCCCCGGAGCAGCAGGAACCCCCCACCTCAGCGCGGTGACCTCCCGGCTCCCCTCGGAGTGCTCCCGCCCGCGGCTGCACCAACAATCCTTTATATGGTCTGGAGCAGCGCGGCCGCGGCATTCCCGCCGGGACACACGCCTGGGGATATATTTGGGCACCGACAACGCCGGAGCGGCCCGGACACCCAGCGGGGACCCCCGCCGAGGGGCCACCGGGAATATGGGAGGGGGAAGGGGGTGGGAAGCGGCTCCGAGGAGCGGCCGGGGCGCGGGGTGACCTTTGCGGAGCCACCGGAAAGCGCCGGCGGGGTCCCCGTCATCGCCCTGACGTCAGGGCGGCCCGGGAGCGCGGCCCCGCCGGCCGACGGCTGTGCAAAGGTCACGGCCCGCGGCCAGGACACTCCGGCCAGCTGGCACTCCCGGCTCGCCACAGCCGGCCTTCCCGGCAGCGCCTCCCGGGAAAGACCGGCCGCTGGCACGGCTCGGCACCGCGGGGCTCCTGCTGCGGGCAGCCCCCCGCGCCCCCGCGCGTCACCACTCCCCGTCACCGGCCGCCGGTGACGCACGACGGTCCTCGGGGACACCCGGGCTCCGGCCACAACGGCCTCGCTGCCGTCGGTGTCCTGCAAATTGCAAGCATCGCTGTGGGGGATGCGAGTGCCCTGTGGGTGTGCAGGACACTGTCACACCTGGGATGCACCCCGGAGGTGTGCAGGACACTTGTGACACCTCTGGAATATGTCCAGGCCGCACCTGGGATGCACCTTGTGTGTGTGCATCACCGAGGCATGGGGAACACAGCACTTTCCAGGCTTGTGACACCATGCAGTGTGACACAGTGCACACGTGTGACGCACCACACGCATGAGACACCACCCAGGTGTGTCACATCCCACACGGGCGTGTGACACGTGTGGCAGTCACAGGACATGCCAGGCGAGCTTGCAACATGCTGCGCACCTACCCCATCGGGGGGAAAGCTCCGTTACGTGCCACCCACATGTGACATGCCGTGCTGTGACACCCCACATGGCACCACGTGCCCCCGTGTCTCCCTGTGCGTGGCAGCCCCGGCCGGCCCCGGCTCGCCCGGTGCCCCGCGGTGGGCACGTGCCGCCGCTTGCCCGCGTTCCGGTGCGTGGAGCGTGCGGCTGGCCCCGCGTGCGTGCGAGCGTGGGCCGGGGGGGGCCGGCGGGGGGGCCGCGGTGACTCACAGCACACAGAACCCCCCTCCCGGTGTTTGCTTTGGCCGGACCCTTGCCCGCCGCCGGCTCCGGTTTCCAGGCGGGATTTACACCCGCCCCGGCCTGGCCAGTGCCAAACCAAACACAGCCGGGGAGCGGGATGAGGGGGGATGGCAGGGATGGGAGATGGGAATGGAGCCACGGTGGATCCTGGGCAGGTGGCCCGGACACGAGGATGAGGATGATGGAGGAAGGGGATGGAGGTGGGTGTCTGAGGGATGGGAACGGTGGGATGCGCAGAATGGATGGTGCTGGGCAGCGGTGACCATGACACAGTGACGATTGTGACCCTGGCACAGCTGTGACAGTGACTGGGGCACAGCACTGACAGCAACCATGACACACATGACACAGCAGTGACAGTGACACTGCACAGTAATGAGGGTGACCATGACACAGCAGTGACAGTGACTGGGGCACAGCAGAGACAGTGACCATGACACAGCAGTGACAGTGACTGCAGCACAGCAGTGATGATGACAGTGGCACAGCAGTGACGGTGACTATGGCACAGCAGTGACAATGGCCCAGCCATAGCACGTGCCCCCGCTGTCCCCTGCCCACCTCTGTCCCAGCGGCTGGCGCCGGGCACCCACCGGCACAGACAGTGGAGGAGGGAGGCTCCAGCCGGCACAGCTGGATCCCGGTGACGTTGGAGAGGAAGAGCCCGAGGGTTTCAAAACCGGCCCTGGAGCGCAGCCAGGATGCTCCCAGCCCACGTAAGCAGCTCATGGCGTGCCTGCCCGGGGTCACCCGCTGGGCCCTGTGGACACCCGAGGAGCCGGGGTGACGGGGGGCCACAGCAGCGGGCACCCCCTGCTCTGCCAGCCCACCCACCCGGACACACCGGTGGTGCCATGGACACCCATAGCACACGTGGCAGCAGGGACATGGCTCACCCGCCTTTGGGGTGACACCCGGGACCCCTGGCCTGCCACCCGCCCAGCAGCGCAGGCACCAGTGCTGGCCAGACCTCCCGGCCAGCAGCCGAGGCAGGAATTCGGCCACGGAGACGGTGAGCTGTTCCCTGGGCATGCTGTGGGCAGAGCCGCCCGGGCTGAGCGACCACAGCCCGCCCAGAGCCGCTTTCCCGAAAGCCTGGCGGCGGGGGCGGCAGCCGGGAAGGGGAGACCCCCCGGCCCTGGAGTCCCCGGCAGAGGATGGAGCCGAGCCGGCCCCCGATGCCGCGGCGGGAGCTGCCCTATCTGATGGGCCGGCATCCAGCGGCCAACAGAGCCCCATCCCACCCCGCAGCCCCGTTCCCGGGGCCAGCACGGGAGGTCTCGCGGTGGCCAGGCATGACTGTGGCACAGAGGACAAAGCAGCCCTGTCCCCGCTACCCCAGCCGCTGTCCTGGCCACCAACTGACACTACTTAACTTTCCACGGGGCATTTCCCAGTCCAATGTGGTCACCAGCTCCGAGGGGCTTGGAGAGGGTGACACTGAAAGGCTCATGGACAGACACCTCTGTGTCCCCAGACTGCTGGCATTTAACCCCGCTGTGTCTGGGGAGGTGACAGCACAGCACAGCAGGGTCCCTGTGGAGCTGGCACGGTGGGGACACGAGAATGCTCACCTTCCACACCCAGATATCACAGATGCAGCATTCCCTGAGTTCCAGCAGGAAGAACATGTGTGTCCTTGCTCCCCAACAGTACCCACGGCCACCACAGCAGGGTCGCCATCCCATCCATCCCATTCTACTGCACTCCATCCCATCCATCCCATCCATCGCATCCATCCCACGGTGAAGCTGCCGTGCCAGGAGCGGGTGGTGGTGCGGGGGGCGCATGGCCCCGCGTCCCCCCCGGTGAGGGCTGTGCCTGCGCTCGCGGCGCTGAGTGTTTACATCCTGTCTCTTCCGTGTGTTTATAAATGCGGCCGCGCACGGGAGACTCCAGCGAGGCCGTAATTAGCTGGGCCTGGATTTCCCATCCAGCTCTGGCTCCAGCCAGCAGCACCATGGAAACACCCCCGCCGGCGAGGGGGGCGCAGGCCCCTAATCCCAACCAGACCCCGCTGCCCCACATGCATGCCCAGCGCCCGGGAGCCTCGCAAGGCACCTCCATCCCTTCCCGCCACTCTCGGCGCAGGTCACGGAGCCACAGAGCCCAAGAGCCCCCCCAGCAGCGTGCTAGGGGTTCACTAGCACAGAGCCAGTCTGGCCGTTCTCCAGCAGGGCAGGGGACCCCCGGTGCCATCCCACGTGGCACCGCAGAGCCCTGGGTGACACGCCCCGGCACCTCCGGACCCACTGGCATCGCCTGCCACGGGGACACTGACTGGCTGGCTCAGTGTGGGACCAGCAGCTCTGGTGGGCACAGCCATGTCCTGATGTCCCCACAGCACCGTGGTGAAGCCTGGGACACCTCTGTCACCCACAGGCCACATGCCACATGCAGCCACAACACTGCCGGGCCAGCTGCTTCCCAGATAGCCCATCCAGGAGTGCATCCCCACGAGCCTGCTGCCACGCTGGGACGGTGGTGCTGGCACGGTGGCACAGGGACGCTGGCGCTGCAGCCCCGGGGGGTGCGGAGGGATGATTTATGGGGCTCGGTGCCACTTAGCAGGGCATAAATCTCCCCCCAGCACGGCCCTGTAAGCAGAGCCCTCCGCATTTCCCTGCGGAGCCTGCGCCTAATGCAGCCCAGATGTGCAGCCGCCACCGTGCCCTCGCGCCGCCCGCTAAATAGGCACGGGGACACCGGGGATGCCGAGAGTCCCCGAGCCCTGCCAGGGACACCGCCCGGGCAGCCCACGGCCGGCGATGTCCCCAAACGGGAATGGGGTCTCGGCGGCCGAGCTCCAGCGCTGCGGCTCCTCCTCTGCGTCCCCTTCCCCGCCCGTCCCCGCAGGCCTCGGCACCGGCCGTGCCACCGGTTCAGCCACGTCCGCCGGCTCGGCGGCAGCGGGAAGGGGGAGAGGAAGGGGCGAGGGAGAGCGATAGAGCCGCCGGGGATCCCGGCCTCGCTTTTCCGGTTCCCCGGCGCTCGCCCCGCTTTGCCCGTCCTGCGTCACGCCGGCACCGCGGGAGCTGGAGCCGAACCCGGCGCCGGCCTCGTGCTGCCCCGGCCCCGGTCCCGCCGCCCGGGACCCCGGGGAGCCTGGCGGCGACCACACTTTGACCTTTTAAGGGTGTTTCCCAGCATTTTCCGGGCGAGGAGCCCCCGGTGCCGGTGTGCCGCCAGGCCGGTCGGCCCCCCGGCAGCCCCGGGGTTACCGGTGGCCGCTGGGCCCGAGGGAACAAAGCCGCCCCTTCCCCAGCACCCCGAAATCCCGCTGCTGTGTCCCGCAGGAACGTCGCCTGCTCCAGCGGCGGCGTTCCGTGTCAAGCCCCGAAATCCAGCCCCGTGCAGGAAAACTAACTCTTCCTGCCCCCCATAAATCCCACCGACTTTCCTTTTCCTCCCCTCTGTCGGTCCCGGGGTTTAATTCTCCGTGCTCAGCGGCGGTTCCCTCCCTGGTAATCACAAACATGCATGGAAAAGAGGGAACGAGAGAAAGGGGAAAAAAAAAAAAAAAAAGAACAACAACCCAACCTAGAGAGGGGAAAGTCTTAAATCAATCCCAAAGCCAGACAGACGTTTTAATCACATCAAATTAAAATCAGCAGTCGGTTTGGAAAGGGGAAAAAACTCCCGGCAGATGCAGGCAGGGGAGTTGGGGCAGCCCCCCGCCCCACACCCAGCGCCGCGGGCTTACCTGAGAGCTCCCCGGTTACATTTAGCATAGTCGGGGTGCAGGGGGATTTTGGGGGGGCTCGGCTCTTGCTCGGCTCCCCGAGCCCGCCCGCTCGCCTCAGCCCTGGCTCGCTGCTTCGCTCGCGCTCAGGGTTGGGTGGTGGTTTTTTTTTTTTTGGGTTGGTTTCTGGCTTTCTTTTTTTTCTTTTCTTTTTTTTTTTTCCCTCGGTCTCTATTTGTTTTGGTTTGGGCTCGCTCGGGTGTTAGGTGGAAGGAAAAAAAAAAAAAAAAACCGGGGCGGGTTGGGTGGGTTTTTGGGGTGTGGAGGGTTCGCACCGCGCTCCGGCTGCCTCGCTCGCTGCCGTTCCCCCCTTCCACCTCCCTTGATTTGCTCTTTTGATTGGGGTCCAGGAATGCAGGAATAAAAAAAAAAAAAAGAAAGAAAAAGGAAAAAAAAAAAAAAAACTGGAGCTCGCATCCACCCTCTCCAAGCTGCTGCCTCCTTCTTTCCTCTTTTATTTTTTTCCCAATTCAAGTGTTAAGCAGAACCAGGTTGCTTTCAAGAATGTATTTGATGCAATTGTACACAAGAGCGGGCTCCATTCATTCCCTCCCTCTCCCCCCCAGCCCTGGCTTTATCCCCCCTTTCCCCATCCCCATCCCCGGGGTCCCGGCACCGGGCAGAGGTGGGGAGGCTGGAGCCAAGTCCCGGAGCTGCGGAAGGCGGAGGGGAGGGAAGGGAAGAGGGGGGTCCCCCGGGGTGCCGCTGGTCGGGTAGGAAGGGGGGGACCCCCGCTTTCTCCCTCGCTGCGCCCCCCGTGCTGTTCTGGCTCCCGCCCGGCTTTTGTTAAAGTGGCAGCGGCGGGGCCGGTGCGGGGCCGGTGCGGGGCCAGTGCCGCTCGGCGGGGGGGTCTCCTACCTGCTCTCAGCTCCATGCGGGACGGGCGCGGGGCCGGGGCGCTGCGTGCGTGCTCTGGGGTCCCCGGGCGGGCAGGCAGCGGTCCCGCACACCGGCCCGGGACTGCGGCTCCCATTTGCCGCTCCGAGCCCTCTCGCCTCTCCTCCTCCCCGCGCACAGAGCCGAGAGCCCGGTCCCGGGGGGAGCACGGGGGGGACGGGACGGAGGGGGGGTCCGGGGAGGGGAGGACGGGGGGGGGACGGGGCGAGGTGCGGCGGAGCGGCTCCTCTGGCGGGGCCGGGACCGGGGGGGGGCGTGGGGTGCCAGCCTGCCCCCCCCTTCCTTCCCCCCCCGGGGCAGCGGGGAGGAGTGGCGGAGGGATGGGGCCGGCCGGTGCGGGAAGGGTGGCGGCGGGGCGGAGAGGGGGGGGGGGTCGGGTCCTCGGCTCTTCTCTGGCACGGCCAGCCCCCTCCCCTCCGGCCGAGAGAGGGGGTCCGGGGGCCACGAGCCCCCCCGGCTCGGGGACCCGCAGCGCGGCGGGCGCTGCCCCGCCGGGACGGCGGCAGGTGAGCGGCGGAGCGGGGGGAGCGCGGCGGAGTCCCGGCGGCACAACCGGAGCCCCGCGGAGCGGCGGAGGCGGCTCAGTCCCGGGGGACCTTCCGTCCCGAGGGAGGGCTTCGCTTCTCCCGGCGCCCCCCGTCGACCCGGGGACCCCCCCCAGCCCGTTTCCTCCGGGTGCCAGAGCCGCTTTCTTCCCGATTATCCTCCCCCGTAAGGACAATCCCCATCCCGGCGCCCGCGGGGCCCTTGGCAATGACCGCGGCGTTCCCCGCAGCCCACAGGGGGTGAGTGAGGTGGGCTGGGGGGCGTGCGGAGACCCCCAGGGACAAGAGGAGCCGCCGCGTGAGGGGAGGGGGGCGACCCGACAGCCAGAGCCCCTCATCCCTTCCCCTCACGCTCCTCATCCATGAGTGGGTGCTGCCGCGGGGGCTCTCTCGGCGGGGAGAGGAACGTCCTGGCTCCCCCCAAAAAAAGCTTTGTTTAAAACAAAGGCGCTGGGAGCGCCGGGAAGGGCCGGGAGGTAACAGGCGGATTCGCTTCCACTCCAGACCCCGGCCCTGGCCAGGTCCGAGCCCTCCCGGCTGCCATCGCATCCTCCCGGCTTTCTCCGGGGCGCGGGGTGCCCGCTCGGAGCACAGCAGGACCCCTTTTCCCTAAATCCACCGGGACACTGGGTGCTGAAGTCATTAGCAGCAGTTTGGGGACCCCCCGTAGGGATAAACCACACACGGACGTGCTGCTGGCTGATTTATTGCTCGGGAAGTGCGGATTTGGTGTTGAATCCGTGAGGACGCGCCCAACAGACATGTCAGGGCTGACGAGGGGGACTCTGGATCCCGTCCCCCTGGTGAATGGGGGACACTCCGCAGCCCTGAGGATCCGTAGGGGCTGCGGAGGTGTCGGACGGAGCTGCCCAAACGATCCACGGCTGGAGGGAGCCCCGGCCCGGCTCCCCGGCAGCGTGTCTGGGGGGGTCCGCTCGGCGTGGGGCCGGCCCCCTCGCCCCCCCAGCCGCAGGGCAGGGTATCTGGTTTCCCCCCCGAGCCAGCAGATCCCGCCAGCAGCGCTGGAGCAGTTGGGAAAAGCCGCCGGCCCGTCCCCGGGGGTCTCCAGCCTACCGAGGCGGCGGGGCTGCCCCTCGCTGCTTTCTCCCCTACCCAAAAGCCAGAGCTGCCGTGGGGTCTGGGGAGTTTTCCAGCTGCCACGGCTCCAGCTGGGCCATCACCTGAGACAGGAGAGGAGGAGGAGGAGGAGGGAGATGCGGCCCGGCAGACGCGGGTCCCGGCTTCCCGAGCCGCTCTCCCTGTGCCAGCCAGCGGTGCCAGGAGGGAGCCCCCGCCCCAGGACAAAGCGGGCACAGGGCACAGGCAGGTCAAGCGGCTGGGAAGCCTCATCCTCGCATCCTGTTCCTCCTCCTCCTCGTCGTCCCGGTGCCCGCAGTGGCTCCGCGTGGGTGAGGCCGTGCCCGCCCTGCCCTCGGGGCCACGTCACCGGGCAGCTGAGCTCACCTCAAGCCCGGCCCGCGGGTCCCCCGGCCGGCGCCGGGGCCGGCCCGGCCTCCCACTGCTGACCTTTGCGGCCGGCAGCCGGGGGAGGGAGGGACGGGGGGCTGCCCGAACCCAGAAATCCCGGCTGTAGCCCCAAACCGGCGGCGAGGCGCGGGCTGAGAGGCTCCGGCAGCGCCCGGCTCCTTGGGGACACCCCTGGGGCGCAGGCAGGGGCACGGAGCAGCCATCCGGCTCGGCGTGTCCCCTCCTGCCGGGCTGGCAGCAGCAGCCCAGCTGTGGCCGTCTGTCTCCCCGAGCTGCTGCCCGGGCGAGGGCGCCGTGCCATGTGCCGGGAAGGAAGCAGCAGGAGCGGGAAGGACGCTGGGAGACGGCCCCGAGCCCGCCGGGTGCGAGGGAACAGCCCTGTCACCTTCCCTGCCATCTCTGGGTGAACTCCCCAGCCCCGGGGGCAGTCCTGGGCGTGGAGCCCCCCGAGGGCTGCCAGGCTCCTGCTCCCGGCCCGCATCCAGCCCATTCCCTGGTCGGCGCTGGCGGGAAGAGGGAGGGGGGGCCCGGCCCTGGCCCCCGCTGAGGTGTGTGTGTCACGACCGCAGCCAGCTGCGTCCTCTCCGCAGCTCCATAAAACGCCGAGCCCCGAGGCCAGAGCCCCTCCTGGGGACGCCGGCTCCAGAGGAGCCCGGCTGCTCTGCCAGAGCTGGAACGGAGGCTCCCACACAATCCCGTCCTCCTCCTCGTGGGAGGAAGGGAAGCAGCCAGTGCTCACCCCAGGAGTGGAGGAGCCAGATCGGGCTGGAGCCCGAGCCCAGGCCAAGGCAGGCCTGCAGTCCCTGGGGCCGGCCGAGCACGGCCCCTACACGTGGCTGGGCCATGGAGCCCCAGCAGGGCCATGAGCTCCTGTACCTGGAGGGGATGCGGCAGGCAGGGGGGCCAAGATCCCGGATAAAAGGCACCAAGCGCTCCAGACAGGGAAAGGAGGAGGGGCAGTCACCATGCCCTGGAGGACGGCAGCCATGGGAAAAGGGCTCTGCAATCCCCTTCCCGTTTCCCTCTGCTCAGGTGCCAGCCCTGCTCCACCAGCGGGGCCCCTCGCTCGGGCTCCGCGGCCACCGGGGCCGGGAGGAGGGACTGGGGGAGCGGCTGCTCCAGCAGCAGGCGGGAGGCGGCTGGGGGACCCTGCTGTGAGCACGACTCGAGTTCCTTGCAGCCACCTCCCCCGGCTCCCTCGAGGCCACAGCTCCAGAGCCTGTCGCTCTGGGCTGGCTGTGAGCACAGACTGCTGGCTGGGCCAGTGTCACATCCCAGGAAGTGCTCACAGACACACGGGAGCAACTGGGCCCGTGGGAAATGTCTTTGCCCATGGCAGGAGGTTGGGACAGGGTGGGCTTTAAGGTCCCTTCCAACTTCAGCCATTCTGGGATTCTATGGACCACCCATAGATACACCTGGCCAGCCCAGAATTTACAGTGTACCCCCACTGGAGAATTCTGGGAGACCCCCAAAATTCCATCCCTGGAAGGGTTGAATGGGGCCTGGAGCAACTTGGTCTAGTGAATGGTGTCTCTGCCCATGGCAGGGGATGGACGTGGATGAGCTGGAAGTTCCCTTCCAAGCCCAGCCATTCCATGAGTCTATGGCATGCACAGCCAGCAGCACCTCCAGCATAGAGAGAGACCCTCAAGCATTAATTTACAGCATTCCACTTCCCCTATGGAAGTGGAGATAGGGATCCCCAAAATCCGTATCCCGGGAGACAGGGATCCCCAAAACATCGGGATCTCGGGAAGCACCGGAGCAGCTCCAGGGAGTTGCAGCCCTTCCTGGGGAGCACCGTGCCGCGGGAATGTGGGAAGCAGCAAAGGGACCGGGAGGTGCAGGCAATGTGGCAGAAGGGCAGCCTCGCCCGGGATGCTGCCGGGAATGAAGCGAGCGTCAGGGTGCTGGGAGGTACAAGCACGGAACGACCCCGGCAGAGCCCCACGATGGGTCGGAAGGCCCCGGGAAGGACCCGGTGCGGGGCTGAGCGCCGGGAACCGCGCTGAGGGCGCGTCGAAGCCCCATTGGCTGAGCCGCACGCCAGTCCAACCGGCGCCCAATAGCGCGAGGCAGAAGGCGGGGCTTACCGGAGGGGCAGCCCCTAGAGCCGCCGGCCGAGGCCCCGCCCCTCCCGCCGGTCACGTGAGGCTATCGCGCCGTGTCGTCACGCGCCCCCTCAGCGCGGACCAATCGGCTGGCGGCAGGGGCGGGACGGAGGGGCGCCCCCGGCCAATGGGGAGGCGGCCTGGGAGGGCGGGCGCGGGAAGCGGGGAAGGCACCGGCGGGGCGCGGCGGGGAAGAGGCCGGAACCCCCGGGAGGGGACGGGGCAGGGGGGCTGGGGGCCACCACTGCGGGGCCGCTGGGAGAGACGGCACCGGCGGGGCGGGTAGGGAACAACAACCGCGGCGGGGGGAGCGGCGAGGCCCGAGCGGAGCCCGCTGGGGGCGTGGCCTAGCCCGCACGCTCCGCTGAGGGGCGTGGTCTGGTGGCGGGGGCGGGCGCGAAGGCCCCACGTGCCCGCCCGGTGCCGGTGCCGGTGCCATGAAATGTGTCATCGCCGGCGGCAACGTCAAAGGTGAGCGGGGCCTGGGGGCCCGGGGAGCGTGGCATGCCCGGGAGCCCTGCCTCACCCCCACACCTTCTCCTTCCCAGTCCTCGGCCGAGCCGTGCACTCCCTGTCCCGCATCGGCGACGAGCTCTACCTGGAGCCCACCGAGAGTGGGGTATGCAGCACCGGGGGGGCTGGGTGGGAGCTGGGGGGCACCTGTGCCCCCCTCCCTCCGTGCAGGCAGTGCCAACACTGTGGCTGTGTCCCCAGCTGTCCCTCCGTGCTGTCAACTCCTCCCGTTCTGCCTTCGCCTCCTTCCTCTTCGCACCCCTCTTCTTCCAGCTGTACGAGCCGGGCAGCGCCGGGCCCGACACGGAGCTCTTCCGATGCAAAGTCCACATGAAGGTGCAGTGCCCTTCCCGGGCTCCCCCTGAGCTCCTCGTTGTTCTGGGGGCCCAGGGCAGGTGACAGTCCCCGTATCCATCCCCACAGTCCTTCCTGGGGGTCTTCCGCTCGCTGCCCTCGCTGGAGAAGTCGGTGGGAAAATGCCTCATCCTGCTCAAGCCCTGTGCCAGCCGCCTGGTCCTGCAGCTCCACTGCAAGTACGGTGAGTACCAGCGGGGACAGGCCTGGGGGGGGTGACACAGCACAGCGGGGACATGCTGGCACTGCCTCCTGCCCTGCTGAGCTGCTGTCCCCCCTGCCAGGTGTCACCAAGACACACAACCTGGCCTTCCAGGAGTGCGAGCGGCTGCAGGCCGTGTTCGACACCCAGCACTGCGCCAGCCGCCTCTGCGCCCCGGCACGGTGAGGGACACCACAGGGGTGGCACTGCAGTGGGCAGAGGGGGATGAGGGTGGATCGAACGAGGGATTCTGGCCAGCCCCACAGGACTTGGGGTGCTCAGCCCCCTCCTGTGCCCCTCAGGCTGCTGGCAGAGGCCGTGGTCCACTTTCCCCCGACGCTGGCTGAGGTGACACTGGGGACTGGCCCTGGTGGCAAAATCAGCCTGCGGAACTACGTGGAGGACGAGGCAGGTGAGTCCTGCAGGGTAAGGGGGCCCCCTCCCCACCTTGGGGTGCCCTCCACCCACCCCGTTCTACCCTCCAGAGCCAAGCAAGACGATGGTGACGGAGCTGTGCCTGGCTGAGGATGAGTTCCAGTCAGTGGCTGTGGCCCCGGGCTCCCACATCACCTTCTGTCTCAAGGAATTCCGTGTGAGTCCCCACCCAAGCCCCCCAGCCCTGGGTCACCCCTGGCCCCCCTCACCCTCCCCTTTGTCCCCAGGGCCTGCTGAGCTTTGCCGAGGCCTCCAACCTGCCCCTCACCATCCACTTTGACGAGCCCGGCAGGTAGGAACGGTCACCACATTCCCACCCTGTGCCAGCACCGTCCCTGGCACCCCCTCAGCCCCTCTGTGTCCCCAGGCCAGTGATCTTCACCCTGGATGACACTGTCCTGGAGGTTCACCTGGTGCTGGCCACCCTCTCTGACCTAGAAAGCAAATCCCAGTCCCCTTCGACCAACGGGTAAGTCCCAGATGAGCCCTCCAGCGGCCATGGGCAGGGAGCAGAGTGACCATTCCCAATCCTGCTCTGTCCCCATCAGCGTGTCCCACCTGCCCGCCCCGTCAGACGACTTTGCCGATGACCTGGAGTCCTACATGGCTGCCATGGAAACCAGCGAGGGGTGCTCAGAGGGCCCCCCCAGCCCCACCTTCCCCCTGCACACCCCCCAGCCAGCCAAGAGCAAACCCCAGGAGGAGGAGCAGGAGGAGGAGGAGGAAGAGGAGGGGGAAGGAGCTGTGCCAGGCACCCCCCCACACAAGAAGGTGAGGGATGGGTGTGCCTGGGGGCAGGGGGTGGGCAGAGCCTCCTCCTGACCCCCCATTTCTCCCCACAGTTTCGCTCCCTGTTTTTTGGCTCGGTGATGACACCAGGAAGGCCTGGTCCAACCACCACCCAGGAGGTACTGGCGGAGGACAGCGATGGAGAAAGCTGAGCCCCGAGTCACTGCCACCCCCAGCCTCCATCCAACCACCAGGACAGGCACCCCCCAGTGACCCATTACAAGTTTATTCCTCAAAAAATCCTCCTGCCCCCCCCTCCGCTGCCACCCCAGGGCTGGGCTCTGGGCTCCCCCCTCGCCCCAGCACTCCCTGCCCTGGGCCTGGATTTGCTTTGGTGGAGCGTGGCGGGGAGGGGGCAGGATCCTACAAATAAAAAAACGAGTCGAAAAAAAAGCGACCTGATGCTTGGGCGGGGGGCTGTGGGGCGTGGGCAGCACGGGGGCGGCTCCCAGCTCATTTCTTGGCTTTGGCAGAGTTTCGGGGAGGGGTGACAGGGCGCCCAGCGGGGTTCAGCCCGCTGAACTGCCCATATTTGCCTTTGTTCTTGTCGGCCGGCTTCAAAATCTGCGGGCGAAGGGGGAAAGAAATCAGCGAGCTCCCGCCCCAGCTCTCCACTCCCCTGGAGGGCAGAACTCCCTGCAGCCCTCCCAGCAGGAACTGGGGGTGTTTCCCCTCCCTGATCTCACCTGGAAAGAGCACATGAGGGTCTCATCCACGCTCATCATGGCGCCGGCGTTGTCAAACTCGCCGCAGTAGTTGGGGGCCGAGAAGAGGGTGACGAGCTGGCGCTTGGCGAAAAACTCGTAGCCATCTTCCACCACCTGGGGGGGACACGGGATTGGCAAAAATCCACCTCCCATGGCCAGTATCCACCTGCCCTGGCTAATTCCCAGTCCCCCAGGCTGAATATCCAGCCCTCTACCAGGGTGAGCACTCCCTGCCCGGCAGCAAATAGCCACCCTGGGACAAACACCCACTGCCCCAGGGCAAGTATCCATGTCCAGAGTGATTATCCAACCTCTGGGAGGAACAGCCACATCCAAGGGTGACTATTCATCCCCCCTGGGCAAATACTTTGACATCAGAGCAAATACCCAAATCTCAGGGCAAACAACCCCAAAATTCCAACCCACACACTCCTGGGGTACACACTGCCCTTGAAGGGGAAATACTCGGGGTAGAACCCCCTGACACCCACTGGACACCCAAACCCACGTGTCCCCAGTATCTGGGGGTCCCGGTGGTACCTGGTGTGCCCGGCAGATGAGGTCCAGGTCGTGCTTGTGCAGGAATTTGGCCACCACCTCGGCCCCGAAGGTGAAGGAGACCCCACGGTCGTTCTCCCCCCAGCCCTGCACGTCCTTGTCGGGGTCGGACCAGAGCAGGTCACAGAGCAGCCCCTGATCCGGGACATCCGTGGGCCGCATGATCCGCCGGATCTGCTCCATCGACTGCAGGTCTGGGGACAGCCCTGTGGGAAAGGGACACCCCCAGAGCTCAGCAGGGAGATCCCACCCCTCCTCCAGCCCACCCAAATCCCTGGGAAGGACCATTCCCACCTCCGTGGCAGCAGAAGATCTTCTCATCCACGATGGCAGCAATGGGCAAACAATTGAAGCAGTCGGTGAAGGTCTTCCAGAGCTTGATGTTGTATCTTCGCTTGCCTGCGGGGGACAAAGGGGGCTTGGAGGTGACCCTGGGGACACCATGGGGGTAGGCAGGACACAGAGGAAGGGCAGGAGGACACAGAGGAAGGGCAGAAGGACACGGCAGGGAGGGAAGGAGCTCATAGGTGGGGTAAGTGTGGGACAGCACTGGGACAACACCGGGAAAGGGGGAGCCCAGGGATGGCAGCAGGATTTGGGGGGCACAGCCCGAGCACTCACACTCGTCATAGAAGCCATAGATGCGGTTGATGCTGGCACACTCATGGTTGCCCCGCAGCAGAAAGAAGTTCTCAGGGTACTTGATCTTGTAGGCGAGCAGCAGGCAGATGGTCTCCAGAGACTGCTTGCCCCGGTCCACGTAGTCCCCCAAAAACAGGTAATTGCTCTCAGGGGGGAAGCCCCCGTACTCAAAGAGCCTCAGGAGGTCGTAGTACTGCCCGTGGATGTCACCTGGGGGGGACACAGGCTGTGAGTGGCACCCTGCAGCCCCCCACGCCACCCCAGTGCTGCCCAGCAGCCACGCAGGCCTCACCGCAGATCTTGAGGGGTGCCTCCAGCTCCAGCAGGATGGGCTGGCTCAGGAAGATCTCCCGGGATTTGAGGCACAGTCCGCGGATCTCGTTCTCCGTCAGCTGCACGTTCTTCCCCGGCCGCGACCCTTGGACTGCTCCCAGGGAAGAGAACAGGATCAGGGATCTCCCGGTGCTCAGGGACCCCCAGAGCGCCCCAGGAACCCCTGCTCTACCTGCCCCAGCCCTCCCTGCCCCTATCCTCCAGGCCCTCCAGGCTCGGCTCCAGACCCTTCGGGGCACCCCGGTAACCTCCCGTTCCGCCTCCGCGGGGGACAGACCCTTTGGGGACCCCCATTTCCTCCAGCCCCCTCCCGCGGGGCACAGACCGATTCGGGATCCCCCCTCATATCCTCCACGCCCTCCGGAATCATCTCCAGCTCCCCAGACCCCACGGGGACCCCCCCCAAAACCTTTCCCAGCCCTGACCCACCCCACCCCCCCCCCCCGCCAACCACCGCGGCCTAACCCGCCCCCGCCAGGTCCAGGCCGGGGACACCCCCGCAGCGCCGGGACACGGCCCGAGCCGGCCCCGAGAGGTTCCCCGAGCGGAGGGAGGGTGTCCCGGTGCTCGGGGGGCGGCGGGGGCCGCTCACCCTCCAGGAGGCGGCTGATGATGGAGTCGAGGTTGAGCTTCTCGGTGTCCGCCATGGCCGCCCGCGCGCCGCCCCGCCCCGCGCGCCCGCCCAGAGCGGCCCCGACGCGCCTGGCGCCCCCTGCGGGCTCGGAGGACTCAGTGCAGCGGGGTTTCCCCCGTGCCCCGCGGTCCCCTCGGCCACGGTGTCCCGGACCCGGAGGGGCGGGAAACGGGGACAGCATGGCGGGGGAGCCGACTGCAGGGAGCCACGGCGGTGTCACAGAGGCAGGGGGACAGCCGTGGAGAGGGGACACGCTCCACAAGGGGACATTCCGGGCAGGGGAACATCCCGGGAAAGGTGACAGCCCGGGCAAAGGGACATCCCGGGCAGAGGGACATGCCTGGAAAGAGGAACGTCCCAGGAAAGGGGATACCGCGGCAACGGAATAATGCCGGGCAAGGGGACACCGCGGGCAGAGAGCCTTCCCTGGAACGGAGAACGTCCCGGGCAGAGGGACTTCGCTGGAACGGAGGACTTCCCGGAGAAGGGGACATCCCGGGAAAGGGGACAACCCGGGAAAGGGGACATTTCGGAAAAAGGGACATCTCCGGTCAAGCGAATAACCCGAGCAGGCGGACACGCCGGGCAAGGGGTAGAGCTCGGGCGAGGGTACGCGGGGGACAGGGGCGACATGGACTCGTGTCCTGGGCCTGGGGACACAGGGCTGGAGAGGGAGAGGGAGGGGAACAGCCTCGGCATAGACAGCGGCTCCCGGGACTGCGAGGGGACAGGAGGGGACGCGGAGGCAACCGGGGATCCGTATCCCGGTCCTGGGAGCACAGGGACAGCCTGGGGACACGGGAGGACACGAGGGGACAGAGTGCTTGGCAGAGCCTAGGGATGTCCCCACCCGGGGACTCTAGGGACACCGTCGGGAGCAGCACCGGGCGGTTGCCGGGAGACTGTTGCCACTCTGAGGTCCCCGGTCACACGCCGAAGGGCGGTCTCCCACTGGGGACACGGGAGAGGGTGACACATTTGTGCCACCGCTCGTGGAGGGCAGCAGTGGCAGGGATGGGGTCATGGCTGTCCCCTGTCCTCACTGGCTGTGCCACGCCGTGCCACGCCATGCCATTCCCTGGGTGCCATTCCCTGGGTGCCACGCCGTGCCACGCCATGCCATTCCCTGTGTCTCATTCCATGTCGTGCGGGGAGGTCGCGAATAGCTCCCGGGGCCTGCCGTGACATTTCTGCTCCGCGGTGTCAGTTTTACACCCGGCCCCGTGTGACCCCGGGCTGGCCCCGTCCCTGCCCCCGGTCACTTGTCCCCTACCCCCGTCCCCGTCCCTTGTCCCGCTCCCAACCCCAGTCCCTTGTCCCCGTCTCCCAGCGGTGGCACCCCGGCCCCGCCACCCTTGCCCCGCTGCCCCCTTTGCTCTGCCAACCCCTTCGGTGTTCCGGTCCCCCCGGTGCCCCCAGTCCCGCCCCGCCCCGCCCCGCCCGAGCAGGACACGGCGCCGCCGCCACCGCCGGGACCGGAGCGGGCAGACAGCACCGGGAGCTGCGACAGCACAGGGACCAACACCGGGAAACCCCGCCAGACCCCGACACCCCCGGGACCGGAGCGGGCAGAGCCGCGCCGGGTGCGACAACACCGGGAGAGACCGACACCGACAGACACCGACAGACACCGGCACCGCCGGTGGGTGCTGGCGGCAGCAGGGGGTGTGGGTGGGTTTGGGGGTGCCGGTGCCGGGGGGGCGGGAACAGCGGGATGGGGGCGGGGTGTGTGTGCACACCTGTGACACGGTGCAAGTGACAGCGCAGGTGACAGGTGGGTGATGATGACGTTCACGACACGGTGAGGGTGACAGGGTGCAGGTGACAGGGCGGTGTCTTGGTGCAGGTTATGGGGTCTGGGTGGTAGTGCGGGTGACAGGGTGCGGGTGACAGGGTACAGGTGACAGGTAGGTGATGTGCGTGACAAGTCGCGGGTAACAGGGCGCCGGTGATGGTGCAGTGTCGCAGTGTGGGTGACGGCGTGGGTGACAGGGTGTGAGTGACAGGTGCGGGTGACAAGACCCTGGAGGTGGTGCGGGTGTGTGGTGGGTTGCCGGTGACGGGGTCCATGTGACAGTTCAGGTGACAATGAGGGTGGCAGGGTGCAGGGGTGGTGCGGATGACAGGGAGCGGGTGACAGCGCGTGCAGGACTCTGCGGCGCGGCAGCCGCGCTGGTGGCCCCGTGCCTGCCGGTGGCGGTGACGGTGACAGTGACAGTGACGCCGCGGGCAGCTGGAACTAAGCCGG
The DNA here is from genome assembly GCF_027477595.1 of Haemorhous mexicanus. NCBI lineage: Eukaryota > Metazoa > Chordata > Aves > Passeriformes > Fringillidae > Haemorhous > Haemorhous mexicanus. The sequence continues at coordinate 11,362,488 of NC_082346.1, forward strand.
GGGACGTGCGTGCTGGCAGCTCCGCCACGCTGGGGACAGGGGGACAGGAAGGGGGGGAAGACGAGGGGCGTGTCCAGCCAGGGGACGCGGGACAGGGGGACAGGAGAACCCCGTCAGGCTGAACCACCCCCCGGCTCCCGCTGAGGCAGCTCGCTAGTGACGGGTACAGGGACACGGACAGGGGTGCCAGCGCCTGGCGCGAGGTGGCAGAGGGGACAATGGGGCTCTGTGTCGCCTAATCCGGGGCACGGGGCCGGGGGTTGGCACCCCGGGGTGGCGCGGGGGGGGTTTAAAGGCCAGACCGGCCGGTGTCCCCCGTGCCAGGCGTCCCCGAGCCCTCGTCCCCTGCGCGCTCTCAGGCCACGGCTCCCACCCCAAGGTACCGGGCGACACAGCTGTCCCAGCTCGGGGACAGCAGCAGCACCTCCCAGCTGGGGATGGAGGGGGACAGGGCGGTCCCGAGGCTGGGATGGGCGCGGACTTTGAGGGACCCCCGTGACTGTGTTTTAGGGGACCCTTGTGCCACGCCACCAAGCCGTGTGTCCCCTAACGCTGTCACCGGGTGCCGGGCTTAGGGACACCCTGGCTGCCAGCGGGCACTGCTCAGATCCGTGCCTCAGTTTCCCTCTGTGCCCAGCTCTGCTAGGCACCTGCTGGGAGCGGGGGCACCCGGGGGGTGGGGACACTCCGGTCCCTGGGTCTGCACCCCCAGGGCACCTTGGCACCCCCGGGATGGGGAGGTGCCCCCGGCTGTGCTGAGCTAGCACAGGATTACACACTAAGCCGGAGGTGCCGGGGCCACCGGGGCTGGCACTGAGGGGACAGCCTGAGGCCACCGTGACTGGCACCAAGGGGTCAATCTGGGGCTACCAGACCTGTCAACGAGGGGACAAACTGGGGCCACAGGGACTGGCACCGAGGGGTCAGTGTGGGGACACTGGGACTAGCACTGAGGGGACAACATGAAGACGCCGGAGTTGGCACTGAGGTGTGCCCCAGGAAGCGTGCCAGGCTTTGGTGGGTGCTGCAGGACGGGTTCCCCCCCGAAAGCCGGGGTTGGGGCTCCCAGCACCGGGCGGGGGTGGCCGGGGAAGGGTGGCAGGTCCCCAGGGAGCCGCGCTGATTCTGCCTATCCTTCTCTTGCAGCCCCTCTGTCACCAGGATGGTGAGTGGACCCCGGGTGGGGGGTCCGGGCGGAGGTGGGTGCCCCATCCCGGGATCCCGGCGGTGCCGGGCACTGGCGTGGGGCAGCGGGCAGCGCGGCGTGCTGTGCCCACCCGCCGCGTGACCCCATGGGGACAAGGGGACGCTTTGTCCGGGAGCTGGCGGCCCCGGCGGCTGGCACTGCCCCGCTGTCCCCGAGGCGGTGGCGCTGTGCCCGGCGCTCGCAGCCCCCCAGCACCCCGACGCCCCCACCCCACGGGTGGGCAGCGGCTCCCGCCGTGTCCTGTGCCAGCCCCCCCGTGCCTGCCCCGTGCCCATCCGGGGTCCGTCCACGTGCCAGCTCCGTGCCGGACCCATGACAGCCCCGTGACAGCCCCTTAACCCCACGCCAGCCCCAGAGCACCCCCTTACCCCCATGCCAGCCCCGTGCCAGCCCTGTCCCTGCTCCCGCAGCTCTCGACGTCCCAGCCGAGCCCGGAGCGGGTGCCCAGCCCGGAGGAGCAGGAGTGGGCAGGGCCCGAGGCGCTGTGCCCGGGCTGGCTGGAGGATGAGGCCCCCGATGGCGAAGTGCCCGGGGACAGCGGGGACCCCGACGGTGCCACCCACGCCTACGAGCGGCTCCAGAGCACCCTGTGCCAGGAGGGGCTGCCCCCCACGCTGGACTGCTCCGCGGAGCCCCGCACGGGTTGGGGACACGGGGGGCACGGTGCCAGGCTGGGACACGGGGGTGGCAGAGACTGGGCTGGTGATGCGGGAACGGTGCCAGGCTGGGGACACGGGGGTAGCAGGGACAGTGATGTGGGCGCAGTGCCAGGCTGGGATAGGGGGATGGCAGGGATAAGGGTGGCAATGGGGATGCAGTGCCAGGCTAGGGACACAGGGGGCTTGGGGTCTCCCAGCCACACTAGGGTGCTACGGGCAGGGTGGCGCCAGGGTCCCCATCCGGGGGCTGTTAACCCTTCCCTTCCTGGCAGGATTTGGCCCGCTGGACATGACCGTTTGCATCCTGGGCTCCCCGACCCCCTTCCTGCCCGTCCTGCTGGAGGGTGGCACCCGCTGCCCAGGTGGGTGCCATCCCCTTGTCCCCACTCCGCACGAGACACCCCTGAGCCGACAGCAGGGTCCCCACACCTGCCTGTGCTGCCTGACCCGGACTTTGAGGGAAACTGAGGCAGGGGAGCAGGGTGGCAGCAGTCCCGCGTGTCCCATTATTCCCAGTACACACCAGTTCAGCAGCAAGTGCCCTCCCTCCCCCCCCGCGGCACGATCCCTATGGGGGGCAGTTTGGGGCAGGGGGTGCGGGGTGCCCACCGCCCACCCCCATGCCCACCCGCAGGCGCCATGGTGCTGTGCCTGTCCCCCTCCTGGGCCAGCCGGGTGCCGTCGGAGTCGTCCCCGGGCGCCTGGTCCCTGCTGCTCTCCCGGGGTATCTCCTTCAAGGTGGGGGGGCACAGCGCCCTGGAGACCTTCGTGCCGCCCCGCCGCGCCAACTACGTGACGGGCACCTTCGTGCCGGGGGACCCCGAGGGCGGCTGGGTGGGCGAGCTGGCCCGTGACCTCGACTGCCCCACGGGGGGCTCGGTCCCGCTCGCCCACCGCCTCGAGGACACGCTGGTCACCCGCTGGGTGCTGGCGGCTCGCGCCAACCTGCCCGTGCCCCCCACGCTGGCCTTCGTCCTGGGGGCCAGGGGGGACCTGCCCGCCGAGCCGGTGGCCCCCGGGGTGAGGCTGGTGCGGCTGCAGGACCCCCAGGGCCAGCAGAGCCTGGTGCAGGAGGAGGTGGGCGCCTTCCTGGGCGGCACTGCCATGGAGCCCTACGGCCAGGTGGGCACGGGAGCGGCGGGCCGTGCTGGTGGCACCGGGTGGCGCTGGGGCGCATGGAGAAGCAGAGGGGTGCACGCAGGGGGGGGGTGGCTGTGAGGGTGGTGACCAGGTGGCACTGGGGGGTGCAGGTGGTGGGGTGGCACGGGGTGACACGGGGCAGCGTGCAGGTGGCGGGCTGGCTGCTGGGGTGGCAGCAGGTGGCACGGGGTGACACGGAGGTGCACGCAGGTGGTGGTGCGGCCGGCGGGGTGGCGGTGGCGGGGAACAGGCACCCGCAGCACCCACAGGAAGGAGGAGGGGGCGGCGGTGGCGCAGGCGGTGGGTGCCCGGCTCCGGGGGCTGACGGAGGAGGACAGCGTCCTGCTGGAGGCCATGGTGCCCACCGCCCGCCTGCCCGTGCCCCCCCCACGTAAGGCCCCCGCCCTCGGGCGCCCACCACCCTGGGAGGGGGGGGAAGAGTCCCCCGGGGTCCCACGGGTCCCTGCAGCTGTGCCGGCCACTTGTCTGTCCCCTGGGGCGGGTGGGGCCATCGGGGTGCCCAAATTACTGGGGTCCTGGGGGAGGGCACGAAGGTCACCCTGGATGCCCACAGTCCCCTGCGTTAGGGTCGGGGGACAGTTTGACACCTTGGACCCCCACAGACACATGGGGAGAGGTGGGGAAGGTCACCCTGGACTCCCAAGGTCCCCTGTGGTGGGGGAGAAAGTCACCCTGGACCCCCATGGTCCCCTGGGGCTGGGCAGGGTGTTGGGGTGACCCCCTCTGACTCCCGACAGTCCCGTGGGACTGGGTATGACAGTTGCCATGCTGTACCCCTCACTCCCTGGGGCTGGGCTTGGCCGGGGCCACCGCGGTGCCACAGGGAGTTCCAAAAGGCCCCAGAGGAGGGGGAGGTGGGGCAGGGCAGCCCCATCCCCGCGTGGCGGCCGTGCCTGCCCTGTCCCTTGCCCCCCAGGCAGCCCAGCCCCGCGGCTGCCCATGGCCCTGCGCATCTGCACCCTCGTCTGCAGGTCCTGGGGGGACCGGCCCCAGCTCTGCCAGGTATGGCATGTCCCCACACCCCGGTGGCTCTGTGTGTCCCCAGCCTATGATGGCTGTCCCCACGTCCTGGTGGCCCTGTATGCCCCCAAGCTATGGTGGCAGTCTTGCGCCCCCAGGCTGTGGTAATCTGTGTGCTACGCCCTGTGTGCCTGTCCATGTCCCCAGGCCCTGGTGGCCCTGGGTGTCCCCAGGATTGGTGGCCATCCACATCCATGCCTTGGGTCAATGTGTCATCCCACGTCCCAAATCATTGGTGGCAGCTGCGTCCCCAGGCTATGGGTAGCGGTCACCCGATGGCAGCCGGCGTCCCCACACACACGTGCGTGTCGCCGTGTCCCCACAGGTGGCCTGCGCCGTGGGACGCGCGGAGAGCCCGGTGCGTCACGGCGCGGCGCTGCCCCAGGGCCTGGACTCCAGCCTGCAGCAGTGGGGAGTGGCGGCCCCCAGCCAGCGACAGGCCCTGGCCACGCGGCTGCGGGAGGCCACCGAGGCCGCCGCGGCCGCCCTGCTGGCCAGCGAGGCCGAGCTGAGCCCGCGGCAGCGCGGCGGCAGCCGTGCCCACACCGACATCCTGGGTGAGCACGGCGCGAGTGACGCCGTCGGTGCCCGCGGTCACCCCGCGGTGCTTAGCGGTGTCACCGTCACCGTCCCCAGGCGTGGATTTCCTGCTGGCGTGCGTGGATGAGGTGCTGGAGCTGGTGGCGCTGGCCACGAACGGCCAGCGGTGCCTGGAGACCTGCGCGCTCGCCGAGGCCATGGGGCGCGGCGTGGGCGAGCCCTGTGGGGATTTGCCGCGGCTGCTGGCCGAGGCCATGCTGCACCGGGCGCAGTGTCACCTGGTCGAGGGCAAGGACATCCTGCTCATCGGGGCCGGCGGCGTCAGCAAGAGCTTCGTGTGGGAGGCGGCCCGCGCCTACGGGCTGAGGGTGAGGGGCTGGGGGCGGCGGAGGGCGGCGCAGCGGCGGTGCCGGGGCCGGCCGTCCCCCGGTGACGCCTCTCCGGGGCCGCAGATCCACCTGGTGGAGTCGGACCCGGAGCACTTCGCGGCGGGGCTGGTGCAGACCTTCCTGCCCTACGACAGCCGGGAGCACCGGCGGGACGAGGAGCACGCGGAGCGGGTGCTGGAGCTGCTGCGCTCCCGGGGGCTGCGGCCCCACGCCTGCCTCTCCTACTGGGACGACTGCGTGGTGCTGGCGGCCCTGGTGTGCCAGGGGCTGGGGCTCCGCGGCCCCGCGCCCGCCGCCGTGCGGGTGGCCAAGCAGAAGAGCCGCACGCACCGGCACCTGCAGCGCTGCCGCCGCGGCCGCCCGCCGCCCGCCGCCTTCGCCGTGCCCTGCCGCCGCCTGCGGAGCCACGGCGACGTGGAGCGGGCGGCGGGCGCTGTGCCCTTCCCCGCCGTGGCCAAGCTGGAGTTCGGCGCAGGCGGCGTGGGCGTGCGACTGGTGGAGAACGCCGGGCAGTGCCACGCTCACGCCGCCCGCCTCTGGAGGGACCTGCGCGACGACGCCGACCACCCGGGCATCGGGCTGGGCTGGGGCAACGCCATGCTGCTCATGGAGTACGTGCCGGGCACCGAGCACGACGTGGACCTGGTGGTCTTCGAGGGGCGGCTGCTGGGCGCGTGGGTGTCGGACAACGGCCCCACGCGTGTCCCCGCCTTCCTGGAGACGGCGGCCTGCCTGCCCTCCTGCCTGCCCGCCGACCGGCAGGCGCAGCTGGTGCGGGCGGCGCTGGAATGCTGCCGGGCGTGCGGGCTGCGCGACGGCGTCTTCAACGTGGAGCTCAAGCTGGGCCCGGCGGGGCCGCGCCTGCTGGAGATCAACCCCCGCATGGGGGGCTTCTACCTGCGCGACTGGATCCGCGAGGTCTACGGCCCCGACCTGCTGCTGGCCGCCGTGCTGGTGGCGCTGGGCGTGCCGCCCGTGCTGCCCGCTCGCCCCGCGCCCCGCACGCACCTGGCCGGGGTGATGTGCCTGGCGTCGGAGCACGGCGAGACCCTGGCGGGCGGCGGGGGCATGGAGGCTCTGCGGGAGCTGCACGGCCGCGGGCTCGTCCGCCTCAACCGGCTCTTCGAGGAGCCCGAGGGGGCCGGCGAGTATGAGGAGCCGCTGCTGAGCGTGGCGTGCGCCGGGGCCACGCTGGCCGAGGCCTGCGAGCGCCTGCTGGGGCTCTGCCAGGGGCTAGGCATCGACTCCCCGCGATATCCCGTGGAGCATTTCTTGTCCCACTTCAAATAGCGCCGGGCAGGCAGCGGGGAGAGCGGGGGAATGGGTGCCCCGGCACACCCGGCACCCGCTCCCGCCGCCCCGCCGCCCCTCCCCGGCATCCCCCCGGCACCCCCTCCCGCTGTCCCCCCATCCCCTGGCCTGGCACACCATGTCCTGGCACCCCCGTACTGCCCTGGATCACAGTCACCTGCCCTGCCACCCCAGTGCTTGGCAGTCCCCTTTGTCTTAGCACTCCATCCCCTGGCATCCCCTCATTCCCCTGGCACTCCATCCCCTGGCATCCCCCGAGTCCCTTGGCAGCCCATTCCCTGGCATCCTGACATCCCATCCACTGGGATTCTCCCATTACCTGGCACTCCATTCCCTGGCATCCCCCGACTCTCCTGGTGCCCCATCCCCTGGCATTCTGAAACCCCATCTCCTGGCACCCCCCCCACTACTCTGACACCCCAATCCCCAGCATCCCCCATGTCCTGGCACCACATTCCCTGGCATCCCCACCATCCTGGCACTTCATCCTTCCATCACATTGACAGCCCACACCCAAAAATTCCCCCCTCCCAGTCCATGCACCCCATCCCCTTGCCCTAGCACCCCATTCCCTGCTTCCCAACGTCCCTCCCTGTCCCCCCTGCCCTGTCCCTACAGTCTCTACCCCCCGTCCCTGAAGCTGGGGGTCCCATGCCTGGGGACACACAGGGGGACACTGTCCCCTGCTGTCCCCGTGCCACCCCCAGGGTGGGGCATCCAGGAGCCCCGAGGCAGCCAGGCCACCCCATGAGAGCAGCAGGTGAAGTGTGAGGTGTGTTGGCACCTGCTGGCATGGGGAGACCCTACAGCAACAAACCATTATGGGGAGAGAGACCCCATAATGACAACTAATTATTGGGACATCCCATAATAACAAAGAAACATGGGAGACCCCACAATAACACACCAGCACGGGGAGACCCCACAATGACACCCTCGAAGGGAAGACCCTACAGAAACAAATGGGGAGACCCCACAGTAACAAACCCGTGTTTAGGGGAGACCCTACAACAGCATACACTGAAAGGCAAACCCCACAATAACAAACTGGCATGGGGAGACCCTACAATGACAGACCTGCACCAGGGGACCCTACAACAACAGAGGAGCACCCAGGAACTCCCTGGAGCAGCTCAGAAAGTCCTCTGGGAAGGGATTTGTGTGGGGCACCCACACGATACAGGGCTGTCACTGGGGGGGCCCTACAGTAACACCAGTGACTCCACACTAACACCCGGCCCCTGTAAGGTCCGAGATCCAACAACAACACCGGACACCCTACACTAACACTGAGCCCCTGCAGTACCCCTGACCCTACAATAACAGCAGTGACCCTACAATAACACCCACATCCTACAGCCCTCACGACCCTACAATAACACCAGAGATCCTACAATAACACAGAGCCCCCGTAGTGCCTGAGAGCCTGCAATAACACACAGCCACTTTAGTGCCTGAAACCCTCCAATAACACCCAGTCCCTATAGTGCCCCTGGCCCTACAATAACACCAGCGACCCTTCAATAACACCCAGTCCCTGTAGTGCCCCTGGCCCTACAATAACACCAGCTACCCTTCAATAACACCCAGCCCCTGTAGGGCCCCTGGCCCTACAACAACACCAGCGACCCTTCAATAACACGCAGCCCCCACAGTAGCAGCAGTGACCCCACAATCACCCCAGTGACCCCACAATAACCCCAGTGCCCCGCAGCCCCACTCGTGCCCCCCATCCCCGCGGAAACCCCGACCGGGATCTCCACGTGGGGTCACCGGGATGTCCCCCTCTCTTCCTGCCCCTCCTCTGACGTCACGGTGGCGCAGCTGACGTCAGCGCGGCGCAGGGGGCGGGGCGGGCGGGGACCCCAGTAAAGGCTGTGAGCGGCCGCGCTGCCTCTGTCGTGTTCCCTGCGCCAACCCCGGGACCCCCCGTGCCAGTGCCCCCGCGCTGGGGACACCCCGGTGACGCGCGGGGGGGCGTGGCCGTGGGAGGGGCGTGGGTGTGGGCGTGGCCAGCGCGGCGGGTTCCCCGGGGTCCCGATAAGGCGGTGACACGGGGGGCGTGACGGGGGCGTGACCGCCGTTGGGGGCGTGGCCATCGGGGCGGGTCCCCGGGGGTCCCGGCACGGCGCCGTCATGGCGGGGGTGTTCGACATCGACCTGGAGACCGAGGAGGGCAGCGACGGGGACGAGCCCGAGCTGGGCGCCGTGAGCCGGCAGCGGGGCGCGGGGGGCACCGGGGCTGCCACCGGCACCGGGGCTGGGGCGGGGGGCGCCGCGGGGACGGGGAGCACCGGCAGCGGGACGGGCGGTGGAGGCGGCGAGCGGCACCGGGACGCGGTGGGCACGGCGGGATCGGGGGTGTCGGAGGTGCGTGGGGTCCGCTCGGTGCCGGGGACGGCGGGCAGGAGCTTGGGGATACAGCGACAGGGGCAGTTACAGGGGTCCCGCCTGTGGCGGGACAGGGGTGTAGCCGGGCTCTCCGCAGGGACAGGACGCCGGAGCACCGGGGGCAGCCGCGGATCCCGGGCGGGCAGCGGGCGGCTCCCGCTGGGCAGGGCCCGGCCTCGGCCCCAAAACATCCGGCTGGGCCGGCTCGGCGCTGCCTCGCCCCGCGCTGCCGCGTCCTGCCCGCGTCCTGCCCGCGTCCTGCCCGTGTCCTGCCCGCGTCCTGCCCGCGCCGTACCCGTGTCCTGCCTGCCGTGTCCCCTCTTTGCCATGTGTCCCCTCCCTGCCGTGGGTCCTCTCTCTGCCGTGTCTTCCCTCCTTGCCATATGTCCCCTCCCTGCCATGCGTCCCCCGCCCGCTGCTCCCCCTTGCCCACCGCTGACCGAGAGTTCCCTCCCGCAGGAGATGGAGCTGGAGCCCCGGGGAAACGGCCTGGAGTAAGTGGGCGACAGCCTGCGGCGGGGTATGCAGGCAGGGGACAGGCAGGGGACAGGCAGGGGGTTGTCCCCACTCACCCCCTCTCCAACCAGGCCCGTGGGACACTATGAAGAGATCGAGATTTCCGAGAGCAGCGTCAACAATGGCCCCGAGCACATCGGCCCCCACTGCTTCGAGCTGCTCCGCGTTCTGGGCAAGGGTGGCTACGGCAAGGTGGGGACACGGCGGGGCTGGGGCACTCTGGGCGGCTGCAGTGCTCCCTGACGGCTTCCCCAACCTTCCATGCCCGTCCTTCCAGGTGTTCCAGGTGCGAAAAGTGCAGGGCACCAACACAGGCAAGATCTTCGCCATGAAAGTCCTGAAGAAGGTAGGGCCCCCCCGGCCCCCCCAGCCCCCCCGGGAATCCCCCCCGCTCACTGCCTCCCCCCCAGGCCAAGATCGCCTGCAACGCCAAGGACACGGCGCACACCCGGGCAGAGAGGAACATCCTGGAGGCCGTCAAGCACCCCTTCATCGTCGACCTCATCTACGCCTTCCAGACGGGCGGCAAGCTCTACCTCATCCTGGAGTGCCTCAGCGGTGCGGGCTGGCTCAGGGCCACCGGGGGTTACTCCAGGGACAGCTGCAAATTGTCCCAGGGGTGGCTCAAGGGCTTCCAGGGGTGGCTGAGGGTGTCCAGGGATGGTTAAAGTGTGACCTGGGGAGGTTACAACGTCCAGGGAGGGTGTCCAGGGGTGGCTCAGGGGATTCAGGGGTGGTTTAAGTGTGTCTCAGGATGGCTCAGATGTTCCCAGGGGTGATTAAGGAGTGTCCAGGGATGGATCAGGAGGGTCCCTCTTGGGCTCTTTACGCAGGTGGAGAGCTCTTCATGCAGCTGGAGCGGGAAGGGATCTTCCTGGAGGACACTGCCTGGTAGGGATGAGGTGGTGGTGGTGGGTGTGGATGGGGTGGGCACCCCAACATGGCTCATGGCCACCCCAATCCCGCTACAGTTTCTACCTGAGCGAGATCACTCTGGCACTGGGTCACCTACATTCCCACGGGATCATCTACCGGGATCTTAAGCCGGAGAATATCATGCTCAACAGCCAAGGTGCCTTTGGAGGGCAAACTGGGGAGCCTGAGGGGGTTCTCTGGGGGCAGTGCTGACCCCTCCACATCCCTCAGGTCACATCAAGCTGACGGACTTTGGGCTGTGCAAGGAGTCCATCCATGACGGAGCCGTTACCCACACCTTCTGTGGCACCATCGAGTACATGTGAGGTGGATGCAGCACTGGGGGGAATTTGGGGGAGTCTCTGCTGGCCCCCCATCTGCTCAGGACCCCCCCTGCACCCCCCAGGGCCCCCGAGATCCTGGTGAGGAGCGGGCACAACCGAGCGGTGGACTGGTGGAGCCTGGGCGCCTTGATGTACGACATGCTCACCGGATCGGCAAGTCCCACCACTGCTCCCTCCTCCCTGGGGACTGGGGGGGCATCTCGGGGTGACACCGAGCCTTCCTGGCCCTCCTGGCTCTTCATGGCCCCCCCGTGCCCCCACAGCCGCCGTTCACCGCCGAGAACCGCAAGAAGACAATCGACAAGATCCTCAAGGGGAAGCTGGTGCTGCCGCCCTACCTGACACCCGACGCTCGTGACCTCCTCAAGAAGGTGGCCCCCCCACCCCTCCCCCCAAAATTTCCCTCACCCGCCTCCCCCCACCTTTATTCATGTAGGTCCTCCCCCCTATTCCCATCTCTATCCCTGTTTCTCTTCCAGTTCCTCAAGCGGAACCCCAGCCAGAGGGTTGGGGGCGGCCCCGGTGACGCGGCCGATGTGCAGGTACAGCCGTGGGTGGGCGGGGGGGTGCCAGAGGAGGACACCACCCAAATGCTGCCTGACACCCCCAAACCCCACAGAAACAGCCTTTCTTCCGCCACATCAACTGGGAGGACCTGCTGGCGCGCAGGCTGGACCCCCCCTTCAAACCCTGCCTGGTATGGGGGGCCGAGGGGGGAGGCTGGGAATGTTTTGGGGGGCCCTGTGGGAATCGGTGCCGTGTTCCCCGCAGCAGTCAGAGGAGGACGTGAGCCAGTTCGACACCCGCTTCACCCGCCAGACCCCTGTAGACAGCCCCGACGACGCTGCCATCAGCGAGAGCGCCAACCAGGCCTTCCTGGTAGGGGGGCACAGCCCCAGGGGGGACCCCTGACACACCCAGGCCCCCCCCGTGACACCCCCAAACCCACAGGGCTTCACCTACGTGGCCCCCTCCGTGCTGGAGAGCATCAAGGAGGGGTTCTCCTTCCAGCCCAAGGTGCGCTCCCCCCGCCGCCTCAACAGCAGCCCCCGCACCCCCGTCAGGTACTGGGGCACAGGGGGGCCAGGGGTGGGGGGCTTTGGGATGGAGGTGCTTTGGTATGGGGGTTTCAGGGTGGGCACCAAGGTGGTAACAGGGGACAGTGCTGCGGGTGCAATGGGGGGGCTCAAGCTGTCCTGTCCTGGGAGTGCAGAGAGGCTGTGGGGGCAGTGGGGTGAGGGTTTGGGGTGCTTTGGGGTGGGGGAATCAGGGTGGGCCCCAAGGGGATGAAGAAGGAGTAGGGGAGTGTGGGGGGAGTTGGGGCCTCCAGGGCTGGGGGAGGAGCTCTGTGGGCACTGGCTGCCCCCTGTTCCTCGCCCTCTGTGGGTGCCCCACTCATCCCCTCCTGTGTCCCCCCCCAGCCCTGTGAAGTTCTCCCCCTTCGAGGCGTTCAAGCCGGTGGCCCCAGGCGACCCCATGGAGCTGGGCCCCACCCAGGGCCCCCCGCCCGAGGGCACGGCCCCCCTGCCCATCAAACCCTCAGGGGGGGCCAAGAAGCAGAAGGGGGGCCGGGGGCGGATGCCCAGGTAGGGGTGGGGAGGGTGGGGGGTTTGGGGGGGGGGGGGGGGCCTGGTGCTCCCCATGGGGTGGGGGGAACCCCACGGTGCTGCTTGTGCTCCCGGGGGCTCGTCCCCCTCTGGCACAGCCCCCTGTCCGCTGAGTTTGGGGGCACGGGGAGAACCCCCAGGGGTGGGGCCCCCCACGGTTGTGCCCTCGTGGGCGTGGCCTTTTGGGGTGTGGCCCCTCTGGGGGTGTGGCCTTTGGGGTGCAGCCCCCTAGGGCATGGCCCTGCTGCTGGATGTGTGCCAATTAAAGGACTTGCTGAGGCTGTGGTGGTCTCTCTGCTGGGGCTGGGGGGGCTGAGGGGGTCATTGGGAGGGTGGGGGAGTTGTGCCACCAGGGGAGGTCCAGCCTCCACCCGCTGTGTGATGCCCCGCCCCGTTTTAGCCCCCACTTGTCACACCCTTTTGTTGGCTCCACCCACTTATCTGCAAACCACGCCCCCGATCTGCTCTGCCCCCAAAGCCGCTCTTTTATTGGTCAGTGCAAATTCGGACAAGGCTCCTGCAGCCAACAGGAGCCTTGGCTGGGGGCTGGCAGGGGTCAGAGAAGGGGTCCCTTTACTGGCAGGGCAGTGACACTACAGGGCGGTGACACTACAGGGAGGTGACACTACAAGGAGGTGACACTACAGGGCAGTGACACTACAGGGAGGTGAAATTACGGGGCAGCGACATTACAAGGAGGTGACACTACAGGGAGGTGACATCAAAGGGTGGTGACGTCAGGACGGTGATGTCACAAGGCGGTGACGTGTGGCCGCGCGTCCCCCCAGGCCGCTGTCCCCGAGAAGGCGTGCAGGTCACTGAGCAGAGCCTCGGCGCTGCCCCCCGCCGCCTGCCCCTCACTCAGGGGGCTCTCCCCGCCCTCTGGCGCTGCCTCGGCCTCCTCCTCATCCTCCTCCTTCTCATCCTCCGCCCGCTCATCCTCCTCCTGCTCATCCTCCTCCTCCTGCTGCGGCCGCCGCTCCAGGCTCCAGGGCATCAGCTCTTCCTCCTCGTCCCGCACGGCCACCTCCCCGTGCCCGTCCCCGGGGCCCGCGGCGGGCTCCCGCGGTGAGCGCAGCCGGTGCCATTGCCCCCGCAGCAGCTGCAGCGCCCGGCGGCCCAGGGGCCGGGGGTAGTACCGGCCGGCCGAGAGGCGGCACAGGTGGTGCCAGGCCAGCGCCAGCCCCAGCGCCAGGCACAGCAGCAGCCCCAGCAGCGCGGCCACCGCCCGGTCATTGCGGGCCACCGCGGGGTCCCCGGCGGCCGCCGGCCCCGCCAGCGCCAGCAGCAGCGGGTGCCATCGCGGGGCAGCCTGCGGGGAGGGCAGCGGGGTCACACCGCGCCGGGCACGTGGCTTCCCGGAGCTGGAGCGCAGGGAAGGGCCGGGGGCAAGGTACAGGGCACAGGACAAGGGCCGGGGAGGGGGAGGTGACCCCCGGGGAGGAAGCCGTGGGAGGCGGGTGCAGCAGCACCTGCAGGTGCTGGGGGAGAGGAACCGGCTCCTGCCACCCCACATGGCTGCACAGCCCCTCTAGAATCCCCTGCCCCTGCCCACGGCACCCTCTGCCGAAGCCCCAGGGTCCCCCCAAACCCGGCACTCTCAGTCTTCCTTGTCGCTGCACTGTCCCCAACACCTGCCAAAGCCCCTAGCCCACCATGCTCCCCTGAAGGACCCCCCTCCTTCCCCCCCAACCCCACTGTGCTCCCCTTATCCCCCCAAACATTCCAGACTCCCCTTACCCTGCCACTCCCCCCAGCCCCATCCTGCTTCCCTTATCCTGACTCCCCCAACCTGTCCCCCATCCCCTAGGCTCCCAGCCCCCCAGTCTCCCACCCTGCCCGGTTTTGGGGTGCTCACCATCAGTGGGTGAAACCAGAGCGGGTCCCGATGCCGCGGGTGCGCTCCGAGATGGGGGAGCCCCCCCCAACTTCCTGCCCCGCGCAGCGGATGTGCCGGAGCGGGGGGGGCCGAGCTCTGCACCCCCCCACGCACCCCTGCTGCCCAAAATGCCGCCCCGTGCCCCCCCACTTCCTGCCGAGGCGCTGAGCTCCCACCCGTGACCGCCGCGCCTTCCTGCGCCCGCTCTGCCACCCCACAGGTGGCCCTGCAACTTTTCTTGTAAATCACCCCCATCACTTTTCTTATAAATCCTTTATTTGGAGTGAAAATATAGTTTCTGACCCTGCACTGGAATGGAGAGGGGGGACACGAGGAGCAGGAGGGGAGGAAAAGCCCCCAAAATATAGGGGGGACAATATCTCACAGTTTAGGAAGGCAGATCATGCCCTGCCCCGCAGAAAGAGGGGAGACCCCACACAGGGATTGGGGGGTGCAGGGGGTAATCTTTGATCCCAGGAGCAACCCCCAGCCCGAGGAATGGGGGCAGGGGTGGAGAATGGTCCATGATTTGGGGGGGCAGCACCCAGTAAGGCAATGGGGGGAAGCGGGGAGCTGCCAGAGGGGCGGCCAGCCCCTCAATGGGAGAAGGGCCCGGAGCGGGGCAAGGGGGAGCACCCCAGGGGGGGCGAGATGGTTCAGGGGGGTCCCTGGGGTGCAGGCGTGGTCCCTGGGTCGGTGGTCCCTGAGGGGGTCCCTACACGTGGCCGTTCTCGAGGCGGCTGAGCTGCTCCTCCAGGCGAGAGATGCGCTGGCCCTGCTCCGCCACCAGCGCCCGCAGCGCCGCCACCTCCTGCAGCACCTCGTCCAGGCGACCTCCCTGAGGGACAGCGCCGTCACGGGACACGCCCAGCAGAGCCACACCCACTGCCACACCTACCCATCGCCCATCAGAGGACCCGCACCCACTGCACAGCCCCACCCACACCGACCACACCCTTCTGTCCCTTTCCCGCTTGTCCCCCTGTCCCCCCTGTCCCCTTACCGTGGAGCTGCCGGAGCCGAGCGCCGGCGGGGCACTGAAGCGAGCGGACGCGGGGGCCGCGGGGGGCGTGGGAGGTGGTGTGGTGGCCCCGGTGGCGGCGGCGCTGGCGCGGCTGTCGTGTAGCAGTGTCCGCCGGCTCACCTTGAGGTCCCGCTGCTTGCTGGGGACGTAGGCCTGGCGCAGGGACACCAGCACGGGCCCCGCCGTGCGCCCCGCCACCCACTCCTCTGCCTCCATGGCTGCCTCGGGGCCTGCTGTGTCCGGGTACAGGTCGTCCTGGAACAGATCCGACTGCCCCCAACAGCGTCAGAGGAGTGGCATCCGTGGGGGGACCCCCAGAGAGACGCCACGGGGACACGGCCTCACTGGGGACCCCCCTATTGCTCCCATGTCCTGCTCAGGGACCTCACACGCAGACCCCATAGGGACCCCCACCCAGACTGATGAGAGACCCCTTGCCCAGTCACCAAGTCCTGCCCAAGAACCCCACATGGCCCTGTGTCCTGCCCAGTGACCCCTCTCGGTCCCCCTGGGGACTCCCACCAGCCCTGCTGTGTCCCCCCACCCCACATTCCCCTATCCCCACCCACCTTCCTTGGCACGGTCATGATGATGGGCTCACACTTGCGCTCGTGCAGCTTGTAGAACCTGCCAGGGGAGCAGAGGGGGTCATGGAAGTTTCTGGGGGGTTCTGGGGGTCCCTCATCTCGTCCCCCATGTCCCCATGCCCACCTGGCGATCTCGCACTTGCTGACGTCCAGCCCGCGCTTGGGCATCCAGCCCATTCCCCGCTGGGGCTCCTTGCTGGTGAAGGTGTTGAGGAAGTGGATGTAGGGTGGCTCCTCTGTGATCTCGAAGTACCGGATGCTCGAGTCCCCCTGGGGACACGTCGTTAGGGGGGACCCCAGCTCTGGTGCTGCCACCAGCGGGCTGGGGGGCTCCCTACCTTGCCGCAGACGTAGACCACGCTGGTGTCGGGGTCGTAGAAGGGCAGCAGAGCCCCGTTGCTGGAGTCCAGCTCCTGCAGCCCCATGGGCTCCTCCAGGTTCTCCTGGGGTGGGATGAGGCGTCAGGCACGCAGGGAACCCCAGAATGGTTCTGGGGGAGCCCCAGGATGCCACTCACCGTGTCCCATAGCGCCAGCTGCCGCTCGCTCATGCGGCTGAAGCCGGTGGTGAAGATCTTGCCGTCGGCCAGGAAGATGGCGCGCATGGGACGGGCCCCCTCGTGTGCCCGCTCCTTCTCCTGGGGGGCACGGCTGTCACCAGCGCCCGCAGCATCCCAGGGACAGGCACCGAGGGACAGGGGACAGCGGGGAGAACCGGGGGACAAGGACACCCACGGAACGTGGGACAACGGGGTGCACCGAGGGACAAGGGCAGGGAACAGGGGATTCCCCCCAGGAACCAGCAAAGGACAGCGCCCTGGTGACACAGGCCCCCCGGGGGGGTGGGGACACTCACAGCCACCACGGTGCCGCGGCGGGGGTCGATGACACGGACGCTCTTGTCCTTGCAGGCAGTGCAGAAGCGGGAGCCGTCGCGGCTCCAGCTGACGCTGTAGATGAGGTCGGGGTGCAGCCCGTCCAGCCGGTACAGCTCCTCCGCCGTGCCCACGTTCCAGATCAGCACCACGTTGTCACAGCCTGGGGGACACGGCAGGGGTCACCTCGGCCGCGCGGCCCCCTCCCCGTGCCCGCCGTGTCCCCCCGTACCCGCGCTGAGCAGGACGTTGCGGGCAGTGGGGTGCCAGGTGATGATGCCAACGCGCTTCGAGTGGCCCTCCAGGACCACCACCGGCTCCGTCAGCGGCTGGCTCAGCCCGTTCTCTGGGATCTGCCACACCTGAGGGGACAGAGGGGACGGTGAGGGAAGCGGCGTGACCCCTGGCACCCCCCAGGATCCTGGGCCACCCCTCACCATGACAGTGCAATCCTCGGAGCCGCTGGCGATGACGTGGTCGTTGTGGGGACACCAGTCGATGTCGAGGACGGGGCCCGTGTGGCCGCACACCGTGGGGTACGACTTGTCAATGCGTCCGGTCTGGGGACAAAGTGACAGCAGGGAGGGGGTCACCCACCGGCACAAGCCCCCCTTCCCCGCGTCACCGCCCTGCTGTCACCTTGTGCAGGGGGAGGACGAGGAAGGCGCCGCCGCCGCTGGCCTCCACGATGATGGCCACGAAAGAGGGGTTGACAGCGCAGAAGGTGCTGTCCCAGGTGACGCGGGACACGCGGATGTCATCGTAGCACTGGTCCGTCTTCACCGGCTGCCCAAACACGTGCCGGAATTTGCTCTGCCGCACCACCTTCCGGAAGGACATGGCTGGGGAGTGCCCCGGCCGCGGTCAGGCGTGCTGGGATACCCCACAATGGCAGGCGGGGACACCAAGAAATGGGGGGTCCCCTGAACTGGGTTTGTCACTGACTTCCGGCCCCGTAAGGGGTGGCTCAGCCACTCCTAGGAGCAGGACCTGGGGACACACCCCTGACCCTGCCAGCTCCCTGACGGGAACTCAGGAAGCACCCCAGGAATGGGGGCTCTGAGTGAGACAAGGAGTGTCCCATTCGGGATGGGGACAGGGACAAGGATGTCCTCCTGGAAACACGGGTGGGGATGGAAAGGAGGGCAGGGACAGCTCCAACAGATCACGGGACAGGGGTGGCCCTGCTGGCTATGGGGTCAGGGACAGGGAAAGGGAAGGGGACAAGGATAGGGATGGGGAGGCACGAATGGGGCCTGTGGTGGCCTCATTCTGTACGGGGATAGTGACGAGGTCAGGGACAAGGATAGGGACAGGAAAAAGGATGGGGACGGGGGCGGGGTTAGGAATGGGGCCGGTGGTGGCCGCGCTAGGTACAGGAACAGGAATGGGGACAGGGGGACAGGGACGAGGATGGGGACGTGGACGGGGAAGGGGTGGCCCGGCTAGGTATGGGGACAGGGACTGGGAGAGGGACAGGGATGGGGACAGGGACAGGGGGTGGCCCCGCCGGGAATGGGGATGGGGCTGCCCCGGGAAGGGGGATGGGGGTCCCGGGGGGGCCGTGCCCAGCGGGTCCGGACGGGGCTCGGTGCCCGGTAACGGTGCCCGCACTCACCGGCGGGTCGGTGCCCGGGGCCGGTGCCGGTGTCGGGGGCGGCGGGAGCGGCGGCGGCGGCGGGGGCGGGGCAGGAAGTGACCGGGGCCGCCCCGCGCGTGCGCGGCTCCGGGGCGGGGGCACCGGCGGGGGGGGGGACCGGGGGAACCCTATGGACGGGGGCACCCGGGGGGACGGTCCCCGTGGACAGCGCCAGTGGGTGACACAGAGGTGACAGTGGCGGGTGCCACAGGGGCAATGGCAGCGAATGACACAGGGGTACTGTCACCCCCACCAGTGTCGCCCCTCTGTCACCCCGGGGTGACACAGCAGCCAGGGTCACCCCCCGGGCCGGGCTTTCCCCTGCTGTCGTTTTGGGGGGTCCTTCCCCTCTGAAGCCTCCTGTGGCACCCTGTGCCCATGCCCGGTCATGTCTTGGGGACATGCCACCAGTCCCCATTCTAGGGGGACAACAAATGCACCTGCCTTAGGGGTGGGGGGAGCTCAGGGAGAGGAGCCAGGTGAGGGGACACAGTGGTGGCCTTGCGGTGTCCCCACTGGGGATGTGGGTTGGTCTGGGGACACTGTGGTGGCTGTGGGGTGTCACCGCTGGGAGCATTGGGCAATGCTGGGGACACTGGTGGCTGTGGGGTGTCACCTCTGGACTCGGGGCCTCGGTGATGGCCCCGGGACGCTGGGGGGGACCTGTCCGGTGGCCGGGGCGCGGTGGCCGCGTGGCTGTGCCCGGGGCCGGTGGCCGTGGCTGTTTCCTGCCATTAATCACCGCTAATTGGCTTTGCCCTGGCGGGCTCACGGCGGGGGGAGCTTGGGGGGTCACGGGGGGTGTAAGAGGATTTCCCTGCTCCTTCCTCCGGCTCGGCCATCCCGGGGTCCCGCTCCCTGCCCGCCCGCTGCCCACCCGGCCCCGGCCCCATGCCACGCTCCCGCGGGGACAAGGGGACCCCCAAATACAACAAGGACACGGAGCCCCCACAGAAGGGGAAAGGGGGGCACGAGGAGGGGGAGAAAGCCCCCAAAGCCCCCGAGGACGTCGGTGTCCCAGCCCCCAAGAATTCCGGCTCCGAGTCCCGGCACGGTGGACATGGGCAGAAGAGTGGGAAGAAGAGTCCCGTGGACCCCTACGCTGCTGCCACCAAGACCTACTCCCCCTTCCTCAACACTGTCTTTGGCAAGGTGGGGACACCGGGAGGGGACATGGGCATGAGGGTGGGGATGGAGGGACCCTGGAAATGGAGGGAATGTGGGGATAGGGGAAATGGGGTCAGGGATAGTCCAGTATCCTGTGGACAGAAGAGGGACAGGGGTTCTGGGGACATGGTCAGGGACAATCTGGGACCCTAGGGATGGAGAGGATATGGGGACATTGGTGATGGGGACATGGTGAATGGGGACACAGGGACAGTGAGGGTGGGGACAGGAAAAGTCCAGGACCCTGCAGATGGAGGTGATTTGGAGCATTTGAGACATGGGGATGTGGGGGACAGTGGGCCTGTTCCAGGACCCTGGCTATGGAAGGGACATGGGGAAAGTAGGGATGGGGACAGGGACAGTCCAGGACCCTGTAGATGAAGACGGCAATGAGGCAGTCAGAATGGGCCTGGGGACAGTGGGCTGGGGATGTTCCAGAACCCTGGGGACGGAGGGGACATGGGGCCAGTGAAGATGGGGTTGGAACACTCCAGGACCCTGGGGATGGAGGGGATGTTGGGCACTGGGGACATGGTTAGGGCCACTCTGGGTCCCTGGGGATTAAAAGGACATGGGGACAGTGGGGACACAGTCAGGGACACTCTGGGACCCTAGGGATGAGGACATGGGGACAGTGAGAATAGGCTCAGGGACCGGCTGGAAACCCAGGGATGAAGGGGATTGGAGGCACTGGGAACAGTCAGGGGCAGCCTGGAATTGTGGGGATAGGTGGGACATGGGTGCTGGGAATGATGTTGGGGACACTCCAGGGCCCTGGGGACAGAGGGGACATACTGAGGGGACATCTGGAGCAGGGGCAGTCAAGCTCTGTGGGGGTAAAACTGCTGCACCTCCACCTCTGGAGTGCAACCTCCCTCGGCAGCATCTGTGCCCACCCGGCACATCCCATCCAGAGCCTGGGGGTCCCGGGATGGGACACCCCTGGGGTGGGTGACTGGAGCAGGGACACGGGGACTGGGACAGGGCAGGTGGGAGGTGCAGGCACAGGGCAGGGCAGGGCTTTGCCTCCAATCCCACTAATCCTCCGCTGGAGTTAATTTTGGCCCACGCTTAACAAAGGTGACACCGAGGTTTGGAGGGGGAAAGGAGGGGGGATGGACACAGAGCTGGGTGTCATTCCGCTGTCACCCCTTCTGTGTGTCCCATGCAGGAGCGGGAGCTGTCACCGGAGGAGCTGGATGGTGAGCAGGGGGGACAGGGTGGGGGCACAGGCCTAGGGGAATTGGGGGGGAGGGATGGATCCGTCCTCATGGAGGGGTCTGCCCTGGGGATGTGGCCATGGAGGGGTCTCCCACATCCAAGGAGGGACCTGCCCCAGGGTGATGCGGTGTCCGTGTGACCCTCCACTCCTGATGATGTCCCTGTTCTCACGTGTGGCCGTGCCCAGAGCTGCTGGACGCCTTCAAGGAATTCGACACAGACCAGGATGGCTACATCAGCTACAAGGACCTGGGCCCCTGCATGCGCACGCTGGGGTACATGCCCACCGAGATGGAGCTCATCGAGATCTCCCAGCACATCAAGATGAGGAGTGAGTGGGCTCGGGGGCACGGGGAGGGCGCCGGGGGTTGCTGGGGCGCTGAGGGTGTCTGTTCCCTTCCCGCTGCAGTGGGTGGCCGCGTGGACTTCGAGGACTTTGTGCAGATGATGGGCCCGAAGCTGCGTGAGGAGACGGCGCACATGGTGGGCGTGAGGGAGCTCAAGATCGCCTTCCGCGAGGTACGGCCACCGCCACGGGGACAGCGGGCATGGCGTCCCCTCCTCAGAGGCACCACAGCCGTGAGGGGACAGTGACCCTGGAGAGACCCTGGTGAGGACAATGACGATGGGGACATGGACAGGACGGTGATCACGGGAAGAGCGTGGCGAGATGGTGACCATAGAAGGGACCATAGGGTGACCGAAGACATGGAGGGGTGCACTGACAATGGGAAGACCATGGTGGTGACCACAAGCATGGAGGGGGCAGTGACCATGGGGTGAACACAGGCAGGAGAGGGCAGTGACTGTGGGGAAGTGATGACCATGGGGTGACCACAGGCATGCAGGGGACAGTGACCAGCGGGAAATGATGACCATGGTGGTCACCACGAGCACAGAGGAGACAGTGACCACAGGGAGTTGGGGGTGCCGGTGGCCGTGGTGGGAGGATGACCCCTAGCCCGCGGGTGCTGCAGTTCGACATGAACGGGGACGGGGAGATCAGCACGGCCGAGATGCGTGAGGCCATCGCGGCGCTGCTCGGGGAGCAGCTGAAGGCGCAGGAGGTGGACGAGATCCTGCAGGACGTGGATCTCAACGGGGATGGCCACGTGGACTTCGACGGTGAGGGCACCCCCTTCCCCGGGGGGCCGCGGCAGGAGCTGAGCCCCGGGTCCCCTGACGTCCCCTCCTCGCCCTGCAGAGTTCGTGATGATGCTGTCGTCCCGATAACGGAGACACCGGGCAGGAGGGGACCCCCGGATGACCCCCCAGCCCCTGCTCAGCCCCTCCCTGCCCGGCCAACCGCCCCGAGAGCTCTGCCAACATCGGGGTTCCGAGGGAACAGCTGGAGCGGAGCATCTGGCAATGGGGCAGACGCGACAGCCCCGACCCCAAGAGTCACCGGCTGTGGCGGCAGAGCCAGCGGAGGCCGGGGCCCCAATAAACCCCTTTGACCGGAGCTGGAGGAACTGTCTGGTGGTTGTGCGGAGGGATGTAGGGTCACTGTCCCACCCGGGGCCCCCCGGGGGTGGGGACAGCGGGGTCCCACGGAGGACAAGGGGTGGGCGCTGCCGGGGGCGTGGCTGCAGGGCCACACCGTGCCTTCCCATTGGTCGGATCTGACCCGTTGCCACCGACCAGCCAGTCAGCACGCTCCAATTCAAGATGGGCGGGGAAATGCCGGCCCCCCCGGAGCTGTCACTCAAACCAACTGTCCAATCAGCGCGAGGTAGTGTACAGGTTCGACCAATCGGCACGTTCCTCTTACGCCAGCTGGCCAATCAGAGGCCACGTACCATGGGGACGGGGAGGGCATGGGGCACCTGTGTCACTCCAGGGGGTCCCCAAGATCCCTGGGGACATCCCCGCCCATGGAAGTGCCCCCAGGGGGTCCCAGGGCCACTCAGGACCTCCCTTCCTTGGATGTTCCCTCCCAGACCAGGTGACCCCCGGGGCCAAAATGGGTCCCTGGGAAGAGTCAAGGGTCCCCCAGAGTCACCCAGGGTATCCCCAGCACCCCAAATCTAGTGTGGAACACAGGGGGACACAGGAGACACCCCTCAATTCCCCCACCAGGGCAGCAGAGCCTGGGGAGTGGACAAGGTGGCTCCTGGAGCATCCCATGAATGGGGTTCAAGTCCTTGTTTGGGTGCTACCACTCAGATCCCTACAGGAGTAGGGGGTCCCCCCCCAAAATCAGTCACAGGGAGGGGCTGCACCCTTCCCCTACCCCACAGAGCAGGCACAGGGTTGGGGCATTCACAGATTTTAATTTAGTTCTTTTTCCGGAGACAAAAAAAAAAAGAAAAAAAAAGAAAAAAAGGAAAAATAAAATAAAAAGGCATCAAACGCCCCCAATTTCAGATTTGGGGGTGCAGAGACTCCCCCCATGGCGCATCTCCCCCCCCCGTAGTGTCTGGGGGTGCAGGGGTCCCACTGCACCCTGGAGAGACCCCCCTCCCCCCAAAACCCAGGCCCTCCCCCTGCCCTAAACCTACAGGGAAGGCACCTCATGAGGGGTCTCCACGCGTGGGGAGCACCCCGGGGAGGGCAAGGACCCCCTAAACTGGGGGCTGTGGGGGAGAAGGGGACCCCGATTGCTCTCTACATATATATAATATACACCTATAGAACAGGCTGGGGGGGAGGCTGGCCCCTCCCCGGACCCCAAAAGCACCCGAACTTCTGGGGGCAAAGGGGAATGGGAATAAAAGGGGAGGGGGGGAGACCAAGGCCAGCCTCGGGCTCGCCCCGTTGCACCTTCCCCGGGGCCCCCCACCCCAGGGGCGGCCGTGCTTCCCACCCCAGGGTACCGAGGAGGTGGGTGGGATGAACGGACCCCCCTGCTCCAGCACAGATTTGAGGGGGGCTGTGTTGGCTCCTGCTCCCCAAGGTCAGTTTGGGTGGGCTAAGGCAAAGCCTGGCCGGCGCTCACGGCGAGGCACGGGGACACACGGTTAAGACAGACGGATGGACGACGGGGGGGTCCTGGCCTTCATCCCTCCCCCCTCGCCGCTCCTCCTCCTCCTCCTCGTCGGGCTCAGAAAATATCCGGGCACAAGCTCCAGTCCTGCTTCTCCTTGCTCTCCCAGTAGCCCCCCTTGTAGACGTGCGCCATCTCCTGCGTTACCGGGTCCTTCTTCCGCTCGAACCACAGTGGTTTGTAGGGATCGTAGGGTGTCCCTGCGGAGCACAGCGGGGTGAGGGCCTGGCGGGGACACCGAGGGGGGACACCCCTGTCTGACAGCTGTGCCTTACCGTCCTCAGTGGCGCGGGCGGCCTCGGCCTCGCGGCGCTTACGGGAGAGCCGCTGTTTCTCCTCCAGCCGCTGCTTCTCGGCGTTGGCCTCGTCCCACCTCCCGTTCTCCATGAGGCGCTGGTCCGGGCGCCACCGGCTGTCCGTGGGGGCCGTCCCGCTCTCCGGCGCATTCAGGGTCAGCGCCAGCTCCGAGAAGTAGTACATGTTCTCTGCGTACTTCCTACAGCACGGCAAGGAACAGGGCTCAGTGCCAGCCCGGCTCCCGGGGCTGCCTCATTCCCATTTTCCCCACTCACGGGAGCGGGTTCCGCTTCCACAGCAGCACCCGGCTGTCCTCAGCCTCGTGGGCTCGTGGCCGCGCCTCGGCTCCGTTGTCCCCTGTTGCCAGCTGGACCTTGTAGCAATCCATCTTCTCGTCCCAAGTGCCCAGCAGGGCAAAATGCACCTTTCCCGAGGGGTCCATCACCTCCCCGGTCACCTGGTGGGAGACAGGACAGCCTGGATCAGGACACACTGCAGTCACGATCAGCCTGGTGTGCCCCATGGCTCTGTGTCCCTACCTTCCTCGCCACATCCCGGGAGAAGTAGCTGTAAGGGACAAACTTGAGGATGCACTTGTCCCCTGTCTTGTGGTTGACGATCTCGATCTCACCTGACTGTGGAGGGGAGAGGAGAGTCAGACCCACCCATACCCCATTCCCCAGGGATCCACACTTCCCTACACCTCCCCTCCACAACTTCCCACCTGGTCTATCCAGAGCTTCCCCACGATGATGTTGTGCACGGTGGTCGTCACCTTTTTC
This sequence comes from Haemorhous mexicanus, assembly GCF_027477595.1. Lineage (NCBI taxonomy): Eukaryota > Metazoa > Chordata > Aves > Passeriformes > Fringillidae > Haemorhous > Haemorhous mexicanus. Next base: position 11,387,004 of record NC_082346.1, read on the forward strand.
CACGTGTAGTGGTTGCCAGAGGAGTGGAAGACGCAGTGGATGGTGCCTAAGGGAGGGAGATCGTGCTGGGAACCACACCTGCAGCCTTGGGTGGTCCTGAAAATCCCACACACTCCTGGGATGCTCACCCAGAGGCATGATGGAGAGATATTTCCCTCGGAATTTGCTGGTGATTTTGATTTCCTGGCGCAGCGTCCAGCCGTTCTTGGAGTCGGCATGGTGGGCAGCAGCCGGCGGGTGGTGGCTCACCTGGACACGGGATTGGGGATAGCTCAGTGCCAGCTATCCCGACAGCCCGGGAAAGGCTGGCAGAGAGGAGCCGGCCGCACCTGCTCGCAGAGGGAGCGGTATCCGTTCTCCTCCAGGCGATCCAGCTCGAAGGTTTCCCCCAGGAGCGGGTTGAAGGGCTTGCTGGTGCGGAAGACGGTGGTGGAGTAGGAGGACACGGTGAAAGCGGCCACGTAGCACAGCTGCTCCAGGGAGCTCTCGCACCGCGCCCCCCGATCCAGCAGCTCGTGGTATTCCAGGTCCTCCGTCAGCCGCTGCAGCATGGACAGCGGCTCATTGAAATTCACCTGGAAGAGGGAACAGGTCAGAAAAAAGGGGGTTCCGGGGTGCCCCGTGCCCGCCCACCGGCTGCATCTGTGCTCACTGGCATGGGAATCTTGGACAGCTCCTTCCCAATGCAGTTCTTCATGATGCTCCAGAGGTTGAGGCTGTAGTTGGGTTTGTAGGGAATGCGGGTTCTCTTTTCCTTCTTGGTGTCCTCAACCTGGTGCTTGTACTAGGGAGAGGGGAGACAAAGGCTGTTATATCCCTGTGACCCCACAAAACACTTCCATGGGAATTTGGGCACCCCCAAGCCATAAGACCCCATCCTACCTGCTCATCCAGGCTGATGTCACTGCTGGTGCCGCTGATGTTGCTCCCAGTTCTCCTGGGAAGGGGGGAAAGGAGGTGAACATTCCCGAGCAGGGCAGAGCAGCGAGGGGATTCCCTTCTCCCCCAAAACTCACTTGTGGCCCATGATGTCGGGCATGGGGAAGATTTCCGGGGCGTCGAAGAACTCATTGTTGTCATCGTCCTCGTCACTCAGGTCGCCTTTGGCAGGGCAGCACAAATCTGGGAAAAGCGAGAGGGCTGGTGAGGAAGGAACACCATTCCCAGTTTCCCACTGAAGGCTCCCCTGTCACCATCATCCCTACCCCAGCCCGGAGGGGTGTCCGATAAGGCTCTGAGGAGCCAGTTTGGACTCTGTTGTGGGTGCCAGAATCACTTGGCTACACAGATGAGCTGGGACAGACACATCCTTTGGGATCAGCACAGTGAGAGAAGCTGAGCCTGGCTCGGAAAATCCCAGGAAGCATCTGGGAGACACTTGGGCACAGCACTTGTCCCTCCCCACCTTTGCCAGAGCCTGCAGTGCCGGGCGTGCTGGCGGGGAGCACCGTGGCCCCCCGGAAAGCCCTTTCCAGGTGGTTGTGCTGCTTGGCCAGCTGCTCCAGCGTCTCCTCCAGCCGGATCCGCTGATCCCGCTCCTGCTGCAGAGACTTCTGCCACTTCTTCCCATGCGTTTGTGCCAGGAGCATGAAATCCCGGCAGGCCTGCGGGGAAACTGTGCTCAGCATGGAAGCGGGGGCTTTTCCCACTGTGGGATCCTCGGGATGGGGACTCACGTTGATCATGGCGTTGGAGGTGATGCGGAAGAGCGTGGCCCGCTCGTTGACCTGCTTGATCTTGTCCGTGCTCTCCGGGGGAAGCCGCAGGGCCTCGAGCTCGCTGAGGGAGCGCTGCAGGGCCGTGCCGTGCTTGGCGATCAGGTCGTTGCAGGTGCTCAGGTCCTCCACTTTGCTGGACAAAATCCGCAGGGTGTTCTGCAGCTCCGTCTTGTCCGTCTGCGACACCGACTCGTCGCCAGAGTCGTCTGTGGGCAGGAAGGAATGGGGAGTGTGGGATTGTCATGTCACACCAGGAACTGGTGGTGGGGCTGCTAGGAAGGGCACGGGGGGATCCCCAAACCCCTGAGGGCTCCCAAACACTGATGGTCCATTACTGTGCATGCCAGGCTGTTTGGGTCACACATGCATGGACACAGCCACCCCCTTCCAAACCTCCTTGCTGGAGATGCTGGGATGCTGCCCAGGGCACTGGGATCCTGCCCTGGGGCACTGGGTTTATGAGGAACTCAAAGCCTGCCCTAAGGACATTGATGCTGCTCTGTGATCCTGCCCTGGGGTCACTGGGCTCATGCTTGGGGGCACTGGGATCATGTGTCCCGTGGGGCTGGGATTCTTCTCTCTGGGCATTGGGATCCTGCCCTTGATCCTGTGAAGCACTGGGATTCTGCCCTGGAGACACTGGGATCCTGTGGAACACTGATATCCTGCCCGAGTCCTCAAAGCACTGGGATCCTGCCCTGGGATTCTTGCTGCCTCTGGAGCTCTGGGAACCTGGCACTGAGATCCCACTCTGAAGACACTGATCCTGCCCTGGGCACTATCAGGCACTGGGATTTCACCCTGAGTGCACCATGACCCTGCCATGGATCCAGGAATTCCGTACCTGACTCCTCCAGCATCTTGACAGCCTTGGCCTTGGCGAGCTCGAGGGCGGTGACCCAGCGCTGCCGCTCCACCTCGGAGCTGGCCTTGAGGTGGTAGGTCTGGGCTCCGCCGTTGGAGATGATGAAATTGCAGGAATCCTCCACGGTGATGTTGGCCGTGGCCAAGTTGATGGTGCCGCGGCACGTGTGGCCCATCTCCGCCTTGGATCTGCACGGGAAGGCCATAGTGAGGGAAGGACAGGGCCAGGATCCCTGGGATGAGGCTGTGGTGAGGGAAGAACAGGGCTGGGATCGCCGGGATCCCCATGACGAGGCTGCAATGAGGGAAGGACAGGGCTGGGACCGCCAGGATGAGGGCCATGGTGAGGGAAGGACAGCCCGGGATCCCTGGGAAGAGGCTTCAGTGAGGGAAGGACAGCCCGGGATCCCTGGGAAGAGGCTTCAGTGAGGGAAGGACAGGGCCGGGATTGCCAGGATGAGGCTGCAGTGAGAGAAGGACAGGGCTGGGAATGCCGGGATGAGGCCATGGTGAGGGAAGAAAAGGGCCGGGATCCCTGGGATGAAGCCGTGGTGAGGGAAGGACAGGGCTGGGATCCCCAGAACAAGCCCTCGGGGGGCTGCGCAGGGGGCTTGGCATTCCCAGCCCGGCAGCCAGGGCTATTAACAGGGAGGGTTTGCTGCTGCCAGAGCGGGGCCAAGCCTGGGGATGTCGCTTTGGGGAGACAAATCCACAGCCCCCAGGAGTGGCCTCAGGGATCCTGTGCTTCCCGGATCCTGGCACGGGCTGGGACGAGGGTGAAGTCCCAGAGAGGCCGCAGCAGGCTGGCACTCCCCTTCCACGTCACCGGGTGACAGAGGTGACACCCAGCCGGGACACCCCCGGCTCGGTGCCCTCCCGTTGGCGGCGGTGTAACCGGAGCCGGCAGCTGCCCAAGGCTCCGGTTCTCCATCAATAATGGAGCGACAAGGCCCGCCCGGCCAGGCTCAGGTGTCCCCGCGGGTGACAACACACCAGGCCGCCGGGAAGAGTTGCTGGGAGGGACAGCAGGATCCGGGAGCTGCGGGAGGCTGAGGGAGCTGCAGACCCCCGCCCCCACCCGCGCTCAAATACCCACGGGGATAGGGATGTGACAATCCCGGGCACAGACAGGTGACAATCACGGGGACAGGGATGTGACAACCGCCCCCCCTTCCTGCTGGCACAGAGGGGCGGAGGGGAGTGGGCTAACGACCCCCACCACCGCCAAGAGCAGCCCCGGTGACCGGGAGGTGACATCCCCCGTGACACGGAGGGGACAACCGCGGGGACAGGGAGGTGACAGCCGCCCTCCTTCCCAGCTGGCACCGGGGCACCGAGCGCTCCCACGCTCGGTGCGGGGGGCCCACACCCGCTTCCCTCCCGCCGCGGGGGCTCAGCCCGGCGCCAAGGTCACGGGGGGCCCGGGGGGCGGCGGGGCGGGTCCCGGTGCGTACCGGTAGTAGCTGAGCAGCCCATTGCTGAGCACGAACCAGCGGCGCTGGTATCCCTTGATGTAGTTGGTCCATTTGAAGAGCCAACCCTCGCGGGCCGAGCCAGGACCGGCCCCGCCGCCGCCCGCGCCGGCTCCGCTGCCCGCCGACGTTGTCGGTGCCGCCGGCGCCGCCGTCGGTGTGGGCGCCGCCCCGACGCTCGCCGCCGGTGAGGGCAGGGCCGGGGGCGCGCCGGGGGCCGCGGGCAGCGCCGCGGGCCCGGGGGGCGCGGCCGGGCCGGGCCCCGCGCCCGCCGCACGCAGCTCCGCCATCGCCGCCGCCGCCGCCACCGCCCCGCCGCGTTGCCGTCACTCGCCCCGCCCACGTCCGCGCCCCATTGGCGGCCAGGGCGCCCTCGGGGCAGTTCGTGCGTTACGATTGGTTGAGAGCTGACACCTCGGCTGTCAATCAGGCAGGGAGCCAACGGGCAGTGGGAGCGGCGCGCCGCGCGTGCTGACGCCGAGCAGTGAGTCACCCGCCAGTGATTGGCGGAGGGGCGGGGCTTCGCACCAGGCGCGCTGCCACTGGCTGAGGTGTAACCACGCCCCCTGCCCGCTGCCCACGGAGGATATCCCGGGGGTCGAGGGTTCGAGACCCCCGAGGGCTCACGGCGGGAACACCGCGCAGACACGGCGGAGTCGCGCAGGAGGTGGCATGGGCCAGAGAAGGAGAGGCCAGGCTGGCAGCCGTATACAATTCATCTTTATTTACAATACCCTATAAAAATGTAAATTTAGAAACTTTATTCTCATTAACCAGAACCAAAAACTGGGAGGAACGGGGAAGGAAAAAAACAAACAAACAAAAAAAATTACTGCAAGCAAATGAAATTAAGAAAAAAATCAAAAAAGAAGGGAAAGAAGAAAAAAAAAAAAGAGAGGAAAAAACCAAAACAAAATAGCAGGAAAAAAAGCAATAAAATAAAATAAAAATAATAAATGAACTTTCCACTTGATCTCTCAGAGAAAAAGGACAGGGAAAGGGCTGGGAGCAGAGGGCTGGGCTGGTTAATGCCAGGAGGAATTCCAGGCTGTAAAATCCCTACATGTGCAAATCTCTTGGCTTTTTTTTTTTTTCTTTTTAAAAGCAAAAAAAAAAAAAAAAAAAAAAAAAAAAAAAAAAAAAAAAAAGTAAAATTATCCCCCAACCACCACCACCACCTTCCCGAGGAGCAGCACAGCTGAAGCCACCCGGATCTGATCCGGAGGGGACAGAGACCCGGCTGTGACCCCCCCACCCCGCCCGGAGCTGCTGGGCTGATCCCGGGGGGAGGGAAGGAGCCGAATTTTGGGAAGACAAGGCGAGTGTGCGAAATAAGTGTGTGAAGTGTGGGGAAGGGCAGGAAGCAGAGCTCAGTGCCTGTGGGAAGGGCTGGAGAAGGAGCAGGGAATGAGTGGAGAACCCCTGGCCATGGATGTGGAGCGAGGGGCTCCCCACTCCCCGGGATCCGTAGTAGTGTGTGTGTGTGTGTGTCTCTGTGTGTGTGTTTTGGGGGGGAAGCAGCAGTTTCTGGGGATGCAGAAGGAGTCGTGGGGAAATTTGGAGCAGCAGGGAAAGGCAGCACTTTGTGGGAAAGGGGGGAGCAGCCAAACATCCCCCTCTTCCTGCTGATCCAGGGACTGGGGGGCAGATGCGCCCCATGTGCCAGGCCGGGCGTCGGGGGAGGTATGGGGTGAACCGTGTGCCCTCCATCCATCCTTCCTTCCATCCTTCCTCTGGAACATTCCAGTGGTGGCGAGGAGCCACGGAGATCTACCGGATCCCCTGCACTAAGCTGGAATCAGCGAACATCAGTGGCGGGATCAGAGGGAGGCGGCAATTCCCCTCTCCCCAAGCTGCTCTTCCCCACTCCAATCCCTCTCCAGCTGCATCCCCACCTCTGGTTTCCCCCTTCTCCCAGTCCCCTGGTGGCACAGGGCCCCATTCCCATGAGAAAAGAGGGCTGGCACTCACTGCAATTTCGTCTCCAGCAGGTTCAGCTTCTGCTGGTCAACATAGCGGGAGAAGAGGGAGATCAGGTTGGAGGGGATGGACACGGGCTTTGCCAAGGCTCCCTGAGGGATCCGCAGCAGCTCCCGGGTCGCCATCAGCATCAGCTCCGTCCTGCCGAAAAAACGGGAGGGAGGAGGGAAGAGTGAGAGGTGTGGGAGTTCCAGGAGCCTGGAGGCTGCCTTTTCCACCCCAAGGGGCTGGGAATGTGGTGACATTCCAGGCAGGAGCATCCCAGCCCGGGACAGGGAGTTACCATTGGTTGTCCTGCATCAGCTCTGTGTTCGTGTCCGAGCTCTGCAATTCCTCCCCTCGGCTCAGGACCAGGTACAGCAGGGACAGACCAAACTGTGGGGACAGGGACCGGATCAGTCACCTCCAAGCATTCCCTGAGAGAACCGGAGAATCCCCAACACCTCTCAACCCTCCTGGAATGCTGGCATGAGCAGGAAGATCCCTGCCTGCCTTTGCAGGAGGAGGAGGAAGAAAAGACCACAGACCACTCTCAGCCCAGGAGGGATTTACTGGAGCAACATTCCCACCCCAAATTCCAGGGCTGGAGCATGGAGCACAGCGGGACTGACCCAGAAGCTGCTTCCAGGCTGAAGTAGAGCCCGGGGCCACCCCAGACCGTTAATTAATGTGCCAAACACCCTCGTTAATTAGCGAGGGGAACACCCCAGTGCTGAGAGGCTGCTGGAGCAATTCCCAAGGCTGGGAAGGGGTGGGAATGAGAAGCACCTTGTTTTGGAGCACAGCAGTGAGGTGCAGGTTGGTGGGAGCGGCGGCGCTCTGAGGTAGGTTCGTGAGCTGCTGCACAAGGCTGGTGACTGTTCCCAAGGGAAGGTGGTAGAGGACGTGGGAAAAGGGCCTCAAGAGGCAGGGAAGCACCTGTGGAGAAAGGAACACAATTGGGAGCTCCTCACCTTTCCCTGTGTCTGGGTGGAATTGCAAACAGCTCCTCCCACACAGCCCCTCCAAACTTCTGGCACCCTCCCAGGAAAGGCAGGAACTGCCATCCTGAAGATACACGGAGCCCTCCCAGCCTCTGGAACCTGACCTCATCCTGAGCATCCTTCTTGATGAGGAAGGGCAGGTTCCTGGCTGTGGCCATGAGCACGTCGGCCGCTTGCTCGGGAGCCAGGAAGGGCAGGATCCGGGCCACCAGGCGCTTTCCTTTCCGGATGCACATGATCTGCATGAAGTGGTCATCGCTTGGCCTGAGGAGGGAGGGAGAAAGGTGTCAACCCTCACCTGGGAGCATCCCAAGGTTATCCCACAGCTGTATCCCAGGGTTATCCCATGACTGCTCCAGCACCAGGTGGAAAACACACCCATGCCTGAAAAAACATCCCTGCAGTGGGAAAAGCTACACAGGAATGACATCTCTAATCCTCAACTGCGCCAGACGGAGGGGATGGAAGTCGTAACTTTGTAACCACAGTGAGGGTAAAATGGCTACAAAAAGGTTACTTCAGCCCCCTGCCAGAGCCAAACAGATCCATGGAAAATTGGTTTCAGCAGTCCCAGAGGGTTGGAGCTCCCAAATCCCACTCACCTGTCCTGCCCAGGTGCCTTCCCTCTCAGATTGTCATACATGTCACAGATCTTCTGCTTCCTCTCTCCCATCAGGGCTGGCCGCTCCCCTTCCAGGCTCAGGAGGTAGCGGCGCTCGTAGTCCTCCACATCCAGGAGGAGGCTGTACGTCTGCAGGAAGCATTGATCACTCAGGGAACCATGGATTGGGTTGGGTTGGCCCACTTTTTATCCCACCATGGACCTCTGAGGGTTGGGACAATCCCCCTTAAACTCACCTTCTCGATGGTGACGAGGGTCTGTCGCCTCTTATCCCGAACCTGCTTCTCCTTCGTCTCCTGCCAGGGAGGGAAGAGGGAATCAGGGCTGTGGGAAGCAGCCACAGGGCTGTTGGAAGGGAGGAAGGCCAGGAGGAACTCACATCATCCTCGCTGCGAGACGTCACCACTGCGTCGATCATCTTCCGGGGGTTGTTGACACTGGAGACGGTGAGCTTTCCAAGCGAGCCCTCAAACTGCACTGCAGGAAGGAGGGAGCAGGGAAGCCGAGTGATGAGTCCCCTCAATCCCTGGATAAAAGGAGCCCTGGGGCTGCTGGAGGGCTTTACCTGGCTTGTAGGTGTGCTCCAGCTTGGCCACCTGAGGCGTGATGAGTTTAGTGCGCTCCTTCTTGGGACCGTCACCATGCACTTCCTCGGCTGCTGCCAACTTCTCCAGCTTCTGGAAGTAATTCTGAGGCAGGGAGAGGAAATGTTGAGTGTCTTCTCCCGAAAAACCATCAGCCATCTGCCTCTCCTCAGCTCCATTACCTTCTCAACATCATCATTTAAGCCACAGCTGAGTTCCATTCTCCTCTCCCATCTCTCAGGATGACAGAGATCAAGGCTCCTCCTCAGCCCTCTCTCAGGACAATGACAAATCCATTCTCCTTGTGGGGTTCCCAGTCCTTCCCAACACATCCCAGCTAGCCTGCCTTGCTCCATTGGCACCGTGCCAGGGCCTCCCCATCCCATCCACCCCATTTTGCAATGGCAGAGCTTTGCTGACTCACATCCTGCACCAGTTCCCCTTCTCTACTGGGACCAGCTCACCCACAGATCCCAAAAAACCTCTGCCAGCTCAGGAGAGGAGCCATAGCTCTCCCACAGTATTCAGTTCCCCAATGTCCATCCCAGACATTTCCCTCTCTCCCTAGGGAACCTCAAACAGTCCCACAGCCACCACTTTGCTCCATCTGCTCCAAGTCCGGCTTTTCCCAGCACTGTCTGACGTTCCCTCTTCCTGAACTGGAAAAAACCCCTCCCTATCCACCTTCTCCACTGCAGTGCTTGGATTCCCACAGGGTTCACCACCACCATTCCCAGTCAGACCAAAATCAGCCTTTCCCTGACAAGGATCTCTCTTGAGTTTTCCATTTAGCATCTCCATTGTCTCATTCCAGGGGTTTTATCCAGGCTCTGTCACACTTCTGATGGAGAGGAGCTGCTCTCCTGTTATCCCAGACCTATGAAACCAGCGTACCCCAACATCTCACTCCTGGAAATCTCACCCAAAAAGGAGTCAGCTCATCCCAGGGATGCTGATCCCACCCTGTGCCTCCACCTTCCTCTTCCAGGGAGGAAAACAACCCACTGCACTTCTCCCTGGATTGACATCCCCTTCCCACCCAATATCCAATGGCCAGGGGGAAGGTGCTGCTCCGAGTACCTGATAATAATAATCATCCAGGTAGGGATCAGTGCTCTGCAGCTGCATCATCTGGATCTTGGACACCCAGTCCTTCTCCCGCTGCAGCATGAGGTTGGCGTAGGGATCCTTACGGATCTGCTCCTGATGGCTGCTCCGGTGGCCCCCTCGGTCCCCCCCGGAGCCGTTGAGGCTCCGGTGCTGGCTGGCAGGAGAAGAAGGGCACTTGTGAGCACACCGGAGCTACAGGAAGGGACAGAGAGGGGGGACAGGTGACCCCGGAAGCAGGACACGTCCCCATGCCGCGCGGCCCCGGCCCCGTCCCCACACTCACTTGCGGTTCTGCTGCTGCCGCTGGTGCAGGAGCCGGCGGTGCTGGGGGTGCAGATGGGTTGTGTCCGGCCGGAACATCTGGGGCTGCGGCCTGGGGAGAGCGGAAATGGTCAGGGAGGGACGCAGGAAGCGGGTGGGACGCTGGGACAGAGACAGCACCGACCTCAGGTTCTGCAGGTGGGATCCAGGGCCCGGAGGGTGCGGCAGCTGCGAGGGGGGCGGGGCGGGGGGAGCCCCGAAAAAGGCACGGAACCCTCCGGCCGGGGACATCATCTGCCCAACTCTACCCTGGAGCAGCTTGGGATTCACTGAGGGCAGCGGGCTCCCCACCAGCCCGGACACCCGGGCAAACTGGCTGGGGGACATACGGCCAGCCTGCAGGGGCAGAGAGGACACCTGGAGTCAGCCAGGCAGGAAGAGGAGCTGGGACGGCCAGCAAGAGCCATGGAGTGCCAGGTCCTGGAGCCACGCAGAGAGAAAGGTGGGATAAAGCACAGGAAGGAGCTTTACCTGGGCTCCTCCAAGCAGCTGGGCTCTCTGCAGGTGTGTGAGAACGGGAGAGACGCTGTGGGGGAACGGGTGGCCCAGGAGGGAGGAATTCTGGGGAAAGAGTTGGAAAAAGAGACCCCAGTCACAGACCATGACTGGCAGATGGGACAAACCCCAGGACAGCCAAGCTCGATGGGGTGGGGACGAGCCACAGGAACACAGGGAAGTTTTTGGGAGGGTGGTCATCAATCCCTAAAAAGATGGAGGAGGGAAAGCTGGATACCGGAACATTGCAGAGCTGGTTGGGGGACATCCTCTCTCCATAGGGAGCGGGATAACGCTGCTGCATGGTAGCTCGGATGTGGACAGGCTTGGGACAGAGGATCTGGGAGGAGGAAAGTGGCACAGTCACTCCCCCTGGGAAACAGCTTGCACCCTTGGGATCAGTGGGAAGTTGGGAAGTGAGGAGATACCTGCTGGTTGAAGTTTGGGATGGCGGCCTGCTTGGGGGGGGTGCCAATGGGAATGGCCCGGACCGGGGGGCTCCCGATGATGGGGGAGGAGGAGCGCCGGGGCAGCGCCCGCTCTGAGGGATCCCGCTCCTCATCCCGAGCCTGCGGAGGCCTCTGAGGCAGGGCATAATCCAGCACGGACACCGACGGCATCTCCTGCAGGGGAACGGGAGGGACACCCCCCGGAGCCACAGGCTGGGACATGGAGGAGGGTCAGTGTCCCCCCTTCCTCCTGCCAGCTCTCCACCTCCCACTGGGCTTCCCTGGGATCTCCACGCGACGCTGGGCATTCCCAGAGCACACGCAACTGCCAAGAGCGTCCTGTTTGGGATAACAGGGCGTGGGGCGGGAATTCTGGGTCACCTCCCAGCCCGGCAGAGCCAGGAGAGGGTTGGACACAGACACGCCGCACTTCAAAGCCTGACTCCTAATGAAACCACAACAACATAAAAATCCTCTGCCTCCAGGCATCAACATTCCCACATCCTGCTGGGAGCCCTGAAATCCCTCAGACATCACCAGGCATCCCAGAACAGCAAAACTCCATCATCCCAGCCCTCCACAGTCTGAGGGGAGACAGAAGGTGACAGCTATGAGGGTCCACCACAAGGCATAAACGCAGTGGAAGGAAGCAGGACGCTCCACTATCCCAGGAACAGTCTATCCCACCCAGCTGGCTGCCACGGGCATTTGGGATCAGTAGGGAAGTGCCCCCTGCCCCCAGCACCCTACCTGAGTGAGGAGTGGCCCCCGGATGCGCCGCAGCATGGCTGAACTGTCCCAGATGCTGGAATTCAGCCCTCCAGGCTGCTGCAGAGCACAGGGAGAGTCAGGACAGCGCCGCGGGATCCATCCCAACGTCCCCCGGATCCCCCGGCCCGCTCTCACCTGCGGGGGATCCCTGGTGTGCACGGCCTGCATGATGGCAGGGTCCTCCAGCTCGCTGTCGATGACGAGACGCGTGAGCCGCTCGGCCAGCGCGTCCTCGGGATCGCCCAGGACGTCCCCGTCGTTCCCAACGGGACCGTCCGGCTCCCGGCTCGAGCCGGCCTTGTCCTCCAGTTCCGCCAGCCGCTCGTGGGCCTCCTGCCAGTCATCATCTGCGAGGGGGCAGAGGGTGAGGGACAGGGACTGGGGGCATCTGTGGGGTTAGGGAGCTCTGGGGGTGACACTCAAGGTCTCACCGACGGCCCCGGCCCCGAAGGTGTCATCATTGAACTGGTCGATGTCTTCATCCTCCTCCCCCAGGGCCTGGAAGGCATCTTCATCCTCGTCCAGCGGGCAGTCCTCCAGGGACTGGGACAGCCAGGAACGGGGTCAGCCCCACTGGACCTCCCTGACGACCCTCCAGCCCATTATACCTATACAATACACCCCCCCACCAGCGATATTCCCCCCAGCCCCATTATCCACCCCTGGAAATCCCCCCAACCCATTATTCCTATGCAGTGACTCCCCCAAGCCATTACATCTCCCCAAAGACCCTCCAGATCTAGAGAGTGACCCCTCTCGTTATACTCTCCCCCAGGCCGTTCCAGGTCCCGAGTGTCCCCCAGACTCCTTCTGCCACCCTGGAGACCGCTCCATGCCCCTCAGGCCCCTTCAGCGGCCGCCCGCCCCAACTCATTTTACATCCCCCGCCTCAGCCCGTTATACCCCCCCCCACCCCGTTACACCGCCCCGGTGCCGTCCCGGCATGGCTCTCTCGCAGGTTCCGCGGGGCCCCGCCCGCCCTGGCCCACCCCGGCCCCTCCCCGCTCACCGGGTACCGGAACATGGCGGCGCCGGCGCCCCCCGCCCGCAGGCTCCGCGCCGCCCGACCAGGCCCCGGGCCCCGTCGCGCATGCGCCACTGCGGGCGCAGCCGCATGACGTCATCCACTGCCACCGCCCCGTATCCCACCCGCCGGCGCGTATGGGGCGGGGCCTATGCGGACCACGCCCAGTATAGACCACGCCTCTTTCGCATGTGTTTCTTAAAGGGGCAGCGTCCCTTTTTCTCCCGCGCACAGCGGTGACACCGATATGTCCCCCGCCCGCAGCCGTGCCCCCAGTGTCACTCCGTCCACAGCCAGTGTCACCCCATCCACAGCCGCAGCAGTGCCCGCCCAGCCCTGTCCCCGGCTGTGTCACATCCACAGCCATGTCCCCCACCCGTGTCCCCTGTCCCCAACCGTGCCTCCCCCAGCCGGGACCCCTGTCCCCAGTCACGACCCTCAGTTGTGTCCCCTAACTGCAGCCATGTCCTCAAGCTGTCCCCTGTGCATGCTCATGCCCAGCTGTGTCCCCCAGCCGTGTCCCGAATCCACAGCTGTGTCCCCAGATGTGACCCCTGTAAACAGCCTTATCCCCCCGAGCCGTGTCCCCTGACCCCAGCCATGTCGCCAGCTGTGACCCACACCCACAGCCGTGTCCCCAGCCGTGTTCCCTGTCCCCAGCCGTGCTCCCGCTGCAGCCACACGTGGCAGGGGGTGACACGTCCTCACCGTGTGACCCCCGAGGGGGACCTGCTTCCTCATCGCCTCCAAACCCACACCCTCCCCCACCTCTGTCACCTCCCGGGGGGCCCGGGGGCTACCCCCAGCCGCCGCCCGCAGCGGCTCCGGTGTCCCCGGGTGTCCCAGGTGAAGGGGCGGCTCCACTTCGTCCCTCCCCTCGGCGCCTTCCTTGTGCCCGTCATTGGGGATTAGCGCAGGGACAGCCCCGGGCTTGGGGACAGGCACAGGGGACAGGGCCACCCGCCACCTCGCCTGGATGTAGGAGGCCTGGCCGAGAGGCGAGGACCGAGGGTGACATCGCCCATCCCTGAGCTGGGCGAGGACGGGGACCCCCCCGCGCCCCCCCAGGCTCCGGGGGCACCATGAAGGACCGGCTGGAGCAGCTCAAGGCGGTGAGGGACCCCCGGCGTGGGCAGGGCACAGGGGACAGTCCCAAGGGGCCCCTTAGGAAAAGGGTGACACCGGGATGGGGGTCCCCGAGACCCCAGCCCATGGTGGGCGGGGGCATCACGGGGAGAGAGGACCCTAAAACCCGAGTCTGTGGTGGATGGGGACGTCACGGGGTGGATGTCACCGAAATGCCACCCCGCGGTGCGTGGGGGTGTCACGGGGATGGGGGGACCTCAGGCCCCATCCCATGGTGGGCTGGGGTCTCAGAGACGCCCCAATCCGTGGTGGGTGGGGACACCACGGGGTGGATGGTATCGAGACCCCACCCCGGTGTGCATGGGGTGTCAGGGGGTCAACCCACGGCAGGTGGGGGACCCTGAGCCCACCTCCAACGGGGGTATCAGCTGGGAGGGACTGGGGCTGCCATTCTCGTGAGGTTTGGGAGCACAGTGGGTGTTTTGGGGTGACGTGACCCCCCCAGCCGAGCACTGTCCCTCCATGCCATAGGGTGCACCCCCTGGCCTGTGGGGGATGTCCATCCCGTGGGGATGGCGGTGGATTTGGGGTGCCCACACCCCACTCTGCACACCACACTTCCCCACTCTGCACCCCTCAGTTCCCCCGTGTTCCCGCCACCAGCGCCGCTTCCTTCTCCCTTTTCCCGCTCTGCCTGGGGCCCCACTTCCCCCCAAGCACTCCTGGGGGCTCCCCCTGCTCCCCACGGACCCTGGGGGTCCCAGCAGGCCCCCTGCTCCCAGCCGGGCCCCTAGGCATGGCAGGGAGGCTTGGCAGGGATTTACCAGGATTATGGAGCCATCAGATAAAGCCCGCAGGGGGGAGCGAAGGGATTAATTTTATTTTTACTCCAGCAGCAGGAGGAGGGGGGTGGGGGGTCCCAGCCTGGGGTCTGTCCCCATCTCCAGGACACCCCAACAACAGCCCCGGGGTGCTGGTGGAGCTGAGGGGGTGAGGGGAGGCAGAAGGGCCGAAGCTGAGTTTTGGGAAGGGCTGGATTTGGGAGCACATGGGTGGGGGCCTGGGCACGACACCAGGTGAGGGGCACCAGCCACCTTCGTGCCACCCAGGGCTGCCCCAGACCTGCCATGGGGCTACGGTTTGGGACATAAACCCTGTCCTGTCCCCATCCCGTTGCTGTCCCCGTTCCCTTCCTCTGGCCAAGCCCAGCAATCCCTTAATTCCCAGCCACGTGTGGCCAGATGTGATCTGGGCTTGGCCCCCCCTGCTCTCCCCCGCTGCAGATGTCCCCCCCTGTGCCACCACATCCCCATGGCTGCTCCCCCCGTGTCCCTGTCACCCGTGAGGGGGACCTGGGGGCACTGGCAGGGCACGGGGTCCCCTCTGAGCATGTGTCCCAACAGAAGCAGGATGCGGACGATGAGGAGGAGCTGGAGATCGCCGTGGACAACACGGCCTTCATGGATGAGTTCTTCTCGGAGGTGAGGGAGGGGTGGGAGCGGGGCTGGGGGGTGTAGGGCTGCCTCCTAACCCCCCAAAATCCTCCTGGGCGTGCCCAGATTGAAGAGACCCGGCAGAACATCGACAAGATCTCGGACAATGTGGAGGAAGCCAAGAAGCTCTACAGCATCATCCTCTCAGCCCCCATCCCAGAGCAGAGTAAGTGCTGTCACAGTGTCCCCACAGCCTCCCCTGGTCACAGGGACCCTTCCTGGGGACATTCCCACGGTGGCTCACGCCCATGATCCTGCAGAGACCAAAGATGACCTGGAGCAGCTGACGGCAGAGATCAAGAAAATGGCCAACAGCGTCCGTAACAAGCTGAAGAGTGAGTGGCCCTGTCCCTACTGCTGTGTCACGGGTGTCCCTGTCCCCCTGGTGCTCTGGGACCATAGGGGCTGGCAGTGGTAAATGTTGCTGGTGGGTTGAGGTCTGTCTCTCTCCAGGCATGGAGAGGAACATCGAGCAGGACGAGGCACGATCCTCTGCCGACCTCCGGATACGCAAGTCCCAGGTGAGCTCCAGCCAGTGTCCCCAGGGGCTCCCACAGGCTGGGGATGTGGCATATCCAGGGGTCCCCAACAGCACTCTGTGATCCCAGGCTTTGTGTCCCTCTGCCCTGTCCCCAGCCCTCTGTCCCGTCACCCTGTGCTGAGACATGCCACATCCGGGGTCCCTAGGGTTTCATGCTACTGTCCCCACTCCCAGTGCGTTGTCCTGTCCATCCTGAGACCAGGAACACTCCATGCCCAGAGAGTCACTGATCTGACTTCCCATTCCTACCCCCAGCCCCTCATCTTGTCCCCTGGGCAGTGTCACACCTCTGCCCTCACTCCTGTCCCCTGTGAGAGTGGCCCATAGGGATATGCCATGCCCGGGGTGTTCCATGTCCCTGTCCCCAGGACCAGGTCTAGTCCCTCAGTGTCAGACCATGCCTTGGGTGTCCCTGTCCCCACCCTCACGTCCCTGTCCCTGTCCCCAGCACTCGGTCCTGTCCCGCAAGTTCGTGGATGTCATGACCAAGTACAACGAGGCGCAGGTGGATTTCCGGGAGCGGAGCAAGGGCCGGATCCAGCGCCAGCTGGAAATCAGTGCGTGACCCAGACCCGCGGCATCCAACCCCACCTCCTCCATAAAGAGGGAGGAGCCAACTCACACAGGCCCCTCCCATTTGACCAAGTTTAGTCAAGTGGGAGGAGCCAGACAATACAGACCCCGCCCCTTACACCTGACTGGGCGGGGCCTGTTCCCACCTCTCCCCACGTGCCTGCAGCCGGCAAGAACACGACAGACGAGGAGCTGGAGGAGATGCTGGAGAGTGGGAACCCCTCCATCTTCACCTCAGGAGTGAGCCTTGATGTGGGGGACACCAGGGGACACAGGGGTGTGTCCCAGGGCCAGGCCTCCCGGCTGACGCGTCCCTGTCCCCGCAGATCATGGACTCGCAGATCTCGAAGCAGGCGCTGAGCGAGATCGAGGGGCGGCACAAGGACATCGTGCGCCTGGAGAGCAGCATCAAGGAGCTCCACGACATGTTCGTGGACATTGCCATGCTGGTGGAGAATCAGGTACAGGGACATGCAGGGACCTGGCCATGGGGACACGGGTACACACAGTGACCCTGCCATGGGGACACAGGGACACGAAGGGACCCAGCTGTGGGGATACAGGGACACGCAGGGACCTGATTATGGGGACACAGAGATGAGCAGGGACCTGTGGGCAGTGTGAACAGGGACCTGAGCACGGGGACAAGGAGGAACCTGGCAATGGGGTTACAGGGATGACCCCATTGTGTATGGGGACATGGACATGAGCCGTGAGGGATTTGGGCACAGTGTCCCAGGGACTCACGTATGGGGACACACAGGGACCTATGCATAGGGTGACAGGGACAAGCAGGGACCCAAGTGTGGGGTGACAGGGACCTGAATGGGACCACGGAGTGGCCCAGGGACCTGTGCAAGGGGGTCCAGGCATGGAGCAATATGGGCTGGGGTGGTGACCACTGCACATGTTCCCATGGAGCCACCCACCACCCCGTGGTGGCCTGGAGGGGACACAGGAGTGTCCCCCAGCCTGCGGTGGTGCTGTCCCCTCTCTCAGCCCCTCTCTGTCCCCCATGCCATGCGAGGAGCCGCCGTGTGCCCCAGGGATGGGTGAGTACCTGTGTGTGCGAGTGTGCCATGTGCTGTGGGGCTGTGTCACCGTGCTCCCACTGTGTCACCTGTCCCTTCTCCCCCAGGGTGGGCTGCTGGATAATGCAGAGCCGAGCACGTGGAGCAGAGCACAGAGATGATCCAGTGCCAGGGCCAGAAGTGCCAGGTGGGTGGGTGCCAGCACCCCGGGGTGCTCTCAGTGTCCCCCCCTCTCTCTGTGTCCCCCGGGTGCTCCATAGGGAGCCATGATCGACCGCATAGAGAACAACATGGACCAGTCCGTGGGATTCGTGGAACGGGCTGTGGCTGACACCAAAAAGGCTGTGAAGTACCAAAGTGAGGCCAGGAGGGTGAGACAAACCGACAGCCCCTTGTCCCCTGCATAGCCCCCAGTGTGCCCTCTGCACCCCACAATGTCCCCTCTGTAGCCCCCAGCATCCCAGAGGTACCCCCAGTGTTGCCCCTCTGGCCCTCATAGTGCCTTCACATCCCAGTGTTCCCAGCACCTCCCCATATCCTCCAGCAGCCCTGAGACCCCTTTATTTCCCTCAGTCACCTCCTGTTCCCCTCAGCCACCCCTCATATCCCCCAGCTGACCCCAAAAACCCCCACCTCCCCACAGTGCCTCCATAGGAGGTTGGCAGCTCTGCCCCTCTCTGTCCCACTGCCCCCCCTGAGCCCCTTCCCACCCTCAGGTGTGATGAGCTGGTGAGGACTCAGCCCCTCCTGCCCCATCCCCAGGGCTCTGCAGCACCTCTGTCCCCCCCCCACAGGACAGGTGTCACCATCCCCAACTCCCCGCTGTTCCCCCAGAAGCTGCTGACTTTGGTGGCAGTGGCCGTGCTCTTGCTGGGGACAGTTGCCCTCATCATTGGACTCTCGGTGGGGCTGAACATGAAATAGCCCCTGGGGCGGGGGTCTGTAAGTGTTGGGGAGCAGGGGACCCCCACTGCGGGGACACAGAGCCCTGGGAGATCCCAATGCCATCTTGGGCTTTGGGGGCTCCAGTGCTTTGGGATTTGGGGCTGGGGGCGCTGTGTTCTGGGTTTGGTGATCTCGGGTCTGTGGTGCTGGGGGTGTTCTATGAGGGTCTGCAATGTTTGGGGTCTCTGGTGCTCTGGGGTCTGTTTTTGGGCATCTGCAGTGCTCAGGTGTCCATGATGTTCAGGAGTCTCTGGTGCTCAGGGCTGTGTGTTGTTTGGAGTCTGCATTTTTGGGGGTTTGCTGTGCTTGAGGGTCTGTGTTTTTTGGGGGTCCGTGTTGCTCCAGGCTCTGGATTTTGTCTCTTCCCCGCATCCATCTCTGCCATCCCTGCTCCTCCCTTCCTGCTGCAGTCCCTGTTCGCTTTCCTCCAGCTCCCCTTTCCCTTCTCCAGACGCTCCCGACCATCCCAGCGATGTCATCTCCCGGCGGGATCCTCCCTGGCTCTGATCCTGGACCCCTCCTCTCCCTGCTCCTCCCGGACCTGCTGCTCCCAGCCCTCCGTGTCCCGGTTCCCGCCGCTGGCTCCACCACCGCCGCCTTTCCCACCCATCCTGCTGATCCCTGGGATCTGCCCCTCATGTCCCCATGGAACGGGACAGGATTCCATCCTGGGGACGCAGCGAGGGGTGACAAGGACACAAATCCGAGGGCTGGACGCTCACCCGCGCGGGCATCCCGGTGGAACGAGGGCGGGAATGGGGACAGGACACGAGGTTTAGTGGCACCAGCGTGGTTTGTTGTCACCGTGCTGTGACAGACGGAGCTGTCAGGGTCCCTGTCCCCTCTTGGCTTCGATGTCCGGGCGGGAGGATGTATTGATCATGGATTATTTAACTCCCGCTGTAATAAAATCCCGCTGATCCCGCCCTGCGCCTCCTCTCCGTCCTGGCACTGGGAACGCCCAAAGCCGCCGGCACAGCTCCGGCTTGGCTCCCGGTGCCCGGGGATCTGGGGGCTGGACCGGTCCCGCTTCCCAGTGCTGTAGCACACGAGGAGGAAGTGCGGGGCTGGGGACACCCCCAGCGCCTGGGCCCTGTCCAGACTGTCCCCCCCCACCAAGTTTTTGGGTAAGTCACAGTGTTTGGTCACCTGTCCCAGAGCACGCTGGCACTGTCACCTCCCTGTGCCACACAGAACCAGCTCACACCTGCCCTGCCACCTTCCCTGCACCCTCCCCAGCCTCTGTCCTTGTCCCTTGCCCTATCTCTGTCCTTTCTCCCCACTGCCCAGCCTTGTTGTCCCCCTCCCCATTCCTTATCCCCTGTCCCCAGCCCATTCCCTGTGCCTGTCCCCTCCCCAGCTGTGACCCTGCCTCACATTCCCTGTCTCCCTGAGCAGAAGAAGATCATGATCATGTTGTGCTGCATCATCCTCGCCATCATCCTGGCATCCAGCATCGCGAGCATCTTCGCCTGAGCCCCCCACCCGCTGCCCTCCAGGTGACAGGGACAGGGCTGGGGGTGGCATGGGGGTTCCCTGGCACCCCCCAATCCCAGGGAGCAGGTTCGGGCCTTGCCAGGGTTGGATTCACCCTGAGTGCCATGCTGGGGAGGGATGGGGATGGCGACAGCACTGCGAGCTACGTCACCTTCCTAAGTGTCACCTCATCTTCCTCCCTGTCACAGGTGGCCTTTCCCCCTCCTGCCCCCCTGCCTGGATGATCCATGGGAGAGACCCCGGCCCAGCCCTGATCGCTGGAGCCCCGAACACATCCCACATGTCCCTGGAGGAGTGGAGCCCACCCGCTGTGCTCCCTGCTGCCCTCCCAGCACCCTCCTCCTCCTCCACTCGGGTGACAGTCGGTGGCCGCTGTGACAAGCAGCCCCTCCTCGGTGGCATGGAGCGGCCGGAGGGGCCGTGTCCCTCTCGGGGGGGGACACAGGGCTCTGCCTTGCCGGGGCAGCCAGAGGAGCCTCTCCCTGTGCTTGGAGCTCCTTGGATGTGCAGCCACCCATGCTGGAGCCTTCCTCCTCAATAAAGAGCTCACCCACACTCTGCCTCCTGGCTCCAACCTGATCCATGGATCCCTCAGGATGCTCCCAGCCCTAAAATCTACTTCAGGATTGAGAGCCTCGTGCTTCAAACCCTGATCCATTTATCCCCCAGCCCTGCGTTCCCAGCTCCAAAACCCACTCCAGGCTCGTGTGGAAAAGTTTAATCCCAAAAGGAATCCCATCCAGCTGCTCCTCACACCCTGTGCTTCAGGAAAAACTTGCCCCAGTAGCGTCCCTTGAGCTGCAGATCGTAGGGGCTCAGGTATTTCCTCATCCCCAACATATTGGAGGTCACCACACGCTCGAAAGTCCAGGGGTTTTGGTTGTCCAGCCTCCTCTGCTCCTCCTCCCGCCGCATCTCCTGGAGGCTCTCCCGGCTGACAGCGACGGCCGGGAAGGGCAATTTCTGGGCCACGCGGTCGAGGAACGGCCGCACCTCCCCGAACTCGCAGCGCCCGCCCACCTCCACCACGAGCCTGCCGCTCTTCACCGCCGTCACGTAGCGGTCGATGGGGCCCTTCCCTCCGCCCATCCGGTGTCCAAGGCTTTTCCTCGTCACCGACTTGTAGGGGGCGGGCACGCGCCACACGGCGAACATGGATTTGGGATCGATGCTGCGCCCGATGGTCAGGCGGATCATCTCGAAGTGGCCCCAGTGCAGGTACCCCCCGCCCAAAGCCTGTGGGGGGACACGGTGGGACAGCTCAGGGACACGCAATCCCGGCCTCTGGAATACTCGCCCCGCTCCGTTCCGTGCCTGTTCCCGCTCACCAGGATCCCGTACTGCCCCTGCGTGAAGTCGGTGGCCACCTGGGACGGGCCGCGGATGTCACGGAGCCGCCGGGGCTCCCGCCGGACCTTGGGCACCGCCGGCACCTTGTCCATGAACTTCAGCTTCGGCTTCTCGGGGATGGTGATCCCTGCCGAGGAACGCTAGGATCAGGATCCCCGGGAACACAGTGGGGAGTGCCCCACCCCCTCCCGCTTTGCGGGGATCTCCCGCCGTCCATCCCCCTCACCGCTGTAATCCGGGGGCAGCGTCCACTTCTTCAGCCCCGCCCGGGGAACCGCGACGCCGCCGGGACCTGCGCGAAAGAGCGGGGGGTCTCGGGCAGGGCCGGGAGGAGAGAGGGAACCCCGCGGGGCCTCCCCTTCCCGTTCTCAAGCCACCACAGCCCAGTCGGGAGTGCCACCAAACCTTCGGTACCTCCCCGGTGTCAGCCCTTCCACGGCCCGCCCGAGCCCTCCCCGCCAGCCTCAGGCGCCCGTGAAGGTCTCCCCGGCCTTGTGAACCCCGTACAAGGCACGGGCGGCCCCTCGAAGGGCGGCCAAGCCCCCCTGACCTCCCCCGGCCCGGAGCGGCCCCGGGAGCCGCCATCGCCACATCGCCGGGACACGTCGGAAGTGCCGCAAGGGCGCCGCCATTGGTCCGTCCTCAAACACGGCCCGCCGGAGGTCCGGCCGGAAAACGCGGCGGGAATATTAATTCCGGAGGGAAACGCGGCGCATCCCATTCCCAGCCTCGTTCCGGGCGGGGGTCGCCGGCGGAGGACACCCCCGAGGGTCGTGCTGGAAGTGGCCTGGATGTGCTCTCAGCCTTTGTGCTGGGCTGGCGTGCTGGGTTTATGGGGATAGGTTTCATATTCTTCCCAGCGACTGGCACAGCGCTGGGTTTGGATTCGGGATGGGCGATCTGCGGCCGTGACGTCACAAAAGGGGTGAGCACTGGGGTGAGGCAGGGCTGTGATGTCACACAGGTGTTCCCCCCGCAGCACTGTGACATCAGCCCAGTGTTCTACAGGACACGTGCCACCACCCCCTGGCTCCAGTGCGGCCACGATGGGACACGGATGAAGCCATGAGTTTCCTGCTCCCCTCGCTTGTCCTGCTGGTGGCCAGTACGGCCGTCCTGCTGGCCACCCGCATTTGGAAGGCGCGGAAGTGCCTCGGGAGCCGGGCCAGGGCGTCGCGGTGCTGCCGAGCGGCCCCGGGGGCTCCCGGTTCCCCCCGGGATGAGGAGACCCCTCCCCACGGCCCGGCTGCCCCGGAGAGCCCCCTGTACATCCCCTGCGGCTGCGGCCCCTGCTGCACCCCCTGTGTGACAGCGGCCCGGGAGCTGCAGGACCTGGTGACGCCGCTGTGGCCCGAGGCGTCCTTCCCACGGGACTCGGAGATGTGGCAGCTGTCATGGGAGGATCTGGAGCAGCTGCTGGAGCAAGGCCACCTGTCCTGCTGCGCCTCCTCCAGCTCCTCCGAGAGCCTCCATCCTTCCCGGAGCCTCAGCGAGAGCTGCTGGCCTCCGGCCGGAGAAGACCCCATGGGCAGATCTCGCTGCTCCGTCACAGCCGCAGGCGTGAGGAGAACCTGCTCGTCCTTGAGGATGCATGTGGCCAGGAAGAGCCTGGAAGTGAAGCTGAGAGCCCAGCCCCTGGCAGTGCGGCGTTCCCAGGAGCGGCTGGGGCAGGGGGAGGCGTCAGCCCCTTCCTCCGAGAGCCTCCCCGGCTCCGAGAGCCCCGGCAGGAGCTGCCAGACCCCGGACGCAGAGGAGGCCTCGGACAGGTCCAGTTCTGCCGAATCCGCGGATATCAGCGGGGCCCGCTCGGCCCTGAGGATGCATGTGGCCAAGAAGAGCCTGGAAGTCAAGCTGGGAGCCCGGCCTGCTCCTGTGAGGAGTTCCCAGCGGCGAGCGGCACAGCAGGAAGAGTCCTGGAACCCGACCTGCAGCTCCCACAGCGCTGCAGGGCGGCCGAACGGGAATGCCCCGCGCTCCAAGTCGGAGAAGATCCTCCAGAGGCAACGGGAGCTGGAGTTCCCTCATCTCCAGGGGGCTCCTCCAAGCAGGATGAGGCCCCTGTTGGCAGCTGAGATACTTCTGAGGATGCTCTGTTTTAAATAAATTGGCATTTCCCCAAAGCACCGTGTTTGGGCTGGGGTGTAGGCACACAGTTTGTGTTACCTGGGAGTGGGGCTGGGCCAGCCTCATTCCCGATGGGCACAGCTGTGAGCAGCAGGAGGGCAGCACTGGCAGCAATGAGCCATGGAGTCCCCAGGGCCACTGACCAACCACCAAAGGGAGCAGAGGGCACACAGGGGCAGTGCATCAACAGGAGGGATTGAAAGGCTGGGCTAACAAACAGGAGGGGTAGATGCTCACAGCCTTCTGAGGCAGTGAGATGTTGCTCTGTGTGGGTTGAAGCCTGCTGAAATTGTGTGGTGATACTCTGTGTGGCCATCTCCCTGCAACAAGAGGGTTCCTTCCTTCCCAATGGCTGGCTTTGGATTCAGGATGGGAATACCGTGGCTCACACATGGGTGCTTTGGCTGCTGCGGAGCAGGGCTTGCACTCCTCACGGACTTTCCATGTGTCCTGCTGGGAAAGGTGGGATGAACATCCAGGATGAAATCCCTAGGAGACTCTGGAAACAAGCCCCAGGTGGGTGCAAGGGGCAGGCCTGCCCCACCCAGCTTCCCCCGTGGCCAGCACCCTCCTCCAAGCTGTTAAAGCCATTGCTGGGGCTGGTTTCCCATCTGTTTTTCCATCCCCATCCCCATGGAGGCTCCCAGGGGAATGTGCTTTGTGCTGTTCCTTGCAGCCCCCGCCCAGCACGGGATGCTCTGGGTGAGGGGGTGTTTGGGGGACCTGGCTGCCCTCCCTGGGGAGAAGGACCATGGGGGTCCCCAAATCCCTGTCACAGCCCTGTGCGTGCTTGTCGTGCCAGTCTCTGTCACCAGTGGCCACATGTGGCTCTCAGTGCTGGCCACTGTCCTGGAGTCCTGCTGTGGGCTGACCCACGCTGGCAGGGATGGGACAGGGATGATGGCACCACCCAGAGGTGGGGACGACCCTGCAGGTGAGGAATGGGGACACCGTGTGTCCCTGATGGGTGCAGGGTGGCAGTGAGGAGACCCTGTCAGCCCCACAGGTTTTCTGTCACCTGCTCTGAGCTGGGTGACACCCCCAGCCCAAATTCCGCTTCTTCCCGCAGCATCCAGCACGGGAATGCCCTGCACTTGGCCAGAGGGCTCGTGGCTGTGGCAGCAGGCTCTTCTTCCTCCCTGTGGAATGTTCCTGCTCCAGGGAAATGGGGATCCCTCCCAGAGCCCCAGATTCCTCTCAGGATCTGCAGCTCTGAGCCTCCCTGCGTACCCCATGGTGGGATCTCTCCATGAGGAATTCCAAGCAGGGGGGTGTGGTGTTGTCCGGATCAGGATGGGATACAGGGGTGTCCTCCATGAATTTTGGGTGCAGGGTGGTATCGTGTGTCCCTCTCATACCCAGGGTGTTCATTATTCCCTGATTTCAGTTTAATCGTCTGCCTGGAGCTCTTGGCTCCTTCTCCTCGGGGCTCGACGCCCTAAAAATGGGGAATGAAGACAGTTTGGGGAGAAAGTGTATGGGATCAGTGTGGGGGATCCCCTGTATTCCTTCCCTCCTGCAACAGCGGTCCGGGACATTCAGGCCCAGCCGTTCCTGGGGAAGGAGATCCAGGGGAAATCGCGCCTGGGCAGTGCCCAGCTGCGTCCTGGGTGCCGCCCCTGCCCCCGCCCGTGCCCCCGCTCTGCGGGGAGGAGCCGCTGGAGCCTAATGGCCCTTGATGGATTTTTCTTCCAGGAATTCGCTGCGAGGTGGTTTGAGGGGTTTTTTTTGCTTTTCTTTTCTTTTTTTTTTTCTTTCTCTCTCTCTTTTTTTTTTTTTTTTTTTTTTTTTTTTTCCTTTCTGTGCTCCTGTAAACACGGCGTGGAGCTGGAAGGAGCGGGAATGAGGGGGGGACACGCAGCTTGGGGAGGGGGGTCTTTCGGGGGAGGGCTGGAACCCCAATTTCCTTAACTCCTTTGCGTGTGGGTTTGGGATGAGCAGCTCCTCCCGGCGGGGGGGAGCACGGGGTACTGGAGCCCTGCCCGGAATGGGGGGGCAACACTGGGAATTGCCCCACAGAGCCAGGGGACCCAATGGAGCATATTCCCAGCCCCACGCAGCCCTGCTTCCCGCCCCTCCCCGGGTTTTGGGGGGCTGTCCCCTCCAACCCCCGTGTCCCCCTGTGTCCCTCCGTGGGCTGGGCGGTGCCCCGGGGGGAATGCCGCAGCCGCTGACGTCACGATGCTCAGCCAATGGGCGCGGGCTCTGGCGGGGTGGGGCGGGGGCGGCCCCGGTGGGGACCGGGGCTGCTCCGGGGGGTCCCGGTGCCCCCCGCTCTCCTCATGCAGGGCATGGGGAGCCTCCGGCTGGGCAGCCGCGCCGTCATGTACACGGCGGAGACCCTGCCCAAGGGCAAGAACCGCGTCATGGGGGTGAGTTTGGGGGGGTCGGGGGGAGAAACGCTTGGAAAGTCCCCCCTCAGCCCCTTCCCGGGGATTCCCGCTGATCCCTCGGGGGGTGCTGTGTGTCTGGAGAGGCGCTGGGATGAAGGCATCCCCCATCCCCAGGGTGGCTCTGTGGGCGGGGGGATTGAGTTGACCCCATTCCCACCCATGCTACTCTTCCAGACCATCCAGATTATGACGGGATTCCTGCACATCGGCTTCGGGATCGTCCTGACCACGCTCACCAATGTCTACACCTCCGTCTTTGTCATCGGAGAGATCCCTTTCCTGGGCGGTGTGTCGGTGTGTGCCGGGGGCTGGGAAGGGATTCCCAGCGGGAAAAGAATGCTGGGGGGGGGGGGTGGGATGCGCACCAGGAAGGGAATCTCACCAGGGAACAATGCCCACAAGGAAGGGATTCCTGCTGGGAGGAATGCCCGCAGGTGGGACACCCATTGAAAGGGATGCCCACTGGGAATGATGCACCTGCGGCTCCTGAGGCCTCAGCAGCTGGAAAACAAGGGCAGAGGGGTCACTGTGTCCCCTGTGCCCTGTTAATGCCACCTCTGGGCAGGTTTGGGGTGCTTGGGGTGCCCTCAGTGCCAGCTGAGCCCCGTCTCTCCTGCTGCAGTTCATCATCTCCGGGTGCCTCTCCATCGGCGCCGAGAAGAGCCCCACGGAATGCGCGGTGAGTTTTCCCGGGAGCACACCAGGAGTGATCCCATGGGGGTGGGTGAGGTGTCCCTCTGGCATTCTGGGGGGAGTCTGCCACCCCCCTCAAACCCCCTGGGTGCCCACAGGTGAAGGGCAGCCAGACCATGAACGTCATCAGTGCCATCTTCGCTCTCCTGGGAATCGTGGCCTTCATTGTGGACCTCAACCTCAACGGGCTCTACCGCTCCAGCTTCAACTACTACAGCTATCTTGTCCTGGTAAAATCCCACTTGGCAGAATTCCTGCCCCTGGGAATTGCCCTCAAGGGGTAGTGTGTCCTTTCCCAAATCCCTGTTGGGGTGGTGGTTTCTCCTCTGCCGGCATGACCTATTTTCGGCTGGTACCTCAGGAGATGAGTCACCCCCTGGAAGCATCCATGAGCCGTAAAAACGGCAGCGTGGAGGGCTTGGAGCGAGACCTTGGAGCTGGGCATGCTCCAGGGTCTCACTCCTGCAGAGGGAGGGGAAGGGGGAGCCACAGAATGCTGCCCTGTGTGGGATTCATCCTCCTGAGTGCTGCTGGTGGTGGGGACTGATGGGGTTTTCCCCATCCTGGAGCTCGCAGGGAATGGGATTTCCATTGTGCTGCTCATCTTCACCATCCTGGAATTCTGCATTGCCGTGGCCACCGCCAACTTCTGGTGCCGGGCCACCCGCCTCAGCTCCAACGAGGTAAGATGAGGGGGTGGCAGGGATGGATCCCAAAAGCTGCATCCCACGATCCCAGTGTCTCCCATAATCCTGGTGTTTCCCAGGCCATGCTGATCGTCCCCAGTGCCACCCGTGTGGATCTGGCCGTGCCACCAGCAGAGCTGCCTCAGCCTCCCAGCTACAGCGAGGTGATCCAAGGAATAGCTTGGATAGGAGCAGAATCAGCATTGGGATGGCTCCTGGGATGACAGTCCCCATCCTGCTGCCATCACTGTCCCCTCCCTGGGAAAACTTCCCACCCCAATCCCCAGGGAGCATCCCGGAGCATCCATCCCTCCGCTCTGGGAATGGGGAGGAGATCCCAAACCCCTGTGGGTGGTGGTGGCGGGGGGGGTCCCCCCCAAATCCTGCCCCCTTTCCAAAACACCTTCTGGTCTCTTTGCAGCTGGCTGCTCCTGAAGTCTGACATGTAGGATGTTGGAATGGGATCCTGCCTCCATCGCTCCTAAATCCCAGGGCTACGGCATCCTCCTCCCACTGTGCTGCTGGCTGGGATGTGCTGGTCCCCCCCAAAAGCCAGGGACACCCCCAAATTCCCTGCCCCTCTGCCCCTGGGCCTGATCTGAGGGGCTCCACTTGCTGGCTGCTGTGGGAAGGGGCTTCTCCAGGGGGGAAATCTTGGACAATTCCTGCCTGTAAATTCCTGGTGGGATGCTGGGGTTCGCTCATGTTGGGGTTCAGGAATTCCTGGTGGTTTGGAGTGACCCTGATGTGTGCCGGGAGCTGGGCGGGTCACCGGAGCATCTACCTCGGCTCGTCCCCTGTTGGCTTCATTTTCTCTTGGGAATAAATGCTCTCTCTGGGCTTGTGTCTCCTGAATTCGGGAATTTTCAGCGTGGGAGCTACACTTCCCTCTCATAGAGCTGCTGTCCCTCAGGAAAGAGGCTCATCCTGCCTGATCTAGGGGTACTTGCTCTCTCCCGAGGGAATTCTGCCCCCCCTGAACTCCTGGTACCTGTTTGCTTTCCTTAAGGGGAATTCTTCTCCCCTAAACCCCTGGCACTGCTCCCATGGGAGTTTTGCTCCTCTAAACTCCTGGTGCCTGCTCTCCTGGGGTGAATTCTACCCCTCAAAACCCCTCTCCTGAAGGAATTCTGCCCCTCAAAACCCCTGTCCCGAGGGAATTCTGCCCCTCAAAACCCCTCTCCTGAGAGAATTCCATCCTCCTAAACCCCATCACCTGATTCTGAGGGAATTCTGTCCCCATAAACCCCTCAGTTCCCACTCACCTGAGGGAATTCTGCCCTTGTAATCCTCTCTCCTGCTGGAATTCACCCCTCTAAACCAGGGTGCCTGGTCTCCCGAGGGAGTTCTGCTCCCCAAACCCCCCTCACCCCATCCCATTCCAGCGCGGTTCCGCTATATTTAGCTCGGCCGGAGCAGCCGGCCAGCCGACGGCGATGCCGGTGACGCCAGCACATCCCGGTTCCTCCGCCGCCACCGGAGAAGCTGCCCCGGGGCTGGAGCTGCACTGGGAGGTGACATGGGGACACCGGTGTCATGTGCTCCCTGTTCCCACCATTCTGGGTGGCGGGGATGGAGCTGAGGGGTGCCCCCAAACCTTATCCATGCCCCGGTTCCTAAAAAACTCTTTATTTTCAGGGAAGGAAAAGGGCTCTGGGATCATTTTGAACAGGACCAGGTTTGTCAGCTCCTGACAAGCTCATTTATGGCTCCACCCTTAATTGTCCTGCATCTGTGGGAATGCTGGTGGATTTAAGGAGGTGGTGATGAGCATCCAGCAGCATCGAGTTATTTAAGGAGCATCCCAGGTTCATGGAAATGGAAAGGTGGGATGGAGGTGAGGAAAGAGACCCCAGTGCTGATTTTTCCAAGGGGTGGGAGCACCTGGTGAGTTCCCAGTGCCCAGTGGGAGGATCCTCTTAATTTTTGGGGACAGGAGCAATCCCAAATTTCCCCTCCAGTGCCAGAGTGGGATCAGTGACCTCCTCCTTGAACATTCCCTTAGGTTTTGGGGTGACTTCAGTGTTTCCCTTCTCCTTTCCACACTCCCTGACAATGCTCCGGCTGCTCAGCCAAAGCCTCATGGATTATTCACTCCCTGTCAGTTATTTCTGTTCCCAGCTCTGAAAAAATAATGAGGCTGATCAGTAGGAAAAGCCCCAGGGATTTGGGGAGCAGGATGAGCTGCCTCTGCTCAGCCCGTGGCCACAGCCCATTATAGCCCTGGCTCCTCACCTGCGGCTCCGGAGCATCCCGACCTCTCCCGGCTCCTCAGGGACCAGCACGAAGCCATCCCGACTCCCACCCAAGCTCTGTGTTTTCCCAGTGTAGTGGTTTCCTGATAAGGAGGCTTCCTCCTCTTCCACCGGCATCAGGGTCTGTTTTCCTGGAGTATCCCAGTGCCTAGACATGGCTTTCCCTGAAAATGCTGGAGTAAGTGTTTAAGGCTCTATGGGAATGTGGGGGTTTTAAATATATTTTTATTTGTAGGTGGGAATTTGCAGATCTAGGGGGAGGGAAGACTTCCAGGAGCTGGGAATAGCAAGTGACAGGGACCACGGAGTTATGTGTCCCTGCTGGTGGTGATCCCTAAGGAAAACCAAAACCCTTGGAGGAGCTGGAAAGGGGGGAACTGTGAGATGGACTGAAGTGTCCCAATGGCTCTTCCCCTTGGGATGAGAAAGATCCAGGGAGACCTTGGCAACCTTTC
This sequence comes from Haemorhous mexicanus, assembly GCF_027477595.1. Taxonomy (NCBI): domain Eukaryota; kingdom Metazoa; phylum Chordata; class Aves; order Passeriformes; family Fringillidae; genus Haemorhous; species Haemorhous mexicanus. The sequence continues at coordinate 11,416,519 of NC_082346.1, forward strand.
CAGCACCATAAGGTGCCCCAAGAGAGCTGGAGAGGGACTTTAGAAGAGCCTGGAGTGCCAGGACAAGGGGGAATGGCTTCCCACTGCCAGGGGGTGGGTTTAGATGGGATACTGGGAAGAAATTCTTCCCTATGAGGGTGGTGGAGTGTATTTCCCAGGGAAGCTGTGGCTGCCCCATCTCTGGAAGTGTTTAAGGTCCCATTCCAGGACTGCCAGTGGAAGTTGATGCTGGTGAAGCCTTGGAGAAGTTTGCTGGAACTTTTCTGCAGCCTCAGGAGTTTTCCTGGGAATGAGCGGATCAAAGGCTGGAACATCACGTGCAGGGGTTGATGGACACATCTGGGACAGTGTTTGGGAGCAATGGCACTGTGTCCCAAATGCCAGGTATGGATCACCCCAGCAGGCAGTGATGCCCCCCCAACCTCCTGCCTGCTCCCTGTTCCAGATTCCCTAATCCAGGATGGAGACCAGGATGTTTAAAGCCAAAAAACCTGAAACCTTTCCCAGAAAACATGACTTTCCTTCTGGAATCAGTATGGAAAGAGCCCTGTGGGAAGCAGAAACACCTGGAAGCAAAGCAAAATGTTGACTTTTGGTATTTTTATGGGGATATAAAGTTAGTCCCAGGAAGCAGCAAGTTTCTTTGGAGAGCTTTTCTCCATCGTAATCTATTTTCTTTGGAAAAAAACTCATGGATTTTTGGGGTTGGAAAAAGAATTTTGATTCCACCAGGCTCATAAATTTTGTCCTGTGCTGGTGGGAGGGAATGTGGGAGGGTCGTGCTGATTCCCCCCTGAGCATCCAGTCAGGCTTCCTCCATCCAAAACTTGCCCTAGAAAATAGGAAAATGAGCATTAAAATCCAAGGAATGTGTTGTATATATTTACAAAGCCAAAAATTCCTGCAAAGAAAAGGTTGGAAAGCTCCACCGCCCGGCTCTGCTGCTTCCCTGCATCTGCTTCAAAGCTTCACCTCCTCTGGAATCCGCTTCCAAAACAAATCCTGACATCCTACCTTGGGCTTCTGCCATCCCCAGCTGGCCCTGGGTTTATTTAGGAAGGGGGAAAGCGCTTTTTCCATGGATCACCCGCTCGGAAAGTGGGGTTTGGGGGGCTGAGGGCAGTCACGGCTGTTCTGGCTGCAAAGCTGGAACTTGAGGAATGCTGTAGGAATCTGGAAAGGCAGATTTGGGAGGAAATCCACCGTGTAGGGTGGTTTTGGCTGGGAATGTGAGCCGTGGATAATGGTGGAGGATACCCCTGGCTGCCTAAAGGCTAAAGAGGGGATCCCAGAATTTCCACGGGGGCTCAAGTGTTCTTTCCTGGGGCTGGAACGAGATCCCTGGAATTGTTAGGATTGGACTGTTGAGAGGGATGAGGCACCAGCAGGAATTAAAGGCTCTGAGGCATCAGGAATGTGATGAAGAGGCTGAATCTCATCCATGTCCATGTTTTTCCTGGAAAGCCGTGCCGCCAGATGCAGCCCTTTACAAGGCCAAGTGCATGCTTCCATCAGGGATGCAGGATGGAGGAAGGCCATGGGTGGGATGGAGACATGAGTTGCTGCTCTTTGCTCTCCAGGTCTGTTCTTCCAGCTCTTTTTTGGGATGTGATTTGGGCTGGTTTGGAGGGGGTGTCCCATTCCCTGGTGTGTGGGAACATGGGGAGGGCGCAGAATCCTGGAATGGTTTGGGATGGAAGGAACCTTAAGGATCATCCAGTTCCACCCCTCTGCCATGGGCAGGGACACCTCCCACTATCCCAGGTTTGTTCCAAGCCGGCCCCAGGGCTGGAAGCCGCTCCTGAACTCTGGAAGCGCGGTGCTTCCAAACGCGGCCTCTCAGCTCCCTCTAGAGCCAGAGAGAAGGAAAAAACTTCCAGAGGTTGCTCCACCTGCTCCTGAAAACGTCAGCTGGAGGGTCCTATCCTTTCCCAGGTAGAGGCAGAGGTGTTGGGGTGATGCCAGAATCCCGGACCTAAAAATTCCCGCACTACCAAGAAATCCCTACCCTGCACACATCAGACATCCAGGAAACCTGGAGTGTCCTCCAGGTCGGCATGGGGTATCCCAATGCTCCTGGAGAAAAGGACATGGCTGTTCTCCCAGAGGAGGGAGGGATGGAGGCACGAGGGGGCTTCTGAATCCCTCGGGATCCCATTGCCATGTGTGGTGGCTCCATTCCCAGCCTGAGCTCCCATTTCCCATCACAAATAACAGCATCTTCCTTCCCTCTGACTCCCAATGGAGATGGCCAGAGATCCCTGAATCCCTCCTGCGTGTCCTCACTGGGGACAAATGCACAGGGATGGAAGGGGGAGAATTCCCATAAATGGCAATAAAGGAGCTTCCTTTATAACGGGGTTATAAAGAAAGTTCTCTGTCTCAATGCAAGTTTTCCTGGGAAGTGGGCACGGTTAGGTTATTAACACCTCGTTATGTACCAAGGTAATTGCAGGAGTGATTCCCAAGCAAAGCATCCACAATTTGGGATGGAAAAGGGATCTTGGAGCATCCTGAGGGAAAAGCATCCAATCCTTCCCAAGGCCGTAGAGCCTGGGGAGGGGTTCCCTCTCCCTCCCTCCCTCCCTCCCTCCCTCCCTCTTCGCGTGCAGGATTTTGGGAGCCTCTGTTGGCAAAGCCGCCTCATTGAGCAAGAGGGCTCTGACGAGAATTCCATGAGTGAATTCCTGCAGGGAGCAAAGGGCAGCGGGAGAGTGTCCCTGCCTGGCTGGAACCTCCTGGGGATTTCGGGCAGCAAAGGGACCACAGCAAGGAGGAAGAGGAGGAGGAAGGCACCTGGGAATTCCTTCAGCTTCCTGGGCTCTTTCCCAGGCCATGGCGGCCACCACAGTGACCGACGCTGGCAGCGTGAGGATCATCACGGAGGTGATCCCGGCCACGGATCCCCGGGCAGCCCAGCTGGCCTCAGGCTCCCAGGCACCTGTCAGGACCTCATTCCAAACACAAGGTTTCCGGAGGGCTCATCCCAAGGTGTTGGGGGTGAGACACGGCCTTCCAGGGGCCCAGCAGGGATTGGGGATCCGCAGGGATCGTCCTGCTGGACGCTCTCCCTGGCTGGGTGGAGGGGATGTTGGGACAGGTGCCTCTTCCAGTCCCTTCCCGGCACTGTGATGTGGGATTGGGCTGGGATGTGTCTCACAATAATGGGATCAGGATCCCTCTCCCTCAACCCTCCCCAGACCATCCACATCTTCACTGGAATTGTCCACATCTGCTTTGGGATCATCCTGACACTGTCGGAGCACGGGAACCCTTCCCTCCCTGTGGCCAGCGGGATCCTCTTCTGGCTGGGGATCCTGGTAAGTTGGGACAAGGACATGGGAATCTCAGGGAATCCTGATGGACTGGGGACAATATCCCGGGGTCACCAGGTCTCTGCTGATCATTTCCTCCCACATTCTGGGGTGTTTGTGCATCCCTGAACCCCAGTTCCCACCAGGGAAGGGTGCCTTGCTGCTGACACCAATTCCCACTGTTTTCCAAGTAGCTCCTGGTCTCAGGCTCGTTGCTGGTGGAAAGTGAAAGGAGAGACAGCCCCGTGCTGGTAAGATCCAGGCTGGGAGGGACAAGGTGTCCCCCCATTCCTTATGTCCCTTCCAACAGCTGCCAGGACCCTTCCACAGCCTGGATTCATCCCACAGGATCCACAGGCCAGTCTCCCCCTTGGGAAGTGCCCAGCTCTCCCACACAGAGCACAGGATGGGGGTCGGGGTCACTGTGGGATGAGGGGGATGAAAGATCCAGGAGACCCTCATGGCTTTGGAATCACTGGATTCCAGGGATGAAAGGTCCAGCAGACCCTCATGGTTTTGGAATCACTGTGGGACGAGGGGGATGAAAGGTCCAGGAGACCCTCATGGCCTTGGGAATCACTGTGGGATGAGGGGGACAAAACTGGGTGGCTTCTCCAGGAGATCTCTGATCCCAGTTGGATGATCCCTGTGGGAAGCAGCCCTTCCCGGGGTCCGTGTCATCGGGTGCTTCCCGCAGGTCAAGGCCTGCTGTGTGGTCAGTGTGGGCGTTGTCCTGGGTACGCTGGCGGCCACCGGGATCCACGGCACGGCCATCACCCGGATCATGCCCGGCTGCGGGAAGCCCGAGCCCTTCCAGACCCGCCCGGAATGGTGCTTCCATATGGAGAGCAAGGTACGGACAGCCGGGATTGCAGGGGAATCCCAGTCTGGGTGGGGTGCTCAAGGATCCAGGTCCTGTTCGGGTGGTGCATCCCGGGATATTCCTGTGAAAAACGCCAATCACTTGTTTTTAAAATTTTAAAAGTTTAATAGTAATAAAATGGTTGTAAAAATAGATATGCAATTAGAGTAATAAAAATTTGGACAATTAGGGTTAGGACAATACGAGACAATAAGAACAAAGAGTTATGGATGGTCTGGGTACCTCTTTGTGGGCAGCATAAGCCCAAAAAAGGACACCCGTTAACAGAGGATTAACCCTTAAAAGCAATGGCCTGTTGCATGTTCATACACCTCATACATGATGCATAAATTCCATTCAAACACAGGATTCTGGCTGGTCAGTGTCAACTTCTTCCTTTTAATTCTGACAGCGTCTTCAGGACTGAGCGAGGCAGGAGAAGTTTGTTTCTTCTGATAAGGGAACAATAAATTGTTTTTCTCTGAAAGATTTAGGTGTCCTGTGGCTGCTATCTCGCTGCGAGTACCTCATTCCTCTCTTTTAAAAAAAGTATCTTACATAGCATAGTTTCTATTTTAACATTATGTTACAACCTAAAACTATATGTGAAAAATGCATATTTTATGACTGGCTTTTCACAAATAGTAAAATGAATATTATATGTGCTATGTTAGAAAGTTATGCTGTATTAATTTTCTTAAGTAGTGTGGTAAATATAGGTTTAGGTTACAACAAAATGTTAAAATAGAAATTATGCTATGTAGGATACTTTTTTTCCTAAAGAAAGGGCTCGCACTGAGATAGCAGCCACAGGACACCTAAATCTTTCAGAGAAAGAGAATTTATTGCTCCATTATCAGGAGAAACTAACTTCTTCCTGCCTTGCTCGGGCAGGATGATGCTGTCAGGATTAAGAGGAAGAAGCTGACACTGACCAGACAGAATCCTGTGTTTGAATGGAATGTACATATCATGTATGACATGTATGAACATGCAACAGGCTATTATTTTTAAGGGTTAATCCTCTGCTAATGTGGGTCTTTTTTTGGGCTTATGCTGCCTAGAAAAAGGTACCCGGACTGTCCGTAACTCTTTGTTTCTATTGTCTCGTATTGTCCTAATTCAAATTGTCCAAATGATTATTACTCTAATTGTAGCACTATTTTAATAACCATTTTATTACTACTAAACCTTTAAAATTTTAAAAATAAGCGACTGGGGTTTTTCACATATATTTAACAACTGCTTAAGAAGATTAATACAACATAACTTTCTAACATAACACATATAATATTAATTTTAATATTTGCGAAAAGCCAATTATAAAATACACATTTTTTACACTCCCGTTCTCCTCCTCCTGGCAGATGCTGAGCAACGGCCTGGATTCCGTCTTGGTGCTGCTCGGCCTCCTGGAATTCTGCGTGGCCGTGGCGGTTCTGGCGTTTGGATACGACGCGGTCGGGCAGCACGCATACACCCAGCTGGTGAGGGAGGCGGGAATCCCTGGACATCCCGGGAATGCTGATCCACCCCTTTCTCCCTCCGAAGGGCCGCCCGTGCGCCCCTCCCGGAGATTTCCCTGGATTTCCCTGTTTTTGCTTTCCCAGGCGCTGTAGCCACGGCCCAGCCCCGCACGTGGTGCCGCATCCCGAGGGGGTCCCCGCTACCGAAGGCCCCTGGGATGCCCTCAGCGTGTTCGGCCCCCAATAAAGGCCTCTCCCCCAGCCCAGTCCAGCCCGCCCGTGTCTCCGGGGGTTACTCGCGGTGCGGGGGGGACTCGCCCCGGGTGTGTTTGGGGGAGTTTGCGGGGTCCCGGTACCGGCGGCCACGGTGGTGGGCGGTGCTGCCCGGTACAAAGATGGCGGCCACGCCCAATACAAAGATGGCGGCCGCCGCCGTGCGCGGAGGACGTTGCCCAATACAAAAATGGCGGCCAGGGGAGGTGCTCTGGCTTCGCGGGGGTCACGGCTCTGACGTCATCTCTCCGCGACGCCGCGGGGCCGCGTGGATCATGGAGGGGGAGAACGGGGGGACCCCGGGGTCGACAACGGGAGCGACCCCCGGGGAGCCCAGCGGGGCTGCCTCGGCTCCGGCCGCGGCTCGGCGGCGGCGGAAAGGTGGAAAGAAGCGGCAGGAGGCGGTGGTAGCCATCCCGCGGGGCAAGCCCAAGTCGGGACGTGTGTGGAAGGATCCCGGGAAGAAGAGGTGGGAAGGGAAGCGGGAAATAGGGGGGGGCGGGGGGGGGGGGGCAGTTCTTGAGGGCTCTGGGCTCCAGAAGGGCTCCTTGGGGGGTCATGAGGTCTGGGGGAATTTTAAGGGGGACTGGATTTTTTGCGGGGCTCTCGGGGGCTTGTGAGGGAGTTCCTGAGATATCCACGGGCTTTAGGAAGGATCCGGAGGTGGCAGGGATGACTTGGAGGGGATGCTGAGGATGCCGTGGGATGCTCCGCGGTTGGCGGAGTTTCGTGGAACTCTGGAGTGGCCCTGGCTGCATCCCGGGATGTTTGGGGATCCAACAGCTCCCGTGTGCCCACGCAGGTTCTCCCACATGATCCAGGACAAGGCGCTCCGCAGCTCCTGGGCACGGAAAATGAAGGAGAGGCAGGAGAGGAAGCTGGTCCGGGATCTGGCACGGCAGCTGGAGGAAGCCAAGCAGAGGGAGAAAGAGGTAACGGGGCTCGGGAGCTGAAGAATTCTCGTCTTTCCCAAGCACAATCCTCCATCTCTGCCCTCTTCCCGGGCCTCAGAGCTGTGGCAGAGCCCAGGAAAAGGGCAGCTGGGATGGAGAATTCCCTGTCCTGGTGCCAAATCCAGTCACTGACGGTCACATGCTCCAAGTCACTGACTCGGAATGAACTCCCTGGGTCAATTCCAGCCTCACCCGGGGTGGAAAAGCTGCTGGAATGACAGATTTCACACTTGGCTGGGCTTTGGGTTTAATCCCAGGGGAAGGGATCCTCAGGGAATGTTGTGGTGCTGCTCCCACAGGAAAAGAAGCGGCGGCGGGAGGAGAACCTGAAGCGGCGCCTGGAAAACGAGCGGAAAGCCGAGATTGTCCAAGTGGTGAGTTCCCTGTGCCAGCTGGGAACAGCCCTGGCAGCACCCCACAACCTCCAGCCCCCCATGGATCAGCCTCCAGTTTGCTCCAGTTCCTCTCCCTGCCTCCATCTTTGGAGGATCCTGGGAGGACTGGCAGATTCCCAGCAAAGCCGGGAGCATGTCCCTGGTGTTCTCCCAAGCTGGGGAACACCAGAACTCGGGGATAATGGGATGGTGGAGTGAGGAAAATGCAGCACTGGTGGGGATCCATGTGGGGAAATCGTTGCTTTTCCATCGGGAAGAGACCTGGAAGCTCGGGGTGGGTGTGGTGAAGACCTCACCTGTGGGTGAGGATGGGGTTAGTTTTGGGATAAATCCCTTCCTAGATCCTGAAGGTGGTGGGAGGCTGGGAGCCATCCATGCCCATCCTGCCTCATTCCCATGCTCTGCTCCATTCCTGGAAGTGCTCCAGGACAGAGCTTGGAGCAACCTGCACCAGTGGAAGGTGTCCCTGCCCATGGCCAGGCGGGGAGCTGGATCATCCCTAAGGTCCCTTCCAACCCAAACCATTCCAGCATCCTGTGTTTCTATGGAATCTCCTCTCCTTTCCCCTTTCCCAGATCCGGAACCCCCTGAAGCTGAAGAGGGCCAAGAAGAAGCAGCTGAGGCGGGTGGAGAAGCGGGACACGCTGGCCCTGCTCCAGAAGACGCCCGCAAGGCGCAGCACGGCCGCAGAATGAGGCAGGATTTGGGATCGTGCCACGAGGATCCTGCTCCTTCCCAGGGGCTTTTCCTCAGCTTGCCAGGCAGGAATCACTGCCAGGACCCTCAGTGTTGGACAAACAACAGGACAGAGCTGAGGGGGGTGCATTCCACAGGCACCAGCTGTGGAATCCCCTAGTTCCTGTGGAATCAGGATGTGACCAGTGCCAGAGGCTGGAACAGAACTTTGCTTTCCCAAATTTGCCTTTGTCTTATAAAAATGAATAGGAACTGAGAGAGATTTGCCTCCAGTGGGTCTGGGGACTGAGGGCTCCAGCTGGGGCCTTCCCTAAGGCATTCCTAGGATTGGAGTGTGCCATAGCCCCTCATTCCTTGCAGTTCCCCTTTCTCCTAAAGGGAATTCCCATTGGGAATGAGCCCTGGAACCTGTCAGCAAGGAAGGGGGCATGGTGTCACACACCCTCCTGTGGGGACAGCGCTGGGAATTTGGCAGGTGCTGGAAGTTGGAAATCCATGTGGATTTCTTAACATTCCTGGTTTTTCTTGTTCCATGGACACCTCTTTCTGCATTCCTGGGGAGGGATGTGGCTGTGAGTGGGATGGAGGGGATGGGGGGACGAAGGGGTGCACTGGGTGGAAAATGGGACTGCAGGAATCAGTGTGAAGCCCTGAGATGGGAATATGGGGCCCTGGAGCTTCATCCTGGGGTGACAATTTTGGGGGGGGCCCTGAATTGGAATGGGGTGTGTCCCATCTGTGTCCAGGACTGGGGGGAGGGGTCTGGGTGGGGGGGGTGTGCCACAGGGAAAGTGGGGACTGACAGGAATTTTGGGGTGTGGCCAGTGCCGGGCAGGCACGGGGTCATGGGGCCAGAGGGCTCTGCCCTCGCCATTCCCAGGTTAATGATTTCCAAGGAATCCTCGAGCCTCTCCCTCTGCAGAGCCCGCGGCCCAGGCTTTGCCCAGCGGGGTAAGAGAAGGGGAAGCTCGGGCCCTTGGGGACCGATATCCTGCTGGGACCGTGCGGGAGAACCGCGAGTCTCCTCCCAGGGCTGGACTAGGGCCAACATCCCTGTTCCCAGCCTGCCGTGCTGCACGGAGGGGAAGCGGGGTGCACACAGGGCCGGGGGGCTCGGAGCCCCTGGATCCCCACCCTGCTCCGGCTTCCGGGTTAGGGGAGCAGGATAAGGAGGGGGGACGGTGGGTGCTGGGAATGGCGGGGCTGGGAGATGCATGGAAAAGGGGTGTCCCGGCTGCTGGGTGAGTTCTTCAGCAGGGGTTTGGGGTCAGAGGGTGGGAGGTGGTGGGGAAGGGAGGGGATGGGGACAGGAGAGAAAAGGACGAGGATCATGGAAGGTGGGGACCAGGGAGGGAGGGGACAAGGACTAGGAAAGGAGGGATAGGGACCACGAGGGGATGTGGGACATGGGAAAGAGGGATAGGGGCATGGAAAGGAGGGATGCCAGCAGAACTATCTGAACCACAAACCCCATCCTGGGGGTCTCCCGTGAGGATCCCTGGGGACAGGTCCCTGCCATCATCCCTCTCCTGGGCCTGCCAGTCCCTGTGGGACACTCAGGGTGATTCCCATTCCCAGGTGCACCATGGTGGAAGTGACAGTGACACCACAGTCCTCACTGGCCGACCGGCCCGTGCAGATCCATGTGCGGGGACTGTCCCCATCCCAACTTGTCACCCTCCGGGCGTGGCTGAAGGATGAGCAGGGCGAGTGCTTCCAATCCCGTGCCTTTTTCCGCGCTGACGGAGCGGGAGAGGTGGATCCCGGGCTCCATGCCGCCCTGGGGGGCAGCTACTCTGGGGTCTGGCCCATGGGGCTCTTCTGGTTCCTGCAGCCCGACACCCTGTTCCGCCGGCTGGTGAAGCGGGATGTGGCTGGCAGCCCCTTCCGGGTCCGGCTGGAAGTGTTGGACGGGCTCAGCCTGGGCACGGATCCCCGGGAGCAGCCGCTGGCATCCTGTGAGGCCGAGCGCTGGTACATGGGCCCCGGAGTGCAGCGGGTGCCCATCCGTGAGGGAAGGGTCCGTGGCGCCCTGTTCCTGCCTCCTGGTGAGCACTGGGGAGAGGGAATTCCGGGATATCAAACCTGGGGACTGGCAGGGTGCATGTTCTTGGGAGCCCTTCGGTGCCCAGCCTTGGGACCCCTGGGATACCCAGCCAGTATTCCCTTGGGATATTGAACCTCGGGAGCCCTGGATACTGATACCGAACTTTGGGATCCTGGGGATTCCAAACATTGGGATCTGTGGGAAACAGCACTGGGACTCCTGGGATGCTAAACCATAAGATTCCTGGGTTAGCAAACCTTGGGACCCCTGCATGCCCAAAGCTGGGATTCCTGGGTTGTCCAGCCTTGGGATCCTTGAGATATAAAACCTTAGGAATTTGAGATGCCCAGCCTCAGGACCCCCAGGATACTGGACCTTGTGCCCCCCTGGGATGCCCAGCCATGGAACCTCCAGGATGCAGGACAGCAGGGGTGGCTCCCCATCCCCGATGTTCCCTGTCTTCCCACAGGTCCGGGCCCCTTCCCCGGAGTCATCGACCTGTTTGGGGGTGCAGGGGGGCTGATTGAGTTCCGGGCAGGGCTCTTGGCCAGCCGGGGCTTTGCCGTGCTGGCCCTCGCCTTCTTCGCCTACGATGACCTGCCCCGAGTCCTGGCCCAGTTGGACCTGGAATATTTTGAGGAAGCAGCACAGCTGCTCCTCCAGCATCCTAAGGTGAGTCCTGGAGTGTGGAGAAAGGCACCTGTCAGCCAGGATGTGCTTGGGATTGGGGGCAGCCTCGTGAGCTGGACATTCAGGTGACCAAGGATTGTCCTGGGGACCAAGAATGTCCTGGGGGCATCCTCATCCTGGTGAGAAGGATGTCCAGGTGGCCAGAGGTAGTGTCCCAGGGTTGTCTCGAGCGCCAGGAATGTCCCAGGGACTGGGGGCTATCCCATGAGACCATCCTTGTCCCGGCACCCAGGGATGTCCCAGTAAATGCATTATCCCTGTGTATTATCCCAGCTGGCTCCATTTCCTCCATTTCAGGTCCGAGGCCCCGGCCTGGGCGTGGTGGGCGTCTCCAAAGGAGCAGAGGCGGCCTTGGCCATGGCCACCTTCCTGCCACAGGTGGTGGCCACGGTGTGGATCAACGGAACGAGCTTCCTGTATGGAAACCCTCTGGTCTACAAGGAGCTGCGCATCCCTGCCATTCCCTACTACACTGAGCGCATCCTGTTCACCGAGGTGGGAGCCATAGACAACTCCGCCATCTTCGCCGATCCCCGGGATCCCGCCTGCCACGCCTCGGCCATCCCGGTGGAGAGGATCCGTGGAAAGGTACTGTTTGTGGTGGGAGAGGCTGACCGCAGCTTCAACAGCAAGCTCTTCGCCGAGCTGGCCCTGGCGCGGATGCCGCCAGAGAGCGGCCGGATCCTGTCCTACCCCGGCGCCGGGCACCTGATCGAGCCCCCCGGATCCCCCCTGTGCAGCAACTCCGCCATCCGGGGCACTCCCAAGCCGGTGGCATGGGGGGGAGAGCCCCAGCCCCACGCCCGAGCCCAGGAACATTCCTGGCAGGAGATCCTGCAGTTCTTGGAGCTCCATCTGGGGTTGGTTGCATCCATGAAACTGTGAGGGGTGGGGAAAAGGGGTGGTGGTCGCTGGGATTGTCACTGCAGGGAATAAAGTGTCACCACTGGTGGCTCCTGCCTGTGCTCCTGGGGGATGGTGTGTGGGACAAAGGTTGGACACAGGTTTAGGAGATTTGTTGGAGATATTTGGGAGCTACATCAGATATATATTGGATACAAATGGCGTCAGAACATGTGGGATAGTTATATTGGATATATATCAGCTGTATATTGGACAGATATATAGGAGATATATTGGATACATACGGAACATATATAGGATACAGAAGAGACAGTTCAGGCATATTTGACACATATAGCACCTATATAAAACATAAATCAGACATATATATTTATATATATGACATATATGGGGCACATATAGAACATATATTGGCCGTATATCAGCCCAGCAGTGGCTCTGGGCCCACACTGCTCTCTCTGCAGCTGCCCTCACTTCCAGAGGAGGGTTGAGGGAATCACATCCAGCCCCGGGCTCTTCACGCCTTCTGGCTGGGATCCCTGTGCTCCTGGGAGCTGGCATGACCCCATTCCCACAGCCAGGGCATGGGACACGGAGTGGCCATGACCGTCACTCCGGGAAGGGTGGGAAGGGGTGATGCGCTTTAATCCTCAGTAAAGATAAATCCCAGAGGGGTAGGCACAGGGAATGCACATGGAGGACTTTGGGTTCCCTGTGGCACTGCCAGCAGGGCACAGCCAGGGTGCAGCAGGGATTTGGGGTAACTTTCTGATTCCCTGTCCCTCAGGCATCAGTGGGGTCGTGCCTCTGTGTCCTCTGGTCCCGTGGCTATTCCAGGAGTGGCGTGTCCAGATGTCACTGCTGTCCCCACTAGCTCTGGATAGGCGGGCACACACCAGCCTTCTCCTTTCCCCCTGGATGACTTGATCCAGCTGGGCATCCCGCTTGGCATCAGTTCCATTCCCTGTTCTCTGGGACAGCCTCCAAGTGTGGGATAAGCTCGGTTTGTCCCTGGTCACCATGACACAGCCACAGGTGGTGAACACAGGGCTGGGGCACTGAGGTCACCAGCAGCACGGGAGCGAGGAGCCCTGGGCAGAGCTCATCCCACGGGATCAGCTGATCCAGATCCCCCCCCATCGCAGCCATCCGGATATAAATCCACACCGCAGAGCCCTGTGCTCCGTCCGTGTCACTGTCATGGGACGGAGCTGCTCCTTCCTCCTGCTCTTCTTCCTCCTGTCCCCGGGGCCCGGAGCCACCGTGACACTCCTGCAGTACCGCCATGACTGCGGAGAGCTGGGAATGCAGCTCCTGGTTTTCCCGTCCCATGGCCGCACCGTCCGCTTCAAGGTTCTGGGTGAGTGGGGGGGACTCCCTGGATCCCCTTGAGGTGCTGGATTTCTTTGGATTCCCCTGAGTCCCAGCGTGTTCTGTGGTGATGGTATCCCAATGGGATGAGCCCAGTAGCTTGGATGAGCTGTTGCTGCTGCCCGGGGGGTTTCCATGCACATGGATGTGTCACATCCTCGTGTCCATGGTGTCCCCCCCAGACGAGTTTGGCTCCCGCTTTGACGTGGCCAACTGCTCCATCTGCCTCCACTGGCTGAATTCCAGGGAGGACGGCTCTGTCATCTTCTCCTCTGGCTACAAGGGCTGCCATGTCCTGTTCAAGGTGACACTCCTGTCCCCTCCATGGCCCCCTCTAGCAGGATGGGGGTGACTGTCCTTCGTTTCCCCCCTCAGGAGAACCGCTACGTCCTGCGGGTGCAGCTGGAGGAGCTGCTGTCCAGCGGGATCCCCGTCACCTCCTACGAGGTCAACATGACCTGCCCCAAGCCAGGTGGCTCTGAGATGCTCCCAGATGGAACCTGGGAGAAGACCCGGGACAGTGGAGTGCTGATTTCCCACACTGGCCTGCACCAGCTCTCAGAGTCTTCCCTCACCCTTACGGGATCTCACTTCACATCCCAAGACCATGTGGAGCAGGTTCATACCGTGGGACAGTACCAGCCCAGCTCAATGCTTCCTGGGATCCAGCACCATTCCAGTCCAGCCCACTCGGGGCTTCTGTCCCAGCCTAGTGGGGTTCATCCTGTCAACCAAATCCAGGGAAGCTTCTTCCGCCCAGCAGTGCAGCCCCCCCAACCTGGGGGGCAGAGCCAGCCAGGGATCCTTCGCCCAGTGCTCGTATCCCAAAACCATCCCAGTTTGGGGCATCATGGGGGTCAGTCCCAGCCGGGGCACCTGCGTCCAGGGTCTGCATCCCACAACCAGCCTGGGATGATGCATTCTGTGGGTCAAAACCAACCTGGGATTCGCCCAGGGTCTGTATCCCATAACCAGCCTGGGATGATGCATTCTGTGGGTCAAAACCAACCTGGGATTCGCCCAGGGTCTGTATCCCACAATCAGCCTGGCATGATGTATTCTGCGGGTCAAAACCAGCCTGGGATTCGCCCAGGGTCTGTATCCCATAACCAGCCTGGGATGATGCATTCTGTGGGTCAAAACCAACCTGGGAATCGCCCAGGGTCTGTATCCCATAACCAGCCTGGGATGATGCATTCTGCGGGTCAAAACCAACCTGGGATTCGCCCAGGGTCTGTATCCCATAATCAGCCTGGGATGATGCATCCCGGGGGTCAAAACCAGCCTGGGATTCGCCCAGGGTCTGTATCCCATAACCAGCCTGGGATGATGCATTCTGTGGGTCAAAACCAACCTGGGAATCGCCCAGGGTCTGTATCCCACAACCAGCCTGGGGGTCAAAACCAACCAGGGATTCGCCCAGGGTTTGTATCCCACAACCAGCCTGGCTTGACCTCCACTGGTGCCCAGACTCCAGCAGGATTCCTGCAGCCGGGAGCTCAGCCCCTAAACCAGCCAGGAATATCTCGTCCCAGTCATCACTCCAACTCCCCAACCAGGCTCCCAGGCCACACTGGGCTGCTCCATCCCAGCCCAGCTTTGGTGCACCCAGGACTCTCATCCTGGCCAGGTTTCATCAGCCCTGGACTCCAGGCTGAGCCCCAGCCAGGTCTGGGACGCCCTGGGCTGCAGCCCCAGCCTGGATTGCTGCATCCTGGGATTCACACACAGCCCAGCCTGCTGCAGCCCACAGCGCTCTTCTACCCCTCACCAGGGGCAGGTAAGGCAGGAAGATGGGATGCTGGGACAAAGGGAAACGGCCTCAAGGTGCTTTTTCAACCCACATTCCTGCTGTGTCCCCTCTCTGCTCCCCGCCAGGAATGCAGCTGACACGGGAGCAGTGCCAGGTGCCGGTGGGCCGGATGCCATGCGTGGCTCCACAGGGACGGGATGCATGCCTGCAGGCGGGATGCTGCTACGACGACATGGACCGTACCACACCCTGCTACTACGGGAATACCGGTAGGACACCTGGAGGCACGTCCCAAAATCCCTCCCCAGTGCTAGGAGAGGGTGTTCAGAGTGACGGAGCCTCTCCATGGTGTCACAGCCACCGTGCAATGCCTGCTGGAGGGACACTTTGTCCTGGTGGTCCCGCGGGGAATGGTGGCCCTGCCATACAACCTGGACAGCGTGCGGCTGGCCAGCAGCCAGGCGGGATGCGAGCCCCGCCACGTGTCCGAGGCCTTCGTCATGTTCCGCTTCCCAGTCACCCACTGTGGGACCACTGTCCAGGTAGGGCGGGAACCCCAGAGAACCCCCAGGTGGGCACAGTGGGGTCACTCCTGGATAGAAGTGCCCCCAGGATGCTCCCAGTCCCTCCAAAACTTCAGGATAAAGGAGTCACCTACATGCTGCCTCCTGCCTCAAATCCTGATCTGTGCATCCCCCAGGATGTTTCCCATTCTGGCATTCCCTGCAGGTGATCGAGGACATGCTGATCTATGAGAACCAGCTGATCTCCACCATCGATGTCCAGGGATCCCCCCGTGGCTCCGTCACTCGGGACAGTGTCTACATGTAAGGGAAGAGGGTGGAAAAATTGAGGCAGAGAGTCTGGATTCCCCCTTGGATCAAACCATCCCTCACTCCTGCCACATCCCTGGTGGTGTACCAGCAGCTTAGGCTGAGGGGACTGATGGAGAATTTGGGAGTCTCCCTCCTTTCTCTCCCTATTTTCCCCAGTCTCCGAGCTCGGTGCATCTACAATGCCAGCGACCTCCTTCCCTTGGGAGTGGAGGTGGCCGTGCCCCCCACAGCCGCCCCGCTGGCCATGCTGGGCCCGCTGGGGCTCCAGCTGAGGATTGCCACCGGTGAGTGCTCCCTATCCCCCTCCCTCTCCTGCTCTCCATCCCACTCAACCCCTCACAACATTCCCACAGATGAATCCTACAGCTCCTACTACGCTGTGGGTGACTTCCCCCTGGTGAGGGTGCTCCGGGACCCCATTTACGTGGAAGTCCGGCTGCTGCAGAAGACGGATCCCAATTTGGTGCTGGTGCTGCACCACTGCTGGGCCTCCCCTGGATCCCATGCCACATCCCAGCCCCAGTGGCCCATCCTGGTGGAGGGGTGAGTGGAAAAGGATGGGAAGATGGAAGTGAAGGGGTCACTGTGCTGACACAGTGTCCTTGTTTCCTGCCCAGGTGTCCCTACCAAGGGGACAACTACAGGACACGGCTGATTCCAATGGGTCCGGCCTCTCCGGAGCTGCCCTTCCCAAGCCACTACCAGCGCTTTGTCATCTCCACCTTTGCCTTCGTGGAGCCCCCCGGAATGGCTGTGCTTGAGGGGGAGGTGAGGGGGATCTCCCTGAATCTGTATGTTGGGAATGCCTCAGTGTTGGGAATCTCTCATCCCAACACCCCCAAACCCACCCCAGCACTGAGCTCACTTCCAGCTGCGCAGAGTCTTACTGTTGGGAAGCTCACGCTGCTTTTGGGAGGTTCCTCAAGGCTTGGGAATGCTTTTTGGGGGTCATTTCAGCCTCAGGGACCCTTTGTGGGGATCCCCAGGTGATGCTGGCATTCCTGTGGCTCCCAGGTGTACATCTCCTGCAGCGCCTCCGTGTGCCACCTGGCCCAGCCAGAGCCCTGCCGGCCCTCCTGCCAGCTGGGAGTGCCCTCACGTGAGTCTGGGAGCCTCCAGGGATTTGGGAAGACCTCTACATGCCCTCCTCTTCCTGAGACAACCTGCTCTTCTCCACAGGAGCACGGAGGTCTCTGGGAGACAGGAGGACAGGTGACAGCATGGGGACAGTCACATCCCAGGGATGCCTTGTCTTTCCTGAGGTTCCCAAGAGAGGGGGAACTCAGCAGATAAGCTGAGGGAAGAGTGCCTTCTGCTCCCTAAAAACCCCTTCATCCCTCCAAATTATGTCCTCCCCCTCTTCCTCCTCCCAGCTCCAGCCTCTACCTGGATGCTGTTGGATGTCTCTGGGAAAGTTGGAAAAATAAAACCAGTGGAAAGCACAGCTCTAAGGGTGGTTTGTCCTTTGGAAGGAAGGAAAGAGGGTCCTTAATACCCATTCTCAAGCTGGCAGCAGGCACAGACCCCCCTCCAAATCCCACCCTGCTACACCCCAGCCCTTCACAGGAGCCTTTTCCAGCTGAGATGACAGGGAAGAATTCTTTATTTCCATACTGAAACTAAGTAATTGCTTACAAAACTGCACAGCCCTCTCTTCCCTCCCTCCCTCCCTCCCTCCTTCCACACATCCCAGCCTCTAACTTCCACCAGCACTGGGATTGGGGTTACCAGTTACAAGCACAAAACAATCTAAAGGCAGAAAACACACAGAATTGGGAAAAAAAACTAAACAATAAATCCATGGAGCATGGGGAAGGCAATGTCTGACTTCCCTTACACCAACAGCTACAACAGGGGAGCTTGATAATCCCACATAGATATTCCCACCCACCTCCCACCCCAAATCCCAAAAACTCCCAGCCCCACTTCCAGGGCTACAGGCTGTAGAACTTGAGGCTCCGATCCATGCCTGTGGAAGCGATGAACTTGGCATGGTGGCCAAAGGCCACTCCTGTGGTCAGACCACTGTGCTCTGGGGATGGAAAACAATCCATGGTCACAATTCCGAGTGGCTTTGTCCCAGTCCCGCCCTAGCCACTTCCACGATTCCCAGAACCCCTCACCTGTGAAGTGGAGGATCTCTGTCCACTGCTTGCAGATGTAGATCTGGACATCGGTCCCACCCAGCGCCAGGTAGGTCCCGCTCTGGTCGAAAATCAGGGATTTCACCTGTGGAGAGGAATCACAACGTGTTAAAAAAGCTCCACATGGCTTTTCTGGGATTTCACAACCCCTGGAGCAGAGAGGGACATCACACACCTCAAAGTTGTTATCCAGCTGCAATGTCTTGAAGTTCTTGAGCTTCCTCAAATCCCAGAGCTTGACCGAGGAGTCATCGGCTGCCGTGGCCAGGTAGTATCCGTTCTCGGAGAAGGCGATGCTGGTGATGGGGCCGGAGTGTCCCGGGAAGTTGGCCACGTTGGTGCGTTCCTGGGGAAAGGCAGGCAGAGGGAATCACAGTGCTGGGATGTGGCATCGTTCCAACCGGCCTGTGCAGTCATGGTGTCACCAGTGGCTGCTCTGGAGCTGGAATCTTGGGATTTTTGGAGAAACCTCCAAAAATGTTCCTCAAAGTCCTGCTCCTTGGACTGATCCCCAAACCAAGCTCAGACATCCCCAAACTCCTGTTCCTGCACATTCCCATCAGCCCTCACCTTCAGATCCCAGATCTTGATTTGGGAATCCATCGTTCCCGTCCCAAAAATGAGCCCATCCGGGTGGAACTGGGCACAGGTGAGAGCTGTGGAGACAGCAGGAGAATCAGAGGGCTGGGAAGACTCTCAAGAGGGTTGGGAAGATTTGGAAGGTTGGGAAGGCTCAAGAGGGTTGGGGAGACTCAGAGAGTTGGGAAGATACAGGGAGTTGGGAACACTCAAGAAGGTTGATGAGATTGGAAGGGTTGGGAAGACTCAGGAAGGTTGGGAAAGGCTACCAAGACCACTCCAAAGGAGTTCCCATGAACTCCAGGAGCCAAGGGATGCCCAATATGGGGAAAATCAACTCCAAAGCTTACCACATCCAGAGCTCTCATCTGTCACCTTGGTGAGGACACGGCCGGTCTGGATATCCGAGAAAGCCCAGTACTGGGAGAGAGGAAGAGTGTTGGACACGGGAGGGGTGGGAAGCAAAGGTGGATCAGTGAGATGGACAGGGATTCACCTGGTCATCCGAGGAGCTGAGCAGGTAATCACCCGTGGCGTGGAGGCTAAGCCCGGTCACGGAGCCCTCGTGGGCACGGACCACCTGGACACAGGAGGCGTTGGGAACGGACCAGATCCGGATGGTGGCGTCAGGAGAAGCTGAGAACACCAAGTCCTACACAAGGAAAACACCAGAAGGTTCACACGGGAAGAATTCGTCTGAGAGCTCCTAGCAGGAGATTCCAGCACAGGAGGGTCCTGGTATCCACAGGAGGCACCCTGGAAGCGAGGAAAGAGCCAGACGCACCTGGGATGGGTGGAAGACGACGCTGGTGACTTTCTTGGTGTGGCCCTTGAGTGTGGCCAGGATCTGCTCCGAGCTCTTGTCGAACACAATGACGTTTTTGTCGGCTCCACCTGGAAAACCGAGCGGGAAGCGCTGGGATGGGAGTGTGGGGCCAACCAATCCCAAATCCACCTGCCTCGTGTCCCCTGTCCTCCTTCAAATTCCCAAAAACACAGAGAAGGAGATCCACTCCAAGGTGGGAAATCTTCAGGAAAGGTCCCTTACCAGTGAGGATCTTGTTGGTGTCGGAAGGACACAGATCCAAGGCCAGAATTCCTGGGATGCTAGCACTGTGCAGCCCCTGTGTGAGGGAGGAGAACCCCAAATTACTGCCACAAGCACCAAAATCCTCCTAAACAGAAGCAATTCCCAGCTCCATGTGAGCGTTTCCCAGTCCTTTCCCATGCCGGCACTCACCACATGTGAGGCCACCTGCCGGTACTTGCTGAGCTCCTCTGGTTTCACCAGCTCCTCCGGGACCGTCTTGCCCCTCTGGAAAAAACAGGGATAAACGTCAGCCTTGGCTGGAGCACGACACATCCCAACTCCCTGAAAATCCTTGGGTAAGGCCACTCACCTTCTTACGCTCCGTGGTCAGCACCGTCGCCTTGTCTTGGAGCTGGAAAACAAGAGGAGAGTGGGCACAGCCCGGGAATTCTGCGATGGGGAGATGGAGAGGGGGCAACGTGGAACACTGCCCCTACCTTCTGGATGATCTCTGGGGTCATTCCTGCCAGCTCTCCCAGATCCATGGCCTCGCCAGCGCCCTGTGTGGCACAGAGAGAAGGGACAGGCAGAGAGGGAATTTGGGAGCAATGAGCAGGAAAAGGGCTGGGAATGAGCGGGAAAAGGGCTGGGATGGGGAGCAGGACTCACGGCCACATTGGGCTGTGCTGATGGCACCGCCTGGGGCACGATGAGCCCAGCCTGAGGCTTCAGCGTGGCCAGAGCTGTAAAACCACAACAACAGGTTTAGAGGAAAACCGGGATAAGGCACGTCCCAGCACCCCTTCCCGGGAATGCCGCACGTTCATGTCACCTTCTCTGGCGGCAGTGACCTCCTTGGTGAGGCGGGCGATGACCCTGCAGGCGGCATCGTGCTGGTACAGGGCGTGGGACAGCTCCTGGCGCGTGGTCTGCAGCTGCTGCCGCAGCGTGAAGCTGTGCAGCATCACGGCATCCTGCCGGGAAGCACCGTGGTCAGCCGGGGAGTGGCGGGCTCCCGGCCCCGGCAGCCCCCCCGGCACTCACCCACTCGTCCTGCAGGGCTTTCAGGATGGCCGGGATGCTGGTGGCCGAGGGGGGCTTGGGCCGGATTGGGTGGGCGACTGGAAGAAAGATGGACATGTCATCCGTGTCCCTGAAATCCCTACGGATTGTCGCACTCCCATCCCTCGCCTTCCCCATTTCAACCATCCTGCCTTTCTCCCTCTCCTTCCCGGCCTCCACAGCTGAGTTTGGCACCTCAAACCCCAAAAAAACCTAAGGCACCGCCATTCCCGATCCCACAGCCGCTGCCTCGGGGAGAGCCGCTCTTCCCGGGAGAGCCTTTCCCACCCCGTTCCCGGTACCTTTGATGTCGATGAGCTGCTCCTCGGACAGCGGCTGGTTGTTGACAGGGTCGGTGCCGTTCTCCGCGATGTATTTCTCGATCAGACGCCGCTCGTACACGTGGTTGGACACCGGCGACACGCACGGGTGCTCCGGGACCTCGTTGGAAACTGCGGGGGAAAGGGAAGGATAGGACGGGACGGGAATGGGGGTTTGGGAACTCCGTGCCCGGTGACCCCACGGTGACCCCGGCTGTCCCCGTCCCGCAGCCCGGGATCCCCCATTCGGTAGCGTTCCCCCCGCATTCCCGCGGCCGCTCTCCCTACGCACTTACTGGAGCAGATGAGCGCCATGGCGGAGGGCCGGGGGTCGCGGCGCTCCGGTTACGGCCCCGCTGCCCTTCCGAAGCTGTTTCCGGTTCTCCTTTCCGGTCCGGGATCCCGGTTCCGGTTCCGGTAGGCGCGCGCGGCCGCCGCGCCGCTCCCGAGCGCTCACGCGGGCGCCGCCGCCGCCGGAACCGGAAGCGCTCCCGGCATCCCCCGCGCTCCCCCCGCCGGCGGGAACTGCGCTTCCCTGCGTGCACCGCGCGCCGCCGCCCGCCTCCGGCTGTTGCCATGGTTACCGCGCACCCAGCATGCGCGGCGGCTGTCCCGGGGACTACAGCTCCCGGCGTGCCCCGCGGCGGAGCCGAGGGAAGCCCCGGTGAGGGGGGGGTCGGGGGGGACCCCGGGGTGGGGGGTGGAATTCGTGGAAAATTGGGGGAAACTGGGGGAAAGTCGGAGGGGAAATGGAGGGAAAATGGGCGGAGGGCGCTCCCGGGGGGGATAGGCGGGGTGAGGGGGCGGTGGGAGTTCCTGGGGGGGATCCCGGAGGAACCGGGGGGATCTTGCGGGGTGGGGGGGGACAGTAGGAGGTGGGTACAGAGGGGCCTGGGGGGGATCCTGGGGGTATCGGAGGGATCCCGGAGACCGCGGAGATGTGGGTGGGGAGCCCACGGAGGGATTTGGGGATCCAATAGGCGTTGGGGAGATCCAGGAAAGACTGGGGGGATTTTGGGGATCGTGAAGTGTGGAGGGCCCTGAGCGGGGGGGCGGGCACAGGGGCGATCGGGGATTCCAGGGGAACTGGGGGGAGTGGGGGGAACTGGGTGGGGCTGGGCACACTGGGGTTGGGGAGATCCTGGGGGGACTGGGGAGAAGTGGGGAGCCGGGGGAGTCTCGGGGGTGGCAGTGGTGGCAGTGTCCCATCCCGGAGCGCCCCGCTCCCTCCTTTGGGAAGGGGTGCCCCCCCTTCCCAGCCGGGCCCGGTGCCCTTGGCTGTGTCCTGCTGACTCTTGTCGATCCCAAAAATAGCCGGGACACCCAGGCCTGTGCTGAGGGGGGGCATGGAACTGGGCTGTGGCGCCTCCAGCCTACCCTCATGCTTGGGGGACCCCAAAACCAGCAAGTGGACCCCAAAACCAGCAGGGTTTCCCCCTCCCAGCATCCCCACATCTCTCTGTCCCCACAGATCCCAGGTTTCAGGATGGGGTGTGCCCTGGGGCACTGGACTCTGCTGGCCCTGCTGCTGTGCATCCCATTCCTCATGGGATCAGCGGGGGATGGAGCCAAGGATGGCCAGGAGGGATTCCGGGGACGTGCCACCACCTCCGATGACCTGCTGCTCCGGCTGGGAAGATCCACTTGGGACACCCTGGAAAACTGGGTGGGACACCAGCCCCTGCGGATGGTGGCCGAGGTGGGATCCCGATTCCCAAACCTTCCTTGGAGTTCCTTGTGCAGGGGCATGGGATATTTTCCCACTCCCTTATCTCCATCTTTCTCCGCAGAGCCTTTCCACCACCCTCTGGATCGTTTCCTCTGGGATCTCAGCAGCCCTGACCACACTCTGTGGGATCCTGGGGGATCTCCTGGCTGCCTCCAGTATCAACGGTGAGTGGGGCTCACCCCGCGGAACGGATCCTGCCCCCATTCCTGGTGCCGCCACTGACTCCCAGATCCCATTCCCAGGTCACCGGCTGGTCCGAGCGGCGGCGCTGGCTCCCGGGGAAGTGCAGAGGGTGCTCCTGTGGGCAGTGGCTGCCCTGGTGGGATCCTGGGTGCTAGCCCGGCTCCGAGGGCTGCTGCTCCCACTGCTCCGCGGCGTGAAGCTTTTCTTTTTCCTGGGAGCCTTCCTGCACGTGGCCGCTTCCCAGGAGAGCCCCACGGTGCAGGCGGGAATGCTGCTGGGCCTGTGGCTGCTCTACGCCTTCCTGAGCAGCCTGGTGGCGTCCCCGGATCCCAGCGCCCGGTTGGATGCGGCCGTGAAGAGCCTGGAGTGGAAGGTGGAGGAGCTGCGGCGGCGCCAGAAGTTTGGGGGGCCCCGGAACCGGGAGGATTGAGCCCCCCTAAAGCTTCCCCAAAGCTTGGCTCTGTCATCCCAAGCATCCCAAGCATGTGTCCCCCTGCTCCGCTGAGCCCCCCGCACCCCCTCCTCTGCTTCCCAGTTCTCCCAGGGGTCCTGGGATGCCCCCATCCCTCTGGGAGCACCCCAAAATCGGGGGCTGTGCCTTGCCACACGTGCCACAAGTGCCTTCAGCCCAAAAGCCCCCACACGCCCCAAGTGTGGGAGAAGAGCTCCCACATTCCCTGCTTGCCGGGGATGTTGGCCCAGCCCAGCCAGCTTGGGGTGCAGAGGGGATCCCATTCCCCATCCTGGGGGCTCTGCTTGTTTTGGGGTCCCCTCACTGTCAGGTTTTGGGTTTTAAGCTGCTTTTTAAACGGTTTTGATAATGTGGTTTGGAATAAAGACGGATTTATCCAGCCTGGCCCCACTGCTCTCCCAGGGGAAGGGGGTCAGGCTCCGAACTGGTTCTCCAGTCCATTCAGGGTGGGAAGGGAGGAGGAGGAAGAGGAGGAGAAGGAGGGTGGTTTATCCATGTCAGGATCCTACCACCCTCCAGCTGTTCCTGCTGTGCTTCCCGCTCGATCCCTGCCCCTTGCCATGGATGTCCTTGTCTTTCCCATGCCCCCAGTATCCCTGGTGGAAAAGGGAAAGATGGATGGCAGCTGGGGGAAGAATTCCTACCCTCCTGTTCTGCTCCGGGGATCTCTGTCTGGCCTGGGGTGTCCGGTGCTGTGTGGGGCTGGGAATGGGATGAGGAGCAAGGATTGGGATGGGGATGAGGAAGAGGATGAGGAGCAGCGATGGGGATGGGGAATGGGGTGAGGAAGAGAATGGGGAGCAGAGCGGGGAATGGGAAGCAGGGCTGGGAATGGGGAGTGGGATGGGTTGTGGCTCGGGCTGTGGAGCAGGAGCCGGAGCACCGAGCACGGCCGGGCTTTAGGACCCGGCGGGACGAGGCGGCGCCGGTGCCGGTCCCGCCCCGGCCCCATTGTCTTGGCGCGGGGGCGGAGGGACGGGAGGCACCGGCGGAGCGACAGGAGGCACCGGCGGCACCGGCACCGGCGGCACCGGCGGACGGACCAAGCCCCCCGCCGGCCATGGCCTCGGCGCCCCGGCTGGCGCTGCTGGCCGCCGCCCTGCTCTGCGCTCCGGGTAAGTGGGAACGGCACCGGGAAAAGCATCGGGAACGGCAGCTGGCACCGGGAACAGCACCGGGCACCGATTCCGACTCCGCTCCGCACCCCTCCCGCCGTCCTGCCGAGATCCACTCCCTCGTGAACCCGCCACCCGCGTGGATTCTCCCCTTTCCTCACGTTCATGGTCCCTCCGTTCCGCCGGGATCCAGGGAGCCGGGGCGACCTCACCCCCAACTCTTTCTTCCCCGCGTTCCCTGGGATCCGCGTCCCCCATTCCGCGGGGATCCGTCCCCCCTCCACCACCTGGGATCCCGAGAGGGTCACCCGGAGAACGTGGGATCCGCTGGGATCTCGAGGGGGAAATCTCCCAGTCCCCACGGGAACCCGCCGCCCGAGGGACTCCCCTTTCCCTTGGATCCCGGGATCTGCCTGGCCTCTCTCCCCGCACGCCTGATCCCCTTGGTGGGATCAATTCCCGGCCTTGAGGAAGCCCTGCCCGGGCATCCAGGTGGGATCTGCTCCCTGTGATAAGGGATCCCTTTGATCAGGGCACCATGAGCCTGGACCCTGCTCTGCAGGACACGGTTCTAACCCTCTCCCCAGTGGGGAATGCATTCGCACAGGGAACAGCCAGGACTGGGGGAACCGAGTGGCCCCCCAGTCCTGATGGGATAACCCCGGGAAGGGGCAGCCATGGCAGGGGTGACCTCAGAATGTGGTGGCCCAGGCAAGGGGTCACCCTATGTGCTGCCACAAAGGTGGACACAAAGACCCCCAGCGGCACACCCCATTCCCACTGTGTCCCTGTGAGATGTGACACATCCTTGTCCCTCCAGTGAGGGGTGACGGGGAGCCCCTGGATCCTGTGTTCCTGCCGGTGGAGCTGGAGGTCCTTGGGGTGCCTGAGTCCTACCGGCTGCAGAGGGTGGATCAGGACGTGGCCCCCAACTCTTCCCTGCACACCCGCTCCGAGACATTCCTGCTGCTTCGTGACGGATCCCAGCCCCTGGTTCAGGCCACCTACCCCCCGTTCAGCATCCGCCAGGTAACCAGGACTCCTGTGTCCCCTGGGCCACCCCAGGGTGTCCCGGCCCCCACCACCATCCTGGTGTCCTTACAGGAGGTGTCCATGGAGAGCCCCCCTGGCTCAGCAGCTTGGGCCATCCGTGCCGTGTCCCTGGAGAGCTCTGTGTCCCCTGCTGAGCCCGTGGCCCGTGTTCTCTTCCATCTGCACGGGCCTGACTGGATGCCTGGGAAGCGGGATCATGCCGGGGCCAGGAATCATCCCAAGGACTGGGAGCATCCTGGGGTCTGGGATCACCCTGAAGTCCGGGACCACCCTGGGGGTCAGGGTCACCCCAGGAACTGGGATCACCCCAGGGAGCAGGACCAGCCTGGGGTCCGGGATCACCCCAGGAACTGGGATCACCCTGGGGATCATGACCACGCCAGAGACCAGGACCACCCTGAGCAGCAGGATCACCATGGAGTCCGGGATCACCCCAAGGACTGGCACCACCCTGGGATCCATGATCACCCCAAGTACTGGGACCACCTTAAGGACCAGGGCCACCGTCAGCAGCAGGACCACCCTGGGAACTGGGATTCTTCAAGGGATTGGGATCACTCCAGAGCTCGGGATCTCCCCTGTGTCACCCTCCACGCTCACCACCGTGGGCGGGTGGCCAGGGGGACATGTCGCCTGCAGGTCAGTGCCACCCTGGGGACCCTGGGGACCCACAGCTCCCCGCCCAGCCTAATCCCAGGACCCTCTCTCCCCTGCAGGCCCCACTGGGCGTGTGCGTGGTGGAGCTGGAGATTCCTCCACGCTGGTTCTCCCCAAGATCCCTCCATTCCCACCGGAGCCACCGGCGAGATTCCGACCCCGTGGAGCCTCCGGAGCGCCCAGAACCAGCTGAGCTGCACTACAGCATGGGGGAGTGCGGAGGTCAGGAGCGGGAGGCTCCCAGATTCCTGGGAATGCTGGAGCTGCGGGCAGGAGAGCCAGAGCGGCGGCAGGAGGTGCGGTTGGACGAGAAGGTGCTGCTGCGTGTCCCCAATGTCCCCCTGCGGCCCGGGCAGCGCTTCACGGCCACCATCGCCCTGCGCCACAACTTCACTGCCAACAGCCTGACCCTGAGGTGAGAGCGGGGACAATGGGGACACCTGGACACTGTGTGAAAGTGTGTGACAGTGTGTGGGAGTGCGTGACAGTGAGTGACACAGTATGACAGTTAGTGACACTGTGTGACAGTCTGTGACATTGTGTGGCAATTTGTAGCCGTATGTGAGCATTTGATACCGTGTGCACTGAGTGACATTGTGTGACAGTGACACTGTGACACTGTGCAACACTATTTGATACCAGCTGACGGGATCTGATACTGTGTGGCATTGTGTGACAGCGAGTGACACCTAGTGATTGTGAGTGACTCTGTGGGACACTGTTTGACACTGTTTAACACTGTGTGACATTTTGGGGCATTGTGTGACACCATCTGACATTGTGTGACACCATGTGCCCCACAGGATCAAGGCCAAGAAGGGCCTGCAGGTGGTCTCTGCCCGTCCCACAATTCCCAGCACCTGGAGCGTGCACCTGGAGCATTCCCGTGGTCCCAAGCACTCCACGGCTGTGGTGACATGCCGGCGGCTCGGGGACATCCCTGCCATCCCTGCCAGCTCCAGGTAGGGAATATCCCAATCCCCCATCCCAATGGGAATTGTGGGTTGTTCCACCCTGATCCCGGTGCGGTGCTGCAGGGTGTCCGAGCCAACTGAGTTCCTGCACCTGGATGTGGCTGTGGAAAATGGGACGGGGGGGCTGGCGCCAGCACGGCCCCTCACGTGGCAGGTGGAGTATCCCGGCCAGGATCCCGAGGCACAGAAGGACAAACTGGTCTGGGAAATCCAGGTGTCAGAGCGGGATGTCCGTGCCCTCGTCCCACTGGTGCAGGTGGGTGTCCCCATCCCATTCCAGCCCTCCATCCCACGGGAAGTGCCCCCTCATCCCGCTGTGCTTCCAGGAGCTGGAGATCCTGAACACGGCGCCGCTGACCGGGATCCCCCGCGTTATCCCGGTCAAACTGGTGGCTGTGGAAGCAGGGGGTGGAGTGTCCGAGCTCACGGATCCTGTAGGATGTGAATCCGCTGACAAGCAGGTGCTGCAGGTGAGTCCTGCTATCCCCTCATTATCCCGCCTCACCCTGGGAGATTCCCAAGGAATTCCACGTGCCCTTGCAGGTGTCGGATTCCTGTGACATGGTGTTCGTGGGGGGCAAGGAGAGCCGAGGGGCGCGGGGGGCCCGTGTGGATTTCTGGGTGCGCCGGCTGCGGGCAGAGCTGAGCTTCTCCGTCTGGGCTCCACTGCTCCCGCTCCGTGTCCAGCTGGGAGATCCCATCCTGGAGCAGGTCCGTGGCTGGAGGCTGCCCGGGGGGGCTGACAGGTGAGGCCTACAGAATAGGATGGTGGCAAAAGGGGGAGATGGGAATGGGGCTGAGACCTGACATGTGGGGATGCATCAGTGAGCCCCCGACAAGCTCCTGTGTCCTGGGATTCTCGTCACCCTGTCGTGGAATCCCTGTCACCCTGTCTTGCAATCCCTGTTCCCCTGACCTTGGGGAACCCCTTGTCACCCCATCCTCGGGCTCTTGTCCCCAGTGCCGTGGTGGAGTCCGAGGAGCCCGCAGAGGAGCTGGAGCGGCGGGCGAGAGGCTGCCGGCCCCAGTTCCAGCGCACGGGGCTCCGTGTCCTAGCACACTTTGTGGCCCACCCCCTGGATGGTGGCCGTCACCTGTCCTACCTGCCCGGCCCTGAGTGGCTCCTGGATGTCACCCACCTGGTGGCTGCCCGGACCCGTGTCCAGGACCCCCGCGTGGCCTCACTGGAAGCGGGGGCCGTGGTGGTGGGCCGGGAGCCTGGAGTCACCTCCGTGGAGGTAAACAGGGGTTGTTTGTGGGAAATTTGGAGGATCCTGGGAAGATTTGGGGGTGTGGAAAGGTTGCAGGGATGGAGCTGGGGGACTGGAAATTATCCCAGTGGCAGCTGGGCAGGATACAGGGAGGGAGGGAACTGAGGGGCTGGAGGGCCTGGCACAGGATGGGAAGAGGAAACAGTGGCTGTAAGGAATGTTGGGGGACTCACAAGCTGCTTCCAGGTGCGCTCCCCGCTCTCCGACTCCATCCTGGGGGAGCAGACGCTGGTGGTTTCTGAGGAGAAGGTGACGGTGACAGAGCTCCACGCCCAAGTGGTGGCTGGGCTCTCCTTATCCCTGCGGACACAGCCGGATCATCCTGGCGTGGTCACCGCCACCGTCCTGGGGACACCCACGCTACGGGCCCTCAAGCAGGTGAGATGGGTGGCGGGTGACCCCAGTCTCCCCAGTGTCCCCCAAACCTCTTCCATCCCACTTGTCATCCCGCCAGGAAGCGACCCTGTCCATCTGGCTGTCCTTCTCCGACCACACGCTGGCCCCTCTGGAGCTCTACGGGTGGCATGACGTGGCCTTGACCGTGACGTCCCTTGACCGTGCCGTCGCCACCGTCAGGGGGTCCCCCGGGGTCCCCGCTGCCCACCCGTGGGTGGTGGCCGAGGGCCCAGGCAGGGGGGCCCTGCTCCAGCTCAGCCTGCACCCCCCGGATCTGTGCCGGCGTGGCCGGCACCGCGCGGCCGCCCTGGCCACCGGCACCGCCTGGCTCGAGGTGGGGGTGCCCTCTCCCGGGAGCCCCCGGCCCTTCCCGCGGGCTGAGGGTGCCATGTCCGGGGAAGCGGTGACCGTGGGACAGAGGGACCCCGTGGGTGTGGGGCCAGCAGCCACCAAGCTCCAGGGGTCTTCCTCGGAGGAGGATGAGGAGGAAGGCTACGGACGCAACCGTGCCGGCATGGAAGAGGAGGAGGAAGAGGAGGAGGAGGAGATGGTGAAGGCTCCGGAGCGAGTGACTGACCTGGAAATTGGGATGTACGTGCTCCTGGGAGTCTTCTGCCTCGCCATCTTCATCTTCCTCGTCAACTGCATCTTCTTCGTGCTCCGCTACCAGCAGAAGGAGCTGCCCGAGCCGGGTGGGGCCCCCTCGGCCCCACAACCCCACAACTGGGTCTGGCTGGGCACCGACCAGGAAGAGCTGAGCCGGCAGCTGGATCGGCAGCAGCTGGATCGGCCACAGCCGGATCGCCGCCAGCCGGAAACCCCGGCATCCCCGGGCCCCCCCTGTGGCTGTGGGGGCCCCCCGGGCTCCAGCGAGGAAGGGGCTCCCCCCGGCTCCCCGGCCCCCGCAGCGCCGCCGCCCCGCAAGGAGGGATCGGCTCCAGGGGGTGGCCGCAGGAAGCGGGTGGAGTTTGTCACCTTTGGGCCCCCCCGTGTCCCCGAGGAGCCCCCCCCGGCCGCCCCCCACGTCCAGTCTATCCTGGTGGCCAGCGAGGACGACATCCGCTGGGTGTGCGAGGACATGGGGCTGCGGGATCCCGAGGAGCTCCGGAGCTACATGGAGAGGATCCGCGGCAGCTCCTGACCCCGAGGGGGCAACTCCCAAACCCCCCAATTCCCGGGCAAACCAGTAAGGGCCCGACCTCCTCCCCGTGCCATGCTGGGGGGACACTGACCCCCCTTACCAGCGGGATGGGCCGGGGACCACTGGTGGCCTCCTGGAACCACCCCGAGGTGCCCACAGAGGGTGAGGGGGGGGGTCTCCCAGCCCTGTCCTTATGGGGGCTGGATCCCGGTGGCACCGGGGAGGAATTTGGGATGCTCTTACTGCTTTGGGTCTCATTGCGACATGGTGTTCATAGTGGTGATGATGATGGTGGTGATGATTCCTGTGGTCTGATCCCGGGGAGGATCCTGTGTCCCCCCCACCTTCACCCCAGCCACGCATCCGTTTTGTATACATTTTTTATCGGGAACGCCCGGGAAGGGGCTGCCAGGGGCTGGTATTTATGGAAAATTTTTAATTCTGATGTTGTTACAAAAATAAAGTATTTAAAAAAACAATTGGGATTCTCCTCCGTGCCATCTCCTGTGATCCTGACACCAGGTCCCACCCTGCCCCCATGGCAGTGCCAGGCTCCTGGGAATGGGCACATGCCCTTGACCTTGGCTCCACGTGGGAGCTGGTCACGAGATTGGATCCAGGGCTGGGCCTGGCCGTGGCCCAGCTGGGGTCACCTTGGGATAAGGGATCTCCTTCCTCCCTCTCCTGCCATCTTCCTCCTCCACCTTTCCAACCCCTACACCAGCCTGGTACTGCTTGTCCCCACCCTGACATTCCCAAATGTCCCCTCAGCACCTCCCTATATTAGTGGCCACGGGGATTCCCACTCTTCCCACTTCCCAGTAAGTCCCAGCAATCCCAAGACATCCTGGGTAACAGCAGGAGATCCCCCCACCCCGTCACCCTGCACCCAGCTTCCCCAAACTTCCCAAAACCCTGCTGAGATGGGGTGACTGGAGTCCTGTCCCCCCTTCCCAGCATCCCAGGTCCCCAGGTGTTCAGCTGGATCCCAGCCCTCACCCATGGTGGGGATCAATGTCTCCTGGGATGTCCCATCTCCCACCAGTGGAAATTCCAGCCGTACCCCTCACCTAATATTCCTGGAGGGTTCTGAGGTGGTCCTGCATGTGCTAGAAGACACTCAGGATGTGAAACTGCAGGTAACATTGACTCCAAAAAACAGGGAGAAGGGGGGAATTCCTGGCTCTTCATCACCCCACAGATGTCCCACATCTCGGGAGACCCCGAGTCCCCCCATGCCACCATCCCAAATCCACAACCCAGAGGCACAAACGAGCTGCAGATCATGTTGGCTCCACCAGATCTGTGTCCCCCGGGCTGGGAGCACCAGACCCACGAGGCTCCTGTGACCCGGAGGGTCTCTGGGGTCCCCAAAACTCTGTTTCCTCCCCGCCAGGGCAGGATGGAGCCACCCCATCACCCTCCTCCGCCCCACAGCACTGAGTCGGCTTCCTGCCCGCTGCCACACTCCCAGAGCTGCCGGAGCACGGGGGCACGGCCAAGCCACGTCCCCAAGCTGCTGAGAGAGGGACTCCCTGAATCCCAGACCCCTCAATTCCATGGGGCTGCCCCACTGATGGGATGGGGGGGCTCTGCCTGCTCTTGGTGGCTCTTTCTGCCGTGACACCTGCACAAGGTATGTCACCGTCCCCATCCCAGCCCTTGCTGTTGCTCTCTTGGGACCTTGGGGTGGTGGAGCCACAGATTTGGGGGTGGGGGACCTGCCACCTCCCTGGGATGGGGAGCACTGGGGGTTCTGGGGGGTCCCCAACAGGGGTGTCACTGGTGAAGGATGCTGCGCCTCAGCACACTCGGAGGGAAAGGGATCCCCTGAAGGGTATCCTAAGGCTTGGGGATTCTTCTAAGGGTTAGGGTCCCCTTGGATCCCCGGCAAAAGCACCCTGGGAACCCCTAGAAGAGGACCCTAAGCACTTAAAGGTGCTCTCGGAGCCATCCCATCTACAATCCCTTCAGGAACGGGGTGACAGTCAGGGCCTGAAGCCTGTCCTGTCTCATGTACCCCCTGGATGGTTTTGGGATGTGATGCCACCTGTCCTCCCCAGCCCGGCAGGATTTGGAATTGTTGGGCTGCCAAAATGTCTGCCAGGAGCTGCTTCGAGGCCTCCAATTGATCAGGAAACGGCCCCATCACCCCATTTCCGCCCTTGTCATGCCTCCTTCCCCACCTGGAGCAGCTTGTTCCCACCTTCTCCCTTCATCCCTGGCCTTTTCCTTGGACACTTTAACTCCAATCCACACTGCACCAGCTCTGGTGTCTCTTCCCAGCATTCCCACCCAAGCACCCCCCTGGATGCCTCCCTTCTGGGGCTGAATCCTTCCCCCGGAGGAACCAAATGGGGCATTTTTAGGGATAACTGGATAATTCGCTCACCTGTGGCTCTGGAATGGGTGTAGGCAGGTGGGTACAGACAGGTCCAGCCCCTCTGAGTCGGCAGGGATGAACCGGAAGGCGGGAACAACACGGATGCAGGATGACATCCCAAATTTCAGCTCTTCCACTGTTGAGTTGTGTCCCAGTATTCCCATATTTAAGGCCAAAATCTCCCAGCAGATCCCAGACCAGGATTTAGCCCAGAGAAACATCCTGGGGCACACAGGGATTGATTTTTGGGATGCAGCAGCTCCATGACTGCTTTGCCAGAGCCCGGGGGGATTCCCACTGTGCCACTCACAGCTGGGAGAATCCTCTTGGCCGCATTTTGGTGGGTGTGAGATGCGCCCCTTCGAACTGGGAATCCTGGGGGACTCAGCTCCTCATCCCTCTGTCCTTTCTCCCCACAGTCCCCACAGAAACGATGGAACCTCCCAATATTCCGACAGGGAACACCTCGGTGACACCGGGTGAGTGTGGCAGGGTGAGGGACATCCTTACACCCACTTTTCAGGATTCTGGGACAATGCCAGCTCACCCTTCCCGGTGCATCTCCCAGGTCCCAGAGCGCTCCGGCTGGCAGGCGGCCGGAGCCGCTGCGAGGGCCGGGTGGAGCTGGAGCAGGAGGGGACGTGGGGGACGGTGTGTGACGATGGCTGGGACATGCCCGACGCCGACGTCGTGTGCCGCCAGCTCCAGTGCGGCCATGCCGTGAGAGCCCAGGGCAACGCCGCCTTCGGCCGCGGGCACGGCCCCATCCTCCGGGATGAGGTGGGATGCGAGGGACACGAGCGGGACCTCTGGGAATGCCCGGCCGCACTGGAGCACGACTGCAGCCACAAGGAGGACGCCGGTGTGGTTTGCTCAGGTGGGTTTGGAATATTCCAGAGCAGGGTGTGTGGATGGCACATCTTCATCTCTGCGTTCTTCCTGCAGAGCACCAGGAGTGGCGGCTCTCCGGAGGCCGGGATGGGTGTGCCGGCAGGGTGGAGGTGTTTTTCCGTGGCACTTGGAGCACGGTGTGTTACAGCACCTGGTACGACACGGAGGCCACGGTGCTGTGCCGGACGCTGGGATGTGGGGATGTGCTCCAGCGGCCTGCCTTCAGACACACGCTCCCCGGGAAGATGACGTACATGTGCGGGAGCCTGCAGCCCTCGCTGGCACAGTGCCACTGGATCTTCAATAAATCCGCGCCCTGTTACCAATCCTGGGCCGCCGGGGTCATCTGCAATGGTACCGCATCCTTCCTGATGGGATTTGAGGCACGACCTGGGTCCTTCTCTCTCCCAAGCATCCGACTTCTGTTCCCACCCTTTCCAGGCTCCCAGGGTTTGGAGACGCCAACGCCCACGGCAGCCGAGGTGACGCCCAGGAATGTCACTGTCCTGCATGGTGAGTGTCCAAGAGCTCGGCCGTTCCCTGGGATCAGGGTAAAATTCCCAGGAGGTAAGAGTCATGTGGGATGAGCGGTGTCCGTTCTCTGTCCCAGCCGAGGAGGGGACCCCGACCTCGGGGACACCAGCAGTGGACAGTCCCCTCTTTGCCCTGTGCCTGATGCTGGCCGCGCTGTTCCTGCTCTCTGTGCTGGCCTTTTCTGCTGCCCTGCTGAGGCTGAGGAAGAGGAGTGGTAAGGAATTCTGGATCCGGACATGGAACTGGGACACAATCCCCACTTTTTGGGCTCAGCTCAACCACGGAGTGGGTGCATCCCCTTGTCCCCACAGACATGTCCTCCTTGGGAATACCCATGACAGTCCGGGTGACCCACAGCTCCCAGAGCCCTGACACACCCTCCGGGATCCCCAACGACTACAGGAAGGCTCCCACCAGCCTTCCCAAAGGATCAGGTGGGTCTGACAGGTCCCCCCAGGGGCTGTGGGGCCAGAGGTGCCAGCTGGTGACAGATGCCACATCCCCTTGTCACCCTCAGACTGTCTGGTCACAGCCATTTCCAAGGATTCTGATTCCGACTCGGAATATTATGAGTTCAGCAGCAAGCCTCCCATCGCCCTGTCCACCTTCTACAGTGAGCATCCCACTTCCTCTGGGGATGCACTCTGGGATCCCTGAGGCCCTGTCCTGGGATCCCTGTCACCCAGGATGTTCCCACCCCTTTGCCCTTCCCACAGACTCCCTGCGCCGGCATCCCAGGGAGGATCTTCTCCCTCTGAGACCCAGCCAGGAGAGGATGGAGCCATTCCCTGAGGATGGTATGACACAAAGTGGGGGGTCTGTCTCATGGATGGAAGAGTGGCCACCCCCTCTTCCAATATCTTTGTTCCCACATTTGATGCCCTTGTTCCCACAGAGCCGGCCAGACCGGGCCCCCCACTCCGCAGCTCCTCCAGCTCATCCTCATCCACAGAGCCCTATTGGAATGGCAGCATTCCCCCGCCGGCCCACAGCACCCAGCAGC
Organism: Haemorhous mexicanus; assembly: GCF_027477595.1. Lineage (NCBI taxonomy): Eukaryota > Metazoa > Chordata > Aves > Passeriformes > Fringillidae > Haemorhous > Haemorhous mexicanus. Next base: position 11,450,976 of record NC_082346.1, read on the forward strand.
ACCCGGCAGCCACTGGCCATGGCTACGGCACAGGTGGGAAGTGTGGGAGCAGGATGGAAGCAGGGATGGGGAGACCCCAAGGATGGGAAAAGGGGATGCAGAGACCACAGGGATGGGGAGGGAATGGGGGTTCAGGGACCCCAAGTAGAGGAGCAGGCATGGGAGGAGGGATAGAGGGACCCCAAGGATGGGAAGACGGATGGGTTCAGCCTCAGTGAGGAAATGGGACCCCACGGAGTGGGAGCAGGGCTGGAAAGTGCCAGTTGGTGACTCTGCTCCTCCCAGCTCCCCTGGCAGTGCCTGCCCCAGTGCCCTCCCAGCCCTGGGTACCTGCAGCTCCGGCAGATCCCGATCCCGACGGCAGCTCCAGCACCTCCTCGGGGGAGTGGTACGAGAACGTGCAGGAGACACAGCCCCCCGGAGATACCTCCTCACATCCAGGTGAGGATTCTGAGCTGGAGGTGGGGCACAGAGAGAGTTCCAGGCATGCCCAAATCCTCCTGATGGGCTCTTTCTGCAGGCTGGTCAGATCCATCCTATCCTTCTGGGGAACACGGGGAGGATCCTGACTTTTCCGAGGGTAGCGACTACGATGACATCCAGGACTCTGCCTACTGAGCCTGTCCCACCACTCCAGAGGCCAAATCTCCTGGAATTCTTCGGCCATCTCCTCCAGAAGTCTCGAGGCATCTCCCCTGTGCTGCCATTAAAAGCTTTTCCCCCCATGTCCCTTGTCCATAGGGGTGTCACCAGCCCCGCAGTGAGGCTGGGCCACCAAGTGCTCCCACTCGTCCACTAAGTGACACAAAGATGGCCAAATATCCCACTCCCAGACCACAGGAGGAGGGAAGGGGGAGGCAGGGCCCTGATCCAGCTCAATAGCACCAGGGGTGGAAATTAAACTGCAGGAAGGGCTGACATGGAAGTCCCAGGTGTTGCCCCAGAGCTTGCCTACACCCTTCTGGAACAGCCCCCATCCCGGGAACTTGCTGTCCATAAATCCTGTCCAGGAAGGCTTCCAGGGATGCTGGAAGGGAAGCCACTGAGGTGCCACCCCAGACCCAGTGGCTGGTGTCCTATGAGGGTGGGATACAGCCCCCAAACCCTTCAGCACCTCCCAATCCATCCATATCCCAGCAGGAAGCTGGAGCCAAGCAGCTTCCTGGAGCCAAGCACCATCCCAGATTTGGGATTCAGGGTGCTCCCAGCTGGGAGGGGGCGCACCACCCACCCATCACCCCAGGACAGGGACCCCTCTGTCCCCTCCCCACCGCCCATCCCAAGCCGGTTGCTCCTGTCCCAGCCCCGCCATCGGATTTCTGTCTCCCCGGGGAGGAGGTCGGGGTTCAGCTGCACCCCAAGTGGAAAATGTGGCCCCCCCACATCCTCCAGCTCTTTGCTGAGCGAGAGGCCCCGCACAAAGGAGCCGCAACAACGGAGGAAATCCCAAAATAGCAGCAAAACCCCGACAAAGGGCACTGGGCGAGGCGCGGGCTGCGAGCGGAGCGGGCACGGGGGGTGCCCCAGCCCCACTCCTGCTCTGGGTGCCGGGGGGGCTGGGATGGAGGTGATGATGGGATTCTGGCATGGACAGGCCTGGAGGGATTGATGAATTGGGGGGGGTCCTGATGCTCTGGAGGGGTCCCAAAATTCAGGGGGTATGGATGTACTGGGTGGGATCCCAATGTGGTGCAGAGGGGTTAGCAACGTCCTGAGGGTGCTGATTCCCGGGAGGGCACCAGTTCCCTGGGGATAACAAAGCCCTGGAAGGTACCAAAGCCCTGGGGGGCACCAATTCCCTGGGGATACCAACAGCCTGGGGGCACCAGCTCCCTGGGGATATCAGTGCCCTTGGAGCATGACAACCCATCCAAGGTGGCACCTCCATCCCCACACAGCCACATCAGTGCCAGCCATTTCTCCGAGCTGCTCCTGCCCAGAAAATCCCCCTTTTCCTCATCATTATGATCCCAGCAGCTTGCCGACAGCTGACAAGCCCCTTCCTGCTCACTCCAAAGGCAGATCCTGCTTTTTAAAAGGCTCCTCACGGCTGGCAGCGTTGTCAGCACTTCCCAGCGCTCCCCAGACTCCCCCCGGGAAGGGATTCCAATCATCCCGAGCTGCCACGGCATGCTCAGGATGCTGAGCTGACTCGCAGCGCCCGAGGCAAGGCAGATGCTCAATCTGAAGCCAAATCCTGCCCCTGGGATCTCATGGCCTCCAGAGGCAGTCACGGCTGTGAGGGAAGGGCTGGACCCCAAGCACCCCATATCCATGGGGGGCACATACCCCTGGATAACAGGATCCTTCCTAGAGGCACAGAGTCCTGGGATGTTTGAGGTGATCCCAAATTTCACGTTGATTTTTGGGGGATTGCAGCTTGCGGACACTCCACTGAATCCTGAGAGCAGGCCTGGGAATTGCACCCCTTTTCCAGGGAATTTTCAAAGCCAAAGTGGGTGGTGGGCAGCTCCCGGACCCCCATGTGGGATATTCCAATGGGGCCTGCTTCCATCAGGATCAGCAGAATTGCTGGGATAACTGGGATGGGAATGAGTGATGGCTACAGGGAGCACCCAGATGCTGAGATCCTACTCCAGGGCTGGGGACTGGAGCATCCACAGATGCTGGAGCAGGATGGGATGGGAAGTTCCATTCATCTCGCCTTCCAGCAAGAATACCATGGAGTCAATGGAAAACAGCTGCCTCATTAGCATGCCTGACCTGGATTCACAGCATTTAATTAGGGCACAATCAATTAATGCCTCTGCCCTGGCTGGGTCCAGGCCCACGTGCCCTTGCAGGAGTGTAGGGTGTCCCTGGAATGCCAGAACCTGGGATGTGCCTGGATAAAATCTTCCCCCATCCTATTCCTGGGGGTAATCACAGGGTTTTAAGGGATGTCAGGATGGACATTGACTCCTCTGTAAGCCTGGGGGGCTCGGAGACCCCCAAATCTCCCTCGGCACTGGATATATTCACTGCCTCCCTCACCAGAGCAGCAGAGACCCGGGGATTTGGCGGGGGCTGAACCCCACACGTTTCTCACCCCTTTCCTCTCGTGCTTGGCGGGACCCAGGGAGGCAACAGAGTCTTCAAACGGGCCCAGAGGTGACGTCAAAAAACCACAGAGGGAGGAAAAACAGCCGGTTCCTGTCCGGGCCCCCTCCCTCGCCTGCTCTGGGTCGGGCAGCGGAGGCGGCGGAGCCCCCGGAGCCTCCCGTGCCCCCATGGCACCAGCAGAGCCCATGGCAACCTGGCTGCCCATCCTGTGCCTCCTGCTGGGAATGTGGGGTGAGTATCAGGCACCCTGACCTCGGTGCACCACTCAGATCTCGTGGCAGAACCCCCCTGGTTTTCCCGCTCCAGGTGGGATCGGCACCTTGAGGGAGCCACAATTTGGGGCTTGGGGTGGGAAGCACCTTGGTGACCTCCTAATCCCCCACTCACCTCACTCTGGGGGTCCCCAGGGTCCCAAGATTGAGCCAAGAGTGCTGAAGGCGGCCAGGTATCCCCACATCCTCATTCCCTGACAGCTCCCACCCTTCCCTCCATCTTCATGGCACCCTTCCTGAACATTCCACACAGGAGCAGGGTTAATTAGTGGTAATTTGCAGGGCCCTCCTCTTTTCTCAGGCCTAAAAATCCCCTAGCAGACAGGTGGGTAGTCAGCAAATCGTCTTTCTCCCCAAAAATCCCAGTTTTCCCATAAAATCCCCCTTTTCCACAAAATAACCATCAATGGGCTGAGCCGCGGAGCCGCTGTCCCAAGCTCGGGGTCGCCAGGGTGGGATGAGGGATTGACACCCCATTTCCGCTCTTTCTCGCAGCCTTCTCTGACCATGGAGGAGCCACCTGGATCCCTGGAGGTGAGAACTGGGGAGCAGCCCCTTGGGAATGCCTCCACAGCTCCATGAGCATGGCAGGTGCTGGAGTTGCATCATCCGGAAGCGGCGTCGTGGGGACCCAGCTCAGGCCCCCACATTCCTTCGACCCCTCTATGCTCCCATTCCTTGCACTGCTTCCCACAGCCCCCACCAGGGGTTTTTCAATTGTTCCCAGGGTGAAAACCCACTGGGAAAGGAAGGAAAGCCCCTAATGATGGTGGTTTCCCGGTGTTTTCCCGCAGAATCCATCCTGAGACTCACCAGAGGCGGCTGCCGCTGCATTGGGATACTGGAGGTGAACTGGGAAAACCAATGGAGACCGATTTGCTGGGAGAGCGTGAGTGTGGGCCACCTGAAGTGGATTTGCCAGCGGCTGGAGTGCGGCCCCCCAACCTCTGAGCCCTTGGAGCTCATCATTCCTGGTGGGAAAGGGCCACAGAGTCAGCCCTCGAGGTGCAGTGAGCCAGCGGGATGCCACTGGGAGCTGGAAAACTGCACATGGCATGTCATTGTTGCCTGCAGAGGTGAGCCTGGACCCCCAGCCTGGCCACCTCAATCCCTAGGGATCATCCATGCCCACGTGGCCCCTCTCTTCTCATTCCAGAGCCAGTGAAAGCCACTCTCAAGCCCACGCCAGCACCCCCAACCACCACCCCAGAGCCCACGGGTAAGCATCTCATCCCGAGGAATCCGTGGCCTCAAATTTGGGAACTTCCTGCTAAATAATGGAAAAATTGCCACCCCAATCCATAACACTTCCTCTTCCATCACCAATCCCTCTCCAGGACCCCCAAGGCTGCGGCTGGTGGACGGGAATTTCAGCTGCTCTGGCTTCCTGGAGCTGCACAAGCAGGGGCTGTGGGGGGCTGTGGCAAGCACCCTGCACACCTGGACACATCTGGTCACCCTCATCTGCCAGGAATTGCACTGTGGCACTGCTGGGAGCAGCCACGGCGAGCCGGATCCAGGGATCCACCTGCCGGTGCGGTGGGAGGCGATGGATTCCTGCGGGAGCCGTTCCCTGCTGGACTGCTTCAACAGGACCAGCTCCCGGGGGAAAAGGCCCGCCTTCATCACCTGCTCAGGTGAGAATGGTCCTGGAGCATCCGTGATTTCCTGCTCCTCTGGTGGGATACCCCGGGGGGATTTTGGGGCCTGGAACAGAGAACCAGCCCCATCTCAGCCTGCCCCATGGGCCCCATCCACCCACTCCTGCTCTTCCTCTCTGGCGTGCGAAGGCAAAACAGGAAATCTCAGTTCCCGGCAGTGCTGAGTGTGGCAGTTCCGAGGAGGATGAGCTGAGGAGGGAGAGCAGCCATGGCAGCATCCCAGATTCCAGCTGGGGGTGGGGAACACTGGCAGGCACCAGGCTCTGGGCATCCTGCTGTGGGCAGCTACCTGAGCAACTTCCATGCCTCGGGCATTTCCCTGAGCACCTTCCAGCCTTGGGCATCTCCATGCTCCAATCATCTCCATGCCTCGGGCATGTCCCTGGATATCTTCCCCACCACAGGCATATCCCTTCTTTTCCATGACCCTCTTCCCTGCTACAGGCATGTCCCTGCCAGAGCCTCTTTCCCTTGCCATGAGCATCTCTCAGCCACAGGCTTCTCCCTGTCATTTTCCATGACTCTTTCCCTGGAAATCAGCTCGGTGCCAGCTCCATGGCACAGAGAGCCAAGCCATAAAGCTTGGAGCAGGCTCCTTGTGGGTCTTGCCATCTGCCCCAGCTTGGAATCCTGTGGGATTTGGGGGTTTAATGGGCTGTGGCAGCTGGCAGAGCCAGCTTCCATGCTGCATTTCCCATGGGAAGAGTTCAAAGCCCCTCCATGCCTGGCTCTGGTTTGGTTCAGTCCCTGTGGCATGAGGGGAGATGGCGGGAGCATCCCTGTGCCAGAAGCTGGTGCTGGGAGAAGGAGGAGCATGCGCCAGCAGTATCCCTGTGGATATCATCCCTGTCTGCCTGCGGGTCTGACTCCTCTCTCCCTGTGGTTCTGGCTCTTCTTCCCACAGGTCTGACCCATCTCCATGGATCTGACTCCCTTCTCCTTGTGGCTCTGACCCCACTCTGTGGATCTGATCCCCACCTTCCCATGGGTCTGATCCCCCTGTGCCCATTGATCTGCTCCCTCTCCTCGAGGATTTCATCCCTCCCCACGGGTCTGACCTCTCTCTGTGGATCCAATGGATCCAACCCCTCTCCCTAAGGATGTACTCTCTCTCCCACAGATTCCCAGCCGCGGGCCCTGCGGAGGCTGGCAGCCGGCCCCACTCCCTGCGAAGGGGACATCCAGGTGTTCCATGCAGGACAGTGGTGGGATCTGTGTGAATCCAGAGCAGCGCAGCGAGACAAGCATGGCCAGCAGATCTGCCAGGAGTTGGGCTGCGGCAATCTCACTTCCAGCACGGAAATCCAGGAGCCTCCCTCGACAGGAGTCACCTGTGGGCTTGAACCCCTGCACCTCTGCCAGCCCAAATTTGGCAACATCCGGACCTGCTCCCGGACCAGAGTTGTGTGTAAGCCATGTGATCTGGGCTGGGAGCTGGAATTCCCACTCCTATGGAACAGGCAGGGATGGGGGGACCAAATCCACGTGAGATTTGGGTTCCTGGCAGGGTAATGGATATTCACATCTCAGCACCAACCTCCAGCTGGACACATCCAGTAACATCCGCGCCCTTTCCAGGCCAGGACTCAAAGCCACTTCCCACTGGAACATCTGCTGGAACCGTTGTGAGCATCTGCCTGGCCCTGCTGCTTTTCCTCATCCTTTTCCTGATCTGCGGCCCTCCTGCCTATCGGAAGCTGATGAAGAGAAGTAGGGGACAGCCTCGGGATCCTCATCCTTCTTTGCTTCCTTCTCCTGCTCCACCATCCCCACATGCCGGCTCAGGGCTGGCAGCTCCATGGATGCTTCCCTAAACTCCTTGGGGGAGCATTTGCCTGCTCAGCCTGACAGATCCCCCTGTCATATTGTCCCCAAGCCTGCCCCACATGGAGTGTGGGAGCGGGAAGAGGGATTAAGCTCCAAGCAGACACAAAAGAGCAGGTGGAGGATCCTGGGGGAGGATTATTGGGAAGGAGGGGATTATTCAGGATGACATATGGGGCTGGCGGGGGGGAAGCAGCTGGAGGAAGGAACGGGAAGATCCTTGGAGACACAATTCCCCCTCTTTCAGTCTCCAAGAAGAAGCAGCGCCAGTGGATTGGTCCCACGGGACTCAACCAGACAGGTGAGGAGCAGCTTGCTGGGGAGCTGAGAATGGGATTTGGAGTTCCTGGGGATGGATCTGGGGTCTGGGTGGGCTGTCCTCCCCTGGATCCTGGCACAACGGCCCCGGATCTTGCTTCCTTTTGGAATATAACTCATCCAGGAGATGCGGGCCTGGAACGGGGACCAATTTTACTCAGCCCCTTCCCAGGTAGGTTTGTTTCCTCCAAGCTGCTGTTCCAACCCCAAAATCCCAATCCTGCTATCTTCTCCAGTGTCTTTCCACCGCTCCAGCACTGCTCCGAGGCCTCGGGGACAGGGAGGGGACAACGACTATGCTCAGCCCCCCAAAAGGAGCTCCCAGCTCTCCGCTTACCCAGGTAAGTGCTGGAAGTGGCTCCTTCCCATTCCTTTTCCATGGATGTGCATCCAACGAGGTGTATCCATGCTCTCAACAGCTCTGGAAGCAGCGTGCCGGCGTTCCAACCCTCCGGATAACTCCTCAGACAGTGACTATGACCTGCACTCTGCCCGCAGGGTGTGATTCCCTGCTTCCCAAAGGAGCTGATCCCACCTCCCACCTCAGCTTTGGGGGCATCCCAGCACCCTTCCAGGAGCACTTCCCAGCCTCCTCATGGAAGAAAAGGAGGTTTTTGTGATTTTTTAAAAAGCTATTTATAGGAATGTAAGAGGTAGGGGGTGTAAGGAGCCTTTTGGAATAGTGGGATCACCAGCTTCTCCAAACCAGGATAGAGTCGGGATGATGGATAAGGGATAGGGATGCAAGGATGGGAATACTGAGAATGAGTCTGAGATATTTAATAACAAATACCTGTAATAAAATTGGGGTTTTGTACTAATTACACCTTGTCCTCTTCCTTCCATTACCCCAGTGTGACTCCAAACCCCCAGCCAGGAGGGAAAACTGGGACAGGGAAACTGCTTTTTTCCTGGTTTTCATCCCAAGGATAAATGCAAGAAACACAGGAATTGAAGCAGACTTGAAGATGGTTCTGGGAGTGGGTGAAAGATTTCAGTGGTAGGATCCAAAGGAAGTTGGATGCCAGGAAGGGATAAAGGGATCAATCCTTATCCGGATGTTCATTTGTTTCCCAAAGTACCAGGGCCACGACTCCAGAGTGCAATTAATTTATCCAGTTTTATTACTCTAATTAATCCCAGGGATGGAATTGCTTCCATCAATCCCTCATCCTAGTCCATTAGTAACCATTCCTTATAAATAACTTAAAGGGATACAGGCAGGATAAAGTGGATAAAGGATAAAGTGCTGAGCAAAGCAAATCCCGTTTCCATCGTTTGTCATTCCCTCCGTTTCCAAGTGTTTCCTGAGAAGGGAGATGTGAGGAGCCCGAAAAACCACACAGGAGGTCGGGAATACTGGAGGCTGCCCAGGCCCGAGTGGGAATCACTGACTCCCACAGACAGCCCTGGAACGCTTTGGGTGAAAAGGGATCTTAGGGATCAGCCACTTCCAATCCCTTTCCACTTGCTCCAAACCCTGTCCAACCTGGCCTCAGACATTTCCAGGGATGGAGCTGCCATGACTTCCCTGGGAAATCCATTCCAGGGTCTCACCACCATCATGGGGAAGAATCTCTTCCCAAAATCCCACCTAAACCCACCCTTTGACAGCGTGAAGCCATTCCCTGTTATCCCATCACTCCAAGTCTTCGTCCAAGTCCTTGTCCAGTTCTTTTGGAGCCCCTCTAGGCACTGGAAGCTGCTCCAAGGTTTCCCTGGAAGTTTCTCCTCTCCGGATTTCTGCTGGTCTGGCTCTGCCTCTCGCTCCGACCTCCGGAGCCGTGACTTATCCCGTGTAATTCCTTTGCACCGACGGATCCAGGAGCAACACTCTGGAATCCCTCCTCTTCCTCAGTCCCCAAAAAAAGGAGGAATCAGCACAGGATGCTCCCCAGAAGTCCTGGATTAGTATCCAGGCCAGGTAGGACGCTGAGGGTTTGGAGGTGGGGGGTATCCAAAGGGTGGGGGAGGCCCAGGATAGGGAGCCTGCGTTGGGATCGGGAAATTTGGGAGAGGGGGCTGAGTGGGGTACGGACACTGCGGTCTCCCTGGTCCAGGTGGGATGTAGGGAGAGTATCCCGGTCTGGCAGGGGGAGGAGAGGGCTGGGGAGCAGGATAGGGCAAGGGCTGTGGCGGGCCCCGGGATGGAGACCAGGAAAAGCCTGCCGCGGTGGATTTGGGATACCCTGTTGCAGAGTCAGAAGTGGAAGCTGCTGGATATCCAGGAACTGGAGCAAGAGGGTAGGGAAAGGCAGACTGGGAGCTGGGCTGGGAGGAAGCCACGTGTCCCACGGTGACCGGGGATCCCGGGAAAGGGGCAGGAGGAAGCGCTCCGTGGGCAGTGGGGCCAGGAGGAAGGGTCGGAGCCGGGCTGTAGGGCAGAGGGAAGGCTGGAGATCCCGATGGGAAGGGCTTTGGTGGATCCGTGGGAACGTGAGGAGGAGGAGGAGGAGGAGGAGGACGAGGGGGCTGAATGTCCCTGGTGCGCTCCTGGGATCCCTCCGACTTCCTCACGATCTCCTGCAGCTTTTCTACTCGGACCCGGCGCAGGTGGGACAACTTCCTCATCCCAGAAAACTGCTCCAGGAATGTCTCCAGGGGCACCTCCCCCTCCAGGAATTTCTCAGCCATTTTCTGGAAGAGAGAAACAGCCTCGGGTTCATTCCTGCATCCCTCTGCTCCTCTTCCCTAAAATCCTGATTTAGTTCTCCCCCAGCCACATCCCAAGGAGCAACACCCACACACAAACAAGGATGGATCCAGTCCTTTGGAGAAAACCCAGCAGACTCCAAAGATAATCTATGTTTTTAGGGACTGGGTTTAATTGCAAGTCTCTGAGGATGAATCCCTGGAATTCCCAATGGATTTAAGGCCTAAACTCACCTCAGATTCCTCTTCAATCTTCTGGCTTTCCACCTGCAGGAGATCCAGTAAAGTCTGAGGCTGCAGCGCTGCCGAGAATTTCTCTGGGAAAAACAAGGGGGGAAAGAAAAACCAAGGAAAAATCACTACCACAGAACAGAAACCAGGCAAAAACCAGCAAAGAGCCCACAGGAAAGGGCTTGGGAACTGCTGATGGCAGGAGGGAAATAAAAGAGGAATAACATCCTCGATCTCTCTGGCTGCTGGAAAAAAGAGGGATATCAGTTTTCCAGGAAGCAGAATCCTTCCTGGGCAAAGATGTCAGTGCTCACCCAGCTTCTCCTTCTGCTCCCTGCACCTCCCAGCCAGCTCCTGCAGCTCCTGGTATTTCTTGGAGAGGTCGCTGCGTCCCGTCTCCAGCGGCACCTGGAATTTCAGGTTCTGCTCGGCCAAGCTCCGGTTGGCAGCCAGGGCCATCTCCCTTTCCAGCTGGAGCTCCTGAACCTATGGAATTTGGGATGGTGAGTACAGGAAGGGGACAAGGACACCCCGGAGCCACCTCCTGGCACAAACCTCCTGGGATTCCAAAGCCAAGCGCTCGATCTCCTGGGAGTCCTCCTGCAGCTCCCGGAGCTCCTCCACTGTCCGGTTCCTCAGCGTATCCATCCTCCCAGATTGCTGGAACAAGGAAAAAGAGACAAATCAACTCCCAAATCCAACTGGGAACAGGTTTCCAACTGAAATCCAGGGTGGTTAAAGCCCTCGGAGTTGCTGTGCTGGGTTCTGTTAACTGAGAGGGAGAAACACCATTCCCACTAACTCCTGCTTGGGAAAAGACTTTTCCCCCTTTCCCAAGCCTATCTGGATGGAATTATGTGTGTCCCAGGGTGTTTTGTCAGGGAAAAACCCACCCACAGCCCTGACTTGCAAATTCCAGCTGGATGTCTCCATCCCATTCCAGAATCCACCTCATTCCAGTCTCCATCCCATCCCACCAAGGAAACTGGGATCTGATGATATCCCACCACGCCCACAGGGCTGGGAAGGACCTCAGGGGTCATCTAATTCCACCCTCCTGCCATGGAATTCAGTGAAATTAACAAAAAGACCACGGAAATTATGGATTTCCTGCACCACATCCATGATTTACCCCGAGTATTCCCAGCTGTCTGATATGTTTAGCAAGCATCCCGTGTGTGGTGTAAATTCCAAGAGGTGGGATGGAATGTCCTGAAAACCAAGGAAACACAACACACCTGCACTGTCCTGTTCCCTCCAAACTCTTCTACCTCTCATCCACGTGGAACATCCCAAGGATATTACACCGGGAATGCCGCACCAGCCACGCTGAGGCTCAGGGTTGCCCAATCCACGATCCAGATGAACCTGTTCGAGGGAAAAACTGGGAATTAAATTCCGCGCTGCAGGTGTGGGGCAGAAATCACCTGATTTGGGTTTTTTAGGGGGGTATTAGCGAACTTTTATGGAGTTTAAGAGGGAGAAGCGGGAACGGTAAGAGTGGGAAAGCCTGGGGTGGGGTTTGGGAAGCATCCACAGGCGCTCAGGAAAGTGGACGCAAAGGGCTGCATACTTGCGGGGCTGCAGCGAACGCCGTGGCGGGAACAGCGCCATTATCCCTGTTATCCCGCCGTTATTCCCGTTATTCCCATTCCCGGCCCTCCCCCGGACTCACCAAAGCGCCACCGCGACCCTCCGGTCGCAGCCGCTTCCGGCTTCCGGAGAAAACAGGAAGTGGGCGTAGCCACGCGGCGGGGCGGGAGGGGTGCCTCCCCCCGCCCCCATCGGGCGTGAGGGGGGTGGTTCGTCCCAGTGCCGCCATGTTGGGGGGGGCGGCAGCACGGATCAATTTAATGGCATTTTTTAATCAATAATCGCTCTTTGGCTACCCGCGGGGCTCTCCCCGAGCTGTAGCTGCTCTAGGAATTATATCCTTCATGTTTCCGGGGTGTAAGAGGTTCCGGGAGAGCTGGAGAGGGGTTTTGGAGAAGGGCGTGGAGTGACCGGGAAAGGGGGAAAGGCCTCGCATGGCCACAGGGCGGGTTTAAGTTGGATATCGGGAATATTTCCTTCCCTGTCAGCGTGGCAAAGCGAGATGCCCAGAGAAGCTGCAGTTGCTCCATACCTGGAAGTGTCCGAGGCCAGGTTGGAAGTGGTTTAGGAAGCACATACAGACCTCGGCAATATCCCAGAAATTCATAAAATGTCGGGTTCTTCCAGCCGGATCAAAGCAGATTCCTCTGGAATACCTGGTTAGCTCCTCCTCGCATGACACAGGAATATTCCTGAGAAAGCTCCCGTCTCATCACCCTCTCCACAAACCCAGCTTTTCCAAAACACACTTGGAAAATTCTCCACGTTTCCACCTGTACCTCCGCATTCCCAAAACCCAAGCAAGGATGAGGCAGGGGAAGAGCTCCATGATTTCTGCTCCTTCGGGAGACTTTGGAAGTCTGGGCAAGGTCACCCAGCTGTTCCAGAAGTGCTGGGATCTGGGAAAGGCACCTCTGCCTCTGACCCCACCACCTGAGAGCTGTTGTGTAACAAATGGGAGTCATATGATCCCAAATAATTCTGGACAAATCAAGCACAACTTGTTCCCAGCGTGGCTGATAACCGGGTCAAACCCCCAGTGCCCTGGGAAAGAAAAAGGAGTTGACTTGCCAAAGGGGAAAAACATTTTCCAGGCTTCTTTTTGGAACGGTTTCCACAGACCTGGAAAAGCTGGAAAATGATTAATTAATGTTTTATAATAAAGCGTAAGGTTTGAGGAGAGGGGAAAATTGTGTTTGGATTTGCATAGAAGAAATGAAAAAATACCCATTTAAAAGTGTTGTCCAGAAATAAATTTGGGATAAACAGATGGTTTTGGAAGGATATTCCCATTAGCTGCTTATTAGTATCCTTAAGTTCCACACAAGATGGTTCCACATGTTTTTTTCCCTTGGATGACATCTTAATCCCAGCCAAAATCACCCACAGCAGGTAGGAAAAGGTGACCTGAGGTGAGAAAAGAACCCTGAGGTCCTGCTTTGCCAAATTCCATTCCCACATGGATCAGCCAACATCCCTGGGCTTCCTTGATAAGTTAATTAAATATTTTTAATCCAATCCTGGAAATTTGACACCTCAGGAGCGTCAGATTTCCCTCCTTTCATCTGACAGCTCCGATAAAGCTCCCATGTGATAAAAGCCTTTAGGGAAGGGACAAGAAAAACTGGGAACAGGGCCTGGAAAAGTTGACTTCATTAATCCATTTCCAAGTAAAGCTCTGTCTCCATAAGGGGAATTTTTTGGGAGACTGCAGAGATAAAATTAAGGAAGTTTTGTCAGAATGAGTTTTGATGTCCTAAAAGCCTGAAAAATCCCCGTTTGATCCAGAAGGTGATTCCCATGAAAGTTAAATTCATCCCAAGGGGCGTTTCCACATCAAAATGACATTAAAAATCCGAATTTTCACGGTAAAAGCCTAAATTCTGGGAGGGTTTTATTGCCTGGGAATCCTCACCCAGCCCCGGCTGCATCAACCGGGAGGGAAAGCTTCCAGATCCGTCTTTCCAGCTGGGGGTTTTTGGGATCTCGGCACGCTGGGGTGCCCTCTGGTGCCAAGGAAAGCTGTGGCAGGGAGGCCGCCTGCTCCCATCCACAGACCTCCCAAGCACCGGGATGGATTATTCCAGGATCCAGCAAGTCATGCCCTCCATTTCCCCACCAAGGTTGGGAAAATCCAGGATTTGTCTCGCAGGAAGCCATTTCATGCCCTAAAAGGGGTTATTTTTCCAACCTTACAAATTTTATTCTGGATTTAATTAGTGCTAAATAGCAATTCCCATTTTTTTTCCCAGTCCTGAATTCCACAGCTTCTTCCTTCTGTGGATATCATCCATGCAAAAATCCATCCCTGTTGGATCCATTGTTCTGCTTTGATGGGATTTACCAGCAGCACAATAAGCTTGTCCTAGAGCTTCCATAATTGGGCAAATGTGAGTTTTTTTCCCATTGAGAAAACAGGAATCCTGATCCCCAAGGATGGCCATTCTGGGAATTCAATGGATAAATAGCTCTGGGGAAACTAAATATTTTTGTTTTCTCTACTATTCTGGCCAAAAAAGGAGGAAAACTTGGTAACTCCAAAATCTACAGGGACACGTTCCAGGTTGGTTTCTCCAACCTGGCTTTGGACACTACCAGGGATGGGGCAGCCACAGTTTCTCTGGGAAATCCATTCCAGGGCCTCACCAGCCTCACAGGTAAGAGGTTCTTCCCAATATCCTGTTTTCCAGTTTGGAACCATTCCCCTTCTCCTGTCACTCCATTCCCACATCCGAAGTCCCTGGACTGGGGGAAAACTGGGATGAGCTGGGGGAAGGCCAAGCTCTGGATGCCTCTGGATGAAGGTCATGGGAGCAGGATTGGGCAACTTGGCTTCGGTCACGCCACCACGTGCTGGATCCATGGCTCCTGGAACGGTCACCTTGTCCTGGAGGAGATCAAAGGCTCCCTAAGGCTGGAGCTGGCATTCCTCCCTTGGAATCAGCCCCATCCCAGCTCAGAATGATCGAAGAATCTGAGGGTATGATGCTAGGTTGCACTGGGGGAGTGAAATGAAGAAGAACCTGGATGGGGAATGTTGGGAGAAAAGGGACAGAGCACTGGATTATCCCTGAGGAAAAAAAAAAAAAAGAGGATGGGATGTGTTGTAGGGGGCTGGAAAGGAAGAAGTCTTGGTTGATTCCCAGAATGGAAAATCTGGACCTGGCAGCCTGAAAATCCTTCATGGATCCTTGGCAAGAGGAGAAGGACCTGGAGAGACCTTGGAGCCTCTTCCAGCACTTTAAGGGGTTCCAGGAGAGCTGGAGAGGGACTTTGTAAAAGGACCTGGAGTGACAGGACTAAGCGGGAACGGCTTCCTCGTAGGAGAGCACAGATTTAGATGGGATATTGGGAAGAAATTCTTCCTTGAGAGGGTGGTGAGTCATTCCTGGGAATGGAATTCCCAGGGAAGCTGTGGCTGCCCCATTCCTGGAAGCGTCTGGCTCAAACCCTCCAGCAAGGAATTAGAGCGTTCAGGGTACAAAAAACCCTGCATTCCCACCAACTCCCACAGAATAATCTGGAGTGCTTCCTGCCCATCCCAACACACCCATGGCCTGAATCCCCCCAGGAATACGAGGATCCCCCAGCTTGACATTCCCACCCCCCTTCCTTAAGGACATTTTGATAATCATCCCAGGAGCAGTTTGCCTTTCTTATCGGGGCCTCTGGCCAAACACCGGAGCCAGGATATAAGGAGCGGGGCCGGGATCGGAGGCACATTTTCCTTGAGCTCCCACCATGAAGCTGCTCCTGCTCCTCGTCCTGGTGGGCCTGGCCCAGGGCTTCCAGACCAGGTGAGCCCCAGGGGGTCCCCAAAACAGGGATGTGGGATGCGCGGTGATCCCAATGGCACATCCCAGTGATGCATCCCGGTCCCTGTCCACAGGGTGCCCCTGAGGAAGATGAAGTCGCTGCGGCAGAGGCTGCGGGAGCAGGGATTGCTGGAGAGTTACCTGGAGCAGCATCCCTACAACCTGGCTGCCAAGTATTTCCCGGGCATCACTGTGGAGCCCCTGGAGAACTACATGGATGTGAGGGGCTGGGATTGGGAACAGGGAGCACAGGGGGACACTGGCTCCTTCCCCATCCCCTTGGCCTATTATCCATTCCACTAGTCCCTTCCCCATCCCTGTAACTTATTCCATTAGCCCCTTATCCATTTGCCTTTCCCCATCCCCTTAACCCCTTCCCAATCCCATTCCAACAGGATGAGTACTTTGGCACCATCTCCATTGGGACCCCACCTCAGGAATTCACCGTGGTCTTTGACACCGGCTCCTCCAACCTCTGGGTTCCCTCAGTCTTCTGCTCCAGCCCAGCCTGCAGTAGGTGTCTGGAATGAGTCTGGAATGTGTCCTTTGGGGGTCCTGCATGGTTCTGCCCAGTCTTTCCCAAGGGACAAATCCCCATCCTTCCCACTCCCACAGGGAACCACAACCGCTTCAATCCCGCGGAATCCTCCACATTCCTCAGCACCAATGAGACCCTGTTCATTGCCTACGGCACGGGAAGCATGACCGGAGTCCTGGGATACGACACCGTCAACGTACGGCCAGGCGCTCCAGCCCCCTCATCCCATGGGATCCCATGGGATCCTGCCCAATCCACACCTGTCTCCTTTCTCCCAGGTTGCTGGCATCAGCGTCCGCAACCAGATTTTTGGGCTGGCTGAGACAGAGCCAGGGGATTTCTTCTACTACGCCCCCTTTGACGGCATCCTGGGGTTGGCATTCCCAAGCATTGCCTCCTCCGGAGCCACCCCTGTCTTTGACAACATGATGATGGAAAACCTTGTGGATAGGCATCTTTTCTCTGTCTACCTGAGCAGGTAAATCCCAGCCCAAGCTGCTGAGGATTTCTCCCTTTTCCCTCACACTGGCCCCATTTTCCAATGGGAATGGAGGTATTGGTGGGCTGGGAACCACCCCAGATGGATCTCCCTTTCCAGGGATGACAAAGGAGGGAGCTTTGTGCTCTTTGGTGCCATCGATCCCTACTACACCACCAAAGGCATCTCCTGGATCCCACTCTCTGCTGAAACCTACTGGCAGATCACCATGGAGAGGTATTCCCAGTATTCCTTGCCCTCCAGCCGGTGTTTTGGGGAGTCCAGGCTCACTCTGCATCCCTCTTCCCAGTGTCTCTATCAGCGGGACTCCAGTGGCCTGTTCCTTAGGATGCCAGGCCATCGTGGATACAGGAACCACTCTGCTGGCTGTTCCTATCCGGGCCTTCCGGACCCTCATGAAGCACCTTGGTGCCAGCTCCAGTGGTGAGGTGAGGCCTCAGGATGCTCCCTAGGACATTTGATCCCAGCTGGAATGACCACTAACCTGCCGTGTCCTCCCCAGATCAGCTGTGAGGCCGCCAAAAACCTTCCCAGCCTCATCTTCCATATCAATGGTCAAGAATTCCCATTGCTGCCCAGAGCCTACGTGATAAAGGTGAGCATCCCACTGGGAATAGGTTTGTGGGGATAGAGGGAGGGATCTAACAGCTAGTGACCACCCCCTTCCATGTCCTTGGAGCAGAGTAACGGGTACTGCAGCCTGGGATTGCAAGGCATGGATGTGCCCACGGAGGAGGGCGAGCTCTGGATCCTGGGGGATGTCTTTATCCGGGAGTATTATGTCATCTTCGACAGGGCCAACAACAAGGTGGGGCTGTCCCAGCTGCCCTGAGCTGGGATGGGAATCCCAGGTGTCCCCAACTCGGTGGCTGGCAGGGCTTGTCCCTTTCCCAGCAGTCCTGCCACCACTGAGGACAATAAAGGTGTGGAAAAGCGCTCCTGTGCTGTGTCTCTCTGAGAAAGGCCAACACATCCCTGGGAATGTGGTGTGTCCCTGGTGCCACCCTCAGCTGCACCCGCCCTGTGCCCCAAGGATGGGAGCCTGGATGTGGCTCTGCTCATCCCTGAGGAGCTCCCAGCCTGGGGGACTTGGGGCAGGACATGTCCCTCCTGTCCCCAAACCCTACTCAGGGTGAGGGGGCTGAACACGTCCAGCACTGCCCTCATCATTCTGGAAAGCCACTCATCCCAAAATTCCCAGAGGACAAGCCCCAGGACTCCACGTGCTGGGGGGTGCAGGGATGAAGGGACAGGGAATAAATACCAGAGTGACTTTATTGGTGGCAGGGGGACAGCTGCTCCCTCCTCAGGGCCAGGCCTGCTGGTCCTGCAGACCCCCTTTTCCTCCTTTCCTTCATCCTCCTTCTCCTCCTCACGGCGTTCCAGGCACACCTGGCACCTGGAACCTGAGGCTGTCCAATGGCTCTGCCGAGGGATCCTCATTCCTGGAGGATCCCTGAACCTCAGGGCTGCCTGTGGGATCGGGGGGGGCTGTGGCCTCAGAGAGGGGGTCAGGAGGCACAGTGGGTGCCAAGGGGTCTCCAGAGGGACTTGGAGTGGTTGGAGGGGGCATCCCAGCACCCCAAATCCCTGGAGAGGGGCCAAGGGGGAGTGTGGTAGGAAGCAGGAGCTGGGCCAGGCGGTAGCGGCGGTGTTGAGGGGTGCCAGGGGGTGAATCTTCAGGGACTGGTGACTGGGATGAGGATGGGGGTGAGGATGGGGACTGGGATGAGGATGGGGATGAGGATGGGGACAGGTCACTGCCCTGCAGCAGGAGCCGGATGTCTGTGGCTGATGGAGGGAGGATTTTGGTCAGCACCCACCTCTTTCCCAGGACCTCCAGTCTGGAGGGGGCACATCCAAGTGCCTGGGGATGGATCCGGGGATCCCATTACCTGGGCAGGATGGGCAGCAGCCCACGGGCAGTGTGTGGGGCTCAGAGCAGGAGTGGGGGCACAGCCTCTCCTCACAGCTCACCTCTCCAAGCTGGAAAAACAGGGATCAGCCAGCCCAGCACTTGCTGGGAT
Organism: Haemorhous mexicanus; assembly: GCF_027477595.1. NCBI lineage: Eukaryota > Metazoa > Chordata > Aves > Passeriformes > Fringillidae > Haemorhous > Haemorhous mexicanus. The sequence continues at coordinate 11,469,469 of NC_082346.1, forward strand.
CCAATGACACTGGCACAGGTACCATGGACACGGGCATCCCATGGGAATGGGCGGGAGGTCTCACCTGGCAGGTGCAGCGGGTACAGGGCTGTCCCTCGGGAATGAAGCTCTGGCCGTTCTCCACCTTCCTGCCCTGGTAGTTGCAGTCTGCAGGGACCAAGGTCCAGAGGGGGTTTTTGGGGGGCTGGGGGAGATTTTGGGGGGGTTCAGGGAGATTTTGGGGACCCGCCCGAGCTCATACCCTCACAGACAGGGCAGCACCGACCCTCGGGGTGGAAGGGGTAGGAGCACACGACGGCACATTCCAGAGGTGAGCAGGCCACCGAGCCTAGCTGCGAGAGACGGGAGAGACCCCCGAGGGCCGGGCGTTAGGAACCCCGGAGCGCCCCCGGAGCTTTTCCCTGCAACGGAGCCAAAAACTGGGCTTCAGCCCACGGGGTGGGAGCTGCAAATCCTCTGGGAATGCCCGGCCCAGCCCTCACCAGGCAGATGCAGCTCAGGCAGGGATCCAGCGCCGATGGGAAGGTCTCGTTGTTGGAAAAGATCCTCCCCATGTAGGTGCAGCCTGCGGGGAGAGGGGCTCAGGCGGTCCCCAGGCGGCTCAGAATCCCGGAATTCCGGGCGCGCCCTCACCTGCGGAGCAGTCGGGGCAGCACTGCCCGGGAATGCGGATGGGATAAGGACACGTCTCCACACAATCCGTGCGCTGGCAGCTCACGGAGCCGTCTGCCTGCAGGCAGGAACACCCTGACAGACACCTCGGGATTCCCAAACCCGACGGATTTGGGGGATTTGGGGCCTGACAGGCCATGGGCATCCTGAGGGTGGGAATGGAGCAGGAGCCGTGCGCTGGGGCAGGGATAGGGAAGAGGGAATGAAGCAGAGCAGGTTCTCATTCACCTGGCAGATGCATAACTCACAGGGATCGCCTGGAGACCAGATCTGTCCAACGGGAAACTCCACACCGTTGTCATCCAGGGAGCAACCTGGGTAGTATCCGTGTTCCCAGCTGTCCTGTAAAACCTACCCTTCCTGACCCCAGGGGTTCCCTATATTCCACCCTTCCTGTTCCTAGATATTCCCCATCTCCCACCCTTCCTATCATCAAGTATCCCCACATCCCACCTGTGTCTCCTACATCCCACTCTCCCTGTCTCCAGCTGTCCCCCCTCATCCCACCCTGCCCTTCCCCACATCCCATCCCCAAATGTCCCAATATCCCACTCTCCCAATCCTCAAGTGTCCCCCACATCCTCTATCCCAGCTGTTCTTCCCATGCCATGCCATTCCTGTTTCCCCCAGTTTTTCCCCCTCATCCCTCTCCCCGTCCCTGCCTGCCCATTCCCAGCTGTGTCACTCATCCCGACTCACCGGCAGGGGCTGGAGGGTCCCGGCAGGTGGAGCAGCACTGCCCGGGACCCAGCTGCCGCTGGTGCTGGGGACAATCCAGCATGGGACAGGGAGTGAAGGAACATTCCACCTCTCCTCCCTGAGGACACGGGAATGGGTCACCTGCTGTCTCTACCATCAGCCCCAAGTGAAGCTGGGATGCCCCCAGCAGGTGCTGGGAAGCACTGAAGTATTCCCGGGGATCCTCATCCCTGGGGACCTCCTAGCTTTGGGCATCCTCATCCCTGGGGACATCCAGGACCCACCTGGCAGACACAGGTGGTGCAGTCGTCCCCATCCAGGCTGAACCGGGTTCCGTGCGTGTATGTGTGTCCCCGGAAATTGCACTTTTCTGGGAAAAGGGGAAGGAGTGGCGCTGGAGAGCCAAGCACGGCTCTTCCCTCACTCCCAGCCCAGCCTGGGGGTACTCATGCCCCCAGACTAGGGGTCCTGGGATCACCTGGATTGCAGGAGCAGCAGTCAGTTGGAGAGGGGCTGGGGCAGGATCCTGGGGGACATTCCGGGGAGAGGCAGGAGACATTCCCGGCCTGTGGAGGGGAATGTAGGGCTGGGAAAGAGGACCCTGATTCCCCATGGAGGGGTATGGGGAGGGTGTCATCAGCTCCAGAGCATCCCAATCCATGGCTGAGCCAGGATGCAGGATGAGGATCCCCAGGGTTAAGGGTCTCCAGTGCTGGGAGGTTCCCAGGGATGAGGGGGGATTCTCCTATCCCAATCCAGCTCACCAAGCAGACGCAGACGGTGCAATTCCCATCAGATGGGGAGAAGACATCGCCCTCGGCCCTGGCCACTCCCTCATGCAGGCACCCTGCAAGCCATGGGGGTCAGGGGCGTCCCCCTGGCAATTCAAGGGGGGCCATCCTGGGAATTGGGGGGATCGGGGTCAGGACTCACCCGTGCAGGTGGGGCAGCAACCCCCAGCCGGAGCAGGAAGCGGGTGGGAGCAGGGAACAGAGCAGCTCACGGTGTCACAGAGGACTTGTCCCCCCTGCCAGGACATGTGGTGGCTCATCCCAGGTTGGGATGGTGCCATGGGAAAGGGTGGGAGTATGGTATGCTCACCTGGCAGGTGCAGCTCTGGCAGCCTGGCTCTGTCCAGCGACTGCCGGGCTCCCGAGAAATTCCCCCGTGCCAGCAATGACGGGATGGTGGGATGGAGGTGCTGGGGGCTCCCATGGCACGTGGGAATGGCTCAGGGGACAGGGATGGGGAGGAGGGAGGGAACTGGGTACCAGGAGCTGCCACAGGGAGATGGGGAGAGGGGGAGCCCCTTGGGAGCAGGTGGGAGCCAGGAGGGAGCAGGACAAGTGTGGGTGGATGCTGCAGGGATTGCAGGATGGGTGACGGGGCCAGGATAGATTTAGGGTACCCTAGGAAGGAAATCAGGAAGGTGGAGACATCACTTGGGGCTGGCAGGGAGGTGGGAGCATCCCACTCTGCTTCTCCAGCCCAGGGAAGGACACGGATACCTTCACAGGACACCCTGTCTGCGCTGAGCCGATATCCAGGGCGGCAGGAGCAGCGGAAGCTGCCGGGAATGTTGTGGCAGCTGTGCTGGCAAGAGCGGCGCGTGCCAGGCCGCCGGCACTCGTCCACATCTGCACGATAAGGGAATGTGGCAGGAGATGCTGCACCCTGGGATGTGGTCGAGGAAAGAGCCCGGAGCACCAGGGTGGGGCCTCAGCATGGCTCACACAGGGATGAGGATGAGGTGGCAGCACTGTGGTCATGCGCTGATGGACACCTCCATCCCTTGGGATTTGTGGCATGATGAGGGAAGGGGGTCTGGCACAGTGCCCACAGGCTCATGGCCACCTTCATACCTTGGGATTCATGGCATGGAGAGGGATAAGGGTTAAGCATACATGCAGGGGCTCAGTGACCACTTCCATTGCTTGGGATTCATGGCATGGAGAGGGAATGGGGTGTGGCACAGTGTTCAGGGTCTCAGGGTCACCTCCATCCCCTGGGAGTGATGGGAAGAGCCCCATCCCGGTGCTCACCCACGCAGGAATGCCGATTCCCATGGAGGTGGTATCCGGGCCGGCAGGAGCAGCGGTAGCTGCCCACGCTGTTCTCGCAGCGGTGCTGGCACGGCGTGGCCTGGCATTCATCTGTGTCTAGGGGTTGGGATGAGGGTCAGGATGTCAGGATCCCTTGGGAGCCCCAGCCACCCCCCTGGGACCCCACACACCCTGGCAGCTGCGGCGGTCAGCAGAGAGCTCCTGGCCAGCTCCGCACTCGCAGGCAAAGCCTCCCTCCGTGTTCACGCATGTCCCCTCGCAGGCCGCGCTCTGGCACTCATCGATGTCTAGGGACACCCAGGGAACGGTCAGATTTGGGGTGTGCGCACCACAGGGATGCCCACTCCCATCAGGATGTACCACTTCCACTCACCATACCCATCAGGATATACCACTCCTACTCACCCGTGCAGCGGACGCCGTTGGCCGTCTCGGCCATGGAGAAGCCAACAGGACACACGCGGGAGACCTCCTGGCAGCCGCCGTGGTTACAGGACAGGTCACAGCCATACTCTCCGCAAGTCCCTGGAGGCTCTGGAAAACGGACATGGCGTCCATGGGGTACTCCAGGACCACCCGCTTCCTATGCCACTCTATGGATCCCCCAGGGATGGGGACAGTGCCAGGGAGAGGTGACAAGGAGCCACGGTCACCTCTGTCTGCTGAGATTTGTAGCATGGAGAGGAAAGAGGGTTGGACACAGTGCCCATAGGATTGTGGCCATCTCCATCCCTTGGGATTCATGGTGTGGAGAGGGAAGGGCATCCGGCATAGCCACTTCTCTCAGTACCTGGGCAGGTGATTCCCTGCTCTCCATCCGGGCACATGCAAAGGTTGGGAGCGATGCAGGAACCACCACCGCAGCCGAAGGAGCAGAGCGCTGTGGGAATGGGAACAGGAGCTCTGGGAATGGGAACAGGACCCCTACAAGCCCCCCAGACCCCTGTACTCACGCAGGGTGCACTTCCCGCTGCCCGGAGACAGCATCCAGCCAGGACAACATCCGCTGCCGGAGCCTGGGAAGCAGACGTGGGGCCCCACGCGGCGCCTATGGGACACCAGAGCCTGAGGCTACCCTATCCCCAGCCCCCTGCATGGAGCAAAGGTGCCAGGAATATGAGGACAGGAGGACAGCTGGAGTGGTCAGGATGTGCCCATGAACCGGGAAGCAGAGCATGGCACGGATCAGAGGAAGGTAGGATAAGGTGGGACAGAGAGGCGACAACCACTTCCCAGCCATCCTGAACATCCCAGCACGTGGTGACTGGAGAAGCGCCCCCCCCCGGCTGGACAGGGATACGGGGAGCAAGACAGGGATGTGGGGAGAAGGACAGGGATGAGGGGAGAAGCACAGGGATGCGGGGAGCAGTGTCATGCTCCCCCGTACCCGGGAAGAGGGAGGGAATTGTGGGGTGCTAGCCCCTCCGGCTGGGACCCCTCCGGCCAAGCCCTCCTGCAGCGGGAGGCAGAGATAGCCGGAGCTCGGCAGGCTGCCCATCCCAGGTGTAGCTGGAAGAGGGAGAAGGAAAAGGGGGGAATCCAGCTACCTCTCCACGGCAAAGCTGGCCGGCTTCTTCCTCGCGGGATACACCCTGCCCTGGCCGCTGGAGAGGAACAGGGACACACAGGCAGCCTGGAAGAGCAGCTCCACCAACATGACAGGCGGCTCCAGCACGTCCCGGCGCCCGCCTTCCCGCCTGCCTTCCCGCTGGCCCTTGGCCCTGCTCCTCCTCCTCCCGCCGAGCCGGGAACAATGCGGGATTGGAGCGGGGCGAGAGCGGGGGGGGTCGCCAGCAGCACCCACCCACCCCCCCACAAACCCACACGGGGGGCCTGGGGTCACCCCAAGGTTGTCCCGTTCAACTGGGGCGAGTGGTGGCATCCCGGCCATTCCTGCCCTGGCTGCGCGTCGGGGAACGGGGTCCCCCCCAGGTTTGGAAAGCAGCGGGAAAGGCGTCCCCCCTTCTCTCCTTTCCCACATCTGGCAAAGATCCGGCATGGCCTCTCCCCACCCCTCCTCCTCCTGCTCCTTCTCTTGGAGGCGCTGGGCCGCCTTCCCAGCCCTGCACGGGGACCCACGCGGCGGAGAAAGGGGCCAAGTGGAGACGGGATGGTGGGATGCATCCAGGAGGGAAAGGGATGCTGCGGGACACCCCACTCTGGTGACCCCCAGATTCCCCCCAGCCCCGTGCCCCCATCCCAGGGCAGGGAATGAAGCAAAGGTTGGAGGCAGGTAAATGATTGATCCCATGGAGCAAAAGGCACTGCTGCCTCCAAAATTCCCAATCCAGCAGGGATTTCTCCCCACAAAATCCTTTCCTGGGTTGGGATCACCCAGGAAAGACACAGCTCCCTTCCAAATAAAAACCATGGTGGCGGGGCTGGAGGGGGGGCGGGTCACATTGTTTTTTTAGGAACCCAATGCAGCCATGAGACGCTCCTGTCCTAAGGGAATGTGATCCCAAATCCCTGGGAAGCAGCTCCAGTGGCAGTGGATAAACAGTGATCTAGCCCTAGCCAACAGCAGTTTTATCCCAAAAAAAGCAGGGTGCCAACATTGCATTGGCAGCACCACCCCCAGTTATGGTGGGGAAAAAAGGGCTGCCAGTACCTGGGCTGTGCCGCTCCCTGGGCCTCCCAAAATTTGGGAACAGGCTGCTCCAGGCAGGTAAACAGAGCCCGAGGTAATAAAAGCAGCAGCACAGAGTCCAAGGTCACTCCCTGCTCCCCCAGCTCTTGGAAGAGATGTCCAAATATAGCCTTGTCCCTGTGGCCTCCTTTGAAAATACGGGATGGAAGCAGGAGCCAGGGATGATTCCAGCACGAGCTGTCTCTGGGAGGGAAGGATTTGGGAAAAACCCGCAGGGAATGGGCCTTGGGGAGCATTTAACCAGGGGCTACAGGGGAGATCCAGGCTGAGGAGAGCATGGTTAGATCCAGGATAACCCCCAAATTCCATGAGAGATGTGAAGGAGATGGGAGACCATGAGAACTATTAATGATAGCCAGAGGCTGGAAAATCCAGCTTTCCCAAAAAATTCCATTGCAATCTGCCTCTCAAGGCACTCACAGTGTCACTGGCAACCAGGCAAGGAACTAAAATTTCCTACAAATCCAAGAAAAGCCAGAAAAATGCACCTGGAAAACAGGTGTCCCCAAGATCCCAGAGCTGAGGACACAGATATCATCATTCCTCAGGACAAAGATCTTTCCTCTTGGACTACTTTATTTGGTAAAACTCCAAAATCAGCAACAGCTTAAACTTCCCAAAACTTCCCTCCCTGAGCAAGGCATGGATCCTATGGAGAGAGAGTTATCCTGCTCGGCTCCAGCCTCGGCTGCTCCTCCAGCTTTGATTCCTCTTCCAAAAAAACACAAGGAATCAAAAAAAAAAAAAAAAAAAACAGGATCAAAAGCAAAACCAAAAGCCAAAAAAGTAATAAAATATCTAAGGACACCAGGGAAAAAGGAATCGAGGCGAGGGCATCAGATCCCAGTGGATCACCCAAGGAAAGGGAAAGTTCTGGGCGCAGCCAATTCTGCAGAATCCATAAATCCCAGCAGGAGATGACTGACACCTCTCCAAATTCCTAACAAGCTGCTTCCCCTGTGAGATTCCATCTCCCTCCAGCCACTGCTGCCAGTGTTGGGCACAGCTGGGGAAGGATTCCCTTGCTCCATGTGGAGGGTAGGGGTAGGGAACAATCCCGAGTCCTGCTAATGGATTCGGGTCAGCTCCTCTACGATCTTGATCAGGTCATCCACGGTGGCTTCCCTCTTCATCCCACTTCCATCATCAATCTGCACAGGGAGGAAAAGGCATTGAAGACATTGGCAGGTGCCAAAAACCATTCCCATATCATTCAGGAAGGTGTGGATTTAGCACTTCCCAGAGAGGCTGTGGCTTCCCCATCTCTGGAAGTGTTCTAGGCCAGGCTGCACAAGGCTTGGAGCAACTTGGTCTAGTGGAAGGTGTCTTTAGGTCCCTTCCAACCCAAACCATTCCATAACTCTACAATTCCATGATTTACTGAGCCTGGATTCCCAAACAAGATCCTTGATGGATCCAAGGCCACATTCCCAAGCTCACCTGCAGGTTTGCCACCACTTCCTGCATCTTGGGCCTGCTGATGTCCAGGAAACTCTCGATCAAATCTCCATCGATAAATCCTGTGGCTGGTTCCGTCTTCCGTTCGGTGTGGAATGATCTCCAGGTGCCACTGTCAAGGAGCCAAATCCACAGGGAATAACACCAGCCCCAGACATGGTTAATGGTGGGATGGCAGTGCTGGGTTAATGGCTGGACTCTGTGATCTCAGAGAGATTTCCCATCTTTAATTCCATGATTGCTCAGGGCAATGGCAAACCCACTCCCACCCTCTCCAGCTGGTAAACTCCACCCAGCACAAGCTCCTGGCTGGAATGCTAAAGGATATAAGGAATGCTCAATCTTCCCCACACTCTTGATGACTTTGTTGAGCCTGTTCTGCATGTCCAGGAGCAGGTTGTACCAGCTTTCCGACAGGGATGTTACAAGGCCTGCATGGGAATAACGGTCATGGGAATGTGGCAGAGGGTGGAGCTGGATGAGCTTTCCAACCCAAACCATTCCAGGATTCTGCAGGGAATCCTCAGCCCCTGCTCCTTACCGATCATTCCATTGACAGTGCCAAAGAGCACGGATCCCTGGGTGGGCGTGGAAGTCTCTCCCAAGTTCTGCATGACCAGGGATCCGTGGCAGAAGACATTGACGAACTCTCCCAGGTGGGATAATCCCACTTCCTGCAGGTGCTGCCGCTCCTCATCCGTCGTGGCCGCACTGGAATCCCAAACATCAGTCCCGGATGGGGGCACTCCAAAACTTTCCATTGCTCCCAAAAGCTGGGAATGCTCCTCCAGTTTTCCTGAAGATCCCATAATCCATCCCTCCTAGCATGTGCTGTCATGTCAAACCCCATCCCCATCCCAACCAGTTTACCTGTCCTTCTGGCACACAAACAGATTGAAAGCATTCTCTGCTCCCAAGAAATTATCATCATCCAGGATCTCCACAGCACTCATCCAGTTTGGATTGAAATCCCGGGCAATCTGGAAGAGGCCAAGAAGGGACACGCTGTGTCCAGGTGGCCTGGCCTGGGATCCTGCATCCTCATCCCACCCAACACCAATATTCAGGAGCAAGGCGGAATCCAGCATGTCCCTCTCTGCTCCAGGAAGCAGCTGAGCAGGAAAGGCACTCCTGGAGATGGTCCTAGTCCAAGTGGCACTTGGATAACATCCTGGGAAAGCGTGGAGCAGCCTATGCCAAAGCCACTCCAGCAATTTAAACCCCCATTCCAAGTGGACACCAGGCATCCCAGATGGCACCTCCCACCCACCAGGCACCAGCTGCTCTTCCCACAGCCAGTTCCCTGGAAACTGAGGGATCCATTTCTCCAGAAACCACAGGGATTCACGTCAAACCTTATCCAGTCAAGCCAAACTCCTCCTTTTATCCCCTCCAACACCTTTCCCTGTGCCCAGAGCCATCGGAATTGATTCCTGGCACCGCTTTCTTACCTCCTCGAAATTCCCTTCCATGGGTTTGTAGGCCAGGAGCAGCACGGAGCGCATGAGGTCTCCCACCAGGATGAAATCCCCCTTGGTTTTCAGGTACAGGGCCATGATGTTGTTGTAGTGGTTGCACTCCGTGCGCAATTCCTTCTCCGCTGTCCACTCGTACAGGCGGACCTGTGGGATGGGACACGGATCGGGATTCTCCACATGAGAGCTGGGATATCCTCCTCAACAGACACCTGGCTGACATCCAGATCCACAAGCACGCTCCCAAAAAGAAGTCAGGGCTTTGCCTACCGTGCTGTTGATGCTGGCTAACAGCTTCCCATTGAATTCCACCATGGAATACACAGCTCCCTTGACCTCCTTCTCAGCCAGGCTCTGCAGCTTCCCTGGAATAAAGCCAGGCATTACTTGGGTTGTTTATCCAAAGAGTGGGAAGTCAAGGGGGTTCAGCCGAGGTGGCCTGAATTTGCTTCCTAAAAAACTGTCTCTGAGGAGGACATGGAAAGCAAATCCCAGGATCCAGGGCTGGCGAGGGATTCTTGGGCATCTTTAGGAGACAGGGGAAAGGGAACACAGCACCTACAGATCCTGACAACAGATTCCTTGGGAAAAACTGCCTGCTCCTGTGACACAAGCTCTCTGGCACTTGAGGAGCTCATCTCTGATCTCCCACCAAAAAAAGCTGGATTTTTCCAGGTGAGAACACCTTGTTCTTACCATCGGAGTAGTGGAAGACGACAATCCGGCCCTGCTTGGGCTCTGCTTCCTCGGGATACACCATGGCAGTGCCCACAATGAAGTAGGTGTTGGGATCCTTTCCCAGCTTGCAGGAGACCAGGCTGAGGGCGTACTCATTTTGCAGGAATTGGTGAGCATGGAGCACTGCGGGGGGAAAAAAAAAGTGGGACAGGTAGGAACAACTGGGATCCCAAAGTCCTTAAACTGAAAGCTTAAGACACATCCTAGAGATTCCCTGCTTTATTCCCCACCACCTTTGCCATCAAAAATAGGTCTTCCCTAAACCTTATGGCTGATGTTCCTCCAGGAAAATGCTTTGGCTGAAGCTCCCCAGGGCTTCTCCAGGATGGGAAAAGCTGGATTTTGGGATGGGAGACGTACCTTCGAAGGTGTGCTGGTCTATGATAAGCAGGTTGTGCACTTCCACCTCCTCTCCGAAGGATGTCTCGTGTGGAGCTGTGCTGCTGGAAAACAGCTTGCTGGTGCTCACACTGCTGGACAAGGCCTGGGAAACAGGAAAATCCATCACATCCCAGTGCTACCTGGGATATCATACAGCCTCAGGTAGCCAGTGAGTGGGAAAAGGGATGGGAGAACAGGTGGAGCAAGGAATGAGTAAAGGGACACACTCCCTGCTCCTGCAGGGCTGAGTGATGGTGTTAATCTGAGTTTACAAAGAGCTGGTTTCCAGAGCTGGATCCTTGGGAAAAGGAAAACTTTGGAGACCACATAGAAGCCTGCGTGGGATATGGAAGGAGTAGCACCCAAAAATAAAGGGGATCAGGTGGAACACTGGCTGTGCCACCCCCTTGGAGAGATCCCACCATCCCATTCCTCCCCAGCTGAGGAACAGGACTGGACTCACAGCTTTGGAAAGGAGGACCATCAAGGAAAACTTGGATCAGGAATTCTGATCCCCGCAGCATAGGGATGACCCAGCCTGGGATCTCACCTGGGTGCTGGCACTGGGTCTGAGTGCTGTGGTGCCCCCACTGGCATCCTGCACCTCGATCCGGCTGGAGAGCACCCCGAAGCACTGGGATACCTCCTGGTAGCAGATTTTCCTGTAGGCCAAATAGAGCCATGTGGGTGGGAGAGCCAGGAAAGGCCATTCCAAGAGCTCTGGATCAACAAGAGCTGTCTTTTTGCTCCTGGGACGGCAACATGACCCCAACCCTTGTCCTGTGCAGCAGAGCACCCTGATCCCAGGAATCGTCATCCCAGGAATCCTCACCTGGGTGACTCATAGAGGGGAACAGTGCGGATGTGCAGCTTCTGGATCTCATCAATGGTGCCAATGGTCAGGGTGCTGTTGTTGGCCAAGGCCAAACTTGTGGGGAAAAAAAATCATGGACAACTGGGTGAAACAGCAAGAACCTCCCTCTCCTCCATATCCCTTAGGATCAGGAACTCGTGGTGGGCTCACCTGTCAGGATATCCGTCGGAATTGAGGGGGCACATGTAGTTGACCTCCTTGAGGTTGACATTGGAGAAGACCAGCTTGTGGTTGCTGCTGTAGATGACGGTGGGGCGGTCGGAGCAGGCGAACACGTTGGTGGTGGACAAGGAGCGGAATGTCCTCAGCACCGTGGGCTGCGTGCCCAGGGTCACCTTCTTCCTGTCACTCAGCAAGCCTGGATTCAAAGGGAAAAGGGACTGGGATATGCCACAAGACCTCGGGGAAAAAGGGATTGCAGGTAAGCACACCCCAGATTTAAGAATCCATCTCTTTCCTCCAGTGTGCTGGAGAAATCCTCCAGCCCACAGTCAGTCTCTGAGCATGAGGCTTAGAAAGCAAGGAGGATCTTTCCCTAAAAACTGGAAAGGGAGGAAAAAGGTCACCTGTCTCAAGGCTGAGGCCAAAGTAAAAGAGAGCTCCATCCCCCAGGGCACACAGGAGGTAGTGGCTGCTCTCGAAGGTCGTCATCAGGATGGAGCGAGGGATAATTTCTGTGGGAAGCAGGCAAAGGGATGGATGAGGTCACTTAGGACATGGACAGTGACCACTGCCACCCTTGGGAGACTCCTACCTCCTCCCAGCATCTCCTTGTGCAGCAACTCGAAGGACGGGAGCTTCAGGATGCGGGCAGAGATGTCTGTCCAGAGCCCGATGGCACAGAGCGGGGACATCCCGTTGGAGTCTCCCAGGGGGGTGATGTCCAGGCAGGCCACCTCGTGCTCCATCTCCGTGCAGCTGGGAGGAAGAAGAGAGGACAGGTGTCTGCCTGGATCCCAAATCCCAGCATCCTAAGAGCCCTCAGGATGTGGGCTCACCTGATCTGCCGGAGCTCCTGGGGCCGGATTTCCAGGTAGTACAAGGCTCTTCCCACGGCCACCACCACCTGGTTGCTGTTGCAGGAAGCGACGCTGATGTTTTTCCCATTGGGCTCTTTCCACTCACTCACCAGGGATTTGGGCTCCTGGCTGACCAGTCGCACCGAGGCAGACGTGATCTAGAAAGAGAGACAGGAAAAATCATGGAAAACAGTGTTTCCAAGATGGGTGTCATAGCAAGAACCTCCCTCTTGAACCCAGGATCTTGTTTGCTGATCCCATCAGTTCAGGGAAGCACTCCAGCCTCTGTCCTGGATATGTCATGATCCATATGGCACCAGGAGAGCCATATCCATGTTTTCCTCATGCTGGATTACCTGGATCAACTGCTGATGCGCCACGTTGCCACAGAAAAACGTCTGCTGGTCATCCACAAATCCTGTGAGCTCTGTCTCTTCCACTTCCTCTCCATTCAACATCAGAACCCTGACCAGGGAAGGGAATTCCCATTAATTCCTGCTCCAACATGGGGCTGAGAGCCTGGATCAGCTCATCCCACCTTTACCTAGTCTGGCCAACAAATGACAGCACCAAGGTGTTGTCCGTCTCCCGGTGTGGATCCGACCTCAGTGGCCACAATCCTGCAACAAGGAGGCCCCAGTTCCTCACAATTCCACATCTCAACCTCATCTGTGCCCACCATGTCCCCCCTCAGGCTGTGGAACACCTCCCACACCTTTAATTCCCGGCAGGTCAATGCTGGCGTGCTCATGGATCCCAATGCCGTTCCGGATGATCCGCAGTGATCCCTCTTTGAAGGCCCCGGAGCAGGTGACCAGCTGGAGCAAAAGCAGATGGACTTTACCAGGTGTGGCTGGGAAGCTCTCCCACTCTTCTCTGGGAAGTCCCATTTCTCATGGAAATGGGGAAGCCATTCTTGAATAATGGAATTATGGAACAGTTTGGGGTTGGAAGGGAACTGAAAGATCCACCAAGGCCAGGCTGGACAGGGCTTAGATCAACCTGGTCTAGTGGAAGGTGTCCCTGCCCATGGAATAAGATGATCCTTAAGGCTCCTTCCAACCCATACCATTACGGGATTCTATGATTTTATGGACACACTGAGCCAAAAATTCCCAGCAGTGAGGAGAGAAAAGCAGGAATGTTACCTGGCCTTGGCCTTGCCTCTCCAGGTCCACCACGCACATGTCCACAATGGGCCCGAGGTTGGTGAAGGTCTCCATGGCCACCACGTAGGATCCCTGCTCGTTGCTGTCCACATTGAGCTGGGAATAAATACTGGAATCAATTTCTGTCTTTCAAGAAGCAGGACAGGGAAAGGGTAGGCAAGGAGAAGACAGGGAAATGTATCCACATGTCCAGGTTTTGATGGAAATCGAGTTCCGTGGGAACACACAGCCAGGAGCTGCCACGTACCTTCACGAGCTGGGAATCTCCAAGCCTGGAGCCAACAAACACCACTCCATTATCCAGGTAAGTCAGGCACTCTGCAATGGATGTCTGGGAAATGGGAAGAGGCAGGTGACCCACCAGTGGCATGGAAAGGTCCTGGCACACACACAGACACACCTTCCACCACTAAGCTGTTATCCAACAGAAAAACCCTGGGCATGGTAAGGGGATTTAATCCCTTCATGAATCCCAAAGTCCAAGCTTCACCCAGTACAAGTACCAGGAAAAACATGGGAAGGAGATGTAAGTTTAAGAGCCCACAGGGAATTTTCCCAACAGTTCAGGGCTGTGACAAATGTGAGGCTCCCAAAATTCCTACTCATTCCTGAAAGAAGCCTTTCCAGACATGGGAGAATCCCAGGCAAGTGCCAGGGATGGCCCAGGTGATTCCTACCTCTCCCAGCAGCTCCACACGCAGATCCTTCAAGGTTACAGTGCCGTCCATCTGCTCCTCCTTCTCCAGGAGCAGCATGAAGAGCCTCCCTTCCATGTCTCCCAGCAAATACCGCGATCCGTTGGGATCCACGCGGTTGTGGCACACGATGGTGCTTTGCTGCAGGGAAAGAAGGGAATCCTAGGATTCCACTGGAACAGCCCCAAACTGGTCCCCAAAGTTCTGTGCAGGTGACACGCTCCCAGCTCCAGTATCCCACCCATTCCAGAGCTCCAGGAGTGGACTGAGACCTTCAGGCATGAATATTCCTGTTTCTTCCCCAAAGACATTTAGCCTGTGCTTATTTAAGATGGAAATAAGCACAGGCTAACTGTCTTTGGGGAAGAAACAGGACCTTTGGATGGCAATTCCAGCCGTCTTTCAGCTTGGAACAGCACCTCAGCCAGGCCATTGGTGCTTCCTCCTCCTATTAAATGTGGGAAGTGGCCTGTTATTCCCATAAAACCCACAAGTCCAATTGCTGTCCCAAAATCTTTAAGCCTTTTCTCCTCTGAACAAGTCTCAAGGGGCTCATCCATGTTTTCCACAGCCTGAAATGAAACCAGGCTCTGCCCTGGAACTGTGCCCAGACCATGCACTAATTCCTAATTAATCCCATTCCCTGGGGCCCAAACAAAATTCCAAGAGCTCTACAGAAAGAGGAGGCACACAGGGATCATGGATGTCCCTCGGCCCCCAAAAACAGTGACCAGGAAGCCAAACCTCTGGAAGTCCAACTAAATGGCACTGTTAGACCACACCTGGGGCTACAGGGGCTTGAATTCCTGGCTGGAAGGCCTGGGAAAGGAGGGATTTTTTGGGGTGCAGTCCTGGATCCCCTCACCTTGATGATGGGAGGAGCGATAGCCAGATATTTATCCCCGTTGTGGTAGGTGATGGATTCCTGCCCGATGATAATGGCGCCTCCGAAGGGCTCCGGCACTGCGGGACACACAACAAACATGAGACAACCTGTCTGGAAAAAAGGAGCCATCCAGCCTGGAAAATCATGGGAAGATCTTTTACAAACAAGGGCCAACCTGCAATGACCATGGAGGCTTCAGCCTCCACATTTTCCTGCTTCCAAGGGCCCTTATTGAATTCCTTCTCCCGCAGAGACACCTCGTATGTCTTCACGTGGCGGCCCTGGGGGTCCTGGGTGAGAAGCAAAAGCGGATGAGATTCCAGAAGTGAGGAGATTTCACCTCACCTCCTGCAAAAACACCCATTCCATGGAACTTCTGAGGCTTCTCATCTCCTCATCCCCCCCCACATCCACATACCACCATTCTCCCAAATTTTTCCATATATAATTACCCCCTAAGGAAATCCCTGTGCAAGAAAAGACTGGAAAGTATTTTTCCATTATTTTACAATGATATATTACAATGATATGGGAACTGATATTCTGGAATTTGTGCTCCTCTGACAACCTGGGAACAAGTGGCATAATGGAGTATCACCTCCTCCTCCAGCTCTTGCAAACGTTCAGGAATTCAGGGGGTTTTATCATATTTCCCTGTAGTTTCAGAACTTCCCAAAAATTATCCCAGCTGCTGCTGTCCTACTTAGACCAAGTCCTGGGATAATAGGTAATAAATGGAGAAAGAATCAAGGAAACAGCTTGGAACTATTCTCCTCTTCATAGGCAAGGATTGAAACAATCCAGAGGTTATGAGTCAGAACTGACATCCTGCTCCAAGGGTTCAAGTTGCTTTGACATGGATCATGGAATCCTTAAAGTTGGAAAAGCACTTTTCCAACTGTTTCCCCAAACTCCAGGTACGTGGTGACAAAGTGGTTTCCTCCCTTCAGGAAGTTTGGGGGGGATCCAGCAGTGCCCAAACAAGGAATAATGGAGCCACTGCTGGCATAGGATTTCAGCTAAGCTTGGGACAGCCTGCAATGTAACACAGGAAAGCTAATCTCTTGCTCAATCAGAACAGCAAAGACTCTTAGGATCAGAAAGGCATCCAGAAGAGACTGGGAATGCTCCTTCCATAAGGAGCCAGATGATGGGAGAGGTTATGAATCCTCTTTACACACCTGGAATCACCTCCCAAAAATGCCAAGCAGGCCACTGCCTTGTTTTTTAAGGAAAGGCTCAAGTCTTGCTCTGGGAAACAACTGGTTGTGGATCTTGATGGAAAGATCCCTAAACTCCTCCTGGGGGGTATAACAAGGAAAATTCCCATCCAAGGCAGAGCTGCCCAGGAATCCTGTGAGAAAGCGCTGCTTCCTCCCTTCCCAGAGTTGGAAAAATGCAGTATGGAGGAACATGGACCTGGAGGAGCTGGAATCATCCCTCATTCTGCCCTCCATAAGTCTTTGGAAAACCTTGGGAGCCCTTGGCTCCACCTGGGTTATCCGTGGATAAGCAGGCACCTGGTAGACGAAGCAGATGGTGGGAGCTTGGCAGCCATAGAGGAATTTCACATCGATGACCTGGAGCTCTTCCAGACGGATGTTGAAGGCCTTTAACTCCTTGTTGTCCCGATCCAGGGGGATAACCTTGAAGAGGCCATCGTAGAGGCGCAGCCCAATCATCCGGCACTCGGGATCGATGATCCCAATGATCCCGGTCTCCGAGGGGCGCCCGATGCGATCCTGAGGGAGAATTCCAGAGAGAGGGGAAAGAAAAAGGTGATTAGTGCCAGGACAATATCCCTGGAAAACAGGGACAGGAGTTAGCTGCCAGCCCTTAGGTGAGGAATGGCTCCGTGCACACTTCCCAACAGAATTCCAGCTGGGAAGCCACCAAGCCTGAGGAGGAGACGCCTTTCTAACTGCCCCACCTGGCAGAGCTCCCACACTGCACAGCTTCACCACAAATTCCCACAGGACTTATTTCCCAGGGAAAATTTGGCCTCACAAGGAGCTTAGGCTTTCATTTTTCTTAAATTTAATTTGTTATTCCACAAGGTCTCCCAAGAATATAGTTGAATCCATAGGGAAATGACTTGGAACATCCTGGTCTAGTGGAAGGTATACAATGGCATGGGGTAGAATGAGATGATCTCTAAGTCCTGTCCATCCCACACCATTCCATGTGCTGGTTTAGATGAGATATTGGGAAGAAATCCTTCTCTGTGAAGGTGATGAGGCCCTGGGATGGATTTCCCAGAGAAATTGTGGCTGCCCCATCCCTGGAAGTGTTCCAGGCCAGACTGGATGGGGCTTGGAGCAACCAGGGATAGCACAAGGTGTCCTTGCCCACAGAAGAGAACTGGATGAGCTTTAAGGTCTCTTTTCCAACCCAAACCATCCCAGAATTCCACTAATCCTTTCAGAGACCAGGACTAACTCTGGAAACATCCTGTGACCCATCCCAGATCTGGCAGCCAGCAAGGAACCACCAATAGAGCAACAGAAATCTAATACCCTGCTGCGCCAGGAAGGCAAAACCATCCCTAGGGAAGGGCATTCCCATGCAGGGTGCTGCAGCCCCCATCACCTGCACGTTTCCATGGGCACGGGTGATGATGTCGATGCTATCCCCGTTCTGCTTGTATTCCAGGATGCAGGCATTGTACTTGGCCGTCAGGATGAACAGCAAATCCTTGCTCTCCCCCTGCCCCGAAAAACCACAGTCAATGCAAATTCCAGGGGTGGAATTCCCATCCCAGCCCGCCCAGGTGGGCACAGCTCCCTCCCTGCTCTGCCAGCACCCACCTTGGGGCGGAAGAGCTCCATGACGGCGGTTTTCCCATACATTCCCACTTCCTTGACGGGCCGGAGCCCCTCGGCTGTCACAACGTAAATCTCCAGCCGGGTGTTTTTGGCAATCAGCAGGTTCAGGTCCTCCGCAGAGGTGAAGTGTCCTGGGAAAAGAGGGAAGGAATCCCAGAGGAGGGATCAGCTGGCACCTTGGGGTAGCAGGTTGCACTTCCACACAGCCTCCCTGGAGCATCCCAAAATCCCAGCAACTTCCTTCCACAGTGCTAAAGGCTCTCAGCAACTGCTTTCCCTCAGCCTGCACTCCTTGTTTTTCTGCAGAAATGCTCTTCCCACTGTCTTTTCTCAGGAATCCTCATTCCTGGCGTCTCTTCCCACCATGCCCAGCACCCCAGGGCTCTTGGGGCTCCCGAAGCTTCCCCAAATCCCACTCTCTCTCACTCCTATTATGGATTTCAGGAGCACTTTGATCCTTCCTCTACCCCAAAATTCCCCAGTATCCCAAAACCCTCCGGTAAACCAAAAACCCTCCGGTAAATCAAAATCCCCGCTACTCCCAAACCCCCTCGTACGCACCCGTGAACCCCCAAACCCTCCCCGTACTCCCAATTCCCTGACGGTGCCCCAAACACCCCCGGGACCCCCAGCGCCCCCCGGCACCTCCCTCCCCCCGTGTCTCCCGTACCCCCAGCCCCCGGTATCCCATAACCGCTCTCCCACGCCGCCCCAAACAGGGTGCTCCCGTCACCCCCCCGCTCCGCGGTACCGGTGACGCAGCCATTGACGGCCGTCGGCTTCTGCGCCGTCACCACGTAGTTGTAGGACATGTTGGGGGAACCGGGAGGTCCCGGCGGGGCGCGGGGGAATCCGGGGGGAACGGAGAGCGCGGCCTCTCCGCCGCCGTGGCCGCCACTTCCGGGAAGTGGGTACACGGGGCCGCTCTAGCCCGCTGGGAGGACTTAGGAGGAGCAGACGAGAGGAGCCGCTCTAGCCCGCTAGGAGGACCGCTAGGGGCAGGCGAGAGGAGCCGCTTCAGCCCGCTAGGAGGACCGCTAGGGGCAGACGAGAGGAGCCGCTCTAGCCCGTTGGGAGGACCGCGAGGAGAAACCGATAAGGGCGGTTGAAGGGCCCCGCAGAGCGCAGGTGTGGAGGGGGATGCGCGGAGGGGTCTCCCCCTAAACCCGCGGGACCCGCGCTGATCCCACCCTGATCCCACGCCGTATCCCAAAGGGAGGGCCCCGCATGGGAGGGTGCAGCCCCCTCCCTGCAGCTCTGTGCCCCCCGAAACCTGGAGTAGGGGTCCCCGCTGTGAGGGGGGAGTGTGGATCCGCTAAGGGCCTACACGGAGAGGAAATCCCTGAACGTGGGAGTCCCCCCAACACAAAAAAAGGGTCCTTATTTGGGGGTGGTCCCCTCCTGATTTCCCGCCTCAAAAGGGGGTTTCCCGCCTCTTTGAGGGGGGAGCTTTCACTGTTCTCTCTCATCCTAAAAGGGCGGCCTGTTTAGAGGTTATCCCATCCTGGCGCTTCATCCCAAAAGGGCGGCCTGGCTGGGTGCGGGGGGAGTGGCCCTATGCTGGCGCCTCATTCCAAAAGGAGTTCCCTACCTGGGGAGGTGTCCCTGTCTGGGGACGACTCCAACGCCAGCCCCATTCCCACCAGACACTCCCCATAGCATCACCATCACACCAGACACCATCCCACCCCGCCCCCTTCCCAGCCCCCCTCTCCGGACCGCTGTCCATTTCAGACTGGACCTTGCCCTCTTTGCAGACAGATTCCATCTTCAGATCCGAGTGCTGCGCTCCGCTCCCATGGAGGTGAGCCCAGAGCAGGGGGGTTAGCATTCCTGTGGGGTTGGCATTCCTCCTTTTCCCATCCCACCGCTCCCCATTTTCTCCACAGATCCCCAAAAAACTGGTGACGACGGTGTCCGGCTGTGCCGATGACGCTCTGGCCGGGATGGTGGCCTGCAATTCCGGGCTCCGGCTGCTCCAGGGGCACCGGGTGGTCCTTCGGGATGACCTGCAGGCCATCCGTGGCCGTGTGGCCCTGCTGTCCGGGGGGGGCTCTGGCCACGAGCCTGCCCATGCAGGTGAGACCCCCCTGTCCCACCTCTACTCCCCACCCACGAACACGGTGCCAAGCCCTCTTCCCTCTCCACAGGCTACGTGGGGAAGGGAATGCTGACCGGAGTGGTGGCTGGAGCCATGTTCGCATCCCCGTCCGTGGGCAGCATCCTGGCGGCCATCCGGGCCGTGGCACAGGCCGGAGCAGGTTGGGAACACACCGGGGTGGAATTTTGGGGTTCCTCCCCGCAGTGCTGCACATCATTCCCGTTGTCTCTACATCCATCCTGCAGTGGGGATCCTCCTGATTGTGAAGAACTACACTGGGGACCGGCTGAATTTCGGGATGGCCCTGGAGCGGGCGCGGGCTGAGGGGACTGACGTGCGGATGGTGGTGGTGGGCGACGACTGCGCCTTCACCAAGCCGGGGAAAGCCGGGCGCCGTGGGATCTGTGGCACCATCCTCATCCACAAGGTTCTGCTGGCACCCTTCATGGGGATTTGGGGAATTCTGGGGGGTCACTCACACGCTCTGCCCGGGACAGGTGGCAGGAGCTCTGGCTGAGGCAGGAGCGAGCTTGGATGAGATCGAGAAGAAGGCAATGGCAGCTGCCAAAGTCATGGGTGCGTTGTGTTATCCCATGGGAATGCTGTCCTGTGTCCTCCAGCCCCTGAACCTCAAAAATCCCCCCAGTTTTAACAGAACATTCCCACCTGCACAGGTACCCTGGGTCTCAGCCTAACTCCCTGCAGCATCCCAGGATCCAAGCCCTCGTTCCAGCTGGCTGAGGACGAGATGGAGCTGGGGCTGGGTGAGGAGCGGCCCCTTGGTGTCCCTTTTGGGTCCCTGGAGGGTCCGAGTGTCCCTGCCCCCCCGGGGAGGCGTCACCAGGGCTGGGATGTGACACGGCCCCATCTCCATAGGGATCCACGGCGAGGCTGGAGTGCGCAGGATGAAGGTGAGGAGGAAATTCTGCTGCTTCCTCCCTATTCCCAGATCTCCCTATTCCCAGACTTCACCACTCTGCTCTTCCCCTCCTTCGTGTCCCCTCCAGGTGCTGCCAGCAGATAAGGCTGTGGAGACGATGCTGAAGCACATGATGGATCCATCCAGTGCTTCCCACCTGTCCCTGACCCCTGGTGAGCTCCCCAGGACCCTCTGTTCTCCTCCAAAGCCCCTGGATCCCAGTCTCATCCTGCCCCCCATCCTGCAGGCTCCTCTGTGGTGCTTGTGGTGAACAACCTGGGTGGATTGTCCTGCCTGGAGCTGGGAATTGTGGCTGGAGCTGCTGTGCGCTGCCTGGGTGAGTGCAGAGGGGAGCTTGGGATCCCATTCCCTGGCTCCAGCCACTCTGGAGTGACCCTGTCTCAATCCTGGATCCCGCAGAGAACCAAGGGATCAGCATCGCCCGGGCCTTGGTGGGATCCTTCATGACGGCGATGGAAATGGCTGGAGTCTCCCTCACCCTCATGCTGGTGGATGAGGAGCTGCTCAGGTTGATTGGTGAGTTCCCCATGGGAATGTGGCCAGGAATTGTGGCACAGGGGTTTCCGCATGCTGGGTGACGGGACACAAGGTCAGTGGAATCTCTGGGGGTGGAATTCCTGGCTGCTGGGTGTGCCAGTGAGGATCCAGTGGGATCCCGAGCCACCACACGGCTCTGGCTTTTCCAGATGCCCAGACCATGGCCATGGCGTGGCCCAACATTCTCGCGGGACCGGCGACCACCCGGAGGGAGGAGGTGCCGGCACCAATAGAGCCACCCAGGAAGCTGCAGGATGAGACCGGAATTGGTACAGGGCTCCCATCCCTTGTCACACCCCCCATTCCGTGCCTCAGTTTCCCTTGGGAATGCACAGGGATGCATCTCCTCTCCGCAGGGCCCAGCACGGCACGGGTGGAGCGGGTCCTGCAGCGGGTGTGCAGTACCTTGCTGGATATGAAGGAGAAGCTCAACGAGCTGGATCGGGGAGCAGGTGATGGGGACTGCGGCCACACTCACGCCCAGGCGGCCCAAGGTGGGTGTGGGGGCCATTATCCAGGGAATTGTGGGGAGTGCTGCTCCAATGGCACCTCCCAAGAGTGGGGAGTTCCCCAGGACATCCCTTCTTGGGACTAAGGAAACCTGGGGTGTCCCTTCCTGTAATTGTATCCTGGAATGTCTCTGCATCCAGTGGCTGCTTTCTTATGGGATTGAGGGCTGTCCCTGCTTGTCCCTACAAGGGACAGGAGACTGCAGGGCCACCCCCCATCCCGTTATCCCTTCCATTCCTACAGCCATCCAGGAATGGATGCGCTCCCGGCCGCCTCCCGCTGCCCCAGCCCAGCTGCTCTCCAACCTGGCTGATGTGGTGCTGGAGCAGATGGGAGGCTCCTCTGGAGTGGTGAGTGGGAATGGGAATGGAAATGGGAATGGGGGAACACAGCTGGCCGTGTTTCCAGGATGAGATTGATGGTATTCCCAAAGCTCTACGGGCTCTTCCTCACGGCGGCTGCCCAGAGCCTGCGTGGCCGCAGCGATTCTGCGGCGTGGGCTGATGCCATGGATGCCGGGATTGAGGCCATGCAGAGGTCAGTGCCGGGGGATGTGGAACCCCAGTGCCCCCTGGGAATCCCAATCCCCCCTGAATTTCCCTGCATCCCACACAGGTACGGAGGAGCTGCACCAGGAGACAGGACAATGGTGAGTGCTGGGAGAGCCCAGGAGCAGGGAGGGCTTCCAGGAGGATGCCAGGGAGTTCCCACCTGGCCTCAGCCCTGGCTCCCAGACTAATTCCCATTCTTTGCAGCTGGATTCGCTGTTTGCCGCTGCACAGGCTCTGCATTCCCTGCGCAGTCCCGGTGCTGACCCGCTCCAAGTGCTGGCGGCAGCTGTCCAGGTATGGAGAGCTGAGAGCTGGGACAGTGGGACAATTGGATGGGAATCCCTGCCATTATCCTGGAGAACACCCTGTTTTCCCTGGCAGAGCGCAGTGGCGGCGGCGGAGGCCACCAGGCATATGGAGGCTGGGGCAGGGAGAGCCAGCTACGTGCACTCATCCCGGCTGGAGCAGCCTGATGCCGGGGCAGTGGCGGTGGCAGCAGTGCTGGGAGCGGTGCTGGAGGGCCTGCGGGACCCCCTGGGCACCCCTCAGTAATTACAGGGATGTGTATCCCTGAAAATCTGTGTCCCCTTGTAGTGATCCAAACGGTTATCCCAATAAACCATTGTTTCCCCCTGTGTGAGAGGGAGGCATATCCCAATAACCCCCTGTGTTCCTTCAAGGATGTGTTTCTCAATAAACCTTAGGATGTGGCCCCCAGTAACCCTCTGTGTCCCCCATGGTAGCTTGGAGAGGTGGAATGGTGGAATGTGGGGGTGTGGGAGTGCCCCCCCGTTGCTCCAGGCTGGGAAGCGAGATGGGAACAGGGATCTTGTGCCTGGGGGAGGAAGGAAACCCAGGGTGTGGAGGGGAAACCACAGAGCTCACATGGCTCTGGGCACGGGGGCTGGGGGCGAGTCTGCGAAAGAGGCAAAGGAGAAGCAGGGACAGGGCAGAGCATGATCCTAAATCCCGTGGGGTGACCATGGGGAACTGTCCCATGTCTCCAGGGAGCCAGCGAGGACAAGCCCTTGGAAGGGACAGCTTGGCTTGGCCAAGACCTACCCCCAAGCTCCCACCTCTCCCACCCCAGCTCCCAGGCCCTCCCTTGTCCCCAGGGATTTGAGTGCTGGAGCCCTGCAGAAGCCAGTGTTTTATTCCATGTCCATGAGGTCCCTGAGTGGCTCCACCCTGAGCTGGATCCTCTGGAGTGGGAGTGATAAGGATGCTCCTCGTTGTCCCAGCGAGGCTCCGGCAGCTCCAGCTGTGGCATTGAGGGATGGCACCAGCAAGCGCTGGGGTTGGGCATGGCCTGGGATCCAGGCAGGAGCTGGCACGTGGAGGCACAAGGATGCAGCGTGGGAGTGCTGGGAGATTCCTGGGATCAGCGCTCAGCAGAGAGCAGGGGCTGTGGGAGACAGGGATGAGCCAGGATCCCTCAATCCTTCCCCACCCTTGGGACTGTGCTGGGGGGCAGCTTCCCAGTTTGCCTTCCCAAATTCACCCAGCGCATCCTGTACCTGGCGGGAGTCTGGGGAGTCGGAATCCGGGCGCTTCCAGCTGGGCCTGGCCAGGGCAGCCACCACCAGCACTCCAAAAATGAGGATGAGGAGCCCCAGGGTGTTGGCAAACACAGCCTCAGCTGGCAGGAACTTGTACTCCATGGTCCCGTTCTTCCTGGAGTGGGAAGAGAGGCTGGGAATGTTCTGGATATTCCCAAAGTCCCCCCCAAACCTTGCAGAGAAGTGTGCAGGGAGCCACACACCTGAGGAAGTGCTCAGTTCCCTTTGCTCTGCGCGGGTCACTCCCAGATCCAGCCCAAATCCACATCCTGAGGCACCCCCATCCCTGTGAGGAATCTTCCCAAGCCCACCCCCCCCCGCTCCCCGCTCCTGACACTCACAGGCTGAAGAAAAGCTTCTCGTTGATTCCCGACACACAGGAAGCCACAGACAACATGAGGATGGTGGAGCCAAAGAAAACATGGATGGGCTTGTAGAGTACCCGGAGCCAGGTGGGAGCCCAGGGAAGCAGGAATGCTCCAAAACCTGCTGCCCACTGTGGGAAGAGAATGTGAGGGTGGAAAACTCGGGATGCCGGAGGGATGGGGGGGATCCAGGAGGGATTCCCACCTGGCAGGAGAAGAGCAGGACAGTTCCCAGCCCCATCCAGCTGTGCAGTGAGTACATGTTGGGCGTCCCTTGGGAGTTATGGAAGCAGAACACGGCCGCCAGCCCCAGCACGGTCAGGACGAATGCTCCCAAAGCCAAGCTGCCGTGCAGCACCTTCCAGGGAAGCTTGGGGCTGCTCCACGTGTTGGGAATGCGGTAAACCAGGGCGGCTGTTAGGGGGGAAAAGAATCAGGAAGGAGCCGTGCCGGGATCCCCACGCTCCCTTTGCTCACCTGCGCCGTAGAGCACCACCAAGCCCGTCACCATCAGCACCGGGTGCCAGTTGAACGTCTGGGAGCTGCCGTCCAGGGAAAAGCCCCCGCGCCAGTGCTGGCACCAGGTGCCCACCATGGCCACGCAGAGCAATCCCAGTGTTCCCAGGAAGGCACAGAAGGGCAGGAAGGGCACGTCCAGCATGGCTGGGGAGCAGTGGTGGCACCTGTGAGTGAGTGAGAAGCTGGCTCGGGGTCCGGATGCGGTCCCAGGGAGGAGCCACGGAAAGGGGAACTGGGAGCCCCAAAGGGCTCCCAGTGTGGGGGGGCAGCTGTTTCCCAGCCTGGGGAAGGTGACAAGGATGGAGCTGCTTCCCAGCCAGGGATGGTGGCCCAGCTGCTTCCCAGTCTGGGAATGGTGGCAGGGATGGATCCAGGATGGTGGCACCTGGGGATGATTGAGGTGCCTTTTGGGGATCTCCAACATTGCCAGGAGGAACCACGGAAAGGGGAACTGGGAACCCTGAAGGGGTGACCAGAGTCCAGCTGTGCTCTGGACTGGGAAGGAGGCCAGCGATGGAACAGGACATGCAGAGCAGAAAGAGCAGAATTCCCGGGCACAGTAACCCAGGGAATGGCAGCGAGGGGCTCTCGGTGTTAGCTGTCATGGTCCCCCTGGCAAGAACCCGACCGATCTCATTTGCATACGATTTGCATGTGCCCCCAGAAATGGGTATTTCTGTCCCCTCAGGGGACGGGGGATGTCCCGACACCCTCAAATCAGCTGCCTCACGGGACATAGGGACAGGAAAGGGGTGGAGACACGCGGCCCTATGGTTCCCAAAAATCTGGGAGACAGAGACTCACGGATCTCCCAAATCTGGGGTACTCGGTGCCATGGCTCCCCGAAATCTGGGAACACGTGGCTACACAGGCCCACCCCCCCCCCAAACCTAAGGCTCCCCTGGACCTGGAACAAAACGCTCGGCCCTGACACCACCCAAAATCCAGACCATGCAGTCCCTCGGCCCCTCCCAACTCCGGAACCGCCCACCGGCGCTTCCAACCCCGGGGCTGTACCTGGGCCCCACCGCCCCCTCCTCGTCACTGGGCGCCGCCATCTTGGCGAGCGCCGCTCTGCCTGCTCATCTCTATGGTTTTTCCCGCCCACCCCAATGTGCTGCCACCGAGGGGTGCGGCGGCCAGAGCGGCCCCGCGGGTCCTCCAGCCTCCACTTCCGCCTTCATTTCCGGCTCTGGCGGCCGTTTCCATGGGGACCAAGATGGCGGCGGCGGGTGAGCGCCCGGGGCGGGGGCACGGGGGGACCCAGCGGGACCCCCGGGACCGGGACCTTCGGCAACCAGGGGATTTTGGACGTATCGGAGGGGCGGCCTCGGGCGCGGGGAGGCGGCCTGGGACAGGGGGAGAGGGCGGCGAGAGGGGGCCCAGGGGCTCTGCAGTGATGGCTGTGAGAAGGGACGGAGTGACTCGGGATCTGGAGGCGCAGAGAGTGATCCCTTCATCCCCATATTCAGCTTTTTCCCCCCTCATGTCCATCAGTTTCTCGCTCCCATGTCCAGCCTTTCTTCCCCCGCATTTCCAGCCGTTTTCCGTCCTTTCCCAGCTCCTATACCCCCCATCTGTCACCGTGTCTCCCCCTCATGGAATTCAGCCCCCAGCACAGCCCTTTTCCTGCCGGGACACGAGGGATCCCTGTCCCCTCCGACCCTCTCCAGCCAGGATGATCCCCGAGGGGGCTGTTCCTGTGGGATATGTGTCCCACGAGGGCTGTACCTGCTCCGGTGTCCCGTCTGTCTCTGTTCACTCTTCTCTCCCTGTGCCCAGAGTGGGACATGCCCAAACCCGCTCAGAACTGCCCATGGAGCTGGGAACAGCCAGGAATAACCTGCTTGGACACTGCTTCTTGGGACTGCACGTCTCACTCATCCCTGGATTTCCTCACACGGGGATTGGGGTGCATTTCAGGGCGAAGGAAGACACAGAAGGAGAGAGAGGACGCAGCTCATTGGGTTTTCCTGGTTTCTGGGATCCATCCCAATCCCTTTGTTCCTCCTTCAGGTTTGGGATGTCGGGAGAGGCCTTGCTGAGCCCCACCAGCGCCATGATCCATTGGGAATGCTGGGGCTGAGGGCTCCAAGCCCCAGGAAGGAGGATGCTCCAGCCCAGCAACTACAGCCTGGTGCTGTTCCTGCAGTTCCTGCTGCTTTCCTACGACCTCTTTGTGAATTCCTTCTCGGAGCTGCTGCGCACGGCTCCGGCCGTGCAGCTTGTACTCTTCATGTGAGTACGGGACAGGTGGGGCAGCAGATCCAGGAGATCCAGGACCCCACAGTCCCTCTGTTCTCCCGGCAGCATCCAGGATATCGCCATCGTCTTCAACATCATCATCGTCTTCCTCATGTTCTTCAACACCTACGTGTTCCAGGCGGGATTGGTCAACCTCCTCTTCCATAAGTTCAAGGGAACCATCCTGCTCTCCGCAGCCTACCTGGCACTCAGCATCTCCTTCCACGTCTGGATTATGGTAGGATGGCATGGGCACAGTTGCTGGATTCTGCCAAGGGCCTTTTCCATGATCCCTGGCTTTCCACAGTCCTTTCTCATGGTCTCCCTCTGGAAGGTGTCCCATGGAAGATGTCCCATTCCATGACCCTGTGGTTGGCATCAGCCTGGAAGTCTCCTGCCCAATCCCAGCCCCATCCCAGCTCATTTCCTAAGGACCGTGACCCATCAGAAAATCCTCTTTCCCTAGGGAAAGCCTGTGCTAGCTGCTCATGGTTTTACTGGGATTATTCCCTACACCTGGGGGCAGCCCCCTTGCTTCCCACAGCTCCGAGGGCTGTGCAGACTCCTGATCTGTCCTGGCAGCACCTTCCTCTTTTCTTTCCTGAATATACTCCTTCCTAGCACCTTCCCAATGGAGCAGTTCCCATCCCCTGGACACCTCCTGAAGTTCCCTCCATCCTGCTGTCCCAGAGCACAGGGAATGTTTGAAGGGTCAGGAGCCACAGCAGCTGCTCTGGTGCTGCCCACGCCGTCCAGGAAGGGGATTTGCAGGGATTTGCAGGGATCTGCAGTCTGAAGCCGGAATAGGTCCAGGCTCAATGCCTAAATCCCCTGAGCTGCTTAATCTTTGGGGTAGGGAGCTTCCCAAACTTCTCCAGGTGTAATTCCTGCCTTGATGTCCCTCCATCCCGCTTGGAACCTTTGGAATGGGATGAGGGGTCTGGGAGGGTTTAACAAAACTGCTCCAGGGGTTGTTCACAGTTTTCCAACCCCCTCAGAACCTGCGCTGGCGTGACTCCAGCCGCTTCATCTGGACTGAAGGCCTTCAGACCCTGTTCGTTTTCCAGAGGCTGGGTAAGGACTCCAAGGATCAGGGTGGGATCCCACATCCTTTGAGGGTGCTGGGGGCCCTCTCTCATCCCGCAATTCCCTGCAGCGGCCGTGCTTTACTGCTACTTCTACAAGCGGACAGCTGTGCACCTGGGAGACCCCCTCTTCTACCAGGATTCACTCTGGCTCCGCAAGGAATTTGCCCACTTCCGTGGCTGATCGATCCCCTGGAGTCTCCTTGCACTCCACTGATTCTGTCGGGGTCGATTCCGGCTCATACTTTCTCTGGGGTCCAGCCCTTGGGATTTTGGGAGTCAGCGGGAGGCTTGTGGGGTGTCCCTGTATTTCAGGGCCACAGCCGTGGTTGGGACTGGAATGTTTTTGGAAACCCTAAAGGAATAAATCAGATGAGTTTTCTAGAGGCTGCCGGGTGTTTGTGCCCACCCGGTGTCACGGCTGCGCTCCTTACATTGTAACCCAGCTCGGCGCTGCGCGTGCAGCCGCCGAACGGGGACATTCCCGTGCTCCGGTGTGGGATTCTTCTCCCGATGGATACGACGGGGCGCGGCTAGGAGGGAGAGGGACTCGAACCTGCGCGACGGCGCTCGGTCCTCCAACCATAAAGAGATGCGTGTAGAGCGGCACGCCGCCAAACCACCAAGAGGGCGGGGGGATAGAGCGGCTCCGCCCTCGCGCACCGCGCCCTCGCCCTCTGCGCCCCCGTGCGGGCGAGCGCGGCGGCGGCGGTTCCCATGGAGATGGAAGATGGCGCCCAGGGGTGGGAGCAGGACCGGGGGGGAATCGGGGCATCCCGGAGGGTACGGGGGGTACCGGGAGCAATTCGGGCTGGGAGCGGCGCTGGGAACGAGGCGGGGGGGTGGCCAAGGCGCTGCAGGGCTCCGGGGGCTGCGCTGCCATGCCCGTCCCGTGCCCCCCCTCATGGCCGCCCCGTGTCCCCTCAGACCGCCATCGCTCCTCGGCTCCGCTGCAGGTCCTGCTCTTCCTCAACGGCTGGTACTGCGCCACATATTTTCTCCTGGAAGCGTTCGTGTTCGTGTACAAAGGTGAGTCCTTTCCTCCAGAACTCTTCCCCATCCCGCCGGGAGGGGCAGGAATGTGGTGCTGAGGGCGGTGCTTTTCCTGCAGTGCTGCTCCTGCCCTATCCCGTCTTCAACTTGGTGCTGGACGTGGTGCTGCTCCTCCTCTACCTCGGCATTGAGGTCACGCGCATCTTCTTTGGTGAGTGCCCCTGAATGCCAGAGGCTCCACAGGGAGTGCAGTGTCTTGGGACACCCCCAAAGACCATCCCTGGATGTTCACGTTGGATGAGGCAGGCAGCAACCTGGGCTAGAGGAGGGTGTCCCTGCCCACTGGAACGAGACATTTAATTCCCCACCCAAAACCCTCCCATGATTTCCATTATCTGATCCCAACTCTGTGTTCCACAGGCTCCAAGGGGAACCTGTGCCAGCGGAAGGTGCCACTGTCCCTCAGCCTGGCACTTACAGTGCCGGCAGCTGTGCTGGCTGTGTACTACCTGCTGCTCCAGACATATTCCCTGCGCCTGGAAGCATTCCTGAGCGCCATCCTGCTCCTCTTCTACAGCCTGGAGCTGCTCCTGGGCTTCCTGGCGCTTCTCTCCTTCTCCAGGTGCTGCATCCCAGGAACTGGGGCAGCTGGCGTGGGAGCTGCCGGGTTGGTTTGGCACCCACACATCCCTGTCTCTGTCCTTTTCCACAGCGCGGATCCCTACTGAGGACACGGCCCAGGGACACAGGGGAACATCACCCGTGCCAGCTCCATTTCCCAGCCCCAGGAAGGGGGAGGATCCCTCGTTTCCCACTGCCCATTTCACCTTGCGCCACCTGGACACATCCATCCCACCTTTGTCGCTTCTATGTGGACATACCCCTCTCATTTTTCTTGCTTCCCCCTTCACCAGGGAGCTGCTGCCATAGATTCATCTCTCCCTTTTCCCACTTCCCACTTCACTCACTGCCCCCTGGACATATCCCTCCCACCTTTCCCATTCTCCAATCCCCTTGGACTCCTCAGAGCTTGAGCCAGCTCAAGGTATGAAGAATCCTTTTTTTTTCTATGACCTTCCAGAATAATTCACTATTTTCCAATAAATATTTATTTTTACTTGGTGCCCAGGAATGTGGGTCCCCCTGGGAATACTCAGGTGCTTCCAGCACCTCCGAGCCAGTTTGGGAAGCACAGGAACCCATTGGAGGAGGAAGAGGGTGAGGGACAACGGGTGCACAGACCTCCCCAAATCCCTCCCATTCCCTCATTATCCCAAATCCCACCATAGGAAGACAACAGGAGCACTGTGTAAAAGACTGACAATGTCATCTGAGTTTATTACACAATTCCAACCTATCCAAAGACAAATCTAATCACTGCGAGCAGGAGGGGCGGCGCCTCGCCAGGGCTTCCAGGGATTTGCTCTGCAATTTGGGGGGAATCTTCTCCCCCCCCTCCACTATTTGGAAAGAAACTAAAAATCTGTGGCGGTAAGTAAAAAAAAACCCGGAGCTCTCCTGCCGAGTGCTCCCACCTCGTGGGGCTTGGGAAAATCAGGGTGGTTTTTCCTGAATTTGGGTTATTTCAACTTAAAAAGACTTCGAGGGCCTGGGTTTTCCCACCTGAGTGTGATTCCAGCCCTAGAAGTCACCCAGTGTGTTCTGGCTCATCCTGACCCTCCTGGGCTCTCCCTCCCTCTCCTTCTTGGGATTCTGAGGGGACACAAGGGGGTCACAGCCTGCCCTGCCTTTTCCGCTTCCTCTAAAACAAGGAAGGCTCTGCGGGAGAGGCCGGAGCTGCCGTTTGGGTGGGAATGCTGCTGTGGGGAATGTCGGGATAGAGAGGATGACCCCCAGCCCAGCTCCAGCCCCTTTTTCCCAGCTCCTGGAGGGTGAAGGGGCAAAGGAGGAGCGTGGCACAGTGTCCCACCAGGGCGATGGGGATGCGAGTGTCCCCAGGCAATTCAGAGGATGCACAGGATCAGGAGCTGTGCATCTCCAAGCCCCCAAGCTGCACAGGGAGGGCTCCGTCTCCTCTCTCCCCCCCCGGACTGGGAAGGGCTCACAAACCTCCCTCCATGGAATATAAGCACCATTTCTCTTTGGGTCCGAGTATCCACAGAGCGGAGCGGGATGGCCCCAGGAAGCAGCAGCAGTGGTGGGGGGGATTCCCAAGGCCACGAGGTGCGGGCAGGGTTCCTGCCCGGAGGGGGCTGCGGTGGCGAGGAAGGGACTGGGACGGGGCGGAGCAGCCTCGGGCACGGCATCCTGGTCGAGGTGAGGAGATAGAGTCCATTAAAAACCACTTCCTGCCAAATTCCTGTCGGGAGAGAGGAGAGGAATGGTGGGAGTACCCTTCCCTCATCCCTCATGCTTCCAGGGGATTCCCGAGCCTCCCACCTGTCTCAGTGGTGCCGGTCCCTGTCTCTGTCCCTGTCCCGATGCCGCTCGTGCTCCCGGCTCCGCTCCGGGAAATAATCCTCGTGCCGATCGTCACTGTGGAGCAGATCCCGGTGCCGCCGGCTGCTCTCGCGGGACCGGCTGGGAGAGCGCTCCCGGGATCGGTGTCTTTTCCTTTGGGAGGAGACAAAACCCAAAGAGTGATTTTTTTAGTCGTTCACCTGCAGGGAGGATCCCCTTCTCTGGATCCAGGGGGATACCTGGAGCTGCTGCTGGAGCTGCTGCTGTAGGATTTGGCCTCAATTCCATGCAGGCAATCCTTGAGGGAAGAGAGGAGGACGCGGCACCGCTCATCGCTGGCTACGCGCGACTGCTTGATGACAGCGATGGCTGTGAGCAGCGTTTCGATGGCGTTGCTGTAATCCCCTGGGGAGCGGAGCAGAGGGTCAGGAGCGGGAATCCATCCCGGGACTGGGGACATGAGGGACACGGGAAGTACCTGCACTGGCACCGGACACCGCCTTGGAAATGGCGCTGCTGGAGATGGCGCGGTTGCGGTTCATGATCTCCTCAAACTCGCCTTCGCTCACGGCCGGGATTGGCGGGCCCAGCTCCCGGCTGTTGGTACAGCAGGAGCGCGGGTTCAGCGGGATCCTCCCTGAGCATCCCAACCCCACTCCTGTCCGGCTCACCTGCTGTGGTTGTAGGGAGCCATGGCCTTGCCATAGGTATCTGGAGGAGGTCCCAGGGCAGCAGTGGGCGGCGGGAAGAAGGCGGGATTGAGGTGCAGGGCAGGGGGCACAGCCCCTGGCGGGGGCACAGCCAGGGGTGGGGGCAGCCGGGGCGGTGGAGGCAGCAGGTGCTGGTAGGGAATTCCAGGGGGAGGCGGAGGGACTCCGAAAGCGGAGGAGAGGGGAGGCGGGGGGGGCATGGGAGGGGGGGGGTAGCCCCATGAGGGGCAGCGCGGGGGGGCGGCTGAAGAAGGGCAGGACCGAGGGGGGCTTCTCCATGCGGGTGGGGGGCAGCGCGTTCTCCGTCGGCGTTGCCCGGCCATCCACCGCATCCACGGAATCCCGGGAGTGGGCCCGCGGAGGCACACCTGGAAGTGGCATGGGGAAAGAGCTTTGAGGTGCAGCTGGAGGGTGTCCGGGTCTCCGAGACCTCCTGCTCCTCCTCTTCCTCCCACCCCTGGAGGGCTGGAGGTGCCCAGAGAGAGATCCAGCCGGCCACATATAGCCTCCGCTTCCATATGTTTTTCCAAGAGGGGCCCAGCTTTCCAGCAAGACCCCACACAATGCCCTGAGGACAGGCAGGTCACAGGGACAGGAGCCAAAATCCACAAGGAATGGTGAGAGATCCCCAAAGACATCCAAAGACCCGGAGAGCCTGAGATCCACACATGGATTTGGAGAGGCCCAAGCACGGAAGAACATGAGGGGACAGAACTCAAGTGCTGACAGCAATGGAGCTGCTGCTAGAGGAAGGAAAACTCAGCATTCCAAGAGGGTCAAGAAGCCTTGCTCTATCCAAAGAGGCATTGAGGATGAGACAGAAGGGGTGTGACAGGAGCCACGGCTCCCAGCTGTGCCAAAAGGGTGCATGGGAGCTCCGCTGTGCCCTGGGGGCAGCCGGAACTTGGCCCAGGGAACACTCCCTGCTCCACCAAAACTGCAGGGCAAGTTGGGACACAGCCTAAGCACCAAGCAGCCGGTCCCCTCGGGCACCTGAGCCAAAGGAAGGGAGCAAAGCAACTCTGCTGGGAAGGGGGAGTTTTCCTTGCACAAAACATGCCAAGGGATCTACAAAGACCAGAGCTGGCCAAGACCTCCTCGGACATGCTCCTGCCAGGACAATCCCTGCGGATCCCATCGCATCGCTGCGGAGTGAGGCCAGGACCACCTATCGCCATTGAGGGACGCCCACGGCCAGGCCCCAGCTGGAATATTCCTCCAGTGTTGGGCACCTTACCTCCGCAGGGATGGAAAAATTCTGGAGCAGATCCAGAGAGGAGCTACTAATAGATATGGAGGGTCTTAGCTATGCTGAGAGCCTGAAGAGCTTAAGCCCATTCAGTTTGGAGAGGAGGAGGAGGAGGCTACGAGGGATCTTCGCAGTGTGGGAGCACCTAAAAGGGGATCATAAAGACTCGGGTCAGGAGCTAATTCGGCTCAGGAATGAGAAAAACAACCCCCAGACGCTCCTGGCAGGGTTTCCCCCATCCCGAGGGCTCGCTGGGCTGGGCCTGGCAGCTGATCTGGGGGGGATTTGGGATGTGTGTGAGATGGAAACCACCCCCCCCGCCCCACCTCACACCGGCACCGCACTCACGTTTGCGAGCCTGAGCCTCGAACTGCGACAGGTTCTGCCGGGTCGCCAGCCTCACCTCCACCTTGTCTCCATTCAGGATCTTTCCAGGAAGCAGCTCCAGTAGTTTATGGACTGAGTTCTCGGAGGCCACCACCACCTCCGCGTACCTGCATGGGAGAGAGGGAGGTTGAGCCCTGAACCCGTTGCACAGACGTCCCTCACACCCTCCTCCTGATCCCATCCCACTATTCTATGCCCCCTCCTCACTTTTCCATGCTCTTTGGCATGCTCCATGAATTCCCTGTCCCAGGAAAAGCACCGGCTGCTCCCTCACCCTCCACTAAACAATGGATGTGGCAATGAGGGCCTGGTTCCCATCATTCCCACCCGAAATTCCATTGGCTCTCACCCCTTGGATTGGCCATTGGCTCGGTTCTCCGCAAATTTCAGCTCCACCACGTCGTAGACTCCAACGGAGCGGATGGTCTGGATCAGCTGCTGATCCGTTGTCCACTGTGGGCATAGGGAACAGGCTGGTATCCATGTCTGTCCCCAGTGTCCCCCCATCCACATGAGGAATGTCACCCCCAGACTTCTTCAGGGAACTTAAAATCATCTGGAACAAGCCTTGGGAATGGATAACAGTGACAAGTTCTCCGGACAAGACAGAGCCTTCCCAAAATTATTCCTGAATCCCTGAGCAGGAGAAGGCAACTCAGGAGCAGCACCCCAAAGTCACGGCTTCAAAGGAACATCAGCAGATACCCCAGCCCAGAAGCTCCTCAGGGATACAAATCCCTTTTCCCTGAGGATCACAAAGCCAAGCACAGCTCACAATCCACCTCAGGACACCAGCTCAGGATTGAGGAGGAGCAGGCCCCTCAAAATCCCTGCCACTCCCCTAGAGAGCCCCACAACCCCTCAGAGATTCCCCAGGAATCCCGAATTTCCCAGGAAGATGAACTTACCCAGGAGAAGCTCCCGATGTAGACAGCAGCCCTCTTGTTCCGGAGCCCGCTGTAGGTGTACAGGATGGCCGGGGGTTTGCTGTTGGGCTTGGGAGACGGCTCCTGACGGATCTCCGGAGGTGCTTCGGAGCTGCTGGAACGCTTTTCCTGGGGCTGGGAGCTGGCTGCTAACACGTCGTCGTAGAGATCCATCTGGTCAGCATTACTGAACTCCGGGTCCTGCTGGGAAAACGTCATGAGATCCTGGCTTGGGAAGCCTTCTTTGCTGTTTCCAAACCTGCTGTCCCAATTCACAAGTGGAATTTCCAAGCTGAGTTCAAAGGTTTAAGGCCCAAATCACTTGGGTTTGGGTCTCTGCACAGTTGGGAATTACAGCCACCCCTTGCCTGGGCAATCCCAAAAAACAGGATGATGGGCTCTGATTTCATGGAATCATGAAATGGTCGGGGTTGGAATAAGGATCATTCCATCCCACCACCTGCCATGGGACACCTTCCACTATCCCAGGTTGCTCCAAGCCCTGTCCAACCTGGAACTGGCCTAGAACACTTCCAGGGATGGAGCAGCCACAGTTTCCCTGGAAATCCATTCCGGGGCCTCACCATCCTCACAGGGAAGAAATTCTTCCCAATATCTCATCTAAACCCCCACTGAGCTCCAGCACATTCCAAGGACCAGCCTACTTGGATCCCACACAACAGGACAAGACCCTGTTGCTGCCACCAGGAAGAAATTCCCAATTTGGAGGGCAAAAATTCAGCGGTGGAAAACCAAATGCCCTCCAGGGATAAGGCTATTGCTCCTTGGCAATACATGTTTCCCAAAAATACAACTTGGGAATTGCATATCCCCCTCAAACCATGCCCAGCACCCCAAACTTGCTCATTTTTGGAGAAAAAAGCTCTTTTTAGGGTAGGAGCTCCCACACATTGGCTCTGTCCTTTTGGCAGAGGAAGCTCCAGAGCTGGGAATTCCAGCATGTCCTAGATCTGCCTCGCAATTCCCACTCTGTCCCAGGCTATATTTAATTTGGAATGTCCAGCAAGTGCTGTGTTTACTATGGATCCCAGTTCTTCGTTCAGATTGCGCTGAGTGTTTCATCCCACAAAATCATTACATGAGGATCCATCCCACAGGAGCTGGTGTGCCATAAAAACCAGAGGTTCTGCCCCCAA
Organism: Haemorhous mexicanus; assembly: GCF_027477595.1. NCBI lineage: Eukaryota > Metazoa > Chordata > Aves > Passeriformes > Fringillidae > Haemorhous > Haemorhous mexicanus. Next base: position 11,505,327 of record NC_082346.1, read on the forward strand.
ATTTTCAATTCCAGGCAGTTTGGACAATGTTTTCTGCTGGAGACAGTCTGAGGATTAGGGAATTGCAAACATCCTCTTGGGAGCTGGACAGAGAAGGATGCTCAGCACACAGCTTTCCAAAGATCGTGGAAACCCAGGAATCCAAAACTCCAACCATTCTCCCTCTCCCTGAACTTTTGCATCCAGCTCTTTCCCTGCAGCTGATAAAAGAATGATTTGAAAAGGGAGCTGTAGTTTTGTGTTCATTTCCTAAAAAAGCTCAAGTGTTTGGTTAATCCAACTCCCACGCTCCCACCTCCACCAGGAGCCTTTGGACACAGCCCAAGGCTGGAAGATTCCCGCCTGGAAGTTTCAGAAAGTCAAGACCAAAAATAGGAAGGAGGGGCTAGAGGAGGAATCCCTTGGAATCCCTCAGTTTTGCTACTTAGGGGATTCAGCTTGGGAGATTTTAGGGATTTTCCTGCTCCCCATCCATGCACACTGAGTTGAGGTGCACAGGGATGAAGCTGGGCACTGTTAGTGGGAATCACCACGTGGGAATGTGGGATTTGGAATTACATTGGCATCCCTGGAGTGCCACAGGGACACCACAGCACCTCCCCACTGCTTTGATCCTGGCATGGATTCATCCCAGGTGCTCTCCTGCCACACATCCCAAAGGGAGGAACATGCCAGAGTCAATGGCCTGGATCACCATTCCAGCTTTGAGAATCCTCCATCCACTTGGTCCTCCCAGGAGATTCCATGGGATGTTCTCACCCAGTAACGAGAAGAAGCTTCTCTTGATCACTTCAGGAGCTAACAGGAATTCCTTTCTCCATGGTGATTCCTTCCTCCGTGTGCTTTGCTTCCAGTTTCCATGACTTTTCCTCTTGCCAACTTCTCTCCACAAGCTTTCCATGGCAGTTTCGAATTTTCCAACATCTGCCTTTGCACTTGCTTTCCCATATCCATGAACTCCCTAAAATCTGCTTCTCCAACACCCCCTTCCTTCATCATTTCGTCCTGTGAATCCCTGGGATGGGACAAGCAGCACAGGAACAGCAAGCTCCTGCACAGATTCCCAGCCTGGGTGATCCCATGCATTTGGCTCCTGGTATCCCCTCACTGTGTAATTCCCTGGAAGTGCCTCTTCCAGCTGGGATTTCTCATTTTTCCAACCAGGACTCAACCAAGCTTTAAATCCCAATCATTCCGTGACCAGCCACGTGTCACAACCCACAGGGAAACCCTTTAATCACAGCTGGAGGTGGCAGCCACTGAGATCTGGGAACGATTGGGAATGATCCTTCCCTTTTCCCAGCCACACCAGTTGCATCTTCCTCTGGGATGAGCTGCAGGACACTGGGATCTCTTCCTGAAAGAAAGTGGGGGGATCTGCACCCCCATCCCAGCCCTCACCTGGGTGAACTCCTCGTCGGCGTAGATGTCAATCAGATCCACTCCCTCGGACATATTTCCAGAGGCGGGAAGAGCGTGAGCCCGGGCTGGGACCGGGCGGAGCCAGGACACGGAAGGTGCTCTGGGAATGGGGGGCAGGGGGTCAGTGAGGCCCTGGGGACCCGCTGGGGGCGTCCCCCCAGATCCCTGTGTGCCCCAAATCCCATTTCCTCACCCCAGTCCCTGTGTCCCCCTAAACCCCCTCTTCCCTCCAAATACCTGTGCCCCCCTAAATCCCTTCTACCCCCTATTTCCCCTCTGCCTCTCAAATCCCCTCTGCTCCCCAAATCCCTGTGCCCCCGCAAATCCCATTTCCCTCCAAATCCGTGTCCCCCCAGATCCTTCTGTCCCTCCATATCCTGTCTCCGCCCTAAATCCCTGTTTCCCCCCAAATTCCCTGTGCTCCCCACGATCGCCCACTGCCCCCCCCCTTTCCGCGCCGCCCCGTCCCCGCCATATGCGGCCCTGCGGAGCGGCGGGGCCCGCGCTGGGGGGTTTCTGGGCAGGGGGAATGTGAGGGGAGGGGGCGGCGGGTCGCAATATGTCGCGATAGGTCGCGCCCCCCCACCCCGGGCCCCCCCTCCCCCGATCCCAGCCCCGCGCGCGCCGCCCGCGCTCACCGCCAGCGCCGCCGCGCCCACTTCCGGGCATGACCACGCCTACTTCCGGCACACCCCGCCCCATAGAGCCCGGAGGGGGCGCGGCCAGAGCGGCACCCGGCAAGATGGCGGCTGCCAGGGTGGGGGGGGAAGGGGGAAAACTGGGAGGGCAAAGGGAAGGAAAAGGGGTGAAAGGGGAGAGGAGGGAGGGAGAGCCGAAAAAACAGGTTGAAGTGCGAGGAAAAGGGTGAAAAGGGGGTAAAAAGGGAAGGAGAAGGAAAAACAGTGGGGAAAGGGGGAAAAGAAAGGGAATGTGGGAAAGGGAAAAAACGGGGGGAAAGGGAGGGAAAGGGGAAAAAAAGGGTAGAGAAGGGAAAGGAAGAGGAGGGGAAAGGGGTGAGTTTGGGGGAGAGGCAGGATGGGAAGAAAATTAGCGTATTGAGAGGGAAAGAGGAGAGAAAAAGGAGGAGAGTCTAAGCAGACAGAAGGGGATTTTGGGGGGAAAGGGAGGTCTGGGGGATTGATGGGGTCTGGGCAGCGGGGTTTGGCGGGGGGTGGGATTGGGAATTGTGTCCAGTAGGATTTGGAGAGGTCGCTGTGAGCAGCCACTCCCAGGCCTGATATCCCTGTGCTTTCCCTGTTCCTTCCAGCTCTGCTCCCTGCGCCGGCAGCTCCTGTGGCCGCTGATCCCACAACGCGGCTACCGGGGGGATTCCCCCACGGATTCCGGAAAGGACATGCTGGAGATCCCGCTGCCCCCCTGGCAGGAGCGTCCGGACGAGCCACTGGACACGAAGAGAGCCCGGCTGCTGTATGAGAGCAGGAAAAGGGGGATGCTGGAAAACTGCATCCTGCTCAGGTGTGCTTGGCTCTGAGTATTCCAGGACATTAACAGGGAAGAGTTCATTGAGGTAGTGCAAAAATCCTCGGGATAAGTTGCTCCAAGATCTTGCTGGTCCTGGATCCAATGATGGAGTAGAGCTGGGAGAGCTCAGTGAGCCAAAATCCTTTGGGAAGGATGTATGTAAATCCTGGGACATGTGAACGCAAGGCCACTTGGATTTTGGGATTGAAGGAGAGATTAGAGACATAGAATTGTGGAATTCTGGAATGATTTGGGTGGGGAAGGACCTCAAGGACACCTTTCACTATCCCAGGTTGCTCCAAGCCATATCCAGCCTGGCTTGGACACTTCCAGGGATGGAGCAGCCATAGAGTCTCTGGGAAGTCCATTCCAGGGCCGCACCACCCTCTCAGGAAAGAGTCCCTTTCCAATATTTCATGTGAACTAGCACATGGAAAACTGGAATGGTTTGGGATGGAAGGGACTTAAGGGTCATCCAGTTTCACCCCCTGCCATGGGCAGGGACGCCTGTCACCAGACCAGGCTGGTTAAGGGCATTCCAGAGCTTCTCTGGGAGTGCTGTGCAGGTGTTTTCCCACCCATGGGGGTGAGGGAGAGCAGGATGGGGGTCGGTGTTTTCCAGGATCACGCTGAGCCAGTTCCTATATCCCAGCTTCTCCTTCGTCTCCCGCTCATCCTGATCCATCCCTCTCCAGCCTCTTTGCCAAGGAGAACCTGGCGCACATGAGTGAGGAGCAGCTGAACCGCTACGACCGCCTCATCAACGAGCCCAGTAACGACTGGGACATTTATTACTGGGCCACTGGTACGTGTGGCCACACCCTAGGACACTGGGATGGCACCTGGGCACAGCACAGAGCTGATTTTTCCCTGTTTTCCCTTCAGAAGCAAAGCCCACGCCGGCGGAATTCGACACCGATGTGATGGCCATGCTGAGGGAATTTGCCAAAAACAGGAACAGGGAGCAGAGGCTCCGGCAGCCGGACCTGGAATATCTGTTTGAGCCACCACGCTGAGAGAGGGGATGCCTCTGTCCCCCATTCCCTGGAGTAGCGCAGGGACATGGGGCTCTGGACTGGCGTTCCCACCTTCCCTATGGTTTTCCTCCTCTCCCAGCAGCCTTTGGACATTCATGGAATGCTGAATAAAGCCCTGGCTACCGGCCTTGCCTGGCTACTGGCCCTGACCCTCTCCTGCTTTGTGACATCAGGGTCGTGCCCTCGGTGACATTCCCAGCTCAATCTGGCACATGCCACCTCACTGATACTCCCAGTTCCCACCTGCCCCTTTTCCCAGGACCCCCAGGAGGTGACCCCACCCCAGGGCAGGGGCTGTCCTGGAGCTGGAGCAGGACATTCCCCGTGGTGCCCTCCAGGGACAACCAGGGAGGTTGTCCGACCTCCTGCCCTCCGGTGACAGTCTCCCGGGAGGTCCCCGTTGTCGCGGTTACCAGGAGATAGAGTCGTGTTCCACGGGCACATTCCACAGCTTCGGGGCCTGCTGGGAAGGCCCCGCACCTCCAGTGCAGCTCCAGCCATGGCGTAGGGCCGTACCTCAGGCCATTCCTGGCACCAGTGGCCCATTTCCAGAGCCAGGATGCCGTCCCTGCCACAGGATTCGCCCTCCGCGGGATTGGGGACGGGGTTCCCCATGGTGAGGGGCTCCCCCTCCAAGCTCATGGGCTTGTACGTCACCACCTACGAGGCAGCCTTTGGGAAGAGGCCTACGGGGTCACCCCAAAAGCTGAAGGAGGGGCGTGTTTTGGGGATCGAGCCCCCCAGTGACAGGAGCATCCAGCCCCTCCTCGGCGTCCACACCGGCTCAGGATACGTTGTCAACAACTACTCAGAGCTCAGATCCGTGATCTTCCCGCACGTGGAGCGGTAGGTCCCTGCTCCAGGAGTCTGGGGGGCACGTTTTGGGATCACTCTGTCACAGCCACTCCCACCACAGCCAGGACACCGACATTTCCACCACCGCCGAGGACTTCAAGGTCTTCGGGCGCCCGGAGTACCACAGGATCTTGCCCGAGCATGTGGATGATCCTCAGTGTCAGTATCCCACTGGCTTCTCCTTTTCCCGCCTCCGTTTCGGGGAGGTGAGAGCCCCAAAGGCGTCCGGGGAATACGGCATCCAGAGCCCCTGCGCCAGTCCTGCCAAGCCAGGTATGATTTTGGGGTCTTGGGAATCCCAGGGAAAGCTCCGGCCTTAGTGGGAGGGTTTTGGCGTGTTGAGATCCCAGGGAAAGCTCTATTCCCAGGAGATTCTGGGGTCTTGGTGATCCCAGGGAAAGCTCTGTATTTATGAGGATTTTGGAGTGTTAAGATTCCTAGAAAACCTCCACAGGAGGGTTTGGGGCCCTGGGGGTTCCAGGTCCAGCTCCAACATCAGGAAGGTTTTGGGATTTTGATGGTCCCAGAGCCATATCTAAGTCTAAGGGATTTTGGGATGTCAGTGTTCCTGGAGCCAGGTCAGACCTCAGGAGGTTTTGGGAGTGTTGGAGACCCCCTGCCCCCCTCAGACACAGTGGGACAGGTGTATTCAGGTAATGCCGGGCCTGGGGACACAGGGGACGTCCCTGCTCCATCTGCTCCTCATAGATGTCCCACTGAGGACGACGGAGCTGTTGGGCTGCACCGGTACTGCCCCAAGGAGTGACCTCACCCTGCCAGAGCAGCCCGTGAGCCCTGTCCCCACTGTGTCCCCTGTCCCCCCCCACCCCTCAGCACCCTAGGGGACACTTTTCCTATCCCACAGCTTGATGTTGGTGATGGTCGGATGGATTCCTTTTCTGCCATATGCAGCACTGTAAGCAAAGGGACGGGGTGGCAAGGGCAGGGGACATCCTGTCCCAGTGCTCCCAGTGGGCTCTGAGGCAGTGGGAGCTGCCTGGGCATGGGAAGGAGCAGGATCTCATCCCTGTGTCTCCACACAGCCCCAGCCTGCCATGGGCTACCCAGCCCCCTTCGCCCCCCCGGAGCTCCAGGTGGCACCCAAGGGAGTCACTACTGTGAAGGTGGGTGCAGCCTTGTCCCCTGTCCCATCCCTTTACCCAAGGAACCACGCTCCCAACCCACTGCATCCCTCAGAAGCCGCTGGGGTATGGCACTATCCAGAACCAGTACCTGATCAAGCTCTCGCAGCTGGCTCCCATAGCACCAGGTGAGTTGGGGGGGGCTCGCAGTCCCCAGGAGGAGTGGACACCCCCCCTAACCAATCCCTCTTGGATTTTCCAGGCTGGTGGGCACACACTCCAGTCACCTGGGCCCCGAGATCTGTGGAGGGCATCCAGATCCCGAGTCCCAGTGGCTTCAGCACCAACAACCGCCCCACCAACCTGTGGCGCATCGATGACCCCCTGACATGACCCCCCCCTCCAAAAAGTGCTGCTGCATCCTGGGAATCCCATCCTCGCCTTTTCCCAAATCCCTGTAGGAGGAATAAAGACCCTGCACGATGCCATTGGATTGCTCCCTCATTTTGGGGGTTTCCTGCATCCCAAAAGCTGGCAGGAGGGGTTTGGGTGGTCGGGGGGTGTCACCTGGCCAGCTGCCGCTGGAGGGCTGTACGAGCACGGCTTTCCAGCTTTCCGAGCCGGCTTTGGTATGACACAGCTGATTTGCGTCAGGAAAATCCGGGCAGGGCTGTGGTGGGAAGCAGGAGGATGAGGAGGAGGAAGGACCCCGCAGGGTGGGCAGCCATGGCATGGGAGGCACTTGGAGAGGCTTCCTCTGTACCTTCCCTGGCCATGGGGAACGGGATCTGTGCCCCAGGGAGTGGCTCCCGGCAGGGTCCCAGGGCATGTGAGGAATCACAGAGGGACTCCCCACCAGTTTAAGGACCCCCACCCAGTCAAGGCATCCATACACAGCTCAGAGAGCCCCTCCTGCCTGTTTAGGAATTCCCACCCAGCCCAGGCACCCCACACTCAGTTAAGGGCCTCACACCGAATTCAGGGTGAGGACGCTGATGCCAGGCTGCTGGAAAAGGGGCTGGGACTGCTGGGGTGTGAGGGGGTCCTGCCTGGTTTGGGGACAGAGCCAGGACAAGTAGGACGAGAGTGGGGCCGTGGGAACGGCGGGGCGGGGCATGAATGGGGCTCGGTGGGCGTGGGAACGGCGGGGCGGGGCGTGAATGAAATTGTAGGCGTGGCCTAAATGGGCGCGATCGGCGGGGCGGGGCATGACTTGGGCAGGGGCGTGGCCTCTACCCCGGTGGCGCGGGCTCCCATTGGCCGCGGCGCGTTGCCATGGCCACGGCGTCGCCTTCCCCCCCGCCCCTCCCCCCCCCAGCCGCCGCCGCCGCGCCGGGTCCGGGGCAGGTCCCTGTGCCGGTCCCAGTGAGCGATGGGCAGCGGAGGCTCCTCGGGGCGCGGGGCCCGGCTGGCGGCCGCCGAGGGCCCCGACGGCGTCGAGCAGCGGCTGGAGGTGCGGGGCCGGCAGGTCCCGGCCGAGCTGTGGGCTCAGCAGGGGCTGCGGAAGCTCTACCTGAGCGACGCGGGGCTGCGGGAGGTCCCGGACGAGCTGGCGGAGCTGCAGCACCTGCGGACCCTCGCCCTGGACGGCAACGAGCTGATGGAGGTGCCCGAAGCCGTGTGCGACCTGCCCCACCTGGCGCACCTGTACCTGGGCCGCAACGGGCTGCAGGGGCTGCCGTCCGCCTTCGCCCAGCTCCAGAGCCTGCGCTGTCTCTGGATCGAGGGAAACTTCTTGGCGCACTTCCCCCGCGCCCTCCTGCAGCTGCCGGAGCTGCGCAGCCTCCAGCTGGGGGACAACCGGCTGTGCCGGCTGCCCGCAGCGCTGCCCCGCATGGCCGGCCTGCGGGGGCTCTGGCTCTACGGGAACCGCTTCCAGGAGTTCCCGCCCGTGCTGCTGCGCATGGATCACATCCGCGTCCTCGACCTGGATCGCAACCGCATCGCCAGCTTCCCGGACCTCAGCGGCCTCGCCTCCCTGCGCCTCCTGTCCTACGACCACAATCCCGTCCGGCAGCCGCCCTGTGTCGGGGATGAAGTGCAGCTGGTGGGGGACGGGGCGCAGGAATACATGGAAGCGCGGCAGGAGCGGCTGCAGAGCCTGCAGCGCCAGGAGGAGGAGGAGGAGGGCACCGAGGCAGCCCCGGTATCCCCCGAGGATGGGCCTGAGGATGGGGAGGGGGAATTTGCGGCCCTGACGGGATCTCCTGAGGAAACGTGAGCCACTGTCCCCCTGAAGGGATGCAGAGCCTCCACCTGCCTCCCAGGGAATTCCCATCTAGGGCTGGGAAAGGAGGAAGTTCACAGCCTCCACAAAGGAAAACCAATGCTCTGAGGATCAGCCTTATCCAGCTAGGACAGCAGCGTTGTGTCCTGGATTGGCAGGGCTCATGGATCCCAATGGTTATCCCACCTGAGAACATCCCACCTACTCCAGGGTACCTTGGATTGGGATACAGCCCCCTTCCCTGAGGCGTGATCCCACACTGCCACCCCACAAGAACGGGGACATTTCCACTCCTCCACCTCTGAAAGTCCTTTACTCCTGTCCCAATGGGCAGCACAGGAAAAAGCAGTGCTGGTTGCATCCATTCCATGGATCCCATCATCCTGGAAAGCTCTGAGGTTTGGGAACAAAGGCACAAACCCTGAGAACCCCATCCTGCTGCTGGAATTGGGCTGGGGAAGAGAATTTTCCACCAGGCTCCTCCTACCCATCAGGTTTAGAAAGGAGCTGATGAAAATTCCACCTGGGTTGAAGCACTGCTTGTCTCCAACCTGGGCACGGTTTTGCTTCCGTGGGAAGAGGAGGCTCATCCCTGGCACAGTCTGTCCCAAAATGGGCACCAGATCTAGGGCTGACACCTTATCCTTCCTCTTCCTTTCTCCAAGTGCCTCTTGGACCAAACGCAGACAATAAAAAGCACAAATCCAAGGAATTTGTTGTGAGAGAAAAGTGGGAACCAGCCTCAGGGAAGGGTTTATGTGGGATCCCCTAAAACCAAGTGACATATCCTGGTGTGCAACCACCAGCTCCTCTTCTTTTGGACATCCAAGGAATCCTTATTCCCTCCGTCCATCTCTGAGCTGAGCTGCTGTGATGGAAAGCTTGGGGATCCGAGGTCTGCAGCTCACTGGAGGTTTAAACCACACAGCCACTTTTAATGGCCATGGATTTGGGGTTGGGGCTGGGAGGCAGCCAGAGCTCCTGCCACATCCACTCTGGCACTGGCAGAGCGGATGCTGCCGGCTTTTCCCTCCACTTCCTATTCCGCAGCAGGAACCACGGCTATTTTGGACACGTGGAACTTCCTCAGCTGCGGGATCTGCAGGAGCTGTCAGTGCCAGCTCCTCCGGGGTAATTTCAGGGATCTGGGGCTTAGCAGGAGCTTTGAATCAGGTCTTCCCAATAGGTGCAGGCTGTCAATCCCTTTTCCCACCCAGGTACCCGTCACTGTAGGGCAGAGCATCCCAGGATCCCACGACATCCCAGGAACACACTCCTGGAATTCTGGGTGTCTCCCAGCCCTTCATGTCATCGATCCACAGTGATGCTGCCTTGTCTGGGAAGACACTGCTGCTAATTAGCAAGGAATTATCCGTGATCCTGAGGGTGCTGACCCTAGCAGAGACCCTCAGCATTCCAAGCTCGTGATGTAGGCAAGATCTGATGCCAGCAGCTCCATGCAGATCCCTGCCAGCCCACCCATTCGGCAGGAATTAGGATGCAGGTGGCTCTGGATGCCACCTGCCTGTCCCCATGGCTGGGATCAGATCCAGGAGCTCTGACACCTGGGTTAGGGGAGTCCTCCCTCTCTGCAGCCTTTTCTCACCACCCAGCTTCTCCCAAGGAGCTGGGTCGGGATCCAGGCACCGGTGGCGATGGTGGTGACACCGGGACCAGGAGCTGCCGCAGTTGGTGGGAATCTGACAGATTCCGGCTCCACTCGAGTATTTTGGGGCCGCTGGCACCGGCGAGTCCCCGCTGCCGGCAGTGCATCATCCATACGTCTGTCCCTATATATATCCCTGCCTCCTCTCCTGGCCCCGCGTGCGACGGTTTGTGGCCTCTCCGCAGCTGGGATCACGCTGCTATTTCCATCTGCTCCTGCTGCCTGCCAGCACAAGGCAACGGGATTGGGAATCTCTGCGGATCCGTGCAACAGGAGCGCCCGGATCGCTGCGCTTTCAAAGATTTGGGAGGATAAAAGGAGCCTGGCATTGGCGTAAGAGCCCAGGCGGAGTCAGGATCGGTGGCACCAATGCCGTTGGCAGCTTGGGAATGCCAAAATTCCCAAGTTTGGCTCAGCTGGAGGTGGAGCGGGGGTAGGCAGCAGCCACCTCCCCTCCACGGGGGTGGAGGTGACAAGAGGACAGTGTTGTCCCCTGCTGTCACCTCCAACACTGCATCCTGGGGCATGAAGGGTGGATCCAGAGGGATCTTATCCTGTGCAGGGAGGACATGGATGGCCCTCCTGCCATCCCCGGGTTTGGAGTTTCATTTATTTATTTAAGACCAGCATTCTGTGAATTATTTAACAGCCACCAGTGCCTTTTCCATGGCACCAGGACACAGAGTATGGTTCCCTGCCTCTTCCTTCCCTTTGGAGCCACATTCCAGTACCTATCCCATGCCAAGGAGCTCAGACCAGACCTGGATGGAATGGGCACTCACATGGCTCCAAGCAGGCTGTGGGGGTCAGTGTTGTTTCTGAAGCTCTCATGGAGATCCCAATCCTAGCAGGATCCCAGTTTTGGGTGGGATAATACTGTGGGAAGGCTCAGGGCTGGGAGGGATAACCCTGAGGTGGGGGAGGATGCTTGGAGCTGTGAGGGGGATGCTCAGTGCCAGGGGGATGCCCACCCAACTCAACTGTGGTGCTCACCCGTGTGTGATGCCCCCACTCACACCCCAGGATCCACCTCCTGCATTCCTCCAATCCCACAGATGACTCACGCTGGCAGTTACTGACTGTCCTTTATTACTGAGAGCAGGGGCTGCCTCCAGAAAACGAGGGGCCCCACTCCCCAAAAATAGGATTCTTCAAAGGAGACGCCCCGACCCGTGCACCCCATCCTTTGCATCATCAGCCGGGCACCCCCCGCTCCAGCCTCTCCTCAGCCAGGCCGGGCCAGGCTCTTTATTGGATTTTTTATCTTTTTTTTTCTTTTTTTTTGGTTTTTTTTTAAATCTTTTTTTTTTTTTGTCCTGTTTTTCTTTATTTTACACACCAGTTGGATGTTACCGTCACATGAAGAAGAGAGAACCTGAACAAGATCACGGCTACGAGCTCTAGAGTTAAAAATGAACACACAAACCCCCGGGGAGCCCGACCGCAGACGAGGAATCCAGCCTGGAAAAGCGGGGTGCCCGAGGTGCCATGGGGGGCACCCGGCTTGGCACAGCCCTGGCCCTGCCACCTCTTCCCCAGGCATGTAAGTCTCTTCTTTTATGTTAAAAAAAGAGAGAATATGACAAAAATACAAATGTCCCTAAAAGCGTTGTTATTACTGTAATAGCAGTATTATGACTTCTCTCCAGATTGTCCAAAATCGTCTAAATTGGGGCTGTGGGAGCTGCTGGGAGCCAAGGTTGCCACGGGGGGAGCAGGAAGACTGAGGATGATCTGGCATCTGCCGCGGAGAGCCACCACTGACCCCCTTGTCACCCCTGTGGGGCTCCCAGGTGGGTCTGTCCCTGTTTTTGGAGGTCCCAGGGAGTGGGAGGGGGTCTGGCATGTGCATCCCAGGGCTCCATAGGGATGCTGCTGCTGGCACTGATCCTGTCAGGCTGGCTGTCCCAAGGAATGCCACCAGCCTAGGGAATGTCATCTGCCCTCGATGGGGACAACAGCACTTGCTCCCCCCTTTATCCCCAGGGGTGGGCACGGAGCTCCTGGGGCAGCCGCAGCGCCCAGATCAGCCCGGCTGGAAGGGGACCCTGTGGAGCTCTGCATTCCCCTGAGGGGCCCCTTCCAGCCCGGGCTGGGTGGGAGGGCAGGACCGGGGTCCCCAGGGCAGCTTAGGGACCCCCCGCTCCCGCCGAAACCCAAGAACGAGGTAAAGCATCGAACCCGGCTGAAGGCAGTGCACGAAGGAGCCCGCTTTGGATAAGGAACTGTGTCATGGCTTCCGATCCCAGGAAAAGGGGCTGTCCCCTCCCCTCGGTGTCCCCCGCCCGCCCCGGGAGACTCGAGGGGGGCACAGGCGGGGCAGGGGGGCTCCGTGGCTCCGCTGGCGGCTCTGAGAGTTTTTATGGAGCTGAAAGGGGAGGGAGGAGGGTCCCTCTTGCACCCGCAGCCTGACCCCCTGAAATTGGGCGGGGGGGGGGGGGGGGGCGAGGCCAGGGAGGGGCAGAGGGGCTCCCGGAGCGGGGCTGGAAGCACTCGCAGAAGTCCTGCCCCGTGGTGGGAATAGGGATGGGGGGGGACATCGCTTCTGGCACCTCCTCGACCGGGATTGGGGGTGGCTCCGCACCCCCCGCACCCCAGGGAGAGGCGAACCCGGGGGCTCGGGGGGACTCCGTGCCCGTCCTCCCGCAGGGTTCCCGCGAGTCAGGCCGCTGTCCCTCTGGTCCCTGGCCGGGCGCGCCACGGGAAGGGGCTAGGAGCTGGGAAGGGGGACCCCGAACCCGCGGTCTGGGGGCGCTCAGGCCTTCAGCTGGTGCCACTGTGCCACCGCCTGCCGCGGGCGGGCGATCATGTCCTTCCAGTGCTTCACCTCGCCGGGACCGCTCTTCCAGGAGAGGTAAATCTGCGGGAAACGCATCCCTGGAGCCACCACCACCTCTCCATCCCGCTGCCCGGCGCTGACGCCTTCACCCCCAAACTGCTCCAGCCCCGCTTTTCCGGGCTCGGCACGGGGCCGGGCTATTTTTATCCCTCAATTTTCCATATGGCTCCGCGGAAAAGCGCGTGTGCCAGCTCTCGCTGCTGCTGCTGCCACCTCGGGGAGCCGGTGCCACCGCTCCCGCTCCGTGGATCATCGCCGGGGAGCCGGGACGGAGCCGAGCTCGCTGCTAATTATGCCATCAAAAGTGATTAGCGAGCCTCAGGCCACGACGGGATTTTAACGGAGAGTGGGATATCGTGGCCACTGCCTGTACATCCCTGGAATCAGGCTCTTGGATGTGCCCACACTGGGGACGCTGCCACCTCCGCCCCCTGCCCGGCAGCCCGTGACGCTGATCCGGGGATTTATTTAATGGGTTTATCCCAACTGCTGAGTTGTCCCGACCCCAGCACGCCGTTTGGGGATCATGGATGGAGATTATGGCGCTCATTTGTCATCATTGCACTAACAATGAGCTGGGTGATTTCATGGATAATTCCACCGCTCTGTCCCTGTGAGTAATCCCAGGGGGTGGAATCCATCCCTGTGTGGCTCCCCATGCTCCATCCCTGCCTTTCTGGGAGAGCTCTGGCCCTGTGTGGCCATGACACCCAGCACGAGGGGTTCACACCGCGCTCCATACTGGAATTGGCACCAGGCACTGACAGCCCCATGCCTGGCTGTCCCCGATTCCCACCTGGATGTCCCTCAGCATGTCACCCACCTTGCCAATGACATCATTGCGGCTCAGCCTGTCCTTGTCCATGACGGTGATGACGATGGTGGTCTCACGCAGCCGCTCCGTGGGGATGTCGAAAGCGAAGGACTCATTGAAGACAGGGTTCAGGCACCTCTTCATCACCACCGTCTTCTTCTTCTCCACCCGCTTGTCCTTGTACATCAGCCACACCTTCACGTAGGGATCTGGCGGGAGAGGAGCCACTCTCAGCCCCGGATGGGAGCCAGGGAATGCCGCCCGGGATCGGGGCCAGCCAGTGCCATACCTGAGGTGCCCCCGATGTCCATGGCTTTGAGGTTCCGTGCCTTGATGATGTTCACCACGATGGAATTGGCTGAGGGATTGTAGCACAGTGACAGCAGCAGCTCCCCGCGGCTTCCCTGTAGGACACACATGTTCCCTGAGGACACCCATGCCCCCCAGAGCTCCTCTGTGGGAGCTGGGTGCTGGCACAGGACCCCCACCAGCACAGCCCAAGGGTGGGGTTTGGGAAGGCACAGAAAATCAGGGCAGGAGGAAATGGGGCCGCCCCCAGTGGGACGTTTTCTGGTCTTGCTGGAGGCAGAAGGAAAAAACTCTCATTTTAGGTCTACCTGGAACAGTTTGATTTGACCCAAAATGAGACTTTGGGCTGCTTAATATAAAATTTGGGAAGAGAAAAATCTCCCTCAGATGTTGAAGCAGAAAATGTCCCTGTTGGGATGGGGGGTGGTCCTTTGGGACACTGCAGGGACAGGGAGTCACCTCCCCTCCCTGGGAGAACGGGGGGGTCCAGGGCCTTACACTGCCATCACTGCAGGGCTTCAGGTCCTTCCAGAAGGTCTGCATCTGAGTCAGGTCCACCTTGTTGAGCGGGATGGACACCTCTCCAATGGGATCATTGCGGCTGAAGCGGTCGTAGTCCAGGACCTGGAGGTACAGCACCCGCTGCACCACCTTCTCATAGGGGAACCCTGTGACACAGGTGGAAAAGCCAAAGGAGATGAGGAGCAGTTCCAGGACTGCTCCACCCTTCCTGTGCTGGTGGCAAGACCCTGGCACCAGCCAGAGGATGGGGAGCCATCCACGGCACAAGGAGCTGCTGCCACATTAATTCCCACATCTGCACCCACCCACTGGGGGCATAGAACCTTCCAAACCTTCCCCTACATCCCCTTTATGGGATGCACATCCAGCCTGGCCTCAGTGGCTTGGCCAACCCATCACAGAACCACCAGCCACCACTCTGGCAGCTTGAGCTGAGCTGAACCCCAGGAGGGTCCCATGAGGCTCCGCTCCCACCCTGATCCCCTCCAGCCCATCCCAATCCATACCTTCAAAGAGGAAGGTCTCATTCCAGTGTGGGTTGAGGTTCTTCCTCTTGACCTTGGTCTCCAGCTTGTGCTTCTTGTCGGGAAGCAGGTAGATCTTGACGAAGGGGTCGCTGGTGCCGCTGAAGTCCTTGGCCGGCAGCTCCTGCGCCTTCATGATCTTCACGGTCAGGGTGGACTCCTGGAAGTTGTAGCCGACGCTGAACTGGATACGGCCCAGGTTCTCCCGGCTGATGCCTTCGTGGCCCTCGTCATCCTCGGAGCCCGGGGAGAGCTGCGGGAGGAGGGCAGAGGAGGAGGGGTGAGCGCGGTGCCAGGGATTGGCAGGGACCTGACCCCTGTCCCCCAGACCCCAGCCCCGCCAGCTGTCAGGGGACATCAGACTCTCCCCGGCTTCCTGCTGCCCCCACTGCTTCCGACGGCTCCTGGCTCAGCGCCACTCGTCCCATGGAACGGAAGCTCCAATTAGCCAAATTCCTCCTGACAGCGCATCCCTCACGTGTCCAGCACCGCTCGCTCCCTCGTGCCAGCCTGGGGGGCACATCCACGGCGTGTCGGCTCGGCCGACGGGGACTTGGCACAGTGGGCATGGACGTGCCAGAGTGCTTGTGGATGGCGCAGGGAAGAGCTGGGAGGGTTGGATACCGAGCGTGGAGACCCCCAAACCCAGCGTACCCCACCCACCCACCATGAGCATCTCGCTGGTCAGGGAGTTGACCAGGTCGGAGACGGAGGAGTGCGGCTCCGTCTTGCGGTCGGACTCATCGTGCGGCGGCTGCCCCGGTGCCGGTGCCGCATTCCCAGCCTTCCCACCGGCCGGCAACCTGCAGGAAGAGAGCCCTTGGAGGAGAGGGGCCGAGAGCCGAGGGCGAGACAGCGAGGGGCTTCCCGGGCGCCCTCTGCCAGCGGATACTGAGCCTGCGCTGTGCCAGCGCCCGACGGACGCTGGCGGGACACGCAGTGGTTGCAGCCCGCCAGCGTCCCGGCCCTGTCCCAGAGCCAGCTGGTGACCTGGCACCTTTAGGGCACGGCAGCAGGTCCCCCTGGCCACATCCCACGGCGATGGCAGGGACGGCGCGGTCCCCACAGCACCCACAGCTCTGGCCGCTCCTCACACACCAACACCCTCTTATCCCAGTGGGTGCCAGGCACCCACGGGTGCTCCACGTGGGCTCCCTGCCCCACTTCCCTGTGGCTGAGACACCCCTGGGATCACTGTCCTGGCTGTCCCCACACATGGTGGCTCCCGGGCACAGTGCTGGGCAGGGTGGGCAGCCGGGAGCGGTGGGAGGCAGACGGACAGAGCAGCGATGGAGACAGGCGGGAATGCGCCAAGGCCACGCTGCCACGAGGCACGGGGACAACGGGACACAGGCCCGTGGCGGAGGGGACAGGCAGCCCGGGATGCTCCCACCCCCCCGCCACGGCTCCTGTCCGAGCTGGGACACGGTGACAAACCACCAGACGGACCGAGAGGCGCAGGGACACACGGGAAGCCACAACATGCCACTGACACGCGCCACCACGCCAAGCACACGCAGACACACGGGGAGGGGACATGGAGGGGTGATGGAGACACCCACACGCACACACGGGATGGCACCCAGGAAGGACCGGAGAGGCCGAGGCTGCTGGGGAGGCAAAATTAGGTTAAAACCAGGGGAAATGAAGGTGGAGGAGCCGGCAGCGGGGCCACTGAGCGAGGAGGCGCCGTTGGAGCCGGGAAGGCCGGCGGAGGTCACGGATAGCGGGAGAGAGCAAAAGAAAGGAGAAGCAGCGTCGTCCAGCGCCGGCCTGCCGGGAGGGAATGGGAGAGAGGAGCGGGGCGGGTGGACGGACAGACGGAGTCGCCGGGACAGGAGACACGCCGAGGCGCCGGGCTGGAGCCGCCGGGGACAGGCTGGAAGGAAGAAGCTGCGAAACAGGGATGGAGGAGATGTTTTGAGGAAGAAGAGCGGGTGGTCGGCAGCGTCGGGGGGTGGGAGAAAGCCGAGGCTGCCGGAGCGCGTCCCCTCCGCCGGCAGATCCCGCCACGTCCTGCGGAGTCCAGGGAGCGAGGAGCGGGAGGGATGGAGGTGGGGAATGCCATGCACGTGCTGGGATGGGGTTTCGGAGCAGGGAGCTGCGGCAAGCGGGTAGCGGGGTCTTTTGCTGCAGAGCCACCCACCCGCCGTGTCCCACGTCCCCGTCCCCTCGGCACGGGGCAGCCGGCGGCCGGCACGGGCTGCCGGTGCTCCCGGCGGGGACCGGCTGCGCAGCGCGACGCCGGGAAGGGAAGTGCTAAAAGATGGAGCGAAACCAAGCGGAGCAGGGTAAAAATAGCCGGCGGGCGAGAACGGTGCCAGTTCATCCGCACGCCGAGCACTCGGGGAGGCAGCGCCCGCCGGCTTCACACCTCCTCCCCGCTCAGGAGGGGATGAACACCCGCTCCCGGCGGCGCACGGACCCTCTGCCTCTGCCAGCCAGCGCCAGTGGCCGCGGCCGGGCACCGGTGCCTGGGCTGGATGCGCTGCCGAGCCTGCGGCACGCCGTAATGCGGGGAGCAGCCGGAGGCGAGGGGCTGTGCCGTGCTGGAGGAGAACGGGGGGTACGGCATCCTCCCGGCCTGTGGCGCTCGCTCTGCCCCCCTGCCACCACAGCGGTGACCCCGGATCCCCAGGGGAGCGGCCCGTCCCGCCGGGATGGAAGTGGCAGCAGCGGGTCGGGATGGAACGCGGCTCAGCCCATGCGACATCGCTTGGGGGGTACCCCCCTTGTCCCCCTGTCCCTGATCGTGTCCCCCCGCCCCCCCTCCCCGCATGCAGCCAGGGCCGGAAAGGGCAGGAGGGGGAGGGAGGAGGGAGGAGGGAGGAGGAAGGGATGGGGGTCCTCTCGGTGCCGCTGCTCCAGAGGCAGAACCGCGGGTGCCGGTGCCGGGGAGAGCTCAGACGTCCCGGTGCCCGCTGGGCCACCCTGTGCCGCTCCAACCTTCGCGCTCCACGAGGCCAGCCTCCTCCTCCTCCTCCTCCTCCACCCTGGGTGAGGCCCTCGTCTCCTCCTCCTGCGGGACTGGCCTCGTCCTCGCTCATACCTCTTGTCCCCCTGAGCGTTCGCCTGGTTCGGCTGCGTCCCAGCGGGTTGCAGGTCGGGAATATTGGCAAAGTCATCTTGCTCTGAGAGTCCCAAAACCAGGGATAGCACCACCATCCGGCCTTCCCTGCCCGGGCGGCCCCGCCGGCAGCGGGAGAAAGAGAGAAAGAGAGAGGAGAACACAGCGTCAGGCAGGGAACCGGCAGGAGCCGGCGGCGTCCCGCGGACCCCCGGCGGCGAGGGGACCCCGGCTCTCCCCGCCGGCTCCTGCGAGGTGACGGTGGCCAGGATGGGCGCACAAGGCTGTGGGGAGAAAGGCGCCGGCTCCAGGGAGCCCGGCAGGCGTGAATACCCGCGCTGTCCCTCTCCTCCGCCGGTCCGGGAAGGGAGGATGCCAAAATCCTGATGAAGGGGGGGGGGAAAGATGCCTGGAGGGGCTGGGAATGAGGGAGAGCGTGACAGGAGCGAGTGCCAGCATCATTCCATGGAGGAAGGGATTGGCGGTGCCATGGCCAGGCTCTTTGACCTCTCCGGGTCCTCACCCCGGTCTGTAACCGCATTTATGCCGCGGCGCCGGAGAGAGTGAACGGGGTGAAAGAGCGAAAGAAAAATCGATGGATGGGGAAAGAGGCGGTGGGAAATGACAGCGGCTCCTCCACTGGGAAGCAGAGCTGACTCGGCACGTCTGGGCTCTGCGGCTGCTCCCTCTCCACCAAGTCAGGCTGGAACCAGCACCGCGCTGGGTAAACAGGGAAAACGTGACCCTCGGGATGGCTGGTGAGCCGCAGCTCCACATCGGAAAGCCGGGAAATGGAGCTGGGAGGAACCTGGGAGAGGGTAGAGTGGAGAGGGTATCGTGGGCAGTGCACCCGAGGGTGCCTGGAGGAAGGTTCAACCCTCTCACCAGAGCGGGATGGGGTGGGATGGGCGCCCAAATTTGTGTGTCCAATCTAATCCTGATGCAGGAAGTGTCAACTCATGGAGGGCAGGGTCAGTCCTGCATCCCTCTCCAAGTGCCACCAGCCTGCAGATAGCAAAGCTGGGACCTCAGCATTCCTTTTTCCAGGGTGCCAGGGGGAAAACAACAGACAGGGAGGAGCTGGAGAATCCAAGGGAAGATGGAGCCTCGGGGCCCGGCTCTGCAGAGAAGGGACAATGTCATGTGCTGAGATAGGGTGACAACACGGGACTCGGATTAGTCTCCGGGGTTTGATGCTGGAAATCCAGCGCCAATGGAGGAGATGGGGTTAAGGCAGATTAGAGATCCCACGGCTCCTTTGGCTGGGAATGACATCGGGGCCCAACTCACGGTCGCCTGGCACCGGAGACTCTGCCACCCGCACCGTGACAAATCAGTACAATGTCACTGCCTGGGGACCCCGCTGGTGGCCGTCCCTAGGGATGGAAGGGGATGGCCAGGGATGTGGCAAAGCACATTGGGGAAGTGCAAGAGCCCTTCCCCGAGCCCCCCGTGAGGCGGGGGGGGACATGGACCTTCCCAAAGGCCATGGGCAGCATGTCCCCAAGGGGGTGACAGATGAGTGGCTGCTCTGGGGCAAGTAAAGGAGCAGAGGAGAGAGGGATGAGCAGAAGGAAGGCGTAGAGCATAGGGGGATGGAGAGGGAATGGAGAGAGCAAAGGAGCGGAGGACAGCAATGGAGAGAGGGGTGGAGAAAGCAAAAGAGCAGAAGGACAGAGCACATGAGAGGGTCATAGAGAGTGATGGAGCAGAGAAAGCAAAGGAAGGGAAGGGATGGAGAGAGGAATGGACGAGGGTGGAGAGGAGAATGCAGAGGGCAGTGATGGCAAATGCACACTTACAGGAAGGACTTCATGTCCAAGCCGCGGTTGCGGATTTGCCCCACCACGTGGTCCCAGCTGCCGGGATTGGAGCGGCTCCTGCCCCCGGCCATCCGTTGCTTGGAGCCGGCGGCGGCGCCCTGGCGCGCCGGGCCGCCGCGGGAGCCCCGGGAGTTGGCGGCGGCGGCGGAGGAGCCGCTGTGGGCCTGGAGGTGGCCCAGGCTCTGGCTGGTGGTGGGCTGGCTGTGGTTGGCGCGCTGGTGCTGGCTCAGGGGCTGCTGCAGACTTTGCTGGCGCACGAGCGTGCGGGGCCTCTGGAATTTGGGATCGCCTGCTGAGGTGGGGATATACTCAAGGGTAGTGGCTGTGGACAGGGTGGAGTCCTCGAAACTTAGGGAGAGGAAGGGTAGAGGAGAGGAGAGAAAGGAGAAGAAGGTGAAGGGGCAAAATTGGAGGAAGGAAAAGAAGAGAGTTAGAGAGAAGATGCCCCAGCGCAGGGAGCGCTCCGGCGGGAGCCAGCTGAGGCAGCGCCGGGATCCTCCGCTTCTCGCCCGCGGCTCGGCCCTGCCGGTGGCACGGGGGGCTCGGGCCGCCACCATCCTGCCTCCCGGGGGGCTCGCCCGGGCCGGATGCCCACCCGCTCCCGCTGCCGCCGCTCCGCCAGCGCCTTCCCAGCACGCCGGCCGACCTGCTCTGCGGGATAATTAGGCTGCTGCGTGGAGGCAAATCCCGTGGCGCTCGCTCACGTGCTGCCAGCCAGCCCATCCCAGCGTCCCAGTCCCTCCCAGTCCAGCCCAGCACCCGGCAGCGGCGCCGCGGGGCCTCGGCGTCCCATCCCCTCCGTGCTGGACGCTGCGGGAAGGGGGGAATCCCGGAGCGCCGCGGCGGGGGCCGAACCCCCGTGGTGGTGACATTCCAGCGAGGCGTCCCCAGGGCCAAGCCAGGCTCCAACCGGGGTGGGAGATCATGGGATTTGGGGACGCAGCTCTGGTGGGACACAGAGACACAGAGCCCGGGGCGGACGGGCTTCGTGTGGGCGGCGGAGCGGAGAGAGCAGCGGGATGCCCCAAGGAAGCGGCGCTGGCCATGCAGCACATGCGTGGCGCAGCCCATGCAGCCGCGCCGGATTGCCCACGGCAGCCTGGGAAGCTCGTGGCCACGAGATCGGGGGAGGAAAGTCCTCCCGGGACCACCGCCTGGCACCGAGGAGCGGCCTTGAGCAGCAGCCCCCGACCCTGTCCCCGTCCCGGCGCTGCCGGCCGGGACCGCGGGGCGAAGCTGTGCCATCGTGCAATGCCAGCAGCGGGGACAGAGAAGGAGCGGGAAGGGATAGACAGCTCCAAAAAAAAAAAAAAAAAAAAAAAAGAAAAAAAAAAAAAGAGGTAAAGAAAGAGCGAAAGGTGGGAGAAAGAGAGAGAGGAGGGAAGGGAGTGGAGAAGAGTGGAGAGCTAGGATGGACGGAGCCCCACGGCCGGGGCCAAAGGCACTGCCCGGACGCTGCCGCCCCCCCCCCCGCGCTGCCGCCGACCTCCTTTCGTTTTCCTATCGAATCCTAAATTAGTTCAATTTACAACCTCTCAGTCACAGGAAACTAAATCTGGCTCCTGTCGGCCCCGCGCCAGCTGGAGGCGCGAGCTCCTCCAGCGCCGTGCCAGGCGGCGCCGCGCCCTGCCCGTGCCCGGATGGATCCCCTGGCACCGGCACTGCCAGACCCTCGGCCCCGACCGCCGGACACCCCCAATCCCGGCGGCGCTGCGCCAAGGGGATGCTGGAAAACAGGGTGCTCCGCCACGTCCCCTTAACCCGGCCCTTGCAGCCTTGCCCCATCCCATCCGTCTGTCCGGATTCCCAGCGGGGGAACGGCTGAAGGCTGCGCCGCTCCCTCTTTTCCTCGCCTCTCTCTCCTGCTTCCCAGTGCCCGACTGGAGCGCAGCAGCCTCACGCCGAATGGGCGGTGTCACCGAGCTGTCCCGGAGTGCCGGCGCTGCTGCCGGGACCCCCCGGCTGCCACATCCCAGCGCGGAGAACCGGAGCAGAGACCGGGAACGCCGGACGGAGCCCACAGCCGGCACGTCCCCGTCACCGCCCGCCAGAGCCACGGCGCTGCCAGCAGTGAAGGGTCTCGCCGAGACCCCCACCCCGGCCTGGAGCCCTGCAGAGCCTGGCAGAGCTCGGATTTTCCCTAAATCTGATCGGTCCTGGACTTTCCCCAACTTTTCTCGGCATCAAGTGGTGGTGCCGGCGCCGGGTCCGGTGGCTGTGCCGGGGGTCAAGGGAGCGCACGGGGGGGAAGATGCCACACACTGTCCCTGATTGTCCCTGAGAGATGAGAGCATGGGATAGCACCTCCTGCCTTTGGGACGCCACCGAGCTGGCGCTGCCTGCCCTGAGAAGCCGAGCTGGGAATGCTGAGCCGCTTCCCACCGGGATTGGGCAGGGCCACCCTCAGCGCTGAGGACAGCAGCCAAAGGTGCTGCTCCTGCCCGGCTGCCTCCTCTGCTGCCCCTGAGCCAAAACACCGCTGGGAGAACGGGAAAAGCCTCCTCTCCCTCGGCACGGTGGTTCTGGGGACCTGTTGGCGGCCCCGGGGACCTGTCGGTGGCCCCCATCCAAGAGCATCCGCAGCGGGGAGCGGGCCCCGGGCCCGCCGGCCGTGGCCGTGCCCTGCCGGACCGTGCCGTGCTCACTCACTTGGACAGGCTGAGCTTCCCTGCGGCCAAGTGGCTCTGCACCGTGTGCCAGCGGCCCCGTGCCGCCTTTCCAGCTCCGGGCTCGCTGTGGGCGGACACGCTGCTCCTCATTCCATCCTCGCCGAGCCGCTGCTTGTCCCCGGGCCGGCCGTCGCGGTCCCCGGACAGCCCGGCGGCGGCCGACGCCGTCAGTTTGGCCCCTGATAACAGAGAGCCACTGGGCCGGGCCGGCAGCCGGACCCCCCCAGACAGACACGAAAGGAGCCGGACGGACACACGGATGGACGTAGAAAACGTGGGGAGCCGTCGCGGAATGAGGGGAGGGCGACAGAGCCGGAGGGGGCAGACGGACAAGAGACGGACAGACAGACAGAGAGAGAAAGAGAGACATCAGCACTGCAAAAAAAAAAAAAGGGGGTCCTGGCCGCGGGGTGCGCAGGGGCCTCGGCAAAACATCCAAGAGAATGGGCAGAGAGGGAGAGGGGTCGGGAAGAAGGGTCCCGCTCGCCGGCAGCCCAGCCCCGGGGGGACCCGTCCCCGCGCCGAGGGGGTGCCCCCAACGCGCAACCCCGTCCTGGAGGGAGATCCCGGCCGGCCCCGGGAATGCGGGAAGGAGGGGTTGCTCGTCTCCATGGGACGGCCCATGGGGTGGCGTGCGGGGAGCCCGGGGGCAAGAGGAGGAGGAGAAGGAGGAGGGAAAGGGGGAGGAAGAGGAGGAGGAAGGCGAGTGGGTGCTGCCCATATACTCACTACACGGAGCAAACTCGGTAAGGAGAGACTCACTTGAGGGAAAGGCGCGGATCACCGTACGGAGCGTAAGGAGAAATGTTTAGGATAAACTCCTTGGGAGGGTAGGAGCTCCATTTCTGCTGCACTGTGTTGTCATTGTTATTCCAAAAGTCTCTGTCTAGATCGCTACAGCGGCCGGATTCCGGGGGAGAAAGAAAAGGGAAATACAAGAGAGAGAAGCTGAATTCCTGTGAGAGAGAAGGAAAAGCAGCCCTCCGCCCCCGGAGCGCCAGGATCCTGCGGAGAGAGACAGGGAGCTCTCCCACCCCTCGGACACCAACACACACACACACACGGGCACGGACAGAAGGATGGATGGAAGGATGGGAAGAGCTGCAGAGAGACAGGAGCGGGCGGCTCCACCGGCTGGGAAGGAGAGAAGGATGTGGGGGGTGACGGAGATGTCGGCGAGTGCGGTGCCTGCACGGCATTCCCAGATGTGTGTCCGTGCGCCCTCAGCACGCTGTCCGTGTGTCCTCGCCTGCTCAGCAGCCGGGTCCTGGAAGCTCTTGGTTAACCCTGACACTGTTGTGTGTTGGGGATCCTTTCTGGATCCCTTCCCTTGCAGATCCCTTCCCATGGAACTGGCCTGCTGCCAGCACAGAACCTGGACCTCCTGGCTCTGGGAAGCCACTGGAGCTGTGTGCCAGGGGCTGGGGGTCCCAGCAGCTCCCCGCTGGTACTGGGAGACTGGAAGAGTCTCCAATGCCCACCTGCAACTCCGTGTGGATCCCAGCTGTATGGAATGTGCTGGAGTTTGGGAAAGCTGTTTGTGCCATGACATCGGGTGGGATGCGCCTTCCCCTCCATTCCCAGCTCATCCTGGTTGGCTGGGAGCAGCTGTCCAGCTGCCCCTGCACCCTGATAACACTCAGGCCAGCCATGGGAGGAAGTTTTCCATAGGCTTATTCCAGGCAGGAGCTTTTTTCTTCCTGGTGATCCAGCTCCCTCCTCCCTGGAGGCCTGCGGAGGGTGTGCAGAGGCAGTGCTGGATCTGGGATGCCCGGGAGAAGGCCCTCAGCTTCCAGCCTCCACTTCACTCCCTACCCAGTGCCGTGGGATGCCCCAGCTCGGCTCTCCTTTCTCCATGGAATGCCCGTGGAATGCAGAGCTGCTCCAGCCCTGCCGGGCAGAGCTCAGAATCCACACACCCAGGCCTGGAGCATGCCTGGGGACACCCACGCTGATGTTCCCATGACTCCGTCATACCCACAGCTCAGTGGGATACACGAGGATGCTGGAGACACCCACCAGCTCTCCCAGTCTCCCGGAGCCCCTCTCCCACTGGGAGAAAGGGTGGCCAACTCTGTCCTTCCTCTCCCCCCCCATCCTGGCACCTACTTGATGGTTTTCTTTTCGCTGCGGCCTCGGCTGGAATCCGGAGTTCCCACAGTCTCCAGGGAAGTCTTGTAACGCTTTCCCTGTGGAAGAGAGAGGAGAGGGGGGTCAGGGGGTCGCAGAGGACCCCTGGAGTATCCCAGTGGAAGATGGGAGCTGTCACCACTCTAGAGAATTTGATCTGGATTTTGCCCCTTCCCTTATGGTCTCCAGGCTCCATCCCTTGGTCCCTGGAGGCTCATGCCCTGCATCACCCCAAGGACAGCATGGCCACAGCCACCAGCATCCCATTCCATGGCCTCACTGGGAAGGAGTGGATAATTTTAGGCCTAATTGGGCCTGAATTAATTGAGTTCACCTTTCCCAGCGCCAGGGAAGTGCTGCCACAGGATAATGAAGCTGGAGCTGGCTCCAAACTGGGGCTGGTAATCAGGGCACTCCGGCAGGTTCCGAGCCCTGCTCTGAGCCAGGGTGGGCAGGAGTCAATTAATGCCAATTATCCAACAATTGGGAGCGAGGATGCTCCATGCAGTGCCAGGTGGATGAGGTGGGATGGGAACAGCTGCTGGAGCAGGATGGGGTGGAGAACCAGCCCTTCCATCCCACTGTCCTGGATCTCAGGAGGCAGGCCTGACTCTGCCTGCCCATGGGATGGGAATGTTTCTCCTTTCTCCTTCTTCCCAGCCTCTTCATATCCACATGGAGCCAATCCTTGGCCTGCTGGGACACCTGGACCCTCAGCACAGTGTCCCTGGGCAGCCATGGGCTAATCCTGCCAGGAGCTGCTGGGGAACACCTGGACCTCCTTGGATTCCCAAGGGCTAGTTCTGCCAGAAGCTGCAGGGGTGTTGGATCTCCTTGGATGCCCAAGGGCTAATGCTGCTGGGAGCTGCAGGGAAACACACCTGGACCTCCTTGGATTCACATTGGCTAATCCTGCCAGGAACTGTTGGATCTCTTTGGATGCCCAAGGGCTGATGCTGCCAGGAGCTGTAGGGGAGCACCTGGACCTCCTTGGATGTCCCTGGGCTAATCCTGCGGGAGGCACGAGGGTGCCTGACCTCACTGGATGCTCACAGGCCATCCCAGAGGGAATCATCCCCCAGCCCTGCCCTCATCCGTGTCCCCAGCTGCGGCGACTCGGGGCTCGTGGGGACACGGCAGCGGTGGCCGCGTGGGCAGGGCCCGGAGCCGGCCGGCCAGGCTTGGCCGTCATTCCCATACAGTCGCTCCAGCTCCGGGTGCTGTCGAGGGCCGGTTGGGATGCGCCTTCCCGGCCAATTCACACTTCTTTGTTCCTCTGCCAGCTCCAGCCTCCTCCTTTCCAGTGCTTTTTCCTCCGCCAGCTCTCTCCCCATCCCCTGCGTGGCACCTGGAAGGGCCCTTCCCACCCACTGCCCTCCCGCTGCCTCACCGCCCTGCGGACCCCCTCTCCCATACTCAAGGGAGTGCTGCCTTCCCACGGCTGGGGGTGGGCATCTCCCTGGCGGGAAGCGCCGCTGCCATCGCAGCACTTGACCCAGATTCGATTCCGATGGCGAAGGAAACGTGGCCGAGCACGTCCTGCTCCCGGGAGAGAAGCGGGAGGAGGAAGGATGCGGGGTGGGCGGGAGCGCTGTCCCAAGCCCCCGGTGGCAGTCGGGGAGGGAAGGAGGGATGGGATGCACAGCGGGTGGCAGGAACGGCTCACGGCACCCTGCGCTGCCAGGGACTGGCTGGCCGCCTTCCCACGGGGCTTTTCCAGGCAGGAGCGTGCCCAACAGGACAGGGGCCAGCTCGTTCCGGCTCGTCACCAATATATATCCATATATTTGGAAACTTCCCTTTGTGCCACACAAACAGTTTCGCCCAAACATTTCATTAGCACATCCGGAAAAGCCCAAATAAAAGCTGCAGCCGGCAGCTCCGGGGAGCTGCCTCCGCTTGGCTGCTGCCCTGGAAGAGGGAATCGCCCCCTGGCCGGCGGCACGGGGGGCGCGCCGGAATGCCGGGAAGGCGGGAGGGAAGGCGGACACTCACCATTTTCCGCTGGCACCACTGGCAGATCCCGCAGAGGACGATGGTGACGCTAAGGCTGACGGTGATGATGGCTGAGACCAGGAGGACGTCGCGGGAGGGGGTCCCTGGGGGGAGCAGAGCACAAAGACGGGGTCAGACCTAAATCCTGGGGTGTCCCTGGCATGCGCCGGGGCACAGGGAGGGAAAGCACAGGGAATGTGGTCCAACAGGCTCCAGCTCCATTCTGCAGTGTCCCGTCACGGTGGGCACCCCCTTGGCTTCTGGGCTCCCGGCGAGTGTGTCCTGGGGGTAATCCGGCCCGAGCACTTCCCGGGAGCTCAGGTTGGAGCTTTAATCCCCACTGGCACCCTGGGAGCGCCGGCAAAGGCCGCGGCCGCTGCTTCGTGGGCCAATCCCACACGGATTCATCCCGAACGGCATTGCAGACCCACCCCTCCCCAGCCTGGCCTTGGGGGCAACCTTGGGGACCCCCAAAACGTGGGAAGGACCCATCAACCTCATCCAGCACTTCTGCTCACGTCCATGCTCCCAGCATGCAAGATGACCACTGTGGGATGAGAATACGGACCCAAGGCGGCTCGGAGGGGTCCAGTGGGACCTCAAACCGGCTCAGCTTTGTCTCCAGGCAGGACCCCCACCACAGTATCCCTGTGGATGCTCCGCCTCCCGCCATGCCCGCCAGGATGGGATTGTCCGCGGCGGGAGCCCCAGCTGGCGGCGGGAGGCGGCGAGGCCGGAGCAGCGCCGGGAGCGGTGCTGCAGTATAAATATTAAACAATAAATGTTAATAATTAATTCGCCCGCAGACCTTGTTATTGTAACGAAAATTCCCGGCGGCTCCGAGGCCGGGGTGAGTCAGAGTGGACCGGGAGGGGGGATCAGGGCTCTGGAATCGCCCCGGCACGTGCCGAGGCACCCCCAGCTCCCACATCCCCGCTGGAATCCGACGAGGAAAGGGGGCGGTGACCGTGAAGGGGAGATTTGTAACAATTCCTTGAGCAAAAGATGAGGGTGGCATGCGGTGGGGGCGGCTTTGGGGACAGGTCTCCCCTGCAGCATCCGTGCTCTCTCCATCCAAAGGCAGCTCCTCCATCGCTCCCGAATCACGAGGAGCCTGTGTATAAAACTCACATAGCAACTGTTGCCTAGGAGGGAATTTGGGACCAGCCCTTAATTTCCAACATTTATAAACCCCGGCTGGATAAGCTGCCGGGGGAATGGGAAGCAGCCGGCACGGCCGGAGAGCTCCGGGCGCCTCTCCTCGGGTGCGACCCCGACCGGTTCAAGCGGCACCGGGCCTTGCTGGGCGAGCTGGGGAATTGGGATGAGCTCTCCTTGCCCCGCCGTTTGGTGCTCCCTGCTCCGGCCTGGGAACACCGTGACCCTCTGGCTTAGCCCGGAGCTCCAATAGATCCCTTGGTCCCCGCGGGGTCAAGTTCATCCTCAAATTAATCTGGAGAGAGGGAAACAAAGGAGAAGGAGAGGGAAGGGGTGGGCACTGAGGAGGCCACCACGGCCGTGCCGGTGTCTGGAGAGGGACATCCGTGAGCGCCGGTTCCCGGGCCAAATTCCCCGGGGCCTAATTCCCCGTGGCAAGGTGCCACTACACCCCCGAACCTGGCGTCGCCCCGTGATCCTGATGGATTCAGCGGCGGGATCCTGCCTGGGGGGCTCCAGGGGGTGTCCCTGTGTACGGGGTGGGTCCGACCCTTCCCGATGGGATCACGCCGTGTCCCCAGGGCGGGGGGGGAGCGATTCCGGCCCCAGGCTGCGCCGCCCTCAGCATGACTTAAATGACTCGTTTTCCAGGCAATTAGCGCTCGATTAATTAAAGACTCGGAGCCGCTCGGAGTTCCTGGCGCGTCCCCAACCCTGGGGCGCGGTGTGGGGGTCCCTGTGCCGGGTGGGATGCGCGGCACGGGTTGCCCTGGGGCGGGTGGATCCAGGGGGGACGCGGGTAGCTGCGTGGCGCCGGGACACAGCCCCGGGAGCGGGTGACTAGGTGAAAACGCGACGCTTGTTTACGCCGCCGCTGGCCCTCCTTCCCTGCCGCTCTCCATAAATCTCCGCGGCTGCCAGCGCGGATCCAGGCAGGAGCGTGGAGATGGCTGGGAGGGACTTGGGGGTCCACGGGGTCCCTGCGGTGCTGTCGCAAATCCCAGCGGCCCTTCGCTGGTCCTGCC
The DNA here is from genome assembly GCF_027477595.1 of Haemorhous mexicanus. NCBI lineage: Eukaryota > Metazoa > Chordata > Aves > Passeriformes > Fringillidae > Haemorhous > Haemorhous mexicanus. The sequence goes on from NC_082346.1 coordinate 11,533,973, forward strand.
TCATCCCGAGGGCTCAGTGAGGGCGGGCCACGAGGCGGAGGCCCCGCGTCCCTCCTCGGAGGGATCGAGGTCCCAATCCCGTCCCACGTGCTGGCAGAGCCGGGGATGCTGCGGAGGCCGGGAAGGGGGTGGAACATCCCTGCGGCTCTTTCATCAGGATTCAATGCCACTTGACGGGATACAATTCCACTTTTCCAGGCCGTTGTTGATGAGGGGATTACCTGCCTCCTTAGCGCCACAGCTCTCCAGCGTGGGATTTGTGTGATGCTGGGTGAGACAGGGAAGAGGGTCCCTGTTCCAGGGGGAGAGGGCCCTGGATGCAGGCAGAGGGTCCTCATCTCAGGGGAGAAGGTCCCTGTGCCAGTGGAGAGAGTTCTGGATTCGGGGGAAGGGTGTCCATGGCAGATCTAGGACAAGCAGGGAGCCCCCTGCACCCTTCACAGTGCCCACTTCGGAGTGGGAGATGGGGAATGTTTGTGAGACAGGGATGCGGTCACGTGCCTATCCTCCTTTATCCGCTGCTCCTGCGGGCTCGGGATTAGCTGCCTCTGGAGCACGAGTGAGCTCTGGCCTTTATGGATGCGAGGAAACACTTCAAACCCGACCCCGGCACAAGGAGAGGTGTGGAGATCCAAGAGGGATTAGTCCTCTCCAGCGGCGTGTGAGCCGGAGATCCAGCAAGATGCACCCGGGGCTGGCAAGAGCTGCTAGTGCCAACGGATCCCACACAGCTCAGCTCCAGGTGTGCAGGAATGGTGGATGTGGGAGCCATGGCACAGTCCATTCCAGGGGCACCAGAAGTGTCCCTGAGCATCCTGGTGGCCCTGGCTATCTTGGTGGCCTAGGGCATCCCAGTGATCCCGCACATCCCAGCATCCCTGTGCATCCCAGTGTCCCTGTGCATCCTGGTGCATCCCAGCGATCCTGACCATCCTGGTGGCCCTGGGCATCCCAGTGTCCCTGAACATCCTGGTGGCCCTGGGCATCCTGGTGATCCTGTGGATCTTGGTAGACTTGTACATCCCAGTGAGCCTGCACATCCCAGTGTCCCCAGCGCATCTTTGTGGTCCTGTGCATCCTGGTGGCCCTTGGCATCTTGGTGTCCCTGTGCATCCCAGTGTCCCTGTGCAGCCCAGCAGCCTTGGACGCCTTGGTGGCTTTGTGGTGCTGGTGGCCCTGTGCACACTCAGCTCCAGGACAGCCATCACTTGAGCCCATCAGGCTCGTGGGCAGCTCCACCCATTTCCCCCCCAGTTCCCTGTTTCTCTGTGCCTATCCCAGGATTCAGACCCATCACCTCCAGGCAAAGCCCACGGCCCTGGAGCAATGCTGGGAAGGCAAAGCCCCTGCAAGGGGCATCCAGGGATGGTTCCAGCTCTCAAAACCAATAACTCCTGCACAAGATGGAGAGGCTGGAATCCCCACGGAGTGCCAGAGGCTTTGGATGAGTAAAGGCTTTGGAACAAGCCTCACACCTGTGGCAGCACAGCTGGAACCAACCTCTCTGCAGGTGTCCCAGTGAGGACGGCCCTGTCCAAGCTCTCAGAGGCATATTTTTGGATCCAAACCCCCAAATTCCCAGCTTTTGTGGACACTGCGTCTCCCTGGTTGCTGCTCAGTATTACAGCCCCATCTCCCGGAGCATCCTCCCACTCACCCTGTTCCAGCGGCGAGATCCATGGATGCCAAGCACCCTGGGGGGGAAAATCAAAGCTGTGGGGAGCCCCCCCCCAGGCCAAACGCCCGCTGAGCTCCCTGGAAATGGTGATCAAAGCTGACATTCCCAGCTCCACACAGCTCCATGTGCGAAGCTGCCAAACCGGCAGCGGAAACACGTGCATTCCCGGGAAAAGGGCAGCAGGAGAGGGTGCCAAGCGAGCAGCGCGTCCGCCCGCCCCCCCCCCAACATTCCACCGTGCGCCGCGGTCGTCGTGGTGAGCTGCGGAGCCAGAGCGGGATGTGACGCCGAGCCTGGATGGGGATGGTGGTGCCGGGGAGGAGCCGTGGGATGGGAAGGGACAGGGCAGGAATGTGGCATCGGAGCAGCCCCTCGTGCTGCCGGGCTGGAGGGCCACACGGCACCGAGCGAGGTGGCCGCGTTGTCACGCCGGGGCTTCCCAGATGCTGCCTGCCTGGCGCCAGGCCATTAATTCCTCCTCTTCTCATCCTCCCACTCATTTGCTTGATATTTCCCAAACCTCTTATTTTTAGGATGCAGCTGAAAAGCTGTGAATTTGCAGCTTTCGCTCCTGTGCAGGATCCCGGGCACGGGGCGGGGGGGGGAGCCGGCCAGGACCCTGGCGGGCACAGCAGGAATGTGGAATCCAAGCCCTTGGCACAGGGAGAGGGAGAAGGGATGGGCACAGACGGGGAGGAGGCTTTGCTGCCATCCCTTGTAACCACCCAGTGGGCATTTTGGGAATGCTGTGAGCCAAGCTTGGCGTGTCACATGGAAGAGCTGGAGGGCTGGGCCAGCTGGGTCCGGCGGTGCCACCTGCCCACGTGCTCCCAGGGGCTCTGTAGATGTGAGGGATCATTGGAAGCCCCACGGCCATCCCGCTGCCCAGCAGGATCTGGGGATGAGCCTCGGGGGAGAGGAGCAGTGCCACAGCTCAGCACCCCAGGCATGCTCTGGGCGAGAACGGGCGTCTGCTCCCCATCTGTCTGTCTATCCGTGCATCCCCCTCTCCAACACATCCATCAATCTCTCCATCCATCCATCCATCCGTCCATCCGTCCATCCATCCATCCGTCCATCCATCCATCCATCCATCCATCCATCCATCCATCCATCCATCCATCCATCCATCCATCCATCCATCCATCCGTCCGTCCATCCGTCCATCCATCCATCCGTCCATCCATCCCTCGTACACATCTGCCTCTCCATCCAGCCATCTGTCCATCCCCCAGAGCTGTCAATCCGGCCGGCTCTGCCTCCCCCACGCTGAGCTGCTGTCCTGGGGGGCTTCGGGTGGCAGAACCGACCAACACCGGCCCCACCAAGGGGGGCTGGGGCAGGTGAACACCATCCCAAAACACTGCACAGCTCTGGCCAGATGCTCCCAGACATCCCCTCTCCCTGCCAGCTGCCATGCATGGATGAGTCCCTCCTGTCCCCTCCCACCCTGATGCCTCCCATCCCTGCTCTGCGGCCACGGCAAGCAGGAGCTGGGCATGGAGGGAGAATTTGGCAGGGGAAGGCGCTCCTTCCCTGGTGCTGGGCTATTTTTGGCCAAGGATTTCCGGAGAGCCGTGTGGTTTCTCTGCCTTGTGGTCCCCATCATGCGTCTCTTTCTGAGGAGCACCCAGGACTCCGGAGCCCCCTCTGCTCCCACAGTTTGCATCCATCCCCATCCCCATACCCATCCCCATCCCCATCCTCATTGAACCCCTGCTCCCGAGAGGATGCCGCTCATCCCCTGGCCAGGCTGGTGCTCCACGTCATCCCTGCTCCAAAATGAGCCCTTGGGCATCGCTCCCCACCCTGGAGTCACCCCAGCCCCCCTTCCCTTGGCGCATAATCCTCTCCTGGCGCTGGCAGCGGGCATGGAGGAGCGGGCTGGGCTCTCATCCCGAGTGGCACTGCCAGCTCTCGCGCCGTCGCCACTTAGCCTCTCGCCCCGGGGCTCTCCATCATTCCCGAGCCCTTCGGGTGACAGCAGGAGAGAGGAAAGGCAGAGAGCCAGCGGCTCCCAGGGAACAAGGGCGGGCAGGCTCCTTGCAGCCCATCCCGGCTCCAGGAGCCCCCCAGCTGGCTTCCCCAGCTCCCTGATTCCCCCCGGGCAGTGCCCCCCAGTCACATCGCCCGGGACCCACGTGTTGTGACAGCAAGGCCACCGTGGGGACAGGATTCCTGCTGGGAGTTCAAGGATAGGGGATGCTTAGGGTCGGCCACAGCCCTCAGACCCGGGGGCTGGCGGTACTGAGAGAGGAAGAGGAGGCTTGGAGAGGAACACATGGAAAGATGGAGAAATGCAGTTTGGAGAGAGGAGGCAGAGGAGGAGAATGAAGGGCCGAGGAAGGCTCTAGGGAGGACTGGGGACTCAGATATGGGAAAGTGCCCGGGCAGGTGCGGGTGGTGGAGATCCTCCAGCAGAGCCTGATCCCGGGTCTGCATCCTCCAGGGACACAGAGGCAGGGTCATCCATGGGGCAGCAGGGATGGTCATCCATGGCGGAGCGGGGACAGGACCCATCGCCCCCCGCAGCCACCAGTGTCCCACAGCCCCATCCGCAGGGGAAAAGCCGATCACGCCGCCTTTCCTGGACACCCGGAAGCCTCTGGGGTGCATCCCGCGGGCTGTGCCCCCATCGGAAGGCCGGGAGCGGGGCTGCTGTGCAGTGCTGTCCCTCCGCCGCCGCGCCGGCTCCGTCCCCGCCGGCGCGACCGCTTCCCTTCAAACCTCATTAACTCCCCCCAAGGTGACCCTCTCCCTCCTGCAGCCAGGCCCGGGGACGCCAGGAGGGGACGGGGCGCTGGGGGGGGCACCCGGGGCTGGCGGGGGGGTGCGAAGCCTCCCGTGCCACAGCCGCGCTGGCACCCACAGGGATGGGGGATGCTCCGCTTGGTGCACCCCGCCTCCCCCCACGCCCAGCCTGGCCCCACAACCGTCCCCCGGGCCCCCGGCTGTCACAGCCAGGGGGGTCTGTCCCCCTGCTCGACGCTGGGGCTCTGCCCATCATCCCCGCGCTCCGGAGGCTCTCCGAGAGCCGTTCCCTCGCCGGATCCATCCATCCATAATGGATATTGTAGCTGAGCCCCCGGGGGCCAGGGGGTGGCAGCGATATTATCTGCATCTGTCTTCATTCCCCGCTCCCCCTCCTCCTTCCTCGGCAGGCGGAAAAGCCGCGAGATCAGGCGCTGGAAAAGCCGCCTCCAGCTCCTCTCCTGCTCATCGGAGTCAGGGGGGGATCAGCAAGACCTCCCTGCCAGACCCCCCGCCCGGCGGGAAGCCCTCCAATCCTTGTCCTTGCTGTGCCGCAGCCGTGCTCAGGGGGGTCCTGGGACACGTCAGTGCGGGCGCGGGGAGGCTGAAAGGGTTGGAATTGGTGGCGACTGCTGGGAGCAAGGAACGCCCACCGTGGGGGGCTCGGCATCCGCGTGGACCCCCCACCGACAGGGAAAATGGGATGGAGCCGCCGTGGGGGACAAAGGTCCGGGGTGAGGCCGAGGGGGATGCTCCAAGACGCCGGCAGGAGCATCCCTCGGGCTGGAGCAGAGGGGCTGGCTGGCAGGGGGACCCCAGAGCGGCGCAGGATGGGGGTCCCGGGGGGGTCTGGGGCTCCCGCTCCATGACGGCGCCGTGCGGGACGCGAGGCTGCAGCAGGTGCCCGGCTCCCGGCGAGGCCCGTGCGCTGCCATCCCTGCTCTCTTTGTCTGCCTTCCTGCCCGTCACGCTCCCTCACCCCGCTCCCAGCCCCTCCGCCGGCCCCCGCCTCGCTCCTCGCGGTGTGCCGGCTCCTCTGGAAGCGCGGCTTTCCTCCCAAGCCCCGGGGAGCTGCTCCCACGGCCGCGCCAGCACCAGGGGCTCCATCGCCCGCTCCGAGGCGGTGCGGGGGGAAAACAGGCAGCTGCTGCCTGGTTATTGATTCACCACCTCCAGCCGCCGCGCGTCTCTGCTCGGAATGCTTCCAGCCGGGAAAGATGGGGATGTGGGGAGCAGGGCCCTCGGCACCTGCTCGCTGCGCTGAGATGGAGCTTTGGGGATGCAAATGTCACCCCAGAGGGGACAGCTGCTGGCAGCAGCGGGGACAGGGATGGAGGGGGCGGGGGGTGTCTGGCAGGGACAAAGGAGCTGTCCGGTGTTCCCAAAGCAAGGGGGACGTTGTCCCTGTGGCACAGAGGGCACCTTTGCTGGCAGCCCCAAGCTCTGCTTCGCGCTTGGACGCTGCTCTCCTGACACATTGTTTGGTGGTCCCCCAGCAGCACAGCCCCTTGCGGCTCCCCAAAAAAGCCTCCAGCTGGAGGGACCCGCTTTGGGAAGCACCTCAGCTTGATCCCGGTTCCCAACACCCCTTGCCAGCCAAGACCAGACTCCCTCGGGAGTCTACAGCCCCAGAACCAGACCGCCCCAACAGCATCTCCGGGCTCCACGTTACCCCGCAGATCCCTCTTTCTCTGGGCAGCAAAGTTTCCCGAATTTCCCGGCATCTTCTCCTCCCATGAAAGGCAGCCAGCTCTGGGGGCTGCAGCCACTGCCCCAGCATGGTGACATGGAGCAGGGGACAAGGAGAACGAGGCTGGTGCCACCTCGGGCAGCGTTTTGGGGGGACAACAGGCACTGCTTCACCCCGGGATATGGCTTGGCTGGCTCTTCCCAAATCCTGCGGGGGTGTGAGATGACAGCACCCCTTCAACCTCCGTCAGGGTGGGGGACAGACTCGGCACCCCATCAGGACCACATCTGGAAAATCCGGCAAAGGTGGGAACATCCAGGGAAGCAGGCAGTGCTAGGGTGCCTGCACAGGTTTGTGCACCCCCAGCGCCCCACGGCTCCAGGCGCCACGGCACAGCCGCCGCCGGTGACGTGGGAAAACTCCCACGTGACGGGAGCCCCAGCAGCCGGGAAGCACGGGGTTTGGGAAGTGGGGAGAGAGGGTCTGTCCCCCCAAATCCGGCAGCTCGATCTCTGCCCTGGGAGCTTCCAGTCTGCCAAGCAGAGCTGGCGATGGCACAAGCAGCCGTCAGTGGTCCACCGGCCGACGACGGGGACATCTGGCAGGGACAAGGGGAACAAATGGGGGCAGGTGCAAAGTTCAGAGGGGGAACAAGGCAGGACCAAATCTCGAGCACCGGGAGGGAAGGGCAGCCCTGTCACGCCGCTGCCGGCGGGGACAGGCTGGCGTCCCCCCTGTGCCACCCACCTGGGTGACCTTGGGCCAAGCAGTGCCGTGCCGCGCTCCGGGCATCCCTGCGGGGTCGCGGTGGCACGGGATGGAGCCGCTCCCGGTGGGAGCGCTCAGCCCGCAGGCAGGTGCAAAGTTCCCCTCGAAGGCAGCTCGGCCGGAGCTGCCAACTCCCGGGCAGCGGTGACGCCGTCACCTGCCGTGGGTGACAGCGCGTGGCGGTGCCCGGCGCGTCCCAGCCCGCCGGATCCCGCAGGCCTGGCACCTGCAGCTCTCCCCGGCGGCGCCCGCTGTCCCCGCGTCCCCGCAGGCACGTCCCCACGCCACCGCAGGACACGCTGTCCTTCTGCCCGCTCCCCGGGCCCCGGGACACGGCCGGGGACGGCCGCCAGGCCCCGCTGATCCGCATCGCTCCGGCAGCATCCCTGTGTCTCCGCACCGGCTCGGGCACCCCCAAAACGTCCCCGCCAGCGTCCCAGATTCCCTGGTGCGGGGCCGACTGCTGCCTTCCCAGCATGAGCTCAGCAAATCCGCGGCGGAGAAAGCCCCTTCCCCAGCCGCCCGCCCCCGCGTGTCCCGGTGTCGTTTCGGAGGTGCAGCGGGACGGGGCACGGGGACCCCCAGAAGGACGGAGGGGGCGGCAGGTGAGGAGCAGGGATGTGCTGGCCGCTGGATGCTGGTCTGGACGGCGGGATTTGGGGCTCTCCCGGGTGGTCTGGGGGTTTGCTGGGGGTCTGGGAAGCGGGATGTTGCCCCCGGGGCTTGGGGTGTCCCGGGGGGGATCCGGGGCTCCAGCAGCTCCGCAGGCTGAGGAGAGGGGGGATGTACTGGATGCTTGTCTGGGCGCCGGCACCCAGCGGGAGTTGGGTCTCGCCCCGTGTTTTTCGGGGGGCTGGGAAGCAGGATGCTGCCCGCGGGGGTTGGGGTGTCGCCGGGCGGGGGGTGTCTGTGGCTCCGGCAGCTCTGCAGCGCGGTGACAGAGGCGGCGGTGACTTTCTCCCCAAACTACCGTAACTCCCGGGGAGGCGCGGGGGGAAGCGGGCAGCGGCCACGGCAGATCCCCGGGGGGGCGGCGAGCGGTCGGCCACCCCCGGTGCGTGTCCCCGCGTCCTGCGTGTCTCAGTCCCCCCCTCCCCGGCGGCCCGGGGCTCACCTGCGCTGGCAGCCTCCGGGTGCAGGTACATGGTGGCGGGCGGCGGCGGGGCGCGGCGGGGCGGCGGGGCGGCGGCTGCCCGGTGCAGCGGGGCCGCGGCTCATCAGACGGCGGCGGAGGCGGCGGCGGGAGGGGGCGGCGGGGCGGGGGGCGGCGGCGGGGCGGCGGGGGCCCGCATGCGGCGGCGGGGGGCCGGGAGCCCCGCGGAGCCCGTGCTGGCCGCCCGCTGCTGCGGGGTGCGCGCGTGTGCGGGTGCGTGTGCGGGTGCGTGTGCGGGTGTGTGCGGGTGCGTGTGCGGCGCGGTCCTGCATCCACTTGCTGCTCGCTGCTGGCGGGATTGGAAACTGCAGCCGCCGGGAAGGGAGGAGGGAGCGGAGCGGCGGGGGGGGCGAGGGGGGGTCGGGAGTGCACACGGAGAGAGGGGGACACGCGTGGGGTGGTGACACCGCCCGCCGTGACGCCCCCGCGGGCCCGCACTGACGGAGCCGGTAACGCGGATGCTGGGCCGCGGTCCTCCCGGATCCACGCGTCGCATCCGCGTGGGGAGGGGGACACGCGTGGCACGGGGCAGGGACGGGCGGGCCGGCACAGGGGTGGCACACAGAGCCCTCCGCCCGTGTTCCCCCGGTGGCGTTCCCTGGGAAGGCTGAGCCCGCCCCGGGTCCCCGCGCACACGCGTGGGGCCGCGCGCGGGATCCCTCCGGGCCCCCGCAGGCTCCGTGTGCCGCCCTCCGCCGGGATCCAGGCCGGGTTTTGGCGGAGCCGGGGCGCGGCGGGCGCTGCCGGGGCACTGCGGGCGCGGCGGGCGCTGCGGGCGCCGAAAAACACGGAGTGGATTCACGGAGCTCGCTCCCGCTATCCCCCACACCGTCGCGCAAAGGCAATTCCCGGCGAATTCCTGCCCCGCCAACCGGGTTCCACGGGTGCTGGCCTGAGGGCCCCTGGGGTGCGAGGGGGCCCGGCCAAGGACGAGACCCTGCTGTTGCAGGATGTGCCCATGGATGGAAGAGGCAGTAGGGAGAAAGATGATGGACACCGGGGGTTTTCTCCTGGAACTGGGAACCGTGCTGCCTCTGGCTTTCTGCTGGGGTGAGGGGATCAGAGATCCATCCCAGGATGGAGTGATGGGGTCAGGGACTCATCCCAGGATGGGGAAATGCGGCTGGGAACACTTCTGGCTGGTCCAGGACTAGTGGGATCCTCCAGAGGCAGAGCCCAGCCTGGCCTTGTGGAATGGAACTTGGACCAGATGACCTTTAAAGGTCCCTTCCAATCCAAACTGTTGGGAATCAGCTGGAATCTCTCTGGAGTCATACTGGGCCAGGAAAAGGCAGGAAACCACTGCAGCCATGGTTTGGAAGCTCTTTGGGAGACTAAAATGGAACTTTCCTTGCTCCTAGGCTGGGTTTGGAGCAAGGAATGAAGCAGGAAATATCTCCTTGTAAAAACCCCAAACTGGCAGGCACTGGATTGAGGGATGGGGCTGAAGTAGGGGCAATGGTGACTCCCCAGTGCTGTAGAATTCCCTGACAGGTGAACAAGGGGTAAGGGATGAGGGATCTGGTCTTGTGTGCCTGACTCACACCAGGGGAGGTGACCCTCGCCTGGGGATGGGGGCTTCTGCCAGCACCTCGGTGCTGGGCCAGCCACATCCCACTTTGGAAAGCTGGCTGGGAGCCGCGTGCCAGGCAAACTCCGGCACGTGCACCCTGGCAAAACTCTTCCAGTGAGGGGGAGCGGTTCCAGCCTGCTGCCAGCCTTCCTGGCACTCCTGATGGGCTGGGAAAAGGGCACCTCTCTGCCCCTCTGTGCTCCAGGGCTGGCAGAGCATCTTCCCGTGGCTACGGAGCTTTATTTTGATTTTGGAACGATTTCTGCCCCTCTCGTGGGAATCTTCTCATGGAGCCCTTGGCAGCGGCCCTGGCTTTCACTCCGCTCCTCTCCGCTCGCTTCCCACACACTCCGGTGAGCTCTGAAATCCCCATCCCCGCAGGCACAGACAGCCCGGCAGCTCCGTAACCTCGCGCTCCCACTCAGCCGCTCCCGCCGTCACTTCCAGCGGGGCCGGTGGGTGGGAGCGCTGCTGAGTCACGGGCCCGGCGCTCGCCGAGGGCCACGCGTGAGCCTCCAACGCCCACCGCGCCCCGGCACCGCCCGGGAGACTTTCCTTCCTCCCAGGCCAGCGTGGAAGGAGGAAGCTGGCCCAAACTAGGGCCCTGTGAGTCCCCGGTGCCCTGAACCCTTCGGTAACCTGAGTCGCTGCCATTCCGAATTCCTGGGCGCCCCAATCCCCTAGGTGCCCAAACTGCTGCCATTCCCAACTCTAGGTGCCCCAGCTCCTTGGATGACTGGACACCTGCATTCCCAAATCCCTGGGTATCTGAGTCCCTACCATCCTAAAGGCCTGGATGCCTGAAGCCGCTGCCTTTCTAAATCCCTGGGCACACCAAATCCCAACCCAGCGTGCCCCTACTGGGCAGGAAGATCCTCCGCTGTCTCCAGGATATCTCCCAAGTGCCCACTCAGGACTGCCTAGAAAAGGCACATTCTGCTGCTTGGCTGCTCCAGAAGGAGTCATCCTGCTCCTTTCTCCTCATTTTCCCTCTTTTTGGGGGGAGAGAATGGATATTTCCTCTTCTCCCTCCCCACCCAACGGAGAGAACCTTTCCCTTTGTATTTATTACCCCTCGCTGGAGCTGTTTATCCAAATTAATTTTCAGGCCGAGGCCAAGCCGGGGGTAATTCCATGGAAAACGAGGAAATTTTCGGAGCCTAACGGGAGCAATTACAGGGGGTTAGGAAGCGAACTATCCCTCAAGTCGGACATGAGCGGGCGGTGACCCGGCGCTTGTCACGGCTAATAAAGATGTTAATGAGCCGGCAGCGGCACCCGGCTGCTGCTCCCATTGTTCCCATCGCTCCCTATTCCCGCTCCGCCGCTCCCGGCGCTGCGGAAGCAGGGCCGTGTTTGCCTTCTCTGTGCAAACACAGCCCGGGGCAGAACCGGTCCGGCGGCCGGGCAGGATCCGCCGAGCAGCCCCGGGCGCCTCCCGGCGCGCATCCCGGGAGAGGCTCCCGGGGGGCACGGGAAGGCGAGCGGTGGAGATTGGCTCCGGGGGGATGCTCATCCTCCCGTGTGTTATTCCATGAGTGGATAAATGATGGACAAGCTCGCTGGCCCGTGGATGAGCAGCGCAGCGGATCCGCGGGCTGTGGATCCGCGGGGAAGGCTGGAAGCCCACCCGTGGGGGCAGTGGGAAGCAGGGAATGCAGCAGAACCCCAGCCAGGCCTCCCTCACTGAATGGGAATAATTATCCCAGTGACGATTGAGTATCCTCTGGATATTCTAATTACAGAGGGAGCATACGTCGTGTGGCAGTGCCGCTCGGCGCCACATTTGCCAGCGGCTCCAAGGGACATGCCCGCCGTGGCCGGGGTTGTTTGCCCTCGGCATATCCTCCCTGTTTGCTCTGCGTGCCTCCAGCCCTTTGGAGCTGCTGGAGTTTTCCATGCCTGCGGCACGCCAGCGTGTCCCTGGGCGGGGCCAAGGTGTGGCGGCTCCCAGAAAAGGCACGCTGGGAATTTTAGGGTCTTCCAGTTACAGCCTGAAGCCACCAGGAATTTGGGTGGAGAGCTTGGGATGCTCCAGCACAGAGCTGGGATATCACCCATCCAGCCCTGGAGCTGCACTCTCCATCCAAGGAATTTATTCCTGCTCCTCTACCAGGCAGAAAAGTATTAAAAGAACAAAAGAATTGGAACAAGGAACATGGATTATAATTCAGGTGGAATGCTGGGGATGGAGAGATACGAGCCAGGGTGGGTCACCATGGGGGATGTCACACATTCCCTGTCCTTCTGCCACCTCACCCCTACTCCATGGTGCCACACGGTCCAGTCTGTGGTGTATATAAACCTCAGATTCCCAATGCTCCTTGTCTTTTTGGGATAATTTTGGCTATAAACCCTTCTGGCTGAGCTCTCTGCCATCCTGGAGGCAGCTGCCTTCCCATTGTTAGGCATCCCTGGCTCCACAGGGACGACCTTGGCTGTTGGAACAGGGAGGGAAGCTCTGGGCCCTCTGGCATCACCAGGGTGCCCAGAAAGGTCTGAGGAAAGCCGAGAAAGGCGGCAGGTGGAGGCTGAAGGTCACAGTGTGGACTTTGCCCCTGGGAGCAGCTGCTCGGCAGGTGAGACGGGATCCGAGGCTGCGCCACAGGATCCTTCCTGCTGGCTCCAAGCCCGCAGCAGCCACGGGTAGCAGGAGAACCCCATGTGGAACCAGGAGACTCTGCAGAGGGCTTGGGCTAGGGATGCATGGATCCTGCCTCCCCAAATCCTGCGGAGACAGGAGCGTTTGTCCTTCCTGGCGGCTCACAGCCAGGTCGTGCCGGGGTCCTTCTGCTCAGCCAATTTGGGATCAGGTTTCGATCGATGGAGTCGCTCCAGCCCCGCTGCCCTGACTCAGCAGGGCCTGACTCCCAGAGTCCCCGCTGTGCCTTTGGATCCCGACTGGGAAGGCTGGAACCAGCCAGGAAGGGGTTTGGGAGTGATTGGAGTTCCCAGCATGCGGAATGCTGTCCCAGGGGAAGCTGGGAATGGTGGCACAGGGTGTCTGGATGATCCCACTCTGCATTCCAGGTGCTGCCAGGGGAAGAGCCATGCTGGGACACAGCCTGGGAGTGGTTCCCTCCCGCTTGAAATCCTGTTGAACCCCATCCTCCCACCCGCTGCTTTCCCAGCCCTTCAGCGCCGGCCTTGGATCATCTTTTTTTCATGAGCACTGGCGGTCGATGCCTGGGAAAGGCAGAGCTGGAAGAAGCTGCCCTTGGACACTCTGGCCAGGGAAGGAACAGCACAGGCACTGCCCTTTCCCTGCCCATTCCAAAGTGCTCCAGTGCTGCCAACATGGAGCCAGGAGCTCTCAGCGCATCCGAAACCACTGCTCTCTGCATCCTGCTGTTGGATAATTTGTGGAGCACGGCTCTGTAATGAGCGGTGACCTCTATTAGCTGAGCTCTCCGGCTCCTCAGGAGTTCCCAAAGTGCCTCTCCGGGGTTTTTTCTGGAGGATGGAAAGGCCGAGTCACTGTACAATTAGAGATAAATCATTCCTGCATCAGATGAATGGATGGATGGATGGATGGATGGATGGATGGATGGATGGATGGATGGATGGATGATGAGCAGTTTTGATTCCCATGGCTGTGAGGGCAGGGATGAGGTCAATGGGATGAGGAAAAATCAGATAGAGATAGAAAATGAGGGATTTGCCTGAAAATCAGACAGGAGAGGGCTGGAGAGAGACATTCCTGTTGCACCCATTGCCCTGACCAGCAGCTCCTTGGATTTCTCCCACACCTGGGAATCTTTGCGCAGCCACCTTGGACTCATTGGTTCTCCAGACATATTTTGAGGCAAACTCTCCTTCCAAAGCCTTGGGAGAGGCCTGGATTTTCCCTCTGAAGGCAACAGCAGGGTGAGCAGAAGTAGCCTGGAGGAAAAAAAGCTCCAGAAAAGATTCCATCTGGAAACGGGATCCCATGGTCCCAGGGCAATGCCAAGATACAGCCATGCCCAATCCTCATCCAGTGGGCGCCGAAACCTGGCACATGGGAGAAAATCCCACAGGAGCCCATCAGCCTGGGCTGGGCAAGGAGATGGGGTGAGTGCTGCTTGAATATCCCAAAAAACTCTGGCTGCACCAAGGACTCTGGGAAAACCAGGAATGCCGGGAATTCATGGCAAGCCAGGGGTGGAGGAGAGCAGGAAGGCGATGGCACAGGGGTGATGATCCATGGCCAGCACTGCCACATCCACTTGTTATCCAGACATCTCCGTCCTGCCACAGGCGCCAGAGCAAAGTCCAGCCCCACGAGTGCTGCAGCAAATCCGGCTGGAAATGCCTCCAGCACCTGCCTCTGATGGATGCAGAAAGGCAGGATTGGAGGGGTGGGAGAAGCAGGGAGGAGGGAGGCTGATCCCGCGCCAGCTACAGGAAGAGCCAAGGTAGGAACCCACCTGACATCCCGGCCTGGAGATAAACAGCTGCTTGTGGAGGCACTTAATGGCTGGGAAAAGGGATTTAATGGCCAAGGATTGTTGGGAACAGCTTGTGCCAAACCCCTCTAACAGCTCCCATGTAATCAGGGACAGAGATGAGTCTTAAGGTCACTTCCAACTCCAACCATTCCAGGATTCCGGGATCTTTGGCTGCTTGGGAAGGGGCCAGTTTCTCAGAGTGAGCAGCACAGCTGAAGATCATGGAATTCTGGAATGATTGGAGTGGAGAGGATCTTAAACCTCATCTCATTCCAGCCCCCTGCCATGGGCAGATACACCTTCCACTTGCTCCAAGCCCAATCCAGCTGTCCTGGAACACTTCCAGGGATGGGGCAGCCACAGCTTCTCTGGGCAACCTGTGCCCGGGCCACCCACAACCCCACAGGGCAACAGAAACTTCATCCCATCCTCTCCGCCAATAATATGTTACACAGCAATCCCAATCCCATCTGATCCCTCCTCAACACCATCACCAGAGCCTCTGGCACCCGATTTAGTGGGATGGGAGGATTTGTGTCCTGCAGTGGGAAAGGGCACACTGGAAAAGGCTCCTCTGGACAGGCTGGTCCTGCTCCATACCGAGTCTCAGCCCTGATCCAAGCACAGCAGCCATCCCAGGAATGCTGTGTTGGATAGGGAGAGCTCCGGCTCTGTGCCAGCTGCTGACAGATGTTGGGGCTATCAGCTCCCTGCACGCTTCCAGCAGCCCGCGGCTCCGGAGTCACGCACTGCTGCCGCTCCCCTCCCGCTCCCGCACTCCCTGAGGCCGGGAGCAGATGTCCGGCACCGGCCACCTCCAGCACGCTCCACAAATTCCCAGCTCCTGGCACGGGGAGTGCCAGATGGGCTTCCCGATGCTCCAGCGCAGTGCGGGAAAGCAATTGCTGCCGCGGCAGGGAGCGCCGGGACGATGAACCCGCTCTCCTGCCCCTACCCGCTATTCCCACATGGATATGGAGACGTTCCGTGGCACAGCAGGCTGTCTGAATTCCCAAAAAGGATTTGGAAGGCAGCAGGATCCCGCCAGCGCTGTCGAGCACCTGCTGCCTTCCCTGGATGTGTGATCCTTGTGGGTATTTTGGGAACGGGCCATTTCCTTGCCTGGGTGAGCACTTGCAGAGCTCCAGCAGCGCCTGTCGCTCTTGCTGACTCCTCTCCAAGAGCTGGGAAGGAGAGGGAGGTCTTGGTGTTCCAGAGGCTCCGGAGCCATCCCCGTGGCTGGGGTGTGTCTGTGATGTTCAATAGGGGCTTTATTGGGAAGTGGAGACTGGAGGAGGACGTTGGGAGGGATTAGACTAGCAGGAGAATTTGCTCTTCCTGCTCTCCTGCAGGGAAGTCTCTGGGCACAGAGGCACTCCAGGCTCAGATGGGAGGAGTTGGGACAGTGCCAGCACTTAACTGGGCTCCACTGGGTCTTGCCTTCGTTTGTGGCCTCTGCTCACACTTGGAGGGAATCCTTCCCAAGGGAGTGGGAAAGGGATGGGATGGGATGGGATAAGTGGCAGGAATAGGATGGGATAGGTTAGGAACAGATGGAAATGGATGAGGTGGGATGGGGAGGGATGGGAGTGTAGGAGATTGAATGAGGAGGAATGGGAATCAATGGGAAGGAATGAGACTGAATGGAATGGGATGTGAAAGAACAGGAACAGATGAGAAATAATGGGAAAGAACAGGATGGGATGGGATGGGATGGGATGGGATGGGATGGGATGGGATGGGATGGGATGGGATGGGATGGGATGGGATGGGATGGGATGGGATGGGATAGGGTGGGGTGGGATGGGATGGGATGGGATGGGATGGGATGGGATGGGATGGGATGGGATGGGATGTCTGTGCCTGTCTAAGGAGCCCTAAACAGCACATTCCCATCCACTGCTGATGTTTTGGGGTTCCAAGTGTGGATGAGCTCCCACTCCCTCCCGTCCAGCAGGAACACGCCCAGGGCAGGTTATTCCAATTGGGAAGAGCAGAGGGAAGCACTAATGCTGGCTCAGCCCTGCTGGGCTCCAGGGAGTCTCCCCATCCCACATCCCAGGGGGCTGTGGGAAGTAGGCAGGAGGATGGCACATCCCACAATCCCAGCCTGACTTTCTTCCAGGAACAGGAAAGGCTCCTCTTCCCCTTCCTTCCAGGCTCATCCTGAGTGTCTCACCCCTTCTGGGCCCCATCCTGCTCCGGGAAACTCCTCCCCCCGTGATTCATCCCGCCGGGATCCCCCTCCTCAGCCGAGTGTCACCAGCTGACGCAAATCCTCCCACCCCAATCCCAGGTGCCAGATTTAGAATGGCTCCACCGGCGCTGCCAGGGAGGATCCGACAGCCCGGCTGCCAGCAGGAATGGGATGGGGATCCATCCTGGAGGAGCTGCAAGTGCAAATCCCAGGGAGGGGTGGAATAGTTGGAGCTGGACAGGAGCGGGAATGTGGGCGCCAATCTTGGAGATGCTCCCACTTCCCTCATGCCAACACGTTCAGCAGGGATGAGATGGGATATGGGGTGGGATGGGAAGGGAAAGGATGGGAAAGAATAAGATAGGATGAGAAGGAGTGGGAAAGAAGGGGATGGGCCACTATCCCAGTACACAGGAGACATCCATGTGGAAGCCCTAGGGCAGCAGCACGAGGCAGGAGGAGCTGGAGCAGCTTCTGGAGAACTATGGTAAAATCCCATTCTGAATCCAGCCCTTCCCAAGTGGTTTTCCACAGAGAAGAGATGTGGGCCCCGAGGTGGGAGAAAGGAGCTGGGGAATGGAATCCCTGGAATGCAGCCCTGGGAATGGCTGTGGAGGGCCAAGGGGAACCAATTGGACCAGGAGCACTGGGACTGCTGGGAGAGGAGCATGAGGAACTCCAGGTGCACTGGGAGAGACAGGGCTCCTGGAAACAGCAGGAGCATTAGGGGTGCACTGGAAACACCAGAATCCCTGGGAAGAGCACCAGGATGCACCAGGAGCACTGGGAGCACTTGGAACACTGGGAATGGTGGGAGTACTGGAATACACCAGGAGCATTAGGATGCACTGGGAGCATGGAGAACCCTGGGAACAGAGGGATTTACTGGGAGCACTGGGAGCATGAGGATCCGTGAGAGGGATGTTCCTGGAGCACTGGGAGTTCTGGGAACAAAAGGAACACCGGAATGCATAGCAAGCATTGGGATGCAATGGAACTGAGTCCCATTGAAGCACAGGGATGCTCCAGGAACACCAGGAACCCTGAGAACAGATGGGATGACCGGGAGTTCTGGAAGCATCAGGATCCCTGGGGGTCCAGGGATGCTCCAGGAGCACTGGGATGTCTGGGAAGAGGGAGCACTGGGATGCAGCGGGATGCGCCGGGAGCCCCGGGATGCGGCGGTGCGGTCTGAAAGCTCCTCCTCGTGGCTCCCGGGGAGAACTACCGGGAGAGGCCCGGGATACACGGGAGAGCCCCGGGGCACGGCACCGGGCACGGAGAGTCCCAGCATCCCGGGAAACATGGGGCGACGGGAATTCCGTGATGGAACGAATCTCCCCGTTGCCGCAACCACCCGGGATGGGAAGGGGCCGCATCCCGGCTCACCTGCCATGGGAACACCACCAGCGGGGACCACCGTCCGCACAAAGCCGCCAACCATCCGGAAAATCCCGGAGCGCCACCGGCATGGGGGGATTCTGGGAAGGCTTGGTGCTAATGCATGGAATGTGATTTCAGGCCACGGTCCTGGCTGATCCAAGTGTGGGAGAGAGGCGGGAGTGGAAAATCACTTCTGCTGCGAGCAGCAATTCCTTTATTTTTCCTTTTGCTGGCGAAGGTATTGAAAATGAGAGGGAGAGAGGAGGAATGGGAACATCCAGGACCCTCAGGGCAGCTGCAGCTGTGCTTCCAGACAGCTTTCCATGGATGGTCAAATGGATTGCACTGTGTCCCCAGCCCAGCAGCTTGCTGCTCCTCCATGGGAGATGTCCCTAAAGTGGTGGGAATATCCAGGAATCCCTCTTGGGGAGCAGGGCCTGGCAGTATCACAGGGATGGCAGGAAAGGAGGGAGCAGGTGCAGGATTGGGGTCGTTTTGGTAACCAGTGGTGGGGTTGTGCTTTGCTCATCACCTTTTGCACCTGATCCAAGTGGGATGGGCCACCATTGGGATCACTCCCAGCTCTGTTATTCAGGAAAGGGTCCCACCCCCATTCCATGCTGTGCCCTCCAGTCAGAGCTCCACAAGGAAAAATCAATACCTGACTTCCAAAAAAAGCAGCTGCTGGTGGCTTTTTATAGCAACCTGTCCCATTTGCATCCTCCCTCAGCCCAGGCCCAAGGAGCCCGACCTCTGGCTAAATTAGCTGTGAATTCCCAAGGGAAACAGCCTTGGAAAAGCAGGAAGACAGCTTGGTTGTGCTGGAATATTCTACTGCAGTCACCCCATCCATTGTTCCTTGCTGGCTGTGGTTTCCACAGGGAGGAAACTCCCTGATGGGATTGTCCTGCTCCTGGAGCACTGCAGTGGGATGGGGTAGCTGCCAGCAGTGCCAGCCCCTCCTTCCCTTGAGATTGCTTCCCAGAGGGAAAAAGGGGTGAGGGAAGGAGGAGAATCTGGGGCTGCCCCAAGCGGGGAGCTCATGCAGGGAGCAGAGAGAGGGATGGCCAGGAAAACCCTGGGACGGGGAGATGCTGACCCTCTTCCCCTGCAGAAATCCCACTCCTGTTCCATGGATGAGGGAGGTGCCGAGGCAGGCAGGCAGAGCACAGGGAATATTTAGGTCACAGTAAATGAGCTCCCTCATTAGAGCCTCTGGAGCTGCACCCACGCGGGGCTGGGGCCTGGAAATCGGGAAGGGGATTTGGACACCCCTGAGTGGGAGGGGAGGATGGATAGGCCCATTATCCCTGGGAAACTGAGGAGGTGGAAGGCATGGCATTGTCAGGTTTGGATGGACAGGCCAGAAACAGTGGGAGGCTCCCAAAACACTTTTAATTCCTGAGATGTTGGGGTTCTGCCCTTGGTAAAAGCTTTTCCTGTTTTCCTTCCCCGCTCATCCCAGGTGCTGCCCATCAGCCTCACAGCTGGAGCAGAGGTGGGATAAAAGGGGAATTAAGGAGGGCTGCCAGCCCTTTGGAAGTCCTGGTGGGCTCCTTGCTGTGCTGGTGGGATGGATGCAGGCTGGGGCTCTGGAGCTGCTGGAAGTGCTTTGGGAGAAGGTGAGTTACTTCCCAGATTGTGTCTGTAGCATGGCGGGGAGGGGGCTGGGGATGGACCAGGATTTTCCCTCCATTTTCTTTCCTCATAAATTTTTCACTGGCATGACCAGCAGGTTCAGGGAGGAGATTTTCCCCCTCTCTCCTGCTCTGGTGAGATACCACCTGGAATGCTGTGTCCAGCTCTGGGTGCCTCACTATAAGGAGGATGTGGAGCTGCTGGAGAGAGGCCAGAGGAGGCCATGGAGATGCCAGAGGGATAGACACAGGCTGAGAGAGCTGGGGGTGTCCATCCTGGAGAAGGGAAGGCTCAAGGGAGGCCATAGAACCCCTTCCAGTGCCTAAAGTGTCTCCAAGAGCTGGAGAGGGACTTTGGAGTGACAGGACAAGGGGGAATGTGTTCCATAGCCAGAGCACCTGTATAGATTGGAGATTGGGAAGCAATTTTTCTCTGTGAGCGTGCTGAGACCCTGGAACGGATTTCCCAGAGAAGCTGTGGCTGGCCCATCCCTGGAAGTGTCTAAGGCCAGGCTGGACAAGACTGGGAGTAACCTGGGATAGTGGAAAGTGTCCCTGCCTATGGCAGAGGGTGGCATTGGATGAGCTTTAAGGGCCCTTCCAACCCAAACCACTCCATGATTCCCTGACTCTGGGTATCCCAGTTGGCCCCTGTCAAGGAGAAGAATCCAGCTGGCAGATTCAGGGATGCTCCCCCATAGCTGGGAGGTGTGTCAGGAATTGCTGCCTGATCCAGAGTGCAACCAGCAGCAAGAGCACTCCTGAGGATGAGTCAGTGTCCCTGAAAACTGGGCTGGTGATCCAGCAAAAAACATTTCAAGGAGAGATTCCTGTAAAGCTCCTCTCTGTGTCGGTGACGCGATTCCCTGGAGCTGCCTGCTCCAGCCCAGCCTCCCCCTGATCCATGGCTGCTCCAGGGGGCTCCAAGGTGTGTCCTCACATGTCCAGCAGTGGAGAGAGCTGGAGCTCTCCCAGCTCCTCCTGTCACCTCGTGCCTATTCCATGTCCCAGGCTGGTGGCACTTCTGCTGGAAGAATCCTGGAATGGTTTGGGTGGGAAAGGACTTGAAAGATCCTCTCCTTCCACCCCCTGCCATGGGCAGGGACACCTTCCACTATCCCAGGTTGCTCCAAGCCCCATCCAAGCTGGCCTTGGACACTTCTAGGGATCCAGGAACAGCCACAGCTTCTCTGGGCACCCTGTGCCAGGGCCTCCCCACCATCACAGGGACGGATTTCTTCCCAATATCCCATCTAAATCCACCTTTTTTTGGGGTTTAAAATAACTCCTGCTTGACTTTCCACTGCTGCACACCCTAGGAATGCCTGTAGTAGGGATGTGCTGGGATGAGTGGGAAGCAGCACCGGGCAGTGACTGCGCGTAATCGGTGTCACCGCGAGCAGCTGATGCTGCTGATTTTGGGATGAGTAATTCCAGCAGCTTAATTTGGGAAATCAGGCTCTTTGTGTCTTGCCGGGCTCATTTGCAGGACAGCCCTGGCGCAGCCGGAGTCACTGTGCCGGCAGCCGGACATCTGGAATGCCGGCGTGTCCCTGGCTCTGTGCCTGCCAGGGGTGGGCACGGCACAGATCCTTGGCCCTCTTCCCCCAGAAAGGGGGATTTGCTGCCTGAGGGGAAGGGAAACCCTCATTAGCACCTGGCAGGAGGGACAGAGGGCGTGGAATTCCTGGTGGATGCAGAGGAAAACAAAGGCTTTAAAAAGTTTGGGAGAGCATCCTTGGGTTTTTTAGGATCTGTGCTTAGTCTTGGCCATGTGTGTGGGATCAGGCTCTCCTGGAATACTTCCCTTGAATTTTAAAGCAGTTTTGTTCCTGGGAGATGTTCAGTGTCAGTGTCCCGGGATGAGGGACTTCAGCTTTGTGTCCTACTTGGAAGTGGCCTGGGTGACACAAATCCATCTGGCCTTGCTCCCACAGATTCCACCAGTCAGGAATGGGGATGGGACAAGGATGTGTCCATGGGGTTTTGGCTCCGAGAGAGCTAAAATCCTCCTTACCCAGAGGTGGATGCTCCCCTTCAACCCCTACCACCCAATCCCTGGGCATTCCCACTGCTTGGGAACTGGGTTGGAGCTGCTGGCAAAGAGGAGGGGCTGTGACCCCCTGGAAAACTCCCTGATGCTCTGAGGGACTAGGACAATCTGTGCTTGGTGACATCTCCGAATACTGGGATCACTGGGACGGACAAGCTGGAGAGCGGCCAGCCTGGGGACAGCCCATCCATGCTGCTGTATTCCCTATCTTCCTGGCTTCTCCAGGCATCTGTTTGTTTGTGTGGGTTTATCTCAACAGCAGCCAGTGGCAGCTTGGCACGGAATCCGGGAGCTGTTGCTCCGAGCAGCTCCTTGGAATGTGGCTCCAAGATGGAGCTGCCCACACAGCCAGAGGAATGGGCTGGAAGAGCAGCTCTCAGCTGGCACTGGCACTTCTCCTCATCTTCTTCCCTTCCTGGGAATCTCTTGTGTTCCAAAGGAAGTCCAGAGGGTGATGGTGGCATGTCCAGTGTCCTTCCATCCTCCTGTGGAGCATCAGCTGCCTTGTAATGTTTCCCAGAGAAGCTGTGGGTGCTCCATCCCTGGAAGGCCATGTTGAACAGGGCTTGGAGCAAACTGGGATAGTGGAAGGTGTCCCTGCCCAAGGCAGGGAGCTGCAATTCAGTCATTTTTAAGGTCCCTTCCAACATTAACTGTTTTGTGATCCTTGGATACTGTAATATCCAGGGATTTCCATGTTTTTCATGGCACTGGCCGCTCCTTGTGGGGCTGTGGAGGTGCTCTGTGGCTGGAGCTGTGCAGTGCCGAGGCGGTCGGAGCAAATCCCTCCTCCTCCTCTTGGCATCAGGAGCAGAGCAATCCCGGGGAGTGGATGATCCTGTCCTTGCTGCTCAGGGCTTCCCCCAGGTTGTGTAGGATGTGGGATTGTTGGGAATGAGTGCCCAGTGAAGGTTCCCTGTGGGCTCTTGGTCACTGAATTTTGGGATCTGCAGCTCCTTTTTGGACAGCAGTGGACTTTTTTGGGTGATTTCAATCCAAGAGATGCCTGTGAACAGGTGGGATGGGGGAGACATAAT
Source organism: Haemorhous mexicanus (assembly GCF_027477595.1). Classification (NCBI taxonomy): domain Eukaryota; kingdom Metazoa; phylum Chordata; class Aves; order Passeriformes; family Fringillidae; genus Haemorhous; species Haemorhous mexicanus. The sequence goes on from NC_082346.1 coordinate 11,556,323, forward strand.
TGTTCTTTCCAGAGCTTTCCCTTCAGAGAATCCCATAATAGTTTGGGTTGGAAGGGCAGGGACATATCCCACTAGCCCAGGTTGCTCCAAACCCCAGCCAGCCTGGCCTTGGACCCTTCCAGGGATGGGCCAGCCACAGCTCCTCTGGGAAATCCATTCCAGGGCCTCACTCCCCTTTCAGGGAAGAATTTCTTCCCAATATCCCATCTAACCTGGCTCTCTGGCAGTGGGAAGCCATCCCTGTTGTTCTGTCACTCCAGTTTGTGCAGAGTTCCTCTCCAGCTCTCTTGGAGACGTTTCAGGTTCTTCCTCCCTAAGTCCCTCCGTTTTATGCTCAGTGCCTGGGGCCAGCCCGAGGTGGGCAGAGGTTCCCCAAACTCCCTGATCTTCCCATTGGATCCCTGAAATCCCAGCTTGGAGCCGCACAGTGCTGCGTGCTTCAGCTTTGGAGCTCCACCACTTTTGCTGTCAAGGGATTCTTTCCCCCCTTTTCTTCCAGCTCCTGCTTTCAGAGCCTTGTTTGTGGCCGTCAGGATCTGACAGACTCCTGGCGCGTCTCCCGCCCCCATGGCAGCAGCCATTCCCGCCCTCTCCCCCTTTTCCCTTGCCCTGCCACCGCGCTTGGAGACCTGTTGGGAGGGCTGCGTTTGCCGGGAAATCAACTCCCAGCCTTTTTTTAGAGCCAGAAAAGCCCTGGCACAGAGATGACAGCAGCAGAAGCCAAAAGGCTCAGATGGTTTTAAATGTCAGGGAGAGGTGTAAACGGATCTGGGAGACAGCATGTCCAGGAGCCATGAGATTTCACAGACAGCAGCTCCAGAGCCAGCATCCTGCGGTTTTCCCTCTCGGGGAGCCCAGTCTCTGTCCCGGGCCCTGCTGGGATTTGCCTGTGGGATGGTGCCGGTGGCCTCTGGAGAAGGGGAGGACAGAGGGCTGGCGGGGGGAGCGCTGGTGATGAGCAGAAGCGCAAATGCGCCTTGGGTCCCACTGCCTCCGTGACCTTTTCCACTCCGGCGTGATCCGTCCTGACACTCGGGGCGGGGGGATGGGGAAGTGGTCATCTGGGCTTGGCTGCTGTGTGCTTGCCTGCTCAGCCCTGCCACTTCCCAAAAACAGAGTTTGGAGTCTCTGAGAGTCAGCAAGTTCCCGGTGCCAGCCATCTGTCCCATTTCCCTTAGCAACCATCCATCCCTTCCTCCTTCATTAAGTGTCTGAGGCGGATCCTGCCTGGCACACCCTCTCTCGCTTCCCTTTTTGCCTCTCTGGATCGTTCCCATCTCCTGTCACTGTGGCACAGAGTCCTGACATCAGAGCACGCTCCTCTCCCAGGAATTCTTGGACGAAGCTTGGACAGGGGCTGTCTGCTCACATTCCTGCCTGCTGCATTTTTTTTTCCCCCAGACTGATCTTTTCCAGTTCCTCTCCTTCAGGAGTTGTTCAGGCTGGAAAAGACCTCCAAGATTGAGTTCAGCCACCCAGCTCTGCCATGGCCACCACTAATCCATGTCCCCAAATGCCACATCCACTCAGCTTTTAAATCCCTCTAGGAATGGGGATTGCACCTCTGCCCTGGACAGACTGATTCAACCCTTCCATGAAGGAATTTTCCCTAAAATCCAGAGAGAAATTCCCCTGAGGCAGATTGAGTCTTGTCCCTTGTTCCCTGGGAGCAGAGCCTGACCCCCATCAGGGAATCATGGAGAGGGAGAAGCCCCCCCCAAGCTTCCTCTTCTCTGGATTAAGGCACAATTCCCTGCTGTATTTCATGGACTTGTACAGAAGGGAGCTGGGAACTTCTCCTTAGGATAATTATTCCGTTATTTGTCTCCAGCCTCTGCTTTGCTCTGAGGTCCCTCTCCCGTCTGCCTGCTGGGCTGTGATCCCAAGGTCTCTGCCAGGTCTTTGTGGAGGAGCTGTGCCGCAATTTAGGATTTGGGATCTCCGCGGGCAGCGGTGTCTCCCGGTGAGAGCTGAGCTTCCCCCTCCGGCAGTTGGGAGCTGGGATGAAGCCAAGTGGGTTAGACAAGGCTTTGAGGTCCGGGAGAAGTGGGGAATGGCTCTGCAGCCTGGTGCGAGGAGCGGGAAGGGAGCCAGCAGCAGAGCCAGGAAGGAATCCTTCATGGGAAACCTCTTGGTTCAGTCCACCTGCCTCCAGAAGCAAGAGCAGGATCCTGAGGAAGCAGAGGGAGGGGTTTGACCTAATGAAATTATCCAAGTGCCTTGGCTCCAGCTGCTGCTCTCCAGCCACATCCGACTGATGTCCAGAGACATGGCCTGCGGGGAGGGATCGAATCCTCCACGGAGCATCCTCATTGTCTGTGCTGTGCCCACATCTGACAGCAGCATTCCAGGCTTCCAGAGAGCCTGGGAGGCTGCAGGTGCTGCCTGGTGAGGGAGAGCTCTCCGACACTGCTTCCCTGGAGCGCTGACAGCAACAACACAGCTGATCCCTAAATTTCCCTGTCCTGCCGCAGCCATTCCCATTCCAGGAGGTGAGCAGGCTCCTGGAAATTGGGAAGCAGCTCATCCTTGGGGTAAATTCCTGTGCTTTGGAGTCTCGGCCAGGGAAGTGTGTTCATTCCATGGAGCCCTGGGAAAAGGCCAGCACTCCTGCCTGTGGGGGTGAAGGCATCCCACATCCCTAAAGCTCCTGCTAAAATCCTGATTCATTCCTGGGCTGGAGCTCTCCTCCCGAAGGAGGATGGAGCCAAGGGCATTTGAAAGGTGGGCGGGGAGGAGGAATAACATGAAGGAATTTTGGCGGGGGTGAAGCAGATGAGGGAAATGACACGTTGTTATTGCACCTGGATTAGCCAGGGCCGGGATGGAGCCTGGAATTCCAGCGGCTGCCAGTGCTGCAAGCACATCCCTGTGACTCAGGGGAGCTCGGGGGATTGCATTTTCCTCCCCTTGAAGCCTTTAGGGCTCATTTCCACACTTTTTTTGTTTTCAATTCCCTGCAGAACAACGAGGCTTTCACAACCTGAGGTGAAAAAGCTTTGGAAAGATGGGTTTGTCCAAGGGGGAGCGTGGAGGATGCTGGCAAATGTCCCGACAGCCTGGAGCACTGCTTTATCCTCTCATTTTTCCCAAAGGAAAAGCCACCTGGAGCTGCCAGGCAGGAAGATGCCCTGAGCTTTGCTGAGCAGTGGTGAGAAACCCCAGTGAACTGTTATTTAATGGTCCTTTTCCATGGCAATGGCTCCTTCCCAGGGAGAAATTTCTGGGCTGAGGAGTCACAGCTTGGATAATGCTGGATAATGTCCTTGGGAGGGGGAAGTGCTGGCGGGATTGATAGCAAGTCTCCGAGGCTTGGCTTCCAGAGTTAGATCTGGCACCAATTTAGCAAAGCAGCTGGAAAGAGGAGTTTGTGCTTGGAATCGTGAGCAGCGAGGGCTGTGCCGAATTCCAGGATGCAACCTGTGGGAGAAATCCTTTCCAGGCTTTATCTGTGGAGCCAAGCCCAGCCGTGTGCTCACGGGTGTGTTTACTACGTGCCAAGAGTGAGCCCACGGCGTGGGAACCTCTGGGAAAAGGGAGGGATCCCACTAGGAAAGCGGCTTGGAGGCTGGAAAGGGGGCTCCTAAGGAGGGGACAGGTCACCAGCCTGTGCAGGTGGGAGTGGGAAGAGCTGTGCCCAAGGGAAGGAGCTGGGAATGTGCCAGCCTTGCTCTGTCCTTCTTCCCTGCAGTGGGACCTGGTACTGCCCCCACCTTGGGAATTTGTGGAAGAAATTTTTCCCTGTGAGGGTGGTGAGGCACCAGAATGGATTTCCCAGACAAGCTGTGGCTGCCCCATCCCTGGAAGCATTCAATACTAGGTTGGATGGGCCTTGGAGCAACCTGGGATAGTGGGAAGTGTCCCTGCCCAGGGAAAAAGGTGGAATGGGATGATCTTTAGGGCCTTTTCCAACCCAAACCACTCCAGAATTCCATGTCTGATACCTTTAGGTGCCTGACAGAAGTTTCCCAATTCGTCCCCTGCCTTTGGCATTCCAGCCTCCAGTGTGCCAGCCTGAGCCTGAATTTGGGCTTCCAGCTTATCCCTGGACCTGCTCTCCCTAGGTTTGGCTCTGTCTGGGATGTCTCCCCTCCAAATTAAGTGCTTTTTAAGGATTCAGGCTCAGGGGTGGCACAGAAGCCTGGGCCCCCCAAATCCCTTCCCGCCGCTGGAGGAGCCACGGAAAGCTGAGGCAGCTGGAGAGGGAGATTTTTCCGAACATCCAGAGTGCAGGAGAAGCCTCTCCATTAGGGAATGATTTTTAGTGAAGGTCTGAGTGGTGCTGTTTCTCTGCAGAGCTGCAGCAGCTGCTCCTGCTGGGGGGACACTGCCAACTGCTCATCCCTGCTTTGGGAGCTTCCCAGGGGCTGGGAATGACATGGAGGATCGAGCCAGGAGGTGCTGGCTTGGGGTCATCGGGGAAGAGCAGGTTTCTGGGGAGATCTGCTGGGATAAAGAAGGATTTGAGGAGCAGGAACAGTCTGGAGGCACTGGATTAGCAGCGCTTCGGT